>NC_040906.2:122956811-127756811 GCF_004126475.2 Phyllostomus discolor | reverse complement strand
CATTGTTTATTACATATTCATTTAAATTGAGAAAGCCAGTCAGAAATTAGGATATGTTTTCTAAACTATGAGAAACTACCATTTTGTTTTGTGTTTTTCTCCTCTTCAGAAAAGGTATTGTCTATCTAAGTTCTGTTTTTGTTATTAGACTTCTCTGTGGGTAGTTTGTTTTCCCTCCATTGTTTTATTTTGAAAACCTTAAAGTCTGTAGAAAGTTGAAAGAATGATTAAATGAACGCTGTGTCTACCCTTCACCTAGGTTCACTCAGTGTTTAGCACTTTGAGCTCTGTCTCTATATTTTCAATTTTTTACTGAACCATTAAAATTAAATTTACATATCATGACACTTTGTCCCCAAATAATTGTGTATGTCTTTAGAGTAAAGACATTCTCTTCTATAATCGTGATACCATTTGCATCCCTAAGAAACAATTCTGTATCATCTACTATATAATAATACATATTCTTCTCTGATTTTCATCAGCCTTTTTAAAAAAAATCCTCACCAGAGGATATGTAGATATGTTTATTGATTTGAGAGAGAGGGGAAGAGAGAAAGAGAGAGAGGAGACAGAGAGACAGAGAGGGTGGGGGGGGGGGGAGAGAGAGAGAGAATGAGAGAGAGAATGAGAGAGAATGAGAGAGAGAATGTGAGAGACAACCATTATCTATTGGTTGCCTTCCATATGTGCCCTGACCGAGACTGAACTAACAACCTAGAACTAGGCATGCGCTCTGATACGGATGAAACCTGCAACCTTTTGGTATTTGGGGACAGTGCTTCCACCAACTGAACCCCCTGGCCAGGGTTTCCCCAACCTTTTTTAGCCCTTGGCTCTCCAGCACTCCCTAGGACTCTAAGATCCAAATAAAGATCATAGATTGCATTTGGTTGGTGTATATATTTAGTCTCATTTATTCTAGATAAGCCCCCTCTTCACCAGTTGTTTTGTAGAATGTTCCACAATCTGGATTTTTCTTATAATCTCTTCATAATTGGATTTTGATTAAACATTTTTTTCGCAAAATATGTACTGAGGTGATGGTGTGTATTTCCTATTGCATTATTTCAGGAGGCATATGTCAGTGGATCCCCTTAATGATGGTGTTAAATCCAATTACTTAATTAAGCTGGTGTTTACTAGATCTCTCTTCTGTAAAAGTACCTTTTGGGGCACTTTTTCTCTCACACTTATGTGTTACTGTGAGTAATTTGTGCATATCCTGTTCCCCAACAAACTTTTACCTAGAGATTAATATTCTTTGATCTTTCCTTTATTCAGTTATTAAATTGATAAAATGGCAATCATTTCTTTCTCAAGTATTAGTTAAAATTCTGAATAGAACTTTCCTTCACTACCCCTTCCTCTTTCTTTTTCTTTTTAAAAATATCAGTGTTCACTTATGGACTTTTTTTACTCAGTGTGTTAGAATTCATTATCATTGCTATTCTTTTTGATGCTTAAATTGTCCCAAATGTGGCTAATGGAAACCCATTGAGGCTGGTTTCCAGGTCTTTTTTTTTTTTTTAAACCACGTTCTTATTGATCTTTAAGCATGTCTTTGCCTTCTGGCATAACAAGATATTTCAAGCTCCCTTCGTATTTTTCCCTGCCCCAGATCTGGAATTGGTTATTTCTCTAAGGAGTCCTAGTTTATTGCAGTTGGGACTTGTGTTCAGAAGTCAGGACCTAGGCCTAGATGTGCTTGTTGCTACCTGGTAATCACTGCTTTTAGGCCCTTTTAATTGAGAGGGCTAGGAAATAGATATCCCTTATATCCCAAGTTTATTACTGATACTCTCTATTTTATTCTCATACCATGGAATACTTCTTTACCTTTTCCCGTTCTATATCCCTGGATTCCTCACAATATTAATATACTTATCTAATTGTTTTTTCCTACAGTACATACACAAAATAATTTCTCAGTTACTACACCCATGTACTTAACCAGTCTTACTTGGTTCCAGTAGACAGAGATTCACTCAAGCTACTGGAAAAGGTTAAGAAACAAGGGAGTTAATGTAAGGGATGTACAGTGGCCTAGATCTAAGGCAGCTCTTGGCATTAGCTATTTCTACCCACCTGCTTTCTTGGCCTTGATTGGCATTTTTTTTCACCCCAGGTGTCTGCTTCTCATCTTCAGTGTTCCCAACTATGGAGGAATTTACTCAGTAGGTTATTTACCTTCTCATAAGTAACATTCCTGTTGAGCAGTTCCTGATCCAAGTACCTATGGTACCATTGGCCAGGGTCAGGGCAATGGGGATTTCTTTCATTGCAAACATCTGGCTTCTTCTTTTTTTTGGTGTGGTCACTGTAATCGTGGGGTGCTATTAGGTTTCATGGACTAGGACAAACTGGTTTTTATTTTCTTAGTATAGTTATAGTTCTTAGTATAGTTACAGAAATGTGGTTAATGGTACTTTTAAGTTCATGAATAATTTAGAAAATAAGGTAGTAAAACATGTTTAGTTTCCAGCTTGCCAATGAGCAAACTATAGCTTTTTTCTGAACAAATGAAAATTAATACACAGTGTAGATATATTTAGTTATTGGTGACATATTCTTTGAGGGCACCCCAAAGGAGGAAAAGGAGTGTTTTCTTTCTAGACTTCTATTTTCTTTAATGTGTGGATAAATAACTATTTTATTTTATTTAATTTTTAAATTTTGTTGCTTTTTTAAAAAAGATTTTATTTATTTTTTAGAGGGGGAAGGAGAAAGAGGGGTAGAGAAACATCATCGTATGTGTGCCTCTCACATGCCCCCCCTCTACTGGGGAACTGGCTGGCAACCAATGCATGTGACCTGACTGGGAATCAAACCAGCGACTCTTTGGTTCACAGGCTGACACTCCATCCACTGAGCCACACCAGCCAGGGCTTTATTTTAATTTTGGTTTTAACCGTTATTGTATTATTTCCATTACCCTTTAGTCCCCTTATACCCACCTCCCCCTAGCAATCACCTCATTGTCGTCCATGTCCATGAATCCTTTTTCATTTTTGCTCAATCCCTCCACTCCCTAACTTTCCCCCACCCCAGTAGCTGTCATCTGCTCTCCATATATGAGTCTATCTTGTTTTGCCTATTAGTTCCATTTGTTCATTAGGTTTCACATGAGTGAAATCATATGGTTTTGTCTTTCTCTCACTGGCTTGTATCACTTACCATAGTGTTCTCCAGGTCCATCCATACTGTTGCAAAGGGTAGATTTTTCTTCTTTACAGCTGAATAGAATTCCACTGTGTAAATATCCCATAGTTGTTTTATCTTTTCATCTATTGATGGACACTTGGGCTTTATTTTAATTTATTTTTATTTACAATCTTGGTGATTTTAAATAATGCTGCATAGATTTCTGAATTACAAGAGGAAGTTAGTGCCCAAAGTATGTAAATCTGATGTTCTGAGAAGAAAAGTGGTTTTTATGTACTGTAGGTATTAGTGACTGACAGTTAACAAGAAAATTTGTAAAATATAGCATAAACTCATGAAGAGAACATGAACTTTTTTTTTAACTATTCAGTTACCTTAGAGAACATAAGCTTTAAACGTTAGAAACCTAAGTTCCAAATTTGGCTTGACTCATTCAAACTTTGTGACATTGGGTAAATTACTGATGTACTATTAGCTTTGGTTTTCTCTTTGGTAAAACTAGTGTCATAACACCTACCATCTCATATAGTTGAGTGAGAAATCATAGAGGATTGGACAAAAAGACTATTTTTCTAACTACTTTCTGGCAAGTCAGAAATCCCAGCTCTGTAGAAATAATGGAAAAGCCCTTAATGTTAGCAAGTGAAAACACGATCAGGAAGAGGAACAGAAGGACAGTCTCCAAGAAGTGTGATCTGAATGCCCAGGGAACAGCCCATGTGTGAAGAGAGATGAGGTATTGTAGCTGGGGTGGGCTGCTGGACTGTACGTGGTTGGGGCTGGAGCCTGAGACCTCATGAGGTCGTCGGGCTGGGAAGAGTCCCTGATTCCTCCAGTGACCCTGAGTGATTCCATTTTCCATATGGGAGCTCCAGGGACTGAGAGGTGGAAAGGGTGGCCCTTCCCATCTCTGCCATCCAGTGGAGATAATGTTCACTAATTTTTCTTGTCTGGTGTGATTTCTTTATAACATGTGTGATGTGCTCACAAGCGCCAAGCTCTGTGCTAGCCAGGAGGGTGAAGTTGTGAGCCATGCAAAGTGGAATTATCCTCTCTCCTTAGTAAAATAATCAGAATTCTTTGTACCAAGGACTCCTAACATAAGGGTTTATTGTGCTTATGAATATTTATTAATAAACACAGTATTCTATAATACTTGGTAGGATTATTCTTGGTAGCCAAGAGGTGAAAGCAATCCATGTATCTATTGATGGATGAATGGATAGATAAAGTGTGATTTATACACTCTGGAATTTTGAGCCTTAAAAGGCTCAATAGTGAGCCTTAAAAGGAAGGAAATTCTGACACATGCTATCTTGAAACCTTATGCTAAGGGGAATAAGCCATTCATATAAAGATAAATACTGTATGATTTCACTGATATGTAGTAGTTAGAGTAGTTAGATTTATAGGATAGAAAGTATAATGGTGATGAGGGCAGGGGTGGTGGGGGCAGGAATGGAGGAGGAGCGGTTTCAGGGGTGTAGAGTTTCCGTTTTTTGGGGGTTGGTCCCACAACACATGAGTATGCTCCACATCAGTGACCTGCACACTTGAAACTAGTTAAGATGGTAAATTTTGTTACTTATTTTATCACATTAAAAATATTTATAAAAATAAGCACAGTATTTTAAAAGATACTGTTTATGTAATAGAGATATGTGTGATTATAAAATACAAATATTTAAAAATGAGTATAGACATGTATTTCATATTGTGCTATTTCAAACAGTATTTCTAAGACTGAGAATGATACAGTCTTTCTGTAGGACGAAGTACACATTCATGTTGACTCTGAAATTACACTTTTAAGAATTTATTACAAGGAAAAGGTAAATATGACCAAAGGTTTAACAATGGTATTGGTTATGGCACTATTTATAATAATAATGAAAAGTTGAAAGCAAGTATTATTGCTCAGTGTTGTGGAACTGGTTAAATAGATTAAGTGCAGCCATCATCTCATTGGAATAGAGTGTTGCAGTAATATATCTTGACACTGAAAAATACCTTAACTGTTAATCTTTGAAAAAATGTAGGTTCTGCATATGAATGGCAGAGCTCAGGTTTAAGTCTGCATATGGTATTGCAGCCACTCTAATAGAGGGTTTCTCCTGATGTCTGAGCCCTTTTTCAGAAGCTGTATCTTACACAATTAAGTATAGTAGAAGTATAGCTTATATAATTAAGTATTTCATAAACTTTTGCTCCCCAAAATATTTGATAGGGAAGACATTAATGCAGCATTTTTCTTTATAACTGTCATAATTAAATTCTTTTCAGAGTCTGATTTTTAAAAGTGTGTATTTGATGAAAGTTGTATTTTCTTTCCTAATACTCATTTTATCAAGTTAACATTATAGTAGTCACTTTTACTGATAGCTATTAAATGATTTGATGTTAGAATCTCTTAATAAACCTGTTTCTTCCTTTAACACAGTGTGGCATATATTGACAATCCCCAAAGATGATGATCAACAAATATTCATGTGCTATTAGTGTGCTTCTCTGTAAGCTTAGATTTTTAATTCTGAAGTGATGAAAATTTACATGTTGTCTTTTGTGGTATATGTTACAATGTTTCATGTTTTTCCTTACTAACCCTGGTGAGAATTATAGTTACAATGTTTCATATTTTTCCTTAGTAACCCTGGTGAGAATTGCAGTCAGTCTTAGATAATGAAGTACTTCAGCTCATAAAAGCTATTTTGTAACATTTGGTACAGTGTCTAGGAATCCAAAGGATTTAGCCTAGTTTGTTTTAGAGATCCTGAACTTCCAAATCAACTCTCAGTTTTAGTGGCCACACTTAATTAAATACTTTGTCTCTCTCAGCATCAATTTACTCATATGCAATAAAAGCAGAGATGATAATAGACATAATTCTGGGAATAGAATTCTATTCATTCTAGGCTCATTTACCTTAGGCTCTTTTCACTATTACATGCTCAGATGCAGAGCCAGTTCTGTCATCTCATGCTCTGATAGTTGGATATCCTTATGCCTCAGGTCCCTCATTTGTAGAATGGGAAGCATAATTGGACCTGCTTCATTGGTTCATTGTGAGACGAAATGAGCTATTGCAAGTGAATTTCTTGGAAGAGTGCCTGACACATGGTTACTCAATACTGCAGTGAATGTTACTGTTATTATCTGAGTTCAGAGTCTGTGATAATTGTTTATAACTTAAAACAGTTAATGTTTTAATAAATCAGAACCTACTATATATAAATATAAAATATAGAAATATATATGTATATATATTTTTTCTGTCCTGCAAATCATGGTTTCAAGGAAATTGTACTTCACCTAGTAATCAACTTAGTTTTCGCTTTTTCAGGGAACTAATATCCAATTGTAGTAGATTAATAAGAAGAAGCAGAAGATTCCTAATAATCAGGATTCTTGCTGACCTTTGAGTTGAGAATTTAGTCTGTTTTCTTCTAAAAATAATGTGATATTCCACAAAATCTCTGTGAATGCCTTTCTCAGCCATTTGTGGGTATGGGAAGTGCCGTCTGGTCCTCTAGTGAGCGGAGGAAAAGGCAGCACATGGTGCATGTTCAGGTGACACCTGAATTTCTGTCCCATCAGCTACTGGACCTTTGGTGTTAGTACGTAGAGCGTTCGATTGTTCTCACCAAAAGTGCATGTTGGGGTAAAATGTTCCAGGACTAGGGTTCGAGGCATGTGGTGTCAAGGGGAGGAGTGATCAAGGACCTGCAGGGCTTGGTGATAAACACAGATGTCAGCCAGCAGGTCTTTGGCTTTCATTGTGGATTAATCAGGAAATCAAACTTTAGAGTAAGGTCAGAGAAGATTAATATTAAATTCTGAAGAATTTGGGCTTACCATTTGTGACTCACCACTTGTGCTGGTGTGTCTGTGAACAAGCTGTCCATAGCTTCTGGCCTGTCCCACCGCGCTCTAAGTGTTCGGTGGGCAGGCTGTCCCCACGCCCAGGGCACCACACTGCCTGTGACAAGAGGGGTAGTGTCTGTTCAGTCTTGGGGCTCGGTATTTGGAAACCACCTCCTCGTCTGTAGAAATGTTCTTTCATTTAGGTTTTATTGGAAGTAAAGGTGACACTTTGGTATTATTTATCTTATTTCTCTTATTTTCTCCATCTGTCTAAATTATATCTTTTTTCCCATCTCATCTATTTTATCTTATTTCTCAAGTGGTTCAAATTTTGGGCAGGAAACAGGGCTTCCTATTTGTTGCATTGTCTTATGACATAAGTGCCTTGTGCTTTTTTATGCCTTACATTTCTGAGTTTAATTACATGTCATTTGCTATTTGTGTAGAAAAACTAGGGTTGATCCAAGTATCAGGAGCCACTGCAAATAAAGAACACTGGACAGTTGAGTTAAAAACTTCCATCTTTGTATAACGATGAGCAACATTCATTCTCAATTTCTTTTTCTTATATTTTATTTATTTATTTTTAGAGAGGGAAGGGAAGGAGATAGCGAGAGAGAGAAACATCAATGTGTGGTTGCTAGGAGTCATGGCCTGCAACCCAGGCATGTACCCTGACTGGGAATCGAACCTGTGACACTTTGGTTCACAGCCTGTGCTCAATCCACTGAGCTACGCCAGCCAGGGCCATTCTCAATTTCTGGTAAATTAATTTACAAAGCATAATGGGTGCTGTTCCATCTACCAAATAGTATTTGCACTTGTATTCCACTACTATAAATGTTAAGATTTTAAATTAAGCTGTCACATGTCTGTCTCCTCAAAACTTATTTTCTCCCTGGTATGCAGAAAACCTTTAAGTCTTGATTTCACTATAGTTTTCAAATAGACGATTTGTTTTTGTAATGCTATAGAGAATAAAATCTGTAGACATGATAAAAGAATTTTGGTGGATAAAAAAATTAAAGATTTAAAATAAAAAATAATTTAGGTGTCATTTTTTAAATAAAAACTTCAGGATAAAGTTTAAGTTTAGACTCTTATTTTTTACTCAGAAGAGTTTTTGAAATATGTAACCCCTTTCAAATTCTTTAATAATTTAAATGAACTTTTTAAAAAGGTTTCTTTTTTTTGCTAAGATTTTATTTATCTTTAGAGGGGAAAGGGGGGAGAAAGGAGAGAAACATCAATATGTGGTTGCCTCTCGTGTGCCCCCTACTGGAGGCAAACCAAGCATGTGCCCTGACTGGGAATCGAACTGGTGACCCCTTGCTTTGCAGGCCTATACTCAATCCATTGAGCCACACCAGTCAGGGCTTAAGTGAACTTTTTATTTGAAAATAGTTTTGAATGTTCCAGAAGTTGCAAAGGTAGTGTGGATAGTTCCTGAATACCCTGTGCCCAGTTTTCTCTGTTGTTACTGTTATATGTTCATTTGTCACAACTACTGGGCCCACATTGGTACATTACCATTAATTAAGCATAATATTTGACTTGGATTTCCTTAGTTATTCCTTAACATCCATTTTCTGTTCCAGGAACTCGTCTAGGGGATACCACATTGCACTTAATTGTCACCTCCCTTTAGTTTCCTCTGGTCCATGGTGTTATCATAGACTGTCCTTGATTTGATGACCTTGACAGTCTTGAGGAGTTCTGGTTGCATATTTTGTAGACTGTCCTTCAATTTGGGTTTGTCTGATTCTGTTTTCGTGATTAGATTAGGATTTCCTGCAGGAGTATTAACACTTTATGTGTAACTCGCTGTCCCAGTATCTAACAAGCTAGAGCACAAGTCTGGGAACTAACTATTCGATGTGATCCTGCAGTGGGATTTTTCTTCAGGTTAGAAGTGTTTAAACTGAGGTTAAGAATCAGGCTCTCTCTAAGTCTGTGGGTAAAAATTTGCATTCATGTGCATGTATTGTATGCATTTGGAAGAGATCCCATAGGTTGTATCAGGTTTTTGAAGGGACCTATGACCAGAAAACTCAAAAACTTTTAATGTGTCCTAGTGTTTGACACAATTTTGGCCATTTCCTTGTGATTAATTTTGCTTTTATGTAGGTGCAGTTTGTGTGCAGATTTCCTTTTTTTGTGTGTAGGGAAGTGGAGTCTCAGCATTTTGCTCATAACTGCTTAAAAACAAAACATACACATGGATATTTTGACCCAGGGATTTTGTATTTATTTGATGATTATTTATACATTTGTTACTGTTACAAATAATAATCTTTACAGTTTAATGTGTTATAAACATCTTAATACTCTACATTCAATTACAGGAAATTATTGTGTCTCCTTAAATGACACCACATTCTTTACCTATTATGTTACAGACACAGCCAGGATGTTGTTGGGACAACTGCTCTTTGCAGACAATTTTAGTCACATACCAGTGTGAGGATTATCATAAGCCTAAATCGGGGGCCCAGTGTAAAAGAATTTATGAACTTCCAAAGTGATACCCAGTCTTTTTGGGTAATGTTTATCATTCTCCTCCCTGTGGAAGAGACTCTATTATCTAACAGGAATGTAGTTATGTCCTGATAATTTTACCGTCAGTTATTTTAAAATGTAAGTTACTCCGGGTTGTAGGAGCTCTAATCTCAGACTGTGTATATATTGTCCAGAAGAGATACTTTTATAAGTAAAGCTTTCTTTTTTCCAACTGCTGCTTTACCCCTTGATAATTTAGGTGTCTGGCTGATTATTTCTTTGTTTACATTTTTAAAGGCCGCAAATTTTACTGAGAGTCACATTTTAAGGCTATAGTAAAAACTAGTCTGGGGAAAATGATGGTACATCTTTGCAAACCCTTGTCCCTTTGCAGGTCTGGGATACATTGAACATGACAGAGTTATGTTCTATCAGTAGTGGATCTGACTTCCCACTGCTGGGCAGATGCATGGGAAAAAATAAGATGTCTCACACTCTGATTTTAATTTATTACTTTCATTATCCTTTTTGTATGTGTTATTTTAACTCCATTTGGAAGTGAGCAGGATATGGATGGTAAAGTAACATGACTAAGTTTTTTGAAGTCAGGAATACATTTTTTTATCTAAATAGACTTTTAGATCAGTTTTAGGTTTACAGAAAAATTGGGTGGGAAGTGAAGAGAGTTTCATTACACACCCATTCAGATCTTTTGCCCACTTTTAGTTGGGAGGTTTGTTTTCTTGTTGTTGAGATTTTAGATAATAGTTCATTTCAAATATGTGTTTTGCAAATATTTTCTCTCAGTCTGTGGTTTGCTTTTCAGTTATCCTGAGAATGTCTTGTGCAGAGCAGAAGTTTTTAATTTTAATGAAGTCCAGCTTATTACTTTTCTCTTTCATGGTTTGTGTTACTGGTATTGTATTTAAAAAGTCACCACCAAATCCACAGTCACCTAGATTTTCTCCTGCGTTATCTTCTAGAAGTTTTATAATTTTGCATTTTACATTTAGGTCTGTGACCCATTTTGAGTTAATTTTTGTGAAAAGTCTGTGCCTATATTCATTTATTTTTTCCTGCCTGAATGTTCAGTGCTAATGCTGTTTGTTAAAAAGGTTAACTTTTCTCTCTTGAATTGCTTTTACTTTTTTTGTCAAAGATCAGTTGATTGTGTTTGTGTTAATCTATTTCTGGGCTCTTTTCTGTTCCATCGGCCTGTTTGTTCTGTCACCAATACCACTCTCTCTCGATTGCTGTAGCTTTAGAATAAGTCTTGATGTCAGGTTTCGTCAGTCCTCCAACTTTGTCATTTTTCAGTATTATGTTGGCTATTCTTGGTTGGAATAATTTTTTAAAGATTTTATTCATTTATTTTTAGAGAGGAGAAGGGAAGGAGAAAGAGGGAGAGAAACATCAGTGTGTGATTGCCTCTCATGAGCCCCCTACTGGGGACCTGGCCCACAACCCGGGCATGTGCCCTGACTGGGAATCCAACTGGAGACCCTTTGGTTTGCAGGCCGGCACTCAATCCACTGAGCCACACTAGCCAGGCCAGGAATAATATTTTTATATCTCAGGAGAAAGTACTTGGTAAACATTTTGTATTGAGAATCTTTTTTTTCCAATATAGTAGCCATAGTGATCTTTTAAAATGTAAGTCAGATTTGTTATTTTTCTGCCCCATATTGTTCCACTGGCTTTCCATACCAGTGAGAGTTAATTTGAAAGTCCTCTAAATGCCTTACATGGCTCTTCAGTACCAGGCTCTTCTGTGACCTCCTGGATCTCATCTCTTAATACTCTCCTCCTCAGTCTCCTCCATCTAGACACAGTGTCCTTGATCTTGCTTGAACACATGAGGCATACCCTGTCAATGGCCTTAGCAAGGCTGTTGCCTCTGCCTTGAATGTATTTCTCTCAGATATCTGCATGGCTAACTCCTTCATCTCTTTTAGGTCTCATTCTAATGCTACCTTCCCAGTGAGGACTCTCTGATCATTTTTGAAATTCTTCCTCCCCTCAGCCTCTACACTCTCAATCTGTTATCATGCTCTACTGTTTTATAGCCACCATTACTTTAACATCCTGTTCTTGCTTATCTTCTCCCTTCTGCTAGAATTTAATTCCAAATGACAAGGCTTTTGGTCTGTTTTGTTAACCAATGTGTCTTCCGTTTATAATCAATGTTTTCAGTAACTATTAATTTTCAAATATGAATGAATGAATGAATGATTTGGTTACTGAGAGGTGACTTCTAGAATGCTGGCTTGAAGATAATGCCTGTAAGTTTAAGATATTTCATTTCAGTGTCCATATCTATTGTGAAACTAAAAATATTTTGAAACATAAAATTGGGGGAAAATGACATCTGCAGAGAGGGGAAGCAGTAAAGGAGGCAAGGCTTTGCTTTCGAAAATCTCGCCTAAAACAGGTGTTTCCTGTGGCGACCTTTACTAGCATGGGGAGCATGTGTGTAAGACAATAAAGTATTCTACTGTACAGGTTGTGGAGTCTCAGAGGTCATGATGACAGTCCAGCAACCTCACAGATGATGAAACTGGGCCCAAAGAATAAGTGTTCTTGCTCCTATAGCTAGCTAGTGGCAGCCAATCATAGATTTGCTGAGTCTGAATTTACTGTCTTTGGATTCTTTCTTTGCCTACTGCTCTTCTTTTTAATTTAATTTAATTTAATTTAATTTATTTATTTATTTTTAGGGAAGGAAGGGAGGGAGATAGAGAGAGAGAGAGAGAGAGAAACATCAATGTGCGGTTGCTGGGGGTTATGGCCTGCAACCCAGAAATGTACCCTGGCTGGGAATCGAACCTGTGACACTTTGGTTCCCAGCCCGTGCTCAATCCACTGAGCTACGCCAGCCAGGGCCCTACTGCTCTTCTAACATCCCTTTATCCTGATGTCCTTCCTAGCTCCCTTTTCTGTAATTTTCTCCCCTTCTTTTAACAAATATTTGAATACCTTCTTTCTGCTAGGTGTGTGCCTGTTGCCAAGAATACAAAGATAAATGAAACAAGGCCATTGCTCTCCAGTTTCATCATGAGTATTCAGGGAGCTGGCCCTGACCCTGAAGCTAGGGGATCCAGTCCACCAATGCAGAGGGAGCATGGAAGGCCCAGGAGCATTCGACGGGCACCAGAAGGTTCAGAATATTGACAGTGACCAAAGGAGGTAGAAGGAAAGCCTTCTGACTAGGCAGAATAGTGAATGGTATTTGCTGTTAAGGTGATTTGACCACAAATAGTCCTGGAAATATGCTTGTTGCTTTACTTGTTGGTGACTTGCATTTTTCAGGTTAGCCACTGGGGTGCGCAGGAAAACTGAGCAGTGACTTTCACAGGTGGAAGTTCTTCCAAGGCATCCTTGACTCTGTGTGTGTGCTTTCTGGAAAAGGTTTTGCCTATGAGGAAAGGTACTGAGGTGGTTAGACTTTAGCTGGAGACTTCTTATTACTGGATTTTAACTACTGTTAAACTATTAGTTTACTATTTATATATTTATAGTGCTCAGGTACATTAGTGGGGAACTTCTGTGTTAGATAACATAATATTTCCAATCCTTAGGTAATTGTGTACTTAATCTAAGTACATTCTCAAACATTACAAAATGTAGGTTATATACTACTAGAGTTCTCAGTGAGAATGGACCAGTATTCCTTGAGACCAGTAATACTTGGACCAGTATTCCTTCCCTCTTCCCTCCCCACCCCTTCCTCCCTTCCTCCCTTCCTACCTTCCTTCCTTCTCTTCCTTCTCTTCCTTTCTCTTCTTTCTTTCTCTTTCTTTTCTTTTCCCTCAGTTAATGTCATTTTAGGTAAGAGGAATGAATTGCTAACATTATCATAGACAAAGACTTTAAAATCTGCAGAATGTGGATAAAGGGATATGTGGAAATTATATTGTTTTTGTGACATTTTTGTGAGTCTGAAATTGTTTCATTATAAAAAGTTAAAAAATTTAAATTCAAATACAGTAAGTATATTTGTAATATACTATGATTGCACCCCTTCATGGATGGTAATATATTTTACTTGAACTTAGGGAATGTTACTCCCCCTTTTATTTTAAAAATGAGAATTTATTACTCCTCCTATATAAGAAATTAAGACAGAGTTGGCTTTTCTATATGTAATAAACTCATCAATTAAGTCCTTTTTCTGCAGTTTTGTTTGGAGGTATCTCTCTGTAGTCAAAAATCTAATTTTAAGCATAAATTATTCTATATATTATTCTATATATTTCTGTAAGAAAGATGTTTATAGAGAATTAACTAATTCTTAGTTCTTTTTTTGGTAATAGCTTTATTGAAATATATAGTTCACCATTTAAAGTGTACGATTCAGTGATTTTTAGAATATTCACAGAATTCTGCAATGATCACTATAATAAAATTTAGAATAATTTTATCAGCCTGAAGAAGAAACCCTGCACACTTTAGCACTCACTCCCAATTCTCTCCATCTGCCCCAACCCTAGGCAACCATTAATCTACTTTCTCTCTGTATAGATTTGCCTGTTCTGGATATTTCTTACAAATGGAATTCTGCAATATATAGCCTGGTGTAACTGGCTTCTACCTTTATATTCTATGGAAAAAGGCAGATTGGTCCTCAGGACCCTACTGTAATCACTGTGGCTTCTAGAAGAGTTGGTCCTTCAGTGAAGTACTACTGCTGTAATGGAAAGATCAGGGATCCAGGAAGGGCATGATTTACAGAGAACATCTGAGGTGATGCTCCCTGTATGTGGGAGAACCATCCTTTGAGTTCATTGGTCATCTTGGAATCATTACAATGATTTTATTCATTTTTTTTCCTTATAAAGGTAGTTGTACTTTGTACTGTCCTGGCATTTATTGACCTGGGTGGTAGATTTTGAAATAATCTACATCTGAATTTCTTTTCTGTGGTCTGTGTTTGTGTCATGTTTATGTGCTGCATTTTCACTTAAAGTTTCCATGTTTAAAGGTCCACAATTACTGTTCACTGGTTTTTTTCTGTTAGAGTAAGTTTCCTTTTGAATCCACTTTCTCACAACTGAAAGGAGTATCTCAAGGCCGTGGTCCTTAGTCATTTCCCACCTCCTGATCCTGAGCCAGGATTGTAGCTAAGGGCCAACATGACTTCTCTTACAGCACGGCTTCTGGCTTCCTTGGGTCTTTTTCTTAACCACCTCTGTCTCCTTCAGTGATTCAGAGCTAGTGATGGTAACTTTCTGGCTGAGCCACTTAGATAAATAGCCACACACATCTTTTAGGTTTTCCTTACATTTCTTCAAGTTTCCTTTAGCAATTAGCATCTGGTTTAGCAGAAAGATTTCCTAATTGTAAACAAAGGATTTATACCAGAACCAAAAAGTTAAACTCTAAAAGAAGCTTAGACTAGTATATCCAACTGCTTAATTTGGCTATGTTCAAAATTGAACGTCTTCTTTCTTTTATTTTTAAAAGAAAATGAATTAAAAACCCCTATTTAATTACCAAACAATTGAAGTCATTGCAATGCTATTTAAGAAGGCAAATGGAAAATTCTCAGAGCTGTGGTGTACACTTTTGGTACATAGGGCCTGTGGGCTTCCTAAAAACAGAGTCAGTTCTTCCTGGAGCACCTCCTCTTGTGCAAAATAAAAGGTATTCGCTTATCAGTTATTCTCCCTGGCCCTGTTCCTGGCTTAGGAAGGGGTTTTGCAGCCTTTTGTCACTTTTCAGCCATCAGTCAGTCCTTCAGCAGTGCCCACATGGGGACTGGAATCCTCCTTTGTCTCTTCACTGCAGGTATATCGTATCCTAGATGGTCTTTCGTCATCTAGGAGTGAAGGAATCTCCCATCCTGAATTCTTTAACGTACTCTATTGTACTCTATTGTAGCTGTCAATCATCACCTTTCATATTATGAAAGCAAAACAAACTCATTGCAACATGCAGACCAGTCCAAAGCTGTTTCCCTCTCTTCCTTTCTGCCTTTCCTGTGAAAACTTAAGTTTATTGTGTATTTTTCCTGTCTTATAAACCATATGAAACCATATATTGACACTTTTCTATTTTTCCTATCTGTATGTTTGTGTGTGTGTGTGAGAAACAAGATCATACTGTTTTTGCAAAGTATTATTTTACCTTATTATTTACAGGGGAAAGGGAAAAACCAACACTTTGTTTTACTAAAAGGCAAAACATCTTTTAGTTTTTACTTATGTTTCTTCAAGTTTCCTTTAGCAGTCAGCATCTGGCTTACCAGAAAGATTTCCTAATTATAAACTAAAGGATTTATACCAGAACCAAAAAGTTAAAATCTAAAAGAAATTTAGACTAGTATATCTTGTTGCTTAACTTGCTGTGTTAGAAATTGAACATTGTCTCTGTTAAACTTTTTTTGTGTTCTCTCAAACCGAAAACATAGCTCATGAAAATCTAGAAATTTGGGGGTGTAAAGTATTTCCTTTATTTCTTTCCCTTATTTGTTTATCAGTCACCTAGCTCTGGAAAAGTCTGGGAACCAACTCATTATTTTGAAAGTTAAAGGGAAATATTCAAGCATTTACATGTATGAATTATACATATTCCCTTAAGATAAGTAGATATTTGATGAAAAGGAAGATTCACCTTATAAAATAATTTAGCTTTTGGACGAAGAATGAATTGTAGAATTAGAGAGCTGTGTTTCACAACACCTAATGCACTGTAGGCAGTGATCATTAAATGGCTGATAACTTTAAGGAAAGGCATAACCAGACTTTATGTGCTTGAGTCTTTTAATTATCTAGATCTAATTTCTAATTTATGGGATATATTAGGAGCATGTTAAATGGTATGAAGGGGAGCCAATCACTAAAATTCAGACTGGGAAACCACAGGACAACAAATGATCCATTGCTTCAACAAAGAAATGAAAGGACATAAAGATAGAGAGGGAAGGATGGAGAATTTATAGATTGAAAGAGACTAAGGGGATATGGCAGTCAGTTGCAATATATTGCCCTCAGTGGGATTTTGAATCAAACAGACACTGTGAAAAGAAATAAACAGATTATTGGGGGAAATGTGAATACTTTATTTCATGATACTAGGGAAGTTTGTACTGTTTAGAGACATGCTGAAATATTCTTGGATGGAATGACTTGCTGCCTGAGATTTAGTTCACGGTGGGATAGAGTGGAGGGATATGGATGGGATGGGGCTGTGAGTGGGTAACTGCTGAGGCTGCGTGACGGATATGTGGCAGCTCAGTATACCCTCCTCAGTATTTTTGTCAGAATTTCTTGTAAGTAAAAGTTCTGATAAAAAAGTAATGTTTAGACCTTTTCTAGGGAGCTGAATATTTTGCATTCCATCTCACAGGTGAAGTCTCGTTTTGCATTAGGTGATAAACGCATGTTTCACAAATCACAAACACAGCTTTTCTTTACCTCAGTTCATTGAGATATAATTGACATATGTGACATTGTATAAATTTAAGGGGGACAATATGATTTTATGTATGTATATATTGTGAAATGATTACTATGGTAAGTCAGTTAACACCATTTACTTTACATAGTTATAAATGTTCCTCCCTTGTGATGAGAACTTTTAAGATCTACTTTCTTAGCGTCTTGTCAATATGCAGAACAGTATTGTCAGCTGTAGTCATGGTGTTGTACATTACATCCTCAGAACTCGTTTATCTTATAACTGGAAGTCTGTACCATTTGACGGCCTTCACCCAGTCACAAACCCAACTCTTAGTCTCAGCTGCTGATTACAGGTCCTACCTTGAGGAAGATGACCCCTAGAGCCCTGCTGGAAGAGTCACTGATGGCATTACCTGGCCAGCGCACTGTCGTTGGCATGCTCCCAGGAAACCACTGCCACAGGCTCGTCCAGGACCAAGCCAATCTGTAGATGAATTCTGTTGGTCCTGCCTGAGGTGGACAAAGAGTAAGGAGAATGCAGATCCATAGGCTTCTCTTGGGGTCTATTGTGTGACGCCAGCGGCAGCAGTTCATGACATGGTCTCCTTATAGTGCCGTTTTATCAAAGAGAATTGGTGGGTTTTCTGTCTAAGTCAATATTGCCTGTATTTTCTGCTTGTTCAGACCCCAGCAGTTTTATCTAGCCTTCTAGAAGTCCGGTTGAATGTGTAGTGACCTAGAAAGAAAACTGGTGAGAGTATGTGGTACCCTCAGTCGTTTGGTGAGTTAGCAGTTCCCGACTTGAATGGAGCGCTAACAAGTGCTGGACATCTGCCCCGTGCCAGGTGCTGTGTTTGATCCTGTGACGTGCCTTGGCAGTTGGTTCCATTTTGGGGACCTGTGTGAACTGAGGCTCTTGGAGGTTAAGTAACTTCTCTCAGGTTATGCAGCTGGTAAGTCGTGAAACTTGGATTTTAACTTCATCTGTTTTAAAAGTCCTTATTTTTCTGAATTCTACATTCATAGATTTTATTATTAAAGTATTCTCCTCTAGGAACATATTTCAAAGTGAGATATGTGGTTTAAAATATATTTTGACATGTTCTGACTTTCATGGATTTCTATTAAATATCTGCTCTCAGAGTGTGTTTTCTTTGTTTTGAGAGGACCTGAAAAACACCAGTGATCCATTTACATGCTTTGTTTCGAGTGGGTACAAAGGGGTAGAAGTCCTATTGTCCATTATTGAAAAAAATATAAAGGTGATGTGATTAGAATGTGAAGTGATTCTGTGAAACTAATGGGTTCTTCAAGGATTTGCTTTGCTTAGTTATAAGCAGACGACAAGAAGGGCAGGCCGAATGAGGGCTTTACAGGGCCTGGAGTCGGGTCTCTGGGGGAGTAGCTGTCCAACAAGCGGCTTTAGGGCCCCTGCAGCCAGTCACAGTCACACCGAGAGCCTGGATCTCTTTGTTTTTCAGGCTGCAGTTTCTTGGCTGTGTCAGCGTCTTTATTGTCTGGGCTCAGAAACCTTTCAGTGCACCAAACCAGGAAGGGAGACGGACGAAAGGAGCGATCTGTATTAGGGGTTTCTGATATTCATTCATAATTTTGAATGAGGAAAATATGCCAACAGCATAATATGAAATAAATTATAGCTAAAAGGTCATTGTAGTAATTACAGAATCAGTTTCTTGGGATAGTCATTGTTGCTACTTGTGACTGATGATTTGTTTAAAAAAATTGGGCACATAGTATTTTTTTAAAATTTTCTACAAAGACCCGCAACAGTGGCTTTATACTGATCACATGTTTCCAGTCAGGCAGCAGTTCAGGGGTGGGGAGGCATGGGTGGTAGGCAGCTGCCGCTAGTATGATGTTCAGGGTGACGGACTGTGGTGGTTTTAAAACGTGTGCAGTTTCTTTGCTGCTTTTGCCACTGAAAAGTCAGAGTCTTCGTCTTCTCCGCTCAAATCCGGTGGGGCACCTGGCTCACCTGTAGCTAGGAGAATATGGGGTTGGTATTCCTACATGATTTTAGAGATTAGGACAGGAAAAATGATGCAGCTTCTGCCTTGTTCTGTGGGACCTTGCATTTGGAACCCCAAATGACTACCCTGAGGCCACCATTCTGTCAGGCCACATGTAGAGGCTGCCTGTGGGTGATATGGCTGACTCTCCCAAAGGAGGTCCCAGATAATAGCTGGCATCAGTCACTAGACCTAGGAGTGAAGGTACGTTTGGATGATTCCAGCCTGCACCTGTCCAAGCCATTCTAGCTGTTGAGTTTTACCAGCCAAGGCCTAGACATCTTGGAATAAGCTGCATCCCCTCCACCTCCCCTTCTGTGGGTTTGAATTTCTGACCTACAGAATTTGTGAGCCTAACAAAATAATCGCTTTACACATCGCTTTACACAGTTAAGTTTTGTGGTGGTTTGTTACATAGCAATAATAACCAGAACAGAGACCCGGGCTCCTCCTGCGGTATTGCTTTGCCATCTTAGGCTGTTACCCTCACATAGTTCTTAGATGTTTGGCTACCACAGCTGCACTCCCGGCATCTGGGCTGAGGCAGTACAGAAAAAGCACTGTCTTTCTCTTCAGGGGCGCTCCCGGAAAGTACCACAGTCACTTCTGTTCACATCTCACTGGCCAGGACTTAGCCAGAACATGGCTACTTCTAGCTCGAGGAAGACTGGGAAATGTGTATTATTTCTGGTGATTGTGCACCTACCTGAAAATTAGAGAATCTAAAAAAAAACTAGGGAACTTATTTCTTTAAGAGGCAAAAATACATGGATGTGGGGAACGGTATAGTTTCTGCTACAGTTTTATTGGCTTGATTGTGCTACACTCCTTACTTTGTAGTTTGTAAAGGATATCTGTTTCTCTCTGAGGAAAATTTTCATTTCAAAGAGCTTTCAGTAGCAGGTTTGCCGGAAAACACTATGTTTTGGTAAGGATTTGAATCAGGTAATAATAATCCTGTTTTGCAAATTAAAACAAAGCAATGGTGACTTAAAGAGAATTAAGTTTACTTCTCTCTCATGTAAAAGAAGTCCAGCAGGAGGCAGTCCAGGGCTGGCTAAGAACGACTGTACAGATACTGGTTAATGCTCCATCAGCAGCAGCCCAGGCTGTTTTTATCATGTTCCCACAGCCCTACTTGTGAAGGTGCCGCTTGTGGTTCAAGATGCTCGAACTTTATCTATCAGGTGGGCTTCCCAGCCAGTGGAAAGGAAGAAAGAGGGAGGAAGGGGTAAGAGGCACACCAGATGCTATTCATAGAAAATTCCTTGAAGTTGCCATGTGACACTTCTGCTTTTGGTTCATTGATCAGAACTTTGTTGTTTGGCCATGCCTGATGAGAGGAAGCTGGGGAAGTATAGTTTCACTTCCAGGCCACTGTGTGACCTCATCCAGATCAGGGTTTCTGTGATACCTCCTGAGTCATCAGGAGGCTAAACAACTGTTTGGTTTACCAGAACTTGGGCCACATTACATATTACAACAGACAGAAAATGGTTATAAAATGCAGAGTAAGTTTAAGAATGTTTTGATCTACATTTGTGTTCACATGAGACTTTCAGCTGTTCGTTCCCCAGTATTATAAACACTTGAGTTTGTAGGGACATCTGATGTTTACTGGCAGACTGCACGTGGCCGGGTACACAGACTGTCACTGTTTTAGCCTCGGTGCTCAAAGGCTTTCCTGAAAAAGAACAATCCCATTTCTAGTATACACATAATAGGGCCATCTGTCATTGTTTCTCGGTAGTGGAAAGTTGCATTGTTTGGGGTTTTGCTTTTCTAAAAGTATACTTTTTTTCTTTTCTGCTCCCTGGAAAGATTTTTCCCCCTTTGCTTAGAATTGAAAGAGTCTGAATGACTATTTTAGCCACTTCTGGTGCAAGACTGAACTAGTTGTGAGGCATTGATTCATCCCGTACCACATACAGTTGCTGTAGAGCTTTTGTCTTGTTAATACCTCTCTTGAGAACGAACCATGACTCTTTGTTGTGCTCTGAATAAAGCAACTTTTCTGCCCTCTGTAGTAGGGTTGAAAGATTTAATTCACTATTAATAACTTGGAAATGCAAAGAAAATATTTTCTTTCTTTTTCCAGCTTCTCTGGCTATCTTCATGATTTTACCTTCTGATTGGCAGAGAAAATGTACTAAAGTTGAATGTGTTTTGAAGCTTAGTCTGGTGTGGTAATTTGAACAATCTCTCTGTTGTACTGACTCTCCCGGATAGAAATGCTTGTTTCTTGTATGTAGCTTCCCTCTCTCCCTTTTTTTCTGGGCCTCTATGGGGGCGGGATGTGGCTTCTGCAACCATGTCTTTCTGGGGAAGCAAGATGCTTGCACCTACCAGTGCCTTTATCCTCCTTTTTAGTGCCTCTGCCTCCCGGGTGGTGCCCTCTTTCTGCCTTGTGCTTGCCCCACCCCATTGGTCACCGAGTCCCAAGTCAGCAACCAGTGAGCTTGGTGCCCACTGTTGTCGCTCAGGCCACACCCTTCATGTACTCAACTCCACCCTGCTTCCTACTGGTGCTACAGCCCCCTCTGTGGTCTGGCTGGGATGCTCAGTTGTTCCTGGCCTGTGTGATCGGCTCTGCAGCCCTTGCTAGAATAACCCTTCTTTCTGCCAGGGTGGCCCCTCTGGCCAGTGTCCCTAGCTGGAGTCACAGGCACCTCTGTGTCCAGGCCACACCAAGCAGAGCCAAGGACAGCCTCCTTCCCAGGGTACCCAATAAGCAGTAGGGCTGAGAGTCCCCCTGTGCCTTTTCCACATCACTCCTCACAGGATAGATCTCCCTTTGTCAAGACCAAAGCCTGGAGAGGGGAAACTGGCCCATCTTTTTGACCCTTTCTTCCCACAGTATACTTGTTCCCTCTCCTACATTCCGTATGTCACATGTTCCTTTTAGCTAGCCCTGTGACTCTGCTGTCATAGCTGGAAGGGGTGTCTTTTCTACCCTGGAGAAGACTTCTGTGAGCAGCATTAGGTCCCTGAATAAAATGAGGCAGGAGGGGGGAAGAAAAATAAAGCAACTTGTAAAATTCTCTTTAGATAACAGCATGGCTAGTAAAGTTACAGGCTTTTTGAACACAGCAGTTTTGCAACTCAGAAGTGATTATTCATCTTTTTGTAGAATTTCTATCATCTCTTTTTTTAAGGCTGATGAACACTTGATGCTTAAAGGCAAAAGAGAATCTATGAGTAATTTTCAAAATATTAACTTGTTATACTTGCTTTTAAGGTGTGGGAAAATTTTAGCTGTCTTAAACTTCACATCTTTTAAATCAGTGTCTTTGCTGGTAGGGTGTAGCAAGAATATGGAGCTTTGTAATCCTAAGACCTGTGTTCAGGTCCTGGTTACCAGGTATGTGAGGGGTGGTAAATCAGTCTCATTTCACAGTGCCTCAGTTGTTTCGTCTTCAAATGTAAATGAGAATCTACCTCACAAAATAAATGTGAATATAAAGTGAGACGATTATGTGAAAGCAGTCTGCCCCCTCTGGAGTGCAGTGCGACTTTATTGATACTAGTTTTCCCTGCTCACATTACGCTCATTCGTATTTGTGTTCTCCTGCTGCTGTTCCTTCTCCTTAGAGCATACAACTCCTTCATGCCTGCCGGTCCAACATGATACTCAGACGATGCTGGTCCTGCTGCTCTTAGTTCCTGTTCTGCATGTGCTCAGTAGTCTTCTCATCATGTGTCAGATAGCTTATGCTTGTTTTGTTTCCCTCTGTGTTAAAATACTTCAATAGAAGAAGCTGTTTTTTATATACCTGTGTCATAGCCCATAATATCCTTATATCATATGCTCCTTTCACTTTTCACTAGTCCTCTTCACTTTTTTTAGTGCATTTAGAAAAATATTTTATACATTTAATTTTAGAGAGAGTGGAAGGGAGAAAGAAAGAGAGGTAGAGGAACACTGATGGTTAGATTCCCTCTTGCACACCCTCAACCAGGGACCTGGTGCACAACCCAGGCAGGTGCCCTGACTGAGAGTTGAACTGGCAACCTTTTGGTTTTCAGGCCGCCACTCAGTCCACTGAGCGACACCAGCCAGGGTCCTCTTCACTTCTTGTATATTTCGTGTTTTGGGGGTATTTCCTATGATCTTAGGGCTCACTTAGGAGCTGAAAAGAACAGGCATTGGTTGGTATTATTATAGGCTGTGGTGTATAAAAGAATCCAATTATATTTATTTCATAATCCCTTTTCCTATCTGATCCCTTGTGATTTTGCAGAATACCCTCTGCATACGAATAACTTGTAGCTAGCTGAAGTTATTTAGAATTTATGAAATAAAAAGCATGTTTTAATTTATATACATTATCTATATGTAGTTTTGATTGTTAGAAAGTATTTTTAGCTGTTAGAAACTTATCTTCAAGCTACAAAGTCATTTCTTGTACCACAATAAAATATTTGTGGCTCAGAGGTTTTTTTTTTTACATTTGGTTTGTTTGAATCCAGACCTAATATATGTGAGATTTCAATATTGGTGGCCATGTTTACATTATAGCTCTTGGATCTTCTCAAGGGTGCTTCTTATTTCTTCAGTTACTGTAATTAAGCCATCTCAGATTTCTCATGTATTTAGCTAATAAATATTTATTCTCAATGTTTCCCCATCTATAAATTAGGAATAATAATGGATCTCCACTGTGAAGTTATAAAATGCTTAGGACAGGGCCCGGCACACAGTAAGTGCTACTATATAAATGTCAAGCAATGTACTTACTGTGTCAGAACACATGAGTGTTTTAAATGTATTAGAAGCTTCTTTATCAATATTGCCAACTTCTCATAAGGTTCTGCCGGTGGAGTCTCCCATTGGCACTATGAGGGTGTCTATGTTTACCACACAGAATTAGCTATTAGCAAACTTCTTCATGTGCATCTGTTGTTGTTGGCACATCGTCATTTATTTTCTCTTCTTTGCTCTACTGATCCTGATTTTTGTATGTAATTTATCTACTAATTAATGAAAGTATGGAAAAAACAACAAGATGCATTGACTGTGCTTTTTAATTTACATTTTCTTTTTCTAGGGGCTAGAATAGGACATGTTATTTTCTCATGAAGATAGGTAGTAGGAGGCGTCATGGAATTTGAAAGTTTGGGTACACTCTTGTAATTGTAGACAGTAAAGGTGCATAGAATATTTCAATAAATGCTAGGAAAGATATCTGAGAAGAGCATCCAGTTCTTCAGAATTTGCTTTTGGTTTTCAAGGAAAAAAAGTGGACATGGTAAGAGCCTTGTAGAAAGTTGATGTGAGGAAATGACCAGCCCACCAAGTTACTGTAGTGGGTAACTTAGGGAAAAGCTCTCTTCTCTGACTTCAGCCAGAGCTATTTTTTTCTCCCATCTGTTTTATGTTCTGAGTAAGCTGTGGGTGGATGAATGTGCCCTTGGTTAAGAAACAAGGGAGAAGCCTCCTGGCACTCCAGACACTAGGATGTGTGCCTTTCCATTTGCTCATCAGTGCTCATGGGTGCGGCTGCGGGGAGTGGGGGTGGTGGGGCAGGCTTTCTGGTATTCAGTTTGGGTCACCTGATGTGTAACTTCTGAAGCCCACTGGGGCCTGCATGGTGATCCTGTAACTAAAGCAGTTGCCCCACAGGCTGTAAACTACATTTAAATTAAAAAATTTTGGGTGGGAGGTAATCTTATTACGAAATGAGCCCAGGCTGAATTTCCTTTCCAGTGGTTCTGAGGAGGTGTTTTAGGTGTTCCCCACTCTCATACAGGCTGCTGACTCACCCTGTAATTTCCATGGACTCGAGAAGTGTAGCTGAACAACCTGAAAATGTGCACTTAAATCCTTGGTCAAAATAAAAGAGACCACAACTGTATGAAAGGTGTTAGTTACTAAGAATTCTAGATGTTGGTTATACCTCAATTAAAATAAAAAGAATTCTAGATCTCTCTTTTTTTCCATAAAAGTGGAATTTGTTAGGTGAGTTTTGGACTATGTAAAAAGGCATTGTTCCTTGGACCACAGTGACAAATTCATGGTATTAGTGCTGATCAAGAAAGACTCTGATTATATTCAAGGTAAAAGGAATTAGAACATTCTATGTACATTTACCTATAGAAGCTAGTACCAGAGAGAGACAAAAACTCCCAAGCTCTTATTTTTGTCCTTGTATTGTCACTTGGTGCAGATTGAGAATTTCTCTAAACCTTTTTCTAATCTACAGTATAGAGAAATTTTATGCAGTTTATTTGGTAAAGGGATAATTTCCTCAATAGCTGAAGACATTTTATTTTGGCTTTTCTTTTTCTGGAATTGATAGGGTAAGAAATTAAAGCACCTTCTTGTCTTATGTTCTTTTCCAAGTTCCTTGATTTTGGTGGCTTATATGGGTTTGATTCACTCCTGTGACTGTTCCTGTAAAAAGGGCACTAGAAATCTGTGTTAAACTCTAGCTCTGCTGCTTCCTTGCTTAGAGAAACACTGGGCCACGTTAAGTTCTTTGAAATTTATTTATTTATTTTTAACCAGTAAACCACAGGCAATGATCTATAAATACAGTTCTAGGGTTGTTGGGAAATTATGCGAAATTCTGTAGTGCATACCATAGTAACTTCCATGTAATTTTTATGTTCATTCTAGGTGCTCAATACATATTCTCAAATTGAATTAGAGTGAGTATTGTTCAGGGCCTGCTATGGCTACTTGTACTATATCATCATATTTAATGCTTATAGTAATTCTATGGTGTAGGTGACTATTAAGGTATCTGAAGAGCATGACTCTACAGATGAGGGAAATTGAGGGAAGTGCAATAATTTTCTCAAGCTGCAATTGCTAGCTAGTCTTCATTCCAGGATTTGGACCCATTTTTATGTAGGTTCCTTGTCCTCCTGCTGACTCTTCAGTCTGTTCTCTATCCCCATCATACCTACTTCAAATCGAGCAGATAGTTAACCATGTAGACTCTTTAAAGTTTAATGATACCTAATTACTTAATGAACATATGTGGGCATGTATTTTCTAAATAGGGTATTAGTTGGGACAGGAAAGAACATAAAGGTGAGAGAAAATTTAGTTCTTTGAGAAACCAATAAGTCATAAAATTTCAGAGAAATCTGTGGAATTATATACATTCATTAGAGTTGTTTCTATTTTTATCTGCACTAATGGAGGTATTACTTTGATTTTTTTGAGAATATTTTTATTAATTTGAATCTTAAAGTGAATGGTTCTGTTTTCTTTATATATAGTAATTATCATTGTAAAAGGTTTCAAAATTAAAGACTAAAACCCAAAATTATTTAAGGTATTCATAAACATAGGTTTATCTCATATATAAATAATTTAGAATAGGTGTTTATTTATTTTCATCAGTTTATGTAGTATCTATACACATTGGAATATGTTCTTAATCATACCTCTGGATCTGGAACAACTAAGATTGAAAATATTTTTTAAAAATAAATTTTTTTTAGTTACAGTTATATAATATTATATTAGTTTCAGGTATACAACTTAGTGATGACACATTTATATAACTTACAAAGTAATCACTCTGATAAATCTGGTGTCCATCTGACATGAAATATAGTTATTACAATATCATTGACTATATTCCCTATGCTGCACTTCCACACCCCCATGAATATTCTGTAACAACCGATTTGTACTTCATCCCTTCTCCTTTTTCATCCAGCCACCCAACTTCCCTCCCATCTGGCTCATGTCAAAATATTCTCTGTGTCATGGGTCTGTTTTCTGTTCTGATGGTTTGTTTATATATATATTTTAGGTTTCACATATAAGCCAAATCATAATATTGAAAACTTTAAAAGAACTCTAATTTCTTTAAATTAGTGTAACAGATAAAGTAATTGTATAAATTTCCTGTCCTTCCCAGGGACTGTTAGATCATATGCCACACTTCGATGTGCTAGCAGAGTGCCTGTGATCCAAAGGTTGTGTTTTTAGGATGTGTCAGTAGGAGAAAGTAGATTACAAGCAGATTCTAAGATTTTTATATTCAATTCTAGGCCGGTCATGTGAACAGATACCAGTAAATTTTTCTTCT
The DNA here is from genome assembly GCF_004126475.2 of Phyllostomus discolor. Lineage (NCBI taxonomy): Eukaryota > Metazoa > Chordata > Mammalia > Chiroptera > Phyllostomidae > Phyllostomus > Phyllostomus discolor. The sequence continues at coordinate 127,729,805 of NC_040906.2, read as the reverse complement.
GAGTGGAAGCCAGTACCCCTTTGTTCCCAGCCACCCAGGCTGTTGATGGGCAGCCACACAGCCTGGGCACTGACCACTGACAGGGCAAAGCTCGCTTGGGATGCAGTCACTCACTGGGGGGAGGGGTGGCAGTCAGGGGGTGTTGGGGGGAGGCAGCCAGGAATAGGTAGACAAAAGACATGTGTGGGCAAAGATCTGTGGTGTCTGTTGTTCTGCACCATTTATGCCTCAGCTTACTTAGCACATTCTGCCCTTGTCCTGTTTCTGGTTCCTGACAAAGCTAAAACCACACTGCATTTTCTTCTGCAACAGTTAGACTTAAAACAAGGATATGCTCTAATCAGGGTAATTTTTTGAATATATTCTGTTATTGATTCTCCTTTCAGAGACTTTCTACAGCCTCATCATTTTGTATCCCAGCCTGGGCAACCATCTGTTAAGTGTGGACAGTTGTGCCTCCACCCTTCTCTCAACCTCTAGCCTTTCCTATTTCTCCTTCCCTCATGCTTCCTCCCTCTGCTCTCCTCTCCCCTCTCTCTTCTCTTTGGCAGCCAGCAGCCTAAGAGTAAACCTAACCATACCTAAAGTGGGGGAACTCTGTCTTGTGTCTTAGTTTTTGTCCCTATCCCTTCTATAGAGTACCAGAGTATTGAATACATAAAAGAATTTGAAACACTTTTATTCTCACAGTTATTAGTAATAGTAATATATTGTGGGGGAGGACAAAACTTTTCTAAGTTCTTCCAGCTAGTGTAATAATCAAGTAGACACGAGACAGATTAACAAAAGAAAATGACCAAATTAATTACATATGTACGTGTAGGAACCTGACATACACAAGGGAGTCAGAGGCCCCACATGCACGAGAGGTTCAGAGACTTAAAGTTAAAATGAGGTATACAGGACATTCCGAGTTAAGGGTGAGTATAAGGCATTTTGGGGCTTCAGAGGAGAGAAGGGCTAGTCTCAGGATGATAAGAAGAGCAGATGTGCAGTCATTAGAAGTTTCCCCCATCCTATTGATAGGTCATAAAAAGTTATTTCTGAGAATAACTTGTTATGGGCAGGGCCCTTAATTTAAATTCTTTAAAGGAGACATAAGAGTTTCTTACCAGTGCAGTGTCTCTACTGCCTTCAGCTTAAAATATTTCACATGCCAAAGTGACATATCTGTGATAGCCTTTTCTTGAAGCCCTTCAACACAAATGCATCTCTGTAAAAGATTCAATCTGGAAATACGCAGAATGAAATATGAGACATATCACACCAAAACCCTCTCCTTCTAGCTTCCACTCTCTTCTCCTGATGAAACTGTTCTTTTTCAATTTGTTGGGAATCTTTTACATATTTTTACTATTTTGCACTTTTTCATTTAACTATGTATCTTAGAATCTTTTCACTTCTACCATGTACAGGATCCACCAGTGTAGCTTAGGGTCTGTCTACGTGCTTCTCGGTTTAGTTACTATCATTCTTTACGCCACTGTGAAATAATTCGCTTAGCTCCCAGTTCCTGGTGAGAAGGGTGCAAGAGCATTTCCCCACATCTTCATTGGCCATTTGCATTCCTTCCCCAATGCATTGTGTGCTCACATCATTTGTAACGGGGGAGGAGCTTCTTTTTCTTATGGATTATGGGAGTTATTTATCTATTTTGGAGATTCTTGGTGCATTTTTTATGTATATATACATATATAAATATATGTATGTATACATATGTATATGTATACATATATGTATAAATATGTATATGTATACATATATGTATAAATATGTATATGTATATAGCAGATATTTTCTTTCAATCAGTCATTTTTTTAACTTCATTTATAGTATTTGCTATTACTTCAGTTTCTTTCTTTTTTTTTTTTAGAGAGGGAAGAGAGGGAGGGGGGAGAGAGAGAAAGAGAGAGAGAGAGAGAGAGGGAGAGAGAGAGAGGGAGAGAGAGAGGGAGAGAGGCATCAATGTGTGGTTGCTGGGGAACCCTGGCTGGGAATCGAACCTGGGACACTTTGGTTCCCAGCCCGCACTCAATCCACTGAGCTATGCCAGCCAGGGCCATTTTTTTTTTAACTTCAGTTTCTTATCAAATATGTCACCTTTTATATTTTAATCTTTTTTGGATTTTGTAATTTGTTTTGAAATACTATCCTTAGCTAAGTATTTTGAAAATAAGAAAACATTGTTTCTTAATTTTTTTAATGGTTTTGTTTCTAAAAATTTCTCATTCTCATTTCTGATATTGTATAATTTTTTCATGTACTGCCAGGTCGTATAAATCTGAAGATTTTATTGTTAAAATCTTCAGACTTTATGTCTGAGATGCATTGTGAATTCCATGCTCATCTTGAAATATTTCTTTTTTTCAGCTATCTTCCTTTCTTTGGCAGATAAGGGTTTTTGAAATTGTAAAGAGCTTCTTTATGAAGGTTATAATTTAGAAATGCTAATAACTCCTTTTCAAATGTAGATTTGAACCATACTTAGTATTTAGCACAAAAGCTGTAGATTGATTATGCTCTGGTCAAGGAGGGACTATAGCAGAAATCAATGCCAACTTAATTTAGATCCAAGTCCTAATGAATAATAGTTACACAGAAACAAAAGCTAAGAAAATCATCAACATTGAGAATTTAAAGTGCTAAAGTCAGTAATAAAAGGGAACCCTAGAACCTATTTATGCTGTCAATTCTTATAGAAGAGGAAGAATTCTGTTTCAGTCCTGGAGAATCAAACTTTGAAAATGAAAGAAGAAAGCCTCTCTCAACCGAAGTTTTCAAGTATTTCTTTGCATCATGCAATAGCATAAGAATCTGCTGTTGCCAGAAGTAGTTACCATGGAGGCAGAGCAATGCTCATTATCGGGAGATCAGCTATAGGCTTTGCAGTAATGACTATGCTAAGAAGTTATTGGGAAATCATTCCCAGTCTGGTGTGGCTCAGTGGATTGAGTGCCAGCCTGTGAACCAAAGGGTTGCTGGTTTGATTTCCAGTCAGGGCACATGCTTGGCTTGCTGGCCAGGTCCCCAGTTGGGGGGGCATGAGTGGCAACTACACATTGATGTTTCTTTCCCTCTCTTTCTCCCTTCCTTCTCCTCTCTTCATAAATAAATACAATCTTAAAAAAAAGGTTACTGGGAAATCACATATTTGCAGTTATTAATTTAGCAGTGTCTTTTCCCTTGGCAAGATGGAATTTGCTGGTTTTCTATTGCTGAAAATATATAGTGATCCTTTTTTGTTTATTGTTTGTTATTTTGGAGTTATTGTTTGTATAGTTTCTATTCAGGTAGGTCCATTTGATGTTTCAGACAAACATAGGAGCATTGAAGATACTTGGGCCGTTGCTTCTTTAGAATAAGGGCTGTGATTTTAAGCATTTTTTTTCATTTCTTCATGCTCAGAAGTGAAGTTCTTATAAAGTAGAGACTCTGTGTTTTGACTGCATTATTAGAGAAGGAATTCTGTTCTTTGGTGATAGAGAAAAGAAGTGGGTTTTGGAATAATTTTTTTTTAATTTAGATTTTTTTAAAAGATTTTATTTATTTATTTTTAGAAAAGGAAGGGAGAGAGAGAGAGAGAAACATCAATGTGTGGTTGCTGGGGGTCATGGCCTGCAACCCAGGTTGTGCCCTAACTGGGAATTGAACCTGCAACACTTTGGTTCGCAGCCCACACTCAATCCACTGAGCTACGCCAGCCAGGTTAAATTTAGATTTTATTTATTTATTTTTAGAGAGGGGGAGAAGAAGGAGAAAGAGAGGGAGAAAAACACTGATGTGTGGTTGCCCCTCATGTGCTCCCTAATGGGGACCTGGCCCACAATCCAGTCATGTGTCCTGACTGGGAATCATACCGGCGACCTTTTCCTTTGCAGTTGGGGCACTCAATCCACTGAGCCACACCAGCCAGGACTGGAATCTATAGGCTGAGGAATCTTAGTCTAGTTTCTTAATCTCTTGAAACCTTGGTTTTTACATCTTTAAGAGGAAGATGTACCATCTAACTCAAAGACTCGTTAAGTTTCAAGTGAAACTATATGTGAAGTAGACATAAAGGGGTACTTGATAGTGGTGTTCTCCTGAAGGATAGTGTTTAGACTGTAAAATGGAACTTTCCAAATTGCCTTCCTAGCAGGCATGGTAGGATGAATTGAACAAGTCAGGCTGGGTGTTGTTCCCGTTCCAGGGGAATTCTGCCTGGGGTGTCAGAAGAGAGAATGTGATGAGCTAGGTCAGCAGTGAATCTAACATCCTATTGTTTTGCCTCATTGTCAAGAAAGAGAATCAAAACTCTCTTTTTAAGGGACTCCGTATGAACTACCTTAAGATTAAAGAAGAAATAGATAATTTAGTTTCTTTTTAGTAGTAGCTGTGTATGGGTCCCCTACCAAATAGTAGAGGAGGCTGGCTTTGCTAATGTTTGTTTAAAAGGGGGTGTTGACAAATTTTCAGCTTGCAAGTGGGAGTGTCTAGCAAATGTTTTCCTTTCTACACAGAAAGTTAACAGGACTCTGACACATCAGAGTTTGTACAGAAAGAGTTTAGGGAACTCTTGGACAGATTTCTCTCAGAATGATGGGGCAGCTCATGAAAAATGATCAAGACTGGAACGCAAAGCTGGCGGGGCTGATGTGCTGCATGGGTCAGTAGTATCACCTGTAATGCCACTTGCATGTTTTCAGAACTGGGAAGGAACAGCCGCGCTATCAGTGTTAGTTTGCATGGTGGCAGGTTAGCAGGCTGTGGGGCACCTTTTAGAAATCTGGACAGGCTCCTTACAGAGAATTTCCCTTCTCTTCTTGTGCATAGAATATGCCTTTAAGTAACCTTAGTGTTATGTGTATGATGTGGTACTAAGTGTATTTATCTTTCATTGGATTTCTGAAAACCAGTCAGTGTAGGTTATAGTAATAATTAATGCTCTTCTTGCACATCTGTTTTCCCAATTTTTGTTATTAATTGTATCCTGTGTTATTATGTATTTTCAGCCACATTGTACTGTATAAGGTGGCCAGGAATTTATATCTTCATTTAAAACTTACTCTATAAATGAAGTAATTTCCCAATGGAGGAATGTTTTAAAACTTTATTCAGAAAAATAACTGAATAGTCTATGAAACCAACTGACTCGGTTTAAATCTCAGGAATGAATTTCCTTTTTGTTGTCATGGCAACAGTGCCCTAAATATAAATCTCAGTGTTAGCCACCACTCACTGAAATGAAATAAAGAACCATTATGAGACTTGTAATTGGGAAATTAGATGGTGCAATCTGGAATACTCCCTTTTGAAATAATGGATATTATGGAAAGTGGTAAATCGCAGTCTCCTCAGACTGAAATTACTCTCTGATTATAAGTTGCTTTCCTGAAAAAGGTTGAGGCCCTCAAAGTCCACCTTAAACATTTGGGAGCCTGGTGGTAAAGAGCTCCTCTTGGTATACGTGATGGGACTCCTTGAGGTTTGTCATGCTTAAAAAGATTTGGGTGTTACTGTTAGAGACTTGTATCAAAATTTATGAATTCTGTGTGTTAGTTAGCTAGCTTTAGTGTTTGTACCTCACTTGTGAACTTTAGCTATAGATCATAACCTTCAGATATTACCTTCGTGTTACCTGCCAAATATTTAGCACCTAACGTTTTCAGCATACTTTTGAGCTTCTAGCAATGACCACCATAGATAAAACCTCAGTGATCAAAATAATGTGTTTATAGTTAATTATTTAAGGGAATGTCTCATCTGTAATTGGAGGTAAATTATTTGATTAAATCAGTGTTCTTACTATACCCCTTTGTAAGAAATTAACCAATTAATGACTGGTTTTTAGAACATAGCTATGTTCTATTTCTTCATGTTTCTTAAAATATAGGACCCATTTTAGTTTATTTTTATGTTTTATTATGTTTTAACTAATCACAATGTATGGACTTTATTTGGATTAATTAAAACAAATGAACTGTTGAAAAAATTAAATAATTTGAATAATGTGAACACTTACTGGATTAGTGATAATAATAAGGAATTATTGTTAAATGTTTTTGGTGGGGGCTAGTTTTCATTAATTTAGAAAACAAGAAATAGATTTTATTAACAGTTATGTAACACGAGGAGAGGATTTTATGTAGTACGTGTAACATGTTAAATTTAATGGGAAAGAATAAACTTGTTAAGGTTCATATTATTATGTGATGATTCAATGAATTAATGAACTTGATATGGAAGCTATCGTTTTGAATTATGAAGACTTTAAATTAATACACTTTAATTTTTTTTCTTGATGATTTTACATCAGGATCCTAGGCTATTAATTGGGTGGGAATAATATGGATATTGCCTAGGAAGTAACCTTTACTTTTTTCCACCGTTTTCTTTTTTCTGGAGGCTTAGACAAGCTGAAAATGTGGTGTGAGTAGTAGTAATTGGCACATAAGTTCCATTGTTTGCATTACTTGTCCAAAGTTCACATCACACAGCAGGGCCACATTCCTCAGCACCCTGCCTCTGGTTGAGGTGTGCTCAGCACTTCTGTTTGAAAGACGACAGTATCTGGGGGTAATGGAAGCAACTCTGGAGGGAATCACAGTGCTTGGGTTCTGACTATGGCTCTTTCAATCTGAAATTATTAAACCAGGGTTTCTTTTTAATGGAGAAGCCTGTTCCTGGTTGGTTTCTGTCTTGCTACCCTACTTCTTTTCCTTTAAGCCCTGCCTGACTGCCCTGGACAAGGTTGGTCTTTCTCTCATTTGTACTTGTTCACCTGGTGAGTGCCACATCCTTGATTCAGTTGGATGTTTATCACACTGCCTTCTTGTCAGGTGCCTTCTCTAGATGATGAGCTCCAGAGAGCAAGGACCAGTGCTCTTTCTGTCTAGTTAGGTCATCTCAGCACCACTGTTGCTCTGGGCTCATCCAAGGACCTGCTGGGTGCTGCAATGAAAGAGTAAATGAGGGAAGTATAGAATCTGCATTTTGTCAGTAAGGAGGACTAGTAGATTGCTTCTCTTTCTTTGTTCTTGCCTTAGGTACTAATTAGAAATTTAGTTTCATTCCAACCTCATTAGGAATAGCAAGGCTGAAAGACATTTAAAGCACCGTATTTCACTTTAAGAGATATAGTGGTATATCTCCTGTATATAATTAAATAAGCAATTATACATTGTTATTCTGAGTTGGATTGTCCTTTTTGAAACATAATTTACATCATGATATTTGTATGTTGAGTGAATAAAAACATTATGATGTCTACTATAGGATAGACAAAGATGAGTGAGGTGTAGATGATGCCCCAAAGGGACCAACAGGTGATTAATAAATATTTTTTAGATGATATTGGTTAACTATTATTAATATCATTGATCTTGATATAGTAGTTACAATGTGTCTGGGGATTTTACATTGGGAATCAAGCAAATTTAACAATTTTAACATAAATTCTAGGCATTTATATTCAGATTCAGCAAGTATCTGTCTTCTAGACCTGTTTTCTATACTCTTCAATTTTTTCATAGTGTTAAATCAAGAAGTAGAGTAGATGTTTGGGGCATGAAAATGAACTTGTTGGGCACAGACCAAATGCTAGGCTATGTTTAGGTTTTTTTTTTGTTTATTTGTTTCTCCATGATGATGGAGGGAAATAGAAAGGGTTTCAAAGGCATATTTTGGACAATAAATGCTTATGAAATACAAACTAGGTTATAGGATCCCCTTTTCTGTCCTTTCTGATGTTGGCATTAAAAGTGCAGGCGAGCTCTAAGTTGTATGCCGTCATTGAGTAGCTCGGCAAAGAATTGAATCTGAACAAACCATTGGATTGTTTCACTAAAGTTCAACAATTTTTAAATCACTGGACATGTATTTTTGCAGAGCTTTTATTTTGCTGTTGTAAACACTAAGATTTACATTCTTACAGGTACATTATGTATACAACCAAATTTTAGAAGTAGACTTGCTGGGCAAGTGTCTGTATTTTTGAGGCTTTGGATATTTATTGGCAAATTGTTCTAGAGCAGTGGTGTCCAGTAGAAATTTTTATGATGATGGGAACGTTTTCTATCTGTACTGTCCAATATTTTAACCATTAACTGCGTGTGACTAGTGAGCACTTGAAGTGTGAGTAGTGTGACCAAGGAAGTGAATTGTTAACTTATTTTGTTTTAATTAATTTTGGTGTAAATTTAAATGGCCATATGTGACTAGTGCCTGTAGTATTGAATAATGTAGGTCTAAGAGATTTAAACCGAATTACATTTCCACTAGCGGTATACGTATGTGTGTGTGTCTTTTCCCTGTGCCCTTGTCAACATCAATATTTCTCCATAAAACCTTGGCAATTTGATAGGTTAAAAAACTTGATTTGTGCTATTTTATGTCGCTACTATTTTCTAGTGAGTTGTGGTACTAGTGGGTATTATTTTTTCAATGGATTACCTGTCTGCATATACTAAGTTCATCTTTTTATTTCTTATTTCTGTTTTTTTGTATTAATATTAGTAATCTTTGTCTCACAGATAATATTTCCCAGCTGATTTATTTTATATATTTTTTAAAATTATCAGAAAGTACATACATATTTTTAATAAGTGGGACAAGCATTTTCAAAGAAACTTTAGTTCCATTAAAATAGTTTAAGAAGGTTCAGGGATAAAGAAGGAGAAAGAAAAGAGTTGAAAAGACCGAAACATGCCATGCCCCAGGGAGAGAACAGAGAACTCCTGAACTGGTGGGAGAGGAAAGGAGACAACCAGTGAGAAAGAAAGTGATGTGACACCCTGGACAGGGAGCAGAGGGAAGGGGGAAACGAGAAGCCAGGGCATTGCCTCTTAGAAGCAGGGAGAGGGAGAGTCGTGTAGCTCAGAATGGTAGCTCTATGTGTTGGAAGATTATGATTCCCTTTTGAAATAATATCTTGATGAACCAGAACATTCCAGTATTTTTCCTTCTTAAATCATAAGAAGTCTTCTCTGCTTCGTGTCTGTAGTAACTACAAGGAGTATCACTCTCCAGTAAAGATCTAGTTGGGGTATTTTTTTTTTTAAACCAGACAATTCACAATTAGAAGTGTAGGAGAGAAACAGCATGGTTAGAAATTAAACCAGAGTTCACTTCAAATCAAAGGACCAGAATATAAACCCTTCCTTATACCTCAACTTTAAACAACTTGCTGAATAATTGTGGACAATTTTTTTAACTTCTTATGAGTCTTGGTTTCCCGTTCTGTAAAATGGGAATGAAACTACCTACTCTCTCTCCTACGAATTTGAAGACCAAATGGGATGTAACGTGGTAATGTGCTTTGGGCAATTCAGTGCAAGGACTCAGCTGAGGCTGTCAAGTTTGGATTAGACATCTTTGTGTTGCTGGTGGTGGTGATGGGGGATCGTGCTACAGAAGGCACAGAGGACATTTGTGTGATGCTGTAATGTTGGCAAGTACAGCACTAGGAAGAGACCAGTCTGATAGCTCTTTACCCCTTCTTACAGGTAGCCTGAAGTCACCAGAATTCAACAAGGAAATTCAAATGCAATAAACAGTATTTTTGAGTACCTTATTTTTGTTTACATGCATAATCACAATTAAAGTCTGTTAATAGATTGTACTAACATTGTTTTATATCTTTTTTCCCCCTCCAGATGAACGGGACAAAGTTCAAAAGAAAACGTTTACAAAATGGATAAATCAGCATCTCATGAAGGTCAGTTTATATTTCACATGTTGGAATCGTTTGCATACTTTGTTGTACAGCAGTAATTGATCATAGAGCTCTGAAGCAGAGCTTTTCAAATCAACTTGCAAGTTTAAATTCTAGAGCACTTCACATGCATTTTAGCTATCTCCATTTAGTTGGTGTGTGGCCTGTCGGTAATGATGGAGATGGGACTATAAGTACCCAGTGATTACAGTGCATTTTGTGACATTAGTAAAACCTATCATTGGACTCTAAAACATCTCAGCTACTTAAGAAATATGTAAATAGTTGTATGCCAGAATATGGAAAAGCTGCGATTCTCAGTGAGACTTTTTTTTCAAGATTCAAACCAAATTCTGGCATCAGTTTTATGTGGACAGCAGAGGGTTAGATGAGAATAAAGGTGGATTGTGGAGACAGAATTCTAGACGCATTTTACGCCTCATGCTTAGTTTGACCCAGAAAGTGGCATTTATGTATACATGTCTCTGTCTGTGCAGCCGTTCATAGCTGTGATTTTTAAAATGATATTTATTTCTGTGCCATGGGTCATATAATATAAGCTTTCCAGAAAAATACACATGTACCCAGAATTTACATACAATTTCATGGAGTTATCGGATCCCACTGAAGCCCTTCTCTGAATCTCAGCTAAAGAACCCATGGGACATCACAACTAACTATTAGTTGCTTTTTTCCTTTCTTATGGACAGTCAAAAATTGGAAATAGGTAATGTCTTAAGTCTGTTCTTTGGGACTGGGAAGAGGTTTATTATATAGAAACAATATTTATAATGTGGTTATATTGTTAAGCTATTCTACAAGTCCTAGTTAAACCATCATGTAGCATAGCGGTACCAATAAAGTAAGTAACCTTCTATAACTGATTCTCATTGTAGGGGACATATCAGAATTTACTGAGAGGTGTTTTGGCTCCCTCTCTCTCACCACCCATTGACAAAATCCTTTTCCCGAATTCTGATACCTCCTTCCAGGAGGCCATATCACACACTCCCTAATCAGGAATCACTTCTGTGGGGAGCTTCTGTTACTGCTGGGAGTTAAACCCTCTGCAAGAGATAAAAGGTTAAGATCCTCAGCTTTTGTGAGGAAGTATACTATGAATGCAACTGAAGAATACCAGCAGTTTACCTACTCTCTTCCGAGCTCTTGTCTCATCTTACGCGGAATGGGGACGGGCTGCTGTGAGCGTGGGGATGTGGATGTTTGGAGCCCAAGGCTCTGACAGAACTTTCCCACTTCAGAGGCACATCCAAGGGAAGCAAGGTTTTTGATTAAGAGGTGCCCTTGTGGTGGCTGGGTATCTGAGGGGGTTACAGAGCGTGGCACCTATTTTCTGGAGTGTAATTGGTATGGTTCCAGGCTGGTAATCAAGTCTGCTGGCAGTGGACACTGGAGAGAAAAAGAAATGCAAATGAGGGTGACTTCCTTGGGAACCGCAGCATTGGCATTATATAGTTAGTTGTTAGGGGGCTACTATGTGCCAGGCATGTTGGACTAAAGCAGTCTTATGAGTAGTTCCTAAACCTGATGACTGAGTGTAAGGAGACTGCCTTTGCTAAAAATGTCACAACACTAGTTGAGCTGTTTGCAGACAAAGGCTGTATTACTCCCTCCTAGGGCACATTGCAGTGCTGGCAAGAGTGTTCTTACTGTGTTGCACATCCAATCATTTAATCATTCCCACAACCCTCCAAGGTGGTTTACTTTAGTAGTTACGCAAGGGTTCAAATCCTGATTTACCTGGCATGTGTGATCTCTTTTTTTTGTTTGTTTCAATTTTTATTCTGCAATGTAAAGCTCTTTTAAATTAGAGTTGAGATACAATATTATATTAGTGTGAAGTGTATAACATAGTGATTTAACATTTATATAACTTACAAAGTTATCACAATGAAAAGTTTAGTAACTGTCACCATACAAAGTTATTGATATTATTAACTATATTCCCTATGCTGTGCCTTATATCCTTGTCACTTGTTTATAAGTTTGTACCTCTTAATCCCTTTTACCTTTTTGCTCATCCTCCCACTGCCCAACTCTCTGGCAACTATCAGTTTTTCTGTATCTAGAAGTCTGTTTTTTTTGTTTGTTCATTTGTTTGGTGTTTTAGACTTTACATATACGTGAAATGATACAGTATTTGTCTTTCTCTGACTCATTTCACTTAGCATAATACCCTCTAGGTCAGTCAATCCATGTTGTTGCAAGTGGCAAGGTTTCATTTCTTTTTCACAGCTGAGTAATATTCCCCACGCCCATTATATACTTGTATGCACACACCCAGAAATACTCCGTTCTTTATCCGTTCGTTTATCGATGGGCACCATGGTTGCTTCCATATCATGGCTGTTGTAAATAATGCTGCAGCAAGCATGGGGTGCATAAATCTTTCAAAATTAGTATTTCATTTCCTTCAGATAAGTGCCCAGAAGTGGAATTTCTGGGTCCTTCTTTCTCTTATCTTTTAGCTTTTGTTTTAAAGTCTGTTTTGTCTGGTATAAGTATTGCTACTCCAGCTTTTTTTTTAAACTCATTTCCATTCTTGTGAAATATTTTCGTTCATCCCTTTGATTTCAGTCTGTGTGTGTCTATGACTTTTTTTTTTGATAAAATAACAAATCTCAGAGATATAAGTCTTAATTCTGCTGCAAGAGGAAGAATTGGGAAAATATCTTAGGCACCATAGCCAGTTGATAGATGCCAGTCCAACTGAGTAAAGTTAGAGTCAAATTAGTATATTTGCTTCTTGAAGTATGTTGTAGGCCAGAATTTAAAATGAACTCCTATTAAATGAAGAGCCATTTTAGGGAGGGGGAATGCTGAACAATGTAGTCTTTGGCTAACTCCCACTGTTAGCTGCTTACATTCTTGTCTTGTTCTAAAATCAGCTCAAAGTAGCCTTTTCTTATAATCTTAAGACTTATACACTGAAATTAATGGCATAAAACTCAAATATGTGAGAACATAGTTTTAAATCTTTCATTCTTTTATGTCTAGAAGTTACAGCATTAGGCTCAAGTGAAGAAAAATAATTAACTATCCCAAACATTTTTGGGCACCAAAGTTTGCTAGCTAAGCAGAGGGAGTGCAGGCTCCACGCAGACATTTCCATGTCTCACCCTCGTGACAGTAAGAGGGTGGGCAACCTCACGCTGTCTCACTGACAGGAATGCTGGACACAGCTGTCGTAAGTGACCATTTGTCCATACTCCATCAGTGGGGAATACAAAATACCTATATGAATTTTAGATGAAAAGTCAATATTAGAAAGATATTCATCCTTTTTTGATTTTTACATATTCTTTTGAAATATTGAACATATTCATGGAGAAACTGGGAAAGGAGAGGAGTAGGTTTCTTATCTCTCTTGCCTTACCATATTCCTTTTCAGTTAATGAAAAGTACATTATTTGAAGTTTTCAGTAAAATGGGATCTTGACATATGAATGTTAAGGGAAAGGGTGACCATAAAAAACAAGTCAATAAAATGAAGGAATAATTGATGGATAAGGAGAAAATAAAGTGGGAATGAAATCATTTGGATAAAATTTGAATAATTCTATTTGTATTCTCTGTTTTGTTAGTTTTAACTGTAGTCACAAGTAGTCCTTAAAGCATGAGGGAAGGAGGGAGGAAAAGGGAGCTTCAAGGAAAGAAGAGAGAGGAGATGAGGGAGGAGGGTGGGGGGAAGGGGATGAATAGCTGCCTTATGCACTCAGGGCACTTCCCTCACAGCCCTGGAGGGGGCAGTCATAAGGGGCCAGGGCTTGGGGACTCTGCCCTTGGCTCAGCTGCCTGGGAGTGCTGACTCACGCTAGTGTTGTGTTTTCCATCCTTTGAAATAATTCTTTTTTTAAAAAAGATTTTATTTATTTATTTTTAGAGAGAGGGGAAGGGAGAGAGAGAAATATCAATGTGTGGTTACCTCTTACATGGCCCCGGCTGGGGACCTGGCCCACAACCCAGGCATGTGCCCTGACTGGGAATCTAACCGGTGACCCTTTGGTTCGCAGCCCACACTCAATCCACTGAGCTACACCAGCCAGAGTTGAAACAATCTTAAGAAATGTCCCCTTTCTAAATAATTAATTAATTTAATTTATTTTAATTTAGTATCACTTAATTGTTCCTTAATTTTTAGTATCACTTAATTTTTAGTATCATTTAATTTTTCCTTCGTGCTAGTTAAGACTCCAAGGAGAACAACTTGGTAGTTGTGCTTATGTGGGCAGTGAGGTGACTGAGAGGTTCATCCCAGAACACATGTTTCTTCACTGCATTTTTCTTTTTTACTTCATAAATAGTATATTCTGATATCTTGGACCACATCATCTTTCAAAGAAGAGTGTCTCCCACAGGGTTATCAGTCTGTGACATCTAAGCCATAGATGGGAAACATCAAGAATAAGGCTACAGGAAGTTGCAGCTTTGCACTTTATTATTTGTGTGACAGTAATCCTCTTTGTCTTTCATCTGCAAAATCGTGGTAATGATAGGTTATTGTGAGGATTTAAATGACATAATCTATCTAAGTATAAAGCATGAATGGTACTTTGAATTTTGTAATTAGTGAGAGTGGTGGTGTAGAGTGGATGGACTTGGGTGGCTTCAGACAAAGTAGAAAAGGGGGCATAGTTGCCCTTGGTGCCCTTCTGCTTCTGTTATCCAAATGCCTTTTCCTACCTCAGTGCTCTCTTTAGTTTATTCAGTTTAGGAAAAGCTGGGGTTTGGGGTTCAGAATCTATCCAGGAGGTGGACTGGCTTGTTGCCCCCATGCGTTAGAGCCTTGCTGAGATACTGAAGAATTGCTCGAGTTCCTCTCTCTTCCCGCATCTCCCTCCCTAGTCATTTATAGGTTGATCTTGGTGCCCTAAAACCTATTTTGCTTGCTTCTCTTTTCCCACACACTTTCCTCACAGACAGGGAGTCCGTGAAACTCTGAAGATTATGAAGGTTCTGGAAGGTTGGCAGCTTTTGGTCCTCAGTTGTAATTTCACTTAGCTTCATACTGTGGGGAGGGCATCTTCCAAATCCTCCTGTTTGCTTCCCTTATTTAACAGAAGAGGAAACTTGCCACAGATGCTCACTGGTAGAGCTGCCCTGGTGATCATGAAACAAGAGTATGGGTTGGGGTGAGGGGCTGTGCAGTGTTGGATTTCTCTGTGCGCTGTAGGATGTTACCATCTGCCAGCAGGTTCCCCTTGGCTATGAGATTGTGTTTACTCTTCTCTACCTCATAGTTTCAACTATGTGCTAATTAATTCCCATGATTTAGGAAGTTATGATTTATGGAGCTGTAAAATAGTACATACCCAGTGCCTAGGGGATGAATCTGGCATGGTCAATTTTAAAGGATTATATGACGGAGAAAAGTAAATATTGTGGAGTTTTAAATGATTACTTAAGTTACTGTTATGTCCATATGTGTAAACATTGGTTCCTTAAAATATATTGGTTAGGGTTTTTTAATATAGCTTTTTCTCCAGAAAAAATTAATGTAGCCTTATTTAAAATTTATCAGAGCTAAAATTACATTTGTTTAAAGTGAACAGATTGCTTAATTCAAGCTTATATTTGTTGGTGAGCAGATGTCTCTGGCTTTTTCCCAAGTGTATTTAAATTTTAGTGTTCTGGTATTTCAGTTGTATGACTAAGCCTGACCTTAAACTGGTTGTTCTGGCAAGAATGTCTTCCTTTTGATTCATCATTCCTCAGAGTACTTTTAAGAATAAAGTTCAGTTAACACATTCAAGTCTGCTGCCTCCACAAGTCTCTTCGCATGCTGGGTAGACCAGTTGTTGCCTTGCAGATTGTGATTGCTAGGTAAACCACTGGTGTCAGTAACATTCATGTATTATTCTTTAGCATAATTTTAATTATGGTACTAAAACATGAGCTGATTGCTTTTAAAAATACCTATGACTTCAGTTAGCTAAATTTTACCCAGAGAAATTTCTAAACTTTAAAGTTGATGACATTCTTTTATTATTTTATACCCATTCTACCTAATGCACTGTATAAACTAGAGGGTCTTAGAAAACTACTTAGTTTTTGTTGTTACTGGTCACATGAATTCTGTCTTGCTGTCTAGAAATTGATAAGATGGTGATGTAAGAGACGACACCTAAGATTTGAATACCTGTGATTGGGTTTTTGTCTTGTTCTCATGTTCTCAGAAGAAAAAAGAAAGAAGGAAACCCTTTATGTTCTGAAGCACTTTAAAGATCTGAAAGAAGATCCCTTAATTGTTCTGTTGGACGCAGAATTAGAACTTGAGTCATGATCTAGAGGCTGTATTCAAAAGGAATAATTTAAGAAGATAAATGATTTTTAGGAGAAGATGGGAGTCTGAAGAAGTCCATATAACGTGCTTTCCTTGTGTTGGACCCATCTAGGTGGCAATAGATAGTGGAGCATATTCTGTAGCCCTGACTAGCTATGTTGTACATTTATTCCTTAATGTTGTGTAATAGGATATTTGGTCTAAATTTTAATTTATTTTTTTGATCCCTAAATGCATTTGGAGAGAAAGAGGCCCTGGGTTCCAATATTGAACCACACCCTGCTTGTTAGTAACTTGCTTGATTACCACGTGGGAGATACCCAACTGACTGTCAGATTTTTTGTGTGTTCATTATATCTTCGGAAAGCTTAATTTACTCATGGCACAGATATCCTTTGCCCACATTATAAACTCAACGACTTCGTGGCTCCACTGAATCAGTCACACCGTTCTTTATTTTCTGATTTGGTGACTGGAAGGAAATGTAAATCCCCAAGCTGAGAACATGGCGATAACTTTTAGGGAATAGATAAAAAGCTCTGTTTGCTCTGTGTTCTTGGCCATTGTAGCTTATCAAGTAATTTCACATCTGTGGGCACAGATGAAATAGAAGGACTGTGGAAGCATTGACTTTATAAAGGGCTAATGAAAAACCCTCTTCAGAAAGTATAATGCAGTGTTTTCGTTCTTAAAATCTGCAGATAAGATATGTTTTTTTAAGACTTCAGACTTACATGAGTGATTCTGAAACTTGAGCTGCATCAGACTCACTGGGAGGGCTTGTTAACAATAGGTTGCTGGGCCTCACCCCAAGAGCTTCTGATTCATTAGATCTGGGGTGGAGCCTGAAAATTCCATTTCTAACAAGTTCCAGGAAATAGTGTTTCTAACAAAATGCTGGTGCTGCTGAACCAGGGCCATGTTTGTAGAGCTCCTGATGTAGAGAAATGGATAAATATTATATAATTAACTGTCAGTTCCATTTGGTGTAACCAATAAATATTATAATATGGTTTAGAAAATAAAAGCAACTATATTTTGTTGTGCCCCTACAGTATGCCAGGTACTTTGGAATATCAATATCAATATTTACAATAGAAGCTGCTAATATTACTTGTCAGGTAACCATGTGCCAGCATCTGTTACTTTTATGTCTTAAGGTGCTTAATTCTCACAACAATCTTAAAAAAATTTTTAATGTATTTTTTCTACTACCATTTAACCCCCTTATTCTCCCCTCCCCTCTGCAATCACCACACTGTTGTCGATGTCTGTGAGTCCTTTTTCCTTTTTGCTCAATCCTTCCACCCCTAATCTACCTCCACTTAGCTGTTATCCTGCTTTCTATGAGCTTGTCTCTACTTAGCTTGTTAGTTTGGTTTGTTCATTAAATTACACATATAAGTGAAATCATATGGTATTTGTCTTTCTCTGACTGGCTTATTTCACTTGGCATAATGTTCTCCATGGCCATCCATGCTGTCTCAAAGGTAAAATTTTCTTCTTTTTTATGGCTGACTATTCCATTGTGTAAATGTCCCATAGTAGTTTTACCTGCTTTTCTACTGATGGATACTTGGACAGCTTCCATACCTTGGTGACTGTAAATAATGCTGCAATGAACCTAGGGGTGCTTTTGTTTTTTTTGAATTAGTGCTTTGGGTTTCTTGCAACCATCTTTATGTACAGGTCCTGACTAGTAGTATTATCCCTGTGTTACAGATGATGAAACTAATGCACAGAGAGGTTCCATAATTTCCCAAGGTCATTCAGCTAGCAATTCTTGGGATCTGTATGGAAAATAAGGCTAAGATAGATTGCACAGTTTTTTAAATATATTGGACCACAGTCTAAGGAAGAAGTGAAAATAACATCCCAGTCTGCCTGATTCTAGATCTTTTGCTCTCTCTACTACAATAAATTGTTAAGGATAAATTTCAAGTTGCATGATTAAAGCTGAAAGGGGGAAGCTGAGCTTGACATGTGGACACTGGTCTGATTTCTTTACAAATGTGATTTAACATTTAAGTTATTTCTCTTACGGTAGAAGATAGCAGTGTATGTAATAGAGGAAGGTTAAAACCTTTTTAGGGGAAATGTCTGATTAAAGATTCAAAGTTTAGAATTTAGAAGCAAATCTTGAAATCTGATTTTTATAAATATAAAAAAATAGTTCATTTTGTAATCTAGATAATTATAAGATAGTATGAGATATATAGAAGAGTGTAAAGTTACTCTGTAGACAAATAGTAGCTTGGGTTGAAGAATTCTGAATGTCTTCTCATCATGAAGAATAATAATTTCTTGGTGATAAATTTCTCATCAGAGAAAAATGACCAACTAACTCAGGCTAACACCATGCTTGCCTTCAACAGGACGGAACTTCTGGTATAATTTGGACTGTATTTGAAATACAGTTTGGGAAGTACTCCATTTTCATGCAGCTTGCTGTTTGGTTACAGATATTAAAAATACATATGTGTAAAACTATTACATAGCTATGCAGGTTAGCATGGATAATGTGCCAGAATGAATGGCTCTGAGGAGTCAGGGACCATGCCAGGCCAGGGAAAATAACTTAAGCAAGGTGTGGAGGAGAGGGTGTGACAAGAGTGGGTGGGTGGGCACAATGAGGCTGACGTACTGGACTCTGGGGTTTGCTGGAAGAAGGTCAGGTTGCATAGGAAATGGTGAAGCCAGGTAAGAAATAGATGTGATTGGTTAGCTTAGGGTATTGTAGGAAGTTTCTGTGGGCAAGAATGACAAATAACTGACATTTTAGAAAGAACTTTGAATTTCATTCATAGATAGGCATTAAGGAACCAAATGTAAATTCTCTGACAAGTCTTCACATAATAATAGCTACATGTTTGCTAAATGAGTACCTACGGAGAGGTGACTACTGGCTTACGCCAGGGGACTCTCTTAATTTTTCCCTTTACTTTGTAGCAGATACTTGGATGAATCAGGGAAGGCACGCTGACCTGTATCTGTAGCATACAGGAGGTCAGGAGTCACAGTAATTCGTGTGATGAGACCTGGGAGGTTTGTGGGCCTCAGATCTACAGCAGCGGGACACCTGAATGCAGGCTCAGGCTGTCTTAGTAAAGCTGAGAGTCCACAGCTCTTTCTACTGTTCACTCCACACCCAGAACACTTTGGTTAGTCTTTGACAATGCACTGTAAGTGAAAGTGTCCAGAAGGCGGCAGTCATGAGGATGAGGGTCTGGAAACAATCTCTCAGATGAGGAATGATACAGACAAGAGGGGAGGTTAGCTTTGAGAAGAGAGGATTAAGGAGAAACATGATGGGTGTTTTCCATTGATATGGCAGTCATATGAGAAAGAGTGCAGTTTGGGTTTATTTGATCCAAAGAGAAGATTGCTGGATAATTTCCAGGTCCTAAACTCACATAAAAAAATATCTGCAAATACCCTTAGGGCAGAGTCCAGTTTGGGGTCAGGTATTGCATTTAGTTGTCACGTCTCTTTAACCTGCTTTAATCAGGAATAGTTTTGTAGCCTTTTTACAGACTTTATGACATTAACTTTTTTTGAAAAGATTTTATTTATTTTTAGAGAGAGGGGAAGGAGAGAGGGAAAGATACATCAATGTGTGGTTGCCTCTCACATGCCCCCCACTGGGGACCTGGCCTGCAACCCAGGCATGTGCCCTGACCGGGAATCCAACCAGTGACCTTTTGGTTTGCAGGTCTGTACCCAATCCACTCAGCCATACCAACCAGGGCACATTAACATTTTTGAAGAACACAGAACAGGGGTTTATTTACAGAGAATGGAAGGTGAATTAATAGCAAAATATATTTTGGACTTGAAGTTATTATATGACAAGTAGACAAATTCTTTTTTCCTATGAAAATCAGTTAAACCATCACGAGTGATTTTATTATTGTTAATAGAATACCAACAAAAAATAGTCAGAACTACCTTTTCAGACTAAGAACACCAAGATTTTATTCAGTAATTTCACCAGATAACTTGAGTTCCATCTTATGGTCAGTAATAACTTTTCTTCTTTTTGATTTCCTTATTCATTATTATCTTTATTGCTTCCTTCCTCATCACTGCCATTTATTGAATGCTCACTATGTGCTAGATCCTGACCTAGATGCAAGGCAAATGTGATCTGATTTAATCCTCCTTTGCGAGTGAGGGAATGGAGCCTCGAGGGGAGAGTTTGTCTGCCCACCATGAAGCAGCTAGAATGTGGCGGGGTGAAGATTTAGTCATTGGTTCTCTGGTTCTGCAGAAAAGCTGTGTCCTACCACTGCATCTTGCCATAATAGAAAGGCACAGTTAAGGAATGATCAAAAAGAAATAAAGATCCTGGCCTGGTAGCTCAATTGGTTAGGATATTGACCTGATAGGCCAAGATTGTGAGTTTGATCCCCAATCAGGGTGCATACCAAAATCAACCAGTGAATGCGTAAGTAAGTGGAACATCAAATTGATCTCTCTCTCGCTCGCTCTCTCTCTCACTCTCAATTCAGTGAAAAAAATGTTAAAAAAGGGGAAAAAAGAAATGAAGACATGGAGGGGCGGGGAGAAAAGCAGTTATGTCACTTTACTCAGTTGTACTTTCCCTCAGCATTATTCTATATACTTTAAGCCTTGTTTTGTCTCAGCCTCATTATATGGTCATACATTTTTATTCATATTCTTCTCCATTCAGTATATTTTACCAGAAATTAGAAACGTAGATCAAAGTGAATGAAGAAGTCAGGCAGCATTCCTGAAGGTCATTGTTTTAGCTGGAGAAAGGGTGCTTGACTCAGGCATTTTCAAAGATGGAAAACATTACTTTCTGATCAGTGGTGCTAACGTTTTTAAATCATGTGTGGGCCTTCACATCAGAAGTGTCTTCATTCTGTAGTAGGCTGATTAAAGCAGAACACTGGTTTGATATTTAATACTAGACTTTAAACTAGGGGATGGGGCTAAGTCTGACTTATTAAACAGTATATCCCTGGCACCTAACATGATGTGTACTATGCTGCTCCTTTCCTCAGACCATACTAGAAATTTGTTGTTTAATGAATGAATGTGAAACCAAATGAAACTTCCCCCCCTAGTTTATGATATAGAACTAAAACCATGATGATGGGGGAAATGGAAGGGTTGTTTTGGTAGGAGTCACAAAAAAGTCTGGTGGAAAAATAAATTTATGAAATCTTCCTTCTTTTCTTTGTTTTAAAGATTTTATTTATTTATTTTTAGAGAGAAGGGAAAGGAAGGAGAAAGAAAGGGAGAAAGAAAGGGAGAAAGAAATATCAATGTGTGGTTGCCTCTCGAATGCCCCCCACCAGGGACCTGGCCTGCAACCCAGGCATGTGCCCTGACTGGGAATTGAACCAGTGACCCTTTGGTTCACATCTCATGCTCAATCCACTGAGCTAACACTAGCTAGGACCATCTCATCCTTCTTTTAAAGCTGAAAATACCTACTTCATAATAGGTATAGAGACTGAGGCCCCAAGTCAAACAGATCACGATTGGCAGGGGCTAGACTGAGGATCCCTTCTTCTGACCCCTTTCCACTGTTTCTTGTGGCTAGGGAGTAAAAAGTTTACTCAAATTCATAGATGAGATTAATTTATTTATCTGAGTTTACTAATTAACTTTGCTTTACTCGTCCCCTACATTTTCATCAGTTCAGAGTATAGAAGAATATTGGCTCTAGTTAGATTCTTCTCACTTGGAAATTCTCTAACAATATATTAAAATTCATAGATTCTATGTAGTCTTAGTGCACGTAGGGGGATGAAAAAAAATATTTTTCTTGGAGGACTTCCGGCAAGGTGGAGGAATAGGTGGACGCACCGTACTCCCTCGCACAACCAAGAATAGAACAACAATAATTTACAGACAGAATATCACTCAGAACTGACAGAGGATTTATCTGAATGGAAGTCGGACAGCCAAGAAGTTGAAGTAGACCCGTACATCCAGACTGGTAGGAGAGGACGAGCCGGGCGGGTGCAGGGCTGGCCCGGTTCGGCGGCGCACGGAGGTCGGGGAAATTTGGCGCAAAATCAGCGCGACAGCCACCCTGGGTGCAAGAACACAGTGGTGATCCCTGAGTATGCAAGCTGCGGCTGGCGGACCCAGTGAGGCAGCGATTGTGGACCAGGGCAGAGCTCGCAGCCCAGGATCCCAAAGAAGTGTCTGAGCCCAGGAGAACGGAACTACCGCCATTGTTCCCTCCCGCCCCCGCCCCCACATATAACATTACAATCTAGCGACTGGGGTGCCCAGCCCTGGTGAACACCTAAGGCTCCGCTCCCCACCATAACAAGAGCGACCAGACCGGAAAAAAAAAAAAGGAGAGACAGGGAAAGACATAAGATATGTTTCCAACAGAACAGATCAGTCCCCCAGGACTCATCCTTTTGAGCGACCAAGAAATAGCCAGTCTATCAGATGCACAGTTCAAAACACTGGTGATCAGAAAGCTCACAGAATTGGTTGACTTTGGGCGTAATTTAGATGAAAGGATGCAAGTTACCATAAAAGAGATGCAGGAAGATACGCAGAGGAGAGCCAATAGTGAAAGGAAGGAATCTGTGTCTCAGAACAATACAGTGGACCAGAAGGAAGATAGAATCAACCAAGCAGGAAAGCATGATGAAATAAAAATTCAAAAAAACGAGGAGAAGCTTAAGAGCATCCAGGACACCTTTAAACGTTCCAACATCCGAATTACAGGGGTACCAGAAGGGGAGGAGCAACAAGTGGAAAAGTTATTTGAACAAATAATAAAGGAGAATTTCCCCAATCTGGCAAAGGGAACAGTCTTCCAAGAAATCCAAGAAGCTCAGAGAGCCCCAAAGAAGTTGGACCCAAGAAGAAACACACAAGGCACATCATAAAAGGTAAAAACGAAGGAGAGAATCCTAGAAGCAGCAAGAGATAAGGGGACAGTCACCTATAAAGGAGTTCCCATCAGACTGTCAGCTGATTTCTCCAAAGAGACCTTACAGGCAAGAAGGGGCTAGAAAGAAATATTCCAAGTCATGAAAGACAAGGACCTACATCCCAGATTGCTCTATCCAGCAAAGCTCTCATTTAGAATGGAAGGGCAGATAACATGCTTCTCAGGTAAGGTCAAGTTAAAGGAGTTCATCATCACCAAGCCCTTATTTTATGAAATGCTAATGGGACTTATCTAAGAAAAGAAGATAAAGAAAAGACATGTATAGTAAAATGACAGCAAACTCACAATTATTAACAACCACACCTAAAGCAAAACCAAAAGAAACTAAGTAAACAATTAGAACAGGAACAGAACCACAGAAATGGAGGACACATGGAGGGTTAGCAGCAGGGGGGTGGGAGGAGGAGAGAGGGGGAAAAGGTATAGAGAATAAGTAGCATAGAATGTAGGTTGAAAATAGATAGGGGGAGGGCAAGAATAGTACGGGAAATGTAGAAGCTGAAGAACTCACAAGTATGACACATGGACATGAACTAAAGGGGGGAAACGTGGGTGGGAGAGGGGGTACAGGGTGGAGGGGAGAGAAGGGGGGAAATGGGACAACTGTAATAGCATAATCAATAAAATATATTAAAAAAAAATTTTCTTCTGCCCTTCTGGATTCTTGACTGGGCTTTATTACAAAAGACAGATTAACAACCGAAAAACATAAACTACACTTAATGAAAGTTTCATGTGATACGGGAGCCTTCATAAGGAAATAAAGATTAGAAGGAATGATTAAACCTTAGTGTTTTTACACTAGATTTGATTAAGAGTGAAAGTGATGGAAAATGTGAAGCGAAAGGGTGTGAGACAAGGGTGGTGAACTGGGAGAAACTCAGCAAGGCCTGTTTGGGTGCTTTTCAGAGTCTCTCCACCTTCAGAGACGAGGGCTCTCCTCTCTTCCAGGTCCGGGGAGGATGCTTCTTACAACAGAGTCCAAGGACCCGCTTCCAGAGGGCGTTAGCCTGGAGACACAGAGGCCTTCCAGCATCTGTTCTTTCCCAAATTCCTTCCGCTTAAAATATTTACAATGCCAAGGTGCCATATTTTGAGATAGTGTGTTCTGAACCCAGTCATGAGGATGCAATTAGGTTTCTTTGAAGATACTTTCTAAAATAGAAGTATTTCTATTTCTTTCCATAGAAGCAAACAGAAAACTCTGTTTCCAGACGCTGGTCAGAGTTTCCTGTACTGCAGATCTGAGCGAAAATTCAGAGATTAGTTTTAAAGGGGGCTAACAGAGGAAGACAAGCAGCAAAGGACGTGGGAGCCAGTGCTTGGAGAGGGATGAGAGAGCTGTGCTCTGCAGGGAGACAATCTGATAATGAAAGTAGTTGGAGTGTCAAGTGCAGTGATGGGTCACGTTGAACTTGCCGGGAGTTTGGAAACTGTTACCCGTATAACAGAATCATTTGATCTTAACATAATAGAGAAGAAATTTCTGTGCTGTGGAAAGAGAAGGGGGGTGACCTCAAAGGCGTTGAAGCTGGGAAAACTGTTGCATACTTCTAAAAACGCTGAAATAAACGCTTGATGGCTTTGTACTGTTGGTTTACATTGCTAACATGTTCCAGCATTGATGTTTGCTTACAGAATTTCTTACCAAAATTGTTCAAGTATTCTTGTTTGTGATTTTTTTAAGCTCATGGAAATACAGCACCATTTTTCAAATAAAATTTAAGGAGTCCATTGCATTTATTATAAAGTTAGTTTTTGCTACTACTTATATACAGGGTCCTTGAGATACAAATGGGGACTTCTGTAAGTCATTTTTAGAGGCCTGGATTTCTCTATATGGTTGATGTATGTTATAATGTTAGACTTGTTTTCAGACTAGTGCATTAGTCTTATTTAGTGCATACCCTGCTTACAGATGTTAAGTCCTAAGATCAAGGAGCCATAACACCCTAGAGAAGAAAGAATGGTCCCCTTGCCCATCCCTAAGTAGGCTTTTTTCCAAACTTCATTTCTCTGTCCATTCTTGAGTTGCCCCGTTTTCTTCCACCAGGGGCCAAGGGAGTATGTTTGTCCCCCTAAGACACTCTCTTTTCCAGCATGTTCATGTTCCATTTTGGATTCAATTGGCAACTGGTCTCATGTGGGGTGAGAAGCACAGCTTGATGGGAAACTCTGATGGGAATCTAAGTCACTGAAGTCTATAAATGATAGAGCACTCTAGCCATCCCACTGGAAAAGAAATCTGTTGGTTCAGACAGATTCAAGAAGAGTCTGTCATCGATAAGAATACCAGCATGGAAGTAAGCTTATCATGCCTATAATTGGCCCTGAGGCTACATTTTCCAAGCTGCTCCTACATTTTACAGCATCTCCCCTCACTGTACTTTGGAACCCAGGAAAGGCTGTCTAGAGTGGTGCTGAAGAGCACGGGCTGTGCTCTGAGGTGCTTGGGTTCATGTTTCCCCAGGACTGTTTGCTAGAGATGTGACCTTGAACCTTTCTAGGTCTTTGTTTTCTCATCTATAAAACAGTGCTAAGAATAATGCCCTCTTTATATCTGTACACATTTAAGATTGTCAAAAATATTCAAATTTGTCCTCGCATCTTCCATAGCAGTGACAGTTGTGGTCCTGATGTTTCCATTTTTATGAGTTTTAGTCTAAATATTGCCTATATAATGAAAAGGGGAGATTGCCCATACTGCAGAGCTATTGTGGTTTTATAATATTGCAGTAATGGATGCTAGTTAAATGGTGAACTTTAACCAAGGAACATGATTTTTATAGCCTGGCTCAGACCCCTACAAATACCTTTACTTTTCGTACTATGGGTATGGCAGTTTGAGGTGCAATGCTGTGAGCATTGGCTAGTCGGCTGTTTGGATTATTAGTGAGCTGTCACATCACTGGCTGAATTTAACCTAGATAAAACAATTCCCAGAACATTAGCCCGGTAGAGCCATGACCACAGCGTAGCATTCCCAACTCCTGCCTGAGCAGAAAATCCGGCATTTACATTTTCTATAAGAGCAGCCTTCCAGTATTTTTTTAAAACAAAATCCAAAAAATCAAGATACTTCAAGGTCTCCAGAAAACAGTACTACTTACTGAATTCTTTGTAGAATAATGTAAATACTCCGTTTCTTAGATTTATGTACAGTTATGCCAGATAGATATATAGCATAGATGTCCTTACAAGTTGTAAAAGTAGAAATGTTTCCTATAGATTTACTGTATGAGTTAATGAGTTTTAATGATATCCTTTTTAAAAAATCTCAGTTTGTCATTATTCCCAAATGTTTTATTTTTAAATGTATTTTTTATATTTTAATTTCATTTTAGAGAGAGGGGCAGGAAGGGAGAAAGAGAGGGGGAGAAACATCGATTGGTTGCCTTCTGCAAGTGCCCTGATCAAGACCAGAGCACAGAGCCTGAAACCCAGGCACGTGCCCTGACCAGGAATCGAACTGGTAACCTTTTGGTTTGCAGACGATGCCCAACCAACTGAGCCAGCCATGCTGCCCAGGGCTATACCCAAATGTTTTAACATCTTTTATTTTATATAAACTTAAACGTAAGGAGCCATATTTGTAGACACTGTACTTTGACTTTTTTGAAGGGAGGAGGAGCAGTAAACAATCAAGTTCAGATCAGGTTCCCAAGAACACCCTTTTCCAGGGCATCTCACCAGTATTGTGAGATGCCCTGGAAAAAAAAACCCAGTTTCAATTGCTAAAGAAATTTGGAAAGCAGCACTCTCTGGTTCCAGAGATTTATGATACACATTAGCGTATCAAAGAATGAGTGAGGACCTCTGTGGTAAAGAACCCTGTTTAATCCAATGTTCCACAAATTCACTTGGTCATGCATTCCTTTTATCAAAGAATATCTATTGACATCCATTGGGAAATCCTGCAGGAGAGTTTTAAAGTGACTGCTTTTAAGCAAATTTAATTAATTATGTATTAATTTGAATTACAGATCTGGATAGGATCTAGTTAATTTTATTGTCATTGCAGAATGTTTTCTCCCAGTCTTTCTTATGGGTCATCGATTTTTCTTATTTATGGACAACTTAATATTTTGGTCTACTTGAGTGGTAATGAAGTTAGAATTTATGACCTAGAATTTGCTTACTGTAACTCCCACCCTATTATCTTGAGCCAGCCCTCCAGAATGATATGACACAGATAGCAGCTCTTAAATATCTGAATGAACTATTTTGTCCCCCTTAAAAAAACACAAAAAAACTTTTCTTGTCACTCAAATGTTCCCATTTACTTAATTTCATTTTCATGTGATATGATTTTTATATCATACATTTATTTATTTATTTATTTGATCCTCATCCAAAGGTACACTTACTGATTTTAGTGAGAAAGGGATAGAGAGAGAAAGAGAGAAAGACAAAGGGAGAGAGAAAAAGGAACACATATGTGAGAGAGAAAGATTGATCAGTTGGTTGCCTACTGGACGTGCTCCAACTGGGGATCTGTCTAACCCAGAACCTAGGTATGTGCCCTGACTGGGAATCAAACCCACAATATTTTAGTGTACAGGATGACACTCCAGCCAACTGAGTTACCCATCCAGGGCCATACATTTCTTTTTTCTGTCATGCTCTTTTCAGCTCTTGCCTTTGAAGTTTTTATTTTTATTAATACCGTATTTATCTTTTATTAGTGTGTAAGACCATTCTCAGAGTCATAAGTGTTGGTTGCTGTGATGTCAGTTTTGCTTCGAGGGGATAAAGGCTTATTATACAGCATATGACTAATTATTAAGTTGAAGGCAAAAAATGATTCTTGTTACCAGGTAACAAGACCTTGGGGACAGTTATCAATAGTAGGATCTCGACTCTGTTTTTATTATCTAGCTACCTTTCACCTCCCTACCTTTGTATGTGTTGAGCTACTTAATCTGTTTACTTCTCTTTACAGTGGTTTTACCTTCCCTGCATTGTAAGATAACTCTTTCAGTTTGAACTATTTTCCAATTTTTCTACAAAGTATTGCTGTTATTATCAGAAAAATAACCAAGATGATGTTATTTTATAAAAACTGAATCTTTTCCACTCTCACTTTGCTGTATAGCAAGGGAAAGCAGTGGGATAAGTCACCCCCTTTGCAGGTGAGAAGGAATGGTTAGACTCCTGTGCTGCCGCTTCCAAGGGTATTTGCTTTTCAACGGAGAACTCTTAGGTGCTGGGGTCGGGGTGGGGGGATCTGTAACTCTCTGTGGCCTGAGGACCGAATTTTGCCACAGCCTCTCTTTTAGTACTTACAGCCCAGGAACTAAGATTTATTTTTAAAATTTTAAAGAATTGAAAACAAATCAAAAGAATAATAATGTTTTGGGACACATGAAAATTATATGAAATTCAAAATTCACTGTCCATAAATAAAATTG
The DNA here is from genome assembly GCF_004126475.2 of Phyllostomus discolor. Classification (NCBI taxonomy): domain Eukaryota; kingdom Metazoa; phylum Chordata; class Mammalia; order Chiroptera; family Phyllostomidae; genus Phyllostomus; species Phyllostomus discolor. The sequence goes on along the minus strand of NC_040906.2, from coordinate 127,701,444 downwards.
TATCAAACTTAACCACTATCATCCATTTATCAATTGTCACCCCATGGGAACCTTAAAGCCCAGAAATCTTTGTTCTCTGGGTCTTTACAGTAGAAGTCTGCTTACCTTTGTCTTGAGGGAGGTTTTGTATGTATTTAGGATAAAGTTTTATGCATATTTACTTTAGTGGTGAAGAATGGCCTTTTTTATTTCCCTGAATCCATTTATAAAGGTGACTTTCTTTTCTTATATGTAAGTAAGATCAGTTATGGTTCTATGAATATAATTTTTTACTATAGCTGCTTTTCTGAATGAGCTTCCCACTTTGATTTATTTAACAAAATATTTGAAAAGTTCAGTTTAGTATATTGGTTTACTGATTAGACAAAGTTTTATTTCAGTGATATTCCTCTTTGAGTCAGGGTGTGGTCATGAAAGATATACCCATTGCAAATGCCACTTCAGATAAGAGTTCAGTAATTTTAATGTAAAGCTGAGGAAATATTTCTTCAGTCACATTGGATCTGTCTCCTGACTGTGTTGCTTGGGGATGGTTTAATTATGACAGCTCCATGTGCTTTTTATCTTCTTAATATACTTCCATTTTGGTCCATATTAAAGGTTTTATCTTGGCATGGCCAGCTTTTTTAGCTTTATTAGAATTATGATTGGTTCTTTTAAATTAAGTATCAATTGATTCTCTTTGGAACTATTTTTTATTTTATTACAGTTATCCTAATTTTTCCCCCTTTGCCCTCCTCTGCCCAGCCCATCCCCCACTCCCACAGCCAATCCCCACACGGTTGTCCATGCCCATGGGTCATTCACACATGTTCTTTGACTAGTCCCTTCTGCTTCTTTTCACTGTTATCCCCCTACCACCCTGTTCTTGTCAGCCTGTTCCATGTTTTCTGATAAACAAAAATAAATTAATGAGCAAAATAGAACCAGAGGCATGAAAACATGGAACCATTTTTTAATAAATGAAAATCACGCATTCTTTTAAGCATATTTCAGTTGTGTGTACTGACCCGTATTAGAACAGTCTAGCATCGTATCCTATGTTTGGACACTATTATTAATTCTTGTTGAATTGTGGTGAGTTTGAACATTTTCCATGTGTAAGCACTGCTGCCAGTCTTTCAAAGGGAGTGTGATTAAAATAGTTTTAAGAATAGCTTTATTGAGATATGACTTGAACACTGTAAAATTCACTTGTGTAGGTATATAATTGAATGGTCTTTAGTTAATTTACAGAATCATGCATCTGTCATCATGCTCTGATTTTAGAACATCTCCATCACCTCCAAAAGAAACCTTCCCCCCATTTCCCCTGTTTCCCTTATCCCCCTCCCCACACCTCCACAACCCTAGGCAACCACCGATTTACTTTCTATCTCAATAGATTGGCCTTTTCTGGATATTGCACATAAATAGAATTATACAATATGTGTTCTTTTGTCTGGTTTCTCTCACTCAGCATAATGTTTTAGAGGTTCATCCATGTAGAAGCACGTTATCTTCATTCCTTTTTATTGTCAAATATTTTATTTTTATGGACATATCACATTTTGTTTATTCACTTACTAGTTATTAGCATTTAGATTGTTTCCATGGTTTTGGTATTATGAATAGTGCTGCTGTAAACATAAACATGCAAGTTTTGTATGAACACATGCTTTCATTTCTTGGGGATATTTATCTGGCAGTAGAATTGCTGGGTTGTATGGTAAGTCCAATTTAACAATTTAATAAAACTGCCATACTGTATTCCAAAGTGATTGAACCACATTATATTTCCACTAGCAGTGTGTGAGGGTTCCTGTTTCTCTCAGTCCTTGCTAACACTTGTTATTGTCTGCCTTTTTTTATTTTGGCTATCCTAGTAGGTGTGGAATGCCGGCTCATGGTTTTGCTTTGTATTTCTCTAGTGACTAGTGATTTTGAGCGTCTTTTTATGTGCTTATTGGCCATTTGTGTATCTTCTTTCATGAAGTGCCTTTTTGTATCTTTCCCTATTTTTAAATTGGATTATATACCCTTTTATTATTGGGTTTCTTTTATCACTTATGCTTTTGCTGTTACACACAGGAAATATTTGCCTGACCCAAGGCCACAAAGATTTACTATATGTTTTCATCTAACAATTGTATTGTTTTAGCTTTTACATTAGATCTGTGATCCTGTTTGAGGAAAAGGTTCGTATGAATCCTTTTACATGTAGATAGATACTCAGTTTTCTAGCACCATTTGTCAAAAGGACTGTCCTTTGTCTAATGAATTGCCTTTGTTCTTATGTCAAAACCAGTTGTCCTTAAACGTGTGGGTCTATTTCTGGATTCTGCATTCATTTCATTAAATTACATATCTGTTTTTACTGAAAATATTTTTTCAGGTCCTTATTAAGTCTTGAGATTTGATTTTTCTGAACACCTTCCTGTCAGTCACTTATCAAACTAATTTAGATGCATAAGAGGATATACTTAGAAGGTTTGGCAGGCAGAAATGGACATGTCACCTCTGCATGTTAGTCACTGAGTGGGCACTCCAGGGCCCACAGACAAGGGCATGGCTCAGGTCACAAATGACTAATCTTTTGTTTCTTGAACAAACCTTTGAATATCTACTGTCTAAAAGGTACTGTGCAGAACATGAGGCATTTTCGATGAGAATTTGAGACACAGCCCTGTCCTTTTTAGGGGCTTATTGTGTACATCATGGAGAGGTGGGGGAGGAAAAATAATTTTCCTCCCACCTTGTGAAATTCTGGCTGGACTAATAATCAAATCAGCATGACACAGATTAACAGGAGAAAGTGACCACATATATTACATGTGTACGTACATGCAGTGGTTCCCTAAGATTAGGAGACCAAGATTAGGAGATGGGCGGTTAAGGCGAATATGCCATCTGGAGCTCAGAAGAAAGGGCCGTCCTGTGGTTTGAGACTTCAAAGGGCAGGAAGGCAGTTTACGTGGAGGTGGAAAAGCACATGTTTGGTAAATGAACGTTTGTTGGGCCGTCTTTATCAATGGGTCACAGAGAGGCCTTAGGTTAAACAATCTTGCTGGTTGCTCTCTATTATACTTAGTTTGTGGTAAAATATAGTTATCTGTGAAAATAGCTTTTTTCCTCAAGCAGGTTCTCTATCTAAATTCTTTGAGGCAGTTAGGGGAAGGTCAAAGATTTTCCTGAGTCATTTCTTGAAAATAACCAGCTTAAAATAATCAATATCTAAAAAAATAATATTTTGTGGTGGCAAACTCTGCTTCCCCTCAGAGGTAAAATGGTTTTATAAGGAAAATGATGACTGGTATCCTGGTGTAAACCAAGGAATGTGGGAGTGCAGAATATGGAAGCTTTCACAGCCTGGGTGACATTAAAACCTGACCTGAAAGGAATAATAAGACTTCAACAGCTAGAGGAGGAGTTGAAACAGAACAGTGTTGTGAGTAGAAGGAATATGGTGAGTGCAAGCAGAGAGTGCGACAGTGGTGGTTTGGAGAACATTACCTCATCTATTTAGCTGCCATTCTTTTCAAGTTCTCTTAGCCTTTCAGATTGGAAGTGAAACTCCGCTGTTAGGATGCTGGGTCCTATGTGTCTTGCAGTATGCCCACAGCTGTGTCCTGTGCTTCACCTTTGCAAATGCAGCCCCCAAGTTACTCGGTGTTAACCTAGCTCAAGCCTACACTTGGCAGAACATTAAGTTTAAAAGAGAGGGTGCTTGTAACAAGGGCTAGAGACAAAATGACTTCTGCTTAAATTTTAGACTTCAGTATGAACATGATTGTGCATCTTTTCCGACTAGTCATGTATAACTGGGAGGACGGTGGTGAGCATTGTGGTCTGCAGACCTCTATTGAGTAGATTAGAATTGGGAAATTTGGCAAAATTTGGCAAAATTGTCATTTTGATGTTATCTCATTGCAAAAATTGATAGCATCTTTGAAAGTCTTCATCTTCCTACAGAAGGTATAATTCTGTTGCAGAGATTAATTTTAATGTGTCAAAATTCTTTGTATTAAATAATCAGTGGAATAAGTCTGAATTTATAATTCCATCCAAACACAAGAGTTTCCCAGATATGTTTTACAGTAGTTTTGTTTTGGAAAATGTAAATCATGATGCTGGGGACTTAGAGTTTCATCTGAATTTAAGGCAACAAAAAATGTTAAAAAATAACAGAAGAGGTGTGAAGCATTAGCATACATTTTGGTAGAGGCAGTGGAATCTCATCATCTGGGGGTGTCTTTAAAAATAGTTTCAGTGTTCATCTCCCTGTGACAGTTGCCGTGATCGTCATCCTGGATTATTTCAAAGGTTTAATGAAGAGGATACAACCAGTTGTTCTCAGTTGTTTATTTGTAAGGACTTGAGGAAATGGGCTTAGGTTACAGAAGAGTGCATTAGTCTGCATATAAAGTATTAGAATATTCTAAAGGCCTTAAAACTATAAAATGTGCTAATAAGAAACACTGTAAATTTTCCTTCCTCCTTGAGACTTAGAAAGAAATGAAGCAACTGCTTGTGTCATCCCTGCCCTTGGTAGTGTCTTCCCTTGGCAAACAGTGTTCTGAAAGGGACACCAGGAAGCGCCTCTGGAGGTGTGACCAGAAGATATCCATATTGGCCAGCTCCACCTCTCCTGGAGCCTTAGCCACAGGTGGATTTGATTACTTGCCTAGCACTCTCCCCTCTCTGTGAGGACCTGGCTTCCCCCAGCCTAGAGCCTGACTCTTCATATACATCCATTCCAGCAAGTGGCTCCCTGCTCCGCTGAGGAGTGGTGGAGCTGTGCTAGACATCATCCCCGAAGCAGATGGTTATTTTTGAGGTCTCAGTTGGTTCTTTGATTTTTTCTATGCATTGAGAGTATAGCTATTTTCTTTTCCCCTATAAAAACCTACGCTCTAAAAGGTACTTTAAATGGTGCCAGAAGAAGAGAGGATAGTTCTTACTTGGGACAAGTATCCACTTAATGGTTGAATCACTGTGTAACAAGTCAGGGATTAGCAACCTATTAATCATTAATAATTAATGCATTTGACAAAAGCCCCAAAGGAGATGATTCAGCTCAGAAGTATTCAGTAAGCAGTTGGCATAACCAGCACTTCAGTCAGAACTACAAGGTAGTTGAGATTTTTGTCACTTCTCTGTATGCCTTCCCCGCACCCTTCTCCCCCAACTCTCCAGCTGCCCAGGGTGCTCCCACTACCTTCTCACGGTGAAAAGCTCCTGCTCTGGAAGGCACCCCTGCCCTTGCACTGCATTGTTTCCTTGAATCCACCCTCCCACGTTGTTCCATCTTTGAAATTGATAATGTGGATAATACACAGATGTTAAGGAAATTCGTCTGATAAAGTGACTTGGCATTAAGGGGCAAATTACTGATCGATTGCTTCACCCAAGAAGCTGTTTTTATTTTTGTATAGGAAATGACTATATTTACTTGAATGCATCTCCAGTTTATAAAAATTAATCTGATCCTGACTTATGTCATTGATACAACCTTACCAATCTTTAGTGGGGATATATTGAGGAAATACACATTTTTAAAAACTGGTTGTGAATTTTGGTCATGACTATAAACCAATTTAAGTTTAAATAAAACCAATTAAAATTCCTTAAAATAATTTTACATGATTTTTATTGAAAAATATGCACAAGTCTATTTCACAATTTTTTCAATAAAAACTAGAATTTGAAAATATAGTGGAATCTGCTTAAAATGTTGATGGTAAAGGACAGGACTTTGATGCTATAGGTGGAGATTCTCTAGGTTAAATTGACTCATTTTACATTTACCTATATTTTTTAGCACTTGTGAACTCATATAAGTAAGTATGTAGAACTTAGCTATTATAACAGTATTCTCAGCTGTCATTATGCGTCTTATTATATATTGCTGTAGTCACATATTTATATTTATATCAAAGTTTAGTTTTATGGACTGTATTATTATTTGTTAGAAGTGTTGAGTGATTATAACCCCCACATTTCCCAGCTTTTTCTTCCCACTGCCCAGATGGTGAGAATGTGAGAGGAATAGGAGAGGGGTAAATGTAAAATGCCAGTTACTGGTTCTCTTTTCATTATGCTGTTACTGAAAACTGCTCTTGGTAGAGGAGTGCTTACCATGATCTTTTGAAGTGACAAATAGTTTAAAGATTTATATAAGCAATGAGTTAGGAGGATATTTGAAGAATTTTAAGAAGGGAAGAACTTTATCTTTCTGGTGTTTATCAGGGAATTTTCACCCTCAGTGATAGAATTCTGGTCAGAAGCATCCTTTATTCTCACCCTTTAGTCTCACCTGAAATCTCTCACCCCCTAGTTTTTATTTTTATTTTTATTTATTTTTTAAAGATTTATTTATTTATTTAAAATTTCATTTATTTATTTTTAGAGGGGAAAGGGAGGGAGGAAGAGAGAGAGAAACATCAATGTGCGGTTGCTGGGGGCTGTGGCCTGCAACCCAGGCATGTGCCCTGACTGGGAATTGAACCTGCGATGCTTTGGTTCGCAGTTCGTGCTCAATCCCCTGAGCTAGCCAGCCAGGAAATATTTATTTATTTTTAGAGAGGGAAGAGAGGGAGAAAGAGAGGGAGAGAGAGACAGACAGACAGACATGAATGTGCGGTTGCTGGGGGCCGTGGCCTGCAACCCTGGTATGTGCCCCAGCTGGGAATCAAACCTGCAATACTTTGGTTTGTGCCGCGCTCAATCCACTGAACTATGCCAGCCAGGGCTTTCACCCCCTAGTTTTTAAAGGCTACATGGAATGGATGATGCTGCTGTCTTTATAAACCAGGGCTCGTTTGTTTGACATTTTAGCAGGGAGGCTCTCCAGAACACATCTTTAATAGAAATTAACTACAAAAACAATGGGCAGATACAGAAAAATTAGTAAGCAAGGTAATTGGTTTCTGAATGTATTGTCCTCTTTCAGTTATATTATTTATAAATGCTCAACACTAAGGTCTATACAGATCTGCAGGATGAGGGAAAAACACATGCAAAAATAAATTTTTGTCTATTTTCCTGTTGACAAAAGGGAAGAGCTGGCTGGAAAGGTAGAGGCTCAGACCCTAATCAGACCAGGTCAGAACTCATCACCCAAAACCCCAAACAAATTAGTATAGAAAGGAGTAACAGGCTGGTACATTTTTAAATTTGAAATAGCCTTGTAAAAAGATCCCTATGACAGTGATGAACCTGGGCACAGGAATTGAGACTACAATGCCCCCAAATAAAAAATGGAAATTTTATCAATAATATAAACTTTGTTTTGATTGCAGATTGTCAACCTGACAGTTTAAAAGAGAAACCTTCTCTGTCAAAGAAGTAATAGGGTCCCTGTGCCATAGTAGGTTACTTTTACTGCCTGGGGCCAACATCAGTTTGCTTCAAACTCGTCATTATTTTATTTATTGATACCTTAAGATGTACAACAAATACCTTTATAGTTTAAAAACACAGTAAAAAAGATTAATTACATTTGGCCTTAATGATGACTGAACATATTGCTTAAAAAAGCATGAAACCTCTTTATTATTATACATCCCATAAAGATGTTTCCCCATTGTACATACCTGCACCATTATACAATTTATAGTAATTTAGGTGGAATTTGAGCTGTACTTTTATTCTTTCACAAGTCTTAAAGAAATAATACTTAAATAAACTTGTAATGAACAAAACTGTTCAGATAAGACAGCTACCTAAGAGAATACTTTATTTTTAAGCATCTCTGTGTATCTTAAAAGCATCAGTTTACTTATCAATAATTGATAATGGTGATATATTGATAGATTATTTTTATTTATTTTTTTGAAATAGAACTTTTAAGGAGCTCTTCCAGGAGAATTCAGTAGCTTATTTTTTATTAATGTATTTGTTTGAAGTAATAAAAACGTTACATTGAAAGTAATTTTATTCATTTTCACTGAAGCTGACTGTTCCCTTTCTCTTTATCCAAGTTCATGCAAGGCTGTGTGGTGATCTTATTTGGGAGAAGCCTTCTTTTATTATTTATGCTCCTTTCTAAAGAAAGCTAGTTATTTTCCATAATACTGTATCCTTTAGATGTAGGACTTCTTTAAGAGAGGACTGTGAATCCTTCCTGATATTTCCCTTCTTGCTGCTGTGCTGGGATGCATACATTTTACCCATGAGGACTGAATGTCCTCTCTAGTTTGCTTTTTTTTTTTTTTGAGGGACCTTTATTGTGATTCAGATGTGCTCAAGATAATAGTTTACAGGGAAGCTTATGTATTGGTCAGAGATGCTATGTGATCATTCTGCTTAAAAGCATTCAGTGGTTCTCTTTGCTTAGGAAAAGTCCAAGCTTTTTTCCAATGACATGCAAAGATGTCTCCTGGCCCACCTCTCATGCCCCTCATTTCATTATTTCACGGACTGCTGTCCCCCGCTGGAACTTGCTGTAGAGTTGCATGTATCCTTACCTTTCCCCTTTGCTCTTGTTCTTCCCTTCACCTGGAACATTTTTATATCTTAGCTGAGAATAGCCAAGTCTATTCTTAGATTCCAGACTTGGTTAAGGCTCCTCAGAGCTTCCTGAACATGCCCTGAGTATTTGTACTGAAATTTCCTCTCTAGCATTTCTACCATCTGGGACTGCAAGCCTCAAGAGGTGACACTCTTATTATTTATCTTTATACCCTTGGAAGTTAAATGATTCCCTGGCATATGGGGGATGCTCCGTGACCTGAATTGAACTGCCCTTATATGGTAGCAGTATGTTTAAATATGGAAAGTAAAACTTCTGTCGAATTTGTCTGAATTAACAACAACCACTATAAAGTCAGACTTTTGAAAAAGGCTGTTTTAAACATTAAATAACTAGCTAGACAATGATCTTATTTTTAAAGCTGAATTTGATTTAGCCCACAGAAAACCAAGTATTACAAGTTAACACAATAAAAATTTTAGAGTGGTATGTTTCCTCAGTTAAGCCATTTCCAGGATGTAGACCTGGCCAAATCTCTTCTATTCTCTCTCCAGAATAAATGTGAAATACTCATTGCCTCAGCCGTCCTCACCTGCACCCTGTTTAGAGTCTCCCTTCCCTCCACCCCTCACCGTTGTTTTCTGCAGCACTTTATTTTCCTGTGTTTAGGATACCCTTAAGCAAAAGGTTGGTGCCCTCTAGGGGTGTATACTGCACTCGCAGTGCAGTACACAACATTTTGAAAAGCACTGCACAATTCTGGGAGAATTGTATGAAATACAGAAAATGATATTTTCCCCTCTTTATGTAATTCATGTTATATAATTTAATCCTAGGGTATCTCAAAGTGCTTTTACTTTGCTCATCTGCTTCTTTAGCTCTAGTTATTCAGACAGTTCTTTGTTCCACAGGGAGAAGATATCCAAAATGAGAAGAAAGGCTATTTTATTAAAAATTGAAAACGGAAGGGCACGACTATTGGCAGTTAGTGCAGTCATTTGGGGGGAAGTTGCCAGTCCAGATGTCTCTGACTCAGACTCCGGACAAAATAAAAAGCTTTTCTATGTCAGCTTAACCATTTAATTCCTTTTTTCTTTCTCCTAAATTTCATATATTTCTCCAGAACCCCATTTTTTCCTCTCAGTTTATCCACTACCACTCTTTCCCCATAGTGTTGATTTGTAATTTTTAATTCCCATTCTCTTTTATCTCATTCTTTTGTGGTGAGGAGAACAAGCCAAGATTTTAAAAGATCCTGCACAGGGTCAGGTACCTAGTATTAACTTATCGTGTGTGTATTTTTGTTTATTATTAATAATGGTGACATTTGTTTTTCATAGAGCAATAAGGATAATGTCTTATATTTATGTAGCCTTTTTATATCCAATATTTTTGTGGGCCCTCATAGTAATGACCTGAGGCAGGGAAAACAGGCAGTAGCACATGCCAGCCAATGCCTCAGAACGTGTTCAAGCATCAGAGATGTTAACTAGTCTATTTCTGCATTTCCCCCCGATTCTTAAGAAATGAGGACAAGACTTCAAGAAGCTTTCCATTTTACATATTTTCTTTTAAGTTGACAGAATGAATTTTGAAAAGATGACAATTTTATTTTCAGATCATAGAATTTTGTTCTCTCGTTTGAACAGAGGCTTTTTGTTTTCAAATTTTTATTTTGTTGAGAAAATTGAAAGCCAGAGAGTATCGGCAGCCGGTACTAGTTTATGGGACCTGTGGCAGAAGCAAGGCTGAAATGCTTTCTCTTCTTCTAAGTTTTGATGGTATAATATTAATTTGCCTTTTATAAACATGCCTAATTTAATTTTTGTTATTGTTGAGTGAATGTGGAGAAAAATAACACCTCTTTTTGGAAAATTTCTCTGATGTAGGAGGTTTAGTTCAATCTGGCAGAGCAAACTGTGAAATTGTCTTCCTATGAAGTAAGTGTTGACAATCACACCCCATCTTTAGCTGTCCTGGAGTGAGAAAGACAAAGGAAGTGGACTATGGAGTGTCATGTGACTCGAGCAGGACGTGGTGGGGAGAGTGTGGGTCCAGGAGGCCCAGCATTTACGGGAGATATCCCTCCTTGGCAGACCGAACAGACAGGTTTTGGGAAATCTTTGGTGGTTTGAGCTCTAAGATCACAAGTTTAAATCAGCCTTGTGGAGTGCAGGAAGGAGCTAGTGTAGGGTGAGGGTTAACTTTGTGCTAGTGATGATGTGGTTTTGAAAACGTTGCCCCACAACAAGATTCCTGTTGTGGAGAGGAGGGTTTGGACAGAGGTCTTCTAACCTCACATATGTGAACTTTTAAAAAACATTTTATTTTAAAATAACTATGGACTCACGGGAGCTTGTAAAAATCGTACCCTTCACCCAGCTTGCATTTGTGGGTTTTGAATGTGTGGCGTGTGTGCTGCTGGCTTCCCGGATCCTATGGCCCAGGGAAAGGAAGGCCAACTGAGGGTACAAAGTTGCCTCTCTTGCAAAGTTGGCTCTGGTTGCTGCATTAGGAGTCATGAAGAAGGTCACAGTGTTGCCTGTAATTTTTAAAAATTATAACCCCAGTCCTGGCTGGGTAGCTGTTAGTTAGTGTGTTGCCAGATAAGGCAAGGTTGTGGGTTTGATCCCCAGTCAGGGCTCATACAAGAAGCAACCAATGAACGTATAAATAAGTGGAACAACAAATCAATGTCTCTCTCTTTCTCTCTCTTCTTCTTTTCTCTCTCTCTAATCAATAAATAAAAAATAAAAAACTGTAATTTTATGTAGTTGTCCAGGCTTATATTTATATAGTATGTTAAAACATGTAGTCAGTAATAATTCTATTTATCTTTATGAGTTATTTATCTGAAAATTACCTTATGTGTTGAAGTTTTCAGTTTAAATTCAATGTTTAAGTAGTAAGAGGATAAAAATTAAAAAAATCATTATGTGAATGAATACCACATAAGAAATGTTTTCTACTTTGTCTCCTTTCTTGTTTGAGTATTAAGGATGATCCTGGGTTCTAAGACCAAAAGTAAAATTGCTTTTTCTGTGTAGGTTCGAAAACATGTGAATGATCTCTATGAAGACTTAAGGGATGGACACAACTTGATCTCTCTTTTAGAGGTTCTTTCAGGAGATACCTTGGTAAGTTGTAAATTTCTTATTTTGATGAACATGTGCATATGACTAGTGTGTGTTCAGCACCGGCTGTTCAGAGTTTTACACTATTCATCTTTTCAGCTGCAAATTCTGCCAAGGAAAAAAAAGAGTTCTGGTTGGATTCCTAAGCATTTTTAGACTTTGATGATGTGACTTTGAGAGATTGAAACACTTAACTACCTTGCTTATATAATTGCTTTTATAATTAAAATATTATTTTTGTTTTTGATTTTTTTTACCTTTGAGTTTTTTGGCTTAACAGAAGTTGGATACAAAATATAACCACATATTAAAAGACTCACAAATAGCAAGGAAATAAACATGGCTTTCTTAAAAGTGGTCTAACCCACTCCACAGGTGTCATTTCCTTTTTTTGTGAACATTACTTCCCCCCTTCTCAGTTACCTGTTCTCCTTCATTATGTTCTGTTCATGCTCTTCTTTTCATTTCTGGTCTGTCTTGTGTCTTTGCTGTCCTTTCTTCTGTCTGTTATATTCATTAGCCAAGAGAGCGAGATTTTTTGAAGACCTTACGATTGGTGAGTGCAACAGAAGCATGCGAATATGAACAGCATGAGGATGTGGAGGATGAGGATAAGGGGGTAGGTGTTGGCCCCCATAACTCAACTAACCTAGCCGTTACAGTGCGGTGAGCGCTAACGTGGTAGAGAAGTAACCCACGGGTTCGGGCTCCTTTTTAGAAAACTATGGAAAGGACCAAAACCCACAGTGAGGTGGATGCGTGTGTACCAAGAAATTGGACAAAGTAAATATTTTCTCTTTAAATTTATTTATAGATTACTGTGCACTGCATGGTAATTGTATGTAAGCACTTAAGTGATGAGATGGCATTTTAGCTAAAGCATTTTATGTAGTTAGACATCTTGACAAATAGCCTGCAAATTTATTCTACTTCTGGAATACCTGGTGGCAATAGGTATTTGATGGACATTCTTTACCTACCCTCTGTTTCTCGTGTTATTTAGAAAGGGGGAAGGTTTTAAAATTTCCAGTCGTAACAGAACCCACAGAGCTGTCTCATGTCCGTGACACTTAGGTGACTGCCAGACAGAGGGGCTTCTTTTGCCATCTACCTCCCCAGCACCCCGATTTCATTCACTGGAAATTGTGCTTTTTGGAGCCAGTGGTGAATTCCGTCAACACCATTCCTGCCTGTTGTGTAGAACCTAATTTCCCATTCTGTAGTCTGCTGTCTGTTTTATTACGGTGCCTTTGGCTTCAGCAACCTCTTCATGTTTGAGAAGTGACACTGTCAATGTTCTTTTTTTTCCCTTTTGGAAGATTTGGTGTGGTAAATTTCAGCTCCATCCTTCGTATTTTTTGCTAAGCGTTTTCCCAACTCTGTTTCCTTATGTTTTCCTTCTGCCAAGTCATACTGTTTCCTAAGGAAAACGGTATCAAGGAACAGAATCATGGTTTATCAGCTCTCCTGAGATAATAAATAATCATGTCCATCCATCCCTGAGCAATGTAAATAGAGTCCATCCGATTTTGTGCAAAAAAATAAAATAAAATAAAGAGGAAATATAATATATGGCTTTAATTACTTTTCTGTCTTCCTCTATCATGGCTAAGTAAAACTCCACTGTCTTTCTCCTTCTTGGTGATTTTTTTATACTAATTGCATGCTACTTTACCTTATTTTCATTTACACACCATACATATATAATTATAAAAATCATCTTGATAATAGAGCTTCATTAAGAAGGGAAAAATGGAGAATGGTATTTAATTCTTTTTATACATCAATGGTTTAATAATCGTAGGCTAGAATTGTGGTTTAGTGAATGTAAAAATCTATGTTCTATGGTATTTTCTCTTTTGGAATAAAGCATCTGTTTAAACAAAATATATTTGGAAAAATCCCTAGTAGTTTAAATTTAATCCCAGATAATAAAAAAATTAGAACTACCTTTAAAAATTTAATGGATTTACCCAAACAGTAAACACTGTTTTGATATATTAAGATGAACATGAAGTTTATTTATATAATATATTTAGCATGGTCAGTGGTATTAGAATCTAGTGTTTTTTATACCCTGCATTTTTCCATCCTTAGCCCAGAGAAAAAGGTCGGATGCGTTTTCACAGACTACAGAATGTACAAATTGCACTTGACTATTTGAAAAGACGCCAGGTATGATGTTTTTCAAAGACTATAATCATATAGACATATATGACTGAGTAAATCTACACAGAAATCTGTTAGAGAATGAAAAGGTTAAAATGACTATGAATTATAATCATTATACTTGTGCTTTTGTGAGACAAATATTTTGAAGTGGTTTTAAACATTTACTCCAAACAAAAGAAAGTTAATAGCAGGTGTAAGCTTAGAGGAATTATAAGTGGCTACATTTCCATTTGAATAAGAGCTACCAATTTTCCTTCTGTCAGAATTGGAGTGCTTTTGCCTAGGAAGTTAATAACAGAATGTTAAGAATGTCTCTGAACAGTTCTTAGTAGCAGGGAGGCAATACCTTAATTTTTATGCTTAGTTTATATAGAATTATTTTTATAAAAAACACTTTGTATAATACTTTAAAAAATAGTGTATTTTCAATATTTAGTTGCGATGAGGCAATAATTTATTTTTTAGAAATAGATAATACTGGGTGATTTGTAAGTGATTAAAAATCAAACATTTCTGACAACAGCCCCCAACTGGCTTGAGGTTTCAGAAGAAATCACAGAAAAGAATGAACGTCATACTGGATATGATCTTGATTTTGGTAGCATTGTGCATTATAGTCCTGTAGACCGAGTAATTGGTTTAATTCAGGAGAATTAAAAGTTTCTGAAAACAATGGGAAATCAGAGGTGGCAACAATATTGATTTTTCATGGAGTAGGAAAAAGTAAGGGAGGGAAAGGGGGAGAGGGGAACTATTTTATATCAGTCTTTCATTTAGGTTGTTGTGAATATTAAAATGATTTTTATTTATTAAATTCTAGTAAATACTTTGTATTTAAATATTATTTGGTATTTGCATGATCATTTTTAATTCTAGTGGAAGTTTCATGAAGACTAATGGTTAATTATAATGCCTGGTATGAAATATTTTTGGCAGTATCTTGTTCAGAAAGTAAAATGTTAGATATTGTTGTATTTAATTTTTGATATTAAATTGATGATATTTAATTATTTTGTCCATTCAGGAGGTAAACATTAGATGACATCATTACATTTATTTACCTGATTATGACATATATGTTTTTATATTTGAATTGCTGTCCAAATGTCCAGTCACTTATATATTTACTTATCTGGGTAATAGTTTATGATAAATAGAAAAATAATGCTAGCTTTTTTCCCTTTGTGAAGGAAGGGGGAGAAATTTTTCAAAATTATTTTATGATTCAGAATAGTTTCCTACTTAACTGTAAAATAACACTTATTTACAAACTTCCAATTTTAAAAATCTCAAGTACTGAGGACTTTTCACTTGAGTTGTATTTTGTTTTGACAAATGAATAATTTTATTATTTGATCTAGAAGACAAAACTAAAGTAATATGTTTCTCCATGATTATTATATAAATTGCAATCTAAAATGTGTGAAGATAGGGAGTAAAACAATATTTTGAGGATTATGGTATTTGAATCATTCAGTTTTTTTCTTTGTATAACTTAGAATTGCTTTTATGTAGGTAAAGATAAGTCATTTGATGGTTTAAAAAACAGGTTGTTTTCTCTCTTCTTCACAAATAACCCAGGTGAAATTAGTGAATATTAGAAATGATGACATAACAGATGGAAATCCCAAATTGACTTTGGGATTAATATGGACAATAATTTTGCACTTTCAGGTAAGCTCAATTTTCCTTGATTGTCATTTCTTTTAGCCTCTTATTGCTAGTTTTCAGATTGTTCACCTCAAAAGTGAATTACACATACATATACTATGGGAGGAAATAAATTTTAGGTTTCTTTTCTTAAACAATATATTTGTATTACTCCTTTCAAGTAGCTACTTATGAGCCTGGTGCTCCATTTCCTGTTGTTGATAACCTTGACTGTCGTTAGGACAACACACGTAATCTCAGAGTTGGAAGACAAGATTCTTTTTAATTGAATACGAACACATTTTTTTTATTTATTGGAAGTATTACCTGACTTAGATATATGAAAATCTTATTACTCAATCCTTAATTTAGAATGGTTTCCATTGATGTTATGGCCTCCCAACTATGCAAACTATTTTCTTTTATTGATAGACACTAGATGGCAGTATAAACATGATAAAGAGATCTCCTGAATTAGTATTCCTGTTTTTCTATAGAACTACACTTTTTCAAATGAGACTTTAGGAGAGTAAATGCAAATAAATAAAAATTGATCAGCTATGAATTCTTTAATAAACTCGTGCCAGTTGAGGGTTGCCTTTGATTTTTAGTTTTTGTAAAATGATACATTTTGACAAAACCATCTTCATTCAAAAAGCAGAGCCCTAATTTTGGAACTTGCTGTAGTTCAGTGATGCTGTGGCCACTCACAGGGTGTTCCGTGTGCAGCAGAGCCTGACCCACAGCAGGCATGCGACACCCCTCACTGACTGACTGCTGTGCAGCTGGGCCTTGAAAGGGGGAGAGATAGATAACTTGCCAGCTTCAGAAAGGAGCTGGAATTTTAAACCAGATTTTGAGAGGAGTTTGATTTAGTTTTTTCTTTTTAAAATTTGATTGGGGGCCCTGGCCAAGTGGCTAACAAAATTGGTTGGAGTATTGTCCTATTCACCAAAAGGTGGTGGGTTTGATCCCTGGTTGGGGCGTGGACAGGAAGCAGCTAGTTGATGTTTTATCACCTAAGGGGGAGATGTCTCTCTCTCCCCCTTCTTTGGGTGAGGATTTTAAAAAGCAACTGACTGGGGTATAGGATTTGTAGGGGAATGGTGGAAAATAATGTACTTGGGACTCACTGGGGAATAGGGAAAATATGACAGGTATAGAGAGTTAGAGTCTAGGTAAGTTCCAGGTTTTGAACAGGCAGCTGAGCAAAGAGGTAGCAACCAGAAAGCAGAAGGGCAGACTCAGGTGCCAGGAGACCCAGGTAACCAACCAGGTGTCAGGCCTCCAGACTACAGGGAAGCTAATATAGGTGAATACCCACCCACTCAGCTGGGTATTGATGTCAGGGAAATCCAGAAACAGGAACCAGGGGCAGGACCCTCAAGGCCTGTGAGTTTGCGTTTTTAGAGGACCCCATCCTTATGGGAGTCAGAGCACTGAGCATTAAACCAAGACAGGGATTTGGGCATGGAGCCAGACCTTGTTACCCGAATTGGGTAAAGACTGAGTAGAACTGGCCAGAAGCTGATTTCATGTGGAGTTCTTTGGCCACTTTTTCAGGGATTCTTTAGCCCTAAGTGGTTTAGGTACCTCAACTTTTAGTAGAGTTGAAACTGCAAGAACCCCACTTTGGAGGGTTAGAGGCCTATTGGGACAGGGAGCCAAATCACATCATTACCATTACCGACAGAACTGGTAAGACAGGCTGTGTCTGGGTTTTGAATTTCAGAGTAAGAAGCCCTGTGGGGCAGAGGGAAACCCCTCAGGTTTTGGAGGGAGGAAGAGCTGAGTTTCATTATGGGCTCTTTTATGTGTGGCTGTGCTGGCACTGAATGAGCCACTTACTCACTCTGCACCTGAAAAGTGGTGTTTTTAGGAAACTCTCCATGTCAGTTCTGTGTAAAATAATTGAAATGAGCAGAATCCACAGTCAGGAAGATAATGTAAGAAGTCGAGATGTTGATCTCTGGGTAAAGTGATAAAGGCCAAGACTCAGGTGGGGATGAACAATTGAATCCAAGAGATGACATTTTGAAGGAAGAAAGAAAGGAACTTGGTGATAGTGACTAGAAGGTGAAGGAGAGGGAGCAAAGGTGATGACTCTAAACTCTCAGCCTGGGAGGTAAAAACCAACTGACCAACCAAGAAAAAACCAAACTATTGAGAGAAATGGGGATGATGGTAAGGGCAAAACTAAAGACCTTGGCAGGTTTGATGGCATGGTGGGACACCCTGTCCATTTGTCTGCTCAGCAGTGGGAGATCTGTGAGCAGAGCAGAGCTGAGAAGTGAAAGGTACAGATAAACTTGGGAGTTACCAGTATACAAGTGGCCATTGAATCTGTCAGAGACAAGGGAACTTTAGGGGATCTAAGAGATGCGCATACATGGAGAAGAGCCTAGAGCAAAGGACAGCACTTTGGGGGAGGGCTCATGATTAGGGGTGCAGGAGGAAGAAGATCCATCTGGGGAAACAAAAAGAACGTTTGATGAGATGGGTGAAACGACAAGGATGTGTAGTGTTAATGAAATCAAGGGAAGAGAATTTCAGGTGGAAAGGCATAGTGAACAGTATGAAATGCTACTAGTGAGCATGAGAAATTTAAGACTGAATACAGGTTAAGAATTTGTATACAAGGAAGACATTAGTGACCATGGAGAAAATACTTCCAAGCTCCTGGGAGCAGAAACCAGAAAATACAACAGACCAAAATATGAGTAAATGATTGTGAATTAGAAGTAGTATGTTTAGACCATAAGTCTGAGAAAACTTAAGTGAAATATCATTCAGAAAAAGAACAATGTATTAAGAAAGTTCTTTGGGGTTCAGGTGTCTTTGGAGAAGAGAGGAGGACCAGGCACAGAAGAACCAAGAGAAGTTTTGATTCTAATATGATCTGTTAGGACCACTGTGTTTTAGCACCTGAATTAGAAGATAATGACTGTTGCATTATTAACAATATTTAAAAATTAGACCAAGACCTATTTAAATGAAACACATCAGCGTTTCAGTAAAACAGAAATGTTCCTTTATTTAGATGAAATGACATTTTTTTAGTACTATGATAATTTAATGTTAGAACAATTTTTACTGGTCATGCCAAGATACAAGGCTATTTATAGTAGTGGCAGTCATTCAAAGTGACTGGGCTTAGTTTTTTTCTTCTTTCTCTCTGTACTTTATATAAGTAAGGGAAATAGTTTCAGAAGACCAGTTTATTTATTTTAAACTATCTGTTGAGAGTATCACACATTGAATCTATTTTCTAATCAGCCTGGTGGAAGGTAAGCAGTATCAACACAGCACTCCTGTATCATTAGCTACCATATGCTAGATACGGAGGTACTAAAATGATGAAATATGTAATTTTGTCTATTGGGAGAATGTTCATAAAACTGAGTATCATCTAGGGGAGTAAATCTATTGTGATATAAATACAAATAGGGATATAGAGGAAAGAGTGTTGTAGTAGGATCAGGAAGGCCTTAGAGAGTAAGGGAAATTTTCACTGATATTACAGATTGGCTTTGCAAGGTGACGGCCAGCTACCAGGCACAGGGTAAAAAGCTGGGCCGTTACTGAGGCAGGGAGTGCTGTGCACTGGTCTGAGCCCAGAGACAGCTGCTCTGTGTGGCAGGGTTGGGGGTGGAACGGGTGGTGCACAAATCACTGGCTGCACCTCCATTGTGTGGGTGCGGATGCCAGCCATTCTGCTTTTACATTCTCTTGGAAAATGTTTAATTGCCATTGAAGATACTGCAAATCAAATAAAAAATGAACAACAACAACAACAACAAAAACAAATCAGAGGCTTTATTTTTGCCAGCTTGTCTTCTGGGATATTCATTTTTTGCCATGGAAGTTGGTTTAATTTTCTCTTTAAATGATCATGGAAAAGCTCACCATGTAGGCCTATTATTGAGAAATATTGACAATGTTGCTAACCTGACTCTTTACCTATATTCGTATTTAGAAAAACCCAACGAGTTTCATCTTTTGATCAGCCCAAACATTACATAGAAAAAAGCAATTAGCAATTTATTTTTATTAGATGATTTCTGCTTACGTGTAAGTCCAGCCATGCTGCACTGATTTCCTTTTTGCCCTAGCTATGACTCAGTGTTAGAAATATGCACACCTTAGATAATCAGGTTCCATGCTGGCTCATTATTTTTATAGCAAGGCCCTAGAAAAACTATGTAATATTTAACTAAGGTACAATTGTAAAAGTTACATATAAAGTTTAACTGCCTTAATTCATGTAAGAGAACACGCAAGTGTTTCTTTTGGCTGAGTGTTCCATGCTTTAAATCGTAAAATTTATCAATTTGCTTACATGAAAATCCTAATGAGCACATAATGGAAATGGCTAGGAAAAACATTTCAAACAATTTTGAAAAATTGGTTTTAGAAGCAATCTTAATAGAGTATTTTAGGCATTATGCATTTATTATATCTCCTTCAGCTGTTAAATTGTCCTGTTACTTTTTTTATGGCTGTTTTGAATACAACTCCTAGTGTACTTTACAGAGATTTTTGAGTTCTCTTTTCAACTACCAAAATTAAGTTAAATAGCAGAGACTCTCTGAAATGAAATTTGAAAGGCACTTTGAAACGGAATGTGAAAGGCACTTTGGTAAATGTCTCCTCACTGGTATTTGCTTTCTGTTTGCGCTCAGATGTGTTGAATCACAAATAGTTTCAAAGGTTAACGCAAATTGTGGTGGCATAGCTGCACGTCAGAAAACTGAAAGTTACGGTGAGGGTCAGAACCTCCTTGTATGACAAAGCTAAGGGTTTGCCTGGCAAGCTCATCAGTGCTGCAGTTTGACAGTGAGCAGTGATGTTTGTCTAAGAGGATTGGTGGCCAGAAATAAGTCACACTGTCTAATGAGACACAGGGACACAGCCGGGCAGGATGCCATGGCATTTCTTGCGTGTGCCTTTCTCATAAGCAAAATGGCCTCATGCTGAAGAGGGTGGTCACACAGTCTGAGGAATTACAGGTCAGAGTGGAATTTTCGGATTTAATGGAGAAGATCTGAGTAAGCCCTGGATTTGGAAATGAGTGAATCTGTGGAGCTGTGATCTCTCCCGCAAATCCAATGGGGAATGTCTGTGGATGTGTAAGAGCTGAGAAAGAAGAACAATATTTAGATCCTGCCAAAACTCCTTTGAGCCCTGAAAAATATTCTCCCGGAAGAAAATATTTCAGAAGAAAACCAATCAAGAAAATTGTAAAGGACACAGAGCCAGGAGAGCCCAACAATGAAAATGAGGGAAAGAAGAAGAGCAGTATTCAGCTCTCAAGAGAACAGCCGGCTCTTTTATCCAGGGGACTGGCACGGGAAGAATCTATTGCCCCAGACCTCACACTGGAAGATGGTATTCGGCAGGAGGAGGCAGAAGTGGTAGCCGACAGTGTTAAGCAGAAACTTTTGCCGAGTGCTGTGAGCAGTTGGCCTTACCGTGTGAACATTTCCCCTGCTGAAGGCAGTGAAACAGAAGTAAAAGTTAGTGAGCTGGATGAAAGGATTTCAGAAAAAGACAGCACTCCATATTGTACAAAGAGGAAGAAGCATGTAGATGATGTCAACACAAGAGAAATAACATTCCAGAGCAAAACTGATGTTTTTTCTTTCCGAAAGGCAGCCAGCGTCAGTTCTACTCACAGTGGTACAGAGAGATCACTTGAAAAAAGTGAGTTCTCTGAAGACCCATCAAAAAATTTTAGTAGTGGTCAAGAAAAGCAAAACACTGAGAGATTTTGTCCTTATGAAACACACCATTTTCAGCTTGAAAAAAAAAGATGTCATTCCCTCTGTACTAATGTGCCCTCTACTTCCAAGGACACAAATGAAAATGAGGTAAGTGAGATGTGGCGCCTGAGTTTAAGGTGTAAGTACGTTCTCCAGGTGCTCACGTCTGACTGTGGTTCTGCCTATTTGTTTTTCTTTAAGTTATTTCCATATTAGTTTATGTGAAAGCTGTAGAGTTCTTGGTGCATTTAATTTGTAGCTGTAGGTTTGATTTTTATGGTTTTATTTCTTGTGACATCACTTTCTCTAATCACACTTTAACTTCAAAAGCCCATACATTTTTGTTATTGTTGGATTGCCTCTTTAAGAGAATGTGCATCTTTTTAATTTCTTTAGTTCATGTTTCTTCACTTTCCCCATTGAGTAGCCTTTGGAAACTTAGCAATACTGTAGGCAAAAATTAAATCAGAAAGTGGTCATGATGGGACAATAGCTTCATGACAAATGCAGGGAGGATAGAATCCCATGATTAGTAGTGACTTGCTGATCGATAAGTTTGAAGCCAAAGTCTAGTTCTCTATCAGTTTTCATATACAGAAACACTCATATATTGCTTTCAAGTCTCCGCAAGTGTGTATGTTGGGGGCAAGGGGTGCAGATGTAATTGCCCTCATCTATTCTGTGTTTTTGTTATGAGTTATTCCCTGATCCTAGTCTAAAATCAGAATCATTTGGGCAGCATGTCCTAGGAATTTGAATACGACACAGACTGCCAGGACGTTGAGATCTTTATTCCTAACACTAATCTTTAGCTTTAGACAAGTTACTTCTCTAGGGTTTTTAGTTTTCTTTAAAATGTAAGTGAATATGTTTTATTTGACAGAGAAGTACATTTCCCAAGCAACCTCCTCTATCTGTTACTGGTTGGGATTCGATGGCTTTTTTTTAAAAGCTATTTCTAACTTTGTCTTTTAGCATAAATTCTGGACGTGAGTGGTACATGTGATGTTAAACATTCTTGGCCAGGTCGTTGCATCATGGGGCAGAGGTCAATTGCACGGTGACAGGATGAGGCTTTTATTAGGGCTAGTGTGCACAATCATCATCGGCCTTAGCCTCGGGTTCTCCTGAGCTGTTCCTGTTTATATATACCGCCACACCTTGCCAATATTATGTCATCAACTCTATTTACATTTTACAGTGGCTGCGTTTTACAAAGGAAGCATCCAGGCTATGTCATTATCTGTGTAGGTCTAGCATGAAGGTCAGTGCGAGAGGAAGCGACTTGGCTGCCACATGTTTATGAATGGAACCACTTGGTTTGCTCACATATGTTTTCCAACTGTCTTTTTTTTTTTGCATAATTTGGATTCAAGTAAGGCTTACGTGTTTTCATTAATGGAAACTCTTAAAATCTGTTTCCTCATGGTACATAAGCCCCCTTTTCCTTTCTAATTGTGTATCTAATAATTTTTGAAACTTCAATGAAAAGTGCATGTGAAAATATGTCATAAACCTGCCATTCAGGTTTGTAAAATAATCGTGATATTGATGTACTTAACAAAGTCTCACTCATTTTAGGTAAAAGGTGAGCAGGATAGTTTTATTTACCTGAGGAGTTTGATGTCTACTTCCCTGTAGTCCAGATAAAGACTGTGTATTCGGTGCTGCACAGAGTCAGAACCAATAGCTTAGCTACTGCACTTAGGACATTCTTCCTGTTAGTTTTGAGGCATTTGACTCTGTTTGCTTCATTACCTTCCTTTTGAACTTTGCACAGAACTCTTTATTTTGCATTGGAGTTTACATTCTTCATTGGAGAATTAGATGCAAATGAGAGCTTTTAGCCCTTGATCAGTATTACATCCCAGAAATGGGCCGTAGCCCCTATTCTTTGTACTTACTCCTTCAAGAATGTTTTCATATCCTCTCTATTTGATCCATTCTTACTCTGAGACATTTGTATGCAGGATTGGGCTTTATGACTTTTGAGTTTACTTCCAAGTAAAGTAGTAAAGCAAGTCTTTGAACTTTTCTTAACTTTCTTGATCCTGTGAAATTTGTCTGTCTTAGTATAGGTGACCAGCCTGTGTCCTCTTTAAATCACCTTGCAGTCACATGCTGACCTAGAGTGGCCTTCCAGATTCAGGAGTTCTATGGAGGTGGCTCAGCCAGCCCCTCATTCAGTGCCTAAATAATAGAAACTCATAGTATACCTTTACTAGGATAAGGAGGTATAAATTTAAAAAAAAGAAAGAAATACCTTAGATTTGTACATTGCTTTAGAATTGAAAAAATGCTTTCGGACACGTGTTTTTGGATCATCGTAACAACTGCATGAAATAGGCAAAATGTTCAGTTTTCCTTTATGGAATGAGGAAATAAAAACTCCAAGAGGTTAAATGTTAAAGCAACACTGTAAGTGGCATTAGCTGAGTTAAACTGTGTTATTGCATCCCATTTTGATTAATTGTCAAAGTTCTGAAAGGGATTGATGTGAGTCAGAGCAGGGGTGGATGTTTAGAGGAATACATATTCATCTCTGAAGGGTGAGTATTGTAAACAGAGGTGGCAAGGGTGGGCCATGATTGGGGCAGGGAGTAATGAACTCACTGTCTATACCTTCCCAGGGTCCCCTTATTTGTCTAAACTCACGTGCTTCCTGTACCTTACGACAGTCTCTGACCTTTGCACATGAGCTTTTCCCACAGAGCATTCTTTTTTTCTTTAGTTTCACAAATCTCACCTCATTCCAGTCTTTAGATTGATCTCAGCAAAAGTGGTTGTTGTCTCTGTTTATAGGCTATTGGTTCTGTAACTGACCACATGTATATGTCACCTGAGGAACTTTAAAGAATATAGATGCCTGTTGTCACTCCAGTGATTATAATGTCATAGAACAGGTGGGGCTCCGCAGGTGATTCTAATGGTTGTGACTATGGATAGGGAGCGTGTGGCCCTTCTCATTCTGTAGCAGTGCTTCTCAAAATGTGACCCCAGAGTCCTTGCAGTAGAATCACCTGGGATCTGTGTGAAAACACCTTACCCCAGATTTAATTCGATCAGAATATCTTCTAGTGGGGCAAGAGAGAGCACTGCACATGTTTCAGGCACCCTCCCACATATTTCTTAAAAACACGAAATTTTGAGAACCAGTATCACTTGAGCTTAGCATTTGCCATTCTTTTCTTCTTAACGTGGGTTTTCTGATAAGCAATGTGGATTATGGGCTGGAAGGCTGGAGGTGTGAGTTCTAGTCGAGCTTTGCCTCCAGAGAGCTGTGTGACTTCAACAATCTTCTTCATTTCTCTAGGTCTCTGGTTTATTTTCTAGAAAGAAAGGATATTGGACTAGACCATGATACTAGTTGTAATAATAATGGAATTTGTTGTGTCCTACTGTATAACAAACACTCTACCATTCTGTTATTTAATCTTCAGAGTGAGCCAAGGGAATGGTTCTGTTATTAGCTCCACTTTACAGAAGAGTCAACCAGTAAGTGGAAGAGCTTAGTTTCACCCCAAATTATCTACTAAACTGAACATTTAACTGATGCAGTTTTCCCACATATAGTCAGTTTAAAATTTCTATGAATCCATGTATTTGTATGCATAGGTTTTTGTTTGTTTTGTGTTCTCACTTCCTCCTCCATCCCTCCCTTTTTTAATTTCTCTACCAAATATTTATTATTTACTTGTTATATACTGAACCAAAAGTTGCGACTCTGGGAGAAATAAAATATAGCTCTTTTCTGCATGTATTACACCCCATTGTTTGTTCATAACAAATGATGACCATGGCTGTAAACTGAGTCGCCTGAAAGCTAAGCTTCTAAGATGATGATCATGAATGATTTTAACTCCCCCGACCATACTGTGTAGCTGTAATGAAAACTGAACTATCCTCGTACTCCTTTCATCCTTCGGTGAATTGGCAATGGATAGCGCAGAGACCTAAGTAGGAAAGAAGCCAAGAAGAGAAGGAGGAGTATGGACATTGTATTAATTATGTTCTCAGTGTCTGAATAATGAAGGGTTGAATATACTTATCAGTTGACTTTTACATTATAGACACTTAAACTGAGAACATGTCAACATTTGAGAATACATTAATACTCAACTTCACTGAATTATAATACTCATTTTTTTCTTTAACAAAGTCCTTTATGAAGGTTAGGCTACAGAATCTTAGAATTCAAGGACTATGATAAAATCTAAATGTTTCACCTTTCATATGGTATCATTCCTCTACAGATCTTGAAAACAAAGGTCATTTGAGTTACGGTTGACTAACTCATTTTTTTTCAAATATTTCATCTTTTTAGAGAAAATACATTTTTTACTATTTCTAGTCATTTGGATTTCGTAACTAGTTGGTGAAAAATTTAGTTATAAAATGATTGCATGGATTTTGGGTCTCTGTCAGTATTATAATGCCTCATCTTTTCAGTTAAATGAAGAACATGTAGAAGTTTAAAATCCTTTGCTGTACAAGAATAATTATGTCTATGGTTAGTTTTCCCTGTATATGAATAAGAAATAAATGAGCATTTGCTAAAGGCAGCCATCAGTTCAGGGCATTAGCACTTGAAGCCTCTCAACCTTTTGCTTTTATCCTCTATTTAACTCTTCCTTTTAGGGAGGCAGCGTTAACCAAACACAATTTTCAAAGTATTTTTGCCATCTTTATGGTGAAAAATATTTTGTGGGGCATTTTCACACATTTCTTAAACTTGGAAACAGACACTAAAAATGTGTTGATTACATTTGTTTCTGCCAAAATAGTTCAAACATCTTTGAAGAGATTGTCTTTGGAAGCAAACATCTTGGCTTGGGAATTCTGCCTGTGTTGACAAAGTCAATATGGAACTTGTTTTTGCCTGACTACAGTGTCAAGTATTGTGAATAGAAGAGTTGAAGCAACAATATACCTCCCGGTACACAGTTACCTTCACTCAGTAGAGGGCAGGCACTGTACTGAACCCTGTGGGCATGTTGTCTGAGTCTCTCAGCATCTTTGAGGAGGTACTTCACATGAGAGGAAACTGAGGTCCATGAAAGTCACAGGGTTGGAAAGCGGTGCAGTTATGAGTTGAACACAGGTCACCACCCTTCATAGCTCTGTGCCAGTCTTCCAAGTTAAACTTCTACTCTTGGAATGATTATGTTAAGAGACTCCTGAAATAGAGGAATCTTGAGATCCACCTTTTCCAACCTGCTGCTTTCATTCTCATTAATACCTAAAGTTTCTCAAATCGCATAAATTCTTTTTTTATTTTAACAAAAATATAAAAAGAATTGAATTTCCTTTCATAATGCTCTTATGTCCAATCCCCTAAACCAATAGAGATTTTGTGTTTTGTAGGGAAGAACAGTGGACTAGCTATCAGTTCTTTATCTACTGTATGTCCTTTAAATCAGTGTTTGCTCCTTAAAATTAGATGGTTCATCAATAGATAGTGCTCCTTCTGGAATACTGTAGGGAGTCACTATAGATTTGGAGTAGTAGCAGAAAGAGTACTTATGAGATCTTGAGTCAGAAGACTTAAGTTTAATCCAAGTCTTACTTTCCACATCTGTAAAATAAGGTGAATTCTTCTTTTGAAGATTAAATAAGGTGATATATTTGAAGAAGGCTTAGTAGACTGTCAGCATTTTATAAATTTTATCATATTAATATCTTCTGCTCTTGTAAAAAAGAGAAAGCCTTTTGTAACTGCCTACTGAGTGGAAGAACTGTATACATTTTCAAAACTTTCAACAGCACTGCTTGCTGTCCGTTGGACAAAAGGCATTGTGCGTAGGCAGAGTGGGCTGCCTCCTGTCGCCCCCGGCTCCACTCGTCCTCTCACTGTTTCTTCAGCAGATATTTACTGAGTACCTACTATGTGTCAGATGTTATATTCCTCTAATTCCATAATTTGCTTGAAATTTTGTCCACCTATTAGAAAAGAAATAGCCAGTGGGAGGAACCAATTTTTGAAGTTAATATTGGTTATTTATATCTGAGTACAGATACACTTCAAAGGCATTATTGATAATAGCTCTGGTATGAAAGAGGAGGAAAAGGTAATGCCAGGGGCAAAGTGCTCTTTCATGGGACTAAAGGCTGTCAGTTAAGGCAGCGTGCCTAGTCTAGTGAGGAAAGTTTCTGTGAACCCTGATGTTCCCGTGGTGTATCTTCCCCTGAACATGTGTGGTGTCGTGTGTATCAGCAGCTTTACCAGTGTGGAGACTGATAGCTCTAGTGAGAAGGGCCTTGACTATCAGGCGCTGAGGCGAAGCTAGGCGGTGCCCTTTGTGACCTATGTGTGTGAAGCCATTTTCCCCGTGGTCAGTGCCCTGAGAGGAAGCACCCGCTGTGGCTACTGACACAGAGGACAAATTAGTCTGAGTGGTTAGCATAAGTTTCTTTTTTAAATATGCAGAAGAAAGATCACTCTCTTCTTGCAGATTCTGAACTGGAATTTCAGAGACCTAAGGCAAGGCCATGCCTTAGTCCTCCTGCTTGTGTGCTGTGAGATCCTGGACAAGCTGTAGCCCCCCTTTCAGCCTAGGCTCATTCACCAGTGGGACTAGGGAGTTCACCAAATGGCTCTGAGCTTTTTTGGTGTGAGTTCCCCTGGTTCCTTAATGCTTCACTGTGTTTATGGCCTGCTTAAAACTAAATATCTTAGTTTTCCTAACTTTAGATATATTTCCAATGTCACACATAATTTATTTATTTACTTAAATTTCTTGTGGTAACATTGGTTACAATTTTATAATGTACTACCTGCATATTGCACCGTGTGCTTACCACTCAAAGTCTAATCTCCTTTCATCACCATACATTTGACCTCCTATACCCTCTTCATTCTCTCCCTACTCTCTCTACTTCTGGGAGTCACTCTACTGTTGTCTGTGTTTATGAGTTTGTTTGTTCATTTGCTGCTTTCTATTTTATATCCATCCCTCCAATGAGTGAAATCATATGGTTCCTGTCCTCTCCCATATGACTTAACTTCAGTTAGCATGATACTCAAATAGTAAAGTTGATTTAAATGTTTTATTCTTTTCAATACATTATTATTATTTAAAAACTTAAAAAACAAAAGTTTTATTGTTTGCCTTACATAGAATAATGAAATGCATACATTTTAAAAAATGTGCATTACCTTTTAGGGAGTCTCTGACTCAGTTTTGGAAGTTGACTGTTCTTGTGTACTCAGTGCATACCAGAACCATGACAACATCGGTAAAAATAGGGCGTTTCTGTCGTCCAGTTGTCTGGTGCCATTGACTTTGCTCAAAGGACTTTCACATTTACAGCCTCAGCTGACCAACACAGTGAGGCTATTGCAATCCCTTCAGCAGTAAGTGGGTCACCTGGCAATGAGCTGGGCATGAAGGCAGATTGTGCAATGAGATGGGATGTGCTGGCTGGATTTCTTTCATTGGAAAGAAATTTTGAGGTTCTGTAGTGTCTCAAATGTATAAAAACTGCTTTAGATAAATGATTCAGATGCAGCTTAGGTTCACTACTTGACATTGGGTTCTCACTGAGTAGTCTCTGGGCTTGTGCCCTCTGCTGGGCACTTCATGTAGTGGTCAGGGTGTTCTGTTATTTTGGAAAGTGAGGCTAATTGGAAATCATTTATTTTGTCTAAGATGACAAGGTTTATATGACATTCATACCAAATGAAAACTTGAAATGTGTCCCTCCCTCTTTATGTTCCCCTCTTATTTAGCAGGTAGTTAATCCATGTCATGTTGGGCAGAGTATGGGGAGAATGTTCCAAGGGGAGTAGTGACTAGAACAGAAGACTGTAAGAGAAAGGGAGCATGTAGTTCACATGGTTTGAAGTTTATATGGTTTGATCGTAGAATAGAAAGAGAATGTCTTGAGTCTGGAAAGATCAGCCAAGACTGAACTTGGTTACTGTGCCTGTGGAGTAAAGAACCACCTGAACTGGGAAGTGAGAATAGGGCAAGACTCGGTGCAGTGATACTAGCTAGAAGACTGCTACTGGTCTAGACACTGAGGCTTATTAGTTCCAGAGGAAGGTGCAAGCTCCCTTTTCACCAAATGTCATTCTAGGCCTGTTATGACTGTGTCATGAAAGACGGCATTTTCTCCTGTGCCCGACCCCAGAGCCTCTCCCATAGCCCCCGTACCTTCTTCTTTTAGTTCCGGTTACTAGGGTTTCAATTACTGAGTGTTGCCAGAGCTCTGCCAAGAGGGAGAAGGGAAAATGTACAGTAAAATACTGGTGTTCTGTGTCTGGGTAGAGGCATTGTGGGAAAAGATAACGTAGGAAAGGGCATGAGGTTTTTTTGTTCTTGGTGGCATGATTTTTTAGGCTGAGTTAAGTTTTCATTTTTTTTAGTTTTAGTTTTGGACCTTGCTTATATGGAGTGAAAAGATAAAACAGAAACAGTGAATTCTTTGTTCTTAAGGCTCAGAATCCTGAACTATAAAAAATGACTTTATGTATTGAGTGTCTGGATTGTTTTTTGTGCTCTGAAGGGCTCAACATAATTTCTTCAAAAATGTAGACACCAGCCAAGTTTCCAGTTCAGTGGGTTGAAGACCTCCTAATCCAAATGGTTAGATTTTCTGAGCATTTGTTTTATTAACCACTAGGAACAATACTTTTGGAATTACATTTGGAGAACCTGCTTTCTAACATGACCAGACAGTTTTGTGAATGCCTAATGTTGAGTGTTTTTATAGCCCAGTACTGTTTTCTGTAAACCAGCTTTTGTCAGGGCTCTGGAAAATATTTGCCCTTGACATAAAAAGCTTGCAGTTTTTTTTCCTAATTTAGGCTTGGACTATCTAAGAAGAGGAATACGCATAAGTAGACTGGTGGCAAAAACAAATTACCCTTCCTTGCTGTAGCCATGTAGTGGCATCACCCCATTCTGGCTTCTACAGTCTAGGGAGAAATAACATTTCCTCTATAATTCAAGTGAAATTAAAATTTGGCCTTTCATGCATGTGATATGTATGTATAGCAAAAAGGTTATGAAGGCTGGGTGTTTCCCTGTTACTTTGCTGTAACCATTTTCATGTGGGACTTGAACTTATCTGATAATGATAAATAATAAAATATGATTACTTTGGCAGAATCTGTGATAATTTACTGAAATTTCACATTTAAAGTGAATAAACCAGAAAAAAAATTCAGTGAACTTTCTTAGTTAAGTAAAAGAGGAAGCTCCTAAAGCAGACCAAAACATGACATTACCAATGGTGAGACTCAGTTCTAGAAGAAGGTGGAAGCTTTGCTGACCAATATCATTCTAGACCTATCATAATTGTGTCCTCAAAGATACTATTGAAATTGGAGTTCACTTGGTTCCTATGGTTGTATGGTTTTCTATAACACATCTTTATAGCCGAAAGTTTAAGGCAAGAGTAAAGAAGACATAGAGCTGCCTTGATCAGGACTGAGGTTTGGCTGGGTGGTTGCAGGGCACGGAGGAAGATGTGAGGGCGTTGAGGATATTGATTGAGGTGACAGATCATGTAGTACAGGCCAGATAGAGAAGGACATAATGATGGAAGAGGACTCATAGACTGGGGCAAAATTTGGAAAGACAAGAAATCTGAGATGTTGGCAAAACCCGATAATTGGTTTAGCAAGAGGTTAGGGAACGAAAGTACTAGAAGAATGGAAAACTGCTATCAGAAGGTAAATATGTGAGCTGGACTTGTTCTGGTTCAAGATGCCGAGATCCAGGATGTGGTGTGCGAACAGCTAAAGTAGAGAGAAGCTCAAGGACTGTAAGGATGAGGTCCTAGGTGGAGAAAGGCACATACTCAGCCAGGTGCCAAACCTTTGGGATGTGGGGATCATTTCTGAGAAGAGGAAGAAGATGGTAGTGCAAGAGTGGCCTATGTTGTAAAAAATGAGTCTTCATACACGTGACTAATGATTTGAAAACTATTGGCTTTGCATCACAGGGGAGTTAGAATAAACTCGCCTTGTCTGTGGTACCTGAGACTTGAATTAATACAGTGGGGGAGACTTGGAGTTCAGTACAAAGGTAGAAGCAGTGTAAAGTATTGAAGGCATAAGAGATTTTGTTTGCTATGAAATAAATGTTTCTGGAAAGTTTAGGAATGGTGGCAAGCTGGGTCAGGAGAGATGCAGCATGAGAATAAGCTCAGTTACAGGAAGAACTTGAATTTGGGTGGTAGTCAACAATGACCTGGATGTGAGGCATGAGGGCTTCAAGTTTCCAAAAGGAACTCTGGCTGACAGATTGCTGGTGAGAAGCTTTAAGCAGCAAATACTACAAATAAAAATGCAAACATTTATAGTTTTTGCATGCCATGCACTTTGTTAAACACTTGATGTAGATTATTCCATCTAATCTTTAGAACCACTCAATAGGTAGAAGTTATATGTTGTTATACAAAGTTTTAAAGTGAGGAAGTGGATTTTGGAGAGATTATGTGAATAGCTCGGGTTTATAATTTTAATTGGAAAGAAAGAAGTAAAACTGTCATTATTTGTAGATGACATGATACTATGTAGATAGGGAGAACCCTAAAGATTCCATCAAAAACTACTGGAACTGATAAATGAATATAGTAAAGCAGCAGGATACAAAATAAATATTCAGAAATTGGTTGCATTTTTATACATTGATAATGAACTGTCAGAAAGAGAAACTAAAAACAATCCATTTAAAATTGCATCAAAAAAAAGTAAAATACTTAGGAATAAATTTAACCAAGGAGCTAAAATACCTGTAACATTGAAAATTATAAGACATTGAAGAAAGAAATTGACCCTGGCCAGTGTGGCTCAGTTGGTTGGAGCATTGTCTCATAAACTGAAGTGTTGTAGGTTCGATTTCTGGTCAGGGCAGATGCCGAAGTTGTGGGTTTGATCCTGGTCATGGTGCATATGAAAAGCAGCCAATTGATGCTTTTCTCTCACATCAATGCTTCTCTCCCTCTTTCTGCCTCCCCCTCTCTTGAAATTAATAAGCATGTTCTTGGATGAAGATAAAAAAAACGTACTTGCATGTAGGACAACTCAGAAAAGTAAATGAATGGATGGAATCTACTGTATGATAAAAATGCCAAGCATACCATTTAAAAAAAGACAGAAAGTGAAGAAGATACAAATAAATGGAAGCACATACCATGCCCAGGGATAAGAAGAATTATTATCGTTAAGATGTCCATGCTACCCAGATTCAACACAATTCCTATCAAAATACCAATGGCACTTTTCACAAAACTAGAACAAATAATCCAAAAACTTATGTGGAATAACAAGAGATCCAGGATAGCCACAGAAATCTTGAGAAAGAAGAACAAAATTGGAGGTGTCACACACCCTGATACCAAACTATACTATAAAGCTATAGTAATCAAAACAGCATGGTACTGGCATAAAAAATAGACACATAGATTAAAGGAACAGAATAGAGAGCCTAGAAATAAACCCATGCCTATATGGCGAATTAATATATGATAAAGGGAACAAAAACATACAATGGGGTAAAGACAGTCTAATCAATAAATTGTGTTAGAAAAATTGGACAGAAATTGAAAAAATGAAAGCAGATCACCAACTTACACCATACACAAGAATAAACTCAAAATGGATTAAAGATGTAAATGAAGATCCAAAATCATAAACTTGAAGAAAACGTAGGCAGTAAAATCTTTAACAATTCTCTTAGCAATATTTTTTCTTATATATCTTCTTGGGCAAGGGCAACAAAAGAAATGGGACTACATCAAACTAAAAAGGTTTTGTACAGTAAAAGAAAACATCAGCAAAATGAAAAGACAACCTACTGAATGGGCGAAGATATTTGCCAGTGATATGTGTGGTAAAAGGAGTTACTGTTCAAAATGTACAAAGAACGCATATGACTCAACATCAAAAAACCAAACAATCCAATTAAAAAGTGGGTAGAAGACTTGAATAAATACTCCAAAAAGGGCATACAGGTGGCCAATAGACATATGTAGACACTCAGCATCAGTACTTATTAGAGAAATGTAAATTAAAACCACAATAAGATAGCACCTCACACTTGTCAGAATGGCTGTCATCAATAAAATAACAAACAACAAATGTTGGTGAGGATGTGGGGAAAAGAAAACCGTCATGCACTGTTGGTGGGAATGTGGATTGGTACAGGTGTGAATAACTACATGCCTTAGGAACCAGCAATTCCACTTCAGGGTATATATTCAAAGAAACTTTAAAACACTAATTCAAAAGAATGTATGTACCCCTGTGTTCATTGCAGTGTTATTTACAATAGTCGAGATGTGGAAGCAGCCCGAGTGTCTTTCCATCAATATACGAGTGGATAAGATGTAAAGTACTACTGGGCCAAAAAAGAATGAAATCTCATCATTTGGGACAGCATGGGTGGACCTAGAGGGTATTATGTTAGGTGAGATAAGTCGGAAAAAGATAAATGCCATATGATTTCACTTATATGTGGAATCTATAGAACAAAATAAATGAACAAACAAAATAGAAACAGACTCATATTACAGAGAACAAGACTGATGGTTGCCAGAGGGGAGTGTGTTTGGGGGCTGGGTGAAAAAGGTGAAGGGATTAAGAAGTACAAATTGGTAGTTACAGAATAGTCATGTGGTGTAGAGTCCAGCATAGGGAATATCGGGGGAATCACTTTGTAAAGTACAGGATTGTTTAACCACTGTGCTGTCCACCTGAAAGTAATAAAATAATGTTGAATGTAGACTGTAATTGAAAACTAAAGTTACAAAATCCGTTAACTCTTGGAGAATGGGATGTGAACCCAGGCAGCAGGAATTGAAACCTCCCTCATTATCACTGCGCTGCCCCAGGATTTGACAAAAGGATACCTGATTACTTCTAGTGCCCAACCTGATTGGTGGTTATTGCTGGGGCATTCAGGCTGTCCTGCTGATTTTATATCAGGGTCATGAATGACAAGAGCAGGTTTACAATTTTTGGCATTAATTTATTTTTCTTTTTCATTTTGGCTACATGGTGTCACCAACAGTTTGATATACTCTATAGATAGTGAATGATAGTATAATATATTAAAAAGTACCTTACATGTCCACGTGGGGGTAATATCAGTTAATTGGAAATAGCAGGAGGAACTGAAAATAAGTTAATGTGTTAGTAATCTTTAATATGTTGAAGTTTGGTTCATAATATGTTTGAATATGCGTTTTTAAATTACAGCCTTTTGAATAGTAGATGCATGTGTAACACTGAAATTTTTGTGTATATTTATCTATTGCCCATTATCTATTTGCCTGAAGTTTATCTATTAGAAAGAAACTTACTTAATAAGAATATGTGATTTTCTCTTGGTTGATGTTTAGACTATTTTCAGACTTGTAAACTTTTCCTCCTTTAACATCATTCCTGGGGTAAAATACTGTTTAGCACTTGAACCTATTAAACTTAAATTGGTACCTTGCAGTTGAAATTTCTGACTTCCCTTGTTACTAGGTAATTACTTTTGTGACTGCACTGGCCTGGACTGTTCCTGACCCAGGAGAAAATAGCCCCCCTCCTCCAGCTACCCCCTTTTTCTTTATATAGTTATGAATACCACCCATGTAGCTTCTTCTGCATTGCAAGGGTCCCCAAAGTGGTTAGTTTTATAATTTGTAAAGGTAAAAAGGGACCTGTGAAATTTTACCTAGAGGTTTAATGTTTTCATTTACACAGTTTCCTAGGTTAGTTTCTCTGAACCCTTGTGTTCGTAGATTTTGATTATTTTAAGGCAGCAAGTTGAAAAGCTTTACCTTTTACTCCTCCTCACAGGAAGAGAATTGGGAGGACAGTGAAGCCAAGATTGTGCTTCTCCCTTTGTCAAAAAGAATAATAATCACAATAAAAGAGCTGACACGTTTAGCATGCACTTACTACACACCAGGTGCTATGTTGTTGAATTCTCACCGCACAGTGTAATAAGTATTACCATCATTATTTTGAAAGTGTTGGAGATATGATTTAAGCTTACACAGTGTGCTAGAAAGGTTCTCCAGGATAATCTTAAACCAGAATGTCAGTTGGAAGTTGGATGGGAAAATATTGGTGGTTTTTCAGCTCTTTCTCACATTCAGAAAAAAAAAAGAAAAGATATTTCTTCTATATATCCTTTATAATGTATTCACAAACACAGTTTTTCTCCATGCTGCTGATGTTAACACAGATACACAGGAAAGATGGTTAAAATCCTGGCCACCTGTCAAGGAGCATGTCCCTTCTGTGGCTATGAGTGGAGCTCAACAGGGCATGGCTGCCTCTGCTGAACCCCAGAGAAAGGGTGTGTGTGGCCATGATCTCCAGGTGGTGGTGTTGGGGGCTGCCAGGCCTGGCGTGGTCCTGAGCTGCTGGAGCATTGTAGCCCCAGGTCCCTGGGTTGGGCACCCCTCTGGCTCCTGTAGCAGCTGGGAGGAATAAAGGGCTTCCTGTTTGAGCTTGGCATTGCCACAGTGACTGAAGGCTTTCTTTAGTCTGGTGGGATTTTTGTTGTTGTTGTTAATTCTCTACTTTCTTGCTTGACTCTGCCTATTTTGACCTCTGACTTTTGTGTTGTATTTATAATCTCATAGTAAGAATTTTAGGCTGAAAGACTCAAACATTATTTGCTTCTGTCCCCTACCTTCTCATTTATAGATGGAGAAGTTGACTCATAGACATGAAATAAATTATTCAAAGTCATGGGACTTGTGGCTGGGACTAGAAATCAATCTTGTGACTTTAGTGATTTTTTTTTTCCTGTTACCAAGTGACTTGTCCCTCCCTATGTCTTGCTTCCAATCTCTTATTTGCTCTTCATGATCCTGGCTTGCTGCCTGTCTTCCTAATCCTCTGGATTTGTGCCTTGCACTGAATGAGGGAACAGTTGTTTGCTGGTGTTAATCGCAGCTTTGGAATTACTGTGTGACTCCTCTGTAAAGGCACTTTGTGCCTTATATCATTATCAGCAGATTAAGTAGGACAGTTCTGTTTCTTAAGAAAACGTAAATCATGTGAACTGGTGACCTGGTTTATTATTATTATTATTATTATTATTATTTAATGGAAGAAACTTTTAGGAAATTTAATGAAAACCAAAAGCATGGGGAAAAAATCAGATGAGAAAGGTTTCACGTTGAGTAGGCTAAGCAAGGACACATGAGAAAATTAAAGAGACCTTAGGCCAACCTGTTATGCAATGCACTTAATCGGATAGGGCACATTTTCCTTCTTTGCACAATATCTGTTGGATCAAATTCTGCTCTGCAGGTGGAAATGTAGATTTATTTGTAGGTTTTACTTTTGTTCCATTTGAATTTGGAAAAACATTTGCTTGAGTTGTTTTAACAGATCTGATTAACAGGAGGAATGTAGTTTTTTAAAATATTTTATTTATTTATTTTTAGAGAGGGAAGGGAGGGAGAAAGAGAGAGAGAGAAACATCAATGTGCCGTTGCCAGGGGCCATGGCCTGCAACCCAGGCATGTGCCCTGACTGGGAATCGAACCTGCAACACTTGGGTTCACAGCCCGAGCTCAATCCACTGAGCTACGCCAGCCAGGGGGAATATAGATTTTTTAATGCAGTGATATTTGGCTATAAGAAAAAAATTAGATGCTTAGATTTACTCTTTTTCAATCTATTAATTTCATTCTTTTTAATCCCCACCTGAGGATATGTTCATTGATTTGGGTGGGGGGAGAGAGACACTGATAGGTTGCCTCCTATCTGTGCCCTCAGTGGGGACGGACCTGCAAACTTGGTGTATAGAAGGATGCTCCAACCAACTGAGCCACCCAGCCAAGGCTATTAACTTCTTTGAAACTCAGTTTCCCTAGATGTAAAATGGGGTAAATATGCTTAGTTTATAAGTGACAGTTATCAGAATTAAGTAAAATAACGCTTGTATAGTGCTTGACACACAGTAGATTCTTACTCTGATTTGGCATCCTTCCTTTCTACTGATTTGACACTTTTCATTATGTTTAGATATCTGATATCCACGTTACTGGAGAGTCAGAGGACATGTCTGCTAAGGAGAGGTTGCTCCTGTGGACACAGCAGGCAACGGAGGGTTATGCTGGAATACGGTGTGAAAATTTCACTACCTGCTGGAGAGATGGAAAACTGTTTAATGCCATCATTCATAAATACAGGTATGGAATTTGTGGAATTTTCTCTTTAGACAAATATGAGTTTCTGTCATTTCCAAATTTTACAATAACCTTTTTCATTACAGAGGCAATACACATGCAGGCAGAAAATTAAAAAATACAGACAAGTAAAAGTAAAAACATCGCATTCCAACCACACAAGAGATCTTCCCTCTAAGCTTAAAGTACACACGGAGACCTGCACAGCTATAATATGTCTTTGGATTGTGCTAGCAGTCTAGCAGGCGTTAAGGCCTGATATGTAGAATCTACCTGTAGGTGACCAAGTTTGTGTATGTAGAGAATTGATGAGTAGTAAGATAAGGATTTAGTTCAGGCTTAGAGATCACAAATGTCCAAATTATAGTCTCCTAGTCTAGTTACTCTTGTGAGTAGCTGGGTTTAACAGTGGCCAATTTTGAGGATTATTAACAACTAAATCCAAGGAAACACTTACCTGGTACTTACTAAATTCCAGGCACTATCCTGAGCAGTTTACACGTATTAATTCATTTAATCCTCTCTGCATCACTAAGGGAATATTGTCACCCCGATTAATAGAAACTGGCCACTTGCTTCAGGTCACACAACCAGCAAGTGGCCAACTTGGGATTCAAACCCAGGCATTCTGGCACTTGAGTCTGTGTTTCTATCAGGAGCTAAATTCCAAGAAAATACTTATTGAAAACTACGTATTTCTTGATCCCAGTTATTTTTCCTAGTTTTTCAAAGATT
The DNA here is from genome assembly GCF_004126475.2 of Phyllostomus discolor. Taxonomy (NCBI): domain Eukaryota; kingdom Metazoa; phylum Chordata; class Mammalia; order Chiroptera; family Phyllostomidae; genus Phyllostomus; species Phyllostomus discolor. Next base: position 127,663,384 of record NC_040906.2, on the reverse strand, counting down.
ATATCATGTTGTTGAGGAACTGTGTATCTTCCTAAATATAGTAAACCTAAGGGACAACTCATGAAACCGTGACAAACTTATTTGATACAACAAAATAATAACTCTATAGAATAGTTAATATTTTGATACCTTTCTAAATGTCAGGTGTTCTGTACGTGCTCTCCATGTGTTGTCTCATTCAAATCTCCCAACAGTCCCCTGAAGCAGGAACTGTTACTGTCCCACTTCACTGGGACCTCCAGTTTGCTAAGGCCACACTGCTAGTGAGTGACAGAGTTACTTTACCCCTGGTCTGTTGGACTTGAAATCCTCTTATCTGTTTCTCCTCTCTTTTCCCTTTGTTTCTTTCCTCTCACTCCCTTTCTTTTCTCTCTCATACTTTGGAAACTTTGACATCTATGAAACTGTGATACATCTCACACCAGGGGCCCCTTTTAAACACTCTAACAGCCTGCTTCCTTTACAGAATGACATTTCAGTGGAGGGAAGTATAGGCTGCTGAATTAAGAGGAAGCAGGATCAGCTTGCCTACACTTGCCCAAAATAAAATACAGCTCTTCTTGAGTAACACGACGACGAGAGGGTTTATCGGTTACAGACACTGTGATTATCATACTGTGCTTTGCATGTGACTTAGAACAGAAGGCCATCAGAGGCCTGGGTAGCTGGACACAGTCTATACCTGAGATGATAAGATCATCTGGGTCTTTGAATAAAAATATTTAGATTCTTTGAAGTCTTTTAGGTAGAAGCAAAGCATTTAGAAGCTAGCTATTTTCAAATAATTAACTTAGAAACAATGATCTCTAGGCATTGTCTCTACAATACTAATGAAGGATGATAAATACAGATTAGTATAGTATATTCATGCTATGCATTTTTCCCCTGAGTACTTGAATAAGTCAGTGTGTATGTCAAAGATCCTAAAGTTTCCTGGGGAAGTTTAATGTTATAGAGCTTAGATTGCTTAGGAGATCATTTGGTTCTTTTGAATGTTACTTATTTTGAACTTTTATTTTGGCAGAATGGTCATTTTAGAAAATCGTTTAGCCTTCACTTTGAATTTTGATTTCTTAGTTTGCTTTGTTTTCCTTTGTTAGAATTCATTATAAAGATTCTGAGTGTCAGGTCTAACTCTTACAAGTATTCTTTGTTGCTAAGTTTTGTTGTTATCCTGTGCCTCATAAAATATTACTGTTTTTTTTTTCACTACAAGGAGCTTTTCATCTGTGGAACTGTATTTTAATTAATGCCCTTGGGCCTTTTTTTTTAACTTAAAAAACAAGTACTTTTCTTCTAGCATGTGTAAGAATTAAATAGATGGGGTTGAACTATGCATAGTTTTCACTATTGAATGTCTTGATTTTTTCTAAAAACAAAAGACAAAGTTATAGACAATTGAAAAATCACTATGAGTAGACATTTGATATTGGACAGTAATTGCATTTAGAGAGTAGTGTCTTCTTTTATAGTTGATTTTACTTGGTAATTATTTTCATAAATTTTGTGATGTATTTGTACTGGGCATTTTGGATATTTTTTAGATAAAAAGTTTTCTTATTAATATGCATTTTATTTGTCTTTTGGCTCATGAGTTTCATTTCTACTCAATTATCAAGTCCAACCCCCTGGAAAACTTTGTTGAGAAAATTCTAAGCATGAGCGAGGGCTTAGCAGGAGAGAACCCTGAGATCGCTGCAGTGGCCAGAGAGGGATATGATGCCCCTTACACAGCAAGTCTGCCTGCTCTAGAGAGAATATGAAAGATTTCTGTGGAGATTAGAAGAAAAATAGGTAACATTGTCATTTAAAAGTGATTTGTCATTGTAAAAAGTGACTTAAGATTTCTGCCTATATAACATGTTCTAAAGATTTAGAAATATTGATCTGAAATGAGAACAGAGTAATAACATCCATCACATTGTATTATTATAAATACCGTTGAATGTTATTAGTTGAGTGCATTAGTTTGGATTTTCTAGCATATTTTTATTGTTCCCACTTAGAATATGATTTTTAAAAGTAGGGAGAATGTGACTGTAGTAAGTAGTACTTCACTAATAGTTTAGGTATCCTAAAATATTCCATAGAAAACTTAATTTTCTATTATCCCTATTTCTTCAAAGAACAATTAAGTGAAATAAAAATGAAGAGAAATTCATATAAGACTAATTTATAGATATTATACAATAAAATGGCCCATAAAGGTAAAAAGAAAGTAACTGTCACATAATAGGTATCTGAGAAATATATGCAGAATACTGACTGTGTATTAGTTTCTGACAAGTTGTTTTTTATATGTGGTAGGTTTTAAAATGATCAATATCCTGTGAAATAGATGGCACTTTTTCCATTGTATCAATTTATTAAATTAGCAAATTATTAAGTTGAGGCTCCAAAGGTAACTAACATGCTCAGCATCACATACTTTTTCAATAGCATAGGTGATCGCCTTGGCTGGTGTGACTTGGTTGGGCATTGTCCCACAAACTGGAAGGTGGCCAGGTGGATTCCTAGTTGGGACACATGCCTGGGTTGCAGGTTCGGTTCCCAGTCAGGGCGTGTACAGAAGGCAGCCAGTTGATGTTTCTCACTCACACTGATGTTTCTCTCCCTCTCTTTCTCCCTCCCTTCTCCTCTCTCTAAAAAAAAATAAGTAAATAAATAAGCATAAAAAGTCAATAGTAATAGATGATTGCTTTGGATTCTCAAGTCCTCATATACTTCTGTATAACTGCTCATGTAATTTCCTGTAGGCAAACTAGATATCAAGAAATGGAACTATTGACTAGAACTGCTATGTGGTATTGCAGCCTTGAAGATTAGCGATATTCAGCAAAGATATATGAAACTTCTTGATGAATTAAAGAAATGACTAAATGACTAGAACCGTATATAACTGCCATCTAAGATCTTTGTCCCTTGTAAGAAATGAATGAGGGACAACCCTGATTGCTTAACTTGAATTAGCCATAGATGAAAATAGCTTCAGCGACAACTCTAATGTAGTAAATAAAATTGTCAATACTTGGCATTAGTAAGAGAAAAATCACTAACAAACTGTTCTATAGTTTTAGTATGTCATATTATCCCAAAGAGGCTGGGTAGTACAGTGGATAATAAGGATGAGAGAGTATTTAATAATATGATTTTGTGGGAGAGATTACAAAAGATAGTTCTGTAGGTTCTTTTTAAATAGGTCATTGACAAATACATTATTTTGTTCTGTTTTCTTAGGAAATGCTGTTCCTCATTCCTTCTAGGAACGTCTATGTTCAGTTTTCAGTGGAAAGGGTTCAAATAATAAAAATACCACATATCTGTACTAGTTTCTACTTGTTTTGTTTGTATAGTTTGAATTTTCTTTAAAGCATATTAAAGTTTTTTTAACTGAAAACCACCACTGGTAAGAGATCTTAGGTAAAGAAGCCTTAGGTAAATAAGATCTTAGGTAAAAAAGCCAGGTAAATTGCCCCTGGCCTTGATTTTTCATTCAAACAAACAAGGAAGACTGGATTTGATCGACTTAGATCAAAAGGATGTCATAAAAATATTTGATAAGTAAGTAGCTTAAAAGCAAGAGAGGATGAAGTAGAATTAACTGAGAACCAGCAGCCAAGGGGTAGGAGTATCTCCTAAACACTAGTAGATTAACCAGTCACCAAGAGATAAGATAGAAACAGAGGAGTAAAATTCCAGGGTAGTCCATGTCCTTCAGAGGTAGGTGTTACAAGAAGTTTCAACTGGTAGCTCTGTGCTCTTATTTTTAAGTTTGCTCTGGCATCAGTAAAATTGACTTCTTTCTTTCTGAGAGAAGTAAAACTCTGTCTTCCAACTTGAAGTTCAGCTCCTGACTTGTCTTACTTTATCAGTCTCTCCAAGTGGGTATCTACCCCGGAACGCTGATGAAAGCCAAGTTCCAAAACAGCAGTACCCAGTATCTCTGAGTGTGGAAACATGTTCGCCTGAGCAGGCATGAACATGAATGCGGCCCACAGGCCTGAAAGGAGAGACGAAGTGTGCAGTGGGACCAGATGAACCTCAGGTGGCGACATGGAAAGATACTGCGTGTGTCAAGACCAAACTGCCTGGGGGCTGGGGGGTGTTTTGAAGAGAGATGATTTCTGTTTTCTAGTTTCTGCTAGTCTTATTCTTGTTTTTAATTTATTTCACTCATTTCATTAATTTTCCTTTTAAGGCCCCTGACATTCTTTTCAAAAGCATGTTTTAAATATATTACCCAAGTAAGACTCCACATTTTTGAAATAGGTTGTATTCAGGAGCATGCCTTTTAAGTATTTTCTAGTTAGGCAGCTAGGAATTTTTCACTTGTCTGAGTGTATAGTTGGAAAGGTAGCAATTATTTTGTTCGTTGTTTGCCTTTTGAATTAGAATTTAATGGGACCATCATATTTCATTACTTTAAATGTTTAAAGATGCTGTAATTGGGAAGGTCAAACTGTAAGGCTGTGGTCAGAACCATCTGGTTTAATAGTCTGACCCAGAGGCCTGTGATTCAGCCACATGCTTGGATTCAGTCACACCTTACAGGCTAAACTGGATCAGACTGGTTTAATACAGCAAGGACTGCCCTTTAGGGTTTGAAATGTTCCCATAGGAAGTTGAATTAGTGTTGAGTAGGTGATTCTTATCCCTCAGATCTGGTCAGCCCTCAGGCTGCAGAACTGAGGGTGTGTGTGTGTGTGTTCGCATACTGCACGCTGGTATGGGCCCTGGTTTGTGTGGCCGTGGGCTAGACACAGAGAGTTCTGCAGGTTCTGAATTTTTAAAAAGTCACAAGTACATATATCAGTTTATCAGGCAAAATCAAATTGCTTACTTACCTTACCAAATAAACTCAAAACACTTGAACTCTGAGAGCATAAATGGTTGACTTCCAACCATTATCACAAATTTAAATCCTTGGAGAGCTGGCATGCACTGCTTGTGCTGAGTCTGCACTCATGTGAGGTCTGCGCGTTTCTGTCCCCATCTGGTGACAGTTTCTGTGTATCTGTGTATTTTTACATGCAGTTTTGGGGATACTGTTTGGCATGTAGAGGAAATAGCTACTTATTTTATCTTCTTTGTATGTTCCTGGCCCTCTTGCTAACGTTAATTTATAGAAATTCTCTATAATACTAATTCTGTAGAGTCCTAATTGTATGAGATAGCTCCTTACAGATAATAAGTAAGGCACAGCTGAAATTTGCTTGGTTCCATTTTTTGAGTCAGAAAACTGAGAAAGTGACGCTCCCACAGTAGGAAGATGGCTCACCCAGCTGTGCTCCTTGTGAGAGCAGTTTCTGCAAGAGGTACTCCTTGCCATGGCTCTACTTTTTCCTGTGCATGTGATTAAAAAAAAAAGCAACCAGTTGAAAATACAATATATGAATATAAAACACTTAGAGTAAAAGGGATGGTATCAAAATGTGATCCCCCCAATTTCTGAGGCAATTGCTGTTAAGTTTTTTTCATATTCTTCTAGAAATTTTCGATGCATGTACAAATACCTGTTTTTCCTTTTGCAGGGGAAGAGTCAACTTTATTGAGGTAGTGTTTATATAAGCACCTAATCTTGAACACATATAATCTTTTATAAATACAAATGAGAGAGCAGGCAGTATAGTTGTTTTTCTGTTATTCAATAGATGTTATTGCATTATTCTTTGTTTCCCTTTAATTTATTTTAGCCATCTTTCCATGTAGGAACAAATAGATTTACCTTATTCTTTTAAATGCTGCATAGGATTCTTCTATATGCATATAATATAATTTATTTAGTAGCATCTTAATGATGGACATTGTTATTTGCTACTTAAAGATGTTGGGATGGACTTTGTATATGTCTTTGTGCAGATGTATGAATGTGTCCACAGGATAAGGTCCTAGAAGTAGAATGGCTGCGTTAAAGGATATTACATTTAAAGTTCTAAGACATATGTCTGAATGGTCTGCCAAGAGTCGGATTGATATATACCCCTTCTGTGCTGTTTCCCTTCCATGATGCCTTTAAGAAAGAAGCAATTAGTTACTTTGTTCATTTCATTGTAGCAATTTTAACCTCCCCTTTGATTTTTCTTCAGCTTTAAAATATGTGCCAGAAATATGCAGATCTGTGTTTCCCTGTGCATGGTATGCAAGCTGTTAGTCTAAACACGTATGTGTTAAGAGTTTAGTGGGGAAAATGGCCAAACAAGTTGGCAAATCTGAATGATCCAATCATTCAAAAAGAATGTCAGCAGTGGGGGCTGCATCACTGTGCCAGAGATTTAGGGAGTGTGCAGCCAACGCCAGTGTCCCACCCTGCGTGGTGCTGCTGCTCCACTGGCACTAGGGCACGTGCCTATGCAGCTCAGGAGAAGGGGGGCTTTGATGAAAGGCTTCGCTTACTTGACAGCTGACCTGTTCTTCCTCCACCATGTTTCCTGTCAGCATCCTTACCTTTCTCTTACATTACAATTTCTTTTACGCTGCAGGAGCAGCAGGCATGGGATCTCTCCATCTACTTTTCTTTGATAGGTCCATCTATTTCGTTACAGCACTTTTATTTTGCCCCATTCATAGGTTCATATTCTAATGTTATTCTGTGAAATGAAGTAGTTTAATTATTTTTTCTACCAGAGTAAAAACTAAGCTGAGCCATCCCCTTTTCTTGGGTGGTGGCACGGGGTGGGGAGAGATGGTGGTGTTGATCCCCTAGTCACTAAGGCTTACTTATAATTTACTTTCATAAGTTCACTAAAATGTAGTTACTGAAGAACTTACTTCACTGTCAAAATCAATGCTATTTTCCGCATTTCTTAAAGTCTATGAGGCTGTTATGGAATTGATTATTTGCAAGATGAGTCATAGTTTATTAAGTATCTTTTAATTTCTGAGGTGGTGAGATTCCAATCTTGAAGTACTAATAAAGCTTGCTGTAAATTATAGTGCTTCTTATTTTTTGCTTTCTTTCTTGTTGTTAGTAGAGAGTCAGTTTGTAGAACAAAGTTGGAAAAATATTTGAAATAAACTCAGGCATCTAGTTTTGAGAAAAGGGAAAATTACCGTCATAGCTTATTGCTTCCTTGGAGTTCTTGGCTGTGTTTCTTTCAGTAATATGTGTCCAAATATGAGCATAAAGGAATGTCTCTACCTGGTTACGCAACTGTGGGTGGGACTCCTGCATGTTCATATTTATTTGTGGGGAGGAGAAGGGAGGATCTGTTACAGGTCTTTTTTTTTTCTTTCCTGGGGGTGAGGTGGGGAGGTGAGATGCTTTTTGCACCAATAAAAACAGTAGGAATATGCTAAGCCCGAACATGATTTAATCCAAACAGTCATCTTAGGGAATTTGTTATGGCAACTGCTCTGCCATCGTAGGATAAGCGAGGCACATTCAGTGAATATTTTCATTGTGTGATTTATTGAAGAGCAGATGTTAAGTGGCATATGTGGCTTCACGTATGTGTGTGAGTTGGTGAGCTGTGTTCTAGAGTACAGAAGTAGTTCTAAATCTGACCTCTAGGTAAAGGTAGTGGGTTTTTTTGTTTTAAACTTCTATAGAATCCTTTTTAGTTCCTTGCAAGCTGCTGAGAGCATGCTAATTTCCCAGGAAAGCCTGACCCCATATGAGTGCAGCTATCTGCTTTGTCTGTGCTTGTACCCAAGCAATGAAGCACATGGGAGAAAGCTAAACTTCAGGATGGATGGGTTTCACTGTAACCTCATGGTTAGCAGCCTCAAATGGTGCTGTGGCCAAGCAGTCTTTCTGTCCATGTTAACTCAACCTTTTCTCTCCCTCACACCAGCTTTCCTTCCCTCACTGTTAACTGATGGTCTCAGTTCCTGATCTCAGAGCAGATGGGAGCCAGCCAGTGTCAGGTCTTTCTTTGTGCCTCCAGACTTGCTTTGCACCTATCCTAGCCCCTGTCAGCAGAGGAAGCCTCTCTGCACTATCCAAGGCCTATCCCATTCCTCCTGTGTTCTGGATCCTATCTCTGATTGCCCCTGAAAACTTCTTTCTCGTTGTGTTAAACTTTTTTCTCTCAACAGATCTTTCTCATTGGACTTTAAACTCGTTGAAGCTTCTTTGTTAATAAAACAACAAACAGTAACCTGCCCCCAGCCCCATGCTTTTTTCCATCTACTGCCTTATATTACTCCTTTCCTTGAAAGCCAGACTTCTCAAAAGAGTTGTCTATACACTCCATTTTTATTTCTTTACTCCATATTTATTCCTCAACCAGCTGTAATCTGCTTTCTGGCACGATAATCCACCAAAACATTTCTTTTAGGCCAATGAATGACTTCTGTGTGGCTAAATCTTATGGACATTTTTTTAGATCTCACCTTCCTTACTGCTTAGTGTTTGATTCTCTTAACTAGCTTTTTCTTCCCGAAATACTCTTTTTCTGTAGCATTACAGCACTACACTCCCCTGGTTTTTCCTCCTGTTTCTTGGGCTGCTCCTGCTTACTTCCCTTTGCAGACTCCACCTCTTTCCTGTGAGGCTGGTAGGAAGATTTTCAAAGTTGCCTGTTCAGCTTTCTCTCTTCTCTCTGTGTTGACTCTCATCCATGCCGACACCCCTTATTACTATAACCAGTGTTATAAAACCACATTCCGTGGATCTGACCTTGTAAGTATCTCTTCACTTTTCCCCACTGCTACCACATTCTTCTGCGAGTCGCCGTGGTCTCCTACCTGGACCCTGTGGGAGTGCTTTCACCACTTTAAACCTTTAAATTTCTTCTCCATCGGACCTCGGATCTGATCATTTAATCCCTTATAACCTTAATGCATTTTAATGGTTTTCTGTAGTCCTTGTAAAAATGTTCAAAATCTTTGCAGAAATTCATGTGATTCTGTTTTTCATAAATCCTTATCCTAGGATATGTTTATTGATTTTAGAGAGAGGAAGGGAGGAGGGGAGAGAGAGAGAGAGACAGAGAGAGACATCAATCTGTTGCCTCTTGAATGTGCCCCAATTAGGGATTGATCCTGCAGCCTTTGGTATACAGTATGATGTTTCAACCAACTGAGCCACCTGGCCAGGGCAGAGATTCTGCATGATCCTGACCCCTGCTATCCACCCAGCCTCATCTCTTACGATGTCCCCCTTGCTGCTGGCTGCTCACCCATGAGTTGATCTCCTTGTATTCATGTTCCTTCCAGGTACAGAACACATGTGTGGTTTTGTCAGCTACCTGGGTTCTGTCCACTGGGTTCTCTCCTGTCTTATTCCCAAGCTCCCTTTGGAGCTCTGAGCTCTGCATATACACAGTGCCTACATCCTAAGTGCTAAAGGGCTGAGCACATGGTAGATGCTTATTAAATATGAAGAAAATGAATGAACTTACTAGTTTGTTGACTGGGAAGAATTATTTATAATTAGCATAACAAAGCACCAACTTCTACCTTCTCTGATTATATATTCTTTACATTGTTTATTATGTAAATAGGTTTATGGTCTTTATAACCTGTCTACATTGCTCATTGTACTGAATTTCACAAGTACTTTCACATGGCTCCTCTCTTGAGACCCTGGGCAAATCCATTAGGTTCTTTAAACTTTATGGCAGTAGCAGCCCCGAATATCCTCCCTCCACCCCCACACATATTTCCAGAGGCTCCCTAGGGGGAACTGGAATTCTAAATGATTATTGTAATTCCTGATTTCCATTTTTTGTAGAAGGAAACTGAGATACAGGTTTCTAGATTAGTGTTCTAAGTTAAATAGCAAATTAGGACTAAATCACGGGATACTTGAATCACATCCTTTAACTTTTTTTCATGTCAATATCGCCTTTACTCTCAATATGTAGAAAGAGTCTTAAATTTTTAAAACATTGTGGTAAAATACACTAACATAAAATTTATCATCCTAACCATTTTTAAGTGTACAGTAGAGTGGCATTAAGTACATTCACATTGTTGTGTAACTATCATCACCATCCATCTCCAGAACTCTTTCTTTCCATCTCACAAGACTAAGATAGTAAGTATATCCATTAAACAGTAACCCCCCATCTTCCCCTTGCCCCTAGCAACCACCATTCTGCTTTCTATTGCCCTTTTTTAAAATTACTTTATTGTTGTTCAATTACAGTTGTCTGCATTTTCTCCCCACCACTCCCCCCACCCAAGCCAAACCCACCTCCTTCACTTCCACCTTCCCCCTTAGCTTTGTCCATGTGTCCTTTATAGTTGTTTCTGAAAACCCTGCTCCCCTCTGTTCCCTCCTTGCTCCCCTCTAGCTATCATTAGATTGTTCTTAATTTCAATGTCTGGTTATATTTTGTTTGCATTTTTATTTTGTTGATTAGGTTCCAGTTAATGGTGAGACCATATGGTATTTGTCCCTGACCACTTGGCTTATTTCACTTAGCATAATGCTCTCCACTTCCATCCATGCTGTCCCAAAGGGTAGGAGCTCCTTCTTTCTCTCTGCTGCATAAAATTCCATTGTGTAAATGTACCATAGTTTTTTGACCCATTCATTTACTGATGGACACTTAGGTTGCTTCCAGTGCTTGGCTATTGTAAATTGTGCCGCTATGAGCATTGGGGGTGCATAGATTCTTTTGGTTTGGTGTTTCAGGGCTCTTAGGGTATAATCTATTGCCCTTTTTTTAATTGAGAAAGAAAATTGCTGCCCACCGTCCTTCCAGCTGATCAGGTAGCTCAAATCACAGAGTTAAATGCTTTTGGTTGTGATTTAAAAAATGTTACCAAGTGAGACAGAAAAAGACAAAAAAAATGTTACCAAATGGTGTCTTTTCTAGATTTCATCATTTACTATGTATTTCAGAGTTGGGCTAACATGAAATGCTCCCCACTCCCAATCCTACATGTGTTCTTCTCCTCTAGATTTAAACAATGAAAATCAACACTGAAAAAGAGATAAAAATGTTGCTGTCTCTTACTGAGGGCATAAAACAGTGGGCACATTTGTGTTTATGTCTCTTCATGTTTGCCTTGTAACACTTATCTGATAGTATTGTGGGATTTTTAAAAACTTGAAGTAAGCCCTGGCTGGTGTAGCTCAGTGGATTGAGCGCGGGCTGGGAACCAAAGTGTCCCAGGTTCGATTCCCAGCCAGGGTACATTCCTGGATTGCAGGCCATAACCCCCAGCAACCGCACATTGATGTCTCTCTGTGTCTCTGTCCCTGTCTCTATCTCTCTCTCTCTCTCCCTCCCTTACCTCCCTAAAAATAAATAAATAAATAAATCTTTAAAAAGAGATTCTTTAAAAAAAAACTTGAAGTATAATTCACATATAACACTATTAGTTCCAGATGTACAGCATAATGATTCAATATTTGTATATATTGCAAAGTGACCACTACAATAAGTCTAATTAACATCTATCATCTCATATAGTCACAAAATTTTTTTTCTTGTGAAAAGAACTTTTAAGATCTTTCAGCAACTTTCAAATATGCAATACAGTATTATTAACTATAGTTGCATTTCCTTTCAGAATTGTGTGTAATTCTCATGCAAGCTAATAAATTCATAAAGTGTTTGAGGACTGTGCCAAAATTAAAAAATTTTTTTATTTTATTGATGAGAGAGAGAGAGAGAGAGGAACACATGAATTGTGTTCCACTTATTTGTACATTCTTTGGTAGATTCTTATATGTGGATCAAACTCACAACTTGGGCATATCAGGATGAACCTCTAACCAACTAAACTAGCTGGCCAAGGCAAAAAAAAATTTCTTATGCAATTTTAATGTTATCTAGTTTGGTTATCTGTCATGTATCCACATACATATACACATATGGATGCATGTGTATACCAGTATGTACATGTGTATGTATGTGTGTATGTGGATATATATATCTATTTTGTCCATAGAGAATACTTTTTAAAAGATGCATGTTGTATGAAAGATGAACATTACTTTTATCCAGAATTATTTGGTATAGTGGCAATAGCCATATTTTTGGTGCCTTTTTGTCCTGTATTTTTGGGACAAATTACTGCACTAAGCATGCATGTATGAGTGGTTTCTTCTTTTTTGGCCTCATTTGAAACTTTATCTTATGGCCTGTTTTGGTTTTCTACTTCTAATTTAAAATTTGTTATTTTCCTACATTTTACTTTTTTTGTAAGCTGTTTTTAAAAATTCATAGAAAAATGATGGCATATAAACAATATATATTTATAATTGTAATCTGTGACGATTGAGTCATTTAGAAAATTTTGCATTATCATAGAAGTTAGAGTGGCCTCTTTTTCATAAAAGGACTATGATATATTATTTTAGGTGGCAAAGGATTATCTTATATGATTTTGAAAGGTTTCCAGAAATTAAGGAAGTCAGAATAGTTAATGCTTAACTTCCTAAACTATAATACAGGAACATGGTTACTATCTTCTACATGCCAACATTATGGTGTTGTCCTTGGTTAGTGAAACCTGAGATGGGAATGAAATTTCCTATTAATATTATAGAAAAAGGAGATAGCACAGTGAAATGAAACCCATCTTCTTTATGTGGAAAATAGCTGAAGCTTTTAAATATTATATTATCCCAGAAAGACTACGAAGAAAGAAAGAAGGTAGACAGGTCACAACATGTGTGACTTCTGGAGGCTTCAGACACACGGAGGCAAAGCAGTATGAAGGCTAAAATGACCAACATTAGCAGATGACTGGGGAGGGACAGGACTTTACTTTTTTGTACTGGTTTTAAAATTGTATCCTTTTTTGCTTTTTTGCTTAATTTTGTCTACTGTCATTTTTTAATGGTCAAAAACTGTTTCAGTTTTTGTTCATTAAAGTGTTAACTATCATGATGAGGAGGTGATTTATCCAAACTCATCCAGCTTCTTTTGTGCTGAAATGACTGTGTTATTCAGGAGGAAGTTTTATGTTTTATTTTCTTACTCAAAAACTTGATTCTTCAATGACTTTATTCATTCTGCATGGGATTACTCAGTGCTCACTTTCTTTGCTAATGGCAGGGTTCACATAGCAACATGCTCTTTCTTGTTGGGAGATTTGGCAAACCCAGAAAGGCTGGTTTTTATTTCCTCAAAATGTGTGAACTTTATGGAAGCAAAGCAGTTTTATGAACTTTAGATATTTGTTATTGTCAAGAATGTTATACATACCTGTTCAGTAATTTTGAAGCAGGCCGATTCTTCAAAATGGGTCTTGTGAATAAAATGCTTTTATGTGAATAAAAAATGTTATTTCTGGAGGCATGTCACTTAACTCTTCTGTTGTTTTCAGTGGATTTATTGCTTCTATAATAAATGTAAGATCACTTTTCAGTGATCAAATTGGTGAAATTGTAAAGCATAAAAAATTTCCTTATAATTTCCTGGGAAATAAGTAGGTGGGTGATGGTAGGTATAATTCAAGGTAATGAACACTTCAAAGATCTGTATAACTGTAACTAGATTCTTTGGAAGTCTGTAGTCTCATCAGATAAAAAGAGGAGTACAAATTGCTGTTTTCCTTCCTAAGATTAATGACATATTTTCAAAGAGTTTCTCATATAGACAGCCTTCCAAGTAGTATTCAAAGTAACGTGCATTTCACTTGTTGCACACTACGGCTGGGCCCTCTCGCTCACTCTCCTGCAGTTAAAACAGAGTGTCTGTAGATGCAGAGAGCCTTCACTTAGAAGCTGACAAACAGGTTCTAACTCAGCGATTTTGGGACTGGGTGCCACTCTTTTTGAAGGCTTTACTATTTCCACATTTGTTTCTGCGTTCTTTTAATGCTTTATTTTTGAGATGAAAGTTTCCTGACTGGCTTCTGACCTTGAGTAAAGTTTCCAACTGCCGTATTTTACCTCCTAACTTAAGGAGTATTTTAGTCTTTTCTTGTCTTGTAGAGATAGAGCTAGGTATCCTTGTGGTTTAGAGTATCATGTCAATCTTACAAATTAGAAAGAGATGAAGACTGAGGTGTAAGAGCATGTATGTGTGTGTGTGGACATGCAAATATACAAACTAGTGCTTAGTTATTTATTATTCAAATTCCTAACTAACCAACCTGTTTACTGGGTTATCTATAGGTATTTGTTGAATGTCTACCAAGTATGTTCCTCTCTATCTCAGTAGAAGGATAAAATACAATTGCATATTAGTACATGGTTCTTGCCATCTTCATGTTGACCAGTTGGGAGAAACAAGGATGTGCACATTAAACAGTGAATTAATAGGGCAAGGATGTATGTGATTATTCTAAGTGCCAAATTGACTGGCACAGGCCCAGGAGTATGAGGAGTTCGAGGAACAGAGAGAGAAAATTGAGAGCTGGGAAGGTGAGGGGTCCACAGAGGATGTGGGGCTTGATCCCTGCTTGCAAGGATGAGTGGGATCATGGGAGACAACAGTGACAGGGAAGGACTTCCGGGATAGGGGGGTGCCATGGGCATGTCATTGAACTGGGTAAAAGCTTTTGTGTTTGGGGAGAAACATTGAGAGGATGCTGGTTAGACTGGAAGGATACTGTTGAGTAGCGGAAATTACATGGGTTGAATAGGACAGACATTTATATAGATTCTGATTTTGAGGGATTCGTAAACCTTGCCAAAAGTTATGTATGTTCAGAGTTTTATATTTTCTTCATTACACTTGCCTTTGCCACACAAAAGTTTCTGAGAAAAGTAAGCAATGTTTGATAAAAATCTCCTTAACACGGACTTGGTATTAATGTTTGCAGCAGTTGCTATATAAATAGTTACACATGTAAATATGATGTTGAATTGGCACATGAGAAATGTAATTGACGCAGTGAATTTCTTCCTAGGCCGGACCTGATAGACATGAATACTGTTGCTGTTCAAAGCAACCTCGCAAATTTAGAGCACGCTTTTTATGTAGCAGAAAAAATTGGTGTTATCAGACTTCTGGATCCGGAAGGTGAGTTGTTGTTGTGACCTGATGTAGACTGGCCTGCGTGTTTGAATGAGAGTGATCTCTCAATATTTTGAAATAACTTCTGTTGCTGCTTTTAGATGTTGATGTCTCCTCTCCTGATGAAAAGTCAGTAATAACGTATGTGTCATCTCTCTATGATGCCTTTCCCAAAGTCCCGGAAGGTGGTGAAGGCATTGGTGCAAATGTGAGTATTGACTTTTCCATACTAGAAGCTTCTGATTCAGCAATGCCCAGTTAACTGAATTCTTTGATAGTGCTTTTTAAACCATTCTTAACTATCAAATATTTTTAAAGAATTTGAGTTAATATGCTATTTATTAAACTGATATTGCATGTGTTTTAGTGGAGCCATTCCAACCATTAAAATTAAAATATAACAAAATGTGTTCTGTGTCATAAAGTAGGCTATTCAGAGTTATTGGTCATTTTATAAAGAACATCTATAAACTACTAAACTTTGGAGATTCTCATTTTTAACTTGTTGCCATTTTTATAACTGCTCTATTTGATATATTTGTATAGAATATTTCACATTTGAAGTTACTTTCAAGTTGTCAGCTCACATGCGTCCATGAGAGCAGGTGGCTCGGTACTTTCTGAGTAGTGAGACCCAGAGGAAGGTTATGTATTTTGCCAAGTTGGCAGAGCTACTGTGCATGCAGGGCAGGGTCTCTGACACATAGCTTTGGACTCTATCTACAGTCCACCAAGATTTGTGTAATTCAGTTCAATCGTTCATTTTTAGTGGTTGTGCTAAGAAGTGCTTATGCATTTCTGGAAGAGACAGGAACCCCTATATGTGTTATGCATTTGGGGGTGATCACCCCTTACTCTGGGCTTCTCCCCTCCACCTTGCAAGTACCATTTTAAAATATTTACTTTAAAGATTTAGGAGCTCATCTTGGTGAGCTCTCTTTTCTGGTCTTTCACTTCACCTCTGTATGCTGTTGTTTTAAGAGTTATTTCCACACTCATCCTCTTGTTCTTTCTCTCAAAAGTTTTATCTACTCCTTTTACTGACATCTAAGTAACTTGCTCCTGTTCATCCTCTCTGATTCAGTGTAGTTCTCCAATGACTCAGTGTTGAGTGCTGCTTGAGAATGTTTCTGGTGGCCATTCTTTGCTCCACTCTCTGCCTACCTTCACCCCATTCCTGGCTCTTACCCCTTTACACTAGAACCAGAATGATGGCTTTCTTATGGTTTTCCATCTCCCATTACTTTTCTCTTCCCATAAACCCTGCACACTGTCACAAAATTAGCTTGAAAACGTTTGGTGGCTTCATGTGGCTTGCAAGATTAAATCCAGTCCAGATATTCTGACATTCAAAATTCTGCATATATGAATTCAGCCTGTCTTCATTTTGAGCTATGCACCTCAACCGGAACTGTTTGCTGGTAGCCTGGGCATTTCTGTTTCAGATCCTGACTCACTTGGGACTCTCTTAACTTTTACTCAGTCTTCCCCTCCCCCACCAACAATTACTGTATTTTGCCGTGTATAATGCACCGCCATGTTTTTGGACCAGACTTTCAGGGAAAAAAAACTTAAATGTTTTAATTTTTTAATTCAGTTACCAGTAGTTATTTATTTATATTTAGATACTTGGGTGGTTTGCTTTTTTTTTTTTTGGTATTATAAAGGGAGTTTAGCATTTATTTTTGAACATATTATGGTAGAAGAAGTTTTACATAATAAATAATTACAAAACACAAGAACAGATACAAGGTATTTCATATATATATATATATTTATGGTGCTTCTTTATTTTTTCCTCAAAAGTCTGGGCAAAAAAGTGTGCTTACTGGAAGTTTAAGAACTGCTCAGGGACCACCTCGCCCAAGAAGCCTTTAGTGATCATTTGAGGCACACTTATGCTTATCTGCCTCTAATGTCAACTCCTGGCATTTACTACCTCTTTCACTTATTTCAGTACCTCATTAAATACTGCTTTTCATTTTGTTCAGCTGTTTATATTTTGAACCTCTCTTGCATTGCTATGTAGACAGTAACTCTTTCATACTAGGTATTAATTATGTCTTAAAAATTACATTTTTATTATAACACTTAGCTCAATGCTTTAAACATAATGAGCACTCATCAAATGCTTAATTGAGTAGAGCAGTTGACAGCCTGCCAGTTTCCTTCATGTTTAAAAAGTTTGATAAATGAGTACTTGAGCATTCCCATCATATACATTTTCTGTAGTTTTTATTCCTACCTAGTTTCTTACATACTGGATGGCTCTTTTGAGTTTTATACATACAATGGACTTACATCTAAAAAGGTTGGCAGACTGGCACCCAGCCAGGCTTAGGCAAGCTATCATTCCCCCTTCTTGAGCCCCTGGCAAGTTGATTGTGGAAGTTTCTTCTGCTGTGCTTGGATGCTGCCTCAGAACCCTTCTCAACACAGAGCTTCAGGCAGCCACTGTGTCTGGATCAGAACTGGAACTCATTAGGCTGCTCTGAGGCTCAAATGTTGATAGCATGCATTTAAAGCTGTTTAAGTGGAAAGGACTGGGACTACATGGAAAGTAAAACAAACAAACAAACAAACAAAAACCATTTAGCCGGTTCTCTCTGCCAGGCTTAAAGGAGTAAATTCACAGAATGACCTCTGACTAAATGGTGTTAGATAGGAATGTTATTGTCTACAGACAGGGGCCTTCATTTTTTTGTTCTAGGATGTTGAAGTCAAATGGATTGAATACCAGAACATGGTGAACTACCTCATCCAGTGGATTCGACACCATGTGACCACAATGTCTGACAGAACATTTCCTAATAATCCTGTAGAACTAAAGGTCAGTGGCACTCAGGAGTGAGGTAGGATTGACTTGATTATTAAACTGCTAAGTAATGTGGTGATAATTCTGTTATTTTAGAAGTCCAAGAAAAAATACTTTTGGCATGCCACTAATAAGTAGGCATTAAAAAATGTTCTCATCTCCCTATTATACAGAGAAAATGGTGGTAAACATTAGTCATTAAAACATAATAGCAATGACATCGTAAAGAAATTTATAGTCCCTTAGCTTTGAATTGAGTGTTTTAAGGTTTGAGAGACCTTAAACCTTGGCAAGGTCTGGACATGACCTTGCCAAATGGTTTTCGGTGTGTAGGAAATGCTTGGTGCCCACCGGATGGCTGGGGTGGGAGGGACTGTGGGAAGCTTGCACACGGGTGACAGTGGCCGGGAGTGTGCCTCATCAAAACTGCTTCAGAATCTTCTTCTGTGTAGCAAGAGGTATGTGCTATATTTCACTATGAAGTTGAAAATACATACCTGATTCCCAGTATAAATTAATTAATGGTCTAGTAAAACATTTGCTGCTACCTAAAAAAAACAGGTCTAATTCTTTAAGGTAAAACAATTTTAGAAATATAAAAGACATTATACATATAGACACTTAATTGAAGAATGTATTGCCTCATTTTGTATATTAGGATTTATGGTTGCAAAATAGCCTGCTTTATTTCAAGAAACTGGTAATATGAATGTTAACAACAAAGTCTAATTCCTTGAATTATAAGATTTGTTTTCATGATTAAACTGGAATCACAAAAATTGTCCTAATCCAGCGTGGGCCCTGTTGAAGTTATTTGCTGTGCTCACATATCTGTAGAGAACATCTGTGAAACAGCTCTTAATTCACACTGCCACAGGGAGTTTGTCCTTGGCACAGAGTTACTTGGCCTGTGCTGACTGTGCTGATAGGATGCTTCTTAAGTGTGCTAAAGTTGTTTGTGTGAAGTTTCCCTACGTGGACGTAAACCTTTCGAGGGCAAGAAACTTTTCCCGTTCTATCACTACATCTACCACGAACAGCGTTTCGCATATTAATGGTGTTCTGTGCTTATTTATTGATGGACGTCTTCAAACATTGCATTTTAAGTTTAAAATACTTTTCAGATTTCAAGTGCAAATTACTTCCAAATGGATTCCTATTGTCTAGACACTTGGGTAAATTTGTACTGGCTTCTGATTAATGCAGATTCTTAAAGTTTTAGAAAACATTTAAGTGACTATCCAGGTTACTTGCTGGTGCTTAGGTTAGGATGTAATATAAAAAAGAAAATATATATGGGGAAAATGCCTATAATTTGATTAGCCAGCAAAATATTGCATGGAGTCCTTCAGAAATGTATCTGCCTGAAGATTTAAAAGGACTTAAAAAAAACCAGCATGAAATAATTAGTATATACTTAATACATGTGGAGATATTTTATCTACATAATTTTTATGAAGGTCCTTTTTAGTGAATATGATAAATTATATATAAGAGATTCTAAATTAGTATCTGCAAACTAGATAATAATTTAATTACATGGTTGAGATATCCATAATAAAGCAGTAATCAATGACATTTATCTTTGTTTACTAAGAGATCTGTTTAACTTGGCCAGTAGGACAGTGAAACCAAATTTTAGCTCCATCTAGCTGATAAAAATTCTATTTTCAAGAATAGATCTACAGTATACACAAGACAGACTTTTTTCCGTTTATGGGAATTGCATCAGATTATTTTTCCAAAAGCTAATTTGCCACAGTTGGAAAGTACTGCTTTTAAAGGATGTGTTTTCTTGTTTGTATGATGAAAGGTTTTTAGTAGAGCCGTAGTAAACACCACCAGGGTTCATTATTATCCAGATGCCTGTGGAGCACATGTTGAATCACAGTGCACATCACTAGTTACACCTCATCAAGTCTGTGTGCTGTAACCTGGTTGCGGACCAGCTGGCAGTCGGCATGCTCCTTGAGTGTCGATGTTATGCAGGACTCCCCCTGAACGCACATGACACTGTCAGTAGCATTTGAAGTGGTAACGTTATGCAGTAGTGAAAACAGGTCTTTGAAGTTGGAGCCTTCATGTATTTTCCCTTTCATTTTAGGCACTTTACAATCAGTATTTACAGTTTAAAGAAACAGAAATTCCACCAAAGGAGACAGAAAAATCCAAAATCAAACGCCTATATAAATTATTAGAGGTAAGCAGAAATTTCCTTTGTATTGTCAAGTATAAGTTTTCCTTTATTTGCTTATTTTTACATATTTTCTTTGTTTTTTCTCAAGATATGGATAGAATTTGGACGCATTAAGTTGCTTCAAGGTTATCATCCAAATGACATAGAAAAAGAGTGGGGGAAACTCATCATTGCCATGCTCGAGAGGGAGAAGGCCCTTCGTCCAGAAGTGGAAAGGTAAGCTGGAGTGATTGCTGCTAGGGGAACTGGGGGAGGGGGTCTCTTTCTTTTCATGGAAAGAACTTATGTTTTGGAGCCAGGATGACCAAGAACCAACTTTCACCTTTTCCATTTCCTTGGCTGTGTGACCTTGGATAAACCACTCACTCTTTCTGATGTTTCATTTTTCTTACCTCAAAACTCTTCTAACAGATTTCAGAGATTAAATCAGTGAAGTGCTGTTCAAAAAGGACCCGATAGGCTGGGTTGGTGTGTGAAGTTTTATTAGGTGGTTATAGCTTCAAAACCTATTAAAATTACCCATGAGAATTTCTCAAAGTGGCTTTTAAATGGCCAGGGTCTGGATCTGGAAGCTTCCAGGTCAGTAATGAACATATTTTGTTTTTTGTGTCCTTGGCGATGACCCTCTTTCTGTGGGGCAGTGGAAACCAGAGTCCTGTCTGCCTCCATTAAGAGGGCAGTGAGGAGGCTTCTAGGAAACACTGAGTATCTCAGTGTAAGTTCCCTTTCAGACACTTTTTCTACAAGTACATTTGTTGCATGAAATCATCACTGACTCTTTATCACTCTGTCCCTCCCATCATATCCAGTTTCCCTGGCAGGTACCTCAGGAGACATTTGTTAGGTCCATTTGTCGTCATTCTGGTCCCTACCTCACAGCCGGACTTAGTGGCACGTGGGAATGGTGATCTCTGTTCCTCATTAGCTGTGGGCTCCCCAGGGACTGGGTCTTCCACCGCACAGACTCTTCCTACACCACACCCTCCTTGCCTCCGAGGGGCAGCCACACTGGCTGGGAGTTCTGAAGTGCCGAGGTCCCACCCCCCTCCCTACCCAGATGTTTGCAACCTTCTGTGCCTTTGGCAGGGGAGTCTGTTTCATTCTCCCCTTTTCTCTTTTCTGCTAATCATTCTCAGATCTCAGCTCCAGTGTTACTTTCCTAAGAAGCTTTTCTTGGTCTCCTGGGCTAGTCCAGACGTCTTGTTTATTGCTTTCATTTTTATATATCTTATTCCTGCACAGCACTTATCTCAGTAGCAATTTTATATTTATTTCTGTGATCCTTTAATTAAGGGTTACCTGTTCCACTGTTAAGAGCTCTGAGGATGTGGAGACAAACTCTTGTTTTCACTCCTTCTTGTGTTGCCAGTGTTGAGCACAGTGCCCAGCGTATGTAGGGCGCCCAGTGTGCTCAGGCTTTCTGTGCCCCATGCTTGATGGCAATATTGTGGAAATAGGAAATAGAGCATTGACAGTGAGAACTCAAGTCTAACTTTTCAGCCCTTTATTCAATTACTGACTGCACTCTTGTTTAAGCATAATTTTATATCTATCATTAGAACCAAAATAAACCTGAAATACTCAGGATGGACCTTTTATGGAGGAGGCACTGGTAGGTGATTAAACTGAGACTCTAAACTTATCATCTGAAATAATTGCAAAGCCTACCAGAGAAGGATACGGAGCTGATTTTCAGTCATCAGAATAGTAGCTGGATTCTAATGTGTGTTAATAAAAGAATGCAGTGGTTGAGTTCAAGGTCCAGGCATCAGTCGACCCTGGATTAAAGTGTTAGCTTAACTTGCAAGCCATATTATTTTAGACAAGCTTATTAACCTCCCTAATCCTCAGTTTCCTCATTTGTAATCAGGATGTAATAGAATCTACCACATTTGGTGGTTATGAGTATGAGATGATGTATATAAAATGATTAGTTAATCTTTTGGCACATAGTAGTTGCTTAATAAACCTTAGATGCTGCTGTTATTATTTTGAGATTTTCTGTTTACCAACTGTACTTGATATGGCGCTTGCAAATGTCCTCTTTCTTGTCTTCCAAAAAGCATATATCAACCTTAGAAGTAGAGAAGCAAGCTTGGTTTTGCATTGTTGGAGGGAGCAAAATATTTAGGGGCTTGTTTGAATAAATACCTTCAGTTTTCTTGATGCAACAAGTTTTTTGGCATTAACTGTATGTTGCAAGTAATGTGGCATGGGCATGTGTAAGAGACAAATGAGAAGTGCTTATGCCAGGTAATAACCTATGGAAAGGAAAAACAAGTGCAGACCAATTAAATTTGCAAGCATTGCATCAATATTCCACTTACCACTTAGGCTTTTAAAAATATAAAGCAACTGTAGTAAGATTAGAGTAACATTCCCGAGAGCACATCAAAATTAAGAAAGGTAAATGGATCATTTCTTAGTTCATTTAACCAAACAGTCAAAGGACATGGTTGTTAAAATGGGAATGGACTTTGTTTCTCATCAAACAAATTTGTTTATACATACTTTGAGGTGCCAGCTTTTAGCTCCATGTTATTCAGTACAGATCTGGCCCTTTACAAAAGTCAGGCTATAATTAAATGTTTGTGTTTGTTTAGCTGGTGTTGCTGTAGCCTGAATAACTTTTACTAATTGTACCTGGGCTTTGGTCAGGCATCTGAGTTGTTTTTTAGGTGGTTGCAATTGATGACTCCTGGTGAAAATATTTGGCCAGTCTTTTCAGTGACGCCCATCAGCCTGCCTTGTCTGTACTTGCAGGGTTTTAATGCAAGCTACAAAAGGCAGACCTCAGCAAGCAAATGCATGGCTTTAGGCGAGATTCTTTTGAATAGTTATCAGCATATTATTTGCTGTGTGTTGAATATGCATGTTGGAGCATATTTAAGGAGCCATTAAAGTCGTAACATTCTGTTGCCACTTTTCACTGTTGGAAGTAGAGCCTTTTGCAGGCCTACTCTTTTGTCTATCTGTAATGGTCAAGAAGGAACATTTCAGGAATAAAAATGCACAGTAGTAGTTATAGTTACCGTAGTAGTGATTCTGTGTTCAGTAACACTACTAGCACTCGAACCAGCCTTGATTCAAATGAAAATTTTCTCTCTGTTCATTGTGGTCCGACACTGATCAACTCCTGCATTAGCTTTGGCAATGAATCCTTGGATGGACACAGGTATTGAGTCAGTGGTGTGAGATTGTGTTTTACTTCTGGTGGGCAGCCTTTTTCCGTGATTGCGAATTCTGCAACTTCAAAGGTAAAGCTATATTTTATTTTGTTCCTTCTTTCAGGTTGGAAATGTTGCAGCAAATTGCCAACCGAGTTCAGAGAGACAGTGTCATCTGTGAAGACAAACTGATACTTGCTCGAAATGCTCTTCAATCTGTAAGTTGATTTTGGGAGCCAGTGGGATTGTGGTAGAGTGGGGTCTGTGCATTCGGATGGACTAAAACTTTTGTATAACATTTGGTCAATTCTTGGTATTTTTGTCAACTGAAATTTAGAGTTTGTTAAAGATTATGAGTGCTATTTTCTCTATTGAGGGACAGGGAGCAAAGGCAAAACATACATTTGAACTGAAAGGAAAAACCGAGAACCTAAGTAGCCCTGTGTTTCAATATTTTGAGTTTTACATTTGACACTAGTTTTGAAACTTTGTTTCACAGAATTAATATTGACTTCTTTTAAAATACAGGATTCTAAAAGATTAGAATCAGGAGTGCAGTTTCAGAATGAAGCAGAAATTGCCGGGTATATACTTGAATGTGAGAACCTTTTACGCCAGCATGTAATTGATGTGCAAATACTCATTGATGGAAAGTACTACCATGCAGATCAATTGGTGCAGAGGTCAGTGTGCTGCTTACTTATTCATATTCTGTCCTTGTGCATAACTATTTCATGGGCGCTTATGATAGGAATAGAGAGTGTGACAATTTTATGAATTTCATTTCTTAAGCTCTTTTCACTTGCAATTGCACGTCATTAATTCTGCTATATATTTTTTGTGTTAAAAAGGTATCTGTTCTTCAAAGATAACTAATAGAAAAACATTTTATAATACATATAATATTTAATATTATAGTAATGAACATGTAGTTAGAATATGTGTGACATTTGAAAAAAGGAATATATTTGAAAAGTTTCTTTTTTAATTCAGTTTTCTAGTTTTCTCTTTATATGAAAATGTTTTATAACAAAATATTAGAAAAATATATGTGTATAAAATCTGTATCTCTGGAAAGTAGGTTTGGGATTAGAGATAGAACCTTCTGGGTTGTATGCCATATATATACATATATGTGTGTATGTATATATATAAAACATATATATAAAGCAAAAATTGTAAATGATGTTTTGATATAGTCTTCTCCTTTTAGGAATCTATAGTAGTAATTATAAAAATAAAACATATTAAACATATAGACAAATAGCTTTTTGTTCCCTTGAGAAATGTTTTATAATAACAAAAATTAGGAAATATCTTAAAGGTCAAATAAAAGGAGAATGGTCACATTACAGTTTAGTAGTTATATTATAAATGATGGTTATAAAGGCTGTGTGATAATGAAAGTGATCAATTCAGTAGAAAAATTGTGGTGCAAAATTTTATCAGTATGATTATTACAATGACTTTTTCTTTTTTTTTAAAGGTTTTATTTATTTAGTTTTAGAGAGGGAAAGGAGGGAGAAAGAGAGAGAGAGAAATCAATGTGTGGTTGCTGGGGGCCATGGTCTGCAACTCAGGCATGTGCCCTGACTGGAAATTGAACCCGCAATGCTTTGGTTCACAGTCTGCACTCAATCCACTGAGCTATACCAGCCAGGGCAACTTTTTCAAATAATAAACTTTATTTAGCAGTTTAGATTTTAAAAACTTGAATAAAAAGTACAGAGGGTTCTCATATGCCTCCTTGCATACCCTCTTCCCCCATTAACATCTTGCACTAGTGTGATACATTTGCTATAACTGATGAGCCAGTATTGACACATTATTGTTAAGTAAAGTCCATAGTTTACCTTAGGGCCCACTCTTTATAAAAAATGCCTTTTATATTATAGCTTGACCCTTTTGATTTTCTTTTCAGGGTTGCCAAACTGCGTGATGAAATTATGGCCTTAAGGAATGAATGTTCCTCAGTGTACAGCAAAGGACGCATGCTGACAACAGAACAGACGAAGCTCATGATATCAGGAATCACTCAAAGTTTAAACTCAGGGTTTGCACAGACCTTAAACCCCAGTCTGAACTCAGGACTGACCCAGAGTTTCACGCCTTCCCTGACCCCTTCTAGTATGAAATCAGGCCTGTCCTCAGGTTTGTCTTCCCACCTAACTCCATCCCTCACTCCAGCTTATACACCTGGTTTCACAACTGGATTAGTTCCAAATTTCAATTCAGGAGTAGAGACAAATTCATTGCAAACCCTGAAGTTGATGCAGATCCGAAAGCCTCTTCTAAAGTCTTCTTTGTTGGATCAGAATTTAACAGAAGAGGAAATCAACATGAAATTTGTTCAGGACCTTTTGAATTGGGTTGATGAAATGCAGGTAAAAAAAAATGTTTACTTTACCTGAGATTTTCAGTCTTTATTGCTGTCAGTTTCTTTTTTGAACCTAGTGTCTTTCTGTTTAAAGGGGCAGCTGGACCGCACTGAATGGGGATCAGATTTGCCAAGTGTTGAAAGCCATTTAGAAAATCATAAAAATGTTCACCGAGCTATTGAAGAATTTGAATCTAGCCTTAAAGAAGCTAAGATCAGTGAGGTATATGAATTTAAAATCTGAACATATTTGATTTTAGCTTACTGACTTGCTTTTTATATAAAGGCCCTGTAACAAGGTAATGGGTACACTGAATATGAGTCAGAATTCTTTAAGATTCCTAATGGGAATTTTTTATACCATATTTTAGATCCAAATGACGGCACCTCTTAAACTAACTTATGCAGAAAAGTTGCACAGATTAGAGAGTCTGTATGCAAAACTCTTGGTAAGTTTTTTTAAGCTTTCTTTTCCCCTTATCTTTATTTGGCAAAGATGTGAATTCTTACAAATGATTTTCCTTATAAAGAATACATCCAGGAATCAGGAACGGCACCTTGACACACTCCATAATTTTATATCTCGTGCTACGAATGAACTTATTTGGTTGAATGAGAAAGAAGAGGAGGAGGTTGCTTATGACTGGAGTGAAAGAAATACCAACATAGCTCGGAAAAAAGATTACCATGCTGTAAGTGCTACCTTTATGGTTGAATATCGAAGTTGTATTTCTGGGTTAGATCTTTTTCTAACGTATTTCTGAATTCTTTTGTTAATTAGGAATTAATGAGAGAACTGGAGCAAAAGGAAGAAAATATTAAGTCAGTTCAGGAGATAGCAGAGCAGCTACTTCTGGAAAACCACCCAGCCCGATTAACTATCGAGGTAAGTCAGGAGGTGTTATGGTCATGGTTGAATATTGCCATGTGATTACTACCCTTCAGGTTGTTTTATTGCTGATAAATTGAAAAATGAAAACTATCAAATTTTTATTACAACCTGGCTCAAAAGTCACGTTTCTAAGTCATGCTGATTTGCCTTCACTTCTTTTGCTCCAACTGTGTCACCCACCTGCCACTTAAAGGTAACTTTGTTAACCCCTGTGGCCCAAGAGACATACTGCAGTGAACATGAAGGACCTTGATTTGACAGGCTTTGATGTTTCATTTCCTCCTGATGGTGTGACATTGCACAAGTGATGTAACTTTGCTAAACTTCATCTGCCTACATAAATGGGAAAGTTGTTTCTAACCCACTGAGTTGTGGTGAGAGTGAGGGCAATAATGTACTGTTACTACTTGGTGCAGTTCTTGGTATGTAGTATGTTCTTAAAAGGTATTGTTTAATAATTGTTTAACTATTAATTATTTAAATACTAAGTATTACCTAATTAGTAATTATTTAATTAATGGCACTATTATTTAATTAATAATTTTACTTACGATCTGGTTTTGTGAAGTGCATTGAAATAATACCCTGATGAGGCCTCATGGTACAGAGTGCACACATCAAATCCAGAAGTGGAGAGTTGATGTGGGATTTATCAGGTTGCCCATGTAGAGAGGTTGGTGGTGGCGTGGAAGTATTGTGTTTAATTTTTGGGGACCTGATATATATATACTAGTTAGAGTTAGTAGCTTTATAAATGTGAAGTGGGGGTAAGTAAGAGGGCAAGGAGCATCAAGCATGGGTAGATGTGTATTTCCAGAGGAAAAAAATGTACTTAGAATGTGACATGCTTCCAACTATCTCAGTTGAGGAAAGGAATGTCTCTGTTCACTGTAATCATGATGACACAAAAGATTAGTAAAATTCTAGGCCTCATTAGGAAGTATGGGAAAGTTTCATTTGACCTTCTTGTATGTGAAAATAGGGTTGTGCATCTGCATGAAATGCTACCTGAGAATGTTACAGACACAGAAGAGTAGGAGGGACAACAGGGGTAGGAAATTAGAATAATGGCGTGTCTGGGTAACTTTTGTACAATGATAAACTAAAAATGGAATATTCCTGAGAGTAGAGAGATTAAAGCTATTGGAGAATCTGATTATAGGTTAAGAATTTTGCTGAAAATAGAAAATGTGGATGTGAACCTGATTACTTTCATGTAGAAATTTTAATGTAATTAAAAGTTTCTTGAGGGGTGAAATTAAGCCTTAGTCATCTTTATGATTCCATTGGCCTATTCAGTGTCTTGTGGGTACAAGGATAATAGTTAATTATCAACAATATTCATATTGTATATGAAAAAGAAACTAATAATCTAACAATGCACGATAATGTCTTTTATAGCTATTTTACTCAAAGTGGCTTAATTTGAGGGAGCAGGTAATGTAATTATGATATGTTGCCACATTTCCAGTGCTGTTGGAAATGCCTGTCTGGGCATAGCTCAGCAGGAAATGAGGTTTTCCAAAAGGAACCAGGATGACAGGCTAGTTAAGGTAGCCGTTAAAGTATCTGGAGCACCCTCTTCTGGAAGGCGGTGAATTGCACCTTCAGTATAAAAGGGTGTTGCATGTTTCCCTAAGGAACTAGGTGTCTTCTATAATATTTTTGCCCTCATGAAAGATATGCTTTATCTAAAATATAAATTAAAGCAATAAAATATTTTTAGTAAAAATTTCTAGCATTATAATTATTATAACTCCAGAATTAAAGTGATAGGGGATTGTATACTCTCTTCTCCACCCTCCCCAAACATTTTCCTGGTAAAAACAAACAAATAAGTTAATCCCTGCCCCTGGTCCCAAGATCTTCTGGCCTGGGTTTAGAAGCAAAACAAAGAGAAATCTATGGAACCAGGTCTGTCCTATGATCCAGTAATGTAAAATTCAGAGAAAAGAAAGAACGGTGAGGGACAGGGTCAGTCAGATGAGGATCCCACAGAATGGGAGAAGGGTGGCTGGGAAAGGAGCACAGGGTTTGCTGGCCTTTATTTCAAATGTTAAATATTTTTTCATGTATGAATAACCAGAGCTAGCTTTTCTCATATATTTTAAGGAATAAATGGAAAGTTTAAATTTGAAGGAAATTGACTGGAGTGACTTAAAAATTTATATTTCAGCTTTTAATTTATATTTCAGCTATATATCACTGGCTTTGGGCAAGTGATAGTTTGAGGTTAGAGGGACATTCACTACCCTGATTTTCAAGTCTTAATCTGCAAAAACAAAGTCCTACCGTCCGTGTAGATAGTGGAGTCTCTGATCCTAGAAGCACTGCGGTGCATGCCTGCCAATGCTCAGCAGCAGTGACCATAGCTGTGCTTTGTCCCCAAGGCCTACCGCGCGGCGATGCAGACGCAGTGGAGCTGGATCTTGCAGCTCTGCCAGTGTGTGGAGCAGCACATCAAGGAAAACACTGCTTACTTCGAGGTATGGGAATGGAATCACAGCTTCAGTCGATGCCACTGTGATGTTGGCAGACTTACAGAAAATGTTTTCATAATCTGTTGTAAGATACATGTCTGTAATGTGCTGGGGAAATAAACAGAATTTTGATTGCTGTCAGATATAAAGCACATATGTTCTGTAGGACACATGGAAGCATTCTGTTAAGGAGGAAATCCTTAAAAACCCTTAAAGTGTCAGAAAAATCTTTCTTTCTTTTTTTTTTTTAAATATATTTTATTGATTATGCTATTACAGTTGTCCCATTTCCCCCCTTCTCTCCCCTCCACCCTGTACCCCCTCCCACCCACATTTCCCCCTTTAGTTCATGTCCATGTGTCATACTTATAAGTTCTTTAGTTTCTACATTTCCCGTACTATTCTTGCCCTCCCCCTATCTATTTTCAACCTACATTCTATGCTACTTATTCTCTATACCTTTTCCCCTTCTCTCCTCCTCCCACCCCCCTGCTGCTAACCCTCCATGTGCCCTCCATTTTTGTGGTTCTGTTCCTGTTCTAATTGTTTACTTAGTTTCTTTTGGTTTTGCTTTAGGTGTGGTTGTTAATATTTGTGAGTTTGCTGTCCTTTTACTATACATGTCTTTTCTTTATCTTCTTTTCTTAGATAAGTCCCTTTAGCATTTCATAAAATAAGGGCTTGGTGATGATGAACTCCTTTAACTTGACCTTATCTGAGAAGCACTTTATCTGCCCTTCCATTCTAAATGAGAGCTTTGCTGGATAGAGCAATCTGGGATGTAGGTCCTTGTCTTTCATGACTTGGAAGATTTCTTTCCAGCCCCTTCTTGCCTGTAAGGTCTCTTTGGAGAAATCAGCTGACAGTCTGATGGGAACTCCTTTGTAGGTGACTGTCCCCTTATCTCTTGCTGCTTCTAGGATTCTCTCCTTCGTTTTTACCTTGGCTAATGTAATTATGATGTGCCTTGGTGTGTTTCTTCTTGGGTCCAACTTCTTTGGGGCTCTCTGAGCTTCTTGGATTTCTTGGAAGACTGTTCCCTTTGCCAGATTGGGGAAGTTCTCCTTTATTATTTGTTCAAATACGTGCTCAATCTGTTGCTTGTCCCCTTCCGATTCTGGTACCCCTATAATTCGGATATTGGAACGTTTAAAGGTGTCTTGGATGCTCTTAATCTTTTCCTCAATTTTTTGAATTCTTATTTCATCATGCTTTCCTGCTTGGTTGATTCTATCTTCCTTCTGGTCCACTGTATTGTTTTGAGACTCATATTCCTTCCTTTCACTATTGGCTCTCCTCCGTGTGTCTTCCTGCATCTGTTTTATGGTAATCTGCATTCTTTCATCTAAATTTCGTCCAAAATCAACCAGTTCCGTGAGCTTTCTGATCACCAGTGATTTGAACTGTGCATCTGATAGATTGGCTAATTCTTGGTCGCTCAAAAGGATGAGTCCTGGGTGACTGATCTGCTCTGTTGAAAACCTATTTTTTTCCCCTGTCTCTCCTTTTTTTT
This sequence comes from Phyllostomus discolor, assembly GCF_004126475.2. Taxonomy (NCBI): domain Eukaryota; kingdom Metazoa; phylum Chordata; class Mammalia; order Chiroptera; family Phyllostomidae; genus Phyllostomus; species Phyllostomus discolor. The sequence continues at coordinate 127,633,073 of NC_040906.2, read as the reverse complement.
TTCCGGTCTGGTTGCTCTTGTTACGGTGGGGGGCGGAGCCTTAGGTGCTCACCGGGGCTAGGCACCACAGTCGCTAGATTGTGACGTTATATGTGGGGGTGGGGCGGGGGCGGGAGCGGGAGCGGGAGCGGGACGGGAGAAAACAATGGCGGTAGTTCCGTTCCCCTGGACTCAGACCCTTTTCTGGGCTTCTGGGCCGCGAGTTCTGCCCTGGTCCACAATCGCTACCCCTCTGGGTCTGCCAGCCGCAGCTTGCGTACTCAGGGATCACCGCTGCCTTCTTGCGCCCCCGGATGGCTTTTGCGCCGATTTCGCGCCAAACCTTCCCCTGACCTCCACACGCTGCCGACCCGAGCCAGCCCCACGCCCGCCCGGCTCGTCTTCTCCTACCAGTCCGGATGAACGTGTCTACTTCAACTTCTTGGCTGCCCGACTTCCATTCAGATAAATCCTTTGCTGGATCTGGGTGTTATTCTGATAGTAAATTATTGTTGTAAATTATTGGTTTTCTAATCTTGGCTGTACGAGGAGGTACGGTGCATCCACCTATTCCTCCATCTTGCCGGAGAAAAATCTTTATTTCACAAATGCATCTCTTATTAAGGAAGTATTTTTATTACAGGTAGTCATTATAGACAGCTCTTCTTTTTTGTTATTCTTCAGAAGTTTTAAATTATTGTTGGAATTTCACCCCTACAATTGTTTCGAATTTCGTAAATCTTGGACATTTAGTATTCAATCATAATTATCAAAGTACAAGAGTTGTTTCTTTAAAGGAGGGATGTGGCTATTAAGTTGTACTAATTTGATTTTATGCTGTTCTCACTGATGAGGGCTACACACAGGGCCCTTGTAATTGAACTTGGTAACTGTGTGTTTTACTGGTATTTAATATACTTGAACTACCAGTTTTTGTCTTCCCCTAGTTTTTCAATGATGCCAAAGAAGCTAATGATTACTTAAGGAATCTGAAAGATGCCATTCAGCGGAAGTACAGCTGTGATAGATCGAGCAGCATTCACAAGCTGGAAGACCTTGTGCAGGAGTCAATGGTACTACTAAGAAAATCTAGGAACTTCATTAGTAATGCAACATGGGGGTTAGATCGTTTTTATTATATTTTTATGGGTGCAGGCCTTTATATTTTATTGGTAGTCTTAGTAATTCCACTTCATTTAATTAAGCATGTAAACATTATTTTAGTATCTTTTTTGGTAACAAACAAAAAAAAGTATTTTTTATGTGATAACCTTGTTATTTTAAAATGCTTTAACAGTGTTCTCTGTGTGTGTGTGGTCGTTCATTCCACAAATGCTTGTTAAGTATTTTCTATGTTGCAGGTACTGTTTTACCTGCTGTAGATAGAGCATGAACAGAACAGACAAAAATCCCTACCCTCATGGGGCTTGCATGCTAGAGTGGGGAGTAGACAATAAACATTGAAATAAGTAAAATATATTTGTATGCTAAAGAGGAAAAACACAACAAAACAAGGGCAGAAACATATAAGAGGGGGTGGGAAGGGATTGAAAGTTTAGATCATGGGGTCAGGGCAGGCTTTTCTCATGGTTACGTTTGTGGAAAGCCCTAAAACAGCACAGAATACAAATCTTCTACCATTTAAAGTCCATCTCATTTATTACTTAGGAAGAGAAAGAAGAACTTCTGCAGTATAAAAGCACAGTGGCAAGCCTGATGGGGAGAGCAAAAACCATAATTCAGCTGAAGCCTAGGAATCCGGACTGTCTGCTCAAAACATCTATTCCAATCAAAGCCATCTGTGATTACAGACAAATTGAGGTACTCACGACTCCTAGAAACAGACCAGTTCCTGGTATTATGCATATATTTAAAAAATGAGGTCATATATTTACTATTGCTCACTAGTAAAGTTTTCCACCTCAAACAAAAACACACACACACACAAACACACACACAAATAAACCCAAGTTTGGGTATGGAAAAAAGATTAGTCAACAATGATTTCATTTGGCTATTCTGTTCTTCATTTTAAACCAGATAACCATTTACAAAGATGATGAATGTGTTTTGGCGAACAACTCTCATCGTGCTAAATGGAAAGTCATTAGCCCCACTGGGAATGAGGCGATGGTGCCATCCGTGTGCTTCACAGTCCCACCCCCAAACAAAGAAGCGGTTGACTTTGCAAACAGGTTCGTATGCAGTAGCTAAAAACAGACCCCTGGTCTTGGAAGCTCTCTGAAGGTTAAAGAAATAACCGGCACTTTGTCTAGGCCCACAGGATCAGAAGGATCTAAAACTAGTAAACATGGGATATTTCACACACACATACACACACACATACACAAAAGAAAAAAATTGTAGTGTGTTTTCAGAGGGAGTAAAAAAGCTTAATCTGTGTTTTCTTTCACATATTTCAGAATTGAGCAACAGTACCAGAATGTCCTAACTCTTTGGCATGAGACGCATATAAACATGAAGAGTGTAGTATCCTGGCATTATCTCATCAATGAAATTGATAAAATTCGGGCTAGCAATGTGGCTTCAGTAAGTGTAAACCTATACCTCAACCCAATCTGTCCAAAAACATGGGGCAACTTGTTATGAAGAGTAGAGCTTGCATTTGCTATAGAATAGGATAGAGTTCAGCAGAGCCAATATTCATTCACTCAATGGCTATTTGTTATATACCTATTATATACAGGGAGCTTTCGAAGAAATCCAGGAGATCTCACATTTCATTTAATGCTTAGTATATTTTGATAGGGAGACAAGATATAGTGTTTGCACTTCTAGAGATGAGTACATTGTAACTTCATTTATAGAATTTTATAGTCTTGTTTTTCTTTGTCTTTTAGAACCTGAAGTTGTTAGTGAAGAGGAAAATTAATTTCAAATGATTATTCTATTTATGATGATTAATATAAACTGGCCTATACCATGAGACCCTAACTGGAGATCTGTCCCATTTAAATTTAGCTCTGAGGACTATAGTCACTTAATTGTATGGTCATTTTTCTTCTTCAGATAAAGACAATGTTACCTGGTGAGCATCAGCAAGTTCTGGGTAATCTACAGTCTCGTTTTGAAGATTTTCTGGAAGATAGCCAAGAATCCCAAATATTTTCGGGTTCAGATATAACACAGCTAGAAAAGGAGGTTAATGTGTGTAAGCAGTATTATCAAGAACTTCTTAAATCTGCAGAAAGAGGTAAAGTATGGGAATCCTTTTTTTTTTTTCACCTCCCATAGGTGTTTAGTACAGGCTATTTTCTGCCCTGAATGGGAATTTCAGTCTTAGGTGTGTTATGCCACTCTGCCTATGATGGGCAGACACAATTGTTGAAATGTGGAAAGTGTGCTTAAGGTGAGAACTTGCAAAAAGGGATTAATTTATTCCTAAATGATGAGTTAGTTAAAAGATGCCAACCAAACAGTATGACAGACAATGAAATCTTAATGCATCTACTTTTCAACACTTTCACTGTTTCGCAATATCATGTTCAGAATGATGGTCTTTTTATTTCAGAAAAGATTCAATTATTTTTCTTTTTCTAATTTATTGATTTGAGAGAGAGAAAGAGAGAAACATTGTTTTTGTTGTTGCACTGAATTATGCATTCATTGATTGATTCTTCTGTGTGCCCTGACCAAGGATAGAACCTGCAACCTTAAGGTATCTAGCCGACACTCTCTCCAACTGAGCTACCCTGCCAGGGCCTAATTATTTTCTATGTATCAATCTTGGATATTAAAAAATGACATTCTGCCCTGGCTGGTGTGGCTCAGTGGATTGAGTGCTAGTCTGTGAACCAAAGGGTCACCAGTTTGATTCCCAGTCGGGACACATGCCTGGGTTGTAGGTCAGGTCTCCAGTAAGGGGCACTCAAAAGGCCCACACACTGATGCATCTCTCCCTTTCTTTCTCCCTCCCTTCCCCTCTCTCTAAAATTAAATAAATAAAATCTTTAAAAAAACAATGATATTCTTTTTTAGAGCACTTTTAGATTCAAAGCAAAAGTGAGAGGAAGGTGCAGAGATTTTCCATAACCAATCTTGGATTTGATGCAGAGGTTAAAGGAAAAAAAAATTGTGTAGTTAACTTTTGTTAAGTATAAATTTTATTACATAGTCTTTTGAAGTTACTTAGAGACAAAAGCTGTACTAGTAATATTCTATTTTTAAAAATTTAAAACAGTAACACATTTTAATCTATGTTTAATTTTTAAGAATTTTTATTTAATTTTTATAATCTGTAACTAATGTGATTAACATTTTTCATGAACATAAAAGAGTAATATATTACTTTTCTTGGATGTAATAAATCAGAAATGGATACTCCAAATGGCATTAAGGGAATTTTATTAAATCTTTGTAAATTGTAAAGTTTACAAAGATTTGAGTTGGGTTTGTGATGATAGCTGGTGATATTACTTTGACTCACCGTGCCCCCAAGACATAGTAAAACTGCCATATTCAAACATAAGCAAGAGCATCCAAAAGATAGAAAACAAGGTACTTTCTGAACATTATATTTGCTTTCACAGAGGAGCAAGAAGAATCAGTGTACAATCTCTACATCTCTGAAGTGAGAAACATTAGGCTTCGGTTAGAGAACTGTGAAGATCGGTTGATCAGACAGATCCGAACTCCGCTGGAAAGAGACGATTTACATGAAAGTGTGTTCAGAATCACAGAGCAGGAGGTGAGATTTATAAATGTGTTGGGACAAAATTTGACTTAAGGTAAATTACTATCTTTAATGACTGTCAACTGCTGTGACTTGTTACATGCTCAACTTTGTCCAGTGGCCACTTTGTGAGGTCTGATTGTGTTTTTATTGCATATTGTAAACTCGGATTCTATAATTCACTTCTACCTCTGACTCATGTAAACAGAGGAAGGTGTGCCCTCTTGCTCACTTCGGTGGAGGCAGTAAGGGCTTCCCCCAGTGGAAGTCATTAGATGTTTGTTGATCATCGGCTATGTGCAAAAGCACTGGGTAAATACTTGGGTCTGAAAAGGTGGGCAGTAAAGGAATTACTGATAATAACACTTGAATGCTATGGCTTAGTTTTCTTAGATAAAGAGAAAGTAAAGAATATGTAGAAATTTAAGGTAATGATCATAATGTAAAATGTGAGTTTTAAAACTGTTTAAAGAACGATGCCTGGTCTGGAGTGAAAACAATACCGATGTTTGTTCTCTCCTTTATAGAAACTAAAGAAAGAGCTGGAGCGTCTTAAAGATGATTTGGGAACAATCACAAATAAATGTGAAGAATTTTTCAGTCAAGCAGCAGCTTCTGCATCAGTTCCCACCTTACGGTCTGAGCTCAGTGTGGTCATTCAGAACATGAACCAAGTCTATTCTATGTCTTCCACTTACATAGACAAGTATGTGTCCACCGTGTTAATATAAATGTGCTTCATACAACTGTCCTGTTTTTATGTATAAGCTGTACATTTAAAAATATTCATTTTTATGAATATAAATATCTACTTTTATTTCTTTATGACAATATATTAATTATTTCTATGGATTTCTGATGCTTCTTCATGGTGAAAGGGCATGTGCCACAGAGATTAGGGAATAATGTATGATCTTCTCACATTTTGCCTATATTTTGGTAGCTCAGCTATTGCAGCCTGTAGGCTTTTCCTCTCAAGTGTGGTCTGAACAAGGCTTGAAGACCACCTTATCTTGGAATCTTTGGCTAGACACTGCTCGTGAGTCAGGGCATGGGTTGGAGCTCTTGCTGTCTATTAGGAAAAAAGTCGGATGAATATTAGTCTTATAGTTAATGTGTCAGTGATTCAAGATGAAGAACACGCTATAGTATGTATTATAATGGTGTTTTAGGGCTGCCTTAAAGAAAAATAAACATTTGCCCTTAGAACTCTGTTTAATTCTCTTTATTAGGTTGAAAACTGTTAATTTGGTATTAAAAAACACTCAAGCTGCAGAAGCCCTTGTAAAACTCTATGAAACTAAACTGTGTGAAGAAGAAGCAGTCATAGCAGACAAGAATAATATCGAGAATCTAATAAGTACTTTAAAGGTATGTCTTGTTTTTGGCTGTTTTCAAAATCTTACTCTAAAATTAATTTCTCTAGCATTTAGATCTTCAAAAATCAACCATTAAATATCTTAGCTTGATTATGTTTATAGTCATTCATTGCACATCTCTATAATTCCATAGCTAACTGCAAATAAATATGTTCAGGCATTTTTAATTTGAAGCAAGTTCTTCTCATTGAAAGTTTGAATCTTCTTGACTGTAGCTTTTTATAATCAAGAGGAGTTAAAATTAAAAATTAAATCATTGGTAATATATTCTCTTGCTGAAAAGAGGCAGTTATTTGAAGAGATCAAGGAGGAAGTAGAGGAATTAACCTGGGGAAGAAAGAAGACTGGTGGTCGTACTCATCTGTACCTACAGATGTGTGTGCAGAGCCAAGTAAAACTATTGCAAAAACAATTGTGAAAAGTTATCTCAGTGATTTTTTTAATGCATCCACTCTGTTTTAAACAATGAGATTAATACATATTTTAGAAATAATCAATGAAAAAGACATTTATAGAAGTAGCCGACCTGCTTATGGATTGATACATAAATTCTGTTACACTGAATTTTATTAAATTGTCAGGGTTTATTTTTTAGATCAAAGTACAGTCAAATATTGGCAATTTTGTAAGGTCCAACTGCATACATTATTTTTGTATATGAAAGATAATGTTTCTTTTCTCTGATTTTATGTCAGTCATTTGTAAATAAATTATAAAATTAGGTAAGCAATATGTTTACCCAGTAAGTGGTTGACACATTTTTATAATTTTCACCAATTAATGTATTTTAGCAATGGAGAGCTGAAGTAGATGAAAAGAGAGAGGTGTTCCATGACTTAGAGGATGAGCTACAGAAAGCGAAAGCCATCAGTGATGAAATGTTTAAGACATATAAAGAACGGGACCTCGATTTTGACTGGCACAAAGAGAAAGCAGATCAGCTAGCTGAAAGGTGGCAAAACGTTCACACTCAGATCGACAATAGGTTCGTATCCTTTTTGTTTAGTTTTAGCACCGATTTAATGTCTATCCTTGGAGTCTAAGTAAAATCTGAACTTAGGCTGTTTCTTTCTAAACTTTTATATATAGTTAATTTCATATACATAGTTAATTTTTGTATACAGTTGTGTTAATTTCAAGATCTCTAATTGTATTTCTTTGTTACATGGTGGATTTAAGTAAGACATTTAACTTCAAAATCAATATTTTTAACTATGTTATTAAAACTATTGACATACTCTGGCATTCGCATAGTTAATCTGCTTGCTTTTTTCCTAAAGGGAAAAGCAATATAGTTCTCTACTTATTACCAGCTTATGATATTCAAATGCAATATTTAAATCATTCAAAATTATCACCAGCCTACAAGACTCAATAGGAGCATGGACCATATGTTTTGCAGGGCTGCAGTAGCACTCTATACCAGCCCGAGGAGATGTTCATTTTTTATTAAAGATACAAGAAAGTTGAAGTCATTCGCCCAGTGACTGAAATTAAAAAGTGAAAGGAAATTTGATGGTTTTAGGGCTCGTCTTAAAAGAAATGGAATAGTGTCTTTTCTCATTCATTTCACGTTTCTATTAATGCAAATAAAATCATTTTATGATGTAGTACCATTCTTGAGAAGTAAAATTATATTCAAATATAACATATTTCATCTCTAAAATATGTGACATATAGGTTTAGTGTAATGATTTTAAGACATAGAAACTGAAATATTTAATCACAACTCCTGGAAAGTACTCTCTCATTCCATGCTGAACCATTCAATAAACTATCTTGTCATTATTTCAAAAGTGAACTGCCATTTGATGCAAGCTTTGGGTAGTTAAACATGTTGATTGATAGTAACTATGGTTAAGTTTTCAGTTTTCCTGCTTTTTAGCCTTAGTTTCTTGGACTTGTTCATAGGATAATCAGGTACATGACTCTCAAAACAATATAAGCTGTACAACACCAGGAATAAAATATTTAGATTCAACCTCAGCCCTGTGGAATGCTCTTGGAGATGTTCCTCAGGGTGCTGTTACCTTGCTTTCTCTACACATACCCCTATTGTTGTGCTTAGTGCATTAGAGAACAGTTATTTTGTCTCTCCCTTCTCTGTTCTATACCTTTCACCCTCCTAATGGATACTATTAGAAACTATAACTACTCTGTTATGATTTTCTTAGATTACGGGATTTAGAAGGCATTGGCAAATCGCTGAAGTACTACAGAGATACCTATCACTCTTTAGATGACTGGATCCAACAAGTTGAAATTACTCAGAGAAAGATTCAGGAAAATCAGCCTGAAAATAGTAAAACCCTAGCCACCCAGTTAAATCAACAAAAGGTATGTGAACACAATTCCTTGTACTAAGGTTATATCTATATTTGCTCATTAATGACCCTTATCTTCCTTTCCCTTGTTAAAAGAAATAGCCAGCAGCTATTTGGAAGAAGGTGGGAAATAAATCATAAATATTAAAATCCTGCAATCCAAACTTACATATAAAGGGGTCACCAAAAAACCTGGAATTATCTTCAGGAGGGCGGACCTTTTGTAGTGCAGGCTTCCGCTGCTAAGCGAGTGTTCTAGGAACCCATCTGTATCAGTGTACCAGCTGGCATTGTTGTGAGAGGCTGTGTTCTGACTCTGAATTTTTTTGACGACTCTTTCAACGTGTTTGCTTGTTTCATGGTGGATAATTTACAAGCACACCTGCCCACACTGCACTGAGTGTCCAGCAGTTTTTGACTGAAAACAGCGTGACCCCCATGCCCCACCCTCCCTATTCACCAGATCTTACCCCAAAGCAACTTTTTTTTTGTTTCCCTGATAAAAATAGTCCTCAAAGGGAAACGTTTTGGCCATGTGGAAGAGGTGAAACAAAAAATGGCAGAAGCACTAAAAGATACCAAAATCAATGACTGTTCAAAAACTTTTGAGCAGTGGAAAAAACATTTTGGTAGGTGTATTGTATCAAATGGAGAGTACTTTGAAGATGACTGAAGTTTAAACATTAAGAATAAATATACAGCCCTGGCTGGTGTAGCTCAGTGGATTGAGCGCAGGCTGTGAACCAAAGCATCACAGGTTCGATTCCCAGTCAGGGCACATGCCTGGATTGCAGGCCAGGTCCCCAGTGGGGGCCATGTGAGAGGCAACCACACATTGATTCTCTCTCTCTCTCTCCCTCTCTTCCCTTCTCTAAAAATAAATAAATAAAATCTTTAAAAAAAGATTTCTAAAAAAAATAATAAATATACAATTTTTTATAAATAAATTCTGAATTTTTTGGATCCTCTCCCCTTAATATCACTTACTTTGATTTTTTGAAAATCATATTTGAAACCATGAGGAATAAGAAAGGAACACATTGGGGCAATTTTCAGATTCCTAATGATTGTTTAATCACAGGGATGGAAATCTCTTTGACACTCAGCTGGTCAAAATGGTTTTGTGGGATCCTAAATAAATGAAAATGTTTAGTGGTAGAAAATTAAACAGCCATATTTGACAAAAAGTTCAATTCTTTGAGATTTTTTTTTCCATCTTGATGGGCCAGTAATTTCTAGCTCTGTTTTGATCAGGAATAGGTAGGGGCCCAGGGCTTCCAGTCTACTTTTGGGTAATGTTTATGAAGTTTTATAATTTCTGCTTCAGAAGCTCCATGTGGGTGGGTCACTTATATGGGTTATTCTAGAAGTTTGTGATTTATCCATAAGGCACATTACATATTATGTGCTAAGGGCTAAGGAACTATACTGTTAAATGATGTGGATATTTCTTAGTTCCTGAGCATTTTAAGTAGTTCAGTAGTACAGAAATTCCTTTTCATTTTTCTTTTAAATTGTGTGTACTTATAGATGCTGGTGTCAGAAATAGAAATGAAACAGAGCAAAATGGATGAGTGTCAAAAACACGCAGAACAGTACTCAACTACAGTGAAGGTAAGAGGATTCAGTTACCTGCCTTACATTTAATATTCAGGTTTGTGATTCTACATTGAATTTTTTAAAGCCTTTGCAAGTCATTTCACTCTGTGTTAAAAAGTGAAAACAGAGAGCCCTGGCTAGATTGCTTAGTTGATTGGAGCATTGCCCTGTACACTGAAAGGCTGCGGGTTCGATTCCTGGTTGGGATGCATATGGGAGGCAACTGATTGACGTGTTTCTCTCACATTGATGTTTCTCAATCTCTTTCCCTTCCCCTCTCTCTCTAAAATCCTAAAACATATCCTTGGTTGAGGATTAAAATGAAAACAGAGAATCTTTATTTGAAACTTTTTGACACCTATCTAATAATTCTTTGACATCTGAGTCACACAACAGCCCTTGGTTTGTTGATTTTCTCTGTGTCTCACATCTCATGCACACACACCCCTCCACACACATAAGAAAGACTCTGAAGAGCTCTGAAATTCATTTTACTTTGTGCTCCCTCCCTCCTTTTTTTGCCCTTGATTGCTCTCTCTTCCCCTCTCTTTCTCTCTAACAGTGCTATAGTATTCCGTGAAAGAACCTCTAACTTTTTGAGTTCTCATGCTTTTTGAAGTCTTTAACAATGAATCAGCTTTAGCCATCCAGATGCACAGTACGCTAGCCTGACTAGAGGAAAGCGAGCCGAGTGTAACTAGCATGTTGTACTAAATGTTTCCGTGAGCTTCTAAAGAGACTTAGGAACTTCCCTGGCCACCCTAAATGTTTCTGATTTTATTGTCACTTTGCGAACATCTCAGGATTGAATGGAATTGTGATAGATTCACAAAAACTGTTGTTTTGTAATATTTTCTTTGAAGTTATTCAGTGAAACTAACTTCCAATTTGGACGCTTTAGCACTTTGCTTCAATTAATTTAATTTCATTGACTCCTTTATCCAGGACTATGAATTACAAACGATGACCTACCGGGCCATGGTAGATTCACAGCAAAAATCCCCAGTGAAACGCCGAAGAATGCAGAGCTCCGCAGATCTCATTATTCAAGAGGTAATAAAAGTTCAGTAGAGAAGGGAGGGAGTACAACACAAACAATACTTTAAAAAATTCATATATTTGCATTGTAAAATGTACATAATGGTAAATTTACCATTTTAATCATTTTAAACTGTACAGTTCAGTGGCATTCAGTTCATTCATGGTGTTGTGCAGCTTTGGCCACTGACCATCTCCAAAAACTGTTCATCAATCCAAAAAGAAATTTTCTACCTAGAAATTACATTTTACTAAGTTTTTTAAAAAAACCCTTTGAAGGGGAGAGTAATGGGGAGAAAATGGGGACAACTGTAATTGAACAACAAAAAACACTTTGAAAATCTTTGGTCAGGTTTAATTATTAATTGCAGATTATAATAAATATACTTCCTGATTAAATTTAGAAGAGAATTGCCATTTAGAATGGCTTGGGCAACAGTAATAAGCTCATTCCTGTCACCATTATTAGGGAGTGTGTACTTTGCTGTCACAGGGCCTAGTTAATATTATAATCATTACCATCAGGTAAGTAATGATACTCACTAGGGCACCTGGAGGTTATGTTTGTATTGTTTTTTCCTTACTTGCAGTTCATGGACCTACGGACACGATACACTGCTCTGGTCACCCTCATGACGCAGTACGTTAAATTTGCTGGTGATTCACTGAAGAGGCTAGAAGAGGAAGAGGTAACCATTAACTATGAACAACTAACTAAAAAGGAAGTATGTAGTGTGGTTTGGAAAAACAGAAAAGGTTTTAGGTTAAATTTACATGGTTAATAGCGGATATGTAAGTAAGTATTTAATTATAAAATTAAAATGGAAACAAGTATAGGCTTCGGGTTTTTTGACTGGTATTAAGGTTTTCTCAAATAGAAAAAAAAGTCTTTATTTTCACTGTAGGACTCTAATTTGGACAATTTGATGTCTTAAATGGTTCTACTTAAATTATGAAATGTTGACACTGGCGGAATTTTTGTGTTTTCTCAAGTTGAGAGGTATAATTCTTTGAAGTATAGCGACTACTACTATAATGTCTACAGAAATACTGTGTAAACACATCTGTTTTATGTATTATAATTAATTTACATCTTCAAACATAAAACAGATTTAAAACATACAAGCCATTAATTTAGAAATAATAGGTATTTGTACAAAATGATAGTACATTTTAAGAATTGTGGAGTTGTTTTTGTTTTTATTTTTATTTTTAACCAAAAAGATATGGTATATAATAAGACTGTTTAACTACCAATCTAATTTTGGAGGATTCTGCATTTTAGAGTATATATTCACAAATAGAGTAAGGAGTTATTTGTGAATATATCTTGTCATAACAGGCTATTGTATGTATTTTTCAAGGGACTGTACTCTGCTTTATCATCTTGGTATGCTTTCTATTCCTAACCTCAGAACAGACAAAAATAGTAGACTGAATGCTGAAATTATTAAATTGTCTGGCATTAGTCATTTGAAATTAGACCGTTGTTGAAATTCTGAAGGTGATTATACTTAGTATAACTGTGCATATAATGAGTGAACTAAAACAGTAGTAAATGTTAAATAGATGTTACCTCCTTAGTTTCTAAAAATGAGACTGCTTTTGTAAACTATTTTAGTCTGTTCAGTGTTAATAGTTTTCTACAGCTAAATTGCTAACATAGCTAATTGCAAGTCTTTATAACTAGCTTCCTTTGTGCTTAGAATGGAGAACCAGAATGTTTGTGACCATCCAAATAATTGGCATACACCTCTCATTTGTGAAAAAAATCCCTAATTTTTATATTTTGACTTTTTGAGACATGCAGTTCTGTATAAATGGCACACAGGTCTTTTAAATTATATTTTTAGCTGTTAAATTTAAATAAAATAATTTAAGTCCTTTTCCTTTTTTTATAATATATAACTTTTATTGCACACATACAAGTCACTTTGCTGAAGCTTATCTTATGAGGTAGGATACTATTATAGAACCAAATCATATTTCCCCAAAGCCTGAATATATACAAATTATGCTTGTTATCCTTTGAAACATAAAGGAATTATAGTGAATTGAAAGTCAAAATAATATAGGCAATACAAATACTATAACGTAAAATACATTTTTAAAAATTCCCAAATGAAAATTTACCACTTAAGAGTTTATATTAATGGAATGTAAAAGGTGTATTTTATAAAAGGTATATAGCTCAGCTTTTAGACTCCAAAGAGTAGTGTTTCTGCCACTGAGTCTGTGAAGACCCACATGAGAAACCTTGGTCATTTGAGAGTAGAATTTTCCATAATAAACATGAAATCAAAGAAAGATGCAAGTTAATTTCAGAAGATAATGTCAAATTAGAAATGAAAGTAGAGTACCTATCTATAATGGATATTAGACAGGTAAAGAGATTTTTTGAGTCTGTATTGGGAGGAAAGTACATTAAATATTAATTGCTGAGACTAAAGGACAATGTATCTCCTTGGGGGAAAGTTAGAGGAAACTTGAGGTATTTTTATATGAATAAGCTTGAAATCTATAAGAAAGCAAATAAACAATAGGACTAAATTATTTCTAGTAACTTTTCTAGTATTTGCCAAAAAATTCAGAGTATCTAGACAATGTAAGATTATTAACAATCAATAAAATTACTTTAAGATGCTGAGGGTTCAATAACATTTTTTTTGTGAGAGAATTTTTAATTTTTTAAACCTTAAAACATACCTAAGAAAAAACAGGCTCAAATCTTCTTAGCAATAGCTAACTTTTAAAGGGGGTTTGATAAAAAATTGAGAAAGACCATATTAGAAATAAACTAATAAAAATATTGATAATTTAATATTTAAACTGAAAAAAATGCTTAAATGTCACTAGAAGTTGACTCTGATAACAAAATAGAGCACTAGCACTAAGTATTGCAGACTGCAGTGAGTTCTGTTTAAAATGAGTTCTTATTTTAAACCACATTTAGGTTAGCAAAGGAAACAACTGAAATGTTTGTCAGAATTATGGCGGTCCAAGAAATTTGAGGAAGCAAAATAAGATATATGGTCTATAATGTCAATTAAATTATCGAAATTTAGCAAAGCTTCTCAGTTTAAAAAAATATGTTCTAGAATAATTTCTCAACTCTTGTTTAAACTGTTTATAGTTACGGTTTGGGCTAATGATATGAAACTAACAACTTTATGGTATTAATAAAGAGAAACTAAATAGTAATTGGAAATGAGCTCTGACCATGTAGTTCTGTAGTAATGCCAAGTGGGCTCCTCCCAGCTGAGGTTGATTTTATCATGAACAAGGTAAAAAAAATCTTATATTTTATTTTATCCATTGACTCTAAATCCCTAAGTAGATTTTAAAAAGCATTTATATTTAATGAATATCTTTGTGTTTATGGAGTATCTAAAGGTACATGTCAAGGTGGATTTGTATGAGGCATGTCATTAACAAGAGCAACAAATCTGTGAGTATATGAAGCACATCTTTTCTAAAGCCACCAGGAGCTGTAGCTGCCTTTGCATTAGCAATTCTGATTATGGTTTTCTTAATATGGCAATTTGTACCAGTTAGAAATTTGACTTCAGAAGTGACAAGTTTTTGTATAATTTTCCTTCTTCCCCATGTTAAGTATTATTTCCTGATTTGGCTCTCAGTCCCAAATTTCTGTATTTTGTTTCTTTAATCATAAAACAGAGGGATGTGAATATCATTTTAATTTCCATTGGGCTAGATATGGAAAAATAAATTCTTTAATGTCATTTGGTTCTTATATGTTGTATGTTCTTATCAGCTTGGACTAAGTTGTGGGCGAGAGCAGAAAGAACACTGTTGAGAAAGCTTTCAAAATTATTTAACCATTGACTCTAAATCCCCAAGTAGATTTTACCTGTACCTCAGTTTTCTCATCTATAAGCAATATGTTTTGGAAGGTCCCTTCTTGCTATAAAATCCTGAGCTAGCTAATTTTTACAACCAAACTATTTCTGAGAGATTAAAAAAAGATACTTTGGTTTAGAAAACCCGTTATGAAGGGTTTTTACCTTCTCCTTTTGCTGACTGTCTGAAGCTTCCTCTCTGAAGAAGGTGGTGTTGGTGGTGGTGGTGGTGGTGGTGATGGTGATGGTGGTAGTGCTTGTTCTGCATTTCGGTTCACTTGTTTTTGTAAGTACTTTTCTGGGCCTGGCTTCATATTTTTAAAGACAAATTGGAGTAGAACAGGTTTGACGCTTTTAAACATCTCTTGTAGATGAAAAGGTGTAAGGAGACCTCTGACCATGGGGCATATTCAGATCTGCTGCAGCGCCAGAAGGCGACAATGATTGAGAATAGCAAACTTACAGGAAAGATAAGTGAACTGGAGAAAATGGTAGCTGAACTAAAGAAAGAAAAGTCCCAGGTAGAGGAAGAACTTCCGAAGGTCAAGGAGGCTGCAGAAAATGAATTGAGAAGGCAGCAGCGAAATGTGCAGGACATTGCTCTGCAGAAGATCAGAGCTGAGAGTGAAGCGAAACAGTACCGCAGGGAGCTGGAGAGCATTGTGCGGGAGAAGGAGGCCGCAGAGCGTGAGCTGGAACGCGTGAGGAGGCTCACGGCTGAGGCCGAGACCAGGAGGGTGGCCGTGGAGGAAAACCTCTGCAAATTCCGGAGCCAGTTAGAGGAAAACACATTTACGAGAAGAACCCTGGAAGATCACCTAAAAAGGAAAGATTCGAGCCTCAGTGACTTGGAGCAACAAAAGAATAAGTTAATGGAAGAATTAAGAAGAAAGAGAGACAATGAGGAAGAACTCTTGAAGCGGATAAAGCAGATGGAAAAAGATCTGTCATCTCAAAAGCAGATCGCAGAGCAACAGCTGAAAGAAAAGCAGAAAATTGAATTGGAAGCCAGGAGGAAAATAACTGAGATTCAGTATTCATGTAGGGAGAGTACGCTACCCACATGTGCTGTCCCAGAGAAAGAGCAGGACAAACAGAAGGCTGAAGAGCTCCAGCAGCAGGTACACGAGCTGGTAACCGCCAACAGAAAGGCTGAGAAGGACATGAGGGAACTCAAGTTTGAACTCAGTGCCCTCCAGCTTGAAAAGACTTCATCTGAGGAAAAGGCTCGTTTGCTAAAAGAAAAACTAGATGAAACAAATAATACACTAATGTGCCTTAAGTTAGAGTTGGAAAGGAAGGATCAGGTAGAGGAAGGGTATTCTCAGCAGCTCAGGGAACTGGGACGGCAGTTGAACCAAACTACAGGTAAAGCTGAAGAAGTCATGCAAGAAGCCAGTGATCTGAAGAAAATAAAGCACAACTATGAGTTAGAATTAGAATCTCTTCAGCAGGAAAAAGGGAAACTGCAAAAAGAAGTAGACAGGATCACCAGGACGCACGCGATAACTGAGAGGGATATTCTGCACTTAAATTCACAAGTGAATTCTTTTCGGGATGAAAAGGAATTCTCTAATGAGAGAATACAGATCTGCCAGAGAAAATCAGATCATCTAAAAGAACAATTTGAGAAAAGCCACGCACAGTTGCTTCAGAATATTAAAGCTGAAAAAGAAAATAATGATAAAATCCAAAAGCTTAAGGAAGAATTGGCAAAAAGTAATAAGTGTGCAGAAATGTTAAAACAAAAAGTAGATGAACTTAGTAGGCAAAATAATGAAACCAAGTTAGTGATGCAGAGAATTCAGGCAGAATCAGCCAATGTGGTTTTAGAGAAACAAGCGATCCAGCAAAGGTGTGAAGCACTGAAAATTCAGGCAAGTGGTTTTAAAGAACAGCTACGCAACACAAATGAACACTTGCACAAACAGACAAAAACAGAGCAGGATTTCCATAAAAGAATTAAGTGCCTAGAAGAAGACCTGGCCAAAAGTCAAAACTTAGTGAGTGAATTTAAACAAAAGTGTGACCAGCAGAACATTATCATCCGGAATACTGAGAAAGAAGTTAGAAACCTGAATGCTGAGCTGAATGCTTCCAAAGAGGAAAAGCGACTGGGTGAGCAGAAAGTACAACTACAACAAGCTCAGGTGCAAGAGTTAAATAATAAGTTGAAAAAGGTACAAGATGAGCTGTACTTAAAGACCATAGAGGAACAGATGACCCACAAAAAGATGGTCCTATTTCAGGAAGAATCTGATAAATTCAAACGTTCCGCAGAGGAGTTTCGGAAAAAGATGGAAAAATTAATGGGCTCCAAAGTTATCACTGAAAATGACATTTCATGCATCAAACTTGACTTTGTGTCTCTTCAGAGAGAAAACTGCAGAGCTCAAGAGAATGCGAAGCTCTGTGAAACAAATATTAGAGAACTTGAAAGACAGCTTCAACAATATCGTGAGCAAATCCAACAGGGGCGGCATGTGGAAGCAAATAACTACCAAAAGTGTCGGAAACTTGAGGAGGAGCTGGTAGCTCAGAAACGTGAAGTTGAAAACCTGAAGCAAAAAATGGATCAACAGATAAAGGAACATGAACATCAATTAGTTTTGCTCCAGTGTGAAATCCCAAAAAAGAGCCCAACCAAAGACTGTACCTTCAAACCAGATTTTGAGGTGTCAGTGAAGGAGTGTCAATACTCTGGGGACCTCTCCTCTAGGAACACAGGACAGTCTCACCCAACAGCCAG
Organism: Phyllostomus discolor; assembly: GCF_004126475.2. Taxonomy (NCBI): domain Eukaryota; kingdom Metazoa; phylum Chordata; class Mammalia; order Chiroptera; family Phyllostomidae; genus Phyllostomus; species Phyllostomus discolor. The sequence goes on along the minus strand of NC_040906.2, from coordinate 127,615,452 downwards.
ATCTCCTCTGTTGAGATGGACTCAAGAACCACAGCAGTCGGAAGAAAAGTGGCAACATCAGGTTGTGGAACGAAAGGACGTCCAGTGCTGGCCAGCAGGCACTCCACTGGAGAAAGAGAAAAGCCAGCAGTGTTACTCTGAGTATTTTTCTCAAACAAGCACTGAATTTCAAATTACTTTTGATGAGAAAAACCCTAGTTCAAGACTCTCAGAAATAGAGAAGATAAGAGACCAGACTCTGTACAATTCCAGACAACCTGTTAGATATCAAGATGACAAATGTGAAGTGGACCTGGTGAAGCTTTTGGCACCATTAGAGGTATAATCTGGACTGTAAAACCCTATCAGCTACCTATGTTAAGTTTCCTCTCCTGTTTCCTTTCTCTGCTAGACCAAATTTTAAAAAAAATAATGTTAACTGTGATTGGCTCTTTGTCATTCTGACAGAAAAATAATACTGTCATTGTCTAGTGATTTACTTGAATCTTTAGTACAATTTATCAATCTTTAATTTTTAAGTGAGATTAAGCACACAGATATAATGGCTATACTGTTATATCTATGGGATTATATTCTGAAAAATATGCCCATTAAAAAACTGGAAAACTAGAAAAAACTAGAAAACCAAGCAGTTAACTTTAATTTCTAACATGTTCTCTGGACAAATTTCTTCCCAGTCTTTTTTAAACTGAATTTATTGGGGTGACATTGGTTGATAAAATTATAGGTTTCAGGTGTTCAGTTCTGTAACACATCATCTGTATGTTGTACTGTGTGTTCACCCCCCAAGTCAGGTTTCCTTCCATCACCATTTATTCCCCCTTTACCCTCTTCTATATCCCCTCACACCCTTTCCCTCTCGTAGTCACCATACTGTTGTCGTCTGTGAACTTGCTTGTTTTTTCTTACTCGCTTCACCCTTCTACTATTTTAATGCCTTAATCATCATCTAAAGTAAGCTTCAGACTCTCAAAATATATTACCTGTTCCTGAACTGTCTTTGGTTTGAAATTTTTCTTGTCTTTACTTATCTCATCTTTGTTATTCTAGGCATTATATTTGGATTAAGAGTGGGTAAAGTGGCATAATATTCTTTAAATGACTTTTAACGCCTTATAAATTCCTGTTGCAGATAGCTAAGAACAAGCAGTATGATATGCATACAGAAGTCACAACATTAAAACAAGACAAGAACCCATTTTCCAGTGCTGAAGAATGGATGCTTGGATTCAAGAGAGATTTTATTAAGAAAGGCTTAGAACCAGAGACCTCCCAGAACTTTGATGGCGATCATGCATGCTCGGTTAGGGAAGATGAATTTACATTCCAAGGGCTGCGGCACACTGTGAGTGCCAGGCAGTTGGTTGAAGCTAAGCTTCTGGACATGAAAACAATTGAGCAGCTGCGACTTGGCCTTAAGACTGTTGAAGAAGTTCAGAAAACTCTTAACAAGTTTTTGACAAAAGCCACCTCAATTGCAGGGCTTTATCTAGAATCCACAAAAGAAAAGATTTCATTTGCCTCAGCATCCAAGAAAATCCTAATAGACAAAATGATGGCTTTAGCATTTTTAGAAGCTCAGGCTGCAACAGGTTTTGTGATCGATCCCATTTCAGGTCAGACATATTCTGTTGAAGATGCAGTCCTTAAAGGAGTTGTTGATCCCGAGTTCAAAATTAGGCTCCTTGAGGCAGAGAAGGCAGCCCTGGGATATTCATATAATTCTAAGACATTGTCAGTGTTTCAAGCCATGGAAAATAGAGTGCTTGACAGACAAAAAGGTAAACATATTTTGGAGGCCCAGATTGCCAGTGGGGGCATCATTGACCCTGTGAGAGGCATTCGAGTTCCACCAGAAATTGCTCTGCAGCAAGGCTTGTTAAATAATGCCATCCTGCAGTTTTTGCATGAGCCATCAAGCAACACGAGAGTTTTTCCTAACCCCAATAACAAGCAAACTCTGTATTATTCAGAATTACTGCGAATGTGTGTGTTTGATGTAGATTGCCAGTGCTTTCTGTTTCCACTCGGGGAGAGGAACATTTCCAATCTCAATGTGTCCAAAACTCACAGGATTTCTGTGGTAGATATTAAGACAGGAGCAGAGCTGACAGCCTATGAGGCTTTCAAGAGAAGCCTCATTGAAAAAAGTACTTATCTTGAGCTGTCAGGGCAGCAATACCAATGGAGGGAAGCCACATTTTTTGAATCCTATGGGCATCCTTCTCACATGCTGACTGACACTAAAACGGGATTACAGTTCAACATTGATGAGGCTGTGGAGCAGGGAACAGTTGACAAAGCGTTGCTGAAAAAGTACCAGGAAGGCATTATCACACTCACAGAATTTGCCGATGCTTTGCTGAGCAAGTTAGTGCCCAAGAAGGATTTGCATAGTCCTATTGCGGGGTATTGGCTGACTTCTAGTGGAGAGAGGATCTCTGTCCTAAAGGCCTCCCGTAGAAATTTGATTGATCGGATTACTGCCCTCAGATGCCTTGAAGCCCAAGTCAGCACAGGGGGCATAATTGATCCTATTACTGGCAAAAGGTACCGGGTGGCTGAAGCTTTGCACAGAGGCCTAGTTGATGAAGGGTTTGCCCAGCAGCTGCGACAGTGTGAATTAGTAATGACAGGGATTAACCATCCCGTCAAGAACAAAGCGATGTCAGTGGTGGAAGCTGTGAATGCAAATATCATAAGTAAGGAAATGGGAATCAGATGTTTGGAGTTTCAGTACTTGACCGGGGGGTTGATAGAGCCACAGGGTCACTCCCGGTTGTCAATAGAAGAGGCTCTCCAGGTCAGTATTATAGATGTCTTCCTTGCGACTAACCTCAAAGATCAAAAGTCCTATGTCAGAAATATAATATGTCCCCAAACAAAAAGAAAGTTGACCTATAAAGAAGCCTTAGAAAATGCAGATTTTGATTTCCACACAGGACTTAAACTCTTAGAAGTGTCTGAACCCTTGATGACAGGAATTTCTAGCCTCTATTATTCTTCATAATAGGACATGTTGAGTAACTTTGCACAGGGGAGATGCTATCCAGTTCATGTGATCTGTCTGGAGCAGGATGATGTCAGCTACACGGACAGTCGGGTGATTGTGTCACATACTCAAAGCAGTATTTACTTCTGGAAGGCTGGAAATAGCTGACTGTTCAGAAGAGAAAATGATTTTTAAATTGAAACAAACAAACAAACAAAAGATTTACTGTTCTTAAAAATAGTTTCATTTAGCTTTGAAATTAGTTCTTTCAATCTTGCTCACACCAAAATAAAGGTATTTTACTGAGAATACAGCATAAACTTGATGAACTCCAGTAAGTTCAGAGAGAACATCCTTTCTTCAGAACTCTCCATCACTGAATAGATCCTCGGGTTTCCCTTTATTAAATGATCCCTTACACTCACTGAAAGAGCACTTCAAACAGCACCAGGGAATCAAAGAGAGATGTACATTCTCTCCCAGCACCCCTGAGGCTAGTGTTTTAGACTGCCTTAAAACATGAAAAAGTTTTTAGTTTTCTGTATATAGTCACATTCTTTACATATTAAATGTTTACTACAGTCTTCCATTTTTAATTAGACTTTGTGATGAATGGATTGTGTGTTGGAAGAGGGGGAAATATTCCTCTTCATTCTGTGTATTTTTCAAAAGTGTGCACGCATTCTCCTTTCCGATGTCTTATACGGTGCTTTTCTGTCAAGACCATTGTGTTTGTGATGCTAATGCAAAGGCAGCGATACAGATATTTTCTAGTGCTTCATTAATAAAATCAAGGTTTTGTGTGTGTGTTTTTAAATTTGTCATACTCATAGACCAGCTGGGAGGTTAAAGAGTGTTTGTCACACCTTCCTTTGTTACCATAAACATTTTTGAAGTACATCCACGAAGGGACGTGGTAAACATGGTTAAGTGAATGAATAAAATATCTCAGTAACCTGTGTGTGATAAAAGCCTTTTTACACTCTTGTTTTTTATGGAGATGTCAGGCTCAGTCATTTACTGGAATGTATCTTCTTTTACTACTCATATCTGTCAGAAGTCACTGGAAGAAGAAAAGAAAGAGCATGTTGAAAAAGCCAAAGAATTACAGAAATGGGTATCAAATATCAGCAAGACATTGCGAGATGGAGAGAAGTCTGCAAAATCTCCCTTCTCTAAGCAAAAGGTATTCACTGAGGGCCTGGTTAATAATAATAATAGTGGGTAGAATCTATAAGATGATACAGTCCATCTAAAAAATGTTTCATTCATTACCTTACTCCCCCGCTCCATTTTTATAGGCAGTTATAATGAGGATCAGAGAGGTTGAGTCACTTGCCCAATGAATCACAGTATTTGGTAGGCAGAAAGAAGGTGTTTTCTGATTCCAAAGCCTGAAGTGTGTATTAGTCTTATTATTAGTGAACTAATATGTTGTGCTGCTTTTCCAGCACAGCAATAATTAGCTCTGCTTCTCAATTATTGTGATGAGCATTGCAAAGAGCAGAGGCATCTGTTTTGTGCCCAGAAAAAGCCCATGTACTCCAATTCACACATGTATGCAGTCTCTTTCTTAACAGATGAGAAACCAAACTTAACAACCATTAAAAAAATACAAACTAGGATAAATATTTTTGAGGATTGAATTTAGTTGTGCTTTTTTGGACGTTTTCTGTTTTATGAAGAAGTGTTCTCCAGTCAGTAACTGGAAATCCTAGATTCTTTCCCTTACTTAGATGAATTCTTTAGCTCTGTGGGCTATCTCCTGTACCCCAACTGCTTGGCATTAGCTGGGTAGCTCCAGCTCCCGAGACGTTAGTGTCCCACGCTGTCTGTTGGTCTGCCTCCACTCGAAGCTTCAAGGCCATTGGTCTAAATTCCAGTATTGCTGCTGCTGCTAGTGATAGCACTGGGATTGCAGCTGGGTTCTTAAAAATTTCCAGTAAGTTAAGCAGCATTTTTTGGGAAAACTTTTCCTACATTGCCCCTCTGCCCATACCTGACCTTTGGAAATTTTAGGGGCTATTGTTAGCTATCATTAGCTTCCCTTTCTAGCTCTGCATCAATACTCATTCATCATCAATTAACATTGCTGACATCATTATATAGGGGGAAACTTCAGTGACTTATCTAATTTTCCCTGTGATATGAGGCAGATGTGATTTATCTCCTCCACCGCCCCCGCCCCAAAGTTTACAGACCTGGGCATATAGTTGAATTATTCAATTGAAATAAAGCTATATTAGCTCACACAGTCTTGCATACTATATTTCATAAAGTGTAGAAGTAAGAAGCTTGAAAGCAATTATGTTTGGTATAAACCCGTCAAAGTAATGTTATACATATATTTGGTTTAAAATATCTTCTTTCCTCCCACCCTGTCAAATAGGAAAAGAACTAAAATAGGTACAATAACTTAGCAAGGATATCTTGGGAGAACAAGTTGCATTTGAGAAATGTGGATTATAAACCATTGGTATTTTCTCATTCTGTAGTTTTAAAATTCTTCAAAATTTTACCACATCAGTTTTAGACCTACTGGACATAAAGTAGATACTTTTTTTTAGTGAAGATCATGGCCTAAATTATAAATCTCTAATAACACTGATAAAGGAATTTAAGGCAATTTGATGTGAATAATAAATGCCTTTCAAAATATCATTATGGCCTCATTATTACCTGTAACCATTAAAAATAGACCTTAGTTGGCTCTTAGTAGAATACATAGGGGGAAAGATACGTTTTCATTGGCCCATCATTAACTCTCATTTCTGTTCATTTTAAAAATGGCAATTTCTGATATTAGGTATTCAGAAATGATATACCGAGGAATTAGGAGAAAGTATTACTTACACTCCTCAAATGGATCAATTTTATCCCTCTGACCATCATGAGCAACTTTTTCAACTGTGTCTTAGCAATAAAAATTATTTAATCTTGATCTGCAGACATGCAGATTAAATTGTCACTGTAATTTTTTCAAAAGTAGCATTGTATTCAGGAACTTGGGTGAAGTAAGACCCTTGTTGGGAGTAGTGTTCTCCAGTCATGCCATTTGGGGGCACAAGGATGCCACTGGGCCAGTGCTGGATCTCTGGCCACCTGGGCTGTGAAGGCAGCCTTGATTCATGGTTGAGCTGGGACAAAAGCAAGAACCATATAATGCTGCATTACTGTTTACTCATGAAATAATAAGGCTTTCCTTAAGTATTCATTCTAAACATAAAGTACTCCTTTTATCCAGGCCCCTAGACTGATGGTAAGTGATGGGTTATTGACTTGGGTCACCCAGAAGATAGACATCATTTGGGTCTTGAAAACTTGATTTGTTTTTTAAAATTACCGTTGGTTAGTTTCTATGAGGGCAGAATTTGAGTGTGTTTTTTATACTTTGCAGATTTCCAGTGAAGAAATATTATCCAAGAAGGAACAGTTATCTGAGGCACTTCAGACTATGCAGCTATTTTTGGCTAAACATGGAGACAAGTATGTTGGTTTTCATTAACCTTTTATTCAGTGTAGGAAAGTGGTCTTAAAAATGCTCAGGAAAATAGAAGATGGTAAATTTTGTTTGAGATTTTTTAATGAAATTCAATCACAAATTTACTTAGTAATGTAATAATGTAAGATTATGAATTGAGCAATTTGAATAATTGTCATTTTTAGTTACTTTAGTCTGTGTTTACCAAAAGCCTGAGAAGTACTTATTATCCCCATATATTACTGATAAGAAAACGGGCTCCAGAGGATAAGGTTTAGTAGCTAGTGAGTTGTGAAGATTCCAAGCCAAGTCTTAATATAAGTAGCACTGTCTGAGATTTGTTTTTTGGAATATATCATCTTCATTTTATTAAATATGTGTAAATATTTCCTGAGTCCTGGAATGACTCTTGTAAAGTCATGTCATTCAGGTCTTTCATTTCATCCCGTGGTTGTTTGTATTAAGGCAGAGGAAAAGGAGATGAGAGAGGGAAAGGGAAAAAGATAAGGAGCTAGTTGAAGAAAATAGGGTGGAGATAAAAAGGTAAAATGATAGGCAGTGCCATGCAGAAGCAGTGAGACTGGACACAGGCAGGCCTCCACCAGTGATGTAGGCCAGGGTGTTTCCGTATGGCCCCATCACTCACTCCGGGAGAGCAGGTTAGAATGAAGGGGAACAGAAAAAAATGTGTATGTTCTTGGAGTTCTTAATGGGAAACCTGGTTTCTCATATGTTGTTCCTACTTTTTGTACCAGGACACTTTATCTATTTCAGCTAATACCTCAGGCAGGGAAGGAATCTACCTTTTTCTTAAACCCGTTTTGACTGTCCACTTTAGGATTATTCCATAATGATTTCTTATTGTGCCTTAGAGAATCAGGTTAATTTCCTCTTTATCCTTCATCTTAAACAAGTTTCACCTTGAGTAATAATGGTACCTTATTGTCCCTTTTCCTTGTAGGGACTAACAATGTCAACTTTCCCTCTATCAGTCAACAGCTACTGGTATTTCAGAATCTTGTATATGACAGAGAGGTGCTGATGTAGTAGTTCACACCTTTCCTTCAGTCCCCCTTTTTTAGGCAAGAGAAGGATTCCTAGATGTGTTTAGGGCCATTCTTAATTTTCATATGCAGACCTGAGTTATCTGAGGTTATATTAAAAGGTTATATTATATTTTATGATTGTGTACCTATTTATTTAGAAGAGTATTTTATAATATCATTGAGCCTAATACATCATCTTTATCACCTGAAGACTTGCACTCCTCATTTCATACTTTCTGGTTATTTTAGAATGACAGATGAAGAAAGAAATGAATTGGAAAAACAAGTAAAAACTCTTCAAGAAAGTTATAATATATTTAGTGAATCTCTGAAACAACTTCAAGAGTCAGAAACTGTGGGAGATGTAAAGGTAGAGGAGAAGGTAATATTATTAAAACATGAAGCTATTTCAAGATTCTTAGTTTTATTGCATGATTGTAGAAATGTAAGTCAGTGGTAAAGAAATGACTCTGAATTGTGTATATGGAGAAAAATGGAGTTTACTTAAGTATTTGGAGATTTCAGTGTTGTTTATTAAATGCAGTATTATACTTGCTGTCATCAGTTTCTGTGACATCTTAATCTCTGCCTTGCATGATGAAAGAAAAGAATCATTCATTTTTCTAACTCTTCTCTTTAAAAGCCATTCTCCTACTGCTAATTAGGTATTTTACTATATAAATGTGATGTTCTACTTGTGAAATAGCCTGGGAGTCACCTCTACTGGTGACATTGGAGTGTTATGGGATTTTTTTTTCCAGAAATATCATGGGATTTATTTGAGTAACACTGGGCCATATGTTATAATGAGGATGCCCTAGCATCTTCTTAAAATATAACAGAAATCACTTAAAATTTGGCCTTTCCTTAAGTTTTTAAAACTTGATAATACATATTCACAATATTCAATATTCAAAAAGACATCTTTGTATTCAATTCCCTTACTCCCTGGAGTACTTTACACACTATTTGTCTCATTTGGGGTTTTGTGACAATTTCTCCAGTTCATTATGTTTCGACTGGGAAGAAGTCTGTATGCTGTAAACATCAGTAGCATGGGGTTTGACACACTCTCTTTCATGTTAGTAGACTAATCTCACCCAATTGCAGAAAGCATGGTTTGCCTTCTGGGTATGTGTTCTGTTTTCTCACTGTCATCATTTACTCTGTTGTGTCTTCACTAACCTTGTTAATGTACACGATATTAAGTTTTCAATTCACAGATGCATGTTGTTTTCAAAGCTTTTATCATATCCTGTGCTGTTGAATAGATCACTGACATAGATCACTTGTGCATTTGAGCTGCCTAACATTCACAGCATTGCCACGCCTTGGTAAGTAGAGGATTTTTATGTTGAAGTGCATTACTTATTTTTAAAAAAAAATGCACACTAAGTTTCATGAAACTCTGTCCACCCTTGAATCCCAAACTAACCTGAGAATTTTGTATTTGCCTTTCAGCTGGATAAAGTGATTGCAGGCACCATTGATCAGACAACTGGAGAAGTCCTTTCGGTCTTTCAGGCAGTTTTAAGAGGCCTTATTGACTATGACACAGGAATAAGGTTGCTTGAGACACAGCTAATGAATTCTGGTCTAATTTCACCAGAATTAAGAAAATGCTTTGACCTCAAAGGTGCCGAAAGTCATGGCCTCATTGATGAACAAGTTGTGTGCCAACTCCAAGAACTCAATCAAGCAAAGGAGATTATTTCTGCTGTGTCTTCCACCACAGTTCCAGCACTGGATGCTCTGGCTCAAGGCGTTATATCAGAGGCTATGGCTGTCAGAGTCCTGGACATACTCCTTTCCACAGGCTTGCTAGTCATTCCAGCCACAGGAGAACAGCTGACCCTGCAGAAGGCTTTCCAACAGAACTTGGTTTCCTCGGCATTATTTTCTAAAGTTTTGGAAAGGCAAAATACATGCAAAGATCTTATTGATCCATGTACCTCTGAGAAGGTATCTTTAATAGATATTATGGAAAGAAGTATTTTACAGGAAAGCACTGGGATGCGGCTTCTACCTGTAAGACCACAAGAAGGAGGCAGAATAACATTAAAATGTGGGAGAAACATTAGCATTTTAAGAGCAGCTCATGAAGGTCTCATAGACCGTGAAACCATGTTTAGGTTATTAGGCGCACAGCTTCTTTCTGGAGGTCTGGTCAACTGCAGCTCTGGTCAAAGAATGACTATTGAAGAAGCTTTGGCAGAAGGGGTGATTGACAGAGATACTGCCAACAGTATTCTAACCTATCAGGTTCAGACAGGTGGAATCATCCACTCTAACCCTGCTAAACGTTTAACTGTAGATGAAGCAGTCCAGTGTGATTTAATAACCTCAAGCAGCGCTCTGTTGGTACTAGAGGGTCAGCGAGGCTACGTTGGACTCATTTGGCCTCATTCTGGTGAAATATTTCCCACATCTTCTTCCCTGCAGCAGAAGTTGATTACAAATGAACTGGCATACAAAATCCTGAATGGTAGGCAGAAAATAGCTGCTCTGTATATTCCAGAAACTTCTCAAGTCATTGATTTAGATGTTGCTCAGCAGCTAGGAATAATAGATAATAATACAACATCGATTTTAAAAAGTATAATACTGCCTGATAAAATGCCAGATTTGGGAGATGTAGAAGCTTGTAAGAATGCCAAGAGATGGCTCTCTTTTTGTAAATTCCAGCCATCTACAACCCACGATTACAGACAAGAAGAGGATACTTTTGATGGAGAAGAGCCAGTGGCAGTGCAGAGCTCAGAACAGACTAAAAGATTATTCCTGTCTTACTTGATGATAAATAGCTATATGGATGTGAACACAGGGCAGAGGCTTCTGCTGTATGACGGGGACTTGAACGAGGCTGTTGCTATGCTCCTGGAAGGCTGTAGTGCAGAATTTGATGAAGGCACGTCCATGACAGAATGCACTGATGTCCTCAGGCTCCCTGGTGTATTTCTGAATAGTGCCCCAAGTAAAGAGAAGGATAAGAGTATAACTTCACCAACTAGTTTTGATAAACGTTATTGCAGAGAACCTAAACAGGAAGAAATGCCTGAAAATAGAAAGCATGCCTTAGATGAAGGGTTTAATGAAATGGGAAATAATGTTCTCAGTGAATTTTATCAGTCAGAAAACTTAGCAAATGTAATAGTAAGAGATCATACAGTTGAGAATCCATCCAGTGTGAATCTTTCCAATTCTGGATCATATTTTACACAGTCTGAACTTGCCAAAGTTAGCAGACTTAGACAAGACTCTGGAAACATACCTAAAAACTGTGAAAATCAAAGTCAAGTTAAAACAAATGAACATGCAGATGAATGTAGTCATCCTAAAAACATTGAAAACCTTGCAAGTGATTTGATAACAACTTCTGTTGTAAAGTCAAAAACTAGTAGAATGTGTGACTTGAAAGAAACAGAGATTGAAGATAATATAAACAAGGACTCAGCTATCTTTGACTATTCCCCCAGGCTGAGTGCCTTGTTAAGTCATGATAAATTGAAGAATGATCAGGGACGTCTTAATAATTTACATAGCATGGAGAATGATGGAAGTAAATGTGAAGACTCTACATTGCCATCCAATGAGCAAACCATGTTATTGCGTCCAAGAGTGGGAGAAAATCTTCAAGGCCAGTTTCTAGGAATTGCAGCTATTAACATCAGTTTGAAGGGAGAACATTGTGGACAAAAACCTTTAAATATTGGTTATAGTGATCCTCAGGTACAGTATCACAGTGCTAAATATATTTCAGATACTTGTGGGGAAGGTGAAAAAATACATGCTGCTTTTCAACAGAAATCTAAAGACACTCAAAATGAGTCCAAAATGGAAGAGCACTCTTGGGCCATAACACCGAGGGGTGATACAGATAGTACTGATGCGTCTTATGTTTGTGGCACACCACTGCATGAAGAGGCTGTCGGTGCTGGTGACTATGAAACATCACTCCTCGATGATCAGCACAGGAACACAGAGACAGACAGTGATAGCGATGATGATTTTTACGATACTCCCTTGTTTGAAGATGATGACCATGATTCTTTGCTCCTTGAAAGTGGTGACTGTGATGGTCTACAACCTGAGGACTGTGACACGCTGCAAGAGGAAAATGATGGGGCTGCTTCTCCTGGCAATATTTTCTATGATGTTCCAAAAGAGAATGAAAATTCCGTGGTGACTCAGGCAGGGCTAGTGGAGAGCTTAAGAGTGAGGGAAAAAGCACAGTCTTTTCAGGATTGTCTCATAGGTAGCGAGAAAGCTGAATTAGATACTGATGAAAGAATACATTTAAATTCATTTGACTCGTACAATGTCAATGAACAGTTGCTGGAAACTGTATCAGACAGGGAAAGTGCAGATAGCCTAGAAAGTGATGAGTCTGACTTACTGACTGATTCTGAAACTGTAGGAAGAGAAGAGAGCTTCAGTGCTTCTTTAAAATTTGATGACACTGGCTGTTGGAGAGGGAGAGGAGAAGAATATATAACTGGAGAAGAATTTAATTCTGATACCGATCATTTCGATTCTATGCAAAATGAAGACAGTTACAGGGATTACATATGTGACAGTAATAATCAGGATGATGATGATGATGATGATGATGATGAAGAAGAGGAAGGAGGAGGAGCAGAAGGGGGAGATGAGAAGGAAAAGCCCGTGTGCCAAGATGAGGCTAAAGGTATGAATATGCAGTTGTGTGCTACCACCAAAAATGAAAACGAAAACAGCTGTGAAAATCAAAGTACTAATAAAGGGATTCTCCTGGGCCAAAAGCACAATTATAATTCTTTAGGAAAACAGGAAAGTGTAAATGTTTTACAGCTAGGATCAAGTACTAAAAGTAGCTTAGTTACTGAAAGAGACAATCTTCCAGAACACACAACTGAGGTTGTTGAAAAAAGCAAAGAAAATCTGTTGAATCCTGAGACGGCCCTTAAGGATATATTGCTGCCTATCACTAAAGACACTGAATCAGAAGACACCTGTGGCCCTGTGGTTGTTTTATTTAATACTCATATCAGTTCAACTTCTGATGAAACCATTTGTTCTGAGCCTGATTTAACAGGAAAACCTGCTGAGGGAGGCCATTTGTCATCTGTGGACTCTGTAACTGATAAAGATCAGCAAGGAAATGGAAGAGATGTAATTAAAAAGAGAGATAACAAAAACAATATACTAACAGAAGATAAAACATCAATTCATAAAAAGTGCTCAGGAGAAGATCCTATAGAAGGGCCAGTAGAAGATAATGAACATTTCAAACTTTTGCCTAGTAAAAGGATGAGGGAGAATCTGGATTTAGTTAGTAGTCAGTTTCCATTTCCACAAATCACAAACAATGAAGAACATAATCATAAAGGAAGCCTTAAAAAAGCAACTATAGCTGTTAAAGATGAAACACAGAATCTGAAAACAGTTGGTAGTCAAAGTCCTGTTCAGTTTGAGAATCTTGAAGAAATATTTGACTCATCGGTTTCCAAAGTGATCAGTGATGCTACTTCAGACATATTGTCTGAAGGGAATACAAGTACTAAGACCAATTTGCTCACCGACAGACCTGAGAAAGAGCTTGATCTGTTCACTTATTCAAAACATTGTGCAAAAAATGTAAAAGCAAAAGATGGACTGAAGCCAAATGCAGAAATCCCAGGCTGCACTCTAATAGCTTCCCCTCCCATGAAAGAACACATAGAATTAGGAACTGATAATGCAAAAGAGAAGGCAGCCCTCATTCAAGAAGACTCACCTGTAAATGAGATGGTTCAACAGAATGACCTTTGTACTAAAGAAGATGTCTCAGAAGGAGGAACAGAAATTGCTCAGTTCACATCAGTGAGAAATGAAAGCACACTTTCAATCTCACCTCTGAGAAATGTGGAAGGCCTTGGGGAAAATACTAGTTCTGTGTCATCAGGCCTCAGCACAAAAGGAATACGAAGTGATAACTCCAGTGACACTTTAAGCACTGACTGCTCATTCTTAGAAATGAACAGTGAGAAAAAAATAATTGGGCAACAGCCACAAGAAGAACAAGCCTTGCCTCCAGCATTTGAAGAAAAGGAGATTCAGATTCCTGAGTTATCTCAGGTATGTGTTGAGGATGTAAAGCACATCTTAAAGAGTAGATTGAAAGAAGGTCATATGAATTCTCAAGAGGTCGGAGAACCTGACGCTTGTGCAGACACTAAAACTTTAATTCAAAGCTTAACTAAAAGGATGAGCACATCACAAGTGGTAAAGGAAGCATCTTGTGTGCCCGGAGATGACTCGAAGATCAGTGACTCTCCTGGAATTTCCCCCCTGAGCAACTCACCAGATCTAAGAGCAGAGAGTAGAGATGATCCATTCTGTATTGCAAATCTTAAGTCTGAGCTTCTCCTTGACATACTTAAGCAAAATCAGTATACCCAAAATATTACAGGAACATATGAATTGATAAAAGAATTAACTCAGATGGGGTATGACCTAGACAAAATAGGTATTACATCTAAAGTAATTCCACTGCAACTTGAAAAAATTTTCTGTAAGCTGCTTGCTGATGGCTGTTCAAATGAAGCAGAACAATTTGGAAACTTGAATCAAAAATCATCTCCTACTTCTGAGATTGTGGATAGAAAGCCATGTCTTCTTGATGATCTTAAAAGCAAAGAAGGACACCATGGTTCTCTTAATTCACAAAATATAGAAGAAAGTGGACCAGAAAACTCTACTGTACAAGCATCACCCTTACCAAGAGATGAGAAGCTAGAGAAGAAATGCCACAATTTCCCGGACCATTTGGAATGCATTTCAGGGTCAGAAGAAATGACTTCTGGGGATAGCTCAATGGAACAAGTAAGTTGACTTTATATTCCATATGGAAGTAGCTGCATGAAACATTTGGGAATCATCCCATGTATTTTATTGGCTCTGAAAATCTGCATAGAGGCTATTGAATTAAAATGTCCAAATTTGTGTTTAGTTTTCCAAGGAGTTACAGCAGTGTTTACAACACACATCAAAAATGCATGAGTATTTGGCTTTGCTTCAGGATATGAAGTCTCCCTTAAACACCTCAGAGTCTCTGGATAACAGTCTAGAAGCTTTGAAGAACCAACTTAAACAGTTAGAGGTAAGAACTGATGAGTATTTGCCTGTTATGGATGATAGCCCACTCAGTTAAGGTGGAAATAAGCAAAACTCTTTACATTTGTGTTTTGAACACTAGTTATATTTGTGTTTGTCACTAAATGGTTCTGTCTGGGATATGGATATATACATATATATAAATAAAATACTATTATTAAAGTCTAACCAAAATTTTGGTTTCTTAAGTGACAGATATTTGGTTTACAGATAAATGAAGATTACCCTAAAATGCTAGCAGGTGTCCAGGTCCAGTGTGTCCAGTTTATTCCAGATTAGATGTGCCAGTAACCAAGTTTATTCAGTAAACACTTCAATCTTGTACTTGTTTTATGTGATTTTGTTACTCTTAACCCACAAACAGTGGTGACTCTCTGATCCTCTGGAAATATTTAATGCTTACCATCCTGCTTTGTGTACCTGATTTAATTCATTATAAGGTAGCACTGATTTCAACATATTAATGTGATTTCTTCCTTGTTGTCCACTGTGGTCTGTGTTCAATCCAGAAAGCTTCTCAAAGACCCCTGTCAAGTCCTAAATATGTAAATTGTGATTATTTTGGGAAGAAAATACATACTTCATTAGTTTACAATATTAAAAAAATTCACTCTCAAAAACCTGCTGAGTTCCTATTGTTTTTTTCTTTCATATATTTTTAAATTGATTTTTTTCTTTCTTCTTTTACTTGAAAAACTGTTTTATTTTTAAATGTGGTCCATATTTACAACCTAGTTCAGAGCCATGCTTTAAACTGTACAGAATTTCCACTGTAATTAAACTATTTAGTGTTTAGTGACACTAACTTTAGTTGAGTTCTGGTAACCCACTACCATCGGACCAGTTTAGTTATAAATAGCTTCAAAAAGATATATTCTCCATTACACCATCTACTGTATGACACAGCCCATGTGAATGTATGTTTCTGCATAGTGAAATAAAAACGGTAAATGCAAATATATACATATACATATATATATATATATATATATATATATATATATATATATATATATATTGCAGACATTTGAATTGGGATTGGCTCCAATTGCTGTTATCTTAAGGAAAGACATGAAGTTGGCAGAAGAGTTTTTAAAGTCTCTTCCCAGTGACTTCCCCAGAGACCATCTTGAGGACCTGAGTAGAAGCCACCGAAATTTGCAGAATGCCTTCTCTTCCCTCAGCGATGCGTCTTCAGAAAGAATGGAGCACATTGTACTTGCAATCGACTGTGAAATGGTAGGTGTTGGCACACTTCACACAGTCAGATTTGAATGTTGAAGAAAATTTGATTGTTTAAAAATTTAACCATAAACTGAAGTATTTTGTTTTCAGAGTGTTAGGCCCTTAAGACAGAACTGTCATTTATAGGCATTTGAATTTTAAGGACAGAGAGAAATGAACACAATTTTGTTTTCTAGTCAAAACTAGCCATTTCCCATGATGAATTTCTGCACAAACTGAAGACGTTCTCACATTGGATAGCAGAGAAGAGCAGGTCTGTGAAGGATATGGAGGCTGGGAATGTTCAAGGTACCCAAAGTGTGAGGCAGAATTTGGAGTTTCTTAAGGTAAGTATCAGAATAGTGAGACAGAAAGCACATTTAAAAACCTGTGGGTGTAATATAACAAATGTTTACAAAGATACATGACTTTGCTAAAGCTCTATGGGGCTGTTTCCTTTCTTTTTCTCTCCAAAGTATTTGTTTACAGTTGACACAACTGTCAACAATCACAAGTGGGTGATCATTCTGTTGCTGTCCCAGCAGCCTCCTATAACTCTTATGACCACTGACATGCTGAGATTTGCATTTATGTATTTATGTATATATCAGTATATATTAATCATATAAGCATATCACAGTGTAATAAGTACTTTCTTATGAGTCTTTTTTGTCATGCCTTCCCTCTTCCCACAAGTTCTTAATCTGAACAGCGTGCCCCATGAATGATGGTTAGGCTCCTGACTTGGGAGCCAGAAAACTGAAATTCTGGCCCAATTTATGTTTCAAATACTCGGTAGTCTCATTTACATGCTATCACAATAGCATGGGTGCTATAAATATCAGCAAGCAATATTTTAATGTTGTTACCCTTCAGTGTGCTAAATTTATATAAGTTCAATCCTTTTGTGAGAGTTTCATTTGAAGTGTGATGTGGTGGGCAAGGTTAAAATATTCTCAGAGGGTTTATCTTTTTATATATACTATTAATTACCACAGGATTTAAGTGATTTCATCATCACCATTTTTACTAGATGAATAGGTTTTTTACTAAATAAAAATATCAATACAACATTGAGTTTGATACAAGAAGCATATTTTTAAAATAAATGTTATTGTTGATATACACTGTCTGTTATGGCTTCACTCCCTGTTGGTAACTTGTGCCGCTTTGTTCGCAGGGCGTGTTGAAAGACCTTGGCCATACCAAAACACAACTGGAGACAACTGCCTTTGATGTGCAGTTCTTCATTTCTGAGCATGCACAAGATCTGTCTCCCAGCCAGAGCAAACAACTGCTGCGGCTCTTAAATGAAACTCAGAAGTGTTTTCTTGACGTACAGGAGTCAGTAACTGCCCAGGTGGAACATTTAGAAACTCAGTTACAGCTAGAACAAGACCTGGATGATCAGAAGGTTTGCCCTTCTTTGTGAATTCTTTGTGTTTAGTTCTTCAGCGTGAAACCTGTAATAGAGACACCTAGGGATTATGGCATGATGGGAGAGATTTTTCTGGATAGGCAATTAATGGACAGGGTATAATGTATAGATTCTCAATATATAACACTATTACTTTCTGTGATAATGCTGTAATTCATTGATTTTAATTTTCATGACTCCCTGAAACTACTGTTTTCAGGTGATAGTCTTCCTTTTTTTCTAGAAGTAGGATACGTAGATGCACTCAGCAATTTCAGGTGGAAGACTGATGAGCATATGCATAAAGAAGTTAAGGGTGTCCCCCTCTGGAGGGCGGCATGACACAGCAGGGCTCTGGAGCCAGACCGCCTCCTACCACATCCCAGTGGTACTACGCACTCATTGTGGGACCTGGGGCAAGTCACGTGACAACAGTTTTCTCACTGGCCAGTTGGAAATAGTAGCAGTGCTTACATGGTAGTGTTGTGAGCACTGATAAAATAATGAATATAAAACACTCAGCACCTTGCCCAACGTGTGTTAGGCTCCTGGTAAACACAGTGGCTGTAAGATGAATAACTAGTGTGTGTGTGTGATGGAAAATGAAAGATGTAAGCAATTGACTAAGGAAATAAATCTCTTAGAAAGATTTAATGAATTATATTAGAGTGCCACATCCAATAGCAATCAGTAATGAAGAGGTAGGAATGGAATTAGATGTAGTGATTAAATAAAAATAGTGCATGCAATGGTCTTTTTATTATTTCTTGAAGCATCCAGGCATTGTCTCTAGCATGATAACCTATAAGCACATATCAAATATATTAACAGGCAAACCATGACTAACTTCTGTTTTGATATCCTTTTACAGAATTAATTGTGTGTGTCGCAGGTCTCAAGAGCTTAAGAAAATGGAATGTTTCTTCCTGTCGGTCAGAAGTTTCATCTCTTACACATGTGCATGGCCAGTATTCTGCTGAGCAGTTTCACCCAAACATGATCACTTTCCTTGTCTGTGGGACAGCCTCTTACTTTGTGTGTCACCCTGCTCAGTTTGTACCCCACTGCTATCATGTTTACAGCATACTCAGAAAGCTTTTTTAGAGGAAATTTACAAAGTGTATTCTAATAAGGAGCTGTCAGAGTTGTGGGTGTGTGACCACCATTACAGATGCTTTGGTTCTGTTCCCCTCTAGAACGTGGCAGAGCGGCAGCAGGAGTACAAAGAGAAACTCCAGGGGATCTGTGATCTCCTGACCCAGACTGAAAACCGCCTGATTGGGCACCAGGAAGCCTTTGTGATTGGAGATGGCACTGTTGAGCTAAAGAAGTACCAGTCCAAGCAAGAGGTAGAATTTGGTTTTGCATGATTAGTTCTCTGTTGATATTAAGTTTGATTACTATTATTTGGAAAGCAGTTAGGATTATTGACAAATAGCTCCCATTTTAGTTTTTCTAAGACAGCATATACTCCAGGGCTCCTGAGCTGTACACTTTATACTAAGGGTTACATTTTCAACTTCAAGCAAGTCATATAATTTTCTTGACTGGTTTTTGGTGGGATATTGAGTGGACAAAATACAAAGGAGGTTTGGTAATGGAAATACCTTATGTGATGAATTCAGACTTGGATACATTTAAGGCCAGTCCACTCACTTTCAAATTGGGTGAAATACCCATCAATTTGGGTTCTTTCTCTTTCTTAGCTTTTTCTTATTCCTTTCATGTTTCCCTGCAGTTTGTCTCTTTCCATGGAAGGAACATACAATAATGACAGATAAAGGTATCTTTATTTTGGTGTCAGAAAAAAGAATGTTCTCATTGTAATTAGCTAACTCTTGATCCAAATCCCAGACACTACACATGTTAGCTTTGTAATTGAATCTTTTTAAGTCTCGGTTTCTTCATTGGCCATAATCCCATTACCATGTCATTATAAAAGTTAAGTCAATATTGGTGTTCAGTGACAGGCACAGTTAACATCACAATGTTGTGGTTCAGTAAGTATCTCTTTCAGTTCAAATACTCAGAAAACTTTGAGGAGTCTGGAAAGCATGGGAAAATAATATGAAAGCTTAAACAAAGTATGATATAGGGAATTAAAACGCCAAGTAAAGGAGGAACAGAAGAACAAATACATAGAGAAATCTAGACAGAAGGAAGCTATTGCTCCTGAGGAGAATTCTTAATGCTGAGCTTCCTAACACCTGAAACAAGGGAGCAAACATTACATATTATGGAGCTCTGGTGTTTAAAAGAGATTATTATAGTAGAGACACTATTTTAGGAACAACTTAGCTTATAACTTACAGAACTATGTGTTTTTATCCTGAGCACATATTCAAAATGAATGTTTAGAAATAATAAATAATATGGTCATGTATTTAAAAGCTTTTATAAATGCACTCACACAGTGTAAAAAATCTGGTATACTCGAGTTTATATAGATTATATACTGAATACTTCATTGTTTTCAATGTCTTACAAACCATGTCTCTTTGTCAAACATGAAAGCCTCATACATTTTTTTAATGCTGTTTGAGATTTCAAATTATATTAAATATTGTGATTTAAATAAACCAACTCCAATGAACATACTCAGTGTTCTTTTTCAGCCTGTATGTGCAGGATTATCCTTCTTTTGCTCATCTCCCTTTTCAGAATTACAACTTTGGAAAAATTAAATAGGTAGTAATTTCATAAAATTTTTTTCCTTTTCTATTATAAGGAATTACAGAAAGATATGCAAGGAAGTGCACAGGCATTGGCAGAAATAGTGAAAAACACAGAGAACTTCTTAAAAGAGAATGGCGAAAAGCTGTCACAAGAAGACAAGGCTTTGATTGAACAGAAGCTCAGTGAAGCTAAAATAAAGTGTGAACAACTTAATTTAAAGGCAGAACAGTCAAGAAAGGAGCTGGATAAAGTTGTGACAACAGCAATCAAGGAAGAAACTGAAAAGGTCCTTATATGATTATGTGGTACACTGTTGCTTTGTTAGGAATAATTAGTATAACAGCCTCTGGATTCATTAAGTGCTATCAGGTGGCGGTGAGCAACGACTAGCACCAGAGAGCGGAATTCTGGGTTTCCAGGTTTATAATTGGCCAAATACTACACAAAGTTTGAAGAGTTAGCCCTGCTTAACTTTTTTTTCTTTATTTTTATTGTTGGCACTATTGCAGAAGTCCTAATTCCCCCCCCCCCCCCCCCACCTACTTCCCCGCCTCCCTCTGGGCATCGTCTCACTGTCTGTGTCCTACACAGACGCTCTTTGCCTAATCCTTTCACCTTCTTTCCTCCGGTCTCCCCTCCACTCTGATAGCTGTCTGTTGCCTGTTTTTGTGCCTCTGTTTCTGTTTTGTTCTTCATTTTGCTTAACTTTTTAAAAAAGTTTAAGTGGGGTTGTGAGACTTTCTACTTGTGAAATGTGTGGGGACTCAGTCATTACTACAGTTAAAATTTCGGAATGTATTTTTAAGAGCAGTGGAAACTTCAAAGTAACTTCCTATTTCTCTAAGGTTTAATTTTAATGTGTTCAGTTTTCGAGGTATGTCAGTTTTTAGTATTCCCACTCTAACTTTAAATGATACAAATATGTACTTTGGGGATGTCTTAAAGCTAATACCTTGGCCATATTCAGAATACCCATTGTCCCTCTCCCCTGCCCCACCCCCCACCCAGGTTGCAGCTGTGAAGCAGCTGGAAGAGAGCAAAACCAAAATAGAAAACCTTTTGGACTGGCTGTCAAATGTTGACAAAGACTCAGAAAGGGCAGGGATAACACAGAAACAGGTAATTGAACAGAATGGGACTCATTTTCAAGAAGGTGACAGCAAGTCGGCAATTGGAGAAGAGGACGAAGTTAATGGTAACCTGTTGGAAACGGATGTGGATGGGCCAGTTAGAGAGGAGAATTCCACTGAGGAGAATCTGAACCAGCAGTACCAGAAAGTTAAGGTTTGTTGTCTAATGATATTGTAAAATTCTGTTTTCAGGTTTATAAAGATAGGAACAATTTAGCACATGAGATATCTTTTCAAACCTTAATGACCATTGAGTATCAGGTCTTTTTTTTTCTAGGTTCATTCTTATGTCAAAGAGAAATTGTGAGAGTTCTAAGCAAATCAAAAACAATGAGGAATAAGTCATTAGATGTGGCATTCTTATAAAGTAAAGCAGGGTTAAAAGGAATTAAGAGAAATAATACTACTAAAGCTAAGATTTATAGAGCAGTTATGTGGTCCAGGTACTCTTTTTAGCTCTTCCCATTTTAACTTATTTAGTTCTCACAGCTACTCTCTGAGGTTTTTATTCTGATTTTATGGATGGGGAAACTATAACTTAGAGAGGGAAAGTAACATGCCCAAAATGACACATTTAGTGAGGTATGGATTGTGGATTTAAAATCAGGCCATGAGCTCAGCCACTCTGCTCACTTCTAACCGGTGTTTGGAGACCAGCTTGCTATGCGTTCTCTGCACCTCAGGTCTTCCGTGCAGGGAACACTGTTGTTGGGAAGAGGAGCGAGAGCCCTTCTAAAAACTCACTGCACATTGGAAGCTAACAGAGGTGCCACTACAGAAGCAAAAGAAGTTTTGGAAAACTATTTTAAAGTGTCATGTAATCAATGGTTTTATTTCAGGGTTTGTTGTTTGGTAGTGAGGTGACTGGACTTTAGGACTTTTGCAGTTCTTTGAGTTTTCCTCCGAGTTGGAGTGTTTGGAATAGAATTCTCTCTGTGAGGTGGATTCTTACGTTACAGGAAATATAAGTTAAACCAGAGGAAGTGGGGGAGTATTTACTGTATCACACTGTCAAGGGGCAATTACAGGACCTTATTGTAATTGTCTCTTACAATGAAAAATCAGGTGTATTCTGAAAGGATTATGAGTCAGTTACAAACAAGTCAGGAAAGGTTGGTAACTTGACCCAAGTAGTAAAAAATACCAGGGGGTTGACTCAAACATATAGAGGCCAAATAGGAAAGCCTATGCTTTTAGCCATAACACGACGTTTGCCTTCTGATCTTTTAACTTCTAAGAATAGGAGATTCTGAAAGTGCTTTAGAAATTCCACGTCTCCTGGTAGAATGGAGAGCCTGAGGGCCGGGCATGGCTCTGTGTCTCGTTCTGTGTTTGTGCCACGTGTCCCAGGCCAAGCTGTTCTCCTGCAGCCTGAGTTTTCTCATCTGTCCAAGGAACTTGATGGATCAGATTATTTGTAAGGTATTCTATGTGTTTTTCCAGCCTACTGTGTGCAGAAGACCTATTGGAGGATAGTATATGAAGGTAATTTGAATATCAAAGATATAGCCTGAGTGGGAAAAGTTATTAAGACAAAAATATTTATCCGGGGCCACAGTGGCAGGCATTGTTGTAGACAGTTCAGATACAAATGCTAATGATTCTATTCTCAGCTGACTGCCTTGGATCAGACTTATAAGAGAATAATCGCCCTGCAGTAATGCTTCTCAGCCTTTTAGTTCGCAGCATATATTTACCCCCCAGGTGCTAGCATTGTTCCAGGTCCTTAGGGTTCCCCAGGGAGCAAAATAAATTCCCTGTCCTGGTGCTTACACACTAAGGAGAGATGCAAATGGGGCAGGCAATAAATAACCAAATTCTATGGGATGTTAGAAGGTAACTTTTTGCTAAGAGAAGAATGTTGAGTTGGGTATGGTGGTTGAGTGTGGGGTTGGGAGCAATTTTCAGAGCTAAATAGGATCATCAGAGTAGACCACAATGAGATGGTGAGATTTGTACAAAGACTTCAAGGAGATGGGGGGTTGCCAAGCAGATGTCTGAGGGAAGAGCTGTTTTTAGGCAGGAGAGCAACTGGGGAAAAAACTCTGGAAGCGCCTAACAAGGTGGGGGTGAAGGTAGGGATGGGAGGGCCTGGAGTGTTTGGCACCGCCTGGGAGAGGGCAGGGGTGCAACAAGAGCTCTGGGATCAGGTCATTTGGCTGCATGAAAGCCAGTATGAGAAATGTGGGAAATTGCCCATAAGGATTATTATCCTTTTGGTCATATTTGCATGGCATATGGGGGTGAATAAAAGAAGCTGCTTCTGGCTGGAGAGAAAGGGTCTCTCAGCCTCTTTGAGGCCCCCAGCTTCCCTGAAGCCTGAGCTATTTAATCACCAGCTCTGCACACACGTGTCCTGTTTGCAGCACACCCACCGGAAGCTCTGCTTTCAGACTTCAATGTGCATTTTAATCTCTGTCAAGCATCAGGCTCTTTGGGCAGTGTGCTACACATGTGATATTACAAAGTCCTTTCAGCATACCTGTGCCATGTATGGGTCATTATCTCTGTTTTCTACATGCAGGACACTGAGGCCCAGTGAAGCTAGTTAGCTACAATATTCTTTTATTATATGTTTCTCTAACTTAATGGGGCTTCTGTGAATGTGTATTGTTCTTGATTAATTATTGCCATAGTGTTTTTACAACTTTAAAATTGAAAATTTTTTTTCTACTTAGGTGTCCTTTCAGGATCATTTCATAATAAATAATATAATACCCATTTGCTCAGTGATTAGGTGAAGAACTTAGCAGTTTCTTTTAAGATGGTTGTGAGGAAGCAATGAGTAAAATGAGATCTGATCGTAGATGCTTGTTTTAGAATTGGAAGAGAAATCTGTTACATTTCCCTCCCAAACTTCTCAAAAACAGTACTTACCCTATGTGATTATGTAATCACATAGGGTGATTATATTTATATGATATAAATTAGAAGATTGGAAATTTTCTAAAAAATAAGATTAGAGTGTTCAAAACGTAGCTTTTGCTATTCTGAAATTCACCAGTAAAAGGCAAATACTGTGTATTTTGGAAAGGCTGACAAGAAGCAAGTTGTCTGTCTGTAGATCATTGAAGTCTGTAGGTCCCGAGGCAACAGGGAGTTCCCCCAGCCTCCATGCTACCCTGTCACTGCCCTGAAGTCACAGTGGATTTGATTTCTTTCACTCAGGCCCAGCACGAGAAGATCGTCTCTCAGCACCAAGCCGTCCTCGTGGCCACGCAGTCCGCACAAGCCTTGCTTGAGAAACAGGGTCACTATCTCTCTCCTGAGGAGAAAGAGAAACTGCAAAAGAACATGAAGGACCTGAAAGCACATTACGAAACTGCACTGGCCGAGTCAGAAAAGAAAATGAAGTTAACTCATTCTCTGCAGGAAGAGCTAGAGAAGTTTGATGCTGACTATAGCGAGTTTGAGCACTGGCTGCAGCAGTCGGAACAAGAACTGGAAAACCTCGAGGCAGGTGCAGATGACTTCAGTGGTTTAATGACCAAACTGAAGAGGCAGAAGAGTTTCTCAGAAGATGTCATTTCTCACAAAGGGGACTTGAGGTACATCACAATTTCTGGAAACAGGGTGTTAGAAGCAGCCAAATCTTGCAGCAGAAGAGATGGAGGTGGCAAGGCTGACCAGCATAATATTGACACTTCGGCCACTCACAGAGAAGTCCAGAGCAAACTGGATCATGCTACTGATCGGTTCAGGGCTCTCTATTCTAAGGTAATTTTGTTTTTGTCTTTTAAGGAAAAGATCAATCTGTGATTATAGTTTTTATTCTATCCTCTTAACTTTTGTTTTTGAATTAGAAGTGAGAAACCTAAAAACTGAAGCAGGGAAAATAAGATAATTTTAAATTTTATCTTGTTTACCTCAGATGTATTTGTCTTCTTTACTTTAAAAAAGTGTATTTAAAGATTAGGAGCCTAAAGTTATTTTTTCAGTTTTGAGTGATTTCTAAAACTCAGTAATACACAATTTGACCACCAGGTGGTGTTTATGTTTTGTCTCCAAGCAAACAGAATAACTTGCTAATTTTTGCAGCTTCTCGAGCTTGAGAACTAGTTTTGTCTCAGACAATTTCCTTCACAAATACTGCCAGTGTGTGTTTTACAGATATATTTGATCAGTGTATTATTTTAATACTTAATGAGTCACAGACTGTTTCAGCTTCATATTCCCTTGGACAAGTAAAAGAGTTGCTTTATTTTTTAAACAAAAGTAAGAAAACATTCCCCTGATTGTATGTTGAACAGCCTGACCAAAGCTACACAATGCATATGAAGAGCATCGTTGACACTCTTCATTCTGATCTAGAGTAGTTACCTTCCTCGTGTTAATCTTTTGTAACATACAGAAGTGATTCATTAAGCACCTTGAAAACCTTTCCATCAAATACATATCTAGACACATAGTATATAAAACCTAGTGGAAATGGGCCTGGTAGATCAGCCTCCTCTGCTGACTGATGTCCAAATCCTCAGTTGGACTTGTTAGAGGATGCTTCTTCATATAAAGGAGAAAATCTTAGTCCTATAGTTTCACCTCACGTTGGTCAGAGTCCGGTGTTTTCTAAGTTACGGAACTCATATTCTAAGGTTATTTATCATAAAAATAATAGATTTTAATTCTCCACCCTTTTATTCCTTTGATTTTTTTAGTGTAGTGTCCTTGGGAATAATCTTAAAGATCTGGTGGATAAATATCAGCACTACGAAGATGCTTCATGTGGACTTCTTTCTGAGCTCCAGGCCTGCCAGGTCACAGCGAGCAAACACTTATCTGAACCCATTGCTGTGGACCCTAAAAATCTGCAAAGGCAATTGGAAGAGACTAAGGTAAAGAGGAGAGAGAGACAGAGACAGAGAGAGAGAGAGAGAGAGAGAAAAAGGACCTAGCCCTTCAATAGTCATACTGAAAACCTTTCCTTTTCCCAGTCTTGTGATGGTTTCACCTAAGGAAAGGGAACAAAGGATGGAAAAATGTATTTCTCCCTCTAGAGGGAGTTGTGACTTCAGCTCTCAACCATCTGTTTATTTCTCTTTCCAATGAGTGTGTTTTTCCTACTGTTGTTGAGCTGGGTTGACTTTGCTGTTATGGCTTCTTCCCTGTATGCCGTCAGTCCTACCTCCACAAACAAAACCCAGACGGTCCGGGCCACTTGTTTATCTCTGTCCATGTTTATTTCATTTATTGTTTTTCTCCACCATTAGAGTTAAACTCCATGAGGGCAAATGTTTCTGTTCATTGTCATATCCCCAGCAGCCAAAACAGGACCTGACCCATTGTGTGTACTCAGTAAATATTTGTTGAAGAACGGACCAGTGGCAGGGAAGAAGGGGTGTCACTGTCATGCGTGGGCTTGGAGGACCAGGATTGGTATTCCTATTGAGATTCCCATGATTCATAGAGATACAAACTTTTTTTTTTAGTCAGCACAGTTCTCAAAAAGTATACCTGCTTCTTCAAAACTGCAGGCTTGATGCGGGAACAGCATAACTGTGGAGGCCTCAGCCATGCCCACAGTGACTGGGAAAGTCTCTGCTTCTTAAATTTAAAGCATATTTTAACATCCTAATGTAAGGAGAGATAATTTTTGAAATATCTTATTCTTAATCCATAGGACCGATAATTTTGAGTTTGAACGTTTAATTTCATAAATCCATTCTTTGATTCCTTTCAGCAGGTGAGTGTAGTGTTACTGCTGCCATAACTAGAGAGTAAACACTGTATTGCCAGTTAAACAACTGCCTTTCAGAACTTAGTTACAGAATCAAAAATCATTACCGTGCTGTTAACAAGGAGAACAGGTCCCGACTGAGTGAGCTTCACATTAGGAATTGCCCGAGACTGGTGACTTGAGGCTGGAAGAAAGCTAAATCATACCTTGCGGTGCCATGTGGCAGTTTAAGACCAAGGCAGAGAGAAGGGGGATGCGAGCATGGGGTGAGAGGAGGGAGGAGACACATGGAAAGGAAAGGAGGATGGGGACCCTGCTTCTTTCCTGGACTGGGCTTGGGACCAGCCATGGGGCTAGGTCATGTCAACTGACACGTCCCCCTTCCAACCTCTCACTGATTACTGAGGTGGCTCTAAGTCAGGAGACTTCTATGAGCTGGACAAGTGCCCAAGTTCATCCTTTTCTGGTTCAGGCTGGAGACCAAGATCATAATCTTTCAGTGTTCCCTGTCACTGATGCTTCTCTCATGTTTTAATTTCACTGAAGTCCATTAAAAACAATATATGGTACTCATTTGAATACTTTAATTTGTAGTTTTTTCCCCAAAGTAGTGCTATAAATCACCACTATGGCTAAATTATAATCTGATACCATGTTAGGAATAAAAACTCTTGACGCTTTGAACATAATTATGGAGAGAAAAAGCATGGGATGTTTTGAAGAGAAAGATGAAGAAAAATGCTTCTTTTGTAACCCATTTCTAAGTTGGACGATGTTGGAGGCCCACTTTGGTACTGGATGACTTTCTAGAACCACAGCAGCACTTGGATGTGTATGTGCATTTGGTAGACACTTACGTGCCAGGCCCATTGTCAGGTTTTGTGAAGATGCAAAGATGTTAAAACCCTATCTCTGCCATTGGGGAACTCACATTCTAAAACTGCTGGTTTTTTTTGGGGGGGGGGGAGAACCCTTAAACTTTTTTTATATCCTGAATAATCACGCAGTGCGAATAAGCTGTCCCTGTGGCTTAGGTTTCAGTATGGTCACAGGTCAAGTTCCTTGAGGAGTTTCTTATATAATACTTCTCTGTAACTGGACTTCTGGGAGACTTTCCCAAGCAGATTCCCTCTGATGCAGATCCTCTGGCCGCTTGGAGCAGCTGCAGGAGCTGTAGTCAGACCAGAGACCGCGTGCTGGTCACAGTTTGGTGGGCTTTCCAACACGTGCCACTTCCTGGACACTGCCACCGTTTCTCGGCTATAAAAATAGGTGGAGGAAATTGTTGCTATTGGCTAAAAGCATTTGTGTTTTTTATTGTTGTTGTTGTTGCCATCAAAGGCTGAAATAGAAGAGGATCTTTTAAAGTCTTCCACTTGATATCTTCCTTTATTTACTCATTCATTCACTCATTTATTCCAGAAACTTTTTTATAAATATCCCTTTATTTATTCCTTAAAATATTTATTTTTCAGTTACAGTTGACATACAATATTATATTAGCTTCAGGTGTACAACACAGTGATTAGACATTTATATAACCAATGAAGCTATCACTCTGATAAATCTAGTGACACCATACATAGTTATTACAATATTATTGACTATATTCTCTATGCTGCATTTTACGTCCCCATGACTACTGTGTAAATGCCAGTTTGTACTTCTCAATCCCTTCCTCCTTTTCACCCATCCTCCCAACCCTCCTTTGGCAACCATCAGTTTGTTCTCTGTACCTCTGAGTATGTCTGTTCTGTTTGTCTGTTTATTTCGTTTTTTATATTTCACTAAGCATAATACCCTCTAGGTCCATCCACGTTATCTCAAATGGCAAGATTTCATTCTTTCTTATCGCTGAGTCATATTCCATTGTGTGTATGGACCACATCTTCTTGATCCATTCATCTATTGATGAGCACTTAGGTTGCTTCCATATCTTGGCTGTTGTACTTAATGCTGCAATGAACATAGGGGTGCTTGTATGTTTTTGAATTTGTGTTTTGGGTTTCTTCTTATTCCAGGAACTTTTATCAAGGCCTACTATATGTCAAACAGTGGGCTAGGCAGTAATGATAGAAACCTGAACAGGATAAATTTCTAATTCTTGAAGAAGTTAGTTTGATAGAAGAGACAAATCAATCCAGTGATAGTCACAGGAGCTCCTGGAAGGGGAGTACTTAAATAGGGTTTAGGAAAGAGCTAGGGAAGGCTTCCTAGCTGAATTTTAAAGAGGGAATAAGAGCTAAGCTCAGGATGATGTGGGGGTAGGTTGCATGTGGGAAGGTTGGTGTGTAGAGATGCTAAGGCATTGGGTCTAGCATGAGCAAATAGCTAGGAAATAGCTGTGTGTTGGACATTTCAGGAACATTAAGTAGAGAAGGATGAGATTAAAGATTGAATTAAGGAATGGATTTCACTGGGCCTTTTATAGCATGCTCAAGTTTTGCATTTATTATGAAAGGAAATAGGAAGCTTCTGAAAGAGTTTAAAGAGGGGAGTGATGTACGTAGTCAGATCTGTGTTTTCCACAAAACACATTGGGGGGTTCTATTTCAAGGAAGACATTGGAGGCAGGGAGCACAGTTAGAATGCTGTTTCCAATTAAGTGAGAGATTATCCTACCACGATCCAGAAACACAGAGCAGAAGTCTGATTAAAAAAATTTAGCAGGTAAAATTGTTAGGTCTTAATGGTGGATTTGCATGTGGAAAGGAGAGCATTCAGGAGGACCCTTAGGTTTATTACCTGGGTAATGAGGTGCAACCCCAGGAGGAAGTACAGGTGTAGGGAATGAGATGATGGGTTCAGAGTTAGCTTTTTGAATTTGAGGTGACTGTTTACACCCAGATGGAAACATTCAAGAGGCTGTTGGAAACCTGGGCCCATGGCCAGGGATGAGTTCATCTATAGTCAGACATATGGGAATTTGAATTTGAAATCCAAATGTGCGACTAGAAGAGGAGCTTGAGTACCTCAAGTGAAAGTAAAGCCAAGCTTGGGGCCCGGGTGGCCAGGCAGCCCATTTGGACGGAGGTGTTAGGCAGGCAGGGCCAAACTTCTGCAAGACTTTACGGTTCCTGTCTCTACCTCTTTTCTCCTCATTCTTGCTGTTGACGTGCATCTGCTCACTCAGAGCACTCCAGGGACCTGTGTGCAGCAAACTAAAGGTTACATTATCCTTTTGAAGCAGCTGACAGTTAACTGTTTCCATTTTCTCTCTTCCTTTAAACTTTGGGGACAGAATTATTCTGGGCTCATTTCCACCTCCCTGATCACTTTTGGTCTGTCTTTTCTCCTGTCCTTATCACCTTGATATAAGTACTCTCCATGATTCTTTATAGTCTCCTTCTCTTGTATTTCTGTGCATTCTCCCTTCAGTCTCATCCCGGGGCTTGCCTCCCAGGGTTTTGTATCTAGTTGTAGCCCGTGTTCAGAGTCTCCTTTATGTCAGCGCTGCTGTTGGTTTCTGCGTGAGTGTCCCAAAATCACTTTGAAGTTGTGAATTCCCAAACAGACTCTTATTTTTGCTCCTAAACTTGCTCCCACTTTGGCTTATGAATTCCATTCATTACCTAGGCTCAAAAGCTTTGGGTACTTCTCAGGTCTCACTTTTGTCCTTTGTACCTGCCCTCTCAAGGAGAAATGTCCAGTGGAACATTCTGTAATGACGGAAATGTTCTTAGATCTGCTTGGTCCAACATGGAAGCCTCCAGTCAGACTTGGTTATTCAGTGCTTGCAATGTGCCTAGTACAACTGAGAAAGTGAATTTTGAATTCCATTTGATTTCAATGAATTTAAGTTTAAAAACCACATGTAGTTAGGTGCTACCATATTGGACAGCACAGCTGCAGATAATCAATCATCGACTCCCGTGGACTCTTCCCAACTCTATAACCAGCTCTGCTTTCTCAGCTCAGACATGCCCTCTCGATTTTATTACTGCAAAGCTGCCCGTAACTGGTCTTTGCTCCTCCTTTCGTCCCTCTGAGTGGATCCCACACAGTGTTACTGACTTAGCCTTCCCTGAGACAGCTCAAGCATGTCACCCCTCACTCCAGAGCCCTGAGTGTCTCCCTGTTGCTGCAAGATAAAGTATAAACTCCTCAGCCTGACATTTGAGGCATTTTCAGTCCTATTAGGATTTATTCAACTGTACACATTCTCACGCTGGACAGGACTCTTGTTTTCCCAAGATGTTTCCCCATCTTTGCTCCTTCTCTTTGTTCTCTACCTCCACTTCCATTTGCCCAAATCCACCCTTTCTTCAGCACCATCTCAACGCCACTGCCCCAGAGGGAACACCATTTTCCTCTCCCGTTACTGCTCCTCTCAACTTCTGGTGGTACTCTAACTCACTTTTGGCTTTTAATCACTTCCTGTCTTAGACGAGGGGATCCCTGTGAGTAAGCTCCATGTGTGTTTGATTTCTGTATTTCTCACAAAATGTAGCAATTTCTTTTTGAATATGATAGATGTTACATGACTTTTATTGAAATAACAGAAGGAAATGTGACTCAGCATCTGCTGAAATAGGGGTCCTTAGTTATATTTTTAAGTGGAGATATTTGTTTGTTGTTTGCTGGTAGTAGTGGGAGTATTGTACAAAGCCCAAAAATGGGGGTTAAGGGGCAACTCGGGCCAAGGGTGGGGGGGGTCACAAGGTCAGGAATAAGGCCAGTTATTGTGAACATATGCTCGAGATTTATTGCAAGACTGAATTTGTATTATCCTGACTGGCTGCTGCTTTTGCTAATGCTACTTTATAACTGGCTATAGTCTAAGAATTCTGGAGTAAGTTTATGATGTTGAAAAATTTCCTTTGTCCACCTTAACTTTACCTTTCTGTAAGTTATTTTCCTCCTATTGGAAATCTGTTACTTAGTCCTACCAAGTATAATTGAAGCATTCGGTCCTCCAGGCTCTCCAAGGACAGATATCAAGTCAACAGGTTGCCGTAGAGAAACTGAAAAAAACAGCTGAAGTGCTCTTAGATGCCAGGGGATCTTTGCTTCCGGCCAAGAATGAAATCCAGAAAACACTTGGTGAGTGTTCATTTCCTTGTTTTAAATGAAGGGATTCTAATGGATACAGAGAAAAGGTTCACCAGCACATACTTTTCATTCACATCCTTTCCCTGTGGAATGGTGTTTCCCATTCTGGGAGAAGGCATGCCTTGTTTGGTAGGAATGTCAGAATCTGGAAATGGGAGCTGTGTTGTTTGAAAAGAGATTATTTAGAAATTTAAATAAATTTCAATGTTATATTTAGACAATGTAACAGAAACTCTTTACCTAATTGTCACCACAGAAAGCAGAACTTTCCAAAACAGACCCTCGGTGGGCTCTTTCTGTCCAGAGCAGGAGCGAGAGTTTAAGGGGTTGAGAGACGAGCAGATGATTAGATATGTTTCACGCCAAAGAGAGCATGAACTGAATCAGAATAGAAATTTCAGATGAAGAGAACAAATAAGCTTTGCTTTTCTAAAACCACTTTGTACAGGGGGAGCCTTTTTTTTTTACAGACATCCAAACTCTTTTGATCTTGCACCCTTAACAGAGAACTTTTAGTATGTGCCCTCATATATGCACACATATTCGTCAACTACATACACATATAACTGTCTTATATTATGTGTACTGTAACTGTAAAACACACAAATACAGGGTTTCAAAGTGTAAGACAGAAATACTGATGGGAGCTCGGCCTTTGTTTCCTGTGCTCCAGTGCGCTGTCCCCACGCCCCACGCCGGCCGCACCACTGTGAGGCGCTGAGTGCAGGGACTGGGGTGGGGAGAACAGCTGTGCTGTACGTGTTTCTGTTATTTGAAGAGGCATTTTGACATTTCCCCCATTGTGAATCATACTTAGTTTGGCTTTTATTTGTTTATAGTCCATACATTATATTATTTTAAGACTTTAAAACTTCTCTCAGGCATAATTTTCTAGGAATATGTGTAAGTATATTTAAGATTTAGAGGAGTTTCTCTAGGATCTATATGATTTCTAAAAAAAATCAACCACTTAAGAATAATATTTTAGTGCATTTTGTTCTGTGCCTTTTCCTAAAATAATTTTAATGACTAAAATCAAGATTTTACTTCAGTGACAGTATTGCTTCACACAGAAGTCCAGAAATACCAGTAACACCAAAGCTGGGTTAACGTTATTAAGGTGGCTGCTCAGGGAATCACTGGCTCGGTTAAAGGGTAGCCGATGGGACCCCAGGCCAGAGCTGCCCATCTGAGACGTAGCTCACTGCCCATCATGACCTGCAGATCAGAGTATTTGCTCTTTCAAATTAGGACTCATGCTTGTACCCATTGCTTATTCCCCTGCCAGTAGCAGGGGCTCATTCAGGGCTGGCGGGCGCCCCCCCCCCCCCCCCCCCCCGCCCCCCACCCCACCATCAGCGTTCCAAGGGGCTTTATTTTGTTTTAGTGACTGGAGCCTGGTTGTCTCCGTGAGTCATCGAGGTGTAGCATCTCACTTCAGTGGACATTTGCCTATTTTCTCATGATACAATATCAGAACAATTAAGAAGAAATACTGTTTGTTTATATGGATTACGTTCCCTGGGCCAAACACAAGCATACAAGATATTTCATTTTTATAGAGATGTTTTAGGTTCAAATTTTCTTCTACTGAAGGATTCTACAGTGCATTAGACTAAAGCATTCAGAGATAATTAAATTACTTTTCAAATTCTTGGAATATAAGTGATAAATTAACAATTAAAACCAGATTGTGTCAGAGAGAGAACGTTAAAAACCAAAACCATTGTCCTTGGAACTTTTCATTGCTCTGCAGCAGAGAAAGTAGGATGTTAAAATGTAGAGCTTTACATGCAAGTGAAGACTAGAAATGGTTTTGTTTTTTTTTAAGCATCTTACATCTTCAGAATTAAAAGTACAGTTAAGCTGTTCTCAGATATGTTGACCTGTTAACCTTGTTTATTTTTCTCTTTTGTCTGGTATTAAACTTTTTAAATAAATTCTATTTGTGTATATTTAGAAGAATAATCTCAACCTTCTTTATCTATTTAATTTTATTGTATTTTTTCCATTGCCATTTATCTCCCCTACAATCACCACACTATTGTATGTGTCCATGAGCCCTTTTTCCTTTTTGCTTGATCCCTTCACCGCCACTCCCCATCTGCCAGAGCTGTCGTCCTGCTCGCTGAGTCTGTCTCTATTTTGCTGGTTACTTCAGTTTGTTAATTGGATTCCACATATAAATGAGATCATATGGTATTGTCTTTCTCTGATAGGCTTATTTCACTTAGCATAATATTCTCCTGGTCCATCCATGCTGTCAGAAAGGATAAAATTTTCCTTTTTTACAGCCAAGTAGTATTCCATTATATAAATGTCCCATAGTTGTTTTATCCACTCATCTACTGATAGACACTTGGGCTGCTTTCATATCTTGGTGATTGTAAGTAGCACTGCAACGAACATAGGGGTGCTTATGTTCTTTCAAATTAGTGTTTGGGGTTTTTTCTGATATATTCCCAGAAGTAGGACTGCTGGGTCAAAAGGCAGATCTATTTTTAATTTTTTGAGGTATCTCCATACTGCTTTCCAGAGTGGCTGCACCAGTCTGCATTCCTACCAAAGGAATAC
Source organism: Phyllostomus discolor (assembly GCF_004126475.2). NCBI lineage: Eukaryota > Metazoa > Chordata > Mammalia > Chiroptera > Phyllostomidae > Phyllostomus > Phyllostomus discolor. The sequence continues at coordinate 127,581,052 of NC_040906.2, read as the reverse complement.
CATTGTCCACATCCTTACCAGCACATACTGTTTGTTGATTTATTGATGATAACTATCTTGACTGGTGTGAGGTGATATATCTCCTTGTGGTTTTAATTTGCATTTCTCTGATGATTAGTGATGTTGAGCAACTTTTCATATGTCTATTGTCCATCTCTGTGTTCTCTTTGGAGAAGTGTCTATTCAGGCCCTTTGTTCATTTTTAAATTGGATTGTTTTTGTTTTAAGTGGACTTTTATTGTTGTATGTTTTCTCAGAACATTTGCATTTGCAAATTTCTGTGCATTTGAGTACTTTGCTTAGGATGGTGACAGAAGCTTAATTTATACATGTGTGAGAGAGAGCTAGTGCAAGGGAGAGGGAGAATTTTGATATATAAAGGTTGATTCTTGGCAAGTCTTTATGACTATATATTGTTCCTTGAGAACAGCAGTATGTGAGGGTCCCCTTTTACCTTCCATGTAGTCATCAATAAGTGTGGCTCATCTGCAATGTCGGATTGGGAATGTGCATTTACTCCAAAGATTTGCTGTGTGGACTGCTCTCGTCTCTCTGGGACAACTGAAATGTTCATGCATCTAAAACTCTCTTTGCAAATGCAGATGATACACGTATTAACTATTTTTAAAAATATTTTTCATCTTCCAGTGTGATCTTTTCTCTCTTTTTTAAGATTTTAGGTGGTGCTCTAATTATACATTATGAATTTATCATTTAAACTTTTTTCTGTTCCAGCTTTGGTGTGGAAATTTTGTGATTTCCTCTTAATGTATTTTTTGAACAGGACTAGGGCAAAGGTAACTTTGTGGATAACATCTGATTTTTTTGGACTAGATGACATTGTTGGGAGATACGACGATCTGTCCAAGTCTGTTAATGAACGCAATGAAAAACTCCAGATAACCTTGACCCGCTCACTGAGTGTACAGGACGGCCTGGATGACATGCTCGGCTGGATGGCAGGTGTGGAAAGTTCTCTGAGAGAACAAGGTCAAGTGCCATTAAACTCTGCTGCTCTCCAGGATGTCATCAGTAAAAACATTGTAAGTGACATATAAAAAGGAAATAAATAATGCCACTTTTAGATGAAAAATAAACCCAATTAAATAGCTCCAAGGGTAAGTAAATTTAAGATTAATTTAAGGACATAGAAAAACAGACATTTTCTGAATATATCTGTGGAAAGTAGTGCTTGCTCAAAAACAGATGTGTAAAATAATTTCTCTGTAAAGGAGTATAGAAAGAGTTTTGTGTCCTTTTTCATGAATATTATTCATTATAGGGGCTTACACACATTGAGTCCTATCGTGGTTGTCACTGCCTCAGCCAGCTGCACATGAGGTTAATCAGATCAATCTTGTTGTTGTCTAGCCTTTTAAAAATTAGGACCGTGGATAATCCCCAGGCTCCATTAGATCCCGGGGGTTGCTGAGTAGCAGCCACCTCCTGCCTCTCTCAGGCAACCAGCCAGCTGTTCTGTACTCTCCCTTGAAGAGATTTGGGATGGGATTCCTCGAGGGACAGATCAGACTTGTCAGTCAGTCCCAACCGTTAACCTTCCTTAGTCACAGGTTGTTAAGCTTATGTTGTTAGGAAGAGTAATTTTTAAAACTCTAGGACATTATTTGTAAACATTCTTATAAAACATATGCAATACTTGATTCGTTTCAGATGCTGGAACAGGACATCATGAGTCGCCAGGGCAGTATAAATGCCATGAATGAAAAAGTGAAGAAGTTTATGGAAACAGCAGACCCATCGACCGCATCCTCTCTGCAAGCCAAAATGAATGACTTGTCTGTTCGGTTTTCAGAAGCAAGCCGTAAACACAAAGAGAAACTTGCAAAAATGGAGGAGCTGAAAACCAAAGTAGAACTGTTTGAGAACCTCTCAGAAAAGCTTCAGACGTTTTTAGAGACAAAAAGTCAGACCCTCACTGAGGCAGATGTGCCAGGAAAAGATGTTACTGAATTGTCTCAGTATATGCAGGTATGTCTCCCTTGGTTTCCACGGGGCTGGTCAAGTACATGAACGGTTGAGACAAGCTCATCTGTTTATTGGCAGAATTATAATTAGCCATCATCATTTCATTTGCTGATGGATCAGTAAAGATCTCTGCTTTCTTTCTTTACAAAGCACAAAGCCCAGCTTCCCCTTGAAGCCTTTGCTCACTGATTGGAAATGAACACCGTATCTCACACATACACTTTTCACATATCATAGATGATGTAAGCTTCTTATGTGCCAGAACTCACAAAGAGACAGATGTAAAAAGTGAATTTTTCAATTAAGTGAAGCTTACTGTGTTCTAAACAACCTGCTTGCATGTTTATTTATGTTTAGAATACTGACCATAGGGCAGGACTGTTTTCATGTCAGACTCTGGTCACATTCGCACTTCTTGATGGGATGCCATTTGAAGATCTAGCAACATCTTACATTGATTGGATATCTAAATGCTTTGTAGGAATCAACTTCTGAATTCTTACAACGCAAGAAAGATCTGGAAGTTTTGCACAGTCTCTTGAAGGAGATATCCAACCATGGCTTACCAGGTGATAAGGCCCTGGTTTTTGAAAAAACAAATAATTTGTCCAAGAAATTCAAAGAAATGGAGGATACCATCAAAGAAAAGTAAGCACCACTGCAGAAATTGGATTTTATTCCATATGATACTAATTAGAATGAGTTATTTTTATTTACTTACATAGATACCTGAAACAACTTTGAACACTTGAGAATAAGCACAGACTACTAGATAAGTGCTTTTGTGTTGATCTTTTTTTTGCTATTAAAATTAAATGTAGTTTTGTTAAAATATTTAGGAGGGAAATTCAAGACATCATACATAAAAGTAGACAGCATTATGTGAGGAAAATGGTGGTGGTAGCATATTACTGAAAATAACCTGAACTTACTGTAGTGTCTGAAGCCTTTGGCAAATACCACCTTTTTATTTGCAAAGGCAGAAATAACCTTAAGATAGCTCATGATCTGTTGTTGTCTGGGTTCAAGTCAGAGCCTGGCTTTTTTTTTTTTTTTTTTTTTTTTTTTTTGTAAAACAGTTTACTTGCTTTGAGTTGTTGATAAGACATGACTCTATGAACAGTCAAGATAAGAAACAAGAGAATGAACCTAAGCTGAGCTATGAAGCTGTACAGGGCTAAGCCTTGTGACTGAACTTTTGTGTTTCTGATCTCATGTGAGTTTAGCACACATAGAACATCTGGTTTCGCTAACATTTATACTGAAGACCCCCCCAAATAGAAAATCGTCATTTCTCTTTCAACTATTTGTTATTTCTTCATAATTCTCTACCTAAAGCTACTGAGTGCTGTCTGTACTTCTTAAGGAGCTCTATTTTCCGTCTTGTCATATAATATTTAATCCATATTTTAAACAGAAGAAATGATCTTGGTTGTCTTAGGTAAACTCTAGGTTGTTTCTTTCAAATGGATTCGATTCTAAAACCATGCAGCCATCAGCAATTAGTCCAGCCGCAGTGCGCTTTTATGTGCCAGTATTCCACACACTTGCACATGTGCACATGTTACCCACATGTCGTCCACGTTCCCAGCCTAACTGTCTCCGCTGTTCCGGTGCTAGGCATGTGCCCCCCTCCGTGGTGTGAGTGAGGTACAGAAAGATCCACGTAGTTAACCTAGGAGCTTCCTCAATATCTGTAGGGGAGACAGCCATTAAAACTTTTCAGCACTAGGTCTAACCTCTTTTGGTGCCTGAAGTCTGTGCTTTAAAGCACCTGCTTTTATCCATCCACTAAAGCGACTGTAGTATAGTGTGAGGACCACTAGGTGGCGTGATGTTTTCCTCATGTCTGTGATGTGTAAATGTTTCCCCTCTGGTTCTGTGCCTGCTGGCAGTAAGCTCCAATAAAGTGGACAGATCAAAGCTCATTGAATCTAAATAATGTTAAAACTGTTTATATAGGCTTTATGTAGCATTATGGAGTGCCATTACATATGGGGTACAGATTTCTTCTCCCAACTTTATCTATAGACCTTGCCTCTGAGAATTAGACAAATTCTCATTTGATTTCATTTACTACCTATAAACCTTTCCTCCTGTATCAAATGGTTAGAGTGTATGTGGAGGAAGATTTTTCTTAATATTAAACCTGATTTTAGAAAAAATACTTAATAGTGATTAGTCCTTTGGAACATCTCCTTTCTGTGGCTTAAATTCGTCAATAATTTCTGTATCTAGAAAAGAAGCTGTGTCTTCTTGTCAAGAACAGATGGATGCTTTCCAAGTCCTGGTTAAATCATTAAAGTCATGGATAAAAGAAACCACAGAAAGAGTTCCCATTGTGCAGCCTTCTTTTGGTGCAGAAGATTTAGGAAAATCTTTGGAAGAAACCAAGGTGAATCATCGTGTCTAATACTAATTGCTCATTTGCCTGTGTTGGTAATTAGAGGTTCAGATTAATAGTGGTTTCCTTGTTTTTAGTGTCACATAAGTTAGATCCTCATGTAGGTACAGTATGTTTTGGTTATATTTGGAAATCATGGCATGGGGCTATCTGATCCTTTGAGGAATTAATTTGTTTTTTTAAAAGAGATGGTTAGTGAGTTGTTGACTCTTATAGAAACTAATTTCCCTTCCTTACAAAATCTCTGCTTAGTTTCAGCCTATTTTTTATGCCATGTCTCATAATGTTAAGTAATAGAATCACCTTTAACTTAGCATTTTACTGTAACCTGAGCATAACACTGTAACCAATATTTGAAAATAGAAGTTAATTTAATCTCCATTACAATGTGTACAAGTCTTTTTGGCATCTGAGTTGTCAAAACCTATGGCCAGTTGCACCAATTTTTATACTCCAAATTTGTGAAGGTGTGTGTTTCTCAAAATTCATTGAAATTTTGATGATTAAAATATACTCTTAAATGGAATTTTGAATTCCTATTTTTTAAATTGTTTCCAGTATAGGTCTTGTAACCTGACTGTTACCTGGTATAGTGCTGTATGCTTACAGTTGACAGTTTAGAACCCATGGCAGCCAGGCAGAGCCGGGCTTCCACTGCGGCTGGGAGCAGAATGCAGCTGACCCTGCTCCACTCCTCACTGCTAACAGTGTCAACGGTCACCCGGGCTGTTGGAGCACATAGGGATGCTGCCTTGTTCTTCCATCCACTCCCCCACAAATCGGGACCCACAACCATTATTGCTTTAAGACATGTTTAAGAAACCGGATTGTAATGTGTAACTTTGAAAATCTTATGAAGACTGAAAAATAATGTGTTTTTATACCTCAAGAAATTACAAGAAGAGTGGAGTTTAAAAACACCAGAGATTCAGAAAGTGAACAGCAGTGGGATCTCACTATGTAACCTAATAAGTGCCTTGACCACCCCTGCAAAGGCAATAGCGGCAGTTACATCAGGTATGTGTTTTGTTTACATTCATGGCAAGACCCGCAAGAATTGGGCTGGCTCATGATCATGTTATTTGTGTGTTATTTTTTAAATCAATGCATAAAATAATCTCAGAAATACAAAGGAAAGTAACAAGAAAGATGGCACCGATAAACATGCTAAAAGCTCTGATGGAAAAGTATCTGTACTAGTCAGATTTTAAATCCTGCTCATGTTTTATTTTATGGAAGACTACAACTAAAATATAGGCAAATTAATTTGTAAGAAGAAGAAGCATTATATTGGGAAAGGGAAAGATCAGATCAGATTTGTTTGTTTTTTACCTTAATGAATGGAGATGTTAAACTTTGATTTGAAATACTTGATGTAGAAGTGAGTCTGGCTTCCTGGGAAAGAGGAGGTGAGGGAAGGAAACAGGTTCTTTTCTGTAGAGTGGACCTCACATTTTATTCCCAGCTGCTTCTACTCCTCACACTCTTCACAAAGAAAACAATTATGTAATATGTTAACCAGTACATCTAAATCACAATCTTTATTATGGTTGAATCACTCTTTTCAACAGAAAGGGAGGCTTGTGTATAAATAATGATTCTATTGATAAAATTAAGTTGTGGGAATAGTGTTAAATTTAAAACATACTTACATTGTTGTCAATTTCAGTGTTTTTAATTTTTCTAAATCCAAGAACAGACAGAAGGCAGATCCCGTATCTTTATTCTGAAAGTTTCTGTGGTTTCTGTGTCCTGCCCAGCCCCCGGCTGTCCCTGCTGTGAGAGACGTTCCATCGGGGCGCTCAGCCAACCATTTATTCCGTTCCATGAACCCCATTCCAGGCCGTGCTCCTGTTTTATGTGATGTGATGAGCTTTCTTTTCTCTCCTTATCAGATTTCATGAAATGTCAGGTTTATTTTTAAGGAAAGGAATTCCGTGGTGTTTTATTTTAGTTCTTTATGTCCACTTTCTATTTGCAATAAGTAAAAATGAAGGGGGGTGTAGAATTTGTGAAAGATGGTGAAGGGATTAGCCAAAGAACATTTGTGCATGACCCAGGGACACAGACAACGATATGGGGATTGGCTTGGAGGGGCGAGTGCGGGGCTTATAAGGGTGAGCACAGGGAGAAAAAAGCAGGGACAACTGTAGTAGCATAAACAATAAAAAAAGAAAATCAAGTTTATATTGCCCTTTAAAAATATTTTTCTATTCTTGATAACTACTGAAAATGGTAGGAATTAATCTTGAGCATCTACAGGATATTTTCTCTTTCATCTGAAATGCCATTGTTTGTGTTGTTTTTAAAGGAACAAAACTTAGATTAAGATTCAGATATTTAAATGTTTCATTTGTTTAGAATTGCTCTCATGTGGTTAGTTTTGGAAAATGTCTTTGTGTGTTGGATAGATAGCCAATGCATACTTGAACAACAGAGTCTAATTATCTGTTTAATATTCTAATTATGGAAAAAGGTACCAAGGCTACATATTTATATAATTAAAAGAAATAATAATTATTACTCACTGAGCAGTTTTGACTTTCCAGGCAATATAGGTTTACTGTATTTATTTCTTACTGTGGTCTCCCAAGATAGGCATTATTTTCCCCATCAGTTTGGTGAGGTGGTGACTAATTTGTCCAATCACACAGCTAGTGGTGGTGAGTGGGGCTGGGGGGTGTGGGGGTGTTGGGGGGCTGGCCCAGGTGAGTGACATGCAGATGCCCAGGCCCTCAGCCCCTGTGCTTTCCTCTGTCCCTGTTGCAGACCCAGTGTGAGTTTAGCAATAGGATTTTTTTCTTTTTTACTTTTAACTTTTCTGTCCTGTTGTTTTACATCACTCTACCTCTGTGCAAACCATGATCACACTGTGTAAATGCACTGATGGTTTTCAACTGCTTTAGTAAGGCAGAAACTCTTTGTCCATCAGTCTTGTGTGCTTCGTGCGACACTCACATTGAGCAACTCCTAGAGACTTGATCACTAACGTAGCTGCCAACAAAGACACTTCACCACAGAATCATGTTCTAAACTCACAATTAATGAGTAATGTATACAATGCACATTTACTGAAACTCTCATGTTTAAGGTGATCATGTCACTACTTGAAGAATGAATTTTGTATAGAAGAAACGATGTGGCTTGATCTTTACATTTCGAACTTTCAGTTAATTTTGAAATTGAATCAGTACTTTATATTTTCAAATAGTAACAACTTGTTAAAATAATGACTGCTGAAAGGGGTTTGACTTCATGTCACCTACTATTAGTGTGTAGAAATACTGTGGAAATCTGTGATGACTTCAGTGGTAATATTTTCACAGGTGGAGTGATGTTAAATGGTGAAGGAACAGCCACAGATACTCAGGAAATTTTGGCAAATAAAGGTGAATAGTAACTTTAAGTGCTTATTGATTACAATAAATTGGTATTCTTTTTTGAGAGGAAGTCTTTTCAGAGGTGAATAGTAGTTATATTAAAATATCAAATGAATTAAAATTGTATTAATATATAGTCACATTCTCCATAAATATATTTATATGGCATCTTATATAATTTTGTTCATCTGAAATTAGTGAAATCCAGTAGTTCAGTTTGGCCTTTGGTTATGTTTCCCTCTTTTTGATTAATGTGAGATATTTTTTCAGTGGACATATTACTTAAGCTATTTTCTTGAGTTTGTTACCTGAAAAATTAATATTTTGTGGTTTTAGTTTTTTTATTCTATTTAAAATATCTATTTCATTTCACTTGTATTACATAGTGTCCCTAAATTATTTGTCATTAAATAGCATTATAAGATGATCTAACCTATTACTTCTAAAAATTCTGACTTTATCATAGTAGGCTTAATATTCACAAAATAGAAGCGTATATCCTATAAAGCAAACTTTTCTTTTCTAGAGCTCTACTCTAAACATCCTGAAAATGTGTCAATGTAATAATTTGTCTTATTCATAGGATTAACATCTATTAAAAAAGATATGACTGACATAAATCACGGTTACGAAGAGCTTGGCCTGTTACTTAAGGACAAAATAACCGAGCTGAATAGTAAACTCACCAAATTGCAAAAGGCTCAGGAGGAATCAAGTGCCATGATGCAGTGGCTACAGAAGATGAACAAAACTGCAACAAAGTGGCAGCAGGCACCCACACCTACAGACACTGAAGCTGTGAAGACACAAGTTGAGCAGAATAAGGTATATTCTGGGGATGCACTTACTGAAGATATGGAAGAGAACAGACAAGCGTCTGAAACTGAGCCCTGGTGGTCAGGAGCCCTGTTGTGATTTCTTGCTCCATTACCTTTAGGAAATAATTTGCCATTTGGTTTAATGTGCCTTTCTGAATAGATTGATGATAACAATTACCTATTTTTGTGCACAGACATTATAAAGATGAGTGAACTGTCGGGTATAAGCAACTTTGCCACCTTTAAATCAGTTTAAGTCTAGGATTTTAACCAGTCAGCTATTGGAAATGATTTATTTAAGGGCTAAGTGTACAGTGTATTAGGGATCTGTTCTGTCTGGTATGAAAGAGGGGAGCTCATGCTTTCCTGTTCTTTAATAGACAGTATTTCTTTCCACAGCCATCAATATTGGGGAAATAGTTTTACTTTGTGGCAGTGATGGCAAAAATGTTTACAAATTACTAACCTATATTTGAACTCTTATTTTGAGTTGTCCAGAAAAGTGTTTATTCACTAGCATATTCTCAAATCTGCCAGTCTTTGTCAAGACTGAGTTTCATGTTAATTACAATCTTTCTGATGTCATTTTCTTTTTTTTTCCAAAATGATTTATTTGAGAATAATATGAAGTTCTTCCTAGGTAATGGAGTGAGCCATTATCCCTATAGCAATAGCATTCCTTTGGGATTCTTTTATCAGATAACTGAAGACAAGTGAGAATAAGAAGGAAAATACCTAACTGTTCAATCCAGATCCTCACCCATGTCAGCGTTTAGAGCAAAACTTTTCCTTTTCTGGTCATGCTAGAGAAAAAAAAATCTCTATCATAATTGAGTTGCTGTCTTTTGATATGGACATGCATTAATGTAGCTACTTTATTTTTCCCCCCTTGTTAGTCATTTGAAGCAGAACTGAAACAAAATGTAAACAAAGTGCAGGAGTTGAAAGACAAGTTGACAGACCTGCTGGAGGAGAACCCGGAGACTCCCGAGGCCCCCAAGTGGAAACAGATGTTGGCTGAAATAGGTGTGTTGTGTGGCTTGCACCAGAGTCTGTGAACAGAAGCTTGGTCTTATTTTAAAAAAGCCCTAATCTTTATCAGAAAACATGTATCCAATAACCTCCCTTATCTTGGGATTTGCTTTGATGTTTCACAACCTATTTTTGCATATTTAAAAGTGTCACTTCAAATTAAATTGTGCTAATGTGGCATATTTTATGTTACAGGTTTTTTTTCTAAACACAGTAACTAAATTTATTTTTATGAAGAAGATAGATACTTGTTAATAACATGCTGTGCATTGAATGACATGTTTTCATTATTGCTTATTTTTTATTAGATTGTTGGTGCTTCTAATTTTTCATGCTTTATTTTATTTTAATTTAAATATTTCTTTTAGTTTATTTCTCCGGAAAAGGTAGGCTCCCTTCTCCTCCATGGGGGTCCTTTTGGGACTCCTCCAGCTCCTACTCTGTGCTCTTCTCTCCCCCAGCCAGTGTCAAAAAGTAGCTCCCCGCAGAAGTCTGGTGGTTTCACTTCTGGATTCAGAGTCATCCTATTGTATCAGTCTTGTCCTTATGTAAACCTTGGTAAAGGTTCCTCCTTGGTAAAGAATTTTTATAAGCCCTGTTACCACCCCTTTTCATTTGTATAACAATAGGGAAAATGAGTGTAAGACAATGATACTAGTTTTCCCTACTTCATAGAATTGCTTTTCAGAATTCAGTGAGTAAGTGTGTGTGCAGCTAAGATGAATACTGCCTGACGCATAGTGAGTGAGTGCTCTGTGTTTGCTATGATGATAATAAGAAGTATTTTACTTTCAATCATTCTATTATATTTAGCTAAAGATTGTCTTTCCTTAGAGCCAGATATGTTGTGATAAATTTGGAGATGTATAAGTACATCGTACTTTGAAAAAGGTTATCCTAAGGGATCTTAATGTTCAGTGGTGTATTTAATCCAACACAGAGAATCCTGTTGCATGATAATGAATTTGTCCCTAACTCACTGGCTCTCACCTGGGATATGAGTTACTTGGGGCAATATTATTAATGCATTTTACAATAGGGGTTAGAGTGAAGAATGCACATTTCAAAATAGCTTCCTGATAAGATTTAGACATTTCTCCCTCTCAATTTTTCGTTTTAATTACATTATTTTGTGAGATTGTGTTTGACTACCACATGCCATGCTATTAGATAGGGTTCAGGGTGGGTCCTGTTAAAACCAGGCCTTTAGTAGCTGAGATACATGGAGAGGAGGTAGAGCATGTCAGGTATGGGGCCTGTGTGAGCAGAAGCCTGTTTGGATGATATCGGTAAGATCAGCAGTATTAGAACAGAGGGTTCATTTTTAAATGCAAACCTTCTAAGATGAGAAGACTTAGGTCAGTTTGTGGGAATCCTTGAATGTCAAGCAGAGGTCTTCAGATTTTATCGTCTAGATGGTGAGTAGTTATTCCAGACTTTTAGCACAGGGAGTGACATATTTAAAAGTGATTTTTTTTTAGAGATACTATTTCAGAACCAAATGGATTGTAGCTGAGAAACAGTAATGGCAGGGAAACCAGTTGGAAGACTTATAGTTTGGGTCTGTCCAGTGGTTCTCAGAAGTGTGTTTCTAGGAACAGTAGCAGCAACATCACCTGGGAACTTGTTAGAAATGCAACATTTCAGGCCCCGTTTTGGACCTACTGATGGGAAACTCTGGGCGTGGGCCTAGCAACCTGCATAATCATCCATCCCTCTAGGTGATTTTAATGCAGCTGAAGTTTGAGAACCACCGGTCTGAGCAAACCATGGTGAAGACTGAAGTGGAGTTAGGGCACTGGAAATATGAAGGGATGTGTTTAAGGGTTTAGGATCAAGGCTATAGGAGAGTTGGGAGAGTCATGAAAGAGCATTCTGAATCATTGCATCTCCATGACATGGGTGAGAAGGTAACCTCTGAAAAAAATCTAAAAGCCAGAAAAATACATCAATTTTGATAGGAAAATTTTTAAAATTTTTATTAAATGTATTGGGGTGACATTGGTTAATAAGATTACATAAGTTTCAAACACATAGTTCTATGATACATCATGTGTGTATTATATGTCCAGCACCCAAAGTCAAGTGATGAATTTTTTTTAATGTTGAATTTAAAGGGTTAGTGAGGTGTCCTAGTGTAATTTTCAAGCAGCTGGTAACTAATGTGCAATTTGAATAGAAGAGAATAATTGGGTAAACATATAAAAATTTGGGAGTCACTTGCCTAGAACTAACTGATCAGTGGAGATTTAATATTAAAGAAAAGGATTAATATTCATTGTTTTAGCAGATCAGTTATAGTTGAATGAACAGACTGTGTAGGACTTCTAGAAGGAATGAGGGAACTCAGGATCCTGTTTGCTTTAAGGAATATTCCATACTCTGCATCATTATCTTCTAAGATCAGATTCACATTTACTTTCCTTTTATTTTAGTTGATATGTAACCATCAGGGCCATAAAATTTGTATCAATAAATGAAATTAATTCTCTTAGATTAGACTTTAATTAACTCTGCAAGAAGAGTTATAAATATGGAATGATAGCCGTTATTTATCATTTTGAGTCACATCCTGAAGTCTTCCTAGATATAGTCATGTTAAATGTATAAAAACCAAATACCAGTTTTGTCCTTTATCTTTTTTCTTTTAGAATCTAAGTGGCAAGAACTCAATCAATTAACAGTTGATAGACAACAAAAACTGGAAGAGTCCTCTAACAATTTAACTCAATTCCAGACCGTAGAGGCTCAGTTAAAACAGTGGCTTGTGGAAAAAGAACTGATGGTCAGTGTTCTCGGGCCCCTGTCAATTGACCCAAACATGCTGAACACACAAAGGCAGCAGGTGCAGGTGAGTATTACTTGACTTAACAAGACAAATGTTTTCTTTATAAATATATCAGCTTTGGACAGTATGTTCTTTAATTGCCTTGGAGTGTGTTTGTAATGTTTCAGACATCCGTAAGATACCATCCTGAGGTTCATGAGACGCCCCAGAGAACAAGGGCTGTGAGGCAGCCCAGAGTGGTCTGCTGAGCCAGAGTGGGTCAAGTCCCTTGACCATTTCAGTCGGACTGTGGTTTGTGCAGACCCTGTTACAAAGGGCCGTCTTTGAAGTATTAATGTGATTGTATGAGTAATAACATTTTTATGAGAATCTAATATATGCTTTTTATTATTTAGAAATTACTCCTTTGAGGTTTTGTTTATTTTGGGTTTGGTAGTAGATAATGAAACTTGTAAAACTCATGCAATACAGCCTTGATATGGGGGTGGGTGGTGGTCGGGAGAAACAATAAGAAAGGGAGAAAGAATAAGAAAAGCAGAGAGGGAACCTTGAAACCCAGAGGGTTAATTAGATTCGTCTAATTATAAGCACATAATCCACAAGGGGAAAAGTCCACAGAATTTAAGTCGACCATACTAGCAGAAGCCCCTTTGTGGCTGCAGTGATATTTCTTTATGTCTGAGTGGTATTGGAGCAGTGAGGCCGACCCTGAGCCCCAAAGATACTCTGAAGAGAAGGAAAACAAAACCTGTCAATAAACATCACAGGAGAAATAATTGCCCCCACTTTTGGTAGTCTGTCAGAGGTACATAAATATTGTACTAAAAAAGGAGGAAATTTTTGGATAATTCACTTTATCATGAGAGCCAACATTGAGCTTGCACATTCTTAGCAACATGATTTATTGGTGAAAACCATTCTTATAATGGCTATCAGTAAATCTTACATTAAAAGAAACCTTCGTAAATCAGTGTACCATGAGGTAACATATTCTAGCACTGTTATCGCTATGCACTTCCTTTGGTGTAAAATGCTGTCATTTAAAAAATCCTACAAAGAGGTAGGAAAAAACAAATTTGTGTGAGTGTGAGGTGACCTTGTCCAGTAGCAGTGTTTCCTTTGTATATGAAAATTCATACATGAATTTTTTGTTCATTTTGCCCAGACTGCTGAAAATTCCCTTTGTTTTCCCCTTTGGGGGATATTATGTTGGGCAAAATGTTATCTTTACGAAGCTCCATAGCTTTTTGGATTACTTTCAAATAATTGCACTGTCCTCAAACTGAAAACTAGGAAAGTAGTAACTCAAAATCAAAAATAAAAATTAGATAAATAAGTAGCATTTCCATCTCTTTAGAAACTTAAAGTTATGTTTTCTGCAATTAGTTCTTCCATAATTTATCTGTTTATTTGCCCTTATTACCTCTTTACCTTAGATTCTGCTGCAAGAATTTGACACTCGGAAACCTCAATATGAGCAGCTCACAGCAGCTGGCCAGGGCATTCTGAGCCGGCCCGGTGAACACCCTTCCTTCCATGGGATTGTGAAAGAGCAGCTAGCAGCTGTGACCCAGAAATGGGACAGCCTAACAGGACAATTGAGTGACAGATGTGACTGGATTGACCAAGCCATTGTTAAAAGCACAGAGTATCAAAGCCTGCTGAGAGGCCTTTCTGATAAGCTGAGTGATCTGGATAATAAACTCAGCAGCAGTGTGCCTGTGAGCACACACCCCGATGCTGTGAAGCAGCAGTTGGAAGCAGCCCAAAAAATGCAGCAGGAACTACAGCAGGAAAGGAAGCAGATAAAAGTGGCCCAGGCCCTCTGTGAGGATTTGTCAGCCCTGGTTAAAGAAGAGTACTTGAAAGCAGAACTTAGTAGGCAACTAGAAGGCATCTTAAAATCATTTAAGGATATTGAACAAAAAGCAGGTTTGTCTTTCTTCTTCTAACACATATATTTCCTGGAACTAGAGGTCACAGATAGCCTGTTTGCAAGCTGTTCCCAGTAATCTGGGCCCTAATGAGAATCTGTTCACATTGGAAGCACAAGCGAAGAGGCAGCCGCTCATACGAGTACAGAGAGTGGTTGTGTTCATAGGCCCACACAGCATAGGGTTGTTCCATGCAGATAGCGGAGGGACAGTGTTGGCAGAGTCCGCTTAATGAAGGCCCATTAAAATTCCAGGTATTCCAAATTGACTTTTAAAAGATGCAAATGCTTTTGCTGTGTGACAGTCTTATTTCACTAGAAAGACAGATGAAGACTGTTATTTAAAAGGTTTTGGGTCGTTTTCTCATCTGCCATTATTTTGTCTGACTCCGCCATAGAAATTCGCATTTCTAGAGAAATATGTGAAAGAGGAGCCTTTGGCACTGTTTTCCTCTCCACTACTGTGGCCACGATTCTGTGACCCACGTACCAGTGTTTGTCACAGGTAGCAGCAGTGAGTTACTGGATTTCACAAGGGCTTGTCAGAGAGGAGTGCATTTCACCACCAAGTCTGTTCTGTTTGAAAAGTAACACGGGGTATCTTGCTCCTAGTAAATTCTCAGTTTATATTTGTAATTGATTGGATTTGTTTTCTGATCAAAGCCACCATTTAGGCTTACTCCTCTTTTTTTGACATGATATTGGTAATATTAACTGTTAAGATTATGACTATTACTGTTATGAACTCTTCTATGTGACAGGCATTAGGGTAAGAACTTTACTTACACTATCACTCAATTGCCACAACAGCTTTTATTCATGTTGCCAGTTTACTCTTGGGGAAATGGGGCTTAGAGGCTTGATCATTTGCCCCGGGTTGAGTTTTCTAGATCCTCAGAGGTTGAGGTGAGACCCAAACCCGTGCTGTTCCTATGTGCTGCATTGTATTGCCTCCGTGGTGATGTAGAAATCATAGAAGCAAAACCACCATGTTTAATAGGAGATGCATTATTTATCAGCATAGAACTGTGGACGGTTGCCACTTCCACTTACTGGAGCAGAGATGACTCTGCATGGCAGGCAGTGTGTGTGTGTGACTGTCCTCCACCACCCTGCACCTTTATGCAGTTTTACTGATTCCTGTAGTCTGTTTTGGGCCCCTCCTCTCCCTTCTACTACCTTGATTGTCTCTTTGCTTATTGCTTTGCCCCACGCCTTGCTCCCTTTCCCCCCTTTGTCAATGGCTTAAGCTCACTTGTAGTTCTCATAGTCAGTGCTCACAACCCTTGCTGTTAGGCATTCCTGCACATATATTTGGTGACTTCCCTTTTGGCTTTTCATAGATTAAATCAGCATTTGATGTAAAATAAACATGCCTGTAATTCTATTTTTAGAGAATCATGTCCAGCACCTTCAGTCGGCCTGTGCCAGCTCTCATCAATTTCAGCAAATGTCTAGAGATTTTCAGGTGTGGCTGGACACAAAGAAAGAAGAGCTAAGCACATCTCACCCGATATCAGCCAAACTCAATGTCTTGGAGTCATTAATTAAAGATCAGAAAGACTTCCGTGAAACTTTGACTGCTCATTCTAGTATTTATGAAAAAACCATTGCAGAAGGTGAAAACCTGTTATTAAAAACACAAGGGCCTGAGAAGGCAGCCTTACAGTTACAACTTAACACAATTAAAGCCAATTGGGATGGATTTAATAAGCAGGTGAAAGAAAGAGAAGACAAAGTGAAAGATTCATTGGAAAAAGCCCTCAAGTATAAAGAGCATGTGGAAACTCTTCGGCCATGGATAGATAAATGTCAGAATAACCTGAAGGAGCTAAAATTTTGCCTGGATCCTGCTGAAACAGAGAATTCTATTGCCAAGTTAAAGTCTCTGCAGAAGGAAATGGACCAACGCTTTGGGATGATAGAATTGCTGAACAACGCAGCCAATAGCTTGCTCAGTGTGTGTGAGACAGATAAAGAGGTTGTTACAGATGAGAATAAGTCACTGAACCAGAAGGTAGACGTGGTTACCGAACAACTTCACAGTAAGAAATTCTCTCTGGAGAACATGGCCCAGAAGTTTAAAGAATTTCAAGAAGTGTCCAAAGAAGCTAAACTACAGCTCCAGTGTGCAAAGGAACAGCTAGAAGTCCATGATTCTCTAGGTCCCCAGGCTTACAGTAACAAGTACCTGACCATGTTGCAGACTCAGCAGAAATCACTGCAGATCTTGAAGCATCAGGTAGATTTGGCCAAAGGACTTGCGCAGGACCTTGTGGCAGAGGCCTCAGACTCAAAGGGAGCCTCTGATGTTTTATTACAAGCAGAAACCTTAGCTCAAGAGCATAGTGCCCTAAGCCAGCAGGTTGATGAGAAGTGTTCATTCTTAGAAACCAAGCTTCAGGGTATTGGGCATTTCCAGAATACCATCCGGGAAATGTTTTCTCAGTTTGCAGAATTTGATGATGAACTGGATAGCATGGCCCCAGTGGGGAGAGATGTAGAAACATTGCAAAAGCAAAAGGAAGCTATTACAGCCTTTCTGAAGAAACTAGGAGCCCTCATAGCTAGCAATGACAATGCCAATAAAACCTGCAGGATGATGCTGGCCACAGAAGAACCATCTCCTGATCTTGTTGGAATCAAAAGGGACTTGGAGACTTTAAGCAAACAGTGCAACAAGTTGCAGGACCGAGCACAAGCCAGAGAAAAGCAGGTCGAGGGGACAGTTGAGCGTCTTGGTGAATTTTACAGCAAGCTGAAGGAATTTTTTACTCTGCTTCAGAAAGCCGAAGAACATGAAGAGTCACAAGGCCCTGTTGCCATGGAAACAGAGACAATCAACCAACAACTTAATGTGTTCAAGGTAGGGAATTCTTCATTTTTACTGAGCACTTTTATTATTAAAGGAAATTTTTCATTGGTATAGAAAGGATATGGTCTGTTTTGTAGACACCTCTCCTATGACTGTCACACAGTGTTTGAGCTTGAATGAGAATGTATGGGGGTAATATCCAGGTATATGGGGCAGTTCCAAGCTTCCTGGGGATTTGGGCCCCCATTGGGTAAGGACTGAGATACTATAAAGAGATCAAAAGGGTGCTTGAAGAGTTCCAGCGCTTTTCCGTGAAGCCTGAAACTGACATCGTGGAGTCCGTTGATGATGTCATTCACGACTGACATCTGGAGTGGCCAGAGCCGTGTTTTGAACTCTGCTGCAGAGGCCATTCTGTCACATAAAAAGCTTGTTCTCTTCATGCTTGTCTCTTAGCATTTTCTTTAATGGTGAATTATAGTCTTTTCTTGCCCTTTCCTTTTTTGTGGTCTTATCCTTCTTAATTGAATTTCTTTTTTGTTAAAATCTTTTCTTCCAAAAATTCATATTTTTAAAGAGTGGTATTTCTTTTTATACATATGAAAACTCTATTAATGTTTTGATGCATTTCCTTATAGTGTGCTTCTGCACATATGTTTATGTATGGGTATGTATACTTTTTAATAGTTTTATTGAGATATAATTTGTCTACCATAGAATTCACCCATTTAAAATTACAATTCACATTTTCTAGTACATTCACAGGGTAGTACAACCATCCCCACAATCTAATTTTAGAACATTTTATTCATCCCAAAAGAAACATACACCTTAACATTTAGTTAGCAACCACTCCCGATTCCCACCAATGGCCAACTCCCAGCTCCAGACAGCCACTAATCTACTTTTTCACTCTATGGATTTGCCTGTTCTGGGCATTTCATATAAGTGGATTCATACATTCAATCCTCCTCTATAACGTGTTCCTTGATGACCCTTCCCTTTCTTTTCCCCATTATCTCCCTCCCCACTCCCTTCTGGTTACTGCCAGTTTGTTCCTTATTTCCATGTCTCTGGTTCTTTTTTGCTTGCTTGTTTGTTTTGTTGATCAGGTTGCACTTATAGGTGAGATCATATGGTATTTGTCTTTCACCACCTGGCTTATTTCACTTAGCATAATGCTCTCCAGATCCATCCATGCTGTCACGAAGAGTAGGAGCTCCTTCTTTCTTTCTGCTGCATAGAATTCCATAGTGTAAATGTACCACCATTTTTGGTCCACTCATTTACTGGAGGGCACGTGGAGGTGGGTGGAGGAAAGTAATGAGGGGCAGTGGGGATAACTGTAATTGAACAACAATAAAAAATAAAAATAGATTAAAAAAGAAAAAATGTATTCATACAGTATGTAATATTGTAATCTGCTCTCACTTGATAGAATGTTTTCAAAGTTTACCATGTAGCATATGTCAGTGCTTCATACCTTTTTACAGTTGAAGAACATTTCATTGTATGGATATGCTATATCATGTATTATATATATCCATTCATCCATTGGTGGACATTTGGACTGTTTCCACTTTTTGACTGTTAGGAATAATGCTGTTAGGAGCATTCACATACAAGTTTTATGTGGATGTATGTTTTCATTTCTCTTTGGTATACACATAGCTGGCCCTTGAACAATGTGGGGGCTAGGGACACCAACCTTCTACATATACAAAGGTCCATGTATAACCTAATGCCCCCCAAATTTAGTTGTCCTTCAGCCATAGGGGATTGGTTCTAGGACCCCCACAATACCAAAATCTCCCAATATGAAATAGCATACATCAGTGCATACAGTTGGCTCTCTGCACCCGTGGACTACTGACCACAAATCAAAAACAGTACAGGTATTCATTGAAAAAAAAAATCCACATATAAGTGGAGCCATGCAGTTCAAATCTGTGTTGTTCAGGGGTCAACAGTGGACAGAGGAGTAGGATTGCTCAGTTACACAGTAACTCCATGTTGAACATTTTGACCAACTGCTAAACTGTTTTCAAAGTGGCTGTACCATTTTATATTGTTGTAATCCTGGTTTTACAAAACAAAGATCTTCAGCTCCTGCCCCAGAGGGTTAGGAATGAATTATGTTTGATCAGATGATAAGTTCCTCAGTGCCAAGGAATGTCTGTCACTTGACAGCACACAGTGATGCTTCATGAATGGGACATGAGGTAAAAATGTTGGGCCTGGTACAGTGTCACTAGGATTGGCCTCATTTATGATAATAAGAACAGAAGCTGCATGTCAATGATGAGAACAGAAGTGTATGTTCATCCCTGCACTAAGAAGGTTCTAAATATCAAGCATTTGCTGCCTGGGAGCCTGGGGGTTGGCATGGCTCCTGTTCTATTTATGAGGTGTGTTGGTGTGCTTTACTTTCCAATAGAGACCAGTGTAATGGTAAGTTCCACCACTAGCACCTAAAGGATAAAAAAAGACCAAATGAAAATAGAATTTGCAAAACCACAAATTGTTTCCCGTGAGAAACGAATATAAATGAAGTGGCCTTCCAAATTCTGTGCTGTTATATTTGACATAGTGTTTCCCCTGCTCATCCTTAATGACAGTGTTTAGGTGCTTAAATACTGAAAACTTCAAAGTAACTTTATTTTTGCCGCCTTCTTTTTTTTATTATGGTTATTTGCCATTTATAACGTGCCTTAGAAACCCAGTTCCTTTAGGGCTTAAACATCTGTGATTCTATATTTAGATCTTCATTCCTGAAAGTGAAGGAATCCACCTACTGTTGACTTTACTTCCTTCATTACCCTGCCAAACTTCCATATTTCTGATTTGCAAAATAAAGATTTCATGAGAGAATTCTGTTTGAGAAAAGCAAAGTTTTGTGGCAGTTGCTGCTCCAGAGACTTGAGGAGTAGGGAGTGTTCCTTAGATAGAAAACTTTGGAATTCTCTGTAGATCACTGACAAAACTTGAAAGCTTATATGAGATTAACCAAGTTGTCTTTTTACTCATGAAAGTTAAGCATATTCAGTGCCTTTTTGAAACATTTTTATTTCTATAGATTTTCTGTGAATTTGTGTTGAGAAAAAGTTTGTTCATTTCTCTTTACCACTTCAATACCTGTAAAAAAAATGGGCCCAATTAATGGTGCTGCTGTGTGAGACCAGTCAGAATGTGTCTCCCCAGGTGGAGAATTCTTTTGAAAGTCAGAAAAAATGAAAGATAGGAGGAGCACTGTCACCATTGCATAGAAAGTGTTTTGCAGATTGAAAAGTGCCAAATTCAGCATCATTGCCATCCATGGTTAGAGAGATTGTTTTATTCAGTTGTGAAGAAAACTAAACCATTTGGCATGTTGTGTTGCTCTGTTTTGTGATTTCTTTGGAGGGAGTTGATTGATTTTAGTGACATTCATACCAAAGAATATCATGTCACACCATCAGTGTCTTGTGACCCAGTGACTGAAATAAAAGTTTCCAAGTGGACAAACCACCTGCATTTAATATATTCCAGTGCCATAGGTAAAAAAGGGCAAGATTATTATTATGGTAAATAACATAACTTATACAGTTACTAATTGTATTTATTTGTGCTCTAAAATGTAGTCATTACAACAGTTAACACTTACTATATGTCAAGCGTTTTTCTAAACCCTCAGTCTTTAATCTTGTTAACAGTCAGGAGAGGTAGGCACCCCATTTCGCTATAAGGAAGCTGAGACCCAGGGAGGTTAAGTGACTTGCCCAAGGTCATACAAGTAGTGTGAGAGCCTGCATGGTTTTGATGGAGCTGATGCAGTGTGTGGTGTCAGCTTTATTTATCACATTGCGCGTCAGATCATTTCTCTGGGAAAATTTCAAATCATTTTTGCTGTAACCTACTTTGGGGGCCTGAGTAACCAGCCATTGTTCACTGTAATCTGAAACCCCAGGAACACCCCCTTGAGGAATGTGTCCTGTTAGACAAGCCGCTACAAGAAACAAGAGATAAGCGTGTATAGAACAGGCTTAGAAACTGGTGTGTGGATGCTGTGATGATGCCAGTGGTGATTACCAGCACTGCCAGAAAGAATCACACATTTCATTGTCTTAGTGATTATATCTTAAGTGATAAATTAGTTTATAATTCACATCTTAATTTAGTTTGTGTTGGGCACTAGGCTTTTGTTGAATATTATTTTTAACATAATGTTTTAGAAATATTTTTAAAAAATAATTGGAATAATTTGTGTTGAGGGAAAAACTAATAGTTTGCTAAAAAATAGCAAACTACTAGTTATTCTAATTTCTAAAAACAGAGAAGCACTGAAGGTAGTGGGTTTCAAGAGTCTACTTTTATTGTGGACTTCAAAATATAATCCTGTTTGACTACTCTTTCTCATAGATTTAGTTTAAAGTTTAACTTAATATCTCCGATGAAATCTAACAGTTTTTCATAACATAAAAAAACTGCCTTTAGAGTTGGACTAAACCTTAATAATACCTATTACGTGGTTACTTAGTAATAGTTGCCTTATATTCACCTAGGAACTTGATGAGTTATTTAAAGTTGGTAGGACCAACTTTCTCAGCTTCTATTTTTCCCCCCTAAAATTTAACCTAAGAAGTAACAGTTAAGGCCCTGGCCAGGTAGCTTAGTTGGTTAGAGTGTCGTGCGGGTACTCCAAAGTCGTGGGTTCCATCCCCAGTCAGGGCACATACAGGAATCCACCACTGGAGCATAAATAAGGGGAACAACAAATTGGTGTTTCTCTCTCTCCCTTTGCTCTCTTTCTAAAATCAGTTTTTAAAAAAGAAGTAGCAGTTAATATCCTTAAAGGACAAAATTAATTCATGTTTAAGATGCCAACCCAAACATGATTGAAAACATATGCTATTCTGAACCACATTTCCTAATTCATGGTCAGTGAAAGTTATTCCAAGTTTTGAAAATTGATTAGTATTACCTTTTGTATTAGCTTAAACTTTTTAAACTATTTTGAAATGTAAGTTCTGTTTACCATGCTTTTTTTACTTCTAAATAGTAGTCATTGGACTAAAATGTCTGAAGAGCAAGGTGTTTTTATTACTGTTGATGATTCAAAGTACCATTTTTCTACTTACACTTTGCTATGGTTACATCAGATTATATGCACACTGCCATAAATTCTGAGGCAGAAAGTAAAAATACCCCTTTGGTGTTCCCCCTAGCCCTGTCTTCTGTTGAAGACTACTAGGTCAAGATTAGCTTCTAGTCTAAAGTACATTAAGTAACATTAGTGTTTCCACACTTTTCTTTATCAAAGACATATGTAACCAACTATATAGGAATGTATCCTGGCAATTCCTATGACATCATCAACAGCCAATTATATTTTTCTGATTATCCCTAAGAATTATTATCACCATATTGATCTGATTTAGTTTCGGTGAAGATCAAAGAAACTTGATGTTTTAATGAGTATATCCAGTCACATAAATGGACACCTCTATCTAGGCTGTGGTAAAAAGTCTTAATTCAGAACCTGATTACTGTTTATTTCTGCCCCAATTGCAATTCATTTTGTTCCCACAAAAATAAACATCACTGGTAGAAATCTCCCTAAACCAAAGTTTTTTTTTTTTTTTCCAAAAGAGAATAGCATTATACAGAGCAGAGAATTTTTCAGCCAAGTGGAAACCACAAAGACCAGAACACATGCCTAATTACACTGTAATAAATTCTCTCTGGTTCAGGTGAAGACATTGTTTAACCTCGCTTGCCACCATCATTTGAACGTTGAGTAAACTAAACGCCAGGTGTCCTGAGGCTAGAGAAGCCAGGCAGTTTCAGCACTATTTGTAAATAGTATTGCTGAAATAAATTACTTGCAAGTATCTTACTAAGATATTTATTAAATGATCTTAAAGCAACCTCTGCAATATCACCATATTTTTAAAGATAAAATTAAATTGCCTAACAAATGCTTTAATAGTGGTTTTTAAGTGTGACCATGTTGTTATTTAGAGGTCAGTGATGAACTGCTCACAGTTTTGTTGAGAACAGGGAGAAATTGGAAAAGCTGTTATAGAAGAGGTTTTTTTAGGGAAAAAAATTCTTGACTTGATTTTTGTCAATGAGAGTACATTAATTAGCAAGGAGGTTGTGTGATACCTTCTTCTACCATTTTTAAAGGTGAAAATATTTTCACTACAGAAACTGTAACTTGATGCATGGGCTTTACAGGAAGGTCACATTGTTTAATCAGCTATATCAAAGTGGCATTGATGATTTTGGGAAGAAAGACTATCGCGTGAGATGGACAAGAGAGAAGCCCCACCAAAGCAGAGACCACTTCAAACTACTAAGAGTTGGAGTCCATCTGCCGTGTAGTAATAATACCTCCCATTGTTGCTTGCCCAGGGCAGGCATCGGATGGGTGCCCTTTTTCTCCCATCACACACACTGCTCCGAAAGGGCTGTCAAAAGTGAACTTGGCAATATGGATTCCACTGTTGCTGCTAACCAGTGCTGTGACTCTTTATGGTATATAGCCTCTCTTAACTTCTTTTACTTTGTTTAAGATTGAGGGATAAAAATAGGTTGTTCTGAGGGCAGTTCTAGCCAGAGATTTTATAACAGATCTTTTAAATGGTTTCGTAGTGGTTGTTAACAGGATGGTCCTATATTACTATTTTAAAGTGATCCCCACCAAAAAGCATCTACTGTTTATCATAGCCTCCCTTAGATAAAAGTATACTTACATAATATATTTAACTAATGTGGAAAGTTGCTTAAAGGTGTGTATATGTCTCTGTGTGTAAAGAATATGTCTCTGTTGTTAATCTGACCATGAGGTAATAGCTGAGGACAGGTCAATGCTGTGATTGTAAATTAAGTGAAAAGCTTTTGGAGATGTTAAAGAACCAGGATTCCCTGAGAAAATGTCTGTGCTCACTTCCTGTTCCTTACATATCTTTGTCTTAATTTCAAGATTACTTTTTTGGTCAGGGTTTAAATATGAGAAGTTTTTTCAGTTTTTGTTTCTCTGAAGGAAATTAAATGAGGTCATTAACATGTGTATTGGTTTTGCTTCCTGGATGACTTTTTTGTTTAATCAACTTTTAGAATTTATATATACATATATGCATATATTTCCCTTAATAATGTTTACATATAGAATCATTTCATGTTACATATAGTATTTTCTTCCTGAACAACATTTCGAAGATGGGGGGAAACATAGTCTTAGTAGTATTGTAGTAACTTACAGGAAGAATAGCAAGTGCTTATTAAAGATATTTTCCATCATGAGCACAATAAATCTATTAAGAGTTTCTGAATTTGTGTGCTTTTGTGGTGGGGTCTGAATAGCCTACTTCTATTAAATATAAACTATTTTCCACTAAAATAAGTAGCTGTTGTATCTGATGAATATCTTTGTAAACTCTTTTAGCCATTTGTGAAGAAGTTTATTAGTTTGAAAACTGAAAATATAGGATGCTTTCAGTTTTCATTAGCTAATGGCCTGTTTTAGAAAGAACAAGAGAAATTGTTGTTCCTAAGGCCTATTTTTTTTACTCCCAGGGGAAAAAAATCTCTAGTTTATAACCCAGATTTCAGGAGCATTTGGCCAGGAGGATACTTTTGTCAGTATTTGTGAATAATGTTGCATTTATTCATGCAGACATTTTTCTACTTATTATGCATTGATTTTCTTAATATCTCCAATCTTTCGGTTCTAAAACCTACATGTTTCAGTTGATGAAATTAGCCTTTTAACGTTTCTATGAAGGGGACTGTTGTACTTAGTGGTAAGATTTTTCAGGAACTTCGCTTTTAAACATTTAACTGAACTTTGGAAATATAAAATGGAAAGTGGTGCTATTTTACTTCTATTTCATTTAGTATTTGTGTACTTCCCCAAATCATCTATCTGCCTTTAGAAGATCCTTTACCTAGATCACATCTGGTAGGCTATGCCAAAATAATGTTTTGAGAACATTTAACATTTTATGAAATAATACTGTTGACAGTTTTTCAGAAAAACTGTTCATTGTATTCATTCTGTATTTCTCTTGTGAAAATGTGAGCAATCTAGATATCATGATTACTGTTTAACACAGTTTAATAAATCTTGATTTTATTAATATCAGAGACAGTAATAGTTAAAGTAGCTGTATAAACCAAACTTGGGAGATAAAGATAAACCAATTTAGTTCTGTTCTAAATATGAGCTCTTTCATATTCTCTAGTAAATACGTCTTTGGAATGTGGTTTCAGGTAGCAAGATACATCTATGTATATGTACATATAATTGTCGTAAATACTGATATAATAGTGCAAATTTTAACTTGAATCAGAATGTATTAGGATTGTGATTAATAAAATTAGTCAAAATCATTAGAATAAAATAGGAATTCCATTTTTAAAAAAATGGCATGTACTTCGTAATCAGCTAGAGGACATTTTCCATAGCATGTCCTCCTTCTAAACTGTATCATGCCCACTTCCTCACTTATGTTTTCCATGGTACTGTAAGTTGTGGAAGGACAGTGGCACTTCATCTCTGTATGTGTTTTGCTAGTGCATACCATGGTGTTTGACAGACAGTGAGCACTATTTGATGAATGGTTGAATTTATGAGTGAATTAGCATTGTAGTTTTAAAAATGTACTATCCACCTCAAATGTGAGATTACATGTTGCTCTTAGTTTTACATAATATTAGAATAATATATGAATGACTCAGAGTTAGAGGGTAAGGTAGACTGAATTAGGGACATTCTTTCGTATGAAAAGTTCTGTGACTATCTCAGAATGTTTAGAGAAAGGCAGTCATTCACATTTCATGGAAACGTAATTATTAATATTGCCACGAATAAGTAGCTTTCCAGGGTTACATGTCAAGATAGTGGCAGTTGGGAGTAAAACCCTTAGTCTCCACTAATTCCTGGCCTAGTGCCCAATCCCACCGTTCAACATGGCAACTTATGTGCATGTTTTTCTGTTCTTACCATCAGCACCTCAGAACAACCTATATGCTCGAACACCACAGGGTCAAGTGTGTGTTGAAATATTTCACTTCTTGTCTATGAAAAGTGGGTATTGATATTGTGTTATTGTTGGGTATTTTATTTTTTCTTTACAGATGGCTAGCTATATATTTTAACAACTACTACATCGTATGTAGTCATACGATGACTACGTACTGAATTGTATCTAATAATTGTTGAATGGGTGTGTTATAGTACTTACAGAGTTCTGGTTGTGGATAGACTTTTTAAATTTATTTTTTATTGTATTTCTTTTTATTACCATTTATCCTCCTTATAACCCACTCTTCCTCACCCCCCGCCATGCTCAGTCCCACCATCAACCATGTTGCTGTCCATGTCCATGAATTCTTTCTCCTTTTTGCTTGGTCCCTCCACCCCCTAATTCCCCACCCCTAGATTTGTTTTTAAGATTTATTTTTTAAGTTTATAAAAATAGTTTTGGAATAATGTTTTATCATTATTCAAAACTCACATTTTTTTTTCTGTAAAAGTATCAGAGAAAGTATAAGGTTGTTTTGGCTTAAAACTGCCTTCTTTATGTGGGGGTCAGTGTAGTTTTATGTATGTTCAAATTATTATTTTGTGAGATTGAGAAAAGACAATCTGCTCTCACAACTGTATCTGCTGCTCCAGCAACGTTGCTTATTTAAGTAAAATAAAGAATGTAAAAATTTTATTTAAATAAAATCATTAATTTTCCCCAAAGGCTAAGGCTTGGCTTGATTTTGTTTTCAACCAGTATTTTAAAAGAGTGTTTGTTCAATAGATAAAAATCTGTGCATGTGATTTTGTTTATGAAGTATCTGGAGTCACTTACTGCCCTTGATCTCTTAACCTCAAGAGGACTGCATGGTTATTAGTAACGACTAATACTCATGTCAGCGGTGGTCAGGGCACCCTGCCATAGAAATAATCTACTCTGGACAACAGTTAGGCGAACTTGGGCTTTATAAAGAATGACACAACACGACTTCAAAGTGATCCGCACTTCGCGTGGCAGATCCTATTTACACAGAGTCTGCAACTGTGTGAGAGTGTGGTTTCAACGGAAGGATAGGGACCTGTTAGCTCTTTCTCTCCCTATTTAATATTCAAATGAGCACGGCCACTGGCTGTTCACGGAAATGATTTCTTCGCAGAGCTCCTGGTGTCAGGTTTTGCCTCTGCAAGCCCTTCGAACCCCTTCCTATTTTGAACTAGGTGGTGAGCTTGGGGCGATTCTGAACCCGTGCTGCCTCTCTCCCCTGCGGGTCTGATTTGTGCTGATGTCACCACCAAGCTGTTGCATTGCAGCCTCTTGGCCTCTGGGTACCTCCCCCTGAAAGCGCTCTCCGCAACGAAAGGAAGCGAGGAGTCAAAGGAAAGATGACTGTGAAGTTAAGTCACGGGAGGGCGTAGCAGTGTAGTGCCGGAGAGCTGCGAGTCCGGAGCGCTTCTCGGGCAAGGGACGGAGCAGATGTTGCCTAAAGAGAGAGAGCATTCCTGGAAGTGCCCTGGCTTGGGAGGATGCCTGCCCTGCCGGGGACCGGACTGCCTTAAGGAGCTGGGGACCGCGCAGGAGGTCCCTGCTGGAGTTCCTTTTCTGCCGCCTCCGCCAACACCTCTGTCTCTCTCCAGCTGTAGCTAAAATGAAAGACAAACTGCGGCCACAGTTGGTCAGTTTCAAAGGACAGAGTAGTCTTGTTTTTCAGCTTGAATGTGAATGACGCTGCCTGTGCCTTAGAGGAAACCCGGAGCTCTTCTTTGCTGCAATTGCCTCAGGTGGAATAAACCCTCTTAAAGGAAGATCAGATAAGACTCTGGAAAATGGCTTTTTTTTTTTTTTTTAAGGAGAGTTTATAGAACACCATGCTTTCTAAACTGTTTACTTTAAACAGTTGCTGGATTGTACTTGCCTGGCTGTCCCAAAGTCGGATTTTTTTTTTCCTTTGGGTAGTTCTGACTAGCCTCAAAGAAGCTTAATATGGGAAGAAAAGCTGCCGGTTGAATTCAGATTATTTATAGCTACTACCCCAAAAAAGTAATAGAAAATTTTAACTTTCTTACAGCATTAGACTTACTTTTTCTCAGACGATTTGTTCTGTGCCTTGATCTGAACAATACACGGTCCCTGTATTTGTCTTTTAAGTTTCTAAAGGATGGTTTATTTATAAAGGAGATGAAGTTTTGCAAGCCATCTTTAAGTGGATTACAGTTAACCAGAGCTCTGCCTGAATTAACAGTTAGCCTGTTAAAATGCTTGGTCATTTGGGAATTTTAATCTGGAAATCTCAGATGCAAAATTAGACTGAAAAGGGAAATGGATTGACAATGGAATGTTCTGATTGTTTGAGCCACTGTTAAGTGTATGTTTGTGGGTGTGTGTTTTCTGTGTTTTGGAGTATGTGAAAGGGAACTTTGGGGTGGGGAAGGGGGAGGAAGGAGATTTCTGTTCTGTGTTCTTGATGCACTTTATTTTTTTAGAATCACTCTGAAAGCTACCAGCTAAAAGGATAGTTGCATTTAGACTGACGCACTGATGATGACCTTAAACACCTCATCTGTTATGATGTATATTATTTGAGCATGTGTCTTTATGCTAAAGACACTTTATAGTTCTGTTCAGAAGTATACTTTTGTGAAAGATGCTTTGCCTTATTTCTTATTTTCTGTTTTAAGAGCTGCAATATTTGCTTTAACTTTCTACAAAATGGGGAAGCCACTCAGCAGACCAGACTGTTTACGTCAGAATCCCCCATGTGTAGGGAAGGGTGAAGAAGAGGAGGACCTAAATATCGAAGACTGTTACGTCCCACAGCGGTCGATCTATGATACTGTTAGACTGAATGAACAGATAGACTCTGGTTCAAAAGGTAGCCTGTCTTCCAGGCATTTTGCAGATCGGACCTTACCCTACAGTCACAGGACACTGGATGTTAGTTCTTTATGCTCCAACGGTGCCCTTGCTTCTTCCAGTGGGTTTGAGCTGAGAGGTCGTGAAGCTCACACACTAGATGAAAGGATGATCTTTGATGCCCTCAAACTAAATAGTGATATCATTCGAACCACAGGATTACCCAAGGCCAAATCTCATGCAGAAAAGAAAGAGCACAGACGGTCATGGCGAATGTTTGTCCCAGCCAATTTTATGGATTATGTAAACAAAAGTGAAAGCTCCTTTGTTGAACCTACTGATACGTCAGATGCTGTTACCAAGGCCAGCAAGTGCAGGTGGGGGACTAATTCTCTCACATCGGAGGAGGATGACTCTGGTTTATGTAGCCCTCCAGCAGAAAGGGAAGAAAAACAGGGCATTTTAACTGGAGACCAGTCACGCATTACAAATT
The DNA here is from genome assembly GCF_004126475.2 of Phyllostomus discolor. Lineage (NCBI taxonomy): Eukaryota > Metazoa > Chordata > Mammalia > Chiroptera > Phyllostomidae > Phyllostomus > Phyllostomus discolor. Next base: position 127,551,539 of record NC_040906.2, on the reverse strand, counting down.
TGTCTTCTGCTGAAGATATTCATATAGCAGAACAACATACACCATTTTTTTCTGTCAATTCCATCAGTGAACAGAAAATCCCATTGCTTTCATGTAGAAGTGCCCGCCCTGATGAAAACTTCAAAATGATTTTACAGGGTATTTCTCCACTAGAGGAAATGAATGGTGTAAATGGGCACAGGGAAATCCCTGGTGAAAATTGCTGCCTGCAGAATGATTGGAGAGAAAGCACTGTTAAGTGTGACCCATTAATTATGCCAAGAGATGGAGAAAAGGTGTGTATTTCTAATACCGGAGAAGAAGGGAAAACATGTGGACCGGGAGAATTCCAAATCACAGCCCAAAGTAGGGAACTTTTGGAAGATTCTCCTGAGGATTTAGGGTTCTCGCATTTAGATCTGGGGGGAAATGGCACAGATTGTGGTAGCAGAAGTTTAGAAGAAAATGTGATACTGTTAACACCATGCAATTCAGAAGAATCCAACATAGCATCTGAAGAGGAAGTGGAGGCACCTCTTTCTGCCCAGGAGATGGAGGTGATCCATATGACGTGCTCCCCGAAATTTGTAGCAATGAAAAAGAAAGCAGCTCCCAGAAAAACAAGGGCCCAGGCAGGAGTATTGGACCCAGTCTGTAATGGCTTTCAGTCAGTTCAGGTAACTAATGCAAATCTGAAACCCTGCAGTGCCAGAAGTTTGTGCTTCTGTTCTCAACTGGTCACTAGTGTTTCTCATAATGATCATATGCAGTCTTTTATTTGGGGGTGGGGGGTTGACTGGTATCCTATAGGATGCCAGATATTGATAAGTCGATCATTACAACAAAGTAATTAGGGACCAGTTTTGAGAATGATTGTTCCCAGCTGTAGAGAGCCCTGCTATTGATTGTGCAGATGGACGCTGTTTGCCTTCACTTAGAATGCCTCCACTGTGAATTTATGTTAACATTCAGCTTTTACACAAATTGTGGTTTAAGACACTGCCATTTAAGGGCAGCTACATTGGATGTATTAAGCTTGAACAGGCTTAGTCATAAAGGTACAAACACAATATTATATTGTTGTGGTCTATAAAGTACTCTATTCAAATTAAGGACGTTTTAAAATGTGCTGAAAGTTTTCTCTCAGTAGCTCTGCGTGTGGAAACAGAGAAGTTACATTGTGCTGTGTTTTGCAATCTTGATAGCTCCTAACTTTTTGTGAGTGGTGAATGAGGTAAGAAAGTAAAGGGTGCAGCCTCGTAATAAGTAGAGGTTGTTTGTCAGGCCTGTAATTTTTTTCCTCCCACTTAGACTGAAGTTCAGTTATTTTGGTACTTTTACTAAGCTCTTCTGGTAAACTTTGCCTCAGAGGCAATTGTATTTTATTTTCAGCTTCTCTGTGTTTGTGTGCTTATGATTGGGGGAAAGTCTCTCTCGATGGACATTTTGTTACCGCTGAGAGATAAGGAATTTGGACAATATTAGAAAAGTTCCTCTTCTCAGCCCCCGAAATGATTGCTTTCATTAGCCATGCCCTTTCTTTGAGCATACTTTAAATGTCACGCTAGTTTAAAAGCTTGGCAGAGTACTTCTTTATGTAAAGGATCTTGTAGTTTATTTGTAGAAAGTAATGAAGCTCTTGGGAGCATATAGATTCTTTAGGAACCTTTTTTAACCCTTAGTATATTTTTGTAGCACTTTGGAAAATTACGACAGACTTCCCTAGATCTACTTGATATGCAACTCTAAAATTAATTTTTTTAAAACCAAGGTGTAAGAGGTTAAGGCCATTTACTACAACATTTTATTAGGGTTTTTTGTTTGTTTGGTTTTTGTCCTGAAAATTCTCTAAGAGGGAGACTAGAACTTTTCCCTGAATCCTTATATACCAGAAAAGTTCTTGCATTTAAAAATGTAGCAGTCCCTGTCCTCACCCCCTGACTTTTTTCTTCTTTCTTTCTTTCTTTCTTTCTTTCTTTCTTTCTTTCTTTCTTTCTTTCTTTCTTTCTTTCTTTCTTTCTTTCTTTTTTTGTGAGTAGTGAAACATATCCCCAGCTATTCATTCCTAGAAGTAGTAACTTAGGAAGTGGTATAGAAAAGAAATAGAATCATAATACAGCACCAAATTCCATTTTCACCACCTTGTTTTAACTTTCTATTGCCTTATAAAGTAAATTGATGCCTTTTAAAAAGTTATGAAAACTTACTTTTTTCTCAGTTATTTGGGGAATTCTTACAATTTCTTTGGTTATGAGTAGTTGACTTGTTATATATGGTTGTGCTATATAGATATAATTCTCCAGTGTGAAATTGTCTATATAGGAGGAAACTTCTGGAGGAAAGGGTCATTTATTTGTTTGCTATTCCTAATTTACTCATTCATACAATAATACAAGATTGTCCTGCTTTTTGGGCTTTGTGCAGGCAGAGTCTGGAGACTTTGTCTCTCCCAGCCTCTGCAGCTTTCAAACTTATTTTCTACACCGTGCCTGAATTTTATCAAGTACTGTTTTGATATTTGCCTTTGTTATATTTTGATACATTCTGTTTGATTGCTTACTTTCTTGAACTGTTGACATACTTATGTAGTGCCCTGTTGTTTAGTGACTCAGAGCCCCAAACCTTGTCTTACCTTAGCTGAAACTTTCCTTTCCAGGCTAAATTAACTCACTTTCTTTATGGCATCCTTCAATCCCTGCATTAAAAACATTTGTATTATCTCTGAAAGTGTTGATCTACCCCCAGTGTTATCTGTTAAGGGGTGGATGTCATTCCTTCCAAGACATAAATATTATTTTTCTGTACTGATGTTCATTTGGCAAATAATTATCAAGTACCTATTGCATGCTAGGTACTGTGGTGGGTCTGGGGCATGAAACTGTTTTAAGTACAACAGAAATTTCTGCTTTCATGGAACTTGCATTTTGCTCTAACACATTAGATCTTTTGACAGTTACAGGCAACTGGGGACCATAAGTTGGGTGGGATGAGGAATAGGGGTCAGGTGGGTCTGGAAAGCTGCTGACGGTGAAGGCAGAGTCTCTGGCTGGCCCTGCGTGTGATCAGGTTCGGGCAGGAGGTCTACATGCCTCTTACAAGCCCATTGGCATCCTGACAGACGTGGAGGGGGCTTGATGTATAGGCATCCATGCTACTGCAGGGCCAGCCTGTATCATTTTTCTTTTCCTGTGCCTGTGTTTTGTCCCCTCTGGCAAGCCATAGATTGGCATCGCGGCTCACCTCATCATCTTGTGGTTCTCACATCCAATTTGAGTCTCTGACTTTAGTGCCAGCTAACAGCAGGCATTCTTAGAAGAGCCTATAAGAGTTCTTGCCCAGTAACTGGGCTTAGCTTGGACCCATCTTATCACTTTGTTCCTTTACATGTTTCATACATTTTTGCATTATAGTTATACTGTAATGATAGGCAATTTCTAGGGCTATGATAATAAATCAGTAAAGAAAGGACACATATACTATTTTGGGGGGTTTTATAGGTAATATGATTAAATGCACCTAAACTATTACTCTTTAATATTCCTAAATAGTTTTGATAATAAGTATTATGAATTTATATTTAATTTGCTTTCTGGCTGTTATTAATAAGGTTGCTATGACATAAACAGGCAACAGGAATTATCTTTATCTCCAATCATTGCTATCTGATCATTGAATAAGTATTTATATTTGCTGGTTGTTAGGTAATATCAGTCATATGATTATTGCTCTTCCAACTGCAGGTATTCCAAAAAGAAGAGATTGAACCCTTGCTGGTTAAACAGCAAGAAGTAAACTGGTTGGGCCAGGGCCTTATTCAGAGCGCTGCTAACAGCACCAGCACCCAGGGTTTGGAGCGGGACCTGGATGATGTCAACACAAGGTGGAAGACTCTCAATAAAAAGGTAGTTTTCTCATCCTCTTCACTGTCTTTTCTGTTTGTTATCATTCACTGGCATTTGTTGTGAGTATGAATCATATTTACAGTAGCCAGACTTCCTTAACATGCCCACATTTTATATTGCTGTAAACTGGATGGCCCAAACTCAGGTGCCTACCGAGCTCATTAGGGAACATAAATGAAGGGATTCAGCCGGATGAAACAGGGCCTCTCCCTGTCATTATCTTGACTGCGATAGACACACAATAGCACAGGTGTGGTGGCAGGTGGCCCCTAACATTGTCCTGTATTGAGAGACCACACACTCTGAAGGCACAGAAGCTACTTAGCTCCAGCAGGTCTCTGCTGTGGAGGGGTCTGTGCTTGCTGTCCCACTTACTTTCAAAAGAACCTGGGAATCTCACTCCTTATGTGAAATCTTTTAATTTTCAAATGTCAGCAACTAATTTTACGCTGCATATAATAGGTCACACCGTGCAGGGGAAAAGAGAAGAACTATGCCTGTCTGTCAGCCCTGGACTGATGGTTTGCCACCCTCATTATGAACTGTTAACACCAAATATTATCACATTGTTTGCGGGTAGTTTATATTGTGCGATCTACTACCAGTCAACGTAAAACGTATAAATACGTTTCCCGTATACAATGTGTTATTTTACTTGTCAAGTATAGATACAACTTTTTAAAGAATATACCCATGGGGGAAAACACTGGGAAATAATGCTCTGGTATATTAAGGAGATAATGCGGACGTACAGCGGCGGGTCTTGGCACGGCGTGGATTGTCAGGAAACTGGTACTGGACGGCAGACCCTACCTGGAGGCAGTGTGTATTGCCTGTATACGAATTTTCGCTGCATCGAAATCTTTAGCATTGTCAGGCCTCAAACCCACGTTTGTCATTCTTTAAAGTCTGATTAATATTGCACTGCTCTTTAAAAACAGTTGGAATGCAGTGTCAGGTGAAAACATATACCATATGTTCAAAATACCTTACCAACTCCTGTCTTTGTCCAGAGGAAGAAGCTCTATGAGGAGGGCAGCAGGGTGTTGTGCGACGTAGAGACTCCATTTCCCAGCAGACAAAGCCCCTGGTCTGTTAGAAAAGGACTCCGAGCTGGGAGCTAGCAGGATTTAATTGGATACTTCATAGTTATTTTGCCTAGCAAAACGTAATTCTCACTTTCTCTGTTGTAATAGTTATTTTTCAGTCTTAGTCATTTTATCATTATCCCTGATATGTATCAGCAGGAAATAAAAAATGGACCCCAGGGATAATAATGAAAATGACTAATGCATTATTTCTTTCCATAAGCTTAAAATATTTGGATCATTCACTGCCAGTCATAAAGGCATTGGATATTCCCAAAATCTCAAAGATTTTATCTTTCACATTGACTGTTTATGATGGTAAACTTATCTTCTTGGCTTACTTGCTAAAGTTTCACACCTTTCTACCTCTGTCCTGTCCACGATCAGTGCTTTGGGTAGATTTTAAGTAAAAAGGAAAAGAAAACTTGTGACCAGATGGGGAGAGAAACATGAAAACTGGTGGCTGGTGGGCAACTTTCATTGTTTCAAGCAAGTAAATAAGTTGGAAAAACTGGAACTTGGCAGGTGGCTCAGAGAGCAGCCCAGCTGCAGGAGGCCCTGTTGCACTGTGGGAGGTTCCAGGATGCCCTGGAGTCCCTGCTCAGCTGGATGGTGGACACGGAGGAGCTCGTGGCCAATCAAAAGCCACCATCAGCGGAGTTCAAGGTGGTGAAGGCCCAGATACAAGAGCAAAAGGTAAGGCAGCGATCATTTTGTATTGTGTTTCATGTTCCATATTAATAAGAGTAAAAATTTAACTTGTGACTATTTATGTTAATAGGATAGCCTAGTTAACTGGTTATTGATGTCCTAGACATTATCTGTTGGCCATTTGACAAATATTTATGGAACCAGGTGCTGTGGATCAGGCATTGTTCCAGGTGCTGGAAATACATCACCAAATAAAAATGATAAGAGTTCCTCACTGAGTTTGCATTTTCATGGGAAAGGAGGAACAGGAGAGAGAAGCAGTAAAGTAAATAAGTACGTTGGGATAAGTTAGCAAATGATAACTAAAGAAGGGAAGCGAGGTACGGATTAGAATGTGGTAGCAAGAATGAGGGACATCAGGTGCTCGAGTGGAGGGTTGTACGTGTGCAATTTTAAACAGAGTGGCCAAGGAAGCCCTCACTCACGACAAAGGCCACTTAGGACAGAAATACCACTGTTCCCTTATGTATTAGGTTGATCCCCATGAAATAGCCTTTTGTGTAGATTAAACATGGGGAGTTTCAACCTGTACTAAAGAGGAAAATATTTGATTCACATATGCTAAAGAATGAGCAGTTGTGTCTTTTGACATGCAGTCAGGACCATGTTGGAAAGGCACACTCGTTAGAGGGGTGGTGACTACTTGGGACCACACATACGGCGTGGTGTCCCTAACGGTGGCACTCAGACAGGAAGCGCTTAGTGATGTCGTCAGTGCCCATTTGTCAGCCGTGACCTGAAAGGACATATGGGGGTCCCAGACCACAGCACATTGGTAAGTTTTCTCCTGGGTGAAACCTTAAAAAGAAGGGAATAGATTAAGAGGCTTAATTTAATTTCAGTATTCAATACTTAGAAGATTTTTAGTATATTGGCAAATCAACCTATTAGAAATAGATTTAGAGAGAAGAGTTAAAGAAACGTGATGGGAAATTGTGCATTGCTTTTGTGTGATTTTTGAATAATGTATATCATATGTAATAAAATAATGTATATCACGATATTCAAAATGTTATTTTATACATAATAATATAATTTTTTCCAGTCACAATTTAATTTAAACCTTTGTAATTCTCCCAGAGTTATTGAACTATGTTTCGCCAACAAAACCTCTTTTCTGATTTGGCTTTCGGCATTGCCAGATCCTTTTCTTTTAAAGTTTATCGAGCCCAGGTAGGTGTAGCTCAGCAGATTGAGTGTGGGCATGAGAACCAAAGGGTCACCAGTTCGATTCCCACTCAGGGGACCCACCTGGGTTACAGGCCAGGTCCTCAGATGGGGGTGCATGAGAGGCAACCACATGCTGATGTTTCTCTCCCTCTATTTCTCCTTCCCTTCCTCTCTCTCTAAAAATAAATAAATAAATTATTTTAAACAAATAAATAAAACATAAGGTTTATTGAAAGTAATCTACTTAATTAGTTTTCTCTGCTGCCTAAACCACCTGGTAGACTTTGATTTTATAATGACTCTAACCTGTGTCAAGAAAGTTTATGTTTCTTCTTTTTAAAAAATGTCCTCTACTTCCTGCCTTGGTAGTCTTGCTCTTGAAATGAAAGTGAGTGAACAGTCTTCTAGCTTGTTACTTTTGGGTAACTATCTATGTCTGTACTCTTTCACTATCAGTAAGGGTCTGATGAAGGACACAGGGAAGTAGTTAGTATTTTGTGCGCTGTGCTTCCTCATTGCTGTTAGTAAACAGGGCGCCTGTGCACGGATAGCACTTGCTCGTGAAATACTTGATGAGATAAGAGCAAAGGAATCCTGAGCTCTGGCTACCTGTACCGACATTCCATTCCAGGCTTCTCCAAATGTTTTCTTAGGATTGAATGTATTGTTTTCTGCTGCTAAATCCTAAAATGTTAGTCTTAGTTAGCCAGCTTTGGAGATTTCTCACATGTTCCACCCTCTATTCCTTTGGGAGTGGTATTTAAAAGCTCTTTTTTAGTTTTCATCCATGTGAAGGATTTTAGGATCTAGCCCCACCTAGTAAAAAGAGCTGAGAGCCTCTAATTTTTGCCTCACTAGCTTGTGAACTTGGTCAGAGTCTCAACTTCGCTGTCTATACTGGATTGTTTAACATCGGAAACGGTTGGGAAAACAGTAATGATTTATAATAATCTGTTTTGTCTTAATGGGACAGATCATTGTTCAATGTTTAGAACATTCCCATTTCATTACAATGATGGGGATTTGTCACTCTCAGTGCAGTGGAGTTATCCTAAACAGCACCTTCTACGCCATTATTTTACATTAAAAATTAAAAATGAATGGTTTGGTGGCCTTATCAATATTGGTTTTGTCTATCCGAAAAGCCTCTAGCACAGTGTCTGACACAGTAGTAATGAGTCATTAAGCAAAATGAATTGTTTTTAAAATACTACTTTTCAGACCCTTTTGTATGTGAATCTATACAAAATATATGTTTTGGTCACATAGCAAAAGTGCCCAGAATATATTTTCCTTTGTGTTGGTAAAATTATTCCTTTGAGTTTTTTGCATGTGTATTTGTTTTCTTTCCAGCTTCTGCAAAGATTATTGGATGACCGCAAGTCTACTGTGGAGGTGATCAAACGAGAAGGAGAAAAAATTGCTGCCACAGCAGAACCTGCAGATAAAGTGAAGATTTTGAAACAACTGAGTCTCTTGGACAGTAGATGGGAGGCATTGCTTAATAAAGCTGAAACAAGGTAACTGAAATGCTACCTTCGATCTAGAAGAGTAGTAGAAGTGGCTTTAATACTGATGTTTTGTATTTTAGTAATATTTTCCTTGTTTTTTTCCTGTGTTTAACATGTATGTGAACATAGATAGCAAGGGCTATGGCGCCTCTCTTCTCATTCTGCTAATGGTTGTGTCTTGGAGTCACCAGACACATCCCAACTCTTTAAGAAAAAACATTTCTCTCAGGGGTGATTTTCTCATTTGTTAATTTCATAGTTATCGCCTGCCTTGTATGTATCAGGCACGGACTTGGCCATGGTATACAGGGATGAGCAGTGTCCTCAGGGTCTAGTAGGGGTTTATAGCAATTGAAAAGCAATGACAAATGTGAAACAATTTCAAAGCAAAAATACAAGGTTCTGTGAGGGCATTCAATAGGAAGAACCTAGTCTTGGGGCAGGGAAGTGACAGCTAAGCTAGTAAAGGAGGAGTAGGAGTTAGCTAGGACACTGGGTGGGCGAAAGGGTGCTGTAACATATATGGAGGCCAGGAAGCCTAGAGAATGGCTCTGCTGGGCTTCTGCACTCAGCCCCTCTTTATTACATCTCCGCATCCTCTCCATTGACCAGTTTTGAGTAGTAGCCGCACGGACGTGTAGCCACATAGACTTGTTGGGTTGAAAATAGATGGACCACTGAACAGAATGGTTATTTCCATAAATTCCTACCTCCTTCGGAGCAAAACTATGAAAAGAAAAATTGAATAATGGAGTAAAAGTAATTATAGGTCCAGGACCATAGAATAAGGTGCTGCTAAGGAGGTTGAAGTCTTCCTGTTGACCTTTAGAATGTGTCAGTAGGTGACTCCTTCCCTCTGATGCCCCAGGACGTTGTGCCCCGGCTCCCGTGGGAGATGCCCTCTGTGTTTTTCCCCTAAAATAAATGTGTTCAGTACATAATATCTTATTGTCATTATGATTGATGATATTGTTGTTATAACATTACTGTTGTTATTATAAAACTGTTAAGTATTATAACCTAGTTACTTAGGACTTCTATTAAGAATCAGTCATTCAAGGTTATCCTGTTGTTCAACTTTAATTTTATTTAATAAAACTATTTTAACATGTTCTTTAAATGTGACAGATTTTAATTCTAACCTTAGCAGTTGCCTACAAAAATGTTCAGAACAGAATTCAGGAGCATGAGTGCAGATTTGTGTTGAGTATTTTACACAGTCTTTATCCCTAAGGGACCTTTATCTTGGCACATTTGTAGGAATCGTCAGTTGGAAGGTATCTCGGTGGTGGCACAGCAATTTCACGAAACCTTAGAACCGCTGAATGAGTGGCTTACGACCATAGAAAAGAGGCTGGCCAACTGTGAGCCCATAGGAACCCAAGCATCGAAACTTGAGGAACAAATTGCACAGCACAAAGTAAGATACCCATTGCACATTAGAAAGAGTTGGTCCTCCTTTTCCTTCATGGTTTTATGCCATAAATTTGAGTTACGTATTGTTGTGTTACGCACATTGCTAATTAAATTCATTTCAAATGTCATCTCTTCATTCTATTTATGTTTTCATTTTTATCTGTCCATTCTGTTTGTTTTTCTTTTTGTAAACTTTGTTTAGGCCTTAGAAGATGACATCATCAATCACAATAAACATTTACACCAGGCTGTTAGCATTGGCCAGTCCTTAAAGGTTTTGAGCTCCAGGGAGGATAAAGATATGGTGCAGAATAAATTAGACTCCTCTCAAGTGTGGTACATTGAGATTCAAGAGAAGAGTCACAGCAGGTCTGAGCTGCTCCAGCAGGCCCTGTGTAATGCTAAGATTTTTGGGGAAGATGAAGTGGAGCTGATGACGTGGCTGAACGAAGTGCATGGCAAACTGAGCAGGCTCTCTGTCCAGGACCACAGCACTGAGGGCCTGTGGGAGCAGCAGTCTGAACTTCGGGTATTTTGATTTCTTTTATTTTATTTTACTGTATTTTCATTTTGGTTGTCATTATTTTCTGGGTCTTTCTTATTTCTGTATTATGTTGCGTTTGTTATGATTTAGGTCTCTGGCTATACTCAGGAAAGACTTTGCCTTTGTATACAAATTGCTTTTAATGAAGTTGCTTTAAAGAAGAGGTTGGATGTATTCAATAGCGGGGTTTTTCACTTTTCCCTTCCTTTGTTATTTTATTTTTGTGTATGATGACTGGTACTCCCGTATCTCCATGTAGCTCATTTTCCAAGGGCCCTCAGTATTTTCTGACTGGGAGAGTGCTGTCAGTTGTGGAAGGTAGACCTGGGACATGGGCCACAGTGATGGAAAGAGGAGGGTAAACGTGGGAACAACAGCATACATTTAAAAATGTGGTGTTTGATATATCTCGAAAATACCCAGTTAAAGGCCTCTAATATTGACTAATGTTAATACTTATTTAATTTTTCTTTTCCCTCATAAAAATGGTACCTGCATTTTAGGTTCTGCAAGAGGACATACTACTCAGAAAACAAAATGTAGATCAGGCGTTACTAAATGGTTTAGAACTACTTAAACAAACAACAGGTGAGATATCTTTCAAATTAAATATCACAGAGTTGACATTTTGCTTTGCTTTCAAATATTTTAGGGATGGGGAAAATACTAACTTTATAATTTGGGCATCACTCCAAAACTTTATCCTAGAGAATGGTTTGAAGACAGCCCATGGGTGGGTGGGAATATGATCTCACTATTTTTCTCATGACCTCACTTGAGTGCTTAATGAAAGTTGTGTGTATTACTCATAACCCAAAGCACTGTGCCACAGGAGGTTGTGGGAGAAGCTCACGGTGGAGTTGCATTGGTTTTCCACCTGTGGGGGGCAGTTGTTCGAGAAGAGCACGTAAGCTGGAAAATGTTTTAAATATTAAGATAGACTGCATTCTGTGACTCATATTGTGGCTAAACCCAGGCTTCATGTTTTCATGCTTAAATTTACCAAGGAAACATATCCAAACCAACTTGTTTATTTTTTTATTTATTGATGAGAGAGAGAGAGAAACATCAATTTGTTGTTCCACTTGTTTGTACATTCATTGGTTGATTCTTGTATGTGTCTTGACCAGGGATCGAACCCACAACCTTGGTGTATGAGGATCATGCTCTAACCAACTGAGCTACCTGGCCAAGGCCTCCTATTCCCTCTCACCCCCCAGACAATCTCATCAGTATGTAATAATATCTGAAGAAACCGTTCTCCCTTTCCTCCCCCCTTCTTTCCTTTCATGAGCTTTTAACATGCCTTTGAAATTTTAGGTGATGAAGTTTTAATAATTCAAGATAAATTGGAAGCCATTAAAGCAAGGTACAAAGACATTACTAAATTGAGCGCGGATGTAGCCAAGACTCTGGAACAGGCCCTGCAGCTTGCAAGCCGGCTGCACTCCACACATGAAAAGCTCTGTACCTGGCTGGACAAAGTGGAGGTGGAATTACTTTCATATGAAACTCAGGTTCTGAAGGGAGAAGCCGCAAGCCAAGCACAAGTGCGACAAAAAGTACGCTCTGATTTATGCATTTTGGATCTGTTTGCTATCTTTTAGGGAGTCTTATTCACACAGGAATGAAATGATATCTTTCTTGTGTCATTACTAATATGCTGAAGGATGCCTTGGTGGGCGGGGACCCAACAGAAGTTGGCAGCCAATCAACTGTTTAAACTTTTAGGAACCCAAAGATGAAAACAGTGTATTATAATTTGTTTTCAGAGTCGTATAGTTTATTACACTACACAAGAGACAGAATGATGAAAACAGAAAAAAATAAAGGAAAAGGATCATTGTTTCCAGAGATATACATAATTTGGTTAGAATAACAATAGTTTTATGAGACAGATGCATAATATGAGGTGGCTTTTAAAATTATATTGCAAATGTGATCTTCCACCATGCTAATCACTTTTCTTTTAAGAGATATCAGCCTGTTTTTATCATCCCTGTGGTGTTGTCATATGGGGGGAGGGGAGTCGGTGAGGTCAGTCTTGCTGAGCTGTAATGATTCAGCTGGGATGATTTAAAGCCCGTGTGTCCTCATTTTGAGGATCACTTGATGCTGGCTTGGACTTTCCTCTTTATTTTACTTTTCTGGTACCAGATTGCTTAGAGGTTACAAGAAAGCAAAGAGCAATACGTAACTTGCTTGCTTTTGTTTCCCAATTTTTAAACATATTAAATTTCTAAGATAAAATCTTGCCATGTTGACAAGTGAATTGTTCTTCAGAACTTTTCAGGAAACACTTTCCTTTTTGCTTTAAATAATGAAGGTTTACAGAACTTAGCTGGGACTAAGGGGGCCAGTCCATCGCATGCTTGGCCTGCAGGTGACTGTAGCCCCCAGGACGGTTAAAGGAAAAGACTGTTCAAACACATAAGCATTACCCACAGATTTGTATGTTTTCTTAATTCTGTTTTCAGGAGCTGAAAAAGGAAGCTAAGGACAGCAAGGCCTTACTGGATTCCCTTAACGAAGTGAGCACTGCATTACTAGAACTGGTACCCTGGCGGGCAAGGGAAGGACTTGAAAAAATGGTGGCCGAGGACAATGAGCGCTACCGACTGGTGAGCGACACCATCACTCAGAAGGTGGAGGAGATCGATGCTGCCATTCTGAGGTCACAGCAGGTAGGGGCAAGTGGTTTGTTATCTGGGCAATAAATTTTCTCCAGTTCCCAGAGCCTTTACCTGAACAAAGGTTCCTGTTAATAGTGTTCCCATTCATTTGTTCTGCTTCAAAAATGAAAGGAGGAGTTTGAAAAGAATTTGGGTTACTTTGACATCTGAGTGCCAGGGCAAGGCTAATCTGTACATTGTTAACAGCCATCTGCCTCATTGTTTCCCAGACTTGTCCTTACCAAATCGGCCCCTGGGAAGATCAACCCAGCTATCCAAACAAAAAGCTTTTTGTGAGCATATATATGCATATCGCTAATGTTAATTTTATGCATTGGCCAAGTCTAATCTGCATGGGAGTTGATATTTTGAGCAATCATGTAAGTCGGTATTAACTGTTCGTTTCCATGCAGCCATGGCACAGAGAGGCCGTATTCTTTCCAAAAAGGAAACTGTTGTGTTGGCAGAGGTTTTTCTGAAGGTGACGGAACAGGGGAAGTGATGGTTTCTGACCTATCTGTGACTCACACAGAGCTGTGGTTCCAGAGATGTTACGTGCAGCCTGCTCTTAGTCACAGCTCTCTCGGAAAATTGCGGGCAGCAAGGGGGGTCCTGGAGATAGAAGTTTATAATGCATGTTTTGATTAACTTTTATTGAAATCTCCGGATATTTACATGAAGTCATCAGTCTTTTATTGCAAACTCTCTGTGTTGGGGTTAGCGTGGTATTACAGTGAGCTTCAGAGCAGAGCTCGAGAAGGTACAGAGCTAAGCTTCTACTGGTACAAGCCAAAAGCAAGAAACACAAATCAAGCAGATTGTGTGGGAGCATCCAAAATTAATTTTCTAAGGTTGCTGTAAAAGTGTTATTTATATAGTTTTGAAGCATAATGCTTCACTGCTCATTCCAGTGCTCTGGAATCACCAAAGCTGATGAAATACAATGACAGCCGAAAGCCTGCCTCAGAAATTTTTGCGAGGGAGGGCATTCATGCCTGAGGAATGTATTTTCATGACTGTTTTCAAAGTTTGGAGGAGTTTATGTGCCTCATTATTCTAGGAAAATAAGTGTGTTACTTTGTGAAGTTTATTCAAATATTTGAGAATGCTGACATTTTTTTCACCAAAATTTATTCTAGCATTTTAGAATTGGCCCTGGAGACTTCTATAAATAGCAAGACAAATATTCTGTACTCTTGGGAGTAGTTAACTATGGTCAGTTAGTTCAGTGCAGCAGGACAGTAATAAGGGCAAGGTGACAGGTTGAGCTCATGTTGGTTAGTAAGCTCTAATATGTGCCAAGGTCATTAACTATTCTAGGCTTTACAGTGTTTTCCAAAGTTAAAAATAATAATAACCAGGTCGGTATGGTATATGTCTTCTAGAACCCAAAGTATATATCCCTTAGGAAAATAACGGTTACTTTTTTCTTGATAAAATCCTTACAGAAAATTTTAAGATTTTCTGAAAGAATACAGAAAAACTCATGGGAGAAAGAATGCATAAACAGTGTGGTCTCTGTCCTTCCAGCCTTCCTTTTGAGAGAGAAAATGTGTATCGTAGAAGAATATTAGTAGCAGTAGGTCCTACAGCTAATGTCAGTGCCATTAACATCTTCTGGTTGTTCATCTGTATTTATTCTGTATATGTGCATTCCTTTGAAATGCCTGCGAGTTTGTCCAATGAAATACTTCCAGTAATAAAGAAAACCAGTAAAGTATACTTAAGTCATCAAAAAAAAATGGAAGAAAAGAAAAGGAAGAAAAGAGAAAAGAAACTCCCAGTAAGGCCAGACAGACACACAATTTCGAGCTGGGAGGAGTACGTGCAGGGAGTGGTTCCAAGACTTGCCAGTGGCCCCACAGTTAGTGTGTGGTGGAGCTGTGGCCATAATTTCATCCAGCCCTCATGTTACCACAGCAGAGTGCCTCCTTATAAATTAGCTAGGGAGAAAAAATCCTAAGGGTGGTCCATTATTTTCTCACCTCCTTCATTAATCTGAAGGAAGGTGCTGCTATTGCAGCAAAATGGAAGTATGCAGTGAGGGTATTTCCAGTCCATAAGGACTCTGAAACACAAAAATGCAGCACCCAAAGGATCATGAAAGGTCGCTCAGTCTCCAGGCAAGTTGAGGATGAAATGGGTACCTGTCTTTCTGATTTGGCAGATATTTTAGTTTTACAATCAAAATAGTAGTTTCTAAACTCGTAATTTTCAAGTTTATGAAGGAGCTAATATATCACCAAAATTACTTTACAACCTTGCCCACTTAGAGATGTTTGGAATTAGGACCAGAGTGCAGTCTGAGACTGAAATGTTTGTTTTCTTGTTAACCAATGATAATACACCACTGATTACAGGAAGGGAATGATGAAAGAAATCTGCAGAACTGATGTTAGCCTCGTATCTTGTTACTACCTGTTTTTTGATGTATAAACCAATCATCTACCATTTTGTTTTTTCCATTTGAAATATGGACATGATCTGACCACAGTCCATCTTTTAGACATGTCTCTCAACATACACACTTTGTTTTATTAACATCACGCCCTCCCAGATTGCTACCTACAAAGTAACCACACCCACAGGTGTTGGGATGAGGCTATGTGCCTTAACATGACTTGGAGATTTTTAAATTTATAGAGTAACCTGGCCAAATTAAACTAGATTTTGAATACCTGTTTTCCAAGCAAATTTCCCTTAAGGTGTTTCATCTTTTACCCACATTAAAGTTGTTTATGTACAGATCTATCACCTTTATAACATTACAACCTGCGTTTGGGAATTCAACAAATGCTTGGGGACTTTGCAAGCTGTCAGGCCACTATCACAGAGTGTACTGGTTTTTCAAATATTGACTTGAAATATGTCTAGGAAAAAACATCGAAAAGAATAAAAGTTTGAAGACAGAAGGGAGCATAGAGATGTTTTTAAATTTACATTTACTTTGTAACTACCCTTTAAAAAGTTGTTTAAAAAGTTCTGATTTGGCATGGTTATATTTTCCATGTTAATCCTGTATCACAATAGCAGTTTTGAAGAGATGTGCCATTAAATTTTGAAATCATAGGGTCAAGAGCCTAAGCAAATTTGAGTGTTGGCCTTTACTATTTGGGTAATAATTGAACAGTCTTCATTATGGGCAAATGAATGAGGACTGTATACATTCAGTGCTACCAGTCAGCAAGCCCCCAAATCTGACTCTACAGATTTGTAGGCATTGATATTGTGAAGATGATGTTCTTTTAAAAAAAGAATTGGCTCATTCATGACTTCTAGGAAAAATTGGAGGTGAACAAGACAGCTTAGTAAATAGTAGGGTGAGCTTTATTACAAAAACAAACAAACGCAACAAGGCATCTACCTCCTGACATTGAATACCATTGTCTGCACTATAAGCGGTAAGTATAGTTGCATGTTAAAACTATTCAGAGTAACATATCTTCATTACTTTCTTTTTTTTTAAGTGTTTTTTAAAATATTTTATTTATTTATTTTTAGAGAGGGAAGGGAGGGAGAGAGGGAGAGGGAGAGGGAGAGAGAGAGAGAGAGAGAGAGAGACAGAGAGAGACAGAGAGAGAGAGGAACATCAATGTGCGGTTGCTGGGGGTTATGGCCTGCAACCCAGGAATGTACCCTGGCTGGGAATCGAACCTGGGACACTTTGGTTCCCAGCCCGCGCTCATATCTTCATTACTTTCTTTGTTGAATTGCAAATTGAACCAAATGAGCCATGTGGAAATGAGGAAAGGCAGTTGTGATTAAAAAATGTACAAACTTCTGGTCTGAATTCTGACTACTGGGATTGTTTAAACCTCAGAGAAGTTTGTAGTTATTTGCCTCTTATTAATGTGCAGTTGTCAGAAGTTGCTAAAATGCGGCCACCTCTCTGGGACCGAAAATCCCAGGCACTCTTTGGGAGTTCTGATTGCCTAGTTTATTTTAGCAGGGCCATCGTAACCCCCCTATAAAGGCACATGTGTTGGTGATTTGAGTGCAATTAAAATAAACAGCTCATTCCATCATTAGGAATCAGCCTTGGAGAAAAATAACACCTGTTTATTTCTTTTAAAGAGCTAGAAGGAAACTCCCCCACGGAAGTGAGGTTTGTTTAGATTCTCCAGGTGTTGGGGGTGGGAGAATATGGGCTGTGTTATTAATAATATGGAGCAAAATGGAAGGAAGTGCTAATCAAAAGAAAGTGATAAGATCCTCACCAGGGACAGGGAGTAAAAGGATTTCCTTGAGGTAAAGGTTTCTTATCACTGTCTTTTTGAAACCTCCATCTCCACTCAAGAGGAACTTTCTAGATAAGTATGAAAGCAGTTTGTCAGAGATTGGAGAAGTGTTGAAATAGTAAGTTAAAACCTACCACTTATTAATGGTTGTGGTATTGGAGCCATTTTTGATGAAATCTCATGAGTATTTTTAGTTCCCGGAGCTGGAGAACAAGGGATAAAAAAAAAACATGGTGACGAAGACTGCAGCCTCGAGGGGTCAAATCAGACCACCTCGGGTTCAAGTCTCAGATCCAACCTTTGTTACTAGCTGAGTAATCTCTGGTAACTTAGTTGAGTTTTCTCTGCCTCAGTTTTCTCAGCTGTAAATGGAGTTAATGGCAGTACCCACATTATAGAATTGTTGTCAGGATTAAAGGAGATAATACCTGGTAAGCACTTAGTGTGTTCAGTAGAAGCCTTGCTGTTACTGTTTTAGAGAGTGTTTTTCAGGAATATTAAGAGCTAGCCAATTACAACATCTTTCTCTAACTTGTAGAAAATTTCTGAAATGCTCGTTCAACTATAATAGAAGTTACAGTAGTTAAAGCTGATGACCAGACTCCACTGATGATGCTATTAAAATATTTCCCAGAATTCAGTTATGGATGCTAAGATTATCTACAATTTATTTGAAGTCAATTTTCACTAGTTGTATGAGTCGTAGGCAAATTCATTGACATTTGTCCAGTAATCTTGCTCTTGTGTTGCTCACATGTAAAATAAGCAGTTTTTATGGTTCATTAGAAATACATGTTAGTAGTCATTTAAAAGTCCTAGGCCTGAATAAAATGCCTTAATTTACTGTAAATTGCTTAATGTAGACCCAGTGGCTATTCCATTTGTTGCTAAATAATAAATATTTGTCAATTTAATGCAAAAAAATTTAAAAGACAGAAGGGAAATGTGTGCTGGAAGTCTTGTTTTCTTTCGGCAGAGCAAATATTTGCCTGGTTAAAGAAACAGTGTTTGACTTTCAGCTTTCCATTTTGGCAACTTAGATGGTATCATCACACTGTTTTTCATTGGTTACTTTTTTTAAAGGGAGGGAGATGTGGTATTAAATGAACATGAACACTAACAGCCTGATTTTCTTCTTTAGGACTGTCACATAAATACTAAAGATAGCGTGAACACAAATGAGAGGGGTTGGTGTGTCACTTTATTTTTTCAGGAACTAGCAGAAGAAAAGTCATAACTGTTAAATTTTACTCAGATATCATGCAGCATTTGCAATCATGTAGAAAGGCCTCAACTGTCTCTCAGCATTGTGCTCTTTAAGTGAATCATATAACCAAGTTCTACCTTTAAATTCCATTGTCTATGGCCTTAAAGCTAATAATTCATGCATAGAAGAGTCTTCCACTTGTTTTTTAAATTTTTATTGATTTTATTGCAGTGACACTGGTTAATAAAATTATATGTTTCAGATGTGCAGTTCTATAAGACATCCTCTGTATATTGTGTTGTGTGTTCGCCACCCTGAGTTTAAGTTTCTTTCCATCACCATTTGTCCCCGCTCTGCCCTCTTCTTCCTCCCCACATCCCTCCTTTTCCCCTCTGGTAATCACCACACTGTTGCCTGTGAGGTTTGTTTGTTTGTTTGTTTGTTTGTTTGTTTGTTTTGGCTCAATCCCTTCACCTTTTTTACCCAGACACCCACCCGCCTCTTCTGACAGCTGTCAGTCTGTTCTCTGTATCTATGAGTTTGCTTCTGTTTTATTTGTTTATTTTGTTCATTAGATTCCACATATAAGTGAATTCATTCAGTATTTGCCTTTCTCTGACTGGCGTATTTCACTTAGCATAATCCATCAGTTTCTAATAACCATGCATAGGATACTCTTCCACTTATTTTAAATGAAGATTTATTTTTTCACATCTGAAGCTGCTGAATTAGTTGATGAATTTTTGTTTCACTTTATCCTCTCATGAGTTTGTGTAATGTTGCATAGTGTTTTAAAAGTAAGATTGATTTTTTTTCATTCTAGTTTCTTATTTCCACCCTTCTTACCCCTCACCTACTAGTCCCCCCACCCCATCTGGATTTCCAGGTCCTCTTGAAAAATTAGAAGGTCTGGCAGTACCGGATTTGAATAGTCCCAATATTCATTCCCTGTTGAATCTTCCAACTGAGGCCATTGCGAGTTATCATTTCTTATTGGTGCTGGTGGTGTCACTTACCCACTTTACTTATTTATGGTTAAGTGCTTGGCCCTGGAAGGCATTGGGGTTTATCTGATGCAAGGCATTGAAAATGTTCATACTCTTTGACTTGGTAGTCAATGTCTAGGAATCTACCCTAAGGAACTAATTAGAGATGCCAATGGAGATTTATGTACAAGGATATTCTTTACAGGGTTGGTTATATAATAGCAAAAAAATGCAGAGAACCTAAATGAAAATATCCAAGTGTGCTAGAATACAAAGGTGTTATTTAAAAATCACAGTGGAAAGAATATGACATGGATGGTGTTTATAATAAATGAAAAAGCAGGATATGAAACTATTTATACAGTATTATCCCAGACCTTTATAAATCTTTCTCAACTCTTGGAAGAGAAATTCACTAAAATACCAATGGTATTAACTCCAGTTTTTAATTTTCTTCTGTATATTTTTCTATACTTTATGAATTTCTACCATGAATTACTCTTATGATCAGAAAAGTAAAATCCCTTCAAATATTTGAAAATGCTCTTGAATGTGTTTTCTTATGTTATTAAATGAGATGTAGAATATTGTACATGAGTCCTTTGGGAATATACTCTGCGTACATAGACACATTTTGTCCATACACTTATAGTACTAGATAATGAGTAGATGGAAATGTTTCATTCTTTTTGCCAGAGATCATATACTTCTATAGCAGAATACCTGCATTTCATATGGGTTGAAGTGATGGGGAGATGAATGAAATACAGTATGCAGCTATTGACTTTTGACTTGACTTTGATAGCTGTTTAATTTGGATGGTGCTCCTTAGGAGAAGATGCCTAGGACTGCCCAAACGAAGGCAGCAGTGTTTGGTGTCCTAAAATCATTAATGCCTTGCTATGGAATCAACATATTTTAAGCTTGTGTTTACTTGTTCTGTGAAAATTCTCCTTTCTTTACAGCTTCAGTCATTATTATGAACTATTTCGGGGTGCCATGAAGAGATAAGCTCAAATTTTCCACTTGTGTAATAAGGATATTTAAAAGTAATGTAGATAGGTATTTTTCTGGCACCAGTTACAGAAGCTTGCTGATTAATTATTTATCTTTTGTTTAGTTTGACCAAGCGGCTGATGTTGAGTTATCCTGGATTGCTGAAACAGAAAAGAAATTGATGTCTCTGGGTGACATCAGGCTTGAGCAAGACCAGACTGCTGCTCAGCTGCAGGTTCAAAAGGTGAAGGGCATTTCCAATTGTGTCTACATTTGCTAGTCTAGAAAATGTGCTTGCGTGATTTACTTTGCAAGACCCAACTAGTGTAACTTGTTATTTTCAGCTACTTTGCCTAATTGTTTTCATTTTATTCATATGCTCTCTTTTTTAAAAAAATCTTTTATTTTTGTAACTCACAGACATTCACTATGGAAATTTTGAAACACAAAGATATTATTGATGAACTTGTTAAATCTGGACATAAAGTCATGACCACGTGCAGTGAAGAGGAAAAGCAATCGATGAAGGTATAATCTTGTTCTGTGACTGGCAGTGACACTCTTGAATAAAGGCATGTGTTGTGCTTTCAGTCCTAGAAAACCATGTTTCCTTATCCACAGCTGCCATTTAAAGAACTAAATTATTACTTGCAAATGAGGCATTTTTCACGCTTCCAGAATAACAGTGAAAGGAATATCCCTTAAGGGAATTACCCTGGGACAATCTTTTTAATGTACAGAAAAGCTATTAAACTTTGAGCCCTTCACTAACTGGTACACATTAAACTTTCAATTAATGTTAGTGGTATTATTGCCATTATTATCAGTATAAATTGTTATTATGTATGTCAACTATTATATACATGCTCCAGAAACATTTGGATCTCTTGAGCTGAAAGAAAAGCCAAACCATGTGGTTCTCTCTAATGTTGATATCCTTTCTTTGTGAAGTTACTGTAAGCTGTATAGGAAAAAAATGAGCTGAGTAATTAAGGAAGCATCTAGTATATGTAGTTTTAATGATTCTTTAAATTGATGAAAAACCAGCCACAGTAAAAATGTTTAGTTCTATTCATATTCCGACATCTGAACAGCCTGACGAAATGAACGCTTCTAGTAGGACAATATACCATGGTAAAAACAAAATTATACAAATATCTATTCTTAAGTCACACTTTGAAGAGTATGCATTGCTTTTTTTTTTTTTTAAGATTTTATTTATTTTTAGAGAGGGAAGGGAGGGAGGGAGGGAGGGAGAGAGAGAGAGAGAAACATCAATGTGCGGTTGCTGGGGGTTATGGCCTGCAACCCAGGAATGTACCCTGGCTGGGAATCGAACCTGGGGCACTTTGGTTCCCAGCCCGCACTCAATCCACTGAGCTACGCCAGCCAGGGCTGAATATGCATTGCTTTTAAGGTATAACATAGAGTAATCCAGGGCACACTATACAAGTATATTGATACTTTCTCGTTTATTTATCCTCTACAATGGCAATTTGTTTATAATTTAATCTTTCCTTTATTATTTTTGTAAAGATTCTGACATGCAAAGCATAGGTCATCATGAAATAATTTCTCTTTCATCCTTGGTTTATTAGATTACTGCTCTGCTTTATCTTCTGCTATTAGTTTATCATGTGAATTTATACCATAATCTAGATCACTGTGATTGCCCCATCAAATCAGTGGGTAGCATATTATTCGACATTAATTCTAACATATGTAATTAATTTTGTTGACTAGCAGTTCCTCTTAGAATTTCATTAGTGAAAGGTAGTTCTTATTTTTTTTTTTTTTGAGAAAGTAATATAAATGTTTCTAGACTCAGGAGACTTGTTTTCTAACCTAGAAAACATTGTAAGAATGGCTGGAGAATTTTGTTTATTATGTTTGGAGAGCTTACTGTCTTACTCTTAAAAGTTTGAGGCCTTGCTTGCTTGCTTATTTATTTATTTACATTTTGATGTTTATCAGTTAATATATTTTTTGAGAAGTTATGTCATTAAATTCCGTGATTTTTGATTATTATGAGAATTCCATTGTATGAATATATCAATTTATTAGCCTGATCTTCAACTGTAGTACTTCTAAGATGTTCCACATTTTTGCTCTGTTGTACATACATAAATATGTATATATACATGAAGGGGGTCCCCAAATAAAAACCAGAATTACCTTCTGGAGGGTGGGCCCCTTATAGTACAGACTTTCTCCATTAGGTGATGGTCTAGGAACCCATCTGTTTCAGTGTACCAGCTGACATTGTTGTGAGAGGCTGTGTGCTTTTGGCTTCAGTGAATTTTTTTTTAAAGATTGTTTCATTATATTTGCCCATTTCATGATGTGTCATTTACAAGTGCAACTGCTCACATCTTACTGAGTGTTTAGCAGGCTTTCACCAAAAATGGCTTGACCCCTGTGCCCCACCCTCCCTATTTGCCCGATCTTGGCCCCAGCAACTTTTTTTTTTTTTGGTTTCCTGGATGAAAAAAGTCCTCAGAAGGGAACATTTTGCCAATATAGAATAGGTGAAATCAAAAACAACAGGAGCACTGAAAGGCATCAGAATCAATGAGTTCAAAAACTGGTTTTGAGCAGTGGAGAAAACATCTCCATAGCTATATTGCATCAAATAGAAAATACTTTGAGGGTGACTGAAGTTTAAACATGTAGGAATAAATACACAATTTTTATAAGTAAATTTCATTTTGGGGGGTTCCATACACATACACACACATTTTTTAAATCGTGGTAAGAACGCATAATATTAGCATAGAGTGTACTATTACTCAGTCTTAAGAAGGAAGGAAATTCTGCCATATGCAACAACATGGGTGAACATGAAAGGCCCTTCTTTAATTTAAAATGAACTTTTTAAAATACAGACAGTTAAAATGTAAATAGCTTTTATTGGTTTATGCATTTTACATACATTACCGAGTGTCTGCTCAGTGCTGGACAAACGTTCTTGAGCGCATGCGCTACTTGGCCCGCCTCACCAGTGAAACCCATTTCATTGTCTTAATTTCTAGAAAAAACTGGACAAGGTGTTGAAGAACTATGACACCATCTGCCAGGTAAACTCAGAGAGATATCTACAGCTAGAAAGGGCACAGTCCCTAGTTAACCAGTTCTGGGAAACATACGAGGAACTTTGGCCATGGCTGACAGAAACACAAAGAATCATCGCTCAGCTTCCTGCCCCTGCCCTTGAATATGAAACTCTAAGACAACAACAGGAAGAACATCGGGTAAGTTTGGCATCAAAAGGAATCTTGTGTTCCTCACTAAAAGAGAATTGTAATTTTTTTTGTTTCTATTACATAGTTAGACACCTTTGACATCGTTAGGATATTTTAGTGAATCATGTTCTGGTCTGCACAGCTTGGTTTCCCTGGAGTTGCTTACCTGTTATCCAGGTTTACAGTGAGAGGCCTCGTGTGGGAAGACCACACTGAGTATGTCATTAATTATACCACAGCTTTTATAAGACAGTATGCAGTATAAACCATCTGGGCACGAAAACAATTTCCACTTATAATGGTAGAGAAATAAGCTTTGGAAATACTTTTAATTTGTATATATTGACTGCTTTTAATTTACATATATCGACTAAGTTCTATACTTTATATGTAGTGGTGAGAGCAATCAAATGTCAGCAAAGAGCAGAAACACATGGAGGTGACATCACACAGCTACACTGAACTGGGAGAAATTGTGCAATATAAGAAATATGACAAAACAGCAATGTCATGAAAGCTAACTCTGTTAAAGGAAGAAATGCTGAAGTATAAAGACATTCTTTCCCTGTTTTTCACCTTATATACATGGAACTCTTTTCAGGTTGTCTACTCCTATAAAGGAGTAAACTAGAGAGCATGTTTATATCTACAAGTGTTAACATGTTTAAAAAATATATAAAATGGCATAATGAAGCTCTCATTCCAGTGGTCACTTAAATGTTAATGTATCTTAAAATTTTGCAAAAGTTTGAGTGAAAGAGGATGCAAGACTATCAGAAAAAAATCCAGACTTCTTGCTGCATATATACTTGAACCTAGTTGTTCTCCCAGATCTGTACGAGATGTACTCTGAGACTGATTGGGGGGTGTGTGTATGTGTAAAGTTTAACTCAGAAGTATATTACATCATTGTTTAAAGTATCCGACATACTTATTAATCTTGTTTGTTTACTTTTTTAATGCATTGACATTGAAGAATATCTCTAACTAAAGTATTTAGAAGAGATCTTTAGAGAACACTTTAACATAAAATTGAAATTGTTTGGAGTTCTGTCTAAGTCATTCAGCAGGAGAAAGACTTACAAACTCTGTAGAATTCAATTGAATTTTAGTGTAAACATTGATTTGTGGCAGAAATCCTGATGTCTACCCATTGGATGATTTTTAATATAAAATTTTTTATGGATTTCTTCTACTCTGAGGAGAGATTTGATTAGCTTTGTTACTAGCATAGCATCAGTTATTATTGAACTGAGAATTTCAAAATCGAGTTAACATTTTTGCATAATTTTCAGCTTTCAAAACAAATTTATGATTTTCTATATAAGGAGAACTATAATACTTTGTGGCCAAGTTTTCAAATTGTTCAGACTAAATTGTTCAGAATATTTACCACCTTCTAGAACGGCTATCCATCTGCAGCTTCACAATATCCTCTTCAGCTATTTTTGGAAATACCTTCTAATTCATGCTAGCCAAGAATAAAAATGGCTCCGAGAGCCATGTTACCAAATGGTGGATATATTGAAGTTACATTAGGTTTCTCCAACACTCATATGCTGGACTCTCATGGTAGTATGATGCCAAGAATCATTTTGTTACTATTGAAGCAGAAGGCATCTACTATTGGGCCCTTTCCCCATGTATACACAAACACCCAAATAGGCACCTAGGAGGCATTCTCTTGTCCCTCATGAAATGGACTTACAGAGGCTCATCTCACTGCTTCCCAAGCAAAGGTGTCTCATACTAGTGTTACAAAAATGAGATCTACTTAGAGTCTAGGCAACTGAAGAACTCTTATATTTCTTGCCCTGGCTGGGTAGCTTAGGTGTTTAGAATGTCATCCTGATAAGCAAGGATTGCAGGTTCAATCCCTCAGGGCACATACAGAATCAGCCAATGAATGCATAAATAAGCGGATCAACAAAAATCAGCGTTTCACTCTTCCTCTCTCTCTCCCTCTCTTTAAAAACTTAATAAACTTTTAAAAATTAAAAGAAAGAACTCCTAGATCTCTCATTTTACTTGTGAGATTGTTTTACAAATATGCCTCATAGAATATTGAAACCAAAATGTGTGTAACACATTTCTTTTCCATTAGATTGTATGTTGGCCAGTATTACCATTGCCACCTCTAGTCTGTAAAGCAGCATGAAGCTATGTCTAATAATACAATATAAATAAAAATAAGAAAATCACAGCCTGGACCACCCAGGAACTAGACTGCAGACACGACCCTCTTACATTCTTATGTGCAGCATGTTAGATTAAACCCCCTCCTTTTTAAAAAAATTGAATTTGTAGTTACTTAGATCTTTCCAAAGAGTTTTGAGACCACCTTCAGAAAAACTTCAACTATAGTGTATTACATTGGAGATTGTTAATGATCTAATAAAGTAATGTTCTCAAAAGTTTTCAAACCAATTTATCAATCAATTTTAGTGGGCACTTTCAATAAAATTGGTATGTGGTTATCCTGGTGATTCTTCTTGAATGATAGAAAGTAAAATATTTATAGGAAAAGATTGGTAGCTTTCTCTAGACTGTCTTCCCTGAATATAATTTCTCTCAGAGAAGCTTTTATTTGGGCTAGATAGCAGACAGTTTGGGGAATACCTTCTGGTGAGGACAAGGAACTGCTGCTTAGTGAACCAAATGAATAACATGGAGTAACTGGAGCACTCCTCAGTGGTGCGTGGAGGCTGGTCTCAGCGAAACCTGCAGGCAGTGACTGAGCTTTCCCCCGAGAGTGGTTTGGGATTAGGCCCATGGAATATGTTCAGTGGAAGCCCTGTACTCCATGGAGTGTAGATATTGCAGATTTATTTATCTCCTTAGAAAGAATGGGAGTTCACTTAGATTTTACACTCACTCATTAATATAAATATGATTGTGTCTATTGATCAGATATTGTTCAGTGTACTCATACATCACACGTTTTTCTTTAAATACACCTTACAAATAGTGCTCAGTATAGAGCTGTGTTTGATAGATTATCCTTGCAGTCTTTAACACTTTAAAATTAAGTAGAAATCATTTGTTGTATTTATCATATATGTACATAGACTAGATTAATACATACATATACATGTAATATATGTATGCATTTTATATTGGTTTACATATATTGGTTTACCACCAATATTACAATGCCTTGTGGGCTTATATCACCTAATGTAGCTTTGTGCATTGTATTTCTTTTCTCTCAGCATTGTGGTTATCTTCTACTGAAATTATTTCTCCTTCCTTCCTTCCTTTTTTCTTCCTCCCTACTTTCCTTCTTTTTTCCTTCAAATATTTTTTGTATATATCATGATTGTGTGTAAAGGGACACCAAGAGTTGTTATTATTATTATTATTATTATTATTATTATCATTATCATGGCTTGGTCTCTGCAGGTTGGAGACGAACAGTAAGTTTAGAATCCTTTTATGTAATGTGACCCTTGGCTAAAACTCTTGTCAAAATATATGATGATATGAAATGTATAATGAACTGGGGTTTGATATTTCACTCAACCAACATTTGTATGTGGACTTCGACATGACCAAACTGTTGTTTAATCTTGGTGTCAGGGGCACCTCTTTCTGGCAGAGTTGTATAAGCCATCGTGTATTAAATGCCTTGTGAGGGTAGGTTGTTTGTTTGGAGTTTTGCTAGCTGAGTGCCTTGGGGTTGTAGGCAGCTGTAATATGGAGTGTTGACCCTGAGATCCTGAGAAGCTGTTTGGTTTGTTATAGCAACTGCGAGAGTTGATAGCTGAACACAAGCCTCATATAGATAAGATGAACAAAACCGGGCCGCAATTATTGGAATTGAGCCCAGAGGAGGGCTTTTCTATCCAAGAGAAGTATGTGGCAGCTGACACCCTTTACAGTCAAATTAAAGAAGATGTCAAAAAGCGAGCTGTGGCACTGGATGAAGCCGTTTCTCAATCTACTCAGGTAATCGTTTGCGCCAGAAATAAGATTGGGTTCTTCCAAACAACAGAACATGGAAAGATTTTCCTGGACCTCCTGATTAAATTTCAACTACAATTATTTCACTGTATTATCTTTAGAGTATTGATATCTTTGTCTCTCAAAAGTGATAGTTCCTTTAGTCCAGTCCTAATATTTCTCTGCCTGTTTATAGATAAAATAAAAACATAATTTTCAATGGCTTGAGAAATTTATAGTTGTCCACATTGTAGAAATATTTAAATAAGAGTACAAATAGAATGCAGTATTTGCCATTGGGAGAAATAAAAGAAAGCCTTATTGTCATTATGAATAAAACACTCCCAAGAAGGCAATAAAAATGTGAATGATGGGCTGAGTAAGAAGGAAAAGACATCAAGCTGCAGAATGATTTTTAAAAATTTTTTGAAGATATCTCTTTTAAGAAGTTGCATTTAAAATTACCTGGAAGTGTTTTGTTTTCAAGATTTGGCTTTTATTATTAGATATACTGACATTAGAGAGGTCTATTTTCTATAATCCTAAGTGAGTGATGATTCCTTTAATATTGAGAATAGTGTAGAATCTATGAATTAATAAGTTTTCATAACTCTGCTTCACTATCTGTGGTGCCTTTGCAAACAGAAGTTTAAAATTCTTTCATTAATCTGATTAGTTTCATTAATCTGATTAATTTCATTAATGTGTTTGATCCTGATTTACCATAAATACAAACTCTCATTACAACATGGGGGGTTTAACATTTTTTTCAGTTCAGGAAACTTTTAAGAAATTCCTTTAATCAAAAATGCTCATGAACTTCACATTTATTAATATAAATTTTTAGGGTGCTAAAACAGTCAGTAAAAGCAAATAAGACCATTTGTTTTGATAGACAAACACCCAGATTATTGAGCTTACCTTACAAAATTAGAATTAAAATAACAAGGAGAAACAGTAGATGAGATGCTGCTGAGAGAAGTGCCATTACACATTAAAATACACCATTTCTTAATGAATACACTCAATTATTTGCAAGAAGCATTCTAGTCTATATGAGTGGTGTGGTGCAGAGAGGGCCACGACTTGAGGAAATCTTGATACACCAGCTATATATAATTCTTTGGATGGATATGTCAACCAAAGGACTAAAATTTAGTTCTTGATTGTGACATTAAATAGATGTTTTTCCTTTTCATTTAAATTTTCACATTTGATATCACAGATCTTTTCTCACTAAGTGATCCCTTTATTTTACTGCTAGTTTCATGACAAGATAGACCAGATTCTTGAGAGCCTGGATCGCATTGCAGAGCGCTTGAGGCAGCCACCCTCTATCTCTGCGGAGGTGGAGAAGATCAAGGAGCAGATCAGTGAAAACAAGAATGTGTCAGTAGACATGGAGAAGCTACAGCCATTGTACGAAACCCTTAAACAGAGGGGAGAGGAAATGATTGCTCGGTCTGGGGGCACTGATAAAGACATTTCTGCCAAAGGTAATAATTTCAGGATAAGGAAACAATTGAATTTTACTTTTAAAACAATTCTAAATGTTTGTGCTATTTACTGGCAGTCCAATTGCATATCAGGGTGCCAGACATCAGAAAAGGTATTACAAATATGACATGATTGAAGGGCTGTGTACTTTACTCCCTTGTTAATGTCTTCCTGTGTTTGTAAAATAATGGGTTAAGTACAAAGTGTGCCATTATACAAAAACTGTGCATTCTCCAGACCTTTGAAACCTATTGATTAAAGCATAACACCAGTAAGACTAACCCTAAGGAGTTTTTCCTCTTTACTAAGTACACTGCCTTACATGATGGGTACTCTCTCTCATAGTCACAGGAATGGCAACCATGACCACAACTGGCTGTCCCTAACGATATGAGCTGGGGGTCAAAAGAAAAGCATGTGCATAGGTTAGTGGGAATTCATGTTAAAAATACTCTAGAAACAAGCCCAGAATGCATATCCTACATTGTTATATTCCTGGGACTGAACGGACATCTTTACTCTTGATTGGAGAACATAAAGAATATACTTGGGTGGTTATTTCACTTTCCTTAGAATTAAGGCCAGCCTTGGTGAACTTGAAAGTCAATGGACTTAGGTCTACTGTGGGTTCACTTGCCTTTGAGCACCCACTTTCATCAGGAAGAGCCTTGGTTCAGGAGGAGCTGGACATCCTCCAATCTTACATTTGTCTGGAATAGGCTGTTGGGCCCATGGTCCTCTCTAAACTGGGATCAACCAAAATTTGGTCCAATTTCAGATACTGTATTGAATCACCATTTCTTTGTGAACCAAAATGTTCTGCTTTATTGCTTAAATGGGGCTAACATGCGGCCTTTTTTACATTGTTTTGCTCCCACAGCTGTTCAGGATAAGCTTGACCAAATGGTTTTCGTTTGGGAGAACATACACACGCTGGTGGAAGAAAGGGAAGCCAAACTCCTGGACGTGATGGAATTAGCAGAAAAGTTCTGGTGTGATCACATGTCATTGGTAGTTACCACTAAAGATACTCAAGATTTCATCCGGGATCTGGAGGAACCTGGAATTGATCCCTCAGTAGTGAAACAACAGCAGGAAGCAGCAGAGGTGAGCAGTGTATCCCATTTAAAGTGAAGAAATAAGTTGTAGTACAATGTGGATCCCTTGGGTAAATATTCAGAATTACTCCATGAAAATTTATATTTGGATCTGAAAGTGGAATGCATAGTGATGTATATATAGTAGGAGTATGTATTTTAAGATCACTCTCCATCTCTGCTGCGTTTGTCTAATGTCAGGACCTCATTATCTTTCGTGGTTTCTAAAGGCTTTCCTTGCCAGGCCTCCAACCTTGCTCCCAGTCATCTCCCTAAATCTGCTCTTATTGTGTTGCTGCTTGAAACCCCTCGGAGGTGCTCGCAGCCTACCACACGAAGTCCAAACTCCCTAGAACGGGGTATGAGCCTTTACATCCTAGGTGGCCTGTACTTGTGTTTCCAGGGCAGTTTTTTTCCTGCTGTCCCTTTACCAAGCACCCTCTCTTCTGGCACACATGTGGCTTTCCCCAGAGCTGCTGTGCTCTTTCTAGCATCTGTATCTTTGCACATTTTATTTTCTCACCTTTGAATGTCCTTCTTACCACTCTGCTGGCAAATCCTGCTCAGACTCCGAGGGTCAGTTGGATAGTTACCCTCTGTAAAATCTTCTCTTGTGTACTTAGCAGAGTTAGTCTGTGTCCCCGTAATAGTTCCTCATGCAAAGAGTCTGAGCATGGTATGACTTATCATTGATTGTAACTTTGTCTTTCTTAATGGACTCAAAGCCCTGTGAGCAGAATGGTCATATACCTGTTTATCTTGGCATTCTCAATACCTTGTTTAGGATTTGTTTCATGCTTCATAAAGGCTTCTTGAATCAATCATTATATTTAACTAAGAAGATAAAAGCAAAGTTAAAATACTGCACTTCTGTCACAGTTTTTGTTTGTTTTGTTTGTAGTTTACATGCACCAGGGAGAAAACATAAATCCAGAGCTAGGCTTTCTTGGCTCTATTAAACACATTATTTGGTGTGAGGTCTTTGAACTCATGTTTTACTTATGTCTGTTTTATATATGTATTGCCGAACAAGTCAGTTTGAAAAGCAGTATCTTTCTATGCTTTTTAGTATTGTTGTGTTTGTATTTTTTTTTAAAAAAAACTTGTTCTAGTATGTTACAGAGAATTATTTCCTAAATATTATCTTTTTAATAAACATTTGACATTTGTAACTCAAAGTATGCTTATTCCTTTAAATATTCTCCTGTTATCTTTTATCATTTGAAAGGATTTATTCCAGAAACTTAGAAAACAAAAATTGATCATAACCCTACTCCTAGAAATAACTACCATTAATATTTATGTGCATCTTTTCAGTTTTAGTATAGTTTTGCTTAAAACTCTAAGGCTGCCATTTCTTATTCTAGGCCATACGAGAAGAAATAGATGGACTACAGGAAGAGCTGGATATAGTTGTTAACCTGGGCTCTGAACTCATCGCTGCATGTGGGGAGCCTGATAAACCCATTGTCAAGAAGAGCATAGATGAGGTATAACTAGCACAGTTTCTGCTCTTATCAGAATGCTATTTTTAAAAATTTCATTAAATCATGTTTGGTAGAAGTATTTGAAAACTTAGGACAATAAAAGAATTCTAATGTTCTTATTGTAGTTAAATTCAGCATGGGATTCTCTAAATAAAGCGTGGAAAGACCGGGTGGAGAGACTCGAGGAGGCGATGCAGGCTGCTGTTCAGTACCAGGATGGACTGCAGGTAAGGGGACCGCAGTGTGCCTGCTGGGAGCGGGAATCGTGCTGACTCCTGTCTGCAGATGTACACTCAGCGTCGCCTGGGGCTGCAAAGGTGTGTGCTGTCTCCTCGCCCGCTTCTATGAGTGTTTGCCCTTAGGAGGTATTTCTGTCACTTGAAGTAGGTATAGACTTATATACCCATTTAAATGTGTTTTTATACACACATTCTGTGAAATATCCTTTGAAAAGAAGTATTTTAATTTTTTTAAGTTAAGGGAAATATTCCCACACAGTGTTTTCCTAAATGGCTTAGCACCAGACACTGAGATCGAACTGAATCTGGGCTGTGTTCTGAAGTTGAGTGGGGTAAGATGAAAGGAGTAAACACCATCTAAAAATACCACCAAGTTTAACCAAAGTCAGAAGTAAAGAAATTTGATTTGAAGCCAGTGTTCCCTAGGAACTCAAATAGATTTCTAGTTTGTTAGGTCATAATCTGTTTTCTTATTTTCATATACATAATTCCTTTTAATAGTTGTTTTCCATGTCCCTTCAGGGTTCTCCTTCAGTTCATTAGCCATTTTTAAGGGTTTTTTTAATATTAAAAGTTATCTTGTCAGTTGAAGCCAACTCCGGGCTATTTCTTGCCCTACCTTCTTTAACTTTCTTCCTTTCTCTAATGTTAAGGCCGGCAAGAGTTTAGTCTTTTATCCCTCTTACCATATGGAAAAAGTATTTCCATAACACCAAGTGAATATTATTTTTAAATCTCAGATGAGAACATCTTTTCCTTTTTATTATGCCACTCCATTTCTATATTTGTAAAAATAAATATCATAAGCCAGGCTTTATGCCAGCTGAAAACCATTTTGAACTTTGGAAATAGATGAAAAAATTCACTACAAATAAGAACTTATTAAATATAACTTTTCCCCTCCATACCCTTCCCTTTTTACCCAAAGTGATAAATTATTGGTTAGATATCACTGACCAGTACCTAATTAAGCTCCGGTTCTCAGTCTGTGAGGCCACATCATGATTTTCCATGTGCTTTGCTAAGTCCTTAAGTTGGCCCTTCTTTCCTGGCTAGCGATGTCACTGTCACCACTTACGGCCATTTGACTTCAGGAGCCATTAACAGAGGAGTCTGCAGGCTAGACACTGTGATTCAGACAGTGTCATCACCACTGCTGCGGAAGCAAGGCCCGTCCTGGGTTAGTAGATTGCCTGTGGGAATGAAGGGCAATTTGACCTATTAAGTGGCTGTGGCCAGCTGTAGCCAGAGGCTGAAAGCTCTAGAAGTCCCCGAGGTTTCAAGAGGGGTTGTAAAGTAAAATAAACTTATTTCCCAGGTTGCTGTTTAAGTTCTTAGGATTTATTAGTTATAACTTGAAAAGATCAGATATTTTCCATGAATTTTTCCCCCTACTCTCTGGTCTGGCAACTTCATTAAAGTGCAAAATAATTTTGTGTATTCAGTACCTGAAAAAAATATGAGTTGAGCCTTTTTAGAATGTTTATATTACCTAAAAATAACAAGAAAAAAAGATTTTGAAGTCTATGTTGCAATTCACAATAATGGTCTTAATATTAATCATTACATACGCTGGATTTTAATACTAATCTAAATGATGCACAAGGGTTTAGTTGAGCCAAATATTTTCCTCCATGCCAAACAATAAACTTCTTGATTGCTTGACTAAGCACATGGGTTTGAATCTTTTTCTTTCAATACACGGGGCCCGGCAGAAGTAATGCCTGTATGAATGCGGTTGGTAGGGCACTAATATGGGTTTAACAATTTACAATTTTAACTTGAACATTTCACCTAAAATGTCATACGGTGTGCTTGGGTGTGATATTGTTATGTTATAGAGTTACATGCTTATGATTTTATAATAAAAGGTTTTATAAAAAACAAGGGGTATTATTTGTACCAGACCCTGTATTTATGCAATCTGCTTTTAGAGGAACATAAGAGAACATAGAGAATTTTATTTCCTGTCATTGAATTTATAAAACTTTTTTCAAATGAGCATTTTCTTTAAGTTCGTAATATTCTAACATTCTACTCAAAATAGAATTTCCTTTGCAAACTTGGATACAGAATTGGAGGCTACATCTAATTCATATTGTGGTCAACTCTTTCAGTATGCTGCTGCTTTTACCTATTTAGATGAACCTTCTTTATGATTTGTGAAATAGATGCATTGCATAATATCTTTACAGGTTTATGATTGTACTTCTCTATGACATCTAGATATTGAAGCAATTTCAACTGTACTATTACAATAACACATGGACTAATGTGTTTTTCAGGCAATATTCGACTGGGTAGATATTGCAGGTGGCAAATTAGCTTCAATGTCTCCAATCGGAACAGATCTTGAAACTGTGAAGCAGCAGATTGAAGAGTTAAAGGTATGGGTAGGGGCTAATGTATCAAAGACTTAGCATTTTTAAGTTTCTGATTCACAGGATTCTTTACACAAATTTATTTATTTTCCATAATTGAAGTACATTTTGATTATGAAACTGGTTTAATGTAGTGCCTGTACCTAATAAGCACTACATAAGTGTTCCTTCAAGAATATAAAATATTAGTGGTTTTTTTCTTATTAAATCAGTAGCTATTTCTTCTAGAAAAATCGGGAAATACAAAGAAGCAAAAAAGATGGTTTTTTTGGCCACTCAATGTTACATCCCCAGAGACAACCACACTTGAGTTATGGTTTATAGCCTTTCAGACATCCTCACGTAGGGGGCAGGATGAGGTATAGGGAATGTATGTGTGTTTTATACATATGTAGATAATACTGTAAGGATTTTTATAATTTCATTGTTTGATATTTTATTATTGTCAATATACATATAGCAACATTTTTATTTTCTTTGTTGCATTCAGAATAATTAATTTAGTTTTATGGGCTAAAGAGCCACACATAGGATAATTGTGTTTCTCAAAATGTTTGTTTTGTAAATGTGTCTTGTTTTCCATCTGCTTTCCTCTTTAATTTTTCCTCTTGGGGTTCTTTATCTCTAGCTGTGAAAATGGCTGGCTTTCTCTTTGCATCCTCTGTGTTGGTCACTTATCAAAGTGGGATCAGATATTTCTTTCCGAATTTTGTGTCCATCCACAGACACGTCACACCATTTTCAATGAACTCTATTGGCTTTTTATGGAAAATTATTACCTGGCTTTAAAAGTTGTAGCATTTTCATCTCCAAGCATGATAACAGAATATTTCATTTAGAAAAAATGTGGGATTTTTTTAAAAGAATTTTACTGTTATCATCATTATATTGGGATTTTTTTTATTTGATCATGTAGTAACACATCATATACTTTATATACATTTACAGCTGTGGAGGACTATATTTTGGATAATTACATATATCTCAGTGATTTTTGTATGGCAGGCGGGTTAGGAAGGCTGTCTCTGAAATTAGGTTGACTGAGATTACATTCCAGTTCATCCACTTACTAGCTAAGTGAGCTCAGGAAAGTTATCTACCTGGTCTCCCTTCTGTGTCCTTAGCTTAAATTGAGAATAAAATTATTTTCTTTATTGGTTTACTGAGAGTAAGTTGAACATAACAAGTGTTCACTCTACCATAGTTATTATTTTTAAATTATTTTTATATGTTTGAAAAATTACGGGCCTTCTTAGTCATTAATTACTATTTAATTATTTACTATTACACATTAAATATTTTATAAAAGGACAGTTTCCTATTACAAGCAACCATTTGTTAACCTGTGTGGATTGGCAAAGGCAAGACAACTAATATGTGTCAGTAAGCACTAGGAGAGAGAATAATGTTATTCTGAGTCAGCCACAGGTGAGTCATAGGGAAAACTAAATATTAATGAACACAGCACAGAAAACAAAATGTTCAGTGGATATAAGATACGTATATATATTTGAGCAAGAATATTAATTTGAGGTTCTGAGAGATTTTTTATTTTTTCCTCTTTATAATTTCAAAATTCATTTATTGAATATTATAATTAGACATTAGAATAAATTCATCCTTGAAATTTGTTTATTTTTTTATTATAAACTGCAAAAAGTGAAATAAGAGAATTATAAATAAAAACATCTTTCCATCAGAAACACTGAATAAAGAAAAAAGATTTCCACTTTTTTAATCTATAACTCTTTTATTAGTAAACTGTGTGTTACATTTTAATTCCTTTTCACCCCACCTGCCCCACAATACGAAGTATGAATTAGAATAAAGATCTAACTCATAGACTTATTTTTGTTTGTTACTGATTTATAACACATTTTCCTTGTATATTTCTTTTAAAAAATAGCAATTTAAGTCAGAGGCCTATCAACAACAGATAGAAATGGAAAGACTGAACCATCAAGCAGAACTTTTGCTGAAGAAAGTAACAGAAGAAAGTGACAAACACACTGTCCAAGACCCATTAATGGAACTGAAATTGATATGGGATAGTCTGGATGAGAGAATTATTAACCGGCAGGTAAACAACAACACTTTTGTTAAGAATTTATAAAATTTCAATTTTATGTATTAATGTAAAATAATTATTAGAAACTAAAATTAAGTGAATACGTACATAAACTTTGAAGTCCCCTAAATTCTCTTATTTCAGAACTCTTTCTGCTTCTCATATGCCATGTTTTAACCATAAAGCATTTTGAACTGAGAATGTAGAAGTGTATGATAATTGGGCTTCACTGGATATACTTACGGACTTATGCTGCATGAAACAATTGATTTGTTGCTCTTATTTTATAAATGTATGTTATTTTTAATAACAGATTCATACATGATTTTTTCTTCTCTTCTTTTTCGGTAGCATAAGCTGGAAGGTGCCCTGTTAGCCTTGGGACAGTTCCAACATGCTCTGGATGAGCTGTTGGCGTGGCTGACACACACCGAGGGCTTGCTGAGTGAACAGAAACCTGTCGGAGGTGACCCTAAGGCCATTGAAATTGAACTTGCCAAGCATCATGTACGTAGCTGTTTTTGCATATTATGTTTCTTTTCTGTGCATTTCTGGTTTCATCAACTTTTTATGTATCTTTTTTAGGTATTTTTCTTTTTCTTTTTTAAATTTTTTCTATTTTTAATTAAAAAAAATTTTTATTGTTGAATTACAGTTGTCCCCACTTTCCTGCCATTACTGTCCCTTGCCTCGACCACACCCCCCCTTCCCCACTTAGTCCTCCTCCCCACCTGCAGCCCCCTCCGACCAGTTGTCTTTGTCCATGGGTCCTTTATACAAGCTCCTTTACTTGACCCTTCCCTTTTTCCCCTATTATCTCACTCTCCCCTCCCCTTTGGTCTCTGTCAGTTTGTTCTTTATTTCCCTGTCTCTGGTTCTATTTTGCTCACTCTTTTGTTTTGTTGATTAGGTTCCACTTATAGGTGAGATCATATGGTATTTGTCTTTCACCGCCTGGCTTATTTCACGTCGCATAATACTCTCCAGTTCTCTCCATGCTTTATGTATTTTTCAAGTTTGTAATTTTAGCACAAGTTTGTGTTTGACATTTATAACTAAAGGTTAAACTTCTTAAAACATTTCTTAAAAGACTGTAAAAATATTTTTCTCATTGCTCAAGGCAGAAATTATCAGAAAAAGCAAGGATGGGAAATTCCTAGCTAAATTTTATTAGAGCTGCCTGGCAAACAACACATGCAAGTTTAAATCCCCAATTGTCCCTGTCATCGGGTTAATGCAGCATGGTTTTGAGAGTTCTTGAGAATACGCTATTTCATAAGCTCTAGATTCAGATGTTGTTGCACTGCATGTTGTGTGTGTATTTCCTCTGTTCACCCTTATCTCCATGGGTCTCTCACGGGCTGCTTGCTTGGCATGTCTAACATATTTCTATCTGTAATCTCTCATTATATTGAGGCTTGCTTTTCTGTCTCCGTCTCTCTTTTCACTGGCTTTTTGTTTTTAGTCCTTTTTGTTATGAATTAGTTTTTTTTAAATTCTATGTTTAAAAGTTTTTATATGTCCTGCACTTGATTTAAAGCTTATAAATTGAAAATGTTTATCTTGAGATCTAGGAAACAGAATTTTATATTGTTGTCTTGTTTGTGACACTGATAATTCTTAATGGAAAATTCCTGTCTCTTAAATTACTAGGCTTAATGAATAAAAAGTTTATGTGCTCAGTAGAGTTTATCCTGACATTCAACAGTCTTTCATAGAACCCTACCATTCCCATTAATAGTGGTATCTATTTGTTAGATCCTAAATCCTAACCTTAAATAAGTTTCATTGGTTATCAAATAGAAAAAGTTTGATTGTTTTACATGTTTAACAGCGTTTAGAAGTAAAAGGTGTTTTTTAGCACTCTAAGATTATGATACACAGTTTTTGACTGTTCTTGCTTTAGTTCTCCTTCTTCCATGCCCTTTCCACAGTAATTTTTTTCTAATTTAAAATTTTCTCCCTTTTTTAACCTTGTTCTGTCTATATTTATAGTCATTGCCCAACCATATTTGATTAAGCAGTTAGAACTTATGCATCATGAATACTTCTCATTATTTAATGTCTATATTATATCTTCACTAAGAGCAGTAATGAGTAGTCAGGCTGACTCTGCATGTAAACACAACATGTTTATTCTCATAGTGAGGGTTTATAGCATTTACATTTCATAACCTAGCAATTGTCCTAAAGAGTTACATACATCAGTGATGAGAACTCTATGGAATATAGTAAAGATGGAAAAATGAGCCACCATGATCCAGTTATTTTTGTGAGTGATGAGTTGGGGACCTTTCATTTCTGTTTATTTATCTTTGAGCAGTTAAAAATGGATCCTTCTTTCATTTCTCAAAGGTCAGCAGTTATAGGACTCAGGGTTGCCAGCACAGATGCTGCAGGGAGGGAGGGAGGAAGTGTTGCCTTCTCTCTCATGCCTCCTTCTCCTGGGTTGTGGCTTATGTAGGACTGGGACCATTTAGAAGAATGCATTTTATAGAATTATTTTTTTTATATTTTGTCCATGAGAATATTTAAATCTTACCTTTCAAAGGTGATTCCTAGTGTTAACATACCAAAGTGTATGCTTATTATAAAGAAGATTTCTTACTCAGTTGATTTTATAGTCTGAAAATTACTTCCTCACCAGGTGCCTCAGAAATGAGCATATACAGAGAAATGGTGGTTGTGGATGAGTAGTACCCTTAGTGAAAATCCCCCCTGGTCTGCATTTCCCTCCAGATGCGACATGCCTTACCTAGGACAGGAGACGATGTTTTTTTTTCTTTCCCATTGACAGCCCTCAGTCAACGTGGAGAAGGGTTATCAACTCTTAAATACATTAGACGAGGGGTTCATCTGGTTTCCAAAAACAAAACTACAGTCTTCCTCAAAGGAAACTATTACTAAGCTGTGTTTGTTCTTTAAAATGTAATTCTTATCATTCTTTTCAGGATAAAAATTGATCCTTTTAGCCTTGCATTAGCTTTCTGTATGTAATCACTCTTGCCCTATGTTAGTACATTTAAGTGTTATTAACCCATGCTGGTATTTCCACTGTATAGCAGAATAGAAAGGCATTATTTACTGGGGCGAGTAGAAAGAATTTCATATGTGCATTTTCTACTAAAAGAACAGCTTGATTTTGGAATGCTGGGCTTGAGTATCCCTGATACACAGGGAAACTAACCTCTTTCCCTTTAGTATTAAAGCTTCCCAAGATTCCTGTCAACTTAATTCTAGCACCATTCCAATGGGAGAAGATAAAAGAATATTACATGACAATTTGTGCCTTTTAGAGTGCTAATTGTAAAACATGGTGCTGTTTTTCTTAGAAATGTAATAATTTCATATTTGAAAGTGAATATATAGAAACAAATATCTTTTAAATTGTTTACTTAAAATGTTAAAATAAAGTTCAGTTAAAATGAGCTTGGATCGAATGAACTCTTTTAGAAACTTTTAATCATAATGCCTAGTTACTTAATGTCCTTAATTGCAAAGCTATTCTAATGGGAAGAACTAGCAGTTGTCTCACATAATCATTTCAGGGGTTGTTGGTAGACAGGAAAGCTTTGCAGCTTTTGCAGCTTTGCAGCTTTCCTGTCTAGGAAAGGGAAAGGTAAGGGAAAAGAAGTCTCATCTTTAAAAACTTTATTAGCATTAAAATTCTATGTATATGATACTTTTGTTTCAGAATTTTCCAAAACCAGGAAATCAAACAATAGCATTAAAAGTGATGTTAAAATGTTATAAACTAGCAGCCATATTGTTATCCTAATATTTTCAGGTGCTCCAAAATGATGTATTAGCGCATCAGTCCACAGTGGAAGCTGTTAATAAAGCAGGAAATGATCTAATTGAATCAAGTGCAGGAGAAGAAGCAAGCAGCCTTCAGAACAAACTGGAGGTTTTAAATCAACGCTGGCAAAATGTTTTGGAAAAAACAGAACAAAGGAAGCAGCAGCTGGATGGTGCCTTGCGCCAGGTGAATAAGAGAATACGTTCTGAAATTTTCTATAGCCTTCAAGACCAAATTAGCATGGAATTCTTTCATTGGCTTACAGGCCCCTGCTTAATTTTTCTCCCTCAAGGAGAAGAGTAAAAATAAATGGGATAAAGAGTAGAGCTGATGAGAACACAGCTCTCTAGTTCTTAGTGTAATAGCCTTATCTAGTAGCACTTTCCTGAAGAAGAAATGCAAGGCAAACCTAGGGGCACCTGGCTGTTCTTAAGAATTCATGAAGAGCTTAGCAGTCTGGATTGTTTAAACCTTGTTTTCTGCTTGGAAGTGACTATGTTTATGGCCCAAACTCAAAACTCTCTGTCACTCTAGGCCAAAGGGTTTCATGGTGAAATTGAGGATTTGCAGCAGTGGCTGACTGACACAGAGCGCCATCTGTTAGCATCTAAACCCCTGGGAGGTTTGCCAGAAACGGCCAGGGAGCAGCTCAATGCCCACATGGTAAGTGTATTATTTCCCACAGCTCTCACCTCAGAGTAAGAAACTGATCATTTTGTATGGGCCCTGGTAATAAATAAATAGTGGCAGAGGGTTTAAAGGATATACAGTTTCATAGCAGAAATCTCCCTTTGTAGGTGCTAGAATTGCCATTTATTGATTAAAATTTTCGAGTCAGAAACTATTATTTATTTCAAAGGTTAATGTGTCAGTATATGAGAAGAGGTTTTAGAAGTCTAGACATTTTTTGAAAGTATACCTTCTCCCATAAAATGATAAACTAGTGTGGGTAGTAATAAATATTGTGTAATAATCAAAAACTTTTGCTCTTTGAATGGTAAGAAAAATCCCTAAAGTAGTCAGAATTCACCTAAAAATTATTGCTGTAATCATTTTATTTCCACCTTGTTTCATAGGAGGCTGGAAAGTGTTTTTGCTCTGTTAAAACAAAGTTATTTATTTATTTTAATGGTGACAGGGCTATATCTTCAGCTTCACACCTATTCCAGATATGGACGAGGGGAAGCTTCTGTCTGATTGTCCAGTCTGGAGCCTCTGCCTGTGGGCAGTTCCCACCCAGACTCGCTGGCACTGTCAGCTCCCAAGGACAAAGAGGAAAACATGATTAAACTTGAGGCTCTGGCTTTCTTTCACAGATATATGGACTGACAAATTAAATTTAGACTGCTTTTGATTTATTGACATTTCTTATTCATTTCCTATTAATATTCATCTCTGAAAGTTCTAAGAGTAAACAGTCTGTTTTAAATTTTGAAAACTAATCCTCTAATTTTTACACTTGTGAATTTCCATCAGGAATTCATTTTAATATTCAAATGCTGATAATTAGTATCTTATGAAATAAAAATAGAAGTATTTAGAGATTTGACAAAAGAAATGGGCCACTACACATTAAAGTCTATATATCCTTTAGCACAGGCCTAATGTTGTAAGAGCTTCTTACAACTATAGTTATTTGGAACCTACTTTGAGTTTGGTGATTTGGAGAGGAAGTAACCATTTGTCGGTGTTGTGAAGAACACATGACAGAATTAATATCTTAGTCACTTCACAATAGCCATGAGCATTTAAAATAAATCTTATTAGTCCTGTATGAAATTTTCTAGAAACCTTTAACTGTATATTCATTATTTTAGAAAATTATTGTGTTTGTGATTTTGTTGTTTTTACTGTTGTATTAGGTTGTGTTTTTGTGTGTGCCACTGGTGACTATTTGTTCAATGAAAAAGTGATTGACTAAACAATAACACAGGAGTGTTTATCTTTTCCATAAAACCTGACTGACTTCCCATTTCTTTACTTTTCTGCAAGTATCTATGTAGTTATTATAGTGTTCACTAAATATAAGATTAATGAATTCGTGGACAAACATGCCCGAGGTTAATTTCTAAAAAACAAGTATTTTTAAAATGCTAATTTAGAAGTCTATAAGTAAAAAAGAAAGGAAGGCAAAGAGTTTATCTTTAGCATATTTTACTTTTATTTTTTTATTTTTTTTAAAGATTTAATTTATTTATTTTTAGAGAGGGAAGGGAGAGAGAGACAGACAGAGACAGACAGACATCAATGTGTGGTTGCTGGGGGCCATGGCCTGCAACCCAGGCATGTACCCTGACTGGGAATCGAACCTGCGACACTTTGGTTCGCAGCCCACGCTCAATCTACTGAGCTATGCCAGCCAGGGCAAATGTTAGGTATTAGCTTTTATGTGGTTTAGGTGGGACGTTTCAAATAAATTTGCTATAACCTGCCATAATTTACCAGATTGTAGAAATTCCAAGATTTAAAGAATTTTAAAGAGTTGTTGATATTTATAATACATTTTTAGCAATATTTTGATTTGGTTATGTTAGAATTGAAGGAAATCAGAAAACCTAGAATATTACAGTTTCCTGTGATTTAGCTATATTTAAAAGGTTTGCTTTAGGATTAAAAGTTTTCAGTAATTGATATTGTAAATATCTGTAAAAAGAGTTTTTTATGGCTTAAGAAATTTTAAAGTTTTGAGCCAATGAAAATGTTCTGGAGTTATAGTAATCGTTGCACATCCTTGTAATATATTAGTAAAACACTGAATTCTACACTTTAATATGGGTGAATTCTTTGAATTATATTTTAGTTTTAAAATTACAAAGTTGACAATGTTAGACATAGAATATATAATTTTTCAGTGGCAGCAATGATTTGTCCCACATTATAATTGAATCAGTGGACTAAACAAGTCTTAATTTTTTACATGAATGTAACTCTTGTTTCATTGACTTTAAATTCAAATCTGTTGAAGCAGTATTTTTATATTCTCTATAGAAAAGATACACACTGCATTCTAGTTGAAAGCTTTAAAAATGTTATAATTAGAAAAATATTTTCACAGTACTACAGGTTTATCTTTTGTGATCCCAAAGTCTGAATTATCAACTTATATGTCTTACTTAATACTGGGCCTTTACTTTCTGTGCACTGGATGTCTTTCGAGCCCCAATTTAATTATACCAAAAATAGGACAGTCATTGTATTATATAGTTTGAGGAGAGACTTAGGTCCTGCTTTACAGAGGAAGAAATCGAGGCTCAGGGAGATTAACTTACCCAAGGCCACAGAGCTCATTGGTTACTGTACAGTGAAGGCTTTCTTGACACAGTAACATTTAAAATACTGCTTCACAAACCTTTTCATGATGTTAGCAGCATTTCTGAGATTCTTTGGTAGACAGGGTATGGCCATAGGTTTAGGTGTTGTTTCATTACAGTGAAAAGCTTGAATGTGTCCGAGTTATTCTGTATGCTGGATAGAGTTGAATATGTGATAAGGGGGTTGGGATGATGATCTGGAATAAGAACTCTTAGATTTTATTCTCTTAAAAATGACATAATGTGGGGGTATCTCAATTTAGGAAATCTGTGCTGCCTTTGATGTTAAAGAAGAAACGTACAGGAGTCTGATGCAGAAGGGCCAACAGATGCTTGCAAGATGCCCCGAATCTGCAGAGACAAATATTGACCAAGACATAAATAACTTGAAAGAAAAATGGGAATCGGTGGAAACCAAACTCAATGAAAGGAAAGTATGTGCCTTGATTAATATAATAGAATGAATGTTTTAGTTGTTTTATTTCATGAGTCTTACCTTATCTCTGAGTAGCATGCTCCAAGGAACTTTTACTGGATTGTGTTTGAATTCTCTTTGCATACATTAGGAGGTGTCATGGGGGTCCGCTGAAAACATTATTCTTCTTAACATAGAAGGACAGAGTTAAAGTAATCTGTGCAGACATAGATAATGGTATATCATAGATCACTTAGTGGTTATATTTTTAAATATGTGAACCACTGGAATTCTGGATTGTCAATTAATTCTACCCTAATCATACTTATTAAGCAAAAGGGAGTATAGTATGTAGGGAGAAGGAGAGAGGGAGATCAAGAGAATGAGATAATTATCTCTCTATATAATAATCACTTATATAACAAAAATCCATGAGACAGGATTAAAAATATTACTGTTTAATGCTATAAGAAAAATGATTGGAT
Source organism: Phyllostomus discolor (assembly GCF_004126475.2). Lineage (NCBI taxonomy): Eukaryota > Metazoa > Chordata > Mammalia > Chiroptera > Phyllostomidae > Phyllostomus > Phyllostomus discolor. Next base: position 127,507,156 of record NC_040906.2, on the reverse strand, counting down.
GGGAATAGTAGATTGCATGCCCTCACTGACACATCATAAATATATTTTTTAGTATTGCAGTCCCAAAAATTAATCGTGTGACTGTCAAGCTTTCTTTGTACAGATTCTTTTTAGTAATTGGTTTCTGTGGTTAACTGCCCCCAAACCACAATTTGATGTATATTCAAATGTTTTTAGCTGCAGTGAGATTCTTCTTACTATACTTCAAGGGGTTTGGTTTGTTGAGTATCTTAGTGAAGACCCATTGCATTCATAAACTGTTTAGGCAATGTAGCTTGTGCATAAATAAAGTATAGATGGGAAGGAAATCTGCCAGAGAGTGGTTTAGCTGTGTGGACTAAAACTCTCAAATATCATCAAATACTAAATAATCTTTCTTCACAGACTAAACTGGAAGAAGCCCTCAACTTGGCAATGGAGTTCCACAATTCTCTCCAAGACTTCATCAACTGGCTCACCCAGGCTGAACAGACCCTAAATGTAGCTTCTCGGCCAAGTCTTATCTTGGACACAGTCTTATTTCAAATCGATGAACATAAGGTATGCTATAACTCAGATGGATAGCACTCTGATTTCATACCTTTGTTGACAGCAGGCTGTTTTAATGTCAAAAGTATGAATTTGATAGTTTGAAAACTTTCTTTTATTTTTTGAAATAGTTTCTGCTTATGACACCAGAAGCATTTTCAAGATAGATCAGTTTCTCATTTGTTTCTAATTTTACCTTATCTTGTGAAAGGTCTTTGCCAATGAAGTAAATTCTCACCGTGAGCAGATAATAGAGCTGGATAAAACTGGAACCCACCTGAAATATTTTAGCCAGAAACAAGATGTTGTCCTCATTAAGAATCTACTTATCAGTGTACAAAGTCGATGGGAAAAAGTGGTTCAACGGTTAGTAGAAAGAGGAAGATCTTTGGATGATGCAAGGAAGAGAGCCAAGCAGGTAAACCTTTGTACAAATTCTCCAAACTTGGCAATGAATCAGTGCTAGCTGTTGAAATACATGTTATGTTAGTAAAGTACCTTTATCACAGACTATCCTAGGTGTAACAACCCTGGCATGAAGCCAAGGTGTCTGTTTCCTAAGACAGTGGCCTAAATTGGGATAACGACATCACTTTTTGACCTGGCAGCAACTTCAGGCCCTGGGGACTATTCCTGAAAAGCCCGGTTATAGCTTGACTTCATAGATGGACCATTATCATAAGGCCCCAAAAGAGGCTCAAAATTTTTGTTACTGGGTTTGCTTGTTTTTTCTTTGTCCTTTCAGCTTCCACTCTCATGTTCAGAGTAAGACATCATACTTTATTATATTACTACCTTTTGTTTAGTTCCTAAGCCCAACTTTCTTCAAATGTCAGAGTGGAGAGCCAGACAGCTTCCTGGCCAGCTTTCTGAAAGGGCGTGTTCTGTGTCTGAGTTGTTCAGACTCCTCACCTCTCTCACTCTGTATACTTGTTGGCAAGCCTTTACTTCTTTTCTAATATTTTGATACAGCTCCATCCCACTTTTAAATTATCTGAATCTTTTGGGGCTGCCTTTTAAAAAAAATCTAGAAACACTCACAAGAAACTTGCCTTATTTCCTTCACTTGTTATTAATATTCTAGACTAAACACAGAGAAGAAGTAAAATTATGTGTCTCTATTCTCCACAGAAGACAAAGATGCACCCACCTTGCTTGGCATGTATCTTTGATTTTTACTAGAAACTGGAAAGTGTCATATTGAGGCTGGATTTTGTGACTCCTTCTGTCCCATTCAGTTGCGTTTGTCTATCCGTGGTGCTGGACTCCATTGTTTTGGGGAGCTAGGCTCAGTTGGGTGATAAGAAGCTGTCCTGGGAGTCTAGTGTTTCAGTGTTTAAAGCTATCAGCGTAAGCTTTTAAAGTCTTTAGAAATGACATATTGCACTGTTATAGGATTATAAGCCCTGTATCCCTTTGTGAGTGGGAGGTATGATATATGCAGTGTTATAAGTGAGTCTCTGGAATGGAACTGGTCTGCAGTGATTTCATAAGACAGTACTAATGCTGAGCGCGACATTTTTCTCTCCAAATATGTAACAATGTCATCTGCAGTGTAGGCTTTTATGAGTTATGAACATCTAGCTTATAAAAGTCTCTTGGATGCCAGAAGCCAGTTGTCCACCCTCTTCCCCCTTCTCCATTTAATCAATTTTATCTTCTCAATTGGTTAATTAACTTTAGAAGGATTTTCTACCAGTTTCAGTAGGAAAGTATAGCATTTCTTGTGTTTGAGCGACTTAAAAATAGTTGTGAAAGTAGGAGCAGCCTTAGGACCTGTGTGTTTATACCATCAAGCTTACCATCTCACTGTTACAGCCAAGGTTATTTGTAGTAAGACTACCTACAACCGTGGCTAGCTTTATCTTTATTTGTTTTTATTCTAACATCTCAGTTTTTCGCTCAGATGTTGACCACAGTTATCTGACTTTGACAACGTCTATCCGTGTTCTGGCCTCCCTGTTTTCATGTTTAAATGGATTAGAGCCTGGGGAGGGGTGTGTGGGGAGAGCGGGCCCTGAGGAGAGGGGCCCAGTGGGCCTTTGCAGCATTGTGACTCCGTGCTGTTACTGTGCCATTTTTGTAAGAAGCGTCTTTCTGTTACTTCGTTATTAATGTACTTTGATATAAAACACATTTATTTTGATTACTTAAGTTTTTGCTCTGTATCTGTTCACTTAAGTTTATTATGAGAAATAATGTATAACCATTTTCACAATTTGATCTCCAAAAATAGTACCCACTAGTTCTCAATGATACACAGAAAGCAGACTGTGGGTGAAATTAAATATATGTAGCACTAGACTTTTTCAAGATCATAAATGACAAAGAGAATTATATTTATTTAGAACTCAAGTGTTGTGCGCACTCTTACATATTTAACCAATATGTGAGTCATAGGCATTAATTTGAGGATTCTGATAGCAACAATGAAGATGTTAGCTGATCTTCATATTGAATAGGAACGAAATGACCCCTTTTAGTTCTTGTTACTTAATAAAGAAAGCCATTGTACACACTTTTTCCTCTCTATCCTGTTTTGTTCCTTTCCTTAACATAAGAATTAAACACCATTGAAGTAAACCCAGATACGTCAAGAGACAGCAGGCAGCAGTTACAACTCTGTGAGAGTTGGTGTTAATTATTAAGCAAAAGAAAGGGACTCCTCCCTGGTGCTCCCGAACATTTCTGTCTTTATTAAACTTTATGTGTTCGAGTGACTTATAATGAAGTGAGCAAGAGATAGGACCATAAGAGCCAAGTGTTAACAAGGGAGTTTGTAATCTGCTGATGAAACTACTACTTTTTTCTTCTTCAAGGGAAATGTTAAATTAGTAAATTTCAACATTTAATTAACATTAATTTCTATTTTAAATAAATAATAGCTTTTAAATATGGTCAGTATACCGGAAAATCTTCTGGACACAATGTGAATTTCTTTACAGTTCCATGAAGCTTGGAGTAAACTTATGGAGTGGCTGGAAGAGTCAGAAAAGTCTTTGGATTCCGAACTGGAAATTGCCAATGATCCAGACAAAATAAAAACACAGCTCACGCAGCATAAGGTGGGTCTACAGTTAAGAGAAGCATAATGTGTCTGTATGTACTTCAGGCTCACTTTTAAATTCCTATTTAAGTCTTTGATTATGCATTTATTCATCACTCGAGGAAAGAAAGGTTGATCAATGTGAACAACATGAAATTGAAAACCAGTTGCCCTTCACATTGGTGAGGTGGCAGTAGCATCTTTACTCTCCAGGGACCATTCCATTATGATCCAGAGTTAATTGGTAAAACAGAAAATTAAAACTGGATGTCTTCTATAATCTAAAACATGTAAAGGATTTGTAGGAGTCCAAACCCTGGCAATTCAATTTTTAACAATTGTCTTATCTTGTACTTTCTTTCATAGTCCGTGCAGAAGATAATTCTATAGTATAAAATAATGTACATTTTTCCATATAGGTTCTTTTTAACAGTGCATTGGGGAAAATTGTCTTTTTCTACCTAAGTTGGCATTTTATTGTGTATATGTGGGTATATGAAATTCCATCCTTACCCTCAACCACAGTGGTTCCTTGTATAGATTAGAAGATATAGAAACATTACATTTTATATTTTCTACCTTTTCTATTTCTACTACATGGCATTCAAAGAGCATTTCCCCATCCTCCTCCAATCTATTGTATTTGAGTCTCTGTGTAATTCTGTTTGACATCAGCACTCAGAAGGAGGGTGTGGGCAAAAGGAGAGTGGTTCCTGCCAACAGTTTGACAGCTTTAGGCACCTACAAATAACTCATTGCTTGAAAGGTGCTAATTTATAAAAGGAAAAAACCAGGGCAATGTAAGGTCATCATGAGAAAATTCTGGCCACCATCTTCACTTAGGTTGGTTGCTTCCACTGGTGAAGCTAAGTAACCTCAGAGGGTCATGATCCTAGGGTGATGGAAGCAAACATACTGAGCATCTGTTTTTGTCTGTATAAGAGCTTATGAGTGGCTCTTTCTGCTGGCACCCTGTGTCCCTGAGCTGCCACATCTAACATTGGCAGCAGAGTGACAGTGAGCAGTACTTTCCTTCCTTCCCCTTTGATGGAAAAATGAGAACCTCCTTCTCAATGTAGAATGCCTTATTTGAATTTGATTGTAGATGTTGTGTCATGTAGTCTTATGAAAGTATATTGAATATTTAAATTTGAAAATCCGAGTAATAAGGATATGCAAGGAACCTTGTTAGATTCTCTATTTTCCCTAGTGCAGCTTAGTGCCATAGTTACTGTTTCTGAGATAAAGATACATGGTACATTCAGCCAATTTTTAAAGTATATTTTATTTCTTATGCTATTACAGTTGTCCTAATATTTTCCCCTTTGCCTCTCTCTGCCAGGTACCCCCCTTTTCTCCAGCAGTCCCCTCCCTTAGTTCATGTCCATGGGTTGTGCATATAAGTTCTTTGGCTTCTCCATTTCCCATACTTCTCTTTACATATCCCTGTCTGTTTTGTGCCTACCATGTATGCTTCGTATTCCCTGCACCCTTTTCTCCCCCTCCCCATTGATAACCCTCCATGTGATCTTCATTTCTGTATTTCTGTCCCTGTTCTAGTTGTTTTTGTAGTTTGTTTTTATATTTTACATTCAGTTGTTGAGAGTTGTTTGTTGTCATTTTACTGTTCATAGTTTTGATCTTCTTTTTCTTAGATAAGTCCCTTTAATGTTTTATATAATAAGGGCTTAGTGATGATGAACTCCATTCAGCCAATTTTAAAAGAAGTCCTTTGTGTTCATTATTTGGGTACTTTTTGTCTTTAAAAAGTATTAACTTACCTTGTATTCAGCTATAACATTTATTAAGTATCTGAAATGTGAAGAAAATCTGTCAATACCCTGATTATAATACTAACATCCTGTTCAAAATAACATGAAAAAAATTATATCTACAGAAAACAAACTAAAAATAGTGTGATATAATGGTGTTTATTACTAAAAAATTCCCAGATGTAGTTACCTTGTGTTAGAAGACAAAATAAATATCTTAGTCATTATGAAACATTTGACGTGTCTCACTTTTAAAGGCAATAAAAACTTATTAGGTAATTGTAACTGAGGTTACTTTAGAAGATTATACATTTGCATAGCATTTTACCCTCTAGAGTGATTCTAACTAATGTCCTTCCAGGACTGAGAATCACTGTATGTGCCCCCATTTTTGTTTTTGAGCTTATAGGCTGCCTATTATGTTGACCTTACTTTTCTTCCCATCCCTGGAGTTATATTGTATATGCAATAGCAGTTGTCTCATTCTTCCTATTACATAGTTATAAACACACATAGAATATAACCTGATAGTGAGGAGCATAGAAAGACAATATTCCTGCTCCAGAGAGGCTTATAATTGAGTTGTATAGAAAGAATAGAATACACCCCTCCCACACATATACACACAAATGTGAAGATTAACAGTGGAAGAAGCAACACAGCATAGATTCCATGTTAGCAATATAGCTTTTAGGTACTTAGAAGAGTAACCTGTGGATTTTCAGACTTCGGTAGGTCATCACAAAGGTGGAGAGGAGGGTGCAGGCCTCCCAAGTGGTGCAGCCTGAATGACCAGTAGGTCCAAACATGGAGGTCTATAGATGTGGTTCTTATTTGTCCCTCATCCTACCTAGTTCATGGATGAAATTACACATAACATTATTGTGACTATCAAAAATGTGTGACAATAAATCTGTTTGACCAAAAAAAAACAGTAAAATTTTACATTATTTAGTCACTCTGTGTCCTTACTGGACCTCTGGACCTCACAGAATGTCAATTTTTTTCTTAAACCATGGGATTTTCAGTAGTTTACTAGCAATTCCATCTTATCATAACTGTTTGTGGTTTATAGCTACAGAACATTCAGAATTTTTTTGTTTTGAAATTATTTTCTTGACCATAACAGGCGCTCTTGGAGACACCTGGCTTCTAAGAAAAGTGAAACCTTCCATTTGAAAATGTAAAGATCCTTTTCTACCCTGATGTGTTCCTCTGTGGAGTCCAGCACTCCACTGGATATGACTCAATTGTTTGCTGATGTCTTCTCATTAGGTCCCATCTGTTAGAGATGCCTCTTTTGATGTCTCTTACCGATTTGTTTGTTAGTCCCAAGTACACATGCACATCGTTGTCTTGTTGTATGTATAGGAGTTTCAGAAATCACTCGGAGCCAAGCACTCTGTCTACGACACCACCAACAGAACTGGACGTTCTCTGAAGGAGAAAACCTCCCTGGCCGATGACATCCTGAAACTGGATGACATGCTGAGTGAACTGAGAGACAAATGGGATACTATCTGTGGAAAGTCTGTGGAGAGGTAAAATGTTCTGTGAGACAGTTGGGTTACTTTGTTGGACCTCTTTCAGATACCCAAGGGCCATGCATTTTAGGAAGCTTAAGTATGTCCTTTTCCTGGGGAACTTCTGCTGGTCCTTAGTACCCCCCTTACACAGTTCCTGCACTGAGAAGGCTTTGCTGTTCATTATCATTTGTTTTTAACTATGCAGTTCACTCAAAAGTGAGAATATTCTGCAAACTTCTGTCATCTCACACTTGCTACAGCAGTTAATCTTCTGACTGGTCTCCTTGGGTCTGCTATTGTCCTTAGTCCTGTTTCTACATAACTACTAGGGTGGTCTTTTTAAAGTGGAAATGAAGCTTACCATTCATTCCCCTGCTTCATACCCTTTGGGGACTCAGTATTGGCAGTATTGGTGTGAACTAAAATATAGGTGTTTTCTCTGCAAGGTCTACTGATCTCACCCCTGTGGTCCCCTCCAACTTCCGTCCGCCTATTTCTATGCCCATTTTTCTCATTACACTTCAACTGTGAAAGCCCGAAACTTATTTCAAAATTTTTAAGTATTTAAAAAGGAACAGTGGTGTGAAAGAATTCAAATATCTTTAAAATGTTTTCAAAGTTTTTATTGATCCTTAGTCTAATTACTTTTGTCAGTATCAAGGGTAAATAGAATATTATATTCCACTCTAGGGAACTTCACAGTAAGTTTGTATGTGTACGTTTTAATTTTAAAAATCTCCAATTTCAAAAGGTCATGCTTTTTACAGTGTCACATACTCAGATAAATCATTCCTTTTATATGACATTCTGGAAAAGACCAAAGATCAGTGAGGGCAGACAGATCTGTAAAGGCTGGGCTGAGAGTTGGGGGCGGGCTGTGCCTATAAGAGACAGCCCAGGGGAGATTTTTTTTTCCAGGATGATGAAACTGTTCTGTACCTTGATTATGATGATAGTTATGTGTATTAAAATTCACATAATGGTATACCCCAAAACCTCAGTTTTTACTGTATGATAATTTAAAACAAAATTATAAAACTTTTGAGTTAAAAAAGCATATTTTTATGAAGAAAGGGGTCTATGATTTCCAGGGGTAATGATGAGAGAATTTTCCTGGAATAGATGCCATGTATCTAAGGAATAGGAGGGAAAATTTGAGAACGGTGTTGTTATTTTCTAAAGAAAGTGCAGAAACAGCAGTGAATACCAACGTATTGTTTTTACCTCTTGAGTATCGCTCAAACCTCATAGATGAATTTTAGCTGTTGGCTGTATAGGCTGGCTCTTTTGTTGCTCAGAGTGATTTTTCCTCCTTCCCCCCTCCCCCGCAGACAAAACAAATTGGAGGAAGCTCTGCTGTTTTCTGGACAATTCACAGATGCCCTGCAGGCCCTCATTGATTGGTTATATAGAGTTGAGCCCCAGCTGGCAGAAGACCAGCCTGTCCATGGAGACATTGATTTAGTGATGAATCTGATCGATAACCACAAGGTATTGTTTACCTGGGACATTTTATTCATCTCATTTGTTTATTCTGAGTATAGGAAAAACTATCACCACTTAGCCTTTTAAAATCTTAGAGACTGTATCTCATACTATGTAAGTCTTTAATATTGAAATGCATGTACATTTGAGCAGAAGCAGGGAGCCAAGTTTAAAAACAATGTAGGAAAATGATTTTAGTATCAAAGAAATACTTTTGTGTTTAATTTTCCAGATTCAAGAGCATTTAGAACTTGGAAAGCGATTTTATTCTGTGGTATTTTAAAACATGTTTCAAGAATGTTTTACTACCTTTCTTTATTCATTTAAATAATTATGTAATATAATTTAAAATCATTCACTCAGTGACCTGGAACTCGGTCACTGCGTAAATGCACAGATTTGTGACATGATCTATGGGGGTCATGGTCAGCTGCTTTTCTTTTCTTTTTTTTTAACTGTTTTAACCTTGCCCCTTGAACTACAGCAATTTATTAGACAACAGCATATGCTGGGAGGGATTTGATTATTACTTCAAGAAAATTGGTTTCTTTGCAATCTCCTGATACATATGTTAAACTGTTGGGCAAATCAAAGGTCGTGTTTGAGAACTCCAGCTGTCACGGAGTGTGCAGTCCTCAGTTGCGATCAAATGCTGTGTTACGACTGAGCCTTAAAAATAGTGTGAGGCACAGCACTAGGTAGAATGGTTGTTATCAGCCGACTTTATACAGAGGTATCTTAACAGCACTGTACTTGAATTCATGCTGTGTTTCCCCTCTATCATTTTTGAGTTCAGAAAATCTATTTTATTAAAAAATGTTCTCTTTATACTTCCCTGGTTATGCTATTTTAATCTTGTTCTTTTTTACATCATTGGTCCTTTTGCATATTGAGTTCCCCTTTTCTTGTTCCATTATCTCACTATATCAGTAAAGGAGACTTGGTTATTTTGAATGTTAGAAGATAAAAGAATAGATAATGAACATTGATCAGGCCTGCAAAAATTAAAAATTTTAAAAATTATGTTGCTTTGCCTATATTAAAACAAATATTTTGTGCATGATTAATATAAACTTTTCCATTCCCTGGCTTTCATTCAATGAGTAATGAATAGTGTAATGTTCCTTTTTACATAAATACCATTTTTGTAAGCTCACTGTCTAAATATTTACTCCCCTAGGCACTTGCCAGGTTTTTATATATTAAAGGTCATCAAGAATGAATTAATCATTCAGCATTAGTAATACAATTGGAAGACTCAAGAAGTTTAAGTATACAAAGTACATTGGAAAGTCTGCTCAGAAATATTGGACTAGTCTTTTCACAAACAGAATGTTTAAATCCTGCACCGTCTGTGCATGTGTGTGCATGCACATGTGTGTGCACATGTGTCTGTCTGCAGGCACATCTCATTGAAAATTAATGGAATGAAATCAGCAAAGAATTCATCATACTATGTTTGCATTGGTTCTGATGGGCTGTCTTTTATAAATGATCTGAGTATCAAAAGAGAAAGCCACAGATATAACCACGGTTATAAAATGTATTTGGTAATATTCACTTGTGACTTTTTTAGAAAAAATAAGGCAATTTTATTCTATACATAAAGTCAGTTATTTGAAAGACCTGGTTTCATACACAGACTCTTGGATCAGAAGTAAAGAATCCTGGACTCATTTCTTGGATTGAGACTGTGGCCAAAAGAAGCCAATTTAATTCCTGGCACATCAGGTTTCTCCTGAATTAGATAGGAGGGAAACAGAAAAAGCTTTCCCTCCAAGGTGACAAGGATTGAAGCTTCTAAAATTTAACATTATGGGTTATTAGTACTCAGGATGCTATAAAAGATAAAGGCATGTTATAGAATAAATGGATTACATGCCAACCTCCTTGAGATTTCCTGCCATTATACTTAAGGATCCCCATGAAGTACCCCAAGATTGCTTAGTTATTTGTTAGATCTGTTTACTAATTAAGAGGAGTTTGGTAGCCAACACACAGATGGAACTCAGTAATGATTTGAGAGGAACTGAGGCACCATTTTAAAGAATCAGAGATAAAAAAGGAATTTGTTGCATTATTTTGTGAAATTGAAATAATGAAGGGTGGCCACCATTATTTAAGACCAGTGAGTCATTTAAAAAATAAGGTTGTTCACAGGAGAAACTGTTATAAGATTGAACTAATTTATACAGGACTGTCCCTTTTTTTAAAGAACTTTAGATTTTATTTTTCAATGGAAGTTTATATTCAGTGTTATTTTGTATTAGTTTCAGGTGTACAGCATAGTGGTTAGACAATCATATACTCTACAGAGTGTTCCCCCTCATATTTCCAGTACCCACCCAACATGTATATAGTTATTGCAGTGTTGTTGGCGGTGTTCCCGATGCTGTATGCACATTCCATGTGACTGTTTTGTAACTGCTGATCTGCATTTCTCAATGCCTTCACCTTTTTCACCCAGCCCCTAACCCCTCTCCTTTTGGCAACCACCAGTCCGCGCTCTGTGTCTAAGACACCAGACTGCTCTTAACAGTACTCTGAAGGCGGCAGCGTGTGATGTCTTCTGAAGACTGTGTGAAAAGTTTGGGTCCTTCAACTACAGGGCTCGGAGAGTTATACATGATGTTACTTCCACACGTATATTTCCAACTATGTTTGACTGTTTTGGTTTTGTAATTAAAAATTAATTTCTATAAAAATATGGTTCTCCTAGGCCTTCCAAAAGGAACTGGGGAAGAGAACCAGCAGCGTGCAGGCCCTCAAGCGCTCGGCCCGAGAACTCATAGAAGGCAGCCGAGACGACTCCTCCTGGGTCAAGGTCCAGATGCAGGAGTTAAGCACACGCTGGGAGACGGTGTGCGCACTTTCGATATCAAAGCAAACACGATTAGAAGCAGCTCTGCGCCAGGTAATCATCATGTAAATTATAGCAGGGTGTAGTGAGAGGGCATGAATCCTTGGTAGGAACTGCTTTTGTGAAGAACCATGAAGCTCCTCATTTCCCAACCAAGAGAGCCATGGAGAAGGAAGTTCTGATACCATCATTGCCTTGGTCCTTCCCTCCAACCCCTCCCCCCAAGACCTTAATTTACTACTGAGGGAGGTTTTCTAATCTTCACCTGAATGTGCTGCTTGAGTAATTTTTCAGCTTGAGTGTATAAACGGGCTGCCATTCATCTAAAATCAGATTGTTAAAATGGTGAGTTATTCTTCATAATATAGGCCTTTGGATATATTAGATGTTTTCTTACATTTGTAAAAGGCAGCACCATAGCTTTATCTTTTTAATGGGGATAATTCATAGAATCAGTTTAAATGTAAAACTTTTATTCTTATTGAGAGGAAGAATCTACTATACTAACAAGCATATTTGGGACTCTGTGTGGGGTGCGTGTGTGTGTGAACCTTTAGGCGGAGGAGTTTCACTCGGTGGTGCATGCCCTCTTGGAGTGGCTGGCTGAGGCCGAGCAAACCCTGCGTTTCCACGGAGTTCTCCCGGATGATGAGGATGCTCTTCGGACACTCATTGATCAGCATAAAGTGAGTTACGTAAATGCTAAGGAAAACTAAGTGAGAAAATCAAACAAAGTAAAGAAAATAGACTTATGACTGCAAATATCAACTGTGTGAATATTTTCCTTCTTGAGAACTAATTAAAGATCTGGTGCATTTGAGAATTTACCTGTGTTCTCATTGCTTGTATAGGTGTGTCCCTGTGCACCTTTACACAGGTATGTGTAGCTAGCTTTTTATGTTTTCTTTATAAAGAACATGGTGGTTCTTCAGGTTGAGGAACATGTATATGAAGGACCCATGGACAAGGACAGTGTGAGGGAGGGTTGAATGTGGGGGGTGGGCAGTGCAGGGGAGAGCAAGGGGGACAAATGGGGACAACTGCAATTGAACAACAATACAAATTTAAAAAAATAAAATCCAAACTAGGAAAAAAAAGAAGATGGTTATTCTAAAATTAGTCACTTGGGTTCCTATCTTTAGGAAGCTCATTGATTTTCCTGGGGGTTATTTGGCTTCTGACCAAAGTTGGTCAATATTGTTGCACTTTTATGTGCATTTCAAAGATAAAACTTCCTTAATAAGTAGTATGGCATAGTCATACCTTTAGAATTATAAATTAATAACATTGACTCTTAAGATAAGCAAGTAACTTAATAATTGGTCTGCAAATTTTATTTTTAAGCCTTTGCCAATTCTGTTTTTAATCAAGAGGTGCCTTAAATTCCTTTGAGAAGTAACTCTAGTATAAATTGTAAGTGGATAAATGAATTATATAAGTAGGCATACCATTAAGTAAATAAAAATCTGGCCATTGAGTTTCAGATCAAGGTGTTTCTTGTGATAATGCATTGAAATAGCAAAACCCTGAAGAGAGTGGTTCAGATAGATCTTAACTGATTCTTTTTAAAGCTTTGACTCTAAGTAGCAGGAACTTGCAATGCTAACCCTCAGTGTAGTATTGCTGTCAGGGTTCCTGTTAACTTTAAAGGATCTGTTTGACCCCTGAGTAACCTCATCTTTCAAGATCAAGTTAGAAATACATCAGTAATTCCAGCGTAGCATGGATTACATCATCTATGGAGTCTTCTTACTTTAATTACAATGATCTCTCAATGACTGGTTGTGTGACCTATGGCAATGAAACACTGCCTTGTCGCTAAGGAGAGTGATGTGATCCAACATGACATTATCTGAAGAAATGAAATGCTTCCTATACCATGTAAAGTTGAGACTAGAATGTAAAAGTAGGAAAAGTAGGAAAAGTAGGAAAGTAGAATGTAAAAAGTAGGAAAGTAGGATCAAATTTATTGTAAATATTTTATTCAGCTCAGTATTTTGAAAATTCAGGTTATACAGGGGCTGGCAGAAGTAGCACCTGCTTGAGTGTGGCTGGTAGGGTAATAATATGGATGTAATAATTTATCGTTTTAATTTGAACATTTCACCTAAAATGTCATATGGTGTGCTTGAGTATGACATTGTAATATTAAAGAATTACATGCTCATGACTTTGTAATAAAAGATTTTGTCATTAAAAAGGGGTGTTATTTGTGCCAGGCCCTGTATTATATTACTATAGGCTGACTGGTACCCTGACCTGTCAGGCCTGGATCTCAGAGGAGCCCCTCCCAGCCCAGGGTTCAGATCTATCCCCGCACAGAAAGGAGTGCGCTTGTGGTCTCACCACCTGCACAGCAGGACCAGAAAATCCCCTGAATCACCAAGAGGCAGGTATCCAGGGCAGTGGTAATGGCTTTTATAAAAATAGTAGGTCCTCCAGTAATGTCATTTTTTTACAATATTGATGAGATGCTATAGGAACTTAACTTCTGTTTGTATCAATTAGCATATGATAAAATCAGTTTCGTTGTGTCATTTCACTTAAAGTTGCAGAATCTATCGACAATGTTAAATGAAGACTTACTGTAATTACCTTAAATTTTTTTTAAATAGCATAAGCTATTTAAATAACATGTAATTTTATAAAGATCTTCTTAGTAATAATATTTTACAGTAACATTACTCATTCTTTTTCAATTCCTCTGCCTCCCTTCACACACTCACCAGTAGGGAAAAAAAACAACAACAGAGTATCAGCCCCAGGAGTGGAGACTGCTCAGCATATTTTACTCTCTAAAAACGGCGTGTGTTCCCATGTGAGCACAAACTACTAAAGCAGCACTCAGGCGACAATGGAAGAGCAGAGAACACAGCGGGGAGTTGACAGCCAGTCCCCAGTGTTTGGTAGCACTGGGCTTTTCCAGGTGTAGAAGTGATTAAAAATACATGGTCAGATCAGCTGTCCTCTGGAAAAGAACAGCTGTTGTTGACCCTCCTAGTAAAGTTTGTTTTTCTTTCATTTAAGGGGATATATTTTGGGGGAAATTATAATATTTTTAGAAGTGGGTCACGATATTTAAAAAAGTAGGTCACATTAGTGGAGTATATTATTAATCGAACCTTGACTCCACGGTAGTAAAAATGTGTAAATAAAAGGCTGGAAAGCATTTATTCAATCACAAAGACACGAAATGGAATAAGACACAGTCTTTAGATCATGTGGACCTTAAACTCTAGTAGGTAAGTATGTAAACAAACTATGGTAGCATAGCATAGGAGGCACAAGACAGAGCTGCTTCACAGAGATTCACAGGGTCCCTAGACTCTATAGTCAACGCGTAGTTTCAGATGATCGCCCCTGGTCAGAGGGCATGAGTGCCCGCTGTGTTTGCAGCCTCTGGGACCCGCTGACACTGTGATCTAGGTAGGAATCCTTTTTTTTTTAAAGATTTTATTTATTTATTTTTAGAGAGAGGGGAAGAGAAAGAGAAAGAGAGTGAAAGTAACATCAATACGGGTTGCCTCTCATACGCCCCCAACTGAGGACTTGGCCTGCAACCCAGGCATGTGCCCTGACTGGGAATTGGACTGGCAACCTTTGGTTTGTGGCCTTTGCTCAATCCACTGAGCTACACCAGCCAGGGGTCAAGGAATCCCTCTTAGCGTGGGGGTCTAGATAGACTGGGGTGTCTGTGGATGCTTGAAATTCAGTGTGTGGTTTTGGAATTATATCAGCTAATTTGAGGTAAAGGTCCTCATTTTTTTAATGATGCTTGAAGAGTTCTATGATTCAGGTATCTGTGGATACAGTTCTGGACATTTTAAGGCTTATCCATCCCGCTGGAGTGGAGAGTGGCTCTTACTGGCCTTTGAATGAGAGGGGCAGCTCTCACACAGCCAGCCTGCTGTCTGGCCCACTCCCTCCAGCTTCCGCCTGCCTCCTTCCTGGCTGGACATTTGTGCTGTCTCTCCACACCCTCAGCCTTCTAGAGTGCCTTGCCCAGCCCTTTCTTCCTTGTTTTGGAACATACTCCTATCTTTCCTGACACAGTGAATACTATTTTAAATACTAACTTCCTTGTTTTGTTATTTTTGTTTCAATAATAATCAGTATTATTTCTATGTTTGATAATACTGTCTCTCCCAGTCCTACTCTCCATTAATAATATAATTATAAAAATTAGGAGAGCATATTTCTTGTCTAATATATTTTGTAAAGCATGGGATGCTATCCTATAATTTTTAAAAAATAGATATTAGAAAGTACAGGGTCTGGCAGAAGTCATACCTGCTTGAGTGTGATTGGTAGGATAATAATATGGGTGTAATAATTTATAGTTTTGAACATTTCACCTAAAATGTCATATGGTGTGCTGGAGTGTGATATTGTTATGTTACAGAATTATATGCTTATGGCTTTGTAATAGAAGATTAGGTAATAAAAAGGGACATTATTTGTGATGGACCCTGTATTTATTTCCTATTTTTGGGCCTTCTCCTCCTTTACCTCCCAAATTTGTGGATTATTTCCAGCTGTGAATAAACCAGTTGAAGGTCGTGTTTATTTGTTTAGCTCTGACAGTCAAACGAATGTCACTGGAGTTTTGTTTTCAGCCGGTGCCAACAGCTAATTGAACACTTTGTTTCTGCTGTAGGAATTCATGAAGAAACTGGAAGAAAAACGAGCTGCACTCAATAAAGCGACCAGCATGGGGGATGCCGTTTTGGCCATCTGCCACCCCGACTCCATCACCACCATCAAGCACTGGATAACGATCATCCGGGCCAGGTTTGAGGAGGTCAGTGTGGCTCAGGTCACCTTTAGAGCTACAGTAGCTTGGACAGTCAGGGATATGAGAACTTTGGCAATTAAGGTGTACTTACAGCCATGGCAACATGAGGGCTCTGCAGAGAGAAATATTCTTTAACATACCCTTCTGTATGTGTCACCTGTCTCTGAAGTCCATCCTTGCTTTGCTCCCTCCCTCCCTCCCTCTTTCCCTCCCTCCCTCCCTCCCTCCCCCTTTCCCTTCCTTCCTTCCTTCCCTTCTTCCTTCCTTCCATCTTCACCTGAGAACATGCTTATTGATTTTTAGAGAGAGGGGAAGGGAGGAGGGGGATAAAAATCTATATGAGAGATAAACATCAATTGGCCTCCTTTCAACCTAGGTATGTACCCTGACTAGGAATTGAACCTTCAGCCTTCCAGTTTACGGGATGGCATTCTAACCAACTGAGCCACATCAGTCAGGGCAGTCCACTTTTCTTTAAACACCCAAAGGAATTTTGCAGCCATGTCCCTGAAACATGAAAAGGCCAATACTTGCTTCACTAGATAAGTTTCTGCCTTCCTTCCACATTGTGCCTGTTGAATAATCCAGCAGTTGAATAGTATTTCACGGAAGCATAATATATGTTTGTAGAATGAATTGTGTACAATAATTGAATTAACTCTGTATTTAAGATCTTAGTGCCCTGGCTGGCGTGGCTCAGTGGATTGAGTGCAGGCTGCGAACCAAAGCGTCGCGGGTTCGATTCCCAGTCAGGGCACATGCCTGCGTTGCAGGCCATGACCCCCAGCAACCGCACATTGATGTTTCTCTCTCTCTCTCTTTCTCCCTCACTTCTCTCTCTAAAGAATGAATAAATAAAATCTTTAAAAAAAAAAAAAAAGATCTTAGCTACTTTTATTTCTACTCTGCTCTAAATGGAGTGAGCACACTTGATCCTTCAGAGAATGCATATTTGAATGTGTGTCAGAAAGCAAAAGGAAGCCTGGATGACTGACATCCACCTGTGAACTTCTGAAGGTGATGACTGTCGTCAATGGCACCCATGTCCTCTGCCAGCTGGGTCTCGGCACCACTGAACGGATCTAGAAAGGCTTCTAGTCCAAGTTCCTAGTTTACTTTGTAAATTTTGTGTATTTTACATCAGTTAAATTACTCACCAAAGTGGGAGAAATTCAGAAAAATTTCTGTTTCTCAAACAGGTGCTGGCCTGGGCAAAGCAACATCAGCAGAGATTAGCAAGTGCTCTGGCTGGGCTCATTGCTAAGCAGGAATTGTTGGAAGCTTTGCTGACGTGGCTGCAGTGGGCTGAAACGACACTTAGCGAGAAGGACAAAGAAGCCATCCCCCAGGAAATTGAAGAGGTGAAAGCCCTCATTGCAGAACACCAGGTAAAATAAATGTCACTCTGAACCCTGGTCTTCTCAGACAGTTTCTTGCGCTGCTATAGTGCTCAAAAGATTGCTTTGTGCTTGTTACCTTCCCTTCCTCAAACATACTCCTCAGCTCCTTCCAGCGGGTTTCTAGTCTCTCCTGTGTATCCTGCCTGTTTTAAACTCTGGAACGATGAACATTACCCTAATTCTCATTTGTTTGCTTGTTTAATTTACATTTACAAAGGGTAACATTGTGTCGGCCTAGTTGGTTAAACAGTTACCATTGCTATTATATTTCAATAAAAATAGAAGTATCCATGTCTGCAGTGCCTGCACTGTCTCAGGTCATGCTCTCTGTGATCAGAGGTGTTAAAGTGAGTAGTTTTCTAGTGTCAAAAATACCCTGGAAATCTGTCACTGTGCACTTTCACCTGCCTCTTCCTTTCCTCATTGATTTTTATTGCAGTCTCTGCCTTTGCCAAATATCCAGATACAGCAGTACTTATAATAGTAGTGGTATATATATATATCACTACTGATTTTATATATATATATAAAGTCAACAATATAGTTAATAATAATAAGCCCAAGGAGATGAGATGAGAAATGTCCAGCTAATTGAACCTTTTAAATATAAACTTCAACCTGAACAACTTTTACCCTCCTTGGTAAAGCACATTCATTGCCAAAAATATTTATATCCACATTTAATGTGGATGCTTTTTGTCATTGTATGTCCAAGCCATCTTAAATATTTTCCATGTGTTGGTGAAATGTGTTGGTAAGACAAAAAGGTCTTAGGGACCACCCCAGCTAACTGGTTTCTTTGCAGACAAATGCTGACTCTGAGACCCTTCAGGAAGAGGCCAGCCGGACACTGGGCCCTGGCTGGTGCGCACACAGGTTGTGTTGCTCACCCAGTGGCCCCAGGTGTGGTGCTCAAGCGAAAACCAATTACCTTTGTGATGCTGTAATTACTTACCAGCTATAACCTTTTGAATTCTTTAGAAATTAGTAAATGCTATGTTATGCTGGTTTTGATTTATATCAAAACCCTTAAGATAAAACTTGATAGTTGGTTTTTCAGAGACAATAGCGTGGTCTTTTTTTTTTTTTCCTCTTGTTTTTAGTTCATTTCTGCAGGTGGCTTTCTCTGATATCCTTGTGTTTAATTGATGTAATTTCTTTCATTTCAGACCTTCATGGAAGAAATGACCAGAAAACAACCTGACGTGGACAAAGTTACCAAGACCTACAAGAGGAGAACAGCAGACCCCTCCTCGCTGCAGTCCCACATTCCGGTCTTGGATAAGGGGCGGGCAGGCAGTAAGTAGGGGCCAGTTTCTTCAAAATGAAGATAGTTAAGCAAGGAAGTTGTTTTTATTTTATTTTGATTTATTGTTTGAAATTTTGGAGCAGTTGGTGATTGTACATGAGTTATCTATCATAGAAAGTTTTTTTTGAAAGAACACATGGGCATACATTTTATAGCAACTTATTTAAAAATAAAGAAAAAGATATGTTCAGGTTACAATATGTAAGTGTATCGGCTTGAAGTATATCTTTTAGATTAGCTAGAAGAAATTGAAAAATATGCATCAAGAACAGAAATCATCAGCCCCTTTGAATTGTCTCATTTTGCAGCTAGCATATAAAGAACCATAGTATGGAATGGAACATAAATGGCCGTGACCTGGGTACAGTTGTGACCTAACTGTTTAGTAGTGACCAGCAGTCTGATAGATTTTTTGCATGTCCACATGACTTTAGTCTACCTTGACCCAATGAAGTGACATTAAAAAAATAGTAGCCAGCTTGGAGAAGATTTAAAAGAAGCACAATTTATATCATACAATTTGTATATTTCTGAATGGTGCTATAACTTCAAAAATGGTTCCTAATCTGTTGTAGTTACTATATTTCACAAGGAGGCAAGGTAACAAACTCTGGTTCAGAACTCTGGAGACAGACTCCTTGGCTGTCCTCACCACTCACCAACTAGAAAATGGAACCTTGGACAAGCTACTCAAATTCTTCCTCTCTCTCTCTCTATCTCTATCTCCTTCCCTCCCTCCCCACCTTCTCTCTGAGCCTCAGTTTTCTGTAAAAGGGGAAAATTATAATCTCATTGAACTTTGGTGAGGATTAAATAACCTAATACTCATGAAGCACTTAGCATACTTTCTGGCGTGTAGTTAAATGCTCAGTAAATACTAGCTATTGATGTTCTGACATGCGTAGAGCCCTATGTGAGTCAGGAATTCCAGGCAAGCCCCAGCTGGACAGCAACTTCCCATGTGACCTTAGGCCAGGAATTCCTCTAGGCCACATTTAACTGTTTAGTTAAGTGAGAAAAATGTGTTGAGATCATTGTTCTGTGAAGTTGTAGAAACTTGTGAAAAACAGCCAGAAAGAGGGAGAGAGCATCAGTAAGACAGTCAGTTGTGGCATGAGACTATGTGGAAATGTGTGTGGGACCCTAGCTTTCATCCAGGTCCATGTTCCACATTTGATTGGCATTGTCAGATATCTTGCTTGGACTCTGATGAATGCCCAGTGTCTCTTGCCCTCTTCTACCCTCACCTGCCCTCCTTTCAGCCTTATTCTCTGAGAAGGGTTTATGTAACCAATTCTAAGCTACTCTTACTACCCTGGGAGATTGCTTTTATCATGCCTTGACAAAGAGGCAGATCACAGTATACTTCATTCTCATTGAAATGGCATGAGTTTTAAGCTAGAAAATGTTTTGAGCATACATTTATCGGGAGAGCTTTTCAGTATTTAAATGCATCTGTTAAGACATATTTCTCTCATTTATATGAAAAGTATATGGTCCTTAATACATAAAACAGGTTTGCACCTTGACATGAGGCATCATCTGAACAGGGCACTTGTATTCGTAATGCCCAGTAATTAAGTTGACTTCAGAAGCCCGGAAACTGCCAACATAACTAAAGTTCTATTTTAACAGGAAAACGCTTCCCAGCATCAAGCTTATATCCATCTGGATCACAAACACAAATCGAAACCAAGAATCCCAGGGTCAACTTACTGATGAGCAAATGGCAGCAAGTCTGGCTCCTTGCCCTGGAAAGGAGGAGGAAGCTTAATGACGCCTTGGACAGACTGGAGGAGGTTAGAAAACTCACTCATATACGCAGCACCCTATTGTCCCTTGCTCTGTTCACCGTGACACATTGCCAAAATCTTGATTTTTCAACTTTTCTGCTAATACTTAAGCAAACTCTTGCTATTTGAGTGCATGTTTTACTTCTAAAATTAATACTAAAGTATGTACATTTTTGTGAGGGGGGAGCCCCTGATATATAGAACTGGGATTTAGGGAAGCAATAAAGTGAAAAACGAATACATTTTAACATAATCAGAAGCTAAGTCGAGAAAAAATCTAGCTTGACATGCATTTGTTTGGTGGTATTAAGTGGCAAATATAACCATTTATAGTTCAGATATTTTCATTATATACATTCTTCGATCTGAGATTTAGAGTTTCAGATGGTGAAACTGGGAAGTGGTTGATAGACTAGGGGAGTTAGAGGAGCAGTAGCAGAGAATGAGGAGTTGTGTGGTGCTGGTGGGCTGGGGCTGCTACCCAGTGTGCATGGAGCTTACTAGTCGTGGCATGTTAGGGCACACTGCCACCTTTGTGATTTTGGCACTGTCACAAATTTTCAGTTTGACATTTCTGGAGGAGTTTTATTTTTTCCTGTATTTGTAAAGAAAAACCAGAGTGACTACAGTAACAAGAATGAAATAAGCTTTATAGAAAAAAATTTTCTAGCTTCCCCTTTGCAAAGCTATACCTTGCTTTGAAGTAGGAAAGATGTCCTTACTAGAGGTTCATTAAAAGTAACTTTGTTCATATAACCTGAGCACAGCATTAACTCAACCAAAATATCTTTTTCCCTTTTCAGCTGAGAGAATTTGCTAACTTTGATTTTGATATCTGGCGCAAAAAATACATGCGATGGATGAATCACAAGAAATCTCGGGTGATGGACTTTTTCAGGAGAATTGATAAAGATCAGGATGGGAAAATAACCCGACAAGAATTTATCGATGGCATTCTCTCCTCAAGTAAGTCCCAAGAGAAGTGACTGAAACTGATGTAATTTTTAAAGAAAATAAGCACAGTTTAAAATGGTGGGGCCAGCAAACTTGCATTGCCAATAAAGCTTCACCTTTAAACTTGGCCCTGAAATCACCACTCTCCAAAGAAGTGTCTTTGGTAAAATTTATGGCTGTGGCTTCAGGCACACTTGAATACTTGTATCACCACAGACAGATGCCTCACACCACTGAAGCAGTGTCCTCACTAGTATAGTAAACCTAACGATACTTGATTCTTAGATGGTTTGTGTTGCTTGGCACAGTGGGAAATCAGCAAGTCAGTCTCTCATTTTGATTGATGCTCTGGTCTAACATCATCATCAGTAGGAAATTAGAACTCTGTGGTATTAACTTCTGAAGGTACGTGCCATCCTCTTGTCTGGTAGCTCGGTCGTGTGTATGTGATGTCTCTGGCTCATGTTACTGGAAGTCATTCTTAAAATAAATTTCACATAAATTATTCCTTAAGTAGAGTGATAGTTGAACCATTTGAAATTTGCTAATATTAAACAGTTTTCAACCTAGAAAAACAGCAATTTCAAGTGATTTACCCTAGTAGTAATTAAACATAAATTTAGTAAAGACATATATATAGTGGTTTGCTTTGTTATTATGTAAATCAGTTTTTTAAAAAGGACTTCAATACATTTGATAACCCTGATAATTTAATCGGCCACATTAAAATTAAAGTGTACAACAAAGAATGTCTTAAGGCAGACTTAAGTTACACTACTTACTATTTTTTAAAGACTTAAATCTTTTTTATAAAATGTTATAGTAAGTATAGCAGGTCTTACAAACTTTTAACTGGGACTATTATATGGCTTATACTGGTAGTATCTTAATTGTTACTGATATGTGGAATCTAAATACAAAGTCAAACTCTCAAAAACAGAGAAGAGGAGTGGTTGCCAGTGACTGGGGGAAATAGAAGAGGTTGGTAAAAGGATACAAACTTTTAGCCCTGGCTGGTGTGGCTCAGTGGTTGAGCGCTGACCTGCGAACCAAAGGGTTGCTGGTTCAATTCCATCAGGGCATGTGCCTGGGTTTCTGGCCAAGTGCCCAGTATGGGGCACATGAGAGGCAACCACACATTAATGTTTCTCTCCTTGTCTTTCTCCTTCCCTTTCCCCTCTATTGGGGGGGGGCGGGCGGAAAGGATACTTGCAGTTATAAGATGTAGTAAGATGAATGAGTTTTGATGAGTAACACCGTGCCTATACACAGTGGCTATAGTTGATAACACTGTAACGGAAACTTGCTAAGAGAGTGGTGTCTTTAAATGTGCTCTCTCTGTCTCTCACACACAAAAGACAGTGAGGTGATAGATGTGTTAATTAACTAGATGAGAGGAATCCTTTCCCAATATATACGTATATGTGCATGCATTTTAAATATTTTACAGTTTTGTCAATTACATCTCAGTCACACTGGGTTCTGTTGCTTTGAAAATTTCAGAGTTCCCGACCAGTCGCCTGGAGATGAGCGCAGTGGCAGACATCTTTGACAGGGACGGCGATGGGTACATCGACTACTACGAGTTTGTAGCTGCCCTACACCCCAACAAAGATGCATATAAACCAATCACTGATGCTGACAAGATCGAAGATGAGGTACTCATCATCTTTCATTACCCACGACAATGATACTGTAATGTGTTCTGGCCAGGATATCAAGCACAATTCATGAAGCCCTGTTATCTTCACGTTTAGCAGGTGTCAAGGTTTTAAGGACTCACTGTGTAATACTAACATTAAAGTGGATATGTTGTCATTGTTTTCGGCAGGTGACGAGGCAGGTAGCTAAGTGTAAATGTGCAAAACGATTTCAAGTTGAACAGATTGGAGACAACAAATACAGGGTAAGTTTCCAAAATAAACTTTGTAGTTCTTTTAAATTGAGATCTGTTGATAATTTGGTCCGCATTGTTTTCTGGGAGTGCTAGTTATTTATTTTTACCTCATATCAAAATTTAATGGTATATGAATTTCTAATTTTCATTTTAAAGTATATAAAGATAGCCCACATTTTGTATGTAAGGATGTATCTTTGACATGTACAACATGTACATTGCTTTTCAAAAGAAAAATACTCACAGAAAAACACATTTCTTATATTTACGTTGCTTCACACTACTTTGTAATATATTTTATAATGATGAGAGGTAAGTTTTCATATTTCCAATAACAAAGCTATTCCAAGCCAGAATCACAAAGTTAAAAATGTTGACTCATTCTTATAAAATGAAAAAGAGGCAGTGTTTTCCACTTATGCTGTAATTTTTCCTTTTATTCAAAGTCTTGATAACTTGGTTCCCCTTCCTCAAAACAATTATCTGAAGATGAGTGTGACTTTATCACTCTTTCTCCATGTTGAAACATCTCTTACATGTAGTAACCAGATAGGAAATGTACTGAATATCCCTAATATAATATATTACTTAAAAATGAAACATTATTCATTTTTTATTTTTATATTTCCACATTTTAAAATAGTCATCTAAATATCTGAATTTTTAACTTAATTTTGAAACCCAAGGATTTTCAAGAAAAAAAAATGCATAGAAAATGCTCTGATTGTTGTGTGCGCAGGTAGCTGCCTGCACGCCTCTGAACTAGATGCAGTATCTGGGAGCCCTGCGTGTGAAGTGTGTGTGTATTCTAGAGCCATGTAGAAAGTTTCCTGTTGAACTAATTATATCTTTCTTCCATTTTTCATTTTTTTATCAGTTCTTCCTGGGAAATCAGGTATAATTCAGTGGAATGTATTCTCAAGTTCCCAATGATTTTTTTTTTTAACTTTAATTCATAGTCATTAAAGCTTGCCATGGCCAATCTTCCCCATGCTGCCCCCTAGCTACTACACTGTTGGTTGGCGTGGTGTTTCTGTAGACGCTGTAAGGGTCCTTGATCCAGGACTCCTTTTCGCCTTGTGTCTCAAATGAGGAGATTACTTTTAAGCAAACCAGATAATGAATTGTAGCTTGGCTGGTTACAGCATTACAAGTACAATTTTCAGTTCCCATTTTTGATAAATACTATTAGCATATATTTTATTCCAGTACTCATTGGAACACACATCTGCACATGGCTTCTCTGGTGTTCTCCACCGAGGATGTATGGTAGGCAGAAGCTAGAGGAGCATCGCATGAGATAGGGACACAAAGACAGAGTCCTGAGAAGTCTCCATGGCACGAGGTCTCCATGGTACTCGGCCTCAAGGAACGTGCTGTCCCCAAAGCAGCTATGGTCCATTTGTTCTAAATCATTAATGTAGGGCTTTGCATCCTGTGGGTAGAAATTTTAACCCTGGAAGTTTTGAATATTGTAATTCCTTTTGAGGAAATGTATCTCCTGTAACTTACAAAGTCTTACAGTCATATTTTATGCCATTTGACCTCACATTTAAGTCAGTATAAATGGTTCAGTGGCACTGCATATGATCAGAATTTTAGATCTAAAGATAAGAGCAATCATATTTTGATTTAAAGGAGAAGAGTTATTTACCGTGTGCTTTTAGAAAGAACTGTGCTATGCATAGTACCTGACCACATCATCTTGGTTATTACTTTGCCTCTCAGTTTTTAAGCCCATGTTGCATCTTAATCCTCAGATTAGCTATGATACCCATTTATTCCATCACATAATTGTTTCAAGTAGATCAGCTACTTGGAAGAGTTGTTTTTAAAACTTCTATTTCTTATAATACATTATTTGGGATAGCATTTGAGGTGTAGCATCTTTTATTTTTAGAAAGGATAAAATACCTCAAAGAGTTTTCTTCATCGAAAGCACAAAGAACAAAATTAGCCTATTTTTTCTTGTCTCACAATTTGGCTCTTGGGAAAATTAGGGAAATTCTGAAGATAATCTTAGTTGTCTAGATAATGCCTTCTCAAAATAAATTCTAAAATCATTCCTATTTATTGGAATTGAAATTTCATCTCTATAAAGTACTTCAGTTAGTTCCTTAAAACTTTTGTTTTGAATGTCATCTTGGACCAAAAGTGTCTGGTCTAATTATCTGGTTACTTAAGGGTAATTTTCTTTAAATCCCCTCCTTTCCCTTTGCTTATTAGCAGCACCAAGTTTTTTCTAACAAAATACATTTTGATTTTTACACTTTGATTACATTTCAGGAACAGGTTCAATTGTAGGCAAGCTTAAATGTCAAGGCTAAAAAATGGACTTAGAAATAGCAGTGTAAAAGGTTCAATATAAAATGCATGACTTGCGGCCGGTGCCGTTCTGTGCTTTACAGGTTCTTCTGAGTTTCAGGGTCTTGAATGTGGGCTTTGTGCTAGGGTTTGCTTCTCGAAACTCAGTGATAAAGCTTATTGAAAAGGAGCAGATTGTTTCTACTTAATTTTTTTGTTTTTATCTATCATGAGCCCAGACAAATAGTCACAATAGTATTTCACTTCCCCTAAAAAAAAGAAGCTATTTTTGTTTAATTGACTGTTCATTTTGCTATGGTATCTGCTGGGTTGGCAGCCATGAAATTCAATATGGTACTTTTTATGAGTTGGACATGAGCCTATTAGAAATGATGTAAAAGTATGAAATTATTTCTCATGGGCTTTCAAAACAAATAAACCTTATGGCGAGAAACTTCGTATAGTCTAGACATTTATTCCGGACTTGCAGAATTTATAGCATTTCCAAGTGATTGGAGACCCATTGAAAGGGCAAGGGAAAACCGATTGCTTATTACTGTCCGTGGTTATAGCACAAACAGCTTTAAGAGAAAGCCTTTTTGATTTGAAAGCTGTGTCATTAATGTGCCAGAGACTGTTCTAATATTACGGCAATATAAATTGGCACATTAATCCAGTCTGTAACAAATTGGTTTACCAGATTATTAGTGATGCAGAAATTTTATTTGACTGTGAAATTTTTATTGGTCATGTTCATTTACTACTTTATCTCCTTGAGAGTTTATGAAGACCCCCCCTCCACAGATTTCCATGAAAAAGTTTTAGTGTAAAAGGAAGGTTTAATGAAGAAAAATCAGTTTCTTAAATCTTCTTTAGAATCATTTTATTTTGTATAAACCCTGGGCAAGTGGGCCAGTGCTTATCTTCATGGCTTTTTTTAATTTCTAGAAACATTTTTAATCACTGCCTTACTAATGTTGTATCTGTCCTGAGAGAGAAAAGTCATTTTTAGAAGAAATCTTTCATATTATACTTGATAACCTTTGTTATCATTTTTCAAACTATTTCCTTTGGGCTAAATCAGCATGCAGCAGTCTAACACAGATCATTACAAACCCCTCTTTCTGAGATTTTACTAATCGCTGTGAACTAAGCAAAACATTCAAGTGGGTTGCTTAAGCTACTGCAGATTACCCACCACCCTTTAGTTTAGAATGAGTGTTGACAATTAGAGGTTCTTTCTTTCTTCATCTTCACAGTTTGGAGACTCCCAGCAACTGCGACTCGTTCGGATCCTGCGAAGTACCGTGATGGTTCGTGTTGGAGGTGGATGGATGGCACTTGATGAGTTCTTAGTGAAAAATGATCCTTGCAGGGGTAAGGAGATACTTATGTCAAGATGATAGCACCATAAAAATACATCAAGTTTGTATTCGTCTCCAACATCAATGACATACTTGGATACAATTTTGGTCATTTATTACGATATAGTGAGTGTTTCACATTGGCCTGTCAGCCTGAAAGTTCCAGAGAACTTGTGGCAGCCATGTAAAACATGTGCTTCTCATTGCTGTTTTTACTTCTCTGGGTAAATGTGACACTGGTAGGCAAGAAATACTAGACTCTATCTTCTTTATGAGATGATCCCATCTGCATTTTTTTTTTTTTCATCTGCAGTTTTTAAAACGAGCAGTGACACCCACCAGGGAAAGGATTTCATCTGTCATTAAATAGCAAAGTAGGAGGAAAGAAAGTTGAGGGGATAGAGACTGAAGATATTGGATAGTGAAAATTTTTATGAAATTAGTGAATGGTGAGGAAAGTAATACTTAAAGATTAAAAAAATAAGAACTGCTAACTTTACTCTTACTTTAAAGTGGCAGATTGGAACATTAAAGATACAAACATAGACTATAATTGTTCTCACCATGTCTACAGCCTAAGAGCTTTTGGTTAGCTTTTAATTTTCCTTATTTTTTTCAGATCCTGTTATCAATTTTTGAATTTTTAATTGATTTACTTTATACATGGTCTTAGTCTCATGTACAGAATAGGCCTATTTTTCTCTGAAAAAAAAAACCAGTAAGATTTTTGTGCTTTTCTTAAACCTGTGAACTCATTTTATTTATTTTAAACAAATGAACAACAAAAAATGTCTGTGCTAGCACTATTAGGCTCCCAAGTAGGAGGTCCTCTCTGGGCCTCTTTTCTTTCGGTGCTGGCATCTGTTATCTTCTGTTCGTTTGTTTTGTTTTTTAAAGATTTTGCTTACTTATTTTTAGAGAGAAGGGAAAGGAAGGAGGAAGAGAGGGAGAGAAGCATCCACATGTAAGAGAGTCGCACGCCCCCAACTGGGGACCTGGCCTGCAACCCAGGCATGTGCTCTGACTGGGGATCAAACCTGTGACCTTTTGATTAACAGGCCAGTGCTCAGTCAGCTGAGCCACACCAGCCAGGGGTCAATGCTGGCATTTGAATACACAGGTGGTGTAGTGGAGTGAGTTCCTGTGTGCTTAGCACCCTCTCTGATAAGGCCACAGGGGATTGCTACACAGCCACACTTAGGAGCTGTGCTCTGCAAGTCAAAGATACAACCACAAATGACAGTGAAATAACAAAAGCACCCTTTTTATTTTATACTTTGAAAATAATGCAGCCTAAGGTAACGTAGCTCTGTCTATGAAACAAAGAAATTAGAACATGTAGTGTTCTGTTAGTTTGCTTAGCAAAGTTAGCGTGACTGTGGCAGCACCTTCCAAGTACATTTTTCTTCTTGAGTCCAACCTTCGAATGCTTGTCCTAATGCAACTCTTCTAAATCGTGCGCTCCAGACCAGATGTGAGCACCCTTTGCGTATTCAACTACTGTACTTTGTTTCTTCTTCTGCTAACAGTGTTCTTTAATGTGATCGGTATCCTGTGTCATTTTTTCTAGTTCATCATCATGGGAGTAAAATGTTACGTTCGGAATCAAACTCTTCAATTACTACTACTCAGCCTACTATAGGTTGGCAACCCCTCTCTTTGCCTCTCCTCTCTTACCTTTGCTCTTTCCTACTTTTACATTCTCGCTTTAATTATTTGTTTGAAAATAACACGCTTCATCCATTGCGTATGGCTTAAGTCACATCCAACTGAGCTGGTGCTTCCAAGTGTAAATTCTGACAGTTTCACACACTTGCGGTGTGTTGCAAACGTAGGTGCTGTGTAAGTGATCAAACACATGCTTACACATTGCTCGTTGGGTTCTGTGGCGTGTTCTCCGTGTGCACATGTGTTTGTATGAGTGTCGCAGCACTGATTACCTCACGGATCCTTGGGTCTGGTGTTTGTTATTGCATGTTGGTAAAACAGAGCTTTTCAAGGCATAAAATAAAACTACTAGCCTCCTCCTTTAAAGAAAAACTTGAAAGTTTATATGTTGTCATCATGATTAACAAGCCATCTGTCATTCTGTGTAATTCTATTGTTTATTTAGTCCCAATGTTATTAAAATGCTGGCATTCTCCTGACCTTAGCAGTACATGCAAAAGACACAGTCCCTGCTTCCCTGGCTTGTCTCCTCAGTGTGCGGAAAGGGTAGTGAACCCATGTGGGCATCAGTAGCTGGTGGATTAACAATATTTTAGCATGAGCTTTCCATTTTCATGCTGATTCTTTCTTTACTAGTGGTTATTCTGGCTGGTGTCTAGTGTTAGAATAAACACTTTTTTTTTCTTTCCCAAATTTACTTGTATCCAAAAGGAATGCATTGTAAAGGAATGCATTTACCTTTTTGTTGTGCTGAGTTGGGGTTGGCATGGCAAAAAGATGTACTTCAAATCCTCAGCGTGACGTGTATGGCACCAGGTGGTTGTTCGTCCCACGAAGGATTGAGCGCCTTTTTTTTTTTCTTCCTCTCCTGTTTGTGTGCACTGTTGTCTGTTACGTGATCCAGCTAAAGGAAGGACGAACATGGAACTTCGGGAGAAGTTCATCTTGGCAGATGGTGCCAGTCAGGGTATGGCTGCTTTCCGACCCCGGGGCCGAAGATCACGGCCTTCATCGAGAGGAGCTTCGCCCAACCGGTCCACGTCCGTGTCCAGTCAGGCCGGCCAGGCAGCCTCTCCACAGGTCCCTGCCACCAGCACACCCAAGGTAGGACTTGGGGAGGAAATGTTTTCCTCCCCCCATACAGTCAAAGTCTTGAGTATACTTCTGAGTGCTTTAGGACCCTAGAATTTGTGAGCTTTCTCCATTTGTGTTTCTTCTCACAATATGGCAAATGAAGGATTTTTTTTAATATATGTTTTTGCCTTATAGCCTCTAAAAAGACTGTCTCTGTAGGTGCTGCTTTGGTTACCTTCCAGATTGTTTTTTCTTTGTAAAGCTTCATTCATTTTTTGGTGTGTATGATTTGCCATCAGATCTTTTCATGTATTTTTAATTATTGTTATTCTTACTTTGAAATGTGAGTCTTGCTGATGAGTATCTTTTTCTGTGGCTTCCTTTTTGATCTGCTCTCCTTTACATTTGATTTGCCATTGTTCCATACAGATTCTCCATCCTTTAACACGCAATTACGGTAAACCATGGTTGACAAACAGCAAAATGTCAACTCCTTGTAAGCCAGCAGAGTGCTCAGACTTTTCCGTGCCATCTGCAGAGGTATCGTAAGGCCCCAGCTTCCAGTCTAACAGCCTTCTTTAATTGAAACTATCACCCACTAACATTGCTTTCCCTCTCCCTTAATATATGTGCTTTAGATAATGCTACATTGTTTTAATTGACTTCTATAAAATAATTATCAACCCAGCAATTCTTGGAAGGCGTGAGAGTAACTGGTTAACAGGAAAGACAGTTTTTGCTCCTTTAACAAGGTCAGCTTCACATAGTCACACCTGCGAGCGCTGCACCTCCTTTGTTTTTTTGTCGTCTTACTCATACTTAATATTGCTTTTCTGTCATGGGAAAGTAAAATACAGGAGATTGTATCCAGACTGAAGTAAAGTTTCTTTTAGAGCAGATGGTATGCTCTTGCTTCTAAACATAAGAAGCACTACCAACCCCCTTTAGGTGAGAATGAGAGGCAGTGTCGTTTGCAAGAGAAACCACTTCAATTAAAAGAAGTTTTATCGAGTGTTCACTATATCAAGGTCTTTCTGAATGTCTGATACATTTATTTCTGCCCAAGAACAGTAAGGCTTTAATCATTAGAGGGGATTGGGAGCTTAGGTTTGTAAAGAGTTATGTACCGTTTTCGAATGGTATGTGTATTGATTAGACTTTAATGGTTATTTTCACTCAAGCAAGCTCTCGCTTTTAATAAGGCATGATATATGGGGATGGGATATTTAGGTGATGTAAAATTTGCGAAGGTTGACACATAGGTCATTTGTATTTAATTGAAAGTCAACCTAAAGGAAATTCTCTGTAAAATGACAAACACAGGCGCCAGTTAAGCACGTTTGATCAACAAGAATCACAGTAATTAAGGGGGGGATCCCTAAATAGCTTCTCTTGAATTAAAGGAGGTATTTCATGTTCAAGGCCAGGATCCAGGTATAAAAGTGGTAAGTGGCTTTACAAAGCCCTCTGTGCTTTTCATAACATCTTCTTCCCTGGCATTTAACCCTTGCATCAGTGATAATAGGCAGGCAGGGAAAATTTTATTACCCTCGTGCCTCAGGTGGAAATAGCATTAATGATAGGGGTCGAAATGGTACAAAATCAATCATTCTTCACCCTTCCTCCTCCCCCCAGCCCCTCATGTCCACCGTGCCCCTCAACTGAGGCATGTGGCTGTCACACATTGCATCTAGAGACGTCTGCCACTCATGCTGGGTCTGTTGTGGCAAAAACTGGGAACAGTTTGAGGAACCTCAGACAACATGATTTTTGAAAATATTTAGAGCTGCTATGTTAGTTCAAATTTTTAGAAAGTAGAGAGTCCCCAAAATTAAAGTCTAAGTGTGCTATTTTGAGTAGTAGAAAACTGTGTTTTACTTCAAGTAGCCTAATCCGAGAAAAACAAACCAACCAAACGCAACAGCAGTATGCTTTTATAGAAGGGTCTTTAAAGGTAGGGCTTGTAAGAGGAAAATCAAAGCAACCAAGGTGTTCTGAGCAGAATGATTCGGGTTGTTCATGGTAATGAATTCTGCTACCTGGAGTGATATTTCATAGCTGTGGGTCCTCACTGTCTCATGGATTCTTGAGATTCTTAGGAGTTTAACTATATGGGAGTAGTCAGATCTCAGGAAAACCACTTCCTTCCTCAGGCCTCATTTTTCACAGTTGTCAAAAAGTTGTGATGAGGTGAGCGGGGAGATTAGTTGTGGGCATGCTTTGAAAGCTTAAGTATACAATATGCATGCAAATATATAAATTCTATATTGAAATATATGTATAGAATACTTACATAAGTGAATTATGGATATTATGTTAATGTTACAGATTTGTAACCCTGCTGTATCAAAAGGTCTTACATACGCTTTATTAAACATTTAAAACTACTTAATAAAGGAACAACTAATTTTGTTAATACACATAATTTAATTTCTTCCAGATAACTCCCTGTGACTTTATGAGAATCCCTACACTTCTTAGGAATTTGTCGTCTTCATTGTTGTTGTTTTTAACTTTGGGAGAATTCTCAAAATGTTGTAGTGAGCTATAAAAAATGCTGTGGTTTTACACTTATAATAAAATTTCATAGTTGTGATTGCCTTAGACAGTCTCTGTGAACTCCTGTAGGGAATTTTAAAAGACTTGTCCCCAAATGTTGCCTAGGTATCTTCTGTGCGTGGACCAGAGAAGGCAATAGAGCCAAGAGTCGAAGTGGCATTGTAGCAAGTTACAAAACGTCACTTTTCTTGCAGTTAATGTGTTTAAATTACGGCTCGGTGGGCTTTGCTCACTTATCGTTCCATTTCTGCCAATTTAGTTTTGCCTGATTTCCTATAGGCTGTGCTGCAGCAGAACACCCGAGCACAGTTTCTCAGGGCCCCACCTTCTCTCTGCGACAGGCAGCCCACACCATTGTATGAATCTTCTCTTTAACTCTGTGGCATGTACTAACAGACTGGAAGACACTCAAATACTCACAGTTTAATTTGTCTTTTGTTCCTTGCCATCCTTTGGGAATCTCTGTTTTTGTGTTTCTCTTCAACATGAATCCATTTTCTTTGGAAGTGCCCTTTGAATTCAGGGAGAGTGTAAGAAATCAGTGGAGACAAGCAAGTGGAACCCCATGCCTCATTGAAGAGGTCTAGTAGAGAGTTTGTAGCCGCCTGTAAAGTGTAGTTGGTGTTACGCCACAGAACATGAGCAATATCTTGAAATGTCCTTTCACTGGTTGAATACAGGGAACACCTATACAAGGCAGCAAGCTTCGACTTCCAGGATATTTGTCAGGGAAAGGCTTCCACTCCGGGGAAGACAGTGGCTTGATAACAACTGCAGCCGCCCGAGTCCGAACACAGTTTGCTGGTGAGTGTGGTATATTTCCTTCTTTAATGGCTTTCGCAGTATGTTCTGAAGATGAAAGTCCCCTTTCTTACCTCCTCACTGGGAAGAAATTATGAGTTGCTGATGCTGTACTGTATTCTTTTGAAATGACACAAAGCCTCAGCCTTCGACCAAGGTAGGGGATAAGTGAGTCATGGGGTAAATAATTAGAAAATCCCATTTGGAAAGTACCAGAGAAAGATGAGAACAGGAGAAAAACTATGAGAGTGTCCTATGCCTTTTTTTAGCTGCAAAGTCTTGGTTCTTCTGTCTGCTTGGAAAATGTACTGGGCTTTATTTTGGGTGGCTGAAAAAACCCAACCACTATGGACCTTAAACCAGCATTTCTCATATTTCTCACATAAACCCCAGAACCTGGGGTTCTGAGCTCAGCAAGCATGAAGCGTCTTTAAAGTTTCAAGTCTTTTAAATTCCTGTGTGCTTTCAATGGCTTCTCCTTGGGCTAAACTTTAAACTTGCACCTAAGAGTTTGTTTCATTTTGCACTGCACACATCTGGGTATACACACTAAACTTTGGAAAGGACAGCCTTTAGTTATAGCTGTTTTCTTATATCTGTTTGTAATAAATGGAATCCTGTTTTAATCAGGGTAAGCCCACACCTCAATTTCATTTGTAAACCTAGCTTTTTCTATATTGCATCTACTTAGAGTGAGGCTGCCCTACCCTTGTGGAATGGAGAGAGGCCACGAATCCACAGTATTTTCTGAGTGCCTACACGATGTCCAGAGAAGTCACTGAGACCACGGGGGCATTAGGTTGCAGGAGTCTGGTGCAAATGCACCCAGTGATAAGGGTGACCCACCTCTGCCCTTTCTCCTCAGATCCCAAGAAGACTCCCAGCCGACCAGGCAGCCGAGCTGGAAGCAAGGCCGGGAGCAGGGCCAGCAGCCGCCGTGGCAGTGACGCATCAGACTTTGACATTTCAGAAATCCAGTCCGTGTGCTCAGACGTGGAGACTGTCCCCCAGACACACAGGCCTTCGCCCCGAGCAAGTTCTCGGCCATCCACAGCCAAGCCTTCCAAAATCCCCACACCCCAGAGGAAGTCACCTGCCAGTAAACTGGACAAATCCTCAAAGAGATAGTGCAATTGGTTCCACCAAGGCCCTTCCTCGAGCATTTATTATTTAAGTTTGAAAGATGTAAAATATGATGTAGAAATTATTGTGAAATATTGCAAGAGGTGAGTTTAAAATTCTGCAGATGGCCTTATTTGTGTATTTGTCTTTTTATTTTATCTGTATAATTTTTTTGTCAGATACTCTGGGGTTAAAGTCACGTCATATGTGAGGGGGAGGATAGAGTTTAACATGCACTAACATTTCTGCACTGTGCGTCTCGAGTACACACTAAAATCAATTCCTGTACCTGCAGGTAAGTCCACACCCTCTGATGTAAGCCACAGCCCTCCATCAGTAACTAACGTTAAGGATACCTCATGACTTTCTCTTGCTCTCGTGGACACTTTGAAATGCAGACAGACACACACAAGGGATGTATTTTGATATGACTTAAATATAAACCAAAATCTGGGAGGCAAAAAGATAAACACACCTGCACAGTTCCTCAAGCTGTGTGTGACAGAGAGCTCCCAGGTAGTCGCAGTAAGCACTTGCTGGTGCTCTGATGTTCAAGAACCTTACACCGTTGCTTTGCCATTGCTTCACATGAGGCCAGAGGTGTCCTGGATGTTAGACCTATTATACTGTAAGAATATAATTATAAAGTGCATTCATATAAATGTGAGGTTTTCTTTTGCTTGAGTGGACAGTAGCACCTGTATCATCAACTCATTTTGTATCAGAGCAATTTTGCTTGCAGAAAGCTATGAAATAAAACATGTCCCTTAACTACATTGCTATGGAATTAATTTTTTTCCCCAGGGAAAAATCAGTGTATTTTTTTATGAGCAATATCAATTTGGAGTGACCAAAAAATACTTAAAAATGGATTTATTTTGATTTCTCATCTGAAATAATCATGTTCTGGTATTATATCTATATTTAATAAATATATACATTTTAACTTATTATGTATACTCACTATAGAAAGATACTAGTATGCATTTAATAAAACATATTCACTTGAACATATGGAATACCTGATTATTTAAATTGAACTTTTTTTGTTATTTTGTTTGTTTAAATTAAAGCTTATGTGTATGATGTATTTTTACTAACAATGTAACAGGCTAAGCTCAGGGGACATCAATCGCAGGGATATGATATTATAAGAAATATATAATAAAATTGCATTACCCACTAATTCTACAAATATATTTAATAAGTGCCAACCGTGTGCCAGCCAGTCGGTGACCTTGAGGCTGCAGGGCCCCCAGCCCTCTTACATTCACGGGGGAAAGAGTTAATGAACAAATAAATCACCAAAAAACATAAACTGAAACCAGGAGATATGTGACAAGGTGGCTGATTTTATGACAGTAATATAGTAATAGTCTTCTAGCCTATGTACCTTTAAAAGACAAATGATAGAATTTTCCAAAATATAAAAATGGTATCAAATATAATTACAAGTATGGCAGATTGTTACTTTGGGCATGACAGGTCATGACTTTCCCTATAAATTTGTAAGTTTATTTCAGCAAACAGTAGCGGTGGTGTTCAGGTTCAAGAGGAAGTACTGTGTGTTCCCCGTGTGGCCTTTTCATGGAGGCCAAGGCAGAAGAGACTGGAATTCCCACTAACAGAAATTAGGTGCCACTTTTAAGTGATAGTAATTCCTTCTCTCTGAAAGCATTGGTCTCAGGTGGTAGCCTTGATGGAAAGGGTAATTCTAACCTAAGAGATCACATGCTATGATGCATGCATTTGAGTATAAGCATGTCACCCAAGAAGGCAGCTGAAATTGTTGTTATTCCTTTGGTGCTTTGCATGGGATCCCGTTTCTACTTCAAAGACAAATTTAAGGGAATGATTTTATCTCAGCCCTTTTGAATGCCACCCCTGTTAAAGACCTAGGGGTTTTGCTTTTTTTTTAGTAATAAAATAACCTCTTGGAGAAAAATAAGTGGTTTAAAATATTTCAGAGAAATCTTAAGGAACTGCTCCTAGTTATCAGCAGTTGCCCTCAGGGCTTGCTTTTCAAACTCTGATGCCTCACTCATACTGTTTCATCTTGAACTAATCCTGGAGCCTCAGGCGACTTCAGAAAAGTCCCCTAGTTTCAGTGAATGCAGCAGGCACACCTCTGCTTCTCCTAAACGCATTTCTGCCCTTTACCTTTTCGTTTTATGTTTTCTTTTTCCTTCCTGCCTGCCTTAAAAAAAAAAAGACATTGGAATGAATCTCAGCTCTAAATATCTTAATGTAAAGATTGATTCTGTTAATAGAGGAACTTAGGCATATTGAAATTTTTAAGAATTTATTTGAGCAAAACGATTGGAATCGGTAGCGCCAAACCAGAAGTGTATAGGAGGGCTCCACTAAGGGGAGCCCAGAAACAGAGCTGCACAAAGAAAATGCAGAAGCAAAGTAAGGAAGTTACAGGTGGGCTACAGCTTTAAAGCCTAGTTGGCTGGCTGTGCACATTTGTCCTTAGCGGTTTGATTTTGTGACCTTGAGGAATTTACAGGCTTAGCTTTAGGTTTGCTTACATAGACTACAGTCCACCGTGGCGTTGGAGCCACCTCTGTGTAATGGCCTCCTCATTTAAGGACAGTTTCAGGTTAAAAGTTCTCCATTGTGGCCGTGGTAATTCAAGATGACCTTTGGTAAGGTTAGCCTGCTTGTTTAGCTTTGAAACAAAGTAGTGTTCACCTGAGGCCTCACACTGACCCCATCCTGGTTTCTATGCGGGACCCTGTCCACCCCCAGACCTGTCTGACCTCAGCTGGTTTCCCAACGCAGACAGAAAGAGAAATGCTCCAATTAAGCCTGAAATCACAAAACGCAAAGGCTGCGGACCAGGGATCAGGGGACTTAGGCGTCCCCTCCAGAGGCAGCTCCAGAACGCAGGCGCTCCCATAGCCCAGCAGGTACCTTTGCTGGTTCCTCCTAGCTGCAGGGACGCAGACAGGGGACCCCTTTGGTTTCCTCTTCAGACACCAGAACTTTCAAAACATAAACATATTAAAGTTTGTCAGTTTGGGTAGAAATCAATTTGAACCTGGAAGTGCCAAACCAGAAGTGGTTAGGAGGGCTCCCCTTCCCCGACAGGAGCTGGGAGGAGACCTTCATGGTGGAATTTACTTACCGGCCACAGCTTAAAGCCTAGTTGGCTGCTTTGGAAGTTTGCCCTTAGCGTTTTGATTTCCTAACCTTGAGGCATTTACAGGCTTAAATTTGGGTTTGCTTACCTAAGCAGCCACAACATTAACGCCACCTCGGCCTAAGGGTCTCTTTGTTTAATTAACAGTTATTAATCATTAGAAAATCGGGATCACGGAGTAGACTTTTGTGTCTTAAAAACCAATACTGATTCTTATGTATTGCTACCTCCTTTTCAAATAATAGGGTACTGTTTTTTTTTATAGCAGTGCAGAAGTAGGGGGCTTGGCCAGATCTCAGGTCTGGTTCCTTCAGTAGCAAATCTTGGTGGAAAGGCCTCGGAAGTGCCCGGTTGGCGGGAGGGAGGTTGACCTGTGGGAATGAAAACAGTTTGGGAAAGGATGTTGTTTTCCTTATTTTGATCATTTTAAAACTTGTAAATATTTGCAACAATAAACATTGTAATGAGCTGCAGTTGTTTTCTCCTTTTAACAAAGTGTTTTGAAATGCATGTGCTTTATTGTGAAATGGGTGGTCTGGTGCCACGCAACAATACTTTTGCAAGTGCCCAAGCTATTGTGTCTGATGACACTGCCTTAGAATCCATCTTCTCTGCCAGTGGTGTTAGTCTTCTCTGGTGGTGTATTTCCACCAATAAAAGTTTTTTGAGCAAACGCTTCTAATGAATGTACATTAATTTCTTTGATGTTGTTATTTGCACATATTTATTATTAACTAATTTCTCAAGGCTCAGTATAATCTTGGAGTGAAATTTATCTTTAACGACATTGACATAGGTGTGCATACATATTTTTTTTCTAGAAATGTATTTATTTCATCAAGATTTTCAAATGCATTTACATAGAGTTGTGCAAAGGAGCCTCTTAATGGTTTTTTAAAATTTCCTGTTTTGACGGGTTTTCCATTCCACATTAACATTATGTGTTTGTTTCCCTTTTTTACTAATTAGGTTTGCAGTTCATCAGTTTGATTATTTTCTAATATATTTTATTGATTATGCTCTTACAGTTGTCCCATTCCCCCACCTTTATTCCCATCTGCCCTGCACACCATCTCCCACCCAAATCCCCCCTTTACTTCATGTCCGTGAACTTATATGTGTGTCCATGTGTCATACATGTAAGTTCTGTGGCTTCTACATTTCCTATATTATTATTAGTCTTTGATGAGTTTTTTGGCCAAATTCTTACCAAATTTGGTTAGATCCACCCTGGTTGAACTCATGATGTGGCTGATGAAGGGCTTGTTCCAGAAGTGTCATCTCTGCCATTTTCTTAGTTGTTTCTTTCATTGTGTCTTCAATCCATGTTGATTTTTTAAAAAATGCACAGGGATCTATATAAACCACATTTTGTAAAGATTTTTATTATTTTTAGAAAGGGAAGGGAGGAAGATAGAAAGAGAAACATCAATGTGCAGTTGCTGGGGGTCGTGGCCTGCAACCCAGGCATGTACCCTGACTGGGAATTGAACCTGTGACACTTTGGTTCGCAGCCCGCGCTCAATCCACTGAGTTATGCCAGCCAGGGCTGTAAAGATTTCTTAATGAAAAAGAGATAAAATATGTAATTTCACCCAGGTTGGCATAAATAATTTGCAGTCTACTGTACATGCTGAAAGCAAACTAGGAATTTGGGAGCTTTAGGGACACCCACTGTTCTCATGTCACCTAGGATACTGAGCATGAGAGGATGCTGTGGATGTCACTGAAGGACAGGCACCAGCATCAGTCTGTAGTAAATATTCATGAAGGCTAATTTACTGCTCTTCCTTTTAGATGGAGTGTAAATATAAATTGACATCTTATTTTTTTCCCCGCATCCTCTGGGTTTACCTTTCATTCATCCTGTTGTAAGGATCACTATCGAATTGATCCTTAACTGTTAAATTATTTTTCTACACTGTTTTCTTCTTTCTACTGTTTCTCAACCATCTTTGTGAACAGGCCCCTCTGCTACTAGTTGTTCAAGAATGCACACGTGTGCTTGGGGTTGTATGTAATTGCAGGCATACCTCGTTGCATTGTGCTTCGCTTTGTTCTACCTCACAGGTGTTGCGTTTTTTTACAAACTGAAGGCAAGATCCTCCACCAGCAAAAAGGTCACGACTTGTTCTATTGTGGTATTTGCTTTATTACAGTGGTCTGGAACGGAACTTACGATGTCTCTGAGGTATGCCTTTGTAGTCCTGGTTAGCTAGTTTCCAAAACTTCAGTAGGGGTGTGGGGGACATGTCGATATTCCCGAAGCCACAGTTTAGTTCTGGCCTTGTTACCTCTCACTTGTGCTACTATAATGGCTACCTGTTTAGATAAGTCTCCTCCTCATTTCAAAGTCACCTCCAGACTTCAGTTTGGAAAAATTGACATCAAAGAGAGGGGCATGGCTTTGATGTGAAGGACCGGAAGAAAGGGTGATTAAGGTGGGACAAGAGAAGTTGAGGGAGTTACCCTGAAGTGACTTAACTTCCGTTGGCAAAGTAGATGTGTTGTGCCTGGAGTTAAGGAGATGGTTATAGTTTAAGGTATTTGAGTTGAGCAGAGATGGTTTGAAAGAGCTGAGACCATGAGTTTATAGTTACCCTGATCTGCAGGGTGTGGCCTGGTGTATAAACAGAGGACGGTGAAGTTTGTTGATCCAGAGCTGGGGGTTTTCCAGCTAGGATCTAAAGAAAGCAAGGGATTGGAGCAATGGAAGGGAGCAGAGGCCGAAGGATGGGTTGTTACCTCAGAATTGGGTGTTAGGTACCCAGGAGAAATGGGTCTGGGAGGAAGTCACACTAAGGAAGGGCGTTTGGATCAGGATGGTAGGAGTCTGGAGCAGTCTGGACAAGCCCACAGGAGAATGTATTATGAAGAGTCACACATTTGGGGCATTGTCTAAGGATTGCAAGAATGTGAATTTTGGTGGCCTCAGCAGTTAGAAATTAGTATCAGCTGTTCCAAGTCTTCATTGATTTTTATTGTGCTTGTAGCAGAATTTGCATGGAGAAAGCAACAGCCACCTCCTAGAGTAGGGGAGAGGGTGGAAGAGCCTGCCTTTCAGCTGGGATTGGTTATGCTTCAAAGCCCCAAGTAGGCTGACGTGTGTGCACCTATGTGTGTGGCTTTGGCTCTTCAAGAAGGCAGGAGCCTCAGGCTTCAGGAGTATGGTATGTTGATACATACTTACTAGATCTAGTTGTGGGCCTGAGTTAAAAATAGGTTATCATACAGGCTACATTTCTTAAAGGAGGGCTGACCAGGTAGAAAAACAAACATGCTTAGGTTTTTAATTACTGTCCTAGTGTAGAAAAGTTTAACCAGTCAGTGGGCATATGTTCTGGTCAACAGTGTTGTTACATTATGCCTGCCTGAGAAATGCCCAGTGAATTCAGGCGAACAGAGCAGGTTTGAAGCAGCATCTTCAGATGTAAACCATAGACTTCACAATGCTGTATCTAATCATGGATTAATTTGAAGTTGCTTCTGGAAAATCTTTTGCTTCTTTAGGTACTTGATTATGCCTACATTGATTTTTGTCTCAGTTTTGGTTTATAAAGCTCTTAACACAAATATATACATATCTTACATGAGGTTCCCAACCAGTCATTGAAAAATGCCAGATAAGTATTATTTGAATTTTATGAATAACTTAAAATGAAGCTGGAGAGGTTGTTATTAGCCTAGGCCCAAACAACTAGAAAATGAGTAAGATAAATCTTTTCGTGCTGAGACAAGTAATCACTCCGCCGTTCCTCACCATTGTCCCAGGATCTGCACTCTTTTCTAAAGATAGTAACTTCATAAAGACATGATCATGACCTCTCTCTCTCAGAACACACACGCACACAAAGAAAATCACATCTGGATTTTGCGGTGTAGCAAACTTGATCTTACAGCAGTTTTAGTCTCTTCTTTGGAGAGTTGGAAATGTCTGTGTTCCACAACTAGATTAATTTTCCGTTGTGTCATGTCTCATTGAATTATCTGGGTCCAGAAAAGTAGTGACCTTTTGAAATTGGTTTGCTGAGTAAGATGGTCTAATTTGAGGCAGCTAATATTTAACACCAGCTTTCCCGGCAGCCATTACAAGATGCATGAGTTCCTCTGTAAAGTTGCTTCATCAGATAGCTGCTAGAGTCTTTGTTCTTCCTGTTGCCAAATTGGTACCCAAAATGACTTGCTGGAATTAGACTTTTGAATATCCTATAGTTTGCTTAAGTTCATTGACAATATATGTGGATAAGTGCTGGGTCTCTTCACTGACTATGTCACTGTGTAGTATTTTCAGATCAAGTGGTTTTCAAAAATTCATTTAAGGTATAGAGACACAGGCATATGTGATCTAACCAAAGATTATATATAATCTCTATCCTCCTGCTTTGGTCTCGGTCAGTTTGACTACAGTGCTTTACCAGGGGGTCCTAGGCATTTATCTTCAGTCAATTGCTCAGATTAGGTAGATTCTTTCATACATGTGTTCTTTTGTTCATTATTACTCATACACTTCTGAAGATGTGTCTTTAAAGATCAGTTTACTATATCAATGTCAGAGCCGATTTGTTTTTGTCAAATGAAAGTCATTAATTCAGTGGAGAACTTTTATTTAGGATGAGCCTTTGATCT
Organism: Phyllostomus discolor; assembly: GCF_004126475.2. Lineage (NCBI taxonomy): Eukaryota > Metazoa > Chordata > Mammalia > Chiroptera > Phyllostomidae > Phyllostomus > Phyllostomus discolor. The sequence goes on along the minus strand of NC_040906.2, from coordinate 127,465,125 downwards.
ATATTAACTGCATTTTGGCAGTGGCATATTGTATGCATTCTGTGCATAAAATTGGTATATTTTGTAATCAATTTCTGATTATTCAACTACTCTTGTCAATTGTACAAAAGTACAAAGAGGAAAATCAATCACTCATCACCCCACTACTCAGGATAAATAATTGATAAATTTGGGGGGGTTAATTTATTTTAAATTTTTGATCTCATTCTGTACTTTCAGGTTGTATCTTTAAACTCCAAAAGACCAATGACACTGCCAGTTATTTATCTGTAGTTATTTTAGTCTTAAAACTTAACAGAGGGTGATATTTATATTGCTTTTCATTGCTATACAACAATTGCGCTAAACTAGGTGATTTCAAATAATTTATTTAACAGTTTCTGTGATCAGAAATCCGACCCAAGCCTAGCTGGGTCCTTCACTTCAGGATCTCTTATGAGGCTGCAGTAAAGGTGCCAGCTGGAGCCTTGGTCATCTGGTCTCAGTTAATTTGGGGCAGGACTCACTTTTAAGTTCACACTCATGTGAACTCATGGTTGGTAGGTTGTCAAGGTTCCATTCCTCATAGGCTGTTGGACTAAGGGCCTCAGTTCCTTGCTAGCGGTTGGCTGGAGGCCACTCCGTTTCTTGGCACAAGGCCCCTCCCACATGGCAGCTTGCTTCACCAAAGTGTGCAAGCCAAGAAGACAGTAGAGCTCATCAAGATTGTGAGTCATAGTCTTCATAATCTAAGTACATAAATGACATCCCGTCACCTTTGCCATGTTCTGTTAGAAGCAAATCACTAGGTCCAGGCCATGCTCAAGGGCAGGGGATTACACAAACGCACAACTGCCAGGAGTCAGGGACCACAGAGGGCCATCTTTGAAGCTGTCTACTGCAATACTAAGTCGGAAAAACTTTATTCTCATCCTTAACTGTTTTATGTAATGGAGAAACTGATATAAAAATCTCAAAGTCCTTATCATCACACATGAAAAATATGACACTTCAATGTTTAATTACTGGTTCAATGCAGCCTAGACGGGAAGAGGAGTGTTTCTTCAAAACTTTACTAAAAAGTTACAAACAAACATTGAAGCAAAGATTTTTTTATCCCAAGCCATAGGGGGTGTGACATGTGAAACAAGAAACAAAAACAGGTTCGAGTTACAAATGGGCAACAGTGACTCCCTGGCAGGGTGACGCACAGGCGCAGGGAAGTTAATGAACATTCTTCAGACACTGTGAGAGGACTGATGGGGTGAAGACTCTAGGTTGGAAACTCACTAGAACCCCCCTCACTGCATCCTGGTTAAATGCTGCTGTGCCCCATTCTCCTTAACTCCCTTCCCTTTGTAACTGGAGATTTTAGTTGTTGTTACATGAAGACATTCAGTTCTCTCCACCGGAAAACACCTAACTCTCACGGCTGGGAATATGTGCTCATTGTCACTGGCACCTACATTCTCCTTTGCTGCCTAGGAGCCTGCAGGAGTTAACTAACTCTTCAGGATTCACACCTCTTCAAATTTTCTTCATGGGACCCTACATTGGGAGCACATGCATTTTAGTGGGTTGGCCAAAAATTCATTTAGTTTTTTTCCCATACAATGGCTCCAGTAATGCTTAGCTGTCTTTACCTTCATTTGAAACAATTTTGTTAGATTGTATTGTGACAGCTGTCCTATCAGTGTGCATTTAAAAAAAACTTATCAAAATTGGTGAATTTGCATGCAGCCATTTTAATATTGAAGAGGGAAGAAAATATACAATATTTTCATTGTATTATGCTTTCTTATTTCAAGAAAGGTTAAAATGCAACTGAAACACAACAAAAGATTTGTGCAGTGTGTGGAGAATGTACTGTAGTTTATCAAATGTATCAAAAGTGTTTTGCAGTTTCTTAGTACTTACTGATATTTTGGCCAAGTAATTCTTTGCTGTGGGATTGTCTTACACATTAGAAGATATTTAGCAGCACCCCTTACCTCTACCCACTAGAAGCCAATAGCAGAAGGTAGTCAACATGCTCAAAATATCCAAATCAATAAAGTTATTGGTGAAAATGAAAAATGTGTATTTATGGAAAAAACTAAACAGACATTTTGGCCAACCCAATAAGAGACCCATACTTTCTTGTGAAGCAGGAGAAATGAGTTTGGCAACAGATAAAACACACCTGTGAGCCTTCCCTCTTTGTGTGCATGTCCCGCTGTGGTTTTACATTTGGTTTGTGCCCAGTGAGGTCACTTTCAAATTCAGTGGAACTGCTTCACCGTGTTCTCTAGAAAACTGACATGAACAAAATACCTCATGAGCAAGCGCTGTTCTGTGGACTTTGCACTGAAGTTTATCCAAGGGATCTGATGTATAAGGTAGCAACGCCACGTAGACGGTTTTTGCAGCAACCATGAGCCAGCTCACCTGTGAGTTATTGTTAAACAAACTATGAAGAATTGAGAGAGCGCTCTTCATTACCATGCACATATATTGACTTTCAGGGGACAAAGCTGTTTCCTAGTTTTTATTACTTGTAGAGAAAAGCCAAAAGAACACTGGAGCCATTTTGGAGGGTTTGGCACTCCCTGGCCCACATATCACAGTAGACAGATAGTGAAAAGATGAAGGAAATTGGGTCTCTTGCAGGTCTCTGTGCTAGGAACCATGTTTGCTTAATTCTCACTCAAGCCTTAGGGATAACAGGTATCCCGAAATTTGAAGAAACTGAGGCTCTGAAATTTACAAGCCCAAAGTCACTCAGTTAATAAACAGGATCCATGTTAACTGGCCCAGTCTGTCTGAACTCCAAACCTTTGGTCTTTCTGCTGCACCACGCTACTTGTATGAGCATGTTATATTTTTAGATTTATTTCTTACATCCTGGCCTACATCTTACTGATCAGTTTTCACTTCATTTGTTCCTAATTTGAGTGCTTTTGTAGCTTAAGAAAACTAAAAATATATTTTCTCCATTGTGCTTCTTCCACCAACAAAAAAGTGAAATAAAGCACTATTTTTTAAAAATTGCCAATTTCATGCAAACATACTCACCTGAGAGATAAATGTGGGGAAAGATTAGGAAGGGAAAGGCAGAAGGATTTAGAAGGCCAATTGGGAAGCAACAAGAAATGTGGGGCTTTGACACCGTGATGTATATTCAAAACACACTGGATTTGTGTTCAGCTGTGGAGGGAAGTCCTTGACTTTAGAGAATGATGTGTAAACACTGCTTAGGATCAGGCTGAATTATGGCTCCAACTGAGTAGAGAGTCCATCTTCTGTGCCAAGAATCTGTGATCTTGGCTTAGTTGCCTCTTATCTCTTTGCTATGTGGTGCTCAGGTCTTTTAAGATCAAGGATGGCTTTTGGAATGAAGTGCTTTTTCTTCATCACTGCCAGATAGAAAGTTGTTCCAAGCCTAGATATATGACTATAAATGTTAGAACTACATTATGTGATTGCACCTACCGACATGTTTGCAGAAAAAATATTAGGGAAGAACAACACCTGATTCTAGTACACATTCTAAAACACATTTGAAAATGCAAAATAAAGCTTATCTACTTTTCTACTGAGCTCAGAATACTGCAAAGACCCACTATCATCTGTCAATTCCCTTCCTTCCATGGCCTGCCTCCTTGTGAGGCAGATACACTAGAGCGACTACCCAGCTGGATGCCCACGTTGTCTGGTAATTGGCCTGAATGACAATGACGGTTACCAAACACTTACTGGTAAGAACCCCCCCGGCACACACACTCTGATATAACACTAAACAGAGGGGGTCTATTACAGTTTTTACACCTAAGGTCCCTCAGCCATCCTTCCTCGGAGCTTGAGTTTCTAAATTAAGAAGTGTTTTAAAAACAAATTGATGGCAGATGAAGATTTAGAAGAGGACAAAAACAATCTGGACATGCTAGATTGGTATCCTACAAATAAAATCTAAAATGTAACAAGATTTAAAATTTGGAAATGAGGAAACCAAAGGCGGCATATGAGAAATTTATCCCCAGCATACATAAAGAAGGGGAAAACAAGTAGTTAACAGTTGACAACTCAGCAGAAGTCAGCTGTGATGTGTTCAGTCATCTTGAGCTGCATAAGTGCACATACAGTGTGGGCAAAAGCAGAGTTACAGCTGTTTGTATAGAAAACAGTACGATAAATAATAATCCAGGAATACACTCTCGTGTTTTGTGTACTCACACCTGTAAACCAGACTTCGCCTCCACCCTGTATACTGCCCAGAACAAGCGAGTTGGAGAAAGTTGTGCTCCACTGTGTCACCTCATTATAAGATGGGGGGCAGCTGGTCAGCTTCTACAGGTGAGGGACCAGGATGTGGCTCAGAATTGTACTGGAAATGGACATTGTAATGTGGAAGAGTAAGATTTTACGTTATTTGTTAATAATGTAAATGCCTGCATGCTAATTATTCCAAAGAAATCTACTGTTGCAAGAGAATCTGCATAGTTTATATATGGCACTGCTTATTTTAATCATAACAGATCAGACAAAATTATAGGAAAGAAGTTACTTATTACAACTTTGATTTTGAAAAATCCACTGATCCCTGCCTTTGGAGTTCATCTGTTGTGAGGGCCTTCCTGCCTCCATCTCTGCAGCAGCTGAGATGGGGTTTTCATAGCAGCTGAGACAGCGAGGGCTCAAGGACATTGAGTTCTTGCCCATGGCCACCAGCCTGTATAGGGCAGAGATTCAAATCCCAAAGGAACTCCCCCAAACCCAGCCCTGACTAGCTCACCCAGGCCTAGGGTGAGCTAGAAGGAGCTAGAAAGTGATTAGAAGGTTAGAAGAAGGCTGAGGAGAGGAGAGGAGCAAGTCCCCTGCAAGACCAAATGAAAGGAAGCCCCGCCCTGTCAGGGTCCTGTGGGGCACTCTGCACCTGTGGAGGCGTGAACCGAGTCACTTTCGATTCCTAGGAATGGAACACATGGGTGCCCGGAACTTCATGGTAGCTCTGAATTCAGAGTTACCCCCAGAAAGATCTGCGCCCATGAGATCCTGAGTGAAGTCCTGCTCCACCTTTGCCCGACCATCTGTGAGAAGGTGGGAGAGGAAGCTCCATCCCTGTTAGAGGAACGCTGAGAGCTGAGTCCTCTTCTGAGGACATTCTAGGCTAAGGGGTGCCAATCTGCAGGAAGCAACAGATGGGAGGGGTACAGAGAACCACCTTTTGGGAGTAAAGTTCCTATGTGAAGAAGGCACATTGTCAAGATCTAAATCCTGCTTTGACACGTTATTGAAAAAAGAACACAGGAAAGAAAGATCACTTACACTTTTAAGTAGGCTAGCAAAAATTTTCCAACAACTAGCATTTATTCTCTATACCAAACAAACATAGTCTCAAGGTTACCATAACTGTACTTGAGGAATGAATGTACAGGAATATTTTTACAGGAATTATCACGGGAACATTTTTTGGATTTTTGAGATAACAGACTTAGGATGATTACATACAGAACATGCGTAATCACAGGTAAGCATTCTGTAACCATTTCTCTGATATCACTTCTCATTCCCCAAGCAAAGGGTAACAAGGATCTTAGTGTTTTATGCTTGTAAAAAGAGTCTTTTCTAGATTTCCAAAATCATTCAGAATTGTGGCTGATTAGAACTACCACTTTAAATAGGCTAAACAATATTATTTGGGGCTTATAACAACAATAATAATAATGATTTACCTGAAAGATCAAAATGCCTCATTTCAGAGATGACAAAACAGAGAGGTTACTACAGAAACTGCCCAGGTCACAAAGTAACAGAACTACACCAGGTCTGTCTGACTTAAACATTTCCGTAGCTTCTTTAAAAATCTGAAGGACCACCAATGGGTAGGAAACTTATTTTTTTAATTTCTTCATAAGGAAGACCTTTTTATTCATTATAGCTGTCCTAAGATGAATGAATGCCTTGGAAATCGAGTTACCAGATAAAATATAGGACACCAGCTAAATTTGAAATTCATACAACAATGCAAAGTTTTTTTTCAGTATAAATTAGTCTAAAACATTGCATAGGATCTCTTTACATTATTATTCACTGTTAATTTGAAATTACCCTGTACTCTTATTTGCTTAATACAGTGACCCTGTTTGGGAAAGATTTGTTCCCAGGTTCTGGAGATTGCATGGAGATCAGGAGGAGGAGAGCGGGGGCTGCATGACGAGTAGGGGCATGATTCCATCGTCTCCCTGGGTGTCTCCATCGAGAGCAGCTGGGCTCCGTGTGGGAGGGGCGCCGAATGACTGCAGTCCATGGCTTTGCGGAACAGTGGCCTTTTATGGTCTGTCCACTTCAGTGTTTCTCGTTCCTTTGGCAGGATCATCTCAGTGCTCTGCAGCCCCTGGTAGGGAATGGTGGACAGTAAAAAAGAAAACAACATTTTGTGCCTTACCAATATTTTAAAAACTGTGTTGGTGGTAGGAATCCTGAGAAACATGTCTGTACATAGGGTTGTGTTTCTACCAGGAGTTCTGGAATTTTCACCAAGATGTAACATGTCCAGTATATTTTCTATTTTGTTCCCCAAAGAATAAGGCATTGGAAATATCTTCTTAGAGATGGGGATCAGGATAAATAACTTCTGGCAGACCATCCAAATCACATAAGAAGATAAGTTAAAAGTTGGCCCTATTTTGAAGTTGATGAAACCATTTATTTGGAAACATTTCTTAATGTTTCTGAATAAAACACTTTGGAAGAATTGTTCTTTAATGCATTAATACTATAGCCCATAGTATTAATGACCTGTCACATGAAATCCTTAAAGTGGCTTCATGTTGATAATTGACAGACAATGGAAGTTCAGCTGAGGCCCCCTTTCAAATTCCGTTTTCCCGTGCTGGGTGACATGTTTACTGGAGACTGTTGTTAAGGCTGAAAACAGTGCCTGTCTGGCTGCCAGAACAGAACTCGGGCTGCCCAAGGCATGAAAAGTCAGTTGTGCATGCACTCAGTGGTTTCTATAGATGTATTTTTAGGCTCAATTATGAGAAATACTTGAAAATGGCCTTAGAGAGAGAGGCAGGGACTGGAGCCATGATGCCTTTAGGGGAACCATTATATAAGAAAAATATCCAGTCTTATGAAATGTTTTTTTTAACTGGTGCACACCTGCCTTCCATCAAAATAAGATTCTATTAATGTACCCTACCAAGCTGAAAGTGAAAAAGCCTGATGATATGAACATTTGTCAAAATATAATTTTACAGTGCTTTTCTAAGCAAGACACAAAATAGGGACCATGAAGGGGAGATAGATAAATATCTACCCATCAAAAAATACCACAAAGTCCAAAGACAAACTGGGAACATATTATAATAGTAAAGAACAAAAGTTTCCTAATGAACATGAAAATACAATTCACGTTAGTATATTAATGGCTAACCCGACTCAAATTTAAGAGTTATGAGATCACATCTTCCCCTAGTAGTTTGGCAAATACAGAAAAGTCTGACTGTGCCCAGTGTTGGTGAGAACATTAGGAGAGGCCCTCAGAGCGCTCTGTTGCTGGGAGTGAAAACTGAAGTGGGCTCTATAGGAGACGCTTTGGCTGCGTCTGTCAGAGCTTTAAGTGCACGGACCCTTTGATGTAGTAATACTAGTTCTGAAATGTATCCAATGAGCATGTGTGATACCCTAGAAACAGCTTTCCAGGAAAAATAATAGTCTCCTCACCAGACGTGTGTTGCTTTGCCAGCCAAAGACCCAAGGAGTGAATTAGCGTTGCCTGGGGGAAGAAGGAGAGGGAACCGCAGAGAACTTATCCTTGGTTTAAGCTTGCCAGGATGCCAGTCAAGCTGAGCTGGAGTTCAAAGTGAATGTACAGTTCTTAAAGTGAATCTCCACAGAGAGCTAGTCCATCAGGTTCTTAGTTAGAGATACTATTATTTGGGAGTGCTATATTTCCATATGGGGAGCAAGAACCCCTATGTACACTCACTCCTCTTGAAAAGAGTGACATTTGAGACACTCCAGGATTCTTCCTCTTTGAATCTAGCCAATATTTAATCTTTTTTTTTTCTCTTTCCCCCTTGATCCCTATGTTCCTTTATCCTGCAGTGTGACATGGCCTTTACTCCATCCTGGGACCCTGGTTTCCTTCAAATTTGACATGCAGTTCTCTGAGCACATTTCCAGGCCTCAGTCCTCTGTATTCTTCCGTCCTCAGCAAATGCTGGGCTTCCCATGGGTCCAGGCAGGATAGCATTCCACTGTCTCCTGCTCTGGAATTCTGAGGCCTTTGCAGCCTGTCTCCTGTCAACGTTTCCCTTCAATGTCACATTTGTCTTGGCCTGAGACAAATGGACATGGCAGATACTTCAAATGAAGCCACTGTTCATGTGTCTATTAAATTTTAGGCACCAAGAAACTCAGAAAGGGTCAGCCTTTGCTTCACTGCCTCTTCTCTGTCCTCAGCTTTTTGTTTTTTGGGGTTTTTTTTGGTAATGTCTTAATTTTATTTTTATTTATTTTTAAAAAGATTTTACTTATTTATTTCTAGAGAGAGGGGAAGGGAGGGAGAAAGAGAGGAAGAGAAACATGAATGTGTGCTTGCCTCTCATGCATCCCCTACTGGGGACCTGGCCTATAGCCCAGGTGTGTGCTCTGACTGGGAATGGAACTGGCAACCCTTTGGTTCACATGCTCAATTCACTGTGCTACACCAGCCAGGGCTTAATTTTATTTTGAATAGGCAATACATTTATACGATTCAAAAGTCAAAGCTATGAAATAGGTGTACACAGAAGTCTCAATCCCATTCCCTCCATCCCATTTCATTAGTTTCCTGTTTATTCTTCCAGTGGTTCTTGGCACAAATAATTGTGTGTTTGTGTGTATATACATACAAATGCATATATCTTTAATATCTCTCCAGCCTGTCAGGAACAGAGTAGAAGAAAGTATCTTTTTCTACCCGACCCTGGAACCTCATCTACAGGCAGGAATACACGAGCCAATACTAACTTTGAGGCTTGTTAGAAAACGCTTTGGAGCCTGATTTCTGTGATTCTAGAATTCTACTAAAAGTAAATATTTTCAGCTAGCATATCTACTCTGTTAAAGATATGTATGCAGTTGAAAAAGCAAGAACCTTCTCAATCTAGCAGACAGATGGATAGTAATAATACAGGAGGAAGATTGGAAATCTGAATGCTTTGAAACTAAGTCAGGCTACCTCCTTGGAAACTTCAGAATTGAAGTTTCTCTTTTGCTCTCAGGTGTTCCACCTCTAGATTCCTTTCCACTGATTCTCTTTGAGCAGTACCATTCTCAGCTTACTCATGGCCTGTTCCAGAGACTGCTAGTTGTTCTCCAGTTTTCCCTTTTTTCTCTTCACAGCAGAACCTTAGTATTTAGCTGAATACATGGCCTCCCAACTAAAGATGATACTTTCTGAACTCTCTTGCAGCTAGTTGTGGTCATGTGACCAAGGTACGGTTCAATAGGGAAGTACTACACGCAACTTTGTCTTTATAGGTGGTGGTGTACTTCTTTCTTCATCCTCCTGTCTCGAACATGGGTATGGGAGGGAGCTATTTTGGACCATGTAACTGTGAGGATGGCTAAGCCACAGATAAAAGGAGCCTGGGTGCCCAGCAATGAGGTGTTGCTCTATCAAGTCTGGACTATTTCTGTTCAGATTATTGTCTGGAATAGGAAATATCTGTAGGAAAAAAAACCCCCAAGATTGCTTATCTTGTTTAAGCCATTTTATTGCAAGTGATTAAATCTGTATATGTAACAGTTGAATCATTTGCTGTTATTTGCATGTGCAACTTTGGCTAACCTTGGCCCCAAATAAATAGTACTTATAAGTGCAGGTACTCATCATTGTCCCACTGACTCAAACTTTTAGATTCCATTTTTGCATTCTGATGGGAAGGAATCTGATTGGCTAAGCATGAGTCAGCTGTCTAACCTAGTCTAGTCATCTGTGGCTGGGGTTTGGGTGGAGTGGAAGAGGAGGAGGTCATGTGGTACAGAGAGTAGTCCTGTCCAAAGTCTGTCAATACCGAAGTTTCATTAATAATAGAATATGGATGTTAAGGTGATTATTGACATGCCAGAAACCCTGTGATGTAGTGCATATGTGCAAAAAACAAAGCTTCTGAGATATGTCAGAAATCAGGTAAGATTCAGTCCAAACTTCTAGAATCCACTACTTGTGTAGGACAGTATAATGATCACTGAAAATAATAATCCTGCACAAATAAACAACTCAAATACTACAACACTCTCTAATTATGTTTTTCTATTGATTTGACAAAGCCTAAAAAGTATACCTATAGATATTTTTAGCCTAAATTAACCTGAGTTAACGAGAAAACTAGTATATTCAGGTACTTCATACCCTGGGAAATTTAGTTTACTCAGGATTTTGTTGTCTGTGAAGTTTTTTATCTGTGACATTTTCAAAATGGTTTTCTATAATAATGTAAACTGGGTACAGTAGGTACATTTGGCGCCTGTAATTTCATACTTAAGTACAAGTGTCACACTTCATCTGTGTGACACACTTCATCAGTGCGGGGCTACTGGGGTACACCTTCTGAGAGTCTCTTTGTCTTTTTTTTTTAATTTTTTTTAGATTTTATTTTATTTTTAGGGAGGGAAGGGGGGACAGAGAGAGAGAGAGAGAGAGAGAGAGAGAGAGAGAGAGAGACATTAATGTGTGGTTGCTGGGGGTTATGGCCTGCAACCCAGGAATGTACCCTGGCTGGGAATCGAACCTGGGACACTTTGGTTCCCAGCCCGCGCTCAATCCACTGAGCTATGCCAGCCAGGGCTTGAGTCTCTTTGTCTTTAGCAGTGAAGCCATTTCACTTCCACCAAGCCTGCAAGAGTAGTGTTCCAAACATGTGTTCTGCTGACCATTGGGTCCAAAAATACTCCAGGAAAAGAGGAGTTCCACCTTGAAATAAATTTGGCAAGTTGTAGTTCCCTCTAGGATGCTCATCATGTTGTACGTAACTAAGGCTCTGAGATATCTTGCTGAAATGAACTGTATGACATCTGTTGGACATTGCTAAACCCTGTGTTTCTCCAAGGTTTCACACTGTAGAAAAGTCTGTGTGTGTAGATGTATTCACATTGGGAGGGTCAGATGCAATAATGAGGCCTTGGATAGAATTATAAGAAACAGAGGTGAAAGTAGTGAAGTCAGAGGTAATGGTGCTCAAGAAAGACAAAATTTGCATGCTTTTAACCTGTGAAGGGCCATAGACCTGTTTAAATACAGATACATTTTGTTTCATTGCACTGCATTTATTGTGCTTCACAGATACTGCTTTTTCTTTTTTTTTTTTTTTTTACAATAGAAGGTAGCACTCTCCATCAGCAAAAATACTACAACTTGCTGAAGGTTCAGGTGATGTTTAGCATTTTTTAGTAATAAAGTATTTTTTAAATTAGGACATACATTATCTTTTTAGAGATAGTGCTGTGGCACACTTAGTGGATTATAATATACTGTTAAATGATTTTTATATGCACTGGAAAACCAAAACATTTGTGTGACTTGCTTAATTGTGACATTTGCTTTGCTGCCGTGGTCTGAAACTGAACCCATAATATCTCCCAGGTATGCGTGCAGAGCAGAAGATGTGAAGAGACATGCGCATTAATCATTACCCCTAGAACTATGCCCATGCCTAAAACGTGGCCATTTATAGACTTTATCATTTACAAAGCAGTTATATATTTAAATAAACTTTTACTTCCTCCTTATGTTAACCTCATGATTCAGTGTTACTCTGTTTTAAAAATGAGAATGCTGAGTGTTAAAGTGACCGGGCCTGAAACATGAGGATGCACTGCAAGGGGAAGATGAGGGTGAGATGCTCTGCAAACACTAACACCCACATAGTTTTAAAAGGCTATCTTCAAGTAAGTTTGGAGAGGAACAATACACAATAGGCCATTGACCACAATAAATGTCCTTAGTAGGAAAACTCACTTTTAGATTTCGCCTGACATTTGTCAAACCTATTTGCCTGTAAGACCTTTGTTTAAAGTTATTTTTCCACATTAATTTCCTATTAACTTTCTGTGGAATATACTTTGAGAATAGCTGCTCATTCCCATGAGCACTGGTTTCTTGCTGGCCAAAAACAGGAGTCGCTGTGGCCACAGCCCTCACATAAATCATGGCTTGTTAGTCTGGCTGCATTACACAGAAACATCTGAGAAGTCCTGGAACTGGATTAAAGTTTACCTTTGTGGTTTACATAAAGAACACCCTTGCTAAGTAATTAGTATCAAATAGATTCCCTTCCCCACTGCAATTTGCCCTAATTATTCGGGAGTGACTTAGCTCATAAAGGTTTTTCTGTTGTAGGTCCTTTCCAAGAATTGAGCCAGGTCGATGCCTGCCACGGGTTGCTTCGAGTATTTGGAATCTTATATACCTTCTGAAAAATAAATGGGAAGCATGGGCCAAACTTTAAAAATAAATATTCCAGATGAAAACAAATTGATAACCATCCCCAGATGTTAATTCAGTGAACACATCTCATGTAATGCCATTATAATGGCAAATTCCAAGTTTTGAGTGGCTAAAGTGGAGAATTTTTAAAGTCTTCCTGTCTCCAGTTAAAAGCCTCTGTTGGGGAGGCCCTGCTTCTTCAGTTGCCATATTTAAACAGACCAGTCTCCAAGCAGTCTACGAAAAGCAATTTTAAATATGTTGAAGAATAATTCCAGGAAAGGTACCTCACAGCATACTGTGAAAAGCAAAGACCAAATACATGTAAGCCAAAACTTCACCCTGAAAGCAATGTGGGGGTGGGGGTTGGGGTGGGAGGGAGGAGTTAATGCCATTTAATTTTTCTTGATTCATTTAAAAGAATTAAACATTTCTTTAATTCATATTCATTCTACGTGACAACAGAAGAGCAGTCACTTGAATGTTTTTACACATCAGATTTTTAAACTTTTCCTAGCTTTATTGAGGTATACTTGCCATATAACATTGTGTAAGTTAAAGTGTATGATGCGATGATGTGATACTCATGTATATTGTCAAATCTTTCCAACAATAAGTTAATGAACACATCCACCACATCATGCAATTACCATTTTGTTGTTGTTGTGAGAACATTAATGCACTGCCACGATAGTGACTTTCAGTACATAGTCCAGTACGTTAGCTCGGTCCCTGTGCTCCACTGGAAGATCCCAGAACTTACTCATAACTGGAAATTGATGTCCTTTGACCAACACCTCTACCTTCCCACAACCCCCTGGCCCTGACATTTTGTTCTTTGTTTCTACAAATTCAGTGTTTTTAGGTTCCACATATAAATGACATTACATGGTATTTGTCTTTCTGTGTATGACTCATTTTACTTAGCATCATGCCCTCAGGGTTCATCCATGTTATCGCAAATGGCAGGGTTTCCTTCTTCCTCATGGCTGAATAATATACAATTGTATATAGATATATACATGTATATCTGTTGATAGATATCCGTTGTGAATAATGCCACGATAAACAGAGTGCAGATTTCTCTTCAAGATAGTGATTTTATTTCCTTTGGATATAGAGTAGTCCCCCTCTAACCACTGGGAATACGTTCTAAGCCCCCAGCAGATGCCTAAAACCCAAGATAATACCAAACCACATGTACTGTTTTTTTCTTACCTATACACACTGTTCCACTTAGGTAAAGGGAAGCACTTTACAGCTTCCCTTCAGCACATTGCCAGCATGACTACTGTTAGGGCTGCTGGGTGACTAACCTGCAGGCTGAATACACCGGACAAAGGCATGATTCATGTCCAGACAGGGATATAGTAGGATGGTGTGAGATTTCATCACTATTCAGAACAACATGCAATTACAACTTAGGAATTGTTTATTTCTGGAATTTTCTATTTAATATTTTCAGACTTTGGTTGACCGTGGTAAACAAAACCCACGAGGAAAAGTGAAATCACAGAAAGAAGCGACTACTGTATACCTAGGGTGGGGTTGCTGGATCATATGGTAGTTCTATATTTAAATGTTTGAGGGTCTTCCACACTGTTTTGATAGCAACCAGTCTAACAGGTGTGAGGTGACATCTCATTGTGGTTTTGTTTTGCATTTCCCTGATGATTTGTGATGTTGAGCATCTTTTTTTCACACACATGTTGGCCATTCGTATGTCTTCTCTGGAAAAATGTCTACTCAAGTTCACTTCCCATTTTAAAATTTAATTTAATTCATAATAATTTTTTTTACTATTGAGTTGTTTGAGTTTCTTATGTATTTTGGTTATTAACCCCTTATCAGATATGTGATTGATAAAGGTTTGGTCCCATTTTGCAGGTTGCCTTTTCACTTTGTTGGTTATTTCCTTTTCTGTACAGAAGCTTTTTATTTTGATGTATACCCACTTAATGATTTTTATTTTTGTTGCTGTGCTCTTGGCATTATATCAGAAAAACCATCTTTGACACCAATATTAAGGAGTATTTTTCCTATTTTTTCTTCTAGACATTTTATGCTTTAAGGTTTTACAGTTGATGTTCACGAGTGGTATAAGGTGGGAATCCATTTCACTCTTCTACATGAGAATATTCAGTTTTCCCAGCACCACTTATTGAAGAGATTGGCCTTTCCCTACTGAATATTTTTTGCTCCCTTGCCAAGTATTAGTTGACTCTATATGCAATGGTTTATTTCTAGGATCTCAGTTCTGTTCTATTGGTGTACTTGCCAGTAACATACTGTTTTGATTGTTTGGAATCAAGAAGTGCATTGCCTTTGGCTTTGTCCTTTCTTAGGCTTGCTTTGCCTATTTGGGTCTTTTGTAGTTCCATATGAGTTTGAGGATTGTTTTTTCTATTTCTGTGAAAACCACTGTTGGAATTTTGATAGAGATTGCATTGAATGTATACATCACTTTTGGTAATATGGATATTTTAACAATATTAATGCTTCTGACCCATGAACATGGTGTATATTTTAATTTATTTGTGTCTTTTAATTTCTCCCATCAATGTCTTATAGTTTTTGTCTTACAGTTCCTTGGTTAAATTTATCCCTAAGGTTTATTGTTTTTGGTGCTATTGTAAATGGGATTATTTTCCTTATTTTTCCAAAAGTTCATTGTTAGTGTATAGAAGCACAAATTATTTTTTTGTATGTTGATTTTATATCCTGAAATTTTAATGAATTTATTAATTCTAACAGTTTTTTTGTAGAGTCCTGATGATTTTCTACACATGAGATTATAACATCAGCAAACAGGGACAAGTTTACTTTTTTCTTTCTGATTTTGATTTGGGCATGCTGTAACTGAGGGGCAGGGAAACCCTGTGTCTGCCGGGGTTTGGCACTGGTAAGCACACTGCACTGGAGGCTGTGATTGGAGTTGGGCCAGCAGGGTGCAGGTGCAAAGCTAGTGAGGCAAGTTGTAAGTAAGCACAGCAGTGCAAACCAGTGACAAAAGATAGGGCCAAATCCAAGTCCAGGAGCAGCTGCAAGAACCCCGACTGCATGTACTCTTGTGGCTGCAGCATCCCCCTATGGCCATATGCACAGTTGGGGAGTCAGGCCAGGGCAATCCAGGTGCACAGCCAGAGGAGCCAGCCTCAAGGTTGCACATAACAGTGAGGGGAACTCCAGGCTTGCATTTTGTACTCTCCCTGCAGTGTAGGCTTGGGCTGGCTGCTGATGGGGATCCTGGGACTCTGGTTGGAGTAGAGCAGGTTAAAGAATAGGGCACATTTACACAATGGAATATACCATGCAGTAGAAAGAAAGAAGGAGCTCCTACCCTTCAAGACAGCATGGATAGATCAGAGAGGATTATGCTAAGTGAAATAAGCCAGAGGGTGAAAGACAAATACCATATGATCTTACCTATAAGTGGCACCTAAGCAATAAAACAAACAAACAAGCAAAATATAACCAGAGATATTGAAATGAAGAACAAACCGACAATAACCAGAGAGGAGGAGGGAGAGGGATTATAGGGGATAAGGGTGGGCAGAGTGGGCATCAAGGAACATATATGAAGGACACTTGGACAAAGCCAAGGGGGTGGTTTGAGGGTGAGAGGTGGGGATGGATGGGGCTGGGGGGCATGGTGGATTGAAAAAAGAGACAAGTGTATTTAAACAACAATAAACAAATACAATGATCAGGAAAAAAAAAAGAATAGGGTGTCACTCAAGTTCGCTGACAAAAACCTAAGGTGTGAAAGCCTGGTAAAGTACTTGGGGCATCTGTGGTAACTGTGCTGGCCGTTGCTTTATTCAGGAGTCCAACCAACAGCTTCTGCCTATTGGTTGGGCTCCTATGCAGAGAAGGTCACTGGGAATCATGGTTACTTCTACTGTTTGGCTAATACTGGTATACCTGCTCTTCCTTGTCCCTAGGCATCTCTATACATCTCAATCTTGCTGGTCTCTGGGTACGTTGAAACTGAGTCCCTTGAAAGGCTGGGGGAGCTGGTTGCTCACATTGCTCTCCTTTTCCTGGCAGGGGGTGAACTCTTTCTCGCTGGGGAGTTCTCCCTTGGCACTGAGCAGTGCCGGCCTGGGATGGGATGATGCAAGCAAATGGAAGCTGCCCTTCTCTGTTCTTCCTATCTTCAATGTGCTGGTATTCTCACTCTGTTGTTCCATTGTGCTGCTGAAGTTTCTTAAGTGGACTCTTGAGAGCTCCCAGAATTATTTTTGTTTGTGGACTGCTGTCTAATGTTGATATTTTGTGGGAACATGGAGGCTGAGGTCTCTTACTTCATCATCTTGGTGACATTAACAACTAAATGTTTTAAAATAAAAATCCATAGATTCATCATTTTTTATATTTTGTTTCTTTCTTTTCTTCTTCTTCTTTTTTTTTTTTTTTTTTGGAGGGGGGTCTCCCATTCATAGTTGACAGGGATAGAATGCTCCTTATTTTAAAGCCTCTTGACTTCTCTGAGCCTCAATTTTCTCATACCCAAGTGAAATGATTGGGCCAGAAATGTTTAAGATCCCTCATTCCATGATTTTAGTGCAATTTGTGCCCCGTGGTGAGTACTGAATAAATACTTGTTGAATAATTCTGGATATTTAGCCACATATCTGACCTCTACCAAGCACAGTAGCTCTGCCGTCTAGCAGACCAAGGTTAATATCATGTATCCACAATTTATTAGTTCTGTAAACTTGAGCAAATTTCCCTCTCCAAGTTCTTGTGGCCATATCAATAATATAGATTTAAAGCATGCCCCCATCATTAGGTTAGTAGAGGAGACAAGGCAGCCATTACAATCAAGACCTCAGTACAATGTCTGATACAGAGCAAGCATGCAATAAATAGTTGTGGCTATTATTATATTAAAACATACTTATAAGAAATAATTATCACTACACTGACTGGTGTGGCTCAGTTGGATGGGCATAGTCCCTCAAAGTGAAAGGTTGCATTTTTGATTCCCAATAGGACAAATGCCTGAGTTATGGGTTCAATCTTGATTGGGGCACTTGAGAGAGGCAACTGATTGATGTTTCTCTCCCTCTCTCTCTGACTACCTTCCCTTCTCTCTAAAGATAAATAAATAAAATCTTAAAAAAAACACAATTCCTTTTTTAAAAAAGAAATAATTATCGCTAACTGTAGCTGTATGAAAAAAATCCCTGAAAGCCTTTGCTAGAACAGCTATCTTTATGGGTGGTGATCTGCCTCACATAATGTTCATTACATTGGGGAGCGTGTTTATAGAACATTCTGGTATCACCTTGCTAGTTCCTAGAAAATTGCTCGCCTCCCTTTGATCCTGAATTACTCTTCCACAGCTTACTTTCTCCATCTCCTCCCAACCCCTCACTGTCTCTACCCCCCATCTTCTGGCCAACTCCTGCGCATCCCACTCCTTCCAGCTTTGCATTCCATGTTTTTCTGGTCATGGCACTTCCATGTTTGGCTGTAATTCTTCTCCAGCTCTCTCACTGAGCAAGAGCTGCTTGATCCTCACGATTTTGACTAGCTCAATCACCACTCTGAACCACACAGCTAAGCACATAATAGGTGTACAACAAGTATTTGTTGAATAAACAAACAAATAATGTATGTGTTATCAAGAAAGTTTGACCCCAGGTAAATGTTTCAAAATACTAAGATAGCGGGATCTTGGCTCTTCCCATTATTGCAGAAGCTCATGGGTGTGGATTATTTGAGATCATGGCACTGACTCAGAGATTAATGATTAGTTTTTCCATTTTCCCACTTTTCTGTACCCTCTACTGGGTGTGGCACAGCAATGTTTGCTCTGCCCAGTGCCCGGCCTGCCTGTTTTGTCCTTCCACTGAAGAACCAGAGGGTGGTTTGTACCATTTGTTAATAGATAAGAGGACTGATGTGCTTTTTGGCAAAAAGAAGCTGAGAGTAAACTGCAAGGTTAATTTATTTTAAAGCACAGTCTTCCTCTACTTTGGTAAGGGAAAAGAGATTTTACCAGTTTGTAAGTATGGCTCTGTTGGTTGTTAAGGCAAATGCTTTCTGAGAATGAACATCATCTTTGCTTAAAACCACCCACAATTTCTTTTTATTCTCTGTATGTAATAAATGTTCATTCTTTGCAAATTACATTTTGAATTCAGTTTACCTGAAAGCTAATTCCAAAAGAATACATTTTGGCTTGGATCATCTTTAATATGATATATAACCTAAAAACTATCTTACCTCTATTAATGTCTTATTTTGGGATGTTATTATCCGGATATGTAGTATATAAGTAGAGTTTATCAAAGCTACTAAAATGATTAAGAAAATGTGCAGTGGTAAAATTTAATTTAAACTAGAGATTTGTGCAGCAGTCTGAATGGTATTGTGAACTTAGAAATAAGAGTAGGACTCTCGTCAAGGATCAGTGACCATTCCTTCACTCTTTGTTAAGTAGTTCCTCTGTGTTAGGCACTGCATTATACTCATGACATACAATCCACTCACTCATTTCTAAGTTCTTTAAAAAGTTACACATGGACTATATAGGTGCCAGGCAAAATTCTAGATGCTGTGAATGAACAAGTCACATGCTGTCAAGAAGCTCCTATCATGTGGTGGAGGGAGATGGATGATATAGTCACATAAGAAACGTGTGCTCGGACCAGGTCTTCAAACACAACACTAAGATAAATAGCTAACTTGTCATCAAAAATTGCAGAAGTATAAATCAGTGGAATGATATTTTCTAACATTCTGAAGGAAGAAAAACTGTCAATATAGAATTCTGTATCCTAAAAATGTCTTTCAAGAATTATGGCAAACTAAAGACATTTTTAGACAATTAAAAGTTGAGCAATATTGTTACTGGCAAGCCTTCAGTACAAGAAATCTAAATGAAGTTGTTTAGAGTAAAAAATTTGATCTCAAGAATCTGCAGCAAGAGAAGAAAGTCCCCAGAAAGGGTAACTGGGGGGAAATATGAAAAATATGTGTGACTGGAAGCAACAGCAATGGTAATGTCTTGTGTTCTTTACAACATTTGTGAAACAGTAGCGCAAAGGCGGGATGAGCATAAATGGACTTAGCCAGTTTGCATGCTTCAAGCAGTGGTAAAAGTGCTAATTTAAGGTAGATTGTACTTAGTTGAGAAGGAGGTGCATGTTATAATCTTTAGAGAAACCACTAACAGAACAATATTAAAATGCTTAACTAAAAGCTAACAGAAAGGATAAAACATAATACTGAAAAAATATTTGATTAATTAAACAGAAGTTGAGACAACTAAAACAAAGGAACAAAAAAGTGGATGGTTAAATAGAAATAAAAAGGAATATAGCAGACTTATAGCCTAATATGTTAGCAATTACATTAAATGTTATTATGAGAGACAGCTATGATTGAGAGACCAGGATCGCTAGACTGGATTTTAAACATTATCCCAAATATTTCCTGTTCATAATTTACATATTAAATATCAACACAGATATGGTGAAAGTAAGGATGGTAAAAGATATACTATGCTAACTAACCAGAAGCATAGCTTCTGGCTCTGGCTATCAAAGTACACTTTAAGACAAGATTTAGTGATATAAAGAAAAAGAAATTTCTTAACAATACAAGGGTCAATTCAAAAGGAAAAAAATAACTCTAAGTGTGTATGTTTCCAATGGTCTATGCTTAAATATATAAAAAATATTTTGTTAGTGTGGTGTGTCACGCTGATCGATTCACACTGTTAAGCCATCCTTGCATCCCTGGAATGAATCCTGCTTGATCTTGATGTCCTTTTAATGTATTGCTGCGTTTGGTTTGCTGCTATTTTGTTGAGGACTTTTGCATCAGTGTCCATCAGAGATACTGGCCTGTAATATTTTGTGTATGTGTTGTCCTGCTTGGTTTTGGCATCAGTGCAGTGCTGGCCTCATAAAGTGAGTTAGGAAGTATTTTCTCCTCACTAACTTTTTGGAAGAGTTTGAGAAGAGTAGGTATTAAATCTTTGAATGTCTAATAGAATTTACCAGTAAAGCTATTTGGGCCCTAACTTTTGTTTTTTGGGAGATTTTTGATTACCATTTTAATTTCCTTACTATGGATTTAATGTATTCAGATTTTCTAGTTCTTTATGATTCAGTCTAGAAGGTTGTCTGCTTCTAAGAATTTGTCCATTTTTTTCTAGGTTGCCCAATTTTGTAGCATATAGGCTTTCATAGCAGTCTTATGTGTTTGGTATTTCTATGGTGTCTGTTGTAATTTTTCTTTATTTCTAATTTCATTTGAGACATCGTCTTTTTTTTTTTCCCTTAGTGAGTCTAGCTAGGGGTCTGCCAATCTAATTTATCTTTTCAAAGGACCAGCTCTTCGTTTCATTAATTTTTTTTCTATTATCCTTTTATTGTCTATTTCATTTATTTCCATTCTAATTAATTCCTTCCTTCTACCTTGGGCTTTGTTCTTATTTTTTCTAGTTCCTTAAACAATATTAGATTGTTTGAGGGTTTTTTTTGTTTTGTTTTGCTTTGTTTTTTTAGTTAGGCCTGGATTGCTAAAAACTTCCTTCTTAGTACCACCCTTACTGCATTGCCCAAATTTTGGTATGTTGTATTTTCATTTTAATTTGTCCCTGTGTATCTTTTGATTTCTTTTTTTATTTCTTCTTTGACACAGTAATTACTTAGTATTGTGTAAAAGAATTATATAAATCCACAATTATGGATGTAGATTTGAAAACACTGATAAGAAGGGGAAAAGGCAGCATTCCAAAACCGTAGGATACATATTCTTTTTAAATACATATGGTGGAACAGTCACCAAAACAGACCATATGCCGGAGCAAAAAAAAAGTTTAACCAATTCACTGTCACTGTTTGCAGATGACATGATAGTGTACATAGAAAATCCTATAGACTCCACCAAAAAACTGCTTGACCTAATAAATGAATTTGGTAAAACAGCGGGATACAAAGTCAATATCCAGAAATCAAAGGCATTTCTGTACACCAACAATGAAACAGCAGAAGCAGAAATCAAGAAAAAAATCCCATTTGAAATAGCAAAAAGAAAAATAAAATATCTAGGAATAAACCTAACCAAAGAGGTAAAAGACCTGTATTCAGAAAACTACATAACACTGAGGAGAGAAATCAAGGAAGACACAAACAAATGGAAACATATACCGTGTTCATGGATTGGAAAAATTAATATCATTAAAATGTCCATACTACCAAAAGCAATTTACACATTCAATGCAATAGCTATTAAAGTACCAATGGCATATTTCACAGACATAGAACAAACACTTCAACAATTTATATGGAACCATAAATGACCCCGAATAGCTGCTGCAATTTTGAGAAAGAAGAGTAAAGTAGGAGGAATCACAATACCTGACACTAAACTATACTACAAGGCCACTGTAATCAAAACAGCCTGGTACTGGCATAAAAACAGGCACATAGACCAATGGAACAGAACAGAGAGCCCAGAAATAAACCCAAGCCTCTACGGTCAATTAATATTCGACAAAGGAAGCAGCAATATAAAATGGAATAAAAATAGCCTCTTCAACAAATGGTGTTGGGAGAACTGGACAGCCACTTGCAAAAAAATGAAACTCGAGCACCAACTTACACCATATACAAAAATAAATTCAAGGTGGATAAAAGACTTAAATATAAAACGTGACACCATTAAAGTCCTAGAAGAGAACGTAGGTAGGAAAATCTCAGATATTTCACGCAGAAACTTTTTTACTGACTTGTCTCCTAGAGCAAGGGACATAAAGGAAAGAATAAACAAATGGGACCTCATCAAAATTAAAAGCTTCTGCACAGCTAAAGAAAACAGTATCAAAATTAAAAGAGAACCAACTGTATGGGAAAACATATTTGCCAATGATACCTCAGACAAGGGTTTAATCTCCAAAATATATAAAGAACTTACACGGCTCCACTCTAAGAAGACAAGTAACCCAATTAAAAAGTGGGCAAAGGACTTGAACAGGCACTTCTCCAAGGAGGACATACAGAAAATCCAAAGACACATGAAGCGATGCTCAATATCGCTAGCCATCAGAGAGATGCAGATTAAAACCACAATGAGATACCACTTCACACCAGTCAGAATGGCCATCATAAACAAAGCAACAAACAACAAGTGTTGGAGAGGATGTGGAGAAAGGGGGTCCCTAGTGCACTGTTGGTGGGACAGCAGACTGGTACAACCACTATGGAAAGCAGTTTGGAACTTCCTCAGAAAACTAAAAATGGATCTGCCTTTTGACCCAGCAATTCCATTGCTGGGACTCTATCCTAGGAACACTAAAACACCAATACAAAAGAACCTTTGCACCCCGATGTTCATAGCAGCACAATTTACAATAGCTAGGTGCTGGAAGCAACCTAGATGCCCATCAGTAAATAAATGGATCAAAAAACTATGGTACATTTACACAATGGAATTCTATGCAGCAGAAAGAAAGAAGGAGCTCCTACCCTTTGCAACAGCATGGATGGAGCTGGAAAGCATTATGCTAAGTGAAACAAGCCAGGCAGTGAAAGACAAATACCACATGATATCACCTTTAACAGGAATCTAAACAACAAAACAAAACAAAAAAAACTAGCAAAATATAACCAAAGACACTGAAACACGGGATAGTCTGACAGTGGCCAGAGGGGAGAGAAGAGGGAATTTCAGGGGGGAATGGGTAGGGATTGCAGGAACAAATTTGGAGGACACATGGACAAAAAACTAGGGGTGGGAGGTAACGGGGGAAGGGGGGAGGGTTGGGTGGGTGGGCTGGAATGGGAGTAGGGGGGAGAAAACTGTACTTGAACAATGATTAAAAACAAAACAAAACAAAACAAAACAAAAAGTTTAACCAATTCAAAGGATTGAAATAATTCATTGTGCATTCTCTGACCTGAGTAGAATTAAACAAGAAGCAAAAACAAAAAGATAACTTGCAACCTCCAATTGTTCAGAAATTAGCAGCACATTTCTAGCCAACTCATGAGTTAAAGAAAAAAATCACAATAAAAGTTAGAGAATATGTTGAAGGGAATGACAGTGAAAATATGACACATCAAAATGTGTCAAATTGGCCCTGGCTGGCGTAGCTCAGTGTATTGAGCACGGGCTGCGAACCAAAGTGTCGCAGGTTCGATTCCCAGTCAGGGTACATGCCTGGGTTGCAGGCCATGACCCCCAGCAACTACACATTGATGTTTCTCTCTGTCTCTCTGTATCTCCCTCCCTTCCCTCTCTAAAAATAAATAAATAAAAATATTTAAAAAATGTGTCAAATGAAGATAAAACAATGCGTAGAGGGAGATTTACAGCTTCAAATACATTATAAAAGAAGAAGTTTGAACATTAACAATCCAAGTTTCCATCTCAAAAATTGTTGATAAAGAATAGCAAATTAAACCCAAAGAAAGTAAAAGTAACAAAACCATAAAGCCAAAAGTAGAATCAGTAAAATATAAAGAAGTTGTAAACATAGAAAAATCAGTGAAATTTGAAGCTGGTTCTCTGAAAAGATTACTAAAATTGATAGAACTCTAATTCAAACTGATCAAGGAAAAAAGAGAAAGAAAGAGCAATTTTCCAAAACTGCCTAACAGGAAATAGCCAATCTGAATAATCCTACATATATTAATGTAGCTGAATCTATAATTTGAAATATTCCCACAAAGAAAACTCCAGGCCTACACGGCTTTGCTGATGAATTCTTCAAAATATTTAAGGAAGAAATAATGACAATCTGAAGCATAATCTTTTAAAAGATAAGGTAAGGGGGAATATTTCCCAACTTTGTGAGTGAGACCAAAGCTGACACAGGAATAAAAGAAAGGAAAACTATAGTCCGATATAGCTTAGAAACAGAGAAAATATCCTAAACAGAATATTAGGAAATGGGACCTATGGTAATGCATCTTCACCAAGTGGTGTTTATTCTAGGACGGAGAGGCTATTTTACTATTCAAAGACATGAATCAATGTAGTCAATTAGTGGACATTTGTCCCTGTCCAAAACATTCTTGGAGCCTTGACTAGAGTGACTCCGTTGGCTGGGCATCATCCTGCAAAGCCAAAAGCCCCTGGTTTGATTCCCGGACAGTGTCTGGGCTGTGGGTTTGGTTCCTGGTTGGGGCGTGTGGGAGAGGCAACGATGGATGTTCTTCTCACACATCAGTGTTTCTCTCCCTCTCTTCTTCCCTTTCCTCTCTCTAAAAATAAATAAAATCTTAAAGAAAAACATTCTTGGAGATATTTTTTTCATTCCAAATGTCCCCAAAGTCTGGTCTTGTTCAAAATCTCCACGAACATATTCAGCCCACGGTAAGTGGTCCTTGATATTTGGCCCTATCAAAAATAATCACACTTAGAAAATGTCTCCAGGATCCAATAGCCCAAAACATTTATTTGCATTTTTGGTTTGTAGGATTAATACATAAAAAATAGTATCATGTCTTATTGGTACAATAATTTTGTTGTGACTGTATTGCTAGTAATAATCCTTGCCTTGGTAGCCTGACTGGTAATGGCAGGTAGAATTAGGTAGAAGGGTTAGGGTTTGAATCTTGCAGAAGAGTAGGATTTATATTGCCTTTTGTCAAATATTTCAGACAGGACCAAACTTCAAAACCCTTGTGGCATAGACCAAATGTCCCCATGGATATTTCAGACAAGACCAAATATCATGTGAGGTTCAACATTGTTCTGCAGCTTTCATACAGGGGTATAAGGTAAGAAAACAAAGGTATAAAAATAGAAAATGAAGAAATAAAATTCATATTATTCACACATGACATGATTATTCACATAGAAAATTCAAAAGAGTCTATACATTGTTAGAGTTAATCTACAAATTTGGTATGATTATTGGATACAAAGTCAACATATAAAGACTGATTGTATTTCTAGATAGTAGAAATAAACCATTGGAAAGTAAATTTTAAATAAACTACCTTTAACAATAGCATCAAAAATTTAAATACATAGGAACAATACTAATAAAATGTGTACAAGATCTCTACACCAAACACCACCAAAGTTTGCTGAGAAAAATTTAAGAATGTCACATGTAAATGGAGAGACATATCATGCTCTATATGAAAGACTAAATGTGGGTATTATACTAGTTCTTTGCAACTGATCAATAGGTTCAGTGTAATCTTAATAAAAATCCCAACAGAGGGTTTTTTTAGTTTAAAATTTATATGCAAATGCAAAAGACCTAGAATCCCAAAACAGTTTGAAGAACAGAACTGGAAGACTTGTATACTACCAAGTTTCAAAAACTTAGGAAACTATAAAATTGCTGTAATTAATTCAGTATGGTATTACAAAGGATAATCAAATACACCAGGAAACAGAATCAAGAATCTAGAAACAGAGCCTCATACAGGGTTAAGTGATTTATTACAAAGGTAGCTCTGTAACTGAGTAGGGCAGGTATTTTCAACCTTTTCCAACTCATGACACACAAAAACTAATTACTAAAATTTGGCAGCACATCAAAAATATATTTTTACTGATCTGACAAAAGAATAGGCATAATTTCGGAGGGAAGATGGCGGCTTTACTCTAGGCAGCATTTTTCTCGGCTTCTGTGAAGAGGGGGGAAACTCGTGGATCGGTGGAGAAACAGAGCAAGTGGACTAGGTTACCGAATCACTTTTGAAAGCAGGACATCAAAAATTATTGCACTCACTGAAAAACCAGATGGTAAGGAGACTGCTTCAGGAAAAAAGGGGCCCAGGGATCAGCATGGGGTCTAGGGGTCTGCCTCAGGGCTCCTGGGAGAGGGAAGTCGCTGCTCCCTCCCCTGAATACGGGGGGTGAGCAACTCCAGGGGAGAACGTGTTGCTAGAAGGAACAGACTGGACAGTTGGACTGGGAAAAAATCGCCCAGGGACTATGAACACCTGCCCAGAGACCTGGGAGAAGTGAAGGCTTCTAGCCGACAGGACCAGGGGCAGCCTGGAAAAGCGCCCACACCCCTAGCCCAGTGGAAGTGCAAATTGGTGGAGAGCACAGAGCCGGGCCTCGCTCGGCTCGCACCCCATAGGGAGGCCTGAATCATGCGCTGCGATCCCAGGAGGGACGTGGCACTTGGTGTGTTCCTACAGTAGTGGCTCAGAAATTTCCAGCCAGCCCGACCGGGGGAGCAGGGAAAGGTGCCCACATCCGGTTGGAGTGCGGTTTGGAGGGGAACATGGAGCTGGAAAGGGCTTGGCTCACCGCACACCATCGGGAAGACTGACTCTTGCATGCTTTAAACCCGGAAGGGTCGCGGCAAGGCGCTTAGGGTGATCCTAGACCCTGAATCTCAAAAGTTTGGGGGAGGGGCACACCCTTTTACGATTCCCAGGGAGGGCTCAGTGAATCCCAAAATGTTGTGGGTGCCTCCTGAGATCATAGAGCTGGAACCCTGCAGGACCCCAGAGTCCGGAAGAATGTGGAAGTGAGATCCAGAGAGCCAGTGTGTTCGGGAACGCCCAGGGTACCTGACAGACTTGCGGAGATCTGGCTGGGAGAGAGAGAAACATTTCAAAGGTCCCTCAGCCAGCTGAAGCCAGCAAGATCAGAAAAACTGGTCTGGCCAGTTAGAAACCAACAAGAGGGTTTTTGTTTGGTTTTGTTTGGTTTTTGTGGCTGTTGTTGGTTGATTGATTTTATCTTGTGTTTTATGTGACATTTTATTTTTCAATTCTTATTATTTTTATCTCGCAATCCCTTATGTTTCTCTTCCATTCATCCTAATATTATTCTTTCCACTCCAAATTTATCTCTCCTGCACTACATCTTCTGCTTTTCTTTCCTTTTTTTTAATCTTGCAAGTTACTGTAAATTTGTATTATCTTTTTCTCACTCTTCTGACATTTTTTATTTTAATAATATTTTGGTATTCTTTTTCTTTCTGTATAATCTTCTTTGCTTGGCTGGTTATACTGTCATTTGATAGGTTACCCCTGGTATCTCAGTCACAAGGTGTTGAGAAGTTACTGTCCTTCATCTGTGTTCCATTAATACACCTCTGAAGGTTCTATACTCTTTATTCTTGTTATCTAGACCTCATCGATTCTGCCACAAGACTGTCACTTTACTATTACTGCTAGTAAGACCTAGTCTATATAATTGTAAATGCTTCTCAATACCCCTACCTGATCTCAGCCCACTTTGCAATTTTCTGAACTATACTATTGTGGGGGTTGTCTCTATTCTTTTACTCACTACTCCTATATACTAATCTTTAGCCCAACCCTACCTTAGAATCTGACCTCCCACAGCCTCACAGCTTTCTAGATCCAACTAACAATCCTCTTGTCCCCAATAAGAACCTTACCTTCTTTCCATCCTTTCTAAAATGTGGATAGTGGGGTGGGGGATCACAGTTAACACTATAAGGAGCAAAAGGATAACCCATCTCTTCTCTACTGGCTGCTAATGTAAATATCATAGTATACTGTCTTGCTGTTTTAAACCATTTTGCCTTACTCCTCCAACTGATCACAAAAAAGAGTAGGGGGAAGCTGTGAACACCAGGATACATGAAGGAGATTGCACCACTGAATCTCACAAATATTCTACCACAGAAGTTCACACCATAATTACAGGGAATCAGAAAAGATCAAATTAACAAACAAGAAGAAAAAAGAAGAAACCCACGAACAATGAGAAAACAAAAAAACAACCCCCAATTGAAGGGAAACGAGGAAGCCTCAGGAAAAATGCTAAATGAAATAGAGGCAACTCAACTATCAGAGAGTGAGTTCAAAACAATGATTACCAGGAAGTTCAATGAACTCACAATGAGCTTTCAGAAATTAGAGGGAAACTACATCAATCTCACTGCAAACTATATAAACATGAAAAAGGAAATAGAAGCTCTCAACAAAGGTCAAGCGGAAATGAAGAATACAATTTCTGAACTGAAGAACACAGTAGAAGGAATGAAAAGCAGGATCGATGAAGCAGAAGATCAGATTAGCGAGCTACAGGACAAAGTAGAAAACGACATCCAGAAAGAGCAAGAAAAGGAAAAGAGGCTCAGAAAGAATGAAGAGGGATTAAGAGAAATGCAAGACAATATGAAATGTAATAATATCCGTATAATAGGGATACCAGAAGGAGAAGAAGGAGAGCAAGGGATCGAAAACCTAGTTGAACAAGTAATGAAGGAGAACTTCCCTAATTTGATGAGACAAAAAGTCACACAAATCCAGGAAACACAGAGAGTCCCAATTAAGAGGAACCCAAAGAGGCCCACCCCAAGACACATCATAATTAAAATGGCAAAATTTCAAGACAAAGAGAGAATCTTAAAGGCAGCAAGGGAGAAAAAGGAAGTAACATACAAGGGAGCCCCAATAAGGCTAACAGCTGACTTCTCAATGGAAACACTTCAAGCCAGAAGAGAATGGCAAGAAATACTCCAGGTAATGAGAACCAGAGGTCTGCAACCAAGGCTACTATATCCAGCAAGGCTCTCAATCAAGATAGAAGGCCAAACAGAAGCTTCCCAGAAAAAAAGAAGTCTAAAAGAATACACCTCAACCAAACCAGCTCTGCAAGAGATTCTAAAAGGACTGCTTTAAGGAAGGGAGGGAAAAGAGAGAGAGAGAGGAACACACGTACATAAAAGACAATGAATAAGTACTTATCAATAATAACCTTTAACGTAAATGGATTAAATGCTCCAATCAAAAGACATAGAATAGCTGAATGGATAAGAAAAAATGACCCACATATCTGCTGTCTACAAGAGACCCACCTCAGGATAAAAGACCTACACAGCTGAAAGTGAAGGGCTGGAAACAAATCTTCCAAGCAAATGGACAGGAAAAAAAAAGCCAGGGTAGCAATACTCATATCAGACAAAATAGACTTCCAAAAAAGGTCCATAAAGAGAGACTCAGAAGGTCACTTCATAATACTCAAGGGAAGAATCCATCAAGAAGGCGTAAATATTGTAAATATATATGCACACAACATAGGAGCACCAAAATACATAAAGAAAATCCTAGAGGACTTCAAGAAAGATATGGACAGCAACACAATTATAGTGGGAGATTTTAACATCCCACTATCAAAAATGGACAGATCTTCTAAACAAAATATCAACAAAGATATTGTGGCATTGAACAATACCCTTGATGAAATGGACTTTACTGATAGATACAGAGCCCTCCATCCAAAAGAAGCTAAATATACATTCTTTTCAAATGTACACGGAACATTCTCAAAGATAGACCACATGATAGGACACAAAACAAGCCTCAAGAATTTCAAGAAAATTGAAATCATACCAAGCATTTTCTCAGACCACAAGGGACTGAAACTAGAAACCAACCCCAAGGAAAAAAACCAAAAACACGCAAAATCATGGAGATTAAATAGCATGCTATTAGTCAAGAATGATATTAGGGAAGAGATCAAAAGGTTTCTGGAAACAAATGAAAGTGAACTCACAACAACCCAAAACTTATGGGACACAGCCAAGGCAGTCATGAGAGGGAAGTTCATAGTGATACAGGCCCACCTAAAAAGGTTAGAAACATTCCAAACAAACAACCTAACCCTACGTCTACAAGAACTTGAGGAACAACAACAAAGGCAGCCCAGAGCAAGCAGAAGGAAGGAAATAACCAAGATCAGAGCAGAATTAAATGACATAGAGACTAAAAGCACAATTCTAAGGGTCAATGAATCCAAGAGCTGGTTCTTTGAAAAGATAAACAAAATCGACAAGCCTTTAAACAGCCTCATCAAGGAAAAAAGAGAGAAGACCCAAATAAACACAATCAGAAATGAAAGAGGAGAGATTACAACAGATACCACAGAAATACAAAGGATTGTAAGAAATTACTACAAAGAGCTGTATGCCAAGAAATTTGAAAACCTAGGTGAAATGGACAACTTTCTAGAAAAATATAATCTTCTAAAACTCAATGAAAAAAGAAGCAGAAAGCCTGAACAGACCAATAACAACAAAAGAAATTGAAGCAGTAATCAAAAAACTCCCAACACACAAAAGCCCTGGACCAGATGGTTTCACAGGAGAATTCTACAAAGCATTTAAGGAAGAGCTAACCCCTATCCTTCACAGACTATTCCAAAAAATCCAAAAAGATGGGAGTCTCCCAAACTCTTTTTATGAGGCCAACCTCATCCTAATTCCAAAACCAGATGAAGACACAACAAAGAAAGAAAACTTCAGGCCAATATCACTGATAAACATTGACGCTAAAATCCTCAACAAAATACTGGCAAACCGCATCCAACAATACATTAAAAAGATCCTACACCATGACCAAGTGGGATTCATTCCAGGGATGCAAGGATGGTTCAATATTCGCAAGTCAGTAAATGTAATACATCACATAAACAAAAGCAAAGACAAAAACCATATGATCATATCAATTGATGCAGAAAAAGCATTTGATAAGGTACAGCACCCATTCATGATAAAAACACTCGGCAAAGTGGGAATAGAGGGAGCATTCCTCAACATAATAAAGGCCATGTATGAGAGACCTTCAGCCAACATCATACTCAATGGCCAAAATTAAAATCTTTTCCACTAAGATCAGGAACAAGACAAGGCTGTCCACTTTCACCACTTCTATTCAATATAGTACTGGAAGTTTTAGCCACAGCAATCAGACAAGAAAAAGAAATAAAAGGCATCCAAATCGGAAAGGAGGAAACAAAACTGTCACTGTTTGCAGATGACATGATAGTATACATAGAAAATCCTATAGACTCTACCAAAAAATGCTTGACCTAATAAATGAATTTGGCAAAACAGTGGGATACAAAGTCAATATCCAGAAATCAAAGGCATTTCTGTACACCAACAATGAAACAGCAGAAACAGAGATCAAGGAAAAAAATCCCATTTGAAATAGCAAAAAGAAAAATAAAATACCTAGGAATAAACCTAACCAAAGAGGTAAAAGACCTGTATTCAGAAAACTACACAACACTGAAGAAAGAAATCAAGGAAGACACAAACAAATGGAAACATATACCGTGTTCATGGATTGGAAGAATTAATATCATCAAAATGTCCATACTACCCAAAGCAATTCACACATTCAATGCAATTCCTATTAAAGTACCAATAGCATATTTCACAGACATAGAACAAACACTTCAAAAATTTATGGAATTATAAACGACCCCGAATAGCTGCTGCAATTTTGAGAAAGAAGAGTCAAGTAGGAGGGATCACAATACCCGACACTAAACTATACTACAAGGCCACTGTAATCAAAACAGCCTGGTACTGGCATAAAAACAGGCACATAGACCAATGGAACAGAACAGAGAGCCCAGAAATAAGCCCAAGTCTCTATGGTCAATTGATATTTGACAAAGGAGGCAGCAACATAAAAAGGAGTAAAAATAGCCTCTTCAACAAATGGTGTTGGGAGAACTGGACAGCCACTTGCAAAAAAATGAAACTCGAGCACCAACTTACACCATATACAAAAATAAATTCAAGGTGGATAAAAGACTTAAATATAAAATGTGACACCATTAAAGTCCTAGTGGAGAATGCAGGTAGGAAAATCTCAGATACTTCACGAAGAAACTTTTTTACTGACTTGTCCCCTAGAGCAAGGGACATAAAGGAAAGAATAAACAAATGGGACCTCATCAAAATTAAAAGCTTCTGCACAGCTAAAGAAAACAGTATCAAAATTAAAAGAGAACCAACTGTATGGGAAAACATATTTGCCAATGATACCTCAGACAAGGGTTTAATCTCCAAAATATATAAAGAACTTACACGGCTCCACTCTAAGAAGACAAGTAACCCAATTAAAAAGTGGGCAAAGGACTTGAACAGGCACTTCTCCAAGGAGGACATACAGAAAATCCAAAGACACATGAAACAATGTTCAATATCGCTAGCTATCAGAGAGATGCAAATTAAAACCACAGTGAGATACCACTTCACACCAGACAGAATGGCCATCATAAACAAAGCAACAAACAAGTGTTGGAGAGGTTGTGGAGAAAAGGGGACCCTAGTGCACTGTTGGTGGGACTGCAGACTGGTACAACCACTATGGAAAGCAGTATGGAACTTCCTCAGAAAACTAAAAATGGATCTGCCTTTTGACCCGGCAATTCCACTGCTGGGACTCTATCCTAAGAATACTAAAATACCAATTCAAAAGAACCTATGCATCCCAATGTTCATAGCAGCACAATTTACAATAGCTAGATGCTGGAAGCAACCAAGATGCCCATCAGTAAATGAATGGATCAAAAAACTATGGTACATTTACACAATGGAATTCTATGCAGCAGAAAGAAAGAAGGAGCTCCTACCCTTTGCAACAGCATGGATGGAGCTGGAAAGCATTATGCTAAGTGAAACAAGCCAGGCAGTGAAAGACAAATACCACATGATATCACCTTTAACACCTAAATAACAAAACAAAGAAACAAGCAAAATATAACCAAAGACACTGAAATAGAGGCCAGGCTGACAGTACCCACAGAAGAGAGTAGAGGGAATTTAAGGGGACAGTGGGAAGGGTTCACAGGAGCAAACTTAAAGGACACATGGTCATAAATTAAGGGGAGGGTGGTAATGGGAGGGAAGTGGGGAGGGGTGGGAGGGGAGACTGGATTGGGAATAAAAAGGAGAAAACTGTATTTGAACAATGATTAAAATAAAAAAAAGAATAGGCATAATTTCGACTCATTCACAACAGATGGTGATTGTTGTGTTGGCTGTTGTCATTTTTTAAATCTGACAACCTAAGGGAAAAGAGGTCAGTGCCCCTGACTGAATACTCGGGTATTGCATGTTTTACAAACTCTTGTGGCACGCTGGTAGGAAATCACTGCAGCAGGAAAGTGGAAGTCTTTTCAATAAATAGTAATGAAGCCATTGGATGTACGTGTGGACCTGCATGTAGTTTACTCCACACAGAAAGCACATGTGAAATGAACCATACAATTAAGTATGAAAAATAAAACAAGCTCCCAGAAGAAAACAGAAAAACATCTTTATTTTTATGAAGTCTAAGAACTCACAAACTAATGACAGAGTGGTTACCTTTAGCGGGATGGTGGATTAGGAAGGGGTGAAGGGTGCTAGAATTGTTTCTTCCAGGTCACAATGTGGTGGTTATAAGCATTTACACATATGTACAACTATTCGGACACTTTACTCAGTAAAAAGTAAAAATAAAAATTAACTAATGCATCAAAGAAGAATACAAATGGAAATGAGAAAATACTCTGATATTTGTTCTCCTCTTCCCACCTCTCTTTCCTGGCACCAACTGCAGGTGGACCCTTGCCAGTTTCTTTTCTCTATACTAACAAAAACACTTTTAAAGTCATTTCAATTCCTAAATCTAAGTTTCTGTGAATACTCCCTTCGATTTTAACTCTAAATAAACTAGAAAAAAAGCTCTTAGATAATCTAGTGATGTGGCAAAAAATCAAAGTTATATTCATTGATGAGAAAACTCCTGAATAAAATAATGACATTAAACAGAACCAAAATTACTTGGGAGTTTAACCATGGTAATGTGCAGTACCAGTCATTACGCTAAGGCTAAGGAAGTCCATAAAAATGAGATGCCGCCTCTTCCTGCAATGGGCTCAGCCTCTAATAATAATAACCAAGGTTCATATAGCATTTCTTCTGTGAAAGGAATTATTCTAATCACTTTATCTGTATTAATTTATGTCATTCTCCCAAGAAGCAAATGAAGTAGATTATTTGCCCCCATTTTACAGATGACAAAACTGAGGCATTGAGAGGTTAAATAATTTTCCAAGATCACCGCTAACAAATGGTAGAGCTGGGATTTGACCACAGCATTTCTGGTGCTATTCTGTTTTTTACTCCCCCTGTTGTCCTCTCTGACAACAAGGACTTCTTCTCCCTTATGTTTGGTTAGGAATATATTTTGGGGAAGCATTCTTTGGAGCTCCTTTAAAGCCCAGACTATGCTGTGTGCAGCCAGGAAGGGGGCTGCAACCTCCTCCCCCCCTCACCCCCCTACATCTGGCAGCCTGGTCTGCTGGAGGCGGCCTCTGGGTCTGTTTAACCTCTGAACAGGGCAGGTATTCCTGAGCCAGGCATCCTGTCCACCTCAGATTTAGAAGTCGTGTTTTATCTTAGATGAAGCAGTTTCTCATTCTAGAACCTCGGCCCTGTAGCATGCAGGGGAGCTAACTAATGTATTTTCCTAAGAGAATTTCTGGGAGAGGCCGGAAATTGAATCTTCCTTTCTCTAGCATACCAGCACCACTAACAGCATTTGCAAAATTCCTGGTAATTAGATTATTTGCCAATACTGCAGATTCAAGGAGTATTTTAAACTTGATTTTATTTGGCTGCATACGCTTTATTTCTTTAACAGTGCTATGTTTTTTTATATTTTTCTCAATTCTACACAGGGTTTTTCCCTTAGCAGATGGAGAGGAATCCCCTAAATGAGAGCTATTTTTTGTTCATCTTTGATTAAAAAAATGACTTACCAGTATATTTGACATGCAACATTGTATAAATTTAATGTGTACAGTGTATTGATCTGGTACATTCATACTGCAGTATTATTGCCATCATAGCATTACTTAACACCTCTATTACGCCATATAATTATCATTTTCCCTAGTGTTGGGAACAATTAAGATCTAGTCTTTTCTCAAGTTTAATGTTTATATTGCAGTTTTATTGTCTATAATCACTGTATTAGATTTCTAGGACTTATTTATCTACTAGTTTTATCTTTGATTTTTTTGGTACATGGTTTTTTCCTTTATATTCTCAAGCTCGGCACTGTTGACATTTTGGGCAGTATAACTGCTGGTCCTGGGGGCTGTCCTGCCCTGTGCACGGTGGGATGTTTAGCAGCATCCCTGGATATGGCCACATAATGCCAGCATCATCCATGCCCTCAGGTGTGACAGCAAAAAAAAATGTCTCCGGAAAGGGCCAAATGGGGGAGGGGGGAATCATCCTAGATTGAACTGCAGTTTAGTTCATGGCTCACAACAGGATGAATGCAGAGTATAGTTGGTAATAAAATCTTAGATGTGACATTTCTATACAACCAGCCCCAATGCAAGTTGTAGGTACCTGCCCCCTTGCTGGAACATTCTATGTCAGCTCTCAAGGATATGAACTCAAATAGCTTCTAGCCCTGGGTGGCAGAAAAATTCTGTTGGGTGAATGAAAAAAGTGAATGTTGAATGTATAAAAAGTCTTTCTAATTCTTTCATTACTTACTAGTTATGTCATAGGCATGTGATAAAACTTCTCTAAGCCCCAGATTTTGAAAGTTAAAATGGAAAGAAAAATTCCTATACCTCACAGAATTGCTGTGACAGTTAATGTGAATAATGATTATAAAAAGCTTAGTATACTGCCTGTAAGTGCATGAATTATTATTGTAAAAGAGGGACTAAATTTCAAAAGAAAAGAGGGAAGTAGCACAAGTATTCCAGAGGAGATGATGCTGGTTGCCTTACAATGGCTTCCTTACAATTTGTCGTGTAAGACCTGGGTGATGGTGGCTAGCACAAGAGGCTGGCTGGTACCTACTTGTTAAAAGTTAAGTAACTCCCCTTGCTGAGTGACTCCCCTGTACTGGGCATACCCGTGTACAGGAGGTAACATAAGTAGGGTGCAGCCTCTGCCCTCAAGGAATCCACATTTCTGTGGGGAAGACAGGCCTGACAAGTAAGCACTGGCAGCACTGAGTCTGGTGCCCTAGCGCTCAGGACGGTAACCCATTCTGCCTCACCCTCCTGAGAGCTGTAGTGGGTGGGAGTGCAGGAGGCAGAGGTGAGGGAGCGGAGGGGCTGGGATGGGGCACAAACTGGGCACCCTTGAACCAACTTTTTAAAGTAAGTTGCATAATGTTCAGCTGTAAATTGGAGCAGATATGGGGGTTAGAGGAACATTAGAAAAAGGACAAGCAACAATAATATATAGTTAAATTGACATCTTTCCTACCATTTCTCCCAAAGGCCAAGTTGTTCTGGTTTATGTTTAAGGAGAAGAGAGGGTTGAGTGTGTGTGGTTCTTTCACAAAGCACAGGAAAACTTCTTTTTCTTCACATCCAGATTTTCTACAACTGCTTTTTGAAGTCACCTCTTCCCTGACTCCGCACTCACCTCCAAAATGGGCCCTTATGAATCCAATTGGTGCAGACGGTCTCTTTTCCCTCCCCCATCTACCCTAGCGCAACTCTTTATTGTTGTGGGTTGATTTTGCCTCCAGTGAGTCTTTGCATTGGCGTTGGTTCCCACACCCTGGATTTTGTATAATCAGGACCTGAAGCTGATTACACTGGTCAGTACCTTCCCTACTCCGGAACATGGGGCAGGGAGAGGGGGAAAATGGCCTAGTGAGTATCCTCCTTAGAGATAGAGACAGGGAAAAAGGCATCAAATATGCATCAGCTAATGACTTTTTATCCTGTTTTAAAGAATGACTGAGAGTGAATCTTAAAAGAAATTTGACAAATTTCCCACATACCTTCTTTTTTTTGTATGTGTGTACATGTACAAAGGAGTTGCCAGCCTCAGTTTGAACTGAGGCGGTAAGACTGTACTAGCACTTCAGTTTGTTATTACATGGACGATGCTTTCCAGTTAGAGACCACCAGGAATCCACCTGCTGTGGAAGAAAGTTTGGATTTATCAGTTCATTCCAGTAGGGGCAACCTTACTGCATGGGTAGTTGTGGGGATGTCTCAGCAAGGGGGTGTGAGAAAGGAATTATTACAGAATTTGGACTTGGGTTAGGTGATTTGGGTGAGGGTTCAAGGAAGCAGGCTTCTATTTCTGATTGAATGCTGTTAAGAGCAGAGGTAATTCTGTGACTGGGCATAATTCTTCTTGAGAAGGCACAGATGTATAACTGCCCAGTGCTTTAGTCACATGCCCAGCTAGCCCCATTGGTGCAGAAAGCCATAGTCTGAAAACATCATGGAAAAGAGTCTCTTTATGAATTTATTTTTGGAGGTCCTTTTAGATAATCCCAATTTCAGCTCTTGGCCTGTAAACAGAATGTTAAATGGCAGTATTTTCTTAGTCCAATGAGACTCGTAGCATAGTAAAGTACCCAGTTTTTCATGGAGTGTCTTTCCTATTTTCAATTTTTGAAAGGCATTCCAGAAAGTGATAAATTGTCTGCACAGGGCTGGCCACAGTTTGCCTTCAGACACAATTTCATGGCTTACTGGGCAAGTTTGTGGTCTGCTGGAAAGTAAATGAACTGCTTGAGACAGGGCTCATTTTTCAGGGCTTGTCCATTTCAAAAAGCTGTGTGACTTTTCTGTCACCTTGAGCACATTGGCCCAACTAAATGCTATGTACATTTCATTTCTTCTGTCATCTCAGCGTTATCTCCCTTGGAGTCAAATATTTGTTTGTGAAACTTTCCTTCTGCACTTATTTTGTTTATGATACAGATCCTTTAAACACTGGACTGCCAACTTAATTCTCCTCAGTACAGGGTCACCCTTTAACGAAAACACCCATTATGCTTGCCACAAATAGACTGTAATTGGGTGGTGTGCGCTGCACCGCTCTTGACCTCCTCTTGAACTCAGTAATCAGAGTGACTTTGCCAAGGTTGTTCCATGACTCCTGGCTGTTGGGGGAAACTGGCTCTTCAGGAGGTTTCAGTGTATCTGTTGCCTCATATCCCCAGAGGACTGAGCCAGACACAGTCCTCTCAAGAGCCCGAAAACTTCCCTGGGCTCATTG
This sequence comes from Phyllostomus discolor, assembly GCF_004126475.2. Taxonomy (NCBI): domain Eukaryota; kingdom Metazoa; phylum Chordata; class Mammalia; order Chiroptera; family Phyllostomidae; genus Phyllostomus; species Phyllostomus discolor. The sequence continues at coordinate 127,426,921 of NC_040906.2, read as the reverse complement.
GTGAACTTAACAGACAGAAGACAACAGAATCTCTTAAATGTTGTCTATGCTTTTACTGTTTGAGGGATGCCAAATGCTGTCACATCTTTTAAATAGCAGACGAAGAAGATTTCGTACTTCTCTTATCGTTAGCTCTTACCCATCAACCTATTCCATGTGACACCAGATGATTCTTTCTGGCCTCTTAGTGAGATTCCTTTCTAAAACTGTAAGAATTGCCACTGCAACCAGGTCCTTGATGAATATTGGAGGTCAGAGCTGCTGGGCACACATACTTGGCTTTCTCAGATCCTTTGGGTTTTGGAACTGAAGCCAGAGCTTATCCAGCTTTCAGCTTTCAGGGGAAATTGAAAAGAGCCTACAGGCACCAGATGCAGAAGAGTGGCTGAGCCTTCAGTGCTCTGAGGTTTCTGACAGCATCTTCGGTGTGAAGACAAGAGGTCACTATGCAAAGGATCTGTGCTCAGACCACATATAAAGATAGAACTTTGTCCCACAGTCTCTAGTGACCATTCAGAAAGCCAGCTGATGGCTCTAGTGGCCCCTTCAGTGTAAAGAGGTTCTGACAGCCCTGAGGAGGCAGGAGGACTCTGCTCTGTTTACCATCATTAACACCCATCAGCCCCAGAGCCAGCCGAGGATAAGGAAGAGTGCCTCCCATAGGCCTTCTGGGGAGGACAGTCGCAGCACAGGAAGCCTCAGCAAATGCGGACATGCTCTGTCTTGGAGCATCCAGAAAACTCTATTGCTGGCCCTCCAAAGGGATGCATTGAAACTAAAATGCTTCCTTATATTATCTAGCAGAGTCAGTCTAAAGAAGTAACAATGCTAACTAACCACAGCTGTATTACACTGGGTAGATGTTTACTAAATTAAAGGGAACCTGGTAGAATTGAACTTGTGTAGGATCGGTAATTTTGACAAAGTTTTGCAGTGTGGAGGCATATTAAGGATGAGAAAAGTGTTAAAGTAAAAACTTTTTTAAGAGTACTCACTTAAATTGACTTAGGTAAGGACAGGCTTTTCTACTGAAGAGAGGACTGTTATTTCTCTTCTTTTCCTCTGCCTCAGCTCTGCCCCTTGCACAGACCCCTCCCCATGCAGTTGCAGGTGCCTGGGGACTGAGAAGGAACCGAACCATCAGGAGTTATGTAGCTGCCAGGTTTTTCTTCTTGTCTTTGTCTCATACCCAGGAAATATGCCTGATAAATTAAAAAAAGTGAAAATCCCATACATATTACAAAGCAGGCATGTTTGTTTTTGATGTTTCCTGGTGCCTAGTGACCTTAACCTTGCCCCAGCTCCCAGGAGGTAAACTTCACCCTCCCCAGCCGTCATTTTGACCATGCCTCTTTCTGCATAGAAGGAACATCTTATTTTGTATATTTTCAGAGTCCTGTATCCCCATTTCTAAAGTGACAGGTGTCTAGGCTTATGAGTAATGGGTGTTAGCCTACCTAATGCATTTTTGTTACCCACATTCAGTGTATTCTAACATGTCACGGAGACAGCACTAATTTCATGGTGTGCAGGCTGGACCGGCTGTGACAGAGCCCTAGAGAGCAGATCAGGCCTACGTCCCTCTTCAGTCACTCTGAGGAGGGAGCTGATCATCATCAACCAGCTTTGCACCTTGGGCACGTTATCTCCCTGAGCCTCAGTTTTCTTATCTTTAAATTTGGTGAAATAATAGGAATATGTCACACTTATAGAGTGCTTTCTCTTTGCAAGGCACTGTTTAAAGCATGTCATATCTATTCACTTACAGAAACCTTACAACGAACTTAACTTTAGGTTCATCACTTCCTTCTCTATGACTTCTGTGTATGTGATTTAATCTGGAAAATTTTGCTAATTTTTTTAACATCTAAGAGTTCCTGTAAGTATGCAGGTGAAAAAACAGTGTAAGATGTCCCGTGAATAACGAGTCTGCGTGTGGTAGACGTGTGTACGAAGTGCTGTAACATTCACTGTTACTCTTATTGAGGAAAACTTTAAAGGAGCCTCGTTTGTTTTCCTTCATGAATTAATAAACTTTCTCTTCATTGTTACTCAGTAATCTACCTCAATTTATTAGTTTTGGTGTCTTGCACCTTTAAATAATTATTTAAACCACCTTTCACACTTAATGCAGCCCAGAAAAACTAAGGTATTTGCTGGTGATGGACTCATAACTAAATGGAAATATGTTAAATGGTTATATTTTGCTGATGAGGATGTAAGTACCCTGAGGACTTTGTCCACATCTGTTCCCCACAGCCATGTTCTCAGAGTTTAGAAAGTCTGGCACAGGGCAGGCAGTGGGTTTTTATGGAGCCAATGAGTGAACGAGACAGTAGACACAGATGCACACCCTCTACTTGCTGGAAATGCTCTAAGCAGAGCTGTGAGAAGCTTGTTTGTTTTCTTATCAAATGAATTCATGCAAGTGAATGAATGAGTGCTCTTTGTTAAATTAATATCCACTAAAGAATTTTGAAAACTGTGAAGCACTGCAGAAATAGAGGATGTAACTTTTATTTTCTTTTGAATAAATGTTTGAGGAAAAAAAAGTTTTATAGGACACAATATCAGGCTTTCTAAGTTTGTTCTTAGTTTATTTAAAGAACATGCATGCAAGCAATAACCAGAGCACTGTATCCTATTTGAAAATTGAAAAGGGTCCACGAAGTAAAATGTGAGGAAAATCTGACTTCTCCAATAGTTTGCTGAGTGTGTGGCAGATGTGTTTGTAATTCAGCATAATTGTTTTTCCACCCAAAGCCAAAACTAATCTTTTAACAGCTTCTTACCACATTAGACTCAGTCTTTCACTTTCTATCAATTCCATCTGAAGAGTCATTTTGTCAGTTTAAAAAAAAGCAGAATGACATTCGCCCAGATGTTCCAGGGAAGTGCAGGGAGCTAGTTGGATCGCTGTCCTCTATTCTTAACTTGATGTGTTGGGTGTTAATCCTGGCAACTAGCTAAAGCCCACAGCAGCTTGAAACTACCTCTGTTAGGTCTCTACTCCATGTTTTGTTCATTAAAAACAAACTTTTTATCAGTAAATGAGGGGCTCTAGCTCTGTAATCTAGGTCTCTACCCCACAATGTTCAGTAAGCCACTTAGAAAGTATGAATTGCAGATTTTAATGCTGATGACATACAACTGATAATAAAGTTGTTTATTGCTGATTTTAAAATGTGCTTTACTCAGCCCTGGCCAGTGTCTCTCAGTGGGTTGGAGCATCATCCCATAATGGCAAGGTTGCAGCTTCCATTTCGGGGCGGGGCACATACCTAGGCTGTGGGTTTGATTCCTGTTCCTGGGTCCAGGCACTAAAGATCCCAGATCCTGGCACAGACTGGAGACAACCAGTTGATGCCAAGATACTTCTCTCTCTCCGTTCCTCTCTCTCTAAAAGCAGTGAAAAAAAACTTGTTCTATACAAAATGTCTTCGGGTAAGGATATGTGTGCATGTGTAAACACACACATATGATTTATTTGGAAGTGTAATCTCTCAAGCAAACTATATTAAGTTCTCTTGGCTTGGGAGAACTATATCTTTGTGCTTTTTTTTTCAATTTATATGTCTCTTTTGATCACTTCTGGGAAGTTTTTTGTTTTATTGTTTACTTGTTTTTAGAATGTAACTTTTTTTCTTTAAGCCCCCAAATGAATGAAAATGATTGGTCCAAAGGTTATTGCCTACAACAAATTCACTCTCTGGGGATATTACACTATATCATTAAAAATTATTATAGCTTAGTTTCCAAGCTTTTTCTAAAGATATATCTTAACATATTTTTAGGGAACCTGGTCCATTTCAGATGACCTTAATGTAAATTTCATGAGTGTTCTAGCCTAGTGGTGTCTTTCCCTTTGGTAAATTTAACCACTTATTATACTCTGGGGTGGGGATTGTAAGAATACTAGCAGAGAACAGAGCAGAGACCACAGAGGAATTGCTCTGAACAGAGCAATTCCGGGTTTACCCTCTGAGTATGCTGGCTGCTGTCTGGTGAAAGGATCAGAAAACCTGGACCCAACTGGCTTGAACAATAAGAAGGTTCATTAATTTTACAATACAAGATGTCCTTTTGCAGGGCAGGTTCCAGGCATAATATTTTAGACTCTGTCTGTGCTTTTCTGGGATCCCCCCTTTGGCCCTACCATCCATTGAGGGGTGGCTTTATTCTTGGGCTGGTTAATGAGAGGCTACCACAGTCCTAGGTATCACTTTCGGATATGACAATATTTCCAGAGAAAGTGTGTGTCTCTTTTCCCCCTGCATTTTTTTAAGGGTACGACATTCCTCTGTAACCCCTAGTAAACCTCTCTTGGTGAGAGAGTGGCTAAAATCTGTGATAGGACTGATCCTAAAATCAATCAGTAACAAGGAGACTGGGATTGCCCTGGAAGGTGGGTATAGCCTTTGACTTTTCGGAGGAGGCAGGTTATCCCAATAAAATCAGAGTTTAGTGTGGGTACCCAAGGGCTTGAGCTGTGCCCTTGGGGGAGCATCAAGGGAAGATTTTTGAAAGATAAGAAATGTAAATGAGGTTCTCGACTTGTTCCAAGTGAACAAAAGCAGTCTCTTAAATATTTGAAGGAAAAGAGAATTAGTGAAGAAGACTCTAAAACACAGGGGTTACAGAGCTGAAGTAAATATACATTTTCGGTCATGCCACGCAGGAAAGCATTTTAACTCTAAAAGATTTGATAGTCCCATCCATCTTTCAGTTGGCAAACCAGTAAATAAATAGGGGGAAAGCTTTGGTAATTAGGGGAGTTAATGACATTAGTGCACACAGAGCTTCTGAGTTAGTGGAGCACTTCATCTGTTTTTCCAATTACCTTTTCCCACTATTTAAAAAGTATTGTTAATACTTTTTCACTTGCAAATGATCCTTTTTCTAGGTAGTAAGGTAGATTAGTTAAAAGATAATTGGTAGAATAAAAGATGTGCTTCTAGTTTGCTTCCAATGAAGGGCATGTGGGCTGGTGAGGTGAGCTGGGGCCATGGCACGGCTGGGCACTGTTCAGTAATTCTGAGGGTCACGGGGGTTACCGTTACAGAGCTGCTTCAAGGCCTCTCCTCCAAACTGCTGTAAAGAAATCACCTCTTCAGTGCTGAACTGCTCAGTGTCTTTTATCATATTCCAATGGGTTCATTGCATGTGGTTAATAGATACTTTTTTTCCATTTTTATTCTTAATTCTTATTTTTTAATTCCTTTGGGATTCTTTGTGTTTATTTTGTGGGAAAACATGTAAGAGAAGCATCTTAACTAACAGTGAAAAATTCAAGGGAGGACCTCCCCAAAATGGAAATAGCTTCTGGAGGGCAGGTCCCTGTAGTACAGGCTCCCCCTGTAGTACAGTGTTCTAGGAACCCATCTGTCAGTGTACCAGCTGGTGTTGTTGTGAGAGACTGTGTTCAGCCTCAGTGAATTTTTTTGAAGACTCAACTTGCTTGCCCATTTCATAATGGGTGATTTACAAGTGCACCTGCCCACACTGCACTGAGTGTCCAGCAGTTTTTGACCAACACTGGTGTGGCCCCCATGTCCCACCCTTTCTATTCACCCAGTCTCACCCTGAGCAACTTTTTTCCCTTTGGATGAAAAACATGTGCAAAGGGAAATGTTTTACTGATGGGAAGTGATGAAACAAAAAACTGCAGAAGCACTAAAAGGCATCAAGATCGATGAGTTTGAAAACTGGAGCAGTGGAAAAAACCTTTCGATAGGTGTGTTGCATCAAATGGAGAGTACTTTGAAGGTGCCTGAAGTTTAAACATTTAAGAATAAATACACAAGTTTTTATAAATAAATTCTGTTACTTTCAGGTCCCCCTCATAATTTCATTAAATATTTCTCTTCATGAGGGTCCTTTTTTTGGAAAGAGGGAAGGAATGGAGAGGGCTTTGGTAAAATTCAATCAAATACAGGCCCAAATATGGGAAATTAGCACTTTCTGAGGTAGGTTTTTATAATTTAAGAAAGGGGGGAAGGGGTCAGGGGATGGAGGAGGAGAGGGTAGCTTTGCAATTGACCTGTTCTAAAGAGGTTGAAAAAGAAATGAAGTTTCTTTTATTTTCTGTGGGTGTCTGGCAAAACCTTACTTAATTTCTTTCTTTTAGGTAGGGAAGCCTGCCAGCATGATAAAAAAAGAGTGACTTAAATTTTTTCCTGCATTTTGTGAGGTGAACGTGATAACCACTACACTACGGAAATGCTAAGACTTTTTTCCTGCATTTTGTAATGAATGTAATTTGGCATCCTTTTAGTTTGACAGCAGGCTCTATGTGAATTGTAGATTAGTGAAGAGAATGATTGGTGTAAAGTTTTACCCCACAGCTTGTCATTGTGCATGTGTGAGCACTCACTGGTTCAAAGCCCCTCTGAACTAGTACTTCCCCTAATGCTTCTTAATTTAGTTTTTTTTTCCTTTCTGTGTATGTCTTCTGTGCTGTGTCTCAAAAACCCTACAGTGGACCCCTGCAAGTGACTCAAAATCTGGAAAATAAGCTTTTCTGGCCAATTCTGGTTCACCTCAGTAGTGTTTTAAAGACTTTCTGTGCTAAGTGCAAACATTCATATATCAAATTCTATGGGACCTCCATAATTTTTAATGTGAAAAGAATCTGGTTTTGGTTTCTTTAATCTTTTATGGCCAAATTGGGTCCAGAAGATGAAACTGTGGACCTACACTTTCTAACCAAACAAAGCATTGCTAGTGTAGAGGAAATGTGTGAGATCCTATGCAATCAAATCTCCACGGTATGCTTTCGTTGTAGCAGAGAGATCTGTTTAATACATGAGACAAATACTGCTCTCTGGTCTTAAAAGCACTGAGAACAGACTTCAGGGGTTCAAAGTCTGGTTGTATTTGAGATCTACTTGGAACAGTAGACCTGCATGAAAAAATGTAACGACTCCCTCCTTGCAGTGTGACCGTAGCCAATTTTATAAATGCCACTCAGGTAAGTAAAGAAACCCTTTATGTGTGGCCCACTCTAAGACTTTGACAATATATTTGCATATTTATTATTTTTCCAAAATAAGCATTCTTAAATTGTGACTTGTGGCTGTCCAGAGGATTTGTGAATGAGTTTAGGAAATCTGTGGAACTCTCTGGAATTCTGAGTTCATTTTTCCTTGGTAGAGAAATCTTAATTTGCATTAGATCTGGAAGGAGTAATTAATGACCCTCAGAAGTTATCATTTCTAAAAGACTTACACTCAAGGCAGTTAGAGCCTTTGTTTTTAGAGTTAAATATTGAATAGGGGCTAGAATTGAATTCGAAATATATACAGATATAATATTCCTTACTTTAAAAATTTATATTTTAATCAGCGTTATACATATTTTCATGGTCATTCAGCTCTATGATGTTTATTATACAAATTCAGTGCTTTCCCACTCTATTTCTGTTTTGCATAAGCAACCATTTTAAACTCTCATAGCTATTTCTTTTGGAGTTTACCTCCATATTTCTTGTTTTTAGCAGTGTTAGCTGTATTATCTAGAAGTAAATGTAGCCCTCATAACACCATCCCAAATAGGCCTAGCATATTGCACGTGTTTGCACATGCAAGTACTTGCACACTCACCCAACTTTCCTTCCCCCATTGCTCCAATATATCAACATAGTAGTGTTTAGTTAGCTCAATATTCATGGCTTACAATATTATTCTCATGTCAATTTTGTTCATTGCTAGGTCACACAGTACACTATGACTGTATTTCTTATTTTGTATAACCTTTGTTTCTCTTGGACCTAGTAATTTTCTAATGTTCTGGAGAATAATTCTTGTGATTTTAAAATTTATTCCCAAACTCTCTTCCAGAAATGTATATTTCTTCAAATATACTTGCCTATCAGGCTTCCCATCACTATGGTCACTTGGAGAATACCTCCTGCAGTCTTCTCTCCTGCAGCTGTTCTCTGGGTCTGCTGCCCTTGGATTTGCTTTCATTGTCACCTTGGACTCCTTTCACCCCTCTTCTGACTGCATCATATGGTTGATGGATTTATGCTGTCTTCTATCTTGGTTTGCTCCCTTTTTTATGAGAACAGATTCTTTGATAACTGCCCAATAAAGGTTGCAGGGGTAATAAATTTTTTGAGAATTTGCATGTTAGAAGGATCTTATTCCTCCTACCTGCACAACTGATTGATAGTTTGGCTTGTTATAAGAGTTCTAGGTTGGAAATAATTTTCTCTCAGAATAGTTGAAGATATCTAAACAATAATGTTGTGATAAAAAGTTAGTTATTGATAAAAAGATAAAAAAAAGTCCACAAGATTATTGTTTAAAACAGTGTTTCCAAAATGTATTTTTATAAGTAGAGAATAGTAATATCTTGGTAAAATAGCATATAAAATATCATTAACAAAAGAATTTTTCATGAATCTAGGCAGCAAAATAAAAAGTGTTAGAAAAAGTATAGGTTCCCTGTCTCCCATAAATATCATTAAGTGTTAACTTCCACTGAGTAATAATTTTGCTCAAACAGGAGGCTTATTAGTTGATGGTAGTGATTTAGAATAGATATATATATATTTTTAAGATTTTTATTTATTCATTTTAGAGAGGGAAGGGAGGGAGGGGGGGAGAGAGAGAGAGAGAGTGAAACATCAATGTGTGGTTGCTGGGGGTTATGGCCTGCAACCCAGGAATGTACCCTGGCTGGGAATCGAACCTGGGACACTACAATAGATATTTTCAAACAGTTTTATCTAGTGTAAGTTACAAATGTCAAAGTAATTAAAATAATTGGCCTTCTATATAATATGCTGAAATCATAGAATACTTCCTCTTGGTGATAATGTGCATAATAACTCAAAGGTAACATATTAATAGCATTCATAGAGGTAAATATTGAAAATGTTTCTTAAAAGCAAACTATATCACATTTGACCATTCATAGTTATTTAATGGTAATAGTGCAGTCTTAGTGAGATACTTGAATATTTTGGGAAGTAGTATAGCTTCAAAACTAATATTTTTAATTTATTTTTATTTTGTTATTTGGTCTGGCCAATTATTAAAAAAATGCCTCATCCTTAAATTAAACTTCTTTTCAATCTCTGTATATTCCACTGATGAAAAGGAAAATACAAACAAATCAACACACTCTGTTGTCTTTATCACCATTAATTCCCTTTGATATGTCAATTTTGGGGGGCTAGCTTCAGAGCATCAGTGGAAAGTTTGAAAGAAGCAAGCCTTTTGAACATGAACTTTCATATTAATATACTACAGTCAAATACATTTAAGTAAGTGAGGATAAAGGCCATGCTTTGCATATAGTAGGTAAAAATAAATAGCTTCGATCATCGGTTTCAGATAACATTGATTTCAAATACTTTTATTCTTGTACAACATACGAATTTTTGTATTGTTCAGAAATAAAGGGAATGGCAATGGATGGCATGATTTAAGCAGAACACAGCTATCACTACTAATTGAATTCTATCAGAAGACTATCCAGACAAGGAATAGCGTCGGGTGAAAAGACTTGATAGGTACTACGGCTCCATTTCGCTAAAGCCACAAGGAAATCTCTGGTTTGGGATCTCAAAAACTCTATCCTCAGATCTGATGGCTGTTGCTGAGGCTGATCTTTAAAATAGTGTTTGAAGGCTTTGTCTACTAAGGCTTTTAAAACTGTTACTAAAAAGAGAACATTGTTTTCAAATGTAGTAAAAATACAGCCTTACTGACTTACTTTATAGGTAAGAATGTTAAAATCCAACAATTGGAGCTTATAGGCTATTTTGATTTTTCTCTGTACCATCGTGTAATCGGTATTAACTTTCTATGAATAAACATTGAAGGAGAAGATGATAAACTAAGGATAGCTTATGATGAGTTTGCTGCAATCACAGGTTTAAAGTTATTTGGCATCAGAATCCAGAGAATTTTTAATAGTTGCCCCATAAATTTATTATTTTTTCAAAGCTACTTAACCATGACCATATACACCTCACTGTATGGTTTTCCACTGTTTCACTCAGTAAGAGATAGATACATAGCTAAGTTTTTATATGGAATGGTTGCCACAAACTGGTTTTCAGTGTTGTGCTTACAGGAGTGCCACAAGGACCAGGGAGTAAGAGACTTAATATGGTGACACACACTAAGTAATGTCCTCATCATTGGCCCCATCAACTAGTTTTTCTGTATCAATAAGTAGATGTCCTACTACTCAAAAACATCTCAGATAGACATAATTTTTTTTACATAACCTAATCAGTGATTAGCTAATCAGGCCAGTTTACCTCAAAGAAAATCATTGTTATTTATAGTAGCTGAGCAGTCATTGAAAACTAATTCCAGCATTTGTGGCTAACAGGAAGGAAAATGAAAATAAAAAATTCACAACACAAAAAAAATCATAACAATGATGAATAATGTTAAAATACATTTTAGGAAAAATTACAGCACATCTAAAGATAAAACCAAAATTAAATTCCACCAAAATTGTTAAAATGATAGGCATTCTTTCAATAATCTCATGAACCCCACACTGGGATTGATTCCCACTCTGCATGTTTTCCTACACAGGTGCCCATGGACACTGCTATCTACATTCCCGTGCCTCATTTGCATCTATGTTTGCATTCCTGTACACATCTCTTACACATGATAAGTTTCTCCAGCAGAGGTCTGGTCTTTATTCATGTCCTCACCTTTTACTTTTCTGTTGTTTCTCTTAAAGTCCCTCAGAGTGAAAAATTTCAGAGTGGAGGTCCTGGGGTTACCCCCTCAGGGTCTGCAGATGAGCAGTGAGTTCTGTCTTATGCTGTTCTGGGGTCTCTACCTCACAAAGCCCCAGAGGGAGAGACATGACTTCTAGCCTCTTCTCACTCACTTCCATCATTTAATTGGATACTACCACAAAAACTGGAATCCTAGATGTGAGAGGGCCCAGTCCCATCTTTTTTTTCTTTATTTTTATTGTTGACACTACTCCAAAGATGTCCCCATTTCCCCCTTTTGCCCCTTTCTCCCAGCCCCAGCGCTTTTTCCTCAAGCCATCACCACACTTTTTTCTGTGTCCATGGGTCATATATATATATTCTTTGGCTAATCCCTTCACCTTTCATTCAGTCCCACTTCCCCTCCCCTCTGACAGTTATCAGTCTGTTCCATGTGCCTATGCCTCTGTTTCTAATTTATTCATCTGTTTATTTTGTTCATCAGATTCCACATACAAGGTCTGTCCAGAAGGTATACAACCATGTAATGTGAAAAATAGACATTTATTGAAGAAGATACATGATACAAGAAACATTGAACATAGGACAATGAAACTTTAATTCCCTTCAAAGTAGACACCTTGGGACTTTGCACAGTTCACCCAATTGCCATCAGCTACCCTGTTTTACTTTCCTGAGTCCCATTGATGGTCATATATTGCCTCCCTTTCAAAGGTGATTTTAGTTTTGGGAAAAGCCAAAAGTCACAGGGTGCCAAATCTGGGTTGCAGGAGAGTTGAGTTTCCTGGGTGTTTGATGTGTTGCCAAAAACTCTGCATGAGATATGAGGCATGAGTGGGCTCATTGTTGTGGTGAAGCTGCCAATTACCAGTTGCCCATAGCTGTGGCCTTCTGAATCATCTGAATAGTTTCCAGAGAGGAATGTTCAAGCTTCTTGCAAAATTGGATGCAGATTCCTTGCTCTATTTACTTAGTCATTTTAAATGTGACAGCCACACAGTACACATGCTCACTCAATGGCGTCTATCGCCCCCACTAACCAGTACAGTGAAGTCATCATTGTTAATACATGCACATCCCAGTTCACCCTCTTTGACTGCCAGATTACATTGATGTCATGCAAATCATTCTTGTTATATTAAAAATGGCTGGACCTTTTCCAGACAGACCTTGTATGAGTGAGATCCTATGGTATTTGTCTTTAAACTCTTCATCTTCAACTGATTCTTCTTTAGGTAAGTAATAAACTTTGATATTTTTCAGTGTTATCAAGAATCCATTCCTTCAACTACTGTCATTTCTTTAGAATGAGGTTGTCAAGCTTTTGGAATTACAGGTACAATAATTTACCTTGATAAATATTATCCTCATACACTTAGCTTCTAAGAATTTAAGTGTATGCTGAAAAGGTGAAATAGAATGAAGCAACAATGAATTGTGTTCTCTATGGTATGGCCACCTGTTCAAAACATTTTCATCATGCATATAGCATTAAAACTGTTCATCAATGTAAGAAATTATTTAAAAAAATTTTTTTTAAAGATTTTATTTATTTTTTGGAGAGGGGGGAAAGAGGGAGACAGAAAAGGAGAGAAGCATCAATGTGTGAGAGAAACATCAATAAATTGCCTCTTGCATGCCTGCAACTGGAGATCTGGACTGCAACTCAGGCATGTGTCCTGACCAGGAATTTAACAGGTGACCTTTCATTTTGTGGGAAGATGCCCACCAGAGACACACCAGTCAGGGCAAGAGATAATATTTTTAAAAATCCAGCCAAGATGGAAGTATAGGTAAATATGCTTCACCTCCTTGCACAAAGGATAACCACCAATTTAAAAACTAAAAACAACCAGAACTATCAGAAATTGAACTGTGACAGCCAAGGAGTTAAAGAAGAAACATTCATCCAGACTGGTAGGAGGGGTGGAGATGGGCAGCCAGGGCATAGAGGACATGCACTGAGGTGGCGGCTGATGGACCAGGTGGTCCCACATTTGCATACAGATAAAATCTTGGGAGAACAACCAGGAAGCAAGCATTCCTAGCCCAGGACAGACCATAATCTCTGGCTGTAAAAACTGTGGGGGTTGCAGTGGTGGAATAAACTGCTAGTCTCCCAGGAGAGTCCACCTCAGGGGACCATGTGTTCCTAGAATGTACACAAGCCCCTTCACTCAGGAATCAGCACCAGGACAGCAACTGGAAGGGTGCCATTTGCTTGTGGGAAGTAGAAAAGTGACTGAAAGTAGATTGAGAGCTGAGCAAGCAGCATTGTTCCCTCTCTGACTCCTCCCCCACATACATTGCTACAATGTGGCAAAGGTTTCCCTTTCCTGGTGAATACCTAAGACTCCATCCCTTACAACATAACAGGTGCACTGAAAAATTGGGGAGACAAACAAATATGGCCTAAATGAAAGAACAGATCAACTCCAGAAAAAGAACTAAGCCACAAAGGGCTAGCCAACCTATCAGATGCAGAGTTCAAAACACTGGTGATCAGGATGCTCACAGAAATGATTGAGTACAGTCACAAAATAAAGGAAGAAGTGAAGGCTATACAAAGTGAAATTAAGAAAAATATACAGGGAACCAGCAGTGAGGGGAAGGAACCTGGGATTCAAATCAATGATTTGGAACAAAAGCAAGAAATAAACATTCAACTGGAAAGAAAGAAGAAAGAAAATTTCAGAAAAAATGAGGAGAGGCTTAGGAACCTCTAGGACAACTTTAAATGTACCAACATCTGAATGATACGGCTGCCAGAAGGAAAAGAGGAAGAGCAAGAAATGGAAAACTTATTTTGAAAAATAATGAAGGAAAACTTTGCCAATCTAGTGAAGGAAATAGACATACAAGTCCAGGAAGCTCAGAGAGTCCCAAACCAGTTGGACCCAAAGAGGAACACACCAAGGCACATCATAATTAAAATGGCAAAGATTAAAGAGAGAATCTTAAGAGCAGCAAGAGAAAAGAAGAGAGTTACCTACAAAGGAATTCCCATAAGATAATCAACTGATATCTCAAAAGAAACCTTGCAGGCAAGAAGGACTGGGAAGAAGTATTCAAAGTCATGAAAAGCAAGAACCCACATCCAAGATTACTCTATCCAGCAAGCTATAACTTAGAATGGAAGGAGAGATAAAGTGCTCCCCAGATAAGGTAAAGGAGTTCATCATCACCAAGTTCTTATTATATGAAATGTTAAAGGCAATTATTTAGGAAAAAGAAGAAATTCAAAACTATGAACATTAAATGACAACAAACTCACAACTATCAACAGGTGAACCTAAAAAAACAAAAACAAACTAAGCAAATAACTAGAAGAGGAATAGAATCACAGAAATAGAGATTATATGGAGGCATATCAGCAGGGAGGGGGAGGGGGAGAATGGAGGAAAGTACAGGGAATAAGAAGCATAATTGGTAGGTACAAAATAGACGTGGGGAGGTTAAAAATACTATAGGAAATGGAGAAGCCAAAAAACTTATATGTACAACCCAGGGACATGAATTAAAGGGGGGCAGGTTGCTAGAAGAAATGGGAGTACTGGGTGGAGGGGGGCAAAAGGGAGAAAAAATGGGATAACTGTGACAGCATAATTAGTAAACTATACTTAAAAAAACTATGCAGTTGATTGTATTAGCAATGTGTAAGTCACAGTTGACTCTCTTTAATATTAACTCTTAAAGCCTCAATGGAGATAGTTTTTTCAATTTTATCCATTCTGTGTAAAATTATTGTGAGTTGGAGATCAGTCAAGGATAGGCTATCTATGAATATAGATTTTTCAATCATTAGTATGAATTCAGAAAACATTTTCACTGGACTTGATTGGGAAGATTTTTAAATCCAAAAAAGCCAAGAGTTCCTAGATTAGTAAACTGAGCAAGCTTCTTAATATCTTTAATGAAGTTTGTTTTAATGGCAGACAAGTTAGAGAGTGGGTACCAACTGACTATCTGGCCCATGATCATGCCTTCTAAGTTTTAAAATAAGAGTTTTAAGGGGTGGGGAGAAAATACAGACAACTTTAATTGAACAACAATAAAGTAATTTAAATAGAAATTTTTTAAAAATAAAATAAAATCAGAGCTTTATTGAGATATAATTCATACACCATAAAGTCCATCCATTTAAAGTACACAATTGAGTCATTTTTAGTATATTCACAGAATTGTGCACTCATCACCATGACCTAATACCTAAACATTTTCATTATACCCAAAAGGAACCTTGAAGCATTAGCAATCATTTTCCATTTCCCACATCCCCTACTAACCACAAATCATCTTTATGTTTGCATTAATTGGCCTATTCTGGACATTTCATGGAAATTGAATCATAAAATACGTGCTTTTTTGTGATTGGTTTTATTTTTTTTCACTTAGCATAATGTTTCCAAGCTTCATCCATTTTGCAGTGCTAACTTCCTTTGTTTTTATAGATAAATGATATTACATTGTATGGGCATAATAACTTTGTTTATCCATTTATCAGTTAATGGGCATTTAGGTTCTCCTTTTAGCTATCATGAATAAAGTTGATGCAGACATTCAAATACACATTTTTACATGGATATATGTTGTCAGTTCTCTTGCATGCGTACTCAGGAGGGGAAGCGTGGGTTGTAAAGTAACCCTAGGTTCAACAGTTTGAGTAACTGTCAGAGGGGCTGTATCATTTTACAGTCCCTCCAATAATATTTAAGGATTTCAATTTCTTTATAGCTTTGCTAACACTTGTTATTGTGTGTCTTTTCTTTCTTAAATTATAGCCACCTTGGTGGATGTGAAGGAGTATCTGAATTATATTTTGGTTTCTGTCCTTTAATGACCTGTGTTGCTGGGCATCTTTTCATGTGCATCATGGCAATTTGTGTGTCTTCTTTGGAGAAATGCCTATTCAAATTCTTTGCTGATATTTTAATGAGTTTACTTGTCATTTTGTTATTGAATTATAATTTTCTTTTTACATTTTGGATACAGGTTGTATTAGTTATATGATATTTTTAAATAAGATAACTTTCAAATATTTTCTCCTATTTTGTGGGGTATTTTTGAAGGAACTTTTTATTGTCTTCTGGAGTCAAGTTCTCTATGGAAGAGTCCAGTGCTATTGTAATATTTATTCCTTTTCACAAGACCTTCTCTCTTTTTCTCTCTCTGATTTTAGGATTACTATTTTGTCTTTAGTGTATATTAATTTTTGGATAATGTACATTAAAAATGGTAATTAAAAAATCCATTGTGTTGGGATTATATTTTTACTATGGTAATTTCCAAATATACACAAAAGTAAAAAAGTATAATGTAATGAATGTCTATATATAGTCACCTGGATTAAATAATTAAAACATTTTGCCACCCTTGCTTCATCCATCTGTTTCTTTTAAAATTTTTCCTGGAATATTAAAAAGGTAATATAAGATCTATTATTTTACCCATAAGTCCTTCAACATGCATGTCTAAGAGATGAATTTTCTCTTAACATATTTATGATGTCATTATTACCTCTATAAAAATAAATAATAGTGCCTTAATGTTATCTAATTGTTCATTTATAGTCATATTTCTTCTAATGTTTAAAGATTTTATTTACAACTGGATGACATAGTTTACTTAGTCATACCCCTATTGATAGACATCTGGATTATTTTCAGTCTTTTATTATTACAAATAACTTTATAATAAATATCCTTGTGCATGTGTCATTTGGCATATTTGCAAGTATTTCTTTTGGATAAAATCCTAGTGTATGATTGCTTGCTCTAATGGTAAATGCATGTATATTTTGTTAGGTAGCCCAATATCCTTACATGAGTGTTGTATAATTTTGTATTCCCTTGGTACATACATTAATCTAGAAACACATATCCTTCACTTCTCTTTTGTCTCTTATCTCATTCTTTGGAATTCCTGGTATATAGGTACATTCCCTTCTATCATGATCCTTTAATCCTGTCATGCCCATCCCTACCCCCATTTTCCATTTTATTTTTTTCTTTTATTTTCTGGGATAATTTTCTCCACTTCATCTTCAAACCTGTCTACCAGATTTCAGTTGCAGCTGTCATATTTTAATTTTCAAGAGCATTTGGTTTTGTTTTCAAAATGCTCTCTTTGTAGTCTTCTATTTTTATTTGTGGGAGTTAATTTCAATCAGTAATTCATTTAACAATAATAATGAAGCACAAATTATTATGTCCCAGGTATTGTTCTAGGCACTGTAGAATTGGCAGTGAATCAACAGTTAAAATCTCTGTCCTCAAGGAGCTCACAATAAAATAGTGGTAGGACATATTTGTAAATATTCAATGTGTCAGGTAATAAGACTATGGAAAAAAAACATGCATAGTAAAGGAGCATGACAGTGACTGGAAGAGGGGCTGCTGTGTTACTTAGGGGATTCAAGAAGGCCTTCACTGATCAGGCGATATTTGCAAACAGAGTAGAAAAAAAGGAGCAACTAAGGAGTGACATGGGGAAAAGAGCTTTTTAGGCAGAGGGGACTGAAAGTAGAAAGGTCATGAAGCAGGGATATGGAAAGTTTAAGGAAAATCAGAGAGACCAGCATGGTGGGAACAGAGTCAGCAAGGTGGGAAAGTGATGAGAGATAATATCAGAAAGAAAGAAGGGGTGTGACATCGTAGAATATTGTGATCACTGGGATGGCATTATCTGACTTACACTTTTAAAATATTCTGGCATCCTCACAGCCAGTCAGCCTAAAGTAAGCCCCACCCCTTGAGGTGCCAACAGCAATCAAGGCTCAACTACAACAGAGGGACACATACAACCCACACAAGGAACACTCCTTGAACACTGGCTCAGGTGACCAGGGATACTGCACCATTGGGCCTTACAGGACACCACTGCATAAGGCCAACCTGCCAAGGCTGGGATGCATAGAAGATATACCTAATGTATAGAAATACACACACAGTGGCAGCCAAAATGTGGAGACAAACATGTCCCAAATGAAAGAACAAGAGAAAACTCCAGAAAGGGAACTAAATGAAATGAAGCCAAACAATCTACTACATATAGAGTTAAAAAAAACACTAAGGATGCTCAATGAGCTTAGAGAAAGAATAGATGAACTCGAAGAGAACTTCAACAAAAAGATAGTAAACATTAAAAATGACACAGAAACCATAAAAAGAATCAGTCAGAAATGAAGAATGCAATAAAGAATAAGAAATAAGAATGCAATGAAATGAAGAATACACTAAAATAAATCAACAGATTAGATGAAGCAGAGGATCAAATCAGTGATTTGTAAGACAAGGTAATTGAACACTCCCAGTCAAAAAGGCAAAAGAATCCAAGAAAAATGAGGATAGTTTGAGGAAACTCTGGGGCAAAATCAAGCTTACCAACACTTGCATCATTAGAGTACCAGAGGGAGAGGAGAAAGAGCAAGAAATTGAAAACCCATTTGAAGACAAAATGACTGAAAACTTCCTTAACTGGCGAAGCAAATAGACATACAAATCTAGGAATAACAGTCCCAAACAAGATGAAGCCAAGAGGCCCACACCAAGAAACATCATAATTAAAATGCCAAAAGTTAAAGACAAAGAGAAACTCTTAAAAACAATAAAAGAAAAGCACTTGCCAAGTGAGCTCTCAAAAGACCATCACCTGATTTTTTTAAAGGAAATTTTCAGGCCAGAGGCAGTGGCAAGAACTATTCAAAGTGATAAAAAGCAAGGACCTATAGCCAAGATTATTCTACCCAGCAAAGCTATCACTTAGAATTGAAAGATAAAGGGCTTCGCAGAAAGAAAAAAGCTAAAGGTCTTTACCATCACCAAGCCAATATTAAAAGAAATATTAAAGGGACTTCTTTAAGAAGAAGAATGGGAAAAAAAGAACAAATACAAATAATAAAATGGTAATAACTACATATTTATCAATGATCAGTTTAAATGTAAGTGGATTAAATACTTGAATCAAAAGACACAGGGTGTCTGAATGGATAAGAAAAAAAGACCCATACATGTGCTGTCTCCAAGAGACCCACTTCAGATCAAAGGACACATAGAGACTGAAAGTAAAGGGATAGAAAAAAATATCTCAGGGAAACAAATGAAGAAATGTTGGGTACCAATACTTATGTCACACCAAATACACTTTAAAACAGAGGCTATAACAAAAGACAGAGAAGAACATTTAATAATGATAAAAGAATCAGTCCAATAAGAGGATACAACACTTTTAAATACTTATGCTACCAATAGAGGAGCACATAAATATATAAACCAAATAATGATGGACATGAAGGGAGAGGTTGGCTGTAATGCAGTAATTGTAGGGGGCTGTAACACCTTACTAACATCAATAGATGGATCATTCACACAGAAAATCTACAATGAAATAAGAGCCTTAAGTGACACTTTAGAGCAGATGGATTTAATTGATATTTTTAGAGCATTTCACCCCAAAGCAGTAGAATAGACATTCTTTTCAAGTGCACATGGAACATTTTGCAGCTTAGACCACATGTTAGGACATAAAACAAATTTCAATAAATTTAAGAAGATTGAAATCATATCAAGCAACTTCTCTAGCCACATGGTATGAAACTAGAAAATAATTACAAGAAAAAAACCCCTAAAAAACATTCAAACACACAGAGCCTAAATAACATGCTTCAAAATAATGACTGGGTTAACAATGAGATTAAGGAAGAAATCAAAAGATACCTTGAGACAAATGAAAATGAAAACACAACAACCCTACATGTATGGTGCACAGTGAAAGCAGTTCTAAGAGGGAAATTCATAGCAATAAATCCAACCTCAAAAACAATATAAATCCTAAATAATGTCTAACTTTACACATAAAGGAACTAGGAACAGAATAACAAAGAAAGGCCAAAGTGAGCACTGGAGGAATAATAGCTATCAGATTGGAAATAATCAAAATAGAGCCCAAACCACAAAAGGTCAATGAAAAATAGAGCTGTTTTTTCTAAAGATTAAGAATTGATAAACTTTAACCAGATGGATCAAGAAAGAAAGAGAAAGGACCTAAACAAATAACAATTAGAAATGAAAGAGGAGAATAAAAACTGAAATTTGATACTTTGCAAAGAAATGCAAAGTATTATAGGAAAATACCACAAACAAGTACATGCCAACAAATTGGACAATCTGGAAGGCACGGATAAATTCCTAGAACCATACAATCTCCCAAAACTGAATCAAGAACAAACAGAAAATCTGAACATATCAATAACAACTAATGAAATAAAATCAGTAATCAAAAAACCCCAACAAACAAAAGTCTGAACCAGATGTCTTTACAGATAAATTTTACCAAACATTTAAGGGACATTTAACACCTATACTTCTCAAACTATTCCAAACAATTTAAGAGGAGGGAAGGCTCCCAAGCTCATTTAAGAAGGCCAGCATTACCCTGTTTCCAAAACCAAACAAAGTCATTACAAAAGAAAATAATATGCTAATAGTCCTGGTGAATATAGATATAAAACATTAGTAAATTGAAGTCAGGAAAACATTTTTTAAAAAATATATTTTGATTATGCTATTACAGTTGTCCTATTTCCCACCTTCACTCCCCTCCACCCTGTACACCCTCTCCCACCCACATTCTCTTCTTTAGTTCATGTCCATATGTCATAAGTTCTTTAGCTTTTACATTTCCCATACTATTCTTGCCCTCCCCCTGTCTATTTTCTACCTACCATCTATGCTACTTATTCCCCATACCTTTCCCCCCTCTCACCTCCTCCCACTCCCCTGTTGCTAACCCTCCATGTGATCTCCATTTCTGTGGTTCTGTTCCTGTTCTAGTTGTTTGTTTAGTTTCTTTTGGTTTTGTTTTAGGTGTGGTTGTTAATAATTGTGAGTTTGCTGCCATTTTACTCTTCATATTTTTTATCTTCTTTTCTTGGATAGTCCCTTCAACATTTCATAAAATAAGGGCTTGGTGATGATGAACTCCTTTAACTTGACCTTATCTTAGAATCACTTTATCTGCCCTTCTATTCTCAATGAAAGCTTTGCTGGATAGAGCAATCTTGGATGTAGATCCTTGCCTTTCATGACTTGGAATACTTCTTTCCAGCCCCTTCTTGCCTGTGAGGTCTCTTTTGAGAAATTAGCTGACCATCTGATGGGAGCTCTTTTGTAGGTTACTGTCTCCTTATTTCTTGCTGCTTCTAGGATTCCCTCCTTCATTTTAATCTTGGGTAATGTAATTATGATGTGCCTTGGTGTGTTCCTCCTTGGGTCCAACTTCTTTGGGACTCTCTGAGCTTCCTGGACTTCCTGGAAATCTATTTCATTTGCCAGAATGGGGAAATTCTCCTTTATTATTTGTTCAAAGAACTTTCCCACTTGTTGCTCTTCCGGCCAAGATGGAGGGATAGGTGGATACACTGTACCTCCATGCACAACCAAGATAGGGACAACAACAATTTAGAAACAGAATAACATCCAGAACTGACAGAAAATTGATCTGAATGGAAGTCGGATAACCAAGAAGTTGAAATAGACCCTTTCATCCAGACCGATAGGAGGGGCAGAGATGAGCAGCTGGACACAGGTCGAGGTGGAGAGCAGAGAGAGTTGGGACTGGGTGAGTAAGGCATCCAGGGCACACAAGACCGCAGCGGGTGGACCCTGAGTGCGCAAGTGGCAGCTGGTAGACCCTGGCCGAGGGGTGGCAACTGGCAGACCCAGTGAGGTGGCGATTGTAAAGCAAGGGAGTGGGTACAACCCAGGATCCCAGCGCTGGGAAGTAGAGCCTCGGGACACTGATTGAGGACACCTGTGGGAGTTGAGTTGCACAGAGAGACATCCAGCTTCACAGGAGAGGTCCTTGGAGGGTCCCACAGCGTGCACAAGCCCACCCACATGGGAATTGGCACTAGAGGGGCCCAGTTTGCTTGGGGGAAACAGCAGAAGGGACTGAGGTCCCATGGAGAACAGAGCAACCACCATTGTTACCTCTCAACCCCGCCACCACATACAATGTCACAACTCAGTGACTGGGGTGCCCCACCCTGGTGAACACCTAAGGCTCCGCCCCTTACTGTACCAGGAAAACATTTTAAAAAATCATATACCATGATCAAGTGGGATTTATTCCTTGGATGCAAGGATGTTTCAATATCTGCAAATCAAGTAGCATGGTATAACACATTAAAAATCATATAAAATAATATAAAAGGTTAAAAATCATATAAATATATCAAAAGATGCAGAAAAAGCATTTGACAAAATCTAGCAAAGTGGGAATAGAGGGAACAGATCAACATAATGAAGTCCATATATGACAAATTCACAGTTGACATCATACCCAACAGGGAAAAGCAAAAAGTATTTTCCTTAAGATCAGAAAAAAGACAAGGATGTCACTTTCACCATTTTATTCAACATAGTGTTGGAAGTCCTAGCTATAGCAATCAGACCCCCAAATAAATAAGTAAGTAAATAAATAAATAAATAAATGGTGTCCAAACTGAAAAGGCATCCAAACTGGAAAGAAAGAAGTAAAGCTGCCATTATTTGCAGATATATAGAGAATTTCAGAAAGAAAGAATCCTAAAGAATCCACAGGAAAACTATTAGCATTTTTAAATGAATTCAGTAATGTGTCAGGATACAAAATTAATATTTAGAAATTAGTTGCATTTTGTAGACCAACAGCAAACTAGCAGAAAATAAAATTAAGAAAGCAATCCATTTTACAATTATATCAAAAGAACATACATAGGAATAAATTTAACCAAGGAGGTAAAAGACCTGTACTTAGACAATTATAAACATTGAAGAAAGAAATTTAAGATTCAAATCAAAGGAAGCATATACAGTGCTCTTGTATAGGAAGATTTAACATTGTTAAAATGTCCATAGTACCCATGGCAATCTATAGATTCAATACAATCCCTATCAAAATACCAACTGTGATTTCCATAGAACTAGAACAAATAATTCTAAAATTTATATGGAATCACAAAAGACCTCGAATAGCCACAGCAGTCTTGAGAAAGAAGAACAAAGTTGGAGATAATCATGCTACCTGATAAGAAACTATATTATTATACAAGGATATAGTAATAAAAACAGCATGGAGCTGACATAAAAACAGACACACAGAGCCCTGGCTGGTGTAGCTCAGTGGATTGAGCACGGGCTGGGAACCAAAGTGTCCCAGGTTCGATTCCCAGCCAGGGTACATTCCTGGGTTGCAAGCCATAACCCCCAGCAACCGCACATTGATGTTTCTCTCTCTCTCTCTCTCTCTCTCTCTCTCTCCCTCCCTTCCCTCTCTAAAATGAATAAATAAAATCTTAAAAAAAAAAAAAACAGACACACGGACCAGTGGAACAGAATAGAGAGTCCAGATAAAAACTCACACCTACATGGTAAACTAATGTATGACAAAGGAGGCAAGAATACACAGGGGGTAAAAACAGTCTATTCAATAAATCAATAAATGACATTGGAAAAACTGGACAGATACAGGCAAAAAATTAAATAAGACCATTTTCTTATACCATATAAAAAATAAACTCAAAATAGATTATTAAAGACTTAACTATAAGATTTGAAACTATAAAATTCCTAGAAGAAAATGTAAGCAGTAAATAAACTCTTTGGCATTGCTTTTAGTAGTATATTTTTTAAATCTATTGACTCGGGCAAGGGAAACAAATGGAAGTACATCAAACTAAAGAGTTTTTGCACAGTGAAAGATAACATCACCAAATAAAAGGACAACCCACTGAATAGGAGAAGATATTCAACAATCATATAACTGATAAAAGGGGTTAATATCCAAAATTTATAAAGAACTCATACAACTCAACACCAAAAAAACCCAAACAATCCAATTAAAAAATGGGCAAAGGACCCAATAGACACTTCTTCAAGGAGGACATACAGATGGCTAATAAATGTGAAAAGATTCTTAACATCATTAATAATCAGAGCAATGCAACTGAAAACCACAATGAGATATTACCTAACACCTGTCAAATGGCTATTGTCAGTAAATCAATAAGCAAGTGTTGATGAGGATGTGGAAAAAAGGGAACCCTCATGCACTGTTGGTGGTAATACAAATTGGTACAGCCACTATGAAAAACATTATGGAGGTTCATCAAAAATTAAAAATAGAACTACCTTATGACCCAGATATTCCACTTCAGATATGTATCTGAAGAAAACCAAAATATTAATTTGAAAAGATATATGCACCCCTATAGTTGCAGCATTATTTACAATAGCCAAGAGAAGGAAGCAACTTAAATGTCCATATATATATAATGGAATATTATTGGGCCATAAAAAAGAGTGAAATCTTACCAGTTGCAACAACATAGATGAACCTAGAGGGTATTATGGTAAGTTTAATAAGCCAGGCAGAAAAAGACAAATACCATATGATTTCACTTATGTGTGCAATCTAAAACACAAAATAAAACAAAGCAGCAGAAGAAATAGATACAGAGAACAAACTGATGGTTGACAGATGGGAAGGAGGTTGGGGGTTGGTGAAAAAAGTGAAGGGATTAAGAAGTAGAAATCTGCAACTACAGAATAGTCATGGGGGAATGTAAAGTACAGCATAGGTAATACAGTCATTAATATTGTAATAACCATGTATGGTGTCAGCTACTAGATTTATCAGGGAGGTCCCTTTGTAAGTTACGTAAATATCTAACCACTATTCTGTACACATGAAATTAATAAAATGTCGAATGCCAACTGTAATTTTAAAGTAAAAAATAGTTAAAAATAAAATAAGGTATCACTCTGGCTGCCCTGTGGGGAATAGACAGTTGGAAGGGAATGGTGGAAATACAGGGAATAGATGGGAGGCTGTTGCAATAGTGCAGATGAGAGGTATTGGTGACACACCCCTGAATAATGGAGTAAGAAGTGCCCAGATTCTGAATATGTTTTAAAAGAGGAGCTGGTAAGACTTGATTGCACGACAAGAGCCAAGGTCTGACTGCAGTGGATTCAAGGGGGATTGAAAGAGAGGAATTGGATATAGCCAGTGTAGGTGTTCTTTTGTGGGTTTTCCTGAAAGGGTGACAGAATGATGCAGTAATAGCTAGAGATATACATGAGTTGAGGGTGTTATCCCCCCTACCTCCTCTTTTTTCCCTCGTCTTTCTCCTTCACCTCCTTCTTCTTAATTGAAGTGCCCAAGGGAATAATTGACGTAAAGGAGGTAATTGATGACAGTATAGGGAGTGGGCAATTATAGCACATCTGCTCTTGCGTAGATAGGGGTAGTGGTGGAATCCAATAAATATTGAACAAGTTGTCCTTGGAATGAAGCTAGGATCACTCATCCATTTTTAATGGAAGTAAAGGTAGAGTATAAGGGTACAGGTGCAGGTAGACTAGGAGACTTGGTGGTAGTACCATGTAGATCTTTTCCAACTATTTCTGTTGGTGAAATAAGAAGCAAGAACATCAGCTGAGGCTGAGGATGGGGATGAAAATGTTACAGGTTTGCGGGAAAGCAGGTGGTTGGAAATGTTAATCTAGAAAAATATAAGTGAAAAAGAAAGAAGGAAGTGTTTTACTGCTGCAGATCAGCTCTAAAGTCCCATTTGGGGGTACTAATCACAAGTTTAAAATAAGGCTACTAGGCATGATTGCCTGTTTTTTTTTCCCCCTCAGCCATATTCAGCTGCACTGGCACATGTGTGGAGAGGACAGAACTGGGGTTTGCCTGAGAGAGTATAAGAGAGTTGAGCATGCATGCAGGACTGTAGTAAAGGACTCTGGAGGCAGGTGGCTTGAGGAAAGGATTGTTGGAAGAGGGCAGTTTGAGGAATGAGCAGGCAGGGTATTGGATAGATCATTTACTTATTGACACTGCTAAGTGTTATGACTGGAATAGTCTTGAAGAAAGTGACCACAAGTTAGATGCTAAAATCTTCATGGGATGAAGGGAAGCAACCCAGAGAAGCCTAATTAAGATGGTGGATAATAGGGTGTTCATGCTTGAACTTCAGAGGAATTGAGGGGAATTAGGGAGGAGAGACAGAAAAGACGAAATGGTGATGGGGAGTAGCGAGGTGACCCTTCTTTCCTCCAGGCTTTCTGGTATGGGAGATAAAGCAGCCACCATTTGCAGAGAGCTCTTGAGAAGCTATAGCTGCAGGAGAAGCATTGTCTCTCTGAAGACCAGGAAGCAAAGGGAATTTTCAGAAAAGAAGTTAAGGTTGTAGGAGGTTTTGCTAGTGATTGAGGTTGTATTTAATCTTAGATTCCAGAGATTTCAGTGGAGGCTTAGGGGTAGGGAACAGAATGTGGTTTGGCCAACTTAAGAATATACAGAGGCATTGGGCTGAAATTCTGGTCTTGTTCTTCTCAGTCACCAAAGGATACAGGTTTATGCCTAAAGCAGTAGAATTTTAGGGAGGCAGTTTCTGCCATGAGCACTGGGTTCTGTGGGATCTGTCTTCAGTCCCACCTATGGTGGTGTGGAAGCTTGTGTCAATGGGAGTATGTGGAGTCTCCTGAGAGAATGGGAGCACAAGAAAACTTGGAGGGAGCGTTGTTTACTCTGGACAATGGTGCTACCTAGGACAGGCCTGAGGCAAGGTTCCTGGGAGGAGATTGAGCTGTTGGGCCTCTTAGCATTATCTCCTCCTCTATGTATGAGAATATCATATATAGCGTGGCTTGTTGTTTGTTGTTTTCTGTTTCTCATACTGTCTGTTTCTCAGGGTTATTTTTTCCTGTTTGTTTTGAACTCTGTTTTGAAGGTCTCAGGGAAGAGTACAAATGGAAACCCATAAACTACATCTGTATAAACATAAAAGTTATAAATAGTGTTAACAAATTATTAATGTAACATGTTCTACTTTGACAACTATACCTTGATAATAACTGGGAAATTCAGGCTCAAACTTATTGTGGTAATCATACTATAATATACAGGGTGGGAAAAAAGTAGGTTTACAGTTGTTTTCATGGAAAATAATATAACCATTAATAAATAATAATATGAGAATAAACTGTTTTGCATGCTCACAACTGTAGACATACTATTCCCCCACCTTGTATAATGTATAAAATCAACATGTTGTACACCTTAAACTTATACAGTGCTATATGTCAGTTATACCTCAATTAAGAAAATCAAATTTAGAATTCTTTGGGGGAAGGGGCTGAGGACTCACCTTTCAGTGTAGACCTCTGCTAAAGCTCAAATGTTTTCAGAACTATGAGGTTAGTCTGGGAAAAGTGCAGCCATTGTTACTATAATGAGAATGGTTTGCACAACATCGATGTGACCTGGCAGCCAAGGAGAATGGACTGGAATGTGCATGCGTGAACAATGACTTCACTGTACTACTTAATGGGGGTGTTGAGTGAGTATGTGCACTGTGTGGTCATCACATTCAAAATGAATGAGTGAGTAGAGCAAGGAATCTGCATCAAATTGTGTGTGAAGCTTGCACATTTCTCCATGGAAACTTTTTGGATGATTCAGAGGCTGCAGCTATGGGCAGCTGGTGATCAGCAGCTTCATCCTGACAACATACTCACTCATGCATCACATCTCACACAGAGTTTTTTGGTGAAATATCAAATCACCCAGGTGACTCAGTGCCCCTACAGCCAAAATTGGTGCCCTGCAACTTCTGACTTTTCCCAAAGCTAAAATCTCTTTTGAGAGGGAAGAGATTTCAGACCATTGGTGAGATTCAGGAAAATATGGCAGGGCAACTGATGGTGATGGAGACACGTGTGAGGTCCCAAGGTGCCTACTTTGAAGGGGACTGAGACATCATTGTCCTATGTACAATGTTTCTTGTATCTTCAATAAATGTCTCCATTTTTCATATTAAATGGCTTACCTTCTGGACAGACATCATGTATCCCTACACTCAGCTATGCCTGGTCACCATATTTAGAGTCTCTCTAGAGACTACATCTCCAGTCTTCCACCTGAGTGCATTAAGGCCAGTCCCCAGGCTATGGTTTGGGTGGCAGGTCTGGACATCTGTCTACTTCTCTAACTTCTATCTGATTCTTTTTCTTTCAGCCCCACATGAAGTATGCCCCATGCACCTAACTTCTCATCCATTCTGCTTTGATTTGACATGTTTCAGGGTCTCACACCACTTTTTTACTTTTCACAAGTCTTATTCATCTGCTTTCCAGCTTCCACAATCTTTTTTGCTGTCATCTCTTGTCTGATTCTCTTTGTACTGCCAGGTTTATGCTTAGTTTTTTTTTTTTTTTTAAACTGTCACTTTACTGGACTTTTGGAAAGTAGATGAAATAAATATGTTCCTTTAACTTTAACTGGAATTATTAACCTTTCTTTTTCATTGGTTCTTACCCCAAGCAAGATACTGCACAGGTATGTAGGATGACAATATACTGTTTAAAAAGAGAAATACTTGGGGGTCTCTATTCAACACAGTACAAGTTTTCAAATGTTTTCCACTGAACTGGTTTGCTGACTGAATCATTTTGTTTATTTGAGCACAATAGTTGAATAAGAAGGCTAAGAGTCTAATGTGGTTTGACTCTCTAAACTTTCTAAGGGGCATAGTAGATATTTACTTTGTGTATCTGTCTATAATACACCAACACTTTCTGGCAATCCATTTTTTTTTCCATTGGGAACTACTACCCCTCTCCCACTCTCTGTCCAAGTGTTTAAATAAGCCTGGAACTTCGAGATACTCATGATTCATCTTGTTTAAAGTGTCGAATTCACCCCCTGGCCACAGTGGTTGGTTCTGAGATGAGTACCTGATCCAAACCAGTCCAATGTAGCACAGTCTAGAACTTTCATTGGAACTCTTCAGAAATAAATGATCCTTCTCACTGTGACACTAAGCTAGGAGGGCATAAGGCCAAAGGTGCTGCTGGCCATTCTGCCCCCATGTAAGCAAATACCTGTTCAAGAATGAAGAAAAGGACACAAAAATTGAGACTGAAGTCTGATTGAAGTCTTCTTGCTAGAGACTGTAGGTCCATCCATCCCTGTAAATTCTGCTCTTAGACATTGCTTACACACACAAATGAATTTTACTTGTTGAAACTAGTTTATGTTGTGTTTCTGCTTTGTGCAACCACAGGGCTCATAACCAAAGTATGAGGCCTTGGATGTGTGTATGTATAAGAGAGAGGGAGAGACAGAGAGAATGAATTCCAAAGAAATTATTGTTCATCTTCACTTTCATAAGTATAAATACAATGCCATCGTGCTTGTAGAAATAGACTAAATTGTCCATGTGAATATGGACTTTTTATATGTGACTAAAACAAGAAAGCATGATGCTAGAGGTATGACTATTTGATAAAGTTCTTTTCATAGCCTTGAGGATGATTTCATCTACTGCTAACAGCTCACAGGGGAATTTCAGAGGGTAAAAAAAAGCAAACATTACATGATTCTACCAGATGTGGGATAAGGGAACAATTTTAGGATTTAAATAACTAAAAAGTGCCTCTGGTGTCTTTCTAATGTTTCAGTCTATGCAAATTAGATTTTATATAGTGCATCTCATAATATGGCCAACAATGGAGAGAAATTGAACTTTAATTAAAAGCAGAAGGAGAGGAAAGCTGAGATTGGGAAGCACAATTTCCAGTTCCAACAAAAGCCATTTACACTGTATATTAAAAATAGGCCATAATTTTAAACAAAATCAGAAATAGATCAGTAGAAAGGAATTCATTTCAAAGAACAGAAGCAGATTGAGAGATATAGGATAAAATTCATTTTATTTGGTAATCATTCAAATATAAGAGAAGTTATTATGCACAATTTTTAAAAATTGTCCATAACAAAGCAATTAATAGGAAAGGAAGGATATAATACTAGATTGAAAAGCACAACTGATAGGAATACTATCAGAACTGCATTTTGACATGAATCTGTGCTCCTAAGTTACTTTAAATTACATTTTCTGTAGTGTTTGCATACCAGCTTGGACTCATAATCAAAGCAACAAATACTGACACTTAATTCTAGGATGATAGAACACTTCTCCTTCCCCCATGCCTCACCACACATTACCAAAGGCCTATTTACAACAATTCTGTTCACCCAGTACATTGTACTAAGCTATCAAGAAAAAATTATAAGACATAACAAAATGGAAAATAAAACACAATCTGAAGAGATAGAATGAGCATCAGAACTAGAATCAAATATGGCAGGAGATATTGGAATAATCATATTGGGAATTTTAAAAAAGCTGTGATTAATATGCTAAAGAACTCTAATGGGTAAATTAGAGAGAGTATAATAACAAGAAGACAATACAGGCAGAGAGATGGAAATTTTAAGAAATAATCAAAAAGAATTGATAGAGATTGAAAAAACTACTATAATAGGAATGAAAACAATGGGCTTATTAGTAGATTGGACTTAACTGAGGGTAGAATCTCATTGCTTGAAGATACATCAGAAAATGTCCCAAAAACCAAAGAGGAAAGAGAACAAAAAGTGAAAAAGAACTAGAACACAATATCCAAGAATTGTGGAAAAGCTATAAAAGGCACAACATACAGATAATAGAAGTACCAGAAGAGAGATAGGAACATTAAGAAGACATAAGGAATAAGAAGAAATATTGAGATAAAAATTACCGAAAACTTCATCAAATTAATGTTAGACACCAAACCACAGATCCAGAGGGCTCAGAGCACACCAAGGAGGATTTGAAAAACAAACAAAAACACCCCCAACAACAACGACAACAAAACTACATGTGGGCATATTACTTTCAATCTATAGAAAATAAAAGAGTAAGGGGAAATCCTGACAAAGGCTGGGGAAAATCACTTTACCTATATAGCAGCAAATATAAGAATTACATCTGACTTCTCAGAAGCCATGCAAGCAAGAAAAGACTGGAGTGAAATATTTAAATAATTGAAAAGAAAAAACCCCATCAAATTAAAATTCTGTACCCCGTAAAATTACTCTTCAAATGTGAAGAGCTAATAAAGACTTTCTCAGACAAATATTAAGGAGATTTATTGCAAGTATACTTACTTGCCTTACAAGAAATGTTAAAAATTCTTTAGAGAAAGAGAGAAAAAAATGGTATTGATTAGAAACTTAGATCTATATAAAATAAGGGAGAGTAGCAAAGAAGGAGGAGGTGAAAGCAAACTGAAAACTGATTTTTCTTATTCTTTTAAATTACTTATTTTATTTTTAAAGTATGTTTTAC
Source organism: Phyllostomus discolor (assembly GCF_004126475.2). NCBI lineage: Eukaryota > Metazoa > Chordata > Mammalia > Chiroptera > Phyllostomidae > Phyllostomus > Phyllostomus discolor. The sequence goes on along the minus strand of NC_040906.2, from coordinate 127,395,983 downwards.
TCATTATGCAATTACGGTTTTCCCATTTTTTCTCCCCTTTATCTCCCTCTGTCCTGCATGCCCCCACCCTTTAGCATTCCCCTCCCCCCTTAGTTCATGTCCATGGGTCATACATATAAGTTCTTTGGCTTCTTCATTTCCTGTACTATTCTTGACCTCCCCCTGTTTATTTTCTGCCTTCCAGTTATACTTTTTATTCCCTGTACCTTTCCCTCCCATTCTCTACCTCCCCCTCCCTACTGATAAACCTCCATATCTGTGATTCTGTTCCCGTTCTAGTTGTTTGCTTATTTTTTGTTTTTGTTTTTTTAGGCTCACTTGTTGATAGTTGTGACTTTGTTGTCATTTTACTGTTCATAGTTTTTTATCTTCTATTTCTTAGATAAGTTCCCTTAACATTTCATATAATAAGGGCTTGGTGGTGATGAACTCCTTTAACTTGACCTTGTCTGGGAAGCACTTCATCTGCCGTCCTATTCTAAATGATAGCTTTTCTGGATAGAGCAATCTTGGGTGTAGGTCCTTGCCTTTCATGATTTGGAATACTTCATTCCAGCTCCTTCTTGCCTGCAAGATTTCTTTTGAGAAAGTAGCTGATAGTATTATGGGCACTCCTTTATAGGTAACTCTCTCCTTTCTTCTTGCTGCTTTTAAGATTCACTCCCTATCTTTCATCTTGGGTAACCTAATGATGATGTGCCATGGTGTGTTTCTTCTTGGATCCAATTTCTTTTTGACTCTCTCAGCATTCTGGACTTCCTGGAATTCTATTTCCTTTACTAGATTGGGTAAGTTTGCCTTCATTATTTTTTCAAATAAGTTTTCAGTTCTTGCTTTTCCTCTTCTCCTTCTGGCACCCCTATGATTCAGGTTTTGGAATGTTTAAAGTTGTCCCAGAGGTTCCTCAACCTCTCCTAATTTTTTTTTTAATTCTCGTTTCTTTATTCTGTTCTGGTTAGATGTTTATTTCTTCCTTTTATTCCAAATCATTGATTTGAGTCTGGATTTCCTTCCCTTTACTGTTGGTTCCCTGTATATTTTTCTTAATTTTACTTTGCAGAGTCTTCATTTCTTTTTTCATTTTGCAACCAAACTCAGTCATTTCTTCGAGCATCCTGGATGGTTGCATCCTGTTTTATGGTTTTAAATCCGGTGTTTTGAACTCTGCATCCAATAGGTTGTCTATCTCCTTGTTGCTTAGTTTGTTTTCTGGAGTTTCAATCTGTCTTTCATTTGGGCCATGTTTCTTTGTCTTGGCAGACCTGTTACATTGTTAGGTATTCACTAGAGTGGGGCAACTCTCTTTGCTGTGTTGTGGTGCTGTATGTGGGGGACAGATCAGAGAGGTTATAATGCTACTTGCTTGGCTCTCACCCCACTTTCCATTACTTCTCTCATTCCCACAAGTACATTATGCCCTTTTGGGTGCTGATTCCCAGGTAGGTGGGCTTGTGTACATTCTAGGATCCTGTGGGCCCCTCCAATGGACTCTCCTGTGAGGCTGGGAGTTTCTCCAGCAGCTGCAACCCCCACAAGTTTTTACTGACAGAGGTTTGGAGGCTTTATTTCCCTGCACTGGACCCCTGGGTTATACTGTTTGTCTCCCTCCTGAGTTGTTATTCCTGGCTTATCTGCATGTGAATGTGGGAAATCCTGTTCGCCATCCACCACCTCGCCCACCCAGTCCTCCATCTTGCCATACATCTATCTGCACCAGCTGCTCATCTCCACTCCTCCTACCTGTTTGGATGAATGTTTCTCTGTAACTTCTTGGTTGTCAGACTTCCATGCAGTTTGACTTCCTGGCAATTCTGGTTGTTTTATGTTTTTAAATTGGTTGTTATCCTTCTTTTGGTTGTATGAGAAAGCAAAGTGTTTCTACCTACACCTCCATCTTGGCCAGCCCCCCATAATCCAAAAGCTCATTCTTTAAAAGATCAGTAAAATAGATACAACTCTTGCCCAACCAACTAATAAAAAAAAGAGAGTCAACACAAATGACTAATATTAGAAGGGAAAGAGAAGACATCACTATAGATGCTATGGACATTAAAATGATAATGAGGAATACTGTGAACAACTCTATGTCCACATTTTAATAACCTAAATGGATCAATTTCTTGAACAACACAATCTGCCAAAACTTACAGGAAGAAATAGACCATCTGAACAGGCCTAACTCTGTTAAAGATGTTGAATCAATAATTAATAATCTTCCAAAACAGAAAGCACCAATCTCAGATGAATTAACTGGTAAATTCTACAAAACATTTAAGAAATAAATTATACCAGTCCTCTATAATCTCTTTCAGAAGATAGAAGCAGGGAGCATATTTCTTAACTCAGTCTATGAGGCCAGCATTACCTTAATATCAAAACTAAAACAGGCATTACAATAAAACCATAGACCAATACCTCTCATGAACATAGACACAAATATCCTCAATAAAATATTAGCAAATAAAATTCAACAGTGTATACAAAGAATTATATACCAAAACCAGTGGGATTTACCCCAGGTAGGCAAGGCTGGTTTAATATTAAAAAATAAATTAATGTAATCCATCACATCAACAGGCTAAAGGAGAAAACTCATATGATCATATCAAAAATTTAGAAAAATCTTATAACAAAATCCAACACCCATTCATGATTAAATCTCTCAGTAAACTAGGAATAGAGGGAACTTCCTCAGCTTGGTAGAGAATATCTACAAAAAAACCTATAGCTAACAGCATTCTTAAAGGTGAAAACTAACCACTTTCTCACTCAGATCAGAAATCAGGCAATGATGTTCCCTCTTAGCACCACTTCTCAACATCACACTGGAAGTGCTAGCTAGAGTAGTAAGACCAGAAAAGAAAATAATAGGTATACATATTAGGAAGAAAGAAATGAAAGTCTTGTTTGCAGATGACATGAATGTGTATAGAAAAACCTGAAAAACCTGAAAGAATGAAAGAATGAACCAACAACAAAAAAGGAGTTTTTTGTTGTTCATTCCAGGAGTAACTAATAAGTGATTATGGCAAGTTTGTAGGGCACAAAGTTAATAAATGCTCATTGCTTTCGTATATATCTGCAATGAACAAGTGGAATTCGAAATTAAAAATACAGTACCATTTATATTAGCATGCCAAAATATTAAATATTTAGGTATAAAGCTAACAAAATATGTACAAATCTGTACAAGGAGAACTACAAAACTGATGAAAGAAATCAGAACTAAATAAATGGAGATATATTTCATGTTCATAAATAGGAAAACTTAGGTTCAATACATTCCCAATCAAAATCCTATCAAGTTATTATAAGAAGATGGATAAACTGATTCTAAAGTTTATACAAACTGGTGAAAGACTCAGAGTAGCCAATACAATATGAAAAGACAACAATAAGTTAAAGGACTAATGCTGTTTGACTTCAAAGTGAAGGTAAAGCTACAGAAATCAAGATAGTGTAGTATTGTTGTAAGACCAGAGAGAGAGATGAGTAGAACAGAACAGAAAGCCCAGAAATAGACCCATGTGATTTCAGTCAATGGATTTTTGGCAAAGGAGCAAAGGCAATATGACAGAGAAAAAACATTTTTTTCAGAAAATGGAACAAAACAACTGGACATCACATGAATCTAGATACAGATGATATACCCTCCACAAAAAAAAGTTAACTCAAAATGGATCACAGATCTAAATGTAAGACGCAAAACTATAAAACCTTTAAAAGAACATAGAAAATCTGGGTGACTTTGTGTTTGGTGAAGACTTTTTAGATAAATGCCATAGGTACAATTCATGAAAGAAATGATAAGTCACATTAATTAAAATTAAAAATTTCTGCTTTGCAAAAGACACTAAAGAGAATGAAAAGGCAAGCCTCAGACTGGGAGAATATATTTGTAATAGACACATGAAAGAAAGGACTATTACCCCAAATATACAAAGAAATCTTAAAACTCAACAATAAAGCACACAACCTGATTAAAAGATGAGGCAACGACCTCACTGAAGGAGATGTACAGATGGCAAATTAGGGTATGCTCCACACCATCTATCATCAGGGAACTATAAATTAGACTAACAAGGAGATGCCATAAGCATCTATTAAGGTGGTCACAATTTGGAACACTGGCAGCACCAAATGCTGGTGAGGATACAAAGTAATGGGAACTCTTATTCATTGCTGGTGGAAGTGCAAAATGATATAGCCACTTTGGAAGACAGTTTGGCGGTTTCTTACAAAGCTAAACATAGGTGTATTGTATGATTTAGCAATCATACTCCTTGGTATCTTGCCAAAGAATTTGAGAATTTATGTTCACACAAAAACCTGCATACAGGTGTTTATTGAAGCTTTATCCATTATTGTCAAAATCTGGAAGTAAGTAAGATTTCCTTAAGTAAGTGAATAGATACCTAAACTGTGATACGACAGATAGTGGAATATTATTCAGTGCTAAAAAGTAAGGAGCTGTCAAATCATGAAAAGAGATGGAGAAAACTTGAGTACACATTACTGAGTGAAAGAAGCCAGGCTGAAAAGACTACACTGCTTGATCCAAACCATATGCCATTTTAAAAAAGGCAGACCTATGGAGACAGTAAAAAATGTCAGTGGTTCCAGGGTTTAGGAGGAAGTACAGAACAGATGGAGCACAGAGGAATTTTAGGGCAGTGAAACTATTCTGTATGATATTGTAAAGGTGGATACATGTCATTATACTTTGAAAATACTCTGTATGATTTTATAGTTATGGATATGCATCATTAGATATTTGTCCAAATCCACAAAATGTGCAACACCAAGTGAACCCTAATGTAAACTGTGGACTCTGAGTGACAGTGATGTGTTGGTTCAGGACCATGGGCTCTAACAAATGCACCACTCTTGTGGGGGATGGTAACCATGGGGGGCTAGGAGTGTGTGGGACTGGGAGCATATGGGCAGTCTCCGTATCTTCTGCTCAGTTTTGTTGTGTACCTAAAACTCTTCTAAAGAATAAAGTCTATTTTAAAAAAAAACAGGGCATTTTTGCACCAGACATTGAAAACCTTAAATATATATATACCTTTTATCCTAAAACACTATGTTTTTTAACTTATCAGAAGAAAATAGAGACGTCTGTTATAGGATGTTAACCACAGACTTATCTTTATAACAAAGTAAGTAGTCTACATATCTAAAATTAATTGGAAATTGGTTAAATAAATTATGACATCCACAATGCTCCCCTTAAAATTCTGGTGTAAAAATATCTGTGATTTGTTAAATTCATTCAGCCAACAAATGTTCATTGCCACAGGAGATATGTGTTTATTTAACAGATATATTGCAAGAATGAGATTGGCTATAATGTCATACAGTGGAGATGTTATTGGTGGAGATGATTAGTGTTAAAAATTTTTCACAACCTTTCTTAGAAGTGGTTCATCCTTCCTTATTAATTATTCAACTATTAATTTAGTTCCTGAGTTCCTGGGGTTTTAAAACATGTTTACAAACTTTTAAAATTTTTCCATTGAAATTTACATTTAATATTATTTTGTGTTAGTTTCAGGTGCACAGCATAGTTGGTTAGACAATCATATACTTTACAAAGTGGTGCCCCTGATATTTCCAGTATCCACCTGGCACGATACATAGTTATTACTATACTAATAGCTGTATTCCCTATGCTGTACTTTACATCCCCATTACTATTTTGTAATTACCAACTTGTACTTCTTAATCCCTTTATTTTTTCACCTCATCTCCCAGCTCCACTGCTTCCCTCTGATAACCATCAGTCTGTTCTCTGTACCTCTGAGTCTGTGTCTGTTTTGTTCATACTGTGAGAAACTCTTTGACACTCCCTCCAGGAAGGTGAATCCCAGTTTACCTTCCCCATGAATGTAGACTGGTTCTAATGACTCATTTCTAATAAATAAAGTGAGGTAGCAGTGATGCTGTGTATAAACAAGGCGAAGTCATAAAAGGCGACACAGTATAAAAGCCTTGGGAAACAGAAGTTGACAGGTAAGAAATCCAGCTCACCTGAACCTGCCGTGCTGGAGACACGTGAAGACACAGCATAGAAGAGAAGAGATGTCCGAGGACACCCAGTTGTCCAGCCCCAGCTCTTTGTCTCCCCCCCTGAGACACTGGGCAGCTGAGCAAGGGAGTCTTCACAGAAGGCTAGCCCCAGCCTTGGAGCCACCTGCCCTGGCTGACACTGAGCAGAACAAAGATAAACTGTCCCCATCAAGCCTTGCTCAAATTGCAGATTTTGAGGAAAATACATATTGCTATTTTAAAAGCCACCAAGTTTGGAGGTGATGTGCTATTCAGACTTAGATAGCTGGAACAAAGTTTTACCTGCCAGGCAAGTTACAATCATGTGTACAAATCTGCAGAGGTACAATCTCTCTCTTTCTCTTTCTCTCTCAAAAAAAAGGAAAGAAAAAAAGGCCCCTAGAAGTACATAAAATAAAAACATGTTGGTAGGATTATTTTTGGGTGGTGGAATTCTGCAGAATTTTTGGCTAGGTCTTTGTGCTTTTCTGTGATATACACATTATCTGGTATTGATAATACATTTATTCTGTCATTAGAGAATAAATGGATAGCTGAATAAACAAGTAGAAAAGGATGAATCACTTCTGCCAGGGCCATGATAATCTCCCAATGATAATTACCCGTGTATAGGGTGATACATTACAGGCCATCTCACTCTTGAAATATGCTCGTTAAAACGCACATCTTCTGTGACAGTCACAGTGTGCTGAGCTCACTGGTTCACAGAGGCTGCGTTCTCAACTCAGGCAGCACGGCCTGGGGGGAGAGAGACACAGCTCCACGTGGCTGTCTAGTAAATGTGCCCACTGGAACTGCCGTCAACCCTATTTTCATCAACATTTGTGTGTTTTGAAAAAATAGCTGGACTGTCTCTGGGTTCTGGGTGCTATTCATGATCATGTTCTTTATTTTTCACATAATGACCCATGTAAAAGAGAAGTCCACAAAGTTCAGATGGATGTCTGTAGAGCTTTCCCTAGCGTACAAATGCCAGGAGAAGACTGCTGGGAAGATGATCATTGGTCCGCTTTATATGCATTTCAGATGCTCCTTGCACAAGGGGAAAATATGAAAATAGCTGGAGCTTCTTGGCCGTTTGGGCAGTGATTGTGCAGAGTGTTTGGTTGGTGATGACATTTGCTTTCTATTTCCACATCAAATAAGGCAGTCAAACATGTTGGGGAAGCTGCTCTTAGTAAAGAATAATTAACATTTTCGTCCCCAGGGAAAGATGTCATGGACAAAATAGGCCTGGATTTGGTCTAGAAACATCAGGCTATTCTTGTAGTAACCTGCGAAAGTGTGTTGCATCTTATTACTGTGTCAGGATGAAGGCCAAAAGTAGACAAACAAGAGTATAAAATTTATCTTTGCTTTCAGAACTCTGGAATATGTCCATTTTAATAATGTTTGAGGCAAGGGAGAGCTGTTTCCTAGCCCAGCTATAAATAGCTTGTTCTTTAGTTCAAATTCAAGCTGCAAAAGATCTTTGGGCAACTTCTGACCAGCTGTGCCCACCCTCTCCATCACAGCAGTGAGTTTCCCCCCTTCCATTTCCTTCTGTTGTGAAAATGTTGGCTGTAGTGTGATATCAAGTGCTTTGGGGAATGACAGAATTCACTTTCACTCATTTAGTGATTACTATGTGCCAAACACTGTTTTGCACATACTAAATCCTTACTTAATTTTCCCACTAGCCCTGTAAGGTAGAAAACACCTGTATCACCATTTTAGAGAAGAGAAACCTAAAGCAATGAGAGAACAGTGCTTAAGATTACCCAGCATGTGGAAGAGAAATATTATAAAGATAGAAATAATTAACATGTTGTCATATTTTCAGTATTTATTTTGTAGCAGGCTCTGTGCTGAACACCTTATGTATATTAAAGAAAATTATCCAAAACTTGGAAATAAGGCAAAATGATGACTGCATGTCTTTTCATTCTTGGAGCATTGTCTAACGGGATGGGACCCCCAGGCATTACCTAATTCGAGAGCAATGCATTTTTGTCTGACTATTTACTGTTGGTTCATGCCCAGGTGGAATAGATGCCAACTTGTAGCACACTGACACATTTCAAATAATTTGGGGTGGTAGAGATGCAAATCATTTCTATAGAAAAGATAATCTCAAGTGTTAAGTTTTATTACCCGATAGGATAGTCAACAGTTTTTATAAATAATTTGGCAATCCTATTCCATCACTTCTTTCACTTATTATGTGAATTAGTTTTTCCCATACTCGTTTAAATCAGCTTTGCATCCTGCTCGTTTCCTAATTAATGAGTTAAGTAACTCTTTATTTATCTCACTGCAGGTTTAGGGGGCAGCTCCCACAGAATCCAGGGAAGTAGGCAATGTTTTTCTCCATTATACAAAGAACCTGTGGACTGAAGAGGTCGAATAACCAGTCCAGGGTTTCCCATTAGTAAGGAAGGGAGCTGAGTTGAGGACTTGGGCTGCCCGATTCCTCAGACCGTGTTTTACTCCATGTGCTCAGCTACCCGTGTGCTGAGTCACTGAGGGCAGAACCTTGTTCTGTTCATTTCTATAAAAGCCGAAATAAATTTTTGTACCAAAATAAATTTCAGAAATAATCGCAAACCTTATTGGAATAAGGTGGTATATAAAATTTTTAAAAATAATAATTTAAGGAAATTTTGAAACTCCAGATATGATCTAAAGACATGGCTTCGAAACTCCCATTTCTGCTAAAGGCTTCTGAAGTTCTAAAGGCCAGAGTTTTCTTTAAAATTGTTTGGAGTTGGGAAAGTTAGTCATATTCAGGGCAATGGTCTAATTAAGATAATGTTCTTATGTCGTTCTTATTAAGGGTAAAAACTCTGTGGTCACTAAGTTCTTGCTTGGAGTCCTTACTCTTGATTCCATACTAGTAACAATCTTTCTATTAAAAAATTAAGATATTTTCTCTCTTTATTTTCCATATTTGATTGTGTTTGGCCTGGTACTTCTCTCCCGATGCTTTTGAACCTATAACTAGTTGCCTGTTGAATTGCTGTTCGTAGATTCCGTGAGCTAGAATAATCTGAAGTGCTGTTAAAAATGCAGATTCTTGGGTTTTGCCTCAGTTGTTTTGAATCACAATGACTGAAGCCAGGAATCTGAATTTTTTAAAAATTCTAGATGATTCTTATACACACTCAATAACTTGTTTGGTTAAGATTCTGAAGATGTAGGTTCAAGTCCTTTATTTTTGGAAGAATTACTGCTCAATTCTAGGTTCTAAATTTCTCATTTATTTAAAGCAGGAATGATGGCATTTGCCATACAGACAGTGGACAGTTGTAGCCCGAATTCAAAGATGTGATCAAATTTCCATGAAAGTTGGTAGAACTGAGGTCCTGGTATCTCCCAGAGGGGAGTAATAAGGAGCCAGGCTTTGGTCACTCTGGACCTTGAGAACTTGTTTGGAGGTTCTAGCAGGGGAGTGAAGCTACTCTTCTCTTATACCGTTGACCGAAGACCGGTCCTCCCTTCTAGTTGGGAAGGTCGTCCTCTTCAACCGAGTGTGCAGCTTCGGGAGGGATGCACATGGATCGGTGAGGGAGGAAGGGGACACCCACCTAGCCAGCCAGATCAGCTGAATCAACCCTGGAGATCAGTGGGCTGACAGATGTCACAGCCAGATTGCCCTCACATCTGGGCTTTGGTCACTCTGAATTGCCAGGTTTAGAAAAAGGAATCAGCTGGAAGTGATGCCAAGAACTGTTCTTGTAAGAATCCATTGGAGGAATTCAACAGAGTATTTTTACTGGTAGGAGAAAAATATGTGCAGACTTGAATTTAGATCAATAGAGGTTATGAAATCTAAAGATACAAGTAGCTTAACAATGAAAGGATAGTGTGCATTTTTTTTTACAGCAAATATGCACCATTTTTTCCACATCAGTTCTCCAAATCTCTCAAACCACCTGGATGTCCAACAATTTGATTCTATTCTGACACCACATAACTAGAGTTAGCATCAGATCCCACAAGTTGAAGGGCTTAGTGCCACAAGACTGCTCTACTTCAAACACCAGCTGCAAGTGTGATTCCCGGGCAGCCCACACGTTTGCCTAACTAACAACAAATTTGGGGCTCCAACAACACCTCACTATCACCTCGTGTTTGATAATTCCTGAGAACAGCTCACAGAACTCAAGGCAGTGTTCTACTTATTATTACTGTTTATTATATAGGATACAAACTCTCAGATGAAGAGGTACATAGACTCGGGTCTGGAAGGGTAACATACAGGCTCCACCTCCAGGAGCCTATGTCCCCATGGAGTCTGGACGTGCCACCCTCCTGACACGCAGATGTATCCACCCAGTTGGAAGATCTCCAAATGCCATAATTTAGGGATTTTTATGGAGATTCTATTATGTAGGCACAATTGGTTAATTTATTGGCCATAGGCTATTAAACTCAATCTCCAGCTTCTCTCCCCTCCTCGGGGGGGCCCGGGGGGGGGGGGATTACGAACAACAGTTCTAACCCTCTAATCATGTGGCTGGTTTTCAACAACCAGCCTCCACCATCTCATTAGCATACAAAAAGACAGTACATTACAAGGGTTTCAGGACCTCTGCCAGAGATCAGAGAAAAAGACCAAATATTTATTTTTTATTACACTACAGGTAGAAAAAGATATTTCATGCAAACAGCAACCATAAGGGAGTTGGAGTATTTACACTAAGATGAGATTACATAGACTTTAAGACAGAAAGTGTTGCTGAAGACAAAGAGGGACACGCTGTGATTCCCTGACATCCTGTGAAGAGAAAGCATTGGCTAAGAGAGGAAGATCAGATGAGACGGTCCTTGCTTACCCCTGCAGGATTGGTTCAGAACTGTGACAGCCCACTAGGGTAAAGGAGTTCCAGGCATGTGAGGTGAGGAAGTCCAGACTGGCGGCAGACGATGTTTCCTTTAATTCTGTTCCTCATGAAACTCTCAGTTTAACCTTTAACTTTTCTCATGGCCTCCTTATGACCTCTCTGTGGAAATCATTTCATGATCAGGCTGAGTTCTAGGAAAAAAATGAGCATTTTATATCTTATTAGGAGGAAGATTGAAAGAATATAAATTACTTGATTGGATGGCAATTCAATTTAATGGTTGAATGGAATGTGTGCTTCCAAGAGGACTAAGCTACAAAAAAGAAATGACGAGCATTAGTAAAAGAATGGGAGAGAAGTGCTTGAGAGAATGAAAGGTGTTTGAATATAGCTCACAAGGGAAAATCCTTCAATTCTTTTGACCTAGTGATGATAGAACCACAGGCTATCTTAATGACCTAGTGATGATAGAACCACAGGACTTATAAATTTTCCAAAAAGACAGTTTTGTAGTGACCGAGTGGGCTTCAGTGTATGATCTCGTGGGTTTACCATAGAACTACATGATTGTAGTTATTTAGCATTAACATACATGATAAAATTATCACTTTTATTTAAAAGTAGGTACAGTTCTTGCTTGTTGCGATTATTCTACTTAAAATCTATTTTATGAATTAGATTCATTCCTAAATTGTTAAAAAGGATTGAATAATAAACCACCTTTGTTGATTCATTTGTAACTCTGAAGAAGCATTCTTAATGACATTGTTTTGACTCTAAGTTATGAGTAAGGTACATTTTGAAGTGTGCCAATTTTTGTGTTTTTCTGTAAGAATAGAGAAGTCAGAACCCATATTAAGGAAATTGCACCTTATAAAATCTGTTAATCCTATTGTAGCCTTGGTCCTTCTTATCAGGGAATTATGTTATTTTTGAAACACAACTTTTACGCCTTTTATTGGGGGTTGGCATCGACTTATTCCATTTTGCAGATTGAGAAATATTCCCAGGTCGAACCCATATTATCATATAGATAGGGCAAAGGCTTACTCAGGGTGACAAATCCCTGGCACTGTGAAATGTTATGAAAAACACAATGATTTAGGGGCTACCTTGGTTAAATTAATTACCTAAATTAACAATTAATTTTAAAATAACTAAATTAAAGTAGTTTCCATTTAAATTTTGTTGTGTCTCAGTTATCCTTGCAGTGAAAAGGGTTTAGTCATAGAAACAGTTAAAGTATGTGTGCAACATACTGAGTAAATTTCACCTCATAAACTCTTTGATATTTGCAAGGCAAAGTCATTTGGAGAAAGAATGTTAATACGGGGAAGCACTCCAGGTCACGTGGCTCCTCCTTTTTACTTTTTGGATGAGGATGGGATGGCTAGGTGTTTTGGCTTCTCCCTTTCATTTGATCCCCCTCCCCCCATTCTACTGGTCCCAGATTCTGACAATTTTATTTTCTAAATATTTTCCCAATTTGTTTTTTCTTCTCTTTCCTACTTCCATTGTTCATTCATGGCATTATCAGATTTAACCTAAAAAACTGGTTTTCCTATCTCCTTTTCACTCCCTTTTAAATCCACTTTTTATACAACCTCCAAATTCAGTTATTTAAAAAGCAAATCTTAAAAAGATACTCAGTATCATTAGTCATTAAGAAAATGCAAATCAAAACCACAATAAGATACCACCTCAAACCAACTAGGCTAGCTCTCACACACAACACACACACACACCAAAACCAACACCAACAAAAAAAGAAAACAAGTGTTGGCAAAGATGGGGAGAGACTGGAACCCTCATACATTGTTGGAGGAAATGTAAAATGGTGAAGCTGCTGTGGAAAACAGGTTGGTAGTTTCTTAAAAGTTAAACAGAGAGTTACCACATGACCTGCAATTCTGTTCTTAAGTATATACTTAATAGAACTGAAAACAGGCACTCAAAATTTGTACACAGATTGTCACAGTAGCACCATTCACCTAGCTAAGAGTGGAAAGAAGTTGTTCATCAAAGGGGGAATGGATAGATACAATGTGGGATATGCATACATATGCATATGTATGCATATCTCACTTTTATTTAGCCATAAAAAAAGAATGAAGTACTGATAGATGCTATAACCTTGAAAACATCATGGTAAGTGTAAGAAACCAACCACAATAGGTCATGTATTATATGATTCTATTTATATGAAATATCTAGCATATGTATATATCGAGAGAGATAGAAAGCAGATCAGTGGTTGCCAGGAGCTGTGGTGGGGGGTGGGTAGTAACTGCTTATGGATACAGGGCTTTCTTTTGAGGTGATTAAAAAGGTTTGGAATTAGAGGTGATATAGACAGCAGTTGTACAGTGTTGTGAATATACTAAATGCCACTGAATTATACAATTTATAACAGTTAATCTATGCTATGTGAATTTCACCTCAATTAAAAAAAATGCTTTAGATGACTTCCGGCAAGATGGAGGAATAGGTGGACGCACCGTACCTCCTCGCACAACCAAGAACAGAACAACAATAATTTACAACAATGATTTGCCGTCATAATATCAGAACTGTCAGAGGATTTAGCTAAATGGAAGTCGGACAGCCAAGAAGTTGAAGTAGATCCGTACATCCAGACTGGTAGGGGACGACGAGCCGAGCAGGCGCAGGGCTGGCGCGGGTTGCCGGCGCGCGTAGTAGGTCGGGGGAAATTTGGCGCAAAATCGGCGGGACAGCAATCCGGGGCGCAAGAGCGCAGCGGTGCAGCACTGATCCCTGAGTACGCAAGCGGCGGCTGGGGGAATCAGTGGGGCAGCGATTGTGGACCAGGGCAGAGCTCACGGCCCAGAAGCCCAGGGAAGTGTCTGACCCCAGGAGAACGAAACTGTGGCCATTGATCCCTCCTGTCCCTGCTCCCGCCCCTGCCCCCACATATAACGTCACAATCCAGCGACTGGGGCGCCCAGCCCCGGTGAACACCTAAGGCTCCGCCCCCCACCGTAACAAGAGCAACCAGACCGGAGAAAAAAATAAATAAATAAAATAATAGGAGAGATAGGGAAAGACATAAGATATGTTTCCAGCAGAACAGATCAGTCCCCCAGGACTCATCCTTTTGAGTGACCAAGAAATAGCCAGTCTATCAGATGCACAGTTCAAAACACTGGTGATCAGGAAGCTCACAGAACTGGTTGATTTTGGATGCAAATTACATGAAAAAATGCAGATTACCATAAAAGGGATGCAGGAAGATATACGGAGGAGAGCCAATAGTGAAAGGAAGGAATCTGAGTCTCAAAACAATACAGTGGACCAGAAGGAAGATAGAATCAACCAAGCAGGAAAGCATGATGAAATAAGAATTCAAAAAATCGAAGAAAAGCTTAAGACCATCGAGGACACCTTTAAACGTTCCAACATCCGAATTATAGGGGTACCAGAAGGGGAGGACCAACAAGTGGAAAAGTTATTTGAACAAATAATAAAGGAGAACTTCCCCAAACTGGCAAAGGGAACAGTCTTCCAGGAAATCCAAGGAGCGCAGAGAGCCCCAAAGAAGTTGGACCCAAGAAGAAACACACCAAGGCACATCATAATGACATTAGCCAAGGTAAAAATGAAGGAGAGAATCCTAGAAGCAGCAAGAGATAAGGGGACAGTCACCTACAAAGGAGTTCCCATCAGACTGTCAGCTGATTTCTCAAAAGAGACCTTATAGGCAAGAAGGGGCTGGAAAGAAATATTCCAAGTCATGAAAGACAAGGACCTACATCCCAGATGGCTCTATCCAGCAAAGCTCTCATTTAGAATGGAAGATAAAGTGCTTTTCAGATAAGGTCAAATTAAAGGAGTTCATCATCACCAAGCCCTTACTTTATGAAATGCTAAAGGGACTTACCTAAGAAAAGAAGATAAAGAAAAGACATGTATAGTAAAAGGACAGCAAACTCACAATTATTAACAACCACACCTAAAGCAAAAGCAAAAGAAACTAAGTAAACAACTAGAATAGGAACAGAACCACAGAAATGGAGGGCACATGGGGGGCTAGCAGTAGGGGGGGAGGAGGAGAGAGGGGGAAAAGGTATAGAGAATAAGTAGCATAGAATGTAGGTTGAAAATAGATAGGGGGAGGGCAAGAATAGTACGGGAAATGTAGAAGCTAAAGAACTCATAAGTATGACACATGGACATGGACTAAAGGGGGGGGAACGTGGGTGGGAGGGGGGTACAGCGTGGAGGGGAGTGAAGGGGGAAATGGGACAACTGTAATAGCATAATCAATAAAATATATTTAAAAAAATGCTTTAAAAAACCTAATCAACAAAGCAAACAAGCAAGCAAAATATAACCAGAGATGGTGAAATTAAGAACAAACTGAGAGTAACCAGAGGGGAGGTGAGAGGGGATAATGGGGACAAAAGCGGGGAGGGTTTTTGGGAACATGTATAAAGGACACACGGACAAAACCAAGGGTGGGCGGGGATCAAGGGTGGGAAGTGGGGATGGTTGGGGTTGGGAGAAAATGGAGACAACTGTACTTGAACAATAATAAAAAATATGGAAAAAATAAGATGTGGGCAAAAAAAATCTAATATAGATGGAAAGAATAAATAACAATAGTTTCTGATTGTCATTAAAAAAGTAAAAAGTAGATGAGAAAGGCAGGAAAGGAATTAACAGTGATGTGGTGTGTAAGGACTCGCATGCCTGTGCCGGCTTTGAAGATTGAAGAAGTGGTCATGAGTGAAGGACATGGCCAGCGTCTAGAAGCTAGAAAAGGCAGGGAAATGGATTTTCCTTTAGATCTGCAGAAGGGAACTCAGCCTGCCAATACCTTGATTTTAGCCCAGTGAGACCTGGGTCAGACATCTGACCTGCAGAACTAGACAGTTATACATTTGTGTTGTTTACACTGCTAAAAAAAATCTTAGCATGTAACCCCTCCTCCCAAAGCTATTCCAAGGAACTTCATTGCTACTAGGAGACAATGCAAGTTCACTGTGGAAGGTAACCTGCACTGGGGTTGGATTCTGCCAGCCTTCCCAGGATCCTCAGCCATCATTCCTGTTGCTAGTGCTGCCTGTGCAGTGCTGCCCTTCTAGCACCTTGGCCTGGGTGTTGTGCACCCTGCAAGGTGGGCTCAGACTCTCCCCTCCAGGCCATGTTAGGTTCCTCTCCTTGGTGCTCCAAGCACCTTGGGTTTGTGCTATCCTTGTAATTGCATCCTTTGTCTTATTTATTGATTATGTACAACTGATGCAAGGCATTTTTAAGCCCCAAGACTTATACTACAGACTTCCCCCAATTCCTGCAACCTTATAAAAGTTTGTTGAATTCATAAATGGACAAAAGTTAGTTCAGATTGGTGAAGTGGTTTATAGGAAGTTACAGCTGGGAGTGAGTCTTCTTCCCAGATCGTGTGGTTATAAGCTGCCTAGTGATACTCAGCGAGGAGAACTTGCCTAAAATTGTATTATATCCGATATTCCCACTAAGGACCTGTTATTTGTAGACCAGGATAATTGAGGAAAGTATCACTTTTTCTCTGTATTTTCTCTTTCCCAGGTCACAGTGTAACCAAGCTCTTGATGCTCGCCTGGCCCAGAGGAAGTTTTTGTTATTGGTCCGGAAGCAGAAGTTTTCAGTAAGATATTTCTCTTCCTGACTTTTGTTTTTCTAAAGCCTCAGCTTTGACAAATTCATGTGAAGCTCTTTTCAGGATAATCAGAGGAGGAGAGATTCATTTCCTTAGATCAAATGAAAAGGTCAGGGAAGAGAAGTGGGGTGTGAGAGGTGGTTTGTACATTAGGCGCTGGACCCTGGTCATGGCATAGCAGCAAAGAGATGCCTGTTCAAGGAAGCATTTGCCCTGTGGCCTCACCAGTGAGGACACTAGGGGCACCTGGGAGAAACTGACCATTGCTGGGGTCTTCCCCTACCCCCCGCCCCGTTTTCATGCACTACCTCACCTCTTGGGTTCTGGTTTGATGGCATGCTGAGAAGGGGCTTTGAGGGATGGATGCCCCACCAATTAGGAAAGGGGCTAGGAGTTGTATTTAGTTTAATCTAAGGGAAACCATTTCAACATAGGTGTTCTTGCATCTGTGAATTTGTGGACTGAGATTCATAGTCACTTCAATATGTTAAATGGGATAAGTATCAAGTTACAAGGAAGATGGTCTAAAAGGTTGGCTTGCCCTCTAATATCTCTTCTGGTAACCTGCTTCAGTGTCTGAAAATGATTACATCTTAGCCTTTTGAAGATTATTATTGTCATAAAGTCACTGAAGGAGGTAGCTGTGCTGGAAGGACTATTAAATAGGAAGCCAAAAACCTGGGCTGTTTCCCAAGAGCTAGGGACAAGATTATGAAGAGGGTGGTTTACCTTGGATGTTAACCTTTACAGTGGTCCTTCTTAGGACCATTTCCTCTGCCTAGCTCCAGAAAAGCTCAGGGTTGTCAGGTTTGTCTTGTGCTTATCAAGATCTTGGAGGAACCAGGACAAGTTTCAGGAGACCTGCTCTGCCTCTGCCTTTAGATACCTGGGTCAGGATACAGGGGGAATGAATATGACCTCACATTGTTAGCAGATATTGATGCCATATCATCCAGTCACCTAAGAAATCACGGTGCCAGGGCAATAGGAGTCAGAAGGAAGGGGTTTTGACAAATTGGGAGGAAGAGGAGGGAAGTTGCTGGAAAGGTTAAGACTGTAGGTGCTGCTGAGGCAGGGCTTGAGGATAGTATGGGGAAATGTGTGACTATACACAAGGCTGTTCAGAACTAACATAGAACCTCAGGCCTCCTGAGTCAAGGAGAAGCAGTGCCTTAGCTCAGGTTGCCATAACACAATACCGCAGGCAAGGGAGCTTAAACAGCAGATGTTTCTATTCTCACAGGTCTGGAAGCCGGAAGTACAAGATCAGTGTGCCAGCAGGGTCAGGTTCTGGTGAGAACTCTCCTCCCGGCTTGCAGATGGCCACCATCAGGATGTGTGATCACATGGCCTTTTCCTGGTATGTGTATGTGGGGAGAGAAGGAGGAAGCAAGTGAGAGCAGGGGTGCATGAGGGGTGGGGAGGGCAGACCAGGTCTTCCTCTTCTTGTAAGGCTACTGGTCCTATTGGATTAGGACCCCATCTTTATGACCTCATTTAACCTTAATTACCTCCCAAAAGCCCTATGTCCAAATTCAGCTACATTGAGGGTAGGACTTCCAAATATAAATTTGGGAGGGGGTTACGTAATTCAGTCTATTGCAGGTAGAGGTGGGTGGGGGAGAATGAAACCTATCCCCTGACTTCACCTAGGCAATACCTGCTTCTTCCTTAAAGAAGACAATGCCTGCCTTCTTTAAGAATAATAGCAACAAATCCACTTGATTTGCCTATAGAATTATGGGAATGTGAGGACAACACAGTGCTTCTGTTTCATATGAAAGACAAGTATTTTGGAATAACCAATGGTGAGTTAGAAGAGAGAACTTAAGCACTCCAAATGCAGTTCTAAGGCAAAAAAAATGGTATTAATCACCAACAAACTGGAAATTGAATGGTGTTACTATACAGGTCATATATAATAAAGCTGACCAGCTCTTACAGGTGTGGTCTGCTTACTGCCCTAGTGGCAGTAAACTTGATTGCTTATCAAATCAGATGTTTTTGTTAGTCTCCCTTTTATAGTTCTGTATCCATGTCATCAGGAATAATTTGCATGTAGGTCATAGATTCATATCTGTTGCTGAAGTCAAATTACTGGCAAAAAGCACTGTGGGCAAGGGCTAGCTCTTGCATGGTTCCATTGTAAGGGTGTTGCTATCAGAGTCTGAAAATCAGGGATCGCCTAAGATCTCACAAGCTGAGGGGCTGGACGTGCTAGTTCCAATTTGGAGTTAGCTTGTCACTTTTGGCTTCATGAAAATACAACTTTTGGACTCTCTTGGCTGACAATGGACAAAATACTCCTCATTTCACTAGGAGGTAGTTTTCTGTTCCTTTGGGGATGGTTCCACTCAAAATTGACTAAAGGGAATGTTTTATTATGTGTTCTTCAAGCAACTTTTGTAACTTATGTTGGGTGAAGGCTGACGTGACACAAAAAATATTAAATGTTCCTACTGCAAATTTTGTGAAAATAGAAGTGAAAGTTTTCATGATCTCTTTGTCACTGGGGCCATGGGCTCATTCTATCCCCAGATAAATATTTCAAGGATAAAGTGAAACAGTACTCCTGGGAGTCTAATTGCTCCTCTTTGAAGTAACAGTCACATAATCTCTCTCTTCCTCTCCATCAGGTAGGCTTTAGTTAAGTGGATGGAGAGATAGCTTATTTCTGCTTGGGCGGAGATCCATGGGCCAGATGGCAGTTAATACCTGGGTTCAGGTGTTTATTCCACTCATTCATTTTTCCTTTCTAACTAAATCAAAATAGCCATAGGTGTATAGTAAATATTAATTTCATAAACTTGACCACATGGAAACATAAAGTGTATATCCTTGCCAAAAGAGAAGTGAAATCAAAAGACAAATAACAAACTAGATGCAGTAACTGCAACTTACAAAACAAAAAGCTATGTCCCCAGGTGGTTGTCATTATTCACAGTAGTTCTGTTCTATAAAGTTACTTTGAATGCTGAATTAGCAGATACGAACTATTGCTCCTGGGGGAAACACAGTGTAATTTCCTACGATCCTTTGGTCACAACATTTTTGTCAAACGATCAATACATAACCTCATTTTATGTGTCCTTCTGTTTAAGGACACCTTATTTAATGTATATTATTTGTTCATTGACACTGAACTCACAGCTAACAGCACCATAAATCATGCCTTAAGAAAGCTTAAGCACACGTGTTTTCTCCATAAGGCACATCACAACCTTCTTGCTCTTAGGGACACTAGACAGTGCTTTGGCAGTGAGCTTGTGGAGCCATTTTAAACAGCCAAATCACCAATAAAAAACACACATAGGGGAAATGTGGCACTAAGCAGACCACGAAAAGAACTCTTGTTTACAGTTTGAGAGCTGAAACGAGGCAGAGCATGACCTTTTTCGAACTCCGCTGGGAGCCTCATGCCGAGTGACTCGTGTTTCTCGCCTCGCTGTGTGTATGTGACTGGCCGTGAAAGCACGGCGAGTGTTTGCCGATCACAAATATATTTTAGTAAGTGGGTGAATTTGCAAATAGGAGGATCTGTTGTATATAAAAAAGTTTACAAAAATCAATGAGAAAAAGACCAACTGCCCAGCAGGAAATGGGCAAAGGCAGTGAATTGACTGGTCTTACAATAGGAAACATGAATGACTCCTAGATATATGAAGAGATACTCAATTCTCTCTCATAATAAAAGAAATGCAGATTAAATTAAAATTGCATTGAGATGTCATTTTAAAACCTACTAGATTAGTGAAGATAGAAAATTTTGTTAAAATACCATATTGGAGAGGTCATGGGGAAATAGACATACTTGTGTTTTGTCTGTGGGAGTGCAAAATGATAGGACATTAAGCTCTAAATCACATGTTATTTCACCTAGCAATTCCATTTTGAGTTCATTCTATTAGATATATTTGTGTCCATGCTAAAGGCCATACATAAAACATTATTGTCCCTGCAGCCTTATTTATAAAGGAAAAGTCTTGATAACAATCTAAATGTCCACAATAACTTTCTGGTTAAAGGAATGATGATACAGATACATCAAGAGTATGAAATGTTATTCAGCTTCATGAAGGAATGAGAAAGCTCACTACAATGTATTGAAAGTATACAGTATCTTACTACTGTGTGTATACAGTCTAAATGTCATAAAAAGTTTAACATTCTAACTTCCAGTTTATTTAAAATATATATTATGTGATTACATCTATGTACTTGAGTATACTGGAGCACTCTTTTCCCCATCCCCCCTGCCTTGAAACTTGCAGTTTTAACTTTTATGAATGTAAATTTCTAGGAAGGAAAGTAGGCTGAGAAGGTGGGATACTGATGAGAACAAGTTACCTTGCTTTAGCCTACTTATTTACATATTATATACATTCATCTGTATTTTATCCTTGTTCGATTCTTTCTTTCTGCTAAAGACTATTTCCCTGGGTTTTTAAATGTAAAAATTTAGGTCATGTATCCTCCACCTTTTAGACCAGCCTTAGAGTGTTTCCAGATACCTCTTCCCTTTTGGTTCTCTATTCAAAATCTCCTAGACCCCTATCATATTTCAACGCCTCTCATCAGATTTCCATGCTTCTTAATTTATGAAGAAAATTGAGGCCAGACGGTATAAAAAGGTCTCTATTTGATGCCCCTCCCTGAAAGATCTGTTTGCACAACAGCAGCTCATCCTTATTTCCCCCTATTCTACATGAGGGATAAGGTTTCTTCTATTCAAGTTCAACTTGCTGGATCCCGCCTCTTCTTGGTCTGTTATAGGAGGAAATTTTTTCTTTGCACTCATTAATTCCCTCTGCAGATAAAGATGGTCACATTTGTCTCCTCTAAAAATTGTTCTTTCTCCCCTTACCCGTTTTTCCCTATGGTTACTGTCATTTCTTATTCTGTCTTCTTTTGTTATCCAAGATGCCCTGAGCCCAAGTTTCTATACCTGCTTCGTCTCCCATCTTCCTCTGCAGTGTGAGATCCCAGCTGCTGTCCACAGTCCTACTCTCTGGAAACCACTCTGGCAAGGTTATAAATGTGTTCTCAAATGTCACAGCCAATGTCGCAGTTTCAATTATTACCTTCAGAACTCTTTTCATTAACCAGTCAATTATTTCCTCTGAAAATTCTGACTCCTGCTACTTGAGTGACATCTCTCTACTGTCTTATGCTCACTTTTTGCCTACCCCTGCCAGCCTCCCCTCTCTCTCCTGTGCACAAACACTCGTGTTCTGGGGAGCCCGTCAGCTGCCCACAGCTCTTCTCACCCTGCTTTCTTCTCTTTTAAAAATCACAGTTGAGGTATAAATTTTGTATAATAAGTAGTGTCCTCTTAAAGTGTACAATTCAAAGAATTTTGATAAACACCTACACTCATGAATCCATCACAATTCAGATGCAGAATAATTCCATCATATCCCAAATTTCCATTTCTGTCTATGTCTCCATCTGATCCCTGACTGCAGCAGCCAATGGAATCCACATTTTTTCACTATAGATTAGGTTATAATTTCTGGGATTCTATTTAAAGAGAGTAATATACTGTGTACTCTTATTTCTGGCTACTTTTACTCAGCATAATGTCTAGAGTGACTTCGTTATATGGATATATCATATTTTGTTTATCCATTCAACTTTGATGAGCATTTATGTTTTTTAAACCCTCTTTTGATGTTTTTTTTTCACCAAATCTTGTTTCAAGTGCCACCTACTAGTTGTCTCATGTTCTTAAACTGAAATTTCATTCCACTTTGCCATTTACTATGCTACTTGGATGTATAGTTTTTCTATATACTGTCAGGAAACAAAAAGATTATTGAAAGTATATTAAGGACATGTGTACTTAAGGGGAATTACTTAGGAATTATAAAAAATTTGAGTGCTTGATGGTTTCTTTCCCAAAGGAAATTGCTTCTAATTAAGACTGTGTAATCTTTTTCTCCAGAGGTCAATTTTATGTCTTGGTCATTTTGTCACTTTGATGGCAGAAATGATGAAAATTTGTGTAGAAATGTGACATAGACTGGAAGTTCTCTGACAAAGCACTTCCTTGATTCAAAGAAGAAAAAAAAACCAGGCAAACAGTATATAACATTTACAGGTATTTCAGTTGTAAAAGTTGATAAATGAAATGTGGGGTTTTCTGTTACCCATTTAAAATTTAAGCTCTTTGAGACTTTCAAAGTGACAACCATCTCTTCTCACCCTGTTATTGTTTCCTGAACAACCTCACATACCTTCCTAGTTTCATTAACTACCTACTTGTGAAATTTCCTGAACCCCCATCCCCAGCCCCATGTACGTGTTTGACATCTCCACTTCATGCAGTGTAGAAGCACGTCTGGCTGAACACGACACATCTACTATTCTCATTCCCATTCTCTTTTCTCTCTTCCTGTTTTTATATTTATCCATTTGCTCCCCTTACCCACCCACCCCAAGTCACATGGAGTCAATCATTAAGTGTTTGTAAAATGTTTTCATTTGCATCGGTCAGGGTCCCAGCAGGAAACTGATGGTATATGCTCAAACGATGTGAGTAAGGGGTGTAAAAACCACTGTGTGAAGGGACTATTCACAAAGTGTGGCCACAGTTTAGGAGAGCCAGCCAGGGAGGGAGCAGTGCACTGGGCCTAGGGCAGCAGAGAGTGCCACCCACTCTGGTCCTGAGAGGGTGCAGGGCAGGAGCGTGAGTAGTGAGTAGTAGTGAGAGAATGGCTGTGTAGAAAAGACTGCTGATGGGAGCTGTGGTCTTGTGGGGAGAAAATCGGGGAAGTAAAATGTCAGACCTCTCTTTCCTCCTACTCATCTGTCTTCCCCGGTGACTCCCTCTGACTGAACCCAGCTGGAGGCAAGCAGACAGATAGAAAGACAGCTGATTAATGCAGTTCATACAGCTCATCAGTGAGCAAAATGGAGAAGCAAGGACAGCATATCTGGAGCGTCTAATGGAAAATAACCAGCACAGGCTCCTCCTGCTGGGATGCAGCATACGGCTGTCACTGTTTATATTACAGTTTTGCTGACCCTCATGCAATTCATACATGTCTCCTTCTCACTCTCTAACATTCTTTCTATGCTATTCCCTTTGGCTCTGGCTTTCTCCAACTTTTCTTCTAAACTGGCTTTCTGCTTCCAGCTGAACCTATACTTCCCAAGAGTTCTAGCAGCATGTAGCAGCTCTACGGCAGTTCCACTGCTGGGATTATACTCTGGAACACCAATCCAAAAGAACCTATGCACCTCAATGTTCATAGCAGCACAATTTACAATAGTCAAGTGCTGGAAGCAACCTAAGTGCCCATCAGTAAATGAGTGGATCAAAAACTATGGTACATTTACACAATGGAATACTACACAACAGGAAGAAAGAAGGAACTTCTACCTTTTGTGACAGCATGGATTGAAGTGGAGAGTATTATGCTAAGTAAAATAGGCCAGGCAATGAAAGACAAAAACCATGTGGTCTCACCTATAAGTGGAACCTAATCAACAAACAAACAAGCAAACAAAATATGACCAGACATTGAAATAAAGAACAAATTGACAGCAACCAGAGGCAGGGAGGGGGATAATAGGGAAAAAAAAGTGAAGGGTCATCAAGGAACATATGTAAACGACCCATGGACTAAGCCAAAGGGGGTAGGATTGAGGGTGGTAGGTGGGGACGGGTTGGGAAGGGGGTGGTATTGGGAAAATGGAGACAACTGTACTTGAACAACAATAAAAAATTAAAAATTAAAAAGGTATTTTATCAGCCCTGGCTGGCGTAGCTCAGTGGATTGAACATGGGCTGTGAACCAAAGTGTTGCAGGTTTGATTTGCAGTCAGGGTACATGCCTGGGTTGCAGGCCATGACCCCCAGCAACCCCACATTGATGTTTCTCTCTCTCTCTTTCTCCTTCCCTTCCCTCTCTAAAAATAAATAAATAAAATCTTTTTTTTAAAAAAAGGTATTTTATCTTTTGTAAAAATAAAAAAGAAAGAAATATCTTTTCCATGTTTCTCCCCTCCATATGGGATTCCAAATACACATTATGCTAGTCCTAAAAAAAAAAAAGAAGACTCTGCTTGGCATCTGGTGGGGTTCCTGCTCTTTGGGACACAGTGACACTGTGTGATAATTGAAGTTATTTCCCTCAGCAAAGACCAGTTTTCTGGAAAACTTTTTCTAAAGGATTTAAATTTCCATAAGACTCTGAAGAATCTTAATTGTGTTTAGGTGAACAGAAAGGGGTAGAAAGTTAAAGTGGGGTGAGAATTTTGTTTAGAAGCAGTGGTTTCCTTATAATGTCTAAATGTTAGTGAGAATGTTTTCAACAAACTTTGCAAGGTTCGAAGACAAGAAAACACAGTATATCTGTTTTGAGAAATTCCATGCATAGGATCTCATCTACTCATGGCACTTCTTGGTTTCTTCAGTTTAAGGCAGGGGCGTCAAACTCATTTCTATTAGCGGCCACATCAGCCTCACGGTTGCCTTCAAAGGGCTGAATGTAATTTTAGGACTGCATAAATGTAACTACTCCTTAACAGTTAAGCGAGAGCTTGGTGCTGCCACCGGGTAGATGCAAGGTTCTAGGCTGGATAAACAGGGTGGAGGGCTGGATTCAGCCCTCAGGCCTTGTGTCTGCCACCTGCGGTCTAAGGTATCACACTGTAGTTTGTTCCTCTGAGGAGCTGGGATGAGCAAACAATGTTTGTTATTGGAGTTCTTCATGTTTGATATTTGTGCATTTTTAATCAAATTTGTTGGGGTGACATTGGTTAATAAAATTAAATAGGTTTCAGGTATATAATTCTATTAAAAGACTTCTTAACAATTAGGAAAAATTCTGTATGAAAGGTAAATGTTTATTGACAGCTATTTCCACTGGAAATGTCACATCCTTCATTTCATAAAGTCTTTGAGAGATTGTCATTTTTGAGCTCCAGTGTCCTTGGCCATAGAAATGGACATTTCCCACAGGTTGCACTGATTATAAAGTCCCATTCTTCTAGGGTGTCCAACTTTCTGGTGCCTCTGTGCCACACTAGAAGAAGAGTTGTCTTGGGCCACACATTAAATACACTGTGACATATAATCACACACAAAAACATCTCAATGTTTTAAGTAAATTTATGATTTTGTTATGGGCCACATTTATAGCCATTCTGGGCTGCATGCGGCCCATGGGTCATAGTTTGAACACCCCTGGAACATGATTGGGGTAGAGATGGCATGTGATTCCCAAAAGACCAATAAGAATTATCACTTGGATAGATATACACATCTAGAAGAGGGAATCTGGGTGGTTAAGCTGGAACAGTGTGACTCCGGGGCAGCTCTTTGCAGTCAGGTTCTTACTGCAAGCTGTAGAAACCCACTCTGGATGATTTAAGGGGAAAAGAAATTTATGACAAGGTTACTGGCTAGCAGAAGGAATGAATCCCTGGGGTGGCCACAGAACCAGGTATTGTGTTTGACAACCAGGAACATGGCCCCCAATTATTCCCCAGGACAGGCCCAGTGAGGACACCATCGCCACTGTGGCTGAGCACAAAGCCCTGTGCTCAGCTGACCCTGTGAGCACAGGATCCTACCCGTGACCGTGAGCTTGTCAGGGAGAGGGGCTCAAAGTTTCTGAATTTAAAAAAATCTTTTCTCTTCCTTTCCTTTTGTGTGTCTGGTTCCAAATTTAGGAGGGCTGTGTATGGCTGGCGTTGCCTGGGTTACTGGCCTGAGCCCCAGCTGCAGAGGAGTCTGGGAAATCAGGCCTCTGACATTTTTCCTTCTCTGCAGTGGGAGGGCACATGCCCCACCAAGACTTATGAGGTGGGAAATTCTCAAACACAGAAAGGAGTTCCAGATGCTATGGAACAAAAGAGTGACCAGTACCATTACAACAGCTACTTTTCCTAGTCGTGGGAGAACAGGTCTGCAGAATTAAGCCAAGGTAGAGAAGGGAAAGCCAAGAAATGATGAGACAGACAAAACCCAGATGATATTATTGAAGTCCCTAAATTGAGATGTGCCTAGCCTTTTTAAAAAAACAAAAAACAAAAACCAAAAAACACTGGCCTGTTTATTTAAGCTGATAAATTTCCCTATTGGCTTAAGTTACAAACTCCCTTTTGAGTTAAGCATCTGTCACTTGTAAACAGGAGATGCCTGCCTTATATGGTGCTACTTTCATTATTAGTGTTGAAATCATATTCTTGCTTCTTTATTGGGACATTTTTTACTGAGTTTCCTCTGCCAGTACTTTCTGAATGCTCTTGACATGTTGGCACACGGACGAGCCTGGGTGAGCAGGGAGAGAACCACCATGCCCGTCGGCCAGCCTTCTCTGTCTATGCTCCCTCAGATTAAGTTCCCAGCTTTTCTGTAACTTTTCTCCAGTCTCCTGTATTTTAAAGAATATCATTCTCCTAACAGCTGAAGACACTGTGAGAGCCAACTCTGGGTTCAACTGTAGGGTCAAGATGTCTATTTTGACTGACTCTAAAATTTGTAGATTTTACGGGGGTCCATTTCTAAGCACAGGTTCGGGGGCTAAATCCTTCTTCTTCAGGAACTGGCATACCTGGGGTCCCATGGAATTAGTTTTCTGGTGTGGGACCCATCCCTGAGGATTTTTCCTCTGGAGGAATGAACACCTTGGACTTGTCTCCTCATTCCCCAGGGCACAGTGCTTATTGTGTTGCCCGCTTCGCCCTCTGGCCTCCCTATTGCATGGGTTCACCCCAATCACAAGGGAACTCATTTTAGCTCTGCTGGGCAGGGACCTGAGGATGGTTGCTGGACTCTCTTTTCTGCTTGTCTGACATCTTCCCTTCTGAGAAGGTCCAGGGGGCTGGGACCCTTAGGGTTTTAGCTCAGGAGAAAGGAGTGAGAGTCAGGAATTTAAAGAAATGAAGAAGGGGATCTCTAATGTCTTCTTGACATCCGAAATGGTACTCATTCCTCCTGAATGGCTGAGACCCTCCTGTGGAGAGTGTGGCTGTCTCACCTGATATCATTGAGAGGCTGGACCGCAATTCCGAGTGTCTCTGGCACTTTGGGGTCTGTGAGAACTGGACCCTCAACCCAAACTGTCATTTCCTAGGGAACTGTGATAAATTCCAGGTTGCCAAGAGCTGGTGAACTGTCAGGAGAGGAAAGGATGATTGGGGTGTGTGTGTGATAAATCTGGGCTGGAGCTAAGGCAAGTGAGGCCTCTGACCCCTGGCCTGGCCGCAAACGGCCCAGGCCTTTATCATCAGGATGCGGCAGTTGGCCTATGATGCTCTGCTGTTTAACTGAGCTGAAGTCAAACAACCTTTAAGACGTCCCTTCTCTTACCCCATCTCAATATACACATTTAGACTCTAAATCCTCTTTCTGCATTAGAATTTGCAGTGAAGCTACTGAGTAAATAGCAGATGCTGAAGGACTGAGTGGTGATACATTTTTAACTTTTCAAGCACGGATGGCATTTAACTTCTCTTGAAGCTCCCAGACTCTGGGATATATCACACTTGTTGGCTAGATTTCTCTTTGAACCTGAAGGCTTTCAGCAGACATGAGTAACTGGTGAGCAGAGGTTGTGGTCAGCATGTGCTTGCAGATCCTGGGGGAAGTGAAAACAGGTTTGTAAAATGACCTTTCAGTTCTTTAAGGCATTTCCTTTTCTCCTAACAAAATTACATAGTAAGCTGATTAGGAATATGTAAATAAGCTGCTTCTTTCCTCTTATTTTCATCTGCTGCTCTGCAAAATCTGTTCTTTCTCTGGAAATGGAAGGAACTGATGTAATTGTTCTGGGTGGAAGACAGTGAGGAGCCACGGGATCCCTGCCAACAACATTTCCTGCCAGGGCCCGCTCCTTCCCGCAGTTTAATTATGAGCGATTGTTTGGGCTGCGATGTGAAGAAATATTAGAGAATGGAAAAAAAGAAGAACAGAGCTCAGAATATTCTGCTGCAACTGATTCATGTTTTGGCAAGAACTCTTAACTAGATTTTATACTTTAGCCTTGTGACGGTATCGTAGGGAGCAACCTTGCCATATAAGCACATGCAGCCCAATTCCATGGTTTATGCTAAAAAGGTCTGGGTAAAAGCATTTGAAAAATGCAGGAATAACATTAGCCATCGGGTAAAGTTCTGTGTTAATCAGTGCAGTGCCCTCGTAGAGGGACTGAAGTTATTTTAAACTGGATGTTAGCACCCCTATATTTAGCTGGTGTGTCAAATTTTACTGCTTAGTTTTCATATACTTGAAAAGTCTCACATTTTACAGAAAGGCTGTGATTAGTTCTCACTGTGTGTGCTCGGGGTTGGACATAAAACCATGTGAAGCTGAACCCTGTGAGAAAGGCTGAGAACGGGGACTTTTTTTTTTTGAGATTCAGATCTGAGTCCTGCAGTGCCAGAGCAGAAGTATCCTCAGGTGGCTGCTGTGGGAGGGAAGAGAGGCCAGAAGGAGTCTGGTATCAGATGCCACAAGGGGCATTTTGTGTTTCTGTTTTTTGATTAATAAAGTAAAAGACAAATACAAAAAAGCACAAAAAGAAATTTAAAATAACCTTGTATCCTACCACCTAGAGATAAATCCAGTAAGCCTTCAAGTCTTTTCCAATGCAGGAATTTACACATAATCATAGAATTTTGGATAATTAACACACATTCAATGTAAAGTATACTTTGTAATATACTTTTCCAATTAAAATATATCATGAACATTTCCCTTGCTTTTAATGAAAAGGAAACAAGTTTTAGAGGCTATAATTACATTATGGTTGTTTTAATTTGTGTTTTTTTTTTCATATTTATGGCCATTTATGAAATTCTTCTTTGGTGAATTATCTGTCCTTTGCCCATATTTCTATTGGGGAGGACATTGAATTCATCCAAATTGTTTTGAAAGATCTCCCTGTTAAACATATTTATCCTTTGATTATACATTGCAAATAGTTTTCATAGTTGTTTGCCTTCTGTTTTGTTCAGAATTTTGTATCTTATTTTACTTTTAATTTACTGACTTTTTAAGAGAGAGTGGGGGAGGGGAAAGGCAGAGAGACAGACACACAGACATCAGTTTGTTGCTCCACTTATTTATGTATTTATTGGTTGCTTCTTGTAGGGGCCCTGACCAGGGATCAAACCCACAACCTTGGTGCATCAGCACAACACTCATCAACAGCATTAGGGCCAGGATTTTTTTTTTTTAAATAGGAAGATTTGCATGCTTATACAGTCACATGCATCATATTTTTTCTTTATGTATGTATGTATATATGTATATACGTATTTATATTGTTATTCTATTAAACTTGTCCCAATTTTTCCCCCTTTGCCCTCCTCTACCCAGCCCACTCCCCACTCCCACAGTCAATCCCCACACCATTGTCCATGTCCGTCATCATTCGTACATGTTCTTTGACCCGTCCCTTCCCCTTCTTTTCACCACTATCCCTCTTCCCCCCTCCCCACTGGCCAGTCAGTCTGTTCCATGGTTCTATGCCTCTGGTTCTATTTTGCTTGTTAGTTTATTCTGTCCTTTACATTCCTCTTATAGGTGAGATCACATGGTGTTTTTCTTTAACCAACTGGCTTATTTCACTTAGCATAATACTCTCCAGTTCCATCCATGCTGTTGTGAAAGGTAGGAATTCCTTCTTTCTTTCTACTGTGTAGTATTCCACTGGGTAAATGAACCAAAGTTTTTTGATCCACTCATCTATGATGGGCATTTGGGCTGTTTCCAGCACTTGGCTATTGTAAATTGTGCTGCTATGAACATTGGGGTGCATAGGTTCTTTTCAGTTGGTGTTTTGGGATTCTTAAGGTGAGTTTTCTTCTGCTTTTATGCCTGGAAAAGCCTCTGAGCCCCAAGATCAGATATTTTGACCCAAGTTTCCTTCAGTTCTTTCACGGACTTATTTTGCATTTAACTCCTTCTTACATCAGGAACTTCTTTTGCTGTGTGATGTGCAGATGGGTTTCTGATTGCCCATGCTGTTGCTGAGTATTCTTGTTGGTTCTGAATTGATCTATGTCTATTCTCATACCATTACTACAGTGATTGAATTATTATAAGCTTTATAATGGGCCTTTATATCTGAAGGCAAGACCCTCCCCCCCCCCCTTTTTTTACTATAGCTTCAGAATTTGCTTGGCTATTTACACCAGTTTAGTTTTTATAATAAATTTTAGAATTATTTTATTAATTCCCTTTGAGAAATTTTCCCCTTCAGGAATATAATGTTTCTCTCAATTTATTTAAGTACTCTTTTATATTCTTCCTTGATATTTTGTAGTTTTCCTCATAAGAGTCTTAACACAGGTAATCTGTTAAAAAAAAACAAACTTAATTTAGTGTTTAAAAAACACTTTGATGCAAACAAAACAAAATAGCTGACAATTTCCTATTGTACAGATCACCCATACATTCTTGAGATATTCCATACATTTGTAGAATACAGGAAAATTAATTCTAGTATCTGAATAATATAAAATCAGATATTTTATAAAAATTAAAAGATTTTTCTTTTTATCACATGTGTCAAACAAGGTCAGATGTTTAAAACTCTTTATAATTTAATGTGTTTACTAAAAATTTTCAATAAGCTTTCACCTTATGACCTTGCATATCCAGTCAGAAAGTGAAAGCTATCATAATATTAACAATTTGTTCCTTCTTTACAAAGCTATCAATGATTAAAATAATTTTTAAACTAATTGAGTGTTTTTAATTGAAGCACAGGTCTGTTGGCTTTAGTTAATGAAGATGACCAAAGCAATCATTTCTTGATATTCAGCTAATAGTTGACATCCTGGATTCAAACCTAGTACTTTCTTGCACTGACCTCTAAGTGACCTGTACTCAGCCTGGTTAATTTCCAAAGATGCAAAAAAATACTGTGCTGCCTGTTCTATAGATAGAGTTCATCCTGGCAAGTAACAAACTCGATTTATACTAGAGAAATTATGTTGACTTTTTTTTCTACCAAAATAATCACAGTTAAATGAAATGAATGGTATACCAACTCATACTTGAAGACTGCTGTGGAGGATTAAAAAGTGAGAGACCATTGGAAATTTCTCTTCCTCCACACTGTTGAGAATATGGACAGGAAATGCCCTAAGTGACACTCCCTGACAGGGAATTAATGGTAGGAAGTGACCTTGAAGCTAAGCTCCCAAAAAATATAAACACACTTTCCCTATCAGCTGAGGGCAGATAGTCCTGAAACAAAGGAAAGTGTAAATGAATGTTAATGGCAGTGAGAAGGAGCCAGTGTGGAGTGAAGACCTGGTTCCAACCATGACATTCCAACCATGAACGACTGGGATTTTCATCCAGCAGCAGTGCCGTCCGCCCCACATGCCTACTCCTGCACTCTTAACCAGGATTTCCTCCCAGCTGCAGAGAAGTCCAACTACTTAGTACTGAGTTTTTTCCATTGTAGTAGGTCAAGTTGTGTGTTTCATCATCCATCTAAAATCACTATGAAAAAAATACCACTTTATTTCTTCCTTATTAATCCACATACCTAAACAACATACCTTTAAAGGCTATAAATTCCAAGATTTAAAATTTTACTTTTTCCTAGTCTGTTAGTCATAAATTATAATAACTTAAGAGATAAGATTCTTCTAGAATAATTTACCTTAATTTCTAGAATCATTTATAAAATATGGCAATACAAATACTCTGAAAATACTGACCCCATGCCCACCTAGTGAGTCAAAGGAGATATTGTTGACCAATTCCTGATTAAAGTTATTGAGATAAGTACGCATTGAAAATGTTTCATTTCATTGCATAGTGTTTAAAATAAAGTGATAGTACTTAAATGATTATGGGTATTTATGATGTACCTTTAGAAATTATTTCACTTCCAAGTAGTAAAAGACTCTGGATGAATGGGCTTAGACAATAAGGGTATTTGTTATCTGGAATAACAAGAAGTCCAGTGGTAGATGATCCAGAACAAGGCTGATTCATCGGCTTGGTCACCTAGGTTCTATGCTCCGGCATTCTCAGAGTATTGTAAGGGATCAGTCATCTCCCCTCATTGTCTCAAAGCATTATTTCCAGACACAAAGTTAGCTGTAGAAGAATGTGACTGTTTTCTTATTTCTGTTTTTTGAGAGGAAGAAAATATTTTCCAGAAGTATCCAGAAGACTTTCCCTCACATCTCATTGGCCAGATCCGGTTCACGTGCCCACTCCTAGATTAATCACTGGCAAGGGGAATAAAATGACCATTGTGGGTCAGACTAATCAGGGTCTCAGCTCTGAATCACATGGGGAAATAATAAATAAGTAAACAAATTTGGGATTCTACTAGTGAGAAAGAAAGAGAAGGCTATTGAATAAACAACTGGTATTAGAGAGTGATTTCATCATGCATATGGAGTAATCAATGAATGACTTTTTAATCAGTTTCAAATACTTCAGCATTTTAAGTAAAAAGTAAAAGCTACTCAATTTACATTTCTGATGTGCCATTAAACTTTGTATTTATTTGTAAGATCACAGAGACATTATGTAGTCTTGAAATTTTAAACTAATTTAGGTGTGACTTTGAGGAGATTTCTTGTTAATAAACTAAGGTAGAGCATTTACAAGTGCATTTTTAATAGTACAAAGGACATCCAACAACTTTAGAAGTGTCATTCATCTTCCACATGTGACCACTTCTCCCTCTAAACACAGATTAACCCAGTGGGAATGAAACTTCTAACAAGCTGTTGCTTCATCAGATGCTAAAATCACTGTGCCCCTTTTCTTGCTATGAAATAATTTTCCACTCGAGGTACAGTGGAAACACTCATCTGGAAGAAACCTGCATTTGTCCTGAGAGGTGTTGGCCTAGAGTTCAAACCAAATCCCATCAACCTAATTGCTCTTGCCACATGGTCTCAGGAGTGAAGAATTCTCCCTTTGTTTGCAACCTGACAGAGGGCAGAGCTCCTCAAGATATATTGCAAGAGAAGAGAGAAATACGACTTTTCATGACATCCTCCTCTTGGGTAGTTGTTTTTTTGGCACTGCTTGGTTATACACTTGGATGTTGCTACACTTAAAAAAAATGTAAGTCTTTTCAATTAGGCACAGCCCATTCTCTCTTCTGATACTCAGCTTCTGAGAATTGATGTGATCTCAGCCAGACGCGTCAGAGGTTCCTGTTGTGAGACTTGATGGTCCAAGCTGAAAGTCTGCCCCTGCCTGGGTCCCATGGTCTCCACAGCTTGCAGAGGGAGGTGTCACTGGAGCACCACCTAAGCTCAGCCTTGGCAAGACTGTGCCATGATCCAGGTTTTGTCTGATAAGCCAGACTGCCTCATCTTTTAGTCCTTTTTGTATGTTCATCTCCCCTGCTGTGTCTGCTTTTGTCTTTGCTTTCTTCTTTATCCCTTTGCTCCATTCAGAATGCCATCTCAGAAAAGGAACCCAATAACCTCAATAGCACACAGGGGTAAGTGCTGTAAGGTTAGAGGCACTAACTCTACAGGTTACATGTACTAACCTTACATCTGCATGAATCGTTCCCTTGAATGTTCAAGTAGGACAAATCTCTAGATCAAGGGATACATTTCTAACTGTGACATCTAGTCTTTAGTAAAAGCCAGTAAGAAAGATTTCTTTCATGCTATTCTTTTCTTGCTTTCTTTTTTAGGGGTTAGAATTCTTCCCGGGGACCTCAATATCCTCTCATACCCCAAGATGTCTTCCTAGTATGAGACAGGCAGCTGTGGTGAAATGGAAACAGATTTGGAAGGAATGGATTGCTACAGAGGATGTCAAGGTTTAGACTCAAGTCCATCGTATCAAGAAAACTGCTCAACGACAAACCAGCTTCCCCCCGCCCCCTCTGTGAAGCTTTGGCAAACGAGAGCTGGGAGAGCATTTTACCACCGTGTTGGGTTCATGGTCTTGTGTCCTTGGGTGGTCCTCTGGCCTTAGTGAACTAGACTGTCAGGAATACATTTGACTAAAGTAGTTATCTGAATAAATTAAACTATTAGAAACATTTTGGAAAATCCCAAGCACCATATTTGTGTAACTCATACAGTCAAAGCAGAGGGAAGACATATTACATTGAAACATTGCAAGAACTAAAAAAGCACAACCATTAAAACAAGGAGAAGAAAAAAGATTCAAGAACCAAGAAGTTAAAGGATAAGAGTAGCTTTATATCGTAACATTATTTATATGAAACTATTCTTTGATGGTTAAAACTTAGCACTGCCTTTAGTATCAAGAGACAGTTGAGGGTACACAGGTCTTATTATCTCCCTTGTTCATTCATTTGGAGAGAAAAAAAATTCTTCACTCTCATTTCAAGAACCTCTCACGTAGAATTTTATACGGGTGACACTGAACAACACAGAAGATACGACGGTTTATTATTGGTGAACCAGGTCGGTTGGTCAAGTGAGGATAGCTATTTAAGAATATTAGAGATTTGAGAAGGTTGGGGAGAGGTTTGTGGTGAGGTGTAATTGGGTTTTCATGGTAAATTTGACTCTTGACTGTTTACAAGATTAAGCAGTCTCAGATTTAATCCTGACATTAAAAGAGGCACCAGAATCTATTTCAGGACCCTCAAAATATATGTTTTCTGGAATCATTACCTATGAAGCAAGGTTCTGGAGAGATAACATAGGCATCCACATCCTCTCCTGGGGAAAGGGCTTTATATAACCCAACAGGGCTTTCACAGTATTCAATTCACTGGTGACTCAGAAACAAAAGTGGGATCAGAGTACTTTCTTGGAGCTCATATAGTCCCTCTTGTACAAGCCTGAAAAGATGCCCAATGATAGCCATGGTAAAGCATTTTGCCCTCTCTAGGAGAGATCAGACTGCTTGAATTTCTGAATCCTCTTTTTTTGGGCTCTTGAAAGAGAGAGATAACATCTAGCAAATTGGGTAGAATAAGATCTGAGCTGCTTTTACCCTGTAATCTTTACTCAGGGAAAAGCAAATTGTAGCCCCAAAGCCATCCAAGAGAAAATGAAAGGAGCCAAGTTCATCTGTCTGAGAACCAGGCGAGGCTTTGGATGGGAAAAGCAGCGCAGCACAAAGCCCCTTTCACCAGCTGCTCCTGCGATGCAGATGGCGTGCTATGGGTGGAGATAAGCTGGATTTATGGGAGGGGTCTCCCCAAAGGGTCTAGCACGCAATCCCCTCTCCTAGTGAAACAGGAAAGCTCATTCATCTGTTAACAGCATCCAGGAGAAAATGGCTCTTGAAGATGGTATCTGCAAAAAGGCATTGTGTGCTAGTAAAAGACACTGCTTGTTTCCATGGAGGCAGAGGAATCGTCCAGGCTTCCAGTTCTCGTCTGCCTCTTCTCTGAAAGGTCGCTGCCTAGATGTTCTCATTCAGAGCACCTGACACTGCGGCTTCTGCCAGGATCCATTAGTTCCGTCTCGATGGCTCCCTTGGCGGATTAGAAAGAATTTAACATTAATGAGGGTCTGGGACACTAAAGCACTCCGCATCAACAACTCAACTGGGAGAGACACATACTCCGTCAAAGATGTAGATATTTGTTTTTTTTTCCATTCTAATGAAATTATACAACACTCATTATGCTTGTAATGCATTTATCTTGGCAGCCAACCTATTGAATGCTTGCTGATTACATCAACCATCAGCTCCGATGTCCTGAGCACACTACGAGTCAGTCCAGCTCAATCCAGTTCAAATTATCTGCCCTATTCAGTAATTATCTTCCTGTTGATCTAATTAATGTTCTGCGTTGTCACCTATTAGCAATATAGGCATGGCTTTTAAGTCAGAGGTTCTCAGATTCCCGCAGTGGTTTTCATCCTGGGAAGGCATTGTCGCCCCGGGAGTGTCTGGAAACGTGTGTGCGTGTCCGGGGTGGCATTGTGGATTGTTCTGATTGGATTTTTGTAGGCGGGGACCCAGGATGTGAAACACCCTGAAACATGTATGACAGACCCTTCCAATGAAGGACTCCCCTACCCAAAATACCCAAGTCGATCTACAAGCAGAGAAGTATTGCCCAACAGCCACCTCTCAGACC
The DNA here is from genome assembly GCF_004126475.2 of Phyllostomus discolor. Taxonomy (NCBI): domain Eukaryota; kingdom Metazoa; phylum Chordata; class Mammalia; order Chiroptera; family Phyllostomidae; genus Phyllostomus; species Phyllostomus discolor. Next base: position 127,359,393 of record NC_040906.2, on the reverse strand, counting down.
CAGGCTGGCCCCTCCTTAGGCATTCCACTCATCTCCATCTGAAGCCAATCTCCTAAAACACACAACTAACAGCAGTGCCACAGGCGATTAACCTCCACACTGCCCCCACAGTGAATCGTGCTACCACAGAGACCACCTGGTGCAAGGCCAAAAGACCGCACTTCAGGCTCCTTCAAACCTTTGCCAGCATGTTGACCTCTGCAAGCCTCAGTTTCCCCATCAGTCAAGTGAAGGCATCAGAAGTACCTGACACAGATGTAAGCATTAAGACAGATGAGGAGTGTGTGATCACTTTGTAAATAAGAGGGATCTGTACATGTGATACCTATTACGTTTGTGTGTCCTGGTGTTTCTGCTGCCTGTGACACTTAGGGAAAAGAAGTGTAAGCCTGGCCCCCAGAAGTTCAAGAAAGTGGGTTTTTAGTCTTCCAAAGCAGGCATTCCTTTATTTAGGGATGCCCTTTTTTTTCCCACTCAGGGCTGCACACATAATGGTGTTGGCCGTCACGTTTCATGAGGGAACGCGCCAGAGCAGTTACAGAGCGAGTGCTAGTCTCCTCTGGCCTTCGGTCATAACTGACCCCGGTAGGCATCCAGGGCAGGGAATCAAGAGTGAGGGCAGAGGCAAGGCTGAGGTAAGCCCTAAAGACTGGGTTGGGGGGGGTGGCAATGTAGGGCAGGGCGAGTTTCAAGGCTAATCTGCCATGTGGAAGAATCATACAGCCTTCCAAGAGGCACTGATCTGGGATCTTTGTCCGAAGGTGTGGACACCGAGGGACTTGCACAGTCTTGCGGGGGAGACTGTGGTCCTTCCCTGAAGGGCTGGGAAGCTGGGCGGCTAGCTGGTGGGAGTGGAGCAATCGAGTTTAAAGGTCAGAAGGATGGGGGTCAGGGGGGTGGTGGATGGGGGGGTCGAAAGGTACAAACTTCCAATTATAAATAAGTCACAGGGATGCAATGCACAGTGTGGTAACTGTAATTAGTATGCTGTTTTGCACATTTGAAGGTTGCTGAGAGGGGAGGTCTTAAAAGTTCTCATTGCACCTTGGCTGGTGTGGCTCAAAGGGTTGGGTGTCCTCCTGCAAACCAAGGGTCACCTGTTGGATTCCCAGTCAGGGAGCTCACCTGGGTTGTGGGCCAGGTCCCAGTCAGAGTTGTGCAAGAGGCAACCAATCGATTTTACTCTTTCTCTTTCTCTCCCGCTCTCTTTCCCTCTCTCTAAAAAGTAAGCAAAATAAAAAAAATTCGTATCACAAGAAAAATATTTCTAACTACACATGGTAACATGTTAGCTAGATAAATTGTGGTAGTCATTTCACAGAGTATGCAAACACTGAATCACTATGTTGTACATCTGAAACGAATATAACATTATATGTCAATTAAACCTCAGTTTAAAAAGTCAGCAGGAATAGGAGGGGCTGTGACCAAATGTAAAGTCAAAACGTATTGGGTTGGCCAAAAAGACTGTTACTTTTTTCCTGTAAAAAAAGATACATTTTTTATTTTCACTAATAACTTTATTGATTTGGGTATTTTGAGTATGTCAGCTCCCTCCTGCTATTGCCTTCTAGTGGGAAGAGGCTGGGGTACTTCTAAACCACTTCCAATGTGTCAGACAGCCCCACAGCAAAGAGTATGTGGCCAGAATGGCAGTAGTACCAAGAAACTTCACAAACCACTTTTGACATGTTCGGTCAGTCACAGTACCTTCTCCACACACTGCACTTTGAGTTCATTTGCACTTTTTTTTACCTTTTTTATAATAATTAAGCAGAATATGCCAAAATGTTGCATATTTTCTTCCATCATCAATATTAAGTGGCTGCACAAAAAATCACCAGTTTTGATAAACTTTTTTTAAATGCATGCTGATATGACAGCTGTCACAATACAATCTAACAAAATTGTTTCTGATGAAGTTAAAGACAACTAAGTGCTACTAGAGCCTTCTTATGGGAAAAAAATGTACTGGACTTTTTGGCCAGCCTGGTATCTTGGTGTGGGGTGACTGTGGGGAGGAACAGTTCAGTTTCTTCAAGGAAGGGTCCCAGATGGGACGTCAGCACCATGAAAGTCAAACCTGGCTGCCTGCATACCCAGGGGCACTGCTACTGTGAATAAATTAATTAAAAATTCCAGTGTTTTAAACCATTCAGCCCTTTGGAGATCTATTACCTATGTTGGTCTATTGCTAAATATGGGATACTTTGAGAATTATCAGCTTGATTAAATAGACAAAATAGTTCATTTAACAAATTATAAAAAATATACATAGAAAATTATAATGAGATAAGTAAAAATTTGAAAATTTAAGGCACTCATATCTGAGTGAATTTCTTTCATGTGTTATTACTGTTACACGTTTTTGAAATAAAAAAACTGAAGTCGCAGTTTATATATTCTTTTCTTTTTTTTTTTTTTTTTACTTGCAAGACTGTACCTTTCTGGTCTGTCTGAATCTGGCACCTGTTGGTGTTTCATCCTCTAGGGAAACCAGGGGGCTGTGGGAGGTCAGCGCGGGCTCCAGGGGCTGGGGCTCATTGTGCTGCCTTGGCCTGGAGACCTGATTCATATCCTCCCAGGGACCAGGAAGGTGGTGCTCCTTGATGGGAGGCCAAGCGGCCAGTGAGCCAGAGGAAAAGGTTACGTCTGCTGAAAACAATGCTCGGTGTCCCTGTGGGTGAGCCCCGGCACGCTGAGCTGCTTCCTTCATGGGCTTCAGTAGAACCAGGACTTTTGGACTCTTCAAAAAGGCATCGGTTTGTTTGTTTTGTTGATTAGGTTCCACTTGTAGGTGGGAAAGTGGGGACAACTTTATTGAAACAACAATTTAAACAATGATTAAAAGAAGGTATTGGTTGTCTTTCTGTTTGTGTGTATGTGTGTGTTATAGAAAAACACATCCAGAATGGGGCTAAAAAAAAAAGGAAAAAAGAAAAACACATCCACCCACAAAACCCATAAAAATCATTCATAAGCCCACAAAGCAGAAACTGTTGTTGAATTTTTATTTCTGTGCTTTAGTCATATTTGTTCATTTAAAAAATCCAGCCAACCAGAGATCAACATCATTAACATTTAGGTATCATGATTTTTTTGGAAACAAAAGTGTGATCATTCTGCCTGCAGCCTCTTCCCCGCCTGCAGCCTCCCCCCCCCCCCAGCCTCTTCCCCTACCCCTGCAGCCTCCCTCCCAACCCCCCTGCAGCGTCTTTTCCCGCTGTAGCAAACTAGCAGGAGCAGTTCCCCCAGGCACTGCCTTCCACCTCTCATCAGATGGATACCTGGTAGTTTACTGAATGTATTACAATAGTGGAAAATAGTATCCTATCATTGAGTATTTACCTTATTTTCAACTTTAGACTTGTTTTCAAATAATGATTACCATAGCAACAATGCAGGTAGGCAAACAACCGTGTAGCCTACAAACAAAGTCACGATGAGTAAACACCCCGGTTACTCATGTATGCGACAGAGCGTGGGCAGGGAGAGACCAGGGCAGGGACAAGCGGCTCTGCTTTGGAAGGACAGAGTCTGCTCCGTCTGACCTTCCCATTTCACACTGTGAGGAAATCGGCAGTCAGCAAAGCTGAACTACCTGTCCTGGTGACACAAACAGTACAAACTGCAGCTTTCTGACTTCTGGTCTTGTTGCCATTACGTGGTTAATGTTTAAATTCAATGTCCTAAGATTACTAAAAATGAAATAAGAAAAGAAAAAGGTAAGGGGGCTGCTAACAATCCCAGCATTCTATCTCCCTGAGGCTGACAGAAATGTGTATTTGTTACTCAAATATATTTTCATGGTTTCCGAGGAATGGTGCCCTGCAAAGGTACTGTAGGTATTTGCTTTCTTCACTCCACGCGATTTTTATTTCAAAACTTTTCAGTGCCTCTGAAATTCATGTTGCCAGTTTTCTGCCAAGACATTTTTACCTGTTGCTAATTCATTGTCCCATTTCCTGCTTCTTCAGTTTCTACTTCTGTGAACTCTTGCTGCCACATCATTTCTGTTAGTTCTCAGGTTCACAGTGCTAACTGTATTTCAGTTAGCACTGAACTGAAATACAGTTCAGTATTGTATTTCACCAGGTTGGCATAATCCCTCGCACATCCCTGAGTCCGCGACATCTGTTCTCCCTGACATTGCGATTTTGAATTCTGCTATTGTAACCTTCCGAGCAGCCCACGTCACCGCACCAGGGTGAAGCCAAACAGGATGGCTGGCACAGTGCGCCCAGCTGTGCTCCCTCTTTGTGCACGTACTACACACTCTCGCGTCCTTTCCTCATTGCCTGGTGGTCTTTGCCCTCTGCTTTCTGGTCACCATTGTCTCTACAAGGACTCCCAATCCCAGGAGAATAATTTAAAATCCTATGAAAAAGAATCACTGCTACGATATCATGGTATGTCATTCTTTTGGGGATCATCGATAAACCTTCTTTTATTTATTTACAGTGCAAATCACATTATTATTTACTGCTATTCTGAGTGCATCCTATCTCATTAATTCATTGTTCCTCAGTTTACATGACTTTATATTTAAAGAGGACCACAAATTAGACAGTGGAATATGAGGTCTATCCAGAATGTATCCAGCCATGTAATAATAAAAATAGAGACATTTATGGAAGAAGATACTAGAAACATTGTACACAAGACAATGACAGCTCAGGCCCCTTCAAAGTAAGCACCTTAGGACCTCACAGCTGCCCCAGTCCCCATCAGCTGCCCCATTGTACTTTCCTGAATACATACATCGATGGTCTCAAAGCTCTTCCCTTTCAAAGGTGATTTTAGTTTTGAGCAAGCCAGAAGTTGCAAGGTGCCAAATCTGGGATGTAGGGGGGCCGAGTCACCTGGGTGATCTGATGTTTCACCAAAAGCCTTTGCATGAGATGTGATGCATGAGTGGGCATGTTGTCATGACGACGCTACCAACCATTAGTTGCCCACAGCTGTGGCCTTCTGAATCATCAGAATAGTTTCCATGGAGGAATGTTCAAGCTTAACACAAAATCTGATGCAGATTCATTCCTCTACTCAATCAGTCATTTTGAATGTGAGGGCCAGACAGTACACATGTGCACTCAACTGCTTCTATAGCCCCACTGACTAGTACAGTGAAGTTGTCATTGTTCACACATGCACATTCCAGTCCACTCTCCTTGGCTGCCAGGTCACATCGATGTTGTTCAAACTATTTTCACTATATTAATAATGGCTGCACTTTTTCCTGACAGACCTCATCATATATTTCATGTACTTTGATGTAGGACTCAGGCAGGACTTCAGAGGCAAGCAATTCCTTTGTCTTGTTTTTCAGACTCACATAATAGTATAGCAGTCTTGTGAAGGATTCTTCTTTCTGTCCAAATCACCCAGTTTAGTTTAATAGGCTACTTAGTTAGGACTAGAAGTTTTTAACTTCCATCCTATATTAATATGCCAGTCCTAAACACTAATAAAAAATGGGAACATTATTCATAAAAATAAATTTGGGTGTGTGCTCAGACATATCTTTTAGAAAAATCAGTGACTAATGTCCTAACACCTAATATTTTCAGGTTTAAAAATGTAACTTCATTAATATAATAAAAGTCTTAGAAGATATAAACAGAAAAACACACACTGGAACTCCAGGATCTGACTAGAGCTGAAAAGGGGAGAAAAGTTATTAAGAGGTGCTTTGCTGCCCTCTGGTGGCCAATCATCTCAATAACAGAGCAATTTAGCAGCTCATTCAGAAGGGGCTGTTCTAGTTCCCAGGCTTTATAGGAAAGAAAACAGCACATGGGATCCTGTGACTGGTCGAGGTTGCAGTGGTCTAATTTACGGCATTCTTATTAAGGTTACTGGATGTTTTTACATACATACATACACATACACACATAAACAAGGCATACACACACATACACACACATATATGTGTGTATGTACACACAGAGCAGGTCCTCGAATGCTTCATTCAGCTTAACTCTTGTTTATGTCAATTATCCTATGGTAAATCTGGTTTTATAAAATGTCATTTTGCTTAAATTCACAGAAGCTATTGATGACAAGTGAGAACTTAATATATATATTCATATATATTCATATATTCAGAAAATAACGATTACCAGGAAAATTCTTCCACAGTATTTTTTGATGTGGAATGAGCTGATATATTTTGATGACAATATGACAGAGAATTATCATTTGGAATTGAATCAATAATCAATTAAAATTCTTATTAAAGTCAATGAAAATTTTAAGAAAAATATTTAGTATAAGTAGAAAAGTTAATATTGGAAGAATATAAAATGTGCTTTGCTTTAGGTAAAAATCTGTTACATGGAAGTCTTCTGTCATTCAGAAGGGACAATACTCCACATTTTGCTGTTTGTGTAAAACAAAGATTCCACACACATTCCTATACTTCTGTTTATCCATTTGGCGGTAACAGGTATTTTCATGCAATTTAAAATATTATTAATAAATATGACTTTTTCCAGAATGTTTACAGATTTTGGATTTTTCTTTCCTTCTTTCATTTATAGTCTTTTAATAGTTTTTTTGACTTGGAGCCATGTTTAGGGTAATTCCATATTCGAACATTCTTCCTTTCTTCTGACTTCCTCTAAATTCCAGTGGGATTTAATTAAAAGTATTAGACTCTTAAGAAGATTCAGGGTTGAGTCAGGGATGTGAGAGCCAGTGGCAAACAGAGTTGTCTCAGCTTCCAGCTCTGTTGCTCTGCCTGCCTCCTGCTGCTGCTGGAGACAAGACAGCTGCCAAAAGGGGGGAACACGAGGATGACTGAAGCTGCCCTTCACAGTTATTTGAGGATTCCAATTCACAGGTGAAATCAATAGCTTAGAGAGGACATTAACATTTACGTTCTAATACAGCATCTTCTGGCTCACATTTGAATTTGGGGATTTTTTTTTACTTAATAAATTTACAGATTATCCTCAAATATTGCCCCTTGATAGAACTGGATAGACAACTACAAAATTGTAGCATCTACAGTTTGTTGAGAACAGACTAGGTGTGGCCACTGTGCCGACGACCTCCTTTGCATTGTAGTCCCTTAAATCTAAAACAAATATGAGGCACACCATCATTTTATGCATTTCTGAGGAATAAAAAAATGTGCGATTAGAATATCACTAGGTGATTTATTATCACTTAAATTTTTTGTTGTATACATATTCAAAAAGTTGTTTTGCACTTAGCTAAATGATGGTTTATTTAATCATGTATCACTCTTGTGCATATATGAGAAAGAAACACAAGCAAATTCAGTTGGTTGAGAAATTCTTAAAGGTTTTTAAAAAAATTGGGGGGGGGCAGAGTCTTTTTCCCCCCTATAGTTTTTCCATTATCATCTATCCCCTCTACAGAGTCTATTTTTATTAAATCACTCTTTGACTCGGAGTTGCTGCGGTTCTTGTTTCTCTGCTCAATATTGTCTTCTGCACTTGGAGAATGTAGGTGACAGAGCATTTCTTAGAAAGTGCTCCCCGTGACCTCTGGGATTTCCTTCCACACTGCTGACATCTGTGGTGCAAGGCTCACTGCGGTGCCTTTCTGAGGGGTCATGTCAGCAGGTCTGCGTGCAACTACAGGGCCCACACTCCCTCCTCAGGCGGACCTGAAATGAACTGAAAGTCAAGATGTCCTTGCCAGTTGCCAGCCATGCCCTGGGGTTAGGGTTAGTGTGCGCATGCGCCGGGATGACAGCTAGTTGTGACTACTCTCTGGTTAACGGGGAGTTAAGACGCTGTGGGTTGTAAGATACATTCCTTTTCCGGAGATGCTCGGATGTGGGAGCAACGTGCTTTTCCAATTCAGTGAAGTAAGGTGTGCTACCCTTTAATCTAGTCTTTAGTATAACTCGGTGAGGTAGGTATGACTTCCTCTGATGTATAGCCCTTTGGGATAGCTATAGCAATGAGGGAAGGTTCAGGAAAACAGAAAACAGTCTTCACGGAGGGATGGTGGAGTCAGCCCTTTCATACATAATTAGAAAAACTGAAAAGTGGTTGTACCCATTCAGGTTCCCAGACATCATGCTCCATATTAACAGGGAAACAAGTGTATTATACGTGGAGTGTTCAAGGACCCAGAAAATAATATTTCACAGGTACTGCAGATATTATAAAAGCTCTGATAAAATATAATTAGCTTTTGGTTGTGATTTTTGAAAAACAAAGAGGCATTTCTTTTGTTTGTTTGTTTTTTGGTATCAAAGCTGTCATGGCTGCTTCAGGATCATGAAGTCTGGGCCCTTGGTATTGTTTTTGTAAACAGGCAGCAGGGCTGCTCCATGGAGAAATTCCATTTTGCAGTAAAGACACAAAAGCCTTTTCAGAAGGAAGTGATTCACAGCAGGACTTGGTGGCTAAGGGATTCATCCTATGGAAACAAGAATGTGTCAGCATATTTCTCCAGGCGTGCTCCAGGGCAATGCTGGAGGAATTTGAGCTGCTAGCAAGGCCTCCGCATCTGGCCACAGGAGATACCTTTGGTGAGGAAATCACATAGTTATCCCATAAGGCAGTCATTATTTCCCATTGGCCACATTTCATGCAGCACCCCTCTTTTGTTGTTAGGAAGCTGGGTAGAAGAGAGATCTCCCCCCCCCCCCCCCACCCCCCCCACCCCCCCACCCCCCGCCCTGGGACCATTTGGCAGTCTCTGTGGACAGTTTTGATTTGCAAGCCTAGTGGTGGTCGTGGCATCTGGTGGGTAGAGGCCAGGGATGCTGCTGAATCTCCAGCAAGTCATGGCACAAAAAATTATCAGGCCCCAAACATCAACAATGCTGAGGCTTAGAGTCCCTGGTTTAGCCTCTAATAGTTCTTGAGCTCCCACAAATAGTGTCTTTTCTGGAGAGCCTGCCTGGGCTCCTCAGCCAGGGGCTGCACAGTGCCCTGTGCTCGCTGCCTTCACAGAACTTGTCTCTCTGTTCTGAAACCAATGATACTGATGTACCCATCTTCACATTGGCCTGAAACTCCTCGAGGACCAGGAGCTTGGCTTGGTCACTATTGTGTCCCCAGACACACTGGCATTGTGTCTGGGAACATTAAATTGCTGCAAGTGGATGACAGAAACCCAATTAGAGCTAGCTTAGGCAAAATGTTGAAAAACTCAACTTCAGCAGGGTCATGGGTATAGCCGGAGTTCAAGAACAACAAAAGTTGGCAAGGCTCTCTCCCTGTCTCTTGTCTCTGCTTCTCTCTGTGCGTGACCTTTAGTCCTCCACATTGTGAAATGTGGCCACAGGCAGTTCCTGAGTTTCCAGTCCTATGGCTGCCTGTTCTGAAGAGGAACAGGCCCATCTTTCGGGGCCTCTAGTTCAAAAATTCTGAGGAAGGGCCAGGTTTCCCTCATTGGCCTCCTTGGGTCAATCGTCCACCCTGAACTATTCAGTTGAGGACAAAACTAAAAGCAGGAGCAGTTTCTAGAGAAAGGGGAGTACTAGGCAGGCGTGCACTGCACTGGGACATGGTAAACCTTCAGCGACTCTCTTCAGCGACTGAAAAGGAGAAGCCCAGAAGAACATAGCATGGGCCAAGCTGCGTAGAACAACCTCCAAGGACCTCTTGTTTTCATGGGAAATGAAGTTCTGATGAGAGGTGTTGTGGTTGGCAAGCACATGTTTGAAGGAAGGCTCCTATTAGTTGTGGCTCTTTGGCCAAAATTTGCTAAAACCTTATTTATTTAACTACAACAGAAACGTTTTGGCCCATGTGACTCTGAAGTCTGGGACAGATTAAGCTGCAGGCACGATTAGATTCAGGATCTCAGACAATGTCTACTCTTATCTTTGCTTGACCTGATTCTGTTCCTAGATTGTGTCCATACTTTGGGAAGGGTGGCCACAGGAAGTCCTGGACGCACGCCTTCCCGGTTTAGCCATGAAAAAGAGAAATATCTCACACGTCAATATCTGAAAAGACTCTGACTTTTCTTGGGTCTTGGGACCAACACTGATCCTTTCCTTTGCTTAGGAGAATGGAGACTTCTGATGGGTGTGTCTGCACCTGGGACCACTCCTGTGATGTAGACTGAGTTTGCGAATGGCAGGCCAGCTGTTGCTACATGGAGCTGGATTCCTCAAAGGGATTAGAAGAAGGGAGCTGAGAAAGCATGAAAGACAAAAATGCTGTCCATTGTGTCTCTCTAATGCTTACTATCCAGGTGACTTTGGAGAAAGAAACTTAATAAGTCTGAGGCTCTTACTAAGTAAAATAAAAACAAAGGTTGCCTACTAAATATAAATAATAATAAAAATTCAGACATTTTAGTTAGTAATACTTAGTCTTATATGCTGAATTGCCATCTGGCTTGGGCTTTGACATACTTTTTCAAGGTAACGAAGCCTGTCACTAACCGGCCAGGAGAGGAGGGAGAGTGATTAGCATGTGAAGCCCTCTGCCTCCCACCTCTCCCTCGGCATCTGAGCCTTTGCTCTCCCCTCATTTGGGAGCTCAAATTTGATGCCAAAGCCTCAGTTGAGGGCTTATAGGCTTAGAAGCTTCATCAGTGTTCTTTCCTTAGTAACTATAATACATGAGATGAGAAAAGGCCTTTATGTTATAATAGAAAATTACAAACAAGAATAGAGAGAGTAGTGTAATAGCCCCTTTGGGCCCATCACCCTGCTTGGCAACCATCAACTCCTGCTACATACTGCATCGTTCCTGTCACCATCCTCTGTGCATCTTCACCAATCACCTTGCAGCAAATTTTATCTGCACTTTTTGCATATCTCTGAAAGATAAAAAGTCTTCAGATAAAATCACAATGCTATTGTCATACATAAAAATTGAGCAATAATTACTTAATGACCTCAAATAGATGACAGGGTTTACATTTCTCTGATTGCCTCATTCATTCATTTATTCAAATTGTTTATTTATTGAACTATTTAATTTATTTATCTTTTATAATTTTTTTGAATTAGGGTTCAGATAAGGTCCATACATTATAATTGGTTGATGTGTCTCCTAAGTCTCTTTCAGTCTATAGCTCCCCACTTCATTTTTCTTTTTCATTTTCCTTGCAGATTTTTAATTAAAAAAACAGTTATTTGTCCTTTAGAGTCCCGCAGTCTGGCTTTTGCTGACGGTATCCTTGTGGTGTTGTTTAGTGAGCTTCTCTGTTTATTGTTTCTGGAAATCGGCGACTGTGTTTCGAGGTTTGGTCAGACTGGGGTGCAGCCCCCTCAGCAGGCCCACCCCATAGCTGGGGGTGAGTGCTTCCAGCACGAGGCGTGGAGTGACTACTCATCTCTGCTTCTGGGACCCAGCAACCATTCATCCATTAATATTTAGGGATTGCAAAATGATGATGTACTAATTGTATCATGTCTTCTGAATTGATTAGCTGAAATGACACTTGCCCCATCACCTCTTAAGTCCCTCTAAGGTTTAATATGTGTGGGAATGACAGAATAAAGGCCTGATTCTTTCCCTTTATTAAATAATGTATTGATTTCCCCATCTTTTTCCTGATGATAAATGAAAACTGCTTTTTATTAACAAGGACTTAAATATGTTGGATATATTTTATTCCATTGTATTTATACTTTTTATTATTACTCTTAATGCTCAAGTTAAGTGGTCCCATCTGTGGCCAGTGGGAATCTATTCAAGTTAGTTCCTAAGTCTTTAAAAAAATTTAGACAGCTTTTTCATTTCATTTCTAAAATGGACACTATTATTAGCATTTCCATGCAAAATAAATGCATGGATTGGTTTTCTCCCTTAATTGAAACATTTTTAAATGCTCTTTTTATTGAAGTACAACATATATACAGAAGAAAATGCAGGAGTCTCGAATGTGTAGTTCAAATCTGCATGAGGAGAGCACACCAGTGTGCCCAGTGCCCACAGCACGAGACAGAAACTGACCAGCAGGCCTCAGTGCCTCCCGGTCATTAGCCTTTCAAAGACCACCTGACTCCTGGCCCCACAAATTCACTTGTCTTATTTTGTCTTTATATAGACAAAATCACATAGTATGTTCTTTTTTTAAATATCTGGTTTGTTTTATTCAACCTTTAGTTTGTGAGATGCATCCACGTTCTTATCTGTAACAATAGTTCATTCATTCTCTGTTATCAGATGTTAGCCCTGTTGGATGAATTCCCTGCCTTTTCAGTTCTCCTCAGACCTAGGCTGGGAAACCACGCCCTGTCACTTCTACAGCTCTGTAGTCACTCGGGGTGAGCCACTATGGTCAGTCTGCATTTAAATTGAGGGAATTAGACTCTACTTCTTGATGGGACGAATGCTCAGTAATTTGTACACATGTGTTACGACCAGTGAAGTTAATATGTGCAGGTCTTTTCTTTATGACTCTCGAGTCCTTCCCAAGATGAATTCTCTAGTCTACTGGTGAGGATGGGAGGTAGGTCTCTACTGGATATTCCTGTCTGCTGGTATTCTTAGGCTAGGATGCAGAAAGAAAGGGAACTGCAGCTCACTTGCGGGCGTGTCCGTGGGTCAGGATACAGATTTTCATTTAATCCTCCTTTCTTCAACTGCATTGGTTTTTCCTGGGCCCCTTTCTCTGAGGTCAGATCCCCTGGGGGGCAGTCTAACTGCTCTATGTAATAAGCCCTTTCAACACATCTCCATTCAGATGTCCACCTGTCTGCCTTCATGATACTTAGTGTTTGCAAGTCTTGGGCCTTTCTAGGTGTTTTGGGTATCTCCTGTGACTCTCTGGATTCACTTTTCATTTCTCTCTCCCCTGCTCCAGGGCCTCTTAGGGCCTTGGGAGGCTGACAGTGCGATGACATGCTGGGGCTCCCTGTGCTCCGCACGCAGCCTCGCAGCCTCAGTAACAGCGCTGGGCTGAGCCCTGTGAGGGCCTGGCTCACCCCAGAGGGGAGGTCAGTAATGCTGATCCCGTCTTTATTAAAAATGCTGTTATTTTGTCTGTCATGGAATTTTTTGCATCCATTTTTACTTTTAAGATATAAAAAAGATAACTTTTTACTTTACTTTTAAGATATAACTTTTTGATAACTTTTTACTTTACTTTTAAGATATAAATTTAAAATATAATTTGTCTTGATTAGTGAGTGAGTAGGGCCCCAACTCCTTTACATTTTGAGGTTTTTTTCTTTACATTTTGTACACCCAAAGTGACTGATTCATTTACCTCCTCCTAGTTCTAGCCCCAAAGTTTTCTTTTTTTTTAAAATTTTATTTTAATCATTGTTCAAGTACAATTTTCTCCCTTTTACTCCCATTACAGCCCACCAATGTTTTCAATATTATGTTCCAAGACTCTATGCCTTATTAAAATCATCTGGAGAATGTTGACGTGTTGGTGTGTAGGTTTGTTTAGCAGGCAGTCAGCTCGGTGAGGATCGGACCTCACGTCCTGTCCCAGCTTCTCACAGGGGTGGGTCCATGGTTGGCTGACTTCAAAGGCCTTGCCACGCCTTGGAGTCTGCCTCTGGCCACCAGGGCTCGGCCAGGACCCGGTGGTGGTTGGTGTTGTAGTCCAGTTCTCGGTGCCTTTGCTCTGCTTTGTTGGGTGTGTGAAATGCCTGTGGCAGCAGAGGGTGATCCCAGGACTGTGCTGGCTCATGCACAGAATCAGGGATCCCTTGCCGAGTTTTCGGCCACACTCTCCAGCTCTCATGTTCTGGTTTCCTGATTCCTTTTTCCAGAAAGATGAGCTTTTTGCAGCGTTGTAGCCTCCTGTGGGTTGTGCAGTGACAAGAGACTGGGCCTGCCATCAGGAGATATTGTGAGTGATAAGAGAAAGGACAAAATAACGTGAATTTCCCCCATTCTCTTTTCACAATAAGGATGGCTTCTTCTGTCTTTCTCAGCATCAGTCACTGCACTACAAAAGTATTTAAGTATGTAATTTTCTTTTGCAGTGGCCTTCAATACAGAGAGAACTGAGCAGAGCTGCCAGCATCATATAGAACATAGGCCCTTTAGATCAAACCGGGCAGTGAATTATTTGTGAAGAATCAGTAGTCCCTGCTCAGTGCTCAGCTCCACACCTTTGGTGTCAGGGCCCTGTCTCTACCTGGCACCGGGTTGGGCACAGAGTGGGCACAAATCAGTGTTTGTTAAAGGGTCCAGTGACCGACCTCAGCACCATAACTATTTAAAGTCTGACTATAGAAAATTATATTTCCAAAGTTTTAAAATTCATTAAAGAGCTAATATTGCATCAGGCAGGTGTCTCTCTTGGTAAGTACAGAAACTGGAGCCTCAGTGGCAGGGATGCACAGGAGTGGGCTGAGCCGGCTCGGCACTGCCCCGCTCTGGTCCACAGGCCCAGGTTACTAACCCGTGGAAAGGAGGCCCAACTGATGGGGAGTGCTGAAATGCAGTTCCGGTGCATGTCCAGCAACATTCTGTCCTTGCCTTCTAGATTACTAATTAAGTCACTTGGAGAGAGCTGTCAGAACTTATAGCCCTGTGACCCAGATTGAGAAAAAGAAACTAAACTGAATACTCACTAATGTTCTTGTTGGAGAAGACTTCCCTGAAATGTATTTTAGCTTGTTTTTTGCTTATTCTCTCAGTGCACATTGCTTAGCGCTTATTCAGTGAGAGGCAACGCATGATACCCTCTGAGGGATGAGAGGAAACACTTATGTAAACAGCTGTGGTCATCACCACACTCTCCTCTCCCCTCCAGCTGACATTCACTTGCAGGTCAAGGCGTCCAAGTCCTGGTGACACTGCAGGTGCTCTGGGGGCTGCCAGTCTTCCCCTGTCATCTTTGCCTGCCCTTCACGCTGTCCTCTCCAGCTGTCCAGACTGTTGTCTCAGGCACTTGTGTCCCTGCTAAGTTCCTGGCAGGCCATGTGACCCTCAGCAGTCCTCCCACCCTTCTCCCAAATTTGTAGCAGACCAGAGGGGCACCCTGGACCTAGCTGGCCAGTTAGATTCCTTCTCCTGATACTTTCAATTGAGACCAAGTTCTGAATTGGTTAGACTGACATGCTGATGTGGGCTTAGATGGAAAACTATTACTTTGTGCAGACCATTGGGGCTGGGTGGCTAATTTCTAAGTAGAGTGTATTGATCTGCACTGCGGATGGAGAGAGGATCTGAGCAAAGAGTCCACGTCAGCTCCTGAGAGAAAGGGAGCAAGAACCCTGTCTGGTTCCTACTGGAGGCCCAGGCCCCCACAAGGCAGCTCTAACTTCTGCCTTGGATTCCAGAAGCCCCAATTTCTTAGGGTAAAACTAACTCCTTTTAGTGCCAACTGGAGTAGATTTCTGAGTTGTTTTCTTTTACCAACAGACAGCTTCTTGATTAAAATGACAATAAATTACAAGCTCCATAAAAATATCAGTAATAATGTAAAAGAAGACAGATATAAATCTCACTGGTTAATTAGAAAGTCAGGCATATAAACTTTATGTCTTTTCCAAATTATCACTATACTTCCCCTCCCCACATATCTGAGAATTAAAGTTAAAAATCTGTGCTTTGAAATTTTAAATTATTTCTGACTGATGATTTTTAAACATTTAATCATGTAGGGATATCTATCACCACTTTGGTGATAGCCCTTAGCATCTCCAGTTTCTTTGGTCAAAAACCACTTTTTGGCAAGACTGCCATCTTGAGATGATTATGGCTTTTCATGCTGAGTTTGTTTTCTAAAGTTATTTTGATTTATGATGACTCAACTCCTCAGTCTATGTGGTTAACATTTTTCTTTGTGGGGGCTGTGGTCTCCATGGATTACCAAACTCTGCCTTTATGAAACGTGAAATTAAAGGAACTATAGTTCCGTTTCTCACCTCAATTCATTTTACTGTCTCTTGGCTGCTTGGCGTCAAGGTGCCCAATGAGAAAGCGCCTTCTTGCTAAAGTGATCATCGTCATGTACTGAATTATTTTCAAGGCTCGTTTTCTTAGTGCCCTACCCAAGGGTTGGCAATCCTTTCTAAATTCTCTTCTTCAGAATATATTCTTTCTTATTTTCTCTGCTTTAGGGATATGGTTTCCCCTAGAAGGAACATCTCGTAAAGGGAAAGCCCATTTTCCCTTCCTCTCTTAGTGATAGAGACAGTGTAGCATCTTTATCTTCTGACTCAACCCTTCTCAACTTTCCCATTGATTTTTTTAACCCCTACCTTTCTCCATTTGCTGCAAATTAAATAAAAACACTGATCGCTTTTGCCTTCCTGAAGCTCATACACACATGATGTGAAAATTCTGATGGTGATTTTGGGTTCAAATGAGAAAAGCCCACAAAAGAAGAAATTACAGTGTTGTAAAAGACCACCCCCTTGTCCCCCCAAAGGAGGGAAATTTCCCTGTTACACGTCCCATAAGTGTCCCCAGGGAGACTGTGTAAAGGAGATCACATTTGTTTTCTTTGCTTTCTGTCACCATTCTGATTGCAACTCTTGGCTGTCTTCACTGATCAACACATTCTGGTCTCCCAGAGAGTTGTCTTTTCCCACTGGCCTCTCATACCAGCCTGGGGGTCCACCCAGCTGGCCTTCCTGTACTACAAAAGGATCTCTCTCCCCTTCTCGTTCTAGCAGAAATATTACATTGGCTGGAAAAATTTCAGATGTCTGAGGCAAGGGCTCCCACACAGCAGTCATGCGGGAAATGGCTCCCAGGGGCAGGAGTGGGGGTGGGGAAAGTGGAATGGAAAGGAGGGAGGAGCAATGTGGGGTGTGCCCCGAGCTGGTCCCCACATCTCATCTTAGAACCCTTAAGAATCCTTCAGTCCCTAGTTCAACATGATTGCCTTTCACTCTGGAGGCTAAGCTTCTTAAGGAAAGAGATCAGGGCTCTCCACTCTGCCCTTCCTATGTGTTAAAGCTCATGACCCCAAGTAAGCACTCAGCAAATGTTTGTTCAATAAGGAATAAATGGCAAAGGCCCTCTTGTTGCTCCAATTATAATATGCAAGTGACTGTTTATTCCTCCTCTGTTTAGTGTGGTTCCTGGTCATTCCCTTATAGAATGATATGAGCCATAGTGAGCGAGTAAATGAATACATTTAAAAAAATGCATGGAATATGGGGATAATATTTTGAAAAAAACTGAATTTTAAAATTTCCTTAATCTATGACACCTCTCACCTCTCCCCACACATGGAATCAATGGGTTTTGTTATTTTAATAAATACTAGTCTAGAAAGAGAAGTTATATATTTTTTGGTTTTGACTCTCAGAGCTGATATTCTTGAGTCTAATGTCATCATTAGAAAGAGATTTCATAAATCCCCAAAGTTCCCTTTTACTCATCAAGAGTTAAGCCTGACTGACTCAAAGCAAAGAGTTTTATTGTAACTACTAGGGTCTGACCTTGTTTGCATGTCATAATCACTTGGGGAGCCTGAGAAAAATACTAATGCCCATGTCTCCCTTCTAGGAACTCTGATTCAATGATTTGTTCTAAGATAAAAATAAAGTTTCTCATGTTATTCTAATGTGTAGCCTAAGTTGAGAGCACTTCTGTGAACACTTCTGGGGTATTTCAAGGCCTAGCAAGGTGACTTATGGCAGGACCCTGTCACACAGGAGAGGGAGAAGCAAGAGAGCAGGACAAAGAGGCCAGACAGAAAGAATGTGACTCCCTTCCAAGGGCTGAACCCTGGCATGGGGGTGGGCAATGGGTGGTAGAAACACCCAGAGAAGTTGGGGACTGCCTGGTTAGTAATAGTTTCTCAGGTGTTTCAAAGGAGAATTCTAGACCAGACAGGGAGTCTTGTAGTCAACTGGATGCTCAGCATGGGGCTGCCTGGGTGATGTTTTAGAAATATCTGAGGAATGTGACTAAGTGGTTGGGCCAGGAGGATGCCCACAGCGCCCATCACCCTTCACTTTGGTACAGCCAAGGTGGCTGGGAGTTTCTGGGACTCAACAGGGATGAAGACATGGCAACAGAACAGGCTGACTGGAGAGGCTTGAGGTTGAGATGGGAGATTCCTGAATGTAGGAAGCTCCTTCGAGAAGTTCTGGGAGGCAGCACTATAGCGAGTGGCATCATGATACCCAAGAGACTAGGGCGGACCAGTCTCTCTCAGTGGGCAACTGACCAGCAAAGTCCTGGTGGGAAACTCTTGTCAGAAACTCTATCTCCTGCAAGGGCAGGGACACCATCCTCTCCGTCCAGCCCTGACTTTGCGAATATATAGCCCTCATGGGGGTTGGAGCTTTCAGTTGAACTAATATTCACTCCAAATCAATTAAGACCAATATACACTGGTTTAAGCCAGAATATGTTGTTATTTTTAATTATCGTATCTATGTTTTTCTTCTGTCACTAATAGAATGAGGGACAAGAGGGTAAGATGAGAACAGTTATAGATAATAAAGTCATGTTTCTTATATATCTGGGTTTCGTTATGTAAGTTGAGATGACACAAACAATATAAAAGATAAACTAAGATATTGACCAGGTAGATCTAATAATTTCTCAGTCCTATTTCATATAAAGTAGCTCTTAGTACAGTGGTATAGTACTCAGTAATAAAAAGAAACTGCTAATACGTGGAACAGCATGAGTGAAATGTAAAAGCAATGATCTAAAGAAGCCAGACTCAAAAGAGTACATGCTCTGTCACCCTATTAATATGAAACTGAGGAATAGTCAAAACAACGTGTGGTGACAGGAGTCAATGGTCGTAACTGCTGGGGTGGGTGTGGTCTTATTAACTGGAAGGGCATGAGGGAACTTTGGGTGATGGGAATGCTCTATTTTTTGATCGGGGTAGCAGGCATATCGATGTGTACATACATAAAACATCATTGAGTTGTCCACTTAAGAGTTGTGTATTATATATAAATTATAACTTAAAAGTACTAAAAATGTAGGGGGTAAAAGAGTAAAAGAGTCCTATTTATTTTTGACCCAAGGATTCTGGCTAAATTGTCAGAATATAAAGCCAAATGTTGAAAAGTGAATGATGACAGATAAAAATATATGTGGTGCTTAAATACGCTAGTGGTTGAGTCAGTCAGCCCCCTGGAATAGTGGAGAGAGAAGACAAAAGACTTAGACATGAGCTATGAAGAAAATGTGTTTTCACCAAAAGCTCTTGGGCCTCCTCTGACAACTTCTTTCTCTCTCTTGGAACATTTTAGTTGCTGTTATGTTACCACAGCATTTTTCCAAAACTCTACTCCTGGAATTGATTTGTCTAAAGACACACTGGCTCCTTTAAAATAAAAACTAGGCTGTTAACACATCCTAATGACATTTTTTGGAGGAAAAATTGGTGATATAGTGGCCTTAGAAGACCCAGGGATCATGCTCTGAGCCCTTGGGAGAGTTGCTTCTTTCATTGTGGTATAGTAGGAAAAATATTGCTTTCAACATCAAAAAGGTGTGAGTTCTTGCCCGGGCTAATGGACTCAGTTGGTTGGAGTGTTGACCTGTAGACTGAAAGGTTACAGGTTTGATTCCTGGTCAAGGCACATACCCAGGTTGTAGGTTCGATCCCTGGTCAGGGCATGGACAAGAAGCAACCAATCTATGTTGCTTTCTCATATCAGTGTTTCTGTCTGTCTCTCTCAAAAGCAATGAAAAAAAAATGTCCTTGAGTGAGGACAAAAAAAAAAGATGTGAGTTCAGCATCCAACTTCACCATTTCCTACCTGGGTGATATTGGGAAGGCCACTTGATATTTCAGAACCTTTGTTTCTTCATCTGTAAAAAGGAGAGAACTTCTTTACAGATTGTCCTATGGCAATTAAATTGGATCATGTATAAGAACTTTGCATATGGCAGATTCTCGGCAAGTGAGTGTGCATTGTTTTTGGTACTATAGGATTGTAAGCAGTTACCTACCCAAGTATCACCATCAGTCATGGACCTTGGGTTACGCAGTGGTATGCTTTTAGAATTCTCTTTCTCAACTCTGAACTCAAATACTATCTGCTTCAAATTATATTTTGCCTTTTGTCTCCCTTGTTACTTTATAAGGTGCTTAAAGAAGATACCCTTTTCTGTTTGTGTGTGTACCATACCCTGACGCAATGCAAATGCAGATTACAGAAGGGCATGAATACCAGGAGGCAAGGATCACTGGAGCGGTTTCGGAGGTGAGCACCATATTCTGGCACTAGGGGTGAGATTGAACCCATTCCATGTGCTCCCTGCAGCATGGTGGGATGCACTACTCTTGAGTCCTCTTGCTGGATGGCTGGGTAGTACAACTACAGAGGCCATGTTGGCATCTGAGTAGGTGTAAAAGTAGCACACTGGAAGATGCTTGAAAGGCCCATTTTCAAGGGACTTCTGGATGGAAACAAGGGGACTAGAAATTGAAAAGGCAAAGTACAACATTAGAAAATACTATCCTATGGAGTAAGTGCCCTGAGGGAGAATTTTTTTCTATTTGTGCACAGCTGTATCTCCATAGTCAGAATAGTGCCTGACATGATAAACATTTAAACAATATATGTGGGGTAAATGAATGAATGAATGAGTTTGAAATCTGCTTAATAATTGATCTCTAGTATGACATTATAAACAAACTATAGGAAATTTAGTCTATTATGTAAATATATGATACTGTTTATATCATTAATGCTCAGAAAGTTGTTTTATAGTTAGATGACTGTTACTTAAATTTTTACTTAAATATCTGAAGAATTTAGTTTTATAAAAAAATTTTTACATGGCATTTTCTTATAAAACATCTTTCTTTTTCTTGTTTGTATAGTAGTTATGAAAGGAAATAAGAAAATTGTAAGTCTACTGGAAACATTAATTCTGGAAATTGAGTTTTTAGTATTTTCATTATAATAGTATGTTTTAAGAAATTATTGTGGCAGGCACACTGGGAAAATGTCTTTGGTGAAACACACAAGAAAGATAATAAATTCAGTTACTCCATGTACATGACTATAGGGAAAATATTTTTTTCTTTAATATCTATGAGACTGAGTAATGTATTTTATGTGAGTAACTTTAGCCACAGAAATAGAATTCAGGAAAATTTTGAAGGCAAGTTTGAACTCTGAAATTGGAGTTGCCCTTCACAATGGAAACTGGCTGAACTCAACAAATATGATTGTCTGCCACTCTCTTAGCCTCCCATTGGTTTATGATCAGTTATTATTATGAAGATAAGTTTGCTTTTAAGCTCAGGGAGGCATCTGAGACAGGCTGAAGCAGCCTCCATCTCCATGCCAGCAAGTGTGTAAAGAGCCACAGACAAAACCAGATAAACAAGGCTCTTCCAACAAGGAAGAACATGTGGTCAAAATAGAGTTGTTTCAGCATTTAAATCAGGATGGAAATTGACAGTTATTGCTCCCATATGTAAGAAAAATACAATTTTTTTAAGCTTGGCATTAATTATTATTGGGGTTCTGGAGGATATTATAATGGCAGACTAGGAGGGCAGGGGGATAACTTCTCAGGCAATGAGACTAGAGTAGCAAGTTGTAACTTGTACTGGGGAACTGCTACTCTTTAGGGCAGAAAGTGAAATATGATTCACAGAATTGTGGATCTTTTCAAAAACCAGATACAGATACTGAGTTGTTTATTGAAAGGCTTGCCTTATTTCTCTATGTGGCCCCAAGGATGACTACTTTTTGTGTGTGTGTAATTTAAATTATATTTTATTTTTTTATGCTAGAAGAGTTGTCCTAGTTTTTCCTCCTTCCCCCCCTCTACCCAGCACCCCCCACCACCACTCCATCAGGCAATCGCCACAGCTTTGTCCAAGTCCATAGGTCATACATATATGTTTTTTGGCTGCTCTATTCACTAAGCTGTATTTTACATCCTCATGACTATTCAGTAACTACAGATTTGTACTTCTTAATCCCTTTACTTTTTTTGCCAGTCTCCCCAACCCCCATCCCATTTGGCAACCATCAAAACATTGTCTGTATCTATGATTCTGTTTCTGTTCTGCTTGTATTTATTGCCATTTTATTGTTCATATTTTGGATCTTCTCCTTCTTAAAGAAGACCCTTTAGCATTTCATATAATATTGGTTTGGTGATGACAAACTCCTTTAGCTTTTTATTGTCTGGGAAGCTCTTTATCTGTCCTTTGGTTCTAAATGATAACCTCTCTGGGAATCAAAGTAGAGTGGATGAGGCTAAGAATCACACCAGCAATTTAGAATATAAGGAAGCAAAAAGCACCTACTTAGAACAACAGGAAGAAAAAAGGATCCAAAAAAATTAGGAAAGTGTAAGGAGCCTCTGGGACATCTTCAAATGTATGAATATCTGTATCATGTGGGTGCCAGAAGTAGAAGAGAGAGACCAAGAAATTGAAAACCTATTTGAAAAAATAATGACAGAAAACTTCTCCACTTTGATGAAAGAAATAGAGATACCAGTCTAGGAAGTGCAGAGAGTCCCAAACAAGATGAACCAAAGATGCCCACTCCAAGACACATCATAATTAAAAATCCCAAAGGTTAAAGACAAAGAGAATCTTCTTCTTTAGACAAAGAAAGGACAAAACATCAAGAGAAAGTCAATTAGTTACATACAGGGGGTTTCCCATAAGACTGTCAGCTGATTTCTCAAAAGAAACTTTGCAGGCCAGAAGGGATTGGCAAGAAATTCAAAGTGATGAAAAGCCAGGATCCACAACCTAGATTACTCTACCCAGCAAAGGGTGACTACTTTGTTTCACAGATGGGACCTTAGGTATGCAAACCACATTTTCCTGCAGCTGTCTTGAGAAACAGTCCAAGGTTCTATCTCAACATACAGAAGTCCCTTGGTTAGCAATTTTCACCTTAAAATTTCATTTGAATCGATAGCTATGGGTTGTCAGCAGTGTGATCCACAGTACTGACAACCCATAGCTATTGATTCAAATGAAATTTTAAGGTGAAAATTGCTGAGCTTTACTGAGTCTCAGTACTTAGTACTGAGCTTTAAAAGAGTCTCTTCCCACTGAGGAGCTGACTGAGGCTCCCAGAAAGTTTAATTGGGAATGTTCTGCAGGATTCCTGCCCCACGAGTACTGAGAACAGAACAGAAAGCCTCACCAACACAGAACTTTCCGTGTGGCTTGTTGAAAAAAATGCACATGGAAGAAAGGAGATTTAGATCAATGGTCCACTAGTTTTATTAACTTGAAGAGCTTTACCAAATTTCTCTGTCTCCATTTCCTGTTCCACTGAACGAGATCGTAATGCTGATTTAAACTAGTACATAGTGTTTTCCAATACTAGTATTTACTAGCCATGTCACTTTGGGAAAACACATTGGAGTATTTTCCCATCTGTAAAATGGAAGTAGGTGACATATAAGCCAGGTGGTAAAATTCTAATGATTTGAAAATGTTCTCTGAAATGTAAAGCAAGGTGCACACATTGATTTTGTCTTGTCCATGTGGCACCAGGTAGTCAGGACACAGGTCAGTTACCCTGTTCCTTGGGGATCCTTTGCTCCCTCCCATATATGGACAACAGGAGAGTTTGTGTCCTCAGGTCAGTGGGATTAATAATATGACCTTAGGATGACTTGAAGTAAAATAACAAATGCTTAGGTGGTCTAGTGGAACTCAGTCATGCAGAAATAATAATACAGGGCATTTAGAGCAGCTTTTCTAATACAAACCATATGTATACATGTCTGAATCAAACTTTATTTTTCCAAAGTCTGCCAGCTCCCAAATTATTCTCTCCTTACCCTAGGTACAGCAGAAACCAAGTTATTCTTTTTATTAAGGTTTTATTTACAAAATCTAGAACCACACATTAGCATATATATCCAGAGCTTTCAAATCTATTCCAACATTACTGTTTTAGTACTAAATACAGAGGAACTCAGTCATATGCTATTTGGAACAAGGGAGGAAAAGTGACCATTTTAAAAGTCAGTTACTGTTAATGACACTTCAGGGGAAGAAATGAGCATTAAAGTGAATGTGAGACTATAATTTTAAATTGATCTGGACTAGAAGAGACGTTTTAACTTTAATTCCTGTGGATGACCCTAATCAATGGGATATCTTCAAAATGAAGTTAAAGTTTGATGTAGAATACTATGAAGGCAGGACATGGAGAAAAAAATCACATTTGTATTCAATTGAGTTTAGACACCTTAATGCTCTGTTTACACAGGCATCATCCCATTTTGTCTTCACTCCAACTCTGTGAGGTAGATACTATTCTGATTTCACTGACATTAAGACTGAGGCGCCACGAAAGGTCAGCGATTCCACGACAGGGAGGGGAAAGCGTGACTGCAGAACTGAGGCCCAAACCGGAAACTCAGCTGCTGGTCGAGAACAAGAATTAAGTATCAAAAAGGTGAAGCATTTTGATATTCGTAATTTTTCGTGTGGTGTAACACTTTCACTTAAAGTGAAAGGCTGTTTATAGGCAGGACAGCTTGGAGAACTTGTTTGTCTTCTGAGGAATATATCCTTTTATCTAGAAGCCTACAAGGTAGAGAGTAGCGGTGGAAGGTCTTGGAACATAATTTATTGAATGGTAGTAGTAGTTATTGCCATTGTTATTTTTATTATGTAGTGGAAGCTCTTGAAAAACTAGTTTGTTTTTTTTTTTTTGAAAAACTAGTTTTAAATAAGAAAAAAGGTTCATTGCCCAGGAAATTTTTAAAACTGGGGATGTCCAATATTGACAGGTCCACTCAATGGTTGCTATAACGATGCATTAAGAAAAACATTCAAGAAAAGTAAATTGGTAGAACACGTTTGAAAGAGGAAAATAAATGAGATAATCTCTTGAAAGAGTGAGCTAAACTCTGAGCTAAGAACAGTTCCATGGCACAACTAAGGAAGATTCATGGAGATTTAAGTGTGGAGAAAGGCAGAGAAAGTATTTACTTAGTCAAAACAAAGTGACCGAGACCATATTGGTTTTGTCAAAACTAGATGAAAAACGACCCACCCATTGTTTTGGACTAGACAGTGCCAAATAACTGGTTTGACAGATTTCTTTCTGACCCTGCATTTACCAAAGTTTTGGCATTGAGAAGACACAACCTAAATAACAGGGCAGGGGGAGGTACCAAAGGAGGATCACTTTACAGACACTTTAACTGGTTCTTAGCTAACAATAACAGCAGTAACTTGAATTTGTATAATTCCTTACAAAGTATTTTCACATAAGTGATCTCATTTGGGTGAGACTGACCTCAATTTGTGTTCTTCAGTAATTCACTGTTAACATGGCCTTGAGGAAAAAATGGTTACTGGGAAAATAGTTGATCTTGGAAATTTATATAAGTACTAAGGCTTGCTCTTCTTCAGGGCTTTGGGGGAAATCTTTAACATCAGAATATTTTCTTTCCATCTGTTTATTTTTCTGGAATTTAATTATGTAAAGTCTCACAAAGTGAATAGTGTTCACAGAGACTAATTGGATAAAGACAACTGGAAACTTTTCATATCTTTTCTTGTAACTAGTGAGGCAGTATAGAGAATCAGACTGCTCAGGTTTGAAACCACTTTTTATTCCTTTCTAGCTGTGTGAATTCGGGTAAGTTACTTAGCTGCCCTATGCCTCAGTGTTCTTATCCTTAAATGATATGGATTAAAAAGGAATTCATAGGGTATGCCCGTGGTTCTCAAGCTTCTAACTGCCTCAGAATCACCTGGAGGTTGAGTTAGAGGCCGTTAGGGAGGGAAGGGTCTAGGAGGTAGAGAAGGGACAGAGAATTTGCATTTCTAACAAGTCCTCAGGTGAGGCTGATGAAGTTCAGGAACTTGGGGAGTATTCAGTGAGATAATTATGTCACTAAAGTGCTATCAGAGGACCTGGCACATTGTAAGTTTTCAATAAATGTTATCCCTTTGTGTCTTCTCCACACTATTGCCATCATTATGGTCATCAAATAGCTAATAATGAAAGAAGTTGATGGAAAAGCAGTCCCCAAACTCTCACAGTTTAAATAACAAAATTGACACAAGACTGAGGCATTTTCAGCATTCCTGAGCCATTACAATGGAACAAAGTAAACTGGGTATCTGTGGTGGCTTCCTTGTGGGCTGCCCAGCCTTGTTCACGACAGACTGGGGAATAAACCAAGACCAACCAAATGAGAAACACAAAGGCTATTTATTCTGATCTGGCAATAGCAACAGAGCCACATGTGTTTTTACAGAGAATCAGAGGCAGAGGGGAGTGAGAAAAGACTGAGGCGGAAAACCAGAAGGGCCCCAGGTATACCTTGATTAGAGGCTAATGACATGGGGCAGTTTGAGAACTTGGGTTTCTAAGTTCACAGATGATGCTGATGCTTTTGGTCTGGAGGGCCCCTTTGAAACCAGTGTTCTAGAATAGCAAAGGAACACATATGTATATACTAGAAATTAATATATGTATATATTAGAAATTGTATATATGTATAATATGTATATATTAGAAATTGTGATAAACTCTGAAAACAATACAGAGGATTATAATTTGATTGGGCAATCAGGGGGAAAGTCCCCGACTTTCCTTCTACTCCCTCTTTCTGTTGCTCTTTGAGATCTTATGACTAACTGGGCTCTCAAAATATAGTGATGATTCCCTGGCACTTTTAACAACATTTATGAAAGCCTAGCTAACATGGGTATCACAACACCGAGGAATTTAGAACTGAATTCTATATTTAAATGTCTTCGGGACCCATAGACCCTAGTGTTGCCTTTACATCCACCCTTTTAAGTTTCTCCACAGTACTTGGCACTGTTGACCAACCATCCTTCCTGAAACTCTCTCTGTCTTCAGATGCCATGTTGTATTGAACTGGTTGTCTTTGACTTCTTTTGTTTTTCCTCTGTCTTCTTTATACCTTATTTCCTAATAGTGGCTATCCACCAGGATCTGCTCTAAGTTCTTGGTCCCGTCTTACATTAACTAAACTGTGTTCCCATTTGCACGATTTTAAAGGAAGCCTTTTAAAGCTCCATTTCCAAATACATTTTACATCCCATCTGTCCCACACTTCCAAACACAGGGTATCTTTCATCACTTTATACTTATCACGTGGGATCCAGAAGAGGGGTACAGGTTAAAGATCCAGGAGGCGAAATGCACGACTGGTAGAGGAAGAGTCCTGAAGAAGCGAGATGAATTGGCTTTTAAAACATAATGAAGAAATTATTGTTTGAAAGGAGGGACTTCAACTTTTTTTTATGTAGATGAGGATGGAAGAAGGAAAGGCAAAAAATAGTTGGAGATATGCTTATAAATACAGAGAGAGTGCTGAAGCTGCAAGATCTCATATCTGAAAGCCTTCTTTGTTCAGTGAATCATGAGTCGAAGTCTTCTAATAGTGAAGAGGAAGATGGCAGGGAACAAAGTTTGAAAAAAGAGGAAGAGTTAGAAATTGACAGGCAAAGTCCAGAAGAATTTCTGAGCACCAAGTAATTACCTAATAAATAACCATTAATTTCTTTATATTGTACCACAATAATATATTTTTATGGTGCTCTTTTTGAGTGAAATCTAAGAATTAATGTTTAGCTTATTATCCAAGTTGCTCTGGGGAATAACATTTGATTTAATGTCTATATATTTTTTTCTTTAAAGATTACTGGATCCTCTTCAAGGTCTTTTGTATTTTTTTACTGATTGATCTCTCTAATATTATTTTTATGTACTCCGTGTGAGTCTTTTCTCTAGTAACTGGTCTACTCTTTTTTTCTCCCAAGTGCCTTTCAGTCTATACACTTTATTTACAGCATTTCCCTGGGTGGGATTCATTGATTCATGAGTTAATTTGTTTACACAAATTTTACTCATTCAAAAAATGTCAATTTAGTACCTGCGATATCAAACATTTGACAGGTGGGAAGGCTAGAAATATGAATAACAGAGATTCTTGTCCCCAGTGAGTTCACATATTGCAGGGATGGAAAGAATACAAAATAAATAGCATATGACACTAAGTATAGCAAATCACAGTAGGTAAGAGAGTGAGATTTTTATCCATGCCTTAAAGAATGAGAAGGACGTTTCCTAGCAGAAAGAAGCGTGGTGAAGGGAAAGAAGGTTGTTGTGTACAAGGTATGCTGCACAAAGGTCAATAGCATGAAAACATCAGCTGTGTGGTGGGCACAGTGGGGAAGTGGACAGTGCAGGGAGGGAAGCAAGAGAGGGTCAACTGGGCACTGGCCTGGAGAGAGAAGTCCTGTGGTGGAGGGCCTCATAGGAAAAGAAGCCACATGAACATATTCAGGAGGAGAAAGCATAAAGTCTAGGCTACATGAATCTGGCAGGAATGAATAGGGTGATTTAGCATGAAAAGAGCCTGAAAGCCTGGAAACTGAGTGGCTATTGTAATAGTTTAGGTTAGGGGTTGACAATTTTTTTCTGTACTGGGCCAGATAGTAAATGTTTTCAGCTTTGTGGGTCACATATGTCTGTTGCAACTGCTCACCTGTGTCATGCTGTCAAGCAGCTGTAGATAATTCATAAACGGATGAGCAAAGCTTTGTTTAAGTGCATGTGGCAAGGGTGGGGGGTGGGTAGAAAAGTAGTGTGAGACAGAGTAGTGTCTAAAGTTAATTCTATTAGTTCTATTTAAGAATCTAGCTGATGATGACATTATTTACTAAAATATTGTGTTGGCCAAAAAGTCTGTTTAGTTTTTTCCATAAAATAGAAAACACATTTTTCACTTCACCAATAAGTTTTTTGATTAAGATGTTTTGAGTATGTCAGCTATCTCCTGCATGCTACATAACCTTGATTGTTCTCAATGAAAGTCTCAGTTTGATTGTCACCAACTTTAGCTGGTCTACTTGACTGTGGAGCATCGTTCAGCGAGACATCTCCAGCATGAAACTTTGCAAACCACTTTTGATGTGTTCAATCAGTCACAGCACCTTCTCCATACACTGCACAAATCTTTCTTGTGTGTGTTTCAGTTGAGTTTTTACCTTTCTTAAATGATAAAGCATAATATGCTGAAAATGTTGCATATTTTCTTTCATCTTCAATTTTAAAATGGCCACACAAAAATTCACCACTTTTGTTGTATTTTTAAATTCATGCTGATATGACAGCTATCACATGCAATCTAACAAAATGGTTTCAAGTGAAGACCACTAAGCACTACTAGAGCCATCGTACAACCCAATAGGAAACACCAAGGAGAAGAAATAGGTTTTTATGGAAAAGCCATTATTTGTTTTTAAGAGCCTGTGGAATATCTAAGTAGATTTGACTTCATCTATCTCTCACATTTTCCTTATTTATGAAATATCTTTAAGGGATAATTGATTAAATAATAATAAAATAATGGATGATGAGGCTTATAACTTGTATGAAAGTAAAACACATTTTAACAATAGTACAAAGTTTAAGTTAAAGTGAAAGTATACTATTTTAAGGTTCTTACATGATATGAGTGGTATGATATCATTTAAATGTACACTGTACTAAGTTATAGGTATGCTTTAATACTAAAGTAACCACTTAAATTATTTTAAAAGCATTTAGTTAATAAACCAAAAAAAGAGAAAGAAAATAGACCTACAACAAAATAGTCAAAAGCAGGCAGAACAAGAGGAAACAAAAAGCAGAGAGACAGGAACAAAAAATAGATGAAACAAAGAGAAAATAAATTGCAAGATAACAGATTTAAACCTAACCCTTTCGATAGTCCTATTAAATGTAAATTATCTAAACACCCCAACTAAAAGGTAGAGATGGTCAAATTTGATTTAAAAAATCTACCTATAAGCTATAAAAGAAATATACTCCAAATATAAAGATGAAAACAGTAAAAGGATGAAAAAATGGAAAAGTTAGGATGAAGAAAAGAAACACCATGTTAATACTACTGAAAAGAAAGTGGGAATAGCTATTACCAAGGTGCAACAAAGTAGTATTTCACAGCAAATAATATTATCGGGGGCAAAGAAAATAATTTCTTAATAATAAATGGGTCAGTTCATCAAAAGGACACAATAATCCTAAATATTCATTGGGAAAAATGTTTTGCCCAATTTATAGCTACGTTCAACCATGGCTAGATCAATTTTTGAACATTTTTCTGAATATTCCACCACATTAGTGATCCTGTTAGATAGCCCCCCAACTATGAGCTTGTATGCTAAAATTAAAGTAATTGTTATTCAAATATTTTTGATGATTTACATATATTTACTAATAGATTTTTTTAGTGTTTAGAAATGCTATCTCTGTATCCACTTGCAAATAGTTTTATTTCCATTTTTACATTTCCATTTTTTCCCCTGATATAGTAGTTAATTTGGTTTATACTAAAAATCCAGTTTAATAACTTCCAAACTTATTTGGAATAGTTTTGAATAATTCCAAATTATTTCCAAATAATTAAAAAATTTAAAATTGAATTTAATGAATTATATATTTAAAATATGAATGGAATGTTTTGAGATATATGCACATATTCAAAGAAGGGGAGAATTGACTTGCTTTTTATAATATAGAAAACCAAACATCCTTCTAGACTTCCTATGATTTTAAGATAGAATTGAAGGTTATATTGAATAGAAAACTTTTTAAAAGGCAGGTAGTAATTTTCATGTTTTTAAAACTATCTTGGTGTGTGGTGTTTTATAGTCAAATGTTTTACAGAGAATCTTCATTAGTAAGATTCTTAAAAGGTTCTATCCTCGTAGAAACTTAAACTTGTGGTTAAGACTGCATTCTCTATGTGTCTATGCCATATCTTCTCCATCCTGAAATTACAGTGGTCTAGAGCACTGTAAGAATCATGGACCAATACGTGGAACTTTTATTAACTTGATTCCAAAACCTGGGACCCCCATGATAAGACAGGAGGTGAGTATCTGAGCCACCCCGAGAGCTTTGTGCATTCCAAGTCTGTGACAGTGTGGCCTAAACCTGCTACTTGCCTTTCTGAGCCTGGGCAGGCACGTTGCTGCACAAGCAGCTATCGTTGGGTGCGTGTTCTCAGCTGAATAGAGAACTTATTTCCTGACAAACAACCGTTTTCATTTCCTCTCACCTATGAACTAAACTGTTATAAAGAAAGTAAAAACATTCAGCTGCCTTGTATTATTCAGGCAATAACATAAAAATCAAGATAGGAAATGGTCCAATGTGGTTTCACAGATTTGGCTTTTGACTGGTTACTAATGTAAACTACATTTCCTGACTTCCTCCACTTGTGACTTCCTTCATCCCCCTTTGTCCTTCTGACAGCCCTGCAACTGGAACCAGTGTGTGTGTGTGAGAGAGAGAGAATGGTTATAGGCATACATAAAATACTGAACAAGGTAGTCCATAAAGTTAAAGAGCCATTAACCTTGAAATAACAGTAGATTCACATCTTGTAATAATGGTAGTAATAATAGCTATCACTTTGGAGCCTATACTATGTGTTTCAGGCTGTTTTGAATAGATATTGCTTTTCTTTTCCATTTTAAAATATTTTATTGTTTATGCTATTATAATTGCCCCACATTTTCCCCTTCACCCTCCTCCACCCCCCCGCTTCCATTAGTCCTCTCACCATTGTCTGTGAGAGGACAGACAATGTCCATGCATCCTTCATGTATGTTCTTTAAGTAATCCCTTCACCTTCTTTCAATTAGCGCGGCCTCCCCACCTCCCTCTTACAGCTGTCAGTCTGTTGCATGATTCATGTCTTTGGTCCTATTTTGCTCATTAGTTTATTCTGTTCATTGCATTCTTCTTGTAAGTGAGATCATACAGTATTTTTCTTTTACTGACTGGGTTATTTCACTTAGCATAGTAGTCTCCAGTTCCATCCATGCTGTCACAAAAGGTATGAGTTCCTTCATTCTTTATGTTGCATAGTATTCCATTGTATAAATATACTGCAGTTTTTTTTATCCGTTCATTTACTGATGGGCACTTAGGCTCTTTCCAAATTTTGGCTATTGTAAACAGTGCTGCTATGAACATGAAAATGCATAAATTCTTTTGAATTGGTGTTTCAGAATTCTTCAGGAAATTCTATAGTTGTTTCCACAGTGGCTGCACAAGTCTGCATTCTTACCAACTGTGCACTAGGGTTCCCTTTTCTCCACACCCTCACCAGCACTTGTTGTTTGTTGATTTATTAATGATAGCCATTCTTGACAGATGTGGGGTGGTATCTCATTGTGGTTTTAATTTGCATCTCTCTGATGGCTAGTGATGCTGAGCATCCTTTCATATGTCTTTGGACCCTGTGTATGTCCTCCTTGGAGAAGTGTCTATTCAGGCTTTTTCCCCATTTTTTGATTGGCTTGTTTGTCTTTCTAGTATTGAGTTGTATAAGTTCTTTATATATTTTAGAGATTAAACCCTTGTCTGATGTATTGTTGGCAAGTGTATTGTCCCATGCAGTCAGTTCTTTTTTCATTTTGATGGTGGTTTCTTTAGCTGTGCAGAAGCTTTTTAATTTGATATAGTCCCAAATATCATTTGTTTATTTTTCCTTTATTTTCCTGGTCCTAGGAGATATAGTGGGAAAATATTGCTATACAAGGTATCTGAAGTTTTACTGCCTGTGTTTGCTTTTTTTATTTTAATGACGAGAAGGCTGAAGTTAGAGAGGTTACATCACTTCTTCTAGGTCACACAGCTGGTAGGTGGTCAAGTGGGAGGGATTTATTTACTAATTTATTATTTATTTATTTTAGAGAGTCAGGAAGGGAGGAAGGGGGTGAGAGGGAAGGAGGCAAGGAGAGAGAAAGAGAGCGAGAAAGAGAGAGATATCCGTTTGTTATTCTGCTTATTTGTGCATTCATATGTTGCTTCTTGT
Organism: Phyllostomus discolor; assembly: GCF_004126475.2. Taxonomy (NCBI): domain Eukaryota; kingdom Metazoa; phylum Chordata; class Mammalia; order Chiroptera; family Phyllostomidae; genus Phyllostomus; species Phyllostomus discolor. The sequence continues at coordinate 127,326,703 of NC_040906.2, read as the reverse complement.
ATGTGCCCTGACTGGTGATCAAACTCACAACCTTGGTGTATTGGGACAATGCTTTAACCAGCTGAGATACCCAACTAGGGACCAAGCTGAGATTTGAACTGAGGTTTGTGCCAGACCCTAAACCTCAGCTCTGTACTATATGCCCCCCCACACCCCCATTCTCACTTCTTGTCTCCATAAAGCAGGAGTCACTGCTGCTGAAAGATCAGATTCAGCTGGCCAGGTGATCACTGTGTAGCAGCTGTACCCCACGAACACAGGCAATGAACATAGTTAGATTTTTGCTGATTAGTATTTTTCTCCCCACCAACCATTAGTGTGCTCTTCAGATATGTATTTTAAAGTAGTAGGCAAAAATATATAGTGTAATAGGAGAGATCAATATTTACAGAGTAACCCCTTCCAATAATTTGCAAGTATTTTTTAATGAAATAATTTTAAGTGTTATTTTGTCATTAGTTCTGCCAGATGGTTTTGTTAGGTAAGCTGTCAGGTGTTTCTGCCTTTGCTGCATCTGTAGATGTAGCTTTCATCAACTGCAAGATGTTTGGCCATTCTGTGACTCATTAATGCTTGAATATGACTTGTTCACTTACAGTGTTTCCTGGGCTTTGCAGGTTTTGTGGAAAACATGACAAGCAGAGTCACTACTTAATTTTTTTCCAGTGCAAAGACAGATAAATAATCAGCAAATAGCTGGAGAATAGTAACCCCTTTCAGCTGTTTGGTACAGGGGTAGTAATATATTATGCCATGACTCTCTTATGGTTGGGAGTATGTCTCAAAACTAGTAGCAAATGAAAAGACAATTATACACTGACTTTAGTAGTGCAAAAGGTATTCTTGGGTTGTGGCTAGAGTTCACTATGCATATTGTCATATCAAATTTGAGTTGAAATAGACTTAAAAGTAGTTAAGCATCATTAATTGAAAAGAATCCCTATTTTTTTAAAAAACTTTGACCTTAAAAATACTTGTAGCTGCCACTGTGAAGATAAATTTATATTCTTGATTTATGTAACTTTCAATTTATTTTGACTCATGTAATTAAAGATCTGAGAAATAGTTCAAGAATTTGGGGGTAAATCATAAACCCCTTAAAATAAAAACATTTACAATTTTTGCTTCTAAAGGTAAAACATGACTATACTTTCAGCAGAATCCCAAGTTTCTGCAGCTATTCAATTACTTATTTTCCATATTTGATATTGAAAGCTGGGGATAAAAGGGAAAGGGGGAATTTTTACATGCAGAAGGCAAAAAAGAGTATTTTGCAAAGTTTGATACTGTGCTGAGCCTAATCTATATGTTGAGAAAGGTGTGTGGTTATTTTTCTAGATGAGAGGTTATTAAACTTCATAGCTCATGCTGGGAAGTTTGCAGAGAATTAAGGATCTAATGACGTGGAGGAAGGATTTGTGAGATTAGGATAGAAATGAGTCTGCTTAATTTAAACAACGCAGGATTTAAAGACATAAAATGAGGGCCCGTCAGAAAAAATGACTCATACTAATTCTTCAGTCACTTTCTAGAGACCATGTGATTATGAATCATAGGAGGTGAATTATTAGAGTAATGATGTAAATATAATTAGAAATGGGTTGGTAACAACCTCTGGGCTGAGTTTTAAGTCACTTGTGCTATCTCTTGCCTCTTTGGAATATGTGAGTTTTCTTTTTACATGGGTAGCAAAGAACCCAGCTCCCAGCTGCACAGTGGGCAGCCTGATCTCAGATTTATGGGTTTGTACTCTGTCTTATTTATATTCTGTAAGATAGCTAGTCAGTTCCTCATTACCAACTTACCTCTTCTCAACAAGCATCTTCTTAGCTGCAGGTGCTGGGTGAGTCCCCGTTTGGGATGGTAGTACAGCCAGGGCTGTGCTAAGTGCATCATATGGATGGTTGTCTCATTAATCTTCACAACAACCCTGGGAGACAAACATTGTGATGATCTCTATTTGTACTTTGAAGAAACTGAACCTTGTAGGACAGCAACTTGCCCAAGAGTAGCTAGTTAGTAACTGGTAGAGCCAGGATTTGATACCAGGCCTGTTTGATCTATCGAGTTCATGTTCCTGACCATTATTTCAAGGTGGGCATAATTTTCTGAGGTTTTTCTAAGTGCCTCACTGACTTCAGACCACCCATTTCTTGCCTTTGACTCCCCTACCTGGGGGCTTCTAGCTGTTGATCTGTTACCTGAAATTTCTTCTTATGCTTCATTTTTCCCTTCACCATGTGTGGGCTTCTGGAAAAATGTGTATTTTTTTTGTTTCTGGTTCCATTACTTCAGTCTCTTCTATTCTTAGGCCAAACTATCTTATTTCATTGTCTGTATTTACTATAGACCTTGTGGCATAAAGCTCACATTTTAATTTAAAAATATAATGAGATAATAATGGTTTATTCTCACATGTAAGCCAGAATTTCTGAAACCTAGAGCTTATTAATCAAAACCAAGTTGTTGGGTTTTAAAAATGTTTACAGAGTTTTAGAGAATTTAAAGAAAATACATGATAGTAAGAGGGTTCACAAAAAAGTATTAAATGAAAGTGATAATGTTTTATATCATCTATTGCAAATTAGAAGGTTAACTTGATCATACTGGTTTATATAAAAAGGAAATATAATCCATTCTGAAGATGCATTTGTCTCCACAAGCCATTTACTGAATATGTAATTGAAATGAAAGCATTTCCTCCTCTTTGTTAAGATTTTCCCCTTATGTAGTCCAGGAGCCCCATGGAAGTGACTTTGGAGATAGACGCAGGTGTACATGTCAGGTATCGATTAAGACTAAGTCATTCCTCTGTTGCACACTATTGTCCCTGATCATGTCACAATAGAATTAAATATGTTTTAAGTTGAATAGATTAATAGAAGTAACAGTTATTTCATAAAGGCTTTTTTTGGAATTTTCTATATAACTTAAAATAGTTGCTTTACTACCAATAAATGTCTAAAAATTTTTGAAGAATCATTTCAACTGATCACTATGTAATATTGTCAAGCAGAGAGGGAAACAAGGCTGTCATTTTGATTCATGATGCTATATTACATTATTGTGATGCAACATCACTAAATTAATTAGATTTTAGAACCTTTCTTCTGGCAAGATTTGAGAGCCGGATCAGATTAGGAAGAAGGCAGTTCTGTGTAAGGGAGAAACAATGGGTGTCCCAGGGCCCGAACTGCAGCTACTTTCCAGAGTGGGAAAATGTGATTATCCTGTTGCTTATAATTGAATATATGTTTATAATTTTCCAGGTTGTTTAAATCAATATATGTTAATTATAAATTATATTTCAATACAGTAAATTTTAGCTAACTGGAGAACCCAATTATTCAAATTACTGCCATTGACTAGTTTCAGAAAAGTTAAAAGTTTCAAAATTTAAGCATCTTTTCAGTTTGTATATGCACTTCATTATAATGTGTGAATAACTTTGGTAATGAAAGACAACATATCTATCTAATCAGATATATTAAAATAGAATAATGTGTTTTCCCAAACTGCTCTTGCTTTGAATTAAAACTCTTACTCAGTTACTGAAATGCGTATAATTAATGACTGTGGGAGAAGGACACTGTCATAGAGAGTGCATGAATTATCATGGTCGTGTGAAAGGAGTGGGTGGGGTGCAGTTCCACGACTGCCCAGATGTGGGACATCTGTTTCCACCTTGCTTTCCCCTGATGAGGTGTTGGTCTTTCTTCCATGCCACTGACACCTTCCTGTCCAGGTGTCTAGTATCCTTGTCTGCCTCGTGTCTGGGGCCAGTGAAGGGAGAGACAATGACTTTTATGACTCATGGCACAGCAAACCACATGTTTGTGCTATTTCTCCTTGTCCAAAGTTCCATGGGGGCCATATTTTGGGTCCAGACTGATACCTATCCATGTGGTAGCTTTCATGATAGGAGAGAGACTCTGACCTCATGGAATCTCATTTTTTTAATGGGTAGGAAGCATGCCTTTCCTTTGATCTGAAGAGAGAAAACATTTCTAATTTCTAGGGTGGATCAGAACACAAATACCCTTGAACATACAGTCTGGAACAAAGGACAGTCAGTGCCTCTGCTCAAAAGATGTGCAGAAACATGACAGACCCATGGAGAATTGGTTCCTAACTGTGTTGTGATAAAGACCTGTGCCTAATTACAAGTTTTACAATTTCTATCCATTCTCTATTCTTAGTGAATGGACCTGTTAAGTTTTGTGTCCTCATCTGTAAAATTCAGTGTTCTTTCAGCTACTATGTATTTAATGCTCTCGGTGTTCAGGCGCTGTTCTAGACACTTAAAGTAATAAATAAAGCAGACAAAAGTCTCTGCTCTTACAGAGTTTACATTTCACTGGGTTTATATTCATAATTTAAAAAAATTCAAAGGTTTTTAGTGAGTCAAAGATATTAATGCCCTGGAAAAAATAAGACAGAAGAAGGAAAAAGAGTCCTGGGTAGAGTGTTGGGAGAGAGGGCACTGTGAGAAAAAGTTTGCTAGGCTGGTTTAACAAGGTGACAAACAGAACTCTGAAAGAGGTAAAGGTGTAAGCTATATGAATACTAAAGGAAGGAGTTTTTAGCCAAACAAAATAAGAAATGTGAAGCCTTGAGATAGGTCCTACTTGGCGATTTGGAGAAATAACAAGGGGGTCATATGGCTGGTGGAGCGAGAGGGAGAGAAATATAAGGTAATGTGAGAAAGTGGTGTGTGTATGTGTTATGTTAGATGTTGGAGGTTATTGTAGGAACTTTGGTATTTACTCTGGGTGACATAGGAAGTCACTGGAGGGCTTTGAGCTAAGAAATGCAAGGTCTTATTTTAAAATAAGAGCATGGGTTGAGAATACCCTGGAGAAGTGCAAGAGAGGAAGCAGGGAGATCATTAGGAGGCTATTGTACTCATCAAGGAGAGAGTTGGTGGTGATCTGGAACAAGGTGAAGAAAAGTAATTAAATTTTAGATGTATTTTGAAGGTAAAATGAACAGGATTTGCTGAGGAATTAGATACAGAGAAAAAGGGGAAGAAAAGAATCATGGATTATTCTGGAGCTTTCAATCATGCACTTAGAAGGATGGAGTAGCAATGTGGAAGACTCTGGGAGAAACGGTTTCAGGGGGCGGGGTAAGATCAATTGTGGATGTGTCTTACTGTGAGAGACATTAAATATTCAAGTGGATGTGTCACGCTAGAAACAGGAACGTGGGGTATAAATATCTGGATGGTGTTTAAAGCTGTGAGGCTAGAGGAAGCTACTAGTGACTAGATTAAAAAAGAGGAAGAGGTCTAATTATTGAATCCTGAGATACTCCAGAGTTTAGGTACAGGGGCAAATTCAAATGATGGAAATAGCATAGACTGGTACAATTAAGGAGGATTTGCTAAGGATCCTGACAGATATTACGTGAAACAGCTTGTCAGGTGTGCTCAATGGCTAAAGCCCCAAGGTTTGATGGAGGACTCCAGATGAGGCTGATCTCTTTGTTGTCTGCCAGCTAATTATTTTGCCCCAAACTGCATGAGAAGATCCATTGTTCCAGACTTCCTGTGGGTTTTACCAGACTTCTCTTTCCTCTTCGCCTCTGCCTAACAAAGATGTGTGAGAACTTCTGCAGGCAAAATAACTAGAGTGCCAAATAACTACCTAAATGTCTTTGAGTTATTCCTGGACAATGGAGATAAGAGTCCCCAAAATGTGGATGGTGGTGTCATAGAAACCAAGTAAAGAAGGAGTTTTGAGAAGGAGCGTGGGATCATCCAATGTGGAGTACTGCCGAAAAGTCAAGGGAGATAATGACTAAGGATTCACTATTTGACTGAACAACTTTGTAGTTGATGGTGACCTTGATGAGAGTAGCTTTGGAGAAGAGGCAAAAGGTTAACAAAGTGGGTTTAAGAGAGTTTGTGTGGGTTGGGGGGTGTATGTAGGAGGAGTTTCAGATAACAGGTACAGACAATTTCAAGAAGTTTTATTGAAAAATAGACCCAAGAAATGGGGGAGTAGCTAGCGGTGTCAATACTAGATATATACATTTTTTTAAGATAGGAAAATGTACAGCATGTTTGTAGGTTGATGAGAATAATCCATTAGAAAAGGAAAAATCAATGATATAAGGAGAGGTATGGTTGAGAAAGTAAGGGGGGAGGGTCCAGCACACACATGGGAAGGTTGCCCTTGGTTAGACACAAGACGGATTTTAACAGGAGCGATAGCAGAGTGTATGAGCACAGGTGAGGGTAAGTGGATAGAGGTAGCTGTGAGAGAGCATGGCAGTTTTCTCCTAACAGTTTCTTATTTTCCCCTTGAAATGGAAATCAGAAGCACAGCCATCAGCTGAGACTGAGGAGTGGGGTGAAGGTGTTGAAGGGTTGATGACAGAAAATTTTTGAGGAAGAATTTAGGGGAGTGGGAAATAGAGTTGAATTTCCAGGTAGCACTCAGGATTAGTGAACACATATTTAACTCAAGACCAGTCAGCGTGATAGACTATTTTTCTTTAGTCATATTTAGCTTCACAGGCACAGGTTAGGATTGGGCAGAGATGGATTAAACCAGAGTGTGGGTTTCACTAAGAGTAAAACGAAGAGACGTGAGATGTGAGGTGTGACGAAGAGATGTGAGGCTGTGTGCAAGAGTGAAATTATAAGGATGGAGCATGGGTATGGAGGAAGGTACATCAGGGAGGTGACAAGGGACTGTGAAAACTACAATTAATGGGCTGCACATCTATTGTCATTGAAGTACTATGGAGACAGAAAAAGTAGAGAGGTTGAGCTAGAGAGATAGGAGGTGGTGGTCAGAAAAGGCAATGTTTGAAAGAGAGATTATGGAGGGACTAGCATTTGTAACAGCAGGCATGCCATTGATATGACCACAGGGTGAGGAAACTGAAATAAAATAAAGGTCATGGTTGTCTGAGGAGAGAGGGAGGTCAAGAAATCAAGATTCTGGAATGCTGGGTGAGTCATTTACAGGGCTTTTGAAATTTCTGAAAGTTATGAGAGGGGTAACTCCTGTACAGGGAACTGAAATCCTCACACATTGAGGAGGGATCACCTAAGTGTCCATAGCTGATGGCGACAAGGAGGCACAGGGGCTGCAGCAGGGGGCCATCATGTTATTGGGAGAATTAAAGACATGGAAGCTTCTCTGTGGTTCCAGGCACACAGTGAAGTTCAAGAAATTGTTTCTGAAGTTATTTCCTTAGTTCTGAATGTAAAGAGCTTAGAGGTCATTGCTCCCGTTCTTACAAGAAAAAGCTGAACAAACTGAAAATCAGTGAGCATTTTGACCCATCAGAGGACTGAGGGTGTGGGGCAAACTGCCGCTCAGACCTGGAGAGAGTGGAATTCTGATTCCACAGACAAGTTCATGCAGGTGAGTCCAGAGATCCGTTTAACTGGAGCAGAAGCCACTGGAGTCGTGAACCAGTAGGATCCCTCACATGATCATTTTGATGACTTGCTGGAGGTTGAGTGTGGACTAGCATGAAAATGAGAAACTCCTAGAGGCTGCAGTTTTCAGTCCTAAATGACACTTCTGGAGAAGTAATGAGCCTCAGCCAGGGCTTGAAATTGAGCACTCTATAACACAGTCTGCTGCTCAGAATTTTTAATGTCAAATCTCTGAGTATTTTTTGTAAAAGTGTAATTATTTTTAAAAATAAGAATAATCAGCTTGAAAATATTTTAATTATAGTTTTATAATGTATATGAATTTTCTAATTTATCATTTGAATCCATTGCAGTTCAGGATATGCTCATGCAACTGCAATAGAGAAACAGATTAAGTACCATGTGCAAACAGGAAATTGTTTGTCAGTGACATCACAGTTACCCTGGATGTGCTTTTAAGCCATTATTTCATGGGGAAGGGGAAAGGATTCAATTAGCCTAATTTGGGTAGAGATGCGTGTGCAAGAACAGAGTTGGGATGGGGAAGAACGAGAGGAGTGAGGGAAGAAGAGAGGAAGAAAGGGAGGAAGTGAGAAATCTCCCAGGAAGCTAGGCACAGCCTCTAGAGAAGAATGGGAACTGTCATTTGGAAATGGGAAAGATTTAAGATTCAACCTAGATCTAAAGATAAACCCTTCTAATGGCCCCTCAGGAGAAGGAATCAGAGATCATTGCTCTTTATTTTCTTCTCATATATATTTCTACAGGCAACTGACTGATTCTCTCCATAGCTGTAAATTTAAATTTCAGAAATGGGGAATCTTATTGGTGCAACCAGTCATCATTGGCTACGTTTGTGTAGAGCTTTTGTTTCAAGTTACGCATGGCTGGTTGAGCAGTCTGGGGTGCTCTGTCCTGGTGGGATCCACTCAAGAGACAGGAGATGGGGCCTGAGGAAGGGCAGGGCCATCCCAGGTGGAGGGCACAGGCACCCTGCTCACAGCCCCTTTGTGAGGCACTGTCCCTTCAAAAAGGACAGAATGTAGCTGCCCTGTGTTATGTAATTAGACTTTTGGATAAGAAGAAATTTACTTGTTTACATTCATGCTTTTGCCTCATTTATATAGGCACTCATAATGTCAACATTCATTCTGGCATTAAATCCAAGTTGTATTTTTCCCTTCAGTTATTTAGTCTGTGTTTGCTGAGACACTCCATAATACTGCTAGTGCTGAGAGATTCCAGCAATTACATCATGTCTATAGAGGAACCACTATAGAATGAAATAACAAGGTACCAAAGAATCTATATTACTGTACTGCCCTCTTGTGGTTGCCTTTTGGGCTTATAGTTACTGTACTACCATATGTAGAAAGCAACCTTTAGAACTAATTCAAAGTTATAAGGAAACTCTTTGCTTCTGTCCCATTTGGGGGATGCACTCAGTAATATCACAATATATATCTGTATCTTACCATGGGCAAATCACAAACTAGGCCCATCAAACTCTAAAAAGAGATCCTCAGTTGGAGACTATGGAACATGAGTGTTTTGAATCTTAGAAGCTTTTCAAAGTTGTTAGAATTATATATGACTTTAGGAATGGAATGAAGTTTAAGACCATTGAGTCCAACCCAGTACTTTTATAGTTGAGAAAGAAAGCTCCAGAAGCTCCAAGATTTAAGTATTTTGGCCAAGGTACTACAGATAATTTCCTGTAGAACTGAACCTAGAATGCAAGTTCTTTGTCTCCTAGGCAGGGACTCTTTCTTCCAAACAACCATGTATTACAATTATACTCATTCAGTAGGGAAAGGTCTCAGGATCCAGACTGTTATAAACAACAACAACAACAACAACAGCAACAACAGCAACAACAAAACCCCAGATGTGATATCTTAACAAGGAAAATTAATCCATCAGTTGACTGAAGGAAGGGGAGGATATATGCTTTCTCTCTTTCAGGAAAATAATACAATTAAAACATTATCTTCTTTATTGAGTATGGAACATTATTACTGGGCAAAGCAGGAGAAAGGAGAACAGAGACTGAGTGTGGCAAAGGCAAGTGGGAGAAGGTCTACAGGAATGTCTCTATCCACGTTTCTGATCTCAGGTGGTCTTTCTTATTTAAAGAACAGGTTATGTGGAAAGAGGGTGATTTGGCTGGGGCATCGATTCTCTTTCTATCAGGATACAAATGGCAATGCTATGGAGTGAATTGTGAACCCCTCCCCTCTCATTCACGTGTTGAGCCCTAACCTCTAATGTGACTGTATTTGGAGATAGAGCATATAAGGAGGTAATTAAGATTAAATGAGGTCATAAAATAAGGGTAGGGCCCTAATCTGATACAACTGTCACTTTATAATAAGAGGAATAGAGAGAGATCCCCATCTCCCCACTGTGTTGGGACCCAGTGAGAAAATGCCATCTGCAATCCTAGAAGAATTCTCACTGGAACCCAACCATCCTGGCACTCTAATCTTGAACTTGTAGGACTGTGAGAACAGAAATTTCTGTTCTTTAAGCCACCCAGTCTGTAATATTTTGTTATGGCCACCCAAGTAGACTAAGACAGGCTGCACAGAGGTTCTCTGTCACTGCTCCATTCTTATCCTTTTCAGAATACCACTCCCAGAAATAATGGAGGATTGTGCAGAGTATATGAGAAACTCAGCATCCCTTCTACAGTCTCCAGGTAAATGGCTGCTTTCTTTTTGCCTTGTCTCACATTCTGGAAGCTGTAGAGAGGGATCACAAGAAATAGATTCTTCAATGTCACCTTTACCAGGTATTCCATACCTGGCCCTTTACCAGGTAAAGTACCTACTTTATGTTAATCACTGTGCCACACACTTACTATCATTATTTAATTTTAATTTTGGAAACTAAGATTGGAGGATAATTCACCATCCTTGTAAGTGGTGGAACAGCAAATCAAGCCCAAATTTGCATGATTCAGAAGCCCTAGATCATTCATTCCATAGCACTATGCTTTGCCCATGTTAGTTCCTTTAATGGCTGTCTGTAAACTGACCCCCCTGCCCTATACCACCTAGAATGACCCTAGGAAATCAATGGAGGTATATCAAACATAGCTTAGTAGCCATAACAATATAAATACATGGACTTTGTGGCTGGTCTTCCTATTGTGAGAGTCTGTAGATTCCACCTTCTTACCGACTTCTCTGATGGTTTTGCCACTGTGGATCATGCACTCCTTGTAAAGCTCACCTCCCTTAGTTTCTGTGATACCAATTTCTATTAGCTGTCTTTCTTCCTATCTAACTCTTCCTTGCTTGTCTCCTCAAGGGCACTCTTTCCTCCATGTGTGCTACAGGTGGCCTTGTTTTTTCCTTTGGGCAATCTAATTTCCTATGTATTATTATTATTATTATTATTAAATTTTACTACTACCCATATTGTTAGGCCTTCCAAGTAGCTTTCTCTTTCTTTCCTTTTTGTCCTGAAGTCTTTCCTGAGATTAAGATCACTGTATCAAGTATACGTTGGTTATTTCTCTTTGAATCTTCTAGCAGATATTTCAAATTATACACCAGAACTTAGGCATTTTCATTCATTGACTGTTTTTACTCAAACACATCATTCACAAAATCAGAAAACAACAGCATCCCTGTCATCCCAGGAAGAAAGCTTGGGATCAGTCTCAATTTTTTTCTTCTACCTCATCGCTCTTACCTAGTCAACATCATCAATTTCTATGAATTTTATTACCAAAATAATCACAGACTTTATTCTTTCTCTCCTTCCTTCTTGCTATTACTCTGGTTCACAATCTCCTCATTATTTCACAGTCTCCTCATTGGTTGCGTGTAGTGACACTTTAACTCATCTCTCTGTTTCCATTATTGATCCACTTAAATTTTTCATACTGCATCTAGACTAAATAATCTAAATAATCTAAAATACAAATATAATCCATTGCAGAGGAGAAAGTTCAGTCTTTACAACAAGCTGTGTACAGTCCTTATAATCTAGATGCTACCTTTCCTTCCAGCCTCATCTCTAGTCATGTTTATAGCACTCATCATATTCCAGGCTTGCTAAATTGTTTTATAGTTCCCTGTTCATATAATTCTGTGGCTTTTTCCTCTGTTCATTAGTCACTGCTGTTCCAAACCCTCAGCCCTCATCCTCACTCAGCAAGAATAATGCCTATAACTTCTCATTTTTTTCAAGACAGACTTGAGGTGTCATCCCCTCCAAAAAGCCTTCCCGAGATTGCATTAGGTTATTTGTTCTTTTGTTGTGCTAATGTAGAGTCCTGCATGTTCCTCTGCCATTGGACCTGCCATTCTGTAGTTCATGTCTGTCTTCCTTTGCTCCTCAAAGGTGCTGGGCTCAGCCTAATGCTTAATGGGCCCTAGTAAGTGTTTGTTAGCCTGAAGTTATTTAAGGGCAGGTTTGTTTATGTCAAAGCCTCTCATTTCAATATCTTGAGGTTGCTATTAACTTTTAAAAGGTATATTATATTCATTATAATTATTAATTATATTATATAGATATATTAATATGTGTACCTATAGTCATGTAATATGCATGTATAGATGCATGTACATTATACAACTATAAGCACATTAAGTAATTGCTGCCTTCAAAAGTATAGTAACATTGTTATAAATATCTAGAGCTATGCTACAGATCATTTGAAGGAAAATTACTTTGTCAAGGTCTAACCCTGTCATGAATAGTTTTTATCTACCTCACATTATAAAGGGTTTCAGGAGCATTATTTTCAATGTCCTTTCTCCTTCCCATTGTTTATTTGATAAAGAACAAGAGAAGGCCCTAAAATAAGTAGGGTGGCGCTGCAGAAGCCCAAGCGACTTGACTCCCTGCCAAGGGGCTCTGACCTGGACCATTCCCATCCTTCCATCTGCAACACATGTTTTCAAACGAACATTCTACTGTGACAACTCAAGTCCTGGAACTAGTTTCTACTCATTAATATAAGACTTACATTTTCTACTTTATTCTTCTTACTCACAACCCTTGTATGTGCATCTTGGCCAGAACAGGAGTCCCTGTAATCTGTGGGACTACCCACAGAATAAGTGTGTGTGATGGCTACCATGAGGGGTTGGGGATGTTTTTCTTATGGAAAGGTGCTTTAAAAATATATTGGCATTTCATTGGTAAACCCATGTCATATCTTTTAAAAACTAAAGCTGTTTATTATCCTTGGCTTTTGTGAGTTAAGCCTGTTAATTTGCTACATCTGTGTGAGGGATTAAAACCAATTTATTAAATGTCTACTCCTAAAATGTGCTCATGGGCCAGCCAAATAGTCAGATTTCTGGTGAAAGGGAAATATATTAATGTATGTACTAATATTAATGTTTATGAGAATATTTCAAATATTTTATAACCCTACCTAAATATTAAACATGTTAATATATTAATGAATACATACTTATTTATTTGTTCTGGACAGACCCCTGGGCATTAGATAGTAAGGTTTTTGCCATAAAACTTAATTAGCCAGACAAGTTATTCTGGCTAAAATTATATATTTGTAATATGGCCTCCAAGTAACTTTTATAAGCAAAAAAGAAAGATAATTCTGATACTAGAACATATAAATTTAATAAAGTTATTGGTCAGTAGTAATTATATGGGGCACAATTTTCAGCAGTGGGGAATTTATTTCTCTTCTGTGGGACTCTCTACTTGCCAGGCATTGGTATGCCTTTAAGACAGTGGTACCCAATCTTGGATGGATATTAACATCATCTGGGGAGTGCTAAACAATTCTGGTACAGACTCAAACTCTTCTCCTAGAGAATATAATGCAATTGGTTTGAATGAGGACTGTATGCACCTCACTGAGTATTTTTACTTCCCCGCAACCCCTGTGCAGTACATTCTAGTATGGAGCGATCATTGATAATAAAATGTTGATAGAAGCATGATTAACAAGCAACTGAAGGTCAGATGGAAGCCTCCTCCTCTGCTCCATCCCTCTGCCCTCCACCCTGGCCAAGGTGTCAATCAAAAGCATATTACATCCCAGGGAATAACAAATATTATTGCCACTCTTAAGGATCTAAAGCCAGGCTTCCCCACCCCCGATTTTCTGCAATGATGGAAACATACAATGGCTACCCTGTCCAGTAGAGAATGCACTAGCCACACATGGCTACTGAGCATTTGACATGAGAAACTAAATTTAAAATTTTATTTTCAGTTAAAATTAAAATTTAAATAACCATACATGATTAGTGACTATACTATAGTATACTATCATATACTATACTATACCAATACAGATTAGATAGTATAGGTCTAAAGGATGCAGAAGTAGTGACCTCATATTTTCACTTAATCTCCTCCAGAAAACTGTTTCTGATGCCTCCAGTCAGAAATAATCTTGTTCCTATTTGTATGTTTCCTATTGCTGCTGTAACAAATGACCCCAAACTTAGTGACTTGAAAGAACACACATTTATTAGCTTTAGTTCTGGAGGTCTGGAGTTTCTAAGGGTCAGAAGTCCAAAATGAGTCTTTCTAGGCTAAAACTAAGGTGTTGGCAGGGCGTTGTTACTCTCTGGAGGCTTTGGGAATGAATCTGTTTCTTTGCCTTTCCGGCTTCTAAAGTTCACCTGCATTCCTTGGCTTGTGGCCCCTTCCTCCACCTTTAAATAGTGTGGCATCTTCACATCTCTTCCTGCTTCCTTCTTGCACTTACCATGACCCTGTTGACTATATTGGGCCTACCTTAATGATCCAGACAATTTCTTCATCCCAAATTTTTAAACTTAATCATATCAGAGGTTTCAGGAATGAGAGTGGGGACACCTTTGCAGAGTCATTATTCAGCCTATGCCACTATTGTAGTGGTTCTGCCTTGCCTTATAGATAGATTTTCATATGCTTTTCTATCTAACTTCTTGAGAGGAGCATGTGGGTATCACTGATTTTAATCCCTAGGATAAAGCTGTGGCTTTCACACTGCAGGTACTCAAAATACATTCCAACTCATTTGTTGGAATGAGTTGATTAAAGTAAATAAAAGAAGAGAGAGTATTTTATAGGGGACCATTCTGCATGGCATGGGAAATGTAGCCCAGTCCCCACTCAGAAAGGCCAGTGGGAAGTGAGTCGGCACACAGGACCCACATGCTCACAGAGGTTTTCTTGTGGGGAATCAGGCCTCCATTGTACCTACACTGCTCTGAGGCTTGCTTTTGCTAAAACTCCCTCACCCTGGATTAAGGCAGCAAATGCTTACTGCCTATCTTTAAAGTAACTTCCAAAAATCTGTGCTAAACCTCCCAAGTATGGAGTGTAACCAGTTCAATCACTTTTCCCCTTGATCTGTAACATCCTTCTTTTTGAAGTAATTAACAACATTCTTTCCTTTGTTATCTGTAAAAGATAATCACCTACAGTGAACCTGTGCACAGAAAAGGAGAACCATCCTCGATGTAATGTACCCATAAAATCAATAAAAGCCTGTTCAGGCAGGGATCTGAGCCCTCTCTCTCACTTTGAGAGTGGCCATGCTATCCCTTTTTCTCCACAGGACTTCTGTGGTCTGTGTGAATTTGTCTCTCGCAGCCAGAACACATGGATTCAGCTGGCCAGGGTCTGCATCAGTATTTGGTAGATGCTGACTGAGTGAATGAAGCATCAAGATGGGTCCTGATGCAGTAAATTAATTTGGAGCATATTCATGGATATTCAGCAAGCAATTAATCAGTCAACCCATTAAATAGATTTTGGAGTAGTATTCATCAACCACCAATCAAATATAGATTGAATAATTGGGCCCTGGTCCATTTATTTTAGCTAAATATGTATCTTGGGCTAATGCAAGCAATGGAAACATAATTCTTTAGGAATTAAGTCAAGAATTTACATTTTATGTGATGAAGGAAGTTAGTGTATGAAAATCTATATGGTTGCTTTATTAAGCATTCATGTCTAATCAGTAAACAATTTACTCTAGCCTTAAAAAAAGATATTCCAGGATTCTAGCTTAATTATTTATGAATTAAGAACTTAATCACACTTTATTCTACAAAAGTTGAACATACATGAAAGTAGACAGGATCGTAGAACAGACCTATGAACCTGTGACCCAGCACCATCCTGAGGCCTGGCTTATTTTAATCTGCCCTTCGCCCCACACTCTGTCCCACTTCTACCCCAACCCTGGTTATTTTCAATAAAACCTCCGAATTATATCATTTAATCTATAAATTTAATCATGTATAAACACATTTGGGCATATTCGTTAGTGAATTTCCTTACATTCATTCGGGCTTCCTGCACATTTTGCTGGCTTCCTAATCTTTCTGACATTTACTGTCTTTTCTTTGCCTTATGTGGACTTTTGTTCTGAAGGACAAGTGTGACTAAATATAGAAAGTGCTAAGTGGGCAGCCTTGTTTGATTTTCCTATTACTTCAATTCATATTTTAGAAAGTAGCTTATAGAATGGAAATATATGAGATTGTAAGTAGAGTTAAGACAACATTTGCATTGTTACTCAGGGGGAGAAAGAGGGGCTCTTAATCACAGAGGAAATATGAGTGGAAAATTCAAGCTCTATTTCATCTTATTTGAAGAACATATTAAATAATCTTAAGGTAAACATATATAATTCAGTTCCAGAAGGAACATAGAGGGTTTTCAGGAGTGAAAATCTCCTGAAGGAAAATTTCTTATGGAAATAGGTGAAGTTGAAACTAGAACTGAAAAAGAAAATATCGATGAAAATGAGAGTCTGATCATGAAGCCATACAAAACAGTTTTATAACATGCTGTCTTCATATCTACCTGTATACAGTTTTCATGAATGACCTTCCAAACTAAAGCAGAAAGTTTTATGTATGAGTTTTATCCATAGACTCAAATATTTGTAGCTGGATAGAATATACAAAATGATGTAATTCAGCTCTATATTTAGGCTCTGAGATCTCTGGATTAAATAAATTGTTGAAGGTCACACAGCTAAAAAGTGCCAGTTCACAGACAATACACCAACTTCCTTGCCTTCCAGGTTGGTGCCCCTACCCCAGATATCACAAAAGATGAGTTTTTAAACTTAAGTGACAAATGAACAAAATTTTTGAACCTGTTAACTATGACGGCATAGAAATTGGTACTTAAATAATATGACTTTTCAAAAATTTATTGATTTGAGAGAGTGGGGGAAGGAGCAAAAAAGAGAGAGAAAAAAAATGATTTGTTTTCCCATTATTTATGTATCCATTGATGGCTTCTTGTAAGTGCCCTGACTGTGGATTGTACCCACAATCTTGGTGTATCGAGACGACTCTCTAACCAACTGAGCTACCCACTCAGGGCCTACATCATATAACTTTGGATATTAGTTGTTCTAAGGAGTTATAGGTCCCCGACTATCCAAAAGTAGAGCATTGCCATGCAACATTTCATGAACTGAAATGGTGTGAAGCTAAGAAGCAATTACCATTATTTATGTGAAAAAAATTTTGAGTATTTCCAGACCCCCGAAATAACTTAATAAATTATACCAAATAACACATAAAATTTAAAATAACACTAACATTTAGTAAAAGCAGGAATGCTATATAAACACATGGTCTGTATAAGGTAGAGATAATGTATGTACAGCATAGTTTCACTTACTGGAAATTGGGAAGACAGTGAGCACAGGGGGAGGCTGAGAGGTAGTGATGACAGTATGTGGACTGAGTGGTGGGAGGCTGGAGTGGTGGGAGATACAGGAGACTGGGGTGGTGGAGAGAGAGGAAGAAGGTTATCTGTTAACAAATCATAATTTGAATCCATCAAGGTGGGCAAGTCACTAGCATTTACACTTTCTTGTGTGTCTGCCTGCCCAAATGTTGAAGGTTAAAGTTTGTCATCTGCTGTGGCTGGTGTGGCTGATGTGGCAGTCTTGAAATACAACAGTATAGTTGACTGCTTAGTCTCACACATTTTTCAGCTATATAGTTTTTGGCACTCAAAACATCCTGCAAACCTGCCCTAAACCTAAAGGCCCTATCAACACTGGGAAAAAACGCTGAAAAAAAAAAGCCATATTTTTCTGTAGTCATTCTAACACTGTTAATCATAGCAAAAATCTCATGCAAGTGCTGCATGTTCAGTTCCTAGATGACTTCACTTTTGAGCTGCTGCTATGGTATTTGGTTTCCATTTGCATCTTCTGCTCTTGCAATTGAATCAGCTTTTCATTTGTCGGTTCTTGGTCACTGGATGCCAAAACCTCCTCAACATTATCTTCGTCAATTTCCACAAACTCAGCCTCCTTAGCCAAAGTCACTTGCTTCTATACATTCCATACCTTCTACACCTTCTATAATTACTTTCTTCAGTTCTTCTGGGAACTTTTCAGCAGCTTCAGTGTCAGCCCAAGCACTCTCTCCAGTAATCTGTAAGCTGTGAAGCTGCTCTTGCTTCAATAACTGATCAAATCACCCTTGACTACCTTTAAATTCCACGTTTGCAAAACCTTCATCAATTATTGTCAACAGTTTTTACTTCAGCTTATTAAAAAGACTGGTTTCTCTTTAAGTATAAGATTACTTAACAGAACACCATGCTTTGAACACTCATCAGTCCACTCAAGCAGTAGACTTTCCATTTTACCCTTAGTGGATGCCAACTAAAAGAGAGCTGTTTGCTACTAGCAGAACCAATAGTAACTTTGGCCATTTTCAACATCCTTTCTCTCTGCATGTAAAGAGTACAGATGGTGGATGCAGGCAAGTTCAAGGCTCACATAATATCTGTATTTCATTCACCACAATAAAAATGGCTTAATTATGTTCAATTTATGCTAAGTGTAATACCCTTATGAGCTCTTCAGCTTTTTTGATACCTTAGGACAAATTTTATTAATGGATGCACAAAATATCAATAAATTAAGATAAAGCACAGGTGCTTTCAGACACCCTTCAAACCTTTGGCAGCTTGATGGTGAGATGCTGAATGTAGTTCTGGGAGAAGGAGCTTGGCCTGCTCAGAGAGTTGCTGTCTCTGTAATGGCTCACTGCAAAACAAACCTGAATGCTATTTTTGCTTTTTCCCTATTTCCATAAAAGTGAAAAATCTCCCCTTAGGATTTCTTTCTGTTAGCAATGCTAGGTACTAATATAGGTCTTTTGTAAAAGTGGAGAGGCAACGTGGACTTTCGAAAAGCCAGGGAATATTTGTATGTGACTTAAAAGGCCCCTTCAAGCTCTAGGATGAATTTATAAGATGAGATACTGGTTTGAATTTTTTAAAAATTGAACACTACATTTTTGCATACTAATCTAATAAAACTATGTCAAATATTTCCAAAAGATCAAATATAAATAGAGGAAAGAAGAGAGGGTTATGAGTCGGCTTCTGGCTTCTGTCACTGTTGATATTAGTGAAGGTGATGGTATGTTTATAGTTGTGCTGAGCAAAAGAGTTCTAACAACAGCAATCTCCTCACACCCTCAACTTTTCTCTGAAGACTTTCTTCACTTCCTCGCTTTAATTAAACTTTGTTCAGCCTTGAGTATACCACCCACTGACCAATTCCCTAGACCCAGGGCTGAGAGTGGGGTAGTATCCTCACTTCCGCATTACTGCTCCCATATCATTTCTCCCCTCTCCTCAGACCACACAGCCAGCCTCTAATTGCACGTGTGGGTTTTATACAGGCACAGCAAAATCGATTGCTCCTAACCCCCATTTCTCCTCCATCCCACTGTCTAATCTCCTCCGTGTCCTGTGCTCACTGTTTTACAAAAAGACATCCAGGGTTTGCAACTGCTAAAAAGAGAAACCTGGGGATGATACTCGGCCCTTCTCTATGTGACCTGATTCAATTCAAATTCTGTTGGTTCTACCATAAATTTATTTCCAGTCTGTTTGCTTTTCTCCAAACCTGTTGATGTAGTATCAGTTCTCGTCAACATCATTGTGTTCATGCATGGTGGCCACAGCCTCCCTCCCCACCAGACTTGGTGCCTCCCAATTTATTTTTCTACCTGGTGACAACCATGTGCACTGTATTTTTTTCTTGTAGCATCATATTACTTCCATAATAGAAATGAACCTCAGGAAAGTCAAAACATTTTCTCCCCTTAACACAGTTCTTGCATGTTAGAGCCAGATATAATGACTTTTTATAAGGGTTCCATTACCTTCCAAGTGTCTCTTCTGCAGGTCTAAGATATGTGTACCCTTGAAAGTCTACCCACAGGGTAAAGTTATAGAAGGTTCTCAACTTTTAAACTCTAACTGTAACAATGTTCAGCTGCTTGAAGGACAAATTCTGAGTCATAATCATGGCATTTAGATGCCATCAGTCCACAGTGTTGTGACCTTTCAGAACTATAACTTCATTGTGTATAACTTGTTTCTACTTTCCAATATCTCATTTGATTATTATATAAATCATACTTGTTTTTAAATAATTTTATATTCAGGTTGCCAAATAAATGAAAAACTAAATTATATTGTTTGGGCAGAGTTATAACAATCAGTTGCCCATG
Source organism: Phyllostomus discolor (assembly GCF_004126475.2). Taxonomy (NCBI): domain Eukaryota; kingdom Metazoa; phylum Chordata; class Mammalia; order Chiroptera; family Phyllostomidae; genus Phyllostomus; species Phyllostomus discolor. The sequence goes on along the minus strand of NC_040906.2, from coordinate 127,306,795 downwards.
AAGCCAAATAAAAATAAATTACAATCAAGGAAAGGACATAGTAAATATCTTAACTATTCTTGACTGCTTTTTCCACAGTTTGAAATTATTTCACAGTATGACAAAACATTAAGCAAAATAAAAATATATGTGTTGGCCCCACATACAGGGACCTGCCCATCTTTGTAAGAACAGATGGCTACTGATCAGATTTTAAGGTCAGTGAAAAGTAATCTCAAATTTCACTTGATTTAAGCTGAAAACAATAAAAACAATGAAATAAGAAGGAAATTCTGAGATGTGCAGGTTTTGGGAGGGCTTTACTGAGATGACTTGGAAGGGCAGAAAAGGACAGAAACTAGTTTTTACTTGTCCAAGGTTTTATTCATTCTGCATAACTCTAGTTCACTGTAACATGACCTGTAACATGTAAAAATGTTCACTGTAACATTTTTCTGTCAAAGTGTGTTATCACGTTAGCCTATTTTTAATGTTCCATTCCCTTTAAAAATTAGAAAATATATGGGATCCATATTGGATCTTTATGGAATATTAACAATTTAATATAAAAGTGGACTATGTTATAAACCTACAGCAAGAGTTCTGATGATTGAAAATTCAAGGGGGTACCTAGTCAAAGAGGCCTCAGATATCTCATGGATGGTAATGGCCTAGGTTGAGACTTCCTCGGGTTGCTAGACATGTCAGTGACCAAGAGCCTGTGGATAGTAAATCGTCTTGGAAACCCATCCTCACTTTGATAAAATGTGCCATATTTTTTATTCTTATGCTCTGTTTCATACATTTAGTGCCTGAGCTAAAGCATTTTTCAAGTATGCTATTGATAGTTATGAATACTTTTCTGAGGACAAAATGTAAAAGTGGTTCTTTGTTCCTGAAAACTCTTTTTTGGCAGTTAGTAATACAGGAATTTTGCATGACATTTTCCAATCTGGCCATCCACGTGTTGGTGTAGTCCTTCCCAAGGATTAGTTACTGTAATGGAGGCACAGTCTAAACATTGTCTCAGGATGAAGCTTAGCATAATATTCAGTGTATCTGCCAACAATTTAGAGTGAATGAAACAAATAATAAAATTGCCATTGGATCTTTATTGCACGTGGTACCTATGTGTGTTTCAAGAGAAAATTAGAGGAAAAATAATAATACTTTTAAAATATCATTATCTGTGTAGAGTTAACTGGGTAAATAGCTAGGTGTCATGGATAAAATTTTAAAATAATCAGTATACACAATAGTTTAAAGAACTGATTTTCCACCAGGAGGGTTGGAGGGTAATTGTGCTTGAAGACAAAAAAATGCTGTTGCTACTTATTAGAAATTATTAGAAATACTCATTAGAAATTATTTGGATTGATTACTTCTTATCTTCATTTCAAAATATAACATATATGTTGGGTATAGTATTACTTTAGAAGTTTTAGGTGACACAAGAAAAGATGATACATTATCCACCATGTTTTAAGACAGATTTTATTTAGTTTAATGCTGAAACATGCTAATATTTACATTAAAATAAATCAAGATCTCATCAAAGTAAGAAAGGAAGGGAACTTTCTCAACCTGATAAAGGGCATCTTCAAAAAATCTATAGCTATACTTAATAGTGAGAAACTAGACGATTTCCCACTTAGAGCAGGAACAAGGTAAGGATGTCTCTCACTACTATTCAACATCGTACTGTAAGTCCTAGCTAATCCAGTAAGAGAAGACAAGGAATTCAAAGGTATGCCAACTAGGAAGGAAGAAAAAAACTGTCTTTGTTCATAGGTGACATGACTATTTATGTGGGAAATCAACAAAAGAATTTCTGGAACTAATATGGAAAAATAGCAAGATTGCAGGGTACAAGGTTAATATACAAAAGGCAATTGCTTTCTTACATACCAGCAAGACTAATTATAATTTTAAATTGAAAACATAATGCCATTTAAATTAACAGCAAAAATAAAGAAAAATGGGTACAAATCTAATACAAATGTCCAAGATCTATATGAGGAAGCAACAAAACTAAGATGAACAAAAGAAAAATTTAAATAAATAGATAATCCATGCACAAGGACTGGAAGACTCACTATTGTGAAGGTATCTGTTCTTCCCGAGTTGACCTATAGATTCAACCAACCCCAACAAAAGTCCCAGCAAGTTACTTTGTAGATATTGACAAACTTATCCTAACATTAATGTGAAAAGACCAAAGGCCAACAATAGCCAATAAAATACTGAAGGAGAAAAACAAAGTCAGAGGACTGATACAACTAAACTTGAAGACTTATTATGAAGTTACAGTAATTGAGACAGTCGGGTGTTGGTGAAAGACTAGACAAATAGGTAAGTGGAACAGATTAGGAAGCCCAGAAATTAACCCACACAAATATAGTCAACTGATCTGGCCAAAAGGACAAAGACAAGTCAATGAAAAAAGGACAATCTTTTCAATAACTGGGCATCTATAACCCTTCCCCTCAAAACGTGATTCTGGATACAGACTTTCTCAAAAATTAACTCTAAATGGATCAAAGACATAAATGTAACATGCAGAATTAAAATTCCCAGAAGATAACATAGCAGAACATCTAGACAACTGTGGCTTTGGCAATGGCTTTTTAGATAAAATAACAAGGCAAGTTTCATGAATGAAAAAATTTGAGAAGGTAGATTTTATTAAAACTAAAACTTCTGCTTTGTGAAAGATTTTTAAGAGAATGAAAAGACAAACAACCAACTCTAAGAAAATCTTTGCAAACCACATATCTGATAAAGGGATCATATCCAAAATAGATAAAGAACTCTTAAAACTCAATAAGAAAACAAGCAATCTAACTGAAATCTGAGCAAGAGATCTGAACAGACACTTCACTGAAGAAGCAAAACAAGTGAGATTCTCAACACCATTTGTCATTTAGTAAATTAAAAAAAATGAGATACCACTAGACACCTATCAGAATGGCCAAAATCCAAAACACTGACAACACCAAATATTGGTGAGAATGTGAAATAATAGGAACTCATTCACTGGTGGCAGGAATGCAAAATGGTATGGCCACTTTGGAAGACAGTTTGATAATTTCTTACAAAACTAAACACACTCTTACCATACAATCCAACAATCATTATCCTTAGTGTTTACCCAAAAGAGATGTACATTCATGTTACAAGAACATGCACATAGATATTTATAAAAGCTTTATTTATAATTGCTTAAATTGGAAGCAACCAAAAAGTCCTTCAGTAGGCAAGTGAATAAACTGACATCTAGAGAATAGAATATTATTCGGTGATAGAAAATGAGCTAGCAAGCCACAAAAAGACATACAGGGAACCTAGATGCATATTGCTAAGTAAAAGAAGCCAATCTGAAAAGACTCTCTACAGTATGAGTCCAATCATATGGCATTCCAATAAAACTGTTGTGATAGTAAAAGGGTCAGCAGTTTCTAGGGGCTCCAGGGAAGGGAAGGAGGGAGAGCACCCAGGATTTTTAGGGCAGCAACACTCATCTGTATCACACTGCAACGGTGGATACATGTCATCCATTATAAATTTGTGGAAACCCATAGAGTGTACAACATGATGAACTGCAATGTAAATTATGGACTTTGGCTTGTAATAAGTTACCAATAGTGCATCAATGATAACAAATGCAACACATTAATGCAAAATATTAACAATAGAGGACACTGCGTACAAGTGTGGAGGGGAGGGAGGTAGATGGAAACTCCCTGCTTTCTCTTCAGTTTTCTGTAAACCTAAAAAGCAAGAGTGTGAAATTACATTTGAAAATGCATTATATAATTTCTGAATATTATTTCTTTTTAAAAACAACTTTACTAATATATAATTGATATATAAAGAACCACACATATTTAAAGTGTACAATTTAAAGAGTTCAGACATAGGTAAACACTGTGATATAATTGCCACAGCCAAGGTAACTGACATATCTAACACCTCCCCGAGTTTCTGTGTGTCCCCCTTGCAACCATTTTGTGGCAAGAAAATTTAACATGAGATCTACCACCTTAACAAATTTGAAAGGGTACATATTTATTGTATTGGCAACTATTATAGGCAATGTTACACGGCATTCAGCTAGAACTTATTGGTGTAGCACACCTGAAACTTTATACCCACTGAACAACTCCCGGTTTAACATTAAAAAAATATAAGAAATTCCTACAACTCCACGGCAATAAAATCCCAATAACCTTAAAAGGCAACCTATGCAAATGGGATTTGCAATCCATATATCTGATAAGCATTGTTTCTCAAACCTTTAAAACTTCTTGTTCTGTGGGGCTTGTTTATTTATTTTTAGTTTTGACTGAAAAGGCCAAAAAGTTGTGTCATCACACATTGAAGTAACTCACAAAGGTAGCAGAGACTTGCTTCTTAATTCAGTCTTGTCTTTCTGTATGATTCAATATCAATATATGATAGCCTTGATAGCCTCAATATTTAGTTTAGCAAAGTGAAGGTAGGAGTTTGAAATGATCACGATTGGTAGAATAGCACAAGAATTGGATCCGGCTCTGGTTCAACTAAATTGCCATTTCAAATCAATTTTCTGGTTTTATTTTAATTGAGTTTGACTCACCACATGCAGTTTTCACCATGTGTACTTTGCAATGAACCAGAATAAATTCCAAAAGGAGCCAGTGCATCTCAGCTGTTATAGTTCAAGTTCAGTTGTAATACAACACAATAGACACCTTCCCCCTTTTCATCAAAGTTTCTCATTCCTGAATGGATTTTGTGTAATTAGCCAACTGTTTTTGAAATTGTCATGTAAATTTTCCTTATTTTGATGAATTTTAGAAATTCATCACAGTTTAGAAATTCACTAATTAGCTTTCATGTGTCTTCTCTGTCTTCTTCAAATTTTCTTTATCATTCTTACATTTATCTGGTAATTTATTTTTTAAAAAATTATTTTTATTTTTTCTTTATTTTTGTTATTGCTGCTATTACAAGATGTCCCCACTTCCCCTACTTTGCTCATCCCCACTGAGCCCCTGCCCCCCTTCCCTCTGGTCATCACCACACTGTTGTCTGTGTCCATGGGTCATGCATATATGTGCTTTGGCTAATCTCTTTACCTTCTTTCATTCAGCACCACCCTCACACCTGCCCTCTGACAGCTGTCGGTCTATTTCATGTATCCATGCCTCCGTTTCTATTTTGTTCATCAGTTTATTTTGTTTATTAGATTCCACGTATAAGTGAGATCATATGGTATTTGTCTTTCTCTGACTGGCTTATTTTACTTAGCATAATAGTCTCCAATTCCATCCATACTATTGCAAAAGATTATGGATTAAAACCAAGAGCAGCATTTCTATAATATATTTGTTAGCAACTGAGTCAGAGAATTTCATAAGAGTTTTTAATTTAAATTTTATGTTTTATTTAGTTAATTATCAACAAATAATACATTTATAACATGCTTTAACAATGGGATTTTTCTTTTAATATAGGACACCTGGTCTTCTAGTCTGTATATAGTAATGTATGATTATTGTAAGTTATACTTTTTTTGTGGTTCTTTGAAGAGTGTCATGTATTTTTATGAGCATAGTTAAGTCACCTGCTTACTCATTCACACTCAAATAAAAAAATCCCTAGATGTCAGATGGATAGTTTTAAATAACTGGAAAATCTCACAGTCCATGGCTGATAAAACTTGTGACAAAAACAACCCTACACACAAGCAAAACAATCTTATAAAATCAAATTGTTTTGGAAAGCCTGTTACAGTTACAGAAGTGTGAACCTTTGATTCAAAATTATTGATACTTTTTATGTTACTTAATTTTTTTAATTTGAAGTTAAAAGAGAATTTGTGATATTTAGGACTAAAAACTGAACATGTACACACAGGTGAAACTGTGATCCTCTTAGTGCACCTTTAAACTTTGAAGAATCTCTTCACATTTGAAAGCAGGTGATTTTTTCATGCACACTTTGGCAAGTTGTATTCTCATTATAAAAGTATACTATAAATTTCCATGCTTAAAAAATTGAATATGTATGCATCATATATAGTTTATACTAACCCCCATATGTGAATATATTCCATTTTACTTTATTTTTTAAAAATTTAATCTTTACTGCATTTTTCTATTACCCTTTAGTCCCCTTATACCCCTCTTCCCCCAGCAAGCACCACACTGTTGTCCATGTCCATGAGTCCTTTCTCTTCTTTTCTTAACCCCTCCACCTTCTAACCCCTCCTCTGACTAGCTGTTACCTATTCTCCACCCATGAGTCTGTTTCTGTTTTGCTTGTTAGTTCAGTTTGTTCATTAGATTCTACGTATGAGTGAAATCATATGGTATTTGCTTGTCACCAACTGGCTTCTTTCACTTAGTTTAATGTTCTCCAGGTCCATCCATATTGTCAAAATGGTAAAATTTTCTTTTTTTACAGCTAAGTAGTATTCCACTGTGTAAATGTTTCATAGTTGTTTTATCCACTCTTCTATTGATGGACACTTGGGCTACTTCCACATCCTGGTGATTGTAAATAATGCTGCAATGAACATAGGGATGCTTATGTTTTGTGTTTTGGGTTCCTTTGGATATATTCCCAGAAGTGGGATCACTGGGTCAAAAGTCAGATCCATTTTTAATTTTTTGAGGTATCTGCATACTGCTTTCCACAGTGGCTTGACCAGTCTGCATTCCCACCAACAGTGCAGAAGGGCTCCCCTTTCTTCACATCCTCAACAGCACTTGTTGTTTGTTGATTTATTTATGATAGCCATTCTGACAGGTGTGAAATGGTATCTCATTGTGGTTTTCATTTGTATTCCTCTGATGATTAGTGATCCAAGATGGCGGAGGAGTAAGTGGAAGTTACACTAATCTCCTCCCAGGACCAATCTGGAATTACAACTAAATTGTAGAGAAATCTTCCCAAATAACTAATTGAATACTAGCAGGAGAGAAGCTTTTAACCCAGAACATAAGGAAGAAACCACTTTCCCACAAGACTGGTAGGGAGTATGGAGGAAGCACGAGAGAGCTGGCTAGGCTCCTACAGGTGGAAGCTGATATTCTGGAGGGATATTCAGTGGCTGGGGGTTTCCCTGAGAAGTGTGGGGTCTAAACCCCAAGCTAGGCTTCCCAGTCTACAGCACCACAGCAAGAAAGGAACCCAGATAACATACAGCTGTGAAAAGCAGCAGGGTTTCTATCTGCCAGGGAGAGATGGCTAGAGACTCAGAGACCCTCTTAAAGGGCCAATGCACAAAATTGCATTTGTAGCCACTTACCTTGTGCTCTGGCAGAGTCCAGGCAGAGGGAGAACAGAGTGAACTAGAGATGCTTGAGGAAAGTTCGGGGTCTGTGGCTCTGAGGAGACAGCTGAAGGAACAGTCACCAGGATGCCTGTGTTGAGTCATTCCCCACATTTCAGAAGCCATCTCTCTCAGGCAGAGCACTCTCCTCCAAGTGGCATCAGCCTGAGGGGAAGCAGTCACCCCCTCCATAGGAATTACTCTGCCCAGCCCTGTTGGAGCTTAAGCAGGCTGCTGAGTACAGCTTGATTAGTTTAACATCTGATCAACTTAATGACCATTTAACAACTAAGGCAGAAAATACAAAGGAGCAGCCAAAATGGGAAGACAAAGAAACAGACCCCAAATAAAAGAACGTGAGAATTTTCCAGAAGAAGAACTGGATGAAGTGGAAGCAAGCGATTTGTCAGATAAAGGGCTTATAGAAATGATTATAAGGATACTGAAAAGCATAAAAAAGATATAGAAACCATAAAAAAGGCCAATCAGAAATAAATAATGCAATATCTGAAATAAATAATACACTGGAAGGAATAAACAGTAGGTTAGATGAAAGAGAGGACTGACTCAGTGATTTGGAAGTCAAGGTAGAAAAAAAAACATCCAGGTGGAGCATCAAAAAGAAAAAAGAATTTAAAAATTGAGGAGAACTTAAGAAACACCTTGGATAACATGAAGTGTAACAACATTCACATCATGGGAAAACCTGAAGGAGAAGAGAGCAAGCAAGGGACCAGGAACCTGTTTAAAGAAACAATGACTGAAAACTTCCCTAATCTTGTGAAGGAAAAAGATAAACAAGTTCAGGAAGCTTGGGGAATCCGAAACAAGTTGGACCCAAAGAGGCCCACACCTAGACACATCATAATTAAAATGACAAGGCTTAAAGACAAGGAGAGAATCCTAAAAGCTGCAAGAGAGAAGCAGGTAGTTACCTACTAGGGAACACTGATTAGATTGTTACCTGATTTTCAACAGATACATTTTAGGCCAGAAGGGAGTAGTGTGAAATACTCAAGGTGATGAAAAGCAAGGACCTACAACCAAGGCTCTTTACCCAGCCAGCAAGGCCATCATTTAAAATTGAAGGAGAAATAAGGAGCTTTCTAGACAAGAAAAAGCTAAAGCAGTTTGTTAACACCAAACCACTGCTGCAACAAAAGGTAAAGGGCTTGCTTTAAGAAAAAAAAAGAAAAAGAGAAAGGAAAAAATACAGTGGAAAACAGTCTAACAATAAAATGGCACTACATGTGTATCTATCGATAATCACCTTAAATGTAAATGGCTTAAAGGCTCCAACCAAAAGACAGAAGGGAGCTGAATGGATAAGAAAACAAGACCAATATATATGCTGCCTCCAAGAGACTCATCTCAGATTCAAAAATACACACAGACTAAAAAGTAAAGGGATGGAAAAAGATATTTCATGCAAAAGGAAAAGAAAAAAAAGCTAGGGTAACAGTACTTGTAGCTGACAAAATAAACTTTAAAACCAAGGCTATTGTAAGAGACTAAGAAGGACACTACAAAATGATAAAGGGAACAATTCAAGAAGAGGACATAACCCTAGTAAACTTATACACACCCAACACAGGAGCACCTAAGTATGTGAAACAAATTTTGATGGATGTAAAGGGAGAGGTTGACATCAGTAGGGAATTTTAATACCCCATTGACTTCAATGGATAGATATTCCAGACAGAATATGAAGGAGACAGCAGCATAAATGACACACTAGATCAAATGGGTTTGAATGATACATCAGAGCATTTCAGCCCAAAGCAGCAGACTATACATACTTTTCAAGTGCACATGGAACGTTTTCTAGGATAGACCATATGTTAGGACACAAAACAAGTCTCAATAAATTTTAGAAGATTGAAGCCATATAGTCAGAATATATTCTATTTTAAATGAGTTCTTTAGTACATTTATTAACAGGATTGGCAGTTTTCAGGAACAATTATACTTAAGCTTTGAATGGATTCAAAATGCTAGGCTTCATGACCAAAGCCTAAGCTGAAGCATTAGGGGTATCCACTAGGTGGCAGAAGTGTATCAGAAAAGTTCACAAATGGACCCCTGCTTGGGGATCTTGCTGGCTAGCCCAGGCAATGCTGCAGGCAGGACATGTGCTGGCCAGTCATTTTATTCAGCTGAGTCTGCGTATAGACAGAATGGCCAGGCTCCCGCACCTGGTGTCCCTTGTGGCAAACTAGTCACATTTGCCAGCTGCCTGGTAGAGTGAAACACTCCTTCTGTCTGACTAACAGGGTTCTCTCAGAGAAGCCGAGGTGCCTGTGTAGAAAGAAATACTAGGTTCTCGGACTTACCAGTCTCCTGGTGAGTTAAAAGACCCAGAGTCACCTTGAGGTGGTCCCTGTTTTGGTGGTATTAACTGCATAATTGAGGTTCTTGAATTTTACTCAGCCATTTAAGGAAAGACTAAGAAACATAAGGATGACAATTTGCTTTTGTTCGTAATACTTTAAAATAGAAGGGGAGAAAGATACAAGGAAATATTCAGCTTTTATGAGAACACAGACACTGCATTCATTTCTTTCTCCCATTGAAAACAGTCTTTACAGGTAAGTCAATAAACCACAATAAAGTAATGGTTTGCATCTTTGGCCCTAGGGAAAATTTTGTGATCATTTTGCAACAGGTGTTGTTGCCAAGCTACTGACTGACTTCGGATACATTACTTACCAGTCAGGGTAGAAAAAAGAAGCTTCTGGCTCTGAAGCAGGACTTCTCGCACTCTAACGTGCTTGCAAATCCCCTGGGGATCTCTTGCTAAAGTGAAGATTCTGAATTGTCTCTCAACTCAAAACCTGCCCTTCCAGGCTTTGTGTTGCTGGGGTTGGACTCCACAAACCATCTTTGTGCTGGGTCAGCTGGCCCTACGCTGCACTTTTCCAGTATAGGAAACTGCAAAGCCATGGGGAGGGAGAAGGCACCGTCTGCTTGCTGCTCCTGGGGGCATCATCCAGGCAATGCTTCTTCAGTCCTACAGCAACAGTTCCTTTCTGTTGCAGCTATTTCCAGTTTGTAGATTTTAACACTTTTAGGATGAACTTCATTGTACCCTTAGGAGACCTCCACAGTGGCCAAGGAACTCCCCTGTCATGGATTCCAATCTCTTTCTTTTATTCTCTTAATTCTACACATGGTAACTACTTTCTGCAGTTGCTATCTCCTTAATATAGTAAGAGTTTCATTTTTACTCTTTTAATTACCTAGTTAATAACTTTATCTGTAGTTAACAATTCTTTCCATGAAATTCTCACTTTTGAATAATTGGTGCGGTTTGTATCTCCTGCTTGGACTGATTGCAGTAGGTCTGGGATGGGCCTGAGACTGCATTTCTGACAAGCCCGAAGGTGATGCCAACTGTTGGTCTATGGACCACAGTTTTAGTAGCAAATAGTTACTAGAGAAGTGATTCTCAACACTTGGCTGCACGTTCGAATTACCTGGGAGCTCTAGGAAAATACCATTGATTAGATGCCACCCCAAGTGACTATGACTTAGTTTGAGGTATGGCCTAAGCACTGGCTTTTTAAAAGTTCTTCCTAAGTGACTCCTCTATACATCCAGAATTGGGGACCTCTGTTCTAGATCAGTGGTTTTCAACCAAGGAGCAGTTTTGCCCCTTCCCCCTTCAGAGACATTTGGCCATGTCTGAAGATGTTTTTGATTATTGCAACTTAAGTGTTGATATTGGCATCTAGTGAGGAGAGACCAAGGATGCCACAAAGCATCCTATAATTCTCAGACAATCCCTCATGGCAAAGAAGGATTTTACCCAAAATATCAATAGTGTTATCGAAAAACCCTTATCCAGAAGATGTGACAAGGTCAACCCAGTTCATCCCTTCATTTGTTTCCTCATTCATTTATTCATTCAAATGTATTTATTGAGAATATGTATTAATATGAGCTTTTCTAGATGTTGATGACTACAGAAACATTGGAGAGCTAGGTATTACCAAGGAACTTTAGCAGGGAGAAGATAGTCCCATGACATGCTCATTGGATAAAGATGCACGTTTTGGCACTTACTGTAGGTCCTGAGGTAAACTGCAGTGTAAGACCTGCTAATGTGTGCACGAGCTGCAGTGATACTCCCAGAAATCTGCAGGTGTTATGGACTGTCCCATTGTGTATTGTTGGCAGTAAACCTGGTGTCGCTGTCAAGAATAGCAGTCTGAAAGTGGAGAAGAAAGCTGATGTGTTTCTCTGAGCCTCCTTTTAGCTGCTAGCGTGGTACTTAATGTATATCCTCAAGAATTGAGAAAGTGGTTAACTTTGGGAAGAATGAAAGACAAACACACAAATGAGTACCTTTTCACTGGCTGGGTCTGTACTATTTTCCAGGTACTTTTTAAACACTTTACATATATCATTTTTAATCCTTTGAGGGAAAGTTTATTAACTCCATTATAAAGTTAGTGGAACAGATACTCAGAGAATATAAAGAACTTGACAATTTTACACAGCTAATGAGAGTCAAAGTTTGTATCACTTCAGAAAATATTCCTACAAATAGGTGTATTTCCTTAAGAACACTAAGGATGTTCATCCCAACAATGAACCTGTGTAATTTACAATGGTGCAGGCACTGTGATATAATGTCAGAGCTATAAATCCAGAGCTAATGAGTCCTAATAATGCTCTTTTACCACTGAGCTGTGTCATTACCTCCAGCATCGTTAGCTCAGAGTTCCCTGTTTCTGTACCTCTCCAGGGCTTGGGAGCTGTGGCTTGTGGCTGATCATTACGATGCTAATCAGTTTTCAGATAGCTCGCTCCCATGCTAACTCAGCTCTTGGCTTGTGCATCATACTGAACCCCAAGCAGAGAGCAAGCAATGATGGTGACCATCTGCCTCTTCAGCCATTTCCTTGGCTGTTTGATTCGCTCTCATCTTCTGTGGGGCCCTTGGCAAGTGACTCTGATGGGCAAACAGGCACTGTGTCTTCAAAGACAGCCAACATAAGTCATTTTAAAATTCATCCACCTCTTGAACATGGTTATAGTGGCCTTTTTTATAATTTTACTGAAATCATAACTAATTTTCTTTTTTACTGGTATTTAAAGTCTACCAGAGCAATCCGTACCTATATACCCTATGGCAGTGTTTTCCAAACCAGGGTGCTATGAAACCCCTTAGTGGACCATGCAATCTCATGCCCAACATTTCCTTTTGGTTTTAATGGAGTGAAATGGAATAATACCAGGTGGAATGTGGTATTATTTTGCTTCATGAATGTGTTTGCATGTGGGGCCTGCATTAGTTTTCTATTGCTGCTGGAACAAATTGCCAAAAATTTCACAGCTTAAAAAAACACAGATTTATTACCTTTTAGTTTTGTAGGTTGGAACTACAGCACAGGTCTCACAGGACTAAAATCAAAGACGTCTTCCAGTTGCGTTCCTCTGGAGGCTGGAGGAGAAAATCCACGTCCTTGCCACTTCTAGTCTCTAGAGGCTGACCTCACTCCTTGGCTGTAGTGGTCCCTTCCTCTATCTTCAAAGCTGCAATGGTGGGGGGAGTCCTTCTCACAGCACATCACTCCGACCTCCTTTTCTGTCCTCCTCTTCTCCTTTTAAGGACACTGTTTACATTGGGCCTACAAGGAGAATCCAGGATTGTCTCCTTTTTCTCAGAGTCAGCTGATTAGAACCCTACTTCCCCTTTGTATTTAACCCAACACATTCAAGGTTCTGAATATTAGGATGTAGACATTTTTATTTTTTTGCAGGTAGGGGCATGAATCTTCCCTCCACTGTGCCACAGTGTAAAAGACTTTGAAAAATACAGCCTTTCAATAAAATACAGGGTGGGCAAAAGTATATAGTTGTGAGTACTCAAAACACAGTTTGTGCTTGTATTATTTATTAATTATTGTATTATTTGCCATATGAACAGTTGTAAACCTACTTTTGCCCCACCCGGCATTCTGCTTCACATGTGTCAAGTAGCCTTGAAGTGCTTACTTGCAGTGGCAGATTAGTTCAGCCTCACGTCTCCCATGTCTCGGAGCCTCCATGTGAGGTTTATTGTTGGTTTCCAATAACACAGATATCCATTCACAGGCCTGCATGTCAGCAGGGTTCTGCCACTTTCTATTAACTCTTTCTTTAAGAACAATTAGTATGAGACCGTAACATGAAACATTAAAATCAAATCAGCATTATCTTTAAAAAAACAAAAGCCAAGAAGGAAACAAATAAGGCTACATTTTATAGAAAAAAAAATCCAAGTTTTCTGCTCCTGAGATCCTTCCACCTCTCTCTGCGAACCCTCTTTTCACTTCCAGTCTGGTTTTGTACAGAACGTTACGCGAATCCGGAACCTCTTGTACTTGCACGCCCCTCCACAGAGCGCAGGCTCGAGGGTCATCCGCTCTGAGCGTCACTGCAGCTCTCTGAGATAAGCAGGGTTATAACTCATCGTGTTCGGTTGGGAAAAGCAAGGTAGTAAGTTATTTAAATATAGTCAAGTGGCTGGTGAATTTAGACACAGCAATGTGGAAAACTGTATAAACCTTTTGAGTTAACTTGTGTTTGTTGGGCTTGTGTTTGTTGTGAAATGTGGGCTCAGCACAGTGCTAAGTGCTGTAGGGAGATAGAGGCGGATGATGTGATTCCAGCTGCAAGGAACTTAGGACTCTTATTTGGGAGGTAAGATGTGAGTGTGTGTACATGGACATGTGTGCAGATGTGTATACGTGCACATGTAGTTGTGTATATGTACATGCATGTGGATAAGTGTGTATGTGTGTTTACATGTGCGTATAGCTGTGCAGGTGTGTATAGGTGTCCTTGTATGTGTGGGGCGCATGCATGCATGTGTTAATGTGTACACATGTGTATGCACATGTCAGTTTGTGTGCATATGTGTGTGCAACTGAATGTTAGGGGTAGCATTAAAGTGCTCAAATGCACGCAGTCTGGAGTCAAACTGACATTTACCCAATTTATCTTTTATGGATGTCCTCTTCTCTAACTTATTTTGAACATGCCCTATTTAAACTTTGCACAAAATTGTACAACGACCTAATAAGTAGCCTCAACACTTGGATGATTTCAGATTGGCCAGTTATTTAAATGTTACTAAGGGAGACTTTTAATCCTTTTCTCTTTTTGACTTTTCTGTTTCCTGAAACAGATTGAGCTAGTGAAACATCTAATTAAATGCCAGTATAAAAGCCTTAGGGAAAGGCAAAAAATAGCATTACTGGTCCCTTTTCATAGAAGAGTCAGAAAGAGAATCATGTGTATGGCAGGCAGAAAGAGTAATCAAACTGTGTTTGGGAGATGAGCACACTTTATTGCAGAGTGTCTGCAGGGGAGTGAGAGGGTGGGTTGGGGAGGGGTGAGGTGGGGAGCAGGCCCTGGAGGAAAGGTTAGACTGGGAAAAGCATTTGGATTTGCTCCATAAAGAACAGGGAGCCTCAGGAGGGTGGCGTCTGAGCACATTTTCACTTCAGCACTTTTACATCAGGAGTACTTGAGAAGATGTTACACTAATTTAATAGATGCCATTCTTTTGGCATATATTTCCTTATTGCTTTTCTCACCAAAAAAGAAATGAGAAAATTCCACTCTTTAAAAATATATGTTCTTCTGTAAAGGAATTATGCTTATTTATATTTATAAAGGATAAAATTATTTGCAAAGTAGATATTTTAAAAGTATGAACTCTTCATGTTGTATGAAGTAGATTCTTCAGAACAAACCATACCCTCCATTCTATCCTAAGGATAGTTGGATGTTAAGATCCTTTCCAGACCTGCCATGTTTGCTCATTGATGCTTTTAAAGAAGAAGCTATTTAAGATCATAATTAAAATCAGAAAACCCTAAGAATGATTTCAGTGAAATAGGACATACTTTTATTGAGTTCTAATTCTGAGCCAGGCTTTATGCTGGGTGCTTCATGAGGAGGAAGAAGGAGAGAAAGGGATCAGGTATACAGATGACTGATGCCTGGCACATAAAAGGCACACAATAAATACCTATTGGGGGAATGAGTGAATGCGTGGACAAGTCCCTGCTATTGACTGATGGATTTTATTGGGGAGGATGAATGGAGGTGCTATGAAGACAAACACAAAAATAGAGATGAATAGAGGCTCCACACTTGGCTGCGCATCAAAATCACCTGGAAACTAAAAAATCCAAACAAACCCAAATTAATGACCAGATGTCACTCTACATGATTCTGACTTAGTTGGTTTGAAAGCAAAGGAGAGCCAGAAAAACCACAACCATGGACCCAAGAACTTAGAAACCAAGGCACACTTAGGGACAGTTAAGTGATATGGGGTAGGTAAAATGTTGGGTAAAATGATCTTTGCCAGAAGATGGAACTTCTGACAGAAGATGGACAGGTTCGTGGAGTCCAGCTCCTGAAAGCCCTGGGTTGCCATAGTAGTGAGATGGATTTTATTCTGTATCCCTTTGAGAGCTAAGGAAGAATTGTAATGAAGGGACATGATAAGATTTGTACTTTGGAATGGTAATTCTGAAATGAGTGGGGGTCCTGAGTGGGGAGGAAAAGACCCACTGCCAGGAAGCTATGCACGGGTCAGGGGGATAAAGGCATTGCACTGGGATGGAGATGAGCAGTCATGTTCTGTAGACATTTCTGGGATAGACTCACAGTCCACCTAACCAATTGGTTGAAGTTGATGAGAAAGAAAAGAAAAGCCCAAGGTAACACCAAATTTTCCAGATGATGCTTTCAGGTATAAAGGTAACTTTTTAACATTAGCAAAAACCTGCAGATATCCACATTCTAGTAATTTATAGTTCTGATGTCTGTAGATTGAAAAAAAAAAACCCACCAAAATAAATGGCAGCCTTGCTCCAGGTAGGCCACTTTTTTTTCCTGTTTGCTGTTTGATTTTCTCTCTCTCTTGTTGCTGGGAAGGGGTGTGTGTGTGTGTGTGTGCCCTGCCTTCCTGAGATTGGATCCCTTTTTTTCCAGGAACTTTTGAGTTGCAGTACACTCCTCAGTGAGTGTATTTAAAGCACTTGTTTCTCAAATGGTTGGCTGTGCAGATGTATGCATGCTTTTTATTCACTTGCCTCTTGAGCTACATTATTTCATTATTTGTTGTCCTCTCACGTATCACTAACTGTCATGTCTATTTTCCTTAATCACGGGGCACCAATGACAGAAATGATTTGCAAAAAAAATAGTATGTGTTCACTGCAAATACTTATAAAATGTAAGAAAGTTGGAGAAGAAAGTAAGATTTATTCATAATAGATCTCTCTCACATCGCTAGCATCTTGGTATATTTCAAGTGAGCCTTTGGTTGATGCCCCCACTTACTTGTAAAGTTAGGAGAGGGCCTCTCAATAATGTTTTATTCTTCTTCTTTATTTTTTTCTCTTGGCCTTGAATAATGAGAATTTTTCCATATGATGAAGTATTTCTTAAAAATTAATATTTAGTGACCATATATTATTCCAATAAGTGGATTCCTAATAAACTTTGACTATGTTCCCTTATTGAACTTTATTATTTTCATAAGTAATGCTACACTAAGAACATTGTACATAAATGTGCAAGATCTGATTCCCCTAGGACAGATACTTAAAAGGGTTAAAGCATATTTATCTTTGAAGATCATTTATACAGATTGTTAAATAACTTTTCAAAAATGTTAAGCACATTTACTGAATGTTAGAATGTATTGTGATGCTCTTGATGTTTCTTAATTGTAAGAGAAATGTCTTCTGACCTACATTGAACATTTGTTTTAAATGAGAATAATTAATCTGGAAAAATACATCTATGCTGAGAAAACCATGGGAAAAAGTTACCATGAATAGCTATTATGTAGCCTGGTAAGTGGATGCAGCATATTATTATTTTTTACAGTAATGAAGGGTATCATTGATACAATTAATTTTTACGAGCCAGAGTTCATTAACTCAGTGGCCCTACAATAGGTTTGCCACATGGTTTTGGGTTGAAGGAATCTTACTTACTGAGTAAGGAATAATCAGATAATTAAAATCAATGTATACAACGTAGAAAAAGCTTGGGAAGCTTTTCTATACGGCAAATTATGTGAGGCTAACAAGGGCCTGGATCTGGTTTATTTAATCCGACACGCAGCCCTGCATCTGGAAGAAGTCTTCGTGTTGTGCGAGGCTCTGCATGCTGATCTGACCACAGAGGCACTTTCCCATCCTAAGCTTGTGCGGGACAAACTTTGAATCATTTATATCATGTATTTGGCATCCAGGCCTTTTCCCTCTGCACATGTTTTATAACAATACAACAATAGAGACATGGCTCTGGTCTCTGTACCTTTGTCTGTAATTTTCTGTTTTCTGCTGGGAGTATTTGCTCCAAAATTATTTCTCTTATTATAGAAAAACCATTTATGTAAAAGAAGATGAAATCTTATTTTTAAATGAAATTTACCACCACCCTCAACAGAAACAATTATCTTGTTTACCCTCTCCAGGTTAAAATTTTCTGATTTTTTTCTTCTTTCCTTTAGGATTGCATCAAAATCCTGAATGATACCTATAATTGTAATAATAACATTTTGATGGTAACCAATACTAATGCTTTCTGAGGTGTTTCCTTGGTCTGGGAACACAGACTTTTTCTCTATGACCCCAATCAAGCAGTTGCTTATTTGGCATGCCTGGAACTGTAATTTGAAGGCACCAGGGCTTGTAGAAATCCTCCAAAAATACTTGCAATGGAAACTTCCCACTTACAAAACAGCAATCCTAGAAGCCCAGGCTTGACGCATCCCCTCCCAGAACAACAGCCAAGTGGCCTAGCATGGGGTACATGTCCTTAGTTTCTGGAATTCAACTTCTCCTTTTCAAACTTTCATATAATTTTTACCATATCTCCCTTATGGTGCTTACCCTTTTCTTTGGGTATTGGATTTATTTGATTATAGGGCTTATCTCCCAAATCTAGGCACCATCAGATTCGTACCTGTACCCAGCCTCCCACATAGTATGGGCTCAATTCATACAAGAATTGGGTACTTAAAACATTGTTTCTTAAATTTTCAATTTGACGTCTGGAGGCACCACTCTAGATTTGCAGTGTGAAGTTACTAAAGATAAATAAGGAAATGGGTACATTAAATAGCAATCATAAAATATTCACTCAGTCCATGATGAGGAAGAATATCAGCTGAACCAGAGATTGGATTTTAATGAAATTCTGAGAGTATTCTTGATGTCCAGGTTTCATCTGGAAGGCTTGTCTGGGTGGGTGATGGTGTTGCTGGCGGTGGCAACGAGTGACATTTCTTTCTTGCTTTTTCTCGTTACCACATTGTTTACAAAAATATAAAATCTTTCTTAGTACCCTCCCATAGTTTTTACCATGTGTGCATTCATGTGAAACTTCTTTATAAACTATAACTTTTTAACTGTTTTTTGATATTGTCATTAGTCATGAAAAGGTAATTATCTTCAATGACATAAAAGTTTCCTATTCACTTCCTTTCTCTCTGATGTAACATACCAGGCTATGGTCCTGCTTCAAAGTCTTCCCCACTGGGAGCACCTGGATATGAGAGCAGCGGGAATGCAGAGGGCAGGGTGGTAACTGAAGAGGATCATGGGAGAAAGACTGGGGTGCAGTGGAAAGAACACTCCCCTTGTAGTCAGACAGACTTTGGTAAGTTATTCCACCACCCTGAGCCTCAGTTTCTTCACCTACAGAGTGGCAATACTAAACTCTCTTTCACAGTCACATGTTGCAGTTAAATTCCTGAGCTGGTCACAGGGTGTACAAGCCACAGGTGTTGCTGTCCTCCTGCCTTATGTACCAAAGCCTTTGAGGTTCTCGGATGGCCCTTCATTCACAGATTATTGTCACCTCCTAGAATGCTGTGTCCTTCAAGGGCAGGGATTGTCTCTTCTTCAGTTTTCATCTCCAGTAACCAGTTCCATTCCTGGCAGAGACTGGAGTCTCTGTGAGTGGCAGTTACACTGAGCTGCCTTCCATTGTGCAAAAGAGTCCACAGTAATATCAGGAATTTGGAGAAGAGCTAAGAAAATTGGAAAGAAGCAGAATAGGGCAAGAAAAGCCTGGGCCTGTGCCACCTAGTCATTTATCTCCTGACAGTTTGGGGCTTAGTCAATACCTGTTGAATGAATGATATTAATAAGAACATTGTAAATGAGCTGCAAAGAAAGATATGTGAAGTTGAGATTAAGTGACCTAGCTGAGTGTTTGGAATGTACTAGACACTGAATAAATATTCACCGAATTCATGAAAAAGTGATTAAGTAAATAGAAGACACAACTAAGTCAGAGATGTTAGTTAAGCAAAACAGATTATTTGCAAGGTAATAATATATGTGATAGAAGGTGGTAACCATTTGTGTTTGTCACCTACATTGTATGTGCATGCTTGCATGTGTGTGCATGTGAGAGAGAGAGACAGAGAGAGGGGGAGGGAGAGAAAGAGAGAGAGAAGAGAAAGGGAGGGGAGAGGAAAGAGGGAGGGATGGGCAGGAAGTGGTGTTCAAATGAACCACTGGTGGTGTGATGCCTGCCCTGTGGGAAGGGAGTGGGCAGTGCAAGGGAGAGCAGTGGGGGGGGGGGGGGGAGGGGGACATCTGTAATTGAACAACAATAAAAAAAATTAAAAAATAGGAAACAAAATGAGAGAGCGAGAGGACAAAGAATGACTTACAAAAATGAGCTTCTTTTTCTCTTCCTCTCCAACCCCCTACTGTCAAATCTCCTGTTCCCTTTTGGCTTCCACACAGAGATGTGTCAGCTGGAATGCTGTGTGGGATCGTTAAGTGTAATCCCCAGGCAGTTGTTTCGGAGTTTTTTTAAGCATTGCACCATTTATGGTAGTCTAGTCACACAAACTGAATGAGGCGGGCCTAATGCTTAAGGGAGAGGGTAGTGGTGATAAGAATCCTTATGGGAAAGGGAAGATGAAAGTGACATGAAATATCCAAAATTGTTTAGAAATAAAGTATAGATATGAAGGATGTAATTTGCACTTTGAACAATATTATTATTTCATGCTCCTACAAATAAAAGATGCTCCAGAGGTCTTTAATTTTTGCCAGAATTATATAAAAATGTATGAGAGTTAACAAATACTTTAAGTAGGATCATTTGTATAATTAGTTGCCTTTGTATAATTAGTGCAACTGTCATTCCCTTGTCAGGACATAACTATTAGTTTCTGTCTTATTAACCTTCTCATCTGAATTCACAAACCCTTTTTGGCATCATGATAGTTCATGTCCTTATCTGTGACTTATTTAGTGCCCTTACTTTTAACAATGATGTTTAGTATCTGAAATGACTTACTCAAAAGGTGATAAAAAATAGAATGTGAATTTCTAAGATCAAGAAGTTTCAGGACATTTTAAAAATCTACACAGTTGTAAAATACCTATATTTTTGTAAATTATTGTGCTGATCTTAATAGAGATGACTAATGCATGTGGAAGATATTACACATGCAGAAATTTCCTCTTGTAATTTAATAAAGAGTTTCTTTTATTATGGCTACTATGTTAGAGCTATGTTAACTATGGTAACAAACAAGTCTCCAGATGTATAATGGGTCAAGTATTATAAAATTCAGTTTCTCACTCACGTAAATTCCCAAACAGGGAACCTGAATTGGTGGAGGGCTCGCCTCCAAACTGACTGGGGACTCGGGTTTCTTCCATTCGGAGGTTCTCTCTTCTTCACCAGCAGCTTCCCCGATTGCTGGGCGCATCTCCATCAAGTCAGTGAAATGGGAAAGAGCATGGAAGGTCATGTGCAAGAGGTTCTTACAGACCAGGAACAATTCATTAGCTAGAGCTCAGGCTGTCTCCTAGGAGGAGGAGGAAGAAGTTTTGAGGAAGGGCTAGACAGTCTCTGCCACACTAGCACATCACTAACTCTCAGTGAGTGTTGGCAATTATTGTTGTTATTGCTATTGTCACTATATTGAATGTCAACATACACCTCTGTGTTTTCGGTGATGTGCAGAGTGAAACATTTTTTTGTGAATGTGTGCCATATTGAGAATCAAGATCAGTAATTTAGACCCCTATTTGGAAGAGGTGTTAAAGAGGGTACTCCTAGTCAATGCCTCCGAATAAAGTCAAGCATAAGTTATCTGGATTTTAAAGTAACTATTTACATTCAGGCTGAGCTACATGCAGTATGTAGACATGAGTAAGTCAGTATGAGCTATTAATAGTTAACTTCACAAAGGAAAATAATGGTGAAGTTATTTCCTTTTTTTTGAACATAGTTTGAGGTAGATAATCTTCATCAAATACATTCTTTGAAGAATAAAAATAATTCTTAAAATGAGATTAGCAAAGCACTTCCGGTGTCCTTTTTTCATTTTCTTTAGTGGTATGAATGAAAAAGTTACTTGTAGGTAGGATATCTATCATCTATCTATTACTTATTTAAATGAATCATTCCATAAAAGGTTCAGGTACTTGGGTACTTTTCTTTAAAAGGAGAGTAGTCATTCTAGACTAATGACTAGCATAACTAGAGAGATTATTGCATTGCTGCTAGGGCAGCAGTTAGTGAGTGTTTTCTGTAAAATGCCAGGTAGTAAATATTTTAGGCTTTGCAAGCCATACAGTCTCTGTCACAGCTACGCAAACATGCTGTTTTAGTATCAAAACAGCTGTAGACAATATGTGAGTGTGTTACTGGGGCCATGTTCAGTGAAGCTTTATTTACAGACATGGGCAGCAGCCAGATATGATTCATGGCCATAGAGTTTACTGACTCTTGGTCTACACTGTTCAGTACTTCCTGAAAAGATTACACCTTCTAGTTTGATATTAGATGTTTATGACATTTATGAAGCTGGTATCTCTCTACAGAGTTTGGAGTTTACTTTCTCCTTGATTTTTGGTGGGAACAGTAACTATGATCTCATATACTGACTAATTCACTATGTCTTTTGTCATCAGCACTAATGATGCTATAAATCTTAATTGTGTTGATGCATTCTGTTAGATACCCAGCCTGTAAGGCTCTGCATTACCCAGAGTAAAACTTCCTCATGAAAAGCACTGGAGAAAGGCTTCAGTGATGGCTAAAGGGTCTGTAAGCCTTCCTTAGTAAATTCCATCTTTACTGAAACTTAGTTGTGTGTGTTTGCTTAATTTTTCTTCTCATAGTAGGTTGAATGTAATTTTCTTCAAAAGATTTGCACTGTAAGACTCTGGGTAGCATCAATCATTTTATCTAGTGTTTTCAAACTCCCTAGGAGGGGATTGTTTTCTAAAATGTCATCAGCAAGAATGAAAAATAAAAAACAGCCATGTGCGCCTGGCAGAAGCCCATGAAGAGAACTGACAAATGGTACAGGTGGAAGCAGGCCTGCCCACTGAGATGAGACAGTGCCGCACAGGTGAACCATGGGATGGAGAGTCTTCCCTAAGTAAAGGGATTTGGAATTATGATATTGCCAGAATCTGTTTATGTAATGGATATTTTTGAACTAGACTTTAGACTCACCTTGCAGCCGGGCTGGGGATTGTCATTGTTCCTGAATCAGGCCCTTCTGGTAGGTAGGGTAGGGAAAAAGGAAGGGAGCAGACAGTGTCTCTTCTCTTTTCCTCAGTTTCTCTGTTGTAGTCCTTGAGCTGCTGGTCTGTGCTTTTTGTCTGGACTAACCCTGCCTAACCTGTGATGACTCAGTGAGTTTTGGCAAAATTCCCCACAAAGAATTTGCGTGTGTTCTGTTACCTCTTCCAACTCCACACTTAGCCTCTGCCCTGGTCAGTCTACTCTAGAGTGTCTTGTATCTGGGGGCCCCCATCAAGAGTTGTATGGCAACTCACACATTCTTGATTTTTCCAAGTAGCTTATAATTGTTTTGTTGCCAGCCCTGTCTTATCCCAGCTGTCTCAGTCCAACTGTCTTCTCCTTTGTTTAAATAAGCACAGTGGGCAAATCCACAAGACCGCTGTGTAAGCAGACGCCCACTGTGGGATGAGATGCCAGTCCCTCCTTCAAAGAGGCATCTCCAGTTCCCTGACTGATTCTTTTATAGTCTCTCCATATTGTGTTATGGGAGTTACTGTCTCTTCCCTGTGGTTAGAGAGGGGAAAATACTTCACCAAGAACTACTGATAACTCCTGGACAACAAGCAAGTCCCACTCAACATCCTGTTTCAGTATCTTGGACAAGGTTAATGGTGGTGATAAAGCATAGAAGTGGATAGATTAGAAATATTTAGGAGATAGTGTTTATGGGACTTGGTGAGTAGGTTATTATATTAGGTACAGGGAGTAAAGGAGAAAGGGGTGAGAGAGAAGAACACCAGACTAGGATCAGATTGAGAGTTCATGTACCAGAGACTTAGTTTTTGATGTGTTGAGTTCTAGAGTGTGGTGCAGGCATTCAGACAGAAACGCCACATTGGCAAATAGTTACATGTACTTCAGAAGCCAGGTTTTGGAGCAGATACAAATTTGTGAGTCACGTGAATAAAATTTTCCAGAGAGATGTTTTGGGATGGAAAGATGAGGGTGTCTAGGATTGATCTTTGAGGAATTCTCACATTTAATGTTTGGATGGATAGGAATAAGCATTCCAAGGGAGACCAAGGAGAAGCAGCCATAGAGGTAAAAGGAAAACGAGGAGATAGTTTCCTGGGTGGACGACTGTCTTGAGTCAGAGAGAAGTGGATACGAAGCAGCAGAAGGTGACCTGTGGTTATTCCATTTAGATTGCTCCTGTTGATGATGCATAAGGGCATTAACCAAATGCAAATGCAAATGGAAGCATTATGAAACTGTTGTGGATCTATCTGAAATGTTCATGTTGTTAAATAAAAATTGTTTCAGCAATTTGCTTCCCATGTGTGTTATAATCAGATCCAGAGAGACTTCATTTATCACAAAGACAATGCTTTACGTATCACAAGGAAAACATTATGAACCAAGGAATCATCCCATAAAGGAATATAATTTCATTCTTTCTAGATTTTTAAAAATATCTGTGTGTGTAATTCTTTTTCTAAGCCAAAGTTATAATTTGTTTTTCTAAGATTTCTTATAGTATTGTTTATGCTGTGTGCTGGGTTAATGATCAAATATCAGGAAAATATTTAAATCACTGCCTGAATTGTATGAAGCTTATTATAAAGAGAATGTTCAGCAGCTGTTTTCTATTTCTCTTGATAAAAACAAGAACACAATTTCATCTTAGGCCATAGAAACTTGGGTAACAACAAAGTAGAATTGTTTCCTAGAACAGAATGAACAATGTGGGTTCCCAGAGTACAGAATAAAACACGGCTTAAGTGAACCATGAGTTGGGATATTCTGAGGCACACTCCTGGCTTCCCTGGCGGTGGACCATGCTATAAGTGAGACTTGCGCTCAGAACGCACACAGTATGTACCTTCTCTCTGACTTAAGCACGTTGTTCGCCTTGAATGGGGCAAAGTTTCTACAGTTTGATACCAATGCACTTTTTAGGCCTTATTTCCCACTACACCTCTACTTCAGTCCTCTATTTTGGTAAAACTGCAGCCTCCAAATACAGCCTTTGTGCCACTGGGGCTGACTTTTCTCTAAGTCTGGATGATCTGGCTCAGCTGTCACTGTGGAACCTTCCAGAGCACCTCAGTGAAATGTAATCTCTCCTTTTTGCTGATTTCTTTAGCCTTTTTTTTTTTTTGAAATACCACTTATTCAAAACTTAGCATTCAATCAATAAATATTTATTGAATATCCACTATGTCAGATTTTACATTTGTGATCGGTGCTGGGGACAAAGTAGTCCTT
The DNA here is from genome assembly GCF_004126475.2 of Phyllostomus discolor. NCBI lineage: Eukaryota > Metazoa > Chordata > Mammalia > Chiroptera > Phyllostomidae > Phyllostomus > Phyllostomus discolor. The sequence continues at coordinate 127,281,690 of NC_040906.2, read as the reverse complement.
GGTTTTACAGAGTTTGCATTTTTGTGGCAGTGTTGTGGTTGTGGCCACATGTTTGGGGGCCAGTTTTCCTTGATTTGTATCCTGGCAATGCTACTTTCTAACTGTGTCATCTTGGTCAAATTTTTATATTTCTGTGCATTGGTGTCATCCTCCGAGACCTGGAAATAAATCACAACTACCTGAGAGAAATATTTCTGGTTTCGGTGTGTGTGCCTCCCTAGACTCGCGTGCTCACCTTGCTTTTCTGGCCAGGACAGTGCTTGTAACAGCTCGTCCTCTTCCCTGGGCATGGCCTCAGGCTGCTGCCGCTGTCACAGACCCAGGGCCTTCAGAGTGGCTGCTCCTAGTCTAGTTGGTTTTCTGTGAGTATCCAGCTTGACAAAGCTGTGGCCAGATCTATATTCCAGTCCCTGATATGGTCCGTGTTTCCCTGCCTTACTGCCCTCTCCTTACCCTCCTGCTTCCCTGGAATGCCTGCCTAACACAGGGCTGGCACACACACTTTCCAGTCAGGCTCTGTTTCCTAGGGAACTTGGACTAAGACACCATGTCATTGGGTTACTGTGAGAATCAAATGGAAAGTGCTCAGAAGAGGACCTGGCATAGAGTAGATGACGAACACTAGCTGTTGTTGTGGGAAAAGTATATAAGAGCACAGAACAGGATGTGGGTTGCACTAGAAGGGTTACTAAAGATTCTCAGAAGAAATGCTAAGCCAAGACCTGGAAGTTGAATAGCCAAGTATAGGATTTGATAGTGGAGTACATCTGTGATTATACAAACAGGAGGAGTATTATGTTTGAAAGCCTGGGGATAAAAGAAAGGGTATAGATTTGAGGAGTTGGATGCCTTAATAATTAAAATTTGTATCTATTACATTCAGCTATAGTTACTTGTATATATGTGCTTAGCAGAGACAATCAAGTTATCAAATATTTCACTTTCTTTCCTCTATCTCCCAGTCAGTCCTCTTGCAGTTCTGGGTAACGAAGTGGGGAAGGTGACACGTCACTTCTGGGTTGAGGCATGGTGACATCTACATTCTTCTCCTGCTGCAGTGATCAGGCACCCCGTGTTTCAGATGCGTGTGATACAACATGGTAAGTCTGCTATCACCCAATTCCCTGAGTAACTAGGTAGAGCACAGGCTCCCGCTAACCTGCCTATAGTGAGAGCAAGAAATAATCCTTTGTTGAGTTAAGCCCAGCAGAATTATGGGATTGCTTTGTTATTGCAGTTTACTCATCCTGACTAATGTAATGGTTAATCTTCCTGACTATAATATTAGTTTCTGGATCAGGGTCATGTCTACAGTGAACAGAATTAAAGGAGACCCTTGCTCTTAGGTCTGTGCAGCTGAGTGCTCTTATGACCAAAGCAGAGTGGGCGGGAGGAAGAGCAGTGGGAGAGGGGAGCGGAGAGGCCAAGGCTCCCTAGACCATCAGTGATCTGTGGGTTTGTAGTGGAATTAAAGCTAATGCCTGTTTTTCTGACAAAAGTGAAGGCAAGGAAATTTCAAGACAATCAAAAGCCAGAGGAACTCATTTAGACACTCAAAGCTTTCTTTTATTTCAAGCAAAATTGTACTCCAAAAAAGGTCTTTGAGAAGAAAATTGTCTTTCACTTCTGCTTTCTCAAAAATCCTCACTGGAGTTTCCACGTTGTCTGTCATAAATGTAACACTCCCTCACAGCTTTCATTGAGGCCTTCCTGTGAGTTAGGTTCACAGTTACAGAAGAACCAACCCCTCTATCAGGTTTAGAGTTATTTCTCCAGGGAGGGTAAAACTAATTTAGCTTAAGTCTAGGTCCATGAATAATATTCTCCTGTTAAACCACACTCATGATTTGGTTCCAACTTTCTTTTTCACTGTTGTTGAATTTGAAACATGCTGTGGGATGGTAGTGGGTTAGAATCCAAATGTTAGTATGAGAAAGTATGTTCTTGCTCTTTGATAAAGAGACTTTCCTGAAAATGACCAGAACGAATCAAGAATACCGTACTGTGACTTGGAAACTGACAAATGCTGAACTGGCCGTGTGTTTCTTTAAGCTTTAGCTATAAGGGGCACATTTTGCAATCCAGAATAATTGGTTTTGTGACAGCTATCCTACGCAGCAGCAATATTCTCATCTATGTCCTTTGCAGCCTGGCTATAGAAATTAGTACTGGGGACTAGCACATGTTTTTCTAAGAAGCTATCAATTGAATTAAATGCTAATGCATAACTGTCCCTGGTGGTTGGATATTTGAAAGATACTGCCAAGATAGAAACAATGAGATGCATTCAGAGAAGAGTGTATATTGGATGTGCTCAATTCTTAGAAAAATAAATATTGGGCCATCTAATCTCACCACAGTTGGATACATATGTTTTTAGAGACACAATGCAATTTTTAAGAATGTCAGCTGTGTGTGCCTCATAAATACTGAAAACATATGCTAATTTTTGGCGGCAGCCGAGGGAAACTATGGTGCTTTTAATATAAATTTAAATACACAATTGCTGAGGGAGCCCTGAGCAATGATGGGAATGTAGGAGAGTGATAGCACCTGTGGCATGGAGTCAGCCAGATTGCGGGAAGGAAAAGCAGCAGGTGGAGAGGGAGGGAGTCGAAAGACCTCAGTTGTCTAAGTAGAAATGCAAATACAGCTGTGATGAAGCAGTTGGGAGAGTACAGTGTGGCCCAGGCCAAGATGGGTGTGATTCAGAGTCTGAGACCATCATAGTTCAATGCGAAATGATTTGAGGAATGCTAGGGCATATTATTCTACCCACCCCTTTCCAAATCAGCTCTCTTACTGGCCAGCTCAGGGGCTTCCCAAGAGTGTTCCTTGGAAACACTGCATCTGCTAGAGGTTTAAGTACTCCCATTAAAATAAATAGTGGGGAAGGGGAGGCTGAAAATAAGTTTAGAATACAATGAATTGAATAAAGTTAAATTGGTATCTTTACTTTTGGACTTTGCTAAGCCTTTCATGTGCTAATATGAATTTTGAGTGTCAAAAATGTATGAAATTCTGCATACAAACATATGCATCATCTCTCAAAGATAATATGAACATGGATCTTGTTATTTTTCCTTGTAATATCTCATAGGACAAGTGCTTGTGCAACATGCTTGGGAAATGCTGCCTTGGATGTCTGAAATTTACTCATCAGCTAATTTTTCAGTCGAGTGAAGATATTCAGATTCCAAAACCTCCTGTAAAAATAAATATAAAGATATTTCTGGAAGGCTTACAGAGTTAGCCCAGGATCCTGTATATCGCCACAGCACTAACACAGCAAGTTACGGGGTTGCTTGTTGACTGTGAGCCAATAGCAGGAGAGTTAGAGATGAGAGAATGGGGCGTGTGTCGGGGGGCTTTGAATGGTGAGCACCTGAGATGAGATGGGTGCCTCTGAGATGCTCTGCTGGATGCAGGCAGAGTGAGATAGTTGGAGGTGCTGCCGTGTCAGCCCTGGGGCGGGGGTGTGGGGGCAGCATGAGCTGGCCAAGAAGCTAGGGAGTAGTTGAAGGGTGCACACGGCTGGGAGGGAAATGGAAAAGTAAGGGAGACAGACTCTGACTTTGGGGCTAAGATTTAAGTATTTAATTAAAAAAATAAAATGTCCTTGAAAAGTAAGTGAATTGTTATCTTCTGTTTAATAAAATGGTGTTGTGGAAAAGTTACTGCTAAAAAAACAGTGTGAGCTTTGTCAAGAATTTCAGAGTGGCCAAAGCTTGAGTAATGCCTTGAAGAATGGGGGAAAAATGAGCCTTTTTAGCCCAAAAAAGTTCTCCTTAAAGTATCATTTTAATAAGAAAATAACATATACTTATTGTTGAAAAATCCAAAAATATAAAAAATAAATAATGAAAAATCCATATTATCCATAATCTCTCAACCTAGGAATAACTACTATGAATCTTTTGGCATATTGGCTTCTGGTTTCCTTGCCTCCCCTTCCCCACCCCTGCCTTCTCCCTTTCTCCTCTCTCTCCTCTCTCTCCTCTCTCTCCTCCCTCTCCCTCTATTGTGTCTCTTTGACTCACATTAAATAACGAACGTAAAATTTTAATAATGATATTTGACTTTAACCCAGGGGTTGTTAAATTTAGTCTGCCACCTGTTTTTCTAAAACCCATGAGCTAAGGGTGATTTTTACATTTTTAAAATGCTGGAAAGAATCAAAAGAATTACATTTCACAATACTATTTGAAAATTATATGCATTCAAATTTTGTCTCTTAATAAAATTTTATTGGAACCTGCCCATATTCACATAGTTACTATTGTCTCTGCTGCTCACACACCAGAACACGGAGAGAACTAGTGATGGAGACAGCATAGTCTCCAGTCTTAGGCTTTGTAAACTAAGCCTAAGGTACTGACTCTTTGAGCCTTTCCAGAAAATATTTGCTGACCTGTGAGTTAACCAATTTATATCTTTTTGGCTCCTTTTGTTTGTATTCTTTTGCCATTATGTAAATGATGTTTTATTGTTATATTTGCACATAAATCTTTGCCTATTTTTCTGATTATTCTATTCATGTACTTTCTAAAAATAGAATTGCTATGGCAAAGGGTATGGGTATTTTAAGGCTCTTGATGCGTAACGTCAAATTTCTTTCCAGAAAACTCAAAACTAAATTCTACTCCCATCAAATGTGTATGGAAGCTACAGAGATTTTTTTTGGCAATATAACCTCTGTACTATGCAGCCTTAAACTCCTTTATTTTAATAATAAACCTGCGTTAATTCCAACCTTACCAGTAATGAGAATTTGCTGGAGGACTGTCACAGGCTTTATAATTTTTTTCTCTTTTCAGTATAGCCCAGCACTTGTGCAGCTTCTGCTCTCAACACATCCTGTTGTGAGACCTCATAGGACTTGCTCACTCCTCAGTCACTATAAGTAGGAGGGTTTAATGAAGAAGTATCTCCATGTATTATGGCAATATAAGATCCATCAGAGTCTGCACCTGATTTTGTATAATTCTGACAGTAGGGCTCCTTTGCCCATCTACATGAATTTACTTGTAGTTTGAATGACTGATGTTAGAGTCAGCATTACATCTTCTAACTGAACCTATGTACACTCTTTTCTCCTTCAGCTGGTGCAAATATTTGCCTTCTGAACAGTGAAGCATTGTCAGCTTCACGCCCGTGTGGAACTGAAAAGGATGTGGCTGTGCCCATGAAAGGGCCTAGTCACCCTCCTGTGAATGTTTGGGAGAATAGGTATTTGGACTTCAATATGTTGTCAGATTTCACCCCAAATTAACATGATTCTTTATGTTGTAGAGGGTACAGTTTGAATTGCTTTCTGTTTGAGCCTTCTCTTTTGACACTGCGAGGAAGTTAATCTTGGTCCTGATTCCGAATATTTGCTTGTCTGAACAAGTTCTCAAAAATCAAATTTGACACTAACTTCTGGTTGTTTGTTTGTTTGTTTATTTATTTATATAATTAAACTTACTGGGGTGACATTGGCTAATAAATTGTATAGGTTTCAAGTGTATAATTGTGTGATACATCATCTGCAGGCATTGTGTGCCTGCCACCCAAGTCAAATCTTCTTCCATCACCATATACAGGGTCCCGCAGAAGTAATACCTGCTTGAGTATGGTTGGTAGGGTAATAACATGGGTGTAATAATTTATAGTTTTAATTTGAACATTTTGCCTAAAATGCCATATGGTATGCTTGAGTGTGATATTATTATGTTACAGAATTATGTGCTTATGATTTTGTAATAAAAAAGGCACTATTTGTGATAGACCCTGTATTTGACCCCCTTTATCCTTTACACTAACCCCAACCCCCTTCCCTCTGGTAACCACCATACTGTTGTCTGTGTCTATGAGTTTTTGTTTGTTTTTTTTGTTAGTCCATTTGTTGTTTCAGTTTTATATCTCACATATGAGTGAAGTCATATGGTTCTTGACTTTTTCTGTCTGACTTATTTTGCTTAGCGTGGTATTCTTAAGATCCATCCATGTTGTCCCAAATGGCAGTATTTCATCTTTTCCTATGGTTGAGTAGTACTCCACAGTATGTATGGACCACATCTTCTTTATCCAGTCCCCTGTCAAGGGACTTCAGTTGTCTCCGTGTCTTGGCTGCTGTGAGTAATGCTGCAGTGAACATGGGGGTGCATATATCTTTCAAGATAAATGTTTTCAAATTTTTCAGATAGATGTCCAGAAGAGGGGTTGCTGTGTCATATGGTAACTGTATTCTCATTTTTTAAGGGGCCTCCAGACTGTTTTCATAGTGGCTGCACCAGTTTATATTCCCACGGGAAGGGAATGAGGGTTCCTTTTTCTCTACAACCTCTCCAACATTTGTTATTACCTATAATTTGACAGTAATCTAAAACTTTTCAATTTTTTTCTATTCATAGGGAAAGTCTTTTTTTAAGTTAGAAATTTTTTTGACACAAAACAGATTTTCACCTGGAATGAACATTTAGGAATACATTCTATTAGAATTTGACGGGAAAATGCAGTGTTGTTTATGGGATGAATACTTCCCATCTCTGTCTATACCCCTGTATCTACCAGAGAGAAGGGGCTGGATCTGAACCCTGCTGAGATCAGCCTTAGGTTAAACTTTCCAGGCTCCTAAAGAGAGCAGGATGCAAAAAGGGTTATGAGACCATTATATTGCCTTTAATTTTAGCCTGGTCTTAGGCTAGTTGTCATTTAGAGAACCTCATTCCTTTATTCCTTTATTTAAGGGTCAAAATCTCTGCTAAACATGCTCTGTTGCTGCTGAACTTTTTTTGTAGGGAAAAATATCAGAAATATTCAGAGGGGGTTTCTAGAGTGTTCTCCTACACCCACCCTTACAGAGGTTCCAGCAATCACTGGACGAGAACCTTTGGTGAGGATCTTTCTTTCAGCTGAGCCAAGCCAAACTCCTAGGATTGTCTCAGTTCACATTTGGAAGAAGCCTAAAAAGGTTCTCCTGTGCATTGCACTCCTCTCAGAGACCAGTTCGGGTGAGCAGTGTGGCTGGGACCCCTTTTAAACCTTGTTTTTTTTTTATCAGGTACATTGTGGTTTTCTTGAATGCAAGTTCACAGGTGTTATCAAACTCAAACTCTTGGAAGGGCTGGGGGGAAAGTCACATCTTTCTCATCAGAGGTTCTAGCGGATGCCTCTGCAGCAGTACGGGGATTGCTCTGTGTGAATAACGAGGCATCTTCAAGGGGCTGCATGCATCCCTGCCACCTGCTGCTGTGGGAGGCTCCCCAAGTACCCTTTTAGCCAGCGAGAAACTTTGGCAGCGCGGGAAGGCAGGAGGGCGAGATTCTCTCCCTGTCCCTAAGCCAGGATATCATGTGTCATGCAGGCAGGTGGCATAATTTATGGAGGCAAGTTCTGGAGACAGCATCTGATAAAAGTTTCTTAAAAAGCATGTATATTGTTAAGAAAAGATTAGCTTCACAGGGGTCTGTGCAGTTAGACTGGGGAAAAATCCACACAAACACTAAGCACACATACTCTCACTTTTAAGAATAATGATCAATTTAAAAGGTTAGGAAAGAAAGATTTTTATACCCAGAACTGAAAAAGAAAGTGATGAATCTAGAGTACAGTTTGTTCAATTCACTGTGATTTGTAGAACATGGGAACTAGGATAAAAAGGCAAGTGTAATGTATGATTGTCACCAGGACTTGACAGTCCCCTCAGCAGTTCAAGCATTTTTGAGCTGGAAAGGGACCACAGATATTTTTTCATCCATCATCCTAATTTTTCATATGACATTTGATGAAGTATCTCTTAAATTTGGTCAAAGTGACCTTTATAAAAGTGTATTTGTAATTCAAAAGAATTAAAATTTAATGGAATAAATGCTGAGTTGTTTAGTGGGGGGAAATGTAGGTTGGATAATAAATGACTTACTATGACAAAAAAATCTGGTGATTATTAACATGAATTATAAAGTCAAACAATATAGGATTTTTTAAAAGTAAGTGGCATGCCATGAATGTGTTCTCTAAGTGGTCATCACTGATAATATCCTGCAGGAATTGTTATTCAGGGACCTGTACAGAACTTGAAGAACTCTCAGAAGAGTGCTAAGAAAATCATTAGAAGAAGGAAAACATGACTTTTTAAGCAAGTTAAAAGAACTAGAGTTGTTATAGGTTTTAGGAAAATATGTTAAGTAACTTCAGTACCTTTAAATATTTCTCATTTTTAAACACATACCCCTATCGAACCTTGAAACAATTATTTTGTTATATATTAATATTTTAACTTAAAAGTAATGGAAGTTTGACTTTTTAAAAAATAATCACCACCCAATGACATGTTTCCATAGATTTTAGAGAAGGAGGAAAGGGGAGAAAGAGAAAAAAAATCAATATGAGAGAGAAACATCAATTGGTTGCATTCTGCAATCTAGGCTTGTGCCCTGACTGGGAATTGAACCTGCAACCCTTAGGTACACGGAAGGTCGCTCCAAGTGACTGAGCCATATGGCCAGGGCTATACTTTTTATTTATCTTTTTAAAATCTATTCAAGCCTGCTACTAATAATTTTTATAAAGAATTCAGAGACTTGTAGAGTCCTTATTAATAGGGCACTATTTCCAATGTTAAGCTGAAATTCAAAAGAAAGCCAGCATTGAAGATGTGGTTTCACTTTAAATACAACATTTTAATCATAAATGAATTAACCAACAAAGAATATATCTTCCTTCTACTTTTGAAGATTCTTGTACATGAATTCAACACTAAGGGCAATCACTTCCTGTCTTCCCTCTTTACTGGACCTACCACAATGAAGCAGCTTTTAAAGAGTTTCTGTAGGAAGAAGACTAAGAAATCATCACTCCAGCTAGTTAGAAATAGGTTAGTTTCTCCTTCTTATGTTATGGCTTAATTTTGAGGAATGTCAAATTTTCCTTGCAGCCCTAAGATAAAAATATTTTAAAAATATGACCCAAAGCATGGGGAATATGAATTCATTTAATGTTCTCTTAGCCAAAGGAACTTGGTATTCTGAAATTGAGGAAGAAAGAGACTATGAAATGGAAGAATTATCTACAAACTGTCTGCACTTTTGGGATATTTGTATTTTTTTTTTTTTGCATTTTCACCTGCCAATTTTTGGGTATCCCATTTGGGTCTAAGAACATCCCCTCAGAAACTAGACCTGAAAATCATCCAACCATATTAGTATATGAGTTAAATTATCTTGGATTTTTGACTCTCAAGAGGATTTATAAAAATATTTATTATTGATGTTATGTTCTGATATTAAGTATTGATATTTGCAACTTAAAGCTATAAATTTAAGAAGGAGTTAAGACACGGAAGGATTTTATATTGACATTTGTATTGAGTCTTTCAGCATAGGAATTGCTTTTGGGTGTTGAAGTTAGAGCCCTTCTTCTTGAGAGCAACAGAAATCCAATTCAAATTAGTTTACCAAAAAAGGATTTGTTGGCTCACATGAAGGAAAAATCTAGAATAGATTTTTCTAGTTTAGTTTCAGTACTGGCTGGATGTAGATACTCAAAAGGTGTCAGTGCATTGTTTTCTCTTTCTGTAGTTTTGCTTTTGTCTGTATTGGCTTCATCCTCAGCCAGGGTCTCTCCTTGGAAGAGCTAGGCTTACATGGTCCTTGGAGTTCAAAATTTAAGAAAACAAACAAACAAACAAACAAACAAACAAAACCCCCTCTTTGCCACACTTCCAAAGTCCTAGAGAAATCTCTAGCCCACTTTGGGTCACATATCATCCTTAAGCCAGTCCACCTGGGCATGCCCTCTGTGCTTTAAGTGATCCAGTGCTGTTATGGGAGCTAGAACCTGAAAAATCATGGGCCTCTGGGCTCTGACATTTCTAGAAACACTAACTAGCTCAACATCTATAGCTCAGTAGTGATAACATGAGGTGTTTACCAATTATTTCTAGGGTAGGATTATTATATGCCATAACTTCTTGATTAGAATACAATTACTGAACATCAGGATTTATCCACCAAACTGGAGGTGCGTGTATAATCCAAGGATATAGGTGTTGGAAGCAGCAGGAGGTGGCCTCTATAGTTGGTTCTAAAAACATCCTAAGGAAATGGCATAGCTTTTCCCTCTGAGGTGCCTATTTTGTTTTGCCCACTCAGCACTCACTTCTCTGTTTTATGGTACCAGCATCCTGATTTCCTTTGAGGATTTCTTCTTCCTCATTGCAGGGCTATTCTAGCAGGCTGGTACAGTTAGATGCCTTCTTCTGTCCTAGTCAAAGGGATTTGTAGGTGACCCAAGCTAGGGCAATGAAACTCACTATCCTTATACATTGAGTACATTAATACATGAATAGGAAAATAATAGCTCATTTCTATTGCTGGTGGCATCCTTTTAAGAATGCCAAGTAATTCCTGCTACCTCTATAGCTTTACCTGGTTCCTCTTTTCCTAAATGTGGTTTTCCTGCCCTTCTATATGTTACTCATGCATTTCCAAAAGATTCATTTTCTGTGTAAATTAGAGACAGTTTCTGTGCTTGCAGCCAAGGAGCCCTAATTGATAATAGAAATGAGGGCCAGAAGTAGGATGCTCCATGTCACAGAGACTAATGTGCAAAATAATCTAGGTAAGGGAGGATGGAGGACAGAAAAGATGCATCTGCCCAGGGCTGAGAAGTCGGACATCATTATGATACAATAGGAGAAAATCTTGTTAACCTCTAGCCTGCAGTTACTTTGGGGCTCAGACCATATGAATCTTTCAGAGACAGGAAAAAAACTGTGAAGGTGTTAACTATTTTAAAGTATATTTTATTGATTATGCTGTTACAGTTGCCCCATTTTTTTCTGCCCTTTATCCCTGCCCACCTTGCAATGCCCCTCCCATCAGCACTCCCTCTCCTTAGTTCATGTCCATGGCCATACATGTAAGTTCTTTGGCTTCTCCATTTCCCATCTATTCTTAACCTCCCCCGTCTATTTTGTACCTACCATATATGCTTCTTATTTCTTGTACCTTTCCCCCATTCTCCCTGCTCCCCTTATCCACTGATAACTCTCCATGTAATCTCTATTTCTGTGATTCTGTTCCTGTTCTAGTTGTTTGCTTGGTTTGTTTTGTTTTTAATTTTTAGGTTGTTGTTGATAATTCTGAGTTTCTGTTCATTTTACTGTTCATAGTTTTGATCATCTTCTTTTTCTTAGATAAGTTCCTTTAATATTTCATATAATAAGGGCTGGGTGAGGATGAATTCCTTTAACTTGACCTTATCTGGGAAGCACTTTATCTGCCTCTCGATTCTAAATGATAGCTTTGCTGGACAGAATCATCTTGGATGTAGGTCCTTGCCTTTCATGACTTTGAATACTTCTTTCCAGCCTCTTCTTGCCTGTAAGGTTTCTTTTGAGAAATTAGCTGATAGTCTTATGGGAACTCCTTTGTAGATAACTGCCTTCTTTTCTCTTGCTGCTTTTAAGATTCTCTCCTTATCTTTAATCTTGGGTAATATAATGATGATGTGCCTTTGTGTGTTCCTCCTTGGGTCTTACTTAATGGAACTCTCTGAGCTTCCTGGACTTCCTGAAAGTCTGTTTCCTTTCCCAGGCTGGGGCAGTGTTCCTTCATTATTTGTTCAAATAAGTTTTCCATTTCTTGGTCTTCTTCTTCTCCTTCTGGCACCCCTATGATACAGATTTTGGAACATTTAAAGTTGTATCAGAGGTTCCTCAGCTTCTCCTCATTTTTTTTGAATTCTTGTTTCTTCATTCTGTTCTGGGTGAATGTTTATTTCTTCATTCTGTTCTGGGTGAATGTTTATTTCTTCCTTCTGTTCCCAATTGTTGATTTGAGTCCTGGTTTCCTTCCTTTCACTGTTGGTATCCTATATATTTTTCTTTATTTCAATTTTATTAGCCTTCACTTCTTCCTTTGTTTTGTATCTGTATTCAACAATTTCTGTGAGCATCCTGATTACCAGTGTTTTGAACTCTGCATCTGATGGGTTGGCTATCTCCTCATTGCTTAGTTCTTTTTCAGGAGTTTTGATCTGCTCTTTCATTTGGGAAATATTTCTTTGTATTGGTGCAGCTGTTACATTGTAAGGGGCAGAGCCATAGGTATTTGCCATGGTGGGGCAACACACATAACTGCGTTGTGGTGCTGTATGTGAGGGAGGGGTCAGAGAGGGAACAGTGCTGCTTGCTGGGTTCTCTGTCAGCTTTCCGTCACTTCCCCTGCTACCCACAGGCAAATGTGGCCTTTCTTGTGCTGATTCCTAGATGGGTAGGTTTGTACACATTCTAAGAACCTGTGGGTCTCTCCAATGAACTCTTCTGTGAGGTTAGGAGTTTCTCCTGCTGTTGCAACCCCCAGAGGTTTTGAGGCTTATTTCCCTTTGCTGGAACCCAGGGTTGCATGGTCTGTCTTACCCCCTTGTTGTTCCTCCTGGTTTATCTGTGCACAAATGTGGGACTGCCTGGTCCCCCATCCACCACCTGATCTGACCCGTCCTCCAGCCACCAGTTAGCGAGCCATTGCCTTGCTATGCATCCTCTCCACTCCTGCTGCCCATCTCTGCCCCTCCTACCAGTCTGGATGAATGTTTCTTCTTTAACTCCTTGGTTGTTGGACTTCTGTACAGTTTGATTCTCTGGCAGTTCTGGTTTGGTTTTTTTTTTTTTTTTTTTTTTTTTTTTTTTTTTAAATTTGCTGTTCTTCTTTTGGTTGTGAGAGGAAGCAAAGCATATTTGCCTACATCTCTATCTTGGCTGGAAGTTCTGAAGGTGCTAACATTTTTTTTGCCTACAGCTTGCAATCATTAGTAACAGCCTAGAAGAAATTGATACAATTAAACAGAAGCTCATTTTGATAACAGTGAAAAGTTTTTAAAATGGCTTTTCTAGGGACACTGATTTGAACCTGCAAATAGGATGGCTTAAAGCATGGTTTTCCAGAGCCTTGGATAGTTGGGAAAGCTAACTTTTCTGCCTGGTGATAAAGTTAGTGTGATCAGAGGTAGGAAGGTAGGAACTACAGAAAGAAATAAGGTTGCCTTTGGGTGAAGGTGAATCCCTAGAACCCTTGCATGGAGCTCTTATTATCAGGCATCTGATTGTCATAGCAGATACTGACACTCACTGCAAAGATGGAGTTGGGCTATAGTTTGGAGACAAATGTCAGACTGGGAAAGACTCTCCACTCCATGTCCCTGTTTATAATTGCTCTAAACAGAGGCTAAGGAGATGGGCAGAACACTGCATTTGCTTCCAGGAAAGAAGAATCCTCAAACAGATGTTTAGATTCTGGAATTGACCAGAAGCTTCCTAGAGATTAAAGGTCTTCTCAGATAGACTCAACCTTGGCAAAAATGTCCTGTGATCAATGGTCAAAGGTTATCACCCTGGAGGGCAGATCAGGATACTCATTTCTCTTTCAGGGAACAGTTATAACTGCTTCTTTTTAGTGGGATATATTATGGACAATGGTGGTGGGATAATGTGAATTTTTTTCTACCCTTTTCCAAGTAGGCGGTCTTTACTGTAGTTACTTGTTCTCTCTCCAGTGTTGACATTGGTTAATTTTGTAATAAAGTCATAGGTTGTGGGGCCATCTAAACCTGACCAAGAAAAATGCACACCTTGGATTTGGAGCTGAATATGGTAATCTGATGAGGTTTTTGGCTGTCTTTACTTGGGAAAAGACTGCATTTGAAAGCTGGACAGCAAAGGTGTAGACTTCGTTGAACATTTGTAACTTTTTGATATCCCCATCTCTCAGGTCTGTTTCCTCTTTTTTAAACTAACAGAGCCCTGATTCTGTTCGAAGAAACACCAGCTCACTCTGCCAGTCTGTGGGGTCTGGATGCAGCTCTGCTCCTGGCTCTAAGGATGGAGCATGTGATCCAAGCTTCTTTGGTCAGCACTCTGGATATCCCTCCCATGGGAACCACTTCAAAGTTGGCCCCCTGGTCAAGCAACTTCCTCATGACTGGCTTTGGGGACTACTTAATTCTACTCTGTCTTTGAACTAAAATGATTGGGCAGGGCTGACTTCATTTTCAGATTCATTAGACAATACCCAGTTCCTGATTGTCACCTGGTATCCTACATTCAGATATTTTCTGGTCACCAGCTTTGGGGCTGTTGGACCTGCTCTCCCCTAGCTGGGGCAGTGGGTATGCACCCAAGCCAGGACAATTGGACTCTCTCCCTCTGGACTTTGATTCTTGGGTAGCATGCTACAAAGGCAGAAAAGGCAGATGTGGTTCTTTGCTAAGCTGTGGTGCCTTTACCAGACTGTTGAGCAGTATCTGCTGCACGGACCCTGGCCTGACTGTTTTTGTCCAAGCCTGGTTCTCCAGCCTTCCTATCAGTTCTGTGGCCACTGTCATTCCAATATATTCCTTTGCTGCTAAATTCATCAAGAGTTGGTTCCTGTGGTTTGTAACCCCAAGACCACCAGGTCATTCACCCTTGCTTTTTCCAGGTAACTGCTCATTCCCTTCACACATGCCCTTGATTTAAGTTTTAGTTATATTTCATTTACATAGCACTACTGGATGAAAGGGTGAGAACATAAAATTTTCTTGGGATGACTCTGTCTGCAATCCTAGAGAGAGCAGTTGAGAACTGCCTGACTTTGTGAATAGTACATTATCTTAGGGTTGTGGTAGCTATTTATGAGGGAGGGCAGGGACTTGTTTTGTTCACAGCTTTGTCCCCAAAGTCTAGCCTAGTGTCTGGAATATATCAGTGTGTTCAGTATACATACAGTGATGTTATTCTCCCTTTGTCTTGTCACAGTAGGTTCATTCATTCATTTAATAAATGTTTATCATTCCCATTGGAATGGATGGTGAGCAATACAAATATGGCACTTACTCTCAGTGGTGTTGACTTTTGGTTTCAGCTGTTCAGCTCAGGTATGGTAGCTTGGTTAAAATGCTTTAATTGTTGAGAATTTGATACTCAAAATGCAATAATATAGCAATAATACAGGCTTTTTCTTCTGGAAAAGAGGAAAAATTATTACCCTGAGTGGAAGAAGTAAACCATATAAACCAGAGTAGAAGGCATTTCTAATGGAACAATATATATTATTGGCCATCTTTTTCTAATAGCTCCTTCTGTATCTGTAGCATAGGTTTGGAGTATTCTTTTGGTGTCTTCTGCACTAATTTTGGAGTCTATGACTCAGGTCTCTGGGTTGAAAAAGAAGAAGCAATATTGTAGATTTGGATACAATCATGTTCTAAAACAAAAATTAAGAAATTTTACTTTCCAAGCATATATTTTCCCTAATGTTAAAATTTAAACATTTAAATGCAAGCCTTACTTAAATAAAGTTTTAATAAATATTAAATTTACCAAATCAGTAATTAAACAATAATCAAACAAAATTAAATAATAAATATGTTAAACAATATAATAATACTGACTGCATATTTAAAATATATTATATTCATTAAAATGAATAGCTCGGGAAATTTAGACCTTGCTAGAAGAGCTAGACTTCAGTTCACTGTGCTAATTTTTTCATTGTTGTGTAACAAATCACCACCAACTTCTCAGTTTAGAACAGTGTAAATGGATTCCTTCACGGTTTCTATAGGAAGAAAATCTGGGCATGGAGGGTCTGAGAGGGCAGAAGTTCAGTGTGAATAGTGTTTAGAGAACAAGGGGGTAAGGAGGTGGGAAAGAGTGGCACGTTACCTTGTGAGCAAGGTCACAACAGCCGTGGAGGCATGGGGAAGAGTTCAGAGCTTATCTGAAGAGTATTAGAAAATCATGTTGTTGTTTTTATCAGGAAAGGGCCAGATTCACTTTAGGGTGGAGACTATGGCAAGATCCCATCTTGCACAACTGGATAAATGCTGGTAACTTTGGGAAAGTTAGGGAATACAGAGAGGAGGAACAGGGTTTTGGGAGCAGAATGATAATAGATCACCTTTGTCTGTGTTTTATTTGAAGTATCTGACATTCATACAAATGGAGATGTCCAGTGAACAGTTGTGATACTGGTTGAAATTTGGGGAAGAGATCCAGGTTGGAGATGCAGACATGTAGGTAGATGATCAGCTCTTAACCCTTTTTGTGGGTGGGATAGTGGTCAGAAGGTCATGCTTTGATAATCTAAAATAACATTAAAACACCTCTCCTCAAAAAATTTACACACACACACACACACAGAATACTGGATGCAAATGCTAGGGTCAACATATTCCCAGATGACTAAACATGAATTCCAGGTTAAGAACCACAACTATCAAAGAAGCTATGGAAATGGATAGCATTGCTTAAAGAGAGTTCACTGGGAGAACAGAAACTTAGGGCTGAGTACCCAGAGATGGAAGAGGAGCCTGTAGCAGAGAAAATTGGTAGGTGAAAAGTTAATAAAGACAAGGGAAGAAAATATTTGAAGATGGCTAGAGTAGGGACCAACTTGATTGAAAACTAAGATATTCAGAAATAAAAGAACAGGTAGCCTTTGCAACATTCTTAACAAAAAGTGTGTGCTGTCATAACCTAGGGGGGAGCTTCTGCAAACTGCAGATCCCTAGGTCCCCATCACCACACTTCTGAACCAGAATCTGATGAAGTACCACTACACTAGTCCATTGAATATTTGAGATTGCTAGCAAACTTGGCTGGAGCAGTTTTGGGAAGTGTTAAGAAGACCAGTATGTAATTATTTGGGAGATGTAATTATATAGGAGAGCCTGGAGTAAGTTCAGATAAGCTATTAGTTTAATGATGCAAGAGAAGATGGAACCATTAAGGGGGTGGTTCTTAGGAAACAGAAAGAGGTAGGACATGAGAAAAAGTGGGAGACCCCTTTTCTATTTCAATAAATGCAAAGATAGATGAAACAATTGGGTGTAGATTTTGTTTTGGCAGGCTTCTGTTTTCTCTGCAAAGTAGAAGAGGCCATTTGCCAAGAATTTGGAATGTGTTCTCTTCATTAATAAAAGTGTTATTTGGAAATTAGTATCCATATCTTTATATTAAAAATTTACTTTTATATTTTCATTGATATGATCCATGAAGACTCTTATTTGCATGACAATGGGCTATATAACATGAATGTATGAATGAATGAATAAATGAATTAAGTGCAGCAAATGATGATCATTCCAGGATATTTGTATATGACCTTGAATTCAGTAGGATTGAGATAATGAAGGAAGGCATTCTTTGTCAAGGTTCTCTGGGGAAGATATTAATATCTCTAGGGAGATATTAATTCACACATCTATTCAGTCAATATTTATTAAGCACCTGTTATATTCCAGCTATTGCTTTAGATACAGAATATAAAGCTGGGTATAAAGCTCTGTCCTTGTAGAGCTTACCTTGGGATGGAAGCAAAACCAAAAAACAACAAACAAATAATAAAATTTCAAAACAAAACAGCAAAAAATAATAAAATTTCCAAAGAAATGGGGTTAGGGAATGGGCGTGATTGTGTGGGTTTCCATTGGGGTGAGTTGTGCAGGAAGGACTCTCTGGAAGTGACATTTGAGACTTGAATGAAGAGAAGCTGGCATTCACAGTAAGGTCTGGAAGGGAGCTTTGGAAGCGGAGAAGTAGCAAGTGAGAGGGGAGAACACACTGGTGTGTGTGAGAAAGGGCCCACAGGCCACATTGTGGGGAAGCAAGGTGAGAAGTGGGGAGAGTGGCAGGTGAAAGCATGCTGGGTTGCCAGAAAACAGTGGTGCCTTAAGCACATGCATGTTAAAGTACTTTCTGACTGCTCTGTGAAGAACAGACTAAAAGGGACAGAACACTACTTTATTGTCCTAAGGCAGCACTTTCTTACATCTCGTAAATCCTCAAAAGACTGCCTATCTGTACTGAACTCTTCTCAGATTTTCCGGCAGCTATTATTTTAGCTTAAAGGCAGATTCATCAGTCAATTTGTTGTTGGGTGGATTAGGGTGACTGACCCTGGCAGCCAGAGGGGCCCTTCTCACAGGCCAAGGGAGGAAGGTCTCCTTTGGTGAGTGCAGGTGATGCTCCCAGGTCCCTGCCTCCCTAGTGCTTGTCCTTTTAACCTCTGAGTCGCTCCTACCTTTCCTGCTTCCTAGTAGCCCCTCATCCTGCCTCCTCCCAGGGGTGCAATTTTGTGGTCCCCGCAGGATTTGAAATGAACATGGTTCTGTCAGCGTTCCACTAGCAGCTGGCACTTGGAGATCCAGGTCCAAAACCCACCCTCTGGCCTTCGCCTGGGAAAGGGGGCGGGTAGGGAGCGCCAACCTTATCTCGCGGGCTCCGCCTCCGGAGGGCTGTAAGTGAGTTCCCGAGCCGCTGCGCTCCGCTCTGGCCGCAGCGGGGAGACGGGAGACGGGGCTCAGGACGGAGGGCAGCGAACCGGCTTCAGCCCAGTTTTTGTCCGGGTTGGGGCTGGTCACTGCCTGGGACGTCCTGTACCCCTGGTGGAGAAGGCAGCTGGCTGCGACTGCAGCCCCGACACTGGACGCAGTGCCAGGTAAGGTGACACCTATTTCTCTCCTCTCCCGGCCAGAATGACATATAGGGGGCTTCAGTGCTGGCCCTTCCGGGGCTGCATTTTGGCATTTGAGGGTGCAGTTTTCTCCTGGCACTGCAATGCTTGGTGAACCGGGAGGTAGATTCTGTGTCCAGCTGGAGTCTGGGATGTCAGGGTTTGTCTTCCAAAGTTACTTGGGTGTTAATGAATCTAGAGGTTCGATAGGCACTGATTTCTGTTCAGAGTGTTTGGCCTGTGAGAAAGAATAACATTCGGGGATTTGCTTCCCTAAACTCATCTTCCTCTATCTCCTTGGAGGAGGCTGTGGCATCCACACGTGGCGCGGCTGGGAGTGGTAAGCTGGGCGCACAGGGCAGGGGACTGTGTGAGGTGGACCAGAGGTTCTTTATTCTCGCTGCATAGTAGGTTCACTAGGGAGCTTAAAAAAAATTCAGTGCTTGAGCAGCACCGCAGACCAATGAAATCACAATCTCTGGGAGTGGGACTTTGGACGTCTACTTTTAAAAAACTGTTCTCAGGTGATTCTCAGGTGCAGTAGTTTGGGAACCAGTGAGAACAGTGGTTTTTCAGAATGTGCTCTCTGGCCTGCATCACCTTCGAATTTTTAGAAATGCAAAATCTAGGGTGGGGCTGAAAGTCTGGGGCTAGGGCCTAGCTCCCTGTTTTGCTGAGCCCTCCAGGTGATGCTAGAGCTTGCTCACTTTTGAGGACCTGGGTTGGATCTCTGATCAGGTAAGGCCAAACACCTGCAGATGCCCCTCTGCATAAGGAGGAGGAAAGAAGTCATTTTTGGAAAATCTAAGGTATACTGTGGACTTCGGAGGATTCTATGAAGGACAGAGGCTTAAATATCATCTTGAGTAATTTTTACATTGCAGAATTAACATATTTGCTTTAGGAGAAAGAAGGAATTTTCTTTTTTTCAATGTTGAAGTGAAGCCAAAGAAGAAATGTACACAAGTGTCCTCTAGCTGTAACATGAACCTTTGGCCCCTGATGACATGATCCCAGATCATCCCTATCATCAGTGCACACTACTGGACTCATATGCCAGTATTTTTTTCTTAAAAGCAATTGGAGGTTTAAGGGATTCGTGCCAATTCTCTAGAGTGAAAGGGAATTCAGCATTACATGTTTCTGGAATGTCCGAAGTGGCTCTTTTTTTCTTATAATAGAGATCTGAGATTTCAAAATTTTGGCAAAAAGAAAATCCAGCTCTTTTTAAGTCATTAGTACAGAAATAAAATGACTTTGCAAATAAGCTTAAGTGGATTAGAGAATCTAGCAGCGGACAAAATAAAGCCGGAATAGGCGTGACTCCAGCTGCAGCACACGTGTGCTGCAGCGAACGCAGTGCTGATTGTGCGAAGACTTTCTGTAGGGAATGTTTATTTTCCAAATTGCTGTTCGTGCCAATTTATGATTGAGGTATATAAACTTGTTAAGGGACAGGTACTAAGCCTATGTTTAGAAAACTGGGGAAATGTAGATGGTGATTAGAAACAGGACCTTTGGTCTCAAGCCTCATGCTCAACACCTGTTCTTTGCTTCTCCATTTTCCCAGACGGTGGCCTAAATTTTCCAAGCCTCGCTTTTCTCATCTGTTAAATGGGGACTGTAGTAGTATAGTGAATACTTCATAATTCTAATATTGTTGCTTGAGATAAATGAAATAATGCTTCCACAGTGTCTAGCATAGTAAGTTAAATATTTGTAAACATACCACACACACACTGAAAATATAATAGAAGTCTAATTCCCAAACTCCTGGAAATGAAAAATACAGTAATATTGATAATATGGTCAAATTTTACATTTCTTTGCATGCCAACCTCACCCTTAGAATTTAAAGTTTTTGCTTTTTACCTAATTGAATATATGGTTACCCTCAATTTGTCTTCATAATTTTATTGCATATTTTATATAGAACTTTCTAGAATAAAATTTTTAAAAAGCTGGGCTTCAAATTAACAACCTGGTTTTTATCTAGTCACTGTCCCTGGTGAAGAATTTCACCATGTTGTGGAGTTCATAATCTATTAATATTCACATTTAAATAGTCTATAACTCTAGCTCTCCTTGTCATTCCTTATAAAAGAAATTCCTATGGTAAGAGAGCATCTAAAAGAGGCCTGCTGTAGCCTCCAAGAGAAGCAATTGAGAAGTACTATCTGGTGTTTCTTAGGTTCTTGAGAGAGAAAATAAAATGAAACCTTAACCAGTGACGTTAAGATTTCTTCAAGACAATATAAGACACAGCAAAATGGTGACACACAGCAAGGATAGGCCTAAATTGGCAAAAATGTAGGGGAGATCATTTAAGAGTCCTTTTCCTCCATAACTGCAATAATTTCAAAATATTTCAAATCACATGTACAAAAAGCAATTTCTTTCACATTATTTGATTGGAACTAATCTGTATGATACTCTTGGGACCAAATGGTTCTACTGAAAAAAATATTTATGATATTAATTCCGAAAAGGATGCCAAATGATTTTGTATTTGAAATTGGTTTTGATTTTCCTTTCAGTGATAAATTGAATATCAGACTTTTAACCAATGCCTTTTTATGATTCATCTTGTGTTATCTTTTTAAATTTACTGGGTGATACTGGTTAATAAAATTATATAGGTGTCAAAATTCTATAATATAACCTAAACATTCTATAATCTATCATCGTATATTAAACTGTGTTTACCAGCCAAAGTCCAATCTCCTTGTCACCATATATTTGACCCCTTTATTCTTTACTGATGCGTGGGTCACCAGCCAGCAGTGATCACAGAATGCTGTGGATGGCTTGACGAAAAACACATGAGAAAAAACATGCACAGAGGCAATCTAGTTTCTGTGGAGAAGTAGGGACGAAATGGCCACCCCTTCTAGTGAGGAACGCGCGGATTTACCATCCATACCTGCTTTTATTGGGCTCATTTTGCATAATAATTCAGGTAAAGTACAGTACTTATCAGGGGGAAGTAAGGAACTATAGAAAACAAGGAACTCTGCTGGTCTATTGAGTCGGGGTCAAAGAGCTGTAAGACTTTGAGGAACAAACTAACTTCCTCCTAGGACCCCTCTGATTCAACTGAGAGCATTCTAAACAAAGAAGGTTTCACAGTAATTTACATGTTCTTTCTTAGGCCTGATCACCCAGGGAATCCGCCCTTTTCAGCACAGAGCTGCACCACCCTGTCATTGTTTCAGGCTTAGGTGGAGCAAGGGAACTAAGGCAACCAAGAGATAAGGAGATTTTCTCCCAGACGATGAGAACTCAGGCTATGTCAAAGCCGAGGAGCGAGGGTCCAGCACCCCATTTTGCTGCAGCCCCCCAAGTCCTTCTTTTGGGGGACCTCCCAAAGTGATTGTGCCTGTCTTAGGTCGTTCCCCCCTTGGGGAATCTTACCCGTCTTTGGCTAACTGAACAAGCTTTTTGGGGTTCAGTTATGAATAAAGCAGCAGAAGCAGCATTCCTGCCAGGGAGATAAGCTTTTGTCTCCTTGCTGGCTTACAGTTCCAATGGCGTTCCCTTAGCCTTAGCCTAGGCGGGGGTTTCAGCTTCTGATACCAGTCAGGGCAGTTCCCAACACTTTACTACTTCTCCCAACTCCCTTCCCTGTGGTAACCACTATACTGCTGCCTGTGTCTATGAGTTTTCGTTTGTTTTTCCTGTTTCTTCATTTGTTGCTTTCAGTTTTATATCCCACCTATGAGTGAAATTATATGGTTTTTGACTTTTTTCATGTGACATATTTCACTTAGTATGATATTCTCAAGATCATCCATGTTGCCCCAAATGGCAATATTTCATCTTTTCTTATGATTGAGTAGTATTCCACCATTATGTACCACATCTTTATCCAACTGTCTATTAAATGATGCCAGTTGTTTTGATGTCTTTTTGGTTTAAGATTATTGATTTATTTTTAAACAGAGGGGAAGGGAAGGAAAAAGAGAAGGAGAGAAACATCAGTGTGTGGCTGCTTCCCATGTTCCCCTACTGGGGGCTTGCCCCACAACCCAGGCATATATCATGACTGAGAATCGAACCCATGACCCTTTGGTTCTCAGGCCAGCACTCAGTCCACTGAGCCACACCATCCAGGGCTGTTTCTGTGTCTTGACCACCATGAATAATGCTGCAGTGCACATAGGAGTGTATATAGCTTTGCGAATAAATGTTTTCAAATTTTTTGGGTAGATATCCAGAAGAAGGGTTGCTGGGTCATATGGTAACTCTATAAAGTTTTTGAGGAACTGCCATATTGTTTTCCATAGTGGCTGTACCATCCTGCATTCCCACCAGCAGTGAATGAGGGTTCCTTTTATTGTACAACCTCTCCAATTGCTTGTATTACTTGTCTTGTTGATAATAGCCACTCTAACAGGTGTGAGGCATATCTTGTTGTAGTTTTGATTTGCATTTCAAGTGCAAGAAGTTATACCCTGCCTGCTACCAATCTTGTGTAACTTTTAGAACACTAAACATAGTCCATGTTCCAGCATATAAGCATCGTCGTGACTCCTACATTCAGGAAATCATGTCTTTATTAGGATACTTTTGAAATGACAACAATGTTATTAAATTGAATAGAATTAGAATTTAATGTTATTAAGTTAAATGTAATTACAATTTAATATTAGTAGAGTTTTTGTTTGGCTCACTGTGTATGAGATGAGTATCTGTGGAGATGAAAGATCAGAGGCACATCTCTTCATGGGAGAAATGAAGACATGTGGAAGCAAATTCAAACTCTCAGCACTCAAATTAGTGTTCTGGATAATCTAACTGCAGAGCCAAGAGAGTCTGTGATGTCGCAATTCAGTGACAGGATGTGGCCAATTAGGAACAATCAATATTGAAATGCTCCTCAGTAATTTTATAATTCTCTGCTTACAGGCATAAAGCCTGGAGCAGAGATGATCATAAAGAAGTTTGCTTAATTGCACTTGATTTACATAACCTGGCTCACTTAAAAGGTTTTGATGAGCATTACCTGGCACTCATTTAGGTTCATTTTGAGGGCCCTATTTATTTCAAAGTGGGTTGTTTTACTATTAAGTCCAATTTTGAAAGTCTTATGAGTAAACACATCACAGAAAATGGATACATGTTTTTATTTTGTATTTATTATGTTTAGATTATACTGCTGAGAATGCAATAGTAATTCTTTAGCTTGATTCATTATTATTCTTGTGAAAACAAAGTTGAAATGTTTATTTCTGGCAGGTAGTCCAGTCTCACTCAAAGAGAATTAGCCATGCAGGCCAAGTTCCTCGACTTTCTCCAGTTCATGATTAAAGATGCACACTCTTCAGCCAGGCTGCCTAGCCTTGACCCTGCCTCTGTGCCTTGGTAGTTGTTCGATGTAGGTCAAGTTACATAACCTTTTTTTGCTTCTGTTTCCTAATTAGTAAAAATGGGGTCACAGTAGCTACCTCAACAGGATTGTTGTACAGAGAGAGAGAGAGGGAGAGAGTGTGTGTGTGTGTGTGTGTGTGTGTGTAGTCCAGCATAAATAACACCCCTTTTTATTACATACAATATTTTATTATAAAAATCATAAACATGTAATTCTGTAACATAACAATAGCACGCTCAGGTACGCCGTATGACATTTAAGGTGAAATGTTTAAGTTGCCGTCTGTCTCATGTAAGACATTTGCATACCCTACCTATACTCAATGGCATTACTTCTGCTGGACCCTATGTATACAAATAGTGCTGGCTCATAGTAAACACTTACTAAGAGTTCACTATTATTGTCCTGCCTGGTGAGGCTCAGTTGGTTGGAGCATCATCCTGTGCACTGAAATGTTGTGGGTTCGATTCCTGGTCAGGGCACATACCTAGGTTGCAGGTTTGATTCCCAGTTGGGGCACATATGAGGGGAAACCAATCAGTGTTTCTTTCTTATATAGATGTTTCTTTCTAAAATCAATAACCATGCTCTCAATTGAGGGTTAAAAAAAAGAGAGAATTTGCTATTATTTTACCTTGGACATTAATGAATGGTTTAAGCTACAGCTTTCTTTTCTATTTTCACCTCTGAAAAGTGGATTCTAAAAAAGAAGTAGTAATTTACATTATGTTCATTTGATGTTTTTTCTCTTTTAGCTAGTGGGGGGAATTTCAGAATATGTGAAGTACTTCAAGTTTCTCAGAAAATAATACAACATTTGGAACATTTTTTAAAATTCTCAGATACCACTGCTGCTGGCCAGACACCTCATGTTAAGAATCACTGATTTATGCCACTGGTCCCCAAACCTGACTGCACATTGGAATCACTTGAGAAAGTTTTTTAGAATATGGACACCCAAACCAATTAAAAATTAATCAGTTTGGTTCATTTATTGTGAAAATGAATAAAGTAATTATGCCCTTTATATAAAGAGGTCTATTAACTGTATCCATAGGATTTCCATGTACTCATAGACTTTTTAGAACAGTAAGGGCAACTAGGATTTGTCTAATATAAGTGAGGAGACAGGCTTGGAGACATCATTCTTGGCTAAGGGCTCATGAATAGCTAGTGGTGGCCTTGGATAACAGCTCAGGTCTCCTGTCTTCTACTCCACATTTTTTATTTAACTACTTTGTCTTTTGAAGAATCAGATAGCGTGACAGAGGCACATAATATAAGAGACAGTTTTTGGTATACTATAGATTTTCTTGCCCCATTTCACCCAATTTGATTTCAGGGTTATTTATTCAAAAGATTTCCTAAATAAAAACCACCAAAAATAATATGTCCACAATGACAAACAAAAAAATAATCCATAGGTATCAGTTGTGAAAAGGATAATCTTTTCCACTAGGTTTGTCTTCTCTAAGGATTTAATTTAGTTTTTTCCTCTTTGTTGTTTCTTTGACATTTTGGCTTTCACTAATGAAAACCTCTAGAAGGTATCTTCGAAGATTTCAGGAAATGTTGACAGTTTTCTCAAGTCTAAGTTTGGTGACCTTCTGGGAATCCTGCCAGTTGCTTGTGCTCGATTCAGTGTTTAGTTTTTGTTTTGACTTGTCTTGTTTTGATTTAGGTCAATTTAGTCGTGATTGCAGTGTTATGTTACCCCTTAACTATTTGTTTTTACAGTGATCGGTGTTAAGAAAAAAAGATTAAAGACCAAGAAAATTTCCTTTTTAAAATTTAAAGTAAAAAGACATTCTAGTGAAGTTTAAACTTTATAGAAAGTTCTACTAAAATAGTTTTTGGAAATCATTTAAAAATTTTTTATTATGTAATAGGAGTTAATAAAAACAAACATTCAGAAAATATCTATTATATTTCCATGGTAACTTTCAAATCCATAGGTGATCCAATGATTGGAAAAACTTATTGAAATATATACTTTAGACAATTCTAAAGCTTTTGTACATGAATTTTGCTACTTTTTTAGGAAGAGAGAGTTTGATTGATCTCATGGGGTTTGTGTTGGCATGTGTTTCCAGTAATACCCTGAATAGATGTAATATTAAAGATAAGACAAGGAGGAACATTCTTTGTAAGGGTTTGGCCATTCATCAAATAGCAATTAAGTGCCTACCAGATGCCTGGCTATCCTAGGAGGATTCAGAGAAGTTGCTAAGTTCAGTTAGTCTATTAATAGCCCACTGGAAAAAAATTAATGGAAAAACTCCCTTCAATTTATTATATAAAATAACATTTTATAATATGTATAAGTGAAAAATGTATAGGGCAAAATAATTCTCATTGAATTTAGAAAAATCTACAAGCATGGCATGATGTATCACTTAGTTTCTTCTCAAACCATTTTTGATTCTTGCTTGATGTAATTCCATGTGTTGGTCTGTACAATGGGTTGAACGTGGCTTGAAGGTATATCTTGGCAAGATGTGGAGAGGTTATTCCAGAGAGAGGCATGGTGGAGAAGGTAAATGTCCAAAGTCCTGAGAATGTAGTCAAGTCCACTACTGCCCTGTAGAAACTCCCCTTTTGGCAGTCCAGCTTTTCATCATTCTGTAGTGCCTTTACTTTTCTCACCACGACCAAATTACTAGTAACCTAGAACCCCTGGACTAAGGTTTGAAATGAGAGTGAAATAAAAACTGTGAGAAGCAGGGATGACATGGTAACTGGCTTAACTAGAATGGTATAGGCAGAGTCCCTGTTGGGGACTCACTGGAATGAGGAGGGGGCAGGGATGACAAGAGCCAGTGGGATTCAGAGCTCTTGATGGCAAGTGGAGGCACAAGGAACCTCATGTAAATTCCTGTGTATTTAGTGAAAGCAGACTTCTGAGTGTGTAGTGTGAGCAGGTAGGTACCTACAGTCCAAGTTATATGTCATTTCTATACCACCATCTAAATAATAGTAATAATATTTATATGTCAAGTGCTAAATAAATATATTGCTCTCATTATTTCCAAAAAGGTTCTGGACCAGGAATGGGAAACCTGGCTTCCCATTCCAGCCTGCTACAACTCAATGAAAAGTTGGTAACTTTGAGAAGCATGCAGTAAGGGAGAGCTGGGCAGGTGTCGTGGCCACCGACTGGCAGTGACCACAGAACGCTGCGGATGGCTCAGCGAAACATGAGAAAAAACATACACAGAGACAACCAGGTCTTGTGGAGAAATAGGAATGGAATGGCCACTCTCTCTAGTGGGGAGTGCCATGGCCACCCTCCCTAGGGGAGAGTGCCCCTAAGGGAGAGCGCCTTGTTCTCCCGCCCCTAGCAGGCTTTTTATTGGGTTCGTTTGCATAAGAATTCAGGTGAAGCTCATTACTCATTGCCAGGAAGTAAGGATCGAACAATAGGTAACAAGGAAGTCTGAGGGCCTATTTTGAGTCAGGGTCAAAGAGCTGTAAAAAACTTGAAGGAAAAACTTACTTCTTCCTTGGACCCTTATCATTCAACTGAGAGCATTCTAAACTAAGCAGGTTTCATAGGATTTCACATATTCTTTCTTAGACCTGATCACCTGGGGAACCTGCTCTTTCCAGCACAGGGCTGCACCACCCTGTCATTGTTTCAGGCTTAGGTGGAGCAAGGGAACTAAGGCAACCAAGAGATTAGGATATTTTCTCTCAGACAATGAGGACTCAGGCTATGTCAAAGCTGAGGGGTGAGGGTCCATCACCCCCTTTTGCTGTAGTCCCCAAAGTCCTTCCTTGGGGGCCTCCCACCTGATTGTGCCCGTCTGAGTTCATTCTCCCCTTGGGGAATCTTACCTGTCATTGGCTAACCGACCAAGAATTGGGGGCCAGGCTGGGTGAGGTAAAAGGAGCAGAAGCGGTGCTTCTGCCAGGGAGATAAGCTTTTGTGTCCTTGGTGGCTTATGGTCCAAATGTATAGTGTGCTTTCTACTACATATGTATTTCATCACATGCTCAGCACAGAGTGCGCAGAGGTCATTCCCTTAGCCTTAGCAGGGGTTACAGCTTCTGATACCAGGCAGGGCAGTTCCCAACAGGCAGGTGTATTTATGAAGTCTTCTTTCGTTTTGCTCTTTGCACATTTTCCTTTTTCTTGGTTATCACCCTTTGGAAGCCATCATGGAACATGTAAAGAATTGCAGTTTGGAGAATCTGTATATAGAGTTAATTGTGGAGTAGCATCCTTGGGGAAATTAGTATATTGAGAAATGGAAAATGTATTCCTAAAATGCCTAATAACATACTTTTTGAATGTGTACAAAAGATGGATGTTACTGTGAATGAGGAATAATGAAATAACAGATCTTTTTATTTCCAGAAAATTTTAATGATGCCTAAATGAATTTTTCTTGGCCTCCATGTAGGAATTATGTAAATAATGTCCACTGGTCTTTTGAACACTTGAAAAAACATTTTTCTGATTCTGAATTATGGGTTTGGTGAAGGAAATCATGTTTATATGAGTAATCAAATTATATTTTTGAGCTCTAAATTACATGTTTCTCAAAATGTTAACAGTTGTGTTTGGGTGGCAGAATGCTAGGTATTTTTTCCCGCTTTTGTTTATTTTTTAATATACATGTATTACTTTTATAATGCAAAATGAATGCATAACTACATACTTTGTAGATAGAAACATTTGAAATTATAATTTTGAATTCTCATACAAATGAGAGATAATGATGTTATAGTGTGATTAATTTGTGTTCCTGTAATTCATAAAGTACGTGTTTTGCAAGATGTACTTTCAATATCAGACACACTAAATACAGATAGTAAAATTTGGTTAGAATGACACAAGAAATTTTTTTAAAGCAGAAAAATTAGTTTATGACTCCTGTGAATGCTAAAAGAATATTATGTACTCTACTACATTGACACCATAAAAGGCAATAGCTAAATTCATGGGTGTCCTGCAGTTGTGGCCCTGACCCTCACCACCTGTGTGACCTTGTGCCTGGTGTTAAACCTTCTAAAGTTTAATTCACCCATCTGTTAATTAAGAATCATAGGACCTATTTGGTAGAGTGATCAGGAAAGTTAAATGGGATAGTACAAATGCTTGAGCTTAGATTCTGGCAGATAAAAAGTACTAAAATAGAATATTGTATCATAAATAACAATATTCTCCCTATTTCTAGGCTTTTACACATTTGTGATTTGAATATCTACTTTTTGAAAAGCATGTTACCTCTTTGGATGAGACCATCGTCTGTACAACCTGAGTCATGGAGAAGAAACAGATTCAAATTTCCGCTGTTATCCACGTTGAGATGGGGAGAGGAGATTGTAGTGCAGGGGAGGAGTCTCCTGAAGCTGGCAAGGCCATAGTAGCAATAACAGTGGCTTTGGAGAGCAACTCCTTGTGATTCTTGGTGTTGATTCTGGAGTCCAAGAGGCTGTTATCCTTTGCCACATGGCACAGTCCCAGAAGGTCATTGTGCTTGTTGAATAGGATTGACAGTATCCTTAATTTTTGCTTATAGGTGCAGATGGCTTGTCATAAGCTCCTAGATTTGGCAGTTGTAGAGATATTTTTGGTGAGGGCCACAGATAGCTAATATCAGGGCTTGTGAAAATCAGAAGATAGCTTTTTCTCAGGGCAGATGTAGCCCTGGGTTTTATTATCCCATTGCCTCTTTGCTGCTGCAGCCCAGACTTGTATACATCCTATAGGGTATGCATTAATTCATTTAGCAAATATTTTCAGCTCTTTCTATGGTTAAAATAGATCCTAGGGATGCAGCAATAAGTAAGACATGATCCCTGTCTTCAAGGATTAACCATCTCTTAGCAAATTTCTCCATGGATGCTCTGCATGTCAGGGTGAGTTGTCATACCACAAAGCTCTTAACCCTATACCATTGTTGCTAAGGTAGAGTGCCTTGAGGAAGTTGTTGTGGTTCTTTCTATGTTAATTGTCTCTTACCCCCTAGTCTGGAGGTTTATCATTAGGGCTGTGCCTAGATCTATGTTCTGCTCAGAACTGTGATGATTTCAATGTGTATAATGTACATCAATAAGTTTCTACAAAGCATTTAGATTAAGCATGTCTTTTATGAAGCACAAGACAAGACAAAACAAAACAGCATGATGAACTGAACTGACTGAGGCTTGACAGAAGGAAGTTATGGAGTCTTTGGGAAAATAAAAATCAAGTATTTTTAGAGTACAGATGTTAGAACCCTGGAAAAAAGTGAATATTTTTGATCTCCTATTCATTCTGCAGGTCCCAGCAGAAGTAACACCTGCTTGAGTGTGGTAGGGTAATAATATGGGTGTAATAATTTATAGTTTTAATTTGAACATTTCACCTAAAATGCCATATGGTGTGCTTGAGTGTGATGTTATGTTATGTTACAGAATTACATGCTTATGATTTTGTAATAAAAGATTTTGTAATAAAAAAGGGCATTATTTGTGCCAGACCCCCAAAACGAGTTAATTAAATGAATGTCTGGAGAGTTACCAATGATAGAGTCACTTGTGCATATGTGTTTTCATGACTGTGGCTCTAAATATGTTTAATTTTTAGGTGGATAGTGTAATTTCAGATTGGACATTATTTGGGCAGACATTAAATTATTAAATGCTAAATGTGAGTAATGCAATGAGTTTGTGCATTTTACATGTTTCTACCTCATCTTGGGTGTGGCTGTCAAGTTAAATTCTAAATTTCTAATATGCCATGTGTTTGAACTTTGGGCCTAAAGCAGCCTACAGAAGTCTAGAAAAGCAATTATAATTTCACATTTTCAAACTTGATTTGAGTACCGATGACTTAAATTTTAAATAAATGTGTGCATGTTTATCCCCTCTTCCAGTTTTTCCCCAAAGATGAGCATTTATCATAATGTTAGCAGATGTTTTTTCTCTTTCTTTCTCTTATTGTTTAGGATTGCCAATCCTTAGGCAAGGCCAATCTATTTTATCCAAAGCTGTGTTTTCAAGGAATTGACATATACAGAGCTACAATCTTTCCAAACTGCACTGAAGAGGAAATGCAGCCTGGCGTCTTTGGAGTGCAAGTTTGCTGCTATTACCCTACACTGTAGAGAATTTCAAATTTTGACTTTCATTCCTTCAAAATCCTTTTCCTCCTGGCATTTCTGTTTTCCCAATGCCATCTATTGATATGTTCTAAGGTAAAAAGGGAAAGGAAGAAGGCCTATTTTATTATCTGCAAAAGTTGCAAGAATAGGTTTCTGTTTCTGCAACCATTATTTTCATTAGGAAGCTGGGAAGTTTTAAATAGAAAAATACAGGGATTTTGATATATCAAGGAGGCAGAGGGCACACAGAAACTCCCAAGGCAGCCATTAATGTGTATTTCTTCTCTTTCACTGCAAGGATATATTGGCAATTGTGAAAACATTAAATATGTGCTATGTGGGAAAAAACAAAAACAAAAACAAAAATGAGAAGTTGTGAGCCAGTGTGTTTAATTTCACTGGCTATCAGGGTGCCTAGTAGTTTGAAGTTCCATGATTTCAGGTTGCTTATGATATAGTTAGGAGATGGACTGTTTCAAATGTATTTTTAGGAAGCAAAATAAGACTGTAGTTGCACTTCAAATGGTCTAATACAGGAGGTAGGCATGGTGAAAGAGGCAGCCTGTTTTTGTCATGATTTATTTCATAGAGGCGGTGGGACTTGGACCTGCTTCTTGAAGCGTGGTTCAGTTTTACCAAGTGGTTTTGGTTTAGATGTACACTCTGTTCAGCATAAATCGTAGGACTAGAAATTATGACGATATTATAATAGTTTGCAATACAAATATTGTTTATACCAGCAACACTTGATGCCTAACCTCTCTCTCTCTAGCATGGCTAATAAGCAAATTATCCGATGCCAGGCACATCTAATGGTGGGCCACTCAGTTTTAGGGAATCCCCATTTATTAAAAACTTTTTCCTTGAATTAAACTGAAAACTTGCTTCCAGGAGCTTCCAGGCGTTGATCCTTTTTCTGTGCTCTGGGAGTGACAGGAACGAGTTAATTTCTTATGGTGATCTTGCCAGTGTTTGAAGCAAGTGAAAATCATACTCTAAAACGGCTTCTCTTTTGCAGTGGTTTGGAGTTACATCCCCAGTCTGGTCAGCCTTCCCTGGTCCTGTTAAATTTTGATTCATTCTATCAGTCGCTGAGGAGAAAGGGAGCATCCCTGTTCTTTTTCTTGCTTGTAGCTGAAGACCAAATGAATTGCTGGCAGCCAGTTCCCACCAATAACTTCAGTTTACTATTAACTAAGCCCTTTCAGTCTGCTCAGACCTCCTGTTGTTAAACAGACTGATTCCTACTGAGCATTCTACAATCCAGATTTGGGCTCCTAGGATTTTCCAGTGTTTCTTTTGAGTTTTGCCTTTTTGCAGTTGGTCCATTATTTATTCAGTTAAGATCTTTTAAATGCAAAGTCTTTCATTTAGTTAGAAATCATTCTTAGCTGAGCTTTGTCTGGAAATCGATTTGCAGGTCATCATTGCCCTCGCTCAAATTACAAATAACTAATTAAATGGATAGGGTGAATGGCAGAATTCTAAAACATATCACTGGAAACTTCCCACCAGGTCCACATGAGGTATTACTCACCACTGGGGAGCCATTTAATTAGTTGTATATTGAGCTTACATTTATCTGTTTTCGTCTTTGAAATATCATGAGCATGGTATTCTACTGTCAGTCTAGTACTCCCATTGAAAAACACAGTCAGTTTGATATGATGTATTCTTGGCAATTCGCAAGGGTTTTAAGTAGGTTTCTTCTTTTAAGCAGCATATAGGTGGCCTTTACAAAAAACCCAAATCTATTCTTTTTGAATTCTAAACAGCAAATTTAACCCTTTAAATGTTATTATGATTGATAATATATTTGGATTCTTTTTTTTTTTTTTTTTTGCATGTTACATTGGGTTTCTGTTTGTATCATGCTTTCTTATTCTTTATTATAATTATTACTATTAGTCTTTTTTCTGTTTGGAATTAAGTGTACTTCATTTTCTTCTCCTACCAGTTATCTCTGGAAATTATATTTCTATTTACATAATAATGGTTATCATTATATGTCTATGTGTAAATTAAAACATTTCTTTCTAATAGCTAGCTGATCTTTCTCTGCCTACCTTTGAGGTCTTTTACTTACTCTCTTTACATGATTTGTATCACCTTTGTTGTCTGTTGTCTGCCGCCCCTCGCCCAGCTCTGGGTTTGAGAGCTTGTATTCTGTTTCTAGATGTTAGTAACATTTTTTTTTGTAACAATTTTAGACAGAAATTTATTTTGGAGAAATGGTTGAGGGGTGGCAAATTTTGTTCATTTCAAAACAATTTTCTATGCTGCAACTAGCTTAATATTTTTTATCTTCTAGTAATTTTTTGAGGAGAGTGAAGATGGTAGACAGTTGAGTTCTTCAATGTTCAAACGATAAAAATGTTCATAAATGAATGGTTTTTTTTTTTTTGCTTGTGTCCATATTTTCTTACAGAACTTTGAATACTTTGATGCACTGTTTTTTAGGTTCACTTCTGGGTAATCTCTGACTTTCTTTCTAGTTATTCTCCCTGTCCTCCTCCCATCCCCCACTGAAACTCTTAGGATTTCTTGCTTCATTCTTTGAATTATGATTTCTCACTAATGTGTGTAAAAAGGAGGTCTTTTTCCCACACATGCAATCAGTTGGTACTTATGAGACCTTTTCAATCTGAAGATTCAAATCTTTTCTTAGCTCTGTAAGCTTTTCTTTATTTCTTCATATGTCTCTATTTTTTCCTTCTGAAAAAATATTTTTTAATATTTTTGAAAATTTGTGTCCTTTTGCATCGTAATCTGGTACAATTATTCAACTTGATTTTCCATCTAGTTACTTTTCAACTATTCTCACATATATCTCTGAATATATTAATTACTTTTAACTTAGTTGTCTTTTCGTTGTTATTAACTCTGTTTCTGTGGATATTTGTTATGTGTTTGTTGAGTTTGTGATCTTCCATGATGCTGGTTTTCTCTGAATATTTGAATTTCATGTTAACTATTACATGTTTTTTTTCCTGTTAACTAGAGCTGGCTCCTAATGATTGTGCAGTTGGACAATGTACTAGTTAGTGTCTTATCTTCTGGATAGGGCTGCTTCCTGTTCCTCTTCGGTTTTGCTAGTGGGGAACCTACCCAAGATCTGCTTTGCCAAACCAGTCTAAGAACCAACACCCAGGGTTTCCTATTAATAGAAATGGAAAAGAGCTGCATAATGTCCAAGAGGCCACTGTCCTTTCTCATTCATGCAAATTGCTTCCTGTTCAGGCTGAGAGGCATCTTCCTCTGTTAGAGTACTTTTCTTTTTCTTGTTCTGGGAATCCTTTTTCTTTCATCTCTGAGTAATATTGTTCCTCTGACCTTCCCAGCAATGTAGGCCATGGAGTTGAGAAGGGATTGTGTTCAGTGTTAATCTGACAATGTTCTAAAGTAACTGTAATCGTAGGAAGGAATGAAAGGGATCTTGGCATCAGCTTTATTACTTCTGTTATGAAGTGAACGTTTTTGGACCAAGTTGTATGCTGACAGTCATAGATGCCCCATTTGGGCTGTTGGGTACTGTAGCTTTAGGGGTTTCTTTACAATTTTCTGAACACAATTGGATGATGTAGAAAAATAAGAGCATCTTCTTTTGGATGAAGTCTGACATGTTGTAATTCTGAGACTGCACTTGGCACTTCCTAGAGAAATGTCAGTTTTCCAGCAGGAATGAACTGCATCCAGTGCAGCTGTTTCTGGTTTAAACCCTTGGATTTGAAAATCTGCATAAGAGAATGTAACCATTAAACTCTGGAGTGAGCAGTGAGGCAGGAGACTTTCCCACCTCATGAGTTTCTACATTGCAGATGTTAGACTATCTTAAGTTTGTGTATCATGATCCCCTGTAGGGTTCCTTTCTGAAAGATTTTTAATAAATGTTTACTAATAATATAACCTCCTATAATTCAGTCTTTTTAATACAACCTCACAGAGCAGTGATTTAAGAATATCTTTTTAAACATCACACACTGCTCTCATTTGCCAAGGTGTGAACTAAAATATATACAAACCAAAATGTTTTCTAGTTCTTTTGGGTTGGTTTTTCCTTGGAAAGTTTCATTATTTATTCAGTTTGAATTATAGTATTGCCAGTTTCCAGAATGCTAGGCATAGTTTTATTCAAGTATAAGAATAAAACACATTCCAATGCCCAACTGTGTGCTCTTCTCTGTCACTCTCCATGATTTAAAAATATCTGCACAAGTTCTCTCTTGCCATCCCAGTTGACAGAGAATCAAAACTTGACTGTGGTATTTGCTAACCTTGTATGTGTGTTTTAGGGAGAACAATGTAAATAGTTTGAGAAACCCCTCCATTTACATTCAGAATTATACTGCAAGCATTCAGTTGAATTTGTGTAGTGCTTGGCATTTGTTTAAAAGAGGAACATTTTCAAGGAATCATTTTTTAATCTGATAGCTTAGTGATAAAAAAGAGACACTATCATGAAAAGGGAATGATCAGAATAATATTGTACATGTCTTTGGAACTCTTTGAATGCAATAGAAATGTTAATGGTATAATAATTTTGATTACACAATTTTAATTTACAGAAAATTCATAATGCTTTAGATCTAGTAGAACCGTTTGGAAAATGGAAAGCAATGACCTTTTTTGTGTGTCTGTTTTAAGAGGCTACTTATTAGCCTTATATTTAATGAAATAAATAGTTAGATAAGTTATTTATGGGACTGGAACTGTAGCCAGTTTGAAATCAAAAAGATCTTCCAACACACTCATCTCCTCACACCCTGGTTTTGTAGAGGGGATACTGAAGTACAGCCAGGCTTGCCTTCTTGCCCAGATTTCTACATAGTCCTAGTAGTGGTCTTGCTGGGTCAGGGGCAGGGATGGTCCAGCTGCTGGTACAAATCGCTTTTCCCCACACCTAGCTGAGTAAGGCCAGGAAGGAACTGCATATTGTGACTCATCACTTTTAAACAAGTTACTATTCCTGAACTGAATATAATGCTTTCTTAATTAACAAATGCAGGATATTCATTTTTCCATACCAGAGCTTCCTCTTAGATGGTGGAAAGTTGCATGCTAGTTTATTTTTGAGGATGGTCTTTTTATTTTCCATTCTTTTCAACGCTTAGTCATGTTTCATTTGGTTCCCTTGAATGCCAGGATGGTAGGTTGTATTAGATCACAGTGATTCTTGTTTTCCTCAGGAAACCTCTCTGGCATACCTAGTATGCGGCAGTAGAGCCATCTGGGAGGCAACGGAAGATCATACCACATGAAACAGTTTGTTTTCCTTGGATGTGTAGCTAGCATCTTAGTAGGAACAAAAGGCTGGTTTCTGAACTGGCAGTGCACTGCAGGGTAGGAGGGGAAAAACATGGCAGTGAGTTTGGGGGAAGGGTAGAAAACATTGAAACTGGTTAAAACTCTTACATTTAAGTAAGCACTTACAAACATTTCACGTAGATGAAAGAAGAGTAAGAGTTGAGGTGAATTCATTAAAACATTTGAAACTAAATTGTTAATGGCACACTTTTCCCATAAACAAGCATATAGAATGTGCACATTTCATATTTGTATTTTCTTAGTTGAAGATAGAAAGAAGAACATTGGAAATTGGGAATATTAAGTCTATATCAAGGAGTTAGATACGATAGGTATTTTGCAGTTTTAAAATATGCATTCTTTCCTTAAACATCAAAGCATTCAGTAAGTTAAAAATTATGAATGGCAGTGTTTTATAAGTTAACAGGAATACAAATTAAAAAAAATTAGTACGGGGGTGGGGGGGAGGATCCAAGATGGAGGCATAGGTGGTTGCACTGTGCCTCCTCACGCAACCAAAACTAAGGACAACAAGAATTTACAAACAAAAAACAACCAGAACAGAGAGAAATGAACTGAACGGAAGTCTGAATACCATACATCCAGACCGGTAAGGAGGGGTGGAATCAGAGGCCTATGGAAAGGGGTCGAGGGGTACTGGCAGGAAAAATCGGTGGCTGGCAGACATGTGAGCAGGGTGCAGACCGCAGTTGGCGGACCCCAGAAGCGCAGGGGCAGCTGATGGACCCGTGGCAGACCCTGGGTGTGGGAGGCAACGAGCAGACCCAGTGAGGTGCGCAAGGCAGCTGGCTGTCTGCAGCCATACATTCCCACGCAAACTAAGCAAAAATGGGCAGTGCGACACAGACCGCGCAACCCAGGGACCCAGCACCAGGAAACAAAGCCTGAAGGCACCAAGTGAAAACACCTATGGAAGTTGAGGCTGGGAGATCCTCTCAGCCTCACAGGAGGCTCCTTGGGGAAACCCACAGAGTCCGAGAGAGTTCACAAGCCCACCCGCCCAGGAGCCAGCACCAGAGGGGACCAATTTGCTTGTGGGAAGCAGCAAGAGGGACTGGAGTCCTGGTGAGAGCGGAGCGGGCACCATTGTCTGCTCTCCGGCTCCACCCCCACATACATCGTCGCAACCCAGTGACTGAGGTGCCCCGCCCTGGTGAACAACTAAGGCTCTGCCCCTCATATGTAATAGGCATGACCAGACCAAAGGGAAAAAATAAAATAAAATTAAAAAGATGGCTCAAACAGAGTTAAAAGCCCCAGAGCCAATTTTTTTAAGCAACTGAGAAATAGCCAACCTATCAGATGCACAGTTCAAAGCACTAGTGATCAGGATGCTCACAGAATTGGTGGACTTTGGTCATAAATTAGATGAACAAAGGCAGACTATAATAAGTGAAATGAAGAAAAATGCACACGGAACCAATAGTGATGGAAAGAAAACTGGGTTTCAAATCAATGGAGTGGACCGGAAGGAAGACAGGAACAACCAAACAGAAAAGAATGAAGAAACAGGAATTCAAAAAAATGAGTAGAGGCTTAGGGACCTCCAGGACACCTTTAAATGTTCCAATATCTGAATTATAGGGGTACCAGAAGGGGAAGAGGAAACACAACAAGTGGAAAAGTTATTTGAACAAATAATAAAGGAGAACTTCCCCAATATGGCAAGAGAAATAGACTTCCAGGAAGTCCAGGAATCTCAGAGAGTCCCAAAGAGTTTGTACCTAAGGAGGAACACGCCAAGGCACATCATAATTACATTACCCAAGATAAAAATGAAGGAGAGAATTCTAGAAGCAGCAAGAGATAAGGGGACAGTTACCTACAAAGGAGTTCCCATCAGAATGCCAGCTGATTTCTCAAAAGAGACCTTGCAGGCAAGAAGGAGCTGGAAAGAAGTATTCCAAGTCATGAAAGGCAAGGACCTATATCCAAGATTGCTCTATCCAGCAAAGCTTTCATTTAGAATGGAAGGGGAGATAAAGTGCTTCTCAGATAATGTCAAGTTAAAGGAGTTCATCATCACCAAGCCCTTATGATATGAAATGTTAAAGGGACTTATCTAAGAAAAAGAAGATTAAAAATATGAACAGTAAAAAAAGACATCAAGCTCACAGTTAGTAACATCCACACCTAAAACAAAAGCAAACTAAGCAAACAAAGAAAACAGGAGCAGAACCACAGAAATGGAGATCACCTGGAGGGTCAGCAACAGGGGAGGAGGAGAGAGGGGTAAAAGATATAGAGAATAAGTAGCATAGATAATAGGTAGAAAATAGACAGAGGGAGGGCAGGAATGGTGTGGGAAATGTAGAAATGAAAGAACTTACCACACATGGACATGAACTTAAGGGGGGGAATGTGGGTGGAAGGGGATGGGCAGGGGGAGGGCAGTGAAGGGTGAAAATGGGACAAATGTAATAGCATAATCAATAAAATATTTTTTAAAAAATAAAAAACCAAAAAAAATTAGTACCATTTATCTTGGTCAGGATGCCATTTTAAATTCAAATGACTTGTATATATTCCTAACCAATAAAATAAAGCTCTGTAGAACTGAGGAAAAGCTTCTGCAGTCTAAAATTTTGTATTTTAGGAGAAAACAAAAGTGAAATCAGTACTTACAAGATGCTGTGTTGAGTCAGTCCATAATATTTCAAATTGATTTATTATTAAGAGAGCATTATATTAGACAAAGCGTTCTTTAAGTGACACCACAGAGGCAGACGATGTTTTCCTGAATCTTTCATGGCAGTCATAGAACAGTGGATGAGAAGAGTCAGCATGAAAATTGTTTCTGTATATCTGACTGAATTGGGGCTCTCATGGAATAATGGCTTTCAAATGTTTTTTTTTTTTTTTTTTTTTTTTTTTACAGAACCTACAGGAAGGTAGTTCACACTGTGACATTTCTGTATTTATTGATAGATGTATATCAAATACTGTCTCATGATCAATATCTACCTTTTATGCATTATGTTCTGACATCTCCCCTTCCATTCCATTCTATTGAAAAACACTGGTCATGACCCACTAAATTGATTTTACAATCAACTCACGGGTCATGGTTTGTGGTTTGAACAACATTGATGAATTTGAATTGTTAGCTTTGTTTGCCAAAAATATTCCAGGTACACAATGGATTTATGTCTCCTAATCCTACTGTGGTTCTGGTCAATAACTTCAGTGAAAATTGGCATATGTTTTTGGACTGGAGTATTTAGTTTCTGTTGGAGACCTTCCAAAGCTCTTGACCTCTGCCATGGGAAGTGGCTGTGCTCCTCAGAGTGGGTCCCGAGTAGAGGAATGTGGAGCAGAGCTCTTAACTAGCCCATGGAAGACATAGAGTATGAATACAAAAAAAAACTTTGTTTTTATAAGGCACTACAATTTTTTTTGTTACACAGCATACCCTAATTTCTCCTGATTGGTAGAGGGTAGTTCATTTATGTATTCTGCTGGTGGTGGGAGAGAGTTTTGTTCTGGAATCTTAACTTTGCCTGAAAACATATACAAGTTTAAAAATAAGTTTATTATTTCTGGTTATAAAACAATATGTGTTTTTTGGTATAAAAGTTTGGAAAATATGAGAAAGCATAATGAAAAAATATATATTTGTAACACTACTATTTGGAAGTTACAACTTTTGACATTTCTATTGAAAAAAATATTTTACTCAATTACTTTATAGTTTTGTGTTTTGCTTTATCTCTTACTGTTTTTTAATGTCATTAAATATCCTTGGAACACATGAATTTCATGCCCCTCTGGTACTTCATTATATAGATGAACCAGCATTTATTTAGCTATTCTTGTAATATTAGACATTTGTATTGTTCAATACAAAGAGTTTTAATGGTCTAAAGTCGTAGCCCTTGGCACTCAACAGCAAATAGTAAAGCTGGGAGGATCCACATGCACTCACTCTGCTCAGCATCAGCTGCCCCTCCCCAATGCCTGTTCCTGGCACAGGGAGAGCCCACATATTCTGCTGCCAAGTAAACAATTTCATGTGGGCAGATACATCATGGAAAGCTTCTACTCAATTTTCTAACAACTAAGAAGCTTTTTATTTCCTCTTCTCCATCCCCCAGCAAACAAATTTGGATTTTCTTCTGAGTTCTTTCTTTCAGGAAAGGTCATTGCCATCTACTAGATGCATAAGCCAGAGAGCCAGGGTCATTCTCGTCTCTCTCCTCCACATGGACATAATCAGTCAAACTTGGCTTGTTTTAACTCCTGAATCTCTCTCAACTCTATTTCCACTCCCCTGTCCTCCCTCAGGCCCATACTGCCTCTCACAGTCTTCCCTGTTTTCCTTGCACATTCCCCCTTTTGCTGCTATAGTGAGCTTTCTAAACTGAGGGTGAGAATGCCATTCCTTGCCTGTAGTCCCTCTGTGGAATCCTAGGGTGAGCTTTAAAGACAAAGTCCATTCCTCTTCACTTGATTTAGAAGGCTCTATGATTTGTTTCCTGAGTACCCTCTCAGTCATTGTCATTCTTTTCCCCGAGTGCCTGCTGAATTGTGTTAAAGTCCTAACTTGTTAAAGCCCTATAAGGAGATAATTAGGGTTAAATGAGATCATAAGGAGGGTGGGGCTCTGATACCATTGGATGATAGGATTAGAGCTGTTTTTTAAAATATATTTTATTGATTATGCTATTACAGTTGTCCCATTTTTTCTCCCCTTTATTCCCATCTGCCCTGTATGCCCCTCCCACCATCATTTCCCTGCCTTAGTTCATGTCCATGGGTTGGACATGTATGTTTTTTGGCTTCTCCATGTCACATACTATTCTTAACCTCCCCCTGTCTATTTTGTACCTACCATTTATGCTTCTTATTCCCTCTAACTTTTACCCCATTCTCCCTGCTACCCCTCCCCACTGATAACTCTCCATGTAATCTCCATTTCTGTGATTCTGTTCCTGTTCCAGTTGTTTCCTTAGTTTTTTCTTTTAGTTCAGTTGTTAGTAATTTTGAGTTTGTTGTCATTTTATTGTTCATAGTTTTGATCATCTTTTTCTTAGATAAGTCCCTTTAACATTTCATATAATAAGGGCTGGGTGATGATGAATTCCTTTAACTTGACCTTATCTGGGAAGCACTTTATCTGCCCTCCTATTCTAAACGATAGTTTTGCTGGACAGAGACATCTTGGTTGTAGGTCCTTGCCTTTCATGACTGTGAATACTTCTTTCCAGCCCCTTCAGCCTGTAGGGTGTTTTTTGAGAAATCAACTGATAGTCTTATGAGAACGCCTTTGTAGGTAACTATTTCCTTTTCTTTTGCTGCCTTTAAGATTCTCTCCTTATCTTTAATCTTGGGTAATATAATGATGATGTACCTTGGTATTACTTCCTTGGGTCTTTTTTGGGACTCTCTGAGCTTCCTGGACTTCCTGGAAGTCTATTTCCTTTGCCAGACTATGGAAGTTCTCCTTCACTATGTTTTCAATTTCTTGGTGTTCCTCTTCTCCTTCTGGCACCCCTATGATTCGGATGTTGGAACGTTTAATATCCTGGAAGTTCCTGAGCCTCCTCATTTTTTAAAATTCTTGTTTCTTCATTCTGTTCTGGGTAAATGTTTATTTCTTCCTTCTGTTCCAAATTATTGATTTGAGTCCTGATTTCCTTCCCTTCACTGTTGGTTCCATGTACATTTTCCTTTATTTCACTTTGCATATTTTACTTCTTCCTCTATTTTGCAACCATATTCAACCAATTCTGTGAGCATCCTGATTACCAGTGTTTTGAACTGTACATCTGATAAGTTGGCTATCTCTCATTGCTTAATTCTATTTTTGGAGCTTTGATCTGTTCTTTTATTTGGACCATATCTTTTTTTGTCTCGGTGCACCTGTTATGTTGTAAGGGGCAGAGCCTTAGGTATTTGCCATGACAAGGCAACCCACATCACTGTGTTGTGGTGCTATATGTGGGGAAGGGGTCTCAGAGGGAACAGTGCTGCTTGCTCAGCTCTCAGCCAGCTTTCAGTCACTTCCTCTACTACCCACAAGCAAATTTGGCCTATCTGGTGCTGATTCCTAGGTGAGTGGGCTTGTGTAAATTCTAGGAACCTGTGGGTTCCTCCAATGACCTCTCCTGTGGGGCTGGAAGTTTCTCCCACTACTGCAACATGCACAGGTTTTTATAGCCAGAGGTTTTAAGGCTTAATTCTCCTGTTCTGGAAACCTGGGTTGTGTGGTCTGTCTTGTTCCCCAGTTGTTCCTCCCAGTTTATACTCATGCATATGTGGGACCACACACCCAGTCCTCCAGCTACTGCCTTGCTGCACATCTTCTCCACCTCAGCTGCCCATCTCTGCCCCTCCTACCAGTCTGCATGAATGTTTCTTCTTAACTCCTTGGTTGTCGGACTTCTATATAATTTGATTTTTTGGTAGTTGTGGTTATTTTTGGTTTTTAATTTTGTTGTTGTCCTTCTTTTGGTTGTACAAGGAGGCAAAGTATATCTACCTATGCTTCCATCTTGGCCTGAAGTTCAATTAGAGGTTCTTATGAGACACCAGGGTACTCTCCCCCTCACCCCAACACACACACACACACACACACACACACACACATGACCTAGTGAGGAAACAGCCAACAATATGGTGGCCCACCTACAGAGAGGTCTCACCAGAAATGTACCATGCTGGCACCCTAATCTTGGAGTTCCCAGCTTCCAGGAGTGTGAGAAAATAAATGTCTGTTGTTTAAACCCCTCAATCTCTGGTATTTTGTTATGGAAGCTCAACCTGAATAAGACGCTACTCATCACTCCCCACAGATACTTCACTACAGAAATCTTTACTTCAGAAATGCTGTTTTACTAAGAACACCCTTGCTCTTTAATGTCTCCAGGCAAAATCAGGTACTATCTTCCTATTCTCAGGTTACCTACATATCCCTGGTTTTCCTTCAAGTCACAGGTCAAATTCTACCTCCTCTCCATTTGCATATTCATTTCTCTGAGCCCCACTTGCACCTTGCACACACTTCCATTAAATCTCTACTGTTTTGTGGTCACTGTGG
The DNA here is from genome assembly GCF_004126475.2 of Phyllostomus discolor. NCBI lineage: Eukaryota > Metazoa > Chordata > Mammalia > Chiroptera > Phyllostomidae > Phyllostomus > Phyllostomus discolor. The sequence goes on along the minus strand of NC_040906.2, from coordinate 127,238,385 downwards.
GTTTGACAACTTTCCACTGAACCCTCCATTTCTTAAGGCCATTAACTAGCTTTTTCATCTTGTAGCCCCAATGCTCAGCACAGTGACTGAAAAATAATAGGTGGTCATAAATATTTTTGAATGAACAGACAAATAATAGTGGTGAAGTAGTTATTCATGTATTAACTTTTATCTGTGGAAAACCTTTTTCTACTCTCTCACAATCCAAACAAGCCAAGCTTCATGTATTCTTATCAAAATCAGCTGTAAAGACAGGATTTGAAATTCATTAACTCTGAAGTATAAATAACTGATAACTGTTTATGTCTCCCAAGGGCATTTCAATTTTAACAGTGATACAATTTTTAATCTAAAGAAAGAAAACTTTCTTGGTGGAATTTCAGGCTTAACCAGCATATGGGATTGGTTTTAATTGAGGGTAGAGGTAGGGCTTAAGAAGTTTTCTTTGCTCAAAATTCGTACTGCATAGGCTCTGCCTAAACATGAGGGCAGGTCTGTCACCTGCTGGCTCACAGAATGAACTGTTATGTCCAATTACACAGCAAATTCACTTTTGTTTCTATTGCACAGCACAGATTATAGGAACTTCACATCTGGTAAACGTTTGCTCATAAAATCTGCATCTGCCAGAAACTGTGGTTTCCTGGTACATCCCAGTAACTCTGAGTCAACGTCATGAAGCCAGCATTGCAGAGCTTTGGTAGTTTGGAACTGCATTCTACTTTTAATTATTGAGAATGTTGCTCTCTTAGTTCCTTTGAAGACCTTCTGTGTTACCATTATATAGCCTTGGAACCACACTCTGGTGATTCAAAGTCCATTTACCTGTGTGTGAGCTCCTTCTATTGAAGTCATCCCACAGGGATGAGACTGTTAGAATTCATAAAAAAAAATCACACCAGTGTTCCCCAGTTTTTCCAAAATGACCCCTTTCTATGTCTGATGGTTCATTAAAAGTTTCATTCTCACACTGACTTAAAATCCTACCTAATTTAGTTTTGTCACCTTATTCTGCTCTTGATAGAAGTGAGGAACATCTGATTTTTATATAAACTGCAATAATACTAAAGAAACCAAGCAGTCAATTCTCCCATAAAAGTTAAGCAAACCAAAGAACACTATCACAAATAAGTTCAAGTTGAATTAAGTTGGGAAAATGGGGTTTTCTGAATACAACATGACTCAAGACCGACCTGCTAGTTAGACTAGAAGTCTGAGATTTTGGTATGTTGTTTGTATTCTCAATATTTCCAATGAATTCTGTCCTGAAAAGCTAGATCACATTAATATAATTGAAGAACTAGTTTATTTTATATTGTTTTAATTTGGAGGCAGTTAAAACATTTCGTGATAGTTATCTTTTTCTTTGAGGATTATGAAGGAGAGGGACAAATATTTATCTCCTGAAAAGTGGAGTCATTTAGAAGAGTGACATTTGGTAAAAAGTTACCTTTTAGTTTCTAGAAAGGAATGATATGGTCTTCTTATTGTTGTAGGTGAGGTGATCAAAGTGATTTATCTTGGTATAAAATTGACTGTAAAAGCTACGTGGTTGGGAATTCAGCCATGCTTGATGGTTTCAGTATTTTCCTGTTAGTGAATAAATTAGCCACTAGTAACATTTCTGATGTTGGGTTTATAAAGTAAAATTTGAGCCCTGACCAGTGTGGTTAACTTGGTTGGAGTGTCGTCCTGTAAACTGGAAGGTCGTGGATTTGATACCCGGTCAGGGGAGTTACCTAGGTTGCAGGTTCTGTCCCCAGATGGGGCACTTACAGGAGGCAACCGATCTATGTTTCTTTCTTTCTCTCTCTCACCCTCCCTTCCCCTCTCTCTAAAATCAATAAGCGTGTCCTCAGGTGAGGATTAAAAGAAATAAAAAACACACAAGATAAAAAGTAAAATCTGATACATATGGATTCTTTAAACTGTTTAGTATTTGTGGATTCTTAGGAAGAGTATTTGAAATAAGGTGCAAAAAGGAGATCACAAATTAACAGGCATAATACTGATTGTAACCTCTATAAGTATACACACCTTAAAAAGATAATATGCTCTGTTAAATGATTAGTTTTTTAAAATTTAAAGGTTATGAATGTGTCTAAAAATTTCAAAATTCTGCTTGTAGTTCATGTCAGTGACATATCCCTGTGATTTGAGGTCTTTTTCTTTAAAGTGATCTTTTTGTGTGGAAGTCCTCAAATTTAAAGATTTAAAGATTTTAAATGATGTATATTATTTTATTTTTATCGAGTACCTCAAAGCGGCACCTCATTGGCCAGGGACAAGTTGCAAAATTTAGGCAGCTAACTGCCGGGTCGCTGCTGTTGGAGTAGCTTTTGGTTGCTGTCATTCAAGCAAGTACCATTAGTTCCCTCTGTACTGGAGCAGAGAATTTGGTTACTTAAAGCTTTTAAGTGTCTTTACTGATGAACCATAGCAATCACTAAAAGTGAAATTCTGCAAAGTGTTTCTCAAATTTGGACTCACTGCCTCATTCACTATTAGGTGTTCTGAATCAGTGACGATCAGTTCATCTAGTGCCGTGGCTTTCAACCTTTTTCATCTCATGGCACATACAAACTAATTACTAAAATTCTGCGACATGCCAAAAAATATATTTTTGCTCATCTGACAAAAAGATAGGTATAACTTTGATTCATTCATACAGATGGCTATTGTTGTGTGGGCTGTTGTCATTTTTTTTTATCTGACAACCTAATGGAAAAGAGGTCAGTGCCCCTGACTAAATAAATAGTCAGGTGTTGTATGTTTTAAAAATGCTTGTGGCACCCTGGTTGAAAATTGCTGATCTAGTGGTTAGGTAGTTTCTTAGTAGCTCAGGGTCTCAAAATGATTTAACGAAATGGCTATTTAGTGCAGAGAAAGATGTTTGTTTTAGAAGCCTTATTGTGACTTACATGACGTTAAAGGAAAATGGAATATTTTAAGGGTTTTGTGGGGGGAAATTTAAATTGTGGCTTTGAAAGAGTCAGTGATGTTTACACTAAGTTAGTGGTTAGAGTGATCATTTTTAGAGTTTTGAGAAAAGGGAAATCTCTGATTTTTTTTTCTGAAGAGTTAGGACTTTGTCTTTTTTTTTCCTGTTTATTGACTTAAGTATTTGTTTAATGTTAAAATTTACATTGCATGGTATCTTACTTAAGAGTCTTGCTATTCTTCATTATTATCAGTTTTGAAAGAGGAAACATGGCTGGTGTGATTTGGTTCACTAGTTGTGGTAATTAAGCAGTACTTTTCATTAAATATATTTGAATAATAGAGTTACATAGAATGGTATACTACACTGTTTATAATAATTCAGCATGACTATCCAAATGAAATCTGCATTGTTTTCATCAAATCATTCATAGTGATGTACTTTTTCCAGTAGGGGACTTGATAAAATATAACAATGTCAGGTAAATAGCAGCCTATAGTGTAACTATTTTTATGTTTTGATTCAGTCATATCTGCTGATTTTAAGAGACATCCTTTTTTGGAGGAGGGAGTATTAAGTATGATTTTTCTTTATGTCTACTATGTTCCAAAGAGATTGAGACTGGTTCAGTAGCAGTCACTTATTGAAATAAGGCATGTGGACATCAGAATGGAAAGTATTAAAATAATATTTTTTGTTTTAATTTTATCGAATGCAAAATGTACTTTTTATCAAGTATGTTTACCAAAAACATACTGGAACATACTTTTGCTAATGAAGGTTGTAAATCTATATAACATGTAAGTAGTGGAATTCTGTTATACATAGTGACTTGACCTTTTCACTTAACATCTGCACTTATGGTGTATCTAATTTGTTTATTTCAAGAACTTGGAAGGGTCTGAGAGTTTTACCTTACTTGCAACCTAACAAGTTGACAGTGTTAGGCTAGCAGACAGGAAAACCCTGGGTCAGAGACAAAGGACTTGAGTCACGATGAAGCAGACAGCATCAGCTTCATATTGCAGCATTTCCTCTTATCCCCCAAGGCCCAGGAGGTTGATGTGGGCACTGCTAGCAAACATGTCCAATGTTTTTACTGGAGGAAGAAATCTTTATTATACTAGTTAGGAAACAAATCTGCCATTGTCCCAAGAGGGAGGCACTATCTATTATCTATATCCCAAGGCTGTTTGGGAGATCTAGCATCCTTGGAAATAGTCTGGAACAAAAGCTGATCCAGGAGGCACAGAAACATGATACAAAATTGTCTTCCAAGACTTTACAGTTGAAAAGTTAATTAAAAATGGAAAAATTTTAATATATATTGTATGTTGGCTAATGTAGTTCCTATGAGGTAGAAACATTTTTGGTGATTGTCAAGAGAAACCATGGTGCATTTTGTTACCCTGGCAACAGTGAATATCACATTCCTGAGCATCTTTGATTTAAAGGGAGTGTACCATGACTGCATCATGCCAGTATGGTTTTTCACTAATTAAAATTTTTATATGCTTTTTGATATTAGAGTTATTACTTTACCTGTGAAAAACAATTATAATAACTGTACTTATCATCAGAAACCATTTACTGGTGGCCTCCAGAAAATTTTAATGCACTTTGTGTATATAAATATATATATATATATATACATATATATGTGTATACTGTGTGTGTGTGTGTATATATATAGAGAGAGAGAGAGAGAATGACATAAACCTAGTACCCAAATTGTTAGAAGAATTTCAGATATTTCTTATTTTTAAAGTGTAATGATATAGTTATTTGGAAAAGCAAATAAATTGGTATTTCTGTTAGGCCTGTTATAGAGTGAAGAATATTACTCATGATATTCAAATAAAGCATGAGTAAAAATATGAAATAAGAAAGTAACCTATCTTCATATTGCCTTCATGGAGGGTATTTTTACCCTTCAGTGGAAAGGGAAAGATAAATTCAAGACAATAAGTGCCTTGGTCTGATAGCTCAGTTGGTTCGAGTGTTGTCCTGATATGGCAAGGTTGCGGGTTTGATCCGGTCAGGGCACATACAAGAATCAACCAATGAATACGTACATAAGTAGAAAAACAACTCTCTCTCTCTCCCTCCTTCTCCCTCTCTCCCCCCTCCTGCCTCCCCATCCTCTCTCTCTCCCTAAAATCAATTTTTAAAGGACAGTAAGTTATTAACAAAGGATATAGAAAGAAAACATTGCCATTCTTCCCTCTACTGATATCGCCATCACTATCAGCCATTCTTCTAATAAACACAAATGATATATAGACTGATTTTCATGGAATAATAATATTGGTAGCACTACAGTTTATCCTAGAAGACAATGGCCCAGTGGCCATTGGCTTGATCAGGGATTGCAAAAGTTTTTTTTTTTTCTGAAAAGACCAAGGTTATCTCTTTAAACCTTCTCAGAAGCATTTAATAAAAAAATATATGAACCACTTACATGAGATCTCTTATCTCTTTGGTATGAAATCGAAAATATAAAGAATGGGAAAAGTGATGGACATAGAATTAGTCCACTCACTTACCATTGCCAAAATCATCATGTATTTAGGCTTAGTTTTTTTGGAGTTTTGGGGTTCTGATCCAGAGCCACTTTGAAACTATGCCAGTACCTCCCTGGGAATCCCTTCTTTTTAAAATCTATGAGCTTAATCTGGATGAAACTATATCCAATTGATAATCACATGAAAATCCGCTAGGCTGAAAGCCAAAGGATCTTTTTGTACACGATTTTTTTCTGAACCTTAAACATAACCAGATGAATTTTCTTTTAATACTATCCTACTCAAGTGAATTAAATGAATGATTTGTCTTCTAATGGAAAACCTGCACTTTATCACAGAGATAGATTATATGCCCTAAACTTTACTCCCTAGGGAGGCAGGACCCCTTTTGTGTTATATTCTTCCAGTGTATTAAAACTTAGACTGTATAACAATTTCATTATAGGCATGAGATTTTAGAGTTTAGCAGATGGATCGAGACACATGACAGGTTAACCACCATTATCATGTGAAGGAATGAAGTATAATAAAAATCCTCACAAGCAACATTATTATGATGTTTTACAATTAATTGTCTGTGAAACCAGACTATAATAAATGGAAAACACTTTCAATTTTAAAAGGATTCTGTTGTTTATGGCCAAAGAATAAAAAACCAAATATAAGCCATGTAATTGAGTGTGGTAGGTTTTTTACTTACTTTTAGATTTGTTTTGAATGACCTGATGTATTTCAAAACATTTCATTATGAAATAGAAGCTAAATCCCAGAAATATGGATAGTGAAAGATTAGAGTTTATGTTGAGTTTGAAACAGAAAGGCTAACCAACAAATTCAAGTCTATTTGATATTTTAAATAAACTAGTGCTTTTTACTTTATTGCCTTACTTTTTGAGCAAAGGACTATGAACATGGTGGTTGATTACTACTATGAAATCTAAGACAAAGTTCTAATGCAGTTTCATTCATTAAGGCCTTCTAATTACCAATGCTTGAGATAACCTATGTTGATTAAATTGGTGATTTTCAATGGAGTTGATTTAGTTTCCTGACTCTGTCTAGAAACATTTTTTTTGTTCTCACAACTGGAGTGGTATTCGACTGGCATCTAGTGGGTAGAGGCCAGAGGTGCTACAGGCATTCTGAAATTCACAGGATGACCCCATGATAAATATGTACCTGTACTCAAGTGTCCATAGTTGGGAAAACTTGAACTAAATACACAGTAGTGAATTTAATGCATAAAGGAGAACTACAGAATATCAATTAACAAGAGGTGGATTTTGTCCTCAAGGGCACAATTGAGTTGTGTAGTAGAAAGCAGGGTTCATACAGCCTCAGAGGGACTTTGCTAAAATTTCTGGCTCTGCTTTTATGACTAACTTCCTTTAACTCTCTTAGAGCCTTACTATGTTATTGTAAAATAGAACTAATAGTATAGTTGCTACTTTAAGGGCTTGTAGGGCTAAATGAAATTATGCATGTAATTGCTTAACACATTGCCTGGTTCACATAGGATTTTGATAAAGATTAGCTATTATTCAGGGTACTATAAGGAAGAATCTTGTAGCAATTAGAACTATCTTAAGATTGATTTTTTTTAGTTAAGATTGATAGTTAAGTTTCCTGTTTTTAGATAAGTTGAAGCAGAGTATTGAACCACATCCCATGTTCTTTTTGATTCTGAAGGTGTTTAAATGGCATACCACTTTTCTTAGTTATACAAAACTATACCTAAATAAAGCATACAATGGCTGATGGCTTTTCTTGAGTCTTTAGTAACTACAAAATTTTAGGCAAGTTTGACATCAAGTAAGCATAGATAGCACTGATACATTCAGTAATATTAAGACATCTGTACTAAGACATTGACTCTAACGTTTGCATACATGTTTCCTAAGTTCTCTCTGCTAAGCAGTGTTAGTTATTTGCTTGGATTCCCCCAGGCTGTTTCCTGTGTTTGTCCATCTGTTACCAAACTCAGGGGCGTTCTGTTCAAGAAGAGGAGTGGTTGTCTTTAGGTAGTTTGACTTTCTCGCAGCAAGTAAAGCAGACAGAGTATACATACAAAGCTCTCTCCTGGAAGGGAGGCTTAGCTAATGCTTATATACACTATTTGGTTGATTACATGTTGATTTCTTCTTTGCATTTGGCTCAACATATTCAGTTGGGTTCTGGTCAAGCTCATCTGGTTATAGCTATGTCTGTAAAATACTGTGCTACATTTTAACATTTAGCAAGAAAAGTGGAACCTAATCAATAGAACAAGCAAGCAAGCAAAATATAACCAGAGACACTGAAATAAAGCACAAATTGACAGTAACCAGAGGGGAAGGAGAGGGTAATAACGGGAAAGAAGGGAAGGGTCTTCAAGGAACATGTATAAAGGACCCATGGACAAACTCAAAGGGGGTTAGGATTGAGGGTGGGAAGTGAGGGTGAGGGGAGTGGGGGAAGATGATGGTGGGAGAATTGTTCAAGATAACTGTACTTGAACAACACTAAAAAAAATAGCATTTGGTAGTACTGACCCAGACCTTGAGACACTTGTCCTATCCAGCACATCCATTGTGTGCCTGTTGCCTAATACAGGTCATGGCTGGCTAGCTATTTATTTCTCCATCTAACATGCATTTTTTTGAGCACTCTCCATGTGCCAGGTGCCATGCAATGTGATGTTCATGTATTATATCATTTGGCAGGTAGGCAGTAAATGTTTATAAATGTTTTATTGCAATTTTTGCTAATTAAATTTTTGTAAATTTATTTTGGAGCCCACAGTTGAGCTGGATTTCTGTTCTAACCTGGTTTTGCATGAACTGAGATAAAGTTGTTTGGCTTCAAATGAGCCAGTAGTGGGACCTCCACCAAGTGGAGTCCCCTTCATTGACTGGTGCCATTGTCCAGAAAGAGAACACCATGCAGTGAAATTCACATTGTGTTCATACATAGAAATCTTATTTTAATTAAAGCTAAGGTTATACTTTCATCACATTTGAAAGGAGTACTCTCCAACACTACTACTTCTTTTGAAACATATTAATATTTTATAATTAGCACTCTTTATCTTAAAACATGTAAGAAATATGGGCTGGCCCTATTTTTATAAGAACTTTCACAATTAAATAGTATGTATACTACTGAATATGGTATGTTTGCTTAATATAGGAAATACTTGTAATTTGCTTCAGAATATGTAATTACTACTCACTTTCTAAATATACAAATTTATTTTTTCATACACTTAATTCTCAAAAAGAAATGACTGTAATTTATTTTCAGAATTTAAAGATTTTCAGGCAAAAGCTCTCATAATTTTTTTCATTGTTTAAAAATGGAAACAGGTGTGGAAAAGCCCAGCTTAGCCCTCATGTGTTAAGAAGTTCTGGCTTGAGTCGTAAGACACATGCCAAGAAAACATAGCTCCCTCAGGTGCTTAGGGATGGGAATTGGATGGGAATCTTCTGGTAGTCAGAGACAGTGAATAATGCTGACCTAGCACTGGCCCTAGACAGTCATGGAGCCTCACATCTGTGTGAGGTTGACCGTAATCAGGAGGCTCTGTTGATGATTCTGATGGGAATTATTTGGAGAATGAAGAACAGTGTAGAAGAAGAGAGGATGGGATTCGGCACCTCTTTGAATCACCCTAGTGTGGATTAAGCTTTAAAAGACATCTTTTGCCAAAAAGGAAATTCATGTCTGTGTGAGCAGGGAAAGGATATCTTTTGTTGTTTTTATGTTTGGTTGTGCCACCTTTTGGCTCTACTTGGGTAAATATTTCAAAGCTAAAATACGATATTTCTAAAAATAAACTCTTCTCCAAAAATAATAATGTTGGCTTTCTATGGAGTTGGACGATATCTGGGCTGGCTTGGTTGGTTGGCTGGAACATGGCCACTAGTGTGGCGATAGGTCTCTTGTGCCAGTTGAATTTATAGCATTCCACAGCTGTGTTCTCTCCTATGGGAGCATTCCATTTATGTGTAACTCCAAAAGAAGTCATCTCAGAAAGTGCTGATGGATTAGCATAAATCTATCATCATTGTAGAAACTTGAAATATCTTACCAGCAGTGGGTGAGCCATCAAAATATTTAACAGATTGCCTATAATGTGTAAAGCATAGTGGGGCTTAGAGAAATAGTGGCTGTAAATCCTGTCCTCCAGGAACTCAGCAGGTTAGGCAACTAGGAGGGAGGTGCACATACGCAAATGTATATTATCTTTCAGGAAAAGGATAAATGCCTACTTACAATTTGAAGATAATGTGCTGTGAGTATTCAGGAAAGGGTGATTCTTTTCAACTATAGCAATCAGTTGTTTTGCTATTCATATTTCTGTGAATCCTGGTGTTAAAAGTTTAAAAAGGGAAGAAAAATATTATTTATTGGTTCTTATAATAGGGAGAGCCTTTATAAGGTACTTTTATGCCATTTTATCTAGCAACCCTTTAAGGTAGATAGGGTAGACTTATTCCTGATTGTAGAGAGGAGGAATGTAAGATTCAGAGAGATTAAGAAACTTGTTTTAAGTCCCACAGTAAGTGGTAGATAATAATTTAAATCTGTTTTAACTGAAAGCTTATACTGTCTCAACTATGCCATGGATTTTAGAATTATGTGCAGGAAAATACAGAAGTGTCTGGGTCTGGGAAACTCTCCAAAAATGTTTTCATTTTGATTTGTAGGTAATTGCACTGCCAGGTAAGGATGGTGGATGCTTCTGTAGGTGGAGGGTCAGGAAATGGGGAGGAGCAAAGAGAGTATGGGTACGGTGTCCTTGGTAGCACTAGTCTTTGAAAACTAGAAATCTAGAACTACGTAAGTGAGCATAAAGGAGGAGATATGGGCCACCCAAACTCTCAGAGTACCTACCACAGGGTTGCACAAGGGTTTACTGGTAAAGAACCTCTGTTTGAGAATTGAGAAAGGTGGTGGGAAACAAGGCCAACATTCAGCAGTGGATGTCTGCATATATATTCGTCTGTCCCCCATTTATTGAATTTCTGATAAAGGAAAGCACTATGAAATACACTGGGGAGGAGAGAATATTCAGAAAATATCCCTGTCCTTAGAAAGCTCACATTTTGGTGCAGAATGATAGACTTGTGTACAAGCAATTATGATATCAGAGGTCCTCTGCAGTTTTGATATGAGACACAACCCTAATTCTCTCTGAGTGGGAAGGTACCATGGAAGTACCACAAGGCTCATGGTGTTCAGTGGGAGTGGACAGTGATGGTTCTTGAATGGTAGTTGGGGATTATGTCATGAAAAGGCTTGTTTGAGAGGGACCTACAGCTGTGTCCTGAAGGCAATAGGAAGACACTAAAGGATTTACATTTTAAAAATTTAATTAGGGGACATTTGTAAACACATAGAAAAATGATGCAAACAGCAATAAGTCCATTGCCCATAGTTATTCCCTTCAGATGGTTCTATCTTTTAAAAAGTAATAAAGTTGCAGATAAACAACTAAATATCTACCCCTATGCCTTTGTTTATCTCTTCAGACCCAGAAATGTCACTCTGAAGGCTGCTATGTATTATTCCAATGTATACATCTGTACTTTTACCAAACATGTATGTACTTCCAAACAGCACATGTTATTTTATAAATTTTAAAATTAGATGGCATCTCACTGTTTATTTCTTCCTAGAACATACTGTCTTCACTAACATTATATTAGTACACAAAGCTCTAGAATATATTCATTTTTACTGTTTTGAAATAGTTAGGGTTTGTATTTTTGATGAACAGTTAGGCTGTTTCCCTTTTTCTTCTTGTTACACATAAAGCTGCAGTGAAATTTGTCTCCTTGATGTTTCCTGCATACATAGGTATATTTTTCAGTGTGAACTCCTTGAAATAGAATAATGAGATTGTAGCATATGCTTTTTTCAACCTTACTATGCATTGTAAATTGCTCTTCAAAGTGGCTACACCAGTGTATTCTCTTTAGGAGCATGAATTCCTATTTTCCTATATCCTCTTTAACTTTTTTGTTAACTTATTTTATGGTATGTTTTAGTTTACTTTTATTTTAGTTTGTCTTTTCCTATTGACAAGATTGCTCATAGTTTCATATTGGATATTTGGGATTCCTACTATTTGATTTTTTTGTTTGTTTTTCTTCTTTTTCTTCATTTTCTTTCTTTTGTTTATGATTTCTTGTTCATACATAATCTTTACCTGTTGTCCTATAGGATTATTTGTATTTTTCTTATTGAATATAGATAGGGTTTCTTCACATATCTAATGCACCAATTTTCGTTAGAAATGTACATGGCAATTATTTTATTACCAAGTTAGGTTTGTCTCTTTTTGAAAAAACTTATTTTTAAAGAGAAGGGACAGGAAGGAGAAGGAGAGGGAGAGAAATATTGATGTGAGCAAGAAACATCGATCAGTTGCCTCTCTTAGGTGTCTCGACCTGAGACAAAACCACAACCCAGGCATGCGCCCTAACTGGTTGGGATTCTGACTGGTGACCTTTCGCCCTGTGGGGTGATGCCCAAGCCATTGAGCCACATCAGTCAGGGCAAGTTTGTCTTTTATCTTTATTATGTCTTTTGTTAGAAAAAACATAAATATCTTTCTTCCCCAATCTTAAAAAAAATTTCTATGTATTCTGAGAGTTTTAACATTCTGCTTTACACATTTAGGACTTTAATTCATTTCTGGTATAGTGTGTGAATAAGGGTACAATTTTGTCTATATATCCCTTCCTATATGGTAAGCAATTACCACAACACATGCATTCAGTAGTTCATCTGTGCAAGTCATTTATAATGCTACCTCTCTCTTATAACCAGTTCCCATATATTGGTGGTTTTGTTTCTAGGATATTTATTTAGACTTACTGTTCTAGTCTAAACTTTGTCAATACTAAATCTTTATCATTATTAAAGTTTTAAAATAAAATTTGATATTTGGTAGTACAAATCTACTTCTCCTAACTTTTCTTCTTCAAAGTTGCCTTGGCTGCTTTTTGGCCTGTTTTCCTTTTACTTGAAATTTGTAACAGGCTGTCAAGTCTCACACCCATACTCCAACACAGGACACCTGGGTTCTGATGAGAATTGCATTGAACGTATGGATTACTTGAGGAAAAATCTTTGGCCTTTATGATACTGTGTTTTGCCATATAAGCCCATTTATTTTTCCATGTACTTATAATTTTTTCCTTCAATTATAACTTGGTTTCATTTGCCCTATGCATGCTATTTTTTATGGCCACCATGAAGAGTATCTTCAAACAATACATTTAAAATATTCTTGCTTCTAGAATAAGGAATGTTATTTGATTTTTAAGAGCTTAGTTTTGCATGCAACAACTTTGCTGAGTCTGTTATTTTATTTTTATGTAGATTTTTAAATTTAGATAATTGTCCCTAATAATGATTTTTTTTATTTGTTTCTCAATCTTATACCTTGTTCTTGTTGTCTTATTTTTCTTACAATCTATTATAGCGCTAAATAGAAGTGATGATGGCAGGCATTTTTGTATTACCCTGGGTTTATTCAAAGAGAATTCTAACACTTCACCATTACTTACTATGTTTTCTAAAGGTTTTGGGGTTTAATATTTTTAAAAACCTCATCTTTTTATTTTGAAATAATGGCTGTCGCATATTTGAAAATAATGAATGAGTGTTTAAATTATCAAGTGTTCCTTCTATGTCTGTATCCGTAGTATGGGTGGGCATGAGATGGTAAAGTCCCAGCCCGTGACAGTGACAGTGAATATAGCACAAATAGAATCTTGAGGATTTTGCTATTAGTTGTGAGAGAGGATAGAGAGAAAATAGCTTTTGGAAGATTCTGATTTAGGATACCTGGGTAAATGGTGGACTCATTACTTGAATAGAGAATAGAAAAAGAGGAACAATTTTTAAGAGTAGATTTCAAGCTCACTAAGATTTGCTGCAACTGAGATGTGTTGGCTATTTAAAAGTTGATGTTCAGCTGACTTTTGGATATAATTATTTAAAAATTAATTCTTGAATGAAAGAGTTAAGTGTGTTCTAGAGATTAAAAAATTTGTGATTTGGTGGTATCAAAGCGATATAGAGCAAAGAGAGTTTGCAGAATAAGGAAAGTAGAGGCTGCGGCTCCGTCCCAGGAACTTGTACCAACGTGGGACAGTAGGAGGGGCTTTGACTGGAGTCTGGAAATAAATTGCTCCCGGGGAGAGTGGTGTCAAGGAAGCCCTAGAGAAAATGTTTCAACTGGAAAAAAAAAAAAAAGCCATCTACACGAACCAAAATGCAGGGAAGTTAAGATAGAGGGCCAGAAAGAGTTGGCTTCATTTGGCAGTTGGGATATCCCAGGGGCCTTTCACAGGGGCAGCTTCAGCAGGGTGCTGAAGGCAGACACCAGATCTCAGAGAGATGGCGCTTTAGCAGGAGGTGAGGAAATGCGGAAGGCAAATGAAGACCTCTCTCTCGTGGAGCTTGCCTGTGAGGGGAAGGAGAGAAAGGAGCATGCAAGTAAAAGAGTCAAGGGAAGAACAATCCTTTTAGAAGTAATTGTAAGTTTCCCAGTTTTGGAATTCTAGGGGTAAAGCATGGGGAGGTTAAAGTTTAGTTAAAGGCGATTATGAGGTAGTTGCTGGATGTGGTAAAAAGCTGATCAAAGTTTTATGACTGGAGAGTTTTAATTGAGTAATTGTTTAGGGATATATTTGCCTTCCTTTGGCTCTTCTTACTTGCATCTACAGGTGTGGGGTTACACAAAAGGATTTCATATAAAGCAAATTCAAAGTCTGGTGCCAATCTCTGTGTAACAAGGAGGTCCTTAACGGTAAAACCTTTAATAAGTGTAAAATAGCACAAAACACTTTAAAAATCATTACTATAAAACATAAACATTTTTATGGCTTGTTTCTGCCTAACAACCATATGCCAATGATCAATGGATCTCTAATATGGAAAAAATACATAAATTGAAAAAAAAAATAGCCTGGCCTGTTCAGGAAAGGATGTTGAATCTATTTTGGTTATCATGATTCAGCCCACAGGCTCTGTTAGTCTGCAACAGAGGAAGTCCTTGTCCCTGCTCTTGCGCCAACATTAGAATCAGAGGACAACCATATTCTAGACTTTATTTATTCTGGCGCAGCTTAGTTCATTGGATTTTTTTCCAATTTAAATGATATCTTTGCCAGGTGAAGTTGGTAATGGTTACAGAAATGTAAAAATATGTCTGTAATCCAGAAATATGCTATCTGTGTATTTAGCTGTTGTATGAAAATTACATTTGTGATGGAACGGGCAAATTTTTCAAGTTGCCAAATTCATTTTTATAGTTGAAATTAGCCAAAATTGCCAACTTAAGCTGGGTTGCAACAAACCAGTTCAGGGTTCCCATGGAAACATGATTTCATCCCCTCTATGAAAACCCATTTTGTTTTTTTCTCCTTTATCATGGAACTTGAATCTCTGCAATGTTTTTCCTGTGATTCTTGCTCCAAGAAAAAGAACACAGGTTTCAAATTAGAAAAATATCCACATTCAACCCATTAAAGTTTAACTCCATGGGACATGGTCATTTAGGCAGATAAACAATGGCTGTAATCTAAAACCTTTCCTATTTAGGTACAACTATGCATTTTTGTCATTTTTTTTGCTTTGTATCTTTAAATACTTTGGCCAACATCCAGTAACAATTATTTCAAGTTATGTTAAAATTACTTCATACTTCTAATATTCTTATTATCTGGTGTCCAGCTGATTTAGAAATCTTCAGTGAAAGAGTTGTAACTTTCTTCTTCTTATTTTTTCCCCATGACAATCCCAAAGCCTGACACAAGTTGGTTCTCAGTAAATGGTTACTGAGTTAGTGGTACAACAAATATTTCAGTGCCTTCTATGGACTTAGCATCATTAAAGACCCAGTGGAATGCAAAATACACAGATAAGATGCTTTCTTGTTTGTTGTTAGGGATCTAGGGAAGGTGAAGAATGAAATGTAAATGCTTGCTACTAACTATTTTACCTCGCATAAACCAGAGCTTTAGTATTTCATTTAATCTCTAGAACACTCCTGGAAGTGCTGTGGTATTACTCTGGTTTTTCAGATGAAGAAACTATGGCTAGGCAAGGTTGGAGAACTTGCCCAGGCTAATGATTGCTGGACTCAGGGTTTGATGACCAGACCTGCATTGGCAAGTAGACTTACTAGTTGGGGAGACATTTCTTCTATACATAAAGCAGTTGGTAAAGTAGTAAATGTTACTGGTTGTGATGAGTTCAGAAAAGGAAAGGTTATGTGAATGGGAGTAATTATGTATAATATAAATAAAAGTGCCATTTACTAAGTGATGAACTCTGTACAATATATCTAATCAGTGCTACATATTTGCATTTTATCCACTGGAATACAATATCTTGCCTCTTAGAATAGTTTCTTAAATGTTTCTTAAAGCAGGCTACACAATGATATAATTATAATTTTGGGTAAAAACCCAAAAAGAATACATGCAAATTGATTTTGCTAATTATCATAGATTCACAGAATGTCAGATTAGTCAATCTTTCTCTTTTTATAGAAAAGAAAACCAACTCTCAGAGAATAGTTCCAGCTGATATTTTTTCTTTCTTTCTTGCCTAAATTCATATGATTGCAGAGTCAGGCTAAATACATTCTTCCAAAACTCTGTCTAATGTTCTTTAAGCCCCATAATGTTTTGACTCATAGATTTGTAGCAGATAGGTATATACCATTAAGTTATAATTTCAGAAAGATAATTGTGATAATTATTCTACTTAAATAAATCTTTATCAATGTGTCATTGCTCTAACAAACCTAGAATCTCTCCTGTAAACCTAGAATACCTTAGAGTAGGAGTAGTTATTGTATTTGCACCAAAATTATGCTATAAAATCATGATTTATTAAGTGGTTTATATTCACTATAGGAATATTATTTTAGGAGGGGCTCTGTTTCTGATAAGCAATTAACATTAAATAATGTATCAGTGGATATCTCTTGAGCAATCATAGAGTCATGATAATTCAAAATAGAAAAATAATGATCCAAAACTTTAAAATTGAATCTAAATACACAGCACATATCAATTATATGAGGCCCTAAGTTACCATGAAGCATTTGCAGGAAACCCTCTGGTGTACCATAGCTATAGTTTGTATATAAGAAGTGTCAGTGAATTGCTTATCACTAATTTTATTGGTCCTTTTAGAATTAAGAATGATTTAGGAGTAAATTACTCAGGTTAGACCAAGTCTCTTAAACCAGGTGGGAAATTTGAATTGCTGCCGTCTTTTTCTCCAGTGTCCACTTGACAATTTCACAATCTTTGACACTCATCAAACTTGGTTAGAAAAATATCAGAAAAATAACTACTTATACAACACCATGCTTAGAATTGCTTTTATTGGCATAACCATTCATTGAGTTTTGATATAAGTGGTACAAATTGAGGTATTTTATTAAGTACATGGCTTTGAGAGCAGGCTGACAGCTCTGGGAGGGGGTTTGGGGTGGAGAAATCAAGAAAAATGATAAAGAACTCATGGATAGGGACAAGCGTGGTGATTACGGGGGTGGGCTTGAGGTGGAAGAGGGTATAAGAGGAATAAATGGGAATGGAAAATACAATAAAAAATAACCTATTAAAAATGTAAATTAGAGAGGGGGCTTGGGGGACTGGGTTAAAAATGTGAAGGGATTCAGAAGTACAAATTGGTAATCACAAAATGGTCACAGGAATGTAGAGTACAGCATAGGGAATATAGTAAATAATATTGTAATAACTATATATGGTGCATTACAAGGTATAATAAATATATATACTGGGTACTTGAAATATGGGCAGGACCACTTTTGTAAAGTATAGGATTGTCTAACCACTATGCCGTACACTTGAAACTAATGCAACATAATATTGAATGTAAAGTGTAATCGAAAAAAATTTAAATTAAATAAAATGAACCCTTAAAAAGTTTAGTTTAATTTGAAACTAGAAACTGCAAGAGGGAGCAACTTAATGAAGAAAAATATATAGTTTTTAGAGAATGGCCTAGTGAATAACATTTGTTAAGCAAAGGCTGGGGAGAGTTGCACTAATTATTATATATATCACACATACATTTAAGCTACAGTTGGTTAATTAGTCTAGAATAGAAACACTGCAAACCAGATGGGTTTTTTTTTTAAAGATTTTTAAAATTTATTTTTAGAGAGGGAAGGGAGGGAGATAGAGAGAGAGAGAGAAACATCAATGTGCGATCGCTGGGGGTTATGGCCTGCAACCCAGGCATGTACCCTGACTGGGAATCAAACCTGCGACACTTTGGTTCGCAGCCCATGCTCAATCCACTGAGCTATGCCAGCCAGGGCTCAGATGGGATTTTTTAATGGAGGTAAATAATTTAATACAATGTTTTCTTCCCTGAAATGGCTGAATGTTTATATTACTATCATGCATGTGCTTTGAATGCATTGCTGCTATTAGCTATACCTAAGAATTTTGCTTGTGATATAATTTTTAGTAAATCCTGGTCATTATGAAGGATTAAAGTAAGAAAACACAAACAAAACAAACTGGGTTTACTATTTATCTTAGAAAAAATAGAATAGAAAATTTGTCTTCTGTATACAAATTCTCTGTTGATCATATGTGTTAAAAATATCTTTAACCACTGTGTGACTTGCTCTCTTATTATTTTATACCTTTTTTCTTTGAATACCTGAGAAGCTAGAGCAAACACACCATCATGCTAAATGGTGAATAGCACCTAATGTCCAGTCCATGTTCAGTTTTCTCTGTCTCAAAAAGATCTATGTATAGTTGATTATTTAAATCAGGTTCTCATTAAGTCCACAACTGTATTTAGTTGATGTGTCACTTAAGTCCCCTTTTGTTTTGATGTCATTTAATTATTAGTTGTACAAGTTTTCATCTTCTAGATTTTACTGACTTTATCCTCTTGGTGTCATTTAATATATTCCCAAATTTCTTATAATTGGATAGATATAGAGACTTGTATAGAATCTGGTTTTACTTTTTATTAGCCAAAAAGAATTTGCAGATGGGAATGTATTCCTTCTAACTGCATCATCTCAGGAGGAATGTCTCATTCTACTTGAATGGCGTTAAAGTAGCTGAGTGGATTCAAGTGCAGTCATGTCTAGTGCATCTGTCCTAACAGTATTCGCAGCACTCAGAAGCCTTGCCTAAATCCAAATATTTCATTAGCGATTGAACAATATAAATTTCTAATTGTATTATTCTCCTGGCATATATTAACTGTTTTATTATCCTGGAATATCACCCATATAGGTTAAGTAGGGTAAATGCTTGATTCTCTTTTGTGTCCTCTAGCGACCTCCGAAGGTGAGGTGACTCATGGTGTATTTTTTATTCTATTTATAAAATTATGAACTCACAGATTTAGTATATTGTTATATTTAAATCCATTGGAGTTAATATTTTTAATGATCAGATTACTTTATCTTTAGCCAATAGGAGCCTCTCAACTTAGCTCTTGGGTCCTTCTGATCTAATCCCAGTAATTTTTAGGACTTTCCTTGCTTTCAGAATGACAAGATTTCTCTGTCTCATATGTCATGTGCCTCAGGCCTGAAATCTGCTATTTTCCCAAAAACCTTGGTTCCTTTTAATGGGAAATGATATTTAGAAACAGAGTTGGGGTGCTAGAGTTGTCAATGATTTCATTCATATCACTTGAGCATAAATTGCTCATTTCCTCCCATTTGGTCTTTTGTCTATGGCATTTGTTTTTGTGTATTTTCCTGTACTGCTATTTAACTTTGCACATAATTATATTTTATTTTCTAAGTAGGCAAAGAAGGTGCATTTAGGGCTAGAGCTCACATATCATGGTCTGTTATCTGCATTCTTTCGGTGTACCATGGATGAATTGGAAGATTAGTTCATTGGAGAACAATGTGAGCTGAGTTGGAGGTTAAAATTTTAATAGCTTTCCTTTGGAGAATTTACTGTCCTGACACATTATCATCAAAATTAGAGTAAAAAAGAAGTAGGCTAATATATATTAATATGAGAGGGATTTAGGGATAAAAAGGGGCTACATTATAAGTGCAGCTTAAAACTACCAACAGAATCCCAAGACCTGATTTCCATGTATTTGCTGGCACAGTCAAATAGTAGACACTGTACTCCACGTTCCTTGGCTATCTTTTATTGGTCTCATTTTGAATGATTGAACAGATATGTGTATTTTTTTGGTTGCTTGACTATTTAGAAGTTGCTTTGGCCAGATGGAATTTTAAATCACTAAACTGCAGACAACCAAGTTACTGCAGTTCACTTAGACTTGTGTGGCTTCAATGGATGCTGGGTGATGTACTCTACAAAGGACTAAAAAAAACAGTCATCCACTCTACAGTATGACAGCTAACTCTGCAATGTGTAAAATAATGGCTTCTTTGAATCCAACAGCCTATTATAAAATGGTAGTTACCTCTCTGCCTACCACGTCAGATTTTTGTTTAGAGAAATATGATAATAAATATCAATTACTTAGTTAACCATCAATTGTTATACATAATGAAGGTGACATTATTTACATATTTTGGGGGGCATGATTTGACCTATGAAATTCTAAAAGTTATAAATATAGATGTATTGTTTTAATGATATCTAGACTAACCAAATTCTACATACATACATATATACATGAATTAATTCTTAATTCTTTTACCATTTTGTCAGAACTTACCCTTCTCAATTCTGTCTGTCCAATTGATGCTTCCTTCTACCAGTACAACTACCTTAATATCAGAAATATGGAACACGATAAATGTGTGTGTGTGTGTGTGCATGTGTGCATAAAAGTGTAGTGACCAGAATTTTCGTTTTCCCACCTTTTCCTGTTTCACAATTTAGTTCAAAGAGACAGACTATAAATAAGCATGAGTGTTAATGTCTCATGACGGGACTATTTTTAGTCTTCAATTATATTTGAGGATTTTCTAGCCAAGCAAACAATTAAATTTTGCGATGGCATCTTTCTTGAAAGTCCCTCCTTTTAAACACTTACTACATTTGTGGTGCCTCCTTATGGAATTGCCTTGCCTTTCTCATGATCCTACTGGAAGATACATTATCCACTGTTCTCAGACATTTTCTCACAAGTACTTATTTTGATTTTTATAAATTATCAGAGATGGGGTAGTAGGATGTGATAAACATAAGGTAAGGAAATGGAAGAGACATGAACATAAAAGGATAATAATTGATCAAATTATTTTTTTCTGCTTTCTTTGAGAGTCAAATTCTTAAATTTTATATAGCTCTTAGATTTTGAAAATGGAACAATCTACTTAATGTGAAAACCTGGCCATGCTGCACACATGCTTACAGCCCTCCATTGGGTTTAGTTTGCATTTAGGGAAAAATTCCAGAGTAAACTAACATGCTACATGTGGTCCTTGCTATACTTTAGTCCCTACCACTCTTCCTCTCACTCCCACACTCATTCTTTCCTGACCGTCTTTCTGTTCCTAGAACAGATCGAACTTATTCCATCTCCACAAGGAAAATTTTGTCTTCAGCACCTGGCCAAGATGCCTTTTTCATGACTTTTTCAAGGATAAGCTCAAATAGCACCTTGTCAGAGGTCTTCTCTGACCTCCAAACTTAAACCAATCCTTTCTTTGCCCTGGCAAGACTGACAGGCCTCTTTGGTCTAGAATCTCCCCCTGCAGCATTTGACTTCTATGGTGCATATGCCTGCCTTCCCCTAGTGCCACCCTGCAATGGATTTAATTGGCTACAAGGGAGGAGGAAGGGCTTTTTCTCTATCCAATTATCTTGTTAGATTTTCATGCACTGGAATCTATCCACTGATATTTCTAGTTTTCTATGTGCTCAGTGTAAGAACCCCCAACCCCTACCATCTCGGCCAATGGTGGAGATGATCTGTGCTCCAGACTGTCTAATGGTAGCACTATATAGATTCACTTAAAAGGAACTATTAATCTTGTGTCTTGTGACCAGGCTAAATTTACTTACTAGTTCTGCTAATGTTTTTGTAGATTTCAAAAGCTTTTCTTTGTAGATAGACAGTCATGTTTTACTTCTTTATATTTTTATTTTTCATTCTGTATATAGCAATGACCAGGACTCCCTGTACATTTTTTTAAAAGTGTTGTGAAAGTATATCCTTAACTTTCTGATTTGGTGGGAAATGCATTTAGTCTCTTATACTTCAATATGTTAGCTGTAGTTTTTTTTTTTTTATAGATGGTGTTTGTTAGGTTGAAGAGGTTCCCTTCTACTTCTTAGCTTGCTGAGTTTTATTATGAATGGGTGTTAAATTTCGTTAAATACCTTTGCTGTATAAATTGAGATGTTCATGGGATTTTTAAAAAGTCTCTTAGTATAGTAAGTTATTATATATCAATTGAGTTTTGAATGTTAGGCCAATCTTGTGTTTCTGGGATAAATCTCACCATATATATATATATATATATATATATATAATTTCTAGATTTATATATATATAAAATTTATATATATAATTTCTAGATTTGATTTGCTATTCTTTTATTATGGATGTTTATATCCTTGTTCATGAAGTATAATAAACTATAGCTTTATCTTAATGATCGTTTTTAGTTTTCCATTAGGGTTATGTTGGCCTCATACTAAAAGTTGGGGAGAGTTCACTCTCCATTTTTATATACTGTATTTTTTGGACTATAAGGTGTACTTCCCCCAAAATTTGGGAGGAAAATGAGGGTGCATCTTATAGTCTGAATGTAGCTTACCTGGCTCGCTGTGGTGGCGGAGGAGGGGGTGTGGTACTTTCTTTTCACGAAATAATTTTTTAATGTTATTTTTTCCCTTAAATGTTTGTTCAGAATTACTAGGGAAACAATCTGGACCTGGAGTTTCTTCGTGGGAAAATTTTTGGTTAAAAATTCAATTTATTTTTAGATAATTTCAATTAGAGGTGTTAAAATAAGTAGAGTGTTTTAAGAATTTGTCCATTTCATCTGCCAACTTTTTATCCTGTTAGTGCCTGTAGGATCTGTAGTGGCCGTCCCCTCCTTCAATATTGACTTAGGTAACTTATGTTTTATGTCTTATTTGTTCATTATTCTTGCAAATATTTAGCAGTATATTCATTTGTTCAAAGAATTAACTTTGTTTCTTACTTTTCTGTTTCACTGATCATTTTCTTTATTTTACTTTTTGTGTTTAATTTGTTGTACTTTGTCTAGCTTTGTACTTTGTTTAAGCTTCTTACGATAGAAGTGCTTAAATATTGATTTTTAATTTTTCTTTTTTCAATAGATGTTTTTTATTTTTTTTAAAATTTTAAATATTGCCCTGGCTGGTGTAGCTCAGTGGATTGAGCGTGGGCTGGGAACCAAAGTGTCCCAGGTTCAATTCCCAGCCAGTGTACATGCCTGGGTTGCAGGCCATAACCCCAGCAACCACACATTGATGTTTCTCTCTCTCTCTCTTTCTCTCTCTCACTCTCCCTTCCCTCTCTAAAAATAAATAAATAAAATCTTTAAAAAAAATTTAAAATACATTTTATTGATTATGCTATTACAATTGTCCCATTTTTCTCCTTTATTTTCCTTTACCCTGCACACCCCTCCAACCCACATCCCCCCACTTTAGCTCATGTCCATGGGTCATACGTATAAGTTCTTTGGCTTCTACATTTCCTATACTATTCTTAACCCCCCCATCTATTTTCTACCTACCATTTATGCTAGTTATTCTCTATGCCTTTTCCCCTCCTTCCCTTCCTACTCCTTCTCAGATAACCCTCCATGTGATCTCCATTTCTGTGATTCTGTTCCTGTTCTAGTTGTTTGCTTAGTTCATTTTTGTTTTTGTTTTTGTTTTAGGTTCAGTTGCTAATAACTGTGAGATTCTTGTCATTTCACTGTTCATATTTTTGATATTCTTTTACTTAGATTAAGTCTCTTTAACATTTCATATAATAAGGGCTGGGTGATGATGAATTCCTTTAACTTGAGCTTATCTGGGAAGCACTTTATCTGCCCTTCCACTTTAAATGATAGCTTTGCTGGGTATAGTAATCTTGGATGTAGGTCCTTGTCTTTCATGACTTGGAATACTTCTTTCCAGCCCCTTTTTGCCTGTTAGGTTTCTTTTGAGAAATCAGCTGACAGTCTTATGGGAACTCCTTTGTAGGTAACTGTCTCCTTTTCTCTTGCTGCTTTTAAGATTCTCTCCTTACCTTTAGTCTTGGGTAATGTAATGATGATGTATCTTGGAGTGTTTCTTCTTGGGTTCAACTTCTTTGGGGCTCTCTGAGCTTCCTGGACTTCCTGGAAGTCTATTTCCTTTGCCAGATTATGGAACTTCTCCTTCACTATGTTTTCAATTTCTTGGTCTTCCTCTTCTCCTTCTGGCACCCCTATGATTTGGATGTTGAAATATTTAATATCCCAGAGGTTCCTAAGCCTCCTCATTTTTTTGAATTCTTGTTTCTTAATTCTGTTCTGGTTGAATGTTTCTTTTTTTTTCTTCTGCCCCAGACCTTTGATTTGAGCCCTGATTTCCTTCCCTTCATTTTTGTTTTCCTGTAGATTTTTCTTTATTTCACATAATGCAACTTTCATTGCTGCCTGGGTCTTTTTTTATACTGTTGAAGTGCCTAATGAGTTCCTGGAGCATCCTGAATACCATTGTTTTGAATTGTGTGTCTGATAGGTTGGCTATCTCTTCATCACTTAGTTGTATTTTTTTCTGGAGCTTTGAACTGTTCTTTCATTTGCGTCATTTTTTTTTTGTCGTGGTGTGACTGTTGTGTAGTAAGGGGTAGAGCCTTACATATTCACCAGGGTGGGGTAACTCACATCACTGCATTGTGACGCTGTATGTGGGGGAGGGGTCTGAGAGGGAACAGTGCTGCTTGCTGGGCTCTCTGCTGGATTTTAGTCACTTTCCCCGCTACCCATAAGCAAATTGGGCTCTTCTGGTGCTGATTTCCAGATGTGTGGGTTTGTGTACATTCTAGGACCCTGTGGGTCTCTTCAACCAACTCTCCTGTGAGGCTGGGAGTTTCTCCTGCTGCCGCCTCAATGCCCACACGTGTTGGCAGTCAGAGGTTTGAGGCTTTGTTTCCCTGTGGTTGAACCTTGGGTTGTGTGGTTTGTCTTGCTCCCCAGTTGATTCTCCTGGTTTATCTGCATGTGAATGTGGGACTGCCCAGTCTGCCAGCTGCTGCCTTGCTGTGAGTCCTCTCTGCCTGGTTGCCTGTCTCAGCCCCTCCTACTGGTCTGGATGAATATTTGTTCTTTAACTCCTTGGTTGTTGGACTTCCATACAGTTCAATTTTCTGTCAGTTCTGGTTGTTTTTTGTTTTTAAATTTGTTGTTGTCCTTCTGATGTTTTTAAGGTAAATCTTTTCTCTAAGCAGTACTTTAGCTGCATCATAAAATTTGATTTTAAAAAATTATTGGTCAGTTTGAAATATTTTGTAATATCCTCTCTGATTTTTTATTAGAGCTGACATACAATACTATATTAGTTTCAGGTGTGCAACATAGTGATTCAACACTTATATACCTTTACAATGTGATCAGCATGGTAAGTTTAGTAACAACCTGTCACTGTACAAAATTGTTATAATATTTTGGGTATATTCCCTGTGCGGTGCATTACATCTCCATTACTTATGTATTTTATGACTGGAAGCTTATACCTCTCATTCCCCTTCACATTTTCCACTCATCCTCCCCACTACTCAAAACATCCGTTTGTGTTCTGTATCCACCAGTCTGTTTCTATTTTGTTTATTTTTTTTATTTCTTGTATATGTGAAATCCTATGGTATTTGTCTTTGTTTGATCTATTTCATAACACTGTTTAGGGTCATCCATATCACAAATGGCAAGATTTTATTCTTTTTTATTGCTGAGTAATATTTCATTGGGTATATACCCGAATCATCTTTATCCATTTAGCTATTGATGGATACTTGGGTTGGTTTTATATCTTGGCTACTGTAAATAATGCTGCTGTGAACATAGGCATGCTATATCTTTTTGAATTACTATTTTCATTTTCTCTGGATATATACCCAGAATTGGAATCACAAGGCTATATGGTAGTTTTATTTTTTATTTTTTGAGGAACATCCATCCATGCCAGTACTTGTCATTTGTTAATAATAGCCATTCTAACAAGTGTGAGGCAATATCTTATTGTGGTTTTGATTTGCATTTTCCTGGTGACTAGTGATTGTTGAACATCTTTTCATATGTCTGTTGGCCATCTGTATATCTTCTTTGGGGAAATGCCTATGGAAGTCTTCTGCGCATTTTTAAAATTAGAAGGTTTGTTTTTATTTTTGATATTGAGATGTATGAATTCTTTATATATTTTAGATATTAACCCCTTATTAGATATATTATTTGCAAATATCTTCTCTCATTCAGTAGGTTGTTCTTTTGTTTTATTTATGGTTTCTTTTGTTCTACAAAAACTTTTTAGTTTGATATAATTCCATTTGTTTATTTTTGCTTTCATTGCTATTTCCAAGAGAAACATATCCAGAAAAATACTGCTAAGATCAGTGTCAAAGAGTTTATTGCCTATGTCTTTTTTTCCCCTAGGAGTTTGTGATTTTAGTTTCTATATTTAAATCTCTAATCCATTTTGAGTTTATTTTTGTATGTGGTGTAAGAATGTCATCCAGATTTATTTTTTTGCATGTATCTGTTCAGTTTTCCTAACACCATTTATTGAAGAATCTGACATTTTTAAAATTGTTCTATGCTTGCCTCCATTATCATAAATTAATTGACCATGTGTACGGGTTTATTTCTGGACTCTCTCTTTTGTTCCATGATCTATGTCTGTTTTTGTGCCACTGCCATACTGGTTTAATTATTAAAGACTCCACCAAAAAACGATTAGAACTAATAAATGAATTTAGTAAAGTTGCAGAATACAAAATTAATATAGAATAATTGATACAGAAATCTGTTGCATTTCTATATACTATTAAATTATCAGAAAGCAAAATTAGAAAGTTCCATTTAAAATTGTATCAAAAAGAGTAAAATACCTAGCAATAAATTTAACCCAGGAGGTGAAAGACCTGTGCTCTGAAAACTATAAGACATTGATGAACGAAATTGAAAATAACACAAATGGAATGATTTACTGTTCTCATAGATTAGAAGGATTAATATTGTTACAGAACAGATCTGGGGTGGTGGTGAACAATATACTATTACTGAATGGATGGACCCCCACTGTGTGCTCTGGGAGTCCTCCCCAGTACTAGGTTTGCCTTGCCCACTGCTGGGGAAAGACATCTCTCAATGGCAGAGATTGGTGAAAAGGAAAGGAATTATTTATTCAAAAAGTTACATAGATTTAGAGTAATGACTTAATGTCTTCGTTAAAACACTGAAGTCCTTTAGAATACATACCAATGCACACAGCCCTTCCTTCTCCATCTACCCAGTCTGAGGTACCATATCTCAGGAAGGGAAGTAGAAGTCCATGGCTCAGGCAGCCCCTCGGTTCTGGCACCATCAGTTGTGCTGCCGCATGATCTCCAGTTAATCCAAAACCATGTGACACCTTCTCATGGCCCACCAGCAGGAGTCCTTACATCCCTTTTCTTCCCAGCAAGGTCTCTCCTGCTTCCTAAGCCATGTGGCAAAAGGGAGCACCTCAAAGCCACGTGGTCCCCACTTACTCCAAAGTTGTGTGGGCCCCAACCTTCCTTCTTTTCTCTCTCACACAGGCGCTGAACCCAGGGGGAGTAGCCTCCCAGTTCCATCCTGGGTTGAAGTCACTCCCGTCTCCCTGGACCAAAGCATGGCCACAGCTGTTTAACATATCCATGAAACCAGTTAAAAGTTATAGATATGTTAAATGACCATGCCAGAAGTTAGCTGCAAAACTGTTGCTATGCAAACCAGCTGTCAGTGGCCCTGCTCCATATGTACCATCCATCCCCCAGTTCAAGCTTGTGGGGGTGAGGACATCCTATATTTTAATATTTCTTGGACACCCTGAGTTCTAGACTCCATTACAAATTCCTATTTGGGCCCCTCCTTGGCTGCACAGTCTTACTGTATCATTAAAGTGTCCATAGTACCCAAAGCAGTTTACAGATTCAGTGTAATTCCTATAAAAAAACCAATGACATTTTGCAGAGAATAGAAGAAATGATCCTAAAATTGATTTGGAGCCACATGAGACCCCGAATAGTCAAAACAGTATTGAGAAAGAAGAACAAAGCTGGAAGTATACACTCCCTGATTTCACATTATACTATAAAACTACAGTAATCTTTTTCCTTGTTAATTTATGG
Organism: Phyllostomus discolor; assembly: GCF_004126475.2. NCBI lineage: Eukaryota > Metazoa > Chordata > Mammalia > Chiroptera > Phyllostomidae > Phyllostomus > Phyllostomus discolor. Next base: position 127,210,581 of record NC_040906.2, on the reverse strand, counting down.
ATTATTTAGAAGTATATTGCTAAGTTTTCAAGCGTTTTGGGACATTCTTCCTTTTCTTTTTAAATTTAATATCATTTTGGTCAAAGAATATAAACTGTGTAATCTCAGTTCTTTGGAATTTGAGGCTGCTTTTTCTCCAGCATAGAATCTATTTTGGTGACTATTTTATGTGCATTACAAAAGAATGTATATTCTGCTGTTGTTAGGTGAAATGTTCTTTGTATGGGAACTAGGTGAAAAGTAGCTGTTTTATACCATTACCGATTTTTTGTCTAATTCAATAGTTGATGAAAATGTGTTGAAATCTCACATTATGACTTGAATTTGTCTTTTTTAGCTTAAATTTTTTTTGCTTCATAATTCAGAAGCTTTATTATATATTTACATATTTAAGATTTTTATATCTTTCTGATCTGTTGCCAGTTTTGTTACTATGAAATTTCTATCTAAAATTCTTATTATTGCCCCTCTGTAATTTGTCTTTTTTCTCTACTTTTAAAAATTTTCTCTTTTATTCCTATTTTCAACTAATTATGATGTACCTAAGTGTGGCTCACTTTATATCTCATTGGGCTTTGTTGAACTTCTTTGATTTGATTGTTTGCAATCTTTGTCAATTTGGTAAAATTTTGGCCATTGTATTTTCAAATATCTCTTCATTCACTTTCTGCCTTCCATCTCTTGGTATTTCCCATAGAGTTCAGATGCTTTGCTTCTTTTATTACCATCCTTCCCCTTGCTTTGGGTTTCATTTGTAATAATTTCTATTATCGACTTAATCTTTGAGTTTACTGATTTTCTCCTTACTGTAGTTGGTTAAGCCCATTGCCTAAATTCTTTTTTGATTTTTTTTATTATAAGCTTTTCAGTTTGTATCTTTTTTAGTTTCCATTTCTCTCTAAAATTTTCCATATTTTTGCACATCGTTGTCCATCTTCTTTATTAGATCTTTAGCAAATTTATTATAGCTGTTTTATAAACCTTGTTTGATATATCTGACATTTAGATCATCTCTGGATCTACTTATACTGAGTGTTTTCTCCTGATCAGTAATCAGATTTTGTTGCTTCTTCTTCTATTTTGTGATACCCTTGGGAGATTTCTTTCAGCTTTTCAGTATGGCTTTCAGCTTTTTGTGTTTCTAAATACTGTTTTTCTCTTGTCCTTCTTTGGCCTCCTGCTTTTCATGATCTCTCTCTCCACTGTGGTAAAGGCATAGAGTGCCTTGGAGGGACTTTTCTCAGTTCTGTTGCTTCTCTTCCAGCCTTCCACAAATCAAGGATTTGTATTTGAGAGAGACCCTGGGTATCTGCACAGTGTCGGGGGTAGGATCTCTCTAGGCTGTTAAACTGCTCTCATCTTTCTTTGTATTACTTGTCTCCTCTATGAATTCAAAATTCATGGGGAAGAATTGCTGGGTGGGACATATTTGTTCTGTGGCTGCGGCCTCTCAGGATTCTAATTCATCTCCCCAACTTTGATTGGTTTCTTTCATGTTTTGGCAAATTTCTCTTCTTGAGGAGGCTTCCCTTTCTGCTAGGAATAACAGCAGCTCTGAATATTTTCTACCTTAGAAAGGATTAGTAACTTTTAGAATTTGGTTCATTTAGATTTCTTTAAATCCTGTCTTGTTTCTGGGTTTAAAAACACTATCATTTTATAATTAATCTGGTGTGTTATTATTGTTGGGAGTGAAAGTCTTGTAATTTTCCATGGTGTAACCAGAAGTGAAGTCCTTGGATGTACTTAAAAGATATATGAAAGTCATGTAACAAAGTATTTATAAATCAAGTAAAATATATCTTAAAGTTTATACTCCATTAAAAAATTAAACTCTATCACTCAGCTTTATCATATAAATATTTTTACCAGATATCCTTTGAGTGTTTTAAAAGTGCAAATCCACAGTTAAAAGAAGAATGTTTGCTACCATTGAGATAATAATAAGAATGTGCTAATGCTTTAGAGAAGATACTAAAAGGAATTCTAGTAAGTATTTTGGACAAAGCTCAAAGTTTTACAGAAGTTTAGAATTTTTCAAGATAATTATGAATTAAAATACCTTTCATGGTCTTCTTCAGCTCCTACTCATTGTCCTCTTGCATAATATATTTATAATGTGGCTATTTGAGATACACAAATTAATTTTAAGGGTAGTAAAAATTAACTGTACTGAAACTTGATATTGCAATTTTAAAATTAAACTTTTAAAATTAAACTTATAATGGATAGGTATTTGTCTTTATTTTTCTAATATATTTGACCCTCTTTTTTCCTTTTTTTTTTAGGAATCCTAAAACCAAATTATTAGAAGGAAAACAGAAACATGGCTTACCTTATGACATTTCTTTGGATAGTTTTGGTCCTGCTTCTCCAGAATTCTGTATCAGCTGAGGATGAGGAAATAAGATCAAGTAAGAACTATTAGTATTGCTCCTTTTTGTTATCAACACATTGATTGTAGAAAACAAGTGTGGAGAGCTTATTAAGGATCCATTCTTAGTGTCTTTGATTATGTAATTTCCTAAAATGAATGAATTGCTTTGTTACACATTAACTAAGAAGAAAAGTTTCTATCAGAGGTAATCTTGAGACAATCCTATGGAAATTGTTTATTCTGTTAACCCATCAGGCTTTAGAATAAACAGTCTGGTATTGAGTTCAGCCATTTAGGAGCTTCCTGATAAGAAGATAAAGAAAAAGTACCAACCTCCTAGAGTGGTTATCAGGAGCATCCCATGAGGTTATCTAATAGAGGTAATGAGATAAGCAATGTGAGTGAGATAATGCATGTAAATGGGCTAGCACAGTGACATCTCAGTAAATGGTGACTATTCTGACTGCCTGTAGGAAGACTTTCATTAGAGAAGGAGGGATAAATTAATGTAGTTCTGCTACCCAGGTCACCAGTTGCAAATATCATACTTCTTTTTAAGAGTTAGCTTATTTTAACATTTTAAAACTTATAAGGGCCCTACTATGATTTAATTTTTGTTTCTATAACAGTTAAATCAGATGGTTTGACATGTTGATTTAACTTGGCTTAAAATTTATTAAAATAATATTTACAGAACTCTTTTATAGTTTAATCCACCCAATACTCCAAAAGGTAGACTCTTTTCACAGTTTTTGAGTGGGAAAAGAGATTCATGAAATTTAATAGCCTTACCTAGTATCATACAGCTTGTTAAAGCTGTAACTAATGTTTAAACTATGCTTTTGATCTTCAGTCCATTCCTTTTCTACGACATCAGTGACTCATCTCCCTAAGGAGCAGGTCTCTTGGAGTGGTATTTTGTCTGGTGTTTATCAACAGCAACAGGTTGCTTTTTGTACCCATGGTCTTGGCTAAACTTACAGGTATGAAATATGTACTCTATGGCTCTGGAAAGGGGTAGGAAGGGCCAAGAATAAGCCTGTAACAGTTAACCACAGAATCAAGTATCAAACAAACACTAGCAGGTCCAGACAATAGTGAGTCTCATAGTATTTAGGAAGAGCAACATTGAAGAGCTCTGCAAACACAACTTTCCTGTCCTTTCAAAACCTCAAAACAAAACAAAACAAAACAAAACAAAAAAATCCAACCCCATAACCCCAGTCCAATGTCCAAAAATAACAGAAGAGCTACATTCCCTTGGGTTAGAAAAGTTGCCTTTGGGCCAAATTTCATTCTGGTGTCCCTGTCCTGAACTCTGGCAGTGGTCACCATGGCAGAGGTTGTGGAGTAGCACCCTTCTGCACTACACCACCACCTGCCACAGAGCACCTTAAGAGTAACATCATAATCGTGCTTACATTTTTTGAGACAAATCCAATCCATGTTTTGGCAGACTATTTTTTTTTCTAGTAACAGCTTGACTTGTATATGTTTACCTGACAATAGTGTTTATTTTTGTTGGTTACTGTGATGGGTACATTGAGGTAACTGTAAAATTGAAGACTCTTCATGTGAGCCTTGTCACCATCATCTCAGATATGTAAGTAGGCAAAGATAAGAAACAGGATGGAAAGAAAAGGAGAGAGAGGGAGGAGTGAGGAAGTGGAAGAGAGGGAAAGAGGGAGATTGATTAATAATTTACTACTAAGGAGGTATAAAATTTCTAATACTGCTTGCACTAAATAGTTTTTTTCTAATACCATTCCTTGCAATTACAATATCTTATTTAAATTATATACAGAATATAAATCACCCTTATTATAACTTTAAAGTGGGCATTTAATCACAACTTAAAGGGGACCACTTAATATGAGTAAAAACACAGGACTTAAAATTTGCTACGTATGACCTTGGCTCATCTCATTTTCTTCCAACGCATCAAATCCAGAAGCATGTGATCCTTATCAGATGGGCCATGAACAATAGTAGTTTTGGTGTTTTGAGTTCCTTCCTGTGTACTTTGTTGGCCATTCCAACTATTGGAGCTATTCAAACAAATTAGTTTGTCTTTTTGATTGTGTTTGTCTCTCATCTCTGGACCTTTGCACTATTCCCTCTGACTAAACTGTCCCCCTCTTTACCTGGCCAAAGCTGTCCTTTCAGATTTCAGGTTGCCTGTTGCTTTCCCACACAACCTCTCTTGACTTTCCACAGGTAGGTTACAAATGCCTCCTAAATGTTTTCATAATGGTTTGTACTTTCCCTAACCAGCCAGTTGTCTGTCTTACTAGACTATGACCTTTCTGAGATATCTTATGTATCTTTGAGGCCAGTATCAAGCATGATATCAGACATAGAGTAGGTATTCTATATATATATATAAAAGAAAAAAAGAAAAAGAAAAAAGTAGAGTTAAAGGTACGTTTTGTGCTGTGGAAAAGAGAGTGAAGTTTTTAATTTTTCTTTCTTTCTATAAGTGCTTAGAACTTGTCTAGGTATAACTTACACCAGAGTTGGTCTTTTACCCAATAGAACTACAAGATGTGCTGATCATACTGTTTCCTGGTATCTTGAAACAAGAATCTTTAAGGATAAACAAATAGCTTCATGCCCTTGAATATAGATTCACATAGCACAAGCTGATGTTTGACCACATTATTCACTGAAGATGAGAGTTCAGACATTTAAAAACTTGCTTTGCATGTAGTGTAAGAGTGATGGCTTTGGTGATCTTGGTTCATTTCACTTTTATCAACTATATTAAAGAATATGAATCTGTAGTGGCTGCTTGAGTCCTGAAGTTGGCAGAAAGTTTATTTTAATGTCTCTCTCCCTATTAATTGGCTTATATATATTTGTACATATTTTAGATAGTATCAAATAAAACATACGTCATTGATAACTTAAAACAATGATATTAATGTATAGCTGAACATCATGTGTTTTTAAATTTATTTTCATTTATTCAATGGAAAAATAGAATAAAATGCTGCTTTATGGTAGGTAATACTTGTACCTACAAAGAAATGTGTAGATATTATGTTCATATACAGCATACATATTTTATTCCCTACTTTTAAAGCTGAGTCATTAATTTTAAAAATAAGATAATTAACAAACTCAACTAATAAGCAAAACAGACAGACTCATAGATGGAGAGCAGATGACAGCTGAGGGGGAGGGGAGGTTAGGGGGTAGAGGGACTGAGCAAAAAGGAAACAGGACTCATGGACATGGACCACAGTGTGGTGGTTGTGGGGGTGGGGGCATAAGGGGACTAAATGGTAATGGAATACAATAAAGATTAAATAAAAAATAAAATAAGATCTATAAAAATTATCTATAAAAATAGAATAATTAAAAATATCAACAAAAAATAGCCCTCATTTACAAAGAATTTTCATGAGCTAAACAATGTATCTTAACAGCTGCTATAAATAGTTACTATGATCTTTTAAAAAAATTCACATTTATTGGGGTATAACTGACATGTAAATTATATGATATTTAAAGTATTCATTGTAGTGATTTGATATACTAATGCATTGTGAAAGAATTTGGTCCATCTGGGTAATTAAAAAATTATATATTTAAAACTTTCTACTTTTTGCTTTTTATATAACATGTTTTCTGATGATATTTTCTTTCACTTAGGTTGTCGTACTGCTCCAACAGATTTAGTTTTCATCTTAGATGGTTCATACAGTGTTGGCCCAGAAAACTTCGAAATAGTAAAAAAGTGGCTTGTCAATATCACAAAAAACTTTGACATAGGACCAAAGTTTATTCAGGTTGGAGTGGTGCAGTATAGTGACTATCCTGTACTGGAGATTCCACTTGGAAGCCATGACTCGGGAGAGAATTTGATGGCAGCGATGGACTCCATACACTACTTAGGAGGAAACACACGGACTGGCAAGGCTATACAGTTTGCACTTGATTACCTTTTCGCCAAGTCCTCACGATTTCTGACTAAAATAGCAGTAGTACTTACGGATGGTAAATCCCAAGATGAAGTCAAAGATGCAGCAGAAGCTGCAAGAGATAATAAAATAATATTATTTGCCATCGGCGTTGGTTCAGAAACAGAAGATGCAGAACTTAGAGCTATTGCCAACAAACCTTCATCTACTTACGTGTTTTATGTGGAAGACTACATTGTGATATCCAGAATTAGGGAGGTGATGAAGCAGAAACTGTGTGAAGGTAAGCCTTAATGTAATTTGGACACAGTAATCATACTTTCTTATGTTTTGGCTTAGCCTGTTGATTCACACTGGTATTGATATATTTAATGTCAGGTAACTTAGTATATTAGAATTGAGGTGAAGACAGGTTTTGTGTTATATTTATTCTGGATAAGTTTTGTTTTTAGAAACAATTATTTATAAAATTTACAGTTGGGAAATACAATATCTGTTATATTTGTTTTAGTTTTCAGGTACAACATGTCTATTGCAGAGATGGTAGAAAATAAAGATACATAAAGAATAAAAATATATATAAACATATAAATGAGTTTTTCACCTTTTTTATTTCAGCCTTTTTTTTCAGTTTGATTGTCTGAGAGTTTATTCATGTGCCTAAGTAAGGATAATATTGTACATATAATTTAATACTCAATTTCATATTATTATATAACATTATATATATATATATATGTGTGTGTGTGTGTGTGTGTAATTTTTCAACCATTAACATGCTTACATTCAGATTACTTGGAGGGGAGAGTAATTTGTGAATCTTTCATTTTTAGCATCATGGGCATTTAATGTATCACATACCTAGAAAAATAATATTCATGTAAAATGGAAAAGCTTTTTTTCCAGTTTACCATCAAAAACTCCAAAAGCTGATTTTGGTTTACATTTGATAGAAAAATTTATAAATGATTGTGGCTTAGGAAAAATTCCCCTATTTTTTAAAGTACTTGTTTAGGGGATATGGTAAACATATTTTAAAGTTTTTAAGATTGTTTATTTAAGAAATTAAGCATTTTCTTTAACCAAACTTTTGAAAAGGTCCTATAATAAGTATAAATAATCATCACAGTTGTTCTTTTTATGAGGCTCTAACTGTAAAACCGTGTTGACTTTTGTTATTTTGAACAGGCAAGAGAGATTTAGATTTTTGATATTTTGTGAACAGAATCTTTGGTTTTGAGGATACATGCAAGAGGTCTGCTCAAAAAGTATTCATCCATGTATTATGAAAAATAGAGACATTTATTAAAGAAGATACAAGAAACATTGTACATAGGATAATGATGCCTTAGCCCCCTTTAAGGAGGCACCTTGGGACCTTGCACAGTTCTCCCAATTGCCATCTGCTGCCCCCTTCTATTTTCCTGAATTTCATTGACAGTGTGAAATCTCTTCCCTTTCAAATGTGATTTTAGTTTGGGGAAAAGCAAGAAGTTGCAGGGCACCAAATCTGGGCTGTAGTGGGGGCTGAGTTACCTGGGTGATTTGATGTTTTGTTAAAAATCCGTGAATGAGACATGATGCATGAGTGGATGTTCTGTGACGAAGCTGCCAAGCAGCAGTTGCCCGTAGCTACAGCCTTCTGAATCATCTGAATAGTTTCTGCAGAGGAACATTCAAGCTGCACACAAAATTTGAAGCAGATGCGTCCCTCTACTCACTCAGTCATTTTGAATGTGTAGCCACACTGTACACACGCTCGCTCAAAGGCATCTACCACCCCCACGGACTAGTACAGTGAAGTCGTCATTGTTCATGCATGCATGTTCCAGTTATTCTTCTTGGCTGCCAGGTTATATAGATGTGGTGCAAACTGTTCTCATTATATCAATAATGGCTGGACTTTTTCTGGAGAGACTTGTATATTTCATTATTAAAATAGACTTGTCATGATGAGATTTCACTTAACATTCATTTTTATCTTAAAATATAAATTTGATTATATATGTCTGTTCAGTATTTGCTTCCTAAGTTTTTTTCTGTAGATAAATGTTATGGAAAATCCATTCTATTTAAAAAATTCTAATGACACATAAAGAGTAGCTGCGATTAAAGGCAGTATAAGTTTTTACAGCTAAATGTACAATCTGTAAAAAAAGAAATCAAATTTTAAATCCTACCAAATTGTTCTTCATCATACTAAAAAAGAATGCAATGTCTTTGTCTATTTAGTGCACATATATGTTTTACAATAGTTACCTATTAGAGTGTAATTTTTGAAACCATACTTATGGAATATATAGACATTTTGTACTTGACTTTTTATACCATATAGGGTTGATTAATTGACGAATGCATTGCTATACTGCCACAACCTCAAATCATGTAATTTATATTTGAATCATTTGATAATTTCATTTTTTAAATCTTTACTTGAGGGCATTTTTTCATTGGTTTCACAGAGAGAGGAAGGGAGAGAGGAAGGGGGAGAGAAAAACATCAATGTGAGATAGAAACATGGATGGTGGCCTTCCATAAATGCCTGGACTAGGGACCAAACCCTCAGCTTTTCGGTTATGGGATGATTCTCACACTGGCCAGGGCCATAATTTTATTTTATTTTTTTAAAGATTTTATTTAATTAGAGGGGATGGAGAGAGGGAAGGAGGGAGTAAGAGAGAGAGAGAAACATCATTGTGTTAGAGAAACATTGATTGGTTGCCTCTTGTATGCCCCCAACTGGGGACTTGGCCCATCACCCAGACATGTGCCCTGACCAAGAATCAAACTGGTGACCCTTTGGTTTGCAGGCTGGCACTCACCCACTGAGCCACACCACCCAGGGCAATAGTTTCTTTTTTTATGACAAATAGTTAACTTCTACACTGAGGTTCTTAGCATATAAAATTACCATTTCCTAATGCTGTTTCCTTTTATGCTCTGCTGTGGTTGATCCAGAGTGAATGAAATAATATTTATATCCTTGTTCCCAGGTGCATTATTTCATCTTCATTGACCTGCTATTTCCGTGGAGGGGTATTCTGCATGACATTATTTCAGGTCCACTTTTTGTTGATGAGCAATGGTTTCTTCATTTAAGAGTCTTATTTTTTCTTCTTTTGTTTACTATTATTTTTTCTTATTTTTTAAATTTTAAATTACAGTATTCAATATTACTTCAATAGTATGAATTATAATATTCAATAATGTATTCAATATCATTTTGTATTAGTTTCAGGTATACAACATAGTGGTTAAACAATCATATACTTTACCAAGTAACCACTCCCAATATTCCCTATGCAGTATTTTACATCCCATGACTATTCTGTAACTCCCAATTTGTACTTCTTAATCCCTTCACCTTTTTTACCTAGTCCCCTAACTCTCTCCCTGCTGGAAACCATCAGTCTGTATTCTGTATGAGTGGTTTTCAGTTTTGTTTGTTCATTAGTTTTGTTCTTTAGATCCCATGTATAAGTGAAATCATACTGTATTTGTCTTTGCCTGACTGACTTATTTCACTGAACATAATACACTGTAGTTCCATCTATGTTGTCACAAATGCTAACACTCCATTCTTGTTTATGGCTGAGTAATATTTAATTGTATGTATGTACCATGACTTTTTTATCCATTTGTCTATTGGTGGACAATTGGGTTTTTCCCATACCTTGGCTATTGTAAATAATGCTGTAATGAACACAGAAGTGCATATATTCTTTCCAATTAGTGTTTTGGGTTTCTTCTGACACACACTCATAAATAGAATTGATGAGTCATAAGGGAAGTTCCATTTTTAATATTTTTGAGGAAGCTTCATACTGTTTTCCATAGTGGCTGTACAATAAGCATTCCCACCAACAGTGCTCGAGGGTTCTCTCCTCTCCACAGTCTCCAAAGAACCAACACTTGTACTTTGTTCATTTATTGATGTCAGTTATTCTGACAGGCATGAGCTGGTATCTTACTGTGGCTTTAATTTGCATTTCTCTGACAGTTAGTGACGTTGAACATCTTGTTTTCTATTTTGTTATTTTGGTAAAAAACACAGTGTGAGGTATACCCTTTTAAAGTACTTTCAGTGCACAGGACAGTACTGCTAAATATAAGCACAGCGTTTGTACCGTAGATAGCTAGGGCTTTTTCATGTTGCATGACTGCATCTCTATGCACATTGAACAGCAAGCCCCCGTTTCCTTCTCCCCACAACTGACAACCACCATTGTATTTTCTGTTTCTATGAGTTCAACTACTTTTGTTAGTTCTTAAAGGTGGAATTGTGCAGTATTTGTCCTCCTGTGACTGGTCATTGGGATTTGGATAGGAATTGCATGGAATCTGTACATCACTTTGTGTGTTATGGACATTTTAAAAATATGAAGTTTTCTAATCCATGAACATGATATGTCTTTTCATTTGTTTTTAATTTTGTTTTAGCAATGTTTTGTAGTTTTAAAAATTTAAGTCTTTTGCCTGTTTGGTTACGTTTATTTCTTAGTATTTTATTAGTTTTGGTGCTCTGGCTAGCTTTTCTAATACTATGTTGAATAAAAGTGTCAAGAGTGTGCCTTCTTATCTTGTTGCTGACCTTAGAGGAGGAGCTTTCAATTTCTCACCATGGAGTGATTTGTATGTTTGCTAGCTGTGGCTTTTCATATATGGCCTTTTTTATATTGAGGTAAATTATTTCTATACTTATTTTGGTGAGTGTTTTTTTTTATCATGAAAGGATGTTGAATTTTAACAAATGCATTGTCTGCATCTGTTGAGACAATTATGTGACTTTCATGCGTTCATGCTTTTCATGGTGTAGGATAGTTTTTGATCCTTTTGATATGCTTTTGAATTCAATTTGATATATTTTGTGGAGGATTTTTATACCTATATTCATCAGGAATATTGGCCTGTAGTTTTCTTTTTTTATAGTGTCCTTTTTTTGGCTTTGATATCTGGGTGATGCCGGCCTCATAAAAATAGTTTGGAACTATTTCCTTTCAGTTTTTGGAAGAGTTTGAGAAGGACTGGCATAATTCTTCTTTAAATATTTAGTAGAATTCACCAGTGAAGACATCTGGTTCTGGGCTCTTCTTTGTTGGGAGGTTTTAGATTACTGATTCAGTATTTTTACTAGTTACAGGTAGGTTCATATCTTCTATTTTTTCATGAGTCAGTCTTGTTAGGTTGTGAATTCTAGGAATTTATCCATTTATTTTAGGTTATCAAATATGTTGGTATACAATTATTACAGTTTCTTATGATCCTTTGTATTTCTGTGGTATCAGTTTTAATATCTCCTCTTTCATTCCTGTTTTTTTAAATTTGAATCTTCTTTTTTTCTTAGTTAATGTAGCCAGAGGTTTTTCAGTTTTGTTGATCTTTTAAAAGAACAACTCTTAATTTTGTTGAATTTTTCTATTGTTTTACTATTCTCTATTTTATTTATTTCCATTCTAGTCTCAATTATTTTCATCTTTCTTCGAACTTTGGGCTTAGTTTATTCTTTTTATAGTTCCTTGACATGAAAAGTTAAGTTGTTTATTTGAGATTTTTATTTTTTAATGTAGATTTTTATTACCATAGATTTCCTTCTTAGTACTCCTACTTTTACTGTATCTCATAAGTTTTGGTATGTTGTGTTTTAGTTTTTGTTTTTCTCAAGATACCTTCTAATTTCTCTTTTGATTTGTTTTTTGACTCAGTGATTATTCAAGAAAGTGCTGTTTAGTTTCTTTTTTTCACATATGTTTGAATTTTCTAGCTTTCCTTCTACCAATAATTTCTAGTTTCATTCTATTGTGGCTAGAAAATATACATAGTATAATTTCAGTCTTCTCGAATATGTTGAGACTTGTTTTTTGACCTAACATGTTTTCCCCCCCTGGAGAATGTTCTGCTTGTGCTTGAAAATGTATAGTCTGCTGCTATGTGGTAGAATGTTCTGCATACATCTGTTAGATTCATTGATCTACAGTGTTGTTCAAATCCTTTGTTTCCTCTTTGCTCTTTTGTCTGGATGTTCTATCTATTATTAAAAGTGAAGGATTGAAATCCCTCACTACTATTGTGTTACTGTATATTTCTCCCTTCAGTTCTGTCAGTGTTTGCTTCATATATTTGGCTGCTGTCATGTCAGGCGTATATATATATTTTTTAATTTTATTTTAATCATTGTTCAAATACAGTTTTCTCCCTTTTACTCCCAATCCAGCCCACCCACCCAACCCTCCCCACTTCCCTCCCATTACCACCCTCCCCTTAGTTTTTGTCCAAGTGTCCTTTAAGTTTGTTCCCGTGAACCCTTCCCAATGTCCCCGGAAATTCCCTCTTCTTTTCCCTATGGTCACTGTCAGCCTGTCCTCTATTTCAGTGTCTTTGGATATATTTTGCTTGTTTCTTTGTTTTGTTGTTTAGGTACCTGTTAAAGGTGAGATCATATGGTATTTATCTTTCACTGCCTGGCTTGTTTCGCTTAGCATAATGCTTTCCAGCTCCATCCAAGCTGTTGCAAAGGGTAGGAGCTCCTTTTTTCTTTCTGCTGCTTAGAATTCCATTGTGTAAATGTACCATAGTTTTTTGATCCATTCATTTACTGATGGGCATCTTGGTTGCTTCCAGCACTTAGCTATTGTAAATTGTGCTGCTATGAACACTGGGATGTATAGGTTCTTTTGAATTGGTGTTTTAGTATTCTTAGGATAGAGTCCCAGCAGTGGAATTGCAGGGTCAAAAGGCAGATCCATTTTTAGTTTTCTGAGGAAGTTCCGTAGTGCTTTCCATAGTGGTTGTACCAGTCTGCAGTCCCACCAACAGTGCACTAGGGTCCCCTTTTCTCCACAACCTCTCCAACACTTGTTGTTTGTTGCTTTGTTTATGATGGCCATTCTGTCTGGTGTGAAGTGGTATCTCATTGTGGTTTTAATTTGCATCTCTCTGATAGCTAGCGATATTGAACATCATTTCATGTGTCTTTGGATTTTCTGTATGGCCTCCTTGGAGAAGTGTCTGTTCAAGTCCTTTGCCCACTTTTTAATTGGATTCCTTGTCTTCTTAGAGTGCAGTCTTGTAAGTTCTTTATATATTTTGGAGATTAAACCCTTGTCTGAGGTATCATTGGCAAATATGTTTTCCCATACAGTTGGTTCTCTTTTAATTTTGATACTGTTTTCTTTAGCTGTGCAGAAGCTTTTAATTTTGATGAGGTCCCATTTGTTTATTCTTTCCTTTATGTCCCTTGCTCTAGGGGACAAGTCAGTAAAAAAGTTTCTGCGTGGAATATCTGAGATTTTCCTACCTACGTTCTCCTCTAGGACTTTAATGGTGTCGCATTTTATATTTAAGTCTTTTATCCACCTTGAATTTATTTTTGTAGTGTATATATTTATATTTATAGTTGTTATGTCTTGCTGGTGAGTTGACCTTCTTATCATTATATAATGTCCTTCTTCATCTCTTTGGACAGTTTTTGACTTAAAGCCTATTTTATCTGATCAAGTATCACCTTCTTTGTTCTCTTTTGGTTATCATTTTCATGGAGTATCTTTTTCCATCACTTTACCTTTAGCCTGTGTGTGTCCTTAATTATAAAGTACCTGTCTTATAGACAATATACGGTTGAATTTTTTTTTATCCATTTAGCTACTTTATGTTTTCTTATTAGGAAATTTAATGCATTTACATCTGAACTAATTACTGACAGGGAAGGATTTAATATGTCATTTTGTTCATTGTTTTCTGCCTTACAGACTTTTTTTCTTCTTTCCTCTCTTGTGGTCTTCCTTTGTGTTTCATTGTTTTTTTGTAGAGACAGTCTTTGATTTGTTTCTCATTTTCATTTGTCTGTCTTATATAGCTATTTTCTTTGTGGTTGCCATGGGGTTTACATTAAACATTATATTGTTATAAAAATCTATTCTTCCTGGCTGGTGTAGCTCAGTGGATTGAGTGCGGACTGTGAACCAAAGTGTCGCAGGTTCGATTCCCAGTCAGGGCACATGCCTGGGTTGCAGGCCATGGCCCCAGCAACTGCACATTGATGTTTCTCTCTCTCTCTCTCTTTCTCCCTCCCTTCCCTCTCTAAAAATATATAAATAAAATCTTTTTAAAAATCTATTTTAAGCTGACAATATCACATACAAATACTCTACATTTTTGCATCTCCCTGCTGCCTCACATTTTATTATTGATGTCACAAGTTACATCATCTCATATTGTATATCCATTAATATATTTTTATAGTTGGTTATACTTTTATCTATTAACTTTTATATCAAAGTTGAAACTTATATATGCATCACGATTATAGTATTTTAGTGTTCTGAATTTGTCTATACAACATTTGTCCAGAGAAAGTTCAGTCATCGTTAATATAACAAGAACTGTTTGTGTGACTTTGATGTAATCTAGCAGTCAAGGACAGTGGACTGGAATGTGCATGCATGAACAATGATGTTTCTTTCCCTTTCTTTCTCCCTCCCTTCCTCTCTCTCTAAAAATAAATAAGTAAAATCTTTTAAAATATTATACATACTTTGTATTACTCTTTGCCTGGAGATTGCTGGATAATTTGATCATCTAATTCAAGCCCTATAATACTTTGTAATAAAGGCCTGGTATAGTACCCTCACTTTGCATTTTTAATGATTTTTTTGTTTTGTTTTTATCTTTTACCATTCAGTCTCCTTATACCCCAACCCCTACAATCACCACACTGTTGTCCATGTATATGAGTCCTTTTACCTATTTGCTCAAGCCCTCCACCCCCTACCCCCCCACCCTAGCTGTCATCCTGCTCCCGATTTATGATTCCATTCCCATTTTTCTTGTTAGTTCAATTTTTCCATTAGATTTCACATATGAGTGAAGTTATATGGTATTTGCCATACTCTGACTAGCTTATTTCACTCAGCATAATACCCTCTAGGTCCAGCCATACTGTCATAATGGGTAAAACTTTCTTCTTTTTTACGGCTGAGTAGTATTGCACTGTGTAAATGTCCCATAGTTGCTTTATCCACTCATCTGTTGATGGACACTTGAGCTGCTTCCATAACTTGGCAATGGTAAATAATGCTGCAATGAACATAGAGGTGCTTATGTTCCTTTGAATTCATGTTTTAGGCTCTTTCAGACATATTTGCTGGGTCAAAAGGCAGATCTATTATTAATTTTTTTAGGTATCTCTATAGTGCTTCCAACAGTGGCTGGACCAGGCTGCATTCCCACCAATAGTGCAGAGGATTCCCCTTTCTCCATATCTTGCCAGCCCTTGTTTGTTGATTTATTGGTGATAGCCATTCTGACAGGTGTGAGATGGTATCTCATTGTGGTGATGATTAGTGATGTTGGGCATCTTGTCATATATCTAGTTGACCATCTGTATGTCCTCTTTGGAGGAGTGTCTATTCAGGTCCTTTGCCTATTTTTTAATTGGGTTGTCTGTGTTTTTGGTGTTGAGTTTTGTAAGTTCTTTATAAATTTTAGATATTAACCCTTTATCAGATGTAAAGGGAGAATATGTTCTCCCTTTCTGCAGTTGTCTTTTTATTTTGTTGATGATTTCCTTTGCTGTGCAAAAACTTTTTAGTTTGATGTAGTCCCATCAAACATTTAGTTTGATGATGTTTGTTTATTTTTTCTTTTGTTTCTCTTGCATGGGGAGATATACCCGATAAAATATTGCTATGAGTTATATCTAAGATTTTTCTGCCTATGTTTTCTTCTATAATTTTTATGGTTTGGGCTCTAGCTTTTAAGTCTTTGATGCATTTTGAACTTATTCTTGTATATGGTATAAGAAGGTGGTCTGGTTTCATTTTTTTGCATTTATCTGACCAATTGTCCCATAACCATTTATTGAATAAACTACCTTTAGCCCATTGTATATGCTGGCTTCCTCTGTCAAATATTAATTGACTATAAAGATGTGGGTTTATTTCTGGGATCTCTATTCTGTTCCATTGATCTATGTCTGTTTTTGTGCCAGTACCATGCTGTTTTGATTACTATGGCTTGACAGTATAGTTTGATATTAGATAGCATCATTCCTCCAACTTTGTTCTTCTTTCTCAATATTGCTGTTGCTATGCAGGGCCTTTTGTGGTTCTATATAAATTTTTGAAATATTTCTAGTTCTGTCAAGTACATAATTGTAATCTTGATAGGAATGGCATTGAATCTGTAATTGTATTAATCTATTGCTTTGGGTTGAATGGACATTTTAATGATGTTAATTATTCCTACCCACGAACATGGCATGTGCTTCCCATTACTTGTATCTTCTTCAATTTCTTTCTTCAATGTCTTATATTTAGGGGAATAACTTTGTATTACATCTATAGATTAAAAGAATTTGAATCTAATCTGTATTACAGGTAGTTTACACTGTCAGGGCTTGTAGTATATCAAAAAATATGAATCTTCCATTCATCTAATTAGATAACCTAGACCCATGTTTCAAGAAAATAAACATAATATGTTTATATTTTATGTGACAAGTGATGTTTGGGTAGTCATTGGAAAGAGTGGAATGACTATGGTGTGATTCAGAAAATACACAAAATAAGTGATTAGTGTTTATGATTGGATTTAGATATAGCTGTTAGTTAAAGGAATAAACAAGAAAACATTCAGACTAATTTTCAATAGAAATGTTTAAAGCTTGTGTTAATGGCCCATTCTCTCCCTCTTTTCCTCACTCTAAGATGTTATGTATAATATTTGTCACCTAATTACATATTTTATTTTCATAATAACCCCATACTTTGTAAATGGCAACAGGCATGCTAAAAGGAGTAAAAATTGATGCAACCACTTTGAAAATGTTTTTTGGCATTATCAGCAAGGGTAAAGCATGCACCTACCCTATGAAACAGCAATTCAACTCCTAGATATTTAACTATAAGAACAGACAAAACCAATCAATCACTAGTTATAGAAATCATAACAGTGGTCTTTAGTGGTGGTGGTTATGGTCTGTAAAAGAAATTGAGGTAGGTTTCTAAGGTGTTAGACATACTTTGTCTTATGTGGTGCAAGTTATATGTGTGTATCCACATGTGCCAATTGAGCTCTCTACTTGAGATTAGGATAGTTTACTGACTATAGAGTGTACCTTAATAAAGTTTTTAAAAATTCAGTAAGCATGATGTCTATTAAAGTAAAGCACCATCTTCTGATGGTTTTATTAATAAACCTGAGGTTATCAATTATATAGTTATCCAGGCCCATCTCTGGAGTCAGGCCCAGATTTGGGTTGGATTACTGACTTGTCCACCTCTGTTTCTTGAGGTGTGACCTTGGGCTAAGTGACTGACTCCAACCTTAGTGACGACATAGACCACATTTTCTGAAGGTTAATATCAGTGTTCTAGAGAAGTTGTGGAACATGTTAAGATGCCTGGATATTTGGTTAAAAAAATAGAGTGCATATGTTAAAATGATATATAACTGTAATATCTGGCAAAAGCTTAGTCTATTTAAATTAAAAATGAAAAAGAAAAGGAGTAAAGAATAAAGCATAAGAACTGGAAACATACTATTTTCTGTATATATGTAAAAGCAAAACATACTACCAGTTCTGCATCTATGGTATTCAGAGGAAAGAATAATTTAAAAAATTTATCATATAATGAAGGCTTTTCAAAGCCACATATAGTCAACAAAAGAAAAAAGCAAGCAAAATATAACCAGAGACATTGAAATTAAAAACAATCTGACAGCAACTAGAGGGGAGGTGGGAGGTGTTATTTAAGGAAGGATTTTCAGGAACCGCTATAAAGGACACATGGACAAAACCAAGGGGGAGGGTAGAAGCAAGGGAGGGAGGTGGGTTTGGGTGGGGTTTGGGTAGAAAGGTGTGTGGGGGGAATGCAGACAATTGTAATTGAACAACAATAAAATAATTTTTAAAAATGGAAAAAAGGGCCCTGGTTGGTGTAGCTCAGTGGATTGAGTGCGGGCTGTGAACCAGTGTTGCAGGTTCGATTCCCAGTCAGGGTACATGCCTGGGTTGCAGGCCATGACCCCCAGCAACCACACATTGATGTTTCTCTCTCTCTCTCTCTTTCCCCCTTCCTTCCCTCTCTAAAAATAAATAAATAAAATCTTTAAAAAAAATGGAAAAAAAGCCACATAGATTTCCATTTTTCAATATTTTTTTCTTATTGTCAAATAACATATTCTATGATCACAGAGGCTACTTATGCAAAATATTTTGACTGTTCTGGTTTGTGCATAAGTGGTTGGAGTCTACTGTTCTCACTGACGTATCATTGAAAGGAACCTTATAAGAATCTGTGTTTATTATGTCCCATTGTCTGTAAGCCATACATCTGGCAGACAACTTCCTCAGATAAAGGGCTGTTGACTCTAACCTAAATTTCAAGACAGTTGGATTGGTCGCTGATAAAGGGTGATGAGATTGTTCAACCTGTAATGAGAAAAGAAATTATGTCAAGTTGGGGCTGTCTTCTTTGTTATTTACCTAATCTTTGGTATGAGGATCTCTACTTGGATAATTTATTTTGGTTTTGCTATTGTTATTTTATTCTATTTCCAATATGATGCAATAGAATTTAAGTTACAATCTTAGTGCTTAATTGAAACAATGGTGATGGTGATGAACTTATGCATGATGTTAAAGTACATGATGATATAATGGGTGTTAGGGAGGCAAATGTATGAAATTGCCACTGATCACCATCGAGGGGTGTGTATTGGTGTCACATAACTCATGTTGGCCTTACATTAAAACCAAGTTCAGTCAGGAAAGTTTGAAGAAATTGGCTGGTACAGATCTGAGCAGCACTGTAGGCACCAGAGATGACTCTTATTGGACGTCAGGTCTAGATCGGTAAAATTACTTAGTCTTTCCCCACAGATCTTCTTCATAGAACTCCCAGTTCTCAATACAGTATGTGACTTTAGGAGTGGGCTGGCAGACAGACAACCTGGCAGTGTAAAAGGCATTGAATACACACTTATAAACTAGGTGAGGTATGTTCTGGAAGAATGTGTTTATCAGTGGCCCTGTGATTCTATATTATAACTAGAAAGGGGTGGCTAGACACATATGATTGCTGTGGTTAGACTCAAGATATATAGACTCAAGTTTTTGTGTTCCTGTTCATGAGAGGATTTAAATAAGACATTTTTTGTGATCTTGATAAGACTAAATAACTTATGAATATACTACTAAGCCCTGAGATTTAATAGAGAAGCAAATATTACTGGACCCCAGCATTTAAAATAAATGGAGTAATCTGTGCCCATATCAGAAAGCATTTCTATTCCAAATGTTCTCTGAACACGACGTGACAACTTTATAGGCTGTGTAGGAAACCATTTGTGAACTTCGGTCTTTAGTGTGTCTTTTTTTGGCCTTGCTCCTGAATGCACTATTAAAAAACTAACTTTGTTTATCTAGGTTATTTTACCTACCTGTTGTAGGTGTTATAGCAAGCTACCAACTTAGCATTTGATTTTCCTTGTAGTTAAAATTATAACTTTCAAAATTCAAATTTTATTTTTATTTCTATTCCCCTCTCTGGATGTGGTTGTATACTTATACATTTATTTCTTCTTTTCTACACAATGGTAATGCTAATTATTTACCTGTTTTATTTTCCTTGAAGTTTGTGTGAAAATTGTTGCTTGGTAATCAAAATAATGGAGATTTGATCAGATCACTGGGGAGGACTAGGGAGGGGCTGTAGGAGGAGGTCGCTTGAAGCAATAGTACACAGTCTAGGACAGGATTGGCTGAGAAACTGAATGCTCCGAAGTGCATGGAATTAAGGTCCAGAATACTTAAAATAAAAGAAGGGCAGAGACTGGCTCTTGGGCCCTCCAGGAAGCCTGGATGATCCTGCTGCAGCTTCCTGTGTTTCCCAATGGATAGATTTTGGGTGAAGGTACTTTGGGCACGGCCTAGGATCAGCTGGCCTTGCAGAGGGTGGCAGGGTTATTTTTCCTTGGGTGTTGTAGAGGGCTTGAGCTCTGAGGCAGAAGCTTGCTATTCTTTCAAAATCGTGTAGCTTTTGTATCTTATATTATTTTAATTTGTAAACTAATCCTATAGAAATAAGATAACTAAAAACTAACAGGGAATGCTAGGAGAACTCAGCTATTGAGGATTTTAGCCTTAATCAATAGGCTTAAGTGATTAAAGCTGTAGGTGACTAATGCATGTGGAAAGCTGTTATTCCAAAATTGTGAAGCTTTTGAATAGACTTCTTCTTCCATCACTAAACCTTTGCCTCCAGAATTTTGCTTGGGGGATGGCATTGGGCAGCAGGACCCCACTTGCTGTCCAGTAACAAAAGTTTGGTAACAAAAGTAGCCTTTTAGTAGGAACCTTTTTTTTAACCTGTCTCTTATCTCTGGGCATATGCAAACATACAAACTATATCTGAGCATTTTAACTACATTTTTCTTTAAATTTCCCATGTGTAAGGATATTTAATTTTTCTCCTTGTAGGTAAGCAAATTGTGAAGAAGATTATTCCTACAAGAATATATAATTACTTAGATATGTTTTCCCTAAAGAGATGTGCCTAGGTACATGTGAAAACATGGCTATATTGTTACTATTGATTTACATTCCTGATTTCACAAACTGTCACATTGCTTTCTATAAAGTTTGAGGAATTAGAATAAAGTGTAAAGGATTTTATTAGAGAAAAGGAAGAACACAATACATGCTTTATCCCCTGCACTTGCATGTGATTTTTGAATGACAAAGCACTTTCACGTACATTGTCATATTTGATCCTCAAACAAACCCTATGAAGATGATTACTCTCACATCACAGATAAGCATTCGAAGGCTCATGAGATGTTATGAGAGAGAGGCTTAGGTCTAAACCTAAAGTTCTTGTCTAAGTGTGAGTTCCTCGCCCAGCATCTTATAACTTCTCTTTTGTAAAGCAAATCAGAGGAGCAGTTGTAATCTGATTATTCTTATGTAATGTTTAACGTATTTTATTTTCAGTTTAATTTTTTTCTTTTGTAGTTTTATATCAAATCCATTTGAAATGAGGCTTCATACATTGTTCTGTATAACACCTCCCCCAAATACTGCCTCATAATGACAGGAAAGATTTAATTTTATTCATTGATTTATTATTTAAACTACATAATAGAGTATTATTGGGAATAATTATTTCTTATTTCTGTTT
Organism: Phyllostomus discolor; assembly: GCF_004126475.2. NCBI lineage: Eukaryota > Metazoa > Chordata > Mammalia > Chiroptera > Phyllostomidae > Phyllostomus > Phyllostomus discolor. The sequence goes on along the minus strand of NC_040906.2, from coordinate 127,189,099 downwards.
TCATGTGGAGGGATCAGCTGGACTATTTCGATCTTTCTCCCCACTGTCTTTCACTCCTTATCCCTGAATGAGAAAAAAGGTTTTCAGGTTAGTGAGTTTGATAAAAGTAGCTGGTAGACCATGTGCAATTTTTAGCTGGCAGGGCCTGCTCCGGAGGTGGGTGGAAATAAATCAGTCCTGCATTGCTGGGAAGGTGTGGTTAAGAACAGTGTACCGATTGGAACTCACTGAATCACACATCTAATGAACACTTCTGTTTGCCTGATTTCCCTATCTTCTCATCAGTTAGCCCCAGCTTACTAGAGGGAGGAGGATATGATGAATTGGGTCCCTTCAAATCTCAGCATCTTAAGACCCAGAGAGAAAGAATATTTTTCCTTTCCCAGGAACATATCCAGTTTTATTTTTATCAAACCTTCATTATTTTTCCAATATTCTATGGTACAAGTTATGACTGTACATTTTTGGCTAATAAATTCATGTCATTACTTTTTATTACATTATAAATATGATATATTTTCCTTTCCTTAATGTTATATAAGAGAGTGATTATCTTAAGGTATATGTAGTGGAGTTTGTTCTTGTTTTTTTCTGTTAGCTGCTTTATAAAATATAAGCAGTCATGCTCAATGTGTATGTTATATGAGGGCCTTGGAAAAATCTGAAAATATCACAAGATTTCTACAGTGAAATGCTTAATAGCATTTCAACCATATAAAAATTTCCACATAATTTGAGATACTAGTTTCCCAGAGAAGTGAAAAGCATATCATATTTTAATAATTTATATAGATTACTATATAATGCAAATTTAATTATTTTCTTAAGGAAATAGTTTTTATAACTATAATTACTTAATATATAATATAATTAATAATAGATGAGAAAATAGGCCCATTTTTAGAACTTTCATGAACAGAAAAGACCCATAATTAATGTTTTTCCCAGAGTGATGGAACCAATGATATTTAAACTGTATAATTAGAAATTATAGAACTGGAAAGAATATCAAGAACAACACATTTTTTTTACCCCTCAAATGCTGGTAATGCAAGAAAGGAATCTTAGGGTTCATCTAGATCCAAGAAATGTAAGAGTTATCCAAAGTCATGTGACTAATTAATAGAAAATCCTGGATGAGAACCATGAATCCTGTCCCAGTGTTCTCCCACCCTCCGACACCCAGCTGTTAGATCTCCTCATACTCAAAATGCACAGTAACTTACAAACTTCAGCATAGTGTGTAAAACAATCCATTACCAATGTTCCTCTTACATTTCTGTTTTATGTTTATTCCCTTTCAGAGGGAGAAAAGACAATTGGGACTTCATTCTCAAATGCTAAGAAATCCCCATGTTTTCTCAGAAAATACATTTACATAATATATTTGTGTGCATATACAGATTTTATAATTCTTACATTCTCCAATATCCCTCCCTTGATATTCTTGTTGAAGTAATAAATGGTTAATCAATTTTTGTTGCTTTTGCTTTTGCTTTATAGAATCTGTCTGTCCAACACGAATTCCAGTGGCAGCTCGAGATGAGAAAGGGTTTGATATTCTTTTAGGCTTGGGTGTAAAGAAAAAGGTTAAGAAAAGAATCCAGCTTTTACCAACAAAGATAAAAGGATATGAAGTAACATCAAAAGTTGACTTATCAGAATTCACAAGGTAAATGTTATGTGTTGATGCAATTGTTTCTGGTGTATCTATAGGTATATTAAGAATTCTTTAAGCCTTATTCATGTTCTTCTTTTCCTAGCAATGTTTTCCCAGAAGGTCTTCCTCCATCATATGTATTTGTCTCCACTCAGAGATTTAAGGTCAAGAAAATGTGGGATTTGTGGAGAATTTTAACCATTGATGGAAGGCCACAAATAGCAGTTACCTTAAATGGTGTGGATAAAACTTTATTATTTACAACAACCAGCGTGATTAATGGCTCACAAGTGGTCACCTTTGCTGACCCTCAAGTTAAGGTAAAGATGTCTGGATATGATTATGGTATTTATGAAGAAACACTGTTGGGTTTATGTGTATTGGGAGAAGAGAGCTATAATTTTACATTTCTGAAAAGATATCAACTTCACCTTTTAACATTGCTTTAACAAAGGAAGGAAAATTGTTTCTTAATCCATACGGAATTTAGGGGTGGGGGGAACTAACATTTTTTTAAATGTCTACCACTAGTTGCCAGGCACATTTAATTATAACCACTCAAGGAAAACCTGTTGTTCCCATTATGCAGACAAAGAAACCAAAGTTCAGAGTTATTAAGTTCCTACTCAAAGTAACAGGGCTAATAGGTGGTGACTAGAGAAATTGAATTTTGGTCTGTTCGTTTTCAAAGTTTATATTGGTCTGTTTTAGATTGCTATGTCTTATAGGATATTGAAATAAAGACATTTGTTAAAACATTAAATACAGACAGATAATGGATGCAGGATTCATATTCATTATGAGGATATTTTATTTCTCATAAAGGAGTATATTAATGAAATCAATAAACTAAAAATGAAAGTGTACTCTTTTTCAAGTCATGTGTTCAGAATACAGATGTGATGATAACAGCAATTAAGTTTTGATCATTATAATTATGAAAGTCTAATATAGTATATAACTTAGGAAATGTATGAGGTTATATATGAAATTATACATTTATATAATTTCTTCATTTGGTAAATTACATTTTTGAAAATTTGTTGCCTGCCATTTTTATTAAAGGCAATGTGCCAGATTCTATAAAAAGTGACAAATGACTAAGGCCTGTTTCTTGCCTTCAAGGAGCTTATTTATAATGAGAAATTCAAGGCTTCTGATATTTAATGGAAGAATATCATGTTAGCAGAGTTTGGAGGGGAAAGTGGATTCTCATACAAAATATGAGGAAATATTTATAAGTGAAATTGTTTTTGGACTGACCTTCAAGGATTTTGATAGAGCAAGAAAAGGACATATTAAGTCAGTGGTTCAGTACTGAGTAGTCATGTGTGGTACAGTTCAGGGTTTTTATTTAGAGAATGGAAATTTGTATCCCCTGTGTGTGGAGTGTAGGATACATAAAAGAAGATGCTAGCAAGGTATGAGATCAGATTGTGGGGAGCTTGAAAGCCATGCAAAAGAGTGTGGACTTCATTTGGTGGATGGCAAGATCCCCTTTAAAGGTCTTGGCCATAGATGTGCAGTAGTCAAAGCAATGCTCTCCTCTCTTTTTCTTTCTTCTTTCATGAGCAATACTTTCAACTCTGTCTTGGGATTGTGTTAGGTCTTGGGAATATAGAAAGTAAGATGGGCAATATTCTCTGCCAAAATTCTAGGGAGATAGCTTAGTGGAAGTAGGAAGAACAGCATGCAGAGAGGAGGGTTAGAGATAGAGATATGTTTAAAAATTAGTCAAGTAAAGCAAGACACTCATGAGCCTAAATTATGTCAGTGAGACTGGGCTGGACATGATGTGAATTTCAATCATGTTTAGGAGATATATTTGGTAGAACATCGCGTCTTGCTGTTATTGCCACTGAGGGAAAAATTGGAGGTAAAGAAACTTGTTTTGGTTTAGAATCTGAAGATACTATGATTTAATGGAAATAGGGATAAGAAGAAAGTTTGAGGGATAGTTCAATTTTGCTTTGTAGCATATTCTGTCAGACTAATTGTGAGACATCCTGGCAAAAATTATTCTAGCCACTATTAGAATTATAGGCATCACATGCTGATGTCAATATGGGAATTTTTCCATAGAAGTAGTAATTGACCTGCAGGAATGGATGAAACAGTCAAAGAATAAAAAATGTTGACGACAGCCCTGAGGAGAATGCCTCATTAAAGGGGAGGCTGAGGAAGAGGGGTCCTCAAAGAGAAATAGTGTGAGCAATTGGAGAAGAAATATAGATAATCAAGATAGTTTGAATCATTGAAGTTCAGTGAGGATATCAAAGAGGAGGGATTAGTTGTAGAGTCCAACATTGCAATGAAATAAAAAAGATAAGGAATGAAAAAACCGTTTGGATTAAAAGATTAGGAACTCATTTGTGACCTTGAGGGAATCGTTTGGCACAACTGTTTTGAGATATGTAATAGAAGCTCTAGAGTTTAATTAAAAAAAAAATTGGTGGGGGGCATTGGAGGCCCAGCTTGGGGCAGAGTGAATTTGATTACAATACAGCTGATTTCTGTACTTTAGATTTATGGTTGGCAGCAAAGGAATAAGAATTAAGAAATAAAGGTAGGCTAGGAATTTTATTTACGGATCTTTTATACCTTCTACAGACATTGTTTGATGAAGGCTGGCATCAAATTCGTCTCTTAGTAACAGAAGAGGATGTAACTCTGTATATCGATGATCAACAAATTGAAATCAAACCCTTACATCCAGTTTTAGGGATCTTTATCAGTGGGCAGACCCAAATTGGAAAATACTCTGGGAAAGAAGAAACTGTTCAGGTGATTAATAATGATTTTCTTTTTCTTGCATTATATAAAATGGAGCCTTTGCTGCCCTTTCTGTATTTAACTTAATTGTGAATTCCTTTAAGATACTTAATTAAAATGTGGTCAGGTCATTAGTGAAATTGTGTGTTTTTGTGTAAGTATGAAAATGTAAAATTAGATTTAGTGTATTTTATAATAATAATACTTAGCAAGATGTTCCCCTTGGTTTAGGGTAGAATTCTATATTCTGATGAAACATTAATTTTATATTTCCCAGGAGAGGCATAGATTAAATAATGAATTTGAAAAAGGAAATGTGGTTAGAGCTGTAAGTGGTGTTACAAACATTTCTTTGTAGCTATGAAGATAAAATTAGATTAATGCATGTCAGGGTTCTTCATGACCAAAACCAGCTTTCTCAATATCTCTTTAAAGTGTAGTATGTACGTGTAGGCTGACAAGTGTGTGCATAAAAGCCATTTCTTATAAAGCCCTTTATTGGAAAGGCATGTCTTTCCTACTCTGTTTTTATTAAGGGAAGACTCACATTTAAGTGTGTGATTGCACACATGGTCTCTATATGTTAATGTTACATGTCATGTTACAGTAAGTGTTTAAATAGTAACAGATGCTGGGCCTGCTACAGCATTCCGTGCCAGTAACTAAATATCTGTAACTAAAGATGGTTCCTGAGCTGCTATTCTGAGTGTCCTAGGAAGTTTCCCTAGACTAGCTTTCAATACAGGATACTGAAAAGCTTCACTGGGTTCCTGAAGGAAACCAGAGATTTGTTTTTGGTGCTAGGGAAGTTTCCTTAGGAGTTATGTTGCATTAGATCTTTAATACTCTATGTGAGGTATTCAAGTTTTATATTCAAGTTTTAGCTAAATGCTGTGATTTAAACTTTCCATAATTGCTAACTATAGTGGCTGTTTCAGTGTATCTGAGATGTTCTTATAAAACAATTAGTGTGTGTCTCAATTCTAACTTCACTGGGTTTCTGTTCCTAGTTTGATGTCCAAAAGTTGCGAATCTACTGTGACCCAGAACAGAACAAACGGGAGACAGCATGTGAGATTCCCGGATTTGTAAGTAGGATGGATTATTTTTCCCAAATGGTGCTTCAGTACTATCAAATAAATAAATAGAGTGTAGATAATATGTGTTGCTTAATTTGATATATAGTTATTTTTTTTTCAATTTTCAAAGGAAATAAAGTTTCATTGATTAAAACATAGTTTGAAGTTCTTAGTTGAAATAAAATTTTAATGTTTCACCTTGTAAGTATGAGTGAAAGATCACAAGAAACTATTTTTCCCACATCATCTCTGGTTGTGATTGGTCCAGTATCACTTGAAGCAGGACTGGGCTTGATCTAGAAAAACAGGATTTTTTTTGTCTGAATATCTAGTGTGTAAAATACATTATTATTTTTAATTAAATGTATAATTATTATACAGCACAGTTCTGGAGTAGGAAATGATTCATTTTCCTGCTCACCAGTATGTTTTCTCAAACTATAATGAACACATAGTTTTCTTTTTGTTGTTTTTACATAAGTAAGGTTTTCTTATACTTCTAGGATGTAAGCAATATTTCTGTTTATTTAGCTATTTTTATTACTGTGTTAAGAGGGGAAAGATTATAAACTAAAATGTTATGGAGTCTGGTTATATACATGAATGTATACATTCAGTTTCTTCTCCCTTAGGCAAAATATGGCGTGTAGTATTGTCACTAATTCAGATAAAGTGGAATGTTGTAAAAGTTTTTGATGTGAATTCCCAGTAGTATTTGAGCTTTATGTGTTTTTTTAGTCATGCTGTCATAATCTCCTTTTTCTCTATTAATATGCATAATTTATGAATCCACATGTTCTGAAATCTTGAGGACATAGAGCAACATAACTAATGGATCTATAATAAACTCAAAGATGGACTTAAAAATGATTCATTATGAGTATTCTAGATAGTAATTATTTAAGCAGTAAAACTTTTAGATGCTGGTAACTTAGAATATAAATCTCTACTAAAAGTATTAATGGTATTGCATTTTGAGAGTCCACTGTACATAATTTATTTATTGAGACCTCTGCCTCATGATATAACCATTACCATTTCCTTTCCATAGAGCAGAGGCATAGCCTTATTCCGTGGCAGGTTTTGAATTCTCATGTTCAGTGTCTTTTGTTTTTATGTCTCCTTCCTTACTCTCGGCTGTGACTTTGTGAATCCTGTTTGCCTCTTGTACCTTCATTTCTACCTTCTCATTTTCTGATGTAATTTATTGTTTGGAATGATTATTAACCTATCTCAAATTGTGTTTTTTTTTGCTAAGAAAGAGATTGTTTCAGGAGAAACTGTCCCAGAGTGCATAAAATTTAATTCTTGCAGTTTATGGCTTGGTTAGATATGTTCTGGCTTTTCTCTCTGATTCTTAACTGATTTCCAGTAAGTTCAAGACAGCATACAAATGCCACCTTGAGGTATTTTTGTTTCTGCATGGCCATTATATTAAGCAGCTTTAGCATTTTAATTTTCTTCTTCTACTTGTCATTATGTGAATTTTCTTTATCCTATTATAAATGTAGTAGTAATGTATAAATAAGTAATTTTTTAGGATAGTTGAAAGCAAATATCTTGCTGGTTTTGATATTTCAGGCATCTCTAACTAGACAATGAAATATCTGAAAATTAGGAAGATAATTTAGAAATTTAATTAAAAACACACTTTCAAACACATTTGTTGTTGTTTTTCTTTCAGAATGGTGAGGTAGGCCTGGTTACTATTGTTCTCCTTAAGGTAATATTTGCATTATGGGACTGGTTAGCTTCCTTTCATCAACTGTAAGTATTTTAGACAAATTACACCCATTTTTTATGGAATTTGAGTGTATTTTGTGTTCATAGTTTTTTGTGATTAGGAATTTGTTATTAGATTAGGCTAAATAAAATTGGAAAGTAAATGTAAGTTATCTTCATCTTTTCACATAAACATATTCATATACATATGTACATATATACACACACATACATATGTACTTTTCCATGTTTATTTCATTTTTTGTCTTTGTAGTGCCTCAATGGTCCCAGCGATGTAGGTTCAACTCCAGCTCCCTGTATTTGTCCTCCAGGAAAACCAGGACTACAAGGCCCCAAAGTGAGTAATACCTAATGTGCTAATTTTTGTTAAAACACATTAACAAGCTGAGCAAATGTGTAGAATTCCCAATCACCGTTGACCCTGTTGTGAAATTTTCACCTAATGTTTCAGAATAGTTCACACCTTGAGTGTTAGTGATTTTTTAAAAAAGTATATTCTAACCTGTATTTGCCTTTGAACCTGAAACTGATACCCCTAGCCCACCATAGAGTGTGGAGGGAGCATTGTCTGTTTGCTTCCCCGCTGCCCCCTCCCCCACCTCGCCCCTGCCCAACACTGCTGCTAGATTCCAAGAATGTTTCTTACAACTTGGTACAAAATGAAGAAAGAGCACTTTTAAGATATGTTTTAAATCCTTAAATTTCTAAATTCTTAATTTGTCAAAAAGATTTTCAGATAGAAAAACCAAGTAAAAAAATTAAAATAGATTTGAACGTTGTGTTAGATGCCTAATTCTAAAACTAGAGGCACATATATTTATCTCACTTAATCATGTAACAATTATTTTGGGGAAGTGGGATTGCAACTGTGAAGTGCATGCTGTTTTATAACCAGTTATTTTTATGCAACAAAATACTTTAAATATGTTTCTGTTATTAAATATGAATGTTGTTAAGCAAGGTGGTATTTAATATGGCATCTCAGATACTGCCTAAGATACTGAGAAGCTTAAGTGGTCTGTTCCCTGAAGATAAATCTTGTTCATTTAATATTATTTAAAAAAACACCTACTAAAAATGTTTAAATTCAAGGAAAGTATGACTTCCTAGCCAAAGAGAGTGTTTTGTATATTAACCATACATTACTTGAGGTGATCATAAAATTTTTGTTAAATATGAATTTTCTTACTGTCTCAATCACCATGAATGAAAAATTTTAGCCTTTGGACTATGGGGCTAAGAAAATTTAGTTCTTCCTATCTTTTGTACATGTTTTTCCCATCCATTTTCAAATGATAATTCATAACATTCTTCAAGCCCAGCTGTTAAAATCAAGAAAGAAATGAAATTTAAGAAGTAAAAGTTTACATCCAATATTTCATTCAAAGTAAATCTATTTGGCTTGGAATTTGACTTCAGTACATTGTAATTAATTTACTATTGTAAACTATTTTTAGACTGTATTTAGGAAAGTTAATCCAAGAGTTCTTTAGTTAAACTAACTGCATGTGGTTTTGGATGCCTAGGTGTAAATGGGAAACACCTATATGATGCTCTGGAGAATATATACCTTGGAAGATAACTTGGTGTGACCTACCAGCAGACTTCTTTTAAAAAATATATAGTTTATAATACTGGAATATTATACATAAAAATGATTTGATGTGCAAGAGATACAATGTGGAAATCAGAGTCCCATGTTGCCTAACTTCTCAAAGCCCAGAGTGCTTTTCTGATTCTCAGTGGGATTCTAGTCACTCCCAGGGGCTCTAATAGGCTATCCATTTTTGAGGAGGTATCAGATGCTTTTGATTTTTTTCTGATTATTCATTAGTGGTTCATTAGTTGTCTTCTAACGTCACCAATTATTGTTCACATATGTTTCTACAGCAGAATTTTAGCAGACCCTTTGTCTTATCTAACTTTCAATATTTCCATTTCATGTGTTCCTCATTTTCATTCTTCTTTCTTAGTCACAATGTAACCCCATTGCCACCTACTCCTTTAAGTGAAATTGCAGTTTTCCACCAGTCTTCAAGTTGGCGTGCCTTCCTGATCTGCTTTCCATTTTCTTCAGAAAATCTGGCAGGAGGAGAGGAACACACACACTCTCCATCCTTTTAAGGCTGTTTCCCCTGGAAGTGGTTCCTTACCCACATCAGGGACCTGTATGTGAAAAACAGAATCCCTAGCAACACTTTGAGTTTCATGCACTTCTTTTAGAGAATTTCTGTCTTGGAAAATTGATAGAGTTTTATTTAGATCAACAGAACCAGAACTAAGGAGATGAAGCAATTTTACTATAGATCCACCTGAGACATATTGGCCATTTTTGTTTGATGCCCTCTGGAAAGTTTTGTAGATGTGCATCAGACAGAGTTACCTGTGAAAAATAGATCTAGTCTTTTTATTAGAAATGGAGTTCTAGGAGAAATTCTTGTGTTGATATGTGAGTAAGTACTTATCCTAAGACAAAGTCATTTGTTAAAAGTTCTCTAAATTCCCCCCCCCCCAAAAAAATATGACAACTCTATTGAAAAACCAGGTCAAATTAACTATGATACTACACACTTAGACTTATCATGGCATTATAACTCTTCAATAAGCAAAATATATGTATGTATGTATGTCACTGAATATAAGCTACCCATATCTTACTTATTTTGTATTCCTAGTGTCAAACATAGGACGTAATTAAATTAATGAATCTATTGGAATAATTTTTATATGCAAGTAATTGACAGAGAAGGAAAATACAACTAAATTCTCTTTTGAACTTCTAGTGTCTAACCTAGTGTTAAATAATATTTTTTAACTTAGTGAATTATGAAATCATTGAAAAAATAAGATTCACCCCTGCTCCTTACTAACTTATGTGGAATGCCTTTGTTCTATGTGAATGGTCCAGGCAATCTTCAATTTACAAACACCCCCTTTTAAAAGACCTTGCTGTGCAAATGGCAGCTTCTTTCCCCTACTTCAGTTGTCACAGTAACATTTGTGGGCACAAACTCCCCACAGTTGATCTAACTTCAAATATTAGATCTATTAGTTCAGAAGTGAAAAGAAATAATTTTTTTTTTTCTTTAGAAAGGAGCAATTTTTAACAAGTTCTTTATTTGAAATGCCCCTTTCTCTATGGCTATATCCTTGCTGATGCCCTTTGTTTTACCCTAATAATGCTCTGCACAGTGATTCATTTGGGCCATCAAAGTATCCTCTGTCTAAAATACAAAAAGCCTTTGGAAAATTTCCGGGGCTACTAGACATTTACATTTTTATATTGATTTTCCCAGACTAAATAGATTCCTCCTTGCCTAAGAGAGTGCACATTTGAGTTTTAAGGAAGAGAAGAAGTTGTTTTTGGAGAATGGAATAGGTCTTTGGTCAGATATTCCTGTGGAGGCCAAAAGTATAACGAAGGCACAAAGATTTTGGAAAAAGGGGCTTGATAACATGGGATTTGGTCCTATGGGGAGAGTCCCAAAGACATTTGTTTTAGATGAATAACTTAAATATTAGCTTACTTTTGCAAATACAGCTATTTTTTACTTTAATTATTTGTATTTACACTGCTCGAGAGGCTATGCTCAGAGATGTTTGAGCAGGTCCATGACATTCCCACTCCTGTCAACAACTCAGAAATCCTGTGGCACAAATTCAGTTCAACATAAGTAAATATTGCTTTTAAGCTGAATACATTTTTTTTTAAATTCAAGATGTGCAAATGTTTCAACGAAGTTAGAAGTAGATTGGGAATTTAGTTGCAATTGTGCAATAATAAGTCATATGTCTAATTTAATGTATTTAGGAATTTTTTCCATGTTCAGTTTGCCAGCAGTCCCCAGGCCTGGTTCTGATCATGTATGCATTTTAATGTGTGCAGGGATAGTAGAGTTTAAAACATGGACTTTGGAGCTGAACCGGCTTATTTCGAATTCCATCTCCACCACTGCTCTATGGCCTGGAGCAAGTTACCCAAACTTCTCAGGCCATATAAGATGGGAATAATAAAATTACCTGATTTGTGGAACTGTTATGAGGATTAAGTAATTTAATGTATGTAAAGTTTTTAAAGCAGTTCCTAGCAGACGAGAATCAATAAATAAAGGTTGGGTGTCAGCTTTTATAATGGTAAAAAATGAATTTTTACTCTAATTGGCCTTCTTTCTAAATTTAATTAGGGTTTTGTTTTATTTTTCCAATTTTATGGAAGCAACACCAAACCTACCTGAGTTTTTTTTTCAAATAATTCAGTAGAACAGTAGTCAAAATAACCAGTAAAATCTATCAGCAATAATAAAACCTGCCAAACAGATTACTTTTCCCTGATAGGGCTGCTGACCAGTGTTATGGTCCTTATAAACTCACAGTAGGTTTATCTTGTGGATGATTTTTTTTTCCCCTTGCAAACTTGGTTTTGATTAATTTAAAATGTTATTCTTAAGTATGTTTTGTACTTTTATGCAGCATAAAAATAAATTCCGTTTCTCCATGTGCCAATGTTTTATTTCATCTTCATCATAGTAGAGGTTAAACCCTCTCAGATACTTTTGATGTCCTAGATTTTGCAGATAATTAATATTTTGCAAGTGAAGGGATCATTAACAGGGAATTTGATTTTATTTGAAATAAGCCAGTAAGCAAATAGTTATTTAATTTCTACTTGGTTCACAGAATTGTAAAAAAAAAAAAAAAAACAACACACACACACAATGTAGAAAATACGGACCATGTTTTCAAGGAGTCTAAATCCAAATGATAAATACAGACTAATCGAGAAAGGACTTGGAGAAAACTTTAGTTATGAATGAGTGATCAGTGAGTGATACAGACACTACTGTAGCATTTCAATAGGAAGAGACATCAGGAGAAAGTGGAATAACAAGGAAGGGGCAGTGTTGGAAAATTTTGTTATATTGACTCATACATGGAAAAGGAAGAAAATCCTGTTCCCAGGAGAAAAGAACAGTGGGATTTGTTGAAAGGCAGTGAGTCCAATCTGAAAATGGATAAAGAAGGATGACAGGAGAGCTAGAGATTAATGTGGATCCTCTGAAAACAAGAAGAGAAAAATTCTAACACTTCAGAGAGCCAGAATGTTGTTCCCTCATGTCCAGCTAACACCGGAAGTCCTTGGATTAGAATTACAAATTATACTCTTTTAGCAAGACAGTAAATGTTTCAGCATTTCTTTTCTCCCTGGATTTACAACCAGCCATTCTTTGTCCCTTTTAAAAATGACATTTTCCCTTTTCTCAGCCTTTCCTTATGCTAAGCTTGCTCCTATGTGAAAAGCCCACCCTTTCTTCATTGTCTCCATAGAGATCACATAGTTCTTTTCATTTTTCCTGTTGAGTTTCAGGAACAAATCTCTAGCCAGTAGCCTGAAGTAGTATTTCAGACCAGCAAATTTGGCTCGGTGGAAGTACCCTTAGTTAATTAATAATCACTGGTGTTCTGTGTGAATGATCTTTTGAGGAAAATAGTGATGAATTATTGAATTGAAAATCGGTTGCTTCTAGGCAGGGATTTATTGATACTGATGGCCAGGACTTCATGTTTTTTGATAAGATGCCCCATGTGGACATCATGGACTCAGCAATAGACATATTATATTATTTTTGAAGTATTTCTTAGAATTAAATTATAAAACACTCTCACCTCACAAAAATGTTGCTTTCATTGTTTTTTTTTATCAAGGGTGGTGACCATCTGTGTGGTCAGTACTGGCCATTGCACCATAGTCTAGAGTTCCACGGAGTGTGCCTGGGCTCACTCTTCTTTGAAGATCTCTGGTTTGCAAGGGCAAAGGTCATTTCTCCGGTGTTACATGTGCTGAAAGACTGTTAGAGTTTGGCAGAATTGTTTGGGTTGGGCCTCACTCTCATAAAAGTATTCAAGTTATAGAATCTTAGCAAGTTCGAATGAGATTATCAATATAGGCAAAGAGACACCTTGACTGGATTGAAAGAAATGACTGTTCTGCAGCTTTAAACTTGAGTCCAACATGTAAGATCACATGGCTTGTGGACTGTTTTTTTAAAAATAATTTTGAATTGAATTGTTTCATAGACCATTGATATCCACAGTATAACATTTAGAATAGAGTTAAATCTGTAGTCTTATGAGTGAAATATTGCTATCATTTAAAATGTATTTGCTATGGCACCTCACCATTTTTTAGAATTCTAAAGATGTATCCTTTTATAACTATTAACACTTTACATCACTGAGATTTACTTTACCTGTTATGCCCATTCTCACACAAATAAATCATTGTACATTTGACATACCAAAAAAACCTTTATTTGTTAAGGTGGGCATTTAAAATATGGCATCATTTTTCTGACCTGTATTTTAGGACATCTGCTTGTTTGTTTGTAATATACAAAAAGCTGCAAATAATAGAATTGGCTTTGGACCCTGATGGACTCTGACTGTACCAATATGGTTGGTTGTTTTGTATTTAGAAGTCTTGTTCCTCCCTAGGGTGACCCTGGACAGACTGGGAGCCCTGGCTACCCTGGACAGCCTGGTCAAGATGGTAAGCCTGTGAGTACTGAAAGCTTAGTCATCTCCAGTACTGGGATTACAGTGTCAAAGTTAAAATTTCACTGGGCAAAATTAAACAGGTAATGAAGACTCTATTTTAAGGCTGCTATAATACGGGAAGGAGATTAAGGTCAATTTAGCTGAAACAAAAGGAAGGTGGGTTCTTTTTTGAGTGTGGGGTGAGCTAGTGGAAAAGTGCTAGAAAACTTTACAGGGGAGGTCGATCAATGGGATGGAGCAAATTAAGTTATCCTGAGCTTGCTAATGTTTTCAAAAGGATGATTCCAAGGTCCTCGAGAAAGACTTTTATTGCTAGTTGTAAAGCTAGTGAGGTTTTTAAAAAGATTTACAACTCAAAGGGGACAGAAAAAGAATTTACAATGACAAAGTTTCTAAAGTAAATGTTCTCAGAGAAGGGAGATCAGAACTTAGTCAGGAAGAAGCCTGTCTAAAATTTAGTCAAGCTGAGGGGAACATTAAGGCTAGTTTGGTCTATGGAATTAGCATTCTAGTCACTTTTTAGGTATTTTACTTCAAAACTGTGAATATCTTTGCTATGTTTAAAAAAATTGTCCATTGAATTCTTAGTATCAACAAATAGCTGTTTGGAAAATCTTTCTATATTTTTCCTTCACGTCTATGGAAATGTTCAAGTGTTGACCTAAAAAAAGAGATAATGTGTGTCATGCTCAAAATTGTCAAAAATATGTGTTTATTTGTGGATAGCCTAGGAATTGCAGTTTGGGCACACCAACTGTAAGCTACAGGTGACTCCATTGAGGGTTTGGTGTGGGCTGGATTTGTGGAGAGGGAATGTAAAGAGGGGAGAGTTCATTTAGAGTCTGTGAAATTAAATCATGAGCTAACAAGACCAGCTTTGAAAATACCCCAAGTGGACAAAACCAGTCCAGGCACACAGGCAAAACTCAATCCAGCCAATTTTTGTTCTTGCCTCTGAGAATCATAAGCAAAACCTCCGAAGGTTGACATGAGGCAACCCCTGACCAATTCCCTGTCATTTAAGAAAGCGCTGACATCCTCAGTTTTCTGTAAATCAGGGAGATCAGTTTCTGAGTCCTTTAAGTTTTGTTTTTCTGAGGGCACATGAGTGAGATTTTCCACTTTATATCCTCCAGTTCCATTTTAGAGTGAAATTCTTTTACAAAATTAAAACTCTTCTCAAAGGTTACATTATTTTCCTAAGACTGCATATACTGGTATACACTTAAAATCTGCCTAAAAATGATATTCTCTAAGGTTCAAGAGAACTTAAGGGACATTTGTCAATTAAACATAAAGCAGATCTACTTTAAAGCATTTTTGGCAAATTTTACAGATAAGCTCCTATCAGAATGTTTATAACAGTAAATAAACATTAGGAATTAGCTTTGAATGTTAGAAACAGTAAATAAACATTAGGAATTAGCTTTTGAATTGTCACCAAAAAAGTATCTCCTAAGAGACTTTCTTTATCATTAGACATTAACCATTGCCATGAAGGATGGGAAGGTTTGTATTTTGAGCCATCCATGTTTGAGCAGTTAAAGAGCCACAGGTGTAATGGTAAACCATTGATACTGCATTGGGGTGGAAGAGGAGCTTGTTATGCCCTGAGAGAGGTGCTGACAAATTTAATATAAAAATATAGCCAAATTTTGAAGAGTAGTGATGTTTTGGGTCTATTCATACCATTGTTGGGTCAGTCTCCAGAGAGAGATCGTCAAAGCAGGAGGGCAACTGGTGCTGCAGCAAGCTGAGGAGCCGGGGTTGGGGCTGAGGAGTCGGGTGGTGGTTGTTGAGGAGTAGAGTGATTGAGGCTGAACAGCTGGGTAATTGAGGCTGAGCAGCTGGATGATTAGGACAGTGAGGCTCAACTAACCCAGCAGAGTTCATTCTAAATATACTGGTGATCTATTTAGGGATTTTAAGAAGGAAAGTGATTTAATCTGCCTTACTTTTCAGAAAGAGAAATACACAGGGTTGGGCAAAAGTAGGTTTCCAGTTGGTGGAAAATAATAATTAATAAATAATAATACAAGAATAAACTCTGAGTTGTGTGTACTCACAACTGTAAACCTACTTTGCCCTGTCCTGTAAATATTGTGTGGACAGTACATATGGGGCAAGAGTAGAAGTAGGACACCAGGTAGGAGGTTATTTCAGGGTTTTGAGAAGTCAGAGTGGCTTGGACTAGGGCAATGTAGTGGCAAGGAAGGGAAGTGGTCAGGATCTGGATTATTTTTTAGTGTGAAATTGATCAGAATTTCTGTTAAATTAGATATGAAGTGTGAGAAAAAAAGTCAAGGGAGACTTAGAGGATCTTAGCTTGAGCATCTGGATGAATTGTGGTGCTCTTTCCTGAGCTGGACAATACTGGGGGAGATGTCAGTTTTGTGGATGAAATCAAGAATTCATTTTTGTACCTGCTGAAGGTGTCTCCTAGAAAACCATAGATAGGAATGTTGAGTTCAGGGATATGTTTGAGAATGAAAGTACACAGTTAGGACTTTTTAGCATGTAGATGTATCTAAAGCCACCAAAGTGGATGAGGGAACAAGTACAAATAACTGGAGAAGAGAAGGTGGCAGTGGGCTGAACTTAGGGCTCTCTTACAGAAAATAAAGAGAGGATACAACCAAGGAAATTAGGAAAGAATAATCAATGAAGTTGGAGGAATACCAGGAGAGTGTGTCATTCTAGGAGACAAGTGAAGAAAGCATTTCAAGAAGGGAGTGATCAGCTGTGTCATTGTTGTTAACAGGTTGAGAAAAATGAGATCTATGCCTAGACCAGTGGATTTGCTGTGTGGACGTAATTGAGGACTTGATAAATGGGGTTTCAGGGACGGGCAGTACAAAAGCTGGATTGAAATGGGTTCGAGAGAGAGTTGACAAAGGGGCAATAAAATGGTGACAGTGAATATAGATACTTGTTTTGAGGGACATAATGAGGAGCAGGGAAATGGAATAATAGCATGGGGAGGATGTGGGTAAAAAGGGATTTTAAAAAGATGGGAGATGTTATAGCATTTTCTATGATGAAGAAAATGAAGAAGGGGAAAAATTTATGATTTGGGATATTGAGATATTTTCAGAAAGAAAACCCTTTTTAGTTTGGGAAAGCATTGGTTCCAGCCATAAGAAGAGAGTTTGTTCTGACTAAGAATATGGGTAGTTAAATTTTATGGGCTAGAGTGCCATGCCAATAAGTAGAGAAATTGTTAGGTGATGTATTTCAGGATATAGGATGATAAATTTATTATCAGACTGCTTCTATTTTGAATTGAATGAAATGAACATCTCCCCTTTGCCTTTTTCCTTAACTCCTGTAATCTCCCAGCATTAGCCTCGTAGTTTCTCTTATGATCCATCCCTTGCTCACTAATTTAAAGGGTCACGTGAATTCATTACATTCCCTAACTGCAGCTTCTAATCACACTAAAGATAAGCCTAAGGTCCTACATGATTTCTGACCTAATCACTGACTGTGATAAATTTTATAAATATGAGTCTTCCGTTGCCTGAGACCCCTTCCCTGGGACATATTCTTTCTATTCCTGACAGCTTCATGCTGTCCTGAGTCCATGCTGAAGTGTCACCTGCTGGCACCTCACAGTGATACAGAGCTTCCTTGACAATGCTGCTAAATTATTTAGGCTTTTGTTTTTCAGTGGTTTAAAGTCCTGGGCAATACTTGGCAGCGAGTGCCAAGCAGATCTTCCGTAGACTGTGAGTGCTCGTTTGCTTCATGTTTTTCCTTTCTTAATAACTTGCCATGAATGAAGTACTGAAAATTTGTTTTATTTAGCCTGATACAATAATCACAGATATTACTCTGACTTTCATTTAAGCTACAATAGACTTATTGTCTTATCTCCTTTAGTACATGTATATATTTTTGTGTTTGTATATAGGATTTTATGTATTGATATAGCTATACAGAATTTGACATCAGATGTCAGAAAATGTTAGATTGTATTAAATGATATCTGATGTTAAAGAAAGAACAAACCAACTGTGGTAGCTAGAAAACCTTCCATGGCAAAAGGGACTTTGCACACATGATTAAGGATCTTGAGGTACAGGGATTATCCTGGTTTAGCTGAATAGCCCAGTGTAATCACAAGAGTCCTTATAAATGGGAAGCAGGAATATCAGAGTTAGAGAAGGAGAAGTGATGATCGAAGCAGTGATCAAAGTGAGGCAGCCTCTAGAAGTTGGAAGAGGGAACAGATTTTCCCCTACACCCTCTAAAAGGAACACAGTCCCCCTAACACTATGGGTTTAGCTCCCCAAGACCCATTTTGGGGCTCATATCTGCAGAACTGTAAGTTAAGTTTCTATGCTTGGGGTAATTTGGTAAAGCAGCAATAGAAAACTGATACACTACACCAAACCCTGTTTACCCAGAGATATGACTTTTTTGCTTAACTATCCTCCTGTCCCCCTGTTTCTTTCTCTCTGCAGGAGATAGGAGATTGGGTGGCCAGGCAGGAAGAGAAAGGGAGCCTGGAAGCCAGAACAGCTGAGGGTCATTAGTTTTTGTCCAGGGCCAGTGCATAGCGGGAGTGGGAAGATGTGGGTGGAGCCTCTGGCTGGCAATTGAAGCCATATGGACCAAGGAAACTTGGATGGAACAATTCGAAGGGAATTCTGCTTTGTTTGGATTTAGTTCTGTGCAACCCCCCTCAATAAGCAATTTGAGTCTCTTTCTCATTATAACCAGGCCAAGTCAACCAGAGCTTTAAATAGTAAATTATTCCACTTTGGAGAAATACTAATTTTCATAAGGAAAATGCCTTCAGCTAAAATTAAAGAATTATTTTAAAATCCTTCCACTCCTTTCTCGTTTCTCTATCAGTTTAATAACTTCTATCAGCACAGTGGCTGAACATATTACTATTTTATTCTTTTATCATTATTAAAAGAGAGGCAGAGAAATATTTATATGTCCTGGTAGGTAATCAGAGTAGAACGATTAAAGACATTGTACCGATATGACATTGATTTTAAAAGAAAGCCATGTATGGAAGCATGTACTAGGACTATTTATGATTTTGTAGAAGTTTATATTTTTATAGTGCTCAGTTCTGTTTTCCATCATTATTAATTCTTTTCATAAAGTAAAGTACTTTACTGAAACCAAAGCCTTAGCTGGTTGGCAGAGAGACCTGCAGCTATTTTGCCCTCTACTTTGCTTTTAATGAACTATAGAAATGATCCTTGAAAGTCTTTCCGCTTTGCTTTTAAAAGTTGCTTTGCTACTAAGGGCCCCTGTTTATTAATCTGGAACATGATGCTCGATGAGGCCCGGGTTCTCTCCAGTAATGATTTTCTGAGATTCCACAAAGGCCATCATATTTGCTAAGAATGGTAGGCTAGATTAAGCTACAAAATTCTGGAAATGATTGTTCATATCATTGACCTTAAGAAGTGATTGACAGAATACTGCTACCAATAGACTTAAAAGTGGGTCACACTCAGTGATGCAGCCATACTCCACCTCGTCCCTGCCTTCCTCAGTGTGCCTCTCAGTGGTGTACAGTTTCCAGAAACTGGTCAGCTTACAATGGAGGGTTAAACCTTACAGGAGCATAGTCAGCACAGATGGTGAATTTCAGAGTTACATGCCTTTATCAATCCATGAATAAAGAGAGGGTAGGGGCAGGCTAGTAGGAGATGAACTTATTTATGTAGGAGGGAGAGAGGAGAGGAGATGAAGTACAGTTCTTTAAGTCATTGTGATGGCTTTGGCTGTCAGTTGGAGTGAACTCAGTAGCCATGTTAGGGTCTTGAGTAAAGGACTGATGTGATAGAACTTCTTTTTAAAAAGAATTACCCTGACTTTTGGGTTGAGAATAGATTTTAGGATGATGGAAGTAAAGGCAGCAAAAGCAGTCAGGATGCTCTTGAGACATCCCAGGAGCTAGATGAGGGGGTCCATCAGGCCTCAGGATAGCAGTAATGAGGTGAAGAGAACTACTACTTATATTCTGGGGATATTTTGAAGTTAGAGCTGACAGGATTTGCTGATGTATTGGATGTAAATTTAAGAGAGAAGTCAAAGGAGACTCCAGTGAGAAACAGGATAGGATTGGGCAAGAGAAATCTGGAGTTTAGTTTTGGATATATTAACTTTTTAATTTATTATGTGTTTTCATATTGTGTGTACATGCATATGTATATGTGTGTGTATATATACACATACATGAATGTATTTTCAACATGAATTGTATATATATATACACACACACAATTTTTTCTTAATTTTTATTGTTGACATTATTACAGATGATCCCATTTCCCTTCCTTTGCCTGCTTCCACGCAGACCCCACCCCCCACTGGCCTTACCATGCTGTTGTCTGTGTCTACAAGTTATACATGTATGTTCTTTGGCTAATCCCTTCCTCTTCTTTCATCTAATCTCTCCCACTCTCCTCCCCTTTGACAGCTGTCAGTCTGTTCCATGTGTCTATGCCTCTGTTTCTATTTTGTTTGTCAGTCTATTGGATATATTCATTTTTTAAAATTAATGTTGTTCAGGTACAGTTATCTACATTTTCTCTCCACCCTTTCCTCCACCCCAGCCAAACCCACCTCACCCCCCTTGCTTCCACCCTCCCCCTTGGTTTTGTTCATGTGTTCTATATAGTAGTTCTTGAAAACCCTTTCCCCATTATTCCCTCCCACCTCCTCTCTGGTTACTGTCAGATTGTTCTTAATTTCAATGTCTCTGGTTGTATTTTGCTTGCTTTTTTCTTTTGTTGATTATGTTGCAGTTAAAGGTGAGATCATACGGTATTTGTCCCTCACCAAATGGATTATTTCACTTAGCATAGTGGTCTACAGTTCCATCCACGATGTCGCAAAGGGTAGGATTTCCTTCTTTCTCTCTGCTGCATAGTATTCCATTGTGTAAATGTACCATGGATTTTTGATCCACTTATTACTGATGGGCACTTAGGTTGCTTCCAGCACTTGGCTATTGTAAGTTGTGCTGCTATGAACAATGGAGTGCATAGGTGCTTTTGGATTGGTGTTTCAGCGTTCTTAGGATATAATCCCAGCAGTGGAATTGTTGGGTCAAAAGGCAGTTCCATTTTTAGTTTTCTGAGGAAATTCCATACTGTTTTCCACAGTGGCTGCACCAGTCTGTATTCCCACCAATAGTGCTCTAGGGTTCCCTTTTCTCCACATCCTCTCCAACACTTGTTTGTTGATTTGTTTATGATGGCCATTCTGACCATTGTGAAGTGGTATCTCATTGTGGTTTTAATTTTCATCTCTCTGATGTCTAGTGATGCTGAGTATCTTTTAATATGTCTCTAGGCCTTCTATATGCCCTCCTTGGAGAATTGTCTGTTCAAGACTTTTGCTCATTTATTAATTGGGTTGTTTGTCTTCCTGGAGTGGAGTTGTGTGAGTTCTTTATATATTTTGGAGGTCAAACCCTTCCCTGAGGTACCATTGGCAAATATGTTTTTCTATATAGTAGGTTCTCTTTTGATTTTAATGCTATTTTCTTTAGCCATGCAGAAACTTTTTAATTTCATGAGGTCCCATTTATTTATTCTTTCCTTTATGTCCCTCGCTTTAGGGGACATATTGGTGAAGATGTTGCTGCATGGAATATCTGAGATTTTCCTGACGATGTTTCCTCTAGGACTTTTATGGTGTCACAACTTATATTTAAGTCTTTTATCCACCTTGAATTTATTTTTGTGTATGGTGTGAGTTGGTGATTGAGTTTCATTTTTTTGCATGTAGCTGTCCAGATCTCCCAACACCATTTGTTGAAGTCTATTCTTAATCCATTTTATGCTTCCACCTTTTTCAAATATTAATTGACCATAGAGACTTGGGTTTATTTCTGGGCTCTCAGTTCTGTTCCATTCATCTATGTGTCTGTTCTTATGTAAGTACCAGGCTGTTTTACAGTGACCTTGTTATACAGTCCAAGATCAGGTATTGTGATCCCTCCTAATTTGTTCTTCTTTCTCAAATTTGCTGCAGCTATTTGGGGTCATTTATGGTTCCATATAAATTTCTGAAATGTTTGTTCTATATCTGTGAAATATGTCATTGGTACTTTAATAGAGACAGCATTGAATCTGTAAATTGCTTTTGGAGTATGGACATTTTGATGATGTTAATTCTTCCAATCCATGAACATGGCACATGCTTCCATTTGTCTGTGGTTTCCTTAATTTCTTTCTTCAGTGTTGTGTAGTTTTCTTTTACCTCCTTGGTTAGGTTTTTTCCTAGATACTTTATTTTTCTTATTGCCATATCAAATGGGACTTTTTTTCCTGATTTCTCTTTTTGATATTTCATTGTTGGTGTACAAAAATGCCTTTGATTTCTGAATATTGACTTTGTATCCTGCTGTTTTACCAAATTCACTTATTAGGTCGAGTAGTTTTTTGGTAGAGTCTATAGGATTTTCTAGGTACACTATCATGTCATCTGCAAACAATGACAGTTTTGCTTCCTCCTTTCCAATTTGGCTGCCTTTTATTTCGTTTTCTTTCCTGATTGCTGTGGCTAGGACTTCCAGTACTGTTCGAATGGGAGTGGTGAAAGCGGGCATCTTTGTCTTGTCCCTGATCTTAGTGGGAAAGCTCTAAGTTTTAGCCCATTGAGTATGATATTGTCCATAGGTCTCTCATATATGGCTTTTATTATGTTGAAGAATGCTCCCTCTATTTCCACTTTGCTGAGTGTTTTTATCGTAAATGGGTACTGTACCTTACTGAATGCTTTTTCCGCATCTATTGATACGATCATGTGATTTTTGCCTTTGCTTTTGCTTATGTGATGTATTATGTTTATTGATTTGTGAATATTGTACCATCCTTGCATCTCTGGGATGAATACCACCTGGTCATGGTGTATACTCTTTTTAATATATTCTGGATGTGGTTCGCCAATATTTTGTTGAGGATTTTATTATCTATGTTCATGAGTGATATTGGCCTAAAGTTTTCTCTCTTTGTTGTGTCTTTATCTGGTTTTGGGATTAGGATGATGCTGGCTTCATAAAAAGAGTTTGGGAGTCTTCCATCTTCTTGAATTTTTTTTTGAATAATCTGTGAAGGATAGGGGTTAGCTCTTCCTTAAATGCTTTGTAAAATTCTCTTGTGAAACCAGCTGGTCCAGGGGTTTTGTGCATTGGGAGCTTTTTGATTGCTGCTTCAATTTCATTAGTTGTTATTGGTCTGTTCAGACTTTCTGCTTCTTCTTCATTGAGTTTTGGAAGATTATTTTTTTTCTAGAAATTTGTCCATTTCCCCTAGGGTTTCAAATTTCTTGGCATATAGTTCTTCATAGTAATTTCTTACAATCCTTTGTATTTCTGTGGTATCCATTGTCATCTCTCCTCTTTCATTTCTGATTGTGTTTACTTGGGTCCTCTCTCTTTTTTTTTTCTTAATGAGCCTGCTTAAAGGCTTGTCAATTTTGTTTATCTTTTCAAAGAACCAGCTTCTGGATTCATTGATCTTTAAAATTATGCTTTTATGTCATTTAATTCTGCTCTGATCTTGGTTATTTTCTTCCTTCTACTTGCTCTGGGCTGTCTTTTTTGTTGTTGCTTGAGTTCTTGTAGATGTAGGGTTAGGTTGTTTGTTTGAAATGTTTCTATCTTTTTTAGGTAGGCCTGTATCACTATGAACTCCCCTCTAAGTACTGCTTTCGCTGTGTTTCATAAGTTTTGGGTTGTTGTGTCTTCATGTTCATTTGTTTCCAGAAACTTTTTGATTTCTTACTTGACCTCATTCTTGACCTGTTCGTTGTTTAATAGCATGCTATTTAATCTCCATGATTTTGAGTGTTTTTTGTTTTTTTTCCTTGGGGTTGGTTTCTAGTTTCAGTCCCTTGTGGTCAGAGAAAATGCTTGATATGATTTCAATTTTGTTGAATTTGTTGAGGCCTGTTTTGTGTCCTATCATGTGGTCTATCTTTGAAAATATTTCATGTGCATTTGAAAAGAATGTGTATTTTGCTTCTTTGGGATGGAAGGCTCTATATAAATCAGTTAAGTCCATTTATCTAGGGCATTGTTCAATGCCACAATATCTTTGTTGATATTTTGTTTGGAAGGCTATCCATTTTTGACAGTGGGGTGTTGAAATCCCCTACTCTATTTGTGTTCCTGTCAATATCTTTCGTGAAGTCCTCTAAGATTTTCTTTATGTATTTGGGTGCTCCTTTGTTGGGTGCATATATAGTTACAATGTTTATGTCTTCTTGGTGGATTCTTCCCTTGAGTACTATGAAGTGACCTCTCTTTGAGGTACTATGAAGGGTCTCTCTTTATGACCCTTTTTTTGAAGTCTATTTTGTCCGATATGAGTATTGCTACTCCAGCTTTTTTTTTTTCCTGTCTATGTGCTTGGAATATTTGTTTCCTGCCCTTTAATTTCAGTCAGTGTAGGGTCTGAGATGGGCCTCTTGTTGGCAGCATATGTGTGGGTCATCCTTTCTTATCCATTGAGCTATTCTATGTCTTTTGATTGGAGCATTTAATCCATTTACATTTAAGATTATTATTGATAGGTAGTTATTCATTGCCATTTTTTCATACCTGTGTTCCTTTCTCTCTCACTGTTTTTCTTCCTGTTCTTAAAGCAGACCCTTTAGCATCTCTTGCAGAGCTGGTTTGGAGATGGTATATAATTCAAGGCTTCTTTTGTCCGGGAAGCTCCTTATTTCACCTTCCATTTTAATTGAGAGCCTTGCTGGATAGAGTAGTCTCAGTTGTAGGCCTCTGGTTTTCATTGCTTGGAATATTCCTTGCCATTCCCTTCTGGCTTGAAGCATTTCCATTGAGAAGTCAGCTGCTTGTCTTATCAGGGATCCCTTGTATGTTACTTCCTATTTCTCCTTTGTTGCCTTTAAGATTCCCTCATTGTCTTGGAATTTTGCCATTTTAATTATGATGTGTCTTGAGGTGGGCCGCTTTGGGTTCCTCTTGATTGGGACTCTCTGTGTTTCCTGGATTTGTGTGACTTTTTCTCTCATCAAATTAGGAAAGTTTTCCATCATTACTTTTTCAAGCAGGTTTTCTATCCCTTGCTTTTCTTCTTCTCCTTCTGGTATCTCTATTGAAGAGATATTATTATGTTTCATGTTGTCCTGCATTTCCCTTAACCCCTCTTTGTTCTTTCTGAGTCTCTTTTCCTTTTCTTGCTCTTTCTGGGTGTTTTTTTCTACCTTGTCCTCCAGCTCACTGATCTGATCCTCTGCTTCATCTAGCCTGCTTTTGATTCCTTCAGAAATTGTATTCTTCATTTCCTCTTGGCCCTTGTTCATAGTTTCTATTTCCTTTTTCATGTTGATATAGTTTGCAGTGAGTTCATTGTAGTTTCCGTGAAGTTTTTGGTAATTCTCTGTGAACTCATTGAGCTTTCTTATAATCATTGCTTTGAATTCAGTATCTGATAGTTGACTTGCCTCTACTTTGTTTAGCTTTGTTTTTGAGGCTTCCTCCTTTCCTTTCATTTGGGGATTGTTTCATTGTCTTCCCATTGTTCGTGAGACTCCTCTTGCTAGCCTCTGCTTCTTAAATTGATCTGTTCTGACTGCCTAGGTTTATGGTGTGAACTTCTATAGTAGAAGACCTGTGAGATTCAGTAGTGCAGTCTCCTTGATCTCCTGAGCTTACTGGTCTTGGGCTGTTGTTTATGTTGGCTCTTTGTATGTCTTTGGGTTTTGATTGTTGTTGGCTCTTTCTTTGGTGGGTCTTTCCCTCCAGCTGGTTAACTGAGAATTACTCCATCCACCACGTCTTGTATTCTGTTGTGCAGGTGTGGACAGGTTGTGTTGAAGCTGGTCCTTCTGTCTGTATGAGGTTTTGAGGCTTCTCTATCACTGTTGTTCAGTTGTTTGTTCTGGGTAATTTCTCTACCATTTAGTTGTATTTTCAGATTGATCCTAGGTGGAGGTTAGTGTGGCTTCTACTCCCTCCTTCACCTTCTTCCATTGTTATCTGTTGGTGGTTCTTTTGTTGGTGGGTTTCCTCTTCTAGCAGGTATACTGGTGTTCACAGATCCAACCTACTCTTTTTTGTGATTTAAGATTTACAGTCCTGGACTTCTGGTCAAAATGGTGAGATAGGCAGGCATGGCTCAACTCTTCACACAACCACATCAAAATTACAGCTACTCAGACTCGCTGCCTCTGAGCTCCAGCACTGGGGTAGCAGATTAAAAGGCACCAGTGGTGTACAGGGAGAAACTGAAGTGGATATATATTCAATTTTTATGTTAGATGTCCAAGTAGAAATTTTCAGTGAGTAGTTGAATATAGAAATCTGACAGACAGGGTGAGTTCCTTTTTTGTGAAGTGGTCTTTCTTGCCCTTTACCCATTTTCTACAAGGGTGATAGCATTTTCCATATCAGTTAATAAGAGCTCCTTATACATGAAGAAAATTCATCCTTTTATCTACCTATCTGTATGTTGTAAATATTTTTTTCTTTTTATTTGGTTTATAATATTGTTTTTGGTTTTTAGAAATGTAAAATTTTCCCACAATTAAATATTTTTCTTGTAGTTTCTTCTAGTGTTTTTGTTTTTTGATTATGAGATACTTAATATTCATTTTCTTATTTTTTTAAGAATTTTACATTCTTGGTTTCATTTTTGGAATTTATTTTGGTTTTTGGAGTAACATGAAGATCCCCCAAAATTGGCAAACTTGGAGAATGGCTATTTTAACATAGCAAAATTCAACTGGAGTGAACATATGGCTTTTATTTGTCTGGAAGAAGTCATTTAAATTTGACCTTGGTGAAAAGGAATCAACATATGTGATGGGAATGCCTGAAGGAATGATGCATCTTTTGGCACCATTAGCAAACATATAATGTCTATATTAAGAAAGATGACAGTCCTGCTTTTGGATTCGGTTTGCGATACCACTCATTAGGGATGTGTAGGATCTGGATTTCATACAGAAGAGAGTAACTGCAAGAGGTTAGAACTCAGCCTACAGGGAGGATTTACTGTACCTCTCATGCAATCTGAACAAGAGATACTGTTTTAACATGCAAAGAATGATGGTAGAGAATAAGAGGAAAGTGGGTGGGGGAAAACTAGAACTGATGCTTGCAGAGTACATTTGATAGGGGTTAAATAATCAGTAGTAGAACAATAGGACCCACGAGACAAGCTTTTTATGTTTTTCTTTTTTCAGGCTCTTAACTGAATAAGTGCCAATTGTGGACTCCACAGCTTAAGAGCTATGGGAAGTTTAGGGCTAAGGGTCATGAAGATTAAAAACCTGGGAGATGGAATACATTAGGATAAAAGCCAAAGAAATGACTATTATTTGGCATGGAAAGATAATTACCAGAGGAAGCTTAATTATGAAGTATATAAAAGACATCCTTCTAAAGAGAACAGTTTCTACCTGAACTCTCACTTCACCTCAGTTTGAGTTCCTTAGCAAAAGGGTTTATTGTCTCACCACTTCCCCCTCCTGTAACACACACACAGACACCCACTACCCCTTATGAGAGTCCCACTGAATAAACTAAAATATGGGCCATTTGCCTTGAATGAACTATTCTGCACTTGGGCAGTTAATCTTCCTTTTCTGTAATAAAATATTGTTTACCTCTTCCATAAAGCTTTCCTAGACAATGCTTAGTCACTAGGTAAATCATTTTTCTCCAACACTCCTCTCACATAAATCTCATACATGGATCTTTCCATATTCATCTGATGTACCTCTTAAATAGATTACTTACATTTTATATATTATATATTGTGTATACAATAATGATGTGTACATAAAATTATATTTGTGCTAATTTCATTTGTATATTTAAATTATTTAAGAAATTGTTGGTTACATATTTAGCATTTGTGATTTTAAAGGTAAATTCATGGTTATATTGTGTCTTCTTTTGATTATGATTATTTTTAGAGCCTTCAGTGTTAGTGACCAGTTGGACTCAGAAAGTACGGGGTGGGTGGGCAAAAGTAGGTTGACATTTGTGAATATGTAAAACAGAATTTATTATTGTGTTACTCATTTGTATTACAACTGTCGACCTACATTTGCCCACCCTTATTTCTATGTTTGTTTGCATATTTATTCATTCTTTCATTCATCTGGTCATATACATAATATTTATCATGTACTTACTCTGTTCCTGCCACTCTTCCAGGCTAAGGAAATATAGCAGTGAACAAAATAGATAGAAATTCCTGATGTATTGAAGGTCACATTCTATTGGGGAGATACAGGTAATCAATCTACAATAATAATAATAATTAAAAAATAAGTAAATATCAAATGATGGTAAGTATTATTGAAAAATATTGCAGAACAGAAGGAGAGGAAATGGGGTTAGCTATTGGTCACTTCCCTTTGAATGTAAAGCATAATTAGTAGAGATTTAGGTTTGGAGTAAAATAAGCCATATGATCTCACCTATATGATCTCACCTATAAGTGGAATCTAATCAGCAAAACAAGCAAGCAAAATATAGCCGGAGACATTGAAATTAGGAACAAACTGACAGTAACCAGAGGGGAGGTAGGCAGGGATAAATGGGGAAAAAGCAGCAAGGTCCATCGAGGAACATGTCTAAAGGACATATGGACAAAGCCAAAGGGGGTTAGGATCAAGGGTGGGAGGTGGGGATAGCAGGGGTGGGAGGAATAGTGGTGGTCAAATGGAGACAACTGTACTTAAACAACAATAAAAAAGTTATCAAGGAATACTAAAATCAAAAGGAAAAACATTGATGAAAAAATTTACAATATAAGAACATAGCCATGACCCATCATTCAAGAGGATTTTTAAATTAAATGTATTGGGGTTACATTGGTTAATAAAATTATATAGTTTCAAGTGTAAAAAAAGATTCCACATACAAGAAAGAAAGTGGTATCAGTTTCTTTATAAAGCAGTGCATTCTCATTTTGAAATAAGCTTAGTATAACTTTAAGTGTAAACTTACTTGGAAAATGAGGTCATTTGCCTAAACTTAATTAAATTCTTTGAATTTAAGAACTGGGGTCTATCTGGAGAGATTATTTGCCAAAGGTAGACAGTGTTTGTTTTTTTTTTGTTTTCATGTGCTTAGCTCAAGGCTAATTATTAATGAAAAGCAGTTGATGTTGCTGTGTATTTATCACCCATCTACCTTTATCTAAGGGAGGAAGGATTAGATTTAGATTAAATTTCATTTACAGTAAATGTAGTTTGCTTTAATTTGAATCAGCATTTCTGTTCCCCCCCCCACAGAAGTGTATAGTTTCTTATTGTCAAATATGAATAATAAATCTTAGCCCATGCAAATATTATTAAAAATTTTGTACTACTTCCTATTTTGTAACCAGTGAAACTATATTTTCCTCCAGAGTCCCTCCCTTAATCAGTGATATCATCAGCCATCCTGCTGCCCAAGCCAGAATCCTGAGCATCATTCTACAACTCCAAATTCCTCACCTCCTGTAACCCATGCTCAGATTAGACTAAACACAGCTAGGATGGACTCAGATTCTGCTTACCATTATCTCTTTCCTGCAGCAACCTCCCGTATGGTCTTCATGCTTTTTTTTGCCCCATTTAATCTACCCTCCAGAGTGTAGCAAGTGAGTTTTTTAAAGCTCAAGTCTGGTGGTGTGACCCCCTAGTTTAGTGGCTTAGATAAAGTTCAGAGTTCTTCATAAGACCCACAAGCTGTACATATAACTTCCAGTCTATCATTCCAGTGTTGCGTGCAGCATACACACATACATCTCTTCTTTCATCTCCAGGGCTATGGCTCATCCTCTCATGCTGCATGCCACATTGAAGGCCTTCCTCTTATGAAAGGAATCCCCCAAAACCTAGAATTATCTTTTAGAGGGCAAGCCTCTTGTAGTACAGGTTTCCCCCGCTAGCTGAGTATTCTAGGAACCCATCTGTATCAGTGTGCCAGCAGGTGTTGTAAGAGGCTGTGTGCTATAGGTTTCAGTGAATTTTTTTTGAAGACTCAGTGCATTTGTCCATTTTATGATGGGTGATTTATGAATGCACCTGTCCGCACCATGCTGAGTGGCCAGCAGTTTTTGATAAAAAATGGCAAGACTCCCCTGCCCCACCTTCCCTCTTCACCCAATCTTACCCCAAAAGACTTTTTTTTTTCCCTGGATGAAGACAGTCCTCAAAGGCAATCATTTTGCCCATGTGGAAGAGGTGAAATAAAAAAATGGAAGAAGCACGGAAAGGTATCAAAATCCACAAGTTCAAAAACTGTTTTGAGCAATGGAAAAAACATCTTGATAGGTATATTGCATTAAATGGAGAGTAATTTGAAGATGACTGAAATTTAAATATGTAAGAATAAATACATATTTTTTATAAATGAATTCCACTTTGGGGGTCCCCCCTTGTATGTGTTGTGCTTTCTTCAGTGTTCCCTTGTGCTATGTCTTCAGAAAGCTTCCCTTGCCTATTTTTCACCTCCCACAGAATCACAGTTATTAGAACTTAACTCAGGTGTGATTTTATACATTAATGTGCCCTGTTAGTCAAGTAATCTGAACAGTCAGTTAAACCATTAAACTACTTGGGTTAGATGGCAAACTAGTTTCTGTATTAGTTACATATACTGAAAGACAGAGATTCATGAATATTCTTGAAATTTCATTGTGTGGTGCTATTAAGTCTTTCAATGACTAGAAGAATCCATAGTGGATATTAAAAAATACACACTTGATTTTGGTTACCTAGTTACCCTGTCTGTGTACCTAAGAATATCTGTTGGAATTTTGGAAAACTTTGAAGAAAATTATATAATAGAATAAACTTTAAATCACACTCATACATTTTAAAAACTAAGAGTGATATCTCAAATAATTTCTTTGGATTTTATTCTTATTTTTAAGTTCAGAGTATTTTAAAGAAACCACTTACTCTGTTCTTCTCACTACTCAAAAAATCTATGTATTTATACTGGCAGACTACTTTATAGTTTGATTATGATTGGGCTCCAAAGACATTGTGACCCTTGCACATTTGATGATTTTATGACCAATTTCCATTTTAGAACTATATATCTTTCCTGGATCGTTGCAGCTATGAATCATGGAAGAAAAGTAAATTGACTCTGTATACTTCAACCCTACAATCTGGCAGTGAGAATATTTTTTTCCTATAAAATGAGTCATTTACAAAGAAAATTTTTTGAACATAGGAAAATGTTAAATACTGTCAGAAGTCTTGCAGATGGGGGAAGTGTGGATATTTGGACCTGCTAATAATTGCAATATGGTAAAATCAGTGTTGACAAGTATTAAACAGTCGAAGATCATGTGAAAGTTATAATTATGCCAAGAAACCGACAGAAACTTGTATATTTAGAAGAATAAAAACCTCAGGACTCTATAAGAAAAGCTTATCATTTTTCTTGTTTTAGTGAGCCCAGCTATGAGTCAACCAACATTTTATTTCTTTCTCCTCTTGGAAATTTTTCTGTTGTAATATTTCTCCCTCTTAACCTTTTTTTCCTGGTTTTAAGTCCAAAATTTGTTCTTCTGAATTTCACCCAATTTCTTCTGGTAATTTGCCATAGGATTCCCCACCTTGGATATGATTTTTGTTTTTGATTTTGTTATAAATCATGCTTCCTCCTGCTTCTAAAATAATCTTTAAATTACTTTGTACAACTAAGTTTTCAATACCTCATCTCACTGTTAAGTAAAGTAAAAAACAATAATAGCTTGGTTCTAGAATTGTGAGGAACCATTGATTATTCCTGTATTGCAGTTCTTCAAAATCAAAACCAACAGAGACATTGTAAAGTGCACTGAAGCCTTGGCCCTGGATGGGTGGCGCAGTTGGTTGAAGGGTTGTCCTGATACACCAAACTTGTGGGTTCGGTCTCCAGTCAGGCCACATGCATGAATCAACCAATGAATGCATGAATAGGTGAAACAACAAATCTCTCTCTTTCTCTCTTTGAAATCCATAAAAAATACACATGTTCACATGTTCAGGATTAGATATGCAGAATATTGAAAAATGGTTCTATAATGATGATGATGACTGAACCTATCATTCTTCATGCATTAAAGGTAGCTCTTAAGGCTACAGAGTAACATTCTGCAGAAATGTTCTAATAGTTTTGTGCAATAGTCATTGGTCTGAAGAAAAGAAAGAAACTTACGTTTATTCAGATCCTAACATCTGCCAGGCATTTTCACCTTTGACACCATTTGTTTCTTTTCTGAAGTATAGTGGGTATTACTGTGGTAAAAAAAAAAGAAAAGAAAAAAAGAGGTTTATCTAGGTAAAGTGACCTAGCCATATCCCATAGAAAGGGAGGAGCAAAAATTCAGCTGAAGGTTTTTTTCAATTTCCAAATTCATTGTCTTTCTACTTCATTGTGTTGTATCAGGATTTGGGGATTCTGAGTGCTCAGAAGAATCCTTTGAGCACTCAGAATCCTAATCTACATAACAATAGTCTGGTTCAATGGATTTCTTTGACTCTGATTACTCTAGGATCATAGGATCTGATCTAATATGAAGCATTTTCTGATTGAGGGCGGGTCCACTGACTCTGTCAACTGTCTGTGTAACTCAGGGCAAATTACTTAACCCCTGTGCTTCAGTACCCTCATTTTAAAATGGGGATAAGGTAGAACCTATGCTAAAGGGTAGAACCCATGGTGAAGGTTAAGTGAGTTAATTAGTCTGGAACATGACAAGTATATAAATCATTGCCATTATTATTTCTCCAATTATAAGAGCCTATTTATTGTGAATCATGCCGGACTCTCCAGAGAGTGTATGCAAAGTTTTGAGGAACTGAAAGGACATCCTAGGTGGTAGCATTTATAAGTAACCCAGCTCTGTTTGGGCATGTGCTAACAGGGATAGAATTGAAATTCAGCTCCCGGCCTATCTGATTCCAAAGTGGTGGGGGAAGGAGATTCAGTGATAACTACAGAAGTACAGGTAGGTATAAAGCTGAGCAAATTCTGTGCAGATTGACATTTTTCTTTTTTCTGACTAATCCTGAAGATGTGAATCACATGGTATTACTAAAAGTTTCAGTTTGCTAATGGAAAGAGCATAAACATAACATGGTTCCTTGGGGAAAGAGATATTTCACTCTTATGTGCCATGTGGATGACTTGAAGGTAATTTCTTTCAGTCTTTGATTAACAGAAATTGTGCCAAATGCTGTGTTCAATGCTAGAGGTACAAAAATGAATTCAACTCGGTTTCTCATCTCAAGGGGGCACATAATCCAGTGACACACAGACAGTTTCAACCTGGAGAGCGTATGGCAGTTTTGAAAATTGCTGATTGTTTTGATGGATCAAGGAAAGGTTGATTATGAAACTCATTCACTGGTGGAGTAAAATGTTTAAGGACTGGGCAAAGGAACTCAAGAGGAAAATTTGAGTTGGAGACATCCTTAATAAAGTGTAACGATACAGCCTGTGAATACTGAATGGGGTATAAAGCAAAGGATGGTGGTTGGTAATTGACGTTATATACTCTTCATCATTCTGGGAGTAATGGAGAGTGTTTTGCAAAATAAAAAATGCAAGTTCTTTGGCTTCTACATTTCCTATACTATTCTTACCCTCCCCCTGTCTATTTTGTACCTACCATCTATGCTACTTATTCTCTGTACCTTTTCTCCTCCCCCCCCCCCACTCCCCTGTTGATAACCCTCCATGTGATCTCCATTTCTGTGGTTCTATTCCTATTCTAGTTGTTTGCTTAGTTTGCTTTCATTTTTATTTTAGGTGTGGTTGTTAATATCTGTGAGTTTGCTGTCATTTTACTGTTCAGGGCAAGGGGAATAAAGGGGGGAAATGGGACAACTATAATAGCATAATTGATAAAATATATTTTTTTAAAAAAGAAAATGCAAGTGCTTGTGAAATGAGAAAAACTATAATCTGTGGCTGATATTTTTGAGACAGCCACTATACTGTTATTGTTGTTATTATTGGAGCTAACAAAGAGTAGCAAAAGAAATATGTGAAAATGGGACTGGAAAAGCGTAGAATTATGATGTTTCTAAAACTGTAGCTAGATGGGTACTGACAAGTGATTGGGTAAGTACAAAGACCACTGAGTAGCCATGTGGAAATGAAGCTTTTGGATTCAAGAACATGCTTTTGGATTTAAGTGACAATGTAATTGAAACATTAATGAGATCTGTGTTAATACTATTGACAAACAGAAAGCTATATCCAAACAGTAAGATCTGAGAAAGATGCAATCTGAATAAGAGAGGTGAATGTGTTTGTTTGCAGGTTTCAGGTGGTCCAAGGCAACCTGACATTGACCCTGAGAAACTTAGACAAATGTCAGGGCCTTCAAGTGTGTTTTTTAGTTCATTTGCCATGTGCTGAGTGACGAATGAATAGTTTCCTCCTGTCTGAAAAAGATGTGCTGTTTTATCAGGGGTCCAGTTTCTGGAGGGATATATCAGAAGCGGTGGAGATGAAAGTGACCATGGCCTCAGCAGACAGCTCATCCTTGGGAAGTGGAGGGATACATCATAGCTATGTTCTTGGGGTTAACATCAGTAACTTTCTAAAATGAGCAATCGAGAGGCTGTTACAGATTTACTCTGAAGGATAACATTCATCAGGGTTTAATTTACTCTAGGGATTAACTTGGATGGTCATTAATCAGGTAGTTTAAAAATGTATTACATTTGTTAATCCTGCAGTTTTAGGTGTTTTTCTCCTGAATATGTTGAATATGTTCTAATTGTACAGTTCATTTCTTTAGGGTCTGTGACCATTGGCTTTGTATTTCAATCCCAGAGCTATCATTTTACTTGAAGCATTTCTGGATGTTTTTATTAATCTAGAGATATTCAAGACCTTTTTTTCCTAAATGCTGAGGGGTATGAATTTCTTATTAAGCATTTGATACTTTGCTATTTTGGATTCTTAAGCTAAGTGAAGTCTTATGGGTAAGAAACTTGAGACAGGAGTGAATCCTGAAATGTAGAGCTGCTTTTTGTGAGTGAGATGACATACCAACTGTTGCTTGTTTACTTTTCTTTAGGGATATCAGGGAATGCCAGGATCCCCCGGTATCCCCGGATCCCCAGGAATACAAGTATGTGATCTGTTTATGCACATTTTAGAAACAGCATTTCTAGTGAACCAAAAAACCACAATTAACAAAATTTGTTTTGTGCCTAATTTAGGGAGCACGAGGACTACCAGGTTACAAAGGAGAACCAGGGAGAGATGGTGAAAAGGTAAACACACACACACACACACACACACAAACACAGGTGCACGCGCGCGTGTGCATATGTGTCCAGTTGTTCCAGTCACTCAAAGACAGGGATTTTACCTATGATGACTCCCATTCAATAGTGTTTACCTTGGTGAATTCCAAGATTTGTGGGCTCAGAAATTTGTCAGTGGCCATTTTCTAATAAAGGTGTTATTTTTTTTAGATTACTTGATGACCACTATCAAATGGCATCAGTACTGGCATTATCCCAGTGCCATGTTCTCTCCCTTGGTTAAGCTCTGAAAGCTGGTGGGAATCGACCCTCTTAGAAGGGAGAGAATTTTGTGAGTGGCATGTGTCCCCTGTTAGCCACAGATAGCACAGTATCCCTGTGTCCATAATAGATTCCTATCTGACAGATAGTCTATTGGCTTAGCTTTACGGAACTTCTCCCCAGAGTTCCAGTGGGTACAGATAACATTTCAAGTGCTGACTTTCCAATTTTTTTTTATAACTTTGAAATTTGCCAATCTTCCTACTGAAGTACATGTTCTTTAAACATGCTTAATAAGCCAGTTCCTCCCCATGGATCCAGTTGAGACCTATTGGCCCTGGCAGCTGGTCCACATCTAAAATGCCCGTTTTTATTTGCTCAGATCCCCATGTTGATTTTTTAGCTTAATTCCTGAAGTGCAATCTTATTTCTAAGTTCTTTCTTTGCTCTTGGTAAAAACCTGCACTAATTTTCTAAATATAACCCTTGCAAAATTATTCTCTTTAAAAATAATGTGTATAGCACCTACATGCAAGGAATACTGATGTACACTAGATGCATTTTATGTTTAAAAATATTAAAGCCATTAGTGACATAGGAGGGAGAAGTAGTTAGAATTGACTTAGCAGAGTTGCTGCTTTTTTAATGGCTTTCTCAAAAAGAGAAAGTAGTCCACTCGTGTAGCTTTCTGAAAGCACCACAGCACAAACAGTGGTATGTGGGGGAAAACAGGGGGTGGGGGAAGGGGAGAAGCATAAGGCAGCTACAGGCTGCAGGCTGAGCCCTGAATTCAGCCTACTCAAACACCCAGTCAGTAGCCAAAGGATGACCCATCTCAAGCCAACCAGATAGCCTTCTTTAGTTACTACCCCACTTCTTTTTCATCACAGTATAAGCATGCCTTTACTCACTCTGCACTTTCTCACTTCCCTTTATCTCTTTAACCCGTGCCAGTAGGATTTCTATCCCAATCTTCTGCATATTGAGATCACTAATGTCTACCATATTCAAAATCCAGTAGTCATTGTTTTCCAGTAATCTTTGCTGTCTTGTTTGATGTCTCAGCAGCATTTGACATGATTGACTATTTCCTTCTTCTTGGAATGATTTTTTCTCTTGGTTCCAAGATATCACATATTCCTATATTTTCTCTTGCCTTAACTGGTTACTTTTTCACAGTTTAATTATTACCTACTTTTCCTCTTTCCATTCTCTAAATGTGGGGGTGTTCAGTCCTGTGCCCTTCCTCTCCTTTCTTAGTAGAGTCTATTATTTTAATATTATTAAATATAACATAGGAATATTAATTATGTAGAAAATATATAAACATATTGGTGATGAGCATAGTAATGATTAACATGCTGATATAACTGATGTTCTAATTAATATAATAAATAATCAATATAATAAAATAATATTAAATGAATAAATATACATACATATACACTATTTTCTTATAAAATATTTTGCTTTATCTGAATCTGAAGACTCCGTGGGATTGTCATTATACCAGGGATTTCCTGAAGAAATGTTTTCTACTATTTATGAAAAGGGTGGTACCATATTTTTCTTCTTTCCTATATCCTTTCCTCAGATGCTCTTCTTCCAAAGTGGCACTAGCTGTGACCTCCCTAAATATTCTGAAAAGTTGGGGTAAAGTGTCCCTCCACTGCATATGGTGCTGCCCTGTGTGGGTTCGGGATTTCAGTACTTCTATGGATAGTTTTGCAAAGTCTGGATTGTTTCCTAGTCTTTCAACCTCTTTGATTTTAAGGCTTTGTAACGGATTCAGCATCTCAGTTTATTATGAAGAACCGATGATTCCATGTCCTGCCTCATTTATTGGCTGCTATGCATCTTTCTGTCCTGTTTTATTTTTTTCTACTGGCATCATTGGGAAACTTACAACTTTTGTTGAATTTTTATAGAGTGCTTCCTACTTTCTTGGTTCTAAACTTGACTTCTCACCTTCGCTTTGGGTATACTCTGTGCTGTGGTCAATGATAAGCTGTAGTAGGAGCTCCGGCATCTACGTTTTCCTAGGCTTGAGTAGTCCAGTGGTGATCCCCAAATCCCAGGGAAATACCCATCCTTGTGTTAGAGAGGGAGGGAGCATTTTGGAGGGTTCCCAGTAAGTCAGTATTGCCTGAGCCTGAGTAAAACTTAGCATTTGTTTTTTACTTAAAGGAGAAATAAACAACCAAAATGTGTAAGGCTTGTAATGTATTGGGTGCTTGAAGGCTTTTACTGCTGTGTGTATATTTTTTGTTTTATTTTTAGACATATTTTGTATTGGCATTATACATATTATTATCATTTGAAATTCTCACAAAAGGCTTATGTGTTTAGTTGAATAAGTCATGCTATGCCTACTTTCACATTAATTGTTAAGTGAGCCATTCCTCTTTTATAGTTTAGAAAACTGAAGAGTGAAAAACTTAAATCATTTGTCTGAAGTTACTCAAGCATCAGGGAGTTGAGATAAAATGTCTTGATCTCAGTGTGGCTTTCTTTTCTCCATGTTTTCTGCTTTGTCCAGAATAGTTTGTAGCAGTGAGGTTTGTTCTCCTTTGCCATTGTTGCCTGCATTGTGAGAAGAATTCCTGAATGCCTACCAAGTACATAGTAGAGGGTGGGGCCTGGATGAATGAGTTTAGGTTGAGGTGATTGTGCCATGAACAGGATTAATGGTCTACATATCTCTCAAGGGAGGTGTGATAGTTCACTCTAGATGATAGGTCACCAAACTTTAAATTGCAGATTCTTTGCAGTAAAATACTTTGGGCATGTGGTCCCATATATATGCATAATTATATGCCTATGTTACTGTGCAAAGCAAGTTTTCTTTGAAAACAAATACATATACTGAAAAAGTTTAGAAGAATGAGGGTTTTTTTAAACTATTAATTTTATTAAATCTTGATTTTTTAAAAGATTTTATTTATTTATTTTTAGAGAGGGAATGGAGGGAGAGGGAGAGGGGGGGGGGAGAAACATCAATGTGCAGTTGCTGGGGGTCATGGCCTGCCACCCAGGCATGTACCCTGACTGGGAATTGAACCTGGGACACTTTGGTTTGCAGCCCATGCTCAATCCACTGAGCTATGCCAGCCAGAGCTAAGAATGAGGTTTTTAAAATACTAGTTTTCATATTCTTTTATTGCTGATACAAGTAATTTGGATCTGATTCTAAAAACTATGATTCTGGATCAACTTATGATATGAATAGCCTCTTCAAAGGTATATGTATCAGTCACAAAAGCTTTGGAGGCAAGCTATGCAAATGGAACCATCTTCCTGTACATCTTGGATTCTCTTTGATTCTAATCTCTTGTAAACATGGATGAAACCAATAGTGACTCCTCAGAATACTTTTTTTAAAAATTGTTATTCTATTACAGTTGTTCCAATTTTTCCCATTTGTCCTCCTCCGCCTAGCCTACCCCCTACTCCCACCATCAATCCCCACATCATTGTCCAAGGGTCATTCATACATGTTGTTTGACTACCTTCCCCTTCTTTCCACCATTATCTCCCTCTCCCCTCCTCTCTGGCCACTATCAGTCTGCTCCTTGTTTCCATGCCTCTGGTTCTATTTTGCTCATTAGTTTATTTTGTTCATTACATTCCTCTTATAAGTGAGGACATATGGTATTTGTCTTTCACCAACTCGTTTATTTTGCTTAGTGTAATATTTTCCAGTTCCATCCATGCTGTTGCAAAAGGTAGGAGTTCCTTTTTAGTTTCTACTGCATAGTATTCCATTGTGTAAATGTACCACAGCTTTTTGATCCACTCATCTTCTGATGGGCACTTAGGCTGTTTCCAACACTTGGCTGCTGTAAATAGTGTTGTTATGAGCATAGAGATGCACAGGTTCTTTTGAATTGGTATTTCAGGATTCATGGGTTATATACCCAGCAGTGGAGTCTCTGAGTCAAAAGGCAGTTACATTTTTATTTTTTTAAGGAAATTCCATTCTGTTTTCCATAGTGACTGCATCAGTTTGCATTCTCACCAAAAATGCACGAGGCTTCCCTTTTCTCCACATCCTTGCCAGCACTGGTTGTTCACTGATTTATTAATGATGGCCATTCTGACCAGTGTGAAGTAGTTTTTCATTGTGGTTTTAATTTGATCTGTTTGACAGCTAGCAATGTAGAGCATCTTTTCATATGCCTATGGGCCCTCTGTATGTCCCCCTTGGAAAAGTGTCTGTTCAGAACCTTTGTCCATTTTTTAATTGAATTGTTTGTCTTCCTGGTGTTGAGTTGTATGAATTCTTTATATGTTTTGGAGATTAAACCCTTGTCCAGTGTATCATTGGCAAATATGTTCTCCCATATAGTCAGTTCCCTTTTCATTTTGATGATAGTTTCTTTAGCTGTGCAGAAGCTTTTTAATTTGATGTAGTCCCATTTGTTCATTTTTTCCTATATTTCCCTAGGAGATATATCAGCAAAAATATTGCTACATGAGATATCTGAGATTTTCCTGCTTATGTTCTCCTCTAGGACTTCATAGTATCATGAGTCATATTTAGGTCTTTTATCCACTTTGAGTTTATTCTGGTGTATGGTGTGAATTGGTGGTCTAGTGTCTTTCTTTTTCTTTTTCTTTCTTTTTTTTTTTTTTTGCATGTACCAGTCCAGTTCTCCCAACACCATTTATTGAAGAGACCATTTTTACTCCTTATGCCTCTTTTGTCAAATATTAATTGACCATAGAGACATGGATTTATTTCTGGGCTCTCTATTCTGTTCCATTGATCTGTGTGTCTGTTCTTATGCCAGTACCAGGCTGTTTTGATTATTGTGGCCTTGTAGTATAGTTTTATATTGGGTATTGTGAGACTTCCTACTTTATTCTCCTTTATCAAGATTGCTGAGGCTATTTGGGGTCTTTTTGGTTCTATAAGAATTTTTGAAATATTTGTTCTAAATCAGCAAAATATACTATTGGTATTTTAATAGGAATTGCATTGAATGTATAGATTGCTTTGGGTAGTACGAACATGTTATATGCTTCCATTTGTTTGTATCTTCCTCAATTACTTTCTTCAGTATTCTATAGTTTTCTGAGTACAGGTCTTTTACCTTCTTGGTTAAATTTATTCCAGGTACTTTGTATTTCTTGTTGCTATAGTAAATGGGAATTTTTCCTAATTTCTCTTTCTGAGAGATTGTTGTTGGTATACAAAAATGGCATGGATTTATGAATATTGACCTGTATCCTGCTACTTTGCCAAATTCACTTATTTGGTTGAGTAGTTTCTTAGTGGAGACTACAGGGTTGTCTATGTACATTACCATGTCATCTTCAAATAATGACAGTTTCACTTCCTTCTTTCTAATTTGGGTAGCTTTTATTTCTTTTTCTTGTCTGATCTCTGTGACTAGAACTTCCAGTACTATGTTGAATAAGAGTGATGAAAGCACACACACTTGTCTTGTTCCTTATCATATGGAAAAGCTTTTAGTTTTTGCTCATTGAGTGTGATGTTGGCTGTAGGTTTCTTGTATATGGACTTTATTATGTTGAGGAATGCTTTTGCTGAGTGTTTTTGTCATAAATGGGTACTGGGTTTTATCAAATGCTTTTCAGCATGTGTTGATATGATCATGTGTTTTTTGTCTTTAAATTTATGTGGTATATTACATTTATGGATTTACAAATATTGTACCATCCTTGCATCCCTAGAATAACTCCCACTTGTTCATTCTGTATGATCTTTTTAATGTATTGCTAGATTCAGATTGCCAATATTTAGCATGTGTATTCATCAGAGATATTGGCCTATAATTTTCTTTTTTTCTTGTGCCTTTACCTGGTTTTGGATTTAGGATAATACTGGCCTCATAAAAGAGTTTGAGAGTCTTCCCTTTACTTGAATTTTCCAGAATAGTTTGAAAAGGATAGGAGTTAGTTCTTCTTTGAATGTTTCATAACATTTGCCTGTGAAGCCATCCAGTCCAGAGCTTTTGGGTACATTGAGGTTTTTGATTACTGCTTCAGTTTCACTGGCATATCTGCACCTTCCCCTGCCATGTCTCCAACCAACGGTAGAGTGGTGTCTCATGTGCTGAGCTTGCTTGTTTACCATTACCTTGGCCAATCTCCACTTATGCCCCCTGCCCCACCTCACTCCTCTCCAGTGATCTATCTGATCTGATCTCCGTATCAGCCTGCTGTGAACCTACCTCTATTGTAGGCAAGATGCCTGGATGTTGAATCATCAATAGGTCACTAAGTCTTCTGGATGACAATGAAGGGTCAAACAAACACATTAACTTTATCCTCTATCTTAAACTCTTATTAAAGCAGCAATCAAGGGAATAATAACAATTTTATAATAATAAAACCTCAGGTTGACAGGAGAACTCAAGAGTTAAAG
Source organism: Phyllostomus discolor (assembly GCF_004126475.2). Taxonomy (NCBI): domain Eukaryota; kingdom Metazoa; phylum Chordata; class Mammalia; order Chiroptera; family Phyllostomidae; genus Phyllostomus; species Phyllostomus discolor. Next base: position 127,147,395 of record NC_040906.2, on the reverse strand, counting down.
ATTTTAGTTAGTTATAGTTGATAGGATTAAGTAATTAATGCATGTGGAAAGCTGTTGTTCCAGGAACTGAAATGCAGGACCTATGTGATTCCAGGAGGCCCACAAGCAATTCAGCCTTTATGCCTCTGAGGGTCTGTGAGGGATGGAGATGGTGTCTGAACCCTTGGGTTCCAGGGAGGGGATGTCTGTGATTCACATAAACAATTGTTAATCAGCAGATATAGAAATACTAGAAAACATGCTGCTAGACTGCAGCTTTTATCTGAGTAACCTTTTCCCAACACGTTACCTACCCTTCCTTTCCCTTATAAAAAGATTGGCTTGAGATAACTAGTTAAGCTGGTTTTTAGGGTACATAACCCACCATTTTCTTAGGTTGTGGGCATCTGAATAAGGCACCCATAAAGATTCAATCCTTTTCTCTATGTATTACTTCTGGTAGTGACAGGCAGCAAGAACACTGACTTTTCCAGATTTATTAAGACAGAGAGAGTGAAAGAAAAAATAACAAACATATCCACATTTTTGGAAGCTGAAAAGATCCAAGGAAGCTGAATCCTAAAACTAGAAGTCACATGATTCTTATGAGACAGAAGGGACTTCCTGTGTATGTGTGTATACACACACAGCCACATTCATACATACATGCTCACAGGATCCCAAAGACTCAGGAAATCATAATATCAAGTATTTCTAAAATTGGTAGTAAATTACAAGTAGAACCAAAAATGGGGTGGTTGGATGTCCCATTAATAACAATGAAGTCCCACTATTTCTTCTTGAACTCTGTATAGCCAAGTAAATTCCCTTTTTTCACCCTGGCAGAAATATAAAATTTAGCACATGGAAAAGTTAAAACTGAGAGTCTTTAGACTGGGAAGAAAAAGCAGAGTTGTACTAAAACAATCTGATTTAGAGATCATTTACTCATGCTGGCTTCTCCTACCTGACTTCCACATGCTGTCAGCCAAGTTTGTTTGCCAAAGCTGTAGAAGATCCAACTGTGGAGAATCCACTGATGTACAGTGCTGTCCAATGAAATGACCCAACCAGATCATATTATAGTGAAGCTCAGTCTATGAACAGTATGCACTGAGAGCTTACCTTCAGCTTCCATATTAGCTGACAACCAGGAACAACAAAATATCTTAAAGCTAAAGATCAGCAAAAAATCTTAGAAGAAACTATTGAGACATGGAGAAGAGGACTGGCAAAATCTCTGTCATTAATGTTCTCAGAAAGACAGAAGCCCTGATAGGTTCTTGCTTCAGCTGTGTTCCTTAGCGTTGAGTGATGGGTCATCAGGGCCAACCTATAGCTCATGACCCCCTTGTAGACCACATTCCAGATCCTTGGTCTTGGCAATCCCTGCGAACCTACCCCAGTCCCATTCCCAGGGCCTGCAGGCTTCTTCCTGTTGGTCCTACTGAAGGCCTTCTAACACAATTGTTTCTATCCACATACTTAGAGATAGCTGAGTGAAGGTTGTTTATGTGAGGTGTGGATGGAGCTTGAGTGAGTGGTTAGAGTTGCTGATGAGATTCCCCTAAGCCCCCAAATGCTTTCCTTCTCTGAACTTAAATAAAACCTTTATAAATGAACATTAATCTTTCATAGAGACAGAGTTTTAATATAGGTATGCACTTAGCTGTTCACAGGTGTATTTTCAATAGGTTTTAAAAAGGATAAAGTTGAGAAATATATGATGAATTTTTTAGGCTGAAATGTGCATTCTTTAATTAATTTCAGTTTTATTTTCAGGGTGACCGTGGACTTCCTGGTTTTCCTGGGCTTCATGGAATGCCAGGATTAAAGGTTAGAGAAATTGGCCTTTTTAAATTCAGCAATGCCATATAGTATTCCAAATTCTAAACTTTATATTACAAATGTGTTATAAATAAATAAATGCTCATATATAAAGTATGTTAAAGTAAATGATAAGTTTAAGATTGATATCATAGCTCACACAAAGCTTTATGAAATTTCTTTAAAATTTCCAGTCATAAAATTAAAGTATTTAAAAATTGATGTTTCACTATATAGAAATTCTCTTAATTATAAATCTTATACTATAGACCATGTAATAGTACCAACTGTCCTTATTTTTCCTTTTCTTTTTCTTTTCTTTTTTTTTTAAAGATTTTATTTATTTATTTTTAGAGAGGGAAGGGAGGGAGATAGAGAGACAGAGAGAAACATCAATGTGCGGTTGTTGGGGGTCATGGCCTGCAACCCAGGCATGTACCCTGGCTGGGAATCGAACCTGTGACACTTTGGTTTGAAGCCCGCGCTCAATCCACTGAACTATTCCAGCCAGGGCATTGTTTTTCTTTATAAAGCCTGGAAAATAGGACTTTTGTAACAAAGTCCTATTTTGTAAAAAAGTTTAAGTTATTTTATTTCCATTTTATTTTGATGTTGGCATATTAAACTCTTGTTTATAACTGATATTTTGTCCTCTAGGGTGAAATGGGCCCCAAAGGAGACAAAGGATCACCTGGATTTTATGGCAAAAAGGGAAGTCTGGATCACAGAATGAAGTATCCGTACTGAACTTTCGGTGTAATAGAAATAGAAAACTTAAAGTTTAGTCCCAACCCACCATTATAGTAATTTGTTTTATTCACATTTCTCAAGGGTTTATTAAAAAGTGAAAAGATAACTGGTGACTCTTATACATGGTAATCTATAAGAACAGGTTGTATTGTTGATCATTTTGAACTTTTAAAATAATTACAGTGAGTGATAGCTGCTTAACAGTGTGTCTGTTGAGAATATTATGGGCCTTCCTATTTCTTCACATTGAAGGAAGATTATATTCTCTGTATATTTACAGTACTCATTGCCTTTTTAATTTTTCCAATGTGTAGTTTCTCTATTTTTTATTGTATATATATTTTTATTGTTGTTCAAGTACAGTTGTCTCCATTTACCCCCCACCAGTCCCCCTGCCCCAGCCATTTCCACCTCCCATCCTCAACCCTTAGATGTTTGTAATAATTCTGCATCATCAATATTTTCAATGCCTTATATTTTGTCCACTGGCCTGGTAAATTAATACTCTGTCAACAAGTTGCAAAGCCAACACAAGCTGTAGTTACATGAATTCTGTCATTACATAATAAGGTTAACCTACTTTCCTACTTAAGTTTGAGTTGGAAGTTTAAAGAATTATTGAAAGGATTGTTTTTAAAGTTTATTTTTATTTTTATTTTTTAAATACAGGGTGCAAAAGGTGAAAAGGGGAGTGCTGGTTTTCCTGGCCATCCTGGACGTGCTGTGAGTTCTATAGAAAAAGTTCATGCATATTTTGCCTTAAATAAAAATGATCTTATAGTATCTTTCTTTTAAAATATTGCAAAAATATATTAAAATACTTATATTTATTTTTCAGGGAGAACCAGGACGCCATGGAAAGGATGGATTAATGGGTATTCCTGGTTACAAGGTATTTACAAAAAGAACAAGAAAGATTTCTAAATTCATGAATGAACATTAGAAAAATGTACCACTATCAGACTTCCTTACATATGACTTTGGTGTAAAATTAATGAGCTAAAACTTGTTTTACTGTAATTTAAAAGATACAAAACGTCTTTTGAATCTATTGTCAATCCTTATGTCTTAGAAACAAACTCTTAGGGTACTAAAAGATTGACTTCCTTGTAAAGCAATTCAAATGAGTTTGTTTAGTTGATTAGAAGCAGAAGTTCTTAGCTTTGCCTCCTAATGGGTTGAGGTTTCAGTATGATTGAGTGGATTTTAGTATATTTCCCGAGTTATGTACTCATCACTAGAATCAAATTTTAAAAGAAACCTTATACTCATTAGCAGCCAATCCCTATTTCTACCCAAGCCATTATTCCTTCCTTTCCAGTTTATGCAAGCTCTAATGTACTTTCTGCCTCTCTGGGTTTGCCCACTCTGAGCATCTCATATGAAAGGAATTGTGCTATATGTGGTCTTTCATGCCTAATCTCTTTTACTTACCATGATGTTTTCCAGGTTCATCTGCATCTTGGCCTGTATTAGTACTTTATTTCTTTTTATTGCTGATAGTGTTTCATTGTATGACTGTCACATTATATTTATTCATTCATCATTATATTTATTCATGGACATTTGGCCTATTTATATTATTTGGTTATTATACATAGTTCTGTTAGGAATATTTTTGTACAAGTTTTTGTGAGGATATATGTTTTCATTTCTGTTGGGTGTATTCCTAGTAGTGGAATCGCTGGAACATATAACTATATTTAACATTTTGAGGTCAATTTACTCTTGGTATTTGGTATTACTTGGTACTCTTTCCTGATCGGTTCATGCCACCTTTCATATTTAACCTTGGTTATCACTCTCATTTTCTAAGTGTGGGTCTCCCCAAAACAATTAAGTTTATTCTTTCTCATTTGTTTGTAATTTTTTATTGGAATAATTTGTGATTTAAAAAATGCTTATTTTTTTTAAACTTTATTTTCTTAGAGCAGTTCCCAAAACAACCCCCTTCCCCTACTATCAACTTCTCACACCTGAGTGGTACATCTGGTACAATTGATGAACCTGCTCTGACACACAATTACTACTCAAAGTCCATAGTTTGCAGTAGAGTGCACTTTTTTGACATTCCAGAGTGTCATATATAATACACTGACTGCCATAAAAATTTTCTGTGCGCCGCGTGTTCTTCCTTCCCTCCCTTCAACTTCTGACAACCACTGACTGGTCTTTTTTCTGCCTCCACAGCTGTGCCCTTCCAGAATGGCACCAGTTGGAGTTATATAGATTGCAGCCTTTCAGACTGGCTTCTTTCACTTAGTAACAGACATTTAAGGGTCCTCCATGTCTTTCCATTGCTTGCTAACTCATTTCTTGTTAGCACTGAGTCACATTAATTGGTCTGAATGTTCTACAGTTTATATTTCTTTCTGGGGAATCTTTGACTCTTGAATCATACCTAATTTTTTTCTGACCTTTTTAAAACTCCCCAATTTTTATTTTGCAAATTTTCCTACAGTTAGTTGAATTACATAAATATATGAATATTTATTTCCATTATATAATTTAACCACTGAGAAGTAAATTATAGACACACTGCATTTCTCTCCTAAATATTTAACCCTTTATCTTCTAAGAATTCTTTAAATTCCATTATGACACCAAAAGATTTAATATCAATACAATAATATTTTCTAATATTGACACCATATTCAGTTTTTTCCAGTTGTCCCCATAATGTTCTAAATAGCTATTTTCTTTATACCTGTATACACTCAAGATTTGTATATTTTATTTAGCAATTTTTGGTCAGGGTTTTCCAAAGAAACAAGCTGATAGGTTGTGTGATGTGTATGTGTATTTGGCATATGTATACATGTATATAGATAGATAAAGAGAAAGACAGAGAGACAGAGACAGAGGTTGATTTTAAGGAATTGGCTCACACAGCTATGGAGGCTTATAAGTCTGAAATATGCAGGGCAGGCTGGCAGGCAGGAGACACCAAGTTGATATTACAGATCCAGCCCAAAGGCAATCTGAAGATAGAATTCTTTATTCCTCAGGGACGTCTCAGTTATTTCTTCCTGAAGTCCTTCAACCTTTGAATAAGCCCCACCCACATTATGAAGGGCAATCTGAACTATACCAGTAAGCTTTTACTGATTTAAACATTAACCATGTCCTTTAAAAACTCCTTCAGAGCACTGTCTAGATTGGTGTTGAACCAAATATCTGGGTACTGTTGCCTACTCTCATAAAATTAACACATAACCTTATTTTTTAACACATAAAATGAGCTATCACAGATAGCATGCCTCTTTACTCTTTTAATCTAAAGGTTACCCTTTCCCCCGGTTTTGGTTTTTCCTGACACTAACATGGCATTTTACAGTAGAAGCTCATGTAATTTGTATTATCTGTTAGTAGTATTGTATTGAGAGTAAAGAAGTTTTCTGATTGTTTCTTTATGAGTACATTAAGGATAAATATTTTGGCAAGAATACAATATAGGTGATTTTTTTATGCTTTCTATTACATTCCATAAGGAGACACATAATATCTATTATTGGTAATATTAAATTTGATCATGTGGTTAAGAAAGTGGAAATAGCTCTCTGTGTGTAGGCATATGTATGTGTTTGTGTTGATTTTTCCATGGTATATCTCTAATTTATTTAGGTCCCATTTAAATGTCTCTAAAAAGTACAATAATTTCCTTTATAAAAGAATAGCATGTATTTTGTTAGTTTTCCCAAGTATGTAATATTATTGATGCTATTGTAATAGTATCATTTTTATAGCTTTATGAAGTAAAATTTATGTATAAATAAAATTCTCTCATTTTGTGCAACTACCACCAAATTCAAGTTTTAGAATTTTTGTAATCCTGAAGGGTTTGTCTTACTCTCTCTGGAAGTTAATTGCTAACCCCACCCCTTGACACTAGGCAACTACTGCCCTGCTTTCAGTCACTGTAACACTCTTACAATTTCAACGAAATGTAATCATGCCGTGTTTAGCTATATGGATACATGATAGTTACTATTTTCATTCTTCAGTTGATGAACATTTGACTTGGTTCCTATATTTGACACTTATGAATAATGTTGATATGGATATTCTTATGGACATCTGAATTGGAGATGTTTTAATTTCTCTTGGGTAGATATACCTGGAATTGCTGGGTTGTATAATGAGTGTATATTTAGCTCCTTAAAAAACTACCTATTTTCCAAAGTGGTTGTATATTTTTCCATTTCCATCAGCAATGCATAGAAATTCCAGTTTTACCAAACCCTGCTAATAGTATTACTACCCTTTTTATATTTTAGCCATTTCAGTTAGTAGGTAATGGTATCTCATTGTGGTTTTAGTGTGGACTTCACTGATGACTGATGGTGTTGACATCTTTTTATGGCCTTGACCATTTGTAAACCTTCTTTTGTGAAGTGTCTATATGAATGTTTGACCTTTGAAAAAATTTGGGGGTTGTGTTCTTATTAATGAGTTGTAAGAATTCTTAATAATATTTGGATATAACTTATTCATCAGATATATGCTTGCAAATATTTTCTCCCAACATTTGGATTACCTTTTCATTTTCTTAATGGTACCTTTGGTAGGAAAAGATTTTTAATCTGGATGAAGACTAATTTCCTAAAATTTTTTAAATTAACATTTTCTGTGTACTATTTAAGAATCTTTAACTTAAGGTCACAAGATTTTCCCCTACCTTTTCTTTAAAAAGATTAATTTTCTTAGACACATGTATAGAACATCATATTTTCTAAATGAATATTATCTTAGGTTACACATTTAGGTCTATGATCCATTTTGAATTAATATTTATGCATGTGTAGTATGAGGCAAAAGTCAAAGTTAATTTTTTAAATTTGGAGATCCAGTCATTCCAGCACCATTTATTGAAAAAACTATCATTTGCCATTGCAATATATGACCACTTTTGCCAAATATAAATTGAGCAGTATCTGCATGGAACCATATTTGGACTCTTGGTTCTGTTTTAGTAATCTATACTTCTGTTCTTCCTCAACAACATATTGTCTTGCTTGCCATGGCTTTAAAATAAGGCTTGAAATCAGTGTAAATACTCTAAATTAGTTTTTCTGTTTTTAAGTTGTAATGGATAGTCTAGATCCATATCAATCTTATATCAGCTTAATGTCAGCTTGAAATTTTTACCAAAAAAGCCTACTGATGTTTGTTAAATAAACTTTTTAGTTTGGAATAATTTTAGGTTTACAGAAAAGTTGCAGATACAGTACAGAGAGTTCCCTTATATGCTTTACCCAGTGGTTCCTCATGTTAACCTTTTATGTTAATATGGTACATTTATCAAAACAAAGAAATCAAGACTGGCAAATTTCTGTAAACTGAACTCAATACTTTATTTGGGTTTCATTACTTTTTTCACTACCATCCTTTGTCTTTTCTAGGATCTAATCCAGGATCTAATCCAGGATATGCCACAGTGCATTATTTGTCTTATCTCCTTGGTCTTTTGATTTGTGATAATATATTATTCTTTTCTTGTTTTTCATGACTGACAATTTGAAGAACATTGGGCAGGTATTTTGCAGGGTCACTTAATTTGTATTTGTCTGATGTTTTCCTCATGATTAGACAGGGATTATGGTCTTTTTGTGGGGTGAGAGGAAGATAACACAGGGGTGATTTAGTCCTCTCAGAATATCAGAGGGTTATACTACCCACATGAGTAATCATTGGTTTTATTAACTTTGATCACTCCATTACGGTAGTATCTGTCAGGTTTTTCCACCACAAAGTTACTGCTTTTTTTCTTACCACATTCTCTTTGGAATCAAGTTACTAAGTCTAGCCCCTACTCAAGATGGGGAAAGGGTGGAATTAAGCTCCAACTCTTAGAGAAGAGGCTATCTTAACATTTTTCATTTATTTGGGGGAGTTGAGGTGGACATGCTATTATCTGCCAGTCTTAGAACATGACATGCTTGTTCCTCTTACATAGGTTTTCTTATTTATCTCAGCAATGTTTTGTAGCTTGAAGTGTACAGATCTTGTGTGCCTTTTGCAAAATTTACATGCAAGAATTTTATTTTTTGTACTCTTTTGAATAGATTATTTTAAATTTATTTTTCTTTTGTTTTTTGCTAATGTATGACAATACATAATTAGTCTATATATAGATTATATGTCATATACTGTGTAATATTGCTGAATTCATTTATTGGTTTCTATAAATTTCTTTATAAATTTCATAGGATTTCCTACATAGACTATAACATTGTCTGTAAATAAAGACAGTTTTCTACTTTTATACTAATTTATGTTACTTTATTTATTTTAATGCACTGCCAAGGTCCCCCCAATGCAATGTTCAGTTTAAGTGGTGAGAACATATATTCTTGCCTTCTTTGTGGTCTTACGTAGAAAGCCTTCAGTTTTTCACTAGTACGTATTGGTTGTTGGTCTTATGTAGAAATACTACATCAGGATGAGGAAATTCTTTTTTACTCCTATTCTTTTTAGAAGTTTTCCTCTTTTTAATTATGGTAAGGTGTTGAATTTTGTCAAAAACTCTTTCTGTGCTTGAGTTATATGATTTTCCTCCCTTATTTCCTTAAAATGATTTATAACATTAATTGTTTTTTTTATGTTACACTAACCTTGCATTATTGGGATAAACCCAATTGGTCACCTTAAATTATTGTTCATTGTCATGAAGGTTATTAGTGATATCTTTGTTTAGCTTTGGTATTCAGGTAATAATACTAGCTTCTATTTTCTAAAAGCATTTATGTAGAATTAGTATCATTTCTCCCTTATTAGTTTGGTAGAATTCACCAGGGAAGCCATGTGAACGTGGACTTTGTAGGTGTGAGGAAGATATTAATTACTAATTAATTTTCTTTACTAAACATTGGGATGTTTAGAGTTTTTCTTCTTGAGTCAGTTTTGGTCATTTGTGTCTTTTAAGGAATTTTTCCTTTGCCTTAAACTTTCAAATTTTTTGGCATATTTTGTTTATAATATTGCATTATTCTTGTCTTTTAGTTTAGGATTTATAATAATCATTTATATGTCACCCTTAATATTATATTTTGTAATAATGATTTTTTGGTAGTTACAATTGAAATCAAGCACCAGGGGATTTTTCCCCATTTCCCTCTGCCACCTGGGTCTGCTGATATTTTTGTTGAGTAGTTCTTGTATAACTTTCTCTTACATGAAAATTGTTCTGCTTAGGTACTCTAGTTCTCAGAGGGTGAATAATAGTAAACTATTTTCTAGGGAATTAGCCAGGCCATCTAGATTTTTTAAGTGATTTATATATCATGCAAATTCCTTTTATGATTTTAAAATGTTCTATTTATTTGTTATTTTTTCCCTTGTCATTTTCTTACTTTGAATATTTGTGTTTTTACTTTTTTCTCTTTGTATGACTTTCTAGATCATCTATTATATTGGTTTTTATTCAAAGATACAACATTGTAATATAATTATTGACTTTATTGATTTTTCTGTTTTTTAAAATTTTTATTTATACTAGTTCCTTTCTTCTTTTTTTCCCTGCATTTTTTTCCTAGCCTGTGCAACTACAAAGTAAATCTATTTTTATTCTCTTACTGTTTTTTTTTAGGTAATTTATAAATATTTTCTGCTTATGACTTCAATTGCATTCCCCTGATTTTAATGTATAATGTTTTCATTAACATTGCTTTTAGAAATCCTGCAACTTTGGTTTTATTTCTATTTTTAAAGAGTTGTTTAAAAGTTTAATTTTTTTGGATTGAGAGTCTTTTAATTATGATTCTATTGTCAATTTCTGATTTTATTGTACTATATCAGAAAATATTATTTGTATAATTTCTTCCTTATGATGTTTGTTGAAAAAACTTTTCCTTTGACTTATTATATGTTCAATTTTCAGGAATGTTCCCTGTGCATATGAGAAGGTAAATCTATTTTGAGAATGTGAAAGTCAACATATATTTGTAAGATTTACTTTATAGAATACCTTGTCTAGAGCTTCATATATGTACTTACTTTTGGTTTCTTTGCCCTGTCTGGACAGAGTGGTGTGGTAGTGTCCTGTTAGTGCATTTCCATCCGTTTCTCTTTCTATCTTCTGGTTCATGAAGGTGGTTTTTATGTTATTAGTTGCATAGATATTCATAACTGTTACATCTTCATTTTTTATTGTGGCTTTAGCATTATATAATGTCATTTTGTCTCCTTTATTAATTTATAGCTTGAATTCTACATTCAAGCTATGATCTTATACCAGGATCATATTCCTCCTTTCTGATTGTTTCAATAGAAACAATCTCGCTTGCAAAGCCTTTGCCTATCCTTCCATTGTGTTAGCTTCGGCTTTTGAATCACTTTTAGTCATTTCTCATATCAAGCATACATTTGGCCTTTGCTTTTTAAAGCAATCTTATTTTTCTTTTAGGAGGTTAATTGAATCTTTATATTCATAGGCTGACAAGTTTGGTCTTTGTTATAATACTTATGTTATAGTTTTGTTATACTTACTATATTCATTATGTTATATTTACTATGCTTCTTTCTCCATGCGACCTATTGTTTTATCTTTTTTACTTTTATTTTCTTTGGAATTTAAGAAAATTTATATATATATATTTTTTCTAGTTGTCTTTTTTCTTCCAGTTTTAATGAGGTAATTGACATAGAGCACTGTGTAACTTTAAGGTATATAGCATAATGATTTGACTTACATAGATTGTGAAATGATTACCACAATAAGTTTAGTTGACATCCAAGTTGAAATGATACAGAGAAGATTAGTATGGCCCCTGCTCAAGGATGACATACAAATTCATGAAGCATTCCTATTTTTTTAAATATAAAAAAAAGAAAAAATGTCCTTGTGATGAGAACTCTTAGGATTTATTAGCTTAACAAATTTCAAATACACCAGGTAGCAATGCTAACTACTAATGGTCTTTATACTAATACCTTTAGTAGTCTATAAAGACACTTCAGAATTTCTTTAGTCTCCTGTCACCTTACTTAGGCATCTAATCTTTGTTTTGTTAACTTTAAATGATACTATGTTATCTATATTGCAATTAATGAATTTATTCTATTTTCTCCTTTCCTTTCTTATTTAATCAGTAACTTCTACATTTTTAGATCATACAATATTCGTAAACTTTTTCTATTCCTTCCTCACCTTTCTTTAAGATCCCCAATTAAATATATTCAGTGTTTATCACCAGCCCCTTGATCTATAATCCGTAGTCATAATTTGAGTCTGAAGAAATTTCTCTAGTATATTCCTTAGAAAGGGTTTGTGGATATAGTATTCTCGGAATTCTTATATTTTAACATATTTTATATTCATGTTACTTGAATGAACCCCTATCTCATTGTTTTTCCTTCAATTTCTTTGAAATCTTGCTCACTGCTGTCATGTATGTTACTGATGTCAACCCAATTGTCTTTCCCTTGTAAGTGGCTTTCTTGTCTGTATGGAAGACCAGAGAGTTTAAAGAAAAAACTTTGTTTAAGGTCTAATAGCATAATTTATGTATCAGCATTAAAAAATTCAGTTATTCCAAAATCTTTTCAATAAGTAGCTTCAGGGCTTCTTTTAATTCTGGAATGTTCTCTTGCATTTAGTTTCAGATAGAACTTTTCTTTATATTGTTTTGGTTTATAGGTATGTTGAGACTTCTTTGACTGTCTTCTATCACTGTTGCTTTCTGATCCTTTCTATCTTTTTAGAAATTTTACTTATATCAGCTATGTTTAGTTTACTTCTCAGTGCTTTTTAAATTTAAAATTAAATATATTCCCCCTTGGTTTCTAGTATTTTAATCATAATATCTAAGTTTATTTTTTTCAGCTTATTTCCTGAATTAAGTTAGTATATATAGTTACATCTGAAAATGCTTGCATAATGTTAACCTATGTTATAGCATTTTGTTGCAGTTTTCTTCTGGTTTGTGTGAGGAAAATTTACTGAAATGTTTTGATTCTCCTTTTCTATTTTTTCTTTTAGTAGTTTTGTTTGGGTATTGCATGAAAATTCCTTTGAAGTTTGAAATGTCATATAAGTTTAGACTAGCAATAGTAGGCAGGGTGTGTTTGAGCGGCTTACTAGGCTTCTTAGAGTCTCTCCTTTTTTTATGTATAGTGAAGTTAAAAGTTTCTCTAAACAATGAAACTATTTACTGGGAACAGTTTAGTAGACAGTATTTTCTGTTGAGGGTGTGGAGAAGTGAGATGTATACTCTGTTCATTTAAGATTCTTGTGGCACATCCTAGGGTAGATGTCCAGCAAGCAGTTAGATATAGATAAAGAGCTCCATGTCATTTGGAATGGGGAATGAGTGGGATACTGCCCAGAGTTGGAAGGATTGTCTTAGGTTGTATAAGGGACATTGGTTTCACTGTTTGCAGTCTGGTGCTTAGTCCACTGAGCCACACCAGCCAGGGCCAGGGACGTTGGTTTCACTGTAAAAAAAAAAAAAAATTCAGATGCAGGTAAATACATTGGTTTGGTGGCAGGATGTTTGGCTTGTTTTCTCAAAAGAAGTGGGCGTGGTCATGTGTTGAGAGAGGGGACAAAAAGACAATTTTTGTTGATAGGATAACTTTTTATACTCACATGTCTGTGTAGAAAATATGGCAGAGAAGAGGTCAAGGACATATAGAAGCTGTACTGAAGTCTGGATGAAGCTGAAAGCCACAATCTGTGTGACTGTTGTACTATTGTTTTTCCCTCCCATGTCCTGAGAAGCCCAACCATGGGTATTTCCGTTGGATTTACTCAACAATGGGGTTTGAATAAGCGAGGGAAGCAAATAACAGTGAGGTGTAAAGGGTGCAATTTAGTTAGAGGGTGATTGACATTTTGAAACATGGTAATTAAGCTAGACACGAAAAGAAGTGAGCATGAGAGAGGGCAGATTATAATAAAGGGCATAATTTATTGGACACTGACTACATCTTGGCTCCTTCCCAGTACTTTTTACGCATTTTCTCATTACTATCATAAATCGTTATGAATTGTAAATGAAAAATTTTACCATTTTACAGAAGAGGAAACTAAAGAATGGATTTTGTAACTAAAGATTTTGTAGCTGCATTTTAACAACCAATGAAAATTTCTTTCACCAAATTGTTGAAAAACCCCTATACTCAAATAATGTTTTCCAAATATAGGAAATGATGACTGACTATATTATTGACTTCACTGTTTTTATGCATTTTAGCTAGATTAAAATATTGACCTAGTTTTTATAAATACTCATTTTGCCTAAATTATATTGCCAAACCACAGCAGTACAAATATAAAAGCATTTGAATGCTAAAACAAATAATAAAAGTAAAAGATTGTGAAAAACCCAATTTTGTTGCTGGCAGTAGAGTAGCTAACTTTTATGCATCTTCTCTTAAGTACTTAGAGCTATACAAGGCGCTTTCACAAAGGTTCTTATTTTAAAAAAAAACATATAAAATTAGGAGTATTAATGTCATTTGGACATCAGATGAGATTAAGAGATCTTAAAGAATGCACTCAAAAGCACAGTCAGTTAACATGGCTGAGCTAGAATCCCAGGCCTCCTTTGTGTGATCCTGTCTCTGCAGGCGGTCTTCCAAACTTCCCGTCTGTTTGTTTGTTTGGCCAGAAGCAGCTTCTCAGCCCTATATCTTTGGTATAACCTCTGGAATGCTACAGATCTGTTTACATGTGAAGAATAAATTATGCAGTAATGTCAAAGTCATACTGAAGTGTTTAATAATGAAATAAGGATCTTCCTCAAAATTGAGTTATATTGTAATGGTCACACATCTTTAACCTCATTTTGAGGGGTTGCTATGATCACAAACTAAATTACCTCCCCCCTTTTTTTTGTGAGTTAAGTACCAAAGACCACAGCATGAAAGGAGATACACATGCAGTGCAAGTTTCATATGTCTGTTTTTAGTTAATTTCCCTTCTTAAAAATAGCTGGTTTGTTGTAGAATAAATCATCTTTGACATTAGCTGTAGAAATTGGGTTGAGGAAAAATGTTTAGTATGACTTTTCCTTAATTAATTTTTAACCAGTAAAGGAGTGCATAAGGTAGCAAATGATATCAGTAAGTTAGAGGTAGAGGTACGTTCTATGCCATTTCTGATCAGCCAATCTAATTGGCTCTCCAGGTCATCAAAGCAACCCACTGACTGGGTTCAGTTCTGCTTACAGTACTGAATTTCACAGGTTGGCTGTGTACTGCATTTGATTATGTTATGAAAAATGCCAAGAGGAAATCATCCTTGCATCTCCCAGGGAAACATTACTAAAGGAATAATCAGCCCTGGCAGGGTGGCTGGGCTGGTTGGAGCACTGTCCCCTTCACCAAAAGGTTGTGGGTTGGATCCCCGCTCTGGGAGTGCACAGCAAATGGCTGATTGATGTTTCTCTCTCACATTGACTTTCCTCTCTTATCTCTCTCTCTAAAATCAAGAAAAACATGTCCTTGGGTGAGAATTAAAAAACAATAAATTAAAAATAATGAAGAGAACACTCCTAGTAAAGATTATTGGCTCTCATCTTGCAATAACTAACCTATATAATTCTTCCAACAACAAATGCAGTAGCCCTATCCACAAATGTTGTTTTCCACTTTATTTATTTGTTTGAAATTGAGCATTTAAGAATAAATAGTCCATTCTCCCTTGATATGCTTCTATGTTTGTAAAGAAGGGGTGATATAGCCTTAGATTTAGCCTTACATTCTGTTCAGCATATTCTAAATATTGTAGGTGATTTAAAAAAAAAACTCACATAAGATGTGTCTTCTTCCTTTAAAGGATGTGCAAGTCAGGAAACACCTACATAAAGACACCTGCTGAACAACCCAACCATTGTAAAACTCAGTGCCAGGTGTAAAGCTGTGCAATGCCATTGTAGTTCACAGATAGACGGACTGGTAAGAGCAGAAAGAGTGTATAAGTCTCTTTTTGGATCTGAGCAAGAGCAATGGTTCTCAAAGTGTGGTCCCAAGGCAGTAATAAGACCTCCTGGAAACCTGCCAGAAATGCAAATTATTGGTATCCACTCCAGACCAATGGAATCAGAAACTCTGGGAGTTTTCACACTAACAAATTCCCCAGGTGGTTCTGGTGAGGGTAAAGTTTGAGAATTGCAGCTGTAGATTATAAAGAATAGATTGTATATCATTCTGATTATCTGTCCTAACAAGAAGTAGAAAGAATAAGGATAAACTAAATCCTCAATGAAAATCCTGTGGGATTTCATTATTGATGAATCTTGCTGATGGTTACTTAAAAAAAACCTCCTGCTAATTGGAATAAAATAATAACATTTGGTTAATGGTCAGAGAAGTAAAAGGAGAGGTTTTTACCAACCAATTTAGTCTTGTAATACCAAATTAGTTTTTCTACTCTTTGACAACTGCCCTCCTCCCTTGATTTTATATAAAAAAAGAGCTAAACTACAAATTTGCTTAAAAAGTCACATATGACAATATGTGAGGTAGGGGAAGTTAGGTGGCCTAGTGCCTTACAGCAGTACCGTGGTTCCTGCATGGGGATCAGTCAGAGATTGTTACAGCAGACTTTTGGGCTCCATCATCCAGAGCTTCTTATTCAGTAGGTCTGCAGGAAGGCCTGCAATTTTGCACTTTGAAGAAGTTCCCACACTAAGTGGAGCTGATCTGGCTGTTGTGGGGGCCATACTTGAGAACCGCAGGCTCGGAAGAATCCTCCTGAGTATTGATATGTGCTGAGCTGACATTTAGTTGTTACATTATTTCCCTGATGATTTAGAACCTGACATGTCCCCTTTCTCTAGTTGTTCAGGCTTTTTAAGCTGTAGCTTTTAAACTAAGTGCATTTTAAACTAAGTGTATCTTTGTTTCTCTTTAAAGTTTTTATAAGCTTTTCTATAGAACTGTTCAGTCAGCTGGACTCCCCTCTCTCAATGTGGTTAATTTACAGGAAAACATTATGCTTTTGCTCCCTCTGTTCTCAACTGTCAACTAGTGTTTGTAAATAAAATTGGAACAGATGAACTATTTATCTTTGGTTGGTATTTCACTGTGCGAATGAAATGCAAGAATTCATAAAAGTGGGATAATCTTTGTTTATATAATGTGATATAGTTGAATGTTTTCCTAAGTGCTGATTATATTTGCCACCTTTTGTTGGTGCATCCCTCTGTGGTTCATTGCTTTTAATTTTGGGAAATTCATTAGAATGTGAAACCTTTGAAAACAGTGTTGGCATATTTTAGCACATGTAATCTGAGACTCTTCCCCTTTCAACCTATTTCATTTCAGGCGTTTGATGTATTTACAAAAAAAATTGCTTTTGTTTTACTTTCTTTCTTGCTCTTATGTAGGATGATGTGGTCTCCCTGGTATGAAAAAAGTGTTTACTTGTTATGTAACACTTCACTGAACAGAGACAAAAATTATGGCTTTTAATAACTGTTAGGTCTCAAAAAGCCTAGATTTGGGAAACACTTAAGATGTGAGTGGATGTAAAATAAGATGGTTAAATAATTTAAGCACAGAAGTTTAAAGGTATAGAACTAAAAATTATTATACATTTGACAGGTACCTAAAAATACACACTGTTGATGTTCATTTTAAATAAGTGATACTAAAGTGCCAAATAATTTCAAGTAATAACCTACAAATAACTCCATTGTTTAGTTTTTGATAACTCCATTGTTAATGAAAACACTTGATTTTGGATTTAAAATGCATCTGTTGGGGGAGCGAGGTCAAATTAGATTTAATAGGATGATCAATTTTAAAGTAAAAATAAATATCAAATGGATTGATGTAAACTTTGTTCACATTTACTTTGACTACAAGAATAATGTACTATTCCCATGAGTGTACCCTACCACAATTATTTTATAACTTAACAGCCATCATGTAAAGATTTGCTATTTATAATATATAGTTACTTTATGAATTTCAGAATGTTACTTGATGTCAGCAGAAGTTAATATCAGTAATCTAGAAATAATTTTCATTTTTGTTTGTGTCTAATATACTTTAATATATAAATAATATATACCCTTATTTTATAAGCATGTCTGAAAATGGAATCATTTATTTCTTTTTCTTGTTAAAAGGGAGAGGCGGGCCCTCCAGGTGCTCCAGGGCAAGATGGACCACGGGGAGAGCCTGTGAGTACCTTCTCAACTCACTTCTCAAGCTGTAGCCCTTTGTCTGTCATGAAGTCTGTTGTCTATTTATATTCTCCTCCCAGGTGCCCTATTCTTCTTTGGTCACTTCCAGATTTGGAAGTTGTAGAAGCTTTTTGTGGAATACTTTAAAACAGTGAAATATGTTTATTTTTTTAAAGATTTTATTTATTCATTTTTAGAGAGGGAAGGGAGCGAGAAAGAGAGAGAGAGAGAGAAACATCAATGTGCAGTTGCTGGGGGTCATGGCCTGCAACCCAGGCATGTACCCTGACTGGGAATCGAACCTGCAACACTTAGGTTTGCAGCCCGTGCTCAATCCACTGAGCTACGTCAGCCAGGGCTGTGAAATATGTTTATGATAGCTATTCTGACCGGTGTAAAGTGGTATCTCATTCTGGTTTTAATTTGCATCTCTCTGATAGCTAGCAATATTGAACATCTTTTCATGTGTCTCTGGATCCTCTGTATGTCCTCCTTGGAGAAGTGTCTGTTCAAGGCCTTTGCCCATTTTTAATTGGGTTGCTTGTCTTCTTAGAGTGGAGTCCTGTAAGTTCTTTATATATTTTGGAGATTATACCCAAAATATGGGTATACCCTTGTCTGAGGTATCATTGGCAAATATGTTTTCCCAGACAGTTGGTTCTCTTTTTATTTTAATACTATTTTCTTTAGCCATGCAGAAGCTTTTTATTTTGATGAGATCCCATTTGTTTATTCTTTCCTTTATGTCCCTTGCTCTAGGGGATAAGCCAGGCAGTGAAAGACAAATACCATATGATCTCACCTTTAACAGAACTTAAACAACAAAACAAAGAAACAAGCAAAATATAGTCAAAGACACTGAAATAGAGGACAGGCTAACAGTGACAAGAAGGGAACAGGAGGAAATTTCAGGGGAATGTCAGGGGAAAATGGGAAGGGTTTATAGGGACAAATATAAAGGACACATGGACAAAAACTAAGGGGGGTTGAAAATTGGAGGGAGGTGGGGAGAGAGGGGTGGGTGGGCTGGAATGGGAGTAAAGGACAGAAAAACGTACTTGAACAATGATTAAAATAAAATTAAAAAACAGTGAAATATTTAATCCTATTTCACAAACTAGGAAGAATTTTGCTGGCAGGAAAGTTATGTGCAGAGTAAATCACAAGCAGTCACGTCCACACGAACCAGGGTTAGCACAGCAGTGCTGTCTGTTGGTGAGCCTTCTCCTCAGTGTCTCTTTTCCACTACTCATTGCTTTGTAGTATGTCCTCTGGGATTGCATGTTTAGAATAATCAAACAAATGAAACATACAATTAAAAAAGTATTGAATCCAAATCCTAGATACATGTATTTGTAGCAGGTGTGCCACATGACTCAACTTCAGGTGAGTTTTGGAAATACATTTTTTCCCACTTATTCCTATGACTCATGGCCAGCTTAGCCAACATTTAAAGACCAATAGATTTCATTTTACTTGTCAAAATGATGCATCTTCAGGGAATTTGTGGTTAGTTTGGCCAGAGGGGGGGGTGGTTTGGTCGAGAAATTATATAATAGCCAGTATCTATTGCAGTTTATCAGAAACCGTTCAGTTAAGTGCTTAGAATCTAAATATTGGACATCAGAGGGAGAGAGGGATTGCTGAAGCTTCTTAAATGGGGTGGAGGGATTAACCTACTCTTAGAATCACTCAATCAAATATTCACTGAATTCTCATTTTGTGCATTATGATGCACTGGGGCAAGTTCTCTCCTTAGCTACTGCCTTCAAGGGCTTATAATCTAGTTTGGATGATAGCAAAAAACCATGCAAATAACTACTGACCTGAGGCAGGCTATAGTAAATGCCCAGTAAGGATTGAAAATGGAGTCAGAAGGCCAAGGTGTGAAGATAGTCGCTGCCACATTCCAGCTGTGTGAGCTTGGATGAATCACTTCTCATCTCCAAACACCTTTTTCCTCATTAAAAAAGTAGACATACCTCTGGTGACTACTTCATAGGGTTATTGTGAGGCTTACATAGGAAATGAGAAAATATTTGTAAAACCATTATACAAATGCTGAAGGAGGATAGGAAGGGACTCTTGTATTATGGAGTGATTGAGAAATTTTTACCAAGGATTTGGAGCTAGATTTGGTCAAGAAAGGGTGATGGGAATGAAATGGGAATGAAAGAAGATGAAAGGGAGAACTAATGAGTGAAGACACACAGCTAGGTTGGTTAAAGGTGTGCCCCCAAAATAAGGAAATGATCTTAATGAGGTCCTGTGAAGGGTCCTTGTTGGGTGGTAGGAAGTAAAGTTAGGGAGGTGATTAGGATCATAAGATGGAGATCCTGGAATATGCATTTGGGAAGCAAATTTTATTCACTTGCTTTGAAAGTTATGTAAGAAAAAATGTAGTAACATGATGAAAAGTAGTACTTTAGAGGCAGTTTTGAGCTTCTGGTTTATTCAGAATGAGTCAAAAGGAGAAAAGGCTGGAATCAGGACACTAATTAGCTGGCTGTTTTGACAGACCAGGCATAGGCAAGTGCGGCCTCAGCTAGCGTTTTAATGGAATGGGAGAATTCAGTAGGGATAGTGTGAGTTTAATATGTTTGACCAGCAATTATGATTAAAGAATAATTCTAGGACTTGGTAACTGGTTATGAGATTGGCTATATTTATATTTTTGTTTCAGAAAAATGTGTGTGTACGCGCTCATGCTTGACTGAGTGAAGACAGAGAGGGGGGTTTGGGAGGGGAAGACTGAGAAGTGAGAGAGAAGGTGAAGGGGAAAGAGGGAAATGAGGGACAGTGGACATCAGAGACTGATTATAATTTGAATTGATTGTATTCTAAATGTTTGTGTCATTTGTTTGTAAGCATAGTGGCTCGTTTTTCTACAGAAGCAGGGTGACAGGGCAGCTGACCAGCAAGTCTAGGTTAACCATAATGCAATGTGAGCCCCATATATTTGTTTTGAAATGAACCCTGCTGTGGTCCCATTAAAAACACAAATTGAAAAGGAAGACACCAATTGGCATTTTCTCCTGCCCTGCTTGCTCCTGTTTTATTCAAGACTGACCCCTGTCCAGAGCTTTTGCACTAGCATACATTTTAATGCCGGGCAGCATAGCCCTTCAGAATTCAACCCAATATTTAGTGCATTCCTGAAATGTGTACAATGCACAGCACTAGTTAGCGAGGAGAGAAATATGGGACCGCCCCTTGGAAGCTCATAACCTCATAGTGGAGATAGACAATGAAAGGATAAAAAAAAACCCTAAAACTAAATTACAAAATTCTAAGAAAGAAAAAAAAGACAGTCAAGGAATAGAGGCAGGGAAAAATGGCAGTGAGATAGTGGAGGTTATTTAGATGTACTCTCTCCTTCTATACCAACCAGATAGAAAAGCGGGAGTTACCAAGGGAGACTCTTCAGTTCCTGTCCCACCAGATCGGGACAGGCAAGTGAGGATCCCACTCTCTTCTCTCCCACTTCTCTCTGTTTCCTGCTAAGTGGTGGGAGGCAGTCAGGTTTCCAGTGCCAGGAGACATGGTCTGTTAGGAAAACAATGACTAGATTAAGCCTTTAAAATTTACCCATACCATCTGGATATAATTCTTCTGATCTTCATTTTTCCAATTAAGAACAATTAACATTACAAACTGTTCTGTTATTTGGCGATTGATGAAAATTTGGTGGTTAGAAATATCATCCTGTGAAGATTGATCTTTAGCATTTGTGGAGAAGCTTTGAAAACCAGAAAAAATGGAAGTTTATATATTTGGTGACACCAAGACATGAAGACTTCCGTTGCATGTGGATGCTGGTTTTAAGAATTTATGATGAGTGATTTGGCCCCACTAAAAAGGGCACGTTCTTATATTATTTGTCCTATAATGTGGGAGCCAAGAAAATTAATGGAGATTAAATTGGAATGACAGAAGCTCTTAGAAAAAAAATGCTTTAAAGCTAATTAAACACAGCTTATAGCAGCCGGATGATGGCTCATTCATGTAAGTAGATGAATAAATATGAACTAACTCTTGGAATCTGACTTGAGGACAAGGGCTGTATCTCACTGGAAAATGATTATACCACAAAAAAAAGACAAATACCATATGATCACACTTATATGAAGAGTCTACTGAACAAAACAAACAAACAAAATAGAAACAGGTATGGACACATGGACCAGACTGACAGCTGTCACAGGGGAGGGGGAGATTTGATAAAGTGAAGGGATTAGCCAACGAACATCTATGTATAACTCATAGATGCAGACAACACTGTGGGTTGACCAGAGGGAAGGGGGGTGGAGGTTGGGTGGAAGCAGTCAGATAGGGGGAAAATGGGGACATCTGTTAATGGTGTCAATAATCAATTAATAAAAATGTACAATTACATTCACATGTCTATACTTTATATTTTAAAGGCCGGTATCGTCAATTGTAATAGTAATTCAATACTCAAGGTAACTTACTTTCTAAGTGGCAAACTATACTCACTCAACTTCAATTCAGGTGACTGTAAACTCAATTCTAACACCTGCTGGATTTATTATAATTGGTTTCAACTATGTGTCACTGTGTTTAGGGATTATAGTATTTCAGTCATTTACCAGTAAGCATTTACTGAGTGTCTGCTTTGTCCCCGACATCATACTAGCTGAGGAGAACATGAAGGTGAGTGTCATGGCCCTGCCCTCAAGCAGTGTGATGAGCCAGTGGACCACAACATCATATAAAGGCAATGGAATGGGGGCCTTGCAAATTTGTACAAGATGTGTATAACACTAAATGAGTTTGGGGATGCTACTGAAAGGGATGCATTCTTTTTCTCCCTAAGTAACAGCATTATTGAGATATATTTCACATACTATACAATTCACATACTTAAAGTGTATAGGGATGCTTTCTTGGCCAAATTCTTAAATATAAATGGGAGACAGCTAGTTCATTGGGCTGCAAGGCAGGAGTCTGTTGCATGTTTGCAAACACAGAAGAAAAAGAAATCATGATACTTTGGGAATAGCTGACACTAGTTTGGGCTGCTAAGGGTACATGGAAGAGGTGGGATAAAAATACAAGATGAGGTTGTAGCAGTAGGCAGACTCCATTGCAAGAGGGGCCTCATATCTCTATGCTGTTAGGACTTAAATCTGAGAGTGGTGGGAGCCATTCAAAGGTTTTAAGTAGGGAAGTTGATCAGATTTAGAAAGTTTTAGGAAGATCGCTGACAGTAGAATAGAGAACGAATAGGAGGTGAGCCTAAACCAGGTACCTGGTAGCTGAGCTCTGTCACCACCAGTTCCAATTAAGGGAAGAACATTCAGAGTTGGAATGAGGAGTTTGGACTATTTGAAATGAACTACCAGGTGCCAGTAGAGCTCAAGGATCAACTGCATGTGGGTAAGATGAAAAAAGATGACTCTTAAACTCTTATCACATGCATAGAGGTGCAGAAAGGCCAAGCAATAAACTGGAAATAGAGCAAGAGGAACCAATTTTGGCTGGGGGAGGTGATTCTAATATATTTTTAAATGAACCATATCTAGAGGACAGCTGGGGCATTTCAACAAGAGGACTAAGCTTTGGGTAATTAGAATAGACATGTAAAAATGGGGACTAATACAATTCCAGTAAGAAATAGTGGGTCAGATCAAGGAAAGTTTAGAAGAATTTCTGTGAATACAAGGTGTAGTAGATTGAAAAATGCTTTTCTTCCCCAGAAAGATATCAGACCCTAATACTCAAAATCTATAAACGTTGTCTTATTTGAATAAGGGATCTTTGCAGATGTGATTAAAGATTTTGTGATGGGAAATTATCCTGGATTACCTGGGTGGGTGGGTCTGATCCAACCCGTTGAAAGGCATTAAGAGCAGAACTGAAGTTTCTCAGAGGAACCAATGGCTGAGATTGGGGTGATGTGTCCACAAGTCAAGGAGTGCTAGCAGCTCTCAGAAGAGGGAAGAGTTGAGAAATGGATCTTTCCCTAGAGTGTCTGGGGGAGTGCAGCCCTGTCTAGATCTTGGCCTCGGATTTCTGGCCTCCAGAACTGTGAGAGAACAAAATTATGTTTTAAGCTAGTAAGTGTGTGGTAATTTTTGTATGGCAGCCAAAGGAAATGAACGATACTGTTTTTTTCAGCTACTCTAGTCCTTAGCAATTATTTATGTAATGAACCCATGTAAAAAGGCATGTGAGTACATATTGATATATCAAACTCTTGGTAGCACATGTATTGATCAAACACATTTGGGGTTAAAGCAAATAGATAAACAGGTTTAAACAACAATTTGGTTAAAAGCAAGGCTCCTCAGTCACCAGAATTTTCTGTATCATCAATTTAGTTAAACTCTCATGTATCTTTAAAAAAATTTTATCTGCTTTTCATTTTTCTACATTTTTACATTCTATTTAGTGGCTTTGAGCCCTACTGTCTTCCATGTACTATTCATTATATTGCAAAGTTGGAACAATTGAAATGTCTGATGCATAATGTATAATGTACATAAAGCAGAGTTTAAAAATATAATACTATTCAAATATGTATGGGTAAGAAAGAATGTGCATGGTAAAAACAGTTCAATCATGTTTCCGTTACTTTGCTTATTTTTTCTCCCTGGTTGGTTTTTGATGTTTGTTGTGTTCTATTTTTGCTTGTCTTCTATTTTCCCCTATAAGCATGTTTTTGTAATACATTATGCAGAAATTAAGGCCTGGATTTTGAGTGTTTTACACTATTTCTTTCTTTCATAAAAGATGTTTAGTCAGATTATATTTTCATTTTTGTGCCGGGGATGAAGAATAGATTGTTTCAAGGAATCCTCAGTTCAAAATGTGTTTTTCTAACTTCTTACAAAATCTGATTTTATCTTGGGTGGTTGGGGGATTCGGGCAGCACTGGGCAGCAGCATGCTAAATTTACCAGAAGTTGAAAAATGATGACTAGAAATATTAATTTTTTATCAAGTCAGCTTTTGGATCAAATTATCATGTTGGTCATCTTTGTGCATGGGCCACTCATTGCTGCCCTAATGACCTGCAGTAGCAGTCTTTCCAGTGCTTCTTTGTCATAGCTGTTCCAATCCTGCCCCTCAGTCCTGATGACTTCTTGTACCTAGTATAGAATTTTGCTCAGGCAGTCTGAGCCACTTGCTTGCTGATGCACAGGAAGCCTTATGGTGCAGCTCATGATGAAGATTTGTAGATGGAACTAGGGTTCGCTGCTTGAGCTGAGATCCCTGGAGCTCCATGATTGAGAATGAGAAACACTACTGCATTTTCTGGATCAATGGAGGTGAGCGCATATTTCTTAGTTAAGGATGTCTTAAGTCTTTTTATTTTGGAAATATTTGCTTTATCTTTTTTTTTCCTGGAATAAAGACATGGGGATCATTGTACTGTATTTGAGGACATTGACTCAGAGAGGCTTTTGTTGTTTCCTTTCCTCATGCCTTTCGAATTCTTGCTAAACCGCATGTTATGCTTGTCTTTATGGTGTAATAGTAACTGCTGAGCCCTTTCAAATCATCATTTACTTAAGAGACAAGTGGGTCTTTTGTTTAGTCACCTTTTCTGTGGTATGATTACTTTACATGGCATTTTTATGCTTATCTACTGAAGAGATGCATTAAATTCTTGGGAAAAGTTAATGTTGAACTGCTCTGGTGGTTTCCCATGTGGAATGATCTACTTTATTGTACAAGTAAAGTGGAGGTGTCTTTACTTGCCCACTTGACTATATTTCTGAGTTGGATTGAGAAGAAAGGTAAGAGGGAAAAAAACCCCACCAGTTCTGTCCTTGTTCTTAACTAGATTTGCAATTGTGCGGCAAGCTTTTTAAAGCCTTTTGTGCTGATTTGTAACACTTTTTCCGATCCTTTACAGGCACCGGGAGTGGCACATCCTTGGTGTGTGTTGAGTGCAACAACCTTACCTGGTATCAGCTAAGAATTTCACATGGCACCTCTAGGGTGAAAGCAACCCACATTTAACAACTTAGGAAATTCTATTCCTTATTGTAATAATTCCCTGTTAATCCCAGGTTAGGTTTTAAAACTTGGTTGAGAATAACTCTTTCAATGAATTTTGAAATAGGCTTTATCTAAATTAAGTAATGTAAATGACCAATTATCTGCAGAAGTGATTAAATTTATAGCTAACATCATCACTTTTTTGCTTTCCCAAAATATGGCATTTGGTATTGTAATGACTGTAAAAATATATTTTCTTTGGCCAATTATTTGTATAAATTAGTTAAAGCCTTACCAGGTATAATCATAGATATGCTTGATTCTTTCCTATTATAAATGATTTCATTGGCATAGTATAAAACCAGACCCCATCATATAACTTTATAAAGTGACAGTATGGATTTTAAGTTTGGAAGCTCCATGCCTAAGGTATGGATCATTTTTGTTGGTGTTGTTTTAAAGAAATCTTTTGTAACATGATCATTGTAAGATCATTTATAAACATTAAAATATACTTACTTGAGTCTTCGTCTTCTTTGTCCATTTCTTTATCATTTCAAAGAGGCTTTGAAATAGAACCCTGAAATGACAAGAGGAATAAATGCAATTGATCATAAGAAATGATGCATGATTAAGTCTCAGAATGGGTAGTATATCCTCTGAGTAAATATGGTCTGTAGTCATATGGGGATCAGGGGCATTTTTGCTTTAAAAACCTTTGATATCTGAGAGGTTCTCATATGATGTTCTTGAATTGTCCAAATACGTTCTCCATTTTCAAAGCATGAAAAATACATAATTAACAAAACAGCATAGCTCAAGACAAGGCATGTTTATTTTTTAAGTATATTTTACTGATTATGCTATTACAGTTGTCCCAATTTTTCCCCAATTGCCCCCCTCACCGGTACTTCCCTTCCCCCCAGCAACCCCACCCCTCCTTACTTCATGTCCATGGGTCATGCATATACATTCTTTGGCTTCTCCATTTCCTATACTGTTCTTAATATCCCCCTGTCTATTTTGTGCGTATCAATTATGCTTCTTAATCCCTATACCTTTCCCCCACTCCTTCCCTTTTCCCTTTCCCCTTTCCATTGATAATCCTATACATGATCACCATATCTATGATTCTGTCCCTATTCTAGTTGTTTGCTTAGTTTGTTTTTGTTTTTTAGATTTAGTTGTTGATAGTTGTGAGTTTGTTGTCATTTTAATGTCCATGGTTTTGATCTTATTCTTTTTCTTAAATAAGTTCCTTTAACATTTCATATAATAAGGGCTTGGTGATAATGAACTCCTTTAGCTTTGCCTTGTCTGGGAAGCACTTTATCTGCCCTTCAATTATAATGAGAGCTTTGCTGGATACAGTAATCTTGGCTGTAGGCCCTTGCTTTTCATCACTTTGCATATTTCTTACCAGTCCCTTCTTGCCTACAAAGTTTCTTTTGAGAAATCAGCCAATAGTCTTATGGGAACTCCTTTGTAGGTAACGCTCTGCTTTTCTGTTGCTGCTTTTAAGATTCTCTCTTTATTTTTAACCTTTGGCATTTTAATTACAATATGTCTTGGTATTATACTCTTTGGGTCCAACTTCTTTGGGACTCACTGTGCTTCCTGGTCTTGTATGTCTATTTCCTACATCAAATTAGGAAAGTTTTCTTTCATTATTTTTTTTTTCAAATAAATTTTCAACTTCTTGCTCTTCTGCTTTTCTTTCTGGCATCCCTATGATTCAGATGCTGGCACTTTTGGAGATGTCCCAGAGTCTTCTTATTCTCTCCTTATTTTTTCTTGAATTCTTGTTTCTTTATTCTGTTTTGGTTGAATGTTTATTTTTTCCTTATGTTCCAAATCATTGATTTGAACCCTGCTTCCTTCCCTTTACTGTTGATTCCCTGTAGATTTTTCTTTATTTCACTTAGTGTAGCTTTTGTTTCTTCCCTTATGCTTTTGCCATATTCAGTGAGTTCTCTGAGCATCCTTACTACCAGTGTTTTGAACTCTGCATCTGATAGGTTGGCTATCTCCATTTCACTTAGTTCTTTTCCTGGAATTTTGTTATGTTATTTCATTTGGGCCATATTTTTTGTCTCCTCAATTTGGCAGCCTCCCTGTTTCTGTGTTTCAGGTATTGCTGGTTTGACTCCTTGTTTTAGAAAAGGCACCTATAAATTGTGTGGGATGGAACCTTAGGCATTCTCCAGGGTGAGGCAACCTGCTTCACTGCTTTGTGGCTCTATATGTGGGGAGAGTTTAGGGAGGAGACAATGCTGCTGAGGCTTGCTTGTCACTCACCCTGTTTCCAGTGATTTCCCTCCCCCTTCCCAATACAGCCAGAACTTACGAGGCTTTACTTTCCCAGCACTTCAACCCTTGACTGCGCAGTCTGGCCTGGGGCTGGGGTTGCTTGCTCCCAAGGTATCCTGATTTTATCCTTCACATGTGCATGTGGTACCCCCCACTGCCCATTCTGCTGGCCACTGTGCTGCATCATACCACATCCTCTCTGTCCCCAATCCCTGTCTCTGCCCCTCCTACCCATCTGGATGAACATGGCCTCTTTAAATCCTTGGTTGTTGGACTTCCATAGAGTTTGATTTTCTGGCAGTTCTGGGTGGCTTTTTATTTATTTATTTTTTTTGAGGTTAGCTGTGATCCTTCTTATTGTTGTGTAAGGAGATGAGGCATTTCTACCTATGTCTCCATCTTGACCAGAAGTCAAGGCATGTTTATTTTAATACTAGTTTTATGATCCATATAAACTATCTGAGCAGATGCAATGAGAATGTTTTACATTCATTCTACTTTCATTGAGTGTGGTAACAACTACATATATATATATATTTTTTAAGATTTTACTTATTTATTTTTATTATTATTTTTTTAGAGAGGGAAGGGAGAGAGAAAAAGAGAGAGAGAGAGAGAGAGAGAAACATCAATGTGTGGTTGCTGGGGGTCATGGCCTGCAACCCAGGCATATGCCCTGACTGGGAATCAAACCTGCGACATTTTGGTTCACAGCCCACACTCAATCCAGTGAGCTACGCCAACCAGGGCACAACTATATATTTTTTTATGTGATTCATGGTGTACACTTTGGTAACTAGATCATTTCATTTAAAGATCTCTTTTTAAAAAAATAAATATATTTAAAATGCTTGAGTGTGGTTACCACTTTGAACAGTAGGCGAATGTATTATGCCTCTGAGGGGTAACACCAGAAAATTATTTATGTTCTGGATGTGTTTAAGGGATATTTAAAAAAGAGGGCAAATATCTGAGAAAGAGCATTCAAAATATTTTAGTTTATATCAATATTTATTTTTTATTTCTGGTAATGATGTAAGCACCTAATTAGGTAATTGATTACCAATAGTTCTAGCTATGAAAGTGGTTTATAAAAATAATTTTTATAATTTTGACTACCTAGCAAAAGTATTTCCTTGTTTGAAATAGACATGCCTAGTTATGTCATTGTTAAATGCTCTGTTTTAATTTGTTTCTTTAAAAGATTGTGGCTTTGAAATGCTTTTGGAAGAATGCATATTTTGGAGGTTGTATAAAAAAACAAGGTATGCTATTAACTAAAAATGATATCAATCATGAGACTAGTATTTATAAGTAGATTCCAGAAGTCGTGTACTACTATAATGGTTCACAGTGAATTTAATCTGATGGAAAATATCAGCACAGGATATTAGAATGTAAATTTCTTTTTTTTTTATTTTAATCATTGTTCAAATACAGTTTTCTCCTTTTTACTCCCAATCCAGTCCCCCCTCCCACCCTCCCCACTGCCCTCCCATTTTTTTTCTTTTAATGTTATTAGAACATAGGGACTAGGCTTTTTAAATAAAAATTTCTTTCTTGCAAATAAAGAATAAAGAGTAATTCAATAAACTAATATTAACATTCGATCAAGGCAAAGGAGTTCTATGATGATTTATTGGTTCTCAAAACTCAGTATATATTTTTTGTTATAACAGGGGAAAGAAGGGGAAGGGTCAAGTCAAGGAATATGTGTAAAGGACCCATGGACAAAGACAATGACAAGGGGGACATTGAGATAGGGGGTGGGTAGGGCAGGAGAGAGTAATGGGGGGAAGTGGAGATAACTGTAATTGAACAACAATAAAAAATTTATAAAGAATTTTCTTCTGTCTACATAAAAAAGTTGCTTAATTGATACATTAGGTGAAATAGAATTTCTGACCAATATATTTTAAAAATGGAATGAATAAACATACAAAATTGAAAACCTCCAAGAGAGATGCTTGGAATTGTTGCAGGTTCTTACTGAGATGTATAGTCAGGTGCTAATGTTTGCTGAGCAATCATAGAATGTGCAATATTTTACCAGGTGGTTTCAGATGGAACATTTGCTCTTCAGTTAGGGAAATAGAAAATTCACTCAAGAAACATACTCTATAAAGGCATGCATAAAAATCCTGTGGCAGGTTAAGACTCTTAAAAGACATTAAAGAAAAATGAAGTTAATCATAAAAGGCAAAGTGTTACAAATTTTGATCAAGGGGTCAAAGTTGATACCAAAAAAATTGAGACATTAATTGAGAACAATCAACTTTATACCATGCAGGAGAGAGCCAACATACTCAAAATATCCAAATCAATAAAGTTATTGGTGAAAATGAATAATGTGTTTTTTATTTTATAGAAAAAACTAAACAAACTTTTTGGCCAACCCAATATATAATAGTTTTTAAGCAGAGAGACATAAAATGAGTTATATGAAAATGAATTGGAAGATAATAAATCAAATGAAAAACTGCTTGATGACTCTTTTAGCTTAATATCCAAAATACAGATAATTTTTAAGAATCTTTGTCATTTTTTCACAAAGAACACATTTTCCAACTGTGATCCACATATTACCTTAATCAGAATCACTGAGAAGCTGGGTAAAATCCAGTTTTCTGGGCCCAACCCTGTCCTAATGAATCATCAACTGTATTTTTAATTGCTGTCCTGTGTGAGTTTGATGACTAATGATATAGAGGCTATGAAACAGGTTGATCAAAATAGAGGAATATGAAAGCAGTAGGAAGATGGTACCCTGCAGAAGAGAATAATTAATTTGAGTGGTACTGGTAAAGGAAAATGGAATTATGGACTTATCCTTTTAGGCTATACATGCTTTAATGGTTCTTCTGCCTAAATAAGCTTCAATATTGTCATGAACAATAATGTGAAATTCTACTTCCAAGTGGATTCAGTTACCTTGTGTATTTAAAATAATCTTAGATTATTTCTCTGAGGATTTTTTGAAATGTAAAAACTGTATGGACCAAGTTTTTATTTATTGTATATTTTAATTATATTTAATTTTTTAATATTTATTTTATGCATTGTTTATATTACTTATTATACATTTTCTATTATTTAACTTCTCTCAAATAGACAAAAGATATAGAAGTTATGTTATAAATTTGAAAGTCTGTTTTACCAAAATCCTGTTCTCATCTCCCAGGGATAATAGCTGTTGTTCATTCAATGAGATTCTATTTTAAATTTTTTCTTTTTCTATTTAAATATATAAACAAAACATGACATATTTTTAAAATAAAAAATTATGCCCACTGAAACTTTAACTTTCCCATATTATGGGTGCTTTACCATATCAGGTTATAAGACAGAATATAGAATCTATAGCACAAATGTAGTTCATTTAATCTCTCCTATTGATGTTATACATATTCTCAAATAGTTAATAAAATATTTTTCAGAAAAGATATATTACTATAAATGAAATAACTACTTCAAACCCACGTATGTTTTGTTTCTAATTTTAAGTAGAAATGTCTAGTGTTTCACCAAGTCTGATGTTTGTAATTAGTTTCTGATCAACTCAGATTCAATTTTGCCAAGTTCTATTATTGGGCTATTAAAAGGTTCTTTTTTCAAAGGTTTTATTTATTTTTATTTTTAGAGAGAGGGGAAGGGAGGGAGAAAGAGAGGGAGAGAAACATCAATGTGTGGTTGCCTTTTGTGCACCCCCTACTGTTGACCTGGCCCGCAACCCAGGCATGTGCCCTGACTGGGAATTGAACCAGCAACTCTTTGGTTCACAAGCCAGCACTCAGTCTATTAAGCCACAACAACCAGGGCTGGGTTATTAAAAGTTTTACAAAATACATTTTCAGTATCTTTTGAAATGACTTTGTATTATTCCTCCTCTATTAATATAGTAACTTACATGAACATAATACATTATATGGGTATACTTTTTCATGTTGAACACTTGTTGCATCCTGAAACAAGCCTCACTTAAATCATGCTCAACTTTTGTTCTAATGCACTGTTATGTTTGATTTCCTAACATAATGGTAAAGGCACTTGCATTTGTAGTAACAAATTATATCAGTTTGTAGATTTCTTTTTAGGTATTATTCTTGACTGCTTTTGTTATTAGGGTTGTGATGACTTAAAATTTAAATTTAGATAATCTCCATCTTTTTAATGACCTGAGGAAGTTTAACATAGAAACTATCTGGTCCTTGGATAATAGATACTATTTCTGAGGTAGGTAAAATAATGATTTCCCCATGCCTGAGAAAGATATCGTACTCTAATCCCCAGAACCTGCAAAAATGTTAATTTTCATGTTGAAGATATTTTACAGATGTGATTGAGGATAATGGCCTTGAGATTATTGTGAATTATCTCAGTGGGCCCAATCTAATGAAAAGTAATTAAAAGAGGAAGAAGATGGATGAGGAATGGGTAGAAATATTTAACTGGAGAAGGACCTAACTGGCCATTGCTGAGATGGAAGATAAAGGAACGGGTCCATGAGCCAAGGAATGTGGTTTCATCTAGAAGCTGGGAATACAGCTCAGTTTAAAGCCAGCAAGAACATGGAGATCTTGATCCTACAACTGCAAGGAGTTCCATTTTACTGGGAGCCTGAATGAGCAGGAAACGGATTCTTACTTAGAGACTCCAGAGAGGAATGTGGCCTTGCCACCTCCTTGAATTTAGCCCAGTGAGACCCATACTGGACTTCTGACCTACAGAGCTGTAAAAGAGTAAATTCCATTGCGTTAAGTCACTGAATGTGTGGTAATTTGTCATAGGACAATAGAAAACTAATATAATTTCCTTTAATTTTTTTTCTTTAGTGAATGTTTATTCCTCTATCATCTCATTATTTTCAGTAGAAAAAAATGGGGATATACATTGTATAAATACAACAAAATTTACAGTAGGCTGAGTTATAGAAGTATAGTAATTTAAATGTAACATATACATACTACTGTATTTTTCAGACCATAAGATGCACCTTCTTTAGAGGAGGAAAGTAGGGAAAAAAATTTTGAAGCAAAAAATGGTAAAAATGGTGGTAAAATATCTAATAACATAAATAACATAATATTTCACCAATGTAAATGTAAATAGAACTCAACAGCAGCATGGACAACCATTATTCCTCCCAAATTTGAGGGAGAGAGAAAAAAAGTGCATCTTATAGTCTGAAAAATACTGTATTTCAAAATTAGGTTATAAATAAAAGATACACAGGTTACAGACATAATTTTCAAATAGTTATTGACCTTTTACCATATGGATGTATTAAGGTTAACAATACATTAGTTTGTTTCTTCGTCAAACTACCTTCACTTTTGATTCGATGTTTTAAAATATTTTTATTTGATGATTTATATATTACTTTTTAATTTATTGTTTCCAGATTTCTCTGGAAAATGGTCTACAGCTTCTACTCAATAACTCAGTCAGGTATACAGGTCTTTGGAAAAAAAATTCATGCTCAATTTTCTCCTTAATGAGAAATTTACCACAATTTGTTGAGTTATACAGTGACATTCCATGTACTCGACAAAGTATGATCTGTATTTTTTAGGGTTCAGAGGATCAGATCTTGTTTTAGAGCAACTCTGATGTTGCTTTGGAACTTTTCTTTGAAATGGAATTGGTTTTCAGTTTATCCATGTCTATATTTTTATGTCCCTTTTAATTCACTAGGGTGTTTCACATGCATGATTTCACTTGCTGATGTGAAGGGGTAGGCCATTTTTCTGGATTTGGGGGTTCCGAGCAGTTCTGCGAATTTCCCTTAATGTGGCAGTGCAGGCTGTCCCTGGGCTCTTCATTCCTGTCCTCCTCTACCTTCTGCGTTTTCTGGTGTGTAGTTTTAATTTGGTAAATACTTGCCATTTTAAATCTTGTCTTGAAAAATCATTGCAAATCATGTAGAATATCTTCTTGGCTTCAAAAAAAATGTATATATGCCTTAAGGTTAGGTAGAGAAATGCCACGAACATGAAGTAACTTTGCAAAGTGCTCCCAGATGGCTTTTCCTTCCTGTGCCATCCCTTGTGTCTTTATGTAACTCGTGCCAAACAGGAGGCATTTTCTACTGTGAGGGGCCCAAACATATTTACCTAAAAATCTTTTGTGGAAATTATTTATCTTTGGGTAATTTCAGTCCAGTCCCATGTGGGTCCTGGTCTGTAGTCGAGGGAGAATAAAGTTATCCAATATTACTTAGGTTACTGTTTTTTGACTTAAAGATGAAAGGGAATATAGTAAAACTGGTTATTTCCTTATTTAAAGTTTTTTGGGAGTACTTGTGTATTGGTTTCTTTAAGGTCTGGCATCTAGGGCTGTGATTTACTTTTTGGAGTTACCATACCACACAAGTAATCATTTGTACATATTCATAATGAGCTGTCAGTGTGGAATTTTTTTTAAAAAGTAGATTAAAAACAATGTAGAGTTTACCTGCAAATATATTTGAAACCTTTGGTAATTTTTTAAATAAAAATGATTAAATATATCTAAAATGTTTAAAAAGCAAAAATAATTGTATTATTATTTTTTAAATTTAAGCCAAACATGAAAAAGGTAATGAATGGGCAATGCCAGCATGTTGGCGCCCCCTGGTGGACATATTAGATTGCCAGAGTCATCTTTCATACAAAGGAAACTAGGAATTGACTGTAGAAAAAGGTAAGGTAGAAAGACAAAACAAAAAACGACTAAAGGGAGAAAAAGAAAAAAATTGAGACTGAAGAGAATTTACTCATCTACTGTAACTTTCAAAAGTCAGGGAAGAGCTCTGAAAACACAGTCATGAAAATCCAGTCATTGTGGTGCCAGCACGGAGCTAAGCACTTGGGAGAGTTCATTGGTAGAAGATATCTACTCAACAAAGTAGGTTCTGTTATTTTCCCCAGGTCTAAAATACTGAGATTTCATAGTTTAAGTAACTTGCCTGGAGTCAATTTTCCACTTCATACTGGACTGGCTGACTCCAGAGTCTAAACTTTTAACTGTTTCACACTACTTCTATGTTCATTATTAATAATAATCATTGTGATCTTTGTAAACTAGTAATACTTTCAACACAAATTCTTCTTTCATTGAATCTTTGGGAATAAACAAATATTAAGTATTTGTTAATATTAAGTATCTACTACTACATAGAAAGGTTGAAAATTTTGATTTAAAAAAGCATTAATGGGTTAGATGTGTTTTTAGTACTTTGAAAAAATTGCATTATTCAAAAGTGGGTTTGATTCAAGATGCTTTAATTTCAGAGGTAAGATAAGATGTATTCATTGTGTGTGTGGGAAAGGATAAAGTAATAGTTTGTCTTTTCTAAGTAATGACCATGGATGTATTTCTTTCATTATAAAGTAGTCTCTAAGAAATAGGAACCAAACACTTTATTCTAAATTATGTACGTCTATGTTTTATGACTTTTTTGTTATACAGCTATGGTTTAATGGTTAGAAGCTTCTAGAACATTTTTTTGTATGCCAGTATTTTTCAGCACAGTATTGTGCAGGAATTTCTAGTTGACTCTCTGCTCTTCCTCAAACCCAAACTGAAATCACAGAAATGGAAGAAATGTGTCCCTTTGCTCTTACCAATTAAAATACTTGTTTCTGTCTTTACTTATATGTTTCACAGTTGCTTGAACCCAAAACCACACAAGCTTAAAGTGAAATATAAAAGAGTTAGCTTAGAAAAACATTTGCTCTATGAAGTAATTGTTACTAAATACTACTGGGCCAATAAACTTATAACTTTCAAATGGTTTTGAATGATATTTTTGCTAATGTAAAATTGGCAAAATTTAGTCAATCTCAATAAATGTAGTGGGCGCCCAGGAAAATATTATGTAGGGGGATTTTATTAACTAATATAGCTCTGAGTGATTCCAGTTCTTCTGGTTAACCTCTCAACAGTTTTATTCTATACATGCTCATGATATTATATTAGTTTGGCCCAGAGTTGCTTTTATAAATTAGTTTTACATTTTGTTTTTCATATTTTGTAGTTTTATATATTTTTGGCTTATTATTTGTAAAATAAGTATTTAGTAATTCTTGGTATAGGTGGACATAGATATGACATTTTTTAAAATCTATGAAATATATTTTAATGTTTACTAATTTAAGAGGAAGGACAATAGGAAAAAGAACCCTTTTATTGTTTTCTAATCTGGAATTCCCCCCCCCAAATACTCTCAATACCTGATATGTTGAAATAATGTAAGATTTGCAGCTATATCCTAATACATACCAAGCTCAGTATTAGAATTACTCAGACAGAAGGGTGTCAAATTGGATCCAGGGAGTGAATGTGAGGCTCTCGGGTTTCTGGGAGGTGGGAGCCAGGTTGCTGCTCAGGGTTACCTGGGTCTAACTCCCTTTTTCCTGAGCGCAGATGTAGCTGTGCTGACGCCAGGATTGGCTTTAGGAAGGGGAGTAGAGTCAGGATAGCTGTAACTATTTCCCACTAACATCATAGATTGTGAAGGGCGTAGACACTTGAAGAGTGATGAAATCCTAAGTAATAAAGGACTCTGTGCAGCAAACGTTTCAGCTTTTCAGGTCTGATTGTGTCACAGGTAATTGACCATCAGGTATTCTTAGGGCCAAGGGACACTGCATTGACACAGCTGTATCAGGTTTGGCATAGAATAGTGTGTGGCCACCTTGATAAGATTTTATAAGGAGATTTAATTTGAACCCAGAACTTGATCCAAATTGATGAGTTTGTGTGTGTAATGTATTTGAGTGGGGCATGGGTATAGGTGGTTTCATACTGAACTGTGGTCTATTGAAATGGGGCCTTTATTCTGAACAATATTGATCTTAATTGATTGCTTTGAGAGTATACATTTTCTGCCTATAAGGATACAGTTTATGTTATTCTACTTTTTAAAAATATTTATTTATTTTTAGAGAGGGAAGGGAGGGAGAAAGAGAGAGAGAAACATCAATGTGTGGTTGCTGGGGGTCATGGCCTGCAACCCAGGCACATACCCTGACTGGGAATCGAACCTGCGACACTTTGGTTCACAGCCCACGCTCAATCCACTGAGCTACGCAAGCCAGGGCTACTTTTTATTTTTTTATGTTTTTTTAAAATTTATTCTACCTTTTAATACTCAAAACTCAGTTTACTTTTGCTTTATGTTTTAGAGTGCTTATAGGGTGTCCCATATTCACGTTTTATAGTTACTTTAAAATTTAATACTGTATTATATTTTTATCTAATTAATATAGTTATAAAGGCTTGTGTTTTCAACTGGACTGCACACTCCTGTTGATAGTCATTGCTTACATGCAACTTTTGTTCTCTGTAAAGGTCATGGAGCCCTGGCAACTGAATTGAGCCAAATGGAATAAAACTGAATTATAATTTATGATTCAAGTGGATTTTAAAACTAGAACTATGTGCTCCTGTCTTGCACTCTAATTATGGCTAACACGCTGAGCAGTATTATATTAATAAAGTCAAGATGTGAAAATCAAAATAATGGCACTCTCCTTGTAATAGAAGATATTTGATCTCACTGATTGTGGCATCTCTACCTGTTGCCCAGATTTATTGACTAGAGCACGGCTATTCTTTGTAGGCCCTGATGATGCTGAGGGCTTTGATGGAAATACTGATTTGTGTTTCGGATTCCCTTTCCTGCCAGGTTGTGAATGTGAATGTGCATGCACGCACACACACACACACGTACGCACACACGTTAATTATTTCATCTGAAGTATCATCAAGAAAGGAGCTAGGGAAATTTAATAAGAAATGAAAATTAATTAGCATAATTAGAACCATCACATTTTGGGTGATAAATAATCATTTTGGTAAATGCATTGAATAGATGACTAGTATTACTTTCTCAATAAATGTATTATAAAGTCATTCTCAAATTTATCAAATCAATATTAATTTCCTCTGAATCTTGCTAGAGGACTTGTACATTTGGGTTGAGCCCTGTGGCAGACCTCTTTTTTTTTTTTTCTGTCTCTCCACACATGGTGGTCTAACTATTCTTTATGATTTTATCAGCAAGGAATCATAGGAGAAATATTCCATATTTTACCTAAGGAGTGAGGTTCCTGGGTGTTTCAAGGCTCAGTTTGGAGGACATTTTTTAGTTTCTTCCAGTTTTAATTGTAGGTGTGATACTGCGAGGGCCTTTGGAACTGCTGTACTAAATCTGAACTCTTTGATTTCACAGTTTTTATTTGCATTATTCTTGATAAGTAACATAGAAATGTATCCAAATGAAATGTCCTTATTTTATCCCTTATGCTGGTCTGAAAGAAGACCCAAGGTCAATATCCTCATAACTTCTCTTTTTTGAAAGCATTTATGTAATACTTTAAATATCAGTACATGTTCATATAATGTGGGCTGTCATAAATTTCCTATTGTCCAAATTGGATTATTATAAATGGCAGTGTTACACTGTAAATGGTTGAGTTTGAAATTATGCATTATTTACATACACATTAAAAATCTAATTATGACCTATTCTCTACTAAAAATATACTTTTTTCTTTCTAGGGAATCCCAGGATTTCCTGGAAACCAAGGATTAATGGGACAAAAGGTGATTATTAATGAAAGTTGAGAGATTTGGCCCTGGTTCTGCTTATTAAAAGGGAAAGTGGTGATGTGTCTTCACATGGGTTACTTTTTCACTGCATTCATGGTGACAGTTACTTGTGCAAATATGATATAATTTCAGAAGTTATTAGTTTGACTTTACAAATTAGTTTTTTTACCCAGGTAATATTAGTTTGGATTTCTATACATGCCTCTATTTCACTTGGTTACGTTTCTATCTGGTGCTCTCAGACCTCCATTTGGGGTCACTTTACTACCTCCTGAAGTTACTTTGAAGTTCCTTTAGTTCAGATATCTTGGTGATAAACTTTTAGTTTTATTTCATTACAAATATCATCATTTTACTCTTCTTTCTGAGAGATAATTTTGTAGATCATGCATGTGAAGATTGATGACTATTTTCTCTTAAAACATTGAGGAATGTCTTATCTCCTGGCTTCTGTTGTTAACTATGAGAAATCTGCTTTGATTCTAAACACCATTCTTTTGTAAGTAGTCTGTTCCTTCCCTTGGGATTCTTTTAAGGTATTCTATTTGTTTTTAGTGTTCTTGAAACTCACTGTGACATTTCTAGAGTTCTTTTTATTCATCCTGGTGGGCATTCACTTTGCTTCCTGGCTCTGTGGAATTATTTCTGTTAACTAGAAAACATCAGACATTACCTCCAATTACTACTATTTCATTTTCTGTGTTGCTTCTTTTTGGAATTCTAGTGAGATATATTTTATTCCTTCTGATTTTGTCCTCTGTATCTCTAAGTAGCTTTTCATTTTCATATTCTTTATTCTGTCTTACATTCTGGGTAAGTTTTTTGGGGTGTATTTTCCAATGTACTTATTTTTCCTTTACTGTGTCTAATTTGCTGTTCAAACCATCCACTGATTTTAAAAAAAAGTTTAAACAATCATAGTTTTTATTTCTAGTTCTAATTCTTAATATCTTTTTATTCTTAATAGTATTTTATTCAGATTTCAGTCCTAATAGACTCTGCTTTATTTTTTATTTTTTAAAGACTTCATATGTAGTTCTAAACTCAGTTTCTGGCAATTCTAGTATGTGTTGACTTTCCCTCTGTGGCTTCTGCCTCCTCTTTCTTTCTTGTTGATTGTGAGCTCATTGCTCCATCCAGTTGGTGGGAGTCTTTTCAGTCTAATGGGAGCATGGAGAGCTGCCTCCTGCTGGCAGCCTGGGTGCCATCGTAGCTTCCTTGGGAAGACCAACCTCTTTCCATGGCTGGTCTGGCAGTCAGTTTCTCATGCTGAGCTGAGTGTCTCTCTCAGACAACCCCAACCCTCTGACTCCTGCATCTCTACCTCTGACAAGGTTTCTGCACAGTTCCAAATCCTCAGAATTGAAGCCTCAACCCAGAGCATATTTTATTAAAATGAGGGAATCTCTGAAGTCCTTACCTTCTTCTAACAAAACCAGCACTCTCTCACAGGGGATACTCTTTCTAGGGTGATGTTGTTCTGGATTCAGAGAATCCCTTGGAGCACCTCATGAGCCACAGTTATGGAAGCTGAACTTTACACGCTGTTCTTCTGTACCCTCTTTTTCATTGGTTTGTTTTTACTATCATAGCTCTTAAATGCTGATAAATAAAATTTTCTGATGTTTCACCCTGTTGTTGCACCTTACCAGCTTGAATGGCAGGTGTAGCACCTGGTTTCCTAATGAAAATATTTGATTTAATAATTTCACAGACCCCAGGCCAAATC
Organism: Phyllostomus discolor; assembly: GCF_004126475.2. Lineage (NCBI taxonomy): Eukaryota > Metazoa > Chordata > Mammalia > Chiroptera > Phyllostomidae > Phyllostomus > Phyllostomus discolor. The sequence goes on along the minus strand of NC_040906.2, from coordinate 127,107,097 downwards.
TTTAAGCTGTTAGATGTCTCAGTTTCCAGCCTTGTTTTGCTTTCTTAAGTAGAGGAAGGGAAGACAAACAAATTGGGCTGATTGGTATTGAGTTTTCATTCTGTAGTGCTTTGGTAGGAGATTTCTGGAAAGGTATGGATAATTTCCAACTTTTAATTTGATCTGTATTTGATTTTTAGGGAGAAATTGGGCCTCCAGGACCATTAGGAAAAAAAGGAGCTCCAGGGATACCTGTATGTAAATATCATTGCCATCAGGTGTTTGAAATGTTGTTACTGTGCACCAGGAGTTCTTCTTCTGGGGCCCACAAATTCCATCCACTGGTGTGAAAAAAAGAATGTTTGTGTCCATTTGTCTAGAAGATTCAAGATTTCTTCAGGTTCTCAAAAAGTTGACCACCCAAATAAAGATCAGAGACCTTACTATAGATGAACCAGAAAACAAATATCTAATATTTCATATATGGTACTTTTACTAGTATATATTACATTTTATAATTGTAATAACACCCTAAATTGACAGCAAAGCATAGTAATGATGACATCATATTTTTAATATGGCCATATTGAGATTATATTTTCTGATGATAATTATTGAATTTTTATTTGGCTCATCACATTTCCTTTGCCATGTTTAAGAGAAAGTAGATATTTTTAGTATATATGACAGTATTTAAAATAAAAGAAAAGCTAAATCAGGTCCATATGCTAGGCTAGTTTTCATTGCCTTATTTTGAATGATATGACTAGTTAAAAATATTGCCATTTTGTAACTTGAAGAGAGATTATTATATTCAAAGAATTTGTTAGATTGTTCAGGAAAATAGCAATTATAAGTAACATCAATAAAGGTAGCATCTATAAAGAAACCTAATTCTTAGCCCTTATGACAAAAGGAGGCAAGAGTATAGAAAAAAAAATTTTTCTTTACACCTGTGTTTTACTAGCCCTTTATTAATTTGTGCTATTGTAGGTTCTTTGATCAAAAAAATTTTAAGGGCTCTGTTGGCCTTCTTGCTATCTTGTATAAGTTGCACATTTACTTTATTATCCTTTATTTGAATGAGTGTGAGGACATTTTCCAAATATTGTATTATATTTTAGAGGACCAATTGTTATGAGAATGTGTAACTTCGAAATGAATTTAATACTTTAAAATGATTTTCTCTATATTTCTCTTAAATTCCCCATTAAAATGTAGGGTTCAACGGGAAGTGCTGGCTCACCAGGTCATCCTGGAAATCCAGGATCTAAGGTAAATATAAGAAAATCAGTAAGATTGAGAACTGTGTGCAAAATAACCAACTATGTATTTCAGTAAAAGTTTAACTGCACTGATTTTATTTTGAATGCAGTTTTTAATTCTGTGAACTATCACTTATAAGAATAATAATCTTAGGCCAAAACTTTGCATATAAAACAGACTAAAGTAAATTAGGCCTAGTTTAAGCAGGGCAGGTCTGGAAAACTTCACCACTCAGCTCCCTCTTGCCTTCTGGACTCTCAGAGGGCATTGAAGAATATGTAGAGTTCTATAGAGTTCCATGCCAGACCCAATGATCTGTTCTAGAGTATGAATAGTCATGGCTGATACTCATGCCATTTTCCCAGCCCTCTTCTTGGTATTTTTACTTAGTGGAATGTATATGGAATATTTATTTATGAAATGCCTTGTAGTGAGTATTATTAGGCATTTCTTCCCTAAGGACTATGGGTAAGATAGAATATTATCTTAACTTTAGAATTTAAAAAAAGTAAGGCAAGCTTGACAAATATATTTAGGGTGTCAGATCAGATGGTACAAGTGAAATTCTTTTAGAACCATAGTATGACCATTTTCTAGGTGTATAAAACCCTATGCTGCCAACTTTTTTTTTTGCTGTTATTTTTTTAGAGATGAAACTAAATATGTTCTGGCTAGATTGAGGAAACTATTCTCAACCATTTAATGAGTATATTCTAGGTAAAATTGTCAAAAGAAAATGATAGAATTGCAGTTTTGGAAGCATTCAACCTTTAATTAGACATTGTGCCAGGGGAACAGACCTGGCATACTAAATGATTAGCTGACACAATCTATTCTTAGTTTCCAAAGCATTAGAGAAGGGACAGGATAAAATGTCATGGGAGCCTAGTGGTGAGGGAAAAGTAGCTGCCCTTTCCCCATTGGTGAACTCTTGTGGATCCTGGAGCAATGTGGGTCCCAGCTACAGGAGCTATGCAGAGTCGGTATAAAACCTTTGAGGGACTGAGCTTGCCAAGTAGAGGTTCTTCATAAGTTTTCAAGGTCAATTTTTAAGGAAGATGTAGAATTCTATACCCCTTAAGTATTTGAGGTACAGTGGACTCTCCCATGGTATGCTGGATGCTCTAAATTCTGAGAATACAGCCTAACATTTCATCAGCTTTTTAAAATTAGCCACTCCATATTGTTGGCTCTCACTGAGCTGGAAGTCAATTAAATCTGCTGGATTTTCCAATAAAAAGACTTTAGAACAATGTGTTTGTGGCATTTGAAAATTCTGTTGATTTGGCTGGGGAGCCAAGTGACTATTTCTAGTATCATGGTTTGTTCTTTTTACATGAATTACTATAAAGTTTGGTTTCTCTCATCTTGTACTTATGTGGTTATTTTGTTAAAAATAGATTCAGAATGTTAAAATTATAACTCTTAATGTAATCTTTTCAGTGAAACATTTTAACTTCTTTGCATGTAGTGTAGTAGTTAGCGCAAGTGTTGGGAACTATGTGAAGGGCCAGCCTTTGAGGGCCATATAGTCTCTGCTGCAGCTACTCAGCTCTGCTGTTTTAATGCAAACACGGGCATGGGCAAACATCAGCTGTGTGGGATGTACCTGTGTGCCCCTTAAACTTCATTTACAAAAACATGTGTTGGGCTAGATTTAACCCATGGGCCTAATTTATTGACTTCTGTATCAGTTTATCTCTGGCAGTGGGGCAAAAAGCTGTATCACAAGGTCAGGCATGAGGCTGAAACTCTGTGGTAGATCTTTGGAACACTTCTAATTTGTATGAGAATACCTCTTTTTAAAAGAGCTATTGAAAAAGTCTACTTTACCATACTATGTCCCAGTTTTTAAAAACATTGTTTAACTATATTAGGTTATATTAACAGAATCAAGTCTTGTGAGTTTTGGCAAGCCTCATCAGCTCTGTGATTTTCAGCTTAATTACTGGTAAAATTAGATATGTTAAGGAGCCATTGCTCTATGGTTCAACAATGCTGTTATGTGCTCAATGCTTTAATTAAATCTACATATTAGGTTCACATGTTTGTCAACATGAGCAGCCTGGAAAACATTTCAAAAGCTGAAAACGAGGCTGGTTCCCTTATGGGTGAACCCAGGCTGGCTCTGGGAGATCACTCACTGTCCCTTCCAGGTGACACACAGACCTGTCTCATTAGGTCCTTGGCCAGACGTTGAGTCTGTTGTGATTTCAGGAATCAACATATATTTGCAAACCAGAACTACCCTTGACAGTCTCTCCTGGTTAGTCAGCAGGCATGTTCTCTCTTTTATTTGCAATCCTCTTTTCCTGTCTTCCATTTTTTGCTGTGAGCTAGGTCTTGCTCTCCAAGTCTGTTAGAAAGGACTGTGCTGGAATCTTGAAAAAGAGCACAAATTAAAATTTTTCTGATTCATACTTCTTTAAAGAAGTCACTATACATTTGAAGCTAAGTTTCATTCTTTCTGTTTCATTCTGAAGGTGAGCCATAGTGAGAAAGTGAAGTAAGGCAAAGATAAAAACTTAACCAAGAGGAGGACTTCAGTCAGTGCAGTGTGGAGACCTCGCTAAGTAGCTCTGGTCCCTAAAGATTGACTCTCTCCCCTTATACTTGGACCTGCCAGTATAACAAGCCCGTAACAGCACGTAACATATGCTTTTAGAGAGCTTTATTCATGTGCAAACTCATTTCTTTGCATGAAAGAGTTTTTGTTAATGGTTTTTAATGCAGAGTCTATGTTTCAAACAATTGGAAAGTTGAAAATATGAAAATTATGTTTAAGGCATTTCTGTGTCTATATCACATAAGTTATTACTGAATTTAAAAAATTCAAATGGTTTGATGCATTGACAGGGGAACAAAGGTGAACCTGGACTTCAAGGGATGCCTGGGGCTTCTGGGCTCAAGGTAATTATGATTGGATGCATTTGGAAATATTTCCAAAGAATTATAATTGACATTTGTATGCCATAAGGAAAGTTACCTGAAATTGGGAGTGCCTTTGTCACAAAGCTAAGGTACATGAAAGGAAATGACCAATGTGAGCTAATTTCATATCTATTTTTTGGATACTTTCTCATAGTTTGGGTAGTAGAGACATGAAATATGCTTTGACTTGGTTTTCCTAGAAGTGGTGAAAGGTGTGTGCTAATATCGACATTCTCTGGTCTAGAGAATACCACTCCCTCCCACGGCTGGAAACAGGAATGTGTGGCTCCTGTTCATGGTGCTGTTCCTTTGTTTATTTTCAGAGTGGCTGCCTTTGCCAGTTTCCTCCATACCAAATGGTTTATGTTTATTTCAATGAGATTTTCATCTTTTAGAAATCTAGAGAATTATTGAGCAGCTCAGGAGAGGGCACGGTGAGCAAAGAGAACCAAACTTAGTTTCCATAAAAGACAGTGGTCTTTAGTTAATGTGACAGAGTTTTGGACTGATGGTCAAATACAAAACAAAACAAACAAAACAAAACACAAAAACTACCATGACCATTCAGGATTATGTCCTATCTGTTACATTTTTAACTAAAAGATGTGGATAAATCATCACTAAATGCTTTCTGAAAACCTCCTTATTTACAAGTTAAAAAAAAATACCCCCTATGTGATGATGGAAAGTAGAAAATTTAAGATAACTTAAGGATAATTTTTGTATTGAAACAGCTCAAGAATTTACTTCTAAGAAAATAATATTCCATATGTATAAAGAAAAAATATAATCATGTACACAATTTAACTAAAAGATGTTCACCCCAATATGATTTATAAAAATAAAATTGTAAAAACCAGTGTTTAACACTATTGGAATTTTATTCAGTAAAATATGGTAAATCAATACAGTTGAATACTATCCTGTGATTAAAAATTATGTTTTTTTAAAAAACTATAATGGTATATAAAGAACTTCATAATATTAATATGTTGAAGTAAAAGATGAAAATTATGCATGCATTAGCACGTTAGTAACTAAGTTGTATATGTGTGGTTGTGATAGGTAGAGAGAAAATACATAACAAAAAAATAGTGGGTAATGAGACTTTCAATAATTTTTACTTCTATTTACTTACCAGTTTGTAACAATAAAATGTGTTTTAAAATAGCAGCATGAAAAAGAGCAGTTTCAAGGAGAAAGAAAAAGTGGTTAGTAAATGAAAAAAAGATACCTATGTTCATTATTTTTACTACTTTACTATTTACTTAATTGAACTTATAAAATATAATAAAAGTATTAAATATTTATAAAATTTTAAAATACAGTATGCTATCAGAACTTCTTAACTAGAAGAAAATATATAAGAGGTTTAATTGGGACTCCAGTAAACTTTTCATTCTTTATTATTCCTGTAGTAATAATTCTAATGTCAATCAATTTTTTAAGCATCAATTTAAAATATGAGATGTATGTAGAAATAAAAACAGTGGTATGCTATGATCTCTATATAATTTCCGCCTTACCTAGGGAGAACAAGGAGCAGTGGGCCCCCAGGGAGAACCAGGATACTTGGGTTTACCTGGAATTCAAGGAAAAAAGGTATGCATTGTTTAGGAAATGCAATTCACTTCTAATCAACTACTTATATGTAAGTTTTCCTTTGGTGAAAACAGGATAGTAAGACTGGTTATACTTTTCATGATATCAATCATCATCTTCATATCCCTTGCTGTTCGAGTTTTCTGTTTCATTTTCCCATCTCTCATGTATTGTCTACTTGGCCCCTAAATGAGTGTGCCCCGTGTGATCTTTGTCCTTTTGTTCTCATGCACAGTAGACAGTGCTCACTGACACAGGTATTATCTTCATAGCAGCAATTAAGTGCTAGACCCTTAGTGAATGTAAATAAATCTACTGTGAATACATATTTAGATTTAAGGATTTCCTTGTTCAGAAATTGGGCATATAAAAGAAAATCTGAAAAAAAAAAGAGAAAATCTGTATTTTATTTGCTATAAACACAAAACTCTATGTTTAGATAACATGATGATGTAAAAAAAGAAATTTGGAAAATGTGTCCAACTTCAACTTTGCTTACCTTTCCCAATTTGCAGGTTCATTATATATACTAATAAGGACATTGAATTAGTTGGTCTCTAATGTCTCTTCTAGCTGAGAAATTCTAGGATACTTATTATCATGAAATGTAATTTTCCACCCAAAACTTCACTTTTGAAGCAAATGTTATCTAAAATATCATTTCAACATTATTTATTTTGTTTCCTATAAATTTGTGGCTACTATGATGTGAATGGAAATTTTCAATTTGATTTCTTAAAATAACATTTGTCAAAAAAAGTCCTTCCTTGTTTGTTTAACCTCAGATTGCAATCAATATAAAATATTTTCTTCCTGGTAAATTAAAAATAGTAAATTTTCTTATAAATATGAAAGCAAAAGAAAATGTTCATTTAGAACATTATTTTGACAATGTTATTTTATTCTCTTCCCAAGTATTGTGTTAGAGTCAGTTTCTATATGTAAGGCACTTGTGGAGTTTGCATAAGATCATATAATTTTCTTTGCTGAAGAAAAATGTTTTTGTTTGAAACAATACAGAATATACTAGATTATAATACACGTATTTTTGCAGGGGGACAAGGGAAATCAAGGTGAAAAAGGCATTCAGGTATATTATTGGCTTTTCTCTCCCTGCTTGGCAATAAAATCAGGGCTTTATTCTTCTTAATTCTTATATTGCTTTTCCAGTTCTTTCACCTGTAACCGTCAGTACCTAATTGTTAAATCCCCGCTTTCTCCTTTTGCTACTAAACTTTTCAACCATATCAAGTCTAACGTTAAAATTCTTCACCTGCTCTGGCTGGTGTGACTCAGTTGGTTGGGCATTGCCCTGAAAACCAGAAGATCATTAGTTCGATTCCCAGGCACATGCATGGCTTGTGGGTTATGGTCCCTGGTTGGGGTTCATATAGAAGGCAACCATCAATATTTTTATCTCACATTGATGTTTCTCTCCCTCTCTTTCTCCCTCCCTTCCCCTTCCTCTAAAACAAATCTTTTAAAAAAGAATTTTTCACCACTTCACTGTTATAGAAAACTTGGAAACCAAGTGATTCAACAAAATAAAGAAGAGATTTTATTATATACTTTTAATATATATTGATATATTTATAGTATATATGTTTCAAAATAATTTGAAATGGCTTATGGTGCAAATAATTTGATAAGCAATCATTAATATCAAATATAAAAATATATTTAATAGATAGGAGAATTAAACAGGAAATTATATCAAACTGAGGAAATCTGTGGTGATTTAGAAGGGCCTTTTGTTTGGGTGTCTTAGCAACAAAGGCAAGGAGAAGAACCGTGCAACTACTATGGAAGACAGGGACATTCTCACCTCAATTTAAGTGGCTGTTGAAATGTTTTTTTTTCCCCCTAACTGGACAACTGACCCATGGATAGGATGTCCCTAGTAGACTCAATGATATACTTCTCTGGAATAAGTTATATCTGCTGGCCTTTCAATCTGTTAAGTTTTAGAAATGGAAGATTTTTCCAACCATGAATTACAAATTCAATGTCCAGACAGAACTTTTACAATGTTTTTAAGATTATAAAACTCAGTTACTATGGCTGAATTTTATGTAGAATAAGCTTAATGTAAAAAGAAAAATACTTTTTAAAATTCCACAGATAGAATTTTGAGAGCTCTAGAATTTTTGGAGGCATAAAAGGAGATTTTAAATCAATATAATTGATAGAGGCAAAATCCACTAAGGTAAGAGTCTAATAGTTGTTTTTCATAAAAAGTTATTTTTTATGAAGATATTCAAGTATTATCATGCTTCCTCTAAGTTAGTTTTGAAATTAGGAGTGAGAAAAATTTTAAGTAAATGTCTGTGAACTCCAGGCCCACATATTCCAATTTCCTTCCTGGTATTGCTTTTGGATATATCATGTGCCCCTCAACAAGTTCATATCAGAACTTGTCATCTCTCCCCATAAGCCGTCTCTTAACCATAGTTCTTTCTAATAGTAATTGGTACCACAATGCAGTCACATGAGAGGGGGAAAAAAGTCTTAGAAGTCATCTGAAAATCCAGTCTCTTCCAGTTTCTTCACATGTGGTTTTACATCTAAATGTCTCCTGAACATGGCTGTTCTCTCTTTCCTGTCCCCACTTATCAGTGCTCCTGGATTACTGTGATATTTTCCTAAGTGGCCTATTTGGATCCAGTCTACTCCCTTTCTCCCACCCCCACACACTTTTTCCAGTGTGCAATAACTAAATTACCTATCTGCTTAAAAATTGCAGAGTGTGCTCCATAAAGTTTAAGATAAAGTCTGATCCATGAAGTTCTTCCAGGTTTGACTGAATCTTCTTCAGTCTTACCTCTTGCCCCTCTGTTCACTATTATCCACTGTTGCTTTAGCCAAGAGGAATACTTGCCTTTATCCTGTATGTCTCCCTGGTACACACTCCTGCCTTTTCTTCTTTTGGCTACCTCTTACTTGTTGCGAAAGGCTGCACTCAAGGTTGAGTCATTTTCCCTACTGTCTCGTCCTGTGAAGATGTCCCTTCCCGTGTTTCAGATGTTTAATTATACTTTGTGCATTTGTCAGATAGTATCTTCATTATTTGACTTAAAAAATTTTTCATCCTTGATTTACTTGCATCTTTCCCACCACTTAGGAAGCAATTTGAAGGCAATAATGATACTGGGTTGGCCAAAAAGTCTGTATGTTTTTTCCATAAAATAAAAGATACATTTTTCATTTTCACCAATAACTTTGTTGATTTGGGTAGTATATCAGCTGCCTCCTGCACAATATAATGTTGATTGTTCTCAATTAATGTCTTGATTTGATTGCTATCAACTTCAATTGGTCTACCTGACTGTGGAACATCATCCAGCAAGAAATCTCCAGCATGAAACTTTACAGACTACTTTTGACTATGTTCAATCAGTCACAGCACCTTCTCCATACACTGCAATTTTTTTTTTGCATTTCAGTTGTGTTTTTACCTTTTTTGAAATAATAAAGCATAATATGACAAATGTTATGTATTTTCTTCCATTTTCAACATTAAAATGGCTACACAAAAATTCACCAATTTTGATAAGTTTTTTTAAATGCATGCTGATATGACAACTGTCACAATCCAATCCAACAGATTGTTTCAAAGGAAGTTAAAGACAACTAAGCACTACTAGAGCCATCTTATGGGAAAAAAAAACAAATGAACTTTTTGGCCAACCCAATATCTTTGTTTTAGCGTCCCCAAGGTCCAGCAAACAGGTGCTTCTCAATAAATACTGGGAATTCACTTATGTAAGAAAATGAACAAATCACTATGGAAAAGTGATTTAATATTTTAGTCACTAGATCTTTGATTACATTATCAAGGCATATGTTTTCCTAGAAACTGCTAATTATCTTGTTCATCCTAGGAATGAAGTAGTACTTCATGGTCTAGTACAATGTCTTTTATATAGTGGATATCCAAAAATATTTATTGACTGGACAAATGTGTTTATATATTTACTAATTTTTCTCTTTTCTTATTTGTTCTTATTTAAATATCTTCACTCATATTTTTGTAGTATATTTTTAATTTTTAAAAATTCCTTTAAAGAGGATTTATTGTCCTCAAATGTGTATAATCAACACTGAACATAATTATGTCATTTAAATTAACAAAATGTCCACAGCCATTTAATTTTTAAAGTACTTTCAGGCTGTTAATGTGGACTCATGGTCCACTTTAGATACATTCTCAACTATCTAAAATTATTTACATGTTCTCCCAAAGTTTATGCCTTGTCTCTATCTATTTTAACTATAAGATTAGGTTAATTTTCCTCTCACTTTTTTTTGCTTTGAGAGACTAACTACCCCATATCTTACATCATTTTACTATTTGCAGTACTGCTTTTGGGACATTTCTTCTAGACTATAGGATAATACACAGTTTGTGGTGTATATGTGATTGCATCATATGTGTGGAAACTAATAATATTTAAAAAATTTTAAAGGGTCAAAGGGGAGAGAATGGAAGACCAGGAATTCCAGGGCAACAGGTACCTTTTTTTTCTTTGATGGAAAATGTAATAAGAGATAATATAATTGGACAATGCTGAGGGAGAGGTACGTGCAAATAAAAATAGGAGGGTCAATGCACTGCACATTTTAATCACACAAGGATAAAAGTGCTAGGTGATGGTGATATTATGTTTAGCTTTAATCGTTTTTTGTTTATTTTCTAATCCCATTTCTATTGGTGTCTGTGAATCTTGCTTTTCAATGCTTTTTTCTGGCATGTAAATGGCTGAAGGTGGACAATGCCACCCATTTTAGAAGTGTTTGTTGGTCAAAGACAGCCATTCAGTGACAGCACCTCCATACCTACTGTTTAATCTTGATTTTCTTCTCACAATATGAACAGTCAAGGCCATGTGTAGTGGAGGAATGTACTTGTTTTCTTGTAGTTTTCTCAGAGATATAAATCACTATGCCAGAGACTTATTGAAATCCTATCTTGAGCCACTGTGCTATGAAACAGATATATAATAAGATTATTTTTCTTCTTCCCTGACTAAAATCTCCTCATTGAGCAGTGTTTCAGTGAGATAACCATCTGGCACATAAGTTCAGTCAGAGCCAAACTGCACAGAGTAAAGTATGTGTCCTGTTGCACTACCTCCAGCTCAGCTTAGTTCCAACTTGGTTCGTGTTTAAAGGGCAAGCTGTGCCTATAAGTCCTCCCCCAGGGTGGGCCTCTTTTGCATGTGGGTAGAAGAAAGATTCAGTAAACTACACCAGGAATGGAGATGTGTAGATGAAACTACAGTGATGTCTCGAAGGACGAGGGTCTCTGCGTCCTTTACTTGGAGAAATCCGCAAGTCCATGGGGAGCATCCTTAAAAGCATATGGCTGCAGGGTTGTCTGTAACATGGGCTAGAAGGTGAGTGCCAGATATTTAAGAAGCATTGAGAATTCAGAAGCTAACAGTAAGCACCAAGGTATCTAAGAGGAGAACTAGATTTGAGTTTCCCTGAAAAATGTCCTTTAATTAGTGTTCTTCCACTTGACTCAAATCCAGTTGGTGACATTACCAACTCGCCCTGTTTCCCTCTCTGGCAACACACACTGACCTCTCAGTTTCCTTAAGTTAATCACACAATATCTGTACACAGTTCTTCCCCGAGGAGGACCTTCACTGCTTCATTCATTCAATCTTCCTAGTGCAAGCCTTTCACCAGAAATTGTTACTCACAGTAATTCTCTAAAAAGAAGGACACTTCCTTTGGAATTTGAGCCTATCTTACTGGCTTACAGATGACACTCTCTCCAAGCTTCCCTTAACTGGTTTTGTTCTTACTTCTTAAGGAGAATTGCAAGTCTCCTCCCTAATGTTTGGATTCCCTAGAAAGCTTCTGCTATAGATCTATTGAAAGCTGCATTTCCCACCTCCAGGGACTGAGCTGACTGGAGGACCCCCAGGGCCAGGACAGTTGCTGCTTTTCAGCAGCTGGATGGTCTACCCAAACTCTTTCAGTAAACAAAGTCTTAGTTACCTGTCACCCTACTGAGTGCTGGACATGTGTAATTTTTTGGCCTTCATGTTGTAAATGGAGTTCAAGTGAATGTTTCATGAAATCATCTTACTGGATTCTCAGATGACAGCCAGCTGTTTTCAGTTTCAGCTCTAATTCAGTTCTAGTCCTGAGAATTTAACTACTTTATCTTTCCTCTTACACCGGCTCCATTGTAGGATTATATCTGGTAGGGAATGCTGTGCATTTCTCCAGAATTCTCAATATTTACAGAGAGAGTTTTCCTAAGATTTTTATATGAAAACTAAGTTAGTGTTTTTATGCTCACACTTTAATTTGACAAGCTACCTTTTTTGTGACATATACTGATTTTACAACTTTTTCCTTTTGTCTAATTTGAATATCCATATTTAAGGAACCAAGAAATAAATAAAAATAAATTCTCAAGTTCAAAATTCATTGTGTGGGATGTTATATATTAAATTTTATATTGAATTGAAGAACATCAATTTTTTATTTTAAAATTGAATAATGAAATCCTATCTGTGTCTGTGAAAAACACACCTCTTTTTTTAAACTGATATTGGGTGATTTTAGATGGGTCCATGGGTTCCCCTTGGGTCCATCTTCTTTGGGACTCTTTGAGCTTCCTGGACTTCCTGGAAGTCTATTTCTTTTGCTGGATTGGGGAACTTCTGCTTTATTATTTGCTCAAATAATTTTTCCACTTGTTGCTCTTCATCTTCTACTTCTGGTACCCCTGTGGGTTAGATGCTGGAACGTTTAAAGATGTCCTAATCTTTATGACTTCTACATCTTTATGACATGAGGTTCCTAAGCCTCTTCTCATTTTTTTGAATTTTTGTTTCTTCATTCTTTTGTGTTTGGTTGTTTCTTTCTTTGTTCTGGTCCACTCCATTGGTTTGAGTCCCAGTTTCCTTCCTATCACTGTGGGTTCCCTGTGCATTTTCCTTTATTTCACTTAGCGTAGTCTTCATTTTTTCATCTATCTTCACTCAGATTTTAGAGTCTGTGTGATGAATTTAAAAATGAAAATTTTAATGCCTTTACTGAAAGTTCTTATTACCTATATTATATCATTGGAATAAATATATGTGAAAAATAAGTAAAAATTAATTTAATATAGCCATCACATGTATCCTTAGCTTAATGAGTGAGTTTCATGTATGGGCTCCCCATTGTTTGATTCACTAAGGGGAAAAAAGGTATTTTCTTCCCTATTAATCACTTTTAGTATTTTCTTTTCTTTAACTCATCTTTTTATCAGTAATATGCAATCAAATTTAACTTTAACCCCATGACTGGGAAAATACAATGCTCCTTTTCATCACTGATATACCTTATCTGAATTTTAATTTTCATTAAAATAGAAATATATTTTCTATTAAATGTCAGCATAAAATTTATTACTATTATTATTTTTACATGTAAATAGAATTCAGATAAAATCCCATTCTAATCTACATATTTGGCCTGTAGCATATAAAAATATTCATATCTTAAGAATGATACAGTTATATAGATTAACATTTTTATATATCTAGTTAGCATATTGCCTAGTCATTAGCCTCCTTTCAAAAAGGCAAAAAAAGATCTCTTATATGTGTAATTCTGACCCTAATTGTATCAATATTTTTCAAAGTAAGAATTAAACTGATTAACTGTGTGGTAAGTGGTGCATACCATATGACTAGTACTGTAGCTTGCACATTTGTTATAGCTTTTTTTCCTGTTAATTTTCAAAGGGAATTCAAGGTCCTCATGGTGCAAAAGGAGAGGTATGTTTCTTTATATAGTATGCTCCCTCTTTTCACTTCTTATTGCCTTTCATCATTGTATGAATCTAGTGATTGATATCACAAGCAGAGATTGTCTTTTATGTTCTTCAGTGGTTCCTAAATAGTGACTTTCAGGATATGTAAATTCATTCAGTTACAGATGAAATATTATGCATTTGTCAATATTATTGGTTCTTTTAGATTAAGAGCTTATTTTTTCCTGCATACTTTTCAATGAACAATATTATGTGTTTTTGTATATGCCTGTCTCACAAGAATTAAAACTCCTTGGGAACAGGACTGGGTTACATTCATTGTTGTGTCTCTGGCACTGTGCATATTGCCTACATAATACACTGAAGAAAGTGGATATTTGTAGTGTTGGATGGATGGCTGACAGTTTAATGTGATATAAAATTTCCCTCCTGATTAATAACAGTGATGCCCAGCTGTTTTCTATATAATACATATATGTTATATATTTATATCCATAACATTGAGGATTTTTAAGATGCAGTTATACCTCCTGAAATATTTAAATAGAACTCTTGAGGATTTCTTTTGCTTTTAGAAAGGTGAAAAGGGAGAACCTGGTGTCAGAGGTGCCATTGGACCAAAGGGAGAATCTGGGATGGATGGCTTGATGGGGCCTATGGGTCCCCAGGGACAACCTGGGGAAACAGGTCCTCAGGGACCTCCAGGATTGGATGGGAAGCCTGTATGTATTCTACTTTCTTTCATAGTTTACATTGCTTTCTACTTGGTATATACATGTTATAACCCATAATAATCTGATGCAGGGAAGAGAATTTTCAGAACAGTTTATTCGACAAGTTTGCACTGACGTATTAAGAGGTAAGTCTCCAGAGAGTTTTTCAAATTATAAAAGTAAAACAAAATTTTTGGTAGAAATTATAAAAGATATAAGTAAGATAAAAAAGAAAATAAAGAACCCCTGTCTGTTTTCCTAGATTAATATTTTTGTAATTAAGGTAAAATATTAAACATACTCTTTTATAATATTTTAATAAAGCAATTAATCATTTCATCATTAATAAATTTCCTGACATAATTGTGATAATTTAATTCATAAATGTGGATGTTTATAATTCACCAAAATTTTCTCCAGGGCACTTTTTACATTTTTTCCTGTTTTAAGCAGCTGATACAATGAAATTGCACTGAGCAATGACTATTTATTTAATTAAATTCCTAGAAGTGAATTATTGTTCAAAAGATACACATCTATGAATTTTAAAAAAAGTATTAGGGATATTGTTAATTTTCATTTACATTTAAACATCAAGGGGGTCCTTTGTTTTTAAGCTCAGCTACCAGTCTTACTTCAGAGTGGACGAATTCGAAATTGTGATCGTTGCCAGTCCCAACATGGTTCCCCTGGAACTCCTGGGCCTCCTGGTCCTGTAGGCCCAGAAGGTCCCCGAGGAGTTCCTGGTTTGCCAGGAAGAGACGGTGCTCCTGGACTAACAGGCGCTCCTGGACACCCAGGTGCCAGAGGATTGAAAGGTACTTAATTTGAGTGCATAAGCAAATGACCAAGAAAGGTATTTTTTTGTATCCACACCCTAAATTTATTTATTAGAAAATAATTTATTGTTGTTTTCATGATGACAAAATTTTTTGTAAACTCCTTAGTCTTTAAATAATTTATTAACTGAGTTAGAAAACACTTATTCTATTTTCTTGAAGCAACATTTGCAAGTAGAGAGAGATGGGTCAAAATTAATGAAGCATGTGAAGTTAAAATTAGAAAATGTTGAAAATGGACTTAGAAATTTTACTTGAGTTTAATGCCATTTTCTATATTTTGAATTCAGTAATTTGTTATAAAAATTATTCAATTTATTTTTCTATTATAGGAAAAATTATGTTTTGTGACCAAATTTCCTAACAACCTATAACAACTTACTTCTTTTTGCCTTTGAATGTTTACATGAAATGTCGGTTGATAATTCTTCTGTTTTAATTTTCCATGAATGATATAGATGTTTCATTAAAGTAATAAAATAACATGTATGATTAACAGAAAGGGCTAAAAATCCCCAAACCATTTTTTTTCTTAATATTTAATCCCTAATAATTATTTCTGGGTCACTGATAATTTTAGAAAGTTTGCTTCAAAAATTGTTTCCCATTTCTAATAATAAATAGGTGGCAAGCTATTTTAAAAAGATGTATTTTTTCCTTCTGATGTGTGTATTAACAGCTTTGAAAGAAACAATCTAGGAGACAGTGATTTTATAGGAAAAACTAACTTATTCTCATCTTTGATACTGCAGGCTTACCGGGAATAAATGGGGCAAAGGGGAGCCAAGGTTTTGGGTACCCTGGAGAGCAAGGTCCTCCTGGCCCACCAGGTAAGAATTGGTGTATGTTCATAAGCATTGCTGTATATTTTACTTTAAGAAAATCCATCTATTTCAAAAAAATTTGAAACCAAGACTCTTAAGTCATCCGCTGCTTGTTGTGTTATATAATTTGCTGCACCTCAGTTTCCTCATTTGTAAAACTGTGATTCATGTCATCTGCATCATGATATTATTGGAAGACAGAATAAGCTGATGCAGGTTGCTTGCAGAACAGAACATGACAATCGCATTTATGTTTTTAATAGATGTGTGCTATTATTATTTTAGATGATGCTATTCATGCAACTTTGGGTCGATCAAGTAACTTAATACTGTATATGTAAAACACTTAGAACAATATCTATAGTTGTAGTTCAGTGTCAAAGCAACGTTTGTTAGTAGTACTAGCAGCAGGAAGTGGTAATGGTAGGAAGTGCCCCCAAATCACTCTGCCCCATCCCCTGATTTGAATATTTTGCTTTTGTTATTTTGAGTCATTGACTTTAAAAGGCCAGTATCCTAAATTAATTCTCCTTTTTTTGAGTGTACTAATCAAACTAACTAGGCTATGGTTCACAAATTAGTATTATAACACTTATGGGTATTGATACCTATTATACTATATATGATAATGACAATGTATAGTCCTTTTTATTGCAAATAAAACACAAAATGACTTCATTAGACTTTTAGCATGTGTGTGTATATACACACACTCACACACACGCATGCATATATATATATATATATATATATATATATATATATATATGGTCTGCCAGAAGTAACGCCTGCTTGAGTGTACTTGGTAGGGTACGTCAATGTCTTGCATGAGATGGAGAGCAATTTGAACATTTTGCCTAAAATGTCATATGATGTGCTTGAGTGTGATATTGTTATGTTACAGAATTACCTGCTTATAGTTTTGTAATAAATGGGGGCATTATTTGTGCCAGGGCCATTATTTGTGATATATATATATATATATATATATATATATATATAACTTTTATATATATAAAAGTTTTAATAATATTGACAGAAAATATGCTAAAAGAAAGAAATAAGTTTGGACAACACACAAATTGGAATATTAGAATGTTAGCTCAATGTCTTAATCAGTAGCATAATTGCTATATTAATATAGCTTAACTTGGTTTTTAAAAAATTACTAATTGCTTTTGTGTGGTCCTTTTCAAAATGGAAGGTACATAGAATTAGCAAAATAATACTTGTCATATTAGTGCAAATATGTACCAATTTTCGAGATACTTTTTTCAGTTTAAATATCTACGGAATCAGCTCTAGCACCATCAAAAACCAAACCCTCTGTTCATATGCTGCTGATATCCCATCTTAGGTCCAGAGGGCCCTCCGGGAATAAGCAAAGAAGGTCCTCCAGGAGACCCAGGTCTCCCTGGCAAAGACGGAGATCATGGAAACCCTGGCGTCCAAGGGCAACCAGGTCCCCCTGGCATCTGCGATCCATCACTGTGTTTTAGTGTCATTGTCGGAAGAGATCCATTTAGAAAAGGACCAAACTATTAAGTGTCTAATGCCTCATTCAGCAGCCTAGGCATGGTGCTTTTCTTTTGTGGTCTTTTGCATCTCAGGAAGATAACAAATGGTAATCCCTTGAAAAGAAGCTAAAGTACCTCGGTGTTTTTATTGTTATTTTTTTCTTAAGGAAAAAGATATGAAAGGTCACATATACTGATCTTGAAGGATCCTCAGTAAATTGGAGCCTTTAGATTAGTGGCATTAACTAAATCTCAAGGGTTTCTCGTAAGCCTATTTGTTTTAATCCAAGTTGAATATAAAAAACCACCATTGCCTCTTAGCTGGTCCATTTCAGCCACTGTGAAATATTTCACATGCAGCTTCCATGCAGCAGAGTATTCAAGTTCATGTCTGTGTGAATTCCATGTTTCATATCTCACAACTCATACTTCTTCATTAGACAAAACGAGTCTGGTCGTTGGATATGAGATCAGGGCTGATCCTGACCTAGGATTGACCTTATCGCCATTGCAGTCATTCACTCCAGTGTCTGTGCTTACTGTGGGGGGCAGTGGACTACTGGTTGTCCAATGTCTTCAAAATCGCATGTGAACAAGATGAATGTGTCTCTGGTTCCATTTGCAAATTACTAAATTTGATTAATGACCAAGCTAAGAAAGTACCAATTACATAGGGAATGTTCAAAATTATGTAACATTAAAAATATTTTTTAAAAAAGTATCATTGTACCTGGTCAATATATTCAAAGCAAACAGAAGTTCAGAAATACTAAAAAGACTTTCTTCTTCATACTTGCTAGGTAATTGGAATGTTTGTTGTATGCCTTCATTTTCCATTTCACTTATTATATGTGTATGTTCATATATGTTAAATTTCATTGTAGCAAAGCTAATGGGAATAAATGCTGTAATCGAAAGGAAACTCCATAGTTTCTAGTATGTCTTGGTGTTTTTAGGAGACTTTAAAATATTATGAATAGTCTTTGGGTACTGTACTTAATGCTTTTGTAAGAACATAATTTGAAATATTTAATCCTTATTATGCTCTAAATTTTATGTTACATGCTTGTTATTCAAAGTACAATAAAGATTTTGTAGACCTGATTTTAGTGTCTTTTTTATACATAGTTTTAACTGATTATTGAGTATATTGTTCACATCACATGGTTATTTATTCAGTGGATACAAATTTATTAAATTATGTACCTTATTAAATAATGGGTCATTGAAATAAGAACTTAGAGATTCAGTTGATGTGCTACTCACCTAAATAGGCTCTGACCAGTGTGGCTCAGTTAGTTGGGCATTGTCCTGTAAAGCAAAACATCATTGGTTTGATTCCTGGTCAGGGCACATCCCTGAGTTGTGGGTTTGGTCCCTGGTTGGCATGTGTAGTAGAGGCAACCAATTAATGTTTCTTTTTCACATCGATATTTCTCTCCTTGTCTTTTTCCTTGTTGTCCCCTCTCTCTAAAAGTAAATGAAATCTTAAAAAAAAAGAAAAGAAAAGAAAAGAAAGGCAATATTTGCTTCTTGGCCCAGAAATGGCTGTTGATAAGTATTTACCTTTATTAACATGTAATTCTATCACTTTGATTGGGACCTTGGAAGAAAATGAAATCCATGACATTTGGTAGCTAAATTAGCATCAGGCATGTTTCAGTGTTCTCTCTCCAATAAAATCCCAGGTATCTGCTTAGGCCTAACAAGCCTACTACTCCTGCTCATTATGGCATTTGATGTGAATACCTGGTAAAAGAGCAGAATAGGTGGTTGCTATCATTTACTAACTCATTCAACCAGCACTGACCGCAGGAACACTAAGTGCCAGTTACTGTGGTAGGGATACAATAGCAATATCTTACAGTCTGGCCTGAGGGAACTCATGTCTAATGAGTCACAGGTAAGTAAACAGGTGAGTCCTATGCATTCTTTCTGAAAAAGGAGAAGGTGCTATAGAAATGTACAGGATAATCCTATGGACTGATTTGTGCCCCTCCCAATTTGTATTTCGAATCCATAATCTTCATGAGACCATATTTGGCAAGGTCCTAATCTGATAGGATTAGCGACCTTATATGAGGAAGAGATCCTATCTCTTTCTCTTTCTTTTTATACATATGAATGTATACACATATGCCACAAACATGCCTGCATATGTGATAGCCATGTGAGCACACAAGGCAGAGCTTCAGATGGAGCTGGATATCATTCTCTGATTCCCCAGTAGAGGGCAGCAAAATATATATAATATTTTTAATTTTATTATCATATATATCTTCTTATATCTATCATATATAGGAGTTTCCAACCTGCGGCCCATGGGCCACATGCAGCCCAGGATGGCTCTGAATGCAGCCCAACACAAAAATCATAAATTTACTTAAATCATTGTGAGATATTTTTGTGATTACGTGTTGCAATATATTTAATGTGTGGTCCAAGACAACTCTTCTTTCAGTGTGGTGTAGAGATGCCAAAAGTCTGGACACCCTGATTATAAACTATCACTATATATATATATATATATATAT
Source organism: Phyllostomus discolor (assembly GCF_004126475.2). NCBI lineage: Eukaryota > Metazoa > Chordata > Mammalia > Chiroptera > Phyllostomidae > Phyllostomus > Phyllostomus discolor. The sequence continues at coordinate 127,087,109 of NC_040906.2, read as the reverse complement.
ATATATATATATATATTTAGCCCAAACATTTTTTTTTTTAGTTTCTAAGTATGGTTAGATTTATACCCTAAAAATTTAATTATTCCAAAGAAGAAATGTCATTTTCATAAGTTGAAACAACAGTTAATGAAGCCTTTTATATTTTGATGTCTTGATTTTCTGCTTTAACTTTATATGGTGCAGTTTATTTAATTAAAGTACTCTGGCTAGGAGCTTCAATTAATTCTTCAGATTAAAAACTTTATTTCCCAAGCAGAGGTTCGAGGCTCGTTCCTGGTATTCCTCAGTTACAGGTCTGGTCCATTGGCTAGTATATGAGCTGTGTTGTGCTTGGGGAAGGGAGAAAGTTGTTCTCATCATTACCTAAAGATTACAATACATAGTCAATCCACATGTCCTATAATCTGGTATAGCACATTGTATAAAATGTCAACACAAGAAATGAGCAGCAATGTGGCTAAAGCATGGGGAGCCTAAGCTTTGAGAATTTAGGGCATGATGGGGTACAGAGAAGGAAATTCGAATTATCTTTCTGTTCCATTTTAATTTTTGAGGTATCTCCATTCTGCTTTCCACAGTGGCTGCACCAGTCTGCATTCTGACCAACAGTGCACCGTTGGGGTTCCCCTTTCTCCACATTCTCCCCAGCACTTGTTTATTGATTTGTTGATGCTAGCCATTGGGGCAGGTGTGAGACTGTATCTCATTGTGGTTTTAATTTGCATTTCTCTGATGATTAGTGATGTTGAACATCATCTTTTCATATGTCTATTGGTCATCTGTATGTCCTTCTTGGAAAAGTGTCTATTCAGGTCCTTTGCCCATTTTTTAATTGGGTTGTTTGTATTTTTGGTGCTAAGTTTTGTAAGTTCTTTATAAATGTTGGATATTCATCCCTTTTCAGATATATTGGTGAATATGTTCTCCCATTCAGTGGGTTGTCTTTTTTATTTTGTTGATGGTCTCCTTTGCTGTGCAAAAACTTTTTAATTTGATATAGTCCCATTTGTTTCTTTTTTCTTTTGTTTCCCTTGACTAGGGAGATAGATCAGAAAAAATATTGCTACTAGCAATGTCTGAGATTTTTACTGCCTGTTTTCATCTAGGAATTTTATGGTTTTGGGTTTAACATTTAGGTTTTTAATCTACTTTGAATTTATTCTTGTGTATGCTAAAAGAAGGTGGTCTAGTTTCATTTTTCTGCAAATATCTGTCCCATTTTCCCAACACAATTCATTGAATAAACTGTCTTTAGACCATTGCATATGCTTGCTTCCTCTGTCAAATATTGACCGTAGAGGTGTGGATTTACTTTTGGGTTCTCTATTCAGTTTCACTGATGTATGTATATGTTTTTATGTCAGTACCATGCTCTTTTGATTACTATGGCCTTGTAGTATAGTTTCACTTCTGGGAATTTATCCAAAGAAACCCGAAACAACATAATTTGAAAGACCATAAGTACACTTATGTGCACTGCAATGTTATTTACAACCACCAAGATATGGAAGCACCCCAAGTCTCCATCAGTAGAGGAATAGATAAAACATCTATGGGAAGTTTACATGACAGATTACTACTTGGCCATAAAAAAGAATAAAATTTTACCTTTTGCTACAGTGTTACTGAACAAGTGGGGTCCTGCTACCAACCACCACTCTCCAGGCAAAATTCCAGAGGCAGAGGTTTGATGATAAAGGAAAGGAGTCTTTATTCAAAATCTACACAATTTTGGAATAACAGCTTTCCACATGCATTAGACACTTAATCCTAACAAGGCTAAAATCTGTAACTCTTTAGTTATAGCTTTAATCACCTAAACCCATCAATTAAGGCTAAACTCTTTAACTTCTGAGTTCTCCTATTATTTCCATTGTTAGTTTTTAATTATCTCATTTCTGTAAGACAGTCTAACAGCAAAACAACAAAAGATACAAAAGTTACACAATTTTGGAAGAATGGCAGGCTTCTACCTCAGAGCCTGTCCCCTCTGGAACACCCAAAGAAAAATAACCCTCTGCCGGGACAGCTTGATCCTAGGCAGCACCCGGAGTTTCTTCTCCCATCCAAAATCCACCCAGAATATTGTCCTTTGAGAAATGCGGGCAGCTGCAGCACAATCATCCAGGCATCCTGGAGGAAGAGAGCCAGAGAACCAGTCTCTGCCTTCCTTTTATTTCAAATCTTCTGTCCCATAATTCCATGCATTCCAGAGCGAGCATTCAGCTTCTCAGTCAATCCTGTCCTAGGCTGTTTACCATTGCCTCAGGCAACCTCTTCCTATGCCCCCTCCCTACTCTTCCCCAGTAATCCAATCAGATTTCTGTATTAACAACATTGGATGGATCTGGAGAATTTTATGCTAAGTGAAATTAGCCAGTCAGAGAAAGACAAATACCATATGATTTCTCTGATATATGGAACCTAATGAACAAACTGAACTAACAAGCAAAATAGAGACAGGCTCATAGATAGAGAGCAGGCTGACAGCTGTGCAGGGGGGTGGGGGTTGCTAAGAGGGTGGAGGGATCAAGCAAAAAGGAAAAAGACTCATAGACATAGACAACAGTGTGGTGATTGCAGGGGGTAGTATAAGGGGGATAAATGGTAATGGAAAAAATACAATTAAAAAAGAGTCTGTGGTTTTAAGGGAAAAAGACCAGAAATAAACCCATACTTTAGTTAAATTGAGCTGCAAAGGTTTCTCTGGAATGTTTTCACAAAACTTTATCTTAAAAGTTCCATAGAAAAATTTATTTTTTCCCTAAATAACACATTTGAAATATGGAACACACTAGTATTTTTGCTTACTGAATTATTTCTATGTTCTGCCTTCCCCAAAGGTTTTTACAGAAGAATTTCAAATAAATAGATATATTTCAAAAGTCCCCTATTTATATCTTAGAAGAAAATGACAACTTGAAATAACTGACTGAAGTACCGCCCTAAATTCATGGAGAACTGAGACACAGTGACTGTGTTTTTTCATTGTGGCCCCAGTTCAGCCATTTGGAAAGGGTCTATAGCTCCCATAGAGTGAAATTCAAAGTGAACTTTTGAAATAAATAATTTTGTTTTTTTTTAAAAAGGAAGCAGTCTGGGACATGCATGACCTTGGGTGAATCAGATAACTTCCCTGATTTTTTAAAAATTTCTAAAAGGGCTTAAGTTACTGTGTTTTTCAACTCTAACTGTACATTAGAATCATCTAAGGAACTTTAAAAATATTCCTTTTTTGGAATCCACCACAAGTTCCAGTGTAATTGGTTTGCCTTTCAGGCAGATAAAAGAGCTGTACAAAGGCCTTTAGCAAGAGAACACAGTTCAATGAAAGTACAAGCAATTCTATACTTATTTTTAGGTTTTAATAATTCTATATGTATTTATAGAAAGGTGGTTATGGAGGGTGGCAGAGGGTAAGGGTAGAGATATTGTGAATAGGGGGGAAAGGATGGAAAGGGAAAGAGGAGATACCAAAGAACCTTGAAGGATTTTAAGGAGGAAGTAGCATGAGATATTTGTATTGAGAATAATCTCTCTGGCTGAGGGAAGAATAGATGAAACCAGTCAGGATTGTGTGGATGAAAAAGGCGATCTAATAAATCTGACAGTCTCGAAGGATGAGGAGAATAACCTCACAGGGGGAGCTGATTATGACTTCCTAACTGGGTGGGCCATAGCTCCAGGCCTATGAAAGGTTTATTCCTTGCCTTAAGCAAGCTCTGTCCACTGTTGTTATGCATTTACGATAACACACCTTTGAAATGCTAGAAGTTCAGACTCCTCAGAGGAATAATCACCCTCAAAGGAGCACATAATCTTGTTAACTCCAATCATGGAGATTTCCCCATCTGGCTTTCTCCCACCTTCATGTAATCTTTCTTCCATTCCCTCTTAATTCCAACTGTGTAAAAGAAACTACAAAATTGTCATTTTCCTGAGCATTTGAGATCTTGCTCTATGGCAAGTTGTTACTCTGGCTCAAATTAATTTTAATAAAAATTCTTTACAGGCTTGTATGTTAGGATGACACTTGGATGTGGAAAAGCTAGTCAAATGTCATTGCAGCAGTGCTGAGGGTGAAGGTGAAGATAAAAGAGGATAAAATCACAGAAGGGATAGGAAAAAAAAAGACCATCAATTTATTCTACAAAAATCATGGATGACCAGAATGTGTCCACAGAATCCTTGATGATTCCAGGAAGGTGAGGCTTACTGTGGTTCTGTGAGACAAGGTAGGAACCCAAAGTTGTACCTGGTTGTTACACACTTTTAAAAACTAAAGAGTTCGATTGAACAAAAATTGATTCTAATGCAACAAGGCCAAACTGAAAGGGTTAGGAATGCTTCACCAATTGGAGCTGGGGAAAGACTTTTATAGAGAAGAGGTGGAAACAAAGTAAGGAAATTATTTGATTGGCTACAGCTTATAGGGTTGCCTTATTTGGGAACTCTATTGGCTGTTGGTGATAGCTTGTCCTTAGGTTTTTATATCCTAATCTTGAGGCATTACAGGTTAGGTTTTGGTTTACTTAGTAGCCTATACAGGCTACTAATGTTACTGGACAGCCTCATGCTGTCCCAGCAGAGTCAGTGGGGTGCTATTGCTCTGGCCTAGAGGCATAACTCTGGAGACAGGAGTTTGGTGAAAAGGAAAGGGGTTGTTTATTTAAAGGTTATACAGTTTTGGAATGGTGGTAGGTTTCTGCCTCAGGGCTCCACTCTCTTTAAACTACCCAAAGGTAAACAGCCCTGCCACCCTCTGCCAGTTCAACAGTGTGCCTGAAATCCCTCGTCCTACTCCTAAAACTATGGTCCTTTATGAAAATGCAGATAACTGCAGCAGGATTATTCAGGCAGCTTGGCAGGCTCCTGGCTGCAGTCCAGCCGGTACTGCCACTTTCTGCGCAGGAGGGGTGCAAGGCTGGGCCCCTCACGCAGTCTCCAGGGAGCGCATCTAGGAACTCTGGCTCCCTGCAGCCGACCAGGCCAGGGTCGGAGTGGAGAAAGAGGCAACAGACATTGACCTTACCGGTGTGCTCCGCTTGAAAGTCCTCTCCCAGAATCCCACACGTGCCAGAAGCCAGTGGGCGTGTCCAGCCTTCCAACCAATGAGGGCCAGTGTCGGCCATGTTTGCCTTTGCTGCTCTTACAGGGCCACGTGCCATCAGGGGGCAAAGCCTCCAGTCACGCACGCTCTGTACAAGCGCCCTTCTGCCCAGTCACAAGCTGCGCGGCTGCCTCGGGCAATTTCCCTTCTTTGCAGGGAAGGCAAGCTGCGTCCAATCTTCATTTCCGCTTTTGGGTTTCCTCCCTGTCCCCTGCCTTCCCCAGCAGTTTGGCCTGACCCCTCTGTTACATTAAGGCATTGAAGCTACCTCAATGTCAGAGGGCAGCTTGTTTAATGAATTTAACATTGGTTATCCCACAAGTCTCGCAGTGAAATTTCTTTCTCTGGTACTGCAATAAATGAATATTTCCAGATCCAGAGATTAAGAATTGTGTTTAGTAACTAGTTCTAAATGACAAGAAAAAACCTGAAGTATTAAATGTAATATATAGTGTCAGAAATGTATTTCCTTTACTCAAGACTCGTTAAACTTTTGTATTAGAAAGAATTCATTAGACACATTGAGTCCTGGAGGATTGCTCAGTATTTTGCGGGGAAGGACAGTCTGGTCCTTCACTACTGAGGGGCGAAAGGAACAGGGGAAGCTTTATTGGTAGGAAGTGACTCAGTGGAAAGAACACGTCCACTGAGATGTGTTACACATATGTGGTAACTTGGGAGAGGCTTAACTGTAGTCAGGAAATGGTGTTTCTTCAGAAAGAAACCAGTGAGAACTCAGAATGGTAGTGAATGGCGGTGCGGTGGCACTGCCATGGAGGATGCATTTTTTATTGTAAGAATAGACTCATGTATTTAAAGGACGAACTTTCTTATGCCCACTTAAATGACAAGATCAAAATGTAATTAATATTCCCCCATATTTCAGCTCTGTAATTATGAGTCCAGATGAGTCCAAGGAAACAAAAGGTCTAAATTTTTTTTTAAAGGGTCATAGAGAAGGGTAAGAAGCAGAGTGTAATGTTAGAGAATTGCTTTTCTAAACAGATCTAGTGAGTTAGCATTTTTAGATGCAAAATGTTAATGGTGATTAGCATTTTGTTTATGCAAATGAGTATTGGAGAATTAAAAAGCAGGTCTGGTTAAAGATGGTATTTGTTGAGGATAAAAGGAAAGGATGTTAAGAACCATGTAGACATTTTCTGATAAAATTTCAGAAACATCGAAGTAGTTTTATTTTCAATGTATCTGCTCAAGGATCGCTTTGATAACAATATATTAACTCCACTTGAGAAAACTTACTTTTCTTTATTAGCTTCTTTAAATTTATGTGTCAGCAGCTATTCTGGCTTTCATTTAATTAATAAACACTTCTTTATACCTTGTCAAGAAATCAGAACTGGAGATCTTTTTAAGCCTTCATAGGACTAAGTGGCATCCAGGTAGGAAAAGGGGGGAGAAGAAAGTTGGCTCTGATTAGTTTCCTGCCACATCACACCATGATTTTGTAGTTCATTCTAAGGCAAGCTAGTTATAATTTTGGTGACATTACCTCACATATAAACTGATTACTGTTTTAAAGACCAGAGAACAAAAGATAAATGCTGTTGTCTGTCCCCACGAAATGTTAATGGCCCCATGCAGGTTTTAGAGTCCTAGGAGCCAAAAAGAGAGGTAGCAGGGACCTGCTAAATTCTTGATTTCTGTGAGTTATAGTAGGAAGACAGAAAAGAGACAATAATGGCAGCTACTACTGACTCATTGGCTTGGAAAGTATTCCTCCTTTTGTATTACAGCTTACCTAGGACTAGGTAACATTATTTTCAGTTTATAAATGAAAACACTGAGCTTCATGTATCTAAACAGTAATAATATAAAACAAACCCAGATTTGCCTGGCTCCAAACTCATGTTTTCACTCTTAATATAACTAAAATGTACTATGTATATAGTCCAAGTTACGATACAATGTTTAATTGGTCACTGGAAGCCATCTAATATTTCTATGTCTGTGTTCATCAGGAAGAATTTCTCACTGCTTTACGATTTATTTGGTTCAGTAGGAAGACATTGCATTATGTTTTTTCTGTCCTTTGGAATGTCATTTGCAGGTTTCATTCAGAGTGGATATCCCAGGTCAATATTTGGACCTCTGCTACATGTTCTACTAACATCCTATGCATTCACCTGTGATGTTTTTGTTTTTAACCCTGTTTGTGATTGTTTTTTTTTTTTGTCAAACACATGCAATGTTTGAAGTATGTTTTCAAGTATACCCCTTGCCAAGCCTTGATTGAAAATCTTTTTGAACCATTCTTATTAGTATAATAATCATATGTAGGGGGGTAAGGGTAGTGCTCATAAGCCTAGGATGTTGGCAAGTTGAGTAAAATTCTTAGTAGAGTACCTCGGACACAGAAAGTATTCAATAACTATTAGTTATCATTTCACAACTTCCTGATGATTGTTTTTTCTATTAAACTTTACCAATGATGAGAAAAAAAACACAGGGGAACCAGGAAGGTATTCAGCAGCACAGGTTTTAGGTAGAACTGCCAACATATCCTCACTGTGTGGCCTCAAAGTTAGTCACGATAAGCACCAATATTCTCATCTCTGAAAAGAGAATGGCAATGATGTTTTGGACAATTGCTTTTAAATGTGATGATTAATTTTAAAATGCAGATCAAGTCCCCATCAGATAGGAGGCACCCATTAGAGGTGAGCTGTTTTGATTTTCAGTGGAGCTAGAGGTCTCAGACTAGCCATCATCTTGTCATCGGTGGCTAATTGCTAAAGTATGGAAACCAGTTTGACCCATACGGACAATGATCAGATCTCATCTCAGACTTTGATCCTAACTCTTTCTCCAATCTGTCATATTGATGAACTTCTTCATCAGAGTATCTTGTTATCACTTAACTGGATGAATAAAGCAGAATTCTCTATGTTCATCCTTGCCACTTTAATGCCATCATCACCACTGGTAGCATCATTGTTGCCTCAGATCAGCTAGGGAACTGCTCTGTTCTTGCACCAATTAAACAAACTGCCCGCAGTCTAGATTGTGACTTCATTGGCTGTGCTGATAGGGGGTATTGCACAGTTCTTCTGCTTCCTGGTACGTGTGATATGTGAATACAAAATATGTGGAAACATCCATTTGACTTTTGTGGAATCACTAAGATTGTGTGGAATCAAGCCTCACTGTTGCTGAGAATTGCAACTTGTTGTGAAATTTTAGTTCTTTGGGGGCCACATTTATTAAATAGCCCCTTGGAGGTCAGTGAAAGTATTTCGTTTTATGATTCTTGTACAACTGATTTTTATTGCTTAAATAAAGCTTTCTGTATTTATATAACAAATGATGTAAACATTTTTTCCATTTTAAAATTTATGAAAAACAGCACTGTGATGTCTGTGTTAACATCCCCAAATCATATTATTCTATAGTAAATAGGAAAATAAGGCTTTAAATTATTTTAAACATTCAAGCTAATTTAATGCCTTAAAAACAATATTAGTCAGTTTGTGGGAAATTGGGGGAACAGGTAATACAAAAAATATATGTTTCTATGGAAAATCATAACTCACAATTTTATTTTTCTGACATTCTACTAATTTAATACTGATTTCTAAAGACATGACCACATTTTCTAATTGTCATCGGAATAATGTGGTTTTCTGGTGCCAAATTCTGCATTCCACAAGACTGTTGATGAAATTACAAGAACTTGTTGAATATTAGAGATTCTGGTCTTTTGGTGTGGAAATTAAAGGGAAGTATTCAACCACTAACTTTTTATGCCTAGTATTATCTAATTTCTGCATTGGAAATTGGCAAGAAAACATTCTTTCCCAAATATATATTTACACAAAAATCTGTCTAAATGCCTTTGAAATGAAATTTATACATAATGTTACTCAGGGGAGAGAAAATTCTGAGGGCAAAAATAATGGAAATGGCTTTGTACTTCTGATGACATAAAAGATAGTTCAAATTAAAATTGAAAATATCCAAATAAATCAGATAACTATTTCCCTTGTCTTCTCATTTCACAATTTCCAAATAGCCTAATATTTGCCTGCATTATATTTCCTTCTATTTCCTGCCTTTCTCTTATCACTCCTTTCCTTTTTGCTTATATAAAGCCAAAACATAAACTGAAACTTCATTTTGTTTACTGTATGGATTCAATAATTATAATTGGCTACCTTAAAAAGCCCAGCTTTGTTGAAGCATAATAAAATGTATCAATTTTTAAGTGTATATTTGGATGTATTTTAAGAAATGTATGCACTCATGAAATAAGCACCCCAGTTAAGGTATAGACTATTTCCATGACCCCCCACAAGTTTTCTTCAGGAAAATTATCTCCCTTTGCTCAGATAATTTATTCTTCCAGCTCCAGAGAATTCCTGATCTGATTTCTGTCACTATAGATGAGAATTTTCTTTTCTGAAGTCCCATATAAATGAAATTATATATTATGTCATCTTTTGTTTCTGGCTTCTTTCCTTTAGGATAATGGTTTTGAGATTCATCCATGCCGTTGTGTTTAGCAATGATTTATTACTCTTCTGTTGCTGGATAGTATGCCTTCGTATGGCTCTATTTCAACTTGATTGTTCATTTACCTGTTAATGGAAAGTTGGGTTGTTTCCGATGTAGAACTATTCTGAAACGCTTCTATGAACACTGATTTACAAGTCTGTGTGGAGATATGCTTTAATTTCTCCTGGGCATTAGGAGTAGAGTTACTAGATTGTGCTGTAATTGTATTCCTAACTTACAAGTCCTTTGCTATATTAAAGTATTTACTTCAAGTCTGTGGCTTGCATTTATATTTTCTTATAGTTCTTTAAAGAGAAGTTTAATATTTTTATGAAGTACAATTTATCTATTTTTCTTTTATAGTTTGCATATTTTGTGCTCAATTGAAAAAATCTTTATCCTCAAATTCATGAAGATGTTTTCTTTGTTTTCTGCTAGAATAACACTGCAGTGATGGAAAATTTCCATATCTGCACTGTAGCCACTATCGACACATGGTTACTGAGCATTTTCAGTGTGCCTCATGCAGCTGAGGAGCTAAATTTTTAACTTAAATTTAAATAGCCACATGTGCCTCGTAGTGACTATATTGGGCAACGTAGGTCTAGAAGTATTTACATTTCTAGCTTTTGTATTCAGGCAGATCTGTGATCAATTTTTTAAATTTTATTTTTCAATTTTAGTTTACATTCAAAATTTTGTATTAGTTTCAGGTATACAGCATAGTGGCTACACCATCATATACTTTACAAAGTGTTTCCTTGTTTATTTCCAGTGACAAATTTTGAGTTCAGTTTTGTGTAAAGTGTGAGTGAGGGTTAAGATACATATTCTCCTCAAAATAAGGCACTGTTAAAAAAACAATTTCCCCCATTGAATCACTTTAGTCAAAAAAATAATTGATCATAAATATATGGTAAGTTTTTGTTCTATTAATGTATATGTTTATTCCAATGCCAATATCATACCATCTTGATTACTTTAACTTTAGAGTGAGACTTTAAATCAGGTAGTCTGTGTCTTCCAATGTTTGTTTTTTTCCCCAAAATTGTTTTGGCTATTTTAATTACTTTGCATTTCTATAAAATTTTAGAAACAACTTGTCAATTTCTACCCCCCCAAAAAGCCTGCTGGAATTTTGATTGGGATTTTAATTGATCTATTGGGCTACTTTGGGGAAAATTGACATTTACAATATTTAATCATTTCATCCTTCAGCATGGCATATTTTTCTTTATTTATCTCTTTTGTTTTTCCCAGAAATGTTTTGTAGTTTTCATAGGTCTTGTACACATTATTTTGCAAAATTTATTCTTAAGTTATTTATGTTTTTGGATGCTTCTTGTAAATGCAGTTTTTTAAACTAATTTTTATTCTTTGCTAATACAGTTTATAGAAATACAGTTTATTTATTAATTTATTTTTTGTATACTGATCTTTTATTCTGGGATCTTGCTAAATGTATTTATTATTAGTTCAAGTAGATCTTTTGTAGATTTGTTAGAATTTCAAAGAAGTAGAAGTAGATTACATAAATTCCCTTTTCCTTTTTTTCATTTTCTATTCCACCAATTTCTGCTTTTATCTTTATTGTTTACTTCTCTGACTTAGTTTGTATTTAATATGCTCTTTGTTTTCTGGATTTTAAGGTAACACTGTTTAATCGACTTTAGACCTTTCTTACTTTCTAATATAAATATTTAAAGCTGCCAATTTATTCCTAAGCATTGATTTAGCTGCATTCTCAAATTTTGACATTTTGTTTTTAACTAAGGTCAAAACATTTTCTAAGTCCTCTTATGATTTCTTTTCTGATAGATGTATTATTTAAAACTATTATTTAATTTTTATACATTTGGATATTTCCCAGATTTCTTTCCTGCTGACTTCTAAATTAATTTTCTTGTCAGAAAACAAACTGTCAATTTTTTTTAATTATTGAATTTATTGCAGGGACACAGATTAATAAAATTATATAGGTTTCAATTATACAATTTGATAATACATCATCTGTTTATTGTGTGTTCACCACACTAAGTCAAGCCCCCTTCCATCACCGTTTGTCCCCCCCTTTACCTTCTTCTACCTTCTCTGCCTTCTTTCCCTCAGCTAATCACCATAATGTTGTCTATGGGTTTTTTGTTTTTGTTCTTTTTTTCTTAATCCCTTTACCTTTTTCACCCAGCCCCCAACCCCCTTCCCCTCTGACAGCTGTCAGTCTGTTCTCTGTATCTATGAGTCTGTTTCTCTTTTGTCAGCTTACTTTGTTTATTAGATTCCATATATAAGTGAAATCATATGGTACTTGTCTTTCTCTGACTGACTTCTTCCCCTTATCATAATGCTCTCCAAGTCCATCCACGCTTTCACAAAAGGTAAGAGTTCCTTCTTCTTCTTTTTTTTTTTTTACAGCTGAGTAGTATTCCATTGTGTAAATGTACCACAGCATTTTATCCATTTACCTACTGATAAATACCTGGGCTGCTCCCCATTCTTGGCTATTGTAAATACTACTACAATAAACAATAGGGGTGCTTATATTCTTTACAATTAGTGTTTTGTGTTTCTTTAGACATATTCCCAGAAGTATGTGATCCTTGGGTCATAAGGCAGTTCCATTTTTAATTTTTGAGGAAACTGAATTGAATGAGATTAATTAAAGGAGCAGCATATGGTCTATTCTATAAATAATACAAATTTATACTTGAAAAGAATGTATTCTGCCATCAAGTGGAGTGTTCTATAAATTAAGCCATATTGGGTTATTCACATATTTTTATTCATAATTTTTTTGTGTACTTATTCTTTCAATTGCTGAGTGAGGAGTATAGAACTCTCTAACTGTAATTATGGATTTGTCTTTTCTTTTAGTTCTGATAATTTTTGTTTCATGTATTTTGAAACTCTTTTATAGGGTATACACACATTTAAGGCTATTGTCTTCTTTTGAAAGTAATTTGCATGATAGTGTAGTTATACCTCATTTTATTGTGCTTCAGTTTATTCTGCTTCATGTGTGTTGTGTTTTTTTATAAACCAAAGGCAAGACCCTCCACCAGAAAAATGACTACCACTCACTTTATTGTGGTATTTCTTTTATGGTGGTGGTCTGGAATCACACCTACAATATCCCAGAAGTGTGTCTGAACTTTTCCATCCCTTGACTTTTGTCTTATCTGCAATTTTATATCAAAAATGTAAAGATTCCCTATAGGCATTGTTGAATATTGCTTTTTATCCAGCCTGTTAATTTCTGTTTTTAATTGGAGTTTTTAGGCCAGTGGTAAGAAAACTTTTTTGTAACAAGGTAGATAGTACGTATTTTAATCTTTGAAGGCCACACAGTCTGTCCCTGCATCCATTCAATTTTATTGTTGTAGTGTTGGAGTATACATATACAATGCATAAACCAATGTAGATGGTTGTGCTTTAATAAAGCTTCATTTACAAAACCAGGTGGCAGGCCACATCTGGCCCAAAGGCCATAGTTTGCAGATACCTTTGTTTGGATCATTTAAATTTAAATAATTATTAATCTGTTGGGTGTATACCTACCATCTTTCTGTTTTCAGTATGCTCCATTTATTCTTTATTATTTTCTTTATTCTTGTCTTAAGGAATTTGGTATGTTTTACTATTCTATTTTATTTACATTATTGAGTTACTGGGTATATATGTACACTTCATTTTTGTAGTTGTATCTCTGGAGTTTACAACTTGCACTAGTCTGAATTTTTCTTTTGTTAAACCACAGAAAAGCCTAGTTTCTATATTATGTTTACTTCATAAAGAATGTATTTTTTTCTGTATATGTGCTACCTTTTCAAAAATATGAATGATATTCTTTAATTAATTAAAAGTAAGAAAAGGGCCAAACAAAGTCAATTTATAGATATTTGATTTTAGAAATATTAGAAAGTAGGTGTCAGGAAAAAATACAACCAGTAGCTCGGTTATAGTTTGAAAGTGCATTATTGAATATGTGGCAAACACAGTTGATCTCAAATAAAGACTTAAACACAACAAAGTAGCACTGGAAAAGCAATGAAATATTACTTAAATGGCTAACAGAACATAGTAATAAGAGCTAATGAAACTCACAAAATAAAAGGCTATTGTAATCCTAAATCAAAGAAACATAAAAAAATCTCAGAAATTCTGCAAGGATTATGAAAACTTTCCCTAACTCAATAAAACTCCTTAGTGACCATGTTTGTAAAATGAGCAGAGAGACTCAGTTGACTCTAGGTGTCTGACTTTTTGAACAATGTGAAGGAAAGCTCTTCGAATTCTTCTGAAGTGATCACTGAATTTCTTGTATAAGGAGGCACAGCCCTGCACCAAATTAGCCAGCCTTGACAGCTGAATTTTCAAATGTCCTCCTTCCTTTGCATCAGCATGCTGTTCCACCCCAGATTCTGGTTTAGCCTCCCAAAATCACAGTGTGGCCAAATTCTCATAGACTCTGTGCCTATTCTAGCAAAGCTCATCCCCTACTGTTAAGAAGAGATGGTTTTAAGATGAATGAAAACAAATATAGTGCCACACACATAGCAGGCTATAAACCTACAAAATTGATTATGTCGACATGATGGTACATAATTAAAACATTTCCAAGACAGGCAGAATTGTGAAAGAACACTGCAATATTCAGATACAGTCATCTCCTTCCACAGTGCCTTTAAGGCCCACTTCTGAGAGAACTGTAGAACAGCCAGAGCTGGTGGTTTTTCTACAGCTATTTTGAGAAAAACAAAGGGGAAAGAAAGGAAGAGAAAAGATTAATTGTGAAGAAAAAGTGGAGAGAGCAACATCTGTATGGAAGTACTTTCAAAAGCAACTGAAGTACCATCCTATTTGGGGACTTTGGTAAAGAACACAGGAGTTGGCTGAACTTTGAAATGAGGACAGTGGGTGTCTTTCAAGTTGCTGTAAGCGTCACAACACTGTATTGCAATCAGTGTGTGGTGAGAGTGGTGAAATGCACTTGGATGTGGCCGCGCCTGGAAAGAATGACTTTAGTTCATTGTGGAAGCCCATGGCTCCCTCAATGTTTATGGTCACCAAACACATCGTGTGTTGAAAACTCAGTCTTATGAGCTTTAGAATACAACTGCTTTATTTTAAATTCAAAATTAAATGTGTACCTCTATAGTTTCTGGAAAATAAATGAAAGGAGTATGTTATAAAACACTTATATTTCTTTGTTTAAAGATTTTATTTTATTTTTAGACAGAGGAGAAGGGAGGGAGAAAGAAAGGGAGATGAACATACGTGTATGTTTGCCTCTTGCATGCTCCCTGCTGGGGACCTGGCCCACAACCCAGGCACATGTGCCCTGACTGGGAATCGAACCTGCAACCTTCTGGTTTGCAGGCCAATGGTCAATCCACTGAGCTATACCAGCCAGGGCAAAAATGCTTATATTACTTGATGACAGCCTGTCAAAGGATGATTTGTTTGAGGAAAATGTTATCAGTATCTTTAGAGAAGTGTCACTTTCTGAAGAAAGCTCACAACTCTGTGAACTAAGTATTTTAAGTTTAATTTTAGGGAACGATGCTGAGACACAGAATTGCTGACTTTCCAAATATCAAGTGTCTAGTTAAAAATAGAAAATATGCTAGAACTTGGTTTTGATTCCCAATGTAATATATTTTATTTTCAACTCTGCTGCCTCACTCCGTCCATGTCAAGTACTCTTAAAATATCCTGTTTAAATCTGTGTGGACATTGGAGTCTAAGGTGATATCAATAAACTTTTTAATAGCTTTTGAATAGCTGCAGCATATACTACAGACACTAGATTTCAATAGTAAGAATTTAATACATTTCATTTAATGAATTAGTATGCAAGTTGATTTCTTGAAATATCATGTTTCCTGCTTGTGAAATTTATTATACAGTTCTTAATATTAGGACTAATGCATATTTGATTATTTTTTATTAATACATTTTTTACAGGGTAGCACATTTGTATAAACTTTGAAGGTATCTTCTCTGGGGATTACACATTTATTTTCTATGTGGATTTTAAAGATATGAGAACCTTGGTACATCTTCTGTAGCTCTGCATTCCAAGAAATGGTCTGAATATTGATGATATTGAAAGAAGATCATATTTGGAACTAATTTACCTCAACCTCTGTGTTAACAGAACATGCATTCCCTGTTCTTCTAAAATGCACATAATTCCTCAAGTTTTTTTAAACAAAAATCTTGAATACTATGAGTAGAGCTTGAAGGCTTGGAATAAAAGGTTAAAAGCTAATTATCTATTACTTCTCTAACCTTGTTTGGACCATTATACAAGCATATCAACTGAAACAAGGTATCTTTGAGACAACTGGGAAATTTGAATATCGACTGGTATATGATACTGTGAATAGTACTATTAGTTCTGTAAGTACTGTTTACTACATTTGATAATGGATGGTGTCTGTGATTCAAAAAATGTATTCTTTAAAAGATATAGACTAAAGTATTTATGGATAAAATAAAAAAGAATTATAACAATATTCCTAAGTATTAATTTTGGATAATAGATATGTAAGGAAAAGTCTGTTTTTAATTTTAAATAACATTTTATTGTATTTTTCCATGATCCTTTATCTCCCCCATATCCTCTTCCAACTCCACCCACCTAACCCCCACCCTAGAGCTGTCAGCCTGCTCCCTATGAGCCTGTCTCTGTTATATTTGTTAGTTCAATTTGTTCATTAGATTTCACATATGAGTGAAATCATAGAGTACTTGTTTTTTTTTTCTGACTGGCCTGTTTCACTGAGCATAGTGTTTTCCAGACCAATCCATGCTGTTGCAAAGGGTAAAATTTTCTTCTTTTTTACAGCCAAGTAATATTCCATTGTGTAAATGTACCACGAGGGTTTTATCCACTCATCTAATGATGGGCATTTAAGTTCCTTCCAGAACTTGGCTATTGTAAATAACACTTCTATGAACATAGGAGTTCATTAGTTCTGTTGAATTGGTATTTCAAGATTCTTAGGGTATATTACCAGTAGCGGAATTCCTGGGTCAAAAGGTAGTTTCATTTTTAATTTTTTGAGGGAATTCCATACTATTTCCCACAGTGGCTGCACCAGTTTGCATTCCCACCAACAGTTCACTAGGGTTCACTTTTCGCCACATCCTCACCAACACTGGTTTGTTGATTTATGGATGATAGCCATTCTGACAGGTGTGAGGTGATATCTCATGTGGTTTTAATTTTCATTTCTCTGATGATTACTGATGTTGAACATCATCTTTTCATATGCCTATTGGCCATTTGTGTGTCATCTTTGGATAAGATCTTTGCCCATTTTTTAATTGAATTGTTTGTTTTTTTGTTTGTTTTTTTGTTTATTTTGCTTGGCCTACAAGCCAAGCTTTGTAAGTTCTTTATTAATGTTGGATATTAACCCTTATGAGATGTATTGGTGAGTATGTTCTCCCAGTCAGTGGGTTGTCTTTTCGTTTTGTCTATGGTCTCCTTTGCTGTGCAAAAACCTATTAGTTTGATGTAGTTCCATTTGTTTTCTTTTGTTTCCCTTGCCTGTGGAGATTTATCAGAAAAAAATATTGCTATGAAAAATGTCTCTGATTTTACTGCATATGTATACTATTCTAACTTTTTGTGTTTAAAAATTTCCATAATAAAGATTTTATTTAAAAAATATATAAATGGAGGTGATGTAAGAAGTGTTCCAAGACAAACAGGCAAATCAGGGGAAGCCTCACTAATAAGGTAAGGTTAAAGCAAAGATTTGAAGGAGAGAGCTATGTTGATCTCTGGAGATTTCTGGGGTTTTGCCCACTTTTGTAATGTGTTGCCTGCCTTTTTCTTATTGGCTTGGAGAGATTCTCTATATAATTTAGGTATGAATTCTTTTTTCCTATATGCATTATCTCTTCTCCCCCCCATCATTGTTAACTCTGTGACACTACTACTATTTTATCCATTGCTTAATCCTTTCAGCTATTGAACTTCTTGTTTCTTGAATTTGACAGGCTCACTCCCACCTCAGAGCTCTGTACTAGCTCCTGCTTCTGCCTGGAAGTTATACCCCAGATGTCCACATATGTCTTTACTTGACTCTAAGCCCAGCAGCATGTCCAACATGCTAGCATGCCTCTCAGGCACCCATGTCTGCTGAGGAGGACACCCATAGTGGCAGCCATAGTGGCAAAGACCCACCCATATGGGTCTTTGAAGCACATTGCCAAGAGTAACACCACCAAGAAAACCCTGACTGGAACCCAGGTAGCTATGAAGATCATTGACAAGACTCAATAGAACTTAGGCTCCAGAAATCATCTCATGAAGTAAGAATCATTAAGGCTTAGAGTCATCCCAACATAGAAAAATTACTGGAAGTAAAAGAGACTGAGGGAAGGTGTTTGAGTACCTAGCAACTCGTGGCAATATGAAAGAAAAAGGTGCCAGCCAAGTTCCACCATATATTCTGCTGTACAGTACTGTCATGAGAAATTTATTGTTCATAGAGACTCAAAGGCAGAAAACCTGCTCTTGGATGCTAACATGAATGTCAAGATTGCAGATTTTGTTTTCAGCAAGAAATTCACCTTTGGCAGGAAGTCGAACACCTTTTACAGCAGGTTTTTTATGCTTCCCCAGAACTCTTCCAAGGCCAAAGGTAAGATATGCCCCTGGTAGCTGTGTGAACCTCAGTAGTCATCCTATACACACTGCTCAGAATGTCCCTACCTTTTGATGGACAGAATTTCAAGAAGATGCAGAGGCTAGTATGGGACAGAAAATATCATATTCTATTTCACATGTCCATGGAGCAGAAAACATGCTCAAGAAGTCTCTCATCCTCAATTTCAGCAAGAGAGAAATTTTAGAGAAAATCATGAAAGATCCTTGAATGAAAGTGGGTCATTAAAATGAGGAACCAAAGCCTAACACAGAGCCACTCCTGACTACAAGCACCCCAGGGAGAGCTAGCTGGTGGGGCCCATGGGTTACATAGGAAGATATCCAGTACCTGCAGATGAGCCAGAAGTATAAGGAGATGATGGCCACTATTCTACTCCTGGGCTATGAGAGATCTGAACTGGGGACTATGCTGTCACTCTGCAGCCCTCGCCTTCAGCTGATCTGACCAACACCACTCTTTTCCATCCTCTGCCCACCCCAACCAGCAGAGTTTCAGCCAACCTGTCATTCTCACCTTTACTTCCTACTTTATTAATAATCCCTGTACTAGCACAAAAAAGGGGTCTGTGGAATACCAGGAGTCAGGGGAGGCCAGAAGAAGTGCCATTTCGACTGCTAGCCCCCTGTCCAGCCTGGAGGAGAAGACCACTCCCTCCTCTCCAGGAACAGTGACCTCTCCACCAACAAAAAGTAGGAATTTCATGTTTTTGGAGAGGGCTGCAAGGCCTTGGCTAGGCCTCCAGCCAGAAAGGTAAAGCAGCCTAACTGTGCTGGGTCTGAGGCATCCATGGTCTGTGCTTCCCCCATAGTCACCCAGGCCCAGCCCACCTGTCCTAGGAATCCAGGTCAGCCGCTGTAGCCTAGAAGGCTTCTAGGCTGTGGACTACTGTAGAGAGTAACTATAAGGAGGTACATTCCCCAGAATTCACTGAGCCCTCCCCTTCCCCCCACAACATCAGCAGCAATGATAGAACCCCAGACCGAACTGACTTCTACATGGGTATGTCCAAAGGAAACTGTTGATGCTGGGCTGCTGGGACAGGTATACCACCAGCAGGAGTTTCCCTGTGGCATGACTCAGCCTCTTCCTCTGCCAACTGCCAGGACTGGCATGGGCCACAGGGAGCTTCTTCAACAAGTTCAGCTTCAAGGTTGAATGCAAAAATCTGTGTTTTAGGTTTGCTAGAAGGAATCTGAATGAACCTGAAAAAAAGACAGAATAAAGACACTCCAACCTTACTTGGTGGGCCATGGAGACAGGGAGAGAAGAGAGAGATAGAGATAGAGAGAAGATAGAGATAGAGAGAGAGGGAGAGAAGAAGAAGAGAGGAGAAGGAGAAGAAGGAGGAGGAGAAGAAGAAGAAGACAACGACGAAGACAATGATGACAGGAGAGGAGAGAAAAAAATTTCTAGAGTCACATACTATAGTTTCTAAATTAAAATTTCTCAATAAAATTTCTACACTCACATAATCACTATACTTTATATGGAATATAAAGATCATAAGCTCTTGGAGCCCAAGGGGATCATGTGAGAGACTGACCAGCTGTTGGAAGCAGACAGTCACAGTGCAAGCTGAACCAGAAATACATGCACTGTGCATGCACTGCGAGCAGGGCCAGCAGGACCTCATACAGTGGAAGATAGAGGTGAGCAAACTCCAGCAATGTCTCTTAAGCTGGTTTAATGTAAGCGAGTATTGGCAGGCATCTCCATGTCCTTCAAAAGCATTGTCTCCAAACAAAATAACAGAGAACTTAAGCTTTGTAAGGCTTCCAGGAGCCACCTGGCCTGAGAGATGAGAGGAGCACCTGGCTGGTCCTAGGTCCCCTCTGGCCACTAGGCCCCTACCTGTGTGAAATCACAGAGAATAAACCATATATTTTCCCTGGCGATATTTCTTCTGCTTTTCTTCTTTCTCTTTTCTTCTGTGTTTGTCCAGTAGGGAAAATGGCTCTTTATGACAAAATGATTCATCTAGTCATTGTCAGAGGAAAGGCTCTCCTGTATTCTCCAAAGAAAAGCGCAGGGATAAGAAACATCTTGATAACATCACAGCATCTTGGCTTCACCATTCACTGTTTGCCTGTACAGCTGGTCTTCACTGAAGAACCTTTGGCTTGAAGGTATGAGATGAGGGTTGTGTCAGTCCTCTGAAGATGCATTCTGAATTTACATTTTAGTTCAAATGTCAAACCACCACATGCAGGGATTTTGAGTAGCCATCTGTGTATCTAAAGATTTGCTCTGCTCATAACAAAATCATCCATTTTTGTCCCTCTTAAAAACCCTTTTGGACTTTGTATTAGAAATCACAGAAACATTTTAGTCCATTTCTATATCTAATTAAAGGAGCCAATAAACAGCAAGGAACCAGGAGTATGAAATGTTCCATCTTCCATTTCATTCTAGAAAGCTTTTGTGCTAAGGTCAAGCCCTTTGTGTCCCTGAATGAATGTGTAACCCCATTTACCACTTTTAATAATAGATGTTTGAGGGCACAGTGTTGTAGAGGAGGGGACTGTTCCTATGAAACGGAGTGATAAGTAGCTACTACAGCAGGATAAATTCTGTCTTTGTTTCTAGCTATGTTCTCTTCTGCCTTGAAAGTTAAGGGCCCCCAAATGCAATGAGATGGCACATGTGACAACTCCCTTCACTGGAAACAATTTTTCCCAGCTTGCACAGCAGTATGCTATTCCTTTCTCTCTTTTCTTTTAAAAGTGGAACGTGAAGCCACTTGAAAATGTGGAATCATTTCTGCATCTAAAATCACCTAGGATGATAGTGCTTTGTTCCCAGGATGCTTTGCTTTTTGAATGTGTTTCTAACATCAGCCTTCCTATCAGAGCCATGAGTTTTCAGTTGCTCATCTGCCAAGATTTTCTGGGTGAATTTTTGACCCTTGATATTTGGGTAAAGTCTCTGTTCTCATAAAATATACAAGCGTAACAAACTAATTTTAAAAAATACATTTAATATCCATTATCAATTTTAAGTGAAAGTATGACATTTTAATATTTCTAAGAATTTGGATATGAGCACAAAAGATTTAAATGAAGAAAGTTTTTTTTCACATATTTCTTTTATTGTTCAAGTACAGTTGTCTCCATTTCCCCCTTTCATCTTTGTCCCATGGCAACTCCTGAACTATATACCATGCTTCCCATAAATAACATCTTTTTGTACCATGGTTCTTTCTGTATTATGATATACTTGCTAATATACATTTTTTGTTGCTAAATATTTCACTAACCAGCAATTGAAATAATGCTGCTTAAATGGAAGCTTTTTTGCACTGAGAGGGCAAATCTTTGGGGTCAATGTTCTCAGCAGGGAGCTTGCTAAAGTACCTGCGGTGTTATAGGGACCTGTGCTGGATAGAGAGATAGCACAGAGGCCAAAGACACAGTTGCAGTTGGCAGCATCAAGTCAACATCTGGTCATGATATTCAGAGATGCTCATTCTCATGTGTGAAATTTAGTTGCAAAAATCTTCAGGCCTAATATCATTTATAGATTGTGTGGGTTCCCATTTTTATTATTCTTCTCAATGGGAGAGTCTAAAGACATTCAGATGGGTTTTCTGCCCAAAGCATTTGTTGGGGGAAACACATAATTTCATTTTGGCTTTCCTAGTACTTAAGACTACATCACATTACATGTATATGCCCCTTCTGCCTTAGGCTCAAAATTTATCATACTGTCATTAATGCATGAAAGAATGAAATGAAAAGAACTAGGAATTAGGAAGTTTGACCTCTGGTTTTAGTTTTCCAATTTTTTGACTATAGACAAATCAATTATACTGTAGGCCTAATATTGTGAAGGTTAAAATAAACAAAACTTTACATCAAGGGCTTAGTACAGTAACTAAGTAGTTGTTTAATAAATGCAATCAGTCTTAGTGTTGACTATACTTCAAACTATTCTTGTAGTCCTGTGTGGCCATTTCACTAAGTTCTGCCCCATAGGATGTGGTCAGAAGTGATGTGAGCTATTCATAAGGTATGTTCATAAAAAAAGAAAATCTGCTCTCTCTTGCCTCCATCCTCTCTCCTCCTTCTTGGAATGTGGCCATGGTAGCATGTCCTCTTAGATATGCAGATAAGGACAATATGCCAGGGATGGTAGACCAACAAGATAACTTGGTGAAGCAGATTCTCTATACCAACCCTGGATCATTCATGACCAGACTGTTGTAGGACAGAGGAATAAATTCCTAGCGTAGTTTGGACATCTATTACATACTACAGATATATATTCTACCTAATGAACATAAAATTAACTACCAGAATATTTGGTTTGCCAATATACAAACAATACTAATTATTCTTTTACATGAATGATACTACTTTTTTTACATGAAGTAAAATAATCGATGTGCATATTTTAAATGCAAGTCTTTCTACTTAGTTTGCATGTGACACTAAATACATTTTCTGCATCAACTGTTATAATTACAGTTTGTTATTCATATATTATTAAACCACACACATCATTTAATATTACACATATGCATCAAAGTGTAAAAATGTAAAATAGCTTATATATAGTTTTATTTCTCTATTTGATATAATACAACCCCATTTAAGATAAAGGGTATAGTAAACTTACATTGTTATATATTATAAACATTACTTGAGATACTACTTTATTATAGGAAACTGATGTTTGACAACTTCATTAGAATTAGAGATTTGTTTTAGCCAAGTTTATATTGTGCCACTTCCAATAGTGTCACTCCTTTTTGACCACATAATGTAGGCTTGACATCTTATCAATTTCCCAGCACATAGTTCACAGATTCAGATATTCTTGAATGAAAATAAGATCAGATCCTTGAGAAAGTACACTGTGGTACCATCATAAGAGAGAGGCAGAGAGATATCATCAGGAGGAGAAATCAGATTCAAAGCACAAGAACAGTTGATCATGAGCCAGAGAATGCAGGTGGCCTCTCGAAGCTGAGAATGACCATGGATGACAGCCAGCAAGGAAATGGGATCTCAGTTCAACAAATGTATGGGAGTAAATCCTGCCAATAACCTGACTGAACGTGAAAGCAAAATTTTGATTTTGGCCTGGTGAGATCCATCAGAATTCTAACCTAATTAACTATGAGATAAATGGGCTTTGTTATAAGGGTAATTTGTTATATCAGCAAAGGAAAACTGATACCAATACCCACTATGTCTTGTGGTTCACCAGTCATAGTGGGCTTAGGGGGAGCTGAGGTCGGATGATAAATTGGAGTCTTGGCTCAAGACCATGTTACAGTGGGCCTATCAGAAGTGAAAACACAGGCTTCTGTTATTCATCCTATTTCCTAAGTATATAATTGGATTAGAGATACTATCAAATTTCTAAAGTGGCATGAAGACTCTTATGAAAGAAGAGTCAAATGGTAGAAACTGGAATACTAAACTAGATCCCCACCAAAACATAAGCTGAAAAAATACGGTATCTGTAGAAAATCATAGAGGTCAGTTCCATTATAAAAAACTTGAAAGCTGCAGGTGTGGTTATCCTTACTACAGGCAAATTTCCTCACTTGTTGCCCTTGGGCCTTGGAGAATAACGTCTATGAATGTAAGTTTAATCAAGTAGTGTCTCTATTGAAGGTATAATTTTTTACCAGAGCAAATCTATGCAGTGTCTGGTACTTGACATGAAGCTATTGATCTGGAAAGCACATCACCCTCCTTCTCGTTTCAACAATTGGATACTAAATAGTTGGCTTTCACCCAGCAGAGATAGCAGTACTCCTTCAGGGTCGATAGGAATAGTACCCGTTAGCATGATTCCCAGATAGCAGCAGTGTTATCATCTGGTTTCTTAGTTCTAATTTCAGGAGAACACTTAAATTGGAGAGGCCAAAAGTGATAAATGAGCCAATGATAATGAACCCCCTGATTGAAATATATGCCATGATTACATTTAATATTGTGCAGCACCTGGATTGACGACATCTACACAGCTCATATGATGTAGTGTCTGGCACATATCCAGATCAGTTTGTGTAAAAATCTTTTCCAGGTCTGATATATGACATTAGGCTAGCAGGGTAGCATTTGAACTTTGAGAAAGTTTGACAGGGCTTCAATCATGTTTTTTTACCTTCGATTATTTCCTTTTTTAGGAGAACGTGGAAACTCATACCAAAATGTGTTAAAGGGTAATGTTGCCGATCTCTGCAATATTCTGATTGCAATAACTTCATGCTATATAGTAAGATAAATAACTTAAAACTTAGGTAAGTAAATGTTATATTATTTTCTTATGTCTATATATGCTCTCAGTCTGAAGTAACTATTAATATTTGCTAGTATGGTTTTATAGCTCAGCTTGGATGCTCCTTCATAAAAGCTGACCAGGCTACCATTACTGCTAGGTGCTGTGGTTTCTAGCAGCACCCAATCCCGAGATCACTGCCCCTTCTTCTTCCTCACCCATCCTGCTTCTGCCCTGTCCTGCCAAAATGCAGTTGCATGCTGTGAAGAGCTGGCAGCCAATTGATGGCAGGTTGAGTACAATGGAGACTTTTTTTACTCTTCACTCCACACCTGAGGATATATTTGCTTGTTTTAGAGACAGAGGAGAGGTAGAGGTAGAGGGGGGGAGGGAGGGAGAGAGAGAGAGACAGAGACAGAGAGACAGAGAAACATCGATCAGTTGCTTCCCATACATGACCTGACCAGGGATCTGACCCACAACCTTTAAGTGTACCAGATGATACTCCAAACAAGTGAACCACTTGGCAGGGCTGGGCATGTTCTATCATTGACAGGGAAGCACTTTGTTGTCCTTGTGAGAATATACACTTGGATTCCATATGCCCTTCCTGACCACCATACTTCTGAAAGTCTCCTCCCATCAGATTCATCCATGCAGGCCTTGGATTCAGAAGTGAGCAATGTGAGGCGGTGGCTCCATTTGGAGGAAGTGGCATCTCATGATGGCAGGTGCCACGGTGCACTGCCCAGATACCCCTTCAAGACTATGGCACTCATTTTGAAGTTGCTCAGAGTGGTGCTGATAGCCTTCAGCTGAGTCTGCCTGCAGGCATTGCTTCCAAGCAGCCAAAGGAAACCTCCTCCCCAGAGGCAGCTTGTCTCCATTGACTGCTGAATTCTAGGGGTCCAACGTTTTTGTCTAAATCTGGGACAGCTCTAAATTTCTGGATCTCTCTAAGGGATTGACTGAGGCCTCTGTTATAATTTCATTACAGTCCAATTTCTTCCTCCACCTGATGTTACTTCCCTCAGTCTCTTGTAGATGTCATTCCTGCAAGTATTTCCCAATAAACATCATGCACAGAAATCTCTGTCTCAGAGGCTGTTTCCCCAGTAACCTGACCTAAGGCATCCAGTTCGTACAGTGTTTAGGGGAAGTGGTGTCAGAATTTCTAGCATCTAGTCCCAGGCACTTGAGATTTTAATGTTTGTGTTATTAATTTTATTCTGAAAGTATATGTGAGGTGTTCTGGATTAGAGACAGATTTTGTGTTTATTATCTTACAATTAATAAGTATGTAATTTCCCCCTCACCTCAGTCCTTACTCCTGAGGTGATATGATGAGGGCCAGATGGAAAAATCTCCTACATAAGTAGCTGGACACTCCATTGATGAGAAAAAGAGAAAAATGGATTCTGTTCTTGTATACAGAAGAAAGAGACAGCTGCCTTCCCTTTCCCCTCCTGAAAGGAGAGGGAAGAACCTTTGCTCTGTGGAGAAGGAATGGATAGGATCCTGGGTTCTCACTAATGTTTTATAATATACATCTCTCCAGGGCCACTGCTTCATGGATCTCTCTGGCTTTTTACGACCTACAGATGTCTCCGAGGTCCTGGGTCTCATTTTCTCTTGAAATATAAACATACTTTCAGAGTTAGGTGAATCGCTCTGGAATTCTTTCACCATCTTACCCCAGGAAGCCAAGTTTTCAGCAACATGTATTCAGAAAGGCCAAATGGTGCAGAAACATGAAAATATTTTCACTATGTCCCATAGCATCACATTACTGCTTAGAAGCATTGGTGTTTTCATTAAGGAAGATTTGTGATGTGGTTAGACTATAGATTCAGACTCTGCCTTTTTGAGAATCTTGGAGATTCCCAACTAACCAAAGTATGTTCTTTAGCATTTGCAACTAAGATTCCCAGCTGATAATGATACCATTTATGTAATATTATAAAACATGCAAGTGAAGATATACATATATATCATTTAAAGAAACATTTAGTAAAACTATAAATATATGTCTATAAAACTATAAAAACATATAAAAACTATAAAAACATAGGAATGATACATAACAAATTCAAGATTACCTCATCTTTTCCTCAGAGGTTAGAGAAAGGAAGAACTTTGACTGGTAAAGAGTACAAAGGCACCATGATCATATTGGTCATGTTTTATATATTATGAGTAAAGGGTAGAGGGATAGTTACCGTTTTATTACATATGTGTGTATCTGTGTGTGTGTATGATATTGCATGATACATGTAAAAATACCTACAGAAAATATTTTAGTACAAAATTTAAGCAGCTACATAAAGTGCTTCCCAAATATGTGGCTTAAAGAAAAAACTTAATTTCTGTTTCACAGAAGAATCCCTAGAGAAAAGATCCAGGTTGTTGGGTTCTCTGCTCCACACTGTCATCCAGGGATCCAGGTCACTTTCTTCCTTTTCCCTCCATCTTCCCTCAAAGTGCTGTCCTCATCTGCATGGTAAAAACTGGGTCACAGGCCTGTGTGTGCCAGCTCACAGGAAGGGGGAGAAGATCACAAATGTCCGTGGTTAAGACAAGACTGAGACAAAATGCTCACATGATCTCTGCTCACATGGCATAGACAGACAAGGCTGCCCGAGAGGCTAGGCAGTGTTTTCCAGCTACAACTTGCTTATTGTGAAAGAAAAAACAAACAGATTTTGATTAAAACTATCAGTATTTCTAAAGGAATTTATAAAAACTACTACAAAGAATGATTTAATAAGATGTAAATAAAGCAAGCTGTGGTACATTTACACAGTGGAACACTACTTGGCCATAAAAAAGGAAATATTACTCTCTGTGGGAGCAGGGATGGACCTGGAGACCATTATGCTAAGTGAAATAAGCCAGTCAGAAAAAGACAAGTGTTGCATGATTTCACTTACATGTGGAATCTAATGAACAAAATGAACTGATGAACAAAATAGAAAGAGATTCGTAGATACAGAGAACAGACTGACAGCTGTCAGAGGTGGGGGAGCAGGTAGGGGAGCTGTGTAAAAAAGTGAGAGGATTAAACAAAAAAAAACCCCAACTCATAGACAACAGTGGGATGATTATCAGAGGGATGGGACAGATGACATATTATGGAATTGTACACTTGAAACCTATATAATTTTATTAACCAATGTAACCCCAATGAATTTAATTAAAAAGACAAATACCTATGTCCAATTTTCTTCACTGCTCACAAAGCTACAAATTATATTGTTATCATTTAAGCTTACTTCAGAAGTAAAATTCTGCATCTTAAAGTCAGAATAATTCCAGAGAATATGCCTCACCTGGCTTTTAGTGTCTTCAAGGATTTTATGTGAGAAACAACCTATTTAAGACTGAGGAGGAAAATAAAAGCTTTTATAACTTTTGCCATTACTACTGAGTTTTCATATGAGGAGACTCAGTTGTCTGCTGCACAAGTTTGTCTCTGCTCTGTTTGGCTTGGTGTTTAAATTCATCTTCATATTGCCTTCTCATAACAAAGAATGAAGAGAAGGAAAAACTATATTCTCCATATATGAAAAAAATTGTGACGATCTTTCTCAAATTAGGAAAAGGTTACCTTTGCAACAGTGGGTTTGTGATTCTCCTCCAAGCTTAAATAAAAGCAATGGTTTGCTGAAGCAGAGTTCCAGCCATTTCACAAGTTAGTTTGTGTATTCAACACAGATTTTTCTTTTTCAATATTTTGGGTTTTCTCTCTGAATATTAAAACAGGTTTTGAATTAAATAATTTTCAGATAGAAAATGTGGTTATTTCCACATACTCTTTTCAGCTATAAAAGAACTAGAAAAAAGGATATCAAAGCAATAGAGACAATTCCTACCCCCGCCCCCCATCCATTCTAGTAAGTTTTCAATAGGTCAGGACTTAAGTTGGAGTTAATACAGATCAGTAGATAGCAAGGATTTAGATTTGACAAAAAGCACTCCATGTTTTATTCTATTATTTTCATTACCATTTATTCCCCCACACCCTCTTCATCTCCACCTACCTCCTCCCCCTGCAATCATCATACTGTTGTTTATGTCCATGAGTCTTTTCTCTTTTTTTTCTTTTTACTCAATCCCTCTACTACCCCCACAATCCCCTCCAGAGCTGTCATCCTGCTCTCTATCTATGAGTCTGTTTCCATTTTCCTTGTTAGTTCAGTTTGTTCATTAGATCCCACATATGAGTGAAGTCATATGGTATTTGTCTTTCTCTGATTAGCTTATTTCAATTAGCATAATGTTCTCCAGGTCCATCCATAATGTTACAAAGGGTAAAATTTTCTACTTTTTTATGTCTGAGTAATATTGCTTTATAAAACACTCCATGTTAAGAAATCTTTCCATAATCACTACAGCTTTTCTCTTCTTTCACATTGTGATAACATCTTGTTTCTCCTTTTTAAGGTTAGGTGTAAAATATTGAAGGATTTGTTTTTTAAAAGTTATCTGTTGTTTAGGTTCCACTTATAGGTGAGGCCATATGGTATTTCCCTTTCACCACCTGGCTTGTTCCACTTAGCATAATGCTTTCCAGTTCCATCCATGTCACAAAGGGTAGGAGTTCCTTCTTTCTTTTTGCTGTATAGTATTCCATTGTGTAAATGTACCACCATTTTTTGATCCATTCATTTACTGATGGGCACTTAGGTTGCTTCCAGCACTTGGCTATTATAAATTGTGCTGCTGTGAACATTGGGGTCCATAGGTTCTTTTGAATTGGTGTTTCAGGATCCCAGTAGTGGTATTACTGAGTCAAAAGGCCGTTTCATTTTTAGTTTTCTGAGGAAATTCCATACTGTTTCCCACAGTGGCTTCATCAGTCTGCATTCCCACCAACATAATCAACAAAACAAATAAGCAAGCAAAATACAACTAAAGACATTGAAATAAAGAACAATATGACAGTAGCCAGAGAGGAGGAGGGAGAGAGATAATAAGGGATAAAAGTGGGGGGCTATCAAGGAACATGTATGAAGGACACATGGACAAATTTGAGGGTGGGAGGCAGGGATGGGTGGGGTGAAAATGGAGACAATTGTACTTGAACAACAATTTAAAAAAATCATCTGTTGTTAATAGTGCCTTCAAAGTTGTTATATGTGGTATGTAAGCCTCATAGTTGAGGGAGTAGGTAGACTTTTCTTAGGCAGATCTCTAAACTGTGGCCTGTGTTTCATGTGGTTCATATTGTGAAACTTCTTTGTGGCATTATTCTAGATACTGGTGTGAAGACAACAAGCAATTATTTTTTCTTGAAACATTTGGACATTTTGTTTTAGTAAATCCATCTGTGGAGTATAATTGTAATGTTACCCCATAAGCTCCCAACATGCTCTTGAATCAGATTTTATGACAATATTTTTATTTTTATTTTTAAAAATGTGTTTTATTGATTATGCTATTCAGCTGTCCTGTTTTTTTCTCCCCTTTACTCCCCTCTTCCCTGCACCCCCTCTACCACCAGCATTCATGCCCCTTAGTTCAAGTCCATGGGTTGTACATATAAGTTCTTTGGCTTCTCCCTTCCCTATACTATTCTTAATCTCCCCCTGTCTATTTTTGTACCTACCTTTTATGCTTCTTATTCCCTGTGCCTTTTCCCATTCTCCTCTTTCCCCCTCCCTGCTGATAACACTCCATGTGATCCCCATTTCTGTGATTCTGTTCCTGTTCTAATTCTTTGCTTAGTTTCTTTTGTTTTGGGGTTTTTTTAGGTCCAGTTGTTGATAGTTGTACATTTGTTGTCTTTTTACTGTTCATAGTTTTGATCTTTTTCTTAGGTAAGTCCCATTTAACATTTCATGTAATAAGGGCTTGGTGATGATGAACTCTTTTAACTTGACCTTAGCTGGGAAGCACTTTATCTGCCCTTCCATTCTAAGTGATAACTTGCTGAATATAGTAATCTTGGATGGAGGTCCTTGCCTTTCATGATTTTGAATACTTCTTTCCAGCCCCTTCTTGCCTATAAGGTCTCTTTAGAGAAATCAGCTGACAGTCTGATGGGCACTGCTTTGTAGGTAACTGTCTCCTTTTCTCTTGCTGCTTTTAAGATTCTCTTCTTTTTAATCTTGGGTAATGTAATTATGATGTGCCTTGGTGTGTGCTTCCTTTAGTCCAACTTCTCTGGGACTCTCTGAGCTTTTGGTATGTCCTGGACAATCATGAGTTATGTCTTTTCACTCAATTGTTCTACAAAAAGCATTGTTACATATTTACAATGTTGCCATGTTATCAGTGATTGTGAGTTTATCCCTAAAATGCATGAGTATAATTTGCACAGATCTGATATAGTTGGATATGATATAGCCCAACTCTATTGTTTTACAAATAATAGAGCTAAAATTAAAAAAGAACTTGGGGGAAAGTCACTTAGCCAATTAGCTGGAGGCAATATTGCATAGAACAGAAACACAACACATTCACCACTCCCTCCCTTGACCCCCAAACACACTTTTTTTGTACCTATCAGTGGTAGAAATTGTTATTAGTATTTTTCCTTTTGAATCCAGCTATGGTTCATAACTCATTCTCAATAAAATGTTCCAGTTGGTCCTGTTATTTTGAATTGATACTTGAATCAAACTATTTGCCAGTCCTAGTCTAATTCTTTGTCCCTTGAACCCCAGTCCAGTGTCTTAGTATTTACTACACTGTAATTTTTACTGTTGCACAAATAATTAATATTTTATTTCAGCACAGACTCTGAATTTTTATATAAATCAAACTACTTTTGTTGTGTCTATATAGCCAATCATCCACACTTTTCCACAACACAACTAATTTATTCAGAAAAGTTTTAATTTTTTTCTTAAGTAGCAGTCTTAAAGCTCACAATTCTCCCCCATAATTTTTATATTTCAATTATATTATATTTGAATTATTTTACTCTTCTTGCTTTATTTTAACAATGGATAGCTTAAATAATGTGGACATCCTAAAACATTTGTGTGCAGGTAAAATGTATTTGCATAAATATGAGATATTGATGATTAAAATGCATACACATTTATACACTGTAGAAAAATGTTCCCAAATTGAATAAATCTTTAATATAGCCCACTTTCAAAATGATTGCATAATTTTATTATTTTTCAGGATATGCTAACAGACACACTAATAAATGACAGTTAAGGTAATGGCTATTGGAGGCAAAACATGTGACAAACAAAACCGGATCCACCCAGGAGAGGATACAGGGACAAATTCAATCATAAACACACACATGAGGCTCTCTGTAAGGCATTCTTCCAGCAATGAAGAGCACGGTTTAGATTTTGGTGGTTATGTCTGTACACAGCCTGAGGGGTGAAAAAAGAGGGGGTTGAAACCATTCAGAGCTCCACCATTGTTCTCTGCTATGTTTTGGGGAGATTTTGTAAATTGAATTAGACCTCAAGAACAAAGACCACACAGAAAAACAATCCTGCATCTTATTTCAACTTTACAAGTCACTTTCTCCATCTCTTGTGATAACACATACACACATTTAAGACGAGGAAAGTGGCTATTCAAATTTCCATGTGCTCACCACCCGGCAAGGAATGCCATGCTAATCAGATTCCCGTCTCCAGTCAGAGTGGCTGCTGCTTCCTGGTGCCATGGATTAACATTGACATTTTCAGTATCATTATATGCCTAACTATGAGCCAAAAATACTGCTTCTTTTAGAAAGGAAACTGGTGTTAACTGAAGTCTTCATTAGATTGTTGATGATTTTTGCATGTTCGTAATTGTGTTGATGGGTGATGTAAAATTAATTATGTCATAATTATTCAAGCGTATGTATACCTTTGTGTCAGGCCAAAATGTAGATTTCTAAATGTTTTTTTTTTTTCTGAGTTTTTCTTGGATCCAAATATCTCTTTCTTTTAATTTTGTTTATTTATAATATGCAGTGTAACTGGGTTTCTGACCACGAAAAGGCCTGTGAGTCTTGCCTTCCATGCTGTTCCTTCATGCTTCCCATCTCTGGAGGGAAATGCAGTGGAGTTGAATAGACAAGGGGTTTTCTCACTTTTTTATTGAGGGAGGTTAGGAATACATTCCGTTTAATCTAATTATTTTACAAATAGAGAAATAGGCTTTTCAAAATCCTATTTTATCCTTCATTTTTTATTTTCTGAGAGAAGATACCTCTTCAGTTTTTGAATTTTTCTCTCAAAATTATAAGTAATTTCAATGATCCATCCTCTACTTCTGGCTTAAACTCCTATCTCTGATTACTTTCTTTAACCACAGTCCCAGCATTGATTATACATCCTGTATGCCCAAATTGCATTGTCCCCAATGAAAATTGTTGACAAAAAATATCATTGTCCATAAATTTAACTCAAGTCCTCCCTTAATATAAAGTCCTGTGGTCATATGACTAAAATTTTATGAAATAATTATCTTATACCTGAGTTATGTTCTAAAACTTTTATGTAGGTAAGTTGTATCTAGTTTTTTTTTTTTTTTTGTCTGAATCTGTAGGAGATTCTTTGAAATTTACTCACTATGCTATTGCCATTCACAGAAATATGGTTAATTGAATTGTCCCCTCAGCAATAGGAGTATGTTATTTCACCCTTTTTTAACCCTTTATCTCTCTTTTCTAACCATTAAATTCTTGGGAGACAGGTTCTGAATGGCCCAGTTTATGTCAGGATATTACCTATGGATTAATTAATAGTGTGCCAGAGGACCTGGTCTCTTAGCCCAAATATGGCTCCTAAACACCCATATTCTTAGAGCAGTGTGAATTGACCATCCCTCCTTATAACACTATTTGTGTATAGTTATATAATAAATTGCTGCAAATGCTTGGTTTGACATAACATGCATTCAGTGTACTGTTTCTGTGGATCAAGATTCTGGGCAGGGCTTTGCTAGGTCCTTTGCTAAGGTTTCTCCAGAGGCTGCAGCCAAGATAGCCAGGGCTGGGATCTCCCAAGGCTCAGATGGAGAAGGAACTGATTCCAAGTGGAGAAACTGCCAGAATTCAGTTGCTTAAGGACTGCTGGATTGAAGGTCTCAGTCCGATCTAGCTGTCAGCTGCATGTTGCCATGGGAATCTGTCCAATATGGCATTCTGCTTCATCAAAGTATGCAAGCCAAGAAGGCAAGATTCAGAATCTTCTAGCAAGATGGAGTTATGATCCTATCTAACTTAATCATTGAAATGATATTCCTGCTCATTTGGGACATTTTGTTGGTTAGAAACAAGTCCTAGTTTCTGTCTGCACTTGAATGAGAGGATTACACAAAGGTGTAGGTACGAGCAGGCAGGCAGCACTAAGGGGTCATCACTACCTCACGCCCCATTAGTGCTATTAGTCAACCATAGGGGCAGTTTCATTCATTAAGTACCATGTAACATAAGGCATTATGTTAGATGGTTGGGGATTTAAAAAAAAAAAAGACAAGGTTCCTGCCATTGCTCTTATAAAATTTATAATCTACAGTCTTTTGAAACAATGTAGAAATAATAGTTCAGACCTTATATTCCTCTGCTTAAAACTTTTAAATGCTTCACATTGCTCTGAGATTAAACTAATTTCTTACGATGGTTCAGCAGGGCCTTTCCTACTTTAACATACTTATCTTGTTTCCCCCACTCCTTCACTGTGCTTCACTAATCTTAGCAGCTGACAAATCTTAGGACAAGTGTATGTTTGAAAACATTTTTTTTAAAAATTTAAAGATTATGTCATTAAATTCCCACCATTAAAACCTCAGTCATCCAGAGAATGTCTAGCTTTAAACAGTATGACTTCATAGTGTGACCACTAAGATAAACTCATTGTCAAAATGTACCCTATGATAATGAACTGCACTGAGTGGCTTTATAGGACTATTTAGCTGTATGCTGGTTGATTGTTGAAAGCAGCCTTCCAAGGATGAATATTTTTATCTAAAGAAGTAACACAACTGGACCTCACAGTCCTTGGAACACTCTAGAGGACTTAGAAGGGTCCTTAGAGGTCATGTATACCAGTCTCATTTACTTACTGTTTAGTGCTTTTTCCTTCATTGTATCATGTCTTCTTATGGAACAGCCACAAAAGAAATCCTCTCCTTTCTAAGAGAAACTTCTCCTTGCTAATAGTTTTCAGTTCATCTTACGGCCACTTGATTTTGTAGCTGATCAGGATCCTTTCTCTCTGTCAAAACACACATGTGGAGTCATAGCCACAACTCAGACTTGCATATTCTCACTCCAAAGCCTATTTCATCTTTTCCCCTAAATCCCTCTGTCTTTGCTTTAAAGTTCATCCAAGCCATAAGATATTACTGTATTTAAAGCCTTTCTCTTTCTAGTTTAGAGTCCATCAAATTACTATCATGATCTGTTTTTAAGGTTCTGGAAGATTTGGCATGACATATTAGTTTCTCTTACACATTTTCTTCATTTCTCCTTTGTTACTTTAATGTGAAGAATCTGATTTTAAAATTATGAATGAATGAGTAGAAGAAAATTCCCTCCCTGCCTTTCTCTTTCTGTCTACCCTCTTGCCCCCTTCCTCTCTTCCTTTGCCCTCCTACCTTTTCTTGGATTTCTTTCTCTACCATGTATAATATATGTGATATTTTGGTCATAACTGTGTTCTGGGTAGAATTCATAAACTTTGAACCAAAAGCCCCTCATTTTCTGTCAGAAAATCTATGAAGGTATGAAAGTATTCATATACTTGTTGCTCTCCTTCCTTTTCCATATAATTGTTTATGTCACTTGAGAATGTTTGATAGATGTTGCCTGGTATAGAAGAAGAAAAAAGAGAAGGGAAAGGGAAGAACAGGGAAGAATGACTTCATAATTAGCCTGAGGATATTGGCTTTCTGAGTGTGAATTACATAGGGAGCAGTGTTTTCAGTCAAGTGAAAACTGACTTGGAAATGGATTTAGCTACACATTTTCAGTCTCTAAGGGACTTTGATATTTTACTTACGCCATTTAAAGATGATCACTCTCTGGGTGAGTCAAGCTGAAGCCAAAGAACAAGGCTCCCCTAGCTCTCCTGAAAATATTGAGATTTACTTCTCTGGGGTGGCCTAAGTGAGTACTGATCAATTCCAACAAGTCATCCTGTTTTCATTTAGAGATTAACGTGTTATGATATAACACCTAAAGAAAACTGGAGGAATTAATAATGATATATTTTGAGAACCATCTTACCATAAAATAAATTGAAAACATGGGGCCTTTTGTATGATTAGATATGCAGAGAATTGTATGAGATTACCTAAAGGAATAATTTTGCAACCTAGGCCAGGGTGTTACAGAATGAAAGTATCTCGGTTTCACCTAGATTTATGAGAAACCACCGGAGGAGTTACATTTAGGATTAACAACCTCTGTTGTATAGATTTCCATTTTTACTGTTGGGATTCATATACATTAATCTCTTCTCATTTTAACATGATTCATTCACTTTATTGATTAACTCAGTACATATTTATTGTGTGCTAAATACATACCAGGTGCTTAGGATAGAAAAATTTGTAAGTGTGGCATCCTGTTGCAAGAAATTTATAGACCATTGAGACTATGAGTCTCTGAGAAGGCTTATTTCCCCTCTTTACCCCTCCCCCTTCCTATGGGAAAAATACAGGAAAATAATGATGAAACAATATTTAATGCTATTTTGTAAGTAAAAGATATATTTGGAGTATAATTCATGAATTGATCATATTTAATTTTCTTAAAATCATCCAGTTCCATACTTACTTATTTGAGCCAGATTTCTCCCATTTGCCCCTCAAGAGGCACTCCCAGAATGAAATGGCTTCCTTGATTTCTGGCTTCTTCAAGCTCAATTTTACCAATAGGAAGCCCCAGCATGTCAGAAGGTTGCAGGAGAGTCAGGTCGGGGTATTGACCCCTTATCCCTTTGGTGGTCATCTGGAAATGATGCTGTCTTTTCATCAAGCCTTTGCTCTTCTCCAGGCAAATTTCTCTCTAAGGCTCTCTGACTGTGGGTTCCATTACCTGTTCTCTTTTTAGCTTCTGCATAGTAAAGCTCTGTCATTTCTAACCCTAAGTGTTGTAGTGTTCTTGTGGTTCCCCTACACTTTGCCTGTGCTTTTGAAAATAGTTCCTTTGTGAATAAACACTCTTCGATTATCCTATTTTGAATATTGGGATTCTGATTGTTACAGCATTTATTCCATTGTCTTGTTGTTTCATGATTAAATCTGCTTCCTGCCCTGTTCTAAAAAGACCATATGAAAATTTATGTGGTATATATTTTATTGTTTCTAAATGCAAAATTATAATCTTTAAACTCTCTGAATCTAACTAAATATTGAAAACATAAAAATAATATTTCCTTTTAAATCAATAAGTATTTTCTCACCTAATTTCATATATGGTGCAATGATTCTTGGTATTAACAACAAAAATTACAGAGCTCACATAAAAAAATGAGATGGATAAAACTGTGCCCTAAAGAGAAATAATTTACTCTTTGGCCTTTTTTGGTATTTCTTGTTCTTGATTTATTGCTTTTCCATGTTTCAAAACAGAAATGAAACAACAGTACTTTTGTTTCTAATTTTAATATTATTATGGTCTTCCCTGACTTTTAATGGAGCATGTATAGTTTCAGTCTGACAAATCTGGCAAGATTTCTTAAAAGAAACAGAAGTAACACTGACCAACAGGTGCTTTTTTATTCTCACAGGCCCAATGAAATGACTGAGTTAAAAGTTCAAATAAAGTTTAGCAAACTTGCTTTAGTCTAAAGAACATTTCAGTTAGGATGGTGCAACTAATATTTCTGAAAAAGAAGTGTAAATCATAGTAGATTAAATGACTTTTTAATTCTTATGTATTACAAATGTTTGATAAATTTATTTTTACTGGATGGAATATTTTGATAGTTTCAAAATCAGATTAAGGTTTATAGTTAACAGAATTAGAATATGTTCTGGTTTTCTCAAAATATGACCTTTCAATTTTATAAAATTTACAATAACCTGACTAAGATTTCTCCAGGCCCCAAAGCTATAGAACATCAAAGTTATATAATCAGTGGTTCTTAAGCTAGAGTCTTTGGCCTCTGGTCCTTGGGTAGCCTACAGGGGTTCACAAAGTCTGGAATATTATATGAAAAATATTTATTTTTGTTACATAGTATTTTCCTGGGACAACTTCATAAGAATTTGAAAAACATTAAGAGCTGCTAGTTTAATTTTTATCGAGCATGGTAGATTTTACTAATGTTGCAAAATGAAGGAATATTATACATAGGGCCCATTTTTATAGGGGATAAGCATGTGCATAGTTTTGATCAATAAAATGTGTGTGAGCATCATGTGTGCCGTATCTGAGTGGGAGCTATAAAACAGTTTCCAGTTTTAGCACTTTCTCATTTACTTCTGCCACCAAACTAGAAATATCTTGGCTGGAGGTTACTCTATCAGCCTAGATCCTCTGACAGAGCAAAAATTACCCTAAGCTGATGAATAAGCATATGGGTCAGTGTCCACATTCTTTCTAAAGTATACTAAATCAAATCCCCTGTGCCTGGGTTAAACAATTAATCAGCTAAATTTCCATTTGCATTTGCTACTTCCCATGCTATTCTACAGTGCCTGGTAGGTCATTATCTACAATTACCTCAACATAAGGATTTCCTATTTTCCAAAATTTTCGTGAGACCTTTTTTGTTAAAGTCAGTTCAAGCACTTTCCTTCTGGCCTAGGAGTAACAAGAAGCATATGTGCCTTCCCTGCTGAAGCAACAACAAGAAAAATACGGACACTATATATGAAAAGGTTTTCAAGATACTGGACATCAGGCAACATAAAACAGTGGTCTCTGAAAGACAGAAAACAAATGAAGTGAGTCCTATTTGATAACAATTCCTCATTGGTTTATTAAACTACTAGTATTTGAAGTTGTAGATTAGTTTAGCCCATGAAATAGTGAGTTTAAACCCAAAACATTTTTTTTATATTGAATGTATTTTCATCATTTGACTAGCCTAATCAACAAAAACTAGGAAGTGATGTAAGCATATGTTGATCTAATACTACAGTAGCTGGAGTCATGATACTGCAACCAATCTGCAGTTAGTTGAGCTGTAGAAAAAATTACATTCAGGTGACAATTAAAGAGCTTCTGAGTGTGAATGGTCTTTGAGGATTCTAACTTGAAACTCCTTCACCTAGTAGGAGTTCCACAGGAGTTGGCTTGCAAAACCTAGCTTGTTTTTTTTGTTGGTATAAGCATAATGTGGAAACTTGTATTTCATCCTAATATTCAATTATGACATTTCTGCTATAAAAAGCGTAAAGATAGTGAAACTCCTTAATTGAAATGAAAGATTTTATGATTCCTGGATTGTATTAGGAAATGATATTCATAGTTTTCTACAAAAATATTTAAGGGAATTTTTAAAAATAATCAACATTGCATTTTATTGATTGATCCTCTATGACACTCAAGACATTGTCCCTTATTAATTTTCAAAACCCTCTTAACTGATTCTATCCCCTAGTCCCCACACTCCCATCCCACACCTTGACATGAGGAAATTGAGTGTCAGAAGAGTTCAGCAACTCACCCAGTACCTCACAGCTGTGAAGCAACCATTGAGCTTTGAAACTGTGAGGAAGGTCCTGACTCAGGGTTACCATTGTGTATTTAGGTTAAATCCAAGGCTGCCCTTCTTTGTGGTCAAGACATACAATTATGAACAAAAGGTTTCTTTGCTTTGGAACAGCTCTCTTTCTCTTTTCTTTTTAGGTGAATTATTTGTTGGTATTTTTAATTAGAAAATCACAAAGTAGAAAGTACTTATTTTGAATATGTAAGGTTGCTCTCCAACATGAAAATTATGTGCATGTAGGTTTCAAAAAGCAGGATGTAAAATTATTTAAAATTTTTTGAGATTTATTTTGGAATAGGAATATCTGTATAATATGGGAGAGAAATTTGTACAAAGCAACAAAGAATTAGAGAAAAAAAACACTAAATTCTATTCACATTTGCCTTTCTCTCTCTCTAAGGCTTGGAGCAAGGTAATTAATTTTGATATACCTTTGTTTATGCATTTTTAAAATGTGGATTTGGGGAATTCCTTCCAATTAAAAAATTGTTATAAAATAATCTCAGAGCTTCAAAAAAATAAAATATAACTATCAACAATGTCAAATGTTACACAGCTTTCAAGCAATTACCATGCCATAGTGATATGTGAGAAAAACAAAATGAGAAATTTGTAATTTTCACTTTGAATTCAAATCTTCCTTACCCATAAATAAGTTTTTTTCTTGGAGCTAATCACTTCTATATATTGCAATATATGAAAATGCTATGAAAGATGAATTCAGTTTTAAAAGTTTGCTTTTTGTTAAGGATACACACATATATGTACTTCACAGACAACAGACATTATTTAGAAACTTTAGTCAGATACATAATTTATCTGTATGCATTTGAGAGCATTTATATTCCCTCTTTTCTAAAGGATACAAAGAGAGGTGTCCACATATCCACATTTGTTGACCAGCCTAAAATCCAGTTGGGTGCTGGGAATGGGTGAGAATTCACCTCTCTGTTTTCTCTGGTACTGAATCAAGATCTTTAGCATTTCATTTAGAATCCAAGGAGCCATTATTTTTATTAATGAACTTTGTTTTAGAGGTTGCTACTGCATAAATAAATTTACAGCTGCCAGTAATGTTATAATCAATATTTTGACATCTTATTTGCAATAAACCATCAGGTAGGTAAAAATTGATAAACTTACAATAAAACACAACACATATACTTTATAGTTTAACCATGAATATATTTTGATTATATTAAAGTAATCTTTTTGATATACCATAATTTGAGCATTTCAACTTAAAACTATATATTTCAAATAACTATAAGGGGACTAAATTAGTCTGGGTAATTAATGGCAGCAACCTTCCATACTCAGTAACTTACAATAAAAGTTAATTAACTCCTTGCAGACATGGCCATATTAATAGGATCAGGCAGCTCTTTTGTTGGTTCCTTTCAGTCAGTAACTCAGGGGCTCAAGCCTCTTCCATTGGGTAGCTCCAACATCTGAGAAGGAGGAGAGGGAGTACATGAAATACATCACTGGCGGTCTTAGTGCCAGGTATGAAAGTGTAGTCCTCCTCTGTCTTCCATACCCCACTGACAGAAACTGTGCAGATGGTCTTAGCCTAATGCAAAGGATGGCTGGCAAGTGTCACTCTTGTGACTCTCCAGGAAGAGCAAATAGGAGCAAAGAGTATCTAGTTAGTCTCCGACTATAGGGGCACAATTTTAATCTTTTAAAATGTTTTAATATTTTAAACTATTTTAATATTTTTTTACCTTCTAAATTTGTGTTCCCTGCCATCAAATTGGTTCTTCCCCAGAAACAGAGGAAAAAAATACCAATGTGAGAAAAGATGAACAAACTCTGAGGGATATCCTGAATAAAGGAGAGAAAGAAGTAATGCATCTTTGCAGAGACCCAGTGAATGGAAGAAAGAGGAAGGGATACCGAAGTGGGAGTTTCTCACAATGTTCTGAATAGAACACCTGAAACTCCTCCTGATAAGATACTTAGAAATGCTAGAGATATTTTTCTGATGGGAGAGTAGCTCAAAAGAAAGTTAAGAAAATACATAGGTGCCAGAAACAAAGACAGAGATGATGGCTGGTGCTTTGGTGGTCCATATGAGATGCTCTGTGTGCTCTGGGTGTGGGTGCTGGTGTGTTGATCTTTATATTCCAGGAGTTTATGTTTCAGATCTGTGTGGGAATACAAGATTAGGTTCATGTAAATTATGGAGTTGAAACTAAAACCAAGTCTCTTGGAAGGCTAGAAGAAATTTACCCACTGGGGAAGGAAAATAAAGAAGTTTGTCTACCTTAGCCTGGACTCTTAGGGATCTAATTTTTTTTTTAATTAAAACTTCCTTTTGAATGTTGAAATACTTTCTACTGATTGCATCACTTGTTTTTATTAGTTTTCTTATTCCAGGAGGTGAGAAGTGCTATGGAAGGAGAGGGGGGACGGGAAAGTCTTAGGTGAATACTAGTACGGTGAGTAGTCCTGTTCAGATTCCATTCCATCTTGTACTAGCTGGGTGATTTGGGGAAATTACTCAATTTCCCCTTCTGTAAGTGGGGTAATAATAATAATTCTACCTCATAGATTTGCTTTGAGAATTAATTAATATATAAAGTACTTAGAATAATACCTGACATAATGTAAATGTTAGCTACACATATTAACACACTATTTGCTTTATAATCATTCATGTAAGATACTAAGATAATAAACTTAACCTTCATTTTGTTTATGTAGTGTATCACATTAATTGATTTGTGGATATTATTCCAAACTTGCACCCCAGCAATAAATCCCACTTGATCATGGTGTATGATTTTTTAAAATGTATTGCTGGATTTGGTTTGCAATTTTTTTGAGGAGTTTTGTGTCTATGTTCATCAGGGAAGATAATATATTGAAAATGTTTTAAAATTTACTAATAGCACAAAATATTTTTTGCTCCTTGAAGTAGTTTTACCTTTTTATTCTACATCTTTGCTTTTAAATGTTTTACTTATGAAGAATGTCTTCTTACTAGCATTAGCAGATATCTTAAGACACAACATACCTGTAGGACAAGGATCTAAACCCATATTTCATTATTCCTCTTGTGCAGTAAAAATAATAGCCTCTTAGCACATACCATTAAATCATCATTATTTTGCCTTTTACTATCAGTTCACACTAAAAACAGGACCATTAGCTTTCCTATCTCTTATTCTCTTGGATTTGCATTATTAAGATTATTTATTTCAAAGATCTTTCCAGGAATAACTTGGAAAGTGGCCACTGTATTAGATTTGTTATCATGAATTTATCAGATATTCATTCATGAGATCACAGATAAGCTGAATGATTTGGTTTCTTCTTCATGGCCCACAGATTTCCAGTGCCAGATGCCATAGGACATTTTTATATTGTTACTTTGCATTTTGAATCTTTGTGCCTCTTTGCTGGCTGCATGGCAGCAGTAGGAGAGTTCCTGGACATTATTTGTACACTGAGATGGTGAACAAGTTTTTAACTGTTATGTGAGAGTGACTGCAAACTTTGTGACTATATCCCACCAAACCAGACTAAAGGAATCCCCAACTGCAAATTTCTCAGCCAGAGCGCCAAAATACCCACGGCCACTTCCACATTGCAAGGAGAGGTAGGATGGAGAAGAGGTCTGTGTGGAAAGAAACAGGTCTTAACTGGTTGTGGTTAAGTGATCAAAAACATACCACAATGTCAAACATTACTAGAGTTCATTCTAGGGCCTTGAAACAGGCTCTGGCACATGAAAGAACCTGAAGTTCAAGCTTTGCTAGAGTTAGAGTGAATGTATTTTTGGGTAGAAGACTACAAATGGTGGAATTTGATAATTTCAGGTGTAAAATCCAGATGAACTTGAATTGCTCTAGCATGTAACTTCCTGAATATCAAGGCCAGGACAGTTTAATTTGCTTTTCACAGTGCCAGGAATGATACTAATCCTAGTGGA
Organism: Phyllostomus discolor; assembly: GCF_004126475.2. Lineage (NCBI taxonomy): Eukaryota > Metazoa > Chordata > Mammalia > Chiroptera > Phyllostomidae > Phyllostomus > Phyllostomus discolor. Next base: position 127,043,990 of record NC_040906.2, on the reverse strand, counting down.
TACTTAGCAGTTAGTTACCTGTTTTTTAGTTTAGCTTATCCTATTCTTGATCTTTTAAGGGTTTATTTTAATAAAGCCAAACAGTTGTAAATTTCATTATTAATTAGCATATTCTGCTATAACAATAAAAGGAAAATTTTTGTGATTTTGGACTGCCAGAGTAGACTTTTTAAAAAGATTTCATTTACTTATTTTTACAGAGAGGGGAAGGGAAAGAGAAAGAGAGGAAGGAGAGAAACATCAGTGTGTGGTTGCCTATCATGCATCCCCTACTGGGGACCTGGCCAGCAATCCAGGCACATGCCTCAATTGGGAATCGAACTGGTGACCCTTTGGTTTGCAGGCTGGCCCTCAATCCACTGAGCCACACCAGCCAGGGCCAGAGTGGACTTTTACAAGTTTTGATTCCCATTTGTGCACTAAAATAAGGACTAAGCATTAGAAGATCTTTGTGATTTTCTGCTGAATCAATTTCTTAATACTGAGCCGTGGATATCAGGTGTATGTTTCTATGTTTACCTGTCAGATTAAACAATTGAGTGGTATTGTTAGGATGTTTTACAGAAGAATTTAAAAACTATATTTAAGACTTTTTCTTTTTCTTTTTTCCTTTCTTTTTCTTTTTTTCTTTTTTACTGCTGTTGTCCTATGGACCTTGATTTTGCCAAGTTTGTCTTTTTAGAAATAACATTTATATTTATTCTCCAAATCTTATTAGGGATTATAGTTTGTTAAAATTTTCAAATCTTTAGGTCATAAAAGATATAATAAAACTAACAAACAATATGTTAGGGATGAATTTCATGTGTTTAGGTCTAATATTATTTCTAATTAATTTTTTTCTTTTGCAGAAAATATCTACTGTTGAGAAGATGTTGGTATCTCATTGTCCTCTGTTATTTAGTAATTGCTTACTCTGAAAGAAGCGAAATCTCTTACTGAAAAACTAGGCTGCCTTGGTGTTTTTTAAATGAATGCTCTAACTTTCTGAATTGATGGGTTCAGTCCACATATTTTGAGCAGTCAACCATACTAAATGAATACAGATATGTTATATGGCAGAAATCTATTATTGCCCAAGATCTAAAGAAATGTTTGCAAATAAGAGGTACCTGATATTATATAACTTTATTGGGGGTCCTGTTTATGAAAATAATTGAGATACCTGATGCTTCTTTTGATGAATCAAGATTCTTAAATGGTGTTCAAAAAAATAGTGAAAGGACAACTGTCAAATATAGTGAGAAAATAGTTCTTGTTTCTTTCTGAGATAAATTATAGGCCAGTGCTGCAAGAGAATCTTCTGAGACTTAGGAGGGGGTCATTATTCCTTCAGGCTAGGATGTCAACATGTTCAGACAACACCTCATGTGCATGGAACTTTCTGCTTTTAATCCTCACCTGAAGATATGTTTATTAATTTCAGAGAGAAAGGAAGGAAGGGAAAGAGCAAGAGAAATATCAATTGGTTGCCACCTATATGCAATATGCACCCTGAACAGCAGTGGAACTGGAAACTTAGATATGTGTCCCAACAGGGAATCAAGCCCCCGACCTTTTGGTGTATGGGGTGACTCTCTAACCAGCTGAGCCACTGGGCTAGGACTTTATGAAATCCTTTTAAATCTCCCCGATTACAAACGGATTTCAGAAATTTTTGTTCACTACGTGAGCAAATACTAACTTAATGATGACGCTCCTGGGAATCAATTTGAATTCACTCATCACTCACTCAACAAATTCCAAAGAACTTCTACAGTGCTTTTTTATCAGATTTTTAGAAGGAATTTTATGGTCTTGTTTAATCAACTGTTCACTCTTAAAAGGTCAAAGTTGATCACATTCAGTTTAATACATCATCTGAACTGTGTATTGGAATTACTTTTATAGAGCAAGCCTCCTCAACATATTTACGTTCAGCCCATACATGCCAGGGAACTTGTTACTACTAATGACATGGCAGTGAATAGTTAAAGCAGAGGAGTTGCCTATTTGAGTAGACATTTATTTTTCATATCACCAAAAGTCAGATGCTTTGTTTTCTTATGGGAAATTGCTTTAAAAACATCTTTCCTCTGGGAATGACTTTGGAGTTCACACACCAAGGTTAATACAGAATGTCTTGGACAGTATTGGAGTTATTTTTAACACATGACAGAAGTCATGCTGTGGGAATTCTAAAATGCAAAAGAGTAATTCTCTCTGCAATCATATCTTAAATAATAAAAATAGCTAATGTCCATTGCTTACATCCAATGTTGCTTTTTAAAATAAATCTAGAAACTCAATTCTATCTTGGGAAATATAAATTCATCATCAACATTTACTGAAATAAATGAAATTTGATGCAAGAAGTATTCGATCAAATTAAGTAGAATTAGATCTTGGTATAGAAAAATGAGTTCAACATCCTCTTTCTCTTCTTTTCTTGCTACCCAGCTTCCAAATCTGTAAGAGTGGAAAGAAAAGATGTAAACATTTAAAAGGTGTTCTACAAATGCCAAAATAGCAACACAATCCAATATCCACTCTTTAAAAATATTGCAAATTTGTTGCTTTTTTTCTGGTTTAAAATGAAACATATTTATGGTAGGCAGTTTTGAAAATAGAGCAAAAAACAGAGAAGAAACAAAAAACATCCCGTCTAAACCACCAGCCAAAGAAAACTACTTTTCACATATTAATGTATAACTTTGTAGTTATTTCTATATGCAGGCATATGAAAATATTGGCCTTTACATACATTTGTGTGCACATGCATCTGAAAATGTTGGTGTTTAAAAACTTTGATTTATATTCTTTTTAATATTATTATTTCATTTAATTCCAGGATCAGGTATCCTGGTCTATTTCATTCACTGAGGTACCCCAGTGTCTGGCACACTGTAACCTAGAAATAATTATTTGTTGAACTTACCAGTATAGTATGACTTTCATTCACACATCAGTAAATATTCTTCGAAAAGATGGCATTTAGTGGTTACATAAGAGTCCATTGTGCAGTACCTTGTAATCTATGTAACAAACATACTGTTACTGAGAATTAAGATTATTTCAACCTTTTTCAGCATAAAATTACCAAAATATCTCTTGTGCACAATTCCTTTTTTGTACAACTTTGATTACTTGAAATAAATTAAAAAGCTAAAATTGTTTGAAATTCCTTATTCTAAAAAGGCCTCCATAATAGTTAAATTAATTTATACCCCTTCTTCTTGGAAAAAGTATTATTTCCTTGATGGATCTGTTCTCTGGCACTCTCATCCAGACAGTGTTGGAGGGATGGGTTCCATCTATGAAAGCATTTTTTAGGACAGAATGAATGGCTCAGAGGTGGACCCATAACTTCATTCAGGCCATTGAGGTGAGAAATATTCACTTTTTCAGAACTATTGAGGAATTTATTCTCTTGACTTTTTGATGGAGAGGAGGAAGCCTACCGCTATGGGAACTGCTGGCAGTCTTGTGCTATGTGGGGAATCAACTTCAGGGTACAGTGGACACTGTAGAAAGCAGAAAGGAGAGACAGAAAGAACCTGGACTGTTACACATTTGGACCAGGCCTCACTTGAAGCTTGACCTAACTTTGAACTTTTCAGATTTCAGAGCCAAAAAACTCCCTCTTTCCCAGTGTGAGGTAAGTTTTCTATGAGCAGTAATACAAATACCTTGATGCAACGAATATCTCTCACAGTGTGTAAAGGGATTGTTTTCCCAAATCTACTCAATCATTGGTTATGATTATAAATTGGCTGATTTCATAGTAAGCACATTATATCTCATTTTTGTTTCTTTGGTTGTTGTGAAGCAAACATTTTGCGTATGATCATCAGCACAATTGTTTTCCTCTTTTATGGTTCTAGTTCCTTGTGGGGCATTGCAACTACTGGGGTTCCATGGGATGTACTAGTATCCCTTTGTTTGTTTTTTATATAACCCTTATTTTGGAATAATTTTGGATCTGCACAAAAGTTGCAAAGATTTCCTCTATGCCTTTCACTTTTCTTTCCCTGACATCGACATCCCACATAACCACAGTGCATTTGTCTGAACTAGGAAAGAAACATTCGTGCAGTGCTATTAAACTAAACTATAGGCTCTGTTTGGGTTTCAACAGTTTTCCATGAATGTCCTTTTTTGTTCCAGAATTCAATTAGTTATATTTAGAAGAGTTTTCCTCTTCTGTGAATTCCTCTCTAAAATATTCTGATTATTACAACCCATTTTCACTTGCCTAAATTGCTCACAACTTACAAAGTGCTAACTTATTCTTAACCTTAAGAAAATTTGAGAAATATCTCCATATGGTAATACTTCCATTATTTTTGTTTTAACTGTCTGTTACACTGCTCAGCAATTACCCAGAACGATTCAGAGAAGGTTGACTCAGTAAGTGGGCTAATTCTATGTTGTGGGTACAAGATGGATAAGATCATTTATGGAGTCTCCTCCAAACTTGCATTCACTTGGGAATGAGAAGGACTGAACTTCAAATACTGGAACATGTACCAGCTGTATGATCCTGGGTACATTACCTAAAACTTAGTTTCTGTTTATAATCCATCACTGTATTAGGGAGGTGTATATGTGTCAGGAAAAAATTTCATGTTTTTGATGTGGTGGCTCTCTGGTTAGCTCAGGCTTCTGTGGTTAGGTCCAGTGTTCCAAAAACATAATTAGAATAATGCAGTTCTTCCATTAGCATTTATTTAAGAAGTAGCATAATGGAGGATAAAATATATTTTGGATGCTATTCGTTGCTTATCTGGATAATACTGTTTATGTTCTATTAGTTCTTAAATTTTGAATATATAAAACTTAATTTTAATTATTTATTTATATCCTTCAAGATTCCAAAAGAGGTTTGTTTAATGCTGGTTTCTGCTGCTATGATTTTCCTCAAATGTACCCCTTAAACATATATGTGCGTATATTGGAGTTTATGATTTCTAGTAGAAAGTTGGCTTGGAAGTTACTGGTTATAGATAGAGTTGAAAGTTGTATCTAAAGGCTTCAGATAAGCTGAAAATGTTATTTCTGCAGTGCATCTTCAATACATTTTTGTTTTCATGAGTCCTGTTAGGTGACCATTAGAGTTTGAGATAGCTTAAGATATTGAGAGGATGTTGGTCTGAAGACTTCCTTTGTCTCATATTTAGCATATGCTAATGCTAGACAAATTTTCTAATTACTCCAGGTATTGTCACTGCATACTATAGTTCATAGTATTTGACCCCAGTAGAACATTTCCTCTCTGCTTCACGTTTCAGGGCTTCTTACTGTGTTCCCAGAGAACCGAAGTTACACCGCTGCAGTCCTAAGTATCCCAGAAAATAGATGAATCGAGTCAAAGGACCGATCTGGTATAAGCGGTCATCTTACTGACTCCCTTCCTCCCTCCAACTGATATGTAGTGGGATCCACTGGCTCTCAGGCCCTGTGCAAGGCTGACAATATCAGGTGGGAAAAAATAGTAATATTTTCTGCCCTCATGTAGCTTACAGATTAATGGCAATGGAAATTGCCATTAATTACAGAATCACATGGGACAGTGACCATAGATTATAAAGGAACAGTTCTAGCTTCCCTAAGATTAAAGCTCCTTCAATTTTTTTTTAATTTTATTTTAATCATTGTTCAAGTACAATTTTCTGCCTTTTACTCCCATTCCAGCCCTTCCACCCATCCCTCCTCACTTCCCTCCCCCATTACCACCACCCCCAGTTTTAGTCCAAGTGTCCTTTAAATTTGTTCCTATAAACCTTTCCCATTCTCCTCTGAAATTCCCTCTTCTCTCCCCTCTGGTAAAATTTGACTTCCTGAAAGGTAGAGTGTGGCAGGGATGGATGATGGTTAAAAAGAAAAGTACAGTGGGATGAGGACTTAGGCATGCTGGGGTGCCAAGTCACTGTTTTTCAAGACTGTTATCAGGGCAGGCCTCTGTGAGGGGGCACATGTGACAGCCTTCCTGAGGAAGCTGGCATCTGCTGGAGACCAGTGTATGAGTGTCAGAATGTCTGAAGTTTAAATATGTAAGAATAAATACACAATTTTTATACATAAATTCAGTTTTTTGGTCCCTCCTTGTAAAACCTACAATAACACTAACATGGTAAAAGCAAGAATGTACAAAATAAGTTGAGATAAAACACAGGTGTTCGCAGTCACAGTGCAAAGCTCTGGCGGCTTGGGTCAGAGGTGCTGAGTGTGGTTCCCAGGGAGGACCTTGGAGGGGCTACTCTTGCTGATTGGGGTACATGCTTCTTTTGCAAAGGTTCAGCTCCTTGCATAACAAATGCTCAACAGTATTTTTGCCTTTCACCTCTTATTTTGTTTTACATAAAAGTGAAAATCCTCATAGATTGCTTTTGGTTAATGAAAACATATACTAATGTAGGTCTTTCATGAAAGCAAAGTGGCAATATTCAAACTTGCAAAAAGTGAAGATACTTTGTATAACATGGGTCCTCAACACAACTTGTTCTTAATAGAATTTATCATTCCTTTTATTCTTTTTTTAAACCTCATCAGAGGATATGTTTTATTGACTTTAGAGAGAGAGAATTGGTGGGGTGGGGTGGGGGGAGAGATAGAGAAAGAAAGAGAGAGAGAAACATCACATCGATATGAAAGAAAAACACCGATCTGTTGCCTTCCATATGCATCCTACCTGGTTATCTGACCTGTAACCTAGGTATGTGTCCTGACTGGGAATCAAACTTGAAAACTTTTGGTATGTGGGATGACGCTCCAACTGAGTTACCTGGTCATGGTGAATTTATCATCGTTACAATGTGTACTCAGACACATTCCCCTTCTTGAATTTCTAATTTCATTTGATGATTCTGTTGTTCAATCAGTCTCCCAAGCCTACTCATTCCCTTTCACCTTCTACATCCAACCTGTCATGAAATCATGTTGATTCTAATTCTTATACCCTTACCTCTGCATGTAAAAATGATATAATTAATACATAATCGTTATTAAACATTATGCAATGCAGAAATTTAAGGAATAAAGAGAGAAAATTCCTCTTCAATCTCCCTGTCCATAAAACCCAAACTCCACAAGGAAATTCTGTCCACATGGCAAAGAGCTTCCCATCAGCTAGCCTTTGGGTCTAGGGCTTTCCACACCCGCAGCATGATCTGCTCTGGGTGAGATGGGCTCAGAGGAGTAGACTACATAAGCATAGAAGATGGACTCCCCAGAGCTTCGTGTCTGGCAGAACCAGAGCATGATGTAAGAGAGTGATCTTGGGCTTCAGGTGGCCGTGTTGCATTGACCATGAGAGGGAGGGAGGGTGGTCCTAGCCTGATGGAGAGGTGGTGCAGCTAGAAGAAGGCCAGATGGGGCCTTCTGAAGGTCAAGGTCCAGGGCAGGAGCTGCTTTCCTAAGGGTAGTACTAGTTTCTAATATACTATCAGATTTCATTTGAATTAATTTAGATATTGAGTAGGAATGAGACTATAAATTATTTAATTTTTTCCATCAAATATTTGAGTTGTCACTATAAAACTGGATCCCATGCATGTATTGAAAAAACACCTGGTGAATGAGATCCAGTTCCTGTGTTCAAGGAGTTCTCATTTGTACAGAGCATCTTCTGATTTCATGTAGGTCTTTGGCAATGTGTCTTTGCAGGCAGCATGTGATACAGTAATATGGGTAATTTAGATTCAGTGATGGCCAAATGTCTGTAAATATTCTAAATAAACATCCTGTATCAGAATAAAATGTGAAAAATTGTTTTGAAGCTTAAAATAAACCTATAGTCTACTGTTATTCTTACATAGGTTTGGTCTTTATGTGAAACTGGACTTCATTGCTGATGTCCATTATTTAGAGTGCACTGCCCTCTGGTGGTTAAAATATAGTTTTTGTTTGTTTGTTCTTTAAGTTTATTCAAAGCTCCCTAGAGAGGAAAGATTCATGGGTCTTTGCTGTTGAGCTTTTTGACAGTCTGAATTTTCTCACTGACATGTAAATTCAAATTTATTTTTTTGAAAAAGTCCCATTATTTTTGAAGTTATGTTAAAAGCACAAAAAATAACCATATTCTGAGAATTCCAGCACCAATTCCAATGAGATTTGGGGAGAAAAACCTGATTTAATTTTTTTTTATTTATCAGAAAAAGTAAATATGAAAGAACAATCCAGAAGCAGGAGTGTCCTACCTGAAAAAAGGGGAACCTCTCAATAAAACATGAATACACAATTATTATTAAACAAAAGTTATAAAAAATGATAATTTAAAAAGAGGTGATGCAACTGTTAAAATAAAAAGATGAATGACATAGAACAAAAGTAATTACAGATAGTAATAATAATTTTTTTGTATTATGTAGCATTTTAAGGCTATTGGTTTATTTATCAAATGACATTAGAATAATTAGTTGATTATAAAATCAAATGTAAATTTATACCTCATGGCTTAGATTAAAACAGAGGCATGGATACATGAAACAGACTGACATCTCAGAGGAGAGGTAGGTGGGGGGGAGACTGGAAGAAATTAGCCAAAGAACATAGATGCGTGTATGCAGAGCCCATGGACACAGACAATAATGTGGTAAAGGCCAGGGGTTGGGGCCAGGGATTTGGTGGTGGGAGATAAAGGGGGTAAAATAGGAAACGTCTGTAATAGTATCAACAATAAGAACATTTACTAACAAAAAGGAAAATAATATAATATTGTTACTGGAAAAAAAGAAAACTTTGTGTATTGAAATTCAAATAAAAAAATGGAGCTAGGAAAAGTACAGAGATTTAATCATGTGATCTAAGGTGTTAATGACCTTAGGTATGACACCAAAGAAACCAACAGGAAAATTTTTATAAGTTTGGTTAATATATATGATAAATAACAAAGTGGATGGCATCACAAAACAAACATAACAACAGAAAAAATGACAATCAGTGATAGAAAAAGGTACTATATAACATGCTATACAAGGTCTGTTCAGAAGGTCTCCAGCCATATAATATGAAAAATAGAGACATTTATTGAAGAAGATACAAGATACTGGAAACATTGTACATAGGATAATGGCAGCTCAGTCCCCTACAAAGTAGGCAACTTTGGACCTCGCACAGTTTTCCCAGCATCTCTTCCACCGTTCACAACATGCTGCAAAATCCTCTGTTGGAATCGCCATCAGGTGTCCCATCGTATTTTCCTGAATCTCATAGTTGGTTTGAAATCTCTTCCCTTTCAAAGGTGATTTTAGTTTTGGGAAAAGCCAGAAGTCACAGGGCACCAATACTGGGCTGTAGCAGTGGATGCTGAGTCACCTGTGTGATCTGATGTTTTGCCAAAAAACTCTGAATGAAACATGATGTATGAGTGGGCACATTATCGTGATGAAGCTGCCAATCACCAGTTGCCTATAGCTGCAACTTTATGAATCATCCTAATCATTTCTGTAGAGAAATATTTAAGCTTAACACAAAATTTGATGCAGATGTGTTGCTGTACTCAATCAGTCATTTTGAATATGACAGGCACACAGTACACATGCTCATACAGTGGTCTCTACTGCTCCCATTGACTAGTACAGTGAAGTTGTCATTATTCATGCATGTACATTCTAGTCCACTCTCCGTGGCTACCAGGTTGCATTGTTGTTGCAAAAACCATTCTCATTTTCTTATCAACGGCTCGACTTTTTCAAGACAGACCTTGTATAAAGAACTTGCACACTCATAAAAAATAGAAGGAAACAGCCAATTCATAAAGAACTATTAAAGGCAAATGAACAAAAATGATTTTCTATTTTGTAATTAAGAAATGCAAGTGAGGCAAGGCTGTCCACTTTCACCACTTCTGTTCAATATAGTACTGGAAGTTTTAGCCACAGCAATCAGACAAGAAAAAGAAATAAAAGGAATCTAAATCGGAAAGGAGGAAACAAAACTGTCACTGTTTGCAGATGACATGATAGTATACATAGAAAATCCTATAGACTCTACCAAAAAACTGCTTGACCTAATAAATCAATTTGGCAAAACAGCGGGGTACAAAGTCAATATCCAGAAATCAAAGGCATTTCTGTACACCAACAATGAAACAGCAGAAAGAGAGATCAAGGAAAAAATCCCATTCGAAATAGCAAAAAGAAAAATAAAATATCTAGGAATAAACCTAACCAAAGAGGTAAAAGACCTGTATTCGAAAACTACACAACACTGAAGAAAGAAATCAAGGAAGACACAAACAAATGGAAACATATACCGTGTTCATGGATTGGAAGAATTAATATCATTAAAATGTCCATACTACCCAAAGCAATTTACACATTCAATGCAATTCCTATTAAAGTACCAATGGCATATTTCACAGACATAGAACAAACACTTCAACAATTTATATGGAACCATAAACGACCCCGAATAGCTGCTGCAATTTTGAGAAAGAAGAGTAAAGTAGGAGGGGTCACAATACCCGACACTAAACTATACTACAAGGCCACTGTAATCAAAACAGCCTGGTACTGGCATAAAAACAGGCACATAGACCAATGGAACAGAACAGAGAGCCCAGAAATAAGCCCAAGTCCCTATGGTCAATTAATATTTGACAAAGGAGGCAGCAACATTAAATGGGATAAAAATAGCCTCTTCAACAAATGGTGTTGGGAGAACTGGACAGCCACGTGCAAAAAAATGAAACTTGAGCACCAACTTATACCATACACAAAAATAAATTCAATGTGGATAAAAGACTTAAATATAAAACGTGACACCATTAAAGTCCTAGAGGAGAACGTAGGTAGGAAAATCTCAGATATTTCACGAAGAAACTTTTTTACTGACGTGTCCCCTAGAGCAAGGGACATAAAGGAAAGAATAAACAAATGGGACCTCATCAAAATTAAAAGCTTCTGCACAGCTAAAGAAAACAGTATCAAAATTAAAAGAGAACCAACTGTATGGGAAAACATATTTGCCAATGATACCTCAGACAAGGGTTTAATCTCCAAAATATATAAAGAACTTACACGACTGCACTCTAAGAAGACAAGGAATCCAATTAAAAAGTGGGCAAAGGACTTGAACAGACACTTCTCCAAGGAGGACATACAGAAAATCCAAAGACACATGAAACGATGTTCAATATCTCTAGCTATCAGAGAGATGCAAATTAAAACCACAATGAGATACCACTTCACACCAGTCAGAATGGCCATCATAAACAAAGCAACAAACAACAAGTGTTGGAGAGGTTGTGGAGAAAAGGGGACCCTAGTGCACTGCTGGTGGGACTGCAGACTGGTACAACCACTATGGAAAGCAGTATGAAACTTCCTCAGAAAACTAAAAATGGATCTGCCTTTTGACCCAGCAATTCCACTGCTGGGACTCTATCCTAAGAATACTAAAACACCAATTCAAAAGAACCTATGCATCCCAATATTCATAGCAGCACAATTTACAATAGCTAGATGCTGGAAGCAACCAAGATGCCCATCAGTAAATGAATGGATCAAAAAACTATGGTACATTTACACAATGGAATTCTATGCAGCAGAAAGAAAGAAGGAGTTCCTACCCTTTGCAACAGCGTGGATGGAGCTGGAAAACATTATGCTTAGCGAAACAAGCCAGGCAGTGAAAGACAAATACCATATGATCTCACCTTTAACAGGAACCTAAATAACAAAACAAAGAAGCAAGCAAAATATAACCAAAGACACTGAAATAGAGGACAGGCTCACAGTGATGGGAGGGGAGAGAAGAGGGAATTTAAGGGGTCAGTGGGAAGGGCTCACAGGAATAAACTTAAAGGGCACATGGTCATAAACTAAGGGGAGGGTGGTAATGGGAGGGAAGTGGGGAGGGTGGGAGGGGGGAAAGGATTGGGATTAAAAAGGAGAAAACTGTATTTGAGCAATGATTAAAATATAATAAAAAAAGAAAAAAAAAGAAATGCAAGTGAAAATACCAATGCTAGATTATTTGTCATAGCAGATTGACTAGGGAGGAAAAATTGACAAAGTTCTGAGGCATGTTTGGCTAATAAATCACCTATCCTAGTGATGAAATGTAATATACTTTTTTGAAGATAGTAAGTTATGATGTATTACAAAGTAAAATATGAATATATGGGGTCTGCCTCAGGACACTTGGGAGAGAGCTGGGTCAACTGCTCCCTCTCAAGCCAAACAAGGATTGAGCAGCACCGCAGGAGGCCTGGTTGCTTGAAGGCACAGAGAGGGGAGTGAGGACTGAGAGGCATTTACACAGGAGTGGTAAGCACCCATGCAAAGCCCTGGGAAGAGTGTGGGCCCCAGCCTGTGCGACCAAGCACGCGCGCTGCACGCCCAAACCCTGGGGAGAGTGTGCTTTGTGGAAGACCCCGAGCCCACAGCTGTGAACACGGAAAAGTTGTGGGTGCTTTGCAGGATCCCCGGTGCCCATGGCGGTGAATTCAGGGGAAGTACACACCTCTCAGGATCCCCGGAGCCCACACGCGTGATCTTGGGGGGAAATATGCACCCCTCAGGAGCCCCAGAACCCACACCCATGAACCTGGAAAAGGCACAGGTGCTCCTCAAAATCCCCACAGCACACAGCCGTGAACACGGGGAAGCCAAGCACACTCTGCAGAATCCCTGGAGCCCACCTCCATGAGCTCTGGAGAGCTTGCTTAGGAGGGCCCAGATCCCATACCCAGGGCCCAGCGGAGAGTCACCAGACTGGCTCTGGGGAGAATGCCCGACTAGCCCTGGGGATGGTATGCGAGAGACTGACTGAGTGCTGATTGGGAAGGGGGAAAAGCAATACCAGTCACCCCTCAGCCTGCTGAAGCTAGTAAGACCAGAAAAACCTTATTTTTAAATTCTTATTATTTTTATATCTCTCAATTCCTCATGCTTCTCTTTTTTTCTTTCTAGTGTTATTCCTTCTTCCTTTCTTTCCAAATTTATCTCTTCTTCCTTCCTTCCATCTTCTGCTTTTTTTTCCTTGTCTTTCTTTCTTCCTTTTTTTTAAACCGGCAAGTCATTACATATTTGCATTATAATTTTTTCATTCTTCTTACATTTTTTATTTTAATAGAATTTTGGTATTACTCTTCTTTCTGTTTAGTCTACTTTGCTTAGCTGGTTATATTGTATCATTTGACAGATTTCCCCTGTTATCTCATTCATAGTGTATTGCTAATTTACTGTCATTCATTTGTGTTTCATTAGTACACTACTCAAGGTTCTATACTCCCTATTCTTGTTATCCAGATCACATAGATTCTATCATATGATTATTGCTCTAATATTACTGTAAATAATAGCTATTCCATATAATTGTAAATACTACACAACACCTCCCCCCACCTCAAGATCTTAGCCCACTTCATGGTTTCCTGAACTCTATTACTGTAGTAGTTAACTCTGTTCTCTCACACACTACACCTATTTACTATTTTTTACTCTCACCATACCTCAGAACCTTACCTCCCACAACTTTACTGTTTTCTAGATCCAACTCACAATCCTTCCCTCCCCAACAAGTCTTATTTTCTTTCCATTTTTCTAAAAAGTGACCAGTGGGGTGGAAGATCACAGTTAACACTATACATAGCCAAAGGATCTCCTATGCCTTCTCTACTGGCTGCTACTGTAAATATCATAGAATACTCTCTTTGTTGTCTTAAATCATTTTGCCTTACCCCTCCAACTGGTCACAAAGAAGAGTAGGTGGAAAGTGTGAACACCAGGATACCTGAAGGAGACTGCAGCACTGAATCTCACAGGTATTCTACCACAGAAGTTCACACCATAAACCCAGGGAGCCAGAGCAGATCAATTTAAGAAGCTGAGGCTAACAAGAAGAGTCTCACAAACAATGGGAAGACAAAGAAACAATCCCCAAATGAAGGGAAAGGAGGAAGCCTCAGAAAGAATGCTAAATAGAATAGAGGCAACTCAACTATCAAATGTTGAGTTGAAATCAATGATTATCAGGAAGCTCAATGAGCTCACAATGAGCCACCAGAAACTATAGGGAAACCACAATGAACTCACTTCAAACTACATCAACATGAAAAAAAAATAGAAACTATCAACAAGGGTCAAGAGGACATGAAAAATATAATTTCTGAACTGAAGAACACAGTAGAAGGAATCAAAAGCAGGCTAGATGAAGCAGAGGATCAGATCAGTGAGCTGGAGGACAAGGTAGAAAAAAACACCCAGAAAAAGCAAGAAAAGGAAAAGAGACTCAGAAAGAACAAAGAGGGGTTAAGGGAAATGCAGGACAACATGAAACATAATAATATCTCTCTAATAGAGATACCAGAAGGAGAAGAAGAAGAGCAAGGGATAGAAAACCTATTTGAAAAAGCAATGATGGAAAACTTTCCTAATTTGATGAGAGAAAAAGTCACACAAATCCAGAAAACACAGAGAGTCCCAATCAAGAGGGACCCAAAGAGGCCCACCTCAAGACACATCATAATTAAAATGGCACAATTTCAAGACAAAGAGAGAATCTTAAAGGCAGCAAGGGAGAAACAGGAAGTAACATACAAGGGAGCCCCAATAAGACTAGCAGCTGACTTCTCAATGGAAACACCTCAAGCCAGAAGAGAATGGCAAGAAATATTCCAAGTAATGAGAACCAGAGGTCTGCAACCAAGGCTGCTTTACCCAGCAAGGTTCTCGATCAAGATAAAAGGCCAAATAAGAAGCTTCACAGACAAAAGAAGTCTAATAGAACACACCTCCACCAAACCAGCTCTGCAAGAGATATTAAGGGACTGCTTTAAGGAAAGGAAGAAAAAGAGAGAGAGAAGAATACAGGTCTGAAAATGGCAATGAATAAGTGCCTGTCAATAATAACCTTAAACATAAATGGATTAAATGCCCCAATCAAAAGACATAGAATAGCTGAATGGATAAGAAAGCATGACCCACACATATGCTGCCTACAAGAGACCCACCTCAGGATAAAAGACCTACACAGGCTGAAAGTGAAGAGCTGGAAATAAATTTTCCAAGCAAACAGACAGGAAAAAAAAAGCCAGGGTAGCAATACTCATATCAGACAAAATGGACTTCCAAGAAAGGGATAAAGAGAGACCCAGGAGGTCACTTTATAATACTCAAGGGAAGAATCCACCAAAAAGACATAAACATTGTAAATATATATGCACCCAACATAGAAGCACCCAAATACATAAAGAAAATCTTACAGGACTTCAGGAGAGATATTGACAGCAACACAATTATAGTAGGGAGTTTTAACATCCCACTGTCAAAAATGGACAGATCCTCCAAACAAAATATCAACAAAGATATTGTGGCATTGAACAATGCCCTAGATGAAATGGACTTAACTGATATATAGAGAGCCCTTCATCCCAAAAGCTAAATACCCATTCTTTTCAAATCACATGGAACATTTTCAAAGATAGACCACATGATAGGACACAAAACAAGCTTCAACAAATTCCAGAAAATTGAAATCATACCAAGCATTTTCTCGGATCACAAGGGACTGAAACTAGAAACCAACCCCAAGGATAAAAACCAAAAATATTCAAAATAATGGAGATTAAATAGCATGCTATTAAACAATGAATGGGTCAAGCATGAAATTGGGGAAGAAATCAAAAGGTTTCTGGAAACAAATGAAAATGAACTCACAATAACCCAAAACTTATGGGACACAGCGAAGGCAGTCCTGACAGGGAGGTTCATAACAATATAGGCCTACCTAAAAAAGATAGAAACATTTCAAACAAACAACCTAACCCTACGTCTACAAGAACTTGAGGAACAACAACAAAGACAGCCTACAGCAAATAGAAGGAAGGAAATGACCAAGATCAGAGCAGAATTAAATGACATAGAGACTAAAAGCATGGTTCTAAGGATGAATGAATCCAGGAGCTGGTTCCTTGAAAAGATAAACAAAATCAACAAGCCTTAAGCAGGCTCATTAAGAAAAAAAAGAGAGAGAATCCAAAAAAGCACAATCAGAAATGAAAGAGGAGAGATTATAACAGATACCACAGAAATACAAAGGATTGTAAGAAATTACTACAAAGAACTGCATGCCAAGAAATTTGCAAACCAAGATGAAATGGAAAAATTTGTAGAAAAATATAATCTTCCAAAACTCAATGAAGAAGAAGCAGAAAGCTTGAACAGACCAGGAACAGCAAATGAAATTGAAGCAGTAATAAAAATTCCTGACACACAAAAGCCCTGGACCAGATGGTTTCACAGGAGAATTCTACAAAGCATTTAAGGAAGAGCTAACCCCTATCCTTCACAGACTATTCCAAAAAATCCAAAATGATGGAAGACTCCAAAACTCTTTATGAGGCCAACATCATCCTAATCCCAAAACCAGATGAAGACACAACAAAGAAAGAAAACTTCAAGCCAATATCACTGATGAACATAGACGCTAAAATCCTCAACAAAATATTGGCAAACCGCATCCAACAAGACATTAAAAAGATCCTACACCATGACCAAGTGGGATTCATCCCAGGGATGCAAGGATGGTACAATATTCACAAATCAGTAAATGTAATACATCACATAGACAAAAGCAAAAATAAAAATCACATGATCATACCAATAGATGCAGAAAAAACATTTGATAAGGTACAGCACCCATTTATGATAAAAACACTTAGCAAAGTGGGAATAGAGGGAGCATTCCTCAACATAATAAAGGCCATATATGAGAAACCTACAGCCAACATCATACTCAATGGGAAAAAACTAAAATCTTTTCCACTAAGATCAGGAACAAGGCAAGGCTATCCACTTTACCACTTCTACTCAATGTAGTATTGGAAGTTTTAGCCACAGCAATCAGACAAGAAAAGGAAATAAAAGGCATCCAGATCGGAAAGGAGAAAACAAAACTGTCACTGTTTTCAGATGACATGATAGTGTACAAAGAAAATCCTATAGACCCAGCCAAAAAACTCCTTGATCTAATAAGTGAATTTGGCAAAACTGCGGGATACAAAGTCAATATCCAGAAATCAAAGACATTTTTGTACACCAAGAATGAAACAGCAGAAGCAGAAATCAAGAAAAAAATCCCATTTGATATAGCAAAAAGAAATATAAAATACCTAGGAATAAACCTAACCAAAGAGGTAAAAGACCTATATTCAGAAAACTACATAACACTGAAGGAAGAAATCAAGGAAGACACAAACACATGGAAACATATACTGTGTTCATGGATTGGAAGTATTAACATCATCAAAATGTTCATACTACCCAAAGCAATTTACACATTCAATGCCATGCCTATTAAAGTACCAGTGGCATATTTCACAGACATAGAACAAACACTTCAAAAATTTATATGGAACCATAAATTATTCCAAATAGCTGCTGCAATTTTGAGAAAGAAGAGTAAAGTAGGAGGGATCACAATACGTGATATTAAACTGTATTACAAGGCCACTGTAATCAAAACAACCTGGTACTGGCATAAAAACATGCAAACAGACCAATGGAACAGGACAGAGAGCCCAGAAATAAACCCAAGTCTCTATGGTCAATTAATATTTGACAAAGGAGGCAGCAACATAAAATGGAGTAAAAATAGCCTCTTCAACAAATGGTGTTGGGAGAACTGGACAGCCACATGCAAAAAAAATGAAACTTGAACACCAACTTACACCATACACAAAAATAAATTCAAGTAGATAAAAGATTTAAATATAAGCCATGAGACCATTAAAGTCCTAGAGGAGAACATAGGCAGGAAAATATCAGATATTTCATGAAGAAACTTTTTTACTGACATGTCCCCTAGAGGAAGGGACATAAAGGAAAGAATAAACAAATGGGATCTCATCAAAATAAAGTGCTTCTTCATGGCTAAGGAAAACAGTATTAAAATAAAAAGAGAACCAATTGTGTGGGAAAACATATTTGCCAATGATACCTCAGACAAGGGTTTAATCTCCAAAATATATAAAGAACTTATATGACTCCACTCTAAGAAGACAAGCAACCCAATTAAAAAGTGGGCAAAGGACTTGAACAGACACTTCTCCAAGGAGGACACACACAGGATCCAGAGACACATGAAAAGATCCTCAGTATCGCTAGACATCAGAGAGATGCAAATTAAAACCACAATGAGATACCACTTCATACCAGTCAGAATGGCCATCATAAACAAAGCAACAAACAACAAGTGTTGGAGAGGTTGTGGAGAAAAGGGAACCCTAGTGCACTGTTGGTGGGACTGCAGACTAGTACAACCACAATGGAAAACAGTATGGAATTTTCTCAGAAAATGAAAAATGGATCTGCCTTTTGACCCAGCAATTCCACTGCTGGGTTTATATCCTAAGAACCCTGAAACACTAGTCCAAAAGAACCTATGCACCCCAATGTTCATAGCAGCATAATTTACAATAGCCAAGTGCTGGAAGCAACCTAGGTGCCCATCAGTAAATGAATGGATCAAAAAACTGTGGTACATTTATACAATGGAATTATATGCAGCAGAAAGAAAGAAGGAGCTCCTACCCTTTGCAACAGCATAGGTGGAACTGGAAAGCATTATGCTAAGTGAAGTAAGCCAGGTAGTGAAAGACAAATACTGTATGATCTCACCTTTAACAGGAACCTAAACAACAAAACAAACAAGCAAAATATAACCAAAGGCACTGAAATAGAGGACAGGCTGACAGTGACCAGAGGCGAGAGGGGAGGGAATTTTAGGGGAATTTCAGGGGAGAATGGGAAGGGTTTACAGGAAAAAATATAAAGGACACATGGACAAAAACTAGTGGCATTGTAAATGGGGGGGGAGATAGGGAGGGATGTGGGTGGGCAGGGATGGGAGTAAAGGACAGAAAACTGTACTTGAACAATGATTAAAATAAAATGTAAAAAATATGAATATACTTTAAACAGAGTAACTTCATTTTTAGTAATTTTCTAAGAAGACAGTCACAAAACTGCACAAAAATATATACTTCAGTGAATTTATAAAACTGGTCAAAATCTTTAGTTTCTTTTTTATGTTTTTGTGCATTAATCTGAATTCCCCCTATATCAACTAATGTTTATTGAGTGCCTACTCACAAATAACAAGTATTATGATAAATGCTGGGGATTCAATGAAAAAGACAGACTCAGCTCAGCCCTTGACTTTGGAGAGTTTTGTTTTTTCAACTTTAAATATGAGAATAAAGCAATATAATTAATTAAACGTTGGCAAATAGTTTTAAAGGATTAACTAAAGCTTTAAGTTGTTCATAGATTATTGATACTGTTAAACTTATAAAAAGTCTCTGCAAACTATGATCAGTAGATTTCTATAGGACTTTGTGTTACAATTACATATTTTATATAATGCCTATTTCTCTCCCAAATTATAAGATCTCTTAAGACATTAACCATTCTCACTGTTTTGCCCAGAATTTCTGTATCAAAAATATTTAGTAGGTGTATGCCTTGGGGATGAGATAAAAACTGAAAAAAAACCACTTTGATTTAAAAACAAATGACTATTTTTAATTATTATGTATTTTTTATCTTTTTTATTATGGACACTATTATAGGTGTCCCCCATGTTTACCGCTTTTCTCCCCCTCCAGCCAGCCTCCCGAACCCCGGGCTTTACTATGTTGTTGTCTGCGTCCATGGACTATGCACATATGAATATGTGAGGGTGGATCTCCCCATAAAACAGAATTAATTTTTGGAGGGTGGGCTCCTTGTAGTACAGGGTTTCCCACTAGGTGAGTGTTCTAGGAACCCACCTGTATCAGTGTACCAGCTGACATTGTTGAGAGAGGCTGTGTTTGGCTTCAGTGAATTTTTTTTAAGACTTTCAATACATTTGCTTATTTCATGATGGATGATTTACAAATGGACCTGCCCACACGACACTGAGTGTTCAGCAGTTTTTGACCAAAAATGGCATGACCTCATGCCCCACATCCCTTATTTACCTAATTGCACCCTGAGCAACTGTTTGTTTGTTTGTTTGTTTGTTTTTTCCAGATGAAAAAAGTCCTCAAAGGGCCGTCCATTTTGCTCATGTGGAAGAGGTGAAACAATAAATGGCAGAAGCACTAAAGGGCATCAAAATCGACGAGTTCAAAAACTGTTTTGAGTAGTGGAAAAAACTTTTCAGCAGGTGAATTGCATCAAATGGAGAGTACTTTGAAGGCGACTGAAATTTAAACATGTAAGAATAAATATACAATTTTTTATAAAAAATTTCAGGTATATGTGGGATGCCCCTCATACGGTCTTTGGCTAATCTCTGCTAGTTCCTCCCAGCCCTCTTCCCTCTGAGCTCTGTTAATCTCCTCCATGTCTCCATGCCTCTGGTTTTATTTTGTTTGTCAGTTTATTTTGTTCATTAGATTGTACACATGAGTGAGATCATATGGTATTTGTCTTTCTTTGGCTAGCTTATTTCACTTAGCACAATAATCCCCAGGTCCATCAATGTTGTCACAGAGTAAGAGTTCTTTTCTTTTTATAGCTGCGAAGTATTCTATTACGTAAAGGTGCCATGTCTTATTTTTTTTTTGTATTATTGAATCCAGAGAGAGAGAAAGTGGAAGGGATAGAGAGAGAGAAACATCGATGTGAGAGCAACATCCATTGGTTGCCTTGAATTCTTCCCATTCATGTCCCAACCCGGGACCAAACCTGCAACCTTGACCAAGATACGTACCTTGACCTGGACTCGAACCTGTGACTTTTCAATTCAGGAGAGGATGCTTCAAACAACTGAGCTACACCATCCAGACTACACTACATCTTTTTAATCCACTCGTCTATTGATGAACACTTGGGCTGTTTCCAGATTTTGGCTATTGTAAATAATACTGCTATGAACATAGGGGTGCATATATTCTTTCTCATTCGTGTTTTGAGAGTAAAAAAAAAGACTGTTAGAAAGAAAACTGGCTAGAAAATGTGTTCTACTTTCAAACTTGTAATCTTAGCCTAACAAATCTAACTAGCAATCCAATTTTACACATTAAAAGCTAATTTTAATCGTAATATGGATTGATGGAGGCATAGATGGGTAGTGATGTGATGTGCTAATTGTAGAATCTAAGTGGTGGCAATGTGGGTATTCACTGAAAAATTCTTTCAATACCTTTGTGTGTCTGAAGTTTGCAAATTTTCATAATAAAATGTTTGGAAGAAAAACTTAAAAAATAAAAAAGTAATCTTGAAAAATAGTAATTCTGATTTTACTTCTGTATTAACTTAGCTCCAGACAAGTACCTATCAACTACAAGTCCTTTACCCTGGATTCTGTTGTCACTTAGTTCTCCCTCTTAAAAAAATTAAGAAACCTTAACTTTGTGGCTAAGGTTACAATTTATGGTCTTGGGTGGCCTATATTGTTCATTTCCCAGGTTCTGTTGATTATCTTGAATGGGGATGACATTTTCAGTTGACTTTTAATTCTGAGAACATATTGGTGAGGTCAAAAGATCTTAGCCTTGGCTAGCATACTACTTAGGGAATAGTTTTGGTAAGTAATTTCTATTGAATATATTGTTTCTATTCAATTTTCTCTGCACAATGCTGGCTGGAAGTTTTACAGTCTAAGGAGAACAATGGTATGATGCCCCATGGTATGGGCATTTGGCCTCTGGTGTTTATCCTTTCATTAATAATCAACAGGCCTCTGCATTTCAAGGCAGTGGAGAAGTACTTTTAAACTCTTTTTAAAAGTTAAAGTGTAACCTAACAAGAATCTCCCAGTGAAGGGCAGGGTAGCACCACCTGCACACTTCCTATGGAATATGGTTATAATGTACCCCTCTAGCGGCAGAAGAGGATTTCTAGTTAACCATTTCAGGCCAAATTAATGTAGAATTTATACACATATTTGTGTATCAGTGCATAGGTATGTACAAATGAGCGATCATTTATATGAAGCAGTATATAGCTATAGCCAGTCTGCATGGATTTCTGCATTCTGAACATGTGCTTCCTATTTTGAGACCTAGTGAACCAACCATGTTCCTCTGGGAATCAGTAAGTAAAATTGTCAGAAAGCTTCACAGCAAGTATGTTGATTGATTGAACTACAGTAAATCCTCTTCGTTTTTTCTCCGTTATTTCTGGCCATTTTATGGTCTGGGAAAGAAAGATGCTTTCTCTAGGAGTTCTGCTGTGCATCTCTCTGCACTTGGCACCAAGTTAATTTGACTATCACAGGAGGAGTCTTGCTGCTTTATTGGGGAGGAATTCTTTCTACTCAAAGGGCCATTATTAGACACAAGGAGTTGCTTTGATCTTGCACCTTAATAAATCTCTTTTCTATTGATGATAGAAATATTGAACCCTTTTGAGAGATAATTTTGTAATATTTATAAAAATTATATATACATATATATACACACACATTATGACCAGTCAATTCTGTTTTTAGAATTCTGACCTATAAGAATATGAGCATGTGTGAATAATTAGAGGTGTGATCAAGAATTTTCATTCTGTCTTTTTGTGATTGCAAAAAAGGGAGAAAACTCAATATAAATGCCTATCACTAGAGGGATGAATAAATATATTTTGTTACATCATAATGTAGACAATCATACAAATCTTAAAATGGGAATTAAAAAGATATACATGAACTGAGTGGGAAAGCTGTACATACTGATATGTTGTAAAATGAAAAAGGGGTTTAAAAATAATATGTATCTACTAAAAAAATACTAGTTCTAATGAACAAGTTTAGCAAGACCTCAGGATACAAATTTAATATACAAAAATAAGTTGCATTTCTAGACAGTGTCAATGAGTGATCCAAATATGAATTTAAGAAAACAATTCAATTACAATGGAATCAAAAAGAATAAAATTACTTGAGAACAAATGTACCCAAAGTAGGTCAAGACTGGTGCATTAAAACCTATAAAATATAGTTGAAAAGTTGAAATCTAAATAAATGGAAAATAGCCCATATTCAGGAATTGGAAGAGTTAATGTTAAAATAGCAATATTCCTCACATTGGTCTACAGATTCAATATAATCCTTATCAAACTACCAGTGGCTTTTTTTGTTAGAAATTGGCAAGTTGATCCTAAAATTCATATAGAAAAATAAGAAATCCAGAAGAACCAAAAATATTTAAAAAGGGAATCAAATTGGAGAACTCACACTTTTTTACTTTAAAACTTACTGCTGAACTGTAGTAATCAAGACACTATGGTGCTGGAAGAAAGATAGACATAGAGATCAATAGAGCATAATTGAAAGAAGCCCTTATATTGGTAGTCAATTGATTTTCAACAAGGTACCAAGACAATTTAACATGGGGAAATACTCCTTTATACAAATGGTTCTGTACCCTATTATCACATCAAATGCAAAATTTAAATCAAAAGGGATTAATGAGAGGAGAGTATAAGAGCTAAAACATAAACTATTAGAAGAAAACATAGGAGCAATTCAAAGCCTTGAATTAGTTAATGATGTCTCAGATATGAGACCAAAAATATAAGCCATTAAATAAAAACAGTAGGTTGGATTACATCAAAATAGAAAACTTTTGTTTCAAACAACACCACCTATAAATTGAAAAAACAACCCACAGGCTGAGAGGGGATATTTGCAAATGATGTCCCTAATAAGGACTTTGTATCCAGAATATATAAGGAATTCTTTTAAAAAGATGTTTAAATTATTTATTTATTATCAGGCATTGTGCTAAACACTTTATTTTTTAAATAATTTTTTTCTTTTTTTCAAAGATTTTATTTATTTTTAGCAAGAGGGAAAAGAAGGGAGAAAGAGATGGAGAGAAACATCAATGTGTGGTTACCTCTTGCATGCCCCCAACTGGGGACCCGGTCTGCAACCCAGGTATGTGCCCTGCCTGGGAATTGAACTAGTGACCTTTCAGTTTGCAGGCTGGCTCTCAACCCACTAAGCCACACCAGACAGGACTATTTTTTCAATTACAGTTGACATGAAATGTTATATTAGATTCAGGTGTATAACATAGTGGTTGGCTATTTATATAACTTATGAAATAATCACCCCAATAAATCTAGCACTCATTTGACACCATACATAATTACTACAATATTATTGACTATATTCTCTATGCTGTACTTTACTTCCCTGTGACTATTTTTATAAGTGGCAATTTGCATTCTTAATCCTTTCCCTTTTTTTACCCATCCTCCTAACTGTCCTTCCATCTGGCAACCATCAAAATATTCTGTGTATATATGAGTTTGTTTCTATTTTGTCTGTTCATTCTATTGTTTTTTAGGTCCACATATAAGTATAACCATATGGTATTTGTCTTTCTCTCTGTGACTTATTTCACTTAGCATAATATGCTTTAGGTCCATTCATGTTGCTGCAAATGGCAAGATTTCACTCTTTTTCACAGCTGACAAATATTTTTTGTTGTATATATCTACCATCTCTTTATTCTTTCACCTATCACTGGATACTTAGGTTGCTTACATATCTTGGCTATTTTAAAAAATTCTGCAATGAACATAAGGATACATAGGTCTTTTTAAATTAGAGTTTTGTGTTTCTTCAAATATATACCCAAAAGTGGAATTGTGGGGTCCTTCTTTGTCTCTTGTTATAGCCTTTGTTTTTAAACCTATTTTGTCTGACATAAATATTGCTACCCCAGTTTTTTGTTTCCATTTGCATGAAATATATTTTTCCATCCATTTATTTTCAATCTGTGGGTGTCTTTGATCTGAAGTGAATCTCATGTAGGCAGCATATGTATGGATCGTGTTTTATCTCTCAGCTATCCTCTGTATTTTGATTGAAGCATTTACTACATTTACATTTATAGTAATTATTGATAGGTATGTAGTTGTTACTTTATTATTCTTATTTTTCTTCTTCTTTTCAAACAAATCTCCTGAACATTTCTTGTAATATTGGTTCTGTGGTGATGAACTCTTTTAGCTTTTTCTTGTCTGGGAAGCTCTTTGTTTACCTTTTGACTCTAAATGATGGTCTTTGGGTAGAGTAATCTTATTTGTAGGTCCGTGCTTTTATCACTCTGAGTATTTCCTGCCTATCCTTTCTGGTCTGTGAAGACTTTGGTGGGAAATCAGCTGATGGCCTTATAGGAACTCCCTTATAGGTAACTAGCTGCTTTTCTCTTGCTGCTTTTAAGATTCTCTCTTTATCTTTAACCTTTGGTATTTTAATTATGATGTGTCATGGTGTGGACCTCTTTACTTTGTTTGGACTATGTGCTTTCTGGACTTGTATGTATATTTCTTTCTTCAGGTTTGGGGAGTCTTCTGTCATGACTTTTTCAAATAGGTTCTCAATCCCTTGCTCTTTCTTTTCTCTGTGTTCCCATGATGTAAATACTGATTTGCTTGATGAAGTTTCACAGGTCCCTTAAACTATCCTTATTTTTAAAAAAAAAAATTGTTGTTTTGATTGGGTGTTTTCTGCTACTTTGTCCTCTAAAGTTCTGATTTGATATTCTATTTCATCTAACCTGTTGATGCCCTCTAGTACATTCTTCATATCAATCATTGTATTCTTCATTTATGACTGGTTCTTTATGTTTTCTATTTCCTTTTTCTTCATTTGGGACATGTTTCTTTGTCTTCCCATTTCAGCTGCCTCCCTGTATTTGTTTCTGTTTGTTAGGTAGACTTGCTATATTTCCCAGGATTGGTAGAGTGACCTTATGTAGTAAGTATCCTATGGGGCCCAGTGGTGCAGTCTTCCTGGTTACCTGAGCCAGGTGTTCCAGGTGTGTCCCCTTGTGTTGATTGTGTCTTTCTGTTGTAGTTGAGCCTTGATTGCTGTTGGCACATTAATGGAGAGATTGACCTTTGGCTGATTGGCTGTGAGGACTGGCCATTACTGTAGTAGAGAACCTGTTGTGCAGAGACTGACACAACAGAACAGGATTTAGTTTAGTAGTGAGGCTCTCTGTGTCTGATGAGTTTGCCCATTTAGTTTTTCATTTGTGGAGGAGGTTGGGTGGTGCTCTGGTGTGATCTTGGGCTGGCCACCAGGTGTGTTGGTTCTGGGGAATCTTGAGAGGGACTCTGGTGCAGGCCAAAATCAGCCGCTGCCTTTGCTCTGCCTGGGGCCATGTGGTATGAACTACCAAGTGATCTGCAGATGGTTGCTGCTTGTGCTGGGCTTGGAGGTATGTGGAAGAGGCTAAGCTGAGAATTAAGGCTGGCTGCCACTAGCGTCAGGCTTGGGACAACTTAGCTAGAGGTATGGGGTGTGCTGAGGCCATATGCAGCTTGTTTGGGGTTCATGAACTATTGTAAGATTTTAGAAAAGTCAACAGCGCGAGCCAAGGCCAATCATTTGTAGCAAAAATCCTGGTCTTGGGGAAATGGCTTGGGGAACCCCAAAAGTTGGGTCAGGTGGGAACACAGGGAATCACCAGGATTGCAGGGACAGCAGTGTTAGGTAAGTTGATGTAGACTCAGATAATGTGCCCACCTGTGCCTGCAGGAGGAGGGCTCAGTAAAGGAACAATGACTTCTTCCAGCACTTTTCTCTGTGAGGGATCCTCCCCTTGAGCCCTTGCTCTGAAACCGTACAATCTAGTTCTTACCCATATATCTCTCGTGCTTTTCTAGCTGCTGCTTCAGTACTGGAGCTCAGAATGAGTGAGTCTGAGTGACTCCAAGCACAGGTCCTTTAAGAGGAGCATCTGGATCTCCAGAAGTTCTCTGTCTCACTCAGCCACAACCCTGCTGGTTTTCACAGCCAGAAGTTATGGGGACTTCCTTCATGGCACTGGAACTCTGGGGTGGGAGTTCTAGTGTGAGGTGGGATCCATGGCTCCTCAGGAGAACCTTTGCAGCAGAGCTATACTCCCCACCACTGTGGGAATGGGAGAAGCTCATTCTACACCTTTGCCCCTTCTACCTGTCTCATTGTGGCTTCTTTATGTCCTTGGTTATAGGAGTTCTGTTCAACTAGACTTTAGGTAGTTCTCAACGATGGTTGTTCTGTTGTTCATTTACATATTCCACCATCTTGACCAGAAGTGAAGAAATTTATTTAAGAGAATAAATAACCCAATTAAAGCTTGTCCAAGGATTTGAATAGACATATTCCAAAAATGATGTAAGAATCATTAATCTGTGTGTGAGTGGATACACAACATCATTACTCACTAAGGAAACATACATCAAAATCCCTGTGAATTACCATTTCATTAATCACTAGAATGGCTAAAATAAAAAAGACAGGGGATAGCAAGTATTGATGAGAATATGAAGAAATCAGAACACTCATGCTGCTGGCAGGGATGTTAAACTGTGCAGCCACTTCAGAAAAAAAAGGTAGCTTATCAAAATGTACAATACGAGCCCTGGCTGGCATAGCTCAGTGGATTGAGTGCAAGTTGTGAACCAAAGGGTCACAGGTTCGATTCCCAGTCAGGGCACATGCCTGTGTTGTGAGAGTCAACCACACATTGATGTTTCTCTCTCTCTCTTTCTTTCTCCCTTCCCCTCTCTAAAAAAAATAAATAAAATCTTAAAAAAATGTACAATACAGAGTTACCATAAAATCCAGAAATTCTACTATGGATCTACTCCAGAGAAATGAAAACCTATGTCCACAAAAAAACTTGTAAGTTTTTTTTAGTCACATTATTTATAAGAGTCCAAAAGTGGAAACAACTCAAATGTTCATTAACATGCTAAGCAAAATATGTTAAATCCATACAATGGAAAACTATTGGACAATAAAAGGAATGAGGTATTGATACATGCAACCCTGTGGGTAAGCTTCCAAAGCATTATTCTAAGTGAAAGAAGTCAGACTCAAAGACCACATTTTATATGATTTCATTCACATGAAGTGTTCAGAATAGGCAAATCCATATAGAGACAGAAAATAAAGTTGTAATTATCTAGCCATAGAGTGGGGAAAGGAAGAGGTGATGTTACTGGGCATGAAGTTTCTTCTTCAGGAGTGAAATATGTTCTAAAATTAGAATGTTATGATGGTTGAATAAAACTGTAAAATCACCAAATACCAATGTTTTTATTTTTTAATTTTTTTTATTGTTTAATTACAGCTATCCCCATTCCCCCCCTCCCATTTTCTCCCTCACTCTACTCACCCCTACCTCCCACAGTCATTCCCCCCCATTGTCTTTGTCCATGGGGCCTTTATATATGTTCCTTGACTTGACCCTTCCTCTTCTTTCCCCTGTTAGCCCCCTCACCCCTCCCCTCTGGTCACTGTCAGTTTGTTCTTTATTTCCATGTCTCTGGTTATATTTTGCTCCCTTGTTTGTTTTGTTGATTAGGTTCCACTTATAGGTGAGATCATATGGTATTTGTCCTTCACTGCCTGGCTTATTTCACTTAGCATAATGCTCTCCAGTTCTATCCATGCTGTTGTGTAGGATACAAATTCCTTCTTTCTTTTTGCTGTGTAGTATTACATTGTGTAAATGTACCATAGTTTTTTGATCCGGTCATTTACTGATGGGCACTCAGGGCTGTTTCCAGCACTTGGCTATTATAAATTGCACTGCTATGAACATTGGGGTGCACAGGTTCTTTTGAATTGGTGTTTCAGGATTCTACGGGTATAATCCCAGCAGTGAAATTACTGGATCAAAAGGCAGTTCCATTTTTAGTTTTCTGTGAAAATTCCATACTGTTTTCCACAGTGGCTGCACCATTCTGCATTCCCACCAACAGTGCACTATGGTTCCCTTTTCTTGACAGCCTTGCCAGCACTTGCTGTTTGTTGATTGTTTATGGTGGCCATTCTGACTGGTGTGAAATGGTATCTCATTGTGGTTTTAATTGGTATGTCTCCAATGGCTAAAAAACCAATGGTTTTAAAAATGGATAAATGTTATGATATAAAGCTGTTTAAATGTTATGTATGGTAGGATTCTACTTTTGTTTAAAAATACATACACATCTGTCTAATACATACATATCTATTTAAGTAAACTTAAAAATATGGGGCAACACATTCTAAGTACATTGTTAATGAGTTTCCTCTGGGAGGGAAGGAAGAGAGATTGGGAAGAAGTGTTCAAACCCTACTTTATTCAGTTTTCATTCACTTAAAAAGACTGTAACACACAAATTGATTTAGTACTTTTTTAAAATAAAAAAGAATTCATTATAAATAAACAAATGATGGATCACTGTAACGCATTGTGTTTGCAGCTCTCAGTGATATAATCTGGTTTTTTTTTTTTTTTTTTTTGGTTAATCAAATGACAGACTAAGTGCTGGAGATGAGTAATATTATCTACAGTTTTAAAGACCTACATCTAGTTGATAAAACTGTACAAAGATGTATTTATGACCTGAACTCTGTTTCTCTCTTAAAATATCATCATTTATAACCATTTATGTTATTTAGTAGCATGTGTAAAGGTAGTATCATCTTTTCTGCATCTCAGTGTTTAAAATATCTGTTCTTTATGATATTAAGTATAATAAACCTTAAGTCTGTTTTCTCTTTAACATAGATTAACAACCACAGTGGTTCTTGGATGCCTGGTGGTTGTACCAAACACAACCCCAGCATACTGACTTTACCTCTTTACTATAAATGTTTCCTATTCCTCTAACATCCCCCCACCACCATTTTTGGATAACATGATTTATTTATCCATACAATAGTTACTTATCTAGATATTTATCTGAATAAGCAACCAATAGTTGGTTGTCGATAGCAACAGCAAGAGTTCCAAGTAATAGAAATGGGTGAGATTCATTTTATAAGTTTAATTTGTAGTAAGTACATTGAAGAGTATTTAGGCACAGTTCACAACTATTTTTCAGTAGCTTATTTGGAAAATAATTAAATTAGACTTTATAATATGAACTGGGTTCACTTCAGGCAGATGAATTGCACATAATACATATGCCATCCTCTCTCTGGTAAGTGGTTTTCTATGTAACAACAGCTGTTTGTTACATTTGAAAAGAGATGGTATTTTACAATATTAAAGATATTTGATATAAACAAAATATATAGTCTTCTGGAATTGAAATTTGACAAATAAAGCATGAGAATCAAGACTTTTTTAATATGCTTTTTAATATTTTAAAATGTATTTCCATTAGCATAGGCGTTTTTCATGCATACACTCATTCATGTCATGTTTATTGAGTTGTTGCTAGGTTTCAGGCACTCTAATTAGGTGATGTGGGAAGGAAAATGAGTAGGACATAGTCTCTGCCTTCAAATACTCACACAGCCCAAGTAAAAAGATAATTTTTTTTTTTAAAGATTTTATTTATTTATTTTTTGAGAGGGAAGGGAGGGAGAGAGAGAGAGAGAGAGAGAGAGAGAGAGAGAGAGAGAGAGAGAGAGAGAGAGAGAGAGAGAGAGAGACATCAATGTGCGGTTGCTGGGGGTTATGGCCTGCAACCCAGGCATGTACCCTGGCTGGGAATCGAACCTGGGACACTTTGGTTCCCAGCCCGCGCTCAATCCACTGAGCTACGCCAGCCAGGGCTGTAAAAAGATAATCTTAATAAATGAGTAATTACAATAGAAAGTGAAATTAAGAAGCACAAAGGTAACAGCTGAGCAGTAATTTAAAAAGACATGGACACAAACTGTTCAATTGTCGTACATAAAAGGGAAAAGCACTAAATCAGTTTTTATTAACTCAATAAAAATTGATTTCTATTGTGGCATGAATCTTGAAATCATTGATGAAAAACTATAACATCGCAAATTACTTCAAGTTGGATCTTAAAATGCTAACACATTTTAAAAGGAGATATATCATTAAAAACTACAAAAAATTAAATTCTATTTTAAAAATCCAATGCTATTGCCTCATAAGGAAAAGCAATGTGAATACTTTCTATTTTCCCTTTTATTTCCCCAGATTTTGAAACACTCAAAGTGATTGAGCATTGAAGTTGACTTTGAAGAAGAGTTTAGACAGAACTTGACATTTTTTACAGGTAGCTCATGAAAACACCTCATGTTACACAATTACCTGTATTTGATTGTCTGATTTCCCAAACCCCTTTCACTTTCACCCAAAATAGGATATAAACACCTTGCCAGCAGGATCCTTGGTTCATGCCTCCCTGGATGCTCTTTACCATTTGAGTTATAATTATTTGTACACACATGTTAGCTCCTAGTCCAGATTATAAGCTTCTTGATGACAGGGACTCTGCCTATTTATAATTACATCCACCACAGAGTCCAGCTCAGTTGCTTGTACAAACAGGTGCTCAGCACTAATGGCATGCATAAATGATCTGCTACCACTCCAGGAAACAAACTACTGAAATTTACATTCCTGTCACTGACAAACCTTGACTTAGAGAATGTTTCTCTTAAGTTCTTGGGAAAAGTTAATCAGAATCTAAATCTACCATGTCACTTCCTTTATATAGTCCAGTACAACTGTTCTTCTGGGTCCATAAAAGTGTCTGGGATATTTGCCAGAATGTATTACTTTAAAACTTAGTTTCAGTGCTTTAGAAATTGTTTTTCCTTTTAATACTTTCCCAATAATTAGGATTTCCTGCCATCAAGTAGCACCAACAAATATAGACCCTTAAAAAGACATATTCCTTGAGATCCAGACTCTAGGTTTAAAAATAACTTAAAATAATCAACTAAGACTAAATAACACTAAAATACACATAATTAAAGACATTTGAAGAGACAATGGAGTATTTTGGGATTTATTCACTTTCTACATTTCATCAAGTCTGAGATGTGTCTGATTTTAACTGGCACTGTCCTTTTATGTACATTAAGAAGGAAAAGACATTGCCAATTACACAATAATATTATACTTTCCTATCTTTTAGGATATCCTCCATCTAGTTAATTGTCACATTTATCACCTCTCATATTTATCTTTTTTGAGCATCTAATGTATAATATAGTGGCTACAGTTGATGAGAACGTATTATGTGATTAAATTTGCTGAGTATAGAACTTATGGGTTCTCACCAAATTTTTTAAAAACTTTATAATTATGAAAAAGTTTTTTTGTAATTATTAGACACAGATATTTATAATATATTATACTGCTCTGTTTCCATGCCTTTGTGGGTATATGGTAACTTTTTATTCAATGCTGAATCATAACACAATCTTTTTGAGGGCATTTTGTGGCAATTAAACTCAACCACGAGTACTCAAAATCCTCAAAATTATTAAAAGTAAAACAAATAGGCACTATCAAGCTACAAAATAAATAGCTATTACCAAGTTTGTACATGCTTCACCTTAAGTAACGTTGAGAATGCTACCAGAATAACCTCAACTTTAAGTGATTGATGCTGATTTCAGAGATCATTTATCATTTTATTGCAAAAGAATTTGAACTGAGGATCCATGAAATACAGTATCTTGAACTTTTCCTGTGTTAATTAGATTTGAATTTTTAGTTGATAATCAAAAGAACTTCTCTGAGCTTTGAGTTCCTTTTCCCTCAGCACTGTTTATTTTTACAGTCCTTTTGAGATCCCTTATTTCCAACCTAATCAAAAAAGGTGTTTAATTTTCTTTCTCAGTACTGCTGCTGACTGGAAAAAATTTACAATACAGCCTCTGGCCCCCCCGTTTTTTCAGTTCTTGAGGATACAGAAGAGATAAAGAGACAAGCTCACAGAGCACGGAACTTAAAAGTTCTATGGCTAGATTCTTTCCAATCACAGGAAGTAATTTCCAATTTTGTTCTTTAAAAGAGTAAAACATGGGCCCCAGCCCCCAAATCATCCTCTAGTTGTGATTACATGTTACCTTTCATGTCTTAGCAGCATTCTAAAATGAACTTGACTTCTGGGACTTTTCTTCCTTGGCCAGCTGGAGAACATGGTCATCATCTTTCTCATTTGGTTGAAGGTTTATGAGAATCTGAAAATAATTCCCACAGGAGATTTCACTTTCTTTAATCATGGATCAAGTGATTCCAGTATAGCTACAGCATAAAGATTGGAGAAAGGTTACATACTATTGAGAGCTCTTTCTGGGAAAGACATTTAAAACACAACTGAATATCCCAAGCTGAATACCCTAAACTGAAAAAACTATTTTATTCTATTCTCTTCAAGTACTGTGTGCTCGCTCTTGGAGTTTGAAGGCAATTACCATTAATTCAGTTCTTCAAGCCAGAAACCAGAAATATTCAAAGACTTTCTCCATCAAAGCCCTTATTCTGTCTTTGATTATTTGCTTGTCTCTTTTTGTTATGGACTGAACATGGACTCAAAATTCATAAGTTAATATTCTAACCCCCAATGTGATGGTATTTGGAGGTGGGGACTTTGAGAGGAAGTTAAGTCATGAGAATGAAGCCTTTACGAATGGGGTAAGTGATCTCACAAAAGAATTCAGAGAGCTGTCTCCTTTCCTCTGCCATCTGAAACACAGAGGAGGGCCCTCACCAGAACCTGACTATGCCTATGCTGGCACCCTGCTCTTGGATGTCTACCCTCCATAACTGTAAGGAAAAAATTTCTGTTGTTTGTAAGCCATGCAATTATCTAATTTTGTTGTAGCAGCTTGAATGGACAAAGACACCTGCTCTAGACTTTGGGCCTTGATACAATAGAGACTACGATTATTCTGTTTATCTTTGCAACCCCATTTCCTGGTGCATAGCATATGTGTTAAATTACGAATGTAAATGAGAATCAATTTATTTACCTTGTGTCTTATGAGAATGAACCCACTTATTAGTAGTTAAGGACTGAGATTGGAGGGAAGCTTAGATTTCAATCTCCTGGATTTTTTTAGATTTTATTTGTGCTTATTTTGTACCCTAATAGGGCAAATCCATGAAGATGTCTAGTAAGTGCTTAAGCTACTCATAAATATAGAGAATTTTAAAATTAAAAGGCAACTTAGAAATCAGTTCAGTCTCAATACCAGCCCAAAGAAGGCATTTATTATTTGAAATTTTAAAACTAAGAAACAGTGAGGCACTAGAGCTGAGTTAAGTTTCCTTTGTGTGTCCCTGTTGGTGGGAAAGAGTCAAGTGTGTCTAACAGAACATCTTTATAAATAAATAAAAAAAATGTTGGACAGAACTTGCTTTTTTGATAAAAAGCTAACAAAAAA
This sequence comes from Phyllostomus discolor, assembly GCF_004126475.2. Taxonomy (NCBI): domain Eukaryota; kingdom Metazoa; phylum Chordata; class Mammalia; order Chiroptera; family Phyllostomidae; genus Phyllostomus; species Phyllostomus discolor. The sequence continues at coordinate 127,009,934 of NC_040906.2, read as the reverse complement.
TATTTGGCTCAAACTTTGTCTGGCAAAGCTAATATATTATGGACATTTTGACATGAAATTCAAAGACTATTTAAGTCCAGGTTTCTTTGGAGGATAAAAAGCACTTTTGAGGATATTGAAAGATATAATAGATGAAGTGGGAGGAAAAAGTTATGGAAAGTTAAGTCTTTCATTTGTTACTTTTGACAAGCTAAACCCAAGCAATAAGAGGCAAGGTAGTATTCTAATAAAGCATGCTGCATTGCATATAATTGAGTTAATCTGTTCTCATCTCCAGCACATCAAGCTGCCAAGAATTTTAATAATCACAGTGCACAGGAGGATTAGGGAAGCTCTATACTTTTAAATTGGTTAATGAAGAAAAGTGTTATGAGATATGTTTTCTCAGATGGGAAAAAACTCCCTTTGGTTTGGATATGGTATCTATTTGCTTTTTATTTTTAAATAAATCTTCTAGGAGAACTTCTTGCAATCCTCTAGACCTTCCTCTTTTTTCTTTACTGGCATCATTTATTCACTGAAAATGTCCTTATTAGAAAAAATATATATATTGGAGCAAAGGGACCAAAGGGTGTTCTAAATGTATGAAATCCTTTGTGTCAGATGTGTTAAGTACTTAGACTTTAGTAATCCTGCTGGATAGGTGTAAATATTTCCATTATAGAGATGAAGAGTATGAAGCTCACAGATAGTACTATCTTGCCTAAAGTCAATTGGAAACCAGGATACCATGTGAAACAGCCTGGATTAAATTGCAGGTCTATCTCAACTTCAACTTGACCTTCTTGCTATTCTCTTTTTGTCACGTCTCACTTAGCCCCATAACAAAAAAAATTGTGTTCTAACTCAGATTTTGGCTTGGTGTATGGAAAGTTGTATCTGCAGGATACAATAACATAAAGTAAGTTTTTCTTACTGTTACAAATCACATTTTCCATCATAGCAATAAATTAGAAACAACACTGATCACATGAAAATCATCCTTACTATTTGCCCCAGAACTGCAATCTATTTTAACTTTATCAGAAACTAAATAAAAAGTGATTAACATAAGGAACAATAATATACTATTTATTAAAGGCTTAATTTATTTTTTAGAGAGGGAAAGGGAGAGAGGGAGAGAAACATCACTGTGTGGTTGCTTCTCCAGTACCCCCTAAGGGGACCTGGACAGCAACTCAGTCATGTGCCCTGACTGGATATTGAACTGATGACCCTTTGGTTCACAGGCTGGCACTCAATCCACTGAAGCACACCAGTCAGGGCCAGTAATATACTATGATTAAAGTATGTTTTGAAGGTTAAGGGTTAAATCCAGAGAAACAATATGTCAATAAATGTGAACAACTGGCCCCTAAAGGAATACCATTTGGATTTTAATGTATTTCCTTATGTGCTTGTCCCCTACCATTATCCTATTTTGGAAAAAGAAAAAGAAGGAGAAGAAGGAGGAGAAGGAGGATGAGGAGGAGGAGAAAAGAGGTAGTCTACTTTATTTCTCCCTCACCCCTTATTATTCCTGAAATCCACTGAAACAGTCACTCCACCAGCAAAGACTTTGCTGGGTCTTTGGCATATCAATCAGTTTCAGAGCTAGAGGACACATGCTGTAGTTTATGTATTCATTTCATTATTATATAGCTAACTATCATTTGGTCAGGGTAGAATTTGTTCTTTGAGGGCAGCAAATGATTAAAATACTATTTTAAATAAATCTGAAGAAAGTTAATAAAAAATTCATCAGAAAATTGAAAATAAAGGCCTATATTCTTAATGATAAATTGAAAATCATCTTTCTAATATTGGGAAGCTAGCTATATAACATGTTAATCCATAATATGTAAACTTTTATTCAAAATAAATACATAGATTAAAGACTTATGGAGGCTATCCATTCTAATTGCTTTCTATTTTATTTATTTATTTTTTAAATCTTTTTTTATTGTTGTTCAGGTACAGTTGTTTCAATTGCTTTTTACTTTTAAATTCACGTTTAAAAAACTTATGTGCAATGTAGAAACTATTTAAGCAATTTCTACAACTCAGATAATATTCTAATTTTAAAAGAATGTCTTCTAAACTAAAGTGGCCATATTTCCAGCCTGGATTTCTTTGAGTCAACATTCTATCTAAATTGTAGGAAAACCTATCTTTAGTCTAAAAAAAGAAATCAACTATAATAATGGTTTATACTTAAATAATACTATATGAGTTTATATGAACATATGATAAATATCCATTTTTTCAAGGCAATTGTTAACATATGTTCCCTTAATTTTTTATTTAGCAAAATAAGTCAGAAAATACCATTACATGAAATAATTAAATTAAAGATAGCTCTTCATCATTTTTAGTCATTGACCCATGCAATGTAAACCTTTACACACTCATTATCTTTAGCACCATAATCAATTTTAGAAAACAGTTTTAAAAATCCCTCCAATATTATAAAACTTTAAGGCTGATGCTTAAAGTTGTCTTCTAGATTCCATATAAAATTACTCCTTTGGTTAGTTTGGTTTACTAAACACTGTCACCAAGAAAGGTGGTTTTTATCACCTATAGATAACAACAAAAAAACTTGAAAAATAGCTATGGTTCTTTAGACATGTTGTATTTTATCCTTAAATGTTTGAGAATTGGGTTATATTTAATAGAACAAAGCTACAACTGTATCTCCTTATAGAACTGGCTTACGAAGATTGTTCCTAGTTCTCTAATTTTTGTGGCACCTAAGACTCTAAAAGTAAAAATAGTTTGGGAAATTTTCCAGATCACTAGCTGTGAGGAAAACAAAATCTCTGGTTTGGGCATAATCACATCCTTTTAATCTGTAGTGTGGGTTTTAGAAGGGGTTAATAGTGACCACATCCTCAGCTCCAAATTTGGAACCAATTGAGAGACAGGCACAGGAGTCAGAAAGAAGGAGTCTAAAATATTAGCTTTGGAGGAGATTAAACTGGATAGGAGGATGTGGTACAGGTATGTGGGCACACTGAACTTTCTCACCTTGACTTCTGAATTAAATACACTTATCCACTCTGTTGCTGGCACCAATGGGCCACCACATTTCTCCCTGACAGAACAGTGTATTTTGACGTGGGGGTGGGGAGGGCTGCTGTAACTGGAAGAGGTATTGCTTTAATAGAGAGAGAGCCCAAAATATTGAGCAAACATCATAACACCTTTTCCCAAATTTCCTACTCCAGAAAGATGAATTAGAGGGTGAGGAAAGAAAATACCCAATATACAGTAAAAACTTCTTCCCCACTAAGGTAAAGGGAGGAGTGGAGAACACGTTTTTCCTCCACTCTTAATTTACACATGAGACTGCTACTTTGGTCTTCTCACTCTAGTAGGCAAACAGGCAGAAAAAAAGTATATTAATTGATTCTGAATTTGAGTAGAAATGGGATTGTTGCAGCCAAATGAATGGCTGGAAACTCTGGCAGGGGTGTAGGGTGGGGGTGATCAGGGGTTCTTACTCTATAACCATATTGGGTAGTAGAAGTTAACAGAGAACTATCGCATAGTCCACTGATTTCCTCAGGATTAACGAATTCAGGCTTAGATCACCCGCCAGAAAAAAAACCTAACCAGCAGAGAGGCCAGCTGAAGGTAAGGGAACTAAGAAGTCAACAATGAAGGAAGAAATATCAGTTATAGTTTAGAATAAGTTGCTGAAATTGAGAACTGTAATCTCTGTATTTATGGAATGTGTTTCCCTTCCTTTTCTCTTTCTATTGCAGATTGGGTATGTTTACCATTTTGTCTGAAGGTTGCAGGATACTGAAAAAGCATTGGCAAAGAACTTGTGGGAACGGATATTTCCTGGAACTTCAGGACTCTGGCAACAGGTGCTGGGAACAGTGAACATTCTCTTGTTGATGGCCTTTACTTTGTGGAAAAAAAAACCTATATAAAAATTCTAATAAATATAAGCTGTCCATGTGCCTAAGTATAGAAATTAATACAAGACAGAGCAGAACACAAAAAGAGGTTCTGCATGTTGAAATAATTAATGGGGCATGGAGAATTGTGGGCCTTGATGATTTTTTCATCTTGTTAATCCTTGGTTGTAGCAAACTAACAAATAAAACTAGAAACAAATGGGTGTTTGATATTTTCAGGAAATAGCAATAGACTTTGCTTTATAAAGTTCTGCTGTGTATATAAAAATTCCTAAACATTATTAAAAAGTCACATTATAATTTTAATAATAATCTTTATATACAACAACAAAGAAAATGATTGATTATAGAGGTGCTTGTGTGAAAATGACCTTTCTTCTTAATCAGAGTGCTCCCTTCATTGGGGAACTGGCCTTTTATCATCCTCCTCTTTTGAGGTGTCATTAAATATTCATTTCTAGGATCCAAATAAATAAATGGTACCATCCCCACCAAAAGAAAGGAAACATAAATTAAGTGCAAATGCCTGTGATGGTATATATAAAATGTACTGTCCTGATGAGTTCAGATATTTTAATTCGGTGTTTTGCCTCTAACAAATTCAGTTCAATTGTATATGAATAGTTTTCCTTTCTACAAACTATATCTTTAAATAAACATTTTTTTCCTTTTTCTCTCAGCATGTATAGTCACTTGCATCATTTTTCTTTATTTTTTACTTTTCCTTTCTACTCTTTTTCTCTCTTAAGGAAAATAATTATTCACTTGGGAAAATCTAAGAAAACCCAGACAGGAAAGGAAAATTCCATGAAGCCTAACCAAACATAGAAATTGGAAACCAGAGTGGGCTCTATTCAGAAAAAGATAGAAACCCCTTCCCTGTTGAAGGTTTCAGGACACAAGTAGCTTTGTGAACAATTTTGGAGTAGATGGCAGGAAGACTATGCAGCTAGGCTGGCAATTGTGGTCATACTCATTCCCATGCCAGGAGTCACTCCGACCCACTCCAAAGGGAGTGCTGCCCTAGTGCCCCTCTGGAGTCTTTCACTACCCACAGGAAGTCAGAAGCAGTATGGGTCTAATTCAGTTTTTCTTTTTCTTTTAAGTATGATCTGCCAAATACTATATGTATGTGTTGCAAAAATACTGAACAGAAACAAAATATGATAGCAATTTGTATAATTAAAATCACCTAACAATTTGAACAATTAAAATCACCTAACAATTGTAGGTGATTTTAATTTTTGTTTTGAAAAAATGTTTTTAATTTTTTATAAAATTTTAAATAATATCCATTGCTTTAAAAACCAGAAAAATGCACTGTTAAAAATTAAATGCGGTTCAAGCATACAACTACACCTTTCCTGTTGCCTGGGGAAATCTCAGGGTTTGTGCTACTTTCTGAACACTGTCTTATTATTGTGATAATATGAAGAGCTAAAATAGGTCCATTCTCAGTTATTTGCAAAGAAGCTTTCTGACATTTCCAAATCTGCTTATTTATTTTGTTTATTTTGCAACATTTATTGGAATATATTTTAGAATTGGCATTGCCTCAACTTCTTTTTTTTTTTTTTATTTCAATCATTGTTCAAGTACAGTTTTCTCCCCCCTACTCCCGTTCCAGCCCCTCCACCCAACCCTCCCCCCTTCCCCCCATTACCCCCCACCCCTAGTTTTTGTCCATGTGTCCTCCAAATTTGTTCCTGTAATCCCTACCCATTCCCCCCTGAAATTCCCTCTTCTCTCCCCTCTGGCCACTGTCAGGCTATCCCCTATTTCAGTGTCTTTGGTTATATTTTGCTAGTTTTTTGTTTTGTTTGTTTTGTTGTTTAGATTCCTGTTAAAGGTGATATCATGTGGTATTTGTCTTTCACTGTCTGGCTTGTTTCACTTAGCATAATGCTTTCCAACTCCATCCATGCTGTTGCAAAGGGTATGAGCTCCTTCTTTCTTTCTGCTGCATAGAATTCCATTGTGTAAATGTACCATAGTTTTTTGATCCATTCATTTACTGATGGGCATCTTGGTTGCTTCCAGCACCTAGCTATTGTAAATTGTGCTGCTATGAACATCGGGGTGCAAAGGTTCTTTTGTATTGGTGTTTTAGTGTTCTTAGGATAGAGTCCCAGCAATGGAATTGCTGGGTCAAAAGGCAGATCCATTTTTAGTTTTCTGAGGAAGTTCCAAACTGTTTTCCATAATGGTTGTACCAGTCTGCAGTCCCACCAGCAGTGCACTAGGGATTCCCTTTCTCCACATCCTCTCCAACACTTGTTGTTTGTTGCTTTGTTTATGATGGCCATTCTGACTGGTGTGACGTGGTATCTCATTGTGGTTTTAATCTGCATCTCTCTGATGGCTAGCGATATTGAGCATCGCTTCATGTGTCTTTGGATTTTCTGTATGTCCTCCTTGGAGAAGTGTCTGTTCAAGTCCTTTGCCCACTTTTTAATTGGGTTACTTGTCTTCTTAGAGTGGAGTCGTGTAAGTTCTTTATATATTTTGGAGATTAAACCCTTGTCTGAGGTATCATTAGCAAATATGTTTTCCCATACAGTTGGTTCTCTTTTTATTTTGATACTGTTTTCCTTAGCTTTGCAAAAGCTTTTAATTTTGATGAGGTCCCATTTGTTTATTCTTTCCTTTATGTCCCTTGCTCTAGGGGACAAGTCAGTAAAAAAGTTTCTGCGTGAAATATCTGAGATTTTCCTACCTACGTTCTCTTCTAGGACTTTAATGGTTTCACACTTTATATTTAAGTCTTTTATCCACCTTGAGTCTATTTTTGTATAAGGTGTAAGTTGGTGCTCCAGTTTCATTTTTTTGCACGTAGCTGTCCAGTTCTCCCAACACCATTTGTTGAAGAGGCTATTTTTATTCCATTTTATATTGCTGTTTCCTTTGTCAAATATTAATTGACCGTAGAGGTTTATTTCTGGGCTCTCTGTTCTGTTCCATTGGTCTATGTGCCTGTTTTTATGCCAGTACCAGGCTGTTTTGATTACAGTGGCCTTGTAGTATAGTTTAGTGTCAGGTATTGTGATTCCTCCTACTTTACTCTTCTTTCTCAAAATTGCAGCAGCTATTCGGGGTCGTTTATGGTTCCATATAAATTGTTGAAGTGTTTGTTCTATGTCTGTGAAATATGCCATTGGTACTTTAATAGGTATTGCATTGAATGTGTAAATTGCTTTTGGTAGTATGGACATTTTAATGATATTAATTCTTCCAATCCATGAACACGGTATATGTTTCCATTTGTTTGTGTCTTCCTTGATTTCTCTCCTCAGTGTTATGTAGTTTTCTGAATACAGGTCTTTTACCTCTTTGGTTAGGTTTATTCCTAGGTATTTTATTTTCCTTTTTGCTATTTCAAATGGGATTTTTTTCTTGATTTCTGCTTCTGCTGTTTCATTGTTGGTGTACAGAAATGCCTTTGATTTCTGGATATTGACTTTGTATCCCGCTGTTTTACCAAATTGATTTATTAGGTCAAGCAGTTTTTTGGTGGAGTCTATAGGATTTTCTATGTACACTATCATGTCATCTGCAAACAGTGACAGTTTTGTTTCCTCCTTTCCGATTTAGATTCCTTTTATTTCTTTTTCTTGTCTGATTGCTGTGGCTAGAACTTCCAGTACTATATTGAATAGAAGTGGTGAAAGTGGACATCCTTGTCTTGTTCCTGTTCTTAGTGGAAAAGATTTTAATTTTTGCCCATTGAGTATAATGTTGGCTGTAGGTTTCTCATATATGGCCTTTATTATGTTGAGGAATGTTCCCTCTATTCCCACTTTACTGAGTGTTTTTATCATAAATGGGTGCTGTACCTTATCAAATGCTTTTTCTGCATCTATTGATATGATCATGTGGTTTTTGTCTTTGCTTTTGTTTATGTGATGTATTACATTTACTGATTTGCATATATTGTACCATCCTTGCATACCTGGAGTGAATCCAACTTGGTCATGGTGTATGATCTTCTTAATGTACTGTTGGATGCAGTTTGCCAGTATCTTGTTGAGGATTTTAGCGTCAATGTTCATCAGCGATATTGGCCTGTAGTTTTCTTTCTTTGTTGTGTCTTTATCTGGTTTTGGAATTAAGATGATGTTGGCCTCATAAAAAGAGTTTGGTAGTCTTCCATCTTTTTGGATTTTTTGAAATAGTCTGTGAAGGATAGGTGTTAGTTCTTCCTTAAATGCTTTGTAGAATTCTCCTGTGAAACCATCTGGTCCAGGGCTTTTGTGTGTTGGGAGTTTTTGGATTACTGCTTCAATTTCTTTTGCTGTTATTGGTTTGTTCAGGCTTTCTGCTTCCATTTTATTGAGTTTTGGAAGGTTATATTTTTCTAGAAATTTGTCCATTTCATCTAGGTTTTCAAATTTCTTGGCATACAGCTCTTTGTAGTAATTTGTTACAATCCTTTGTATTTCTGTGGTATCTGTTGTAATCTCTCCTCTTTCATTTCTGATTGTGTTTATTTGGGTTTTCTCTCTTTTTTTCTTGATGAGTCTGCTTAAAGGCTTGTCGAATTTGTTTATCTTTTCAAAGAACCAACTCTTGGATTCATTGATCTTTAGAATTGTGCTTTTAGTCTCTATGTCATTTAATTCTGCTCTGATCTTGGTTATTTCCTTCCTTCTGCTTGCTCTGGGCTGTCTTTGTTGTTGTTCCTGGAGTTCTTGTAGACGTAAGGTTAGGTTGTTTGTTTAAAATGTTTCTAACTTTTTTAGGTGGGCCTGTATCGCTATGGTCTTCCCTCTTAGGACTGCCTTGGCTGTGTCCCATAAGTTTTGGGTTGTTGTGAGTTCATTTTCATTTGTTTCCAAAAACCGTTTGATTTCTTCCCTAATATCATTCTTGACCCATTCATTGTTTAATAGCATGCTGTTTAATCTCCATGAATTTGAGTGTTTTGGGTTTTTTTCCTTGGGGTTGGTTTCTAGTTTCAGTCCCTTGTGATCCGAGAAATTGCTTGGTATGATTTCAATTTTTTTGAAATTGTTGAGGCTTGTTTTGTGTCCTATCATGTGGTCAATCTTTGAAAATGTTCCATGTACATTTGAAAAAAATGTGTATTTAGCTTCTTTGGGATGGAGGGTTCTGTAAATATCAGTAAAGCCCAGTTCGTCTAGGGTATTGTTCAATGCCACAATATCTTTGTTGATGTTTTGTTTGGAAGATCTGTCCATTTTTGATAGAGGGGTGTTAAAATCCCCCACAATAATTGTGTTGCTGTCCATGTCTTTCTTGAAGTCCTCTAAGATTTTCTTTATGTATTTAGGTGCTCCTATGTTGGGTGCATATATATTTACTATGTTTATGTCTTCTTGGTGAATTCTTCCCTTGAGTATTATGGAATGACCTTCTGGGTCTCTCTTTATGGATCTTCTTTGGAAGTCTATTTTGTCAGATATGAGTATTGCTACCCCGGCTTTTTTCTCCTGTCCATTTGCTTGGAAAATTTGTTTCCAGCCCTTCACTTTCAACCTGTGCAGATCTTTTATCCTGAGATGGGTCTCTTGTAGACAGCATACGTGTGGGTCATGTTTTCTTATCCAATCAGCTATTCTATGTCTTTTGATTGGAGCGTTTAGTCCATTTATGTTTAAGGTTATTATTGATAGGTACTTATTCATTGCCTTTTATGTACGTGTGATCCTCTCTCACTCTCTCTTTTCCTTTCTTTCCTTAAAGCAGTCCCTTCAGCATCTCTTGCAGAGCTGGTTTAGTGGAGGTGTATTCTTTTAGACTTCTTTTGTCTGAGAAGCTTCTTATTTGGCCTTCTATCTTAATTGAGAGCCTTGCTGGGTAAAGTAGTCGTGGTTGCAGGCCTCTGGTTCTCATTACTTGGATTATTTCTTGCCATTCTCTTCTGGCTTGGAGTGTTTCCATTGAGAAGTCAGCTGTTAGCCTTATTGGGGCCCCCTTGTATGTTACTTCCTTCTTCTCCCTTGCTGCCTTTAAGATTCTCTCTTTGTCTTGAAATTTTGCCATTTTAATTATGATGTGTCTTGAGGTGGGCCTCCTTGGGTTCCTCTTGATTGGGACTCTCTGTGTTTCCTGTATTTGTGTGACTTTTTGTCTCATCAAATTAGGGAAGTTTTCCATCATCACTTGTTCAACTAGGTTTTCTATCCCTTGTTCTTCTTCTTCTCCTTCTGGTATCCCTATTATATGGATATTATTACGTTTCATATTGTCTTGCATTTCTCTTAATCCCTCTTCATTCTTTCTGAGCCTCTTTTCCCTTTCTTGCTCTTTCTGGGTGTTTTCTTCTATTTTGTCCTCTAGCTCGCTGATCCGATCTTCTGCTTCATCGATCCTGCTTTTCATTCCTTCTACTGTGTTCTTCATTTCAGAGATTGTATTCTTCATTTCCTCTTGGCCTTTGTTGAGAGTTTCTATTTCCTTTTTTATGCTGATGCAGTTTTCACTGAGTTCATTGTAGCTTCCCTGTAGTTTCTCGTAGCTCATTGTGAGCTCATTGAGCTTCCTGACAATCACTGCTTTGAATTCAATATCTGATAGTTGAATTGCCTCTGTTTCATTTAGCATTCTTTTTGAGGCTTCCTCCTTTCCTTTCATTTGGGGAGTATTTCTTTGTCTTCCCATTGTTTGTGAGACTCTTCTTGTTCACCTCAGCTTCTTATATTGATCTGTTCTGGCTCCCTTGGTTTATGATGTGAACTTCTTTAGTAGAGTAGCAGTGAGTTTCAGTGGTGCTACTTCCTTGACCCCCCAAGCTCGCTGGTCTTGGGCTGTTGTTTAAGTTGGCTTTGTGTTTGCCTTTGGGTTTTGATTGTTGTTGAGTCTTTCTTTGGTGGTTCCTTCCCGCCAGCTGGTTAAATGTGGGTCACTCTGTCCACCACCTTCTGTATTTTGTTGTGCTGGTGAGGGCAGGTTGTGTTGAGGCTGGTTCTTCTTCATGCAGCACTCCTCCTAAGATCCGTTCCCTGTTCTTTCGGTTCTGCCACAATCCTTGGTCCTCCGTTCTCAAAAATGCTGAAATATGTTGGTTGCTTGCCTTTCCACTCCAAAGATGGGTCAGGACTCTCTCCCCTGAGCAGAGGAAAGCCAAATCTGCTCCTTCCTACTCCGACGCCATCTTAGATCCCCTCAACTTCTTACAACGTAGTTTTGTAAGGGAGCACATGGACCCATACATAATCTAGTCACTGTATTTGAAGAATAAGAAGTTAATTGAAAGGAATAGCTTACTTTTATACTATGGATTTTAAAATAACGTTGTTTTATTGATATCTTAAATAACTTGTCACTTGCCTGAATTTTGTTAACTGAAGTAAAGCATAAGTGTTTTTGTGTTGTGCAATGCAAGTACTGTAGGCAGTCATCTAAATGGTGGTCTTCATTTAGTTAAAAACACATGATCAGCCCTGACTTGTTTGCTTCAAGAATGTATGATACCAGGTTAGCAGAAAATAAGTTCTGTTAAAGAGGACAGACATAATAATCAGGGGAAGATTAATTCCAGGATAAATTTCATTATAAAGATCCAGCAGGGAGATATGTCAGGACACAGGTAAAATGTAAACATTTATTCAAATAACTAATGTGATTATCTGGATTATGATTATTCTTGTCCTAATCTTGGGGCATATGTCATTTAGATTCAGTAGAAAAAATAGAATTGCTAAGGCAACTTCTTTTATTCTTAGGAGGCAAATCTTTATAATTTTGGAGTTTTCAGAAGGAAGTCCTAACAAAGGCCTCTCTGGCTTTGGGCTCAGAACAGTGTACTTTGATCCTACACATGCCCAGTATTCACCTGCACCTGTGGGGAACCCCATTCACAATCTCATGTTGGTGTCTGGGCAAGTCTCTTTCATGCAGAGGAGGCACGTCTATGACAACAGATACCCAGAGTGAGCAACTTTTATCAGCTTGGGTGTTTCCTGGGACATAGGCCTTTCAGTGCTAAATCTGGGCAGTCCCAGGAAAATCCAGGGCAGTTGGTCTTTCTACTCTATTTTCAGTAGATTAGACATTTTGTCACTTACACGGAATGGGCAAATCAACATTTTAGCCACTGTGCATCAATGAAGCAGCCCTAGTGTCCAGATGGAAGGCAGATATTTTTCTTTTTTGCTCTATCAGTGGTCCCTCAGTACCAGATGGAAGCAGGTCAGAAATCTCCAGACAATTTCTTGACACATCTCTTTGATCAAGAGGTAATTAGATTGTTCACTGCTCACAGGAAAAGTGGGGGGGGGTGTCTCAATCATATCTCAATAATATTTGTACGGCAGCTTAGATCAAAGACAGTTATGTTTCAAGAAAACTTAGCTGCTGTGCTGGCACCAGGTGGGTAATTACCCAGAGGCACACGCTTATTTTAGGCATTTCTCTTTGGTGAAGTTTAGAAGAGAAAGTTGTCAGATTAATATAGGCATAGGGAATGTAATCCACCAGCCTGGGGCAATGGAGCCAATTTGTCTTTTAGACATCTTTTTGCAGAGGGATTTGATAACCAGACATTTTTTGGAATTAGCCTTACATTTGTGAATCTTTGGAGCATTGTTTTTAGTTGTTTCAGGAAGAGAGCTTGTGTAATTCTCTGTGTCAAAGCTCTTTCTTCAGCAGAAATATTGAACCACTTGTCATGGACTTTCTGATTAATAATAATTTGGTATCTTATAGTGTTTCCTTCTATTCTGACATTTTCAGTTCATTTATTGAATGCTGGATTAGCTTGTACTCCTTCTACATCTGTCAACTTCTGCTTGGTTCCCTTCAGCTCACTATTTTCCTCAGTAAACTTCCTTTGTAGGATTATATGTTGACTGATGGAGCTCTGTAGGGTCTTTACTTCTAGCTGAGGGTTTTTCCTTGAATATTCATTGGAATTTTGGCCAGTTTCAGGGAAGAGGGGTGATAGTACATTGTCTTTATTTTTTTTTTCTATTGTCAACTCACTTTTCAGTTTGTACTGGAAGATTGTCTCTATTAACTTCAACTTTTGTTAATATGCTTGTCAGGGAGAAGGGGGAATGGAAGGGGAGAGGAACAAGAAAGAGAGAGAGAGAGAGGGAAAGAGATAGGGAGAGGTATTTGGGGAGAAGGGGAAAAAAGAATGAAGGAAGAAGCGGGGGAGGAATGAAGGTAGAAAAGGTGGAAAAAAAGAAGAAAGGGAGGAAGAAGGTTTGACAAGGAAAACTGTGCCACTATCATTTTGGTTACTACAAAGAATGTGGAAAGTCCCTAATGAAAGTGCACAGGACTTTCTAATTTTGGTGAAGAAATGGATATGTCTAGGCTGCTATTTAGATTTTGTGTACTGTCTATTAATGAATTCCTATAGATCTATTTTGTGGCCTGGTGGCTTAAAATAAAAATTTTATCACTTTTTCTCAGGTAAGATCAGGTAGCTAGTGAACCCAATTAAAATACTAATTAAAGAACATGTTTGCTATTGAGCCATCCAGTTATGAAAATTACAAAACACAAGATAAATTGAAAAACAGTTTTATAATCTAATTAAAATAGATCAAATGCCAACTATATTTCAGGTACTGTGCTAATTATAGTTGGAGAAAGACATAAATTTGAGTAAAATGTATTAATAGTGGATATACATGTTAAGCAAAACCGGTGAATTATTATGTAATATTATTCTGAAAGATCTTTAGATAGATGGGTATGTGAAAAAAGGGTCAAGTCAAGGAACATGTGTAAAGGACCCATGGACACAGTGGTGGGGAGGAGTGAATGTGGGCAGGGGGCTGGGCAGGGGAGAGTAACGGGGAAAATAGGGACAACTGTAACTGAACAGCAATAAAAAATTTTTAAAATATTTAAAAATGTATATTCTTATTTGCATCTTGCTTAAAAAAGTGATACTTTCTTTTTCCCCAAAGTTTAATTTAATTTGGCCTATAATTGTATGCTTTAAGTTATTAATTTTCTTACCATTGGCAAATTTTTATTAAACTTGTTTATTATTCATGATTATTATTAAGGTTCATGATCTTTAAGAATAAAATTTAAAAATATTAGAAAATAAACCACAGCATTTAAAGTATGTAAAACATCCTAAAAATAAAATCCAGTTATTATTTTCTATCAATCTAACCATTTTAATAAGGAACTGAAAAATAATACTGTGTTAACTTATATTTCAGCTCTTTCTACAGAAGATATTTGGAAGCCAATAAAAAGTTATATTATAAAACCTGTAAAAATGTGAATCACAGCAGAGAGGATAAAAATAATGTTTTATATATCATAAAAATGATTATTTCATTTTACTAAATTTATGTGTACTTTTTCCCTCTTTATCTCCTATCAAATATGACTTCACAGTGTTGCTCTAGATCTAAAACCTGGTGACTTGACACCTAGCCTTTAATTAATTATTATGTAGCATAATTAACAAAGAAAGTCATGTAACTTCTCTGGCTTTTTTCCTTTAAAGTGAAAAATAAAACCCTTTCAGCATATGAAATCCTTGGATGAAATGTAGTTTGAAGTAAAATGTTTCTCTGTTTACTTAATTTGACATTGTTCAAACTTAGAATAGGACCACTAACTTCTGCTTATTAAAGAAAGGATTTATGGAATGAAGAATGTCTCTTCTCAGAGATGCAGTTCTTCTGTATGCTTAGAGCCAGGCTTATGGAGAGCAGGGCCTTGCCATAAAACGCACTTGATTTTGACTACATCTACCCCTGTTCTGTGATATTTGCCAAAGGAATGATTAAATCTTCTCTCATGGGAGATTTCTGCCTAAACATCTTTCTTTTCCTAATGTAAGAAGATTAAAGAATCTGTGAAACTGAAATTAATGACAATTCCTAATGTGCTTTGTCCAAATTCTTGGCTTCTGGTGCTTGTGCTTTTGTTTCCTCATCAATGGTAAAACTCTGAGACACAGTCCTTTTGGGTGCAGATCAGGCATGATTAATGGGCTTGGTGAGAGTCATTTAAAAAACATATAAATCAAGTCATTTTGTTAAAAAGTATAAATCCATCATTTACAAGAATCAATATGTGGTTGCCTTTGCAACTTACCTGTTGAAATGACACAGTCCAGTTACCCGATATTTCCCAGTTCCACTCCCTACCTGTTAAGAAGCAGAGTTGAATCTTGCCTGGCTCAGTGAAACAGAGAAATTAGGAGGGTTAGTTGTGGCTGTTGTATGGCAGTTTGGATTCAGAACTGGAGGATAACAAGCAAGTATGAACTGTTCTGTATCTGACATTGAATACTCCCTAACTTTAGAAGGGCAACATTATTTTGGCCAGACTATTGAGAAGTGCAAAGGAGAAAAACCCTATGAAGTTCCTAATAAAATTCAACAAATTAACAACACAGAACTAAGTAGTAACTTTGAATATGATAATGAAATGTATGTGTCAAATGAAATGTCAGCATTACTTCCTTCAGTTGGAATGAACCCTCACATGCTGGATGGGGTTATTAGCCATGTAGAAGCAGAATAAGCTGGTTCCAGATCAGTCAAAAAAAAAAAGAAAGAAAGAAAAAATGTTGACCAGTCAGATTAACTCAAGGAGAGGCAATTGCTATCATCTAGGAGAAACTTCAAGATAGGTCACTGCTACCACACACACGAAAGCATGGAGTGGCCCTAATATGGTTATGCTTAGAAAAGTATTGCTCAGAAAAATATCAAAATGCAAAAAACATGGTTACCTAGTATAGTAAGGATGTGAATGACTTACACATTTTCACAATATCTTCTCTTTTTTTCAATTTTGTAAGAAATTTTCCAAGATTCTGTTCAAGCAGAGATCTGTGTTGCACTGCATCTATTGGTGGGAAGGGGAGGCCTGGTTGTCCCATCATGGTCCAGGTCCTTGAGATTAGGTGATAAAGGGAAGAGCTGCTACCCCATCTTCTCTCATTCTTTACAGATATTTTCTTCCTTTAACCAAATCTAAATGTTTTCTTTGCTCCTCCTTTCCCTTTTAGTCCTTTTCTTCCTATTCGGGGCTTTTGTATCATTATCATCAAATTTTTATTTATTTTTTTAAGAATCATAATTTATGTCTCTTGTCTTGAGAACCAAATAGTTACTTTAAAATATATTAAATTTTTTTACAGGATCTTTTCCTAAATCAGTGTCTTTGTGACCTGACATGACATCTAGGAAAAATATATAGGGATAGTTCTTTCCTTTGTGTTTAAAATTTATTGAAAAGCAGTGTGTTTTTATGGCACTTGGTTTGACATCATTGGTTAGTTGATCAGATTCTATGAACTGGAACAAAATCAGGTTTCCTGTGCTGCACATAAAGAGCCGTGAGCAGCAGTGAGCCATTGGCACAGACTGTGAGGACAAGCAATGTGGTTTCAGTTAGGTTTCTGCATCTTCTGCAGTCATGTTCTATTTCTTAAACTCTCAGGTTTAAGTGTCCTCTACTCTAAATCTTAGAGCCTTCCTCCCTCCTCTTCTAGCTTATGCTCTTCTTGATTCATTTTATTTCACAGCATCATATCTATTTGCTCATGGATTTCCTTAAGGGTCTCCATTTTCTGTAGCTAACTTTGCATTCATTTTTTAAAGTTTTGGTCAATTTTGAGAGAAGAGTGTCATTTGCCAAGTTATTTGTCTGTTTTCATTTCATCCTGAGATGACAGCTCATCATTCATCCTGGGTTGTCAACGGCCTCTATCTTCCATTCTTGTTACTACAGTTTTTATTTGTGAGACATTCTTCATTTTCAGTTTTCTCATGCCAGTGGTCTCCTGGTTGGCTGAGTATATTTCATCTCCATCAATTTTCCTTCTCATTAGACATGTCCTTAGATTCAGAATCAGCAGCAAGCCCTGTCATCAATAAAGTGCAATATTCAGACTTTATGTTCATTCATTTTGTAAGCCACAAGTTGGACGTCTGAAACTTGTATTTACTGATTTAATTTTCTTTACTCACTGAACTCAGTATGTGCTCAGTCCAGCTGTCCACTTCCTGTTCTCTGTTTGTAAGTCTATGTGTTCTCAAGCATAAGGAGTTTGTATTTGATTTTTTTCTTCATTTAGTTGGCTTCACTAGGGAAACTTTCTACCTTTGAAAATTTTACCAACTTCCTTATAAGAGTAGATGAGCAGAAATAATAAACAGTAATATAATATACTAAAATATAATATAATACTATTTCTATTATTACCTAGTTAGAATACATTTAAAAGATCTTTAAAATATTCTAGCTTTATAAAAACACCATTTATGTCATTAAAAATAATTCAGTTTCCCATTTGTACCTGTAATTAATATCAAATGTATTTAGTCACTGCCATGTGACCATTTAAGGTTTTTACGCCTTTTACTTTAAATTCCCAACATTTGTTTATTACATAAAGTGTGAATGAGATTCTTTAGAAATAACTTGGGGGTTAATCTATTATTTCTTTATACTCTATGCCAGTGGTTCTCAAACTTCAGTGTTTATCAGAATCATCTGGAGGGGCTTGTTCCACACAGACTGCCCCCCTCTCCCCCCACCCCCAGTTTCTGCTCCAGTAGGTCAGGATGAGGCAGAAGAATTTGTATTTTTAATGGACTCCCAGGTGATGCTGATGTTTAAGAATCACAATGAACTCTGGGAGTGTAAAGATTTTGTAAAAAACTGGTATTTTATTTCACTTAACTTTAAATTTTTATCAATGTTCTCCATTTTTAGGTTATGAAGTCTGAAGTTTTATATGTAAAGTTGTGTATAAAAGATTACAATACACACACACACACACACACACACACACAAAATATGTTTCTGACTTTCCTTTCATACCCCAGTTCCTTTTTTCAGAAGCTACTCTAAGGACCCATTACACAAATCAGGTCAGGCTGATGTTGATTAATCAGGGCAGTCAATGGAAAGAACTACACTATGGAAGGTTCTAAGCCTTGGTGGGTCTTTGTAGCTGTTGCTGTAAGTGCATAGGAGTATCTTTGTTTGTAAGTATGCTACAGCTAGACCTTCCTTAATACTCAGTTTCTGGGTGCCTTCCTAGATTACTAGGAAGGAAGAAAACTTGGTATCTCTGATCTCATAACAGTTAAAATGACCAGTATCTTCAAACATGTCATTATCCTCTTTAAGGCATTTTCATTCTAATGCCAACTTTTGTATTTATCCTCTGTTGGATTCTTTTAATTCCATAGTGGGAAACTATTCTCACTTCCTTATGCTACTGGTTCAATTTTCTGGTATCCTTCTGGTTTGTTTTATAGTTTTAAATGGGTTTCACATAGCACTCTTCTACAGGCTCAGCTGTGGCCACTGAGAATTATGGGAATTGAGAAAATGTGTCAGGGTTTAAACACTATCCAAAGCCTCTAGCAGACTTACAGGATCCTTAATTCTCAGGTTTTGATTCCCAGCCACTCTGGCATCTAGCTTTTTCTCCATTAAATCCACAATATGTGGCTTGAAAGAGAAAAAGATCTTGTCTGGACCCACCTTCTAGATTAGTATGAAAGCTTGATTCTAAGACATGCATGCAGATGGTGTCTCCCTGAAGAAGACTTGGATATCTGAGGTACTCTTTATACTGTTCTACAAGTTTGTTTTCATCTAGGAAACCTTAAGGAAACAGCTTGTGTTCCATTTCTTTGGGACTCCAACCTGCCTGGTATACTTTAGTGTCCTTAGAATGTATTGATTCTTTAAATTCATGTATTCCTCCATGTTCTCATGGTCCTCTTGAAAAAGTCCTTTTACCCCAGGTTTTTTCTGAAAGACAAAGTTCTTTTTGATGTATCCACTCTCAAATTAATATGACTCCCTTTACTTAAGTATCAGTATGAATCTTAAAAAAGAGCTTGTAAAATTATTTTTATATAATTGTTTTAAGTGTTTTTTAAAAGCTCTGTGAGTCTTTTTTATTTTTCCTATTATAAGCTGATTGGTTCTATTTGCAACTTTTCAAGCTTTTCCTGTTGAAGACCATAGCAGAATAGCATATTACACAGATCATGTACCTCATGGTAATTATGAAAATTAAAGCCAGGTTATTAGCACAAGTTGAAAAAAGAATGCATAGTTAACAAATATGTTTGCATCAGAGGGAGCTACTAATAAATTACACAACTTCCTTTACTTCCAAAGTTCAAAATTAATTAGGAACTAAGACGTAGTGTCCAGCAAATGCCTATCAATATATCAGCTTACTAAAGATAAGGTATAATAGGCATTATGTCTAGGATCTGGAGCCACATGGGTTTTTCTAACATTTTGTTCTAAATTTAAATTACTATCCATAACCAGAGTTGGATGACTACGGTCCTATTCCCCACCCACTCCAGCTTTAGGGACAGAGTGTGCCCCTATAAACTTGCAGCTTGATAGAGTAGGAAATGTGTGTTTCTTGAGAAAAAGACATTTTGGAAGAGAAAAAGGCCCCAGAAGGAGAAAAGTAGACTTATGCTGATTTCCTTCTTCTGAGGTCACGTGTCAAGATAAGCTGCTGCTGGTTCTCTATCTGAGCAGGGAGATTACTCCTGTCATCTCTAAATTTCCTGATACATACAGCTGTCCAAGAGGCAGTGATTATGGAAAATGTATATCATAGAGGTCAGACATAAATTATAAAATAGGCCAAATTTCTTAAGAGAAATAATGCTTTTTTTTTTTTTTTAGCTTCCCACAGCTTCAGTACTGTAAGATAGATGGGGATAATGCTCTGTGAGATACACACATATGATTAATGACCCATAAAAAGTACTGAGGTTTGTTTTCTAAAAGCAGAGGTACTAAAGTAAAGAGAAAAATGAAAACAGCTGCCTAAAGGAACAGGATTTGGGTAACAGTACTTTCAGAAATCCACAAAGTAGATGGGGTCCTTTCCTGAATTCTTTAGAATTAGCTTGGATATAGTAAAACTAAAGATGTCAGACATGTATAAGGATTAGGCAACCTTGCAACCAATGTCCTCAACTGATATCAATTGAACTCAGGACAAATTTCATGGTTTTGAAGTTTCATCTATAACCATTATCCATAAGGCAATGAAATACTCTCATGGGAACGATGTCAGCTGACAATCTGTAATAGTTTAGGTTTGTGTATTCTGCTGGCATAGAATTAGGCAGAATAAAGATATCCATAAGGCATGCTCACTTTGAGGGCATTTTAGCCTTCAAGTTCAGCAGATGGACCACAGAGATCTGCCAAGAGAAAGAAGCTGACAAGCCTGGGAGTGTTGCTATTACCTATGAGGACAAATTTCAAAGGAGGACTTTTTGTCTACTTATTTCCAATAAATCTAATGAGCATACATCTATGTTTAGTGCCCTTTGGGTATTCAGGCAATATGTTTGGTCACATCTAACCTTAATGAAGAAAGCTGAGTGTAATGATTGCTTATTTTAAATCATATACTAATTTGATTTGAATTAAAATTAATAAAACTTCCACCCATCATGGGCAGGTTACCATGCCATGTGTGAGCCACCCTGCCGCCCCTCACATGTCCTGTCTGGGTGGCTTGCACCAGAGGCCATGTGAGAAAAAGAATTTTTAAGCTGGCTGTTAAACACAGTTATTATTAAGAATTAAATTGTATAAACTAACAACTAAGTAAACTACATTATAAACAAAGATAAAAAATTAATGAAACTTCAAACATTTGCAATTAATAAAATTCAGCAATTTCAAATCATTCACTAACATTTATTGAAAACCAGTAAGGTTTTCATAAGAGGAACACGAGTTATAAAACTGAAGATGGCATCATCTCTTCAGCCCTTTGGGGATACAGGCCTGCAAACAAATAATTAATATATGTATATGTGTAAAGTGTGGTATGTAATACTGTGCATTAGGAACACAAAAGCACATTTATTTCATATTACAAGAAATCAACTCAAGAGTAATTAGCACAGGTTTCACAGAAATATAGAGAAAACAGTTTTTTATAATACACTTCAACATTCAAATAAGGTCTCCAATGCATCATGTAGGATAATTTTCAGATGATAAATTTTTCATGATGTTATTAAACATAGCTCATTGAGTGGACAAAAATTGCTGCTTAGAGATACTTTGTTTCAGAGAAGAAAATTCTGATGAGTAAAGGTTTTGTTTTTATATTTTTGTTGTTGCTGTTTTTAATGATGGAGGGAGATAGCAGAATGTGAAGGAAACTCACAAGAACTTTCTCCAGGACTTTAATGACATGGATTTTCAAGATCAGTTAAAAGTTGGATTTTGGAATGAAGCCAATAGGTTCTATGCTTTCCTTCTTTATGTTTAAGCATTTCATAATTACATGATTAGATTATGCCAAAAATGTGAGGCATTTTCAGTGATGTGGAGACTGAAACACACAGTGAGAAGACAGAACGCTCGGGTTTCTTTGTCCTGGAGGACTGTTTTATAGGCCAAGTTGCACAAATGATTGCTATTCACTAGATGGCAGAATACTAAAAGAATACTCTGGCAGAGTACAGCTGGTTCAGAAATGTGCTGGATAATTTGATATTGCTGCAAAATTCAGTGATTTATTATTAAGTGGCATTAAATAGAAATGAAGTTGTGAAATAGTCCCTGTCACACATGAAAGTATGTTGGGGCCCACCCTGCCTGGTCTTAGGAAGCTGTAAACCCCCACGACTTAGGCTGAGTGAGAGTCCTCCAGACCAGGAGCCACTAAAGAGACAAAACTTATTTCCCTGGCATGAATGCTGCCTGTTCTGTGCCTGGCCTCCAATGCTTGATCAGTTAGCCAATGATGGGTAAGATTTCCCATGGAGGGAATTGCCTAAGACAGGCATGATCCTGTGGAGGCCTCAGGGAAGAGACTCGGGGTTGTGGAAATGAAAGGGTGATCAACATTGACCCCTGCCCCCTCGGCTTTGTCAAAGCCTGAGTCCTTGTTCTTAGTTGTGAGAAATCCAAGTCTCCCGGCTGCTTTTGTCTCCTCTACCCAACTCAGACCTGTGGAAATAACAGGGGCAGTGCAGTCTAGACCAGAGTCAGCTGACCCCCGGGGTAATCAGGCCTGGGACATAGAATATGCAAGATCCTGTGAGATCTGCTCACTGGAGGATACTATTGAATTAGAATATGAAGGCACAGGTAGGAAGCGAGACTAGCCTTTTAGGTCTTGTAGTTTTTTTAAGTGATAAAACACGAACTCTCAGCCCAGAATCCCAGCGGGAGTTCTGTCAGTCCCTTTGAAAATTACCTACTTGTTTGATCTTCCCTGCCAGACTAGAATCCACAAACTGTATCTGTATTCTCAATAAAAGCCTGCTTGGGTGGGAAAACGGGGCGCACTCCACTAGAGAAGGTGGCCATTTCGTCCCTATTTCCCCACAGTACTCAGTTGTCCCTGTGTATGTTTTTCTCGTGTTCTCACGAGCATCTGCAGCAGGGATGGGTACTGCTGGCCAGTATCCTCCACAAAGGTAGTTTCTAGAAATAAGTAATAATATCTTACATTTGTAAGGGTCTTTTTATCGCCCTAGTTTCCTCTGGCAGGTCCCCAGATCTTTGCCTTTTTCTGTGTTTCCTAGGATGATTATTTTCATTATAATCTCCCTTGCTTCCTAATTTATAAACCTAGGAGATATTCTTGAATCTTTCTGTGCCTCCACCACCTTTAATGCGATATTAAATGTTGTGAAGAAAGGTCTGTTGATTACTTTACCAGCTGGCCTTTCCTGATGTGGACTCCCTGCTCAATAATCCCTCCTAATGCATTCAAGGCCCTGCTCTAACTATGCCATCCTCATTTCTTATATGGATTGTTGTAGTTGTATCCTGCCTGTCCTTCCTGTTCATTTAAAATATATAGGGATTATTTTTTATTTATCAAGTTATTTAAAGTATTGTAGGGATTACTTTTTATTTACCAGATGGGCAAAAAAATTTTAAAACAAAATTTGATGAAAACTTGCCATTGTCAGGAATGCGGGGTAACAAGTACCCTTCTACCTTGACCGTAGGCTATTGAACATCTCTATCGATGCCAGGAAATAGTGTAATATTCTTAATATTAAAACAATTTCCTTTGAACAATTCCTCTGCTTTTAATTTTGTTGCAGCATTATTTGTAAGAACGAAACCTATAATGAGTCTTAATATTAATCAATATAGAAATGTTTAGTTTGAAATGTTTACATAATTAAATACTGTGTAGTTCTTAAGACTAAATGTGGGTCAGAATAAGGAACTATTTTCAGGGTACATCACTAACTGAATGAACAAGGTGCAGAGTAAAATGTGGAGTATGAGTCATTTGTGTTAGAATATTTATTTCTTTTTTTTTTCACACATCAATAAAAACACGTATAACTACAGGAGGCAGTGTGTCACAGTGGTTAATGGTGTAGATCATGGAGCCATCCATGACCTTGCTGGGTTCAGTTTGACTCTACCACTTACTAGTTCCATGACCCTGGACAAGGTGGTTAGTTTTTTTTTAGCTTCTAGTTCCTCCTTGTTAAGGAAAAATAATAATAGTAACTACTTTATAGGTGTGTTGTGAGTTTTAAATGGATGAAAAAACATACTTTGAATAGAGTCTGGCATATAGTAAGATCTATATTTATGTTTACTATGAATTTATACATCAGTCAAATTTTTTCTGGAAATGATATGTCAGGGACATTTCTAGAAGGTGAGAGTCTAGGGGCTGAAGGATGTCTTTGTTTTTTAATATTCTGCATAAATAATGTTAAAAAAGGAAATATCTTCCAAAAACTTTTCAGTAGTTCTCAATTGCTCTAGGGTAAATTTAAAATTCATTATTATGTCATTAGAGACTTTTGATGGTTATTATCTCCCTGTTTGTCTTTTGTGTCCTTTTCTTATCCCCTGTTACAAAATTTTCAACACTCTTTGAATCTATTATGCTCATTCAGATATTTCCTCTGACAAGATGTCCTTCTTTCCTTAAGACTTCTATGTGGCATGCCATGCTCTCATGTCACCCCTCCAGAAAGCCTTCTTGCACCTTTGTGCCTCTTCCCCTGCACCCTTACTTAGCACCTGAGCATTCTCACCCATTTGTTGTGAACACTTAAAGGCAGGAATTATGACTTTTTATATATTCTTTGTCACAGTGACCAATTATTTGCTTAATAAATATTAAATTAATGAATAAATGAGCTGTGAATAAAATTCCATTCCCCCCACCCAGAAATTCCTTCCAAAACAGTCTTTCAGATACTGAAAAGAAAATTCCACAGTGGGCCTTCAAATTGGCTGGATTGGAAATTGGTTATACAGGTATAGGAAGGCTTAAATAGTAAAAAGGTGATACTGAGGCATCTACGTTTAATAACTTCAAGAAGTTAGAACAAAAAATGGGGAAGAGATAGGTTTTGGAACCTAGGAGTTTGATGGGAGGACTCAATGGGTCTGATTCTTTGGAACTCTGAGGCAAGCTCTATACAATTTGTGCTGGAGTTTTGAAGAAGCGGCATGATCTGGTGGGTGTCAGTCAGACCCCTGAAGGTTGTGTGGCCTGGTGGACACTTGGACTGCTGGTGTAGAGGTGACAGGTTGGTGCTTGGCTGGTCCTGGAGTATGAGTCAGTTGCTTTAGCACATGGTTTGGCTGGTTCTTATATTAACTACCAAAATCAAGCTGCTGGCTACTGTGGGGCCTTGAGAGAGCTAGCAGGAGCTGGTGCTGGGAGTATGGAAGGAGGCTGGGGATAGAGCACAGTCTGCAGCTACAGGGGTAATATTGAGAGGAAGTGGAAAACAGGAAGGCAGTCCTTTTTCTCTTCCTCACACTTCCAAATAGCCTCCACTGTAGATTTTGCTTCATTTTGCCTCCACTACAATATTCCTTCATTGGCCAATCTTAACAGGAAGCCAGCTGACAAAGGATTCTGGGGAAAGTAGTTTGCACAGTTTCAGCTCCAACATCACAAAGCAGCATATAGAGGTTGAAACTGTGGCTGAAAGACAATAGCTGATTCCAAGCTGTGACGGATTAAAGATTTTCTACCCTTTCTGAAGTAGGATTTGATCCAACTCATTCATCATTCCCATTTTACAGGTTGCCCAGATGTCAGCTACCTCACCCTACACTTCTTAGAGTTTTTGTTGCCTGGTTTTCAATTTTTATTTTAAAATATTTTTAAACTTACAGAAATATTTCAAAAATACTGCATAGATGTGTTACTACCAGGAGTGCATAAGTGTTCCTATTTACCCCTCAGTCTTGCCAACATGATGTGTTCTCATAATTTCAAAATTTTATAATGGTATCTCAGGGTTATTTAAATTTATGTTTCTCTAACTACAACTGAGTTTGAATATTTTTACTATGTTAAGGGTTATTCTTATATATTTCTTATAAGTTGTCTCTTTATATCTTTTTTCATTTTTCTATCATATTTTCATACATCCTTCAATTTTTAAGAGTTATTTATCCATTGGGTATTTTAGCCCCTTGTCTTTGGTATATGTTGGAAATATTTTCTACCATTTGTTCAGTTGCTTTTTGACTTTATGTTGTCATTTACCATGAAAAAATGCTTTTTCTTTTAGAAATTTTATGTAGTCAAATGTCTCGATTTATTAGTTTTTTCTTTTATTGTGTCTGGGTTAGTAGTCAACATAAGAAAACTTTTCCCTCTGTAGTTAAAAGTGGAATTTTTCCATGCTGAGTTCTAGTATTTATAAAGTTTCAGGTTTTGCATTTAAATTCCTAACCTATTTGAAGTTTATTCTTATGTGTGGTACAATCTATGGATATAATTTTATTTTTCCCCAAATTGCTTACAGGTTGCCCCAGTACAATTTATTATCATATCCATCTTTTCTCTAATGTTTCAAGATACCCCCATTATCATATAGTAAACTTCCATGTATAGGGTCTGGCAGAAGTAATGCCTACTGAGTGTGGTTGGTAGGGTAATAATATGGGTGTAATAATCTATAGTTTTAATTTGAACATTTGACCTAAAATGTCATATGGTGTGCTTGAGTGTGATATTGTTATATTACAGAATTACATGCTTATGACTTCATACTAAAAGATTTTGGAATAAAAAAGGGGTGTTATTTGTGCTGGACCCCATAAATGGGTCTATTTCTGTGTTTTCTATTTATTTCAATGACTATTTGTCTTTATCATCCAGGACTAAGCTGTTGTAATTATAGACACTCTACATAATATTTTAATATTTGATTGGGATAGTTCATACTCACAGTTTTTCTTTTTCAGTGTTTTTCTGAGTATTTATGAATGCTTATTTTTCCATATAAATTTTTCCCGAGTATGTATGAATGCTTATTTTTCCATATAAATTTTAATTTCTAAGTACTTAATCTTTTGTGTTGCTACTATAAAGGTTTCTCTATCATATATATCTATTGATTAGTATTATGTATTTGAAGGCCATTAATTTAAAAAATTATCCTTATTTGAGGACACTTTTTCATTGGTTGTAGAGAGAGAGAGGAAGGGAGAGGCAGAAATGTCGATTAGTTGCCTCCTGTATGTACCATACATGCCCAAACAAGTGAATGAACCCACACCCTAGGTATGTGCCCTGACTGGGAATTGATTCCACAACCTTTCAGTTACAGGACAATGTTCCAACCAAATGAGTCACACCAGCTAGGGCTGAAGACCATTGATTTTTTTCATGTCAATTTTATATTCTTCTGTCTTATGGAATTATTTATGCTTCAGTTCATTTTATGATTGATAGATTTTCTAAACATACTATTATATGACCTGCAAATAGTAATAATTTTACTTTTTTTTTAACCATTCTTAGGTCTTTCATTCATTTATTTTTGTCTAATTGGATCAGTTGATACCTCTGGGACAATGCAGAATAGTGGCGGAGGTAATGGACAGACCTGTCTTAGTCCTGGTCTTAGTGAAATGTCTCTGGTGTTTCCCCACTAAAGTAGATACTAGCTATAAGATTAAGATATGTTTATATATATTTTACAATGTAGAAAGTATGCCTCATTTCCTATTTTTGAGTATTTTTTCATAAATGGGTATTGAATTTTATTGAAGGCTTTCTCAGCATCTATGGCACCAATCATTTGATTTTTCCTCTAGATTCGTTTATGTGGTGTATGACATTATGGATTTCCTAATATGAAACCACCTGCATTCTTAGAATAAATCTACGTAGTCTTTGTGCATTATCTTCTTAATCTGCATTGTATTTTGTTTGCTAGTGTTTTTCTTAGTGCTTTTGCATGTGGATGCCTGAGAAATATCGGTCTGTAATTTTCTAACTTTTTATTGTCTATCAGGTTTAAGTATCACTGTAATTTTTTTTTCAGAAAGGAAATTTGGAATATTCCTTTTTTCTGCAATAATTTATAGAGCACTGGATTTATCTGGTCTTTGATGTTTTGGTAGAGTTCATTTCTGAAACCATTTGAGGCTGGTGATTGTTGTGGAGTAGTTCCTGTAGTAGGTTAAATAGTAGCCCCAAGTGATATATTCCAATTCTAACCCCCTGACCACTGAAGATGATCTTATTTGGAAAAAACAAAACAAAACAAAACAGAATTTGGGGGTCTTTGCAGATACAAAGTAAGGATTTTGAGGTGAAATCATCCTGGATTAGATTGGGCTCCAATTCCCATGGCTGGTGTCCTCACAAGAGTCAGAGGAGAGAACACACAGACACAGCAGAAGGCCCTGTGAAGACAGAGGTGGGGACTGGTGCTAAATGCCGCAAGCCTAGCAATGCCAGGAGCTCCTACGCTGGCAGACAAAGAGACAGATCCACCCCTAGAGGGGGTGTGGACTGCTGACACTTTGATTTCAAATTTCTGGCCTTCAGAACTGTGAAAGAATAAGTACCTCTTGTTTTACATCACCAAAGTTTGTACAGCCCTAGAAAAAAGTACAGTTCCTTAATCACCTTATTACTTTTATGGAGATTGGTCTTTTTAGGTATTCTAGAAAATTACCCATCTTATCTAAATTTTTAAATATATTCGCATAGGTGTCTATAAATTATTCTCTTATGATTGAAAAACTGTTTTCTTCTGTATCAATGCATATTTAAATTTTTCTTTTTTTTTGGTCAACTCCGCTAGTATTTAGCTATATTTTTAATTGTTTCCAAAAATAGGATTTTCATTCACAAAGTAGATGTACTGTTTTTCTACACTCTGACTTGTTATTTTGTGCTTTTTCTTTATTATTTCCTTTATTGCATTTTCTTTGGCTTACTTTGTTATTAGTATTTTAAATTGGACATAAATTCATTTATTTTTTTCTTACGATAAAAATGGTTAGTGCTATAAGTTTTTCTCTGATCTGCTTTAAATATATCTCACAGACTCTGATATGAAGTGTTTTCATTATCATTATCATTACCTGTGCTGTTTAATATGTTTGTTGTTATTTTCAATTTCTGTGTGGAAAGACCTGTGCTTGGAAATGTTAACAGAATTGGCCCAAGCCCCCAGCCCTTATTCTATCAAATGTTTAATGATTTACTTGCGATTTCTGCAAATTTTCAGGGTGCTAGAAAAGTCTTAGTCTAAGGTAGGTCAACCAGGTCCTATTTGAGAAGCAGTGCAAGTATTGGGGGAATTTCTTCTCTGTGACCAGAAGTAAAATGTTAGGGAGTTAGACAACTGATTGCATTTTCTTTTCTTTATTTTCAACTGCAACAAATAAATGGACTTTCCCCTTGCCCTCCTTTTAGCAGCTGCTCTTGTTAAGATTGTTTATTTTGTTTAAATGCAAGTGAACAGTGGAAAACTTAAACAGGCTAGATTTAAATTACAAAAACTACTTCAGAAGCCAAGCCTACAATACATCTGTATTAAAATGGTAAAAGTGTTATTTTAGCATTGATAAATGAGTTTTAAAGGAATCTAAAGAATTAAAAAAAAGTAAGAATTTTAAAAACACTTGTATGAAATTATGTGCATTAAATTTTTTAATTGAATAAACTGCATGGCTTTCTGAATTTGTGAGCTTTATAAACCAGTGAGCTTAGCTTTAATTTTAATATTTGTTTGAAATCTAAAACCACTAATAGATAACCCAAAGCATGGTAGGTATCCTAGGAAATTTTAATTTAAACCTAAATTTAAACGGTTTAATTAAGTCATATGTGAATATCATCTGCCTTTTCTTTTGTTATCATAATAAGAGATAGTGCTGGTCTCCTTAAATAATACCTTTCCTAAGTCCTAATATGCAATATAAATGGTCTAGTGCTGGCCTAATTTATTTGAGTTTAGTTCTAAATGAAGTGAAGAATCAGAAGCTTAAATTATTAAAGTACTTATGGTTAAATAACTCAAATAAATCAACATGCACTGAGTTCTGATGTTTACACAGGAGAACAAAGAAAGTAAAGACAGGACCCTCGGCCTACTAAATTATCAGTAAAATTTTGTGGGTATTGAGTGGACATGGTGAATGAAATGAAAATAGTTTAAAATCCCCCTTGATGAAGAAGAAATTAGCAACATACTGAGAGAATGCAAAATTAAAATGAGTAATTAGTATTGTCTGTTAGAAGTTCAAAGTTTAAGCTGAGTGTTAATAGTAACTTCATCTTTGATTCATTATGGAAATTTAACAGCTTAGGAACATTCTCAGTAATAATGTGCAACTTGACAATATAATTCAAACAAAACCCATGAAAAATATTGAATTAATGCCTTATTTTATGAGGAAATTAATTCTTGGATAAATATGTCAGGTTTATAATTTAGAACATTTTGTTGGGCATTTAATTAAGTATAACATAGCACATTAACTCTCATATATTTTAAATAAATACTCTGAAAGAGAACATTTAAACAAATCATCTAAAGTTTATTTGGATGGTTCATGGGATTTGGAAACTGAGAACTAAAATTTATTATGTAGGATCTTTAAACCTAATTCCTTCTTTGAATTGTGTTGGTAGAACCATGTAAGTTTTAGTCTGAGAAGGGTAATTTAACTTTCATGTTTCCAGATGAAATAGAGGAAATGGAGTGAAATCTATCTCCCCATAAAGAAATCATATTCCACATTAATAATGCTTCAGTTATACAGGATAAAATAGTAGGATTTGTAATGCCTCAACTCTCATTAGTCAGTAAAAACAAGGAAAATGCAAATCATAATCTAGGATTTTACTTGGATAAATGAGAGATTATTTGGTAAAAGGGACCATTGTGTGGCGGATGGGGAAGAGAAATGGAAGTTATAAACAAGAAGTCCAAAAGAAAGGGGCTTAAGGTACATTTTAACCTTATCGCATTCAATTCTAGGAATACACAGGAAATGATGTGGAATGACCAAGCAATGGTAAATTTCTTGTCAGCCTTGTGAACATCTCACTCACATTTCAGTAGAACAAGTTAACATGTTTGTGGAAACTTTTCAGTGATTATTTTATTACTATATAAAATATACATATTATATAACATTTTATAACCTATATTATCTTAGAGAAACTCTTAGAAATATTAAGGTATTGAAGATTTTAAAGAACTGAACTATTTTCTGAACTTCTAAGATGATTTAGACTGCTAACACAATTCAGTTGGAATGGAACATTTGCTGGTTCTAGGCCATTTGCAGGGACATTTGGAAATTACTCAGTTCCCCAAGAATCACTCAAGCCTAAAAGATTTCAATTCTATGAAGTCAATGCTTTTCTGAACACCTAATTTGGTCTAAAGTGTGGAACAAATATGTAACATATAATTTAGAATATTCATACAGAATTCCTTGACTTCTAAAATCATATAAATTCTCATTCTCTATTCTTTACAATCCACTAGTCATTTTTCCCCCCTTTGGAAACTTCCCAGGTTTTCCCTTTGAGAATTAGGAAAATAAGCAAAGGAGATTCATATCTTCAATAAATATCTACTGAGAACCTGCTATATTAAGAAGCTACAGAATGATGCTAAATATTGTTTTACATCTTCAGAAAACCTCTAGAAGTCATGCTTCAAAGATTTTTGACAGAGGGAAAAAATCTCATGCAAAAAAATATTAAAGCTATACTAAATTTGGCTAATTCTGCTTGGGAGGAAAACAGTAATAATGCATCTGAAACTAAAATAAACTTATGGGATGTCCAACAAAGGACTTTATGCTCTGTTCTCTAATATTCCAATATTATAGTCTAACCAATCTACCTTTTACATAAATGTCTGTCACTTTTTTTGGAAAAAAATGAATGTTCACACCTTAAAAATTTTTATGAAATTTAGCTTCACTACAAAATAGTTGTTTATGAATAGGATTTTAGTTTCTTTAATATTTCTGTCATTTTCTATTGCTAACAACTTTCCTATTGATAATATATCACTTGCCAAATTAATTAAATATATTAACCCTTCACAGCCCAATGACATAGGGAATCAGTATGATAACATAAGTTGGTTCTTTTATAGGCACTTGTATTCTCAGAGTATTTTAATATTCTTGTGCCAGACTACTTATTCATTAGTTTTTTTAAGTTGGTATTTTTTAAATTTTTTACTGTTTATTCTATTATAGTTATTCCAATTTCTTTTTTCCCCTTTTTGCCCCCCTCCACCCAGCCCATCCCGCTTGACCACAGTCAATGTCCTCTCCCTCGTCCATGTTCATGAGTCATTCATACATGTTCTTTGACTAGTCCCCTCTCCTTCCTTCCACCACTTGCCTCTCCCTCCAGTTTGTTTATTCATTCACTCACTCATCCATTCATTGATTCTTTTACAACACAGACTTCAGCAAGAATGTCTGCTCATTGTTTTCTACTAAGACTGTATTCACATCCTAGGTTCCAATCATATCTGAAGCCTAACACTAGTCTTATTCTTGAAATTGTAAGAGATTCTCATATCTTTCCTCTAAATTCCCTTACATTTAACCAAGCCTCAGTAGGGGAGCCTCTTACTTGTAAACAATTCACTTATAGCCAATACAATTCAATATTACTAAATGGATATTATTGGACTGCTAACAGTTATTGGGCTCTGTATTAGTCACTGGGAAACAAAGATAAATAAGACATGGCCATAGATCTCAAGCACCCTTGAGTTATACAAATGTTCATGAATACAGGAAAATGCAGAGAAAGTATTATCTAAAGTAGTGATGGATTACTTCTAGTACCCAAAAAGGTCTACAGAGGTCTCTAACGACTCCATGAATCAGTTTCATAATGACTTAACACACTATGTTTTTATAGACCTATGTATTTTATTATACTTCTTTTTCGTGATCTTGGTGTAAGAGGTTATATTAAGCAACTGTATATGAATAAATGGCATGTATTTAACCTTATAATGCTGAAACAGCTTTTACAATCCCTTTCAATTCTGAAAGTATTTTCTGAGTAATTTAAGGCTTGAAGTTTCCATTTCAAATGTAGACTCATCATTAGAATACTTGTCCTAGTTGTTACTGATGGGATTGAAGTATACTCAAGGAGTTCTAGAAGACACTCAGAGAAGAGACCCCCCACACAAAGTACTTACATATTTAGAAAGACTAAAGGACAAATAACCTGTAAGAAATAATGAACATAGCCCTGGCTGGTGTGGCTCAGTGGGTCAAGCAAGTGCCAGACTGTAAACCAAAGGTTTGCCAGTTCAATTCCTGGTCAAGAGGATGTTTCTGTCACCCACCAATTTCTTTCTTCTTCCCTTCCCCTCTCTCTAAAAAATAAATAAAATCCTTACATGAAAAGAAATAGAAAGCATAGATGAAAATGTTGCTTGAACTCCTGTTGACAATATTTTCACTGTAAATGGGATGAATAATTTTCCCTTTTCATCTCTTTTTGTATATTTTTAACTAGAGTTATATGAAATTCTTAATCGCTGAAAAGAGAGTTTAACCCTTAATCTTGAAAATTATTTTGCTGATTCCTCTTGTTCAGTTAGTTCCAGTTGCCTGAAGCTGCACATATACTATAGGTTCAAGGCCAGCTTAACTATTGTGTTGGCGAAAAATTTGTTGAGTTTTTTCTGTGTGATGGCTCTAGTAGTGCTTAGTTTTCTTTAACTGCATTCAAAACAATTTTGTTAGACTGTATTATGCTTTCATATCCTCATGAATTTAAAAAAGTATCAAAATTGGTGAATTTTTGTGCAGCCATTATAATATTGAAGATGAAATAAAATACATCACATTTTCAGTGTACTATGCTTTATTATTTCAAGAAAGGCAAAAACACAACTGAAATGCAAACAAAAAGACTTGTGCAGCATATGGAGAAGGTGCTGTGACTGATCAAATGTATCAAAAGTGGTTTGTGAAGTTTCTTGGTACTATTGATATTTTGGTAAAATAATTGTTTGCTGTGGGGCTATCTTATGCATTGAAAAATGTTTAGCAGCACTGCTGGCCTCTAACCACTAAATTCCAATAGTGGAAAATAGCCAACGTACTCAAAATATCCAAATCAATACAATTATTGGTGAAAATGAAAAAAATGTGTCTTTTATTTTATGGAAAAAACTAAATGGATCTTTTGGCCAATCCTATATGTTGCTCTCCACAGATGATTAGCTGGGTAGGTGATTAAAGGAAATAAACTTGGGGCTGTTCATGAGATGTGCCCTGGGAGAGGAATCTGGTGAAGCTGACCTACATCTGTATTAGTCTGCTCAGGCCATCAGAGCAAAATGCCACAGACTGGGTGGCTTACACAACAAAAGCTTATTTTCTCACAGTTCTGGAGGCTAGAAGTCTGATATCAAGATGTTGGTAGGGTTGGTTTCTTCTGAGGCCTCTGTCCTTGGCTTACAGATGGGCATCTTCTCCCTGTGTCTTCCAAGGACTTCTTTCTGTGCATGTCTGATGTCTATATCCTAATCCTCTTCTTAAAAGGATACTAATCATATTGAATTAAGGCCTACCCATATAACTTCTTTTATCTTAATGACTTCCAAATCCAGTTACATTCTGAGGTACTGGAGTTAGAACTTCAACATACAGAGTTGTTTTTTTTTGGGGGGGCAGGTAGGGGGCAGGCACACTTCAGTCCATTATAGGCACTTAACTATGTTGCCATCTACAGATGATTAGCAGTTGGTGATTGAAGAAAACAGGTTAATCAGATTGGTCATGTGATGTGCTCTGGGCTAGGAATGCTGTGAATCAGACCTGTCCTGTTGCTGTGTCAGAAAGAGAGCTGGACCCCTCAACCTATGGTTACCTATGTCTGCTCTCAGGCTTTGAAGCTGTTTGGGAATGCTGTTTTTTCTAAAATCTGGCCCTGTTTTAACTCATGTTTAAAATTTATTTCTTAATTCTTCCATATGTGAAAATTTTTTGACAAACCTAATTAATGTCATGGATTAATGTGTGTGATTCCTCTTGTTGAGTTAGTACCCATTGCCTGAAGCTGCATGTGTGAGCATAGCTCCTAAATTGAGTATTGCTTGGATGTTCATTAATAGGCAGGCTTCAGATTTTAAAGTTTGCTACTAAAATACATGTAGGTAGCTATTGTGTTTCTCTTTAAGCGTGAGTCCTTAGAGAATCATATTTTCCATTAAATACCAAAAAAAACCCCCACTTGGTAGAGGGACTGCTAATGAGCTATTAAGTGTTATTGCCTCTGAAAAAAAATGAGAAACAGAAAAAGAGGGCCATTTGAGATACAAGAGAATCATTTTATGGATCTTCATAGGATCTCTCCAAGAGGGAATGCAGTGGGGGAGAAGTCCGAATCTTTGGAAAACTGAAGGGGTAATTTGGAAAAATGAAAACTATTTTCTGATAGAAGGCTGACAAAATTAGTTAATACTTTTCATATGATAGGCTTTTAAAAGTTAAAATCAGTTTTGTTGCTAGTCTGCTTGTATACGTAATGTTTCTTTAAGTAGGTATTTTTATAAAAGATTTACAGCTTTTATGAAAAGATATTCAGCTTTTCAATACTTTCTGAAAACTATTCCATGCAATAGGCTATGTACATTACTATTAAAATTGTTAGTGGGTCAGGCAGCTGGAGGGGTTTGTACTGACGGAGGCTGTGTAAGTGACCATGGAATGTTATAAGAAGTGCTTTGTAATCTCCCAGATCTTGAATATTTTTTTTTAAAGATTTTATTTATTTATTTCTAGGGAGGGAAGGGAGAGAGAGAGAGAAAGAGAGAGAGAGACGTCAATGTATGGTTGCTGGGGGTTATGGCCTGCAACCCAGGAATGTACCCTGGCTGGGAATCGAACCTGGGACACTTTGGTTCCCAGCCCGTGCTCAATCCACTGAGCTACGCCAGCCAGGGCTCAGATCTTGAATATTTTTGCCTATAAGACTGTAGCACATCAACAAACATTTGAGGAATATAGTATCTTCCATTAACTACGGAAAGTCAAATTAAAGGCAACCTATTAATGCAATACAGATCTTACATTTGCTATAAAAATGGAACATCTTACATTTAATCAACCATTAAGTGTGGTTCTGGAAAAAGTGAGTGAGCCTTCTTATATTCAGAAGGAAAAGTAGGTCAAATGCCATTTATTTGAAATAGAACCTCTTAATCATTTGTAGTGGCACAAAAAGAGACTTGAACTAAAGAAAAATTAAAGTAGAATCTAGGCAGGTGGGCAAGGTATTTGGAGAGATTATCTATAATTGTTGGCTTTCTAAGACTAATAATGTCTTATGCCTTGACTCATAAGCAGGGAATAGTGAGGGATAAGCATCCAGTTGAGCACAACTCTTGGATAGCTCTAAATAATAACATGTGCGCACTTAGTATATCACCTGGTAGGAGAGTAAGAGGCCCAACCCCAGTTGCCAGTTGAATACTTAATCCATGTTGCTTAGATACTTTTGACTTCGGTCCTGCCTGCTCTAAGCGTGAATGTGTTCATGGCGATTGCAGTTCTCTTTCTTGATTGTGTATGTGATTTCTTTGTTTTGCCCATCTTACAAAACAAATATGAAATAAAAACAACTTCCGCTAAGAGTTGTGGAAATCAGTAACGGGCAGTGATTCCACTAATTCACATAATTAAAAGACATCTGCACAGTGTTGTGTAGTAGCTGGGAGCAGGGGCCGCTGGGTCAGGCTACCTGGGTTCAAACTTTTGCCCTGCCAGTGTGATCTTGAGGAGGCGATGGCATCTCTCCTTACCTCGGATTTCTCCTCTGCCAAATGGATGTAATAATAGTATGGTTGCAAGAACTGAATTTATATGTGTGAGAAACTTGGACTTATTAACATTTTTAATTAACATATAGTTGGCATACAATCTTATATTAGTTTCAGGTGTACAACATAGTGATTTAGTATTTGTATACTTAATGATGTGATCACCACACTAAGTCTAGTAACTGTGTGTTACCATGCACATTTATTACAATATAATTGACTATTTCCCTTTATTCCCTTTCCATTTATTACAATATAATTGACTATAGTCATTCCCTTGACTATACGATAATTCTATGGCTTGTTTTTGTTTATGACTGAAAGTTTGTACCTCTTATTTCCCTTCAATTTTTTCACCCAGCCTTGTGACTTTCCTCCTTTGGCAAACATCAATTCTTTGTTTCTATGAGTCTGTTATTCTTTTATTTTGTTCAGTTTTCTTGTTTGTTTTTAGATTTTACAGATAAGTGAAATTATGTAGTCTTTCTTGGCTGACTTATTTCACTTAGCATAATGCCCTCTAGGCCCATGCATGTTGTTTCAAATGGCAAGATTTCATTCCTATTTATTGCCGAGTAATATTCCATTGTATATATGTGTAACATTTTCTTTACCCAATTGTCTATTGATTGACACCTAAGTTGCTTCCTTATCTTAGTTATTGTAAATGATGCTGCAAGGAACTAGGGCTGCATATTTTTTGAATTAGTGTGTTTTGAAGAGGAATTGCTGAAACCTGGAGCAATATGTATTATATTACAAGCAAGACAAAAGTGATAGCTAGCATAGTTTGCCAAATAAAGCACTTATAGTTAGCGATCCCTGCAGACTATTTTGTTCATATCCTAAATATTTATGGTGTTTCTGATCTTTTCTGACGATTTTGATCAGGGCTCTTGTAGGTCTAATATGTTTGTAGGGGCCTCTGGAGAATATTTCCAGACCTTAATTGCTCCACAGAAACAGCCTCCTGTCCCCCTTCATTTTTTTCCCTGTCTGTTAGTTCACAGCCTCTTGGGAGCTTCAGGTTGAATATGAAACTGACCCCAGTGGTCAGGAAGAGAACAAAGGAAAAAGCAGACAACTCCAGATTGGTAGGTGGCAGGTTTAATAAGCAAGGGAATTTACTTACAAAGGTTTGTCTCGGGTGACTGCAAGGCGAGTAGTTTTCTGCATCTGCCTGCCAGAATCTTCTTATTTTTTATTTAATTTTTTTTATTGTTGTTTTATTAAGTTGTCCCAATTCCGCCCCCCCCTCCATTGCTCTCCTCTGCTCCTCCTATACTCCTGCAATCCCCACCCTATTGTCCATGTCCATGGGTCATTCATACTCTTCTTTAGGCCCTTCCCCTTCTTTCCTTCCTTGTACCCCACCCCCCACTCCTCTGGTCCCTGTCAGTTTGTTCATTGTTTCCATGCTTCAGAATCTTAAAAGTCTATGTAGAGGCCTTAAGGGGGGTCAGTCACACACATAGACGTCCTTCACTGATTTTAGTTATATACCCAGTCCAGATAATTTCAACAACATTACTGTCTCAGGGCTGTGTCCTTGGGCAGCTTCTTGACTGGGGAAGGTAAGCGGAGTGCACATTCTAAGAACGGGGGAGGGATTGAGGAGCCTCTGATTACCTGGGTCCAGTTTGCTGGTCAAACTGGCAGTCATATTTTCCTGATGACCTTCCCCAACAACTTCCTGCCTTCCTCCCTTTTCCTTCCTCTTTGCTTCACTTCTTCTGTTCATTATCACATATTTAAATACCAAACTTTAGGAATTACACTGGAGTTGCAGAGATGAATAAAGTGAAACCTTAACTTCAACGAACTGACAGTTTAAGGTAAAGGGAGAACAGTTTTCAGTACAGATAAGTAAATAGATCATTTCAACACAGCCTGGTTACTGCTATATCAGAAGTAAGTACAGGGTTTTAGGAAGCTACTTTGAGGGAAAAACTGACTAAGTTTAGTCTGGAAATGTCACTTCCTACAGTGGGGGTAAGCCCTGATTTCATCTGCAGAGCCTCAGACTATTTACAATTCTGAGACTAAAGCTCATTTTCACTTAAGAAGGACATATCATCAGGGAAATTCTTACCCTATTGTCATGGAAAATGGAAAGCCTTTCTCCTGTTGAGAGGAGAAGCTGGAGAGAAAGAAAGGAAGAGTCAGTGATTGAGACTGAGATAAGAGCTGAGGGTCTCTGCTTCCTGCTCTGGGGCTGGAGACCAGTCCAGGGAAATCTTGGAGAAGCAAATTTGCTGTTCATCTACGGATATACCTTGGGAAATTTTGAGCTGTACGTTAGTGTGGTTTGGGAATGATAAGGCAGGTCAGGAAATTATAACTGGTTGAAACAAATGTCTAGGTAAATGGAATTAATATATTAGTCTCATATCCCATAGCCAGAGTATGGTGTTCAGGTAACCCAGAAGTTTTCTGTACCCTGCTGGCTGACACAGAAGTGCTTAAAAGAACCAGATTGTATGAGGCAGCTGCAGAGAACCTGTCTTGGTGCTGTGGAGAAGCGCTGGACTTGAGCATCTGGTGCTAGCCCAGAGACCAAATGAACCAGGTAGGTCCAAGCCCATCTTAGCATACATGGGCAGAGAATTCTCAGTGAGTAATTGGGTTAAATTTGATTGTAGAAGGTAGCTTAATTCCCTACAACCATGGTTCTCTTGGAAGGAAAGTAGGATGAATAAACAAGGGAATAATTAAAAATTCAGAGTTTATATAATGAAAATGTGAGTTACTAATACCTGAAAGAAACTTTTGACCCTAAAAGACCAAACTCCATTGAAACTATTTAAAAGATGTTTTAAATATACCAAATAGAAAATATTTTAAAAATCTACTGGATAAAACCTATTTAAAAGACTTTTTCAATCTACTGAATAAGAAAACTTGAGACAGATGACATCATATTTGGATTTTAAAAGTGTGTTTTTTGTACATCTGAGTTATAGTGTACAAATTTCAGCTCTTGCTGTAAGTATACTTGGCATGGTACACAGTAAAAGACTTGTTTTAAGGCATGCAAGCTGCCATGAGCCCAAACTGATAAATTTGTTGCTTTTAAAACCACAAACAATCCTCCATCAAGGAGACTTACAAAATTTCCACAACTCTATTTTTAATTCTCTGAAAATTTCCACTCCCATCATCGTGTGGTCAAATTATGGTTCAAATTCCTCCCAGGGGCATCCCTAATGCATCTTTGTAAATCCTTAAGTTTCCAAAAGTTAGCAGCATCTACCTTGGTAGCCTTGCTGCTCTAGTGCCTTCCACAGCTCGCCAGTCCTGAATTTTGAGGTGGCCCCCGACGTATCTTGAGCCTGTCCCAGCCAGGATCAATATATCTATCATCCATGGACCTGCCTTTCCTTTCAACGTATGAGTTAACTTTAAAAAAAAGTCTGGGTCTGAAGACATGAGCTCATATTCCCTGGTCAGTCTGGGACATCCACTCTCACGGTGTTCTTAGACATGGCTCCCCCCACAGTCCCTACCTTGCTTCCAAGGGCTGATAAATCATTTTCCTTATAAAGTTCTCTGGATCTCTAAGAGGATGTTCTAAGCCTACTACTGCTTTTGTTGCATTCTCCTTGGCTGTCCAGAAACATTCTTCGGAATATTTAATGTCTATGGTGGACTATATTTTGTTGGTTCCGTGAGAGGGTGTGGCTTGGCTTGGGAGCAGCTAAATAATCTGCTTTATATTATTCAGAGTAAATAGCATTAGCTGCAGTAACAAATCTTCATGATTTCTCATTGCAGTTTCAAGCAGGTTGTGTGATTCACAAAAACTGTCACTCAGGAATTCCCTCTCCTTCCACCAATGTGACTACACTATCTAAGAATCCTTTGGTCCTAGCTATGTAGATAATGGAAAGTGTATTCAAGAGACATACTTGAGGTTAGGTCTAAATACAGCATTCATCAATTCCATCCACATGTGCATGGACCTTCCTTCCTTCTTAACAGGTGATATAAATTTAAAGACAGTCCATGGCTGAAGAGACACTGGGAAATATACTGCACACATGCATATCCATTAACATTTGCCTGTCCTTGCCTGTCCTCTGGACACTGAAGATCGTGTGGTTTTCACCCCTGCACACAGAGAACACATTAATCCCATCCTCAAAGAAGGTGGCATGAAGTCCACATAGTCACTGTGCCCAGCTCACAATTTAAGGCCTCAGGGCTCTGTAGTCCTTTCTATCAAACCCAAACATGCCTCCTCATGATCTTTTAATCTGTAACTAAAATAATAAGTCATCTCTCCTTCCCTTCAACTCCTATTCTTGATATACAATAATGATCAGGGCAAGATAAACTTAGTAAACCTCTTATTGGGAAAAAGAAAGGAAAAAATTGGTTTATAGCAGCAATTTTCAATGGTGTGTACCAAGAAATTGGTAGTCATTGGTTTATAGCAGCAATTTTCAATGGTGTGTGGCAAGAAATTTTAAAACATGCAATACCTGACTCTTTAGTTAGGGGCACAGGACTCTTTTCCCTTAGATTGTCAAATAAAATATGACAATAGCTGTCAGGTGTGAATGAATCAAAATCCTACTTATTTTTTTAAGATTTTATTTATTTATTTTTAGAGAAGGAAGGGAGGGAAATAGAGAAAGAGAGAGAAACATCAATGTGCGGTTGCTGGGGGTCATGGCCTGCAACCCAGGCATGTACCCTGACTGGGAATCGAACCTACGACACTTTGGTTCGCAGCCCATGCTCAATCCACTGAGCTATGCCAGCCAGGGCCTACTTATTTTTTTATCATATAGGCCAAAATATATTTTTGGTGTGCCACAACATTTCAATAATAGTTTATGTGTGCTGTGAGATTAAGAAGGTTGACAATCGCGGCTCTGTAGCCATGCTGGAGTCCTGTGGGGCAAGCTCTGTGAAGACCTGCTGTTTGTGTCGGTGGGGAAAGTGCTCCAGACATCACCAGTTCTCTTCT
This sequence comes from Phyllostomus discolor, assembly GCF_004126475.2. NCBI lineage: Eukaryota > Metazoa > Chordata > Mammalia > Chiroptera > Phyllostomidae > Phyllostomus > Phyllostomus discolor. The sequence continues at coordinate 126,968,982 of NC_040906.2, read as the reverse complement.
CTATGGAGTAAATCTCTTACCTGGTATTTTTGGTGCTTCTTTACTTTGCTCTCTGAAAGAATTATCCTCATCCGATATTCTCCTTGGCCATATCTGAAATAGCTGTTGGTGGCTATACAGCCTTTAAAATCTGTCTCTGACTTTTGAAAGTCTAAGGGTTTATGGGAAATTTTGAGCTTCAGTCAGTCAAGATTTTTTTTCATCAGGACTCCTGGATTTTTAAGTAATAACTTTTCTTATCTTAGGGCATCTGAACTTTGCTTCTAGCCATTTCCATTTGCCAATCCCACATTCAAAATTCTTTTCTATAAATAGTTCTCAAGCTGATTTATTCCTTTGCTTACTTACTCCTTTTTCTCTCAACTTCATGGATGCTCACTTGAGACTGTCTCAAATGTTGTATTTGAGTAGGTAAAGTCACACTTTTCATGATTGTGCCACAGATTTTATTAAAGATTAATTGGTTAAGACTTAGTTCTCAACCCCTCTTTCAGTTATCTATTACTGTTTGAAGCCCAAAAGCCATAGTTTTCTAGCTCCGTACAAGCCCAGTTCAGGGAGTAAATTTGGAGGCATGAACCCTGAATTCATGACTTGTTTATAGACGCAATAAAAAAAATTATTGTAGGTTGACATGCAGGCATTTCCTTTGCTTTGATGACACATACCAGAGAAATCTACAGAATTTAGAAGTTGAGGGAAGGCAGTGTCTTGAGGAGCACATGGCGACAGCGTTACAGCTTGTCAGTCTCCTGAGGCACAGACTGCCATACAAACATCACAGTAACATCAGTTCACATGCTTGCTGAGGATGAGTCTTCAGTTGAGACAAAGGTAAGGCAGTAAACACCTTTTCTAATAGATTTCTTAGGCCTAAGGAAATTCTTAACAAAGAGTAGTGACATTATTTTTATGGTATATTACAAAATGGCCATTATCCTGCTTGCCTCCCTGAATCCAAACTCTTGACAATGGAACTTTGTAGCTCCTCTACTCAAGAGAAGATCACATTTATAAGTCGCCAAATATAAGATGAAACAAACCACCGTGAATGAAGGTAAGGAGAAAAAAACAATTTGGATTATTAAGAACCTAATAATCTAAAATTATGTCTATAAATTATTTGCAAACATAAATGGTGAAATAGAAAATGACGAAGGGAAAAGGATTATAAAATAACCAGCAGAAATTAAAAAAGAGAGAACATCTAGAAATCAAAAATAAAAATATCAAGTTGAAAACTTAATGAATGGGTTAAATAGCACATGAGACACAGCCAGGGAAAGAATTAATGAATTTGAAACTTTACCAACAATAGATGATACTAGCACTGAATATTATCACTACTAAAAACATTCGTCATAGTAGACAATATTAATAATCAATTTAGAAAAGAAAAATATACATGACCATTAAAGAATGTTTTTCTAAAAATTACAATCTCATTTGTATCTAGAGTAATACAAGTTAAATAGCAGCATGTTTTGTGTATTAGCCTGGCAAGGATGAAAGGGCACTGCTGACGGCGGGCACGGCTCAGGGAAATAATGAGCTGCACACACTGCTCTTTGGGGCAAAAACTGGCACAGCATTTCTTGACACTTGTTTCAAAGGGTTTAATGGGCAAAGTCTTTGACCCAAAAATTTCACTTAAAATTTTTTTCCTGAGGAAACTAATGTGCAGCAAAAAAATCTGAAAGCAGATATATTAAAATGTAAATAGTGAGTATCTGCACATTTGAACCTTCACTGCACAATGAAAATCACATTGAATATCAAGTGATTTTACTTTCTTTTTGTGGGAGCATTTTATTTTTAATCTTTCTTTTATTAGAGGAACATATATTACCCATGTGATAATTTTTATAGAAAAATGCAACTAGTAAATTTGAAAGGCAGAAATAGTGACTCAACTTACATTTGTTGAGTCCTGGCACAGTTGAAGAATTCCTCCAGTATTTATTTTTTCCTTTGTAATTTAACATTCATATATTTTATAATTTATTATTTATTTTTCTCCTTTCTTGTAGAATTTAGAGGTCTCCATACATTTAAATCAATATGCATGGTTTCTTTCCTTTTTTTAAAAAAGATTTTATTTATTTATTTTCAGAGAGGGAAGGGAGGGAGAAAGAGAGAGAGAGAGGGAAACATCAATGTGCGGTTGCTGGGGGTCATGGCCTGCAACCCAGGCATGTACCCTGACTGGGAATCGAACTTGCGACACTTATGCATGGTTTCTCATTACAATTGCTTTTAAATTACATCATATGACCAATATATACTATTGAGAACCTAAGTTTGTGCAAGCCTTCATAACATAGAAACTACTTTCATTTTCTTAGCTCAAACAGCCTCTCGCCCCCAACACTGCTTTAAAGCATCATACCTCTACTCAAGTCAGACTGTACCCTTTCTCCTGCTCACACTAAGGAGATAGCCTGACTACTTACTTTGCACATTGAAACTGTTTCAAATTCCTTCCTGTGTCACTCCTCCAATATTCCCATTCATTGTGCCATAGACCATTATCTGTATCCACTATTCCTTATCTCCACTGAACCCTCTCTTCAGTGGAGAGAATTGTCCTTCCACTTGGATCCTGGATCCCATCTTCTATCACCTCCTTGGTAATCTTTAGTCTGCCAGTAATCTCTCATTTTCTTTTGTATGTTTGTCTTTGTTGCTTCATTTTCTGTTGTATATAAGCAAGTTAAATTTCAATTTGCCTAAAATAAAAACAAAATAACCCCCCAATGAAAAGCTCAAACCCCCCTTGAGCTTTTCTTAGCACAGTGACCTAAAGCATCTATGATCACACTGAGCTCTGAGCATTTGTTGAACACTCAGAAGAGCCCATCACTATAAGAGTCTCTGGAACTACATAGATGAACAAGTCACACAGGTTTGAGAAGTTTACTGTTATCCTTTTATGTATTTAGAACTCTGGGTGTGGTTGACACAGTTGTTTGCAATGGAGGTTATTCAGGTAGAGGCAGCTTGTATGAATTCTGTGGGGGGATTTTGGACTGAAGGAGGAAATGACTCATTAATTTAGTGGAGATCCCAGGTCCTTTTTCAATATTCAGAAGAGAACTCTAGATGTCAGTTAGCTAGGAGATGCCATCCTTTCTCTTTCCTTCACTGTCAAGATTCTGAAAAGAGTAGTCTATGATTGTCACATCTAGTGTGCTCATAATTCTACTCTCTTTACTGAACTGAAATGACAACAGACAATTTTCTGTATTCTCCTCTTTATTGACTTCTCTGAGACTTAGCATTAGCCACCTCTCTCCTTCCTGAAACCCTTTTTTCTCCACTTTGGTGTTGCTTCCCCCACTCTCTGGCTCCTTTCCCCCAAAGATCATTTATGGACTCCTTTTCCTCTCTTTATCTTCTTCTCTGTTCTCTCTTCATTCTTTCCTTGGCCTATTGTTGTCTTCATTTACAACTTTTATTCCCACATATACTTTAAAAGTATTGAAGAAAGAATGGATCAAAGGTTGATTTAATATACAAACAAATATTCTTAGAAAACTAAGGAAAATATAACTTATGTGTTTGTTCTAAGATCTCATGCCCCATGAGAGCTGGAAAGATCCTGGGTTTCCTAAGTACCAGTCCCATCCCTGTGTTCCTGTGCAATCCTCCTGAAAACAGTTTCTGGATCCATCCTACCTTTCCATGCCTTGTGATGTTGAGAATATTTAAGTGGGTACTTTCATCCTCCTTCAATAGCTTTCTTACTCTTTTTTTTTTAATGTGAGGTTTATTATCACCTGTAGGAATAAAGTTGCCTTTGGGTGTTATGATAATTCAAAGACAAAATTCTTAATACAAGTAGGAATTAGGGCACAAAACAAATCTTAATAAATTTAAAAGGATTGGAATTGTATTAAGCATCTTTTCCATCCACAATGGTATAAAATTATAAATTAGTTATACAAAAAAAAACTGGAAAATTCACATATGTGGTGATTAAATAATATGCTACTGAACAACCAATGGGTCAAAGAAGGATTCAAAAGAGAAATAAAAAGGTATCTTGAGACACTCAAAAATGGAAACACAACACATCAAAATCTGTGGGCAATACCAAAAGCAGTTTTAAGAGAAAAGTTCATGGTGGCAAATGCCTAATTTAAGAAACAAGAAAAGTCTAAACAATCTAAATTTACACCTATGGGAGCTAGAAAAAGAATAAACAAAGCCCAAAGTTAGTAGAAGAAAAGAAATAATAAAGATTCGAGTAGAAACTCGAAAAGAAATAGAGAGCAAAAAAGCAATAGTGAAGATCAATAAAATTGAGAGCTGGTTCCTTGAAAAGAAAAACAAAATTGATAAGACTGTTGGTAGACAGTCTCCAAAAAAAAGGAGAAACTGGACTCAAATAAATAAAATAAGAAATGAAAGAGTAGGTGTTACAGCTCATACCACAGAAATAGAAAGGATATTAAGAGATTACTATGAACAATTATGCACCAACAGATGGGACAAACTAAAAGAAATTGATAAATTCTTGGAAATATACAACCTAGCAAGACTGAGTCATGATGACATTGAAAATCTGAGCAGACTGATTTTTAATAAGGAGATTGAATCAATAATTTAAACCACCACAACATATAAAAGTGTAGGACCACATGGCTTCATTGGTGAATTCTACAAAAATTCAAAGAAGGATTAATATCAATCTTTCTGAAACTCTTCCAAAAAATAAAAGAGGAGGAACTCTTCCAAATTCACTTTATGAGGTCAGCATTACCCTGATACCAAAATTAGACAAGGGAGCTTCAGGAAAAGAAAATTACAGGCCAATATCCCTGATGAACATAGATGCAATAATCATCAACAAAATTCAACAATACATTGAAAGGATTACACACCATGATCGAGTGGGATTCATTCCAAGAATGTAGTATGGTCCACATCTGGGTATCAGTCAATGTGATATACCAAAATAAAGAATAAAAATTATATGATAATTTCAATAGATATAGAAAAAATTGACAAAATCCCAAATACTTTCATGATAAAAACTCTCAACAAGATGGGTATGGAGAGAACTTACCTCAACATATTAAAGGTCATATATGGCAAGTCCGCAGCTAACATCATACTCAATGGTAAAAAGGAACACTAATGCACTGTTGGTGGGAATGCAGACTGGTGCAGCCACTGTGGAAAACGGTATGGAATTCCTCAGAAAACTAAAAATGCCTGGGCCTTTTGACCCAGCTATTTCAGATGGGATTATACCCTAAGAATCCTGAAATACCAGTTCAGAAGAACCTTTGCACCCCAATGTTCACAGCAACACAATTTACAATAGCCAAGTGCTGGAAATAGCCTAAGTGTCCATCACTAAATGAATGGCTAAAAAAACTGTGGTGCATTTATACAATGGAATACTGTGCAGCAGAAGAAAGAAGGAACTCCTACCTTTCATGACAGCATGGATGGAAATGGAGATTATTATGCTAATTGAAATAAGCCAGGCAGTGAAAGACAAATACTATATGATCTCACTTATAACAGGCATCTAATAAAAACTGAAAACCTTTCTTTCTAAGATCAGGAATAAGACAAGGATGCCCACTCTTGCTATTCCTATTCAATATAGAATTGAAAGTACAGTCAGAATAATTAGATAAGAAAAAAAGGCATCTAAATTGAAAAGGAAGAAGTAAAACTGTCACTATTTCCAGAAGACATAATGTGTGTGTGTGTATATGTCTAGAGACTCCGTCAAATTGGCTTTTGTAGCCAATAAATAAATTCAAAAGTTGAAGAATACAAGATCTGTTGTGTTTTTACTGAGAATGAAATATCAGAAAGAGAAATAAGAAAACAATCCCACTTACACCTGCATTACAGAGAATAAAATACCTAGAAATAAATTTAAGGGGGTGATAAATGTGTATATGAAAAATATAAGATATTAATGAAAGAAATTGAAGAAGGTACAAATAAATTAAAGTATATTCCATGCTCATGAAATAAAAGAATCGATATTGTTAAATTGTTCACATTACCCACAACAATCTACAGATTCAGTGCAATCTCTATGTAAATTTCAATAGCATTTTTCAAAGACATAAAACAAATAATCCTAAAATTTCTATGGAACTACATAAAACCCAGATAGCCAAAGAAATCTTGAGAAAGAAAGAAAGAACAAAGTTGGAGGTATGTTCTCTGACTTCAAACTATATTTCAAAGCTATAGTAATTAAAACAGTATGGCATTTGCATTTAAAAAGCAGACATATAGGTCAATGGAAGAAAATAGAGAACCCCAAAATAAATCCACTATTTGATCAATAATATATGATAAAGGAGGCAAAAATACACAATGGAGAAAGAACAATCTCTTTAGTAAGTGATGTTGGGAAAACTGGACATTACATGGAGAAGAATAAAACTGGCCTACTATCTTACACCATACACAAAAATTCATTCAAAATGGATTAATGACTGTAACATAAGACCTGAAACTATAAAACTTCTAAAGCAGTACATAAGTGGTAAGCTCCTTGACATAGGTCTTGGTGATGAATTTTTAAATCAGATGTCAAAAGCAACAAAAGCAAAAATAAGTAGAATTACATCATACTAAAAAGGTTATGCATCGTAAAGGAATCCATCAACAAAATGAAAAGGCAGCCTGCTGAATAAAATATTTGCAAGTTTATCTATAAGGTGTTAATATCCACAATATATAAATAAATCATACAACCCAAAAGCAAAAAAGCAAACAACCCAATTAAAAAATGGCAGAGGACATGAACAGACATTTCTCCAAATAATACATACAAATGGCCCAGAGATATAAAAAGATACTCAACATCCTTAGTCATCAGGGAAATGCAAATCAAAGCTCACAACCACTAGGATGGCAATTCTCAAACAGACAAGAAATAACAAGAGTTGGCAAGGATGTGGAGAAAAGGGAAGTTTATATGCTGTCGGTGAGAATAAAACTGATGTAGCCACTTTGGGAAATCGCATGGAGTTTCCTCAAAAAAATTAAAAATAGAACTACCATATGATCCAGCAATTTCACTTTGGGTATTTATCTGACAAAAACAAAAATACTAAGTTGAGAAGATATGTACACCCTTATGTTCATTGCAGCATTATTTATAGCTGCCAAGTTATGGGAAAAGGAAAACCCCTAAAGCCTAAGTGTCCATTGATGGATGAATTGATAAAGAGAAAGCAGTATATACAAATATATATATCTCCATAAAAAGAATGAAACTTTCCATTTGCAACAACATAGTTGGACCTCAAGGGAATTATGCTAAGTAAAATAAGTCAGAGTAAGACAAATACCATATGACCTCTATTACGTGGAATCTAAAAACAGAAAAATAACTCATAGATACAGAGAACAGATTGGTGGTTATCAAAGGTGGGGGTGAGGTGAGAAATAAGTAAAAGGGCTATAAATTTATTTTTTAAAAAAGAAGCTGTAACATCACTGAAGGGAGTGGGAAAAATTGTCTACTTAAAAATGGGTAGACTATAAGATTAAGCACTAAAGGAACTATACATAAACACTGCACTGTAGTTAATAAAATTGTTTCTCATTAAAGTACACGTTAACAATTCTGACACCACTCTATATGTATTCTGGAACCGAGAAAATAAGCAAATAGTTGATGGATAGTTATATTAAAGAAGAAATAAAAATTTTAAAAATAGAAATATCTGTACTCTTTCATGAAAAAATACTAGGAGTAACTTTAAACAATGAATGCAACGTGCAACATGGGGAAACAATATTTTAAAAATACACTCACATAATCCAATGTTACAGTCAAATGTGCATGTATTTATATATATACAGATGTGGATGTATAAAATATTTGTATCAATGCACAAATCTATCATATGGCATTTCTACAACTTGCACATTTCTATGGTTAATTTGCATGTATAATTTTATATGAGTAGATCTTTTACAGCATGCTTTGAGGCCTTAAGTGGTAGGGGCCTGGGAAAGGAAGGCAGATTGCTACAGCCTTGACAGTGTATTTCAGCTGTTCTGTGCTGCTGCTGGTCCCATGCCCCACAGACAGACCCTTTACCCAGTCTGCCAGCCTGTCTTGCTCTTCTGATGCTTTCATTTGTTTTGCTGAGGGGTCTCCATGAAGCCCCTGACCCTTAAGACCCATGACAATCTGAAAAGGTGACTCATTTTTGCTTCTATTGTACTTCCTGCTTGGTGTACACAGGGTGGTACATGTGGTGGGTAAATTGGGGGACTCTGGTGAATGGCAAGAGGAATTTGGCTTTTTGTGCTAGGTGGTCAAGTTGGGACCATCATGTTGGTGGCCACAGTGCACAGGGCTGACTAAGACCCATTAGGTTTGAGTGGGTGAGAAAGAGTAGCCACTTCCCCACACTCCCATCCAAGGCAGTCAGCTTATTAAGGCCACAGGGGCTGAGGGGCTTCTGCTTCTGTCCCCTATAAAAGGCTTGATGGGGGCAGGAGGCCTGTTCTGGTCAAGAGTGAGTGGCTAGTACGGTCCCAGTAAGGTCTCCTTGTTGGCAGTCTCTCTGTGCCTGGAAATTCTCATCTACTAGGTAGGTAAACTTGGGCCCATTTAAACTATAATAAGTAGGCTTTGTAATATGTGTGTAATGAGCATATGAATTGATTCTTCGGGAATATAACCTGATCTATTTATATGTAATATACAAAAATTTTATGTATTTTTATATACATTTCCTGGGAATCAAACATATGTAAAGAGAGGACTTCCTGGACATCCCAGGGGGAAAAAAAAACCCTGAAAGGGTAGATAGTAAAATTGTAATAGTTTGTTTCTGGACATTATAAATGCTTATTATTTTTGTTGTTGTTTTATTCTTTCTGCTTTTCCAAATATTAAAAAGTAATCTTCAGATATTATTTTTATCGTAGGAAAAATTTTATGAATATGAAACTTTAGTCTATTTTGCTAGGATCTATAACCTCTAGTCTAAAATACCTAGTAATTAATTGGTTTTGTAATAGTGATAATCATTAGACTTTTAACCATTACTAAGATTTGTTTTGCTGAACTCCTTTAACTAGTCACTTGCTGAATTTTTACAGGATTTGTTTTCAAGGAAAAGTTTTATAGGCAAATTCTTTGGGTATTGCTCAGTCAGAGCTCTTTATACCATCAAATACTCAGGCTGTTAACAAAAAAATGAAATCATGATGAGATCATTAACAAAGGCCACTTGGCTCTTTAGAAACCTCCCACACACTGGTTGAAAAAGACTTATCGATGCCAGTGAAATAATGATGACTGATAGTTTTAACATTGATGTCATTATGATGCATTAGAGTCCCCGTCTCATTATAATGTGTCAACATTTGATGATGACTTACAAATTCCATTTTGTCAGAGAATTTATTGTCTTCATTTACTAGAGTAAGAAAAATGAAGAATTAAAATTAAATGTTTTACCCAAGGACATACATCATCATTTTAAACACCTGCAAATAGAATTTTGTTCCCTGACATCAAATTAAATGCTCTATTTATTAATATAGAAGTATTTCCCAACAACGACGCCATTTTCGGCAGATAATCCTTATAGAAGCAATTTACTTAAAGATGTGCTCTGTGAACAGTAACTGTAATTTGGCTTCATTTGTACACTTTGGTTTGAATTTTGAAAATTACCCCAACATTTTTTTGGAGGGGTCATAGGAAGAGAAGGTCAGGGTACGGAACAATATCATAAAATGGTAAGAAATACATTTAATACTGTTTAGAACCAGATTTTCATTGTAAGATTGTTTTTATCAGATTTTAATTCCAGCTAAATCTGATCTCTCAAATTTTGCAGCATGTGGGGCAGATACGGAGGAACGTTCTCCCAGGCTTTCACATTTGCTTCCGATTTGAGCTGTCAGCGTTGCAAGCTTTCTTCCTTACAAGTTTTATTTTCTTTTGTTTTAGTCTTCTTGAAACCATGAGGAAAGTGAAAAATTGAATATTTTAATATTTTAAAATTTGTGGGTAAAGTTTGGGGTACTTGGAGGTCTCATTTAATTTTTGGTTTGAGTTACTTTGTTCCGTTTAGTTTTAATAAAATGTGAAACAAGACAAAAATCTCTAGTGTATAAGCTTGTTTATTTTATTGTGCTCTATTTAGTTATTCAAGAAAAGAGTTACAAAAGTGTAATTGTTGCCATCTGTTGTATTTGAAGTAGAATCTAGCCCAAAAGTCAAAAAAGTCATAGCAACAATTTATAAAAACAACTGTAATAATATCAACTCACTATGGTTACTGGTGAAACTTTATTTTTCTCCCAAATGAAGTAAGTTTCCTCAGAGGTTTATTTTAACATTTGATTTAAATCATTATTAAATTTGCCTCCAAAATCATCAAAGTCTCTAATAACATTGTTATTTAACTCTCTATCTGATAGGAAGTTAGAATTTTTGTTTTTGTCATTCTGATTCAATTCTCTTCAGAATCCCCTCCTCTCTGACTATTGTTCTTAAGAACTTAGAATATGACTTTAAGGAAAAATACATGTATCTTGTGTCTGCACTTTTACTAGCTAGGAAAAATATTGTGATTTATACATAAGAAAATATATTTAAAAGTGCTTTGAGGTTTTTCAGGACAAAATTTTATAAAACCCTATTGTTGCAATTTCTACTTAAGTAAAATTTGCACTAGTGTGATTTATGGTGTTGGTAGGATTCATGTATATGTGTGTTTGGTAGAGAGGAAAATGTGTAGAAAAAAAGGTATTCATTTACTTAATATGTGTCTTGCTTACCAGTTATGTGTTAGGTATTGTGTCGGATTCATAACTGAGCTTTAAAGAGTTTACAAGCTAGATTAGATGGGGCAAATCACATATGTTCATATCACTGCATGAAACCCATTTCTTGTGCAATCTTAAGGGCACATGAGCCTGAAAATAAATGTAGGTTATATTTTTAGCAAACATTACTTCCTTGGCTGTCTTCCCCATCCACAAAACTATTTTTCCTAGCTATTTCTAGGATTCCTTACATGGTACTCACACGTATTTGGAGTATGGTATTTTGGTGACAGTCACCACATGCCATTATTTCTTTTTCCATTTTTTTTTCTGTTTCTTCTGAAAAGATTTAGCTATATGTGCTCGAAAATGTTGGTAGGTGAATTACTACATGCCACCCAAAGCTTTACTTTTGTAGGTGTGCTTGTGTGTGTACACTCTATTACCTCTTTTCATTTTCAAGGGCCCCGGACTCAATTCTGCACCCTACCACAGGGTTGTCCCGGGTCTAACAAACTTGCTGTTTAACTACCTCCTGAACATTTAGTGCCAATGACATGCAGCCCCTCGTGTACTGGGAGAGTTGATGGTCCTCAGGTTCTGTAGGTATATAACCTAAAGTAAGGGAATTCTTTCTCTTTGCCTTTATGGTGTGTCCCCCAGTAATATTCAGAATTTGAGTGAAGTGATCATTTATATTTGCTTGTTGATAGCTCCCTCTCTCCCTGGGATTCCAACATAAATTCTTAGAAATAGGGAAGGAAGACCTTACCCAAATCACTTAATCCTCTAATAAAGAGGGGGTTGTTACTGAACCAGTCTTGTGTGCCTACCCCTGTTTCCTTCAGATTAAAATTTTCCCACACTTTATTGTCTATATGAAAATATATTACTATGTCTACCTCACCTGTCCTGAACTTGTCTAAATCCTGAAATGTGAACAATTTATGTACATAGCTGGGATCCCTGTAACACAAGAATGAACAAACAGGTAGTTATAGGACTTCTGAGGAGAAGAAAACCTTTGTCTAAGAAGATTTCATAAATTAATATTTGAGCCAATATTCAGACAGTTGAGGAGAAGAAATGGCCAGATATGAAGAGTGAAGAAATTACAAGTTGTACATGGGAACCAACAAAAAAAAATTCAGTTATGTGGCAAATTTTAATCATGAAGCATTTAACATAGGGAATTAAGGGTTTACAAATGTTTGAAAGGGGTGGAGGGCTAAGCTAGTCCTCCAGGAAAATCTCTCAGAGCATCACACAACTGACTTACCAGAATCTTCTCATGCTTCATGTAAGACTGCTATGGGCTCCCTTATGTTTAAGAGCTTCCCAAAGGTGCTGCTAGCCAGGGATTAGAAAGCTGTACCTGCTGCCTCCATAGTGGAGGCTGGGCACCCAGCCACCTGGAGAGGGAACAGTGAGATGATTTGTAGCAACATCTCACATCCTTAAAACTTTGCTTTCCAGCAGAGAAAGTTTCTGATTCAGTTTTTCCATTCTGAGTATTGGAAGTATATCTCACTGATGGCATCAAATTTGTTTCCAGAATCCTAGATGAAATATAGACAGAAAAATTTACACCATAAAATTTGGTCAAACAGTACACATCGGGGCTCCCCCCTCCTCCACCCCAGAGAACAGATTTTTAACATTGTTTAACATTTTAAACATTGTTTAAACATTTTTTTTAAAGATTTTATTTATTTATTTATTTTTAGAGAGGGAAGGGAGGGAGGGAGAGAGAGAGAGAGAGAGAGACATCAATGTGCGGTTGCTGGGGGTTATGGCCTGCAACCCAGGAATGTACCCTGGCTGGGAATCGAACCTGGGACACTTTGGTTCGCAGCCCGCACTCAATCCACTGAGCTACGCCAGCCAGGGCTGTTTAAACATTTTAAATGTTTAACATTTAAACATTGGCAAATCCTTGGCATATTAACTCAACCCATAGTGTCTTCCATGTTTTGCTCAGAATAGGTAATATATAAATAAAAGTATAAAATAAGATTAGAATTTTACAAGATAAGCTTAGAATTTTCATGAAAGATTTGATGTTGACAGATACAAAGCTATTTCTTTTGTTATTTTTTGTAACAATTTTCACAAATGAAAACACTAGAGTTCATAATACCACTCTGGCATCATATATTAAGGAGCTAGAGAAGAAAATTAAATAGCGAGTACTGTGATCACACCATATGTATTCAAATACTGTTTCTATTGTCTCTTTCCTGACCCAGTTTTACAGTATAAGGCTGTCTCGAAATGAAGATACTGTGCAGGTGTAATATGACACAATGACCAATTTTTTCTACCACACAAAAATCGTAGATATTATCATGTCCAATTTGAATTAAAAATATCACTAACAGCTGAGGCAGTTCATTTGCATAAGTATAAATATTATCAGTTTATATCACAATAAAATTACTCTAATATTAGTCTTTTTAAAAGGTTGTATGTAGGTTGGGAGAAAAGATTTCAATAAGCCCTTAACTTTTTCTTTATAATTAGTTAATTAGTTAATAGTAATTATATTTATTTTTTATTGAAGCCAAAGTAATTCTTTTTTTTTTTGCTTTTAAATTTCTAAATTTCTAAGTGCGATATTGGTATAAATAGAAGAAAAATCTAAATTCTTAGTTTCATAGAATCAAGGTTAGACCTTGTATGGGAAGACATTCCACACTCTCTTAAACTTCAGGTAAGGACACTAAGGAGATAGAAATTTTACGAGAAATGGAATTAACTCTATGTTATGTACAATAGAATTGATGACAGGAAATAGTTGTGATTATGTGGACTCTGTATATTTGTTGAGTGCTCAAAAGGAGTCTGACATTATATTAGATTCTAAAGCCACACAGATGGAAAAAGTCATATCATTTTGAGGAGATTCCAGTTGTCCTTCTGTATTCTTTAAGTCTGAGGGGGACTGACACAACTGTTGAAAATTGAGATTCCCCCAGGTAGGGGGAGCCTTTATCAATTATGTTGAGAAATGTTTGAATAAAAGGAAAAATGGCAAATCTGTTAAGTAAAGATCTGAGATTATGTTAAGTCTAAAGGAAAGAGCTCTGGATGTCAGCTGCAGGGTCTGCCTAAAGGACAGGAGTGCAAGCAGCCTATGTATAATCTTCCTGCCAGATACACAGCGCAGAGCAGACCCTATGAGAAGGGACTGCCTTACCTCTGAAAAAGTTTACAGCAGGAAATAAAGTGGGCTCTATGAGAGGAGATTCCATAGCCATAGACTATGCTTGACTTTGGGGAGCTTACTTCCCTTGTCACCAGTGAAAGCAGGGAGACTTGCCTGTCAACTGTTCATACATATTTGCTTGGCTCATTCTTGCTATCATCATGCCAAACAGGAAGGATCAAGCTTGTTTAGATGGGCTGGTTTCCCAAATTTTCCAAGTGAGGACTTTAGCCAAGAGAAGACTGATACCCCTAAATATAACAAATTCTTGGTGACATTGGCCTTTTTTGATGCTAGAATTACACGAATAAGCAACACAGACCATTGTTAGTGACAAGAAATCCCTATAAAGTTAATTTTACTTTTTCTTGCTTTTAAAATGATTTAATTGACAAGGAAAATGGGGGAATTGAATGTGGGGGTAGGCAGGGCAGGGGAGAGTAATGGGGAAAATGGGGTCAACTGTAATTGAACAATAATGAAAAATTTAAAAAGAGAATAAATTGACCTCAACTGTTTCAAAATACACTTTAATATTAAGAAAAAGAAAAAAATTCATGTTTTTAAGAAACATGTTTTTGTAAACTCTTAGAAATTCACTTGTAAGAGGACTGCAACCCCAAATAGTACATTCACCAAACCATGGCATCAGAGAAAATAAAGCTCATAAATTCCATATCTACTCTTTGGTCTGGTAAGGATCCCTCTTGTGCATTTTAGTAACAATGCACAAGGTGTGATCCGGTGAAAAATAACTTTTAAAGTATAATTAATGAGGAAAACTATAGACGAGTCCTGGAGGGGACAGGGACAAAGATTTTATGTAAAGAAACAGAGGTAGCATCATACCTTTCTTTCTACCCTGCTTGTGAATGGACAATAGAAAAAAAAATTATTAAGGATATATCCCTGAAATTCCCTCTCCTCTCCCCTCTGAACACTGTCAGACTGTTCTCTATTTCAGTGTCTTTGGTTATATTTTGCTTATTTCTTTGTTTAGTTCTTTAGGTTCCTGTTAAAGGTGAGATCATATGGTATGGGGAATTTCAGGGGGAAAGGGGAAGGGTTTACAGGAAGAAGTATAAAGACACATGGAAAAGAACTAGGGGTGGGTAGAAATGGGAGGGAGGAGGGGAGGGCTGGGTGGGTGGCTTGGGTTGGGAGTAAAAGATAGAAAATTGTACTGCAACAACAATTAAAATAAAAAATATTAAAAAAATAAAAATTAAAAAATTAAAGAAAGGATATATCCGAGTTCCAACAATTATTGCTGGTGTATTTGGCCTTTTAACACATTAATTAACCCCACTGAGAAAGTGTTCTCCTCCAAATGTCACCCCAACCTCAAAAAAAAAAAAAGAAACAAAAAATTAGAGAATCTAGAGAAGAGTTTAAATATACCTGCTTTCTCATATTGGCCATGACCTCATAGACCTGGGCTGCACCTAGGGTCATTACCCTTCATTAGTTCATGGAGACTAATTGAGTGCAGGACTGGGAGTTTTCTAAGTGGGAAAAAATGAGTAGGTGTTTTGCATTTGTAAGATGTTTAAATTTTTTAAATAAATTATTTCTAAGTCTGTGGGAAATGATCTATTTCAAATCCTCTCAGGTTCTTTAATAAATTGCTTTAAAATTAAATCTCTGGGTAAAATACTTTAATTTTATTTATCACCATTCCTTCTGAATTAATTATTAAAGTAACTTCCCAAAGACAGAGTTGGTGGCATCATCCCTTTATTAATTATATTTATTTTCTGCCTCTCATTTGCTTGCTCTTCTGCTGATAGACACTTTGAGAGTAGTGTGACATAGGTTTTCTTTTGTCCTTTGGTTTTCTTTCTATTTTTTTTTTTTAACTTCAGCTAATAAGACCACAAAGATTTTTATCTTAAATACTGTTTATTTTGGTCTGTGTACTTTTAAAACCTTAATCTTAATATCTTTTCACAGAAAGTTGAATACTCAAGTTTGGCTTCTATCTAGTTAGCAAGTGAGACTGTCATTCTCTGCTGTCATAGACTTCCTGAATTATTACTGGTTTCTTCATGATAATTCTAAATTATTACTTGGTTTATAAGCTCTCCCTGCCATCAAAATCTCTGTTTGGCTTTTCTGATCGAACAGATACTTGCTTCCATGTCTCTTCAAAAGCCTGACCCAGCCTGGGCCCCTTCTCTCCAGAGTGCTCCTTCCCCATTATCTCTTTGGAACTTGACCTCTCTCTCCGAACAAATGAGTCATGTTTATCTCTAAACCTTACCTTTCAACTCTTTTTTTTTTGCTGATGTTTGGGGCCTCTGGAAATGTGAGCCTGGGGAAAAGAAAAACAAATACGCTGAACTTTTCCTTCCTCAGAACGCCTTGGCTCTCACCCTTTCTGTGTCTCTGAGGCAGACACAAAGCCTCCATATCCATTTCACATAGATCCCTCTCCCCAGAGCTCTTTTATTCCAAAGGAAAGCAAAGAATTTATAGTCATCTGGTGAATTCCAACACAGTATTTCAATTTTTTAAATAGAATTTTTACTGCTTGATATTTTAGTGAGGCTTATCTTGTTAATCAATATATGAATTATACTAGTAATAATGACCACTATCAACTGACTGTTTATATGTGCCTACTACTGAACTAATATGTTTATAGACCCAGTTATGTAAGAAATTTAAATTTGTCAAATAACAATTACCCCCTCATTTTAGTCAATATTGTATTTATGAGCCATGTGGCAGAGAGTCAGTAAAACATGGTTAGGATCATGGTCTTTGGATCTGGGTTCGATTTTGTGTCTGCCAAGTAATATGAGTATGCCTTTGTGTAAGTTATTGAACATTGGCTTATCCAACAAATATTTTTGAAACATGTACCATTTATTTTTAAATTAATTTTTATTGAATTTATTGGGATGACATTGGTTAATAAAACCATTGAGGTTTCAAGTGTACAACTGTGTAACACATGGTTTGCACACAGAACCGTGCTCTCACCAAAGTGAATTTTTAAAGTAATTTTAAAATTTAAAATTATTTGTTGAATGCATATATTTCAGAACCAAAGCCATACCCTGAATCCAAACAAATGATATTCAACTCATCGAGTTATTGTGAGGAGTAAACAAGACATATATATGCAAGAAACGTAGCTTAGCACTCGGCACATTCCAGTAGTCAGTGAGCTGTGTCCTTCCTCCCCTCCTCCAGCAGTTGTTAAGCTGCTAACTTGTGGCTTCCTGGGGCCAGAAGTGAGTCATGATCTCATTCTTCATGTATGGTAATATTTTATAACAATTTCTAGAATTAAACTGGCTAGGATAGATATAAACTCATAATCAAATGAAAAATTATAGTTTAGATATATACTCAATCAATTCTAAACCAATGTCTAGATTTTTACACTTTTCCATTTTATTTCCCAGAGAAAACCATTATTTTCTCTAGGAAATAGGTGGTTAATCATGGGCCTGATTCTCTCTTTTCAGATAAAATTTAAAAGGCAAAGACACTGAGGATGGGAAATAGCTATTGGCTAGTCCCACCGTTTACATTCTCAGATACAGTAGAAGGGGGTTTTATGCTTAGAAAATTTTGAGGATAGTAGCTTGAAAGAGTACAATAAATGCTGACTCATAATGATATTAGGTAGCCCTAATATGTCGAAGAACAAAGATAAGGAAGCAGTTTTTTTTTTCTTCTTAGATATAATTGTCAAAGTTAGGTCCAAACACCTAACTAAGCACTAAGTTCAAATTTCCAGCCTGCTTTTCATATGTTACTATATTTTCCCATGCAACACATCCAGCCTGGACCACTTGCTCCTCTGTGAATATATTATACACGTTGATGCTTGTAAAATATGCAAATGATGCACTGTGTCAGTATCTCCCCCTCTCCCACCCCACCACAGTTCTTTCTGTCAACATTCCACTCAACTTTCAAATTTTCGGTCAGGACCTGCAGCCTCTTCTTTTCCATTTTTCCTCAGCAATCTTGGTGTTGATTTTCCC
Source organism: Phyllostomus discolor (assembly GCF_004126475.2). Taxonomy (NCBI): domain Eukaryota; kingdom Metazoa; phylum Chordata; class Mammalia; order Chiroptera; family Phyllostomidae; genus Phyllostomus; species Phyllostomus discolor. Next base: position 126,950,982 of record NC_040906.2, on the reverse strand, counting down.
ATAGCAGTTAGGTCTCCATCTCTAGTATGGCATTTATTTGAGTCTGTCTTTTCTTATGATTTCTTAAATAGAAAATGTGAGTAATGTATAACATTTATAGAAATCAAGTCATTAGCTAATTTTCCCACAAAGAAAACCATACTGTGTTGACTATCTTTTCCTATGGATGTGTTGACCAGTCTCCCTATGGATAGCAAATGTCTGCAGCCATGCTTTGCAATGTGGTAGCTACTGCGTACATGTTGTTATTTGACTCTTAAAAAATGGCTAGTCTGCACTGAAATGCACTGTGCGCATAAAATACAATACTGTACTTCAAAGACTTAAAAATTTCAAAATGTCTCTGTGACTCACAGACTTGGGCACTGGGGGGGAATTGACTGTGGGAGTGGGGGGTGGGATGGGCTGAGGAGGGCAAAGGGGGAGAAATTGGGACAACTGTTAATAGAATAACAATAAAAATGATTTAATAAAAAGAAAGAAAAATATTTCAAAATATCTTAATAATTTTTTATGACATTGACATGCTAAATATATTGGATATATTATATTAAATGAGTGTATTATTAATATTACTTTTACTAGTTTCATTGTACCTTTTTAAGTTGTGGCTGCTAGAAAATTTAAAATTTCATACATGCCTCACTGAGTTGCGTGATATTTCTACAGGACAGTTCTGGTCTAAATTAAACTCAAGCTGAAGTGTAGAGATAACATAAATGTTGGTGGGATGGAGGCAGCTGGGCTCTTCCTTTGTACTTGGCGGCAGGCATTGTGTCCGAGAGGCTCCAGTTCTACAGGGTGAAAAGCCAGAGCTGAAGACGGAAGACACGGGAGTTGTCCAGTGGGGAACTGCTGGTTCCTTTGTGTGGAGGCTGAGGTGAGGCCACCTTGGCTGCCTCAGATGGCAGCCAGATGAGGACTGTAGCTGGGGCCATGATTGTGGTCCCTGGTGACTTCCATGGATATCTTGTGTTTGGTGCTGGGCCTTTGAGGCTGAAGCAGTAATCTCATGCTATTAACAATTTTCTGTCACTCTCATTAGGCTGTAAGATTCTTGAGGAGGTCCTGTGTCTTATCATCTCAATTTTCTATTTCACACTAAGTTAATACAAAGTGTTTAGTATACATAAAAGATACTTCAAGCTATTTGCTGAGTCAACTTGGAATTATTTCTTAGTTCAGAGCTTTTCATAGGACCATATTCTAAGTGTTCTTTCTTTACTGCTACACTTTTTAGGAGAGTAAGCAAGCAGGACCCTTTAGTTAGCTCCCTAGCACATCCTGAAAGGGATAGAATCCTGTCACAATGCTCGGTTCCACGGTGTGTTTAATGTATAATGGCAGCTCTGCTATTAATATCATTATTATTTGTGTATATTGAAGTCATTATTAAACAAATTTCTCACAACCCTAATTAAGAAGCCTTTTTATATATTATGATCCATAATAATAATAACAGAGGTATATTTGACTGTCTTAGTTACTGAATAGTAAACTATTTTGTCTCAGTCTTGGGCACCTGTTCTTTTTTCTTGATTCTTCTTACACTGACATAGGTAAATTCACATATTTATTGGTGTTATTGAACTTCTATCCTATAAGGCTATCTAAAGGCTTAGAGATACACCAGACATATTCTCCATCTTCAGGCTATTTACTGTCTCACTGGGGAGTTAAACACACAACTTTAGCATGCAAAGTGTGTCAATATTCAGGACTGTCTGATTGCCAGGAAAGAGTGATCTCTTCTACTTGAGTTCAAAGCAAATATCACTGTTGCAATGACATCTGAACTGCGTCTGAGATGGTAGGTAGAATTTGGATAAGTGGAGAAGGTGAAAAGGATATCTGTTGGCAGAGAGAGGGACATGAAAAATGGCATACTTTTAGAACAATGAAGTTAAACTCTTTGAGGTGAGCAATTTTGAGGGTTTTTTCTCTTTGTAAATAAAAATGTTATTCGCCATATTTGTTTAGCAGTAGAAGAGCACTGAGAACATATTGTAAAGGTGTGTGATGTGATCAGAGCACTACTGCAGGGAGATGATGTGAAGTTGTTGTAGAAGTTGAGGTAAGGGAGTTTAAGAAGATACATTACAGTGGAGTGCTGTTAGGAGGGTGAAATAAACAACTGGGGCAAATGTGAAAACTGCTACCTGGAAAAAATTCACATCATTTAGGAAATGATTTTGATATTGGTAAGGTGGAGAACAAAGAAAAGGTTAGAACCACAGATCTGAGAATGATATAGCCAGTGAAAAAATTGTTTTTCAATTTTAAATGCAACAAACTATTTACTTCCCTTTCCATACACTTCAAAAATCTGGTTTCCATCATGTAGGTTTTCCAAAATCTACACCATTGAAATATTTTAGGTACAGTCTTTGATGGTCTCTCTGTGGTTTAATAAAGAAGATACTTTCTATTTGTTATCTTCCTTGACCTCACTGAACTCATTGAGAATGATAGTTCACCCTTTTGAATCCACCCTTTGAACTCTCTGCTATCTTGGTTTCGGTGACACTACTATCTGTTACTTTTCCTACACATCTGGCACTTTAAAGAACAGTGGGTTCTTAATTTCCTTCACACATATTCACATTACCCTACCTGTTTTTCGGCCATTATATCTCATTGTTCTACACTGTATTCTCATGGTTTCAACCATCATTTCTAATGTTCTTGGGCAAGTATTTTTTGAGCACCTATTTTTCCCCTGCATGGGTTGATGCTCCGTATCACCATCTCTATCTAGCTCAGCTCTTTTTCCTAAACACCACATCCCAGATGACCATCTGCTTTCTTGGATTAATCTCCTGGTTATCTCCCAGGCCCTGCAAAGATAGCATTCTTCATTCTGACCCCCACTCTTTTCCCTCTACCTTTTTTCTTAGTGAATGGTAATATCATTCATTCAGCCCTGGCTGTGTAGGTCAGTTGGTAGAATGGTTGTCCCCATTCCTTACATCAAAAGGTTTTGGATTTGATTCCTGGTAAAGGCACATACCTGGGTTGAGGGTTTGATCCCCTGTTGGGGTGCATAGTGGGGGGAAACAGTCAGTGTTTCTCTCTCATGTCGATATTCCTGCCTCTAAAATCAATACACATATCCTTGGGTGAGGATTAAAAGATATATATAAAATCATTCATCCAGTTGACCCAGTTAGAATCTGAGGAGCTGGGCTTGACTCTGCATTTAAATAGTTGGCAGCATAAACAAATACCAGTAGCAATAGACCAGATGCCTTTCTTTCATGAAAAGGAGTTAAATAACCAGTTAAGAGAAAGAGGAGTGGAAGGAAGGAAGAAAAATTGTAAGGAGAAAGCATTTAACTTAGAAATAGTCATTTTCTGTAGAATTGAGCAAAGTGTAATAATGAAGAATAAAAATTGAGATTGAAGTGAATTTTAGAAAAATGTTACATTTTTGCTTATCTGATTTCATGGTTTAAAGGTATGACACATTACAATATACTTGTTTTTTCATTAGATTGATTAGGGTGATATTGGTTAATAAAATTATATAGGTTGCATGCGTACAATTCTATGATATGTCATCTATATGTTGTACTGTGTGCCACCACCCAAAGTCAGATCTTCTATCACTGTGTATGTGACTCCATTTACCATTGACTAGCTCCCCACCCACTTCCCTCTGGTAACCACCATATGGTTGTCTGTGTCCATTAATTCTTGTTTGTTTGTTTTTATTTGTTTATTTGTTGCTTTCAGTTTTATAGCCCACATATGAGTGAAATCATATGGTTAACATTTTCTGTCTGACTTATTCACTTAGCCTGGTATTCTCCAGATCCATCCATGTTGTCACATCTTTTCCTATGGGTGAGTAGTATTCCATGTGTATATGTACCACATCTCCTTTATCTAATCATCTATTGAAGGACACTTTGATTGTTTCCATGTCTTGGCCGCTGCAAATAATGCTTCTATGAACATAAGTATGCATATATCTTTGCAAATAAATGCTTTCAAATTTTTCAGGTAGGTATCCAGAAGAGGGTTTGCCAGGTCATATGGTAACTTAATTGTTTGAGAAACCTCCATAATGTTTTCCATAGTGGATGTACCAGTCTGCATTCCTACCAGCAGTGAATGAGGGTTCCTTTTACTGCACAACCTTCTCCATTACTTGTTATTACTTTTCTTGTTGATAATAGCCATTCTAACAGGTATAAAGTGGTATCTAATATATATCAAGGGTTTCTCATAATACTTAGGATAAGTTCTCAAAACCTATAACATGAGATAAGACCCTTTGCAATCTGGGTTATGCTTGCCTCTCCAGCTTTATCCCTGTATTCAATCCTTGCATCCTGCCCTTAAACACACACACTTTTTCTGACCTCTGGGACTCTATATTTGCTTTTACGTTTTCCTAGATTTCTTACTCAGTGTTGCTTTAGTGATTTCCATTAGTTAACTTATAATAATTTACAGAATATCTAAACATGTGCCTAACATTATCTAACACTGAAGTCCCAAGGATGAAAAAGCAAGAATACCTACTTTCAAAGAGCACATTATCTTTTGAGTTTTAGCAAAAGAGATAAGTGTATTGATAGAGAGGAAATTCATAGAGACCCATAATTGATAGTGTCCCTGGAATTGAGGGAAAGATCTTGATAGGCTTATTTGAAAAGGTGAACATATGACAGTGGCCCATAGTATTTTTCCAAGTTTTAATGATTAGAAAGTTTTTTTCCTGCACACACAAAGGGGAGAAGAATCAGCACCATATATTTAAGAGAAGAAAAAGTATCGTAGGTTGACACTGTTATATAATGTAACTACAGTTTCAAATGCTGTTGGAATATATCAGGAAAGTCAAGAATGGGAAATTTATTTTATAATAAAATGAGGATATCAGACTTGATATGTTAGAAAACCATTCCAGCTAAAGTGGTAAAGACAACATCTTAATACTAGCAGTTGACAAATGCATAGTGATAAAATGGTGGAAGTTTGGACAGGAGAGAAAGATGATATAGTAATGATAATTTGCCAATGATAGGTAGGTAAAAACAGAGTTTATATTATATTCAGACCAATGTATATTTGGAAAAAAAGAACATTTGTCATGTGACTGGCAATACTACATGGCAAAAAACATTAAAAAAGGAGAGTGCTGGAGGCTGTTCTTGGGCAAAGTAGGGTGATATGGAATCCTTGCAAGTGTAGGAGATTGGAGAGATTCAAGGTAACTTTTCATGTGGCATAAAGGAGAAAAAATAAATGGGGATACAGAATCACGTTGAGGTAGAAAGGGAATTAATTTAAAGTTTCTTAAGTGATCTCAGTAAATTATAGAACCAGCTGAAGATGGGTAACGTGAGGGTAGAATTGGTGCAGGAGGTTGAGATGACTAGGCCAGCTCGAGTCCTGTAAAGATAGTAAATAATGAGCCAACAGGGAGTAATAACAGTAAATGACTTGTGTTGCAGTGACGAGGCCCCACTGGTATAGTGTGACTCCGTGGATAGCACCAGAGAATGCAGTCAGTTGGAATGACCTGAAGAAATAGCTTGGTTAGGAGGGAGGCACCTAATTAGTAGTAATTTGGACTATGATGAGTAAGTAAACAGTGAGTGAATGGGTAGAGAAATACAGTGTAAAGAAATGGTAAATATACAAATAAAAACAAGCTTAGCAGCTGTGAAGGTAACAGTAAAAATCACAGAATGACAATTATAGTTAGTGAAAAGAGAGTACCTTTGTTGTTTGCTGAGTATTTCTCCACATTTTTGTTACTCTAGAGGCCCATATGAAAGTCATATCATTAGATTCTTTGCTATTCCTAGACTTCTAGATTTCATAAGTCAATAAAATTTCATTTTTTCTGACAAATTTGTCAGAAAAATATTTTTATCTTTGACAATTAAAGACAATAAAAGGAAGAACTGTCATCTGCTTTCACTATAATGTGCAACATAAAATGCATTTAAATATAAATAAGCAGGAAAGGCAAAATCTCAATATAAAGAAACAGAAAATGTTTCCAAAGAAAACACAGCATGCAATTATACTAATGCTTGAACTTAAATTTATATACGCATCCCAATGTGTATATACCCATCTATCCATCTTTATTGTTGCATCATTATTTCTATAACTTATTTTTTGCTTATTTTCTCATACAAGCTTTGCCTTGGCCTGGATAACTAGCATTTGGGCCCTGAAGAAGTGAGTTTTCACCTGAATTCCGAAGGGACAGGCATAACTTAAGTGTGTAGATATATTCCAGAAAAGCATCCCAGGTAGAAAAAACAGCAACGTAAAAGTCTGATAGCAAGACTATGGCAAGTTCAAGGAACTGAAAGAAGGTAAATGTGACTGAAAGGTGGAGCCTGGCATAAGGTAAAGATGCAAAACCAAAGCAAAGACAGAGTGGAAGGTGAAGTAGTCTGCTCACCTCCTCCACAATTAACTACATTTTCTAATCACCCTGGGAATTTGAAAGGTAGGAGGTGTGTGTGGTTGCATAGTGTCCTCAGAAATAAATGTTTACCCAGAATATTAGAATGTCTATTTGGAAATAGAGTCCTTGCAGATGTAATTAGTTAAGGTGGGGTGTTACTGGGGTGACCCACTGTCGGAGCCATTAGCCCCAGGACTTTTGCCTTTAACAGATTCTAGGTGGGAGTAAAACACCATCCGTTTCAGTTCTCATCGTGAAGGTGCAGTGTCAAGTTCTCTGAGGGGACTCATTGAAACCCTCATCATTAAGTTTGATGTTAGAGGCAGACAACCGCACCCCCTACAGAGTTTTTCCCCTAAAAACAAGGAGGGGCCCACAACACATCAGCAGTATTTTCTACTTTTGACCCCTTTCTACTCTTGAGGTAAATGACTTATGAGTTGTTTAATTGGTTTTCATAAACCTTTGAACATTTTTATGTTTGTCTAGCACTTCTCTTTGATATCTGATACCTGCTATTTTGAGGTGCTGGATAAAGCTTCCACCTTACCACCTTTCTACTTTGAATCAGTTGCTTAATATTTACTTTTTCCTTAGATGTTACTTCTATGAGAGCAGAGATATTTTTTACCCCTGATAAGTATATTCCAAGTACTATTCTAAATGCCTAATTTGTGATAAGGCAATAAATATTTATTGAATGAATGAAATTATAGAAGAAACATGTTTCCCTGTACTAAATTTTAAAATAAAAATTTCAGGTGATGCTTTTGATATTTATTTTCTTTGATGACTAAAATATGTTGGTATCTGTAAAGGTGATTGATGGGAGGCCCATATTGTTTTAGCAACTGGACTATCTGGTGATATTCTTGAACATTCCATTATGAATGTTGACCAAAATTATCCTACGTTAAGGAACATTTTACTCATGTAAGAAACTATTCAATGATGCTTGACAAATAACCACCAAACTTAAAGACTCAAAACAACAAACATTTGTTATTTCATACTTTCTGTGGGCCAAGAATCTGGCCCCGACATAAACAGATGCCTGTAGCTCTAGATCTCTCATTAGACTACAGTTAAGCTATTGTTTGTGGCTGTAGTATCATCTGATGGTGTGAGAGGGGTGGATGAGGGGAGGTATTCGCTTCCAAGTTCATTCATGTGGTTGGTAGTAGATCTCAGGTCCTCCTTAGGGGCCTCTCTGTAGGCCATCTGAATGTCCTCAAAACAGGACAGCTGGTGATTCAAAAGAGAGAGTCAGAGAGTGGAAAAGGGGAAGCAACTGAGATGGAAACTACAGTCTTTTTATAACCGAAATCAGAATTAATACCCCATTACTTTGTATTTTCCCTTCTGTTGGAATACTGTGGACCCCAGGTTGCTGAAGTAATGTTATGTTTGTTTAATTAGTTTATAACTAGTTTTTTATTTCTGGGCTTCTAGATTATACTGCTATCTTGAAAGACTGTATAGTGCCATGCAGCACTTTGTTTTAATTTTTAAAAGAGAATTTTATGATTTCAACTTGGATTCTCAGGTGACATCAAATATCCTTGTTTCTTCCTCAAACTTCCCCAGGTGTAGTGAGTTTATTCCTTTCCTCTGCCCCTAAGGAGTCACACCTTCATCTTTCTAGCTTTCTACATAGATCACAGGTTTTACATATAAATTCATATATGTCCAAGGTTACTATCATATTGCAAATAGATATTTAATCTGCAACTCCTAGAAATAAAGTTTTACCTGAGTCTGGGAAGCCCCTGAACGTCTACTGAGTCACTTCACAAATCTCTGGTTTTTGCATTTGTTTTTTATTGCTGGCATCTAGCATTTCTCTCTCTTTTCTTTAAATTCATCTATATATATTTTCTTATTTCATTTTGATGATATATTATTTACTTATTTCTACTTTTATAGTTAGAGGGGCTCTTTGTATAGTCAGCCAAGTTGCAGGAAATGAACTGAAGAGAAAAAAGTATAATTTGTTGTTCAACCAGTTCCTTTATTTACGTCACTTTTTAATGTTTGTCTACATCCCCATTCTTGCTTTTCCTTATTTTGTTTTGTCCCTATGCTTAGAGAACTTCAACATTTCAAGTTCTGCCCTAAATAAAATCCATCTATATTTAGCCCTTTATTTCTCCTCACACACCAGTTAGTTCCTGTATGTGCATAGGCACCTACTGTATCATTTTTTTCCCCTATAATTTAAAATCGCATACATAAAACACTTAAGAGTGAGAAGGCATAAATTCTTTCAGCTGAAAGAAATGCAATTAGTGCTTTGGGGAGTCTGAGTGTGTCATTGCAGAATCCTGGCCTGTAGGGTAGTGGTATGGTTTGGTAGAAAGAGAAGTAATAGAAACACTCCTGACAGAGCCCTGGGATATAAAAGCCCCTTTGTATTTTTCAGTACTAGGTCATTACTTGCCATTCTTTTACAAAATAAACAGGAAAAACCCTTTCCAGGTTCTCAAGTTCAAGAGTTTGGGGACGAACTTGCAAAATAAAACCTAAAATACTTAAAAATAAATGACTACAATTGAGAAACAAAAAAATTTAAGATGGATGTTTTTGTATCAGCAGGGATAGTATTTCTATTTCTAAAAGCTGAAAGTCTGTCTTAATATTTTCATTCAAAAAGCTACAGTAAACTGCAACTTTACAACTCCTTGTAACCAAAAGGTGGCAGTGTTCCATTTGATTTCCTTTTGAACCTAATTTTCTAGAGCTATAATTTTCAGATGTATCTGCCTCTAATTTACTTTTAAAACAAATAATAAGCAATATTATTATTATCACATGTGCCAAAAGATAATTATGACTGAAAAGAAAAATATTTTTGACAATAGGAGCTTTATAGAATACTTTGATCTGGACAGCCTCCCCTAAAAAATGCATTTTTCAACATCAGCATATGGGTGTTTCACATCTAAGATGTTTTGTTTGTTTTTAGATGATCCTTTTGCTGTTCTACTCTGTCTTGAATATTGATTGAGTCATTTTATAGCACCATGCGAACAGTGATTTATTTTCAGGTCCAACTCATTAAATGAGGAAAACAGTTTGGCTTTTGTGTTCATTGCAAACAATATATTTTCATTGTGATCATATTTTCAGTATGATTAAAAGTTTTCTTCAAGAAGCAAATAATGAGTATTTATGGCCATTGATGAGTAGGTAGAAAATATACACAAATATATTAAGCTATTAGTATTATAATGAAAGCAACTAAAATAAATAATTGAAAAGGATTCAATCCCAAATCCTAAATCTGTTCCAAAATCTTAAATGAAAGCTTACTTGAGGCAAAAATTCTCTTTTACAAGTGTATTCTGGCAAGAATTGAGCTAACAGCCAATTATTATAAACAAAGTCCAGGTTTCTTAATTAAAATACAAAATATTGGCTCTCCTACTTAGCTTGAAATAAGTTGTCTTAAGGAGACTGCAATTATGGTGGCGCCTTCTAATGCCACTGATGATCAGAGCCTGTCAGTGTTTGTATAAAACCCCATTTTTTTTTTTAGAGCTTTGCAACAGTACTGTGGATTGTTACTCTGTTAGCTAAGGCTTGGCATCAAAATTTTAAAACAGAAGTTCAGGAATTTTGTCTTGAGTTTGGTCTGAAAACCAAAAGACTTTCATTTTCATTCTCATAAATGTGGGAAAAAGTAAACTCTTCCTTTTATTATGGTTACATATTCAGACTTGGGAATTTTATCTCTGTCCATTTACTCTATACAAATATTATAATTGGCTATATTTGGCAAATATTTCCAAATACCAATTAATGAATCACTCATAGCACTTTTAAAACAACATCTAAAGAAAGCCTTTATGTATTTGAATGATAGCTATTTTCAGTTGGTGAACCAAAATTAGTTTTATAACTGATTTTCTCAAAATGAGCAAAAAGTTTTTTTCATTTATCTGTTAGTGAAAAAGTCTTTTTGAATGCCTTCATGCATTCTTTTAGAACTGCTTTACAACCTAAACTAAATTTCTAGGACAGAACAGGTTTGGCTGATTTTTAACTTTATCTTTCTTTTCCTTCCTTGCCTTGGTATTGACAATGAAGTAGTGTACAGTTGGTCAATGAGAGGAGGTGGAAGAATAAAAAGTCATGAACTTATTTTTGTAGCTTGAACTCAGACTATGTTTACTTCTATGTAGGGTTTTCAGGGGATTTATATAATTTGAAAAAGTAAAATCATATCTTTTCTATTCAAGCAACTTACTGTTAAAAGCACAGTTTTTCACATTCAATATAGTCCATCTGGTATACTTGGCTAGGTTATAGGTCACATCAGCATAAGAAAATGTTTTTAGGAGACAAGCATTTTGACCTTTTGCATATTAAATTACAGAATGCATTGTGTTGAGCTGTGTTATCAATGTGATGGCAATTTATGTGGACCAGTCAAAATCATGACCTACATTTATTAAAATTGGATGCTATGTTAATAAGGTAACAAGATGTGTAAATACTTATTAATGTTTATTTAACAGTTGGCATTGTTTAGCTACAGGAAAATACTTAGTAGACATTTTTAAACAAATGAATGCACATTCATTCTATTGGGTACCTATATGCCAAACACTGCTAGGCATAAAGATATAGTAATAAATAAGAAGGTCCTGTCCTCTAGGAATTGGTCATCAAGTAGTGAACTTTAATTGTACCTGACTTTTATTATATACAATATTATGTGCCAGACCCTGTGCTAAGTCTTTTTACATTTATTAGCTCATTTAATCTTCATAAAACCCTATGGGGTAGGCACTGTTATTATTCCCATTTTACCAACCAGGAAACTGAGGCAGAGCATGGTTACACAGCTAGGAAATAATGAAGTCTGAAATTCACATTCAGCCTACTTCATGAACACGGACTTTTAATCGCTGTTTTATCTTGGCTCTTCAATAATAACAAGGCACAGATTCATTCTTTCCCAAAATGTGCTGGTTGAAGACCAGACTATGTTGTGCAAAACAGCCATCAGCTCCTTAAATAAATAACTTTCTGGTAAGATTTGTTTGGCAAATGCCACATACTATAACTCCCCTTCATCACCACTACATTAAAATATCTTTGTTTATTCTAAATGTGCACTAACATGCTGAATGCTTTAGGCCATCTCTGTATAAAAGTAAGGAAGTTGTCCAGTATACCTCTCAGTGCAAGTGTTCTGAATAATAAATGTGTCAAATGCTGTCATAATGATTGCTTTTCACTTATAAGGGAATGCTCATGCACTATGACATTTAGAATCATAACAATCCTCTAAAATATTATTACTATCCCATTTATTTATTTTTATTTTTTAAAGATTTTATTTATTTATTTTTACAGAGGGAAGGGAGGGAGAAAGAGAGAGAGAAACATCAATGTATGGTTGCTGGGGGCCATGGCCTGCAACCCAGGCATGTACCCTGACTGGGAATCAAGCCTGCAATGCTTTGGTTCGCAGCCCGCACTCAATCCACTGAGCTATGCCAGCCTGGGGTTCTATTCCATTTATTTTAAGGTGAGGAAATTGAGACAAAAATGTTAAGTGAGCTTCCTCATATGTAACAAAGTAGGTAGTACCAGAACTATTACTTGAATCAATTCTTCTAATACCAAAACTATACTATAAATTATGCAGTGTAAATGTCTCTGTTTGGGAATACCACATCTTCGCAGGCGTGCTTCTATGTTTTGGACAGTCCTTCTTCCCAGCCCTTGGTCATATGTTGCTTACTTGAATCAAAGCTGAGCAAACCGTCACTTCCTCTCTTTTCACTCATCACGTTCAGAGGCAGACTGCCTCCTTTACACTAATGGAAAACCTCGGTGTAGATATGTGTTTTACATTTTCTTCCTTGTGCAGTAAAGAAGCAGTTATTTACTGAAACCCATTATTATTATTTTTTGCCACTGCAGTAGGGCAAAAATGGGAAGAGATCTGAGATGGACTGATAAAACAAAGAGGGGGATATCTCCAAGAAGAGAGATGCTTTATGTTTCAAGATGTTAGGAGATTGTGTAGAAAGATAACAGCATAAAATCCCAGGCTTTATCTAACTTTGGATATTGGTAGACATAACAAGCTTTTTTTTTTTTTTTTTAAGAATGATCTTTTCATAGTAATTCTCAAATGCATTTCTCTCCATTAAGTGATTAAATAGGAATACAAACACTGAGTCTCAGTTTATCAGTGTGCACCAAACAATGGAAAGGCTTACAATAATCTAAATTCTACAGGGCCATGTGCCATGACAGTAAGTTATGGAACACACTATTCCATATGTGTGACTATTATGAAGCATTTTCTTATATATTCTCTCCTTTTGATGGGTTCAACTACCCATGGTGAGGTATTGTTTTTTTTTCCCTCACTTCACATAGAAAGAAACTTAGATTGAGAAAGATGACCCCTTAAATAGAGGTTACCCTCTATTTATGTGATTCCAAATGGACTTTTCCAAGGGCATTCAGACAGTAAGTGGCAAAAGCAAGATATAAATCTAGCTTCCTTGCTGACGTTCTCTGAACACATGTTTAGTGATAAGATGTAGTGAGTACCTACTAGAAGATATAAGCATCCAGCTGGCATATGAATTCTTGCAAAGAAAATATGGGGTCTGGCAGAAGTAAAGCCTGTTTGAGTATGGTAGGTAGGGTAATAATATGGGTGTAATAACTTATAGTTTTAATTTGAACATTTCACTAAAATGTCACATGGTGTGCTTGAGTGTGATATTGCTATGTTTCAGAATTACATGCTTATGATTTTATAATAAAAGGTTTTGTATTGGTTTTGTATTTGTAAGGGGGCATTATTTGTGCTGGAACCTGTACTATACATATTCCAGGGCAATTAATTTAATGACTTTTAAGTTCATGCCTTATAATTATTAATTGTAGCCTTCTAAATTCTGATTCCAGTGTACATGAATGATTCAGTACTTCCATTTAGTAGCTGTATCATGACAGCATATTCTTGGGCTTATAATTGTAGAATCAAGCATCCATTAGCATATGTAGGTTTAGAAAAGAAAAGTCTCAGACTAACTGAACTGCTCCAGAGTTGCACAGAAATGACTTTTGCCACCTACAGCATGCTCGAAAGCTTGAGCAGCTGTGAATGTTGGCATTGAAACCACTCTAACAGACATTGTCAAAAATTGCCTTTGCCTAATGATAATGAATGAGTCTTTCTCGTGAACTTAAGAAGCATGTTTGAAAATACATGTAAATGAGTAGTATATGTACATATGAGGAATTCTTGAGTAACATTAGAAATTGTAGACAGTTTGGCTTAACTCTATTTTTTAAAATTGATTGGAAGATAACATAGAATTAATAAGCATTATATCTAATGCAATTTCTAGGAAAATTCTTAAAAAGCATTTTAGAAGACAGTATTCAATGCTATTGTATATTGGATAAGAACTCCCTCATAAGGTAAATGTCTGATATCAGAATATCAAAATATTGAGAATAAGTCATTATGCTTGGTGTGGACTGTCATCAGGATATAATTTCAGTAGCTATTCAGATTGTTTCCTTGTATTTATACTGTAAGGCTGTATATCTCATTAAAATACAGATTATTATTATTATTATTAAAAATTGTGAATGTTTCAAAAGAATGCATATCTTTCTCTGAAAATGCTGATGTTGTACTGGGTTGATAGGCTCCAAAAATTGCACTCCTTTCTACAGATGCAGCTTCATAGTAAAATGCATTTGTCAGATGGGGAGAATATTCTTATACTGCAATTTGATGTTATCACTGCCTTGCTAATGAACACACAGTTATAGAAAATACAACACTTCTAGAAGAAAGAAGAAAAAACTAGAGATTAGGAGGGAGAAGGGTAGCATTACCCTGCAGGAAGAGAGGGGCGGTGAAAGGTGAGAGATAAAGAGAACAGTTACACACTTGAAAGAGAGTTCTAGATAAGAAAACTAGAGAGGATAAGGCTTTTAAAAATGGAGACAGTTAGATAAAAGGTTTATTGTAAAATGGAGGAATGGGAGATATCACGAGAATGCAAGGCTTAAGAAAAGAAAATCAATAGCTTTTTAAATATAGAAAGTAAGAGGAAAAGGAAGATGGAAAGGAGATCTGGTGTGAGGGGACTTCAGAGGCACATGCACATCTGAGGAATTTGTATGCACACATCCACCCCCTGCACACACACTCACACACATCTAAAAACAAGGAAGGTAGGAACGTTTCAGAGCTGCACGCATCTAGTATTGGCATGAAGGCAACCAGTTATGTCAGTTTAGATGGCTATTTTCTCATTGAATTTTAAGGATCATATAATGGAGCAGGCCTTGTAATTCATATCATACTATAATGCAAGAAACAGCTACAAGTGAGAGCAAAGAGTACTGTGTGACAAACAGATGCCATTTTGAGTAATATATTCTTACTCATTCTGTGATACAATAGCATTTTAGTTATTAAAATATTACATTTTAAGCTCTGCATTCAAATATTTATTAAGAAAATTATTCTAGAAACAACTGATGTCTAAATTTGGAAAGAGCAGGGGGTACATGCCTGCTTTATATATTGCTACAGTAGGTACTGAATAAGCTGTATTTAGTATATAAATGAGTGCAAAAATTTTTCTGTGTGTACGCGTTGTGCATTTGTTTAAATAACAATGTATTGCTTATCATGGAAATCTTAGCAGCAATCCAGGAAAAAAAATCAAAGGTCTTGTAATTTAGAAACTCTAGTATGATACTGAAACATGCTCTTGTCATGTGTGTAATGGTTTAGATGTTGTCAGGAATATTTGTTAGGGGCTCTCAACTCTGGCTACATATTAATTAGCATTTAAAAATACAGATGCCTGGGCTCCTTCTCAAGAGCTGTGATTTCATTGGTCTTCGGTGTGGCCCAGCCATTAGCATTTCTTTACTGTTGCCCCTGTCCCCCATCTGAGATTGTAATGAGCAACCTGGTTGGAGAACTTCTGTGTTAGCACAATATTTTATGCTTACAGCTTGAATATTATTAATAATTATTGTCCACTGTCTTCACTGTCAATTATATTTTCCAAATGTATTATGTTCTAGGAAACAGAGTCGTATCGCCCAGCTTGTGTTGCAGGGTATTAATGGGCCTTGGGTGACATGTGCGTACATTTTTCTTCTGTTGCCAATAGACAAGTTTTGTGACATAGTTGGGGCTAATTTATTAGGCTCTAAATTTATCCTCAAGCTGTGGGTGATGATTCTTTGAAATATTGTTTGTTTCCTGGGGAGAAAAGATGCTATTGAAAAAGAGGGCCATTTAACGAAAGCATTACAGATAATAGGACGTATGCTACCGAAGCAATTTTGCATTGGGTAATTTTTAAATTTCCTTCAAATTGTCTCATTATGAGCATATCATGATTAGTATGGTATATGGATTTTATTTTCCACTGAGGATTAACTTGCTGTTCAGGGTAATTTGGGATAAATTTGCAGTTGTGTCTTTCACTGAAAATTCCTACAGATTTTGAATTTGTCTATGTGCTTGCTGGTGAGGTAACTTGTAAAGTCTTTTATCTGCAAAAGCATGAAGTATGAAAAGTATGGGTTTAAGGAGGTTTTGCTACTCTCCCTCTCGCCTTATCGAGTGCCTTTTCCTACACTCCAGGCACTTTCAGGCCTCACCTCATCCCAGTGTCTACTGAGCATCTCAACTCCGTACACAGTAGTCCTCCTCCCTTCACCGTGGTTTCACTTTCTGCATTTTCAGTACATGCAGTCAACCATGGATGAAAAATGGAATATTCCAGAAATAAGCAATTCATAAGTTTTTAATTGTGCACCATTCTGATCAGTATGATGAAATCTCATGTCTTCCTGTACTATCCTGCCTGGGATGTGTATCATCTCTTTGTCCAGCACATCCACAATATATGTGCTACCTGCCTGTTAGTGACTTAGTAGCTGTCTCCATCATCAGATTGACTGACATGGCATTGCTGTGCTTGTGTTCCAGTAACTCTTATTTTTCTTAGTAATGACCCCAAAGCACAAAGTAGTGATGCTGGCAATTCAGATACACATATGCCAAAGAGAAGCTGGAAGTGCTTCCTTTAAGTGAAAGGGTGAGTACACAGTGCAATATATTTTGAGAGGGACCACATTCACATAACCTTTATCACAGTATACTTTTATGATTATTCTATATTAATATTAGTTATCATCTTATTGTTCCTAATTTATAAATTAAATTTTGTGATAAATATGTATGTATAGGAAAAAATCGTAGTATACAAGGTCTTTCTAGAGGGCATTCAGCCCTGTAATATGAAAAATAGAGACATATATTGAAGATACAAGGTACAAGAAACATTGTACGTAGGACAGTGATGCCTTAGTTCCCTACGAAGTAGGCACCTCGGGACCTCACACAGTTCTCCCAATTGCCATCAGCTGCCCTGTCATATTTTCCTGAATCTCATTGACAGTCTGAAATCTCTTCCCTTTTCAAAGGTGATTTTAGTTTTGGGAAAAGCCAGAAGCTGCAGAGCGCCAAATCTGGGCTGTAGTGGGGCTGAGTCACCTGGGTAATTTGATGTTTCACCAAAAAACTGCAAGAGACGTGATGAATGAGCAGACATGTTATCATGATGAAGGTGCCAATCACCAGTTGCCCATAGCTGTGGACTTCTGAATCATCCAAATAGGTTCTGTGGAGGAATGTTCAAGTGTAATGCAAAATTTGATGCAGATTTGTTGCTCTCCTTGCTTAATCATATTGAATGTGATGGCCACACAGTACACATGCTCACTCAATAGCATCGACCACCCCCACTGACCAGTACAGTGAAATTGTCATTATTCATGCATGCACATTCCAGTCCACTCTCCTTGGCTGCCAAATTACATCAGTGTGGCGCAAACTGTTCTCATTATATTTACAATGGCTGGACTTTTTCTGGACAGGCCTCATATAGGGTTCAGTACTATCATGGTCTCAGTCACCCAATGGGAGTCTTGGCACATAGTGCTATGGAGAAGGAGAAGCTACTGTATACCTGCTTGAACCTTAGCAGGTGTAGTATTAATTGGTGTTTGTTAAACAAAAGTGGTCATTTCAGGGCTTCTTGCATTGGTTATATTGACCATAAAAAGAGCACCAAAAATATAAGTGAAACAAGTAAGGCATTACAACTTGAGGAAATGAGGTATTAATCAATAGGAACAGAAGTTGCTCTTTTGGGTCAAGGACCACTTTAATTCAATAGGCAATCACCAAATCAGCTCTCTCTGTAATAACAGACCAAGGTGTTTTGCAAGGGCTAACATGATTCATGACATGATGCTTTTCCTTCTGGCTCGTTATAATTATCTAGCATTGGCCAAAGTTAGCACTTCGATTCAAAACTGGGCTTATGCATTCAATAGCCAAGTTCCTTATGAAAAGTAGGTAGGGTGAGCCAACCTAATGAGAGATAACAGTAATTTGTCAACTAGTGTAGCGTGCCTAAGGAATCTTTACAGCTGTGCTTTCAGGCAGTACTGACCTTAAAGCAAATCTCTGGAATATCATTCATCTTTGTTAAGAAAGTTGTTCAACAAGTGTTAATTGAGCTGCTAATATGTACTGTTTCGTGCTGGTGAAAAATGAAACTCACCCCCTACTTTTATGTAGTTTGCATTCTAGTTAATCTCTCAGAAAAAAGTAGAAATCTTCATTATAACCACACTTTAATAATCTGATGCCCTTAAATCAAGTGAAATGATAATATCATGTGATTATAAACTCTATTAAGCTCAAGAACCTCATTTGAATTTTTTGTTGTTACCTAAAACATATAAACATTATAGTTACATAGCAGACATTCAATAAATATTTGTTAAATGAATAAATATCTCCAAGTGCTAAATTATCATGAATGAGTTTTTTAAAAAATCCTCACCTGAGGATATGCTTATTGATTTTTATAGAGAGAGGAAGGGAGAGAGAGAGAATGGGAGGAGGGAGGAAGGGTGGGATGGGATGGGGGTGGCTGGAGAAAGAGAAAGAGAGAGAGAGAGAGAGCACGTGAGTGAAACATCAGTTGGTTGCCTCCCACACATGCCCTGACTATGGATCAAACCTTCAACCTTCTGGTGTATGGGATGGTCCTGCAACCAAATGAATCACACAGCCAAGGTGTGAATGATATTTTTACATTATAATCTGCTCCACAAATGAAGATGTTTTGTTATGGTTTAACTACATAATGGCTTAATGGTCAACCTACCTACCTAAAATATTCTGTCAACTTGGATGATGGATAAAACATCTGCCCTAATAATTTCATTGATCAAATATTCGAAGGTCAGTTAATTGGAGTCTATTTTTCAAATACCATTAGACTGGTATTTTATTAACAGTGTTTGATTTTTGATGATTAGGTATTGGTTTGTTATCCCTTAAGTAACTATTAGAACACCCTTTTGCCATAATGTAAAACAATCTTAAAACCATATAACATAAAACATATTGAAACATCCACTGTTCCCTTAAAAATATTCTATAAAGTCATTATCCATTAAAAATAATACCAAACATTTCAAAAACTGTTTTGGTGATTGTATTCTGTTATTCATTTCTAAGTTTTTCATAACAAGTTATTAATGAGATAGACAAAAAGTGTAGACTGCCCTTGACTGCAATCCTTTTCAGATTATAGCAAGCAAATTTAAGTCAGACGGTGGTGTTAGAGCACCACTCTGCTTTTCTTTGCATCACTACGATGCACACCACATTCTCTGTTTCTATATGCTATGTTTTTGGCTCAAGGAAAAAAAAAAGAGTTAACTGAAGGCAATTTAACATCACAGATGCTGCTCTGTTCTGCGCTTGTGTGTGCACTCACCACAAAGAGTCTGGACGGGACGTCTTCTCGGACTCTTCTGCTGACTGCCGCTTCTCCAGTCTCCTCAGTGGTCCCTTCCCACACTTTTCCCTTTCCTCCTCCAACACAGTCTCAGATAGCTTTTGCCTAAGAATTTTATGGTCATATTCAAATGATTTTGGATTGTTTTCCAAGCTTGAGAGATGATGTTGGAATGCAGATACCATTTATATTGGACATCTGTCTTTCACTGCGTATCGTTCAAGTAGAAATCTTGTTTCATGGAGAAACCAATATAACAATGGGAAACAAGACCTAGAGATGAATTAGGAAGACCATCCCAGAACAAAACAGATTTACAAATGCTGCAACTTTTTGTTGAGCAAGTTTCAAAAGAAGTTTTTGCAGCCTTGAAAGGCTGGGAAATAAATAAAGTCAGTCTATTGGACATAGTCGGTTTGCATACACATCGGCTAGTGTGTCAAATTGTAGGGAGGAAAAGAAAAAATGAACAGAAAACAAATGACAATGGAGAAATATTTCTACATGCATCCACTTGTCTTTGCTGCCCTCTTAAAGGTCAAGTATATTAGTAAATATCCCAGTGAAGTAGTTCATTTTGTGAGGTGAGTTTTTTATGAAGAATGCTCTTCTTGAAATGTACTTCTACTTAGAAACAATTCTTGTGTTGCCCTGGATGTTTCTCCTGTCTCAACTTCTTTCTCAGCATATATTTATTCAGTATGTTCAATGACTCCTCCACCTTTTAAGTACGTGCTCTGAAATTTGGAATGTTTATACCACTCAGTTGCAATTTGCTCTCATATACATAGATACAAATCTACCTGGAAATCCAAATGATGTGGTAAAATACTTTCAATTGAAAATGAATCTGACTTTTCCTTAGGTGGTGAGCATTTATTCTGTATTCCTGGCAGTTTTGTCTTCTTTATCTTCTTTCTCTCATTGCACATGTTGATCCTTTTGAAAAATAAATGTTTGCCAAATCTAGTCTGAGTTGGAAGGGAAGGTGGGGGAGTGGGTGGATACTAAAAATTCTGACCAAGATTATTAACAACTGATTTCCAATATAGAGGTAGGCTCTGTGCCTGGTTAAGCAGTTAAATTACAATTACACTGGTTGATGTATATCATGCTTTGGGAAATGAGTTTTTTTTGAGGCTCATGACCCCTAGACTCAGTTTTATTCCTCACTGGTATCTTAAGGAAAAAAAAAGAAGCACACGTGAAGAGTAAGAGTTATTCCTTACTCCAGTGTGACCAGTTTTTACTTGTAGCTCTGTGCTGTGTTCTAGAGGCATGAGCAAATTTATAACATTGGTAAGTTATCTTAAAGTGTAGAGGAAAATTGTGTATTTTATCTGGGATGTATTTTATAAATGCAGAAGAGAAACTTCATCTCAAAGTGCTTGTTAGAATTTGCATTAATGACCGAAACAATTCTTCAGTTGGTTTGGATATGAAATAAACGACTTCAAGAATTTTAATGGTTTAAACCATTTATTGAAATGGTATTTCTTCCCTCCCAAAATGTCCTGCTGTTCACACGATACCAATTTTATAAAGGTGCTCCATTTATATCAGTATGTGGCTCTACTACTATGGCATCCTGCATGGCTATTAATAAAGAATTTTCAGTACGACCAATATTAAACGGCACCATCAAGTTTTAGTGCAGTTAGTTGTGTAAGAAAAAATGACGTGTACAATAAGATTCTGCAGGCCTTTTCAGTATCTTGCCTTTACCAATAAACTGAAGATTTGTGAGAAATATGGCTTTGATTTAGACACTCACAGGAAATATTTTAAAAGATATTAAACAAGAAACCAGGTGCTTCAAGGCAGAGTAAAGGAAAAAACATTAAAATTTCATAATCGTTCTAGAATTTACTTGATAAATCTACACTGGTATCAGAATACTGTTCCAGACAATGAAAGTACTGTGAGCCCTTTCAAGGTTAAGTAAGAGCTTGTAAGGAGAATTATAGCTGCACAAAAACATTGTAGACTTCCAAATTTTAAAGGCATTAAACATTAAGGATAAACACATACTTTGCTCATTTCCTCAGATTAAGTATGGCATTTTAAAAAGGTGTGCACTTTCCCCATTATACCCATCAAATTTAAAAAGGCAAATTTCAGTCTGTATGTAGTGATGAAGAATATTTGACTTGCGTCTGCTTGCATGGGTTAAAACAAATCAAAGTACTGAGTACAATTAATGGGAAGTACTACCTAATTTTTAAGTCTGTTTGCATTTCAACTGAAAGGACTTAAAAGTTAAGAATTATGACACTACATCTTAGGGTGCTTGTATTTCAACTGTACTGACTTAATGAGAGAAATGTGAATATACTTTCTGCTTCAATTTTTGATATTTAAAGACCATTAAACCTAGGCTATCTAATTACTATTATTAAATTATTATAACTACTGCTTTGATACTTAAAATATAATTACTGGTGATTGATTTTCTACTGTATTTTATTTTAAAAAGATCTGGCTGTAATTATAAAACAACAAATTAATCTCAATTTACAACTCCTCCTCTTTTTTAAGAAGTAAACTTTAATAACTTATAAAAACCAGAAGTAAACTTAAATATAGAACTGAAATATATCATGTTAATTTAGCCACAACCTGAGACTTAATATAGAAGTGTATTAAATATGTACTATTAAAAGAAAGATCTAAAAGTGTACTATATAAAATTAGTTGCAAAATTTTCAATCTGCTGTTTGAAAATTGGCTTTTTTCCCCTCTAGAATTTATATGCCCCATTCATCACTATTCTGTGTTAGATGTGTGGCTATAAAATTGCGAAAATGGAGGCTTTCCTGGTAGCAAAAGGGTTAAGTTCTTTTTGCTTTACCAGTTTCAAATTACAATGAGAAGCCTCTTCTTTCCCAGCAGGGTTGTGCTTACATTACTCTTTAGATCTCCCTTGAAGAGGGCTGGTATATTTGTGCCTGCTGGAGGTGGAATTAACAGTAAGAAGGAGAAAGGGATTGAATGGACTTACAGGAAGGTTTTCAAGTAAATACAGGGAAACACATTTACTTCAATAGTACAACCTTGAGTTGTATTTTACACTAAGACGACACAAAAGATGTTAAAGTTATCACCAAGCTGCCGGACAAATATATATTCCAACACCAAGGTGCAGATCAGCATAGATCTGTGATTCAGAAATCAGGATTTGTCTTGGAAAGAGCTCCAGGGTTGAGAAGAACTCAAGAGCAAGTGAAGATAACTCTGGGAACTACAGCTTATCAGAAGATCAACTTTCATTAATTCAAATACCAAAGGCCTGATTATCATAAATTCATATAGGAATGCCTAGGTCATCTGATCAAATAATTTTAAGCGTCTTCTGCTACATCAATGCAGCAAAAACTCTTAACAACTGTGGATAATTGGAAATTTGAGTTTCAGCTTTCTTAGAAATAACTACTCTTGACATATTCCAAAATATTTGAAATAGGACAGGAAAATCAGTGAGCATGTTGTGTTCAGAAATGTCACTGTCATGAAGGATAGGTAAATTTGTTTTTTCTGCTACTGGGAAATTGTACCTCCTAGAAACTTAGATTTTTTTTTTTTTAAGAGGACAAGAAGGACTAAAAACATCAACTTTGCTTTTGGACAAAAATGCATCTGACTGTATTTTTCTTTAGGGGTATTGTGGGTTTTCTCTGGAGCTGCTGGGTTCTACTAGGTTATGCAAAAGGAGGTCTGGGAGACAATCATGTTCACTCCAGTTTTATTTATAGAAGACTACGGAACCATGAAAGACGGGAAATACAGAGGGAAATTCTCTCTATCTTGGGTTTGCCTCACAGACCCAGGCCATTTTCACCTGGAAAACAAGCTTCCTCTGCACCTCTCTTTATGCTGGACCTATACAATGCTATGGCCAGTGAAGAAAATCCTGAAGAGTCGGAATATTCAGGGAGGGCATCCCTGGCAGGAGAGACCAGAGGAGCAAGAAAGGGGTACCCAGCCTCTCCTAATGGGTATCCTCGTCGCATACAGTTATCTCGAACAACTCCCCTGACCACCCAGAGCCCTCCTCTAGCCAGCCTACATGATACCAACTTTCTGAATGATGCTGACATGGTCATGAGCTTTGTCAACTTAGGTATGTTGTTCAGTTTCTTTGTTAATCTGTGTTATTACAAGGGGAAGTTTTTCTAATGGTAAAGTAGCTGCCTGGTAGGTGGTCATGTTTATACAAAGTCATTTTCTATAACTCTCCTCTCCAGCTCCTGTTTCCTTTCTTTCACTGATGCAATGTAAGATTTTGCCTTAGGCAACAAAGCCATATATTTTTTTAATTTTTAATATAAAAAGCTAAAATTAAACATTTATAGTTGGAGTAGATTTGGGTCTTTTCAGATCTTGTTAAAATATTAACCTTGTTTAATGTATAAATGTATGAGTGAACAGGCAATAGTCTTAAAAAAGGAGAATTTATGAGGACAGCTATGCTCTGGGCAAAAATAATAATAAAATAATTTTTAAAAGCATTTATAGATGGAAAAGTAAAAGTGACACTCTGAACTATTTTTTCATTAGTAATTTAGGAAACATAAGTATATATTTATATGCTACTTAAAAAGCTCTCATTCAGAGGAAATGGCTACTGCAAAAATATTGAAATGGAATGAACTAAGATCAAATCATATTGTAAAAGATGACTATTAAATAGCTTCAGGGAGAGATGCTGAAATTCTCTGAAAGATATTTTAGAAGCGAAGCTTCAATCTGACATTTCTTATCTGAAATGATTAAAATATATCATACCTCTGTGATTTTTTTCAGAATCAAGAGAAATGTAAATTATGCCATGATGGTCCTTACCTATACAAAATTTCTTTTCATTTGAGATAAAAGTTCATTGAAATTATTTAATTAGGAACATTATTATAGCATATTTTTTAAAAATTATCTTTTACTCCATGCTAATACTTCCATGGTGGTTTTTTAAAGATTGGCAACCTCAAATAGTAAATTAATGTCTTATAATTTATCTTGCATTAATATTAAAGAGTTTCCCAATTTAAAATTTTACAAGTGCTATAATTTTATTTAAATATTTTAATAGATGATGCAGGTGAATATTTACTATCTTCAGATATTCAAAATAATAATAATGTAGAATATATTTATTTTTGTAGATAAAATTTTTCAACAAATTTAATCAACTTGAAATGATGGAGAACATTTTAATGAAAGAACTTTTAGGACTTTGTTTTAAAAATGAAATCTGCTTTGACTTAAAATTGACATTTGATTACACACTTAATTAAATACTTCATATATCTCAAAAATATTCTTTGAAAAGTCAGATAGCAGCAACTCCTAATAACACATGATGCTTTTATAATATATGTTACTTAATGTGCCCTGTTCATTTGCTCTCAGCAGTCCTAGCATGAAGGGTAAGGTGCATAATAAATCATATGTCTCATGTTATTAGAGACAAAGCTCTCATTATTAAGTTTTAGTAAGTCATCACTGGTTGCCCTAATTAGGTGTCCTGGACACCTTTTCTTGAACGTATAATTAACAGATACCATTGGGAACTTTCAATCCATTAAAATATAGCTTAATTCTAAATTAGTTTGCTTGTTTTTCCTTCTGTAAGTAGCATGCAAATGTGGCTTATGATGATGTATTTTTACTTTGTAGCAATTTCTAAAGCATATTAAATTACTTAAATAAATTTCAACCTTTCAATAGAAAAATTTCAACCTAGTATGATTTACGCATTTACAAAATAAATCATTGAAAAAATCAGTTCAGGTCGTATAAAATCTGACACAGAAGAATGTGTTTTATTATATACTGTAAAAGACAATAGCTCAGTCATGAATCTGATCTAATAATATATTTTATTATATTTGAATATTTTGATCATTCAGAAATGAAGTGTATTTTTTAGAAAGAATTAAGAATAATTTTAAACCTGTATGCTATTACTTTCTATAAATGAACATAGAACAACAACACCAGAAACAATAATAAACAGTTTTATTCAGTGACTTCTAGAACCAATTTGATCATTTAAGAATGATTATATTTTTAAAGTCAATGACATTTTTGTTATATGGCTTGACTTGAAATAACAAGCTAGTTTAATAACCATACCATGGAATATATTTATTCATTTTTCTCTAGAGAAACAATGGAATATAAACTTCAGAAAATTTTTATTTATTTATTTTTATCATGCTTGAACTGCTGAGTAATGATTTATCCTCAATAATAAACCATGTTGGTGTTTTAAATTTAATATTCCAACCTAAATGTTCCATTTCATATTACATTACTGATAAATTGATTCTGATGCTGAGTTTTTCCAGTAGTCTCTAAGGAAAAGGAACCACAATTTTATTTCATTATCCTCAAACAATGTCTTCTAATGTATCCAAAACTTGCAACCTATCATTACTTGGTAAAAAGTTTTTCTGTATTTCTTCCATAATAAAATAGGTCAAAGCATACTTAGAGAAGGTCACACTGTAATAATCATCAACTGTGCTAAGAATTTGAGTGTCCTTATGTAACATTCATTAACAAATATTATCTGTACCTTTTTCATGTTCTTAGAAAAGTCAAGAGAATTTTATTTTATTTAATTTTTTTAGTGTCTTAAAAGATGTGTACATGATGGGGACTTAGGGCAAATGATCAAATTAGCAATAGGTAAGGAATTTGTATTGAGGAAGTCACCTGGATATTTAAATATGTGGAAAGAATCTGTTGACATTTTCCATAATAAGATAAATTATATAAAAGGGACCTAGTGACACCCTTTTTATTAATGCTTGCATGTGTCATATCAAGTCAAATAATAGATTTTCTATAATAGTTGTCATCAGAAAGTTATTTTTTCCAGTGTAAGCTTTGCTCAAGAGCAATCAAGCTTAATTTAAACTCTGATTCCTATTTAACAAAATATCTACTTTTCAAATTTCACATGAGGACAGTTTTTTTGTCCATATGTGAAAAACAGTTTAGGATTTACTAAATGAAAAAGTAAAATGTAAATAAATTACATTAAGGTCAATAAAAACAACTAACTATGAAACTAAACATATTATTTTGACCTTTAAATTATTTTAGTGACTTATTTGAAGAAACAAATATTAATTATTAATTATGTGAACGAAAACTTTCAACTCTAATTTACTTATTATTGTTAGGCCAACTTTTGTCACTTTCGTAGAATCCAGCTTTTACAGGTTGAATTCTCTGATTTGTCCTGGAGACGATTGGCTATCAGTGGGATTTTGTCTTAGTGCTACAATATTTCATTAGAAACAACAATGTATTTCTAAAAGATTTGTTCTTTTTCTAACCATCTGTTTTTCAAAAATGTTGAGTTATATCTCAAATACCTATGCAAATACAATGAATGACTAGGTAATTTGCTTGCAATATTTAAGTATAACTCCTCTTTATATAAACGTAAACATAAACATAAACATAAACATGTAGTGTATTTCTAAGATCTTTTAGTTAGAAACCAATACTTGATTACTTGTAGAAAGTATAATTAAAATAACATAATGTTTTAGGCGAATTACAAAAAAACAGTAAGTACAGGAAATTTATGTTTATATTATGCTTAATCTACATGTAGTTTTCTGATAAAGAAGAGTTTTGGATTTATTAATGGTCTTACTGAAATACTTCTTAGATTATATTTAAAGAATATATGTTAATTTTCAAAATGGAAAATATATAAATATAATGTTTAAATTTATTCATTTTATAACAATATACTTAGCATGCTAAAATATGAAATAGAAAAAACAGCTTTCAAAACTTTAAATTAAACTCTTCTCATCTTACTCCCTCATATCATTAAACTCTCCTGGTACTAGAAGAAAAAAAAGCTTATGTATTTGGTTGAAAGATTTGAGACATCATTGATATTTATTGTTGTTTTTGGCTGATTCAAGTGCCCAGTGGAGAGGACTTCGTATATAGATCTACCTAAAGATGCCTATCTATGTAATCTCTCCAACAGGGTTATTAACACTTGTGTAACATAAACACACTCATAAACACATGCAAGATTTTTTTTTTTTTGAGGGAAGAGAAATGGGATGGGAGGAAAGATAATCTAAATCCACTAGAGTACATATTCATGTATTATGTCTGGAATCACAAACACTAATATGGGGCAAAAATATAATTCTTTAAAGCTCTTAACTTTTTTATTGAGTTTTTTGGGGTAACACTGGTTAGGGGGCAAAACTCTCAACTTCTGAAGGGAGAAGTCATGCTTGGAGAGCTTTTTCTCTCTTCTTCCACAACCCTTTGCATTCATACAAGGGACCAAAGGGGGCCTTGTTTTCCTCTAAAGCTATTTTGTTGTTCAGTGGTGGGCATGGCTGCAGAGATACCACTGTCATTTAAATAAACGTGCTTTTGAAAGCTTTAATTGTCACTCACAAATAGCAAGTTTTAAAAGTTCAATAAGAAGGGCTGGAAGTAGGAAGGTATGATAACACCCTCTAGGAAGGCTTGGGACAACCTCACCCACCACCCCCAATTTCTACCCTTTCATTCTTCCATTTTCTAAAGTATTCACCTCCCTCTCTCCTCTTCCTTTACCCCCCTTCCCCTTGCTTGGGCCTTTCCTCTTTAGTTCTGTGGTCTCTCTAGCCCCAGGCTCTCTTGGCACCCTTCTTCTTACTACTCTCACCCTTCCTGGGGTCTGCCTTTGGTCCTAGTTTCTTCATAGCTGGAGGCTTAGATTAGCTGAAAATCAATTAGTTACAGTGTGATCATTTAGGTACAGTGTCCTTTTTTCTCTGTAGTTGAGAAGGAAAAGGTTATGAAGTGCCAATTACAGCCTCCACCCATGGGGAGAAAAGCTCCCCAGGGCACCAGAACTGCTCTGGCTGTTGCCATCCCTTGTAATTGTTGCCTTCACCATCCCATTCTTCTTGGCCTCCTCACCTCTCGCCAGTGAGTGATTCCACTGCCAGAGATTAATAGTTTTTGCCTTTACTATTTTATAACATAAATTAAAATTTAAAAGTGGAAATTTAAGGGAAAGTTAAAAAAAGGGAAAAAAGAAAATATTGCAGAAAAATTACAAAACAAAAACTCTAATCAAACATCTGATTCTCTTGAGTTCATAAAAC
Organism: Phyllostomus discolor; assembly: GCF_004126475.2. Taxonomy (NCBI): domain Eukaryota; kingdom Metazoa; phylum Chordata; class Mammalia; order Chiroptera; family Phyllostomidae; genus Phyllostomus; species Phyllostomus discolor. The sequence goes on along the minus strand of NC_040906.2, from coordinate 126,922,492 downwards.
ACTTTTGCTTATATTATTTTTATTTACTATTTATATCACTTCTGTGAAGACATTTCCTTTTCTTAAGTTGAGAGGAGATGGTGAGAGGATAAAGAGACCAAGAGTAACAGGTATGGCACAATGAGAATGGGACAGAGAAATAAATAAAATAGCTTTAAGAGCCCTTGAAAGAAAGAAAATGAATGGAATGAGTCATTAGAGGCTGTCTTTGGGTGTGCAGGTGGAGGGTGTGTTGGGAAATCCTCAGTCCACCTCACACTGACACAGCAGCTAATTCAACATCCCAGCAACATCAGCTCCAGGGGAAACCCTTTCATCCTTCCACACTAAAATACCGAAGTGGGGAGGAGAGAGGGGGGCTCTCAGTGTCTGTGTACAAGGACCATACAGACGGGCTACTCACATGTACAGTCATAAATAATGTAGTAGCTCAGCTTGAAAAACCACAGGTTAAAGGAAGAGGCTTTCCTGACGCACAGAGAAGGGCTGAGATCAGAGGAGCCACTGGAGGGGTCGGCCTGAAACAATGAATCCCTTGTTCTAAGCAATGTTTATGAGTGCTTCTTTGCACCTTAAGTTCATATTTTATTGGCTCAGCTGTGGGGTTTCCCCATTTGCTCATCTCTTAAAATAATACCCTTGGTCAAGATATTCTTTAAACACACCAGTCAGCCCTGACAATTGGCTCGTTTATTTGGTGGGAAAAGAGATCCGTTGTGATTTTGATGTCAGATTGGGCTGCTTAAGATTCAGTTACGGATCTTAATGCTATGACAGTAAGATAAAAATAGTAGTGAGTGTATTCACCTGCCTTTTTAGAGATGTTTACAGGAATTCACATAACCACATGGTGACCCTTTCTTTGTCTTATCTAAATGGTTGTGGTAAATCATAATCTACTAAAGTAGAAACACAATTGATTAAAGTGTGGAATGTTCAAAATGAGAAAAAAATCATTTGTAGATTAGTAAGAAGAACTGGTAGTTGGTTTGGGGAGAAAACAACAAACCTTCACTACTAAGGAAAATGCATATCCCCTACTTTGAAAGCAGTGAATTACATAAATATTACATAAAACTTAGAAACCAAGACCTTATATAATGTTCAATGGTTTGGTATAAAAATAAAACTAGGGTATGCATTGTTTTATGACATCTAAGACAGTGAGATCTCGTCTTTATCATGATGTATCCTCTCATTTTTCTTTTCCCAAACAGTGGAGTGTTTGTGCTTGCATTAGAAGAAACAACTGGGTATTTTAAAAGTGAATAAATCTAAGTAGATTATCTCTTAGATATTGTGCTTGTTTACCTTCTGCCTGGAAGCAAATAACTTTTTTTGTTGTTGATCTTCTTGTCAAACAGCTTTCCTAGAGTTGTTAGGAATAAAGAAAAATGATTTTTAAAATGTTATGATTAACAAATATAAATCTCATTTAGACTTATTTAAAGCTATGAGATGTGTCAAAATCGAAAGACTTGTCAACATTTATAAATACCTTCGTATGTTGTCATGACATGAGAAATTCAGTATCACTTGTTTTGCACAGATTCTCTGTCCTTATTGTAACTGTGATCAGACTTTCTATATAGGAGACACAGAATATTTTCAGAATCGTAAGTCCATACTGCTTAAATGGATTTAAGGTTTAATTTATAACTAAACCCAATGGCTTTCCTCTCTGTGCTTCCATCACAAAGTGGAGTAGCACAGAAGAAGCCAGAACATCTGAATTGGAAGCCCATATGCTCTAATTTCTAGCAGTGTGACCTCTGACAAGCTACCTACATTATTTCTGTGCCTCTGGTTTGTTATCTAAAAAGTACCGATAATAATAGTACTTTCTGCATCGAGTGTTGAAAGGATTAAATGAGCTAATGTGCACACAATTTTAAGAACAGTATTTGGAACAGAGTGAGATCTCCATAAAGGGCTGTTATTGTTAGTAGAGCCGCATTTGTGTCCAACATCTGTACCATATTTGCAGGAGTAGCTAAATAATTTGTGAAGCCCAATGCAAAATGAAAATGTGGAGCCCCTTGCTCAGAAAGTATTAAGAATTCCATACAAGGTGATGGCAGCAAAGTAGTAGGCCGAGCACGGGGCCTTCGGAGTGCAGGGCTCTGTGTGATTGCACAGGTCGAATGCCAGGGAAGCCAGCCCTGCATGTTTGATTACATATTGTTGGGGCAGGAACCACGGCCTATTCATCCTTTTTAGTCCCCAGTGGTGTATCAGGGTCCCAGAAGGAAAGAGACACCATGAGTAAAATGAGTCATTTGTGGAAGTTTTAACTAATATAATTTTTTAAATGTTGTAGGCAGGGTTTTTTTTTTTTCTTTTTTCTTTTCCTTTGACAAAACAGGATAATGCAGCACCTGGAACAGAAAGGAAACCTTCCTTCACCACTCCTGGGCAGGAAACTCAGAGGAGAGCTTTTCTGGAAGGTAGCTTGATAGGAATGTGACCTTTTTGAGAGAGATGCCATTTAGCCAACCCCTGGTACCCAGCAGGGAGGGAGACTGAGGAAGAAATTCCTGGACCATACTTCTGTGCCATGTTTTGCATTGGAGAGTGGGTCTTGAGACACAAACTGAAGATACTTGGCACAAATACATAAATGAATATTGTCTGTGTAGTCACGCGAGTTCTAGAATCACTTCAATTTTAGTGCAAGTTACTCATATGTTAACTTTTGTTCTGGTTCATTTATAAAATTCCAGAGATAATCATAAGTTAATGTGAGAGTTTGTTCTTGAGTTGGTGAAAGAAAGTGGCAAAAATGCACATGGCATGTGAAAAAAAAACATGTTAAATTGTATTGTATATGGATCAGTAATTTCATGGGATATGTTAAAACTATTTTAGAGCAAACTGAACTTTAAAACAAAAACAAAATCCCAGGGAGAAGTGGCCTTCTCAGATTACAATAAAAACAGTAGATTGCAATTGCCAATAAAAAAACTCAGTACAGAAAGTACTACAGCGTATGCAAATATGCAGAACAAATACAAAGAGAAATATATATATTTTTTACCCTTTAGATCTGTTCATTCTCAATCCTATGTCATTCTTCCTGAAATGACCCATGACTGCCTGTTAAAGGTTTTGGAATTCTGAGTGGAATTATGCAATATTCTCCAAAGTTAATGTTGCAGGCAGAAATAATGTTACGATGAAGTAAATTGAGATTATGATCTGTGTTCTTGCTACCTTTCCTCTGGCAGAGTTCCTGTGACGTACAGAGGCAGAATTTGATGGAGGAGCAAGTATGTCTGCTATTTAGTTCTCATAAATAACCAACCACTAAGCCTTGAGGCCAGATCCTTAGCCAGGCCTTTTAATCACAGACAGCATTGAATAGAATGGCCCCTTTCCAGTACAGCCTATGTTCCCTTTCAAAGCCAGTAAGCATGGTAATTTTAAAGTGGTTTTACTTCTATAATTATCAAAAGCAGAGGAAAAGATAATTCTACTTGGAAACTGTCTAGGCTCTTCTGCAAATAACCTTGATACAGGCACCAAAACCTTAGTGGGGAAGAAGTGAAGTTCATTGACTAAATAACGTTTATGGTTAATTTTTTTGTATCAAATATTTTTATTTTTTATTTTCAAATTACAGTTGACATACAAAATTATATTAGTTTCAGGTGTACAACATAGTGATAAGACATTTATAAGACATGAACTACAGGCAATTACCCCAATAAATCTAGTGCCCACCTGACATTATACATAATTATTACAGTATTATTGACTATATTCCTTATGCTGTACTTTACAACCCCATGACAATTTTGTAACTACCAATTTGTACTTCTATCCCTTTACCTTTTTCTTCCATCCCCTACCCTCTTCCCATCTGGCAGCTAAGAAAAAGTTCTCTGTATCTGTGAGTCTGTTTCTGTTCTGTTCTGTTTGTTTGTTTTAGACTCCACATATAAGTAAAATCATCTGGCATTTGTCTTTCTCCATCATGCTTATTTCACTTAGCACAATACCCTTTACGTCCATACACGTTCTTGCAAATGGCAATATTTCCTTTTTTATGGCTGAATTATATTCCATTGTATATATGCACCACTTCTTCATCCATTCATCTGCTGATGGACACTTAGGTTGTTTCCATATCTTGCCTAAATAATGATGCAGTAAACATGGATGTATATCTCAGTTAGTGTTTTGTGTTACTTCAGATCAATACCCAGAAGTGGCATTGCTGGCCCTTCTTTGTCTCTTGTGACATACAGCCTTTGTTTTAAAGTCTATTTTGTCTGGTATAAGTATTGCTACCTCAGCTTTTTTTGTTTGTTTCCATTTTCATGAAATATCTTTTTCTAGTCTGTGTGTCTCTTTGATCTGAAGTGAGTCTCTTGTAGGTAGCATGTGTATGGGTCTTGTTTTCTTATCTCTTCAACTGCCCTATATTCTTTGATGATAGCATTTAAATAATTTACATTTAAGGTAACTATTGATAGTATGTAGCTATTGTCATTTTATTATTTACATTTTTTATTTTATTTTTCTTCTTAAAGAAGTTCCCTTAACATTTCTTGTAATACTGGTTGGGCTGTATTAACTCTTTAGCTTTTTCTTGTCTGGGAAGCTCTTTATCTGTCCTTTGATCCTAAATGATAGCCTTGTCTTGTGGAGTAATCTTGTGTGCAGGTCCTTGCTTTTTATCACTTTGAGTGCTTTGTGCCATCCCTTCTGGCCTCAGAGTTTCTCTTGAGAAGTCAGTTGACACTTGAGGGAGCTCGCTTGTGAGTAAGTAACTACTTTACTCTTGCTGGTTTTAAGATTCTCTCTTTGTCTTTAGTCTTTTGAATTTTAATTATGGTGTGTCTTGGTGTTGGTCTCTGGATTTATCTTGTTTGAAATCCGTGCTTTCTGGACTTATACGTCTGTTTTTTTCACCAGGTTTAGAAAATTTTCTGTCATTTTTTTCCAAATAGGTTTTCAGTCCTTTGCTTTCTCTCTTCTCCTTCTAAATGAAGATGAATATGTATTTTAAATGAATATGAATATTAAAATGAATATGTATTTGCTTACTGTTTTCCTAAAGGCCCCTTAAATTATCCTCATTTTTAAAAATTATCTTGCTGTTCTGATTAGGTGTTTTCTATTTCCTAATCTTCCAAATTGCTGATATGATCCTCTGCTTTACTTGCTGTACTATTGATTCCCCATAATGTATTCTTCATTATAGTTATTGTATTCTTCATTTCTGAATTTTTATGGTTTCCATTTTTTTTATCCTGTTGAAGTTCTCACTAAGTTCCTTGAGCATCTTTATGACTATTTTTTGAACTCTTGTATCTGGTAGTTTGCTTGCCTCCATTTCACTTAGTTCTTTTTATGAAGCTTCTCCTGTTCTTTCATTTGACAACTGTTTCTTTGTTTTCTCATTTTGGCTGCTTCCCTGTGTTTGTTTCTATGTATTTGGTGGGGAAACTATATCTCCCAGTCTTGGTAGAGTGGACTTATGTAGTAGGTGTTCTGTAAGGCCCTGATGGGCATAGCTTCCCATCACTTGAGCTGGGTGTTGAGGTGCACACTCCATGTGGGCTGTGTGCACACTCCAATTATAGTAGAGCCTTGATTGCTCTTGGCATGTCACTGGGAGGGATTGACAACCTGCTCCCCAGGCCAATAGACTGGGAGAATCAGCTGTAACTACAGAGGAGGAGCTGCTGTACAGCAGCTGACTTCATGGAGCAGGAATCCCTTCAGTGGGGCTTTGGTGCATGCCATTCACTCCTTGAGTGTGTTGCTTGTGGAGGTGGTTAAGTGGTGTTTTGATGTAATCTGAATCTGTCCACCAGGTGCACTGGTTCTGGAACCTCCTGGGAAGTATAGGCCGAGGTCAGCTACTGTCTATGCTCTGCCCAGGGCCACCTGGGGTGCATGAGGTATATAGAGTGATCTGCAGATGGCTGCTGGCTTGTAGGTGCCCAGGAGAGGCCAAGCTGCAAACCAGGCCTGGCTGTTGCTAGTACCAGACCTAAGGCCACTTATCAAGAGATACAGGGTATGAAGAGGCCAGATTGCTGCTTGTTGGAGAGATATTTGGAAAATCCAAAGGAGGAGCCAAGAGAGGCCATTTTTATAGAAAAGGCTTGGGTGGGTCCCCAAGCTGGGTAAAGCAGGGTCTCAAGGAATCACAAGTGTGGGGTAAATAGTGTTAGCTAAGTTAATGGAGATTCAGATATGATGCCAGACTGCACCTGCAGGGGGAAGGCTCAGGAAAGGGATGATATTTCTGCTGTCACTTCTTAGAGAAAGCTGCCACTGTAGCCCTCATTCTGAAGCCAGGCAATTGAGTTCATCTTCACATGCCCCTGACGCCTTTCAAGTTGCTTCCCCAACACTAGAGCTCAGAGGAAGTGTGTCCTAGTAAGTCAGTATGAGGGCCCTTTAAGAGGAAACCCTGGAACTCCAGGATCCCTCTGTCTCACTCAACTTCAATCCTTGCTGATTTTCACAGCCAAAAGTTATAGGGACTTCTCTTCCTGTCACAGGATCCCTGGACTGGGGGTTCTGGTGTGGAGTTAGGACCCATGACTCCTCAGGGGAGATCTTCACAGCAGAGGTATGCCTCCCAATATTTAAATCACCATGCATGGGTATAAGACCAGCCCCTTTCACTTCTTTGCCTCTCCTACAAGTTTTAGTGTCACTTCTTCTGTATATCCTTAGTTACAAGGATGACTTTTATTCAGCTGGATTTCAGGCAATTCTGAATGGTTGTTCTGTAGTTTAATTGTAATTTTGATGTGGTTGTAGAAGATTCTGAGTACCACGTTCACCTACACCATCATCTGGTTCTACAGTTAATGTTTTATAGGAGTTTTCTTTGCTCAGAGATAGAGGGATTTTTTAAAAAATTAATTATAGTTGACATACAACAATATCTTAGTTTTAAGTGTATAGCACAGTGATTTAATAGTTTTATACATGGTTAAGTAATACCACAATCTCTATTTATTTGTCACCACACATTTATTACAATATTATTGACCATGTGTACTATTTTATACATCTCCGTGATTCATTTATTTTATAACTGAAAGTTTGTAACTCTTGATCCCCTCTATTTATTTCACCATGCCCACTTCCTCCCTTCTGGAAACCATCAGTTTGTTCTCTGTATATATGAAAGTTTGTTTTTATTTTGTTTTTTAATCTCTACATATAAGTGAATTATACTGTGATTGCTTTCTCTGTCTAATTTCCCTTAGAATAATACCCTCTAGGTCCTTCTATGTTATTGGAAATGATAAGATTTCATTCATATTAATCTACCAATGGACACTTAGGTTGCTTCCATGTTATGGCCATTGTAAATAACACTGCAGTGAACATAGGGTTATCTATTTGAATTAGTGTTTTTGATTTACTTAGATAAATACCCAGAAGTAGAATTGCTAGACTGTCTAGTAGTTCTATTTTTAATTTTTTGAGAAATTTTTGTACTATTTTCCATGGTGACTCTATCCATGTACATTTTCACCAACAATGCACTAGAGGCCCCTTTCTCCATATTCTCGCTAGCACTTGTATTTTGTTGTCTTTTTAGTAATGGCCATTTTGACAGGTGTGAGGGTATATCTCCTTATTTTTTTATTGAATTTTTTTCATTACCATTTATCCCTGATATATTCCCCACCCCACATAATCACCACACTGTTGTCCATATCTATGAGTCTGTTTTCCTTTTTGCTTGATCCCTACCCTCTAGACACCCTCATAGCTATCATTCTGCTCTCTATAAGTTTGTCTCTACTTTGTTTGTTAATTCAGTTTGTTTATTAGATTCTACATATTTGTACAATAATATGGTATTTGGCTTTCTCTGACTGGCTTATTTCACTTAGCATATTGTTATCCTGGTCCATTCATGCTGTTACAAAGGGTAAACATTTATTTATTTATTTATTTATTTATTTATTTATTTTTTAAAAGATTTTATTTATTTATTTTTAGAGAGGGAAGGGGGGAAAGAGAGAGAGAGAGAGAAACATCAATGTGCGGTTGCTGGGGGTTATGGCCTGCAACCCAGGAATGTACCATGGCTGGGAATCGAACCTGGGACACTTTGGTTCCCAGCCCGCACTCAATCCACTGAGCTACGCCAGCCAGGGCGGTAAACATTTATTTTTTATGGACAAATAGTATTCCATTGTATGAATATCCCATAGTTGTTTTATCAACTCATCTGCTGATGGGCACTTGGGCTGCTTCCATATTTCGGCAATTGTAAATAATGTTGCAATGAACATAGGGGTGCTTATGTTCTTTTGAATTAGTGTTTTTGGTTTTCTTCAGATATATTCCCATAAGTGAGATCACTGAGTTAAAAGCAACCCATGGAATGGGAAAACATATTTGCTGGTACTTCTGATAAGGAGTTAATATCCAAAATTTTATAAAGAACATATAAAACTCAACACACACGAACAATCCAATTAAAAAATGGGCCTAGAACTTGAATAGACACTTCTCCAAAAAAGACATACAGATGGCCAGTAGCTATATGAAAAGATGTTCAATGCCACTAATCATCAGAGAAATGCAAATTAAAACCACAATGAGATATCACCTCACACCTGTCAGAATGGCTATTGTCAATAAATCAACAAACAATACATGCTGGTGAAGATGTGGAGAAAGGGAAACCTTTTTTTTACTGTTGGTGGAAATGCAGATTGGTATCGCTGCTGTGGGAAAGAGTGTGAAGATACCTCAAAAAATTTAATATGGACTAATTGTTGTTTTGATTTTCATTTACCTAATGATTAGTGATGTTGAATATCTTTTCTTGTGCCTTTCTTGTGCGTTTTTCTTTTTTAAAAAATGTTTATTTAGCCCTAGCCAGTGTGGCTCAGTTTGTTGGAGCATCTTCCTATAGCCTGGAGGTTTGCAGGTTTGATTCCCAATCAGGTTGTGGAATAACCAGGTTGTGAGTTTGATCCCTGGTCAGGGTGTGTATGAGACGGCAACCAATAGCTGTTCCTTGCATTGATGCATACAAGAAGGCAACAAATAGATGTTTCTCTCTCACATTGACGTATCTCTCTCTCTCTTTATCCTTACTTTCTCTCTGAAAGCAATGAGAAAACTGTTCTCAGGTGAGGATAAAAAAATGTCTATTCAGGTTTTCTGCCCATTTTTAAAGCAGATTGTTTTTGGTGTTAAGTTGTTTGAGTTCTTTACATATTTTGATCTACTTGCTTTTTAAATATAACATTTGCAAATATCTTCTCCCATTCAGTAGGTTGCCTTTTCATTTTGTTTCCTTCACTATGTAAAAACTTTTTAATTTAATGAAGTACCATTTGCTTATTTTTGCTTTTGTTGCCCTTGCCTTAGGAGACACATCTAAAAACAAACAAACAAAAAAGATAGCTAAAGCCAATGTCTAAGAATTTACTGCCTATGTTTTCTTCTAGAAGTTTTATAGTTTTTGGTCTTATATTTAAATCTTTAATCTATTATGAGTTTATTTTTGTATATGATGCAGGACAGTACTCCAGTTTTATTCTTTTGCAAGTAGCTGTCTGGTTTTCCCCAGCACCTTTTTATTTAAAAGACTGTGTTTTCCCCATTGTATATTTTTGCCTCCTTTGTTGTAGATTAGTTGGCCATATAAGCATGGGTTTATTTCTGGGCTCTCTGTTCTGTACTATTGATCTGTGTTTTTGTTATAGTAATCAAAACAATGCCTTACTGTTTTGATTACTATAGCTTTGTAGTATATTTTGAAACCAGGTAGTATGATACCTTGAGCTTTCTTCTTCTTTCTCAAAATTGCTTTGGCTATTTAGGGTCTTTTGGGTTCCATACAAATTTTAGGGTTATTTGTTCTAGTTCTGTGAAGAATACCATTAGAATTTTGATAGCAATTTCACTGAACCTGTAGATTGTTTGAGGACATGCTATCATACTCAATAGTGAAAAGCTGAAAGCTTTTTCTCTAAGATCACAAATAAGCCAAGAATACCCACTTTTGCCCCTTTTATTCAACATAGCATTAAAAGTCCTAGCAAGAAAATTAGGCAAAAAAGTAATAAAAGGCATCCAAATTGGAAATGAAGAAATAAAGCTGTCACTGTTTACAGATAACATGACACTATATGTAGGAAATCCTACAGACTGCACCAAAAAGTCTATTAGAACTAGTAAATAAATTCAGTAAAATCACAGTATATAAAATTAATATACAGAAATCTGTTACATTTCTGTGTCCTATTAATGAACTATCAGAAAGAGAACTTAAGAAAAAAATACCATTTCCAATTGCATACAAAGAATAAAATATTTAGGAACAAGTTTAAAGAGGTAAAAGATCTGTACACTGAAAACTCTAAAAGGAGGAATTTTTTGTTCTTTAACTATCTCACTAAGTTTTAAGTGTAAGGTCTTTGGAGACATACTGGTTTGAATACCAGATTTGCATTAACAGCAACATATTCTCCAACAAATTATTTCGCTTTATTGAAACTGTTTCCTTATCTGTAAGTTAGGGATTATAATAAAAGATTGTAGTTAGGGCTTAAGTAAGTTTATAGGCCTTTAAATCTACATGAGAAAGTGCTCACTTAATGGTTTCCATGGCCACTATATCTACTTCTACCAGAGTTGACTCCATGGCATTCTAATGTTAAGAAGAGATCCATACCCAGTCCACCAGACTTTGTCAAATAAATGTTTTTGCTAATATTGTGGAATATCATACACATAACTTTTTCTTTATCCAAAAGAAAATGAACCCTTGGATTTTGTTGACTCTGTCTTCAAGTTGGATTGTTGATGGACAGTATTTGCTCATCTGGGTGTCCTGGAAGAGGTCAGTCTACAATGGAGCCCTCAGGCGACTGTGGGGCTTCCCTTGAGCACCCAAAGGCAACATTTTCTGTGATGTGCTGCTGAAAGGTGCTATTCATATTACATTTGGTCAGATTCCTAGAACGAACTCATGGTTTTACTACTTCAGTTCCAGATATTACCAATTCCATTTCCTTGCTTGTTATAGAGAAGGAAACTGAATGCAGGCCAAAGTAATAATATACAATTGGAAAATATTTGGTTGTAAAGACATGGGCATGCTCAAAATGACCTTTTGCATGAAGGGAGAAAAACTGTTGAAGAGTTTTAATATTTATTTTCATAAGTCAACTTGTTTGTTTTTAGTTTTAATTTTTTAAAAGTTGATTCATGAGGAAAATCTTGATGAATAAACTCCTGAACTTTAAACAGGAGAGCCACTCTGCTCAAGTAATCATTCAGTCAGAAGCTTTTGGCATTGTATGTAACTCAAATCATGTTTAAATTTATGATTTTCTAATTTGTAGCTATTCTCATTACTATCGATATCATTATTATAGTTCTGTTCCTATTTAACACCATTCAACCTCAAGTACCTTGACTTTCCTAGACTATTTGTTTGGGTTGGGTTTCTTTTCTTTTTTTGCAATGACGGATCTCTTTATTAATTTTATTGAATTGCTTTCTGTTATAGTATTTTGAAGCAGGATGAGAAATATAGATTTGATCCCAAAAGTCACACAAAAGATTATACATGCACTGTGGACATCTTGCATTTAAAATATCCATATTGTAAAGTATTGACTTTTGATATAATATGTTGAGTGGGAATATATGGATTTATTGGTTTCTAATTATTTGATAACATGCTATAAAAGACGAGTCATTAGGATGATCTTTGCTAAATTTTTACTTGTGAGTAAAGTTCATGTGATATGGATTCCAACACATGTATTAACATATTCAAATCAACACTTCACTGCTGTGTCAAAACAGTTATTATTCTATAGTTATTTACTTTGAGGAAGAATTTATCAGAATTAAGTGAAATATTTTTTGTATATATGATACATTTAAAGTGTATGACATTGTCAGGTATATATAATTTTAAATTACAGTATACTTGTAGTTATACTAATCAAAGCAACAATAAAAACAATATGTATAATTCCTCTGCCAGAAATTGGACACAGTGATTTGAATGCACTACTTACATTAATTTGCATGTTAGTTGTACGGGTAAACATTTGTCAATTCCCATTTTATTGATATGAACATTGAGGTTTTATCAGAGGTTAAATAACTTTCAAATGTTACCCAAGTGGTAAATGGAGAGTCACTCCTGGATCCTTGCTCTGTCTGGATCCAGGCTTGTTCTTTGCCACTACTCTTTAACTAAGCAATACATTTTGAAAAATATTTTAAAAATGTGCAACTATAAAATAATTTTATCTCTATTTTATTTTTTCATTACCATTTAGTCCCCTTATACCTCCCTACCCCTAGCAATCATGACATTGTTGTCCATGTCCATGGGTCCTTTTTCCTTTTTGCTCAATCCTTCCACCCCTAACCTAACCCCCACACTAGTGAGTAATACTTTTTGAAAGCATCTTTATGTGCATTATGTTCTTTCATCTATATTATTGCAGTATATTGCACTCCAGGAGGTAGATATGATTCTACAATATACATCTGTGGATACTGGAAGTCTGAAAGGTTATTCATTCAGTCATTTGACAAATATAAGCTGATTACCTACCATTGGGCCAGGCACTGTGCGAAAGACTGTGCCTGTTTTACTGCCAAAATTATAGGGCAAGAAGAGCCAGGCCTAGGCCCAGAATCCCTGATTCTTGTGCCAGGATTTTTTTGCTCAATGTCACATACTTTACAGAAATCACACCAAAATTCCAGCACCAAATAAAATTAAAAGTACTAACAAACACTATAAAAAAAAGAATGTGTTCTTTTGTTATTTAAATAACCAGGTAGAATTAAATTAGCCTTCTGTATATAGAGAAAATGCTTTTTAAATCTCCATCCCTTTAAAGGAAAATTAAAAATCCTGTTACCAGTAAATATAACCTAAGGAAGCCTTTTAATCCAAAAGACATAGAGCAAAAGTAGAACCAAGCTTCAGCAAACCTTAGGGCCTCTGTCAGAAATTTGCTTGTGTAGCTGTAGGGCCTTAACATGGAGGGTCCAGTGATTTTAAAGGAAATATCTTAAAAGAAGGTTTCTGTTGCCTACTGCACATTCCAGAGCATAAGTGTGGCTTAAACACTCATTATTTATTTGTGTTGTACTCAGGAAATAAGGGTAAAAGGTCATACATTTTTCAAAATTAAGTTGTTTGATCTGTCTAAATATTGACCCCTGACCCTTTCTTCCCTCTTCAATTGTGTGCTAACAAGCTGGTGTTCAGGGTTTACTTTGTGGCTCTGCATACTGAACATGATGTGAGTGCAGGTTAGAGTAAGAGTTAATAGAGACACATTTTATAGTGTGGAAAATAACAGAGAATTCCAAGAATTGGTATAAAGACCCCTTTGATACATTACTTTGAATCTACTCAGGATATTAGGCAGTAAGCAATTATTGCTTTAAGTTGATTGTTGAGAAAAATTGACCAGCATTTTATAACTGCTTTACTTTTTACCAAAGATCTGTTGTGATTGCGAAATGGATATTGCAGGAAAATGTGGATCTCACTCTCCTGGTCCACCACCATAATTATTGGTGTTTACCTCTCCAGTCATATTGAGAAAAGACCAGATCATTGAAGTGAACTAATAAAAGTAGAGGGACTTAAGGCTTGCAATGACTGCTCTACCGCAAATTCACTATTTTCCACTGCTAGCACATATTCAGTGCATCTGAAGTCCAAGATAGTGTGCTAACAGCATTTCAAGTGCAAATTTATTTATTTCTCACCAAGTTACCCTATTTTATAGATGAGCAAAGTCAGACCCAGAGATGTTAGCTGATTTCATCTTATAAGAAGAACTGGGTTCAGATTCCAGGCTAGTCACTGCTGTGCTGTGGAGTCTTTGTAAGTGCCATTGGGAAGTTCACTGGGACATTGAACTATTTGTGAAGTTCCATATATTTTTCCCACATTTCATGTTTTGGATTTAGAATATTTTCACCTCATCAGTAATGCCTTGTATTTCAGGGAAATATCTCTACTAGTGGGTTTACAAAGAGTCTTACACCTGGAGTTGAGGTCTTACAGGCCTTCTGAATTGGGGTGCTGTGGCTTTTTGCAGGAGGCAAATGTAGTACTCACAAGGCAGAGGAAAAGAAGCACTTGGCAGACACTAAGGGTATTGCATGCAATCTAACTGGTCATTACTGAGGAATTTAAAGGTGATCTGTGTTGATTTTATCTTAAAAGACTTGGCATGAACAGGAGTAACATTTGGCAAAATAGAAAAGAGGAAGAATATTGAAATTGCGAACATTAAAAGGCCTCAAAAACAGTGATTGGAGGTTGGAACAAACTAATAGTGAGTTCATTTAGATACTGGAAAACTACCAACCTGTTGGCCGGTATAGAAGGCCACACAAGCAGACAGGACTGCCCTGCAGTTAAATACGAGTCCTTGCCCCAGCTTTTCTACCCAATCCTAAATGGACCAGTGAATCTCATGAGAAGAAACCTACTAAAGTGAAGTTTGGACTGCACGACCATTATAACCTACAAGTTAGAAAATTCCTGCTTCTGCAGATAGGAACTCTGGCAGATAGCCTCTGCTTCATCCTGCTAGTTATGGCTGAAATCCCCTCTGTGTTCCATGTAACCCTGAACACTCCACGTCTAATACACATCTCTTGATTTGTAGCAGCTACAGTCCTAATCTCTTGCATGTGTAAAGTGAGTTCCTTTCACATAGCTCACTCTCTGCCCTTATACCGCACAAAATAAATATGTTATTTCTGCTCCTTCAGTATCTTATGGATTGAAGGCTAAGGCTTTTGGAAAATTACTTTTTTCCTCCCAAAAGAAAATATTTCTGAGATGACAATATTTCTTAAAGTAAAACGCTGAAGTGCATGAGCACACTTGAGTTTCAGCCCTGCGCTGCTCTCAAAATCAAGCAAAGGGGGATCAAAAGAGGTGTTTTAAAAAGCAGGTATTTTTGTTAACATATCAACTTTTATTTAACTGCCTGAGAACTAATCTCTGCTTTGTAAAGCAAGCCAAGAGGTAACTGCAGAATAAAGACTTAGGATGCCATCTGCTGCTTTTTAAAAGTTCTATTTTTTTGTCTGTCTTTTCTTCCCCATAACATGTCCTACACAGTCTACTTATAGGCCAACTATAATCTCAATAATGAGGAGACGAGTAAACAATCTCAATAATGATTTCTAGTAATTTAGACTGAAATTTCCTTAGGAAATCAAATGACAAAATGATTATTTACCAATAGGCCAACGATTAAATTTCATTTTAGTTCCACTAACTACATTGACATATAATAACTAAAGCACATGCTGAATCATAATTATTTAAATCTCTCAGGCACTGTCAATCATTTACTCTTTTTACTCAGAATTCTTTGTCAGTATTTCCTAAAGTGTATTTCATTGAAAGTATTTCTACGTCCTTTTAAGAGGTGTTATCTGAAATTTTGTAGTCAAATAAATTTGAACACTGCAGTGGAGCAGTAATTAAATAGGTTTTAATATTTCCAAGACGAGACTTCTCAGTATCTTTATTACGCAGATGGGTATTGTGAATCTCTGTAAGGAGGAATAGGTCATGTGGTTTCACATGAACATTGGACTCTGGGACTCTCCTAACAGTGCACCACAGGTACCTGGTGTTACAGGAAACTCACTCTGAGAATCATTCTTCCATGTGGACATACCATTTTATAAATGCCATTTGGAAATAATACAAGCAAAGCATGATCTAATTGGTTGACATTGTGGTCTCTTTATATCCAAAATTAAAAAGCAGCAGCAAAAAAAGTTTTAATGTCCTTATCTAGAACCAACCATCATTGATTCTTTTATGTATTCCCTTCTATACCTTTAAAATGTACTTTTTCATAGAGTTTAGCTATGTTTATGCAATGTTGTATTCTTATATTATTTTTTATGTTTTTAGTATATGGCTTTTCTCTCGTTTGCTCTTTGTGAGAACATTTTTAATGACAATAATATTTCATCTGGGTAATTCATCATTTAGTTAAACATTCTTTCATTATTGGGCATGCAATTTTCCCAGTTTTCCCTACATATGCACTGTTTCAATGGATATAGTTATATATAAGTATTTTTACAAACTTCTGTGATTTCCTTGGGATCTATTCTTAGAAGACAAGTCTTTGGAGCAAAAGGTGTGATTGTTTTCTGAACCTAAAAAGTATTGCTAAATTGTTTTTCACTAAAGTTGTTTCAATTTTTATTTGCACCAACAGTGAGTGCTAAGGCTAGATTACAGACCGAAATGTAAATTAAACAGGAATATTTAGATTCTTGATGATCTAAAATTTATCTTTTTTTAGATTTGTATTTCTTCTGAACTTGACTTTTGTATACATCTATTGGGCATTTACATTTTCTCTTTGGGAAGTTCTATGTTGATGTTTTTATTCTTTTTTTCTCTTTGCCTTATTTCAATACTATTATGATTAAAAATTCTTCTTGTGACTAGATATTCATAATTATTCACTTATTTTTTCCATTTTTACTTTAATTTTGTACTTTTTTAAACAGCCATGGGGAACCACTTTCAGACATTTAAGAGTTTGGGAAACACACCACCCATATTCCATTTTAGAAAGAAATTCTCAAAAGTCTATTGTAGATGGGTTAAAAATGAAGAAGAATGAGGAATTCATAGTCTTTAAGGGGCCACAATTTGAGAATTAAAATCAACAGAAAAAATGTATTTGGTCTAAAAAACCTTAGGTCCAGATGATCTTCTGAAATTTGATTATAAAATTTGAATTTACATGTGACCTAAGAATAATTGAGATGTGATAGGTATAATAAACAAATATCTAAATTTTTATACTACTTAAAGTTGGCATTTTCACATTGGAGGGAGGGAATACTAAGTAAATGAGCACATTATTTTTAATTGACTAGCAATGGTCAACATTTACCCATAAGTTACATATTTTCTAGTTTAGTATCGAGTTTGATTTTTGAGTCTAAGCCTTTTTCACAGAATCCCAAGATATTTTTGAATCACTTCTGTCACAGAAGTCATATAAATGAGCACTGTGTTGTGGAGTTTTAACAACTCACTTCCATCACCATGACCACTTCAGCACCTGCTAGGCTGATAGCTACATGTGAGGAGGTTATGGAAGAGTACCAGAGTATGTCTGCATTTTTGTTTTGGATAAATGTAATCTCTAACTCTTGGTTTTTCTTTATACATGTTCATCATTATATCAACCTCTCTTAGCTTTGATCATTATTGGATCATGCATAACAACTTTCTGAGTTTCAGTGCTATATCATAGGGTAGTTTTTCTTTTATTTAACAATGTTTAATTTTTTTTTTCAGTGTACAAGTCTTTCACCTCTTTCATTAAATTTATTCCTAGGTTCTTTTGAAACGTAATTCTTTTGGATGCCTAGGGTAGTTTTACAAAAAGACATTTAAGTAAAAGTTAGAAATCCAAATTTTAGTACAGTAGTGTACTAACTGCAAAAATAAGTCAACTGAAGTAACAATCATAGAATAGATAAATTCTGAATCAAGGAATAAGATATTTCAGGAAAACACAAGCAGAAGAAAGTAGAGGTCAGAATTTTATATTAGTGTGTCTAGAATTTGAGGGAAAATAAATGACATGCAACAGAAGAAGTCACTATGATCATGAAATAAAACAAATTTGACAAAGCTCCAGTACTGCCATTTCTTTGTATGGAAAGTAATAAATCAAAATATATAAGACAAAAACTGTTAGAAGTATAAATAAAAATTGGTAGACACAAAATTATGGTATTAATCCTATGATGATTAAAACTGTATAATAGAGCCCACACATACATATGTAATGTACTTGAATAATGCAATTAATAAAGTTGAATTCACGTATCTCAAGGGTCATACTTTGAAATATATTGACATATATCAAATTGTGTACAGAATATACTTTTTTGAGATTCTATGAAACATTTAAATATTAATTAGATGATATATAAATATTTTTTATTTTAAAAATTTTATGATTATTTATTTATTTATTTATTTACTTTTATTGTTGTTCGACTACAGTTGTCTCCATTTCCTCTCCACCACTACCCCCAACCCCCTTGTTTTTGTCCATGTATCCTGAGAATGCTTGCCCCTTTTCCCCTGATTATCCCCTCCTACCTCCCCTCTGGTTACTGTCAGTTTGTTCTTTTTTTTGGGGGACATATGTAGTTTTATTTATTTATTTATTTATTTTTAATTTCAATCATTGTTCAAGTACAGTTTTCTCCCCCCTACTCCCGTTCCAGCCCCTCCACCCAACCCTCCCCCCTTCCCCCCATTACCCCCCACCCTTAGTTTTTGTCCATGTGTCCTCCAAATTTGTTCCTGTAATCCCTACCCATTCCCCCCTGAAATTCCCTCTTCTCTCCCCTCTGGCCACTGTCAGACTATCCCCTATTTCAGTGTCTTTGGTTATATTTTGCTAGTTTTTTGTTTTGTTTTGTTTTGTTGTTTAGATTCCTGTTAAAGGTGATATCATGTGGTATTTGTCTTTCACTGCCTGGCTTGTTTCACTTAGCATAATGCTTTCCAGCTCCATCCATGCTGTTGCAAAGGGTATGAGCTCCTTCTTTCTTTCTGCTGTATAGAATTCCATTGTGTAAATGTACCATAGTTTTTTGATCCATTCATTTACTGATGGGCATCTAGGTTGCTAGGGCTGGGAACCAAAGTTTGTTCTTATATCATATGATATATAAATCTTGAAGTATTATAAAAGTTATGGTAGTCAACAAGCACATAAAACTACATTCAACATCATCAGTCATTAGGAAAATGCTAATAAGAACCACAAAAGGATACTACTACTCAACATAAAAGTGGCTAAAATGGGAAAAGAAAAAACCTCATAACACCCATGCTAACAAGGCTTTAGAGCTCTCAAAAACTGCTGGTTGGAATGCAGAATGGTGTAGCCACTTAGAAAATATCTTGGCAGTTTCTTATAATATTACATGTACACTTACCATTGTGACTCAGAAACCTCACTTCTAGGTTCTTATGCTAGAGAAATGAAATCTGAGGTTCACACACAAACTGGCATATGAATGTTAGTAGAAGGTCTATTGATAATTGACCAAAAGCAGAAAGAACTAGATGTCCTCCAATGGCTGAATGGTTAAACAAACAGTGGCACATTCATCACTGGAATTCTTAATAATAAAAAGGAGAGAACTCCTGGGAGATGCTAATATACAGACTAACCTAAAATACCTTTTTCTAAGGGAAAAAGTATTAAACCCAAATGGCTACATATGGTATAATTCATTCATAGGCAATTCTATGGAAAGTAAACTGTAGAGATGGGGAACAGTTGAGTATTTGACAAGGATTAAAGGCAGACAAAGGCTGCACTACTAAGGAGCTGCAGGATGGTGAGAGAACACTTCTGTGTCTTGACAGCGGTGGTGTCACAGACATCTTCATTTGCCCAGAGCCATAGAACTAGTAACAGCAGGTTTTATTTGGAGAGCATGCTACAAAGAGGTAGATCTTTTATATGCTATGCTGTATTTACTATTAAATATTCATAAAATAGAGAATAACTATCTTTTTAAAAATAAATCTCTTGACTAAAAAATTCTAAGAAACAAGATTTAGAAAATATCGGACATAAAATTTTATCAAAATTTAAGAATGGTTACCAAAGCTATGCTCTATGTGAAATTCATGCTTTTAGAACTTTTGTTAAAAATACTGATATAAATGCAGATTAATAAATCATGCATACTATTAATATGCCCCATTAAATCCTGAAAGGACAACATACAAAAATAAAAACAAAATTTACTGAATTAGCAAACAAACTGTACAATTAGTTAATATAAGAGCTGTTAACTTGGAAGACCAAGTAATCAGCAAGTTTTGAGGAATCCTAATTGAAATAGAAAAAGATAAATAAAAAGAGAAATGATATATAATTATAAATGTATATTTAACATGTTACAGACTAGTACATTAACTCCATGGTAATAAGTTAAAATATTAATGAGATGGCTTAGAAATTAGAAAAATTAGTAGGTAAACAATTGGCAGTTACTAAAGCTTGGCTCAAAACATTATTTTTTAAAAGACTTGGAGATAGGTCATTTTGTGCGTGGGGAGTTAAAAATATAAAGAAATAGAAAAGCAAATGCTATACTCACTGTTCCAGAATGTTAAAAATGGCTACATAGTAATTTTTAATTTTTTAAAAATTTATTGATATTAGAAAGAAAGGGAGGGAGGGAGGGAGAGAGAAACAATGATTGATGTGAGATCAGTTGTCTCCCATATTCACTGTGACTGGGATTCAAACCCACAACCTAGATAGGTGCCTGGACCAGCCATCAAACCCACAATGTTTTGATGTACTGGAAAACACTCCAACCAATTGAACTACCCAGCCAGGGCTACATAGTAATTTTAGTAAATTAGTAAACTTGGATAGAAAAATATGAAAGAGATCTTTATTGTATGCAGAAGTCTTAGTTAAAAGTTATTTGCAAGTAAAAGTCAAAATCTTAAAGTATTTGCAAATTGAAATTGAGTAATTTTGAACAGTCATTTATCTTTACCATTGAGTTTGATCATAGTAATGAAAGAAATATTTAGAATCAAGGAATCTATCAAATAAATTACATATTCTTAATTGATGACTTATCTGGAATATTAGATAATCAGAGTAGTTCATTTGAACACCTCATTCCTCTGTGTCCTATTATTTTCAATAATCATGAAATAAATTCAGTAACATAAGATCACAAAGAATACAGTAAAAATTTCTTTATTAAATTATATGTATATTCATATAGTATACACATATATACCTATGGATGTATGCCACTAAATTAAAAAATAAAAAATTTCTAGTAAGAAGAGATACTGGATTAGCACTTTCAAATTATACAGTGCATTTTTTGAAACAAATAAAAATAAAAAATACCAATATTAATATATTAGTCAAACATATAAGAAATAATATTAGTTTGTTTTTAAGACTGTAAATCTCTCAATGATTTTATTTAACATCTTTGTATATTTATGTTTAGTAGTAGCATTGTTATTTTTGTCAATCTCTGTTGCTACTTAATCAAAAAATAATTTTCATAAGTTTTAATTTCAGGAAGTTCTTTTCATGTATAACCACAGATATGCAAAATAGTTAAGGAAAGCTTTAAGTAAAAGGATAAATTAGTTTGAAATTGATAAAAAAAAATCTCACTTTACCTTTCCAGAACTTGAAATACTGGCTGTTTGTGTTTTTTAATTACTTCTAATGGCTTTCAATAATTTTTATATTTGAAAGTTCACTGCTAAAATATCCTCACCAGAAAACTTACAATAAAATTTGGCAAAAACTTCTGAAGTTCATAATGGTTTAGAATGGTTCAAGCTCGCGTTGCATGTTATTTCTGTCTCCAAGTGTTGCGGTAATACACATTCCTGCATTTAAACAGTAAGTTAGGTGTAAAAAATGGTACCACAGTGACTGTGAGGAAAAAATAATGACTCAAGTTCTTACTCCTGTGCATGGAGGTTGACTGTATAACCAGCAGTTCTCCACATTAACTTCCAAATAATTCAATAGTTATTAAAGTATACATAATTAAAGTGTGGTAATTTGAAGCTTACATATATATTATGAAAATAGTAACAGTAGCAATTCTTTTTTAATTTATTGATTTAGAGAGAGAGAGAGAGAGAAAAACACTGATTTGTCATTTCACTTATTTGTGTATTCATTAGTTGATTCTTATTGGTGCCCTGATTGGGAATTGAACCCACAACTTTGGCATATCAGGATGAAGGTCTAACTAGTGGAGCTATATTTTTTAAACCTCAATTAACAAAACCTGAAAGGAGGATTTTATCACTGACTCTAGAATTGCTGAGGCATGGGGTTAATAAAAAGCAGAATGACTTTATAGTTTGTTTTCTTATTTTCAAACTGCCTGCTCTTGGTACACCGATGATAGAATTTAATGGCATATAATAAAATTCAATTCCTGATCCTGTTAGAGGGAGGGGGTGAGAAAGAGAGAGTGGGAGGGAGGGAGAGAGAGACAACAGGAGGGAGAGAAACAGAGAGAGAGAGAGAGAGAGAGAGAGAGAGAGATTACTCAAGAGAAACAGAGAGAGAGAGAGAGAGAGATTAGTGAAATCTTCATGAATCTGCAGCAAACGTGTCAGCACTAAAGGCTGATCTGTTAAAAAAAGACAAACTAAACAAGACCACAACAGCAAAAACAAGTGTGCTGATTTTCACCATCAACAATGGACATAGGTCTGGAAATTCTGAAAAATGCAGTAAGTCTAATTATATACAGTTAATATTATTGCTTATTTCAGGAATCCACTGAAAAGGCGCTAAAAGAAATTTGTTTGGCTAAATGAAAAGAAATAAAAACACACAAATTTCTTCAATATAAACAACTGGTTAGAAACTGTAATGAATTATTACAACCCAATGACAGTAGAAGCAAAATCAAACACTGACATAATAGTGTAAAAAGTTTAATTGGAACCCTTAGCAAGAATGTATACAAACTTTATTACTAAACTTTATATAAATAAAAGATAGACTTAGTGATAAACCAGTTTCTGAATGAAAAAAAGAGATGTAAAATATTGTCTTTCTAAATGCATGTAGATTTACTATCCTAATTAAAACTCTATTGGATCTATGTTGGATGTTGACATATTCATTAAAATTCATTTTGAAATAAAAATTAGTTAATATCCAGTTGAACAGAAAGTTAAGAAATCTTCCTTCCAAATTTTATTATACATGGTATAGCCCTGCCAAGTGTTATAACATATTAAAATGTTATAATAGTAGAACATGTATAGTATTTGTATATATGGTAGCCTTCCCTTATCTTCATGGGACACATTTCAAGACTTCCAGTGGATGCCTGAAACTGCAGATAGTACCAAACCCTATATATACTATGTTTCTCCCTGCATGTACGTAACTTTTTAAAAATTACTTTTTATTTTATTTTTTCCACTACCACTTATCCCTCATATACCCTCCTCCTCCTCTACCTGTCCCACACCTCACAATCACCATACTGTTCTCTGTATTCATAAATTCTTTCTTTTGTGTTCAGTCCACCCCCCAGCTATCCCTACCAAGCTGTCAGCCTGCTCTTTGAGTCTGTTTCTATTTTGCTTCAATTTGTATATGAGATTCCACATATGAGTGAGATCACGTAGTACTTGTCTTTCTCTGAGGGGCTTACTTCCCTTAGCATAACGTTCTCCAGGTCCATCCATGCTGTCTCAAAGGGTAAAATTTTCTTCCTTTTTACAACTGAGTAGTATTCCATTGTGTAAATGTACTATAGCTGCTTTATCCACTCATCTGCCAATGGACACTAGAGCTTCTTTCAAATCTTGGCTATTGTAAATAACTCTGCAGTGTACCTAGGGCTGTGAGTATTCTTTCAATTTAGTGAACTACAAAAGCCCCAAATAAGAATAACAATCTTGAGAAAGAATAACAAAGTTGGAGGAATCATGCTACCTAATATCAACTATACTACAAGGCAATAGTAATCAAAACAGCATGGTACTGGCATAAAAACAGACATATAGATCAATGAAATAGAATAGTGAGCCCAGAAAAAAAAAACACACCTTATAGTCAATTAATATTTGACAAAGGAGGCAAAAACATACAATAGGCTAAAGATAGTCTATTCAATAAATGGTGTTGGGAAAATTGAACAGATATGTACAAATAAATGAACTAGAGCACCTTCTTACACCATACACAATAAACTAAAAATGGATTAAAAACTTAAACATTACATGCAAAACCATAAAAATTCTAGAAGAAAACATAGGCAGTAAAATGTTGGACATTTCTCTTAGCAATACTTTTTTCTGATACATCTTTTCTGGCAAGGGAAATAAGAAAAATATAAACAAATGTGGCTACATCAAACTGAAAAGTTTTTGCACAGCAAAGGAAACTATTAACATAACTTTTCACTTAAAGAACTTTACTTCTCTTTGGATATCCAAATTGCCCAGCATTACTACTCTTGCCTTTTGGTGTCATTATTAAGTAAAATAAAGGTTACATGAACACAAGCACTGAGTTATTGTGACAGTCAATCTGACAACAAACATGGCGTCTAAGTGGCTAATAGGCGGGCACATACTATCTGCAGCATTGATAAACAGGACAAAGGCATAATTCATGTCCTCAGCAGGGTGGAGCAAGATGGTGTGAAATTTCACCAGGCTACTTAGAATGGTGTGCAATTTAAAACTTATAAATTGTTTGTTTCTGAACTTCTCTACTGAATATTTTTGGACCACAAAGGACTGTGGGTAACTGAAACTGTGGAAAGCAAAACTGCAGGTAAATGTGGACAAATATAGCAGGATATATATCCATAAAACAAAATAGCTAAGAGAGAAATACTACCATATAAAATAATTTACAATCAATGCATAGTTATAAGTCATAATGGAAATAATATGTGTTAGTTAATTAATTTATTAACATTTATTTTTAACATAACATAATTTTAGTTTTAGGTTTAAAACATAATAATGTGATGTATGTATATATTGCAAAATGATCACCATAATACATTTAGTTAACAGCCATCATCAAACATAGTTAAAATTTTTTTTTGTTGTGATGAGAACTTTTAAAGTTTATTCTCATAGCAGCTTTCAAATATACAACACGGTATTGTTAACTATAGCCATCATGATGTACATATTAATGTTGACTTCGATGCACTCATTGGGGGAAGATGTTCTACTATTAATGAAAATGGAAAAACTTTGGAAAAATAGCTAGATTTAACTCTATCACAAATGAGCAATTAATTTCTCCACCCAAGAAAAGAGGAATAGAATTAGAAGATCAGCAATTAACTAGATACAAATCTAGGATAAATATAAAATATAAATATTACATATTAAATGTATAATGATTTTCTATAAATTAACATAAGCCTTAAGACTCTAATAGATTAAAGAGTATGGAATATAATGCAGATGTGGGTCAAATTACTGTTGAGGAATATATAACTACCTATGTGTATGTCTTGAAAGTGTGTCTCAAAAAATGCCTGAGAAGAAATGAACCAACCTTACAATAAGCTTAATTGGGGGGAACTAAATTTATAATAATTTAATAATTTTATGCTTTATTTAAGTTCCAAAGTTTTCTGCTTGCCTTTCTTCCTTTTTCCTTTTTTATTGAGCACCTATTATTTGTAAAGCAAGATTTTTTTTATAAGACACCTCCTGAATTGGATCAATTTCAATATAGTGTGGGTAGATATATAAGCAGTAGAACTTTCTAAAATTTTTAATAAAAAATACTTGGTACACACAAAAGTTTATCTTTAATTTTTTTTTTTTTTGTAATGGGAAGCATGAAATTTTGGGTCAATACCATTTTTTTTCTAAATTTACTGGAAAAGTAATAGAAATTTCAATTTCCTTGTAGACTCATAATCTCAAAGTATTTTTGCAATGAATATACTTCTTAAAATCTAATGTAACCCCAAATTAAAAGAAAGCTTTTATACTTTTTAAGATGTACTTTCTGTCATTTACAAGGGAAATAGGTATACTCTCTTATCATATGCTTTCTGTGACATATGAGCTGAGTAATAATATAATAGCCATGACAAGTACTTTTTGTAGTACTTCATTCTTTTAGATGGATTTTAATTCTTTTGCCAAAATTATACATGCACATGTTTTAAATCATGATATGAAGACTTATTAAGAAAAAATAAGTACTCTCTATTTTCCAAATGTACAGATTCCCTTAAAGCTCAGCGTCTCTGCTGTGTATCCCTCTCTCTAGAAATAATCCAATAATATTCCCTAGTGTTGGAAGCCCACTTTTCCGTCCTCTTCTAGAGATACTACCATTCTTTACCTCCATTAAGGAATTGGCTTTGAACCCCCTCTATAGTCTCAGGAAATCTGTTCTGTTCTACTTGCCCTCAAAAGCATTAGCCTATCTCTCTCTTCAGTTCTAACATACCTGTTGGGAACTGCCCTGCCTGGTATCAGAAGCTGTAACCCCCACCAAGGCTAAGGCTGAGGGAGTGGCCTTGGACCATAAGCCAGCAAGAAGACAAAAGCTTATCTTCCTGGCAGGAGTGCTGCTTCTGCTGCTTCATTCATAACTGAACCCCAAAGCTTGGTCAGTTAACCAATGACGGGTAAGATTCCCCAAGGCGGGAATGATCTAAGACAGGCACGATCACGTGGGAGGCCCCCAAGAAAGAACTTTTGGGGCTACAGCAAAAGGGGGTGTTGGACCCTCACTCCTCGGCTGTGATATAGCCTGAATCCTCATTGTCTGGGAGAAAATCTCCTTATCCTTTGGCTGCCTTACTTCCCTTGCTCCACCTAAGCCTGAAACTATGACAGGGTGGTGCAGCTCTGTGCTGAAAAGGGCGGGTTCCCTGGGTGATCAGGCCTAAGAAAGAATATGTAAAATCCTGTGAAATCTGCTTTGTTTAGAATGCTCTGAGTTGAATGATAAGGGTCCGAGGAAGAAGTAAGTTTGTTCCTCAAAGTTTTATAGCTCTATGATCCTGACTCAAAACAGGCCCTCAGACTTCCTTGTTATCTATTGTTTGATCCTGACTTCCTAGCAATGAGTAATGAGCTTTTACCTGAATTCTTATTCAAACGAAACCAATAAAAAGCCTCTCGAGAGGGGGAACGAGGCACGCTCCCCAAGTGAGGAGTGGCCCTGCTGTTCCTATTCCCCCACAGGACCTGGTTGTCTCTGTGTATGTTTTTAGCATGTTTTGACGAGCATCCGCAGCCGAGATGGATACTGCTGGCTGGTATCCATCCAAACATACCTACCATAATCCCCTCAATGACATTAAGTTAGGCCAAAAAAGAGCCAGAAAGGGAAGTTACCTACACATAACCTCTTTTAAGTCATAAAACACAATCATCCCCAGAAGGAAAAGGTAGCACAAAGACCTTTGGCTGCTTAGAATAGGGAAAGTAAAATTCTTTAAGACAAGAAAATTATAAACAGCTTTTCTTTTCCTTATTCTATTAAATTAGTCAAATATGAAAACAATGCACACCACTAACAGTTCATGCAACTGTGCACTGTTCTCTAAGAAATGTTAAGTAGTATGGGACACAAAACATCCTTTAAGTTTATAGTTTGTTAGAAAGATCCAAACAAGTCCCTGGCTAGTGTGGCTCAATGGGTTGGAGTGTCTCCTTGTAGACAGAAGGGGCATGGGTTTGACCCCCAGTCAGGGCACATACTCACATTGTGTGTATCCTCTTATCCTCATATGAATATATGCAATTGCAATGTGATATTTATCTATGTATCAGTTCTTAGTCATGGTTATCACAGTTTTCACTGGTAGACTATAAACCCCATAAGAACAGGGACTGACAGTTTTGTTCATTGCTGTACACTGTGTCTTATACTTGGTAGGCTTACAATAAATATTTATTAACCTGGAGGAGGGAAACATGCAGTGAGGCCAATCATTATTCTCAAATATTTGAGTTACTTTTACAGAGAGGTGTTATGAGACTTAATCTGGAATAATGCTCACTTATTGGTAGTCACATCAGAGTTCAAGATGAGGAAGGAGTCTGTGACAATCCCAGCTGCCCAGACTGAAGTGGTTGTTACAGATAGTGTTCATTCTGTTACCAAAGATATTCAAGCAGCATCCATATAGTTTCTCAGTTAACATTAGAGGGGATGGTGCTCAGACAAGATTAACTTTAAGAGCTGATTTAACTCTACACTCTTTTGTGACTAACAGAAGAAATAATGATCCCTGAAGCATCTTTTGTCACATCTGATACATGACTCATATTTAGAATCATAACATTTTAGAGCTGAGAAATAAGAATTCTTATACAAAATGAAGTTAAACGTTAGAAAATAATATTATCCCTGCAATGAAACCCTCTGTGGACACCCACAGATTGCAGCATGAAGTCCCAGCCCTTCAGTTATCAACAAATATTTATTGAGGTCCAGATATGTACCAGGCACTCTTGTCAACCCTGGGGTTACATCAGGACATGAGATAAACAAGGATGTTCTTTTCACTGTGATTCCATCCATCATCTTGGAGCTAGCCTTTCATATCTGTATATACATTGACTTTATGAATAGTATGAATATATTGAATTATGAGCAGTGTAGAAATCAGCCAAGGTTTGTGTGTTATTTCTAAATGACAAAGATAGAGACTAAAATGTAGTGACAGGGATGCAGTGTTTTCTTTGTTTAAAAATTTGCATTCTTTTGGTCTTTGAATGATTACAGCAAAGTGTCAGCAACTGGTCAACCAGAACCAGGACTCAGCCGATTTTTTGCAGGATATTTATTCCTACATTAGGGTGGTCTTCCAGGAAACAGAACAACAAACAGAACATTTTACAAGCAGTGTTGTAGAAATATACACAAAGAACCATTATGGTTAAAAGCAGAAACTTTTGGCCTCACACAGGGAAGTCTACGTATAGTTTAGGCTACACCAGCAGTTTTGACTAAGAAAAGTAAGTTGATGTCTTTAAAAAGATTTTTATTTTTTAAAAATAATAACTTAAGAGTTAAGGTGCATATATTAGAATCATTTGTCCTTCTAAAGAAAATTAACTGTAATAGAATTTAAAAGCACTCTTCACTGACCATATTTGTGATCTCTATGAAAAAAGCTATGGGAGTGCTGTGATTTGCCCTAAAAGTCCTGCTTTGAAATTCTGCAGTGCAGTTTTTATTTTCATGATAATTGATATACATCACTGATACAATAATTATTCTGCAGAAAGAACTTTCTGCATCTTGCACAAATTTTTAACCCCCTATTGAATGTTCCCATAGGTAACAAAACCCCCAAACCTAGGTTATAAACCCACTTACCCTTAAAACAAAAATATTATCACATTTTTACATACATTGATTTTCCCCTTAATGTATCTATCTACCTTGTAAGTTAATGGATGATTGCACTTTTTGTACTGGGGATTTTACGAAGCATCATTTTCCACTTTTACAAATAATATGGCTGATGGCAGTACAACTATATCAGCCTACAGTTGAGGCTGTTGTATTCTGGGGGATGTAAATTCTCTTTCCATTATACCTATAAATTATTTCACAACAATGATTTTATATTGATGTTTTAGAAACTATGAGGGTGGGTAGGATGCCTTCTCTATGAGTTTCACTTCATGACAGAAAATAACACATGACAAATGCTACTGGACATGACAGGATGCACTGGGTCATGTGGGCTGGAAATGAAAGGATGGGACGAGCCTTGGTGGGTTTTATCTTGGGCCTGGAATGGATGACTGGGGGGCCTCAGTGTATTTTTAGAATGCACTTTATTTTGAATTTCAGTTCTACTGCATTCTAGCTGTGCGGACTTGAGTAAGTAAATATCTTGGAACTTCAGATTTCATGTGTATAAAGTTGGGACTGTAACTTCCACTTTACAAGATAATTGTGGGTCTACCATGCTGGGGAAAAGCCCACTCCACAGTCAACCGCCCCCTCATGGTTACTGCCCCCTGCCCAGTAGCAGTGATTTCATCTTGGAATTACCTTTTAACTGTAAATATTTATTCTTGAATGACAGTCATGAAAATTTAATCTACCTATACAAAATTATAAAATATGAACTAATGCTTAAATGTAATATAAAAGAAGAATAAAAAGAAAATAATTTATGTTTAAGTATTACATATTTAAATATATAAACATTTGGGTCTTCAGTAGATGAAACAATAAGATAGTTGCTCATAGCTACTGGGAATGAAAATATTTAAATTTAAGAGATCTGACGTAGGAAGCCATTCTGTTAAAAAAATACATTGAAATGAAAGAGCAGACATTCAGGGAAATACGTAAATTAGTGTGAGGATAGATAAGAAGAAACTGGACCATTCATATATCATAGGAGAAAGAGGATGGTAGTAAGTGTGTGGATAAAAGGCAAGTTCAACTGAAGACAGGATGCATGCAAAAAAAAAAAAAAAGGATCAACTATTGAGGTAGAGAGACTGAGAGACTATTACAATTTCTCAAATGAGGGTGTAAATAATACTATCATGACTCCTTCAGATTGTCATCTTTTTAAACTACTTTGGGCACCATATCTGAAATATGTAAACAGGACTATCCCAAGCAACTACTGTGTATTTTCAGTAATAATATATAAAGTGTTAACAAAATAAAAACTATTCTATCCCTTTCCATTTAATTTAGTATTGCCACATGATATTTAAATATACATGGACTTGAGTATAGAGTAGCAAGTAAATCATTCAAAAATTTCAAGACAATGCCTTTATTCTACCTAAATGTCCCTTTCTATGTTGAATTTTGATGAATAACTGATATTTCATGTAAGTTCTTATAAAAATCTTCAATATTATTATGTACTAAAGAATGACCATTTACATTTGTGGAGGTTTAGTCTGGTAGCATTTCAAAGGCGGTGTGCGGCCCGAGACAACTCTTCCCTGTGAGGGATTCTTGTGTTGCTTTTTCCTGCCGAATGTCAAGACTCTAAATATCCAAAACTGTCTCAAGGAACAGGATGGCTTCCTGAGATTTCCTGTGCCTTAGAACATTGGGGGTGAGGGTGGGGTCTGGGAAAAGAAGAAATTGTGTTTGGTGTTCTTCTTCCCAAGCACTTTGTTCTGTGAAAATATGAGAATGAGGGACTAAAATAGCCATCTGAAACTATGTTACATGTTTCCCAAGGTGACCTAGGGGAATCTGATAAAGCCCAGAGTGGGCATAGCATACTGTCCAAATCACTGAGGGACAGAACACTGTAACCTCTTTGCTGTATGAGAGGAACCAATTCCCACTTCCCTGTGTTTCTCTGAAAGACTTCTCACTGTGGTCTTATGATAGTTCAACCTCATATTTTAATCCATGTACTTTGGAGTATATTGGTTACAAAGTAATAGTAGCCATCCTCTGTATCGGGTTGGGGGATACTTTCCAGAACCCACACCCCACCTCCACTGTACCAAAACCCATACATGCAGATGCTCAAGTCCTTTAGTAACATTTGCATATAGCCTGTGCATTGTCCTCCCTTATAGTTTAAACCATTTCTAGATTAGTTATAAAACCTAACACAATGAAAATGCTATGTGAATAGTGGGGGATAGGGTCAAGAAGAAGAAGCAATTGGATTTGGTGTCCTTCTTCCTAAACACTTTATACTGTACTGTTTAAGGAATAATGACAAGAAAAATTATATGTGTTCAGTACAGACACAACCATCATAGGCTTAACTACAAAGCACTTCTCAGCAACAGAGTAACACTTTTTGCAAATATTTTCCATCCACAGTTGTTGAATGCAAGACTACAGAGAGCCCATGGTACATTATTGCTATCTCACATAGATTTATATAATAAGTAAAAAAAAATCTAGTAGCTAGTAGGAGACACTCATCTTTACAATAAATGAAGTAATGCACATTCTACACATTGCATGGAAATCTTTCCAGCTTCTGATTATATCACTACCACAAATCATCCAGACATAATTTTGTTTCAAGGATTACTCCACAGGTCTATTTTAGGTTTCAGGTGAATTTGCTACAATGAGTCAGTTACTTGCAGATGTCAAGTAATTTGTATGGTAAAATCACATCTTGGAATAAATCATAAAGAGCCATATTTATTTTTAATTGTCTCAGCATATCCGATTTGTAGTGCAACTTGAATTTTGGGACAAAAATATAAATGTCATTATGTCCTAAATGAAGTAAATACAACAGATCCTACTGTGTGCGTGTGCAGTGTAAAGATATTAGCCATGAAATTTGGTGAGTGTCCTCTAGGGGCTTTCTGATTTCAGTATGTTTCCAATAACTTGTAGAACAGTATTTGTTTATGATTTTTCATGTGTATAGGAAATAATAAATATAACTGACAGTCATGTACATGGTGAATTAAACTGAAGCTATATGATATATACAAGGTGTCCCTTTTTTGCTTTTGAAATGAACTTAAAATGAATTGAACATGTCAGAGTCAATATTTCAAAATGTACATTTTTAGCTAAACATCTAAAAATATTTAGATGTTTTTTAGAAAATATTTTGGCAAGTGTTAAACAGAATTAATCCTTTTTTCTTGTTTTATGTCTTTATGAAAACATAAGTGCTCCTCTGTAGAATTTCAAAATTACTTACACCAAGAGTTAAACTGTACATTTCCAAGATTTTTAAATGGAGAGAATGAAATTTTTAGTAAATCATGTAATTTTAAAAAATTATTCATAAAATTATTGGTATTCCTTTATTGAATACCCATTGAATTTTAAAGATCTGCTGTGAGTCTGGAGTTTGGGAAACAATGGAAACTGCTAATTTGTAGAACTCAAACATAACTGTCAGGCAAGGAAGTGTATTATAAAAAGGAAATTACTTCTAGTTAAAAATATATAACATCAAAAATGAGTTTATAAATATGTATAATCTGTTGTAGCTATAAAATTGTGTAACTTCATGATAAAATATCTTCCCTCTGCTAATCACTTTTATCTTTAATTTTTAAAAAGTTTGCTCTCTTAAGACTGATGTTGAAGAGAAGAAAACTTGACAATATGTTAATTCAGTTATCACAATCAAAACTGAATTAATGAGGCGTGATGACATGATGACAGCAGCACAGTTAAAAGAACTGATGAATTATAAGTGGCCCATCTCCGAGCTCTGTTTACTAGTCCTTCTGAATGCAGTATCTTGGTGGGGGGAATGGCTTAATTGAGAAGATAGAACAATCAGCCCCAGGCTCTGGCTGTGTTCACATAAATAATATAATGCTTTATCCAAAGGATGGTGGTGAAGATGCCATGATCTCACTTTTAAAATAATTTTAAAAACTTGTTTCTTTGCAAGATATTAAGGGTATACTCAGGGCAGGATTACTAAGAGTACCGACTTTGGAGTCAGGCAAACCTGCATTTCAGGCTGGGCTCAGGCAGTATGGGAAAACTTGTTTATTTTTTCAAAACCTGTTTATCAAGTGAACTCTATGTTTCAAAATGCATTGGATTTGAAAGTGTGCCATATAAGTCACTTTGCTTTTTCAGATTCAGTATTTTTTCCTCTCTGATTATCAAATTACTCCACTGTACAACCTGAAGAATAATTCCTCCATTTTATTGAATAAATAATTATATAAAACTTCACCATAAAAGTAATGCCTAATTTTTGTTATTAGAATTAAAATATTCTCCCAAGGTATAAACAAATCTATTATTTATTTGTTTTTATTATTTTTTGTTTTAGACAATATTTAAAACAGTCTAATTTAGAAATATGTTAAAATCAAATGATATAATAATTATTAAAGGATCTTTAAGTGAACAGATTACACTGGGAAAATTAGTCAAATTTCATTCTTATGACTACCATGGTATTAATATCTACTCTAAAACATTACTAATATTTTATCTATTAATGCATTTTAACAAAACAGTTCAATAGAATAGGACTCTAAGATTTGCTCTCCCTGTAGGTTCTGTATATGTAAATATTTTTTAAAGCTTTTTCTGAGTTGTATGAAATTACAAAATGCAGTTAAGGACAAGAGATGCTGAACATAATTTTCTTGACAATTATAAATTTACACAGAGGTCTGACAACAAAATCACCGTGCAAATATGTGATTTTATAGATATTTATGTGAAGTCATAATAGGATAGAGAAATATTTCTTAACAAGGTATGAATGACTTGGAGGAGGTCCAGATCTGGAGAACACCCGCAGGAGTTGTTAAAGTGGTATTTAATGAGACAGCTTGAAGAGACTGGAATGGTTCACCCCAAAGTAAACTACCTACTTATCGTCTGTCTATCTATCTATCATCTATCTAACTATCAATCAATCATCTGTCATCTATCCATATATCTAAATTAGTTGTGAAAGATATAAATAATTCTTTTAAAATTTGTGCTAGTTATACAGTTTTTACCTTACTTTCAAGACCAAAACTAGCAAAATGTTGTCTTAAAAATTTGAGGAATTTTGCTTGTAATTAATTTATTATTTCATTATTAGTTATCCACAATATTTCTTCCAAATTTAATTCTTATGCCCTTCAAGTTCAATATAATACATTTTTAAATTGTAGTGTAATATAGTATTTAAATACATATACTGACTTCCTAACATTGCTATTGCACACAAGAACATGAAATTGCAAAAGTACAGCTATACGAGTTTGAAATTGATAGTGTTCTCTGGAATATGTTAGTTGGCACCAGTTTAGAGGGAGGGGGGGCAACCTAGGTAATCTTGGAGGTCTCCCAGTGATACCTGCTCATGTGTTTGGGTTGGGGGATTCACGTCTCTGCAGCCTAGAGCCTGTCAACTGGGAGTCTATGCAGCCAGGAGACAAAAATTTCATTCTTACTACCATTCATCGAGTAACTTGGCTCACTAAGACTTATCAAGTTAGATTTTTTATGCTGGATAATGGAACTATGACTTCTAGACCTAAAGGCCTTTAGGGTGATGAAGGAAGGCTTTTGTTTGTTTGTTTTGGCTTTTGAAATAAGCTCTCTAGTCATTGCAGAATAGTTCTACATCTGTATGTGTTCCAGGAATTGGTTAATGTTGACTATATAATGCTAAAAAATTTATTGCAATAATTCAATAACAATCAGTTTTAAGGTTATTTTGAACTTTTGTTATAGATTTTTATATAGTGTTTCATAAAATATATCTCAATTCATTTTATGTCATACTTTAACTTATCAATAAACATCAACTGTAATTCTAATAATTGTTCATTCATTCATTGATTTTTTTATGAGAATGTTTAGATATTTTAATCAAATTTACAAGTGTGTTCATCTGATATGTTTTTGTTGGGAAAATTGAGCAACCTACACTTAAATAAAAAATGAGATGGTGTTATGATTTCATTTAATATTTAAGAAAGAAATTCTGTACTTTCTTTGATAAATCAAAACATATTAAATATATATAAACAGTAGTGTACATTGTATGCCTATTCTTCTAAACTAGTACCATTTAACTTTAAATTCATCTCTCACTTTGGTTTTAAATTTAAATTGAAAACTTTGTAACACTTTTCCTCGAATAGTTTCTGACAGAAAATTCCTGTCTTAGTCCCTTGCCACTGAAGTGTTTTTCATGTATTGCAAATCTGTTCTATCTATTGCCTTTTCTTTTGAACACAATGGAGACTATAGTTGGAATTCTAGAAAAAAAAAGGGTTAATGGAAATTGGACAGAATCCAAGCCTCAGACAGAAGGAGATGGAAAATAGAACTATATACCCCTGAGCCCTGAATAATGTAGTTTAGTTTTAAGCACAAAAGTAATGTCTATAATATGTATTTGGCTCCCCTTTCCCTGTATAAGTTCAAATTGAGTATTTTGTACAAAACAGGTACCCAGTAAGTATGAATGAAATAAGATTTGCAATTTGAGTTTATTTTTAAGATAGTACCTAGTACAAAAGGTAAAAGAGCATTGCCTAAACCAAGTCAAAGTTTTTTTGTACATATGCATTTTAAATGAGAGTGGGCCTCCCCATTTAGGAAGTTTTGCCTGATCCATATAATGCCCTTGCTTTTGATGAAATCTTGGGTTTTCTCATCTTTTCATTGTTAGGAATTTGGTTGGGTACATTTGGGACAGGATCCTGGTTCTCATGCAATTGTTTTTTAGATATTATATTAACTATAAGGTGAATATTTCCCTGTAAATGGGGTTGCGTCAAAAGGCTAAATAGGGACTGCTATTCACAAGAAAGTGTTTTCAAACCACACCCAGAGTTCTGTGCCATTTGTTTGGTATGTTCTGAGTACATATAGAGTCTATCACTGAAATTTCATCTGTGCTGTCAACTTAAATGTGTTCTTTTATTTTTTAGATAAATCAGAAGGGTATATAAACTGTGAGTTTCACTATTTTAGGGGTGGGGATATATATCCCATGACACCTAGTTATCTGCCACATGCAAAGATTAATGAAATGATAGCTGATTGAATTTTTACAACCAAAATCTTACAGAATGGATATAATCCTGAAAACAGAAACATGGACTAGCCAAATGCAAGTTTTCTTTTGAGACAGTTCAGAAACCTACAAAAATAAAGAGGCCCTCTGTGTCACAGATGAGAAGCAAGTGCTATTAAACACATGAGTATGTAGTTTTAATTATCAGTCTAATGCAGATAACATTAATAAGATTAGCTTTTATGAAATTCTTCTCTCAGAGTATAGCTAGAGGTGAATAACAAGCAGGATTCAAGGAGAGAGAAGAGGAAAAGTCTGTTCATGAAATTTAAGTTAAAGTGGCTGTGGGCAGGGAAAACAGGGTGGTGATTGCAGGGGGCAGGGAGCTGGTAGAGGTGGAAGAGGGTATGGGGGTGGTAAAGGGCAATGGAAAAAATAAAATAATATTAAGAATACAATAAAGTAAAAGGAGGACAGACAATTTCATCTTTCAAAAAGCAAGACACTGATCACAGATGAAAAAATGTTCTAACTAACATTGGTTTCAGGTTACTTTCCATGATCTTTATTTTTTCCAGAATTAAGTTACCTCAGGTAGTAGACAGTGGCAGGCAGGAAGACATTTGGTTTTCTACCGCCCCTCTCCTCTCTGTTCTCCACCTTCTCTGCCTAAAATGGTTGCTAAATAGTAAGTATTCAGTAAGTCTAACTAAATATCTTTTTCTTCCCTCACTAAATACATATTGTATTAAATAAAAGTATGTGCCCTGGCTGGTATGGCTCAGTGGGTTGAGCACAGGCCTGCAAACCAAAGGGTCATGGGTTCAATTCCCAGTCAGGGCACATGCCTGGGTTGCAGGCCAGGTCCCCAGTAGGGGGTGTGTGAGAGGCAACCACACATTGATGTTTCTCTCCCTCTCTTTCTCCGTGCCTTCCCCTCTCTCTAAAAATAAATAAATAAAATATTTTAAAAAATAAATAAAATTATGTGCACTTTTAGGATGTCATAAATGCTAGTAGGTATAATTTTATAATTACTGAGACTATGAATATTATAAGATCTGTAAATATATAAGCTTCATAAATATATTAGTATTCCATAATTGAATGTGGAATATCTTCTATTATTTTGAATAAAAGGGAGACACAATGCTTCTTATTTCTTTTAAAAATATCTTACAGGTTTTTTTGGTAAATCATACCTTAATAAATCTGGAGAAAAAAATCAATTCACAATCAACTCAATAAAAAAGTACAGAAAATGTAGAGATACTTCAACTAATAAGACATACAGCTGGCTAACAAGGCTATAAGAAAATTATAGGTTTTAATTTATGTTCCATCACTACTACATTTTATGAGATATTTTCATTTTCTTTTCTGAGTTTGCTTTTCTGTCTACATGTTCCAAGACATCCCTTGAATTTATCAGATAATGGATAGTAATGAGCTTTATTAATCCCTTACTCTTTCAGATGCGTCCTCTTTCTCTTCCAAAAAAGTTTCCTTATATATTTCCATAAATATTGTCAGCTCTCTTCTGTTTAATAATTATTTACTTTGCTACTTTCAGCTTTAGCTGGTTTCCTTCAAAAGCAAAAAAAAAAAAAAAAGGCAACTAGTTATAACTGGAAATATGCTTTGAGATAACATTTGTGTTCACTACGAGTTAAGTGGGATGTCCAGTAGAATCCTTAGTAATGTTCATATGCTTTCAGAGTTATGCCTTTGACCCTTGTGAACACACACTGAAGGGTGAGAAAATAAAACAGAGCTTCAAGGGCTATTTTCTGTTTATATACAGGAGCAGTGTACTGTGATCCATGAAGATAACTTAAAATGTTCCCTAGTGGGAGATTTTTCAAATCACTCTATAATTACTTGTAAGTGGAAGATGTACAAAGAAAAAGTGAGAAACAGTAAAAATTTTGAATTAGTATATACACTGAGGCAAAGCATAAAGATAAAAGTTCAAAAAGAAATTTAATAGGCTCTTGGAACATTTCTTTTTTTCTTATTCCACTTTTAATTTTTTTATCATTTTTTATTTTTATTCTATTACATTGTCCCAATTTTTCCCCCTTTGCCATCCTCCACCCATCCCACCCCCGCTCCCACAGTTAATCCCCACACTGTTGTTCATGTCCGTGGGTCATTCATACCTGTTCTTTGTCTAGTCCCTTCCCCTGCTTTCCACCATTATCCACTCCCCACTCCACTCTAGTCACTGTCAGTCTGTTCTGTGTTTTCATGTCTGTGGTTCTATTTTGTTTTTTAGTTTATTTTGTTCACTAGATTCCTCTCATAGGTGAGGTAATATGGTATTTGTCTTTCACCAACTGGCTTATTTCACTTAGCATAATATTCTCCAGTTCTATCCATGCTTTCGCAAAATGTAGGAGTTTCTTCTTTCTGCAGCATAGTATTCCATTGTGTAAATGTGCCAGTTTCCTGACCCACTCATCTTCTGATGGACACATAGGTTGCTTCCAGCACTTGGTTATTGTAAATTGTGCTGCTATAAACATTGGGATGCATAGGTTCTTTTGAATTGGTGAATCTGGATTGTTAGGGTATATCCCCAGCAGCAGAATTGCTGTGTCAAAAAGCAGTTCCATTTTAGTTTTTTGAGGAAATTCCACAGTGGCTGCACCAGTCTGCAATTCCACCAACAGTGTACTCTAGTTTCCTTTTCTCCACAACCTTGCCAGCACTTGCTTGTTGATTTATTAATGTTGGCCATTCTGACTGGTGTGAGATGATATCTCACTGTGGTTTTGCTTTGTATCTCTCTGATGGGTAGTGGTGTTGAGCATCTTTTCATATGTCTATGGGACGTCTGTACGTCCTCCTTGGAGAAGTGTCTATTCAGGTTCTTTACCCATTTTAAAATTGAGTTGCCTTCCTGGTGTGGAGGTGGATGAGTTCTTTTTGGAGATCATACCCTTGTCCAGTGTATCATTGGCAAATATGATCTCTCACATGGTCAATTCCCTTTTCATTTTTAAAAGATTTTATTTATTTTTACAGAGAAAGGAAGGGAGGAAGAGAGGGAGAGACACATCAATGTGTGTTTGCCTCTTATGTGTTCCACACCAGGCACCCAGGCCACAACCCAGGCATGTGCCCCAACTGGGAATTGAACCGATGACCCTTTGGTTCACAGACTGGTACTTAATCCACTGAGCAACACCAGCCAACATGGTTCCTTTTCCATGTTGATGATGGTTTTTCTGAAGGCATTGATGTGGTCAGACCTAGATTTGAAACCATGCACCACAGATTAATATCTATAGCAACTTGGGTGTCATTTTTCTCTACCTCAAGTACATATTTTATATTTTATCAGATATATTTCACATATAAGAAAATATAAAACCAATTAAATAAAACTAACAGAAAGCACAAAGCTGGGTGTTTAAATAAATGTGTTTAGGTGCATGCTTCTAGAAGGTGAGCTAAACAGAACTACTAAATGAAATTCTGATTTAGTTTACTTGACAGTTTTTAAAGACTCCTTTCTGTATTATCCTAGGGAATTTAGGGGTGCTTGAGTGTGGTGGGGCTAGGTATGGTCCAGTCAACTGGAACTTGGTGAGAGATCTTCTCTCTAATGGCAGCTTCTAGACACACCATAGTCTACAATCAGCTCTGAGGATGATGGCAAAAAATCATGGCAAAAAAAAAAAAAAAAAAAGGGAAGGAAAAAAAAACCCATTTCTCTGGGAAGAAGTGAGAATTCTTTTTTTTAATATATTTTATTGATTATGCTATTACAGTTGTCCCATTTCCCCCCTTCACTCCCCTCCACCCTGTACACCCTCTCCCACCCACATTCCCCTTTAGTTCATGTCCATGTGTTATACTTATAAGTTCTTTAGCTTCTACATTTCCCATACTATTCTTACCCTCCCCCTATCTATTTTCAACCTACATTCTGTGCTACTTATTCTCTATACCTTTTCCCCCTCTCTCCTCCTCCCACCCCCCTGCTGCTAACCCTCCATGTGCCCTCCATTTCTGTGGTTCTGTTCCTGTTCTAGTTGTTTGCTTAGTTTCTTTTGGTTTTGCTTTAGGTATGGTTGTTAATAATTGTGAGTTTGCTGTCCTTTTA
The DNA here is from genome assembly GCF_004126475.2 of Phyllostomus discolor. Taxonomy (NCBI): domain Eukaryota; kingdom Metazoa; phylum Chordata; class Mammalia; order Chiroptera; family Phyllostomidae; genus Phyllostomus; species Phyllostomus discolor. Next base: position 126,882,312 of record NC_040906.2, on the reverse strand, counting down.
CTATACATGTTTTTTCTTTATCTTCTTTTCTTAGACAAGTCCCTTTAACATTTCATAAAATAAGGGCTTGGTGATGATGAACTCCTTTAACTTGACCTTATCTGAGAAGCACTTTATCTGCCCTCCCATTCCAAATGAGAGCTTTGCTGGATAGATCAATCTGGGATGTAGGTTCTTGTCTTTCATGACTTGGAATATTTCTTGCCAGCCCCTCTTGCCTGTAAGGTCTCTTTTGAGAAATCAGCTGATAGTCTGATGGGAACTCCTTTGTAGGTTATTGTCCCCTTATCTCTTGCTGCTTTTAGGATTCTCTCCTTCATTTTTACCTTGGCTAATGTAATTATGATGTGCCTTGGTGTGTTTCTTCTTGGGTCCAACTTCTTTGGGGCTCTCTGAGCTTCCAGGATTTCTTGGAAGACTATTTCCTTTGCCAGAATGGGGAAGTTCTCCTTTATTATTTGTTCAAATATGTGCTCAATCTGTTGCTTTTTCCCTTCCCCTTCTGGTACCACTATAATTTGGATGTTGGAACGTTTAAAGATGTACTGGAGGCTCCTAAGCTTTTCCTCATTTTTTTGAAATCTTATTTCTTCATGCTTTCCTGCTTGATTGTTTCTTTCTTCCTTCTGATCCACTCTATTATTTTGAGACCCAGTTTCCTTCCCTTCACTATTGGCTCTCCGTGCATCTTCCTGCATCTCTTTTATGGCAACCTGCATTTTTTTTCATCTAATTTGTGCCCAAAATCAACCAATTCCATGAGCTTTCTAATCACCAGTGTTTTGAACTGTGCATCTGATAGATTGGCTATTTCTTGGTCGCTCAAAAGGATGGGTCCTGAGGGACTAATCTGTTCTTCTGTTGGACACATGTCTCTCTCCCTGTCTCTCCTTTTTTTTTTTTTCCCGGTCTGGTTGCTCTTGTTACAGTGGGGGGTGGAGCCTTAGGTGCGCACCGGGGCTGGGCACCCCAGTCGCTAGATTGTGACATTATATGTGGGGGCGGAGGTGGGAACAGGGATGGGGATGGGAGGGAACAATGGCAGTATTTCTGTTCTCCTGGGATCTCAGACCCTTCTCCGGTATCCTGGATTGTGAGCTCTGCCCTGGTCCACAATCGCCGCCTCACTGATCCACCAGCCGCTACTTGCGTACTCAGGGTCCACCGCTTCAATCTTGCGCACCCTGGAGGGCTTATGCGCTGAGTTTGCGCCAAGTTCTCCCCGACCTCCTTGCACCACCTACCCGCACCCACCCAGCTTCTCCTCTCCACTCCTCCTACCAGTCTGGATGAACGGGTCTACTTCAACTTCTTGGCTGTCCGACTTCCATTCAGATAAATTCTCTATTAGTTCTAGGTGTTATTCTAGCTCTAAATTGTTGTAGTTCTAATCTTGGTTTTGTGTGGAAGTACAGTGCATCCACCTATGCCTCCATCTTGCCGGAAGTCCGTAGTGAGAATTCTTAAATGACCCAAGCAACCAGCCGGGTTCTGAGGAGACAGCAGGGACTTCATAAATATGTGTCAGGAAAGCTACTTACAGTTGCAAGTCTGGTTTGGCCTCACTTGACTTTGTAAAGTTCAAAGAAGTTACCAGATCTTTGTGATGTTAGCCTTAACACATCTTTCTATTGAGTCACACCACTCCAATGTGGACTGTTTGCCTTCAATGACTGAAGCATAGCTGTCATCCTGAGATCTCTCTTCATATCACTCTGGGAATTATCTTTGTTTCTCTTGTGCTAAATCTTCTCTTTCCTATACCCATGACTTCAGCTTCTTTCTGGTTTACTTGTTCTGGCAGATCAAATTCTTCAGGAAACTCCTAAAATTTGGGGGGGGGGGAGGGGAATCAAACTTGTGATACCTTTCATGTTTAAAAGTATCTTTATTAAATCTTCATATTTGGATGGATAATTTAGTTAAATATGATGTTCTAAGGTAGAAATAACTTATCCTCATGATTTTGAAGGCATTGTTGCCTTGTCTTCTGAATTTTAGGGTTCTTTCTGAGAGGTCTAAATCCATGTTGATTCCTGATTTCTCCTGTATACGTGACTTCTATTCTGTCTCTGGAAGCTTATTGAATCTTCTGTTTATCCACAAAGCAGACATTTTCAGTCTTGAAACTTTTGCACTTTGGATTAGTGAACTGAATTCTTCAAGCATTTTCTCTCTCTCTCTCTCTTTTTTTTTTTGCCTGATCTCTCTTTAAGGAATCATTTTATTAGGGCTCATTTGAAACTAATTCCTTCTTCCACCCTCCCTTCCTTCCTTCCTTCCTCCCTCCCTCCCTCCCTCCCTCTCTTATTTTCCATTCCTTTAAGTAATTGCTCTTCTTTTTGGAAAGTTCTCCAAATTAATCTTTCAAACTCAGATTGATTTTCAGCTTTATTTCCAAAAGATGTTTTAGCATTGATTTTTTTACAGTATCTTCTTCATGTCTCATGGGTGCAAAAGCTTCTCTTAGCTCTCAAAGGGCATTGGATAGTTTTTTGTGTGTTTTTTCAACGTTCTTTCAAATGTCTTACTTTAAAAATTCTACTTTCAACTCTATATTTCAAAGTAGAGAATTTTCTCATATACCCAGTGATCTTTGCTTGTCTTCTCTTATTTAATAGCGATAAACTGAATACCCAATTAGCAGCTTTTAACATACAGGTGGAACTTAGTATCATTTTCTCTATAAGATATTCTTGCCTTGCCATTTTTTGAAACTTAGTCTTTCTTCTTGGAATTGTCTCACACACACACACACACACACACACAATGTGTATGTATGTACAGTATGTATAGTATGTACATGTATAGATGAATGGTGATGCCACCATTCTCTCTCCTGAAAACTTCTAAACTACACATGTGCAGAAAAGCAGTCATTCAGCAGCACAGATGTAGAGAATGATCTAGGAAATCACCTGATTTAAGAAATGCATTTATCAAATTTGAGTGAGTGAGAGAAAGAGATTGATTTGTGTTTCACTTATTTTGCATTTGTTGCTTGATTTTTATACCAGCCTGTCCTGGGATCAAACCACAAAACTTTGGCATATCAGTAAAATGTTCTAAATAACTGAGCTACCTTGCCAGAGCAAAATTCACCTTCTTTTTAAATATCTAATACTTAAACATCCTTTTTTTTCACCCTGTACTTACACTTGCTTGATATATTCACTTCTATGTATATCACATAGATATCACCAGTTCCTAATGATTTTGAGTTGTTTTAAAGAAGGTTAATACTCAGCTTTTCTTATTGCTGAATTTAATTCTTTATATAATAGTACAAAATATTAGTTGGATGGAGGATTAAATATAATTAAGAGTAAGTCAAAGTCAAACTTTTAGCAACAAATGCATCAGAAAACAGTCCATCTGATAAAATTAGATTGGCTACTTGAGAAATTATTACATTTGACTCTAAACTGAGATTGTCTGACTAGGAGCTCAGAATAGTTACATTTCCAGGAGTGTATCTTAAGAAATTTGGAAGCTTTGTATAGTTTGAACTCAAAACCAGGTACAACTCAATGATTCTTAGCTAAATTTTGCTCTGAGTTTTGTGGTTGACATAAAATCCCAATACAAAGGAAAAGCCCAAGGGTGTGAAACCAGATCAACCAAAATATGAGACTGTTCATGTGAATGAATACTCTCTGTCCTGAAACCACTAAGGATCCCTTGACTCACTCTAATTACAATGTGGTCCCTTTCGCTATTGTGTGATTTCTTTATTGATTTTGACAACTGTTACATCTTTACTAAATCCAGCACAAATTCCAATTTTAGAAAACATCTTTTAAAACAATGTATTGATTCATTGAAAAATTTTAATACAGTGTTATAACAAAGTCATGTATTACAAACAAGCCATGTATTATGTATTCCAGTTTCTATCTGTAAATATACAGACTGATGAAATAAATTTTCACTTTCAAGGATGACATTAAAAACATACCATATAAAAGTGGTTGTAATAAATTTTTAAAACAAAAAAGAAACTAACAAAAACAAAACATTCTCCAAGAGAATAACTATTTTTACTTTTTTCATTTTTTTATTGTTCAAATACAGTTGTCTCCATTTTCCCCCCATTTTCTCCCTCACCCTACCCATCCCCAGCTCCCACCCTGGATCCTACCCACCTTTGGCCTTGTCCATGGGTCCTTTAATACACATTCCTTGATGACCCCCCCACCCCGCCGTTCTCCCTTATTATCCACCCCCTCCCCTCTGGTTACTGCCAGTTTGTTCTTTATTTAAATGTCTCTGGTAATATTTGGCTTGCTTGTTTGTTTTGTTGGTTAGGTTCCACTTATACGTGAGATCATATGGTATTTTGCCTTTCGCAGCCTGGCTTATTTCACTTAACATAAAGCTCTCTAAATCCATTCATGCTGTTGCAAAGGGTAGGAGCTCCTTTCTTTCTGCTGTGTGGTATTCTGTCATGTAAATGTACCATAGTTTTTTGATCCACCCATTTAGTGATGGGCACTTGGGTTGCTTCTAGCACTTGGCTATTGTAAATTGTGCTGCTGTGAACATTGGCGTGCACATATTCTTTTGAAGAGGGGTTAAAGGAAGTTCAGGACAATGAAAACAGCTATTTTTAATATTTTAGGAAGAAGGTGATTAAAACATTATGAGCATACTACCAAAAATTTTATCTTATATATATTTATTGTGGAGGAATAAAGTTCTTAAGTGTTTTATGCAAATAGAGAGCAATAAATGAGAATAATAGGAATTTTTATATTATATTCTAAAATGTATAAATATCACCCTCTTATAGCACATAATTTATTCTGCAAATTATTTTAAATGCAATTCTATTAATAACCATAAAATAAGAATAATGTTATTTAACTTTTCTATTCACTTTTAAAATTTGTTGAAAAATTTTATTTATTTATTCTTAGAGAAAGGGAAGGAAGAGAGAAAGAGAGGGAGAGGAATGTCAGTTAAATGCCTCTCACATGTGTGCCCCAAACAGGGACTGGGCCTGCACGCCAGGCATGTGCTCTGACTGGGAATCAAACTGGAGACCTTTTGCTTTGCAGGATGATGCTAAACCAACTTAGCTATACACGTCAAGGAATCTATTACTTTTTTTATCTTTTCCCAAGTGTAATATATCTATTTAAGCATCATAAAGATTCTATTGGTCTAACGTGTTTTTAAGTACTAAGATAGCTAATAGAAACTGAAAATAGATATATAAACATTAGGATTCTAAGCTATCAAGTTTTCATTATTTATTTAAATTATTTTCAAAGAAGAAAAAATACATCCTTAGGAATAATAGTATTTTGTCACACGAGCAGGATTCATTTACAAATAAATGGTCGAGGGGTTCTGCTTTTGGCTAAGTTGGATTAATAGGATCTACATTTACTCTCTCTTCTGAAACAATCCAAATAAAACAAAACAAAAAGGAACCCAAATCAGACCTCTATTTTTATATTCATGTATTCCACATACATATCAGACACATACTGTGTGCCAGATGCTGAATTAGGAGCCTACCTGTTCAGTAATCAGCCAAGTAAAAGTGCTGCTGTTGTCAAGCTTAAACTCTAATGGAGAGACAGAAAGCAAATGATCACTTCTTAGGGAAAAACACAGGCCACCAATAGCCATTTGTGGTTTCTTGCCTAGGCAGAGCAGGTAAATCAGCTACCCTTTTATTACTACAGAGTATATATGTAATATATTCTTATACATCATTTTATTCCTTTTCTTAGAAACCTATACAATCAAGTAATTGTGTCCCTAATAATGTTACACATCATTAAGTATGACCACATTTCTCTATGACCTCCTTCCATGCACCAAACCTCACTGATGCAACCCATTTGGTGGAGAAAAAATATAGTTTGCTTTTGTTTCAAAATGACAGATTTAACCACAGATTGAACTTCAGTGAACTCTATAAAACTTATACCAATTTAAACTATAAAGCAGTAAATTTGAGACATTTATTTGCTCTGCTACAAAAATCTCATATCTTTTGTACTATGGAAACTTAGTACTAAACCTCCTTCATTTTTTTTCCCCCATAGAGAAATTCCAAACACATTTAACATAAAAGTTTTCTAGTTTTGCTTCCTTTCCATTAAGTATAACTTCAAGGATAAAATGTTTGTAAAATTCTCTAAAATGAGCATTGAATACACTGAAAATATGCTATGAAAAAAATCATTCTTTGGCATATCATAAAAATGTGCGAGCCCTAACTATTTAGGGTGAGTGGCTTCACTTAGACATGATGTGTATAAGGAAAAACAGATTATCTCTAAATTATAAGCAGAGGAAGTGAGAATGGATTTCGGGCTTGGAGAACAGCTATTAAGGGGATAATAGACATTTGATGTCTGCCTTTTCACAGTAGCACAATAGCTAATTCCTGTGACTCTTGACCTTTCAGTGTTTCCTGACCAATTCCGGGCATTAATCTAGTGCTTATCTGTCACCCACCACATTTGATAGTCCTGGTCTCTGTTTTCAATTATCAGTCATTAGAGAAGGCACTGAGCAATTTCAGAAGAACACTCACAAAACCTTTGACCTGTTTTTGTCAGATAACCACAAATATTCACTGCAGATAAACTATCATTTCATTGTATTCAAGATATAAAGGAAGGTTCTTTGTGTGTATTGATTTACTGTAACCTCTGTCACCTTCAGGTGGTTAAAATGGATTTTTATTTTAACTTATGGAGCAGAAGGATTCACAAAGTCCTTCAGTGGAATCTGATGGGATTAGTTGACCTCTAGCTGCCAGGCAATCTGTAAAATCCACAGATATTTCCACTAAAGAAAACATGAGAAATAAATATTTGCCAAAAGGTGATATCAGACCATGTGTAACATTGATATGTTACAGGCAAACACACATTTTCAAATATTTGTACACAGTATGATTAAAACATATTATTAATATGCTAAATATACTTTCTCATTGGTAAGCAATCATCTTTTATTTTACAAAATGAATTAATCATGTATCATCTGTATTCTAAACTAATTCTTGAAATTTAATATTAATGTTCAACACACAAAAGTTAAATATTTGTTTTAAATTTCAATTAATAACTTTCTATATAAAATGTGTATTATATGTATGTCTATTTTATATATTTGTATGTGTATTTATATACACATACTTCGGGATGCATTGTTTTCTTCAGGGATAAAAATAATTAAGTGACTTCAGACTCATTTAAAGAACAGTTGTGTCAGAATAAGCAAGTTTGATTGAGCTGATGGGCAATATATAAACATCAAAATATGTGCTCCTTTGTTCTCCACCTTGTATATGTGAAATATCTAAACAATGTATCAAGTAAATACAATTATTTTCTATCTTTCCACTGTTGTAGAAATCCAGGCTGAAAATTCTTTTAACTTCCCTATAACAGTTATTTTTCAAAAAGCAATGACATAAATCCCACTTAATAAACCTATATTTTAGATAAATAAATTGACACTTTGATAATCAAAGTGGCTATGTTTTAGGACAGGTAGCAATTTCATGTAATTAAACTTTTATTGACCATTTGCTATATAAAAGTCCTGTTTGAGGTATGTGCAGAAATACAAAGAAACAACAACAAAAAATGGATATTTCTCTGAAGTGTCTTACTCATGGAGTAAATATAAAGTGGCATAATAATTATAATGCAGGTGGAAATGGTTAATATGAGAGCTATGCTTTCAGAGATCTTTCTGTGTTCCAGACCCTATGCGAATGAAGATTCTCTGTCTCAAATATCATGCATCCTTTACAGCACACTGTGAAATAGAGCTTTTATCTGCCTTCATTTTAAAGATGGATAAACACATAGGGAAGAGTAGATTTCCTAGTATCACACTCATTATTAAGTTAGAGAACTATGATTGAATTCAAGTGTTTCTTACTTCAGAACTGGGACTTTTAACTGTGGTACATATCATCTCCATTACCAAAGGGAGACACAGAAAAAGTGCTATTGGGATCCCAGCAGGAAAATTAATTTGGATAGAAATAGTCAAAGCTGTGTTTGTGGGAGTAGAACTGGAAATATTAAGTAGAGGTAGAATCTGGATCTCTGAAAATCAGAAAAACATTTTAGTTACTGGAAAGGATGGGCAAAACAGTGAAGTTAGATAAGGGAGATAATTATTGAGGGATCATAAATTCCTTCAACTTTCTTTCTTAACTATTTGAGTGTTGATGGTGCGCTTGCTTGTATTAGGTGATAATGACTTTAAAAAATAAGTTCCTGTCATTAATTACTATAGTATGCATCAATGGGATGGGAATACTGGAAAATATTGATCAATTCCCAGACAACTCTTACTATTCTTCACATTCCACCCCGACCCCATAGACCCGATAATGTGCATTGACAATAAAATATTTGTTTTTTATTACTTTGGCCATAAGGTATCACTTCTCCTTTTACTTGTATGAACTCTTTTCTGTACTCAGCATAATTCTTTAAGACCAGACTCCAAATGATCTTCTTTGAAGCCTCCTGCTTAATATTTTGTTCCATTTTACTCTGCTTTATGTTACACATATCCCTCATGAACCTCACCACAATTACATCATAACTGTACTTTTCCATGTCCGTTATTTTTTATTCTGAGCCCCTATCTCTTTGCTTCTTATATCTCCTTAATTATAGGGTTTGGACCAGTCAGCCAATAAATATTTTGGGATGGAACAAATGTGGAAGTAGAGTAGCTATTTTCAGGATGATCAAGATTAGTGGAAAAGAGAAAGGCAGCCTCCTGACAGATGGGAGATAGACTGAACCTGTCAGCTAGGGCTTGGAGTTGCTAGGAGCTGGCTCAGCCTTCCCAATTCTGTTGGGGAGTATGCTGGACAAGACCATTCTGAGACCATAAGGGAGGAAGCCAAAAAGAGGACCATTTCACGGTCATATTGAGCACAGATTAAAAATAAGACCATTGTTCAGATCTTAAAAATGACCCTTGTTAAGGTGAGTGACTGCTGCTCCTTTGCCAATTTTACTTCTTTATTCTACTTCCCTCCCTCCAAAATCTTAGAAAAACTCATTAAAATACCAAATGTTACCTTTGCTTCCTGAGGGCACCCAGTTCCAGAGCAAAGCCATGCTGCTTTGGATTGTTGCCCAAATCACTCCACACAATCCCAATGAAGTCTTTCCGACAGCTTCTACCAAGGATCTTTATGGCATCTGTCCCATGACATATGTTGAAACAAGTCAATAAACCCAACTGTGTTTTTCAATGTAGGTATATTTCTAGTGTTCTATTTTCTGGGGTATTGACATAATGTAGAGAGAGAGAGAGAGAGAATGAACACACAGGAGAAAAATTGCTAAGAATGAGCACAGGAAATTGGGAGCAAGGCTCAAGTGGAAATACTGGCCTTGGAATAAAAGAAAAAACTTTTGCCCTGAGACCAAAGTAACAGTCATTAATAGTCAAAATTCTGGGACATTGAGCACTACATTTGGAACCATAAAACTGAGATACTATTCCCGGCTTTGTATTTAATAGTTAACTCAGTTTGTGACATTGAGGAAGTTAATTATTTTTATCTGTACTATGGAGAAGAAAATGGAGACTTTATCTATTGCATCAAATAAGGGGGAAGAAACAAAAATTTGAAATATATTAATTTTATGAAATCAATAATTTATTATTCATTATTACCTTAATAATTAAATATATCAGTTTTCTTTTTTTCATTTTTTTAACTTTTTTTTACTGATGTTTGAATACAGTTGTCTCCATTTTCCCACTACTTTCCCCCACCCTATCCACGCCCACCTCCCTCCCTCAATCCCACCCCACCTTGGCTCTGTCCATGGGTCCCTCATTCATGTTCATATACTTCCTTTTCCCTTCTTTCCTATTTTTCCTCTCTCCTTCTCTCTGGTTACTGTCAGTTTGTTGTGGGATTTCAATGTCTCTGGCTGTATTTTGCTTGCCAGTTTGTTTTGTTAAATAGGTTCTACTTGTAGGTGAGATCATATGGTATTTGTCTTTCACCTCCTAACTTACTTCACTTAGTACAATGCTTTCCAGTTCCATCTATGTCGTCATGAAGGGTAGGAGCTCCTTCTTTCTTTCTGCTGTGTAGTATTCCATTGTGTCAATGTATCATAGTTTATTGATCCATCCACTTACTGATGGGAACCTAGGCTGCTTCCAGCACTTGGCTGTTGTAAATTGTGCTGTTATGAACATTAGGGCGCATAGGTTCTTTTGAATTAGGGTTTTAAGATTCTTAGGGTATAAACCCAGCAGTGGAATTGCTGGGTCAAAAGGCAGTTCCATTTTTAGTTTCATGAGGAAATTCCATACTGTTTTCCACAGAGGCTGCACCAGTTTGCATTCCTACTAACAGCATACTAGGGTTCCCTTTTCTCCACAACCCTGCCAGCACTTGTTTGTTGATTTATGATGGCCATTCTGAACTGTGGGAAGTGGTATCTCATTGTGGTTTCAATTTGCATCTCTCTGATGGCTAGTGATGCTGAGCACCCTTTCACATGTCTCTGGGACCTCTGTATGTCTTCTTTGGAGAAGTGTCTGTTCATGTCCTTTGCCCATTTGCTAATTGGATTGTTTGTCTTCCTGGTGTGGAGTCGTGTGAGTCCTCTATATATTGTGGAGATCAAACCCTTGTCCTAGATATTATTAGCAAATATATTTTCTCATATAGTTGGTCCCCTTTTCATTTTGCTGATTTCTTTAGCTGTGCAGAAACTTTTTATTTTGATGAAGTCCCATTTGTCTATTCTTTTCTTTATGTCCTGTGCTCTAGGGGACATATTGCTGAAAATATTGCTGCATGAAATATCTGAGATTTTCCTGCCTATCTTCTCCTCTAGGACTTTTATGGTATCACAACTTATTTTTAAGTCTTTTATCCATCTTGATTTTATTTTTGTATATGGTATAAGTTGGTGGTCAAGTTTCATTTTTTTTGCATGTAGCTGTCCAGATCTCCCAACACCATTTGTTGAAGAAACTATTTTGATTCCATTTTACGTTTCTTTCCCTTTTGTCAAATATTAATCAACCATAGAGACATGGGTTTATTTCTGGGCTCTCTATTCTGTTCCATTGATCTATGTGTCTATTCTTATACCCAAAGCAATTTATAGGTTCAATGCAATCCCTATTAAAATACCAAAGACATATTTCACAGATATAGAACGAACACTTCAAAAATTTGTGTGGAACCATAAATGACCCTGAAGAAATTCTGAGGCTGCAGCAATTCTGAGAAAGAAGAACAAAGTAGGTGGGATTACCATACCTGACATCAAACTATATTACAAGGCCATGGTAATCAAAACAGTCTTGTACTGGCATAAATATATCAATTTTCATATCAACATTTGATATAGATAGCTGTTATTGTTACAGTATTCTAAATAACCACTGGGGGCTGATTGCTGAGACCATCCAATCTAAGGAAATAGACCGTGAGACATCTTCATCCCAATTATTTCAAAGCTCTCTTTTTATAAGACTTTATCCCTTGTGTGTCTAAATTGGCTGTATTTTTTAAGCAAAATAATAAAAAATATCAGATCATTAATTACATTTTAAAATTTCAAAGTTATATGCACTGAATTTTAATTTTTCTTTAAAAATTAATGTGTTTATTCTATTACAGTATTTAAATTATTTAACCATCTCACCTTTCTTTTGAGATTTTCCTTCTTTATAAAACTAGATTCATGAACCATTTATGAGTATAAGTAAGGGTGTTTTAACTATTTTAACATTTGAAAGTACATTGAAACTGTTCTTTGAAACACAACATGTAGGAGGACAATTTTCTCTCCTCTAGGTCACACTTTGTTGTGGTGTTAAGAGGCTGTTAGGGTTTCTGGAATCTGGAGTTTACCACACTCTCTGGAATGGTTATCCATTCAAAGAAACATATAATGTGCATTTACTGACCAATGAATAGGCCTTTATGGGACCAAGTTTATGTTTCTCAGTGGACTAGTGGGTGAGGATGTTTTGTGAAGTGACACATTTTGATAGGTACATGATGTATTTGCTTTTTTTCTTTTATTTTAAAATGCAACAGAGGTAAGTAATAATTCTATGAATAATCTCTTAATGATTTTCTGCACTCAGCAGCAAACAGTGATGTGTATTCTTTCAACAGCTGGCTAGGCTCCTGGGAGAATGCTATCTTTGCCTTTCAGCTACTGATTCTATTTGTGTCTTCCAAGTTACAGCCCTTGTGTGGGAGATTAAGATTGATTGTCCAAGAATGCATCTCCTTAAAAATGTAGATAAATCACTAAAGAGATAAAACTGCAGTTCTCTATTAATTACTTTTACTCTTCAGATATTGTGGACTTGAAAATATATAGCCATGACATTTCTATCCAATTTCTATTAATGATAAAGTCATTCAGAGAGGTGTTTGTTTGGAAAAAAGAGAGACTATAATCAGTCACTAACTTCTGTTAAGTTATATCTCAACAATAAAAGGTTTCAGTGTATGTCTTTAACCACAAGAAGTTTAATCTTTGCAGAACTTTGGCAATTTAGAGCACTTAGAATGCAGTTTGATGCTTATGTAACAGGAATCCTGTGTCTTTTCACTATCAGCCCATTAATCAGGGAATGTGAATCCTTTGATTCATATTTTATCTCTTGAATGCTTTGATGTTGCCACTCTTTAAACCAAAATATAATAAATTTGTTCTCTGGTTATGTCAGTGGATATGAGCTTTCAGTTGTTTTAGGTAGTTCACATAGATGGAATATTTTGGTATACACAAAAACCTGCTTCCTTGGAGCAGAAGCAAAGTATATTCACCACCATCACTATAACTGTGTTTTGAGTGGTGAGCTGTATACATGTTGCTGAATTTTTGATGGTTTATTTTCAGTGAGGTTGGGTATGTGTATATGCAGTAAAGCAAATCTTTTAAATTTGTGTAGAGAGCTCTAAGCAACCATCAGCTTAAAAAAAAAAAAGCAACCCTATGTTGATGAACTTATTTTATTTTAATGGTCATATTCATTGGAGTATACTTAACAATCTTCAAAATAAGCATGTACCATAAATGACAATGGGAGAAGAGCATGTGGCATTAAGTGCAATGTATGTGTGAGTGCTTGGCAAAATAGATCCTTTTGATCTTGTTAGATATGCAAGCAGACAGAAAACAGGAGTCTGGGTAGGTCATTGTATACCCTTCAAACACAGTTTTCGTAGGTGAATTTACTGATCCAATATGGGTGCTGTAAATCTAGATATATTTGTTCCTAAATTCTCTTTTCCACTTCATATGAGGAAAATGGTGTCGGTGAGAAACAAATGGTCTCCACTGGAGAAAAGTGATAACCTTCTGATCTTACTATGTTTTAACACTTGTCATTCTGTCTCCTTGACAAGTCTGGGTTGTGACTTGAGTGAGCTCACCCTCCTGCTATTTTTGTTTTATTTGTTTTTTATCCTTTGTCCAGTAATTGAGAGTCTTTTCTACTACCAGATAGGAATGTCATTGTGGTCTTTATGGAATCTTGCATATTTTAATCTGGTAATTTTATTAAAAATGATAATAAAGATTTTTTAGGATACTTACAGTGTTTAGGTGATATAATGTGTAAATTAAATAGTGAATTGAATGAATCAAATATTTAACACAATGTGATTAAAAAACAAGAATAATATATATAAATGTTTTCATCTTTATCCCTTGTCTTTAAAGCTTTCCAAGTCATTTACAATTGCAATGGGGACTAGTACACTGTAATATGCATATATGACAAAGAGTATGCTTAATATTGACCAAAATCATTACCAGATAAACAGGGCATGGGTATCTCCTATAAAAAGTTTACATTTAGGGAATATAAAATGTGTGCGTATATTCTTTTTCATCTGTTATGGAAGTGTTGTTTTTGGTAGTGAGTATGTTAGAAAAAAAGTTGGAACATGAAGGGATCCAGATGGTGAGTTAGAACTATTTTAAAATATGGTTGTAGTAAAAGGATGACTGCACATATGAGTATAAATATTTGATAACATTAATTTATTTATGAATACATTCACTTGTTTATTCATTTTCGTACATAAGATATAGAGTCAATATGAAATAAGGGTATATAATACAACACTTGCTAGGATTGATTGGAAGAAGTGAGTTCTAGAAGAATGAGCAGAATTCAGAAAGTATGGCATCAATAGAGTAGGAGCATCTGAGAGGAGAATCAAAGTATTGAAAGAAGACCAACTTCCCTGAGTGATAATTAGATAAAGCAAACAAACAAAACTAAACCCAGGAAGAACAAACAAGCAAAATGCCGTGATGCCAAGGGCTGGGGATTTGAAATCTTGACTTCTGGATCAAATCTGTTGTTTCCTAATAATACATTGTGGTTGCTCAGGCATGTTGTAGAAACCCATGGACACACATAACATTGTGTGGATTAAACAAAATATGTTTTAATGAAATAAATGAAAGTTAAATAAATTATTACATCTTTAATCAATGGGGAATGCAGTAAAGATAATACTGAGTAGAAAGATGGAACCTGATTTTGATCCATTTACATAGTTTTCATTCAATCAATATTTATTTGAAAGACATCTTTGAATTAGGCAATGTATTATGTTACATGTTAATTACATATTGATGGTCAAACTCATTCTTTATCTTATTTGCCACATTTTTTGTGTATTGTTGAAAAACGTTGCTTAAATATATTAACAATGAACTAGTTTCAAAGTACAGAACAGCAGGATGTCATTATGTAGTTGGTACAGACATCGAACAAAGATTTATAAAGAGCTTTAGAAGACAGACATCTGTTACCATCTAGCTGTCATCACCCAGTTTCTCATTCTTAAATCAGGATATTAATATTTGATCCTCCCTAGCATTACTCACTGAGGTAACTGAGATTACCTTGTGAATATTTGTGAGCATCATTAGGAGTGCTAGGCTATATAAATACAAGTTTTATTCCATTACTCACTCCAACATGTCCCATGAAATTTACTAGTGAAATTATAATTCAAAGCAGTAGGATATAGGATTTTGAATCACTGGACAAATCTGCACTGCAACTTTATTCTGTGTGGTATACTTAATATAAATTTTTATTAAACTCTTTGAAAATTTGCCCCCTTAAGGGGTTAGGTTAAATAGCCTGGATTATAAAGCTGAAATTTTATAATAACAGTTGAAATTCTAGCTTTCCACTCTACTACACTAACACCTCACAGGGGTTTCCAGAACAGTAGATGACTTTACATAATATATATTCAAAACTTATCTGCATTTTCCAGGTGCATGCTTTAGATTGGATCCTAACAAACTCATGACTCAGCCCTTATTTCCAGGACTATAGTTTTTTGGTCTAAATTTCAAATATAAAATAGACTGTTAATGAAAAATGTTACCACTTAGAATTTTGAATGTTTACTTTAAAAATAGAAGAAATATATTTCTGAATGGCTGGTTGATGTATATATCATAAAGTATGAAACTCCTCAAGCAGAGCTGGGACAATGCCATCTTGTCAAACAAATGAACATTTCTGCAGTAAAGCAATAACTATTCATATTAAAGTGGAATAAATAGAAACTTCAAATGACCTTAAATCAGTTAATTTCCAACTTTTCTGCCAAATGAACTTGAAGCCAGACTTCTCATTTTCAGAGCTTTTTGGATTTTGAGCTTGTGAATGTGAGGTTTTAGATCTTTATTAAAGCATAATTACTTCATAAATTAGGACAAAGCAATAAATAATACATAAGCAGAGGTAGTATATTTGACATTTAAAAACCATAGCCTGGTGGCACCAAATGCTTGGGTTCACACTTTTTGGCAAGGTACTTATTTTCTATACCTCCTCAGTTTCGTCATCTTCAAAATGAGGATAATGATGGAACCTACCTCACAGGTTGTTATGAAGTGTAATATGTTACTCTTTAAAAGTACTTAGAACAGTGCCTGACATCTAAATTAGTGCTATTTAAAGTTGTTTCATATAAAACATTACTATTTCATAATGTCATCTACTTTACTTAAATTAAGATCAGAAAAGAATGAGTTTAGATTGAATTAAATTTAGTTCTCTTTAAACAAAAGTTGTGGCTAGCTTTACGGCTTTATATTCATACATGTACTTTCAGTTACTAGATACCCAGTTTCTAGGTATTTTCTATCCTTACATTTTCCCTCTGAAATGGCTCAGTCAGAACAGACAAATGGAGATGAAGGGGCCAAGTTCATGGCAGTCTACATTATTACCAGCAGAAGCTTACACAGAAAAGAGGTTTGAATTATGGACCAATATAGGATTCTAAAAATAAGGGTATCTTCCTTATTTAAAGAAAAGTTGTTAAATAATCTTCCTGGGAATGGACCTCTCTTAGGACTAAGAAAATGATATTTTAAGAAAACGAAACTTCATGGATCATGTGAGGTTGTGTTAAAGTGAGCCACACAGCCTGTTTGCAACATCCTCGCCAAGTTTTATAGGACAAAAGTACTTCAAGATGTAGCTTCTAGTTTTCCCTTTGCTGGCTTAGGTACCTGTGGTGAAGGTGGGGATGAGATCCTCGGTCTCCTAAACCACTGCCTATTCTTCTGGGGAAAGTAAACCAGAGATTATTTTAGATCATGAAGGCTAAGAATTCTGGGGGCCTTTTTTATGAACTTCCTCTCAAATGTGGAACCCACGTGACACTGTTATCCAGAGCTCCAGTAGCCACCACTCCTACTGTCATTCCTGGAGGATGATGACCTGTTTCTCCCTTTCTTAATCTTAACCTTTTCTCTAGTTTAGGATCCCAAGTTTCATATATTCATAGTGGTATTGACATAACTTCAATTAATCTCTTAAAGATATTTTTCTATCTTAATCCAATTTTTGAACTTGGTAAATTTATTTATATAACATATATTTTCTTATTTTCTTGGAACCCAATTTTAGCAATGAAACATGTCACTGGAAAAATTTTAAAAATTATTGTAGGCTGTAATTATGAGACACCTTGCATACTGTGTTTTGCAGTGGAGTTTTTATAGTCTTGTTCTATATTAACTAGAGATTTTGAAAAACTTACTAATGCTGAGAAACTGAACTCCATCAAATGATATTGCATTACTGAAAATGAACCTTTTGAATAGGTATTTTTAAAGAAAGTTTTGGTACCCAGTAGATAAAGACTGCATCAAATAATAAACTATTTTACAAAGCCATATTAATCATATGCTGGGCATCTACTCTGCTGAATTCTTCAACAGCCCTTAATATTCCAAGAGGAACTTGCAGCCAAGATGGAGGTATAGAAAGACACACTGTGTCTCCTCACAGAACCAAAAGAAGAACAACAACAAATTTAAAAACAAACAAAAAAACCAACCAGATCTGACAGAAAATTGAACTGTATGGAAGTCAGACAACCAAGGAGTTAAAGAAGAAACATTCATCCAGACTTGTAGGAGTGGCAGAGATGGGCAGCTGGACAGAGAGGACTCAGCAAGGTGGTGGCTGGCAGACTGAGTGGTCCCACATTCTCTTGCTGATAAACCAGGAGGAACAACTGGGGAGCAAGACAGACCACACAACCCAGGGGTACAGCAAGGGGAAACAAAGCCTCACATCTATGATTGAAAATACTTCTCAATTGGGGGTTGAGGTGGCAGCAAGAGAAACTCCCAGTATCACAGGAGAGTCTGTTGGAGAGACCCAGTGTCCTAGAATGTACACAAGCCCACCCACTGGGAATCAGAAGGGCCCAATTTGCTTGTGGGTAGTGAGATAAGTGACTGAAATCTGGCAGAGAGCAGAGCAACCCCCATTGTTCCCTCTCTGACCCCTCCCCCACATACAGCATCACAACCCAGTAACCTGGGTTGCCCCACCCTAGTGAACACCTAAGGCTCCACTCCTTACTACATAACAGGCTGCTGAGACCAAAAAAAGAAAAAAAAAGAAAAAAAAAGGCCCGAATGAAAGAACAGATCAAAGCTCCAGAAAAAATATAACTAAGCAATGAAGAGGTAGTCAACCTATCAGATGCACAGTTCAAAACACTGGTACTCAGGGTGCTCACAGAATTGGTTGAATATGGTCACAAATTAGATGAAGAAATGAAGGCTATGCTAAATGAAGGAAATAAAGGAAAATGTACAGGGAATCAACAGTGATGGGAAGGAAACCAGGACTCAAATCAATGGTGTGGACCAGAAGGAAGAAAGAAACCAGAACAGAATGAAGACACAAGAATTCAAAAAAATGAGGAGAGGCTCAGGAACCCCCAGGACATCTTTAAACATTCCAACATCCTAATCACAGGAGTACCAGAAGGAGAAGAGGAAGAGCAAGAATTTGAAAATTTATTTGAACAAATAGTGAAGGAGAACTTAATCAATCTGGTGAAAGGAATAGACTTCCAGGAAGTCCAGGAAGCTCAGAAAGTCCTAAAGAAGTTGGACCCAAGGAGGAACACACTAGGGCACATCATAATTACATAAGCTAAGATTAAAGATAAGGAGAGAATCTTAAAAGCATCAAGAGAAAAGGAGACAGTTACCTACAAAGGAGTACCCATAAGACTGTCAGCTGATTTCTTAAAAGAAACTTTGCAGGCAAGAAGGGGCTGGAAATATTCAAATACATCCAAGATTAACCAGCAAAGCTATCATTTAAAATGGAAGGACAGATAAAGTGCTTCCCAGATAAGGTCAAGTTAAAGGAGTTTATCATCACCAAGCTCTTATCATATGAAATGTTAAAGGGATTTATCTAAGAAAAAAGAAGATAAAAAATATGAACAGTAAAGTGACAACAAACTCACAGTTATTAACAACTGAACCTAAAACAAAAACAATAGCAAACAACTAAAACAGGAACAGAATCACAGAAATGGAGATCACATGGAGGGTTGTCAGTGGAGGAGTGGTGGGGAGAGAATGAGGGTAAAGGTACAGGGAATAAGTAGCACAAATGATAGGTAGAAGATAGACAAGGGGTGGTTAAGAGTACTATGGGAAATGTAGAAGTCAAAGAGCCTATATACATGACCCATGGACATGAACTAAAGAGGGGGGGGGACGCGAGTGGGAGGGAGTGCACAGGGTGGAGGGGAATAAAGGGGGAGAGAAATGGGACAATTGTAATAGCATAATCAATAAAATATATTTAAAAATATTATCAAGAGGAGATATTCTCTGACTTTATTTGATGGGGAAGTTGCTGAAGGGGAAAAATATATTCCCCTTCAATTCTGAGTGAGAGCAGAGTGAGGTCTTTAGGAGACTAAACTAATGAAAGTGCATGTTAAAACATTTCATGTGCTGAAAGGAGAAGACAAACTCCTCTGGGGAAGACATTTTAGCAATAATCTTTATTCTGAAAATGAATTTGTTTTATGTATTTGACCTCTAAAATGTCATAAACACTGTCCTTGTGTGCCTGCAATTTCTCAGTCTTTCTTCCTATTTTCTCCCTTGGCTATGCTAAATCTCACCACCACCTTCACCTGGAATTCTGGAATTTTCTGTAACAGTCCTAATTCTTGTATGAACCCTCTGTGTTCTGGTACTTGATACACACTAGTAATCACTTTACAACCTTTATTTTTAAGAAACGTTTTTGGATAGCCTTTCCATTTAGGATCCAGGAATTTGTATAAAACCACAGAGGTTATGTTGCTTTTGAAGTAATGGCTGTTGGTTTGTAAAGTTTCCTTCAACTGGAAGCATATATAAGTCTGTGGTTTCAGTGTTTTTCCAGTTTTAGAATATCCTGCTTGTTTGTTTTATTTACAAAGCTGGAGAATTTACCATTAATTTTATATTTTTTAATGGGCTCACTTTCCCTCTCTCTTTTTTTCTTTTATTTTTCAGTTGAAAGAGACAAGGATTTTTCTCACCAGCGAAGGCATTACAAAGAATTCCGATTTGATCTTACTCAAATTCCTCATGGAGAAGCAGTTACAGCAGCTGAATTCCGGATATACAAGGACCGAAGCAACAACCGGTTTGAAAATGAAACAATAAAGATTAGCATATATCAGATTATCAAGGAATATACAAACAGGTATGGACTTTATATCTAATTTATTTTAGCAAACAAATGTTAACTATAGTGACATTCATTGGTAACTCACGTGGTCTATCAAATCTTTGGGTGCAGTGGCATTGAAAGCCAGGTACAGACACATTAAAAGTAGTTAATCTGGGTGTCTTCTGTATCCCACAGCTTTTCCCTAATTCTGAGACTGATATCTATGTGCTACATGGTGGCATGTTTCCACATATGGGTTTTCTAGACCTCTTCTGTAATTTTTTAAATGAGAAAACATACATTTTATTCTGTACACATGAACTTCATAATTAAAATGATTTAAATCACCTGGTGTTTTGTAAGTTAGGGAAGAGAAGCTTGGTTTTCATTGGCATTAAATGTAAATTGTATGTGTTCTTAGGTGTACTTTTTTTGAGACTGAATACAGGATTTATTCCTTTTCTAATAATTAAATCAAATTTAATTTTTTTATTTTAATTGTTATTCAAGTACAGTTTTCTGCCTTTTACCCCTGTCCCAGCCCACCCCCCCCAGCCCTCCCCATCTCCCTCCCATCTTCACACCCCCCCTTCTTGTTATTGTCCATGTGTCTGTCCTTCATACTTGTTCCTGCAAACCCTTCCCCTTTTCCCCTGAAATTCCCTCCCCTCTTCCCTCTGGCCACTGTCAGCCTGTTCTCTATTTCAGTGTCTTTGGTTATATGTTGCTTGTTTGTTTGTTTTGTTGTTTAGGTTCCTGTTAAAGGTGAGATCATATGGCATTTGTCTTTAACCACCTGGCTTATTTCACTTAGCATAATGCTTTCCAATTCCAAGCATGCTGTTGCAAAGGGTAGGAGCTCCTTCTTTCTTTCTGCTGCATAGAATTCCATTGTGTAAATGTACCATAGTTTTTTGATCCATTCATTTACTGATGGGCACCTAGGTTGTTTTTAAATTAAATTTATCAGGGTGACATTAGTTAATAAAATTATATAGGTTTCAAGTGTACAATTCTAAAATACATTATTTGTACATTGCATTATGTGTTCACCACCCAAAGTCAAACCTCCTTCTGTCACCATATATGTGACCCTATTCACCCTTTACTAACTTTCTCCCAGTCCCCTGTTTCTCTAGGAACTACCATATTGTTGTCTCTGTCTATGAGTTTTTGTTTGTTTCTTTGTCTTATTTTGTTCATTGCTTTGGGTCAAAGGAGAAATAAAAAAGAGATCCAAAGATACCTAGAAACAAATGAGAATGATAATATGACATATCAAAACCTTTGGGATGCAACCCTGTACAGTGTGGCTTGGTTGATTGGAATGTGGTACCACACACCAAAATGTTGAGGGTTTGATTCTTGGTTAGTACACATACCTAGGTTGCCGGTTTGATCTCTGATTGTGGTGCATATGGGAGGCAACCAATCCTACCTACCAAGGTTTCCTTCTCACATTTTTTCTTTTTCTTTCAAATCAGTATCATATTTAAAAATTAAAAAAAAATTGGGATGTGGCAAAAGCAGTAATAAGAAGGAAGTTTTATTATTACAGGACTATTTCAAGAAACAATAAAAATCCCAAATAAAAAAACATAACATTACATCTTTAAAAAACTAGAAAAAGAAGAACAAATGCAACCCAACATCAGCAGAAGGAAGGAAATAATAAAATCAAAGCAGAATTAAATAAAATAGAGAACAAAAAGACAATATAAAAAATTAATGCAATCAAGAGCTTAATAAAGAGATTAGTAAGACTGACAAACCTCCAGCTAGACTCACTAAGAAAAAAAGGGAAAAGACTCACATGAGCAAAATTAGAAATGAAAGTGGAAAACTTGCAACAGACACCGCAGAAATACAAAGGATCGTATAAGAATACTGTGAAAGACTACATGCCACCAAATTCAATAATCTGGAAGAAACAGACAAGTTCTTATAAATCTATAACCTTTACAGACTGAGTCACAAAGAACTGGAAAATCTAGACTGAACATTATGTATCTTTTGATGTAAGACATCATATTTGCAATAGGTTTGACAGTTAATATGTCTTCTGTTTCTAAAATATTTTTTAAGTCAAAATGGTACAAAAATGAACAGAGAATATGAAATACTAAATGTATGAAAATCTCAGTTGATAATCACTGCAAATGAACCATCAAATAGAATAAAGCAGGGAGCTTAGTGGTGTTCTCAGACCCTTCACGCAATGATGCAATTGCTCAGGTAACACACTGGACAGGTGATTTGCCACCTTTGTTGGACAGTTCTTACATTTTTAAAAACCTGTATTGAAATGTTATTTTGAGATAAAATCAGATAAGATTTCTGGTAGCTTCTATTCATGAGGTATAGATGTGCTCTTTGGTAAAATACAATGTCCTTCTTTTGATAAGACAACTGCTTAAAGAGAGCTACCACAACCCATCTAAGGCCCCTTTGTCTCCTTGTTGAATGTTTCTAGTTCCTGACATTTAGTTTTTCTTGGTCTTCTGGAGTGCCAGAGTTTCCCAATGGGTGTTCCATGGAACACTACCTGCTTTACAATACTCGTTGAAGAAAAAAATAAAAAGTCTGGGGTCAATTGTATTTGAAAAGTCTACCAATTAGACCATCCTCTAGGAGGATATTAGAATGTTAAAGTCTTGGAAAGGCTTTGTAATAAAGAGACTTACCTAGTCTTGCTCAAAATTATTTGATAAGGAATCTTTTCCTCTGGATGTGTAATACTTAATATCCTATAAACCTCTGGTTCAGCAGGGCATAATTTAATAAACTGATCTGTATAAGAGATCTATCCTAAAAAAGTCCAGCTATTGTTAATATAACAAGAATGGTCGCACAACATCATGTAACCTGGCAGCCAAGGAGAGTGGACTGGAACCCACATGTGTGAACAATGACGACTTCACTGTACTAGTCAATGGGGGTGGTAGATATTGTTGTGTGAGCATGTGTACTGTGTGGCCATCACTTTAAAAATGACTAAGTGAATAGAGCAATTAATCTGCATCAAATTTTGCATTAAATTTGAAAGTTCAGAGGAAACTATTTTGATGATTCAGAAAGTTGCAACTATGGGCAATTGATGATTGGCAGTTTCATTACAATAACACACATGCTCATGCATCACATCTGGTGCCCGTTTACTTGGTAAAACAACAAATCACCCAGGTGACTCAGCCCCACTATAGCCCATACTTGGTACCCTGAGACTGCTGGCTTTTCCTAAAACTAAAGTCACCTTTGAAAAGGAAGATATTTCAGATCATCAATGAGATTCAGGAAAATATGACAGGGTAGCTGATGGCAGTTGGAAGAACTGAGGTCCCAAGGTGCCTACTTTGAAGGGGACTGAGACATCATTGTTCTAGGTACAATGTTTTTTATATTGTCAATAAATGTCTCTATTTTTCACATTACATGGCTGGATACCCTCTGGACAGACCTCGGGCACTGTTATTTTAAGAGCAGTAATTCCAAGGCAGAAATTTCTGTATTCCTTTATCAGTTTTAACAATTACTAGCTATTTGTATGTCAGTGAGGTTTTTTTAATCTTAATCCAGTAGTTCCATTTATAAAATGGGGGTATTAATTTCTCTTTCTCAGAGACAGGGCCTAGCTTATTACATTATTTTTAATACTAAATAATGATGGCATCTTTGAAAATAAAATGACAAGAATTGAAAATAATATTTCAAATACATATTTCTGTGTTTGTTTTTTTCACTTGGACTATCAGCTGCTTAAACAGGGATAGTGTCTTAAATAATTTTATTATTTATTTTATCCCCAACACTACACATTTATTTCATGTGCTTTAAGTTCTGAAATCATTATTAGCCATGACTACTTCCACTAACATATTCTAAAATGCTTGAATTATCTTTGTTTGTGGTCATTCACATTACATTTTTACACATGTTGAATGTTGAATTTGCACGTGGTTATTTCATATACAAAGATTTTTTTCAAGAAGAGTTGTTAGTTATGTCAGGTCTCTATTCTCTGGGATATATTTACTGATTTTTAAAAATCTATATACAGACTTTTACATTGATCATGATTAAAGGTCTAAACTTTTATTTAGGTCATTTTTCTATCTTCTTAGAATATTTTTGAATATCATCCATTGAACTAACAACACCTTTGAGCTGTTCTAAGTATGTGAACTGTGTAATTTAAGACATGATAACAATGATGGGAATAGGACTACTAGAGTCTATTCATAGTAATTTATAGATCTTTTTCTGAATGAATCCATGCAGATTTTTACTAATAATACTTTTTGGGAATATTTATGGCTATTGATACTTAGCTTATCAGACTTCATAGTTTTGGGAAATTACATTTCTGTTAAAATATGAGGTAAGTATATATCTTGAAACTTTGGTATTTCTTCAATTATACCCATTTTAAAAATATTGGTCTCTTTTTCTTTGTTAAAAAAAGTTATTTATTCATTTATTTATTTTTCTACAACTACATCTACATGTTTTTAGTGTTTTGGGTATTATTTGGCTAAGTCTTTACATACTTCTTTTTAATTTTTAATTAAATTTATTGTCACGACATTGATTAATAAGATCATATAGGTTTCAATTGTGTACACAATGCAATACACAGATCATGTAACATAGAAATGTACTCTTCATGTATTTTCATGTGCTTAAATCTACCCTAACATCTAAGATTCTAATGATATTTTTCCTGAGTTTTTGAAAGATGATTTCTAAAATGTAAAGTACAGCTATATCTTCAGCTGGTGTTCTCTTGCTTTGTTGTGCCAAACTCTAGATGGCATAGATTGAATAGATTCTATCCAATATACAAAATATTATTCTGAAAAATTAATTTTGTAAACTCAACTTGGTATTAATTGAAGTCCACCCAGTTCACACTTTTACACATTTGCTATTATGAATTGTGGCTACATTATTATTTTCATCCTGCAGAGTTATACTCTACCTACTGTCTGCTGTAGCATTGGATTTTGCTAATGTGTATCGGCTTTTTTGCTCCAATTGTCTTTTTCAACCTCTGAAACAGATACACTCACACATGAGTAGCCTTCATTTCAATTTTACACAGCATCAATCAGGTGAGAGAATCTCTGGCAAAATACCTCCCTTTTCTTTGAAATAATCACTCACTCATTGCCAGATGTTCATGAATTCACAAGGTAAGAAAATGCAATCTTCTGCCTATCATATTTATAGATCTAGGGTTCACTTTTGGCATTTCACCTTCTCTTCCAAAAGAAGATATTTAAGGGATAAAAAAATATAGAAACAACACAAATGCTTCTTAGAATATTTCTGGTTTCTACGCAGGATTCCAAGTCACCATAGAAAATGGTAATGTACAGCAATAAGCTCATAGGCTTTGGAATTCATGCATGGGAAAATTGCTGTACATGTTGGAGTCACAGTTTATAAATCTGAAAAGAATAAAAACAAAAATAAGTATTTCAAAACAATGAATGGTAACTCTGATCTTTGGGCAGGACTAATGTTTATCACAATGCAAAGATCATAGTTCACACTTAATAGACATATTAGTTAATATATAATTGTTCATATAGTTTAATAGGATCATTTATATCAGTAGGATTTACAGGTTTGTATACATAGGGTAAACACAAGTGGGTGGTTATTATAATAACAGTAGCTAACATTTGCTGACACCTACTTTTTTAAAGATGAAGTAAGCAAAATGATGCTTGATTAATAACAAATATATGATATTTGATTCATATAGTAGGAATTGCTATGCTTTTATACCTAATAATGAAATTAACACCACCCAACTTAACAGCAATACTATTGAAACTATCTGTGAACTTGTCCCTGAAAACATGTTTTAGATAAAGTTACTCTTCTGTTAAATACAGTTGACGTGGTATGGGGATTGGAAACTGCTTATTTATAATTATGTTACAGAAATATCAGAGACGTAGAAAGATAATACAATTTATGTATAAATGTGTATCCCAATATTATTGTTTACAATTGCATAAATCGAGAAAACCAGTTTTAATCAGGAGAGAAAAAGTTATACTCCATTTCCTGAGAAATGGAAATGCTATGTTTTACATTGCAAGTAGAAATTGTGTTTTAAATATATTATGTAACTGCCCTGCCTGGTGTGACTCAGTAGATTGAGTGTTGGCCTATGAACAGAAAAGTCACTGGTTTCATTCCAAGCCAGGGCATGTGCCTGGGTTGTGGACCAGGTCCCAGTTGGGGGTGTGCAAGAGGCAACCAGTCAATGTTTCTCTCACACATGGATGTTTCTCTGACTCTTTTTCTCCTCTCCCTCTCTCTAAAAAAAAGTGAATAATTAAAATCTTTAAAAAGATGTTTAGTAACCTTGGAAAGTCTCAGACTGTAATATTAATTGACCAAGAGCAGGGAACTTAATTATACATATTATTTTATTAATTTTAAATAAATCCATGTTGAAAACAGAATGGAAGGAAGAATCAAGTGCTCATTGCTGGCTTGTGGGTAATTTTAAATTTTAATTTCCCCCTTTCCTGTACTTTCCATGTTTTTATAATAAACATTATCATTATAATCGGAAACATGCATCATTTTAGTTGAGAGAAAAGATAATGAAACAACTTTATATCACACATTTCTTTATAAATTAGCATTCCTGCTTCCCTAGTTCAAGAGGTGAAAAGTCAAAACAAAATAAAACAAAAATCAGGATTTCAAAATAAATTGCTCATAGTTTTTCTTAACGTATGGAAGGCATTTTCTTCCCCACAGGAAATGAAGATAAATAAATACTGTTTTTTCTTTATTCCATGGAAAAATTTTCTGCCAACCTGAAACCTTGACTTCAGTTCTTTGAGATGGAGGAGAAATAGGTGAAAAACACTTCATTTACATATCTCACATGATCAGAATGCACATTTAATCTGAAAAAAGTAATTTTAAAATCTGATTGTTATTACCTGTGGTTTCATTTATTTCTTAAATCAAGAAGTAAAAATGGAAGTAAGGAGAGGAAACCAGTACTTGTGGCCATTTTCAAAGCCAGGGTCGCCTCTTAAAACATTAAGACCTCAAACTTGTGAGTTTTGTCTACATAGTATCTTGAACTAAACTCAAAAACAATTGAAAAATCAATGTAGACTGTACACTTTAATGCAGTGCATTTGACAGTGTATATTTGTGTGTGTGTCTATATATATGTGTGTGTATAAATTTTGAATCCTCAAAATAATTTAAACTGATGTTTTTTAGGTATGTTTTATATTCAAGGCATGGATCTATTAACTATCTAGTCTATTTATACAATCAAATAAGAAACAACAATTATGTCATCTCTTTACCTACTTATTTATCTTAGTGAGGTTTAAAACTCTGAAAAGTATATATTTTATTTTACCATCTACTACTGCCCCCATGTATCCTTACTCATATTTAAATGTGTGTAATTTAAAGGAGTGTTCTGATATTTATCCAAATCTTTATTTTTCTTGGTCAAAAGTTAACACACTTTGCATCATTTCACTTATTTAACCTTTTCATAAAGCTCGACAGCCCCAAATTCTATATAGAAGGCACTGCTCTTCAGTCACACCTCATATATCTGGTGCAATTGGGAAATGAGGTTTCCACATGATTGAATTTTCCAGATAATTCAGCTGAGTTCGGCATGCTTTTGCTGAGTGCCTACCATGTGGCAAGTGCATGGGGCATAGGCCTAGTAAGTAAGATCTCAAAAGCTCCTAGCCTGAGGGCTGGGGGCTATGGTAGGCCTGCTGCACACAGACTTTAATAACTATAATACAATGTGCTAAGAATTATGATGTAAGTATGCACTAAGTGTTGTGGAGACACACAGGAAGGGAAAATTAATTCTTTATGTGGGAGGGTGAGGGACCCCAGGGGAAGCCACTGAGTGGGCTTCACTCTTGTTCGGTCTTTTGAGATGAGTAAAACTGCTGAAAGAGAGAGAGAGAAGGGGGGGGGGGGAGCTAGATCCTAGAAGAAATATTCCTAAGTGTTAAAATGTTTAAATTTATAAAGAAATTAAACAATGCAAATAAAATTATCAATACCAGTAATACTACTACAATGAATAATAGCAAATACCTACCCATTTAATGGGCACTTTCCATGTGTCTGGCACTGTGCTAAGTGCTTTACTTGAATTAATTTTTTCACAAATATATGTATTTATATATTCCCCAAAGAAAATCTGCTATGTATAATTCAGCCTTTTCCTAATGCTCTGCTATGAATATAAAGTTTTGTACTCCATTGTAAAAACATTTTAAGCTTGCTCGATGTCATTAGCCACCTTTACTACTTGGATATATTTAGCTAAGCTGTCATCATTCCAGTTCACAGTCAGCTTCATATTTACATCATCTCCCCACTCCTGCTTCTCTAAGATTTGTGATTTTTGTGTGGACATACTTCAGGTTGTGCATTCACAATTTCTTCTCAGGAGGATTTCATGGGCTCCAGAGAGCAGTGTCACAGAGCAGGACACTCAGATGGTCAATGATGTTTTTTTCTGACAGCACACCAGGACGGACTGCATTTCTTCAGCGTGCTGGGATTGTGCTCTATTTCAGTGGTTCTCAACTGGGGAGAGCTGGCCCTCAGGAAACATTTAACAATGTCTAGAGACATATTTAGTTGTCACAATTGCTGATTCTAACACTTTTAAGCTAAAGCTGCTCTTGAGAGAAACTTCTGACATTATAAACTCCAGAGAATACCATTTGTTAATTTGTATTCTCTTGTAAATGTGTTCTGTCATAAAGCTATAATTGAGTTCCTTAAACAGCATGGTAGTATTTATGTTAAAGACCCAGAGAAAGATGTATGCTTTGTCCTTGGGTGGTCATCATTACATTTTTACTAAATTTAATAAACTCTTTGAAGATAAAAGGAGATGGAAGGAGGTGAAATAGTTATGAATGGAAATTTGGGGAACAGTGGAGATGTCACCATTGGCTGTAAGGCTCATTTTGAATGAAAATGGAGAAGTATCATTTGTCCTCTAAAATCTGTCCATGATTCTTTCACACAATTTCCCAAAGAAAGATTTTCTTGGCCAGGCGTACATAATGGCTTTACTTTTGAACTGTTTCTTCTCCTTCTCTCTCTATATACATACATATATGTAATATATAATGCATGTTTGCACATATAAACATATACATGTGTACATATAATTGAAAACTATAGCAAACTGAAGAATATTTGTCTTTAATTATCTTTGTTCACTATAGAAATAATTTTACTTCTAACTAAATTGATTAGTTTCCAACTTAATGTTTTCTATTGAATTCAGACACAAAGTTTTACTATGGATCTTATGTCCCAATAAATGTTAGTAAAGCTAAAGAAAATAATGGATTCCTATATCCAAAATTGATAAGTTATTAAAGATATTTATCAGTAATAATTGCATAAATCACTTCTGACCTGAATTTTGCCTTCAAGTATAATCCATACAACTTATATATACACTTAAATGACATAAATATGTATTGGTAAGAAAATTGTAATTACAGTAATTTTAATGGCATTTTTATTTGTGTTATCTCTGCCATAGACTTATGAGGTAGATATTATTTTAATATTCATTCAAAGAAGAAAAATAAAAGCTCAGAAAAGTAACAATTATTTTTTCTAACATTGAGCAAAGGCTAAGTATAGCAAGTCATTATTAAAGTTAAACAGATACCAACTTCAACTGTAACTATGATTCTTTGCTTTATAAAGGTAAACTTGTAATGGGGCTCCTCAAGGATCTGAGTCCTATAACTTCTGTTCAAGAAATAAGATACCAATAAGGAATGTTTGCTAATCATATTTAGAAACAAGCAAGATAATTTATTTGCTACAAGTCTGTGATATAGAACCCTTGATAAAACTGATTTCAGCAAAAGATCAATGGGGTTCCATCCAAGGACACATCCGTTGCCTGTTAGTTTACTGAATTCCCTTGCTAAGAAATGATTTAATTTATGAAGATGTTTTACATGTGAACTCTAAGGACACTGTCATAGAAAAGTAACAAAGCATACATGTATACTTATTTTGGAACCTTCAGTGTTGTCTATGAACATTTCTTCTTGTGTTCAAATAATGCTAGATGTTCTATTTTATAAATATGAATTTAAGTATGTCATGTAAATATCTTCATGTTTCTTGCATTAACTAAAATCTCTCTACCTGGTTCTGTTTTCTCCTACCACCCAAACTGCATAGTACTTTGCTTCTTCCTATCTTAGCCAAGCTCACAGTTTGGAGGTTCTATGTGCAAATTTAAGGTGTTTGTAGGGGCATGCTTCCTCTAGTCCTGTAGGTGAGAATCCTTTTTTGACTCTTCCATCTTCTGGTGGTCACAGGAAGTTCCTTGGCTTGTGTCAACATAGTTTCCATCTCTGCTTTGTTTTGATATGCTGTCTTCCACTGTGTGTTTCTATCACTGTGTCTCTTCTGCTGCTTCTTCTATGGATAGCAGCCATGATGGATTAGAGCCCACTCTAATGACTTTGTCATTCTTTGATTACAACCGCAAAGACCCTATTTCCAAATGAAATCACATTCACAAGAGTTAGGACTTCCACAAGTCTTTTTGAAGGACAAAATACAACTCATAACAGAGAGCATGTCAGTTACTGTTAGTTCAGAGAAATGAAACCATTGTGAATGAAAAGGAATAAGGGATTTATTACAGTGATTTGACTTTCTACAGTTGTGGGACCCAGTTAAACAATTTATGGAAGACTACTGCTTTTGCATGTGGTGATGATGTTAAGGTTTGGAGCACAAAATTATTTGCCTCATAAAAAGAGAATATTTGGATGCAGAGACATACACATAGAAGGAAGACGATATGAAGACATAGGGAGAAGACAGACACCTCTAACCAAGGAGAGAAGTGTAGAACACATTCTCTCATGGTCCTCACAGCAACCAACCACGCCAAAACCTTACATTTGGACTTCTAGACTCCACCGGAGATAATAAATTTCTGTTGTTTAAACCACCCAATCTGTGGAACTTTGTTAAGGCAGCCTTAGGAAAATAATGAAATATTTGCTTATATACAGGGTCCAGCAGAAGTAATGCCTGCTTGAGTGTGGTTGGTAGGGTAATAGTATGGGTAAAATAATTTATAGTTTTAATTTGAATATTTCACCTAAAATGTCATATGGTATGCTTGAGTGTGATGCTGTTATTTTACAGAATTACATGCTTATAATTTTTTAATAAAAATTTTTGTAATAAAAATAGGGAGTTATTTGTGCTGGACCCTGTACATCCATGTAAATGAACTTTCTTATTGGCTAGAATGCATATTTTAATTTTAGTTTCATTATTATAATTGTATAAAATATAAAGAAATTATATTATGGATTTAATTCTGCTATAAATAAATAAAATTGTCTACATATATTTTCTCTACTGTATTCTTTTAAATGCATTAATATTTTAAATTTTTTAATAAAAGAGAGTTCATAAAAATTTCTTTTTAATACAAAAAAATTGTAAATATTTCTTTTAAAATGTCAAGTAAAAATAGTAAGACAGGGCAATTTAACAGGTTTATTTTATAATGTTTATAGGACTTATTTACTATATTCTACTATTTCCAGTGAGATGAGTGCCATTACTGAGCATAGTAATTTCATTCTTCAAAAGAAATCTACAGAATGGGTGGGGATTTTTTTAAGTTGCTAAATAAGTGAAAATAATGTAATTATTACCATTGTAACTATTACTTGATTTTCCCAAACCATATTCTCCTGTCTGTAGATAATTCAGAAGATCTTCTTATATGAGAGATGAAATTAAAGAATACTTATTCTCAAAAGTAAAAATTTTAAAAAGTAAAAATATAGTAGCTTTGCTCAAGAATAGGAAACTATAAAGCTTATGAAAGCAATTGAAACTTCACAACTTTTCAGAGGTGAACTAAAAATACATGAATTTTTCAAGCATACTATTTGCCTAGACTTACCTTCCAATGAATTGGGATTTATGTTACTAAATTTCAGATATTTGGAGTTTGCTTGAATACTTCGGTTGATGTTTTTTCAATATATATCCATTAAAACTAGAACCATTTTTCCTATAGACATGCTTGGCAGTTTTGAGATTTGAACATGGATTCTTTGGGGATTTTTTTCTAGAAAAAAATTGTATAGAATACCATCTTAATTTTAAAATTGTACAGAATACCATCTTAATACCTACAGATATTTATTGAAACTGTTGTCAAAATTTACCTTCATTCTTTGTTTTTTAGGGGTTTACTTTTTAACGCCAAGGGATGTTATAAGCTTGGCAGGATTTATTAGAACATTTTTTTACCATGCTTCGGTCAAAAGCAGGCTTGAAAGCAGGGTAGTACTTTGGTATTTCCCAAGATGCAAGATGACTCCTTCTTTTGTTTATGAGATAAAGTTAATTGTCTCAAAGATATTTACTAAATATCTCAAAATTGTAAGGATAACCTCTGTTGGATCTTGTTTATTTGGTGGGTTTTCTAAGTTAGAAGGAAGAGGGAGAATTTGGCATTCCATCATACTGTGAATTATCATGGATTTTTAAAATTCGATGGAGTCTTTTTGAAACTTTTCATTGTTTTGTGGTACATGATTGTCCTACATCTGTGGTATCTCAAACTGAATCATGTAATAGGTGTAAAAAAGTATCTGCAACCCTCCTTTGGTAAACACCATGATTAAAATTGTGAAGGAAAATGAAAGTTGCATAGTTTGGAGTAGGTTAGCTGAACAATTTAATTGATCATAATACATTTATTTTACCTTCTCTAGGTTAATGGAGGAATGGCATAAATCTAGTTGAAATAAAGAAATGAAGACGTAGCTTCTAAAATACTGTGAAAATTTCCACTTCTGTTAAAAATAGTTTAATTTTAATTATAGAACATTTTATCTAAAAAATTAACATATGTGCAAAATTTAATTCAAAATTTGCTTTCTACATTTTATAAGCCACCTTTGAAATAACTTCTATAATGCAGATAGATGGCAAACGCAGTGAAGCAGTATTTAATGTAGCTTATTATGACACAGTTCTGAGTTTCCTCATACATATAATAAGCTCTTTAACAGATTCAGCACAGTATAAAAGGTCATAAAATGCATAATAGTGTATTTCTGTTTTGCTTTGAAGGTCTTCCAATGTTTTACCATTAACCTATATGAGCCTCAGCTTCATCAGCCTAAAAGAGCTGCTGTAAAGATTAAGTGTCAGAAATGTGTGACATTTAGCTCAGAGGCTGCCTGTAGGAAGAATATAATAAATAAAATAATTCATCATAATTCTGCAAGCATTCATACATTTGTAAATATAATGCTAAAGTTAAGGGATAGATGCTAATATCAATAACATTATGGAGATTTTTCTTAGACATACAATTTCATATTCATTAGCTATTACTGTCCCCAGGGGACTT
Source organism: Phyllostomus discolor (assembly GCF_004126475.2). Classification (NCBI taxonomy): domain Eukaryota; kingdom Metazoa; phylum Chordata; class Mammalia; order Chiroptera; family Phyllostomidae; genus Phyllostomus; species Phyllostomus discolor. Next base: position 126,848,783 of record NC_040906.2, on the reverse strand, counting down.
ATGGCTGCAGAATATGTTAAAGCAAGTTGGGGTATATTTTTTTACTGAGTCCATGAAATTTACCCCTTAATCAAATAATGCACTCTCCAACCCTCTTTTAAACCTTTGGTATCCATAAAATAATTTATATATAAAAATGGAAAATGAAGTAAAAATTTAAAATATGTATTATAAAATGAAGAAACATATAATGAAAATCAACAGAAATGGGAAAGTATCTCTGTGCTCTATCTCTCTGAGAATCCACATTTGTCCAAACCAGAGAAACTACTTTCACTTCCATCTCTACAGGCAGTTTAATCCTTGCCTGTGAACTTGCTAGTGAAGAGAGCTACTTACAGGTAGTGGTTTCAGGGAACATTGATTATCGGGGATCAAATTGAGCTCACTAAGTCAGTTTGTAAAGGCCAGTGAAGAGCAGGAAAATGAAAATTGCTTTCAGATATTACTAATCTGTACCAGGTTTGGGTTAGGAGTCTAGCAATAAAAGAGTTTCTGTATCTTATTACTCATCATTTGAGTCACTTGTTTCCCTTGTTCTTTAATTAACTCCTGTTATTTTACAAAGTGATTTTGTAATGTTTTCACTTAAGAATAGGAAGTGATGGTTTTTGTTCAAACATTTAACTTTTTTTTATTGTTGCTCTTTTTCTCCTTAGGGATGCAGATCTGTTTTTGTTAGACACAAGAAAGGCTCAAGCTTTAGATGTGGGCTGGCTTGTTTTCGACATCACTGTGACCAGCAATCACTGGGTGATTAATCCACAGAACAATTTGGGTTTACAGCTCTGTGCAGAAACAGGAGATGGTAAGCACTGAATTCCATGTACTTTGTGGTTCTGGTTTTGACACATTGAGAGTTACAGGTTTTTATTTTTTGTTGTTCAATTTAACCAATAAGTTTTATACTTAAAATGTGCAAGGTAGTGTATTCCATAAGATAGTGTGCTATATTAATTAGTTAATTGATTTACGAACACTTTTACTCAACACATATTTATTGTCAAGCTCTGTGGCAGGGGTGGAGAGGTAAAGAAAAAGTAGGTACTGTTCCTGCTGTCAAGGAGTTTTTAATCTTGTATTGAAATCCTATATGCAAACAAGGAGAAATAATGTAATATAATAATAATACCAAAAGAAAACTATATACAAAGTGCTATAGACCTATGACTTTCTTGGGGTGGTGGTAACAAATCTATATAATTTGTAAACATGAATTGAATTATACATTAAGTAAGAATGAGTATTACTATGTAAATTACATCTCAAAATCTGACTAAAAATAACAAAGAAATATATATTTTTGAAAGTGCTAGGGAAACAGACAAAAGAGCTACTAATAACACAAGGTGGAAAAGAGATTGGGGATAGAACAAAAGAGTCACAAAATAAACCCACTGAAAATAATACTGTTAGCTCTTAACATATTATAATATTTGGTCAAAGACAGCAGCTCCAGAATCATTTATGGGAGGGGTCTGTAGGAAACCTTCATTTTTAAAAAACCTCAGAAGTTATTCTTATGCTCACAAGTATTCATTGAGCAACTATGTGCTATGTGCTTGGCCAGATGCTACAGATGAAATGGTGAGCAAGTGCAGAGATGGCTTCATTAGGCTTGATGAGGCACAAGGTAGTAACCCCATGATGATATTGTTGAATGTATGTCACTACACAATGAATAGAGTCTGATAGACTTATGAGTATTGAACAGTGAGAGAGTTCAAACTATAATCTTAAAGGTTAGGAAGATGTGATTAGGGAAGAAGGGTAGCCATTTCAGGTAAAGAGAAAAGCATTTACAGGCTGTGGTGAAGAGGGTCCTGGCACATTGGTTAGGGTGCCACGGAAGCCACAGCCAGTTTATTCAGAGTATCGTTGGCCTTTGATTATTCAAAGAGTCAAAAATTTTAAAATTCAAATCTGGATTTCCAGGTTATTTAAAATTATATTTGTCATGGTAGGAGTCTAGAACATAATTTATTTAATGATTTATTAGCTTGATTAGTATATTTTTAAGTAGTAGAAATGTATCAGGTGGGCCTACATCGTGTTCTTGCCCCATACCCTGCAAATGTTAAGGTCAGGCCTAGGGAGGGTTCTCAGTTGGCCAAAAAGTCCATTTAGATTTTTTCCATAAAATAAAATACACATTTTTCATTTTCACCAATAACTTTATTAATTTGGATATTTGAGTACATTGGCTATCTCCCACATGTATTATTTTGATTGTTTTCAGTTGATGATTTGATCGCTATCAACTTCAACTGGTCTATCCTACTGTGGAGCATAGTCCAGTAAGAAATCTCTAGCACAAAACTTCCAAAACCACTTTTGACTTTTGACACGTTCAATCAGTGACACCTTCTTCATACACTACACAAATCTTTTTTTCTGTTTCAGTTGTGTTTTTACCTTTCTTGACATAATAAAGCAAAATATGCAAAAAATGTTGCATATTTTCTTTCATCTTCAATATTCAGATGGCTATACAAAAATCTACAATCTACCAATTTTGAAAAGCTTATGCCAAGTGAAATAAGCCAGGCAGTGAAAGACAAATACTATATGATCTCACCTATAAGTAGAACCTAATCAACAAAACAAACAAGTGAGCAAAATAAAACCAGAGACATGGAAATAAAGAGCAAACTGACAGTGACCGGAGGGGACGGTGGAGGGAGATAACAGGGGAACAAGGGGGAGGCTAGACTTATAGACTTCAAGTCAAGGAACATGTATAAAGGACCCATGGACAAAGACAACGGCGGGGGGGCGGATGGTTTGTGGGAGGTGGGGGAGGAGTAGGCCCAGGGAGAGTAATGGGGGGAAAATGGGGACAACAGTATTTGAACAATAAAAAAGTTAAAAAATGAAGAGGAAAAAATGCATGCTGATATGACAGCTGTCAAATACAATTTAACAAAATTGTTTTGAATCAAGTTAAAGACAACTAAGCACTCCTTTCCCTAAGAGCCATCTTAGGGAAAAAAAACAATAAACTTTTTGACCAACCTAATAGTTTTCAAAGGGATGATAATTAGAGAACATGCCCCATTAAATTTTACTGCTTTTGGTTCTTCACAGAATCAGGCAATAGACACATTAATCGTAAAATCTGTCTCACTCATTTCTCCTTGCCTTGCTTACTGAACTATAGGTAAGCATAAGATGTGTCTGCCTTTGATCTCTTATTTTTAAGGGGTTCATTATTGTAAGCAATAGGATTTCATATGCCATTGTTTTACTTATAAGCAAATTCACAGCCTAAGAATAACAACATAACCAATGTTGTCACTCCAAGTTTTTGTGTATGGAATGAGGTTGACAGCCATAAATTAAATTCCAGAGTTAGTGTAGTGAAGGTTTCATGGGGCTCAGTTTTTGACTGAAAAAAGAGTGTTTTTGCTGAAAGTGTTATAGACAAGTTTCACACCCTCCGCCAACCCAAACTTTCCACAGATTTTAATTACAATGTTGAATTTTTTATAAACAATTTTATATTTTGAATGATAGGTTATTTTTTAGCTGTGGCTTTGAGATTAGTGTTAAGGATTTTCAGAATTCAAGCATTATATATGTGGACTGAGCAAAGCCCATATTTAAATAATCTTTCAAAAATCCTTAGTGTTAAGCTAGTGTACATTTATAGTCAGAAGTGGGACTGGGAATTTGGCAGTGTCAGGGTGAGCCAGTCGTTTCTTCCCTGGTATGTGGCCCAAACAAAAAAAAATAAATTAGTGGTATATGCTTCTCCCAGTCTTCTCCTTGGGGATGTGCTTGAAATGTCGATCTAAACAACTGAACAGATCTATGAAACATGATCAGCCTGTTGCCTTTTAATTCTGTCCCCCACCCATTTGAAAATTCTGAAATTTTTCTTTTGTCTTTTCACTCCTCTTCTATTGTTTCTTTTTCCTTTGCTATCTATACAGTTTAGCTTCTATCTGCTTTCAATTTATCTTCTTCTCTGCCAGAAGTATTTCATATTTTCAGTTTCCCTCCCCCCTTGATTTATTGCTCTTATATTTTAAGCATAAATTTACTTTAAATTACTGATATATTCTGTTTTTAAGGCCCTAAAATAAACCAACATTTCACATGTTTCAAAGGTTCCCAAATTCCTCATTTAAGAATTAGGTTTGATATATACAGCACTTTGCTATTCTTCTTTGTCTCTTCAGTATAGTCTACTATGAAATATTAAATGGTTAAATGTGCTAGACAAGTTGGCTTTTTGCATTTAAGCAATACTTAAAACAGGCTTTAACCAGTGGTAGAGCATACATAGCCTTAACAAAGCAAGTGACCTTCCCAGTGCCTTACTTTTGTTAACAGCAACTCATAGAGAATATACATGTGATGTTTCTCTGTAAATATGGATAACCAGATGCTCCGTTCATTACTACTGCTGATGTTCTCAACATAATATGGTGCTATTGCTTCAAACAGGTCAGACACACCATCTTTTATTTGAAATAATGGATTCTAAATATGTTTACTTCTTAGCAAAAGTAATGAAGTTATAAAAGAATGATAGAAAAATCTGCTTTCAAATTCCTTTGTTGACTATTTTTCATTTATTTGTTTGTTCAACATAAAATTGTTGAGTGCCTGGACATGCAAGACAAAAGTTAAAGGTCACTATAACTTGGGAGACACAGACATATGTAGTTAATCTTGGAAAGAATAAAGTACCATAAATGCTAAAAAATAGTGGTATAATCAAGACACTGTAAGAAAACAGAAAGGACCATGGTTCGGGTGCCATTTAAACTAGGTCAGCTGGGTAAGATTTCAAGAAATGGAGTGAAAGAGGAGGGGGTTGTGGCAGTACATGGAGTGACGGTGAGGCCAAGCAGAGTGAAATCGTTCCTGGGTGAGGAAACAATGTGAGTAAATAGATGGGATGGGAAAATGGTGTAGTATAGTCTGGAAAAATTCAATAGTCCAGAGTTAGCTAGAACCACTTCCATGTGTAAAATATGATTGCAGATGCTATTAGGAAAGTGATTTGGAGGCAAATCATGGAAGGCACATTAAATTTAACTTATGTATAGTATATTCTTGTAGCTTGCTCACACTTCATAAAAGAGCTAGGCTTGCTGCTTTAATCAATCACAGCAACACCATCGTGATTACATGTTGGAATGAATATCAGTTTCATGAGGTCATGGGATGTGTATTTCTTGTTCACAATTACACCCTCAGTGCTTAGTACAATGCAGATTGTAGGTATTAAAAACACGTCTTGAATGATCATTGAATGAGTTTGTGATTTAAAAGGCTCTTTCAAACCACCTGACACTGAACATGTTACTCTTAAAAAGACATTCCATACTGTAAATTTTGGGTGATTATTAACCAAACCAGTTTGGTGTAACACAGGAGAAGAATTTTGCACCGCAAACCACAGTACAGTAGTTAAAATAGTTTCGATCATAAGGTGAGGAGAAATTCACTGATGAATATTATTAAATTTTACTTATCCTGCCTCTGCAAAGAAAAAAAAATCACAGAGGCCTAAATATATTTTGGAAATCAGAAGACTGTTGAAATCAAAAGTAGCATTATGATTTCTCAGAGGACCTGTGGAAAATATGTTAGTTTGTGAAATGTTCTTTTTAGAAATCTGACAAATGAACTGCCATGGGTTTGGCTGGAGAGTTTAAGAATATTCTCCTGATATATTTTTTTCATGCAGAGTAGATTATCCTCTGAGTTTCATAGGTCTGTTTCAGCAAAATAAAGCAATCATAGGAGCAAGTAAACAAGCAAAAAATTGCTGCTTTTTAATGGACAAATATAGAGATTCCAGACAAGTGATTTTATCCAATTGTGCAAAATCAGTTTCAAAGTTCTCAGTCAGTCTCTCATGGTTATTAACAAACCTCAATGATAAAATATATACTCTTTTTAACAGCAAATAAGTATGCTCAAGTCTGTCTTATAATTTATTGTTAGATTTTCAATTGCCTAAATTATAAAAATATATTAATTATATGACTTATTAGGACTTTATGAAAACTGCTATTGAAAATTGGTAAGTGTTAATATTATCCTATACACATACACACACACAAGATTTATTACAGAGTAGTTTGATCTAGGTCAAAGTTGGGGTTTTCATGCTAAACACTGTAATTTTCTAGCATGTGATGCTTTATATAGTTTAACCTTCCAAGTAAATTGATTCTTTTTTCAAACTTGGGTTTATAGAATAATTTAGAGATGGAAAAACAAAGATAGTATTTTTGGGATCATTAGACTGTCTTTTTAAAAAGCCTATGTTTTCAGACATTTTAGGTTTGGCAATACTCAGAATGAATTTTGCCAATGACTTTTTTCCTCCCTATTCAAACCCACTAATATGTCAAGGAAAATTCAATCCGTATGTTTCTGATTCATTTGTATTCAAGTCATCAAAGTGTTGTTTTGTAAAGGTATTGTTTAATGTCCAAGAAACATTGTAAGATTCTTTTTTTAAATAAGACTCTAAAATCCACTTTTCTTCAAACAAACTTGTGGCATAATTTCCAAGCATATAAGGTAAAAATTCAGATTTAAAGTCAGAGATTTCAAAGTTTTACTACATTTTTTTTTGCCAAGTCAAGAAAAAAGAAAGATTTCAGAAATATAACTGTCGAATTAAATTCCATTTTAATGGATGCTTAGCTATAATTTGAATAAATTTATAGTCATTGCTACAGCTAACTTAGAATTTAAAGTTTTGGTAACTCATTTGAATAAGAAGGATAAGTAAACAACTCTATTCTGGAAATAAAATTCTAAGATGAAATCATTAGGAAAGCTAGATTTAAATATTGGCTCATACAAAATATTTCATAGTTTAGCCATAGTATCAATGAAATGAGTGTTATAGTAATTATCTTACAAGGACAGTATAAGGCTGTATTAGATGAAAGGGTCCAGAATACCCTATAATAGGACAGGAATGCAGGTTTTTATGTTCAGTTGTCTACACAGTAGTTCATAGGGGCCTTTTCTTTACTCCAGGTGGCACTCCTTTAACTTGGGGTCAGTTATTTTTTGTAGAAGATTTACATGTGTTTTAAGGAAGTTTTAGGAAAATTCACTAATGATAGTCCACCAAGATAGTCTGCCACGTAAGATTATTGACATATGTTCTTAAATATTGATTTGGTAGCACAGTGTATAGATAGTTACTAATAACTTTGGTTGATGAAATAATTTTTGATAGGAAACTTTAAAATATGTTCTGGTCTAGGGTATGAAGCCAATAGAAATGAATGTTCAGAGATATGTGTCAAGGTTAATTGCTTGCTTATGTTGGTTTTGTATTTGTAGACACCACTGAATATCAAATTATTTGTACTATAGTACTATGGTATTATTAGTAATATGGTACTTTTCTTGAGTCTCAACCATTTTATCCTTAGAAAAAAATAGCGTAGTTATTTTGGAGATAAGTAATTGCATCAAAAATATAAGGGAAACAAGCTTCCTATTACTCAGTAGGGTTATATAGAAGGATAATTACCATCAGGAAAATTTTACAACTCAGAGATGCCTCAATGTAAATTACCAGTAATTGACTAGTAAACCTATTAGCAAAACTTACATATCAACATGACTTCTTACAAAGATTGTAGAATTACAAGCAGTATTTTAATACTCATAGAATACATGGTTAAAGAAACATTAACAGCCTTTAGTAAAGAGTAGTGGTCTGATAGTTCTAATATACATATGTTGTGTTAATATTTATAGAAAAATGCAAAAAAATCCTATTTTATAAATATTTCCCATAAAAGAATCAGAAACTGAAGCTACCTTTGAAATGATTGGAAGTACATCAGAGAAGGTGTCAAGGAAAGAAACCATTGTAATGGTTGTCCTCTTCTTAGACTATAACATCTTTTGGTCATATTTTTCAGACTTTGTAAACAGGTAAATTACATTTTTTTCTCTTGTTAATACACAAGAGTTTTCTCTATTCTGTTTCTTAAAATTTTTTATATTTAAATATATATATCTTTTTATATTTATATATAAATATATATATCAGACCTTTCCTAAAATCTCCAAGAATTTAATCTTCTTTTATTTCCTTATCATTATTACAAAAACTTAAAAGTCTTAACTTTAGTTTTAGTTATCAATACAATGAAATTAAAAGTGGGTATTTTAAAAAATTTTATTACCCAGGGTTTTTCCATGTCATCTACTCTGGGACATAGGACGCTTTTGTTATTGTTGCTCATTCCTAGAAATTGACAACTGCTACATCTACGTTAATAGTAAGGATTGGATTAGTAATTTTTCTACCATCTTGAGGTGTTTTTTATTCCTATTGTTTTTTTACTACTTACAGAGTAATTTAACATACTGATAAAAAAATTTCTTCAAAATTACAGTATTCTGTGATATCTCCTAAGTGTGCTATTGATAAACAAAAGTATTTGGTTAAGTAAGTTTGTTGTGTTATCCTTAGGATCTCTAGGACACTCTTTTTTACCTCAGTAAAAAATTTCCAAGTTAAGTTGTTGTCAGGTGACTATTTATCTGTGTCAAGGGTCAAATGATTAATGTGGCTGGTTAATCTGAATATCAGCTGATACAGTGCTAATAAGTAGCAAAAGAAATTTGGAGATCAAAGGTGATATATTTTTTGTCCTACTGACTATAGTTTTTCATTAATATTTATCTAAGGTTGAGAAAGTTAACCTATATCCACTTACCAGAGGATCTTTTAAACATTTTGAGATTTGATAATATTCTTTTCCCTTATCTGAACTCCATCTTATAAGACAATTAAGTCATTTTTGTTCATTAAAGCATAGGGCTCCCTTTTGCTAAATTTATAGTGATGACAATTGGTTTCAAATAAATAAATGAGAGTCTACATCAGCGAAACTGCAAGGATCACATATTTTGCTAAATGTTCTGGAAGGAAAAAAGGAACATATACTACCATGATTTTCCTAGGTAAATATTAGTATAAAAGAAGTAGTTCTTTATGTACCGTTTAACATTAAGGATAATCAGAGCATACTGGCTTGACTTTTGGGTGAATGGAGAAAGAAGGGGAAGGGTCAAGTCAAGAATATGTATAAGGGACCTGTGGACAAAGACAATGGGGGGGATTGAATTTGGGAGGTAGTGAGAGGGTAAGGCAGGGGAGAGTAATGGGGGGAAATGGACAACTATAATTGAACAACAATAAAAAATAAATAAAAGAATAAATTGTGAGAATAGATAAGGAATATTCATCTTCAAACACTTAACTAAGTAAAATAAATAAGTGAAGCTGTATTTTTTTCAAGCAATCTAGAAACTAAATTAGTGTACAAAACAGGAAGATTTAAAGCACAAAGAAAAAAGTGCCTAAGAATTAGAAATTAATGGCTATGGAGCTGTTTGTATTGTAGAGTGAGTTACACGTGAGTGGAAGCATTCACCATTTATTTGACCTTTTGCCTAGGGATTATTATTATATTGCATGAGATAATTTATCAGGTCATTGTAATTTAGAAACATATACTTACATTTTAATCATTCTACATATATAAATATTATTTTCAGAGCCCTTGGTGAATAGAAATGTACTGTCATAAAGGTGCCTGATAATTAGTTATATTCAAACTCAAACTCAAGATATTATATAAAATCAGAGATGCAGAAACTGGTAAAGGGAAGCAACACATTTCATGCACATTCTTTCAGGATAAGTGTGTGTGTGTGTCAAAAGAGAATATCGAGGCAGAAACACATTCACAAGTTATCACATGAGGAGTCAGATACAAGTTCACTACTGAAAATCTATCACTATTAAGTTTTCCAGAGAGCTCTTATTAAAGCATTAGTGTATTCCCTTTTACTTTTTTCCCTTTTTACTTTAAGTGCCACAGAAATTTTTTAGTATCATAACAAAGCAAAATCAATTTGTTTCCAGAGCATATTACAGTTGCATTTGAAAACGTGAAAACATAAATTAATTTATGACAGTGTATCTGTTTCTAAAATTTTTGGTTTTGGTATGAATCAAGCCATGAAGAGAGTTTTAAAATATAGCTAAATATACATTGGTCATTTTATATGAATGATTAAAAAATGAGAATTTCTTTATTTTTTTTATGTGAAAATGACTAGATGTCTACTGAAAATAAATATGACATAGATTTTCCTTGGTGTCTAAAATCAGTACTTGTTGATTTTCCCAACTCATGTAAGCTGTGACCTATGGGTTTTCTAGCTCATATAATGTCTTAAAGTACATCAAAGAACATAAATTTTCCTGTATGCTTTAGATTTTTTCTATTTCCTGCTGCATAAAGATGAGCAAAATCATCAATATGCCTTTCATGACTAGAGTAACTAAACATAAATATTGAACCACTGCTAAATTTCTACTTTGTTCAACCCAAGATCTTATTAATTCTCTTATCAATCATATAAGATTTTCATAAAATATACTTTATTTTCAAATTCTATCCAAACTTATTTCTGTCTAATTGAAAATCTTTTGTTTATATACCCTGATTTTTATAGTGTTTTTATCAACATTAATTACTCTTCTGTGCTAAAATCTCATTTTTTTTTTCTTTTCCATGATTAAATCCAGGTTTTACTTCCTAGGTACATCTTTAGTTCATTTTAAATAAATATTCAAACCATGTATTTGCTGTGAGGGTCAGTCAAGATAATTTTAATAACTAAAAGAAACGAACATTTCCTGAGACCTTACTAAATGCTAGGCATTTGCTAAGCTCTTTAAATGGAATGTCTACTTTATTTTCATCATTATTCCATATTGTACATGAGTAAACTTAGCCTTAGTTTAAGAATCTTGTCCATGAGTCTAAAAATGATTTGTTTTCAGAGGTCTTAGATGCGGTGACTCTCACAAATTATATGAAGTTTGTGTAAATTCTAAATAAAAATGTTTTTATAATTTCCAAATAAAACAATGCTATTACCAATTACTGTTATGGAACAAAATTAAATTTTATATTGGATATGTTTGGAAGTACCCATGGGCTTTTATATTTTCTGTCTGGAATGTAAATGTGATCTGGCCCAAAAAATGTAATAGCACTTTTATCATATTTTTTGTTTTCCCAATCTAACTACAGACTTCAATAGTTCTCCTAACTCCTTACACAATTAAAGTTAATTTGATAAATTCATGAATTGAAAAGAAGGAAAAGTGACTTTTCTCTTGCCAGGGATTGACTTCAATGTGTAATTAAATTTAGCCAAATTTGATTTCTTTATTTTTAATTTGATAACTAACTTCCCCCTTCCTTTGTGCCCTGTGTTGCTCACTCATGCATTTTGATAGATTCTCCTTTTCTTGTTTTCTCTCCTTCTCTGCTTTGCTCTCCCTTAATCCAATCTCCCCGTCAAGGAATCCTGTATCCCTCTCTCCCCAACTCTTTTCAAGTGTCAGATGTTCAAGTTTGTGATCTAAGCCAGAGTGCCCCAAACTCACCCTGAGTCTAGTCAAGAATGCAGTTTCCAAAAAGTGTATTAGTTTATTATTTTGCAGAAGTCAGTATGAAATCAGTCCTTTCTCTCATCAGAACATCCCTTCTCCCAGCATCAAAGCTGACAGTGAATTGGTATTGTCACAACTTTAAAGAGGTCTTGGACTACCTGAATTTTGTTTTGGGGAGCAAAACATTGGGGGAAATTTTTTAAAAAGAAAAATCTCTGTCAATGAAACACATTTTTAATTTGCAAGCATGCTTAGCTCCCCCTACCCTGCCCCATATAAGCAGAGTTTCATTGGATGAACCAGGAGTGCTTTTCTAAAAAGCTCATATTTTGAACGAAATTGTTTCAGTCTTCAAATTTACATATAGCTCAGTTCTGTTGACAATGAAGCACCATTATTCTGATTTATTGACTGTCCATATTTTTGATATCTACTATTATATTTTCTTGTTATAACTCTGAAATGGGCCTCTCATAGTCTAGTTTGGTCTTGTGTAATAATTTGTAATAAGAAAATAATTTTCCTTTATAAACAGAGGTTGACTATGGAATATATTCAGTAATAACTTGTAAAACTTGAAATTGGTATTTTACCCTGTCCATTTTATACACAATATTTCAAAACTAGGTTTTAAAGGTCATTTCCTTTGTTTTAATTTATAGTATGTTTATATTTGAATGAGAGCTACATGCTATAAACATAATTTGCTTATCCAAATGTTACCATCACAACACAGACATACATAAAAATAGAATTTTGAAATCAATGATTTAAAAGTAAGCAGAGACAAAGAGGAGTTAGTCTTGCTTCAATATCTGGTGCAAGATGTATTTTACCATCTTTTACATTTCCCCTAATGAAAATGGATATGGAAGTGTTTGGCTACATCTGTGTTTCTGTTTTTGATTTTCCCTAATTCAGAACAGCACCAATCTTGCCCAACAAATGCCAATGTCAGGAACATATTCCAGTTTTGTTGTTTGTTATATTCCTCATTCTAGACTCTCATAACCCTGGTTTAACTAATAATCTGAGGGGTAAATATTTTCATGCTTATATCAACTTAAGACCATGAAGATTATGAAATTCTCCTTATTTTTGCCTATACCAGCATTAACTCTGTTTTTCCCATTGTTCTTTCTGCTGTAAGTTTAACTTATTATTGGTACATATTTCTTAAAGACATACTGCAAAACTAACAGCAGCACTGGCTTTGCATCATGAACAGGGAGCATGATGGGAAGAAGAGAGAACCTTTGGTCAGTGTGAGGTATTAGGAGTCTCTGTGGTTCTGTGCTGTGGAGAGTTAAAGTTTGGCACACCTGGTGTAAGCTCACAGGGGATGAAAAAAAGAAAACCGAAACAAAAGCATCTAACAAGCAAGTTCAATAGTATATGTTATAAGTGGTGATCAAAACTTAAAATTAGAGGAAAATTATTTTGATAGGAAAATTATGTATTCTAGCTCCTTAAAAGTAAATGCACATCAATTTCTTTGTATTGTGTCAAGTTTCAATTTGAGTGGAATAGAAACCAGGGAAACCACCTGCCCTTTCATGGCTGGCAAGGAGTATCTGATTTTGAACTTAACAAAACAAACAGCTATAACGCTATTCTTGACAGACACAGTTTGTGGGTCACTGACAGACCTATGAGATGGAGGGCTTTCCTCAAGTCTTAAGGTAAAAAGCAGACCTAAGATGAAAGCATCAGACCTGAACACTCCCTAACAAAGGGAAACACTGTGTATTTAAAGGAATAACAGTACTGTAGGGTTGACAGAGTTGAGTTAAACATCTGACCTTTCTTGAGCTTTTATTCATTTGAAACATAGCCATTGTTTGTTATGAGTAAATTTGATAATGTATGTAAATCAATATACCTAACTTCAATAGATGACAGCTGCTGCTTCTTTCTTAACTTCAGAAGTATTGAATTAGCTAGCCTTCTCAATTCCCAGTTTCTCTGATCCTTTGAAAGGCATGCTTATTATTACTTTCAGGTACCAGCTATAATCAAATGATTTCTCTTTGAAGTAATTTGTCTGATAGATACATGAAAGTTCTAGTTATGTTATGAGATCAGATAATGCCAATGATCCAAGCTTATCCAAAGGTGAACACTCTAGAAATCTAACTATTGTTTTGCATGTGGACAGCTCAGAAGGATGCTCTTGTTCTGGGGGCCACCATGGAATCAAAGTGGTATGAGATCTCACCTTGGGACTGGTCCTTATGTGGGGCAGGCCAGTTTACATTCTTTCCATAACCATAACCAAAGATGTGAGAAGTTGAAGAAAAGTTCTGTTTTTTATCACTCAGAAGAATTTTTTGTGTCCAGTCTTCATATGTATAAGAAATAATTAAGTCCCAAATATCTTAACTCATTTTTTTTTTTAGCAAAAGTAGACACTTATCATGTCATAGACATTAGACATCTCAGTATCAGTTCTTTACTGCAAATTTGGGAAAATACCTCTTACTCTTTTCACTTTTTCTCTTTATTAGGTGTCAAAATAATATATTTCTCTTCCATTTTGATAGTACTAGCCTATTGTAAAGATTCTAGAAGAATAATAGCTTGTGGTCGTGCGTCAAGTTGAAAGGGAAGGTCAAACATTTAGTGAACCATGCTTTTCTGTAGGATAAAAAATCTTTTGCACTATATATTATATAAACTGGTAAAAAATAATGTTTTCTTTAGACATGAATAAATTTCCCAAGCAACTGCATTAAATTCATTTTGAAGACCACTTTCTCCTATTATAGACAAAATGCAGAAAATAAAATTAACTTCACTGCTATGAAACAAATTAACATGAGTTTGAAGTCTAAAATCTTTTCTTTATTGATATATTAACATATAAAATAGTTTTTAAAGGCCCTATTTGTTGATTTCTGCTGAAAATCTTCATCATTATATTCATTTAAATCTCCTATGATTTTAAAGGAAAGAAATATGTGCACTTTTTATTTTAAAAAGTCACATAATGGGGAAAAAACTAAAAAAATTACTTTTCTCATGGTCTTCTGAAAAGAATGTTTCTACTTTCTTAAAATAAATGAGGGCTGTAAGACCAACTGCTGACCAGTCTTTTGGATCATGTGACAGATGCTATCTGTAAAACTCATAGGGCCTCAGGGGAAAGGTGCTTTATATGGAGGGGTAAAAGGTTTACAGTTGTTCCTATAGAAAATAATACAATAATAAATAATATAAGAATAAACTCTGTGTTTTGCATACTCACAACTGTAAACCTACTTTTGTCCCACCCTGTATGAAGAGAAGAGCTATTAAAAAGTAAGTGTTTCCCTGGTCGGTGTGGCTCTGTTGATGGAGCTTTGTACCATAATCCAGAGGTCATAATTTTGATTCCTGTTCAAGGCACATGCCTAGGTTGCCGGTTTGGTCCTTGGTTGGGGCAGGTATGAGAGGCAACTGATCGATGTTTCTCTCTCACATTGATGTTTTTCTCCTTCTCTCTCTCCCTTCTGCTCTCTAAAACCAGTGAACATCTCCTTGGGTAAGGATAAAAAATAAGTAAGAAAATAAGTAATGCTTATGTGAAGGTAAATTGAAATTCTTAGTTTGAGATTCATATTCCACTATCTGAAAATATAGCCCAAGTTACAGTATGCCTCCTCATTTCAAAACGAAGTTCCATGAAAAGAGACTAATTGTTTTCCCTTACCTCAGTCCCACCCTCAGTGCATAAAACATTTGAGTGTTCTGGACAGGTTCCACAAATAGGCTCACAACTCTGGCCCTCCTCTTTTATGGTTCTTAGCTTTTCTTTCCTTGGGCCTTTCCTCGGGCCTTTCCTCCTGGAGTTCCATGAGCTTTGGTTCTCAACTGTTTGTCTTTTCCCCTCATCAATCACGCCATTAGTCAGCATGCTGAGATGTTTCTGACCAAATATCCACTTTTCTAATCCCCACCATGTTTTCAAACTGTAGGGTTTTATAGTCCCATCTGCAAAATTTTTAGAAAGAATTTCATCTTTTAAAACAGTATCTACTTCCTTTGAACTTGTCTATCTCACACACCCCAATCATAGAAGACAATGGATTCCTTCTACTGTCATTTCACCTGGAATTATAACCACATTTCTTATCTGCAGCTAACCCTCAACTCCCATTTTATGTCAGTGCCTCAGGATTCAGTTCCCAGTTGCCCTCTGTGACTTGCACAGCTCCACTGTGTCTTTTCTCCTTTAACATCAGCCACAGAATCTTATCTCCATCCTCATATATTATTACATTTGTTCCTTCTTTTGTTTTGATTCTTTTTAATACTGACAATAGAATTGTAAATATAATTTAATATAAAATAAAGTGGCTATTTTTAATTTACTCTTTTAAATATCACTATAAAGAAGAGAATGAGAAGCTATAGCACAGGCATTGCATGGAGAGTTTGGTTTGTTTGAATCCCAGAATTATAATGAAGAATCACTCAAAAATCTTACTACCTTCTATTCTGTCACTCCAATAAATTTAATTTAAAATATTTCTAAATACCACTTAACTATGAGTTGCCAGGATCACAGAAATAGCTTAAAAGCCAAGACTTTCTTTGTTTTTGCATTTATAAGGCAATGTAAACCATCTTAAAACAAGAAAGTTCTGAGCACAAATGTAAAATTCTGTTTGTGATATTTCAAATCCATGCACTTATAGCTGGTGATAAGTCTATGCTTTTACTATAAAACTAGAAACTATGCTAAGTTTTCATCAAATTATAACAGAGTTGAAATTCAAAGCTAGATTGCAATATGCTTAATTTAAGGTTACACTGAGTTAAAGTATTTATGGAATTTAAGTAAAGAAAATTGTATCTTCTCCACGTTCCTTAATATCTGACTTAAAATGATTTAGTCTACATGCTTGGTAGAGAATTCTGCACATTTAAACCATCTGTTTCTAAAAGGGTTAAAATTCCAGTAGAATTTAGAGTTTAGAAACAATAATTTAAGAGTACCAGAATCAAATTTAATCACAGATTGAACATAAGTAGAGATCAGGAGACTATGTGAATAAGAAACAATGCATTGATTTATTTTCTACAAAATCATTCACAAAAGATGCTGCAAGAATCTCTTCTGAAATGAATGAAATATAATTTGTGCACAAGTTCTATCACAGGTGTTTTGGGTTAAGCAGTCAATTACTGTGGGTTTATAAGAGAAAAAAAACAAACTGGAATTTATGCTTAACATTGTAGAGCAATATGAACGTTTAGACTCTGATAAAGCCTCAGATGAATGTTTTCCAAACTGTATATTCTGGAAGGAAACTAAATGCTCCTATTTGGAACCACTTATCCTTATAACATCAACATGTCTCTAAAGAGCTGTTTTATGTCAGAGTCTCCTTTAATAACCCTGTTTTTAAAGAAATAAACATTTTGAAAGTCACATTTTCCAAAAAGAATGGTCTGAAATACAAAACCAGTGAGTTTGGGATGGACCTTTGGTTGGCCAGCTTACCTTCTCTGTGACTTTAAATGTGAAATGGTATGTTCTAAGGCAGATGTGAATACAATTCCCTGACCCCGGTGCCTCAACAAAGTTATAAGGGTCAGAGTGACAGATTCAAGCAGATCCACAGTCTTGAATCCCCAGCTTCAGTTATGACAGAATTTAGTGGGTATGGGCCCCAGCATCACATACTTCCCTCTTGATTGCTATATGAGGACAATAATTGTTTCTTTTTAGAAGGTATCATCCTAGCCCTGTCTTCATTCACTCTGTAGCTAATAAAACTGAGAAATTATAAGACCAAATATTTGCTGTTCAAATTGTTTCTCTTCCCTTGGTACTCATATGATCATTCTGAGAGAAAGTAAGATGGCCAAGATATGAATAGTTCTAAAAGTTTTTTACATGCGAAGATTTAATGAGTACTCTTTGTATAAATGCAAAAGACCAATACTGCTGCCAATACCAAACTTTGGAATTTCACTTTTACCCCTCTCATTTTATAATCCAAAAATTCTATGATATACAAACCTGGGATAGTTGGACACAGACAATGTTTCTTTGGGTCTAGCTGTCTTCAGTGAAATCACTGGATTTCTGATATATTCTTCAGAGAACCTTTCCCATCTCCTCCCTCCTCCTATTTGTGTGGGAGACCCTGAGTGTTCCTCCTATTTAAGCTTGAACAACTCCCAGCAAACAAATTCTTCTCCTGCTCTTGTTATCACCCTACCCATTGAACAGATCACCTCCCTTTCATCTGCTTAGTGTATGGCATTAAGTCATGGATATAATGCAAGAGAAGTGTCTTCTTGATCAAACAGCCACTTCATGCCTTCACTGGCACTGTCTCACTTTGGTACAGTTATTGGTACACCTTAAAAGTCCCAATGTTCTGCTCACCTTTGAACTGCTGCCACTCTCTGAAGCTCATGCTAATGTTGACTACAGTGTAGGAGATAAACTTAGACCCACATTCTGTCATCCTGTGCCCATGTGGAGATGCTGGCATGCCTCTCTTCTGACACAGGGAGAACCTGTGTTTCACCACTTGTGTCACATTATTAACCACACTCCAAAGTGGTGATGTCTTGCCTCCCCAGTATTTTACAGGGACTTTCAGTAAAAGCAGTTCTATTAGGTTTTCTTGAATTCTCTTGTTTTTTTTAGGAGTTAGTCATGCAAACTTATTGAAGCTGCACAGGATGGATCTCTGACTTACAGACATAAAACCACTGCTTCCTTATACTCACTGGGACATTGTTCTGAATCAGTGAATTAAGGATTCACCTTTTCCTTAGGATGACTCTCCCATGAGGTTACTCCATCCTCATCCAAATATTTGCCTAGTGAATTATGCCTACCAGTGTGCTGGCTATGCCTAGATATGTCTGAATCCTAAGGTGACTAAGCTTGGGATCAAGCTGATGTTCTTACTACCCTTTTAATTCAATACTCTTTTCCTATTTCATCCCATTTTTATTTTCACTGTATATTCAATGTTTAATCTTTGTATATTATCTATTATCATTCTATATATTTTAAACCAGACACCATAAATAAGGATCAGCTTGTAAAAGTAAATGCATGGTGATAACATACCTCCATATAGTTTTCCTAGATCAGAATGTTTAAAGTAGTCTCCTTTACTTATGTCTGCAATATCTGAAACATACAGTATATTTAATAATAAAATTCAACATGTTCAACTACATTTGATAAAAGATTCATTATTTTTAATACCTGTGATAGAGTCTGGATTCCCATTAGCACTTCTAACAAAGCAACTGTTCAGCCATTTAAAAGGTTGAGTCTATATAATCAATGTAGGTATATTGTGTCTGAAGGGGCAGGTCAAATAGTTAAGCTATGGTGTAGCTCAAGACCAAGAGTAACTGAGCAAGCATTAACTTATGGAATCTTAATAGTCACCTCATTGCTGAAGTAAAAAGGAAACCGAGAGGAAACTTAATAATATCAAAAGTTATTTTAAAGGGAGTTCACATTGGTGTGAAGGGTACTTTGCTTCACACACAATATCCACCTTTGTAAAGCCAACGAAACCCCTATTTGTAACATACACACATCTTTACAGTTTTTAGAACATAAATCTTTAGAGCAGTATTACATCTCTACAGATAAAAATTAAAATATTGAAAGTCTGTAGAATAATAAAAGAAACCCTCTAGAAAACCAAAGGAAACTTGGAACTTTGTGTTAAGTGCTTATTTAACTATAAAAGGGTCTGTGTGTGTTGTAATGAATGGAAAACCGATTTTACTGCATTCCATTTGTGAACATCTTGCAGCAACCTATTTCGGTATTAGAAAGATCATATATTAAAAATGATTTCTGCAGTCATCAATGTATACAAGTAAAAATTTAGTTTCTGTTAAATTAACACTTCATTAAAAAATCAAAATAAAAGCTCAACAAATACTTTTTATGTTGTACTCCAAGACAGGGAAAGAAATCAGAAATTTGAAGAACAGATTGCCAGTTATTCTATTCCATAACAGTTAAGTTTCTCAGTTCTTTTTTTTTTCTTTTGCTGAGCTCTCTGTCACTGGAAACATCTTAAACCAATTTCAAGTGCTACACCTGAATAAACATGTTGTAAAAGTGTTTATGTATTGAAGTGGGTCAGTTCAAGGTATGGTATTTGGCTGGAACTTCTAATTTCTCTTTTTACAGCAAAAGGGCTGCCAGAAGGAGGAAGTCTGAGCTGAATTAATACATTTGTTACAGTGGAAGTAGAATGGAAACTGCTCTGACCACAAATCAAACTGCCTCTTTCATTTATGCCAGTGATAGAGTTTTTCTAAGAAATATAGACTCTGGCATAAAGCCACTGTAAGTTTGCATTTAAAAGAGAAACCTATATGCTTATTTGTTTAAGGTTTACTGCTTTGATTATTTGTAAGTTCTTTCTTTGGTAGGACTGCGTGTAGTGGCATTTGTGAGGTGGAATGCCATTTTAATATTGGTAGGAACCAAACAGGTTTTGCCAATATGTTGTAGAATACTTGTTGAGGATCCTGATGCTGCTGGATTGGTGAACACTTCTTTTTTTTTTTTTAATCAATACCTCCACATTTAAAGGACCTCTGTGTCCGTCCCAACAGCTGCACAGCCTCATATGACACGGTCTCATTTTCTGATGGTAGAAGGTCTCTGCACAATACAAGTATACACAAAAGTGTTTATGCTGCCAAAATAAATTTTGTTAAGAGTGAGAGTTTACTTGCTAAAATGCCATTGATTCAATTTCAGGGACTTGTTTTCCTTTTCTGTCTTCTAAGGTAGGTCAGACCTTATAATGGACTGAAGTTGCTCCACAGTCTTTACTGAATAAATATTTTAAGAAAACATGCACATCCCCTATGGGATGAAACAGAGTCAATCATGCACATATTCCAAACCACATTATTTATCACTCCTCAAATATTGCTAATTTCTGTATGTCGAGTAGAAAATTTGCATGAGTTTTGAGTAATTTTCAACTAAATTTACAACTTAATATTACAGAGTTCATTCTCTTCGGGTGATTTTAATAGAACTAGATATCAGCTAATGGTTTTCTTCATATATATTATAGTATTAATATACATTATATATTTATATTATATATATTTTTAGTGATTACTTTAAACTAGAGAGGACAACAAGAGTGAGTTGTAAGAGGAGGAAATAATAATAATAATATGTAACTCCTATTTATAGAATCAAATAACTCACATAAATCAATAAAATGCCTAGCACACGCACAAAAAGTGCTCCAACACATTTCGCATTATTATAAATATCATTACTAGCCCAATGGGAGAGGTTCTTTATTAAGATCTACTTCTAGTCCCTAAGCCACCTTGCCTTCTAACTCAGTCCTGTACAGGCCCTTCTTCTCTGATTCCCAGCCACACCAGTTGGCTCAGAAAGGTCTGCGGTGTAGGCTGGTTGAGAGATGAAGGTCAGTCTCCAAGCCCACCTGGCATTTTTCTTCTTTCTGAAAGTCTCCAGCCTTGGTTTGCTTCTTCTGAAATCCTTTCAGTAAACATTCAGTTGTGTCAAAACTCTGAAGGGGAAATTCTGAAATGTTCATGTTTACTTCAAATCATTTCACATTAAGAAAACACTGGCACTTAAAACAGGCTCCATCCTCAGCAGGGGCTTCTGAAATGACCTTTGAAGAGCTTGAAGTAGAGCACAGCTTTGTAAAATCTGCTGGGCACAGGCCAGAGGTGATGGGGGGAGGCCATCAGCACTAACTAATGCTTGAAAGCTTGAAAGAAGCTGGAGAAAGTAGAAACATCCAACCAGCCACTCAGTTTTTATCACTTAGAGGAAAATTATAGGGAGTTTAATGCAGAAGAGCCCATAGCTAATATTTTGAAATTGTTACTTAATGTGGATATTTCCAGGCTGATGGTAGTCAAGCCTTCCCATGGATAGCATTGCCGACTTCCAGATCTGAGAATATCTGATAGTGGAGGCAGCCCGAGGGTGTTCTGTGGTGAAAGAATGATGCAAAATGAAAATCCAAGCGTGGATAATTGTCTGTAATAGTAAACTCCAAATGTTTATAAGACTATTTGGCCTGCAAAGAAAACATTCTGATAATGTTTTTAAACTTTTTTTTCAAAGTACCCTCAGAATTCATTCATATCAGGTAAACATTATCTTTTTTTTTTAATAAACCAAGTGCTTGTATTTCTGTTCTAGGACGCAGTATCAACGTTAAATCTGCTGGTCTTGTGGGGAGACACGGGCCTCAGTCAAAGCAACCATTCATGGTAGCTTTCTTTAAGGCAAGTGAGGTACTTCTTCGATCAGTGAGAGCAGCCAACAAACGAAAGAACCAAAACCGCAGTAAATCCAGCTCTCATCAGGACTCCTCCAGAATGTCCAGTGTTGGAGGTAAGTTAAAGCTGGAGCAGAAGTTGTACATGGAGAGTTATGGGGTCACATGTTGCAAATCAAGTAGCCACAATAAATTCACCCTCTGGATATACCTTTATTTGGTTTATTAAATCATGCAGCAATGTTTCTAGCATCCCCAGAATGTTTCATCAGTGAATCACTCAGTAATTCATTTTAAAATAAGTATGGCTTGCCTTCATATGTTGAAAGATTCAGTTCAAATTAAAATCAAGCTGGCAGTAATAAAATTATGAAATGGCTACATCAACAAAGTCTAGCCAAAGCTGAATTGCACAACTTGCTGAGCTGACTTCCCCAGAGCCTCTCAAGTATGGATAGGTAACCAGGTAAGTTCAACACAAAAATAACTCTTTTGTACTTAAAACAATGCATGTGAATAGGCAGCCTAAATGTTTCTGACATTAGAAGCAGAAATTAAGATAATGTTTATATTTCCATGAATTATTTAGAATGCTATTATCTAGATAATCTGCTTTAAGTGTGTGTAGGTACACACACACGTATAAAGTCTAACAATGAAATATTACAAATGCACAACTGACCCCAATGAGTTTGCAATTTAATCCATTAATTGGTAAGGAGATAAAAGCACAGTTGATCTAATCATGTCTAACTGCCAAAATATGAAATGATTTCATCATATTATTTATGCCAATAAATGCCTTGTTTAGTCCAGGCTACAGATAGCTTTTCCTAAGCTGTTTTTAGATAAAAAAATGATGGCTATTTTATTCCAAGAAATTATCTTTATCAATAAAAAATAAGTCTATTTGAAGGGGAAAACTTACCCTGGAACATCTCAACTTAGTTAAACATGCTGGTTCATTTGTAAAATGTGTATTCTTCTATGTTAATGGTCCCCACATGTGAGGCACAACAGATGAGCTGGCAAATAAAATGGACATAATCCCTGCACACGTTTTTTTCAGCAAATTAGAATGCTTCACTCATTCAAAAAGACACATGCAGACAGTGTTTGCCATGACTCCTGAAATCTTCATTTTTTTCTCTTGAGTCATTTGAAACTGATAACTCATATAAGAACACATAAATTGTTTGTTTGTTTTTTAAATCTGGGACTTTCAACAAAAATACTAAGTGGGATTCATTGCAAACTTCCTAAAGTATGGGCACCAGGAGAATCATGTTAGAAATAAATCAATTGGGTGATTTAACAACAGAAGCAGATGGAAGATTTCTGTATGAAAATACATTATACTGAATTATAGAGTGATGTATTAATTTTCCAACAAATAAGTTTGACCATCTTTTTCACTTGAAAATAAAGCATGTTAGTAGTGCCTTATTACCAAGCTATTTTATGAAGATCTTCACAAGATCTTTATATTTAGTTTGGCAAAAATTGTAATTGGTTAATATGAAAGATGGAGAAAAATAACTTTCTAAGACCTTTCCTTCCTTATAAATACTAGCCTGTCAAAGTTGTATATTTTTCTTTTCATGTAGAATGGTCTGAAATTGGTTGAAATGTTTTTAATTTAATGTAGCAGACTGCATTAAGAAAAAGGTTTGTTAAACCTTGAATAGAATAGTAAATATTTTTTTGAGGAAATTATAAAGGGAAAAGTGTAAGTTGCATACTTATTATTAGAGCTCAGAACGACTCCGGCAGAGGCGTTCTGGAGACTGGACCCATCAAAGTCCTTTTCCCTGTTGGTGGACTCTGTTTATCTTCTCTTTCTGACCACAAGTAACAAATGTACTTCTATAACTAGAGATGAATAAAACATATGGAGCAGAAATCACGTAACTTTTCACCAGTTTCCTAACACCATTTAGAGTACAAAATTATTCTAATATAGACCAATATTTTCTTTTTAAAAAGTTTGTCATTGGCAACCATTTCTGTGAAATATGTGGTAGATGGTTTTGGAGCGAGTTCATATTTTGATAATAAAAAGGAAGAAAGTAGCTGGTTTGTGTCTATGAGACTTAACCTTTCAATAGGTAGTAATCAAGCAGACGGGGAAAAAGTCTCATAGAATTTGGCCTAAAAGACAGGGCTTTAAGGAAAGGGAATGCTAATATAAACACAAAATTTGATACTTCAGAGATTTGAAATGCCAGCAAAATTTTAAAATTACCCAAATATAAATAATAAATGCTGTAACAGTACTGGGCTTTTACAATAAAATACTGTGCAAAGACTCCAAGGCTAAGAAAAGAGGGAGGACTGAGTTTTAGTAGAAGTTTGCCTGATTGCTTTTTTTTTTTTTTTTGCAAATCAAATAATCAAATACTGAAAGTCTGAATTACTGTAGTGGAATTAAAACTCGGGTTATTCTTTCTGTCTTTACTCCATTTCTTCCCTATTTCAAAGATTCCTGCCTTCCAACTGCTCAATACCTCCTTATTCTTTTGTACTCCTACGGGACAGCCTAGAACTATGTCTAGCATAAAACAGAAAGCCCCAAAGTACTTATTATTCAAGTTAATGTGTTGACCAAATGGACAAAACTAACCTCTTCTTTTAGGTGAATATACACTGAACAACAGCTCCCAGGTTTTGTGTAGAAACGGTCCTTCTTTGTTCCTCTCAGTTTTTTGGCAAGAAGATTGAGCAGACGTGTTATGGGAGAAATAGCCTTTTTCATGATGAGGCAGCAATGGATATTTATTTGAATTTGGGTGTTGGGGGGAAATGGAAGCTATAGCTAAATTTTAGGTCGGCCACTCTGTAAGATACAAAGGCATTGGGATGACAAAATTGGAAAGAACCTACTGAGAGAAAGATGCTATCCTATATTGTTGCCGATAAGGATAGAGTGTTAAGAATTTTGAAAAATAAAAGGGCAAATGGTAAGTCCAGGTTCACTGCAGAATTGCTTGGAAAGATTACAGATCATGTGCTCCAAAATAGAGAACTTTGAAGGCAAATACAGTTTTTGGTGGCCCTGCTGGAAACCATGGTGATTTCTTAGCACAAATCTTTCAAAAGTCACTAAAATGAAAATTTTGGCACTTATTCTCAACTCCAATAGGCACTATCTCTTGCCTAATAGATAAAATGTAAAGTAATGCCTCTTGGACAAAAATATTAATCAAAACCAGAAAGAAGAATTGGAATTAATTATTTAGAATGTTTTATAGCATATAATTAATATAAATTTTTATTATTTAAAAATAGTCAAGTCATAAATAAGGCTCAAGTTTTCCGTGATCACTTAATCCTTTTGAGATAGGTCACCCTGACATGGATATCAGCAGGGTACGTGTCCTTCCAAAACTTTTCTTCCATACGTAGTCCCATTTGGAGAATAGACTGTTATTATGGGTTTTTAACTACACAATTGATAAAATTTATGTATTTTTAAAGACTTTTAAGAGAAGTTTTAGGTTCATACCGGGATTGAGGGAAGTTACAGATTTCCTATGTGCTCCTTGTCCCCACTCGCGCATACCCTTCCCTGTTGTCAGCATCACACACCAGAGTGGCACATTTGTTACCAAAGGTGCACCCTATTGACACATCATAATCCCCCAAAGTCTTTAGTTTTCCTTAGGGTTCATTCCTGGTGTTGTACATTCAGTAGGTTTGGACAGTGTATTATGATGTATATCCATTGCTATACTGTCATAGGGAGTGTTTTCACTGACTGAAGAATCCTCTGCCCTCTGTATGTTTATCCCTACCTCCAGCAACCACCAGTCTTTTCATTGTCTCTGTGGTTTTGCCTTGTTCAGAATGCCATATACACTTGGTTTTGTCTATTTTTTAAACAAAAGATCTCCACCATCTTTCAAATTGGTGACCTCACTCTTGGTGACCTCTGATGCAAAATAGTGCTTACATCAGAGTTTATTTAATCATACCACCTTTAAAAGATTTTTGATTGTTTCTAAATCAGGGCTGTCAAAATCAATGTTGCAATGAAACTCCTGCAAAGCTGCACAACATGATAATATTTCTAATCTGTATGATTCTTACAGTAATTTAGACTAAATGCTTATATCTGTACCTTGAGTCATGAAAAATTTTGGAAACCCCTCCTAAAACAAACAATTATTTTAATGCTTAAAATATCTAACTCACTGTGTCTATCTACCGATCTATCTATAGTTATCACGCACATATCATTGCATTATTTAATGTTGGGCCCACTACTTACTAATTATATAATCCTGGACAAGATATGTCACCTCTCTGCCTCTGATTCTTCATAGATAAAGTGAGAATGTTAATAGTATCTGACCCATAGGGTAATATTGTATGAGTTCAGATGATTAAATGAATTAATATGTACTAAGAACTAAGAACCATGGTATACTACATGTTTATTATAGGGTTAACCATTATCATTGTTACATATGGGTTCATTTTTCAGAACTGATACATAAAGAACTCAGATTCTGCTCTGGCTGGTGTAGCTCAGTGAATTGAGCGTGGATCTGTGAACCAAAGGGTTGCTGGTTTGATTCCCAATGAGGACACATGCCTGGGTTGTGGGCCAGGTCCCCAATTAGGGGGCGCATGAGAGGCAACGATAGAGGGATGTTTCTCTCCCTCTATTTTTCCCTCCCTTCCTCTCTCTCTAAAAATGAATAAAAATCTAAGAAAAAAACCTTAAAAAAAGAACTCAGATTCTTTTTTTTTACTTTCTTTATTTTTTATGTTTTATTTTTAGTTGTTTATTCTATTACAGTTGTCCCAATTTCTTTCTCTTTCCCTTTTTTCCCCATCCACCCAGACCACCTCTCTTGCCCACAGTCAGTTCCTCTCCACTGCCCATGTCCATAAGTCGTTCATACGTGTTCTTTGACTAGTCCCTGCCCCCCTTTCCACTATTCACCCTTTTTCTTCTCCCTTCCCCCCTCCTACAGCTATCAGTCTGTTGTGTGTTTCCATGTCTTTGGTTCTATTTTTTTTCATTAGTTTATTTTATTCAATAGATTCCAGTTATAAGTGAGGTCATATGGTATTTGTCTTTCACTGACTGGCTTATTTCAATAAGCATAATAGTCTCCAGTTCTATCCATGCTATCACAAAAGGTAGGATGACTTCACAGGTGAATTTTACCAAACATTCAAAGAACTAATGTCTGTCTTTCTCAAGCTATTCCAAAAAATTCAAGATGAGGGAAGACTCCCAAGCTCTTTTTACAAGGCCAGTATTATCCTAATTCCAAAACCAGGTAAAGACACAACAAAGAAATAAATTTACAGGCCAATATTTCTGATGAATATAGATACTAAAATGCTCAAGAACTCTGATCCTTAAATTAGAGAAAACTAGACGTTCCTTCTCTCCCTCTCTCTCTAATAAGTATCCATCCCTTGTCCCTTAATAGGATTTCTTGGCCTTTGAGAATTCTGCAGCAAGAGAGATTTTAGAATCTTTAACCTAATTTGGCCAATCTATCTGAGCAATTAGTTATATAATATTTTAAAAAATTGTCAATAGATATTAATGTATTGCTTCTATTATCACATTTCTGTCTAAAATTAATCCATAGAAAGGATATAACTACATGATTTATTATATAATAATATTCATTCAATATTAAATAAGCACACATTATGGTGACAAGCCCAGTATTAACTATACATTAATAAAAGATGGATAGCCCCAGCTTGTATGGCTCAGTGGATTGAGTGCCAGCCTACAAACCAAAGGGTCACTGGTTTGATCCCTGATCAGAGCACATGCCTGGGTTGGGGGCTAGGTCCCCTGTTGGGGGCACATGAGAGACAACCACACATTGATGTTTCTCTCCTTCTATTTCTCCCTCCTTTACCCTCTCTCTAAAAATAAATGAGTAAAATATTTTAAAAGAAATATGGACAGCATAAGAACCTTCCTTCTTAAAAAGCACTGTCACATACAGTGGAAAAGACATGCATATTTGTAATTATTAAAAAATTCTATTCAAGTAGGTATGAGATAGTGTGAAGTGTATAAGTTTAGAGAACCTAAGCAAGTGCTACCCTATAGCCCAGAAGACTCCATGAGGCACTTATATGAGAATAGACATTTTCCAGAAATGGAACAGTGGATGAAGCCATTTCAGACTGATATGCACAGTTATAGAGCCAAATACCAGTGTCAGGTGGCTATGTGATTATTACCATGTGAGAGGAGTGTGATATCAGTGAGAAAATTATGAAGAAAGCAAGTTATGAAAAGTAGGTATGTGATGATAAGGAGCTATGGTGTCCTCATAAAGGCAATTAAAAACAGAGAGTCATAGCAAGATACACATTTTTAAATTTGGCATCAGAATGAAGGATGAAATGCCAGGAGAGGAAAGTGAAACCCCAAATATGATTAGGGGCCTAGTCCAACACCCCAAGCAATAAAGATTACAGATTGGAGAGAGTGAAAGTGGAAACCGAAACATGTGCAATGAGGCCAGTTGGGGCTGGGTGAAAACGGGTCTCTGGAGATGGGAGTTTCCAGAATAAGTGGAAGGTGCAGAAACAAATGTAGATATGAGCCTAAATTGTTAGATGAAGCATAGGACTTGATAGTGCCATAGGAGATAAAGAAAGAAAAAAATCAAGGGTAGAGCCTTCAGAGGGAACATCAGCACTTCAAGTATAAAATAAGGAGAAAGCAATTCTATGAAAGAGACCAATGATTGTCAGAGATGTAGGAGAGAAGAGATAAAGTATTACCTGACATTAAGTTACCAGACGAGGATGTTGAAGGAGATAACCAAGTGTGTAAAGGACTTCCAACAGGTTAACTAGCCTAGAAATGGGTCAGTTTAGTGAGGCTTTGTGGACCAACTTAATGAAGGATATAAGGAAGAAAGAAAGAAAATCAAAAAACTTAACTGAATTTTCTGGCTTGGGCCTCTAGATTTGGTGATCCTGTTAATCAAAATAGTCAACATTGAAGAAGTGAAGTCAGAAATAAAAATAGTGAGTTGGAGGCATCTGGGAAACTCGTGTTTAGAGATATCTGGAAGGCAGTCTAAAACTCAGGTTTGTGGACAGGTTTTTGTGTCAGTGAGCTCTAAAGTGAGAAGGTTGAATCACCTACTGAGATGCTTTGCTAAGCAGAGTTAAGCAAACACATGAGAGTTATTATTTTGTGTTGTCTGTTCTGCATCACACATTCATACAGAGAAAAACAGTTATTCCTTCACAAATAAATAACACTAATTCCTCCTGGGTTGTGCATATATACAGTCAAATAAGGAGCTCACTGGATTTTGAAATCCCTCATCTTGGTGTGGGGGGGATTGGTACTGTTTGAGGTTTATCATGAATTTCTCTATCCCCAAGGCCAAATCAAAATGTGCTGTTTCTGCTGCTTTACCTTTTCTTGTATCTTCATTCATTTGTCATTTCCACTTTCTATAAATTAATTAAAATCCTGATGCTGTAGGTACTGATTTTTTTTAATGCCATTCTCCTTTTGGGAACTGAGCATTGGAATGCTAATATCTTGTCTTTTACTTTGAAACACAATATCTCATATTTGGCTTAAGCTGTTGTGCTTAAATGTTAAATTCTATTTTGGATATTTTTCTGTTTTTTTTTTTTACATATTTATCTATATTTCATCTATTAGAGAAGCTAATGCTACATTTTAAAGAAAAGAAACCCGTACTGGTACATAGAGTTTTTTGGATTTGATTTTCTTTTGTACCCTTCATAGCTGCACTAGCCTCTGTTTATATATTTGGTTGCTTTTTTTTTTAGGTATGAGTAGGCAGACCATTGAAGCTTTGTGTAGATCTCAGGATTTTTTTTTATCCACTTTAAATCTCCATGTATTTTATTTTGTTTTTTTGTAATGATTTTTTCTAGGACAAAATATTTTTTAAAAATCAAACTAAGAAAAAATTTGAATTTTTACTCATTTCAGAAACTAACTAAAGAAATTGCCATAAAGTATTTAACAGTGCTTCCAATGTTTTGGCACTGACTTCCCAATATTATTACCATAAAGACAAAACAGAGAAATGATGTATTTATGATAGCTGCATTGTGGTTGAGGAATGTTAGCAAATTTTTCTAGTTTTGGCTGTGGCACCAGAATGTTTTTGCAATTTCTGGCACAACTCTTCATTTGTGGGCAGGTTCATCAACAGTAGCATTTTGTCCATTTTATTTTAATATCTGAAGGGCTGCCAATCAATATTTTTTAAAGATATAAATCTCATTTCCCTCCCTTCCTCCCACAGTTTATTCAGCCAACCATTTATAGTAAACCTAGCAGCAGACTTTGCTGGTTTGGGTACAACCTTTACTTCACTCAGTATCCATTAATTTTTATTTCTGACAGAACAAGCATATGGTCCTAACGCTCTATGAAATCAGACTCTTGGAACCAGGTTCTGTTATAAATTTCATTGCTCGTTACTTTATGCGATGTTACATTATATACATCACTTAGCCGGCATGAAAAGCTGCATAGATGGAACAGATATATTTTGACATTTAAGTTTTACTTTCTTTTTTTTATAAACATGGAATTCAAATAACCACATGCATAGCTTATGGTTTTTCACATGTACTTGTGTGTGTTATTGGCTACAATGTCTTTATTCATATTCAATGTTGTTAATTAATATAAGGATAAAAGAATATTTTCTTTATTGTCTAACACAAAGTTGGCAAAATAAGGCCTGAGAGCCAAATTCAGCCCATTGCCTGTTTTTGTACAGCCCAATTGCTAAGAACATTTTTTATATTTTAGATGGTTGAAAAAGACTCAGAAGAAGAAGAATACTTTTTTCACCTAGAATTGATATAAAATTCAAATTTTAGTGTATATAAGTGAAGCTTTTTTGGAATATAGCCATATCCATGCATTTACATATTGACTATGGGTCGGATTTTCATGTTGTAGCAGCAATGTTAAGTTGCAGCAAGGGAAGGGCCCCCACTGCTTAAAATACTATCTTTTTAAAGAAAATGTTTCCTGTCTAATGCAGAGCTGATTTTCTTTTATGCTAAATATCAATAAATTTATACAATCAAACTAATACCATAACTAATTTTTCCCTAAAAATAATATAGGGAACTTACCTATTTCACGTCATTGTACGTGGTGTTATAATACACTCGTCCATTGCCTAAAGGAAGTTAACATGGACTATTCCGATTAAGGGAGAAGTTTATTCAAAGAATAAGAGTGCTGAGTTTCAAATAAATTCTTTTTTTCTCCATCTTTCATCACTATCAACATATTTAATTTGTTTAATGAAGGTAATTGTGCAGTAGGAATACCTATTAACTAGAAAGCAAGGTGTCTTTAGGCTCAAAAATTAATCATTGTTTTATTTTATAAACTAACGTTAAATAAATAATGAGTTGAAGTAACTGTGAAAAGCAGATGACAGAGCCCACTAAGACAAGTTCCTGGGACCTTTGATGTGCCTACATTTTCTTTAGAGGCTGAGGATAATTAAACTGAAAGGGGATATCTTATCAGAGACTGCTCTGCATAGTAAACAGATACATTGATTTTCCAGAGATGACTGTCAGAGTAAACATAACATTGATTTCTAGGAGGAAAACTTAGCCGTTATCTTGGAAGATAAATTATTTTGCTGGCTCCTTTACCCTAAATGCTTCCCTATTTCATATTTCATATTGGAAATAATCAAAATGGGCTAGCTTTTAAAATACTGGTAGTATAAAGTGTGAACAAATTTTAAGACAACATAAAAAACCCATGGACACAGACAACAGAATGGTGATGGCCAGAGGAAAGGGGGATCTGGGGATGGGAGGAGGGGCCACAGGGAGGAAAAGGGGGACATCTGTAATAGTGTCAACAATAAAAATAAAGGGGAAAATGGGGAAAAAAGACAATATAGAAAGATTTTCTGAGAAGTTCTCTGTTGCTTCAATATTTCATTTTATTCCAAAAGCAAGATTAGGGCTCTCCATGTAGCCTTAAATATATTAAATAATTATAAAAAGTTAAGGGTTTTTAAGGTTATAGTCCAAAATATGTAATGGAAATAGTGTATTTTTTTGCTTCAAATTATTTGTGGAACACTCTAATTAATGCCTCAAATATTTATTGAGTACTTCCTGTGTGCCAGGTACTGTTCCTGACACTTGAGATTCACCAATGAACTGAACAAAACCAAATGAGGATTTTTGCCCTTGTGGAGTTGACAGTCTAGTAGGATGAAATAGACAAGAACCAAAGTACATAGTAAGAGTGAATGACATAGCATGTTAAAGAGGATAAATGAAATGGAAAGAATTTTGAGCAGAGGGAGGGAAGATCAGGAATGTCTAGGTGGTTTACGGTACTCAGTGAAGCCCTCATTGACAATATGATACTTAAGTGAAGAGTTGAACAAGCTGTAGGTATTACTATATAGATATCCAAGGGTAGAGCATTTCAGAGAGAAAGGACAGTGAGAGCGAAGGCCCTAAGATGAGGGAAGGCTAACATGTGTGAAACAGCAAGGAGGTGCCATGGCCAGAGTGGAGTGGAGAGGAGAAGGAAATGAGTCAGAGAAGTAACGGAGCCAAATCACAAAGTCTTATAAGCCACTGTGCGGATATTTCATTCTCATGGTTATGGGGAACCATTATGGGACTTTTTGCTAGGGAATGATATAATTCAGTTGACTTATTAAATGGTCTGCTTGGCTGCTTTGTTGTAGGGGAGCCAGGGCAGAAGCAGGGAAAATATTAATGAGGATATTGCAATAATTCAGGTGAGAAAGGATGGTGGCTTGCACAAGTACCCGTCATCAAGGTGGTGGGAATGGTGGATTTTGGATGTATTTGAAGGTAAAATGTGTAGGATTTCCTGAAATATTATATGTGGGAGAGAAAAAAGGAGTATTTTTTTTTACTTCAATATTTTTTGGTTTTGTAAAAAAAAATATTACACCTTTACTGCTATCAGTCAAGAATGGAGAGGTGGCACAGGTTTTGGGAGGACAACCTAAAGGTCAACTTTGGGTATCCTGAGTTTAAAATATTTATTAAAATAAAATCAATTCCGTATGATCCCAAGTGGTACTTTCCCCATGACTTCCTCAGGGACAATGTTAAAGAATATTGTATAAATATTTAATATGTGTAAATATATTGAGTGCCACTATGGTGTGTACAAATCAATGAATGAGCATTTATTGAGCACCTACTATTCAGTAAGTGGCAGGCATTAGGCTGCACACCATACATAGAGGGAGGTCTAACCAAACCCTTATTAGAACCCCAAAAGGTACATGGTATTGTTCACATTTACAGAAGAAACTCAGGACAGATGACCTACCTGAAGTTCACGTGGTTAGTAAGTTGCTCTAGCTTTAAGACTCAAACTCATTATTTCACAACTTTAAATATAGCCTCTTTTTAAATAGTGACTTTACAATAGAAACATGATTAGTATACTCAATAAGCTTCCATTTGTTTAAAATCTGATTTTTATCTTCAGATTATAATACAA
The DNA here is from genome assembly GCF_004126475.2 of Phyllostomus discolor. Taxonomy (NCBI): domain Eukaryota; kingdom Metazoa; phylum Chordata; class Mammalia; order Chiroptera; family Phyllostomidae; genus Phyllostomus; species Phyllostomus discolor. Next base: position 126,815,485 of record NC_040906.2, on the reverse strand, counting down.
GTGAACAAAAACAAGCCTGTAAAAAGCATGAACTCTATGTGAGTTTCCGGGATCTCGGATGGCAGGTAAGAATGATCCAACAATTCAGGTGCTTCCATTCAGCTTTATAATAATAATTCCTGACTATTAAATATATGTATTATGCACAATATTTTTATTTATTCATTATTCTTTCACTATTGAAGGATAACAGTGAAATTATTAGTTTCACATAATTATTAGTTTTTACAGTAAAAAGAAAAACTATTGAAGAACAAATGATATTTATAGTATTTAAAAAACAAAAAAGGTACTATTGTCTAAATATTTCAAACTTTTAATTCAAAAACTATTTTTTCAGATTACCTCAAGCAATTTCCTCTGCCACCAATTTTCCCAAACTATCAGCCTAAGAAATAGAATTCTCAATTATACTGTCTCTGTCATAAAAAAAATCAGACAATCATTTTTTGTTCCTGAACTTAAAACTTTTAACTCTCTTTTACATTTGCTTCATAAACATATGATCAGCTTCACAAACAGGGTGAAAACCTCTGGAACACTAAGTGAGAGACTACAAACCAGTCTTTATAATAATCACTTAAACTGAAGTTTTTAGAATATATTGTCCTATTACAATGATTTTCAGAATATGGCCTATTTAATTGAGAAGTAATATTATAATGGAAACATTTTCAAATTTTACATTTGAGCCAAGTTTTGCCTCCCTGGAAAAAATTAGGGCAGTTATTACATATGGCAATTTTTTAGCTTCCTAAAAATTTTAATGTACAATTTTGAGGAATTTTCTCCAATTCATTTCTTCTAAAGAGACTATAAAGTTGATTCATGGATGAAAAGAAAAACAGTACAAGGAACAAATAAATATTCAAGCTTTAGGAGGTTGATAAGCTTCTGAAACCAGGAATGAGTTATTAAGAAGTAATGAGAATTATCTCAAGTTTATACTTTTTTTTTCTGGTTCACTTGAACTTTCCAGAGTTTATCATTTCCTGTTTAAAGAATATTTAGAATGCTATTTTATGATTATGGTTTTATTCATGAATGCATGGGTTTATACATACTATGAATATTGTACATAGCAATCTCCTGGGAGAAATTACAGAGGATATTTTCTTGTGAAAATATTTATATTTTTTTGGTAAACTTCAATGTAGAAATAAATCAAGGGCTTGGAGGAGGCTATCCTTTTAGACTAATCGTTGGACCAAGAAGAGAAAGAAATCTATCAAAATTTATATCTGTTTGAGGATTTTTAAAAACTATTTTTTGATGATACTTTTTTCTTTTTTTGTGTGTGTGCATTTTAGGACTGGATTATAGCACCAGAAGGATATGCTGCATTTTATTGTGATGGAGAATGTTCTTTTCCACTCAATGCCCATATGAATGCCACCAACCATGCCATAGTTCAAACTCTGGTATGCTTTGTTTTTGTAGGATAGAAACTGGTTTAAAATGAAAGACTCATGTAAAGTTATTTTAAAGAAAAGTATCCATTTACAGTTATCAATGCATTATTTTTTCTTCTCAAACTCCTTTGGCACTTTTTACACATTATTGGTATAGTCAGAAAATTTAGGCTGGTTTAAAGAATGATCCTGATTCCAGATTGGGGAAGGACTCAACTAGGAAAGTTGGGGTAATCACATGATGTGGTCATTCTGCCCCAATTTCTTCACTGTGCAGCATGACTAACCACACAGATTCCCAGTGACTGTTCTTAACTTAGCAATTCATTTGTAATCATTGCAAAAACATTTAATAATAGCTGTAGTGAATTTCATCTGAGGGTTCTTATTCTAATTATTTAAAGATAATCCACAACACACTGTGACATTATGGAAATTCTTAATGTAGAATATAAGTAGAAGGCACATTTCTATTTCTTGACACTTTTTTTGTGTAATCCTTAAAGCAGAAATTAATCTTCCTTTTTCTTCCTATCTGGACTCAGGAATTCAGTAGTGATTTAATCTGTAGTAACCTAGGCTTATTTTTGTGAAAAGATAATGAAATGTTGATTTCATGGTCTCTAAATGGTTGCACTATATTTAGTGAGCTCATGAAATCTCTTGCGAGTCTGACGTACCTGCCTTATGGTGTGTGACTTACTGATGTGGTGGAGGGACAACCTCTGGTGCACTAAGTGAGAGACTCCTAGAAGGTGCAATAGGCTATGTGATAAAACTCCAAATTAATGTTTTAATTAATATGAAAATTCTTTGTAGTTAGTAGAGAAGGAAAGGAACAAATTATTTTAGTCTCCAGATGTAATGATAGAAATGGGGTTATTTGGTAGATGGCAGTAAGAGAGCAGTAGCTATTGGGGAAAAAATCTGTCTCTGTGGATGAGGCTTGTTTATGACCAAAAAAAAAAAGATTAACTATTAGATTTTGTCAGGAGTTAGTTCTTCGGGAAGTTACTTTTCTTTTCATAATTAATTTAAAATTTAAACCTGATGAAAAGAGAATCTGAGTTTCCTTCTGAATGAGGAATGGTATATATACACAGATTAAATTTTTGAATGCCAATGTTTTGCTGGTGTCTTCACTGACTTCATAGACACCACAGACTAGAGAGATACCGAAGATACATCTATGACAACTAGTACATGGCACTGCCAAAAATTTTGGAAAAAAGCTGTGGTTTCACAGAAACAGAGAGAGATAAACCACATATGTATTTTGAAACGTAGTCCTTTATAAATTTTCTTCTTTTTCTGATTCTTAACTAATAAGATTGCTTACTTCCTTGCCATATACCAAGTATAGAGAAAATTCCTGGAGGAATTTTTAAGGTGTGATAGGTCTTTGCCTTTGCTATCGGTAAAGATAAGTACTTCATGGTACAGAATAACATTTCTGTACCATGTTATTGGGGAGTAGGCATGTTCTGTAAGGATGGGTGCTTGTACATTCATACTTCCACTAGTAAAAGAAAGATCTCTGTGAAGTCTAGCTTTTTATCCACATCTTGAAAATCCTCATTGACTGAAAGCTGATTGTGTTGTGAGAATGCTGCTGTTTCACATCTTGAGAGGACAGCCATGGTACATCACTGTCTCTCTGTGATGTCACTGAGCAACAGCCGCTATCAGCTCACAAAAAAAAAAAAGCTACTTAATTTCTCAGAAACTTCTTTGCCTCTTTTTTACTGCCATTCCAATGACACAGAAAGTAGACATTTGCTTCCTGAGATATGTATATAGTGTATCAATGTTTCCCTCAGGCTCAGTAATGCTTAATTATTGGACAAAAACAAAACTATAAACACTACCTTTTCTCTTCTTTTTCTTTTTTTTAATTAATATACAATTACATATTGTCAGCTTTTAGGGCTATAATCTAGAAGGCAGTGTTGAAAAACAAACATTTAAAAAAATCTGACATGCACTTGGAACAAGACCCTGCTCTGCATCACTGTCCTGGGATGTGGGACATAAGTCACCACAAAACTCGAAGCACACACGGGAAGTCTGATTTTTTTCCTGGCATTCTGTGCTCTCTGTGTTTGTTCTCTGAAGGATGTGAAACAAGCAGACAGGCATGTTTGTTGTTAAAAGAGAGCATGTTTGTGACTAATATTTTTGAGAAACCATTCAAGAACGGTCTATTTTTTTTTTTTTTTGTAGCAACTACTTCGTAAGGCAGCCAAGCTCTGTTGAAATGAGGTTATCAGCCATGCATGTGTGTGCTAAGGAAGACAAAACTGATGAGGGACACACGCTACATCTGAAATTTGTAGAAACTATCCAACTTTTAGCTTTGTGAGGCCTTAGGAAATTTCAAGTTCATGTTAGATCACCTCATTTTTCCTGCTGTTTCTGTCCACATTCAGGGCTCTTATATCATTTCAGCCAAGACATTGTACAGCCAAACTCTAAGAGGCTACATTTGCTTTTTGTGGATCCCTTAGGACTCATCAGTGGGACTTCCCATAAACTCCTCTGAGGGAAGAACAAGGGTAGATGGGTAGGAACGGGGAACCGGGTTCTGGCTCCTTGCTCAAACCACAGGCAGACTGCCAGTCTGATCAGAATGAGAATAAACCCCTTTCTTAAGCATTGCACTTTCCATGTGCAGCCACCTTTTTTTAGGCTTTTGGAGGAGGTGGGTATTCAATTTGTAAAATTTCTATGCTCTTTACTTCTGATTTAGCTTAGCCTGCTTCTCAGAGTTTGTCTAGAGAAGAAAGAAACTAAGAGGATATTAAACTCTGGCCAATCTGCTACAAAATTCTGTGGAGATACTCATGAACCAGTAATAACTTAGTAAAAGAACATTTCTTTATGGTAGTAAATTAAAAAAATTGTGGAGAAGAGTTGAAACCATGGTTTTAAAGCAAGTATTAGAAGATACCTGGAGTTTATTTTGCTGTGATATTTAAACTTCCTTTACCACGGAAAATTAAGTGTTGGCATAAATTCTATGACTTATTGTTTAATTACCCCTTGAAAAATAATTTGTAAACCCAAATCTTTCTACAGTCCAATTGTGTGGCTTTACTGATTTGCATTTATAACTTCTGTATTTCTCATGAAGTAAACAGACATTGTTTTAACCAAAAGCAACTTAGTACTAGTTGCCATGTTCTTTTTCCCAGGAAAATTTCCACTACTTTTTACATAGAGGAAATTTTCCTTACTTGTTTGAACATTTTTCAAGCCTCTGGCACATAATTAGAACTACTGGTTTGATTCTAGGTATCAATGCGTAAGAATACATCCTTTACTACCAGTTCCCCAGCCCACCCCAGCTATTGAACACAAAGAGGAGAATAGTAGCTGAAAGGTGGGCCTGATTGCGAGGGATAAGGCAAGCATATTATTTTAAAGCTGCAGACAAAATATCTATGCTATTTCTTTAAAACACAAAACAATTTTTCTTTCCCAGGTTCATCTGATGTTTCCTGACCATGTACCAAAGCCTTGCTGTGCTCCAACCAAACTAAACGCCATCTCTGTGCTGTATTTTGATGACAGCTCCAACGTCATTTTGAAAAAATACAGAAATATGGTAGTGCGCTCTTGTGGCTGCCACTAATGTTAAATAATAACGGGAATAAGAAAAAGATCTGTTCTTAGGTTTACAGATACAATAAAAAGTATACTGTCAGACAAAAGGAGAATTTTGTAAAATTAGTCTGGCTCATTTCATCTCTCTACCTATGTACAATATTATGTATATAGTTACTTTTATTTATTTAAAGGTATATATTCTCCTTTGTGAATGCCTTATCATTAAAATCTATTTTATAGGTCACTACATTATACAATAGATTACCCAGTCTAACTTTCAATGGGATATGCTAAGTCCAATTCAATTCCATTTCAACATTTTTTTCTAATACAACTTTTATAGGACTTTGGAATTAGAACTCATTTGACTGTTAAATAATTTTGAAGTAAATTGAATGAATTTGGTTATGTTGAACAAATGAAAACTACAATCGGATATTTATAGAAATCAAACTTTAAAACTAACCCAAACAAAAATGCTTAAACATCTTTTTTTCAGTTTCTGCTTCATTAGATAAAGTGAAATGTTGAACTGGATTTGAAAAAATAAATGGTAGGCAGAACACAGAACCTGAAAGATTGCACATGATTGTTATAACTGTTGCTTTCACAGAATCAGTCTAGCTGTAGGAGCACATTCCTTTTTGGCTGGTGAATTGTAGATTTTGCAAAGAGCTCAAAGTTTCAGGAACTCTGTAGAGACAGGCTTGAGTCTGTGTCCATAACTTTCCAAGTTAATACTAAAAAAATTGCAGTACAACCTTCTTACCTCAAATAAATCATGTCTGCCTACTATCTAGAACACTGCTGCTGCAGATTTTTTTTTCCTGATTTAACAGGAGTCCAAAATAAAGAAAAATTTACACGTGCTCCATTCCGCTCCCCACAGACAAGAGTCACTGCATGCATAAAATATCCTGGAGCAAGATGCCGACAGAGCCATTTTCTTTAGCTCTCCTTTACAACTGAGTCCACTGATTGATGTGATTCAAGGGATTTTATTTAGAGTAAAAGCACTGAAATTAAACTGGGGGAAATTACCAAAAATCCCAGAATGGCTTTGACAGAATTGCCCTTTTGAAAGAACAGCTGAAATCCATTTTTCATATCTTTGAGAATGAGCTCAATGAAAACCTTATTTTGTAAAGGGATTTTGTAAACCCTCCTCCAAGCACAAATAATTCCAAATGGAAAGGTTCTGTTGTGTATATGTGCATGTGTGTTCTTCCCTCTGAAATTAATTTATTTTCTCTCTCCATTTCTCTCTCTGCCTTCTAAGGCTTTTCGTTAACACACACTGATTTCTTAAAGAATGCCATTTAGATGAATAACTTGTTATTTATGGTGGCTCCATGGTTATGCCTATTTATGGTTCATCTGTGGGGGGGAACTCCCCCAAAACCAGAATTATCTTCTGAAGGGTGGGCCCCTTGTAGTACAGCTTCCACCGCTAGGTGAGCTAAAAACCCATCTGCATCAGTGTACCAGCTGCTGTTGTTGTGAGAGGCTGCATTTGGCCTCTGCAAATTTTTTTTGAAGACTCTTTCAACATGTTTGCTCGTCTCATGGTGGGTAATTTAGGAGCGCACCTGCCCACACTTCACTGAGTGTTCAGCAGTTTTTGACCAAAAACAGCATGACCCCTGTGCCCTACCCTCCCTATTCACTCAATCTTGCCCCAGGAAACATTTTTTGTTGTTTGTTTCCCTGGATGAAAAAAGTTCTCAAAATAAACATTTTTGCCAATGTGGAAGAGGTGAAACAAAAAAAGAGCAGAAGTACAAAAAGGCATCAAAATCAAGGAGTTCAAAAGTTGTTTTGAGCAGTGGAAAAAATGTCTTGATGGGTGTCTTGCATCAAATGGAGAGTTCTTTGAAAATGACTAAAGTTTAAACATGTGAGAATAAATATACAACGTTTTATAAATAAATTCTGAGTTTTTTGGGTCCCCCCTTGTAGAATATTCATAAAGCACCATTTGTTACTCACCCTTTTGGATCTTTCAAATAAACATAGAAATAACTTCAAATGTTATGGTTTTGTTTGTAATTCAGGTATGTTACAATGTTATTTTAAAATACAGTTTATCTTAAAGATTTGATAATAAGTATATTGGGGTACATTAAGTAATATATTTTTGAATTAATGGCATACCATTGTAAGAATAAGAAATGAAAGTCTATTATATTATTCTTTAAATGTGCTGTTTAAATATATTTCTATATTTTAAAATATATTAAACTTGTAATGCTAGTTTCCATTGTGCTTCTTGATTTGACTCTTTATTTAAGAGTGATATAACATGTATGTCATAAAATTGAGACCATAAGAACATCAAAAATACAAATATAAAAATTATGTGGATTACATGATTCTTTATGTTGTTTTTAATTGCCAAAACTAGTTTTTGTGTAATAAATAACTCACTACTAAATAAGCATAGCAAAAATTGATGAATTAATTTTTTTCTTAATCTGTTCAAACAACAAAGAAATATTTTAAAGAGTAAAAATGATGAGAATGGAAAAATATCTTACTTGTTCTATTTAATTTAAGAAGGGAGATTATTGACATTGGTATTTTTATGTTTTTCAAATTATGTATATATGTGGATATACACATTTTCAGTCATATATTCTCAAATAACTGTTGTGGTAATTTCTTAGTTTTACTTTGGTTGTGCTCAAGCTATTAATAGAAATCAGAATAAATTGGCCTATTTTATTAGGATCCAATGTACTTGAGTCTTTTCAGGTAGTTATATATTGATTTGTTTGTTCCATGTTTGCTTCTAATTTTTATGCTTTACATATTTTTGCTTTATAATGTGTCCCTAATCCTTTTTGAAAATAGAAAGGCATAAATCACAAATACTCAAATTCTTTAAAACTGAGGCAAAAATGAATGTCTACATTGAACTAAAGAAATAAAAACAGGAGAAAGAACATTCAAACATATTTTTTCTCATTTTATAATTCCTGCAACACCATCATCGAATCTGAGCCAGAGTCTAATGGCTACTATACAGTCTGGCAACTACCATCTCCCCAGACACTTACAATGAATAATTAGCTAGTGCTGCAGCTACCTTAAAGGCAGAAGGAATCCTCCTTTCCAGACACAAGTCATTGTCTCATAACCACTTAGTCAAGTGCTCAATCTATCATCCAATTTCCATCTCGGATTACCTCCTTGTCTATGTTTTCTCTTCACATGCATTTTTTTTGGCTTCAAATTTTTAAAGTTATAAGTGAAGATGGCTTTGCCAATGAAGCATATTCATTGCTTAGTATACATCTATACATCTGTATTTTATCAAGTTTGGTTAAGATCATAACTGAAGGGAAGGTAGGAAAATAGATGCCAGAATTTATTCTTATTTAGGCATAAAAGTGACACTGTATCCAACTTAGCAATTTAAAAAGAGCAAAAGTTCTGCAAAAATTACTTCCAAGTCAATTGTAATATTTGTTAAAGGATTTTTGAAAAATGGGAATTTCAAAGACAGGAGAAACCAGATGAGATATAGCCATTAAAAATGACAAAGAAATGTTTGGCATTTAAAAACTTGCACCTTAACCTTTGCATCTTAGTTTCAATTTGACAGAGGCAGGTAACCTCAAAGCTAGCTAGTCTCAAATTGAATGCATTGAATATGTACACAAAGGGGAATGGATGGGTTGATAGCCTCAGATTTTGCGATCTACAGATAGGAAGATGAGAGAGGTAACACTATATAAGCAGCCTTGAGATTTAATCAGTCTTGAAATAGTACCAAAACTGATGGTGTAGTCAGGTGTGAATACCACTACCTGGTGAAATAGAATAGAACCTACTTAAAAAGCTGGGCAGTGTTTATTTTTCTGCATGTACCTATAGAAAAAGTCCAAACAGGAAAATAATTCTCTACCTTGAACCACAAGGCAATTAAGATGTCTTAGACTATATGTTTTTATATTCTCTTTAATGAAATGCACACACACACACACACACACACACACACACATATATATATATATATATGGAGCATAAATGATATATTTTATGTGTTTTAAAGATGAGAGCACTGAAACATGAATATGAAACAGGATGGGGAAAACAGGTTTATAGTTGTGATGATGGGAGACATAGAGTTTATTCTTGTATTCATATTTATTAATCATTGTATAATATTCCTTATGAACAACTGTAAACCTTGTTTTGCCTCATCCTGTATTTTAAATGAACCATTAGAACCTCTGAGAAGGAAAAATGTAATACTTAATTTGAAATTCATTGGATGTGTTAAATAGTAGCTTGGATGTTACTAATGAAAAAAATGCTGAGCTGCAAGATAGATATGAAAAAATTATCCAAAAGGTAGGATTGAGAAAGATAGACTGATGCAAAGTCTAAAAGAACTTGATGTACATGGGGACAGAAAGGAGCTCATAACGCCCATTTAATCAGTATTGCAGAAGATTAGGAACCATTTGGGGGCTAACAGCTAACATCTCTATCAAAGCTGACTTCTCAAAGTGAAAATCAGTCAACAAGTAATTACTACCTTCAAATTGCTAAGGAAAAATAACTGTCAATTAGAATTCTGTATCCAGCAAAACTATGTTAAAAATTTGAGCAAAATAAAAACATTCTCAGGAAAACAAAACTGATAAAAAATTTACCATCAAGAGCTAAGCCATAGGTATGGTTCCACCTCAGGAAGGAAGAAAATTATCTCCAAAAGGAAAAATGATACAAAAATGATGAACAAGGTAAGTGAAGGGTAGACATAAATAATGTCTAACAATTATTTAACAAGCAAGTAAGAGATAGCATTAAATAGGGTTAAATATAGTAAAACTCAGAACTATAGAATGTATATGTCATACAACTATAGAATGTATGATGGAAGATGGATGGTTAAAATATAGGTTTTGCATTTCATTTGATGACAATGATTACATTAGACTCATTGACCTCAGAACACAAAATAGTATGTATATTTTAAACCAGAATTGACAAAGTATTTCCGTCAAAGATATGATAGCAAATATTTTAGGCTCTGTGCTTCTGACATAACTACTCAACTCTGCTGCCGTAGTGTGAAAGCAGCCACACACAAGATGTACACTGATATGAAAAGCTGTGTTCCAGTAAAACCTTATTTACAAAAACTGCTGGTGGGTGGGATATGGCCCATGGGTTCTAGTGTGCTGATTCATTTCCTAAACCAGTAAAGAGAATAATTGAAACGTGGTAAAGTGCAATCAATTCAACAAGGCACAAAAATGTAAAGGGATAAAAGAAACATAACAAAGGAGAAATATTACCTATAATAATTTATATAAAATTAAATCCAGACATTGTCATTTAACATTAAAAGTAAATTAACTGAAAAGATCACTGTTTCTTGATGGGGTTTAAAATAATAATTATGAGGTACATTCTGTTCAAAAGAGGAACACCTGAACCCAAAGACATAGGCAGGTTGAAAGTAAAATGAAGGTAAAATATATACCAGAACAATACCTATCATAGGGAAACTGGATTAATCATATTAACAAAGTGTATTTGCATTTTAATACACAATAGTCATTATGAAAGAAATGAGAATCAAAATACATCAATAACAGTTTTAATCACTTCTCATTTCTAAGCTTATGTAAGGCATAGTATTCTATGTCTGAGAACTCTATAAAGTAAAAATCGTTAAAACTACAAGGTGAAATTAAAAGTGCACCATTTCAGTGAGCAGTTTTAGCAAACTTCTCTCATTCACTGATAGAGTAAGAGAAAAAAAGATCCGTGAGGATAGACAAGTTATTTGAAAAAATTTTAATACGCTTACATTGTAAGGTGAAGAAATCCCACCATGTTCACTCATTTTTTAATTCCTTGAAAATCATTGTGTTCTCAGAGTTGTTCTCTAAGTGACATGGAAATAAATAGAAATAACTTACTTTATTATTTTAGTAGAAAAGAAAGAGTGAACAAAAAAACAAATACTGTCAAAATCAAGACAGGAAGGAGACTAAATTTTATCTTTCACTTTTAGGGCATTTAATCGTATTTTATCAAGGCTCCCCTCTCACAAGTTTTATCTTTTTTTGTTTGAAACATATTCCTGGGTGGAGGTGGCCAAAAGGTAAGTGGGGAAATGGGGACACCTGTAAAAGTGTCAACAATAAATTTAAAAAAACAAAGAAGCATACTCCTTTGTTTCTTCTTTTTGCTTGATTCTCTGTGTTGGTGTCTATGTGTTGGATAAAGCAGCCACCTCTGCCAGTCTTGAAGGGTTGGCCTTGTGTACAGGAACCTTAATGCTCAACATTGCCCCAGTTCTTGGATGTTCTCAAATCTTTGTAATTGTCTAAGCAATCTATTTTATTTTTCATAGCTCCCAGGAGTTGAGGGTGTGCCAAGACCCAAAAATGAGGATTTCAGTCAGCACCTAGATTCAGGCTGGTTGGAAGCTAGAGCATCATTGGAAGCTAGAGCATCAGGCAGCAGCTTTTAAAGAATGCAAATGTGTACAGTCCTCTGGTGCTCCAAGTCTAAACACCCCACTGGCCACAAGACCAGGTGGTGTGGTGTCCTCTGACAGCAGCTGCAAAAATCAGAGCACCAGACAAGATTATAAGCTCCTTTCTGGAAGATCCTGACAGCAGGAAGGAGGCAGGAAAGCACAAAGATTAGGCTCCTGTAAGTGTGCTACAGTAGCACCCTGCTCCTTAGGTCAAAGCTCCTTGGACAAGGTATAGGCTTCGTTCACAGAAAGACTGAGGGTTTGTTTTCGTCTGTGGTCTGTGCAGTGCTCTGCAGTGATAGGCTGCTAAAACCAGTTTCTCCAACTGTTCCAGTCCCCGGGCCTCGAGAGAGAGTGATCACGGGGAGTCCCCTGGGAGGCAGGCCGAAAAAACCGGATCACCTGACATGAAAACCGGGCCAGCAGAAGAGCATGGAGATTCCTCCCTGGGCGACACTGGCCCTCCAGAGAGCGCAGTGATGGCGCCCCAGGCTTGAGCACAGCGGGCGGGAGTGCAATGGGTGGCATCTGCTGAAAAAGGCAGAAACAATTACAAATGGATAAAAAACAGGAGAAGAAAAAAATATAAACATACCCCCCCCCCCCCGACTTTAGGAAAGCAAGGGAGAGGAGGGAAATGGCAGCTACCAGCCCATGTAGAATATCCCAGCAGCCTCTGCCCCTCAGACCGACACTGGAAAGGAGTGAATGAGTTTCTTTCAGGTGAGGTCAGCCTGCTCTTCTGACAGCTGCGCCTGTGCTGGGCCCTGGGGCAGGTAAGTCTATGAATGTCCTTGAAGAATTGTTCCTCATCTTGTCACAGCCCTCGGTCTCCTGGGTACCAGCCCCACAGATTTTCAAAGCCAGCTGTTTGGGGGCTCCTCTCTCCGGTGTCCAACGCGGGAACCCTTTGTTCCTCAGGGAGGTGCTGGGGGTTTCTAGTTCCCGCCTGATAGGTGGTCCCTGCATTGGGCGTAGGCCTATGTTGCGATTGTGTCTCAGCCTTCCCTGCTGTTGGATGTGGTTTTCTTCTCCTTTGCCGAATGTGAAGGGGTCAGCCAGTTTTTAGGGTTTTTTTCCAGCTAGAGGAAATTGTTCCATATATACCTGTAGTTTCAGTGTGCCTCTGGGAGGAACTGAGGTCAAGGTCATCCTAGTCAACATCTTGAATTGGCACCTGTAGGGCACACAAACCCGGATAAAACAAGGAGCAGAATCTGGAGCCCACAGGATGATTCAGTACTTCTAGGCTATTAGAGGGGAAAAAGGCCCCCTTAGACGTGGAAAGTAATGCCTCATTTGTTTGGGGGCAATACACAGAATTGAACACAGAGACAGAAGGAGTGATTTATGTAGCTATCTGTGGGAAGAGCATTCCTAAGAAAGCAGCAATTGCCAAACTGTGGTTGGCATTTCTCAGACATAGCAAAGAAGCAAGTGAGAGTGTTGGGGAGAGAGGAGGGACCCGAGTTCGAGCTGGTAGCAGGAAGTTGGATGATGTTGGGTCTTAAAGGCCACTGTAAGGACTTTAAATTTTACCCAGATACGCAAAGCCACTAGGAGGCTTTGAGTGGAAGAGGTCATGGTCATTTTGTTTAAAAGGAACAGTGCTCTCCTCTTGTGAGGAGAGCACTGGGTAGGACAGCCAGAGCAGAAGCAGAGAGGGCAGTTTAGGGGATTTTGGAAAAATCCTGCCCTAGACAGCATGGTAGTTTGACTTAGTGTGGTAATTGTAGAAGTGGTGAGAATTTATTAAAATCCGATCATGTTTGAAAGGTAGAGTTGATAGGATTTGGTAATGGGAGGTAAGAGAAGAGTGAACTGAGAATGGTTCCCACTACTATGACCAGAAGAAATGGAAGGAAGGCATAAATGTTTGCTGAGTTCCAGCATAAGGCAGGGAGGGATTGCTTCACGAAGTTGAGAATTTGATTTGGGGCATGTTAACTTCTGAGTGAGATGTCCAGAAAGTGGCTTGAAATACAAATCCTTAGATTAATGGAGCGGTCTTGGTCAGAGATACAAATCTGTAAATCATTAGCATATGATGGCATTTAAAGCCATGTAATCAATAAAATCACCACTATTGCTAGGTACAAGGTACTAGCAATAAGTGAGAACCCTTCTCCAGCTGTTGTTACCCACAGCCTGATCATGCCCCATCATGGGAAACAGGTGTGTACCTGAAGACCATCACCTTAGCTCTGCCTCACTCTGCCACAGGACACTATGAAACAGGTTATCCCTGTTCACTGAGAAAAGTCAGTTGCAACTCTCTATAAGTTTTGCAGAAAATAAAATGTTTTAACAGGTATAAGTTTACTAAACATCTTCATATATTTTGTAAATCATTCTTGCTATGCATTTTAAATAGTCCAAAGAGCTTTAGTGAAGCAAACATTGCAATGAGACAAAAAGATGGGTGAAGCTGAATATCTGAGAACATGTATAAAATAAACACTGCATGCAAATGAGTTCTTTATAAGACAAAAACAATACATTATTTTCCATTAATTCTATATATGTAATGAGGGGAGAGCTTTAATGGTAGTAAAAAAGGTTTAGGAGAGACAAAATGAAGGCATGTCTGCATTAAAATACTACTGAACATTAAGATGGCTCTCTAAGAAAAAATTTTGAAAAACCCTTCCATAGAAGTGCTATTGCTTTTTGATCTTCCCTATTTTTTAACATTGACAGGGTACAATTCTGTCTTTAATTTGTTGTAGTAGTACTAGTGTAACTATTGTATAGATAGACATTATATTTATTGGGTTAAGGTGTTTTATTTATCATTATACTTATTAATGTAATAGTAATAACCATAGAATGTAAGAATTTTTTCTTCTCATATTTTTCTTTAATCTGTTTGGTCACTTTTATTTCAATTTTACTAGCTTTAAATTTCAGTGCCTCAAATTTTGTCTCTAGAGCCTGAAGAAGTCTTTTAAGTATGCTCTGTATTTTATCTGTTTTATTATTCAAGGTTTCTGACAGCCCTCTTAGGGAGCGGTGTATCCTCGATGATATTGTGGGAGTTGGTTTGGAAGAGTTGAGCCAAGTATCTTGAATGTTTAAGTAGGAGGAACAGTTTGAAGTCTGTTTTCTTACTTTTTCTTTTAAGCATCTCTTTTAAGCATTTCTTTGAGTGACAAAAATAATCATAATAGAATGGCAAATGTTTAATCTGTTTTGAAATAAGAATTTCAAACCAGTTTACTATAATATTACCTGTGGAAAAAGCTGCATAAATTAACACGTGCCATTCTCTGTTGTCTAAGATAAGTAGCTTTCCTTGATGAAGATTTTGAGTTCCTACTTATTAACTGACTTTATATGAGCCACACTCTGAGGTTAAGAAGACAGAAAATAAAATACAACAATGGATAAAAAAAGGTATAGGAACACCACAATTGAAAAATGAGTAAAAATTTGAACAGGCACTTCTTGAAAAAAAAGGAGTAAAGGACATGTAAATATAAAACAATGTCCAACCTCACTAACATTTATGAGAGAGCAAATAAAGACCACAATAAGATAACATTTCACACCAGCTTGATAAGTAGTTTTTACAGACTGCTTCAGCATTGACTTTTGGAGAGAAGATGGATTATTATGCTGCTAATGGTAGTATAATTGGTAAAATAATTTTGGAAACAATTGAGCATAATCATGTAAATAACATTCAATACTCTACCACCTAATGAATCCTCTTCTAAATATTTACCACAAAAACATTTGTGGAGGTCTGAACAAAGAAATTATACAAGAAGGTTTATGACAAAAGTGTTCGTTTTAGCAAATTAATGAACAAGTGAATATATATGTGTATATATATATATATATATATATGATATGTTAAAACTAAAAAGCCAGACATGACACAAGTGTTCATCTACACAGGAAATGGACAAATATTTCATATCATGTAAAAGTGAAAATATATAGGCCACAGCTCTATGGTTAAATCTCACAACATAATGTTGAAAAAATAAAGTATATCATAGAAGATTACATATAGTATAATGTAATTTTTATAAATATCAAAATAAAGCAATACTAAATAATATGTTCTTATATATGTACATTAAAAATAGCAAGGTAAAGATTTTGAAAATTTATAATTCAAGATAATGGTTATCCCATAGGAATGGGAAAATAATCATTTTAATTGAGGAGGGGGCTATTTACCATGCTATTTTTTTAAAATTTTATTTATTTATTTTGAGAGAGAGAGAGAGAGACATCCATGTGCAGTTGCTGGGGGCTGTGGCCTGCAACCCAGGCATGTGCCCTGACTGGGAATCAAACCCACAATACTTTGGTTCACAGCCCACGCTCAATCCACTGAGCTATGCCAGCCAGGCACCATGCTATTATTTTTTATGGGTGATAATAAAAATGGTGGTTTATTAAAATTTTTAAGAATGTGTCTCTGCTTTTGCTGTATAAGATAATACCCTTACATCTTAGTGGGCTAACATTTTATTAACTGACAATCCTGTGGGTCAGCCTTTTGGACTTGGCTCACCTATATCTGGACTCCTGCAGCTGCAGTTGGTTTATGCATCTGATGGGTTTGGGTGGTCTATTAGCCTCATGCACATTTCTCGCAGTCGGTTTTGGGTATTGGTTTGTGCTAGGTGTCAGCTAGGAGTGAAGGTCATGGTTAGGCCATATATCTTCAAGTAGGCTCACTCAGGCCGATTTACATGTTAGTGATCACAGGATTCCTAGAAGTTAGAAAGCACAGCTTTATGTACAAGCCATTTGTAGGGTCTTGTATCACATTTTGTGTTTTTCTGTAAGCCAGAGGCAGTCATGTGTCCAAGCCCAGAGTTCATGTGCGAGGGAAATTCATAAGGGAAATAAATATAAATAGGCATGAACAAGTTGAGGATTATTACTATAACAATCTATCTCATTCATTTTTATATATTAGTTTGCATTTATGAAATGTATAAAAGTCTTATAAAAAATAATTAACACCTACTTAGAGATATAGGTAAACAGTTCAGGATGATAATGTGGAAAGAGTTGTTCTCTTCAAAGCTATCAAGTCAGACTCTGTTGAAAAGGAAGCATTTGATATGGCATTTGATGATTGTACAGGCTTCAGGTTTTGGTCGATGAATACACATGACAGTCTAGCAGAATAAGTAAGCTTAAAGCAAGAAAAGGAGAGGTTGAAGGGGAATTTGTTTAATTAAGTGAAACAATACACTTAAATGACAGCAGTTGGAAACAATACCGTTTATACAGGCAGGTGTCAGATAGTACAGGGACTTGAATGATAGCAGAAAGTGTATGAAACTTATTTGGGAGTAAATTAAAATAATTGAAAAATATTTAAGAGAATTACTTTAAAAACTTACAGAGGAATTCTATGTCTCCCTCAAATTTCTTCTCTTCATTTTGGACATGTAGCCACCCAGTTGGAAAGCATAATTCTCAGCCCACCGTGCAGCAGTTCTGGCCCCATAACTAAGTTCTCACCAAGGAATGGGAGTCAAGTGACATGTGCAACATTTTCCTCATTTGGATCAAGGAAGTTGGCTCCTATGGACTCCTTCTCCTTCCCTATCATTCAAATGAAATGTTGGAATGTTAGAATTTTTAGCTGGATGAGTATGGGTTGGGGAGGGGGGAGAGGGCGAGAGAGGGAGGAAGAGAGACTGACTTTATTTTTATTTTGGGTTGCTTGTATTATAGCATTTAGCCATTTTAGTAACTATATTGTAATATAAGGTATCAGGCAGCAGGGTGAAAATAAGTATGGTGGGAAACTCCTCAGAAGGCCAGTACAAAACTTTAACTAGATAGAACAGCAAAAAATATTTTTTATGCTTGTCAATTCTCATGTATTAGTAAGGGCTGCCTGGAAGATTATTTGTTGAAAAAAATTTTATGGTGAGTTTGCACACGGTTAAACGTGTGTGAAGCTGCAATTCATTAACAATGCCACTGCCTTAGATCTAGCCCTGATTATTACCCATTACTCCTCCTATGATTACCTGCTGATAAGACTCTGCCTCCATTCTTATCTGCATGAAATCTATTAAGGATTAGATAAATTGTGACATCAGAATAATTTATCTAAAATGTAACTCTGATCACATCATTACCTTCAATTACTCCCCATCTCCTAGGTAATAATATCCTAAGTCCTTAACATTCCATATAAGATTCTTAATGTTCTAGAGTCTGTTTCCTTGATTTTATTTGGAAATAATAACAATAACTGTCTGATTATTGTGATTATTGGTAATAATATTTTCAAATAATATACTTTAGTGCTTGGTACAAAGAAAGAAGTTAGTAAGTGGTGTTACAATTCTTGTGGCAAAGGAATTCTGAGAAAACACCAAAGTCATCAAGGGGTGTGACTCTGAGAAGCAAGAAGTTAGAAAGGCAAACAGGCTGTTTAACAGAGTTCAGTGCATACAAACTGGCCTTATAGAAGCTATTTTAATCATGGACAATAAAAGCTATTTTTTACAGCACAAAACCTTTAGGAGGATTTCTGAACCCAGAATGTGATCAAATTTCTGGAGTTTCCACATTTATCAGGATTTATGGTATTCTTAAGAGAGGTCTCCTCCTGCATCTTGAACAAGTTCTTAGAACAATCCTCCTGCATCCCGGCAAACCCAAGTTCATGTTAAGCTAGTGTAAAGAATGTGAAGATGATCCTTTATTTTCTTCACATGAGTTTGCCTGCTTTTTTACAAATAAAGATTACTTAGTAAATAGAACTTGTGTTTTGCCAAGCATTGCACACAATGATTCAAGGAAATGTGGGAAGTCAGAAAAATCTCATACTGTAATCATATTCTGGATTATTATTAGGATCCTTATGAAAGCAGTGAGCTGATTATAAAAACTCTGAAATTGGAATCTAAAAAATTACAGGGGGAAGAGCTTATTGTTTAGAAAATTGTGTATGAGTATTTAACCTTGTTCAAGCCAAAAGAAATTTATGAAAGTATTGAGGTTTATCTTAATTGTTTACCTTGTCATATAAGATGTATATGGCTCATAGCAAAGAATTTAAAACAAATGGGGATGAAATAATAAAGAGAAAAATTTTAAAAGAAAATATTAAGTGTAAAGATTATCCTAGTTGCAATTTAAAGAATTGATGGGAAGCACGAAGCAGAGGTGGGAGAACATCCATTACCCATATTCTTTTTATCCTTTGCCTCCTCATTACCGCATATGTGTGCACTGGGTGTCTGCTAGGGCCCCTCTAAAAGAAGATGCTCAAGTGCTGGCCTATGATAATAGCCTTTCCCCAAAGAATAAACCACAGATAATACATTCCCCTAAATCTCTTCCCCACTTAGGCAGTTTGGAAGAGACATTTTCTAAGTTACGTCTTTATGGATAAAGAAAGATTTGACTATATTTAAATCATTGTGAATGGTTTGTGTAAGATGGTTAAGTGGTAAGTACATGTTTAAAGCAAATGAAAATCACCAGTAAAAAATGTGATGGCTCTTGCAGTCCATGAAATAGAGAAGGAAATCATAGAATTTGGGATCAACTCCTTGTGCTTGCAGTGGGGTTATGGCGGACTGTATTAATGGAGTCAGTCACCTTTTCCTATATCCAAATCCTTTGTTATTGAACTTTGAAGTTTCTCTCAGTAAAAAGTTAAAGTATATTTCCCCTTGAACATGACCGCATAATTTACTTTGTCTAATGGAAAATTAGAGGGTGTGATATGAGAAAAAGCATTGAAAAGAATGTGTATTATTGGGCTTTCTCTACTGATACCGTATGGATATGTTTAAGTTAGCTTGCTATTCCAGGAGAAGAATGAGAAACTCTTGGAGCTAAGAACCCACAGATGTATGAAAGAACTTAGTCAGATCAACAGAGATGCCAAGTGCTGGCCAACTTAGATTAGCTAAAGACTTGTGAGTAAATCAATGCTTTTTCCTGTGTGCTATTGAGATTTCTGTGGTTGACTGGTACACAGCATTATTGTAGATTTAGCTTACTCTTATAAGAGCAATAAATATAAGGTGCAATTTTGTCCCAAGTGCTCTTTTTTTCTTTTTTCAGTGGTGAATGACACTTGGTTGGACAAAGCCCTAAATGTGGCTATCATTATGCTTTGGTTTCTCAGAAATGTTAGCTTTGTGCCAGTGTGAAGATCTGTGTTATTACAGCATATATCTAGAATGATTGTAGATGCACAATCTCTCTCATATATTTATTTTCCTAGGGGAGTTAAACTCAGAATCTACTTTTTGTATCATGTCCCATATTACACTGTGATAAAAAAGAAAGAAACTAAAGTTAATTTTTGCTATAATGTCCAATAAATTTCAATGGGGTTATTAAGTCACAAAGGTAATTATTATTCTTTAAACAAATAGCATTGTCTCATAGTTGGAATTATTTTCACAATGTGTTTTTCTTTAATTTTGCAGACAGTACTATGTAATATACAGATAGTACCGTATCTGATACTTTAGTCCTCATGGCAATTAAGAAGAACTGGTACATTTCTGTTGCAAACCCCTACACTGTCAATTTGGGAAGCTGATTTTATTTATTTGGGTCCTCTCTATTCTTTTCTTAATGAGTCTGGTTAAACATCTGTCATCTTGTTTATCTTTTCAAAGAACCAGCTTCTGGATTTATCAATCCTTTGAATTGCCTTTTTTTAAGTCTGTACATCATTTAATTCTACTCTGATCTTGATTATTTCCTTCCTTCTACTTGCTCTGGGCTTTGTTTGTTGTTGTTCCTCGAGTTCTAATAGATGTAGAGTTAGGCTGTTTGTTTGAGATTTTTCTACCTTCTTTAGGGAGGACTGTGTTGTTATGAACTTCCCTCTCAGGACTGCCTTTGCTGTGTCCCAGAGGTTTTGGGTTGTCATGTGTTCATTTTCATTTGTTTCCAGGTACTTTTGATTTCTTCCTTGATCTCATTGTTAGGCCATTAATTATTTAATAAAATTTTATCCAGTCTCAATGTATTTGAATGTTTTTGAGTTTTTTCCTTGAGGTTAGTTTCTAGTTTCAAGCCATGTGATCCAATCACATGCTTGATATGATTTCAGTGTCCTTGAATTTGTTGAGGCTTGTTTTGTGTCCTACCATGTGGCCTATCTTTGAAAATGTTCCATGAACATTTGAATATCATGCATATTTTGCCTATCAGGGGTAAAAGATTCTGTATATATCAATTAAGTACATTTGAGCTAAAGTGTTCAATGCCCCATATCCTAGTTGATTCTTTGTTTGGAGCATCTATCCATTGTTGACAGTGGGTGTTAAAATCCCCTATGATGATTGTGTTGATGTCGGTATCTTTCTTGAAGTCCACCACACTTTTCCTTATAAAGGATCTGGCACAAATAACACCCCTTTTTTATTACAAAATTTTTTATTACAAAGTTATAAGCAGGTAATTCTGTAGCATAGTAATATCACACTCAAGCACACCATATGGCATTTTAGATGAAATGTTCAAATTAAAACTATAAATTATTACACCTGCATTATTACCCTACCAACCACACTCAAGCAGGTGTTATTTCTGCCAGACTATGTACACTTGGGTGTTCCTATGTTGGGTGCATATATGCTTACAAGGGTTATATCCTCTTTTTGGACCAGTCCTATAAGTATTTTGTAGTGAGTTTCTCTGTCTCTTTTTATGGGCTTTGTTTTTAAGTCTATTTTGTCTGATACAAGTATTGCTACCATAGCTTTTATTTCATGTCCATTTGCTTGGAATATTTTTCCACCCCTTTACTTTCAGCCCGTGTAGGTCTTATGTTCTGGGGCAAGTCTCTTGTAAACAGAATATATGTGGGTGATGTTTTCTTATCCATTCAGCTACCCTATATCTTTGATTGCAGCATTTAATCCATTTACATTTAAGGTTTATTAATAGATATTTATTCATTGCCATTTTTCCATACCTGTGTTCCTCTCACTCTCTCTGTCCTTCTTTCTTTCTCTTTCTCTCTCTCTCTATCTCTGTATTTGTTTCTTCTCCTTCTTATTATAGTCCCTTTAGCATTTCTTGCAGTGTTGGCTTGGTGGAGATGTAGTCTTTTTAGCCTTCTTTTGTCTGGGAAACTCTTTATTTTTCCTTCCATTTTAAATGAGAGCCTTGCTGGATAGAGTAGTCTTGGTTTCAGGTTTGTCCTTTTCATTACTTGGAATATTTCATGCCAATCCCCTCCGGCTTGTAGCATTCCTGTTGAATCAGCTAATAGCCTTATTGGAGCTGCCTGTATATTACTATCTGTTTCTCTCTTGCTGCCTTTAAGATTCTCTCTTTGTCTTTAAATTTTGACATTTTAATTATGATGCTTCTTGTAGTGAGCCTCTTTGGGTTCATCTTTATTGGGACCCTTTGTGCTTTCTGACCTTGTATGACTTTTTCCCTCACCAAGTTAGGGAAGTGTTCTGTCATTTTTTTTTTCAATCAGGTTTTCTGTCCTTTGCTCCTTTCTTCTACTTTTGATGATATTCCTATGATGTGAATGTTGTTACATTTCATTCTTTCCTGATGTCTCCTTAAGCTACCCTTGTTCTTTTTGAGTCTTTTTGTTTATTTTGTTGCTGTGAATGTATTTTTTTCTACCTTGTATTCTAGCTTGCCTATTCAGTCCTCTGCTTCATCTAGCCTGCCTTTGATTCCTTCTAATGTATTCTTCATTTCAGATAATGCATTTTTTCATTTCTTCCAGACTCTTATTAATAGTTTCTATGTCCTTTTTTATGTTGCTATAGTTCCCACTAAGTTCCTTATAGCTCCCATAAGGTTTCTTGTAGCTCTCACTGAGTTCCTTGAGCATCTTTATAACCATTATTTTGAACTCTGTGTCTTTTAGATTGCTTGCCTCAATTTCATTTAGTTTTTTTTTTTTTTTTCCTGAGGGTTCCTCCTTTCCTTCTGATTGGGGGTTACTTCTTTGTCTTCCCACTTTAAGTGATTATTTTTGTTTGTTTCTCTGTCTCACATTGCTCTGCTTTGACTGACTGTCTTTGTGAAGGGGTCTTCTGTGGTAGGAGTTTTGTAGGACTCACTGGTGCAGTCTCTTTGATCTCCTGATCTGGATGCCCTTTATTCAGTGTATGTGATCTTTCTTGTTGTACTTGGGCTTTGATTATTGATGGCTTATTCATTGGTGCATTCTCCCCCCACCCCACCTGGCTTATTGGAGGTAGCAATCCCCACTATGTCTTTATGCTGTTGTACAGGTACTAGTTAACAAAGCTACACTACCCTGAAAACCAAATCCACAAAGAAAAAATACCCTTATACCACATCAGCAATATCAACAGCAAATGAACAAAGATTAATAAAAGTGGACAGAATTAAGAATATTTCAAGATAGGAAAAAAGAATGTGAGATGATTAAAGAAGAGAAAAATGATTTTGAGAGAGAAGAGAAATAATAAGAGTAAGGAATAAAAACAAAACAAAGAAAGGGAGAGCATAAGATGGAGGTAAGAAAGGGAAGGACAATGGCAAAATGAAATAAGAAAAGAGAATAGTATAATATAAGGTTTGAAATAAAGTAAAATAGTGAACCAAAAGAACAAAATTGAAGAAAAACACATCTGTCAATAATAATGACAGATGAGCAAAGATCAATAAAGGTGGAAAGACAGTAAGAATATTATAAGAAAGAAAAAGAGAATGCAAGGTGTCTGCAGTTAAAAAATGATTTTGAGATGATAAATGGAGGAGAAACAATAAGAGTAAGGAATAGAATCCAAACTAAGAAACAGAAAAAATATAAATCCACAACTAAACAAGGGCAGGAGGAAAGTAAAATGGAATAAGAGAAGGGGAAAGTAACCTATGGGATTTGTAATAAAAAATAGTGAACAAATAGGAATACAGTTGAAGAAAAACAGTAATTACCACAATATCTATGCCAAATAAACCACAATTAATAAAGGTGGAGAGAAAATAAGAATATTATAAGAAATGGAAAAAGAAGGTGAGCTGACTAAAAGAAGGAAGAATTGTTTTGAGAGGATAGAGGGAGGAGAAATAGTAAGTATAAGGAATAGGAACAAGGCACAGTGTGAGGGAAAGTAAAATTTATAACTAAAATAAAGATCATGGAGAAGGTAAAATGGAGTCAGACAGGGGGAGGGTACAATGTGAGACTTGAAAATAAATATATATAAAAGTCTAAATAAAAAGAATGAAAAAAAGACAAAAAGTAGTGAATTTGTTGAAATACAATGGAAGAAAAAGAAGAAATGGTAAAGGGCTATGCAAGAGAAAAAACACAAATTCTGAAGAAGGAGGTGGAATTCATCTCAGCAGAGTTTGGTGTTTGCCTTCTGTCTTCTCCTTCTGGACCTGCTTCTGGCTTTTCATCAGCTCAAGGTCTGGGGTGGGTGGGTCATTGGACTTCTAGCAGCACTGTATGTACCACCTTCACCTGCCACTAGAGGGGGTTCTATTGTGATCGAGAGAGTTGGACCTCTGGGTTGTGCCTGGGAGGCCCTGTTCTGTCCTCAGGGAAAATTGTATAGTTTCTGCTGAATTATTTGTCCTTTTCATGGGAGTAGTCAATCTAAGAAAGTCAGCTCTTTCCTGTTTGGTGCTGTTGGCAGCTCTGTGATAGCTGAAGCTGGTCAGGGCCCTGGTTATCCCTTGCTGCACTGATTTCTAATCTCCCTCCTTGCTGGCCTCAGTGGAATAGGGCCCTAGGAACAACCAGAGTATTTTGTCTCCCTGACAGTCATTCAAAATGGGTCCTTTTGGAGAGTCTCTTCTTAACCTTTCTCCTATAGATATGCACGCTACAGGGGGTTCTTGAGCCTGTCCTGCGTCTTCTGCCGTCACAGGACATAGCTGAGCAGTAGCCATTCTTAGATAGGAGCTGGACAGCAGCCATTCTCAGACAGCAGCCATTCCCAGATAAGCAATTATCTCAAGGTCGTACGCTAACCCCGGCTTTCTGCTTCTGTACGCCTGCTTTCAACAGCTGCACTCCTTCCCCCTCATCCTTTTGCCTTTGTAACAAGAATATAAGCAAGCCCCAGCCTGAGCTCGGAGCCCAGAATTTGGAAGCTTTCTCCTCTAGGTCTGCATGCGTGAATAAAACTCCACGTCGCAAACTCCAGCACTGTCTGAGTTGCTTTCCTGTAACACTGCTAATTCTGCAGGAGGTAGGTGCTGGGTACACTCTTCCCTTCCAGGCAGTTTGAATTTTACTGGAGATGGGGATTCTGCCTGGCTGTGAATTATCTCAGGCACTCGTCTCTTGCCTGTGTAATTCCCAGCCCACTGCCTTCCCAGTAGACACAGTTCCCAACTCTCTGTTTTGCAGCCCTCAGCTTGCTTGCTGCTCTGGGCTAGAGCTCAAAAACCCTGTTACAGTGCAACTTTCTGCTTTCCCTGCCCAGCTGTATTAAGTGGGAGCAAACCCCACTTTCACTTTTGTCCCTTTGTTGGCAGGGCAGCTGTGCACAAGGTCCCTGCCCAGCATACTTCAGCTCCCTTTTTAAAAAGTCTTTCTGTGGCATACCCACTGCAGCACCAAGTTACTGTGCAGCATTCCACCCTCAACACATCTCCAAAAATACAGAAGTCTCTCAGGGGCATAGCAGGTCGCAGCCTGCTTCCACCTACCCAGGAGCAGATAGGGTCCTTCTCTCTCTCTGGTACTCCCCTGGTTGGCGTTGGGTGCTGCAGCCATGGATGATGTGCTGCTCACTAGGTACATTTGCCTAGATCTCCCCAATTTGCACATCCTCCCAAGTCTCTCCTGGCCTGGGTCTGTGGGCTTCCTGCTCAGGACCCTGGCCCCACTGCCCTGGGAAAGGAGGGAGCAACAAAACTGTGATTTCTGACCAATCTGTCTGCATCTATAGGCACCATGCACAAGGTATTTCCCCTTTGACTTTTAAAATCTCCTTACTGCCTGTTGTGAAGTGTGTTCTGTACTCCTTAGCTCAAAATTTCATATTAGCTAAGATTCTGTAGATTGTTCAGATTATCTGTTGGAAGATCAGCCAAGAATCCAAGTTGGGGCCAGAGCAAGTGGACTCAGCTTCCATCTACTTGGCTGCCATCTTCTCAATCTAGGGAGCTGAAAGTCAAATTATTTCCCAATAATAATAATAATAATCCTGCTTATTTTGTGTCAAGGCAACTACTTAGTGACAAATAAATAAAAGAATACTTTTTAGTTTAATTACATAGTATAAGGATCCTTACACTTAGATATTGTCTCCTACCAGCTGATATATTTTGTTTTATGAACACTTATATGGCTGTTAGCCATCTTTTCTTATATGTTCTCATTAATATAAGGTTATTTTTTATTAAAAATGGTTGATTGTTCTCTGATGAAAGACATGAATAAAAATAATTTCATAAGTTTTTATAATTGGAAGCTTTTAAAAAGGAGAATAAACACTTTAGAAAAGTATTTGCTGTGTTTTGTCCATGAAAGCCCGATCTTGAGAAATGTGGGGGAGTACAAAGACCACATTGCTTTTCACCTCTCCCCATCCCTCTTTTGGGATTTGTTTTTAAAAGAATACCATTCTGTTCCTGGTCATTTCTCTCCCAGGTGTCTGGAAGGCCCATATAGCTCACAAGGCCAGTTCAGACATGCCTGTATGTGTTCCTGCAGCAAATACCTTTGTCTCTTCTCTGTTCTACTTAAGCAACCAAATACCATAAACTACTGGGTGCCATTTTTGTTTAGTCCTTTTCTTGTGTTCAGTTTCAACAGGTTAAAGGTTCCTTTTGTAGATACAAACTGTACTGTACTTACTGTACTTTCCTTGTCCAGGAATCAACTGTCAAGGACTGATTCTCTGTAACATTGGCCTTGGACAACTGACTAAATAAATGACATTTTATCTGACATTGTCTATGACAAAAACAGCATCACCATCAACAATAACAATAAATAATCTGTGAAAGAGGAGCAGCGATGATAAACAATTGAGACTTGGTTAAAAATTTGTGCACCATAAAAAACAATGATAAGTGTTTTCAATAAAAGTAAATGCCTTAGCAGCCTTTATATTAAAAAGTGAAAATATTGCATATGCTGACGAGTGTAAAAAGCAACACCAGAAGAGCAATATGATAATTGGGTTGTGTATCTATTTTACCAAGCATTTCAGTTATTAGTTTAACTTAAGCAAGTATCTTTTACAAAAATGATTAAGGTTTTAAAATTTTGACTGGAGTAGTTCTGGCTCACAAAGGGGATCAATTTAGTTTAATCATAATTTGTCTCACCTGTATTTCAGAATATCTGACTGAATTGACAAAACCCGAGCTATACAACTGATTTATATACATTTTTTTCAGGACACTAAAAACTTCATTGTATTCTTAAATCTTTGGATAGGATTTCAACGCCAAGAAAACCAAGTACGAGTTCTTTGAATTCAAGATTTAAACTTGAATATTTAAAAAAAAAATCCTTATAATCAAAGAAGTGTAACTTTTTTTTGTTTGTTTTAACAGCTGGTTAAATCTTTATACATTTAAGTACCAAGTTGACTTGGTGATACAGACAATTACATTTTCACATGGTGAAGATGATACATAATACACTTTTTCTATAAAAGCTGATGGAAATTTCTTTGTAAAATCAGGAAGCGTGTGTTGGTGGGAAGGAATATGTTACCTAGATTAGGTATTTTTGACTATCTCGTATTTTAAAGGTAATTATTTAACCAAACATGGTATCTCTTGAGCCAGTTTATCTTTAATGATTGAACTGCTAGAATTCTGTTTTTATCAGCTTCAGCCTAATGAGGGTCAATGTATTTCAATGTATTTAATATACTTAATGTATTAATTTTTTTACATTATTAAATATATATGTATTTTATATTTAAGATTCTGTATGTGTCTTACAGTATGAAGTCAAAAACTTCCTGGAGAAAAAGATTATATGTATGTGTAATATCATCCCTGGTATTTCACACACCTATCCAGGTGCCAATGTATGTGTTATAATCATCACTCAAATAAATGAGTAGACAAAAGAAAAGATGAATGAAACCATCCTATTTTTGTTGTTTGTTTTTATTAGGCTAAGTGCAGAGATTTAGACTTCAGGATGTGTGTAAACTGGAATAATTCCTTGAGCTTATTATTTAGTATTTAGATTTGTTGGGGGAAGGGTTGTTTCTGTAAACATTTCAAATCCAGAATTATTTACTTACCTCACAGTCTTGATTTCCTTCTACCAGTTACACTGTTTCCTAGGACCAGACTCACAATACCCCAGATGTTTGCCTCCTACTGGCCCTTGATTACTGATGACCTTAGATAATACCATTAATCAAGTGCCATCATTTTATGTTAAGAGCTGTTTGATTCCCATCTTGGAATATTAATGAGAATTTTGCTACCTTCTTGCCTATTTCCATCAGATTACCAATACCAAATTCCTCACATTTTTTCTGGAGATATTTTTCCATGCAGTCCATTTGCTATGTTGTTTAAAATTTATGTTACAATAAATAGAAAATGACTGTATCTTAGTCAAAAGAGGACTTTTCTAGATAAAAAAAATTACAAATAAGTTTCATAGAGAATCAATTCTGCTGAAGACCTAGACTTGGAAAATGGACATTTGGACATGTATTACCTCTCTAAAATCTTGATCACACAATGACAGAGTTTCTAAGGGGAAAATTAGATGAGTAAAGGTATAGTGAACCAGGTCAGTTTCTGCATCTCAGACTGAATGCCAGAAATACCTGGGCATTTAACAATAACAATCAACAGGGCAAATATGCGGTATCCAGGCTTCAGGCCCCTTGCCTCAGGTGGGGGCAACTCTGAGATAGTTCTGGCACCCTAAGGTGCTCCTGTGGGATCAGACCAAAGATGCTTTCTCATGGATTTTGCTTAAGATTTTGCCCTTGCTTGATGTATTCATTTCCTATTGCAAATTTAACAAATGCCACAAACTCAGTGGCTTAAAAGTATGCAAACTGAAAATCAGATGTCCAAAATTGGTTCCTTTGAGCTAATACAGTCTTGCAGTGCTGTTCTTCTGGTGGCTTTAAGATAGAATTGTTCCCTTCTCTTTTCTACATTCTAGAAGCTGTCTTTATTTCTTGGCTGTGGGCCCTTCTTTCTTCATCTTCAAAGCTAGCAAGGTAGCATTTTCAAATCTTAGTTTTTGACACTCCTGCCTCCCTCTTTCACTTTTAACAGTTCTTGTGATTATTTTTGGATCACCCAGATAATCCAGTATAATCTATCTCAAGATCCTTAACTTAATCATAATGGTAAGGTTCTTTTTGCTATAAAAATTAACAAGTTCATAGGTTCGGGAGATTAGAATATGACTTCTTTTCTGGAAGGAAGGTATTATTTTTCCTATAACACTTGGCTTTTTCCCTCTCTTCTCCCCTATACTCAGACTAGTTTCCCTTAGCAGCATTTCCTCAGTAAATCATTTGCATAGGGACCATTGCCTAAGGTTGTGTTTCTAGGGAACATGACCAAATACATGGCAAATGTGACAAATACCTAGTAGAGCTAAGCTTTGTACCATAATTGATCAGGGAAGCTTCTGGTATACATATTCACCTCTCCTCCTACCTGTGGCTTCCACAAAATGTTTAGGACATAGGTTTAATGTAAGGAATCAAAACACAACAGTGTTGGAAAACAGGAAATACAGCTACCAGTGGACCAGAAAGTTTAAACGAACCCTGGAAGCTAAAAAACAGGTGGAATGGAATTAATGGAGAAAACAGAGCAGAGGAATCCAAGCCAAGATTCCAGAAGTGAGAGCAATTAATCCAGATGGAGCCCATGAGAAACTGTAAGATCAGTGACAATACAAAGACTAGGAGAGGGACCTGGGAATCATCAGTGAAATTAATTAATTAAATAAATGCTTTAGTAATAGCTGGGCCTAGAGAATCCTATTCCCTTTCCCTCCTTCTCTGCCATGTATGGAAATGATGTGATTGACAGCAGTAGTATTTGCCTCCAGGCTAGTCCCTAAAACCTGTCTGGGAGGTATTCTAGAATGATTTTGGGTCTCAGAGAGGTAGAGAAGGATTTAAAATAACTCCATATCTTTAAGCAGACACTGAGAACATGTTTTGAAAGAGAGAGAAGGAAAAAAGAAAATTCCACCTAGTAGTAAAATACAGAAAATTACTTTATCCCAAGAGTAAAAGTCTCTTTAATTTGATAATTGAAGAGATCTTTAGCATGCCTGCTCCACACACAGGAACTCTATAGTGGAATTGACCAGTTGACATGGCTCCCCGTCTAACAGATGTCAGTAGTTGGCTCTCTCATTTAGTGGAGAAGCTCTGGGAAAAAAAGATAAACACAATCAGAGAAAAAAAAATCCATGAATCAGCTTTGTATTCATTGCATAAGCATGAACTAAGAACTAAGATCGACATGTATTTGGAGAACACAGATACATGCACCAGAAGAAAGAAAATATATCTACTAACTCCAGAGGAATCCAAAGTGATATATGGAACAAAGAAATATTTTAATTTCTAAGAGGTACATTTCAAAATTTTTGGACTTTGGCACTATTGACCTTTTGGGACAGCTAATTTTTCCTGTTAATGGGCTTTCCTGTGAGTCGTAGGGTACTTATCAATATTCCTGACCTGCACACACTAGACATCAGTAGCAACCCTCTATCCTGTAACAAGCAAAAATGTCTCCACATGTTGTCAAATATCCCCTGGGGGAATAATTCACTTGAGAAACAATGGGAATACTTCGAGAGATTTTAGAGACTGTTATATAAATTGAGAATAGATCATTACTAAAAAATAAGTTATAAATCAAGGCATAGATTATAAGAAATAATTTCTTTTAATTGAAACTAATCTAATGAATGGACCAAAAATAAAATAGACTAGGCCAGAAAAACAAATTGATGGTCTATAACCCAATAACAAGGAACTCTTCCATAGGGTAGGGCTAAAACAAATGTGAAAACAACATGAGAAAAAATATGGAAGACAAGAAAGCTAGATCTAGGAGGTATTTAAAAGCATGTCCAGAAGCAGAGGGAAAGAGACAAAAATGTGGAAGAAACTAATTAAATAATAAAAGAAAATTTCCCAAGCTACAGCAAGACACAATTATTTAAATTGAAAGGACCCATACTTGCCAAAAAGGATGAGCTAAGAGAGGCCTACACATTAATGCCTTCTGGTAAAAAATCAAAATCCCAGAGAAGAGGAAGAACTTTCCAAACTCTTTTAGAGAACTAGATTAAGTGCTTTTGTGTACAAATGAGTTGAAAATAAAAACTGAGTCAAAGATAACATTAGACATCAGGAAAGAAAATAATAGAGCAATGAATTAATTTTCCTTTAAACAGTATTTAAAATTTAGAATTCTATAGCAAGCCACATTATCAAGAAAGTAGGAGGACAAAATACATTACAAATACATAATATCAATATTTTTTTTGTGCATGGTACTCCTAATGAAGATAAAATTACTCAAGCAAAATGAGAAGAAGCACTGTAAGAATAGAATGTCTTTATATAAAAGAAGAGTCATAGCTGATTAAGACCAAGAAAATAAAAAGAAAGCTAAAACCTTAGTAGAGAATATATTGGACCTTGATGTTTGGGACATTCTCCTTTGAGTTATAGGGACTTAGTACATAGGAAGGCATTTCTTCTCTACTGGTTTGATCTCATTTCTTAATCCTGAATTAAGTCACATCTGCATATCATAATACACTAAATTTCATTTTATTATTTTTTTGTAATTAGTAATACTTTTGTTTTTCAGTTATAGTAAACATTCAGTATCATATTAGTTATGGGTATACATGCAACAGTGATCAAACATTTATATAACTTATGCAATGACCCTCCCTGATAAATCCAACATGTACCTGGCATCATATGTAATTATTATGATATTATTAACCATATACTGTACTTTACATCCTGTGACTATTTTGTAACTGCCAAATTGTAACTCTTAATTCTTTCATGTTTTTCACCTATCCCCAAGCCCCACTCCCATGTACCAGCCATCAAGGTAGGCTCTGTAGCTATGAGTTTGTTTCCATTTTGATTGCTCATTTATTTTTTTTAGATTCAACAATTAGTGAAATCATATGGTATGTCTTTTTCTGTCTAATTATACTTAGTATGATATCCTTTAGTTCCATTGATGTTGTTGCAAATGATGATTTCATTCTTTTTTATGGCAGAGTAATACTCCATTGTATATACGTACCATATCTTCTTTATACAATCATTTATTAACACTTAGGTTGCTGCCATGTATTGAGTTTTGTATATGAAATTTCCTTCTTTATCTCTTGTTATGATCTTTATTTTAAAACCTATTTTGTCTGGTATAAAAGTAATGCTATACAAGTTTTTGAAAATTTTTCACTCCTATGAAAGATCTTTGTCATTCCTTTACTTTCAGACTGTGTGCTGTTCCAAGTAAAATGAGTCTCTTTCCCTGGCTGGTGTGGCTGAGTAGATTGAGTGCTGGCCTGTGAAGCAAGGGGTCTCTGGTTTGATTCCCAGTCAGGGCACATGCCTCGGTTGAGGGCCAGGTACCCAGAAAGGGGTATGTGAGAGGCAACCACACATTGATGTTTCTCTCCCGCTCTTCCTCCCTCCCTTCCCCTCTAAAAATTAATAAATAAAATTTTAAAAAATAAATAAAATTAGTCTCTTATAGGTAGCATATATATGAGTCTTATTTTCTTCTCTGTTTAGCTACCCTAAATATTTTGATTAAAGCATTTAATCTATTTACATTTAAAGTAATTACTTATAGGTATGTAACTATTGCCATTTTATTATTCATATTCCTTCTCCTCCTTTTTCAAGTCCATTTAATATTCCTTGTAGTACTGATTTGATGGTGATAAACTCCTTTAGCTTTTTCTTGTCTGAGTGGCTCTTCATCTCTCCTTCAATTCTAAATGATAGCTTTGCTGGGTAATCATGGTTGTAGGTCCTAGCTTTTCATCATTTTGAAATATTCTCTGCCAGTCCCTTATGGCTTGCTGGTTTTCTGTTGAGAAATCAGCTGACGCTATTACAGGAACTTCCTTGTACGAAACTAGCTGGTTTTTTCTTCTTTTTTCTCCTGCTACTTTTAATATTCTCTCTTTGTCTTTAACTTTTGGCATTTTAATTATGGTGTCTTGGTGTGGGTCTTTTTGAGTTTATTTTGTTTGGGATTCTCTGTACTTCCTAGACTTGAATGTCTATTTCTTTCTCCAGGTTATGGAAGTTTATAGTCATTATTTCTTTCAAAAGGTTTTCAATCCCTTTCTCTCTCTTTTCTGATTCTAGTACTCCTGTGATGCAAATGTTGTTATGCTTGCTGTTGTCCCAGAAGTCACCTGTACTTTCCTCATTTAAAATTTTTTTTCTTTTTGCTGTCGTGATTGGGTGTTGTTTGCTACCTTGTCTTCCAAATCACTGATATGATTCTCTGCTTTATTTAAGCTGCTGTTTATTTATTCTAATGTATTCTTCATTTCTGTTATCGTATACTCCATTTCTGTTTTTTTAATGGTTTCTATCTTTGTGTAGATTCTCGTTGAGTTCATCTATTCTTCTCCTAAGTTCATTAAGCATTTTTATAAACAGTGTTTTGAATTCAGTATCTGGAAGATTGTTTGTCTCCATTTTGTTCATTTCTTTCTCTGGAGTTTTGTCCTGTTCTTTCTTTTAGGTCATGATCCTTTGTTTCCTCATTATGGCTGCCTCACTGTGTTTGTTTTTGAATACTAGACCTGCTAGTCTCCTGTTCTTGGTAGAATGGCCTCATATAGTAGTTTTCCTCTGTGGCCTAGTGGCGCAATATCCCTGGTTACCTGAGCCAGGTGCTCCTTGGGTGTCCTTCATATGAGTTGTATATATGCTTCCATTAAAATTGAGCCTCAATTGCTGTTTGCATATCAGTGGATGGAACTGATCATCAAGCTGGCTGCTATGAGGACTGGTCATGACTAAAGCAGCTCCCTAGAGCTCTGTTGTGGAGGCAGGCCCCACAGAGTGGGGTTTATTGTAGTGGAGTTCTGGTGCCAGCTGAGTCTGCCCTTTGGGTATGTCATTTGTGGAGCTAATTAGGTGGTGTTCTATGAGTTCTGAAGTTGGTCACCAGGTATGCTGGTTCTAGGGACTTTTGCAAGGGATACTGGTGCAGGCCCAGATAAGCCACTGTCTGTGCCTGGTCTGGGGCTACCTGGTAGGAGCTATAAAGTGACCTGCAGTTGGTAGCTATCTATGCGAGACTTGGAGACCCCTGGGAGAAGCTATGCTATAAACTGAGGCCATCTGAGACTAGTGCCAGAGGCCATTTACCAAGAGGTATAGGTCATGCTGAGTCCAGCTGTTGTTTGTTTGTGGTTTTCAGACATTTGTGAGACTTCAGGAAAGTCCACATCTTGGGCTGAAGCTGACAGCTTTTGAAGAATAGCCACTGAATGAGTTTTGGGCTGGTTTGAGGATTGGGTGGGCAGGGTCTCAGGGAATCATCAGGATAGGGTGAGCAGTGTTAGCCAAGCTGATGGATTGTTTTAACCAAATTGATGGGTATGGTATGCACTTGCCTGTTGAGTTGGGGAGGGCTCAACAAAGGAACAAAGTGCCTGCCAGCACTTCTGTCCCAGATATAGCTGACCCTCCAGCCCTTGCCCTGAAGCCAGAGTATTTAGTTCCTCCCTAAGTGCTGTGATGCTTTTTGAACTACTGTCCCCTTACTGGAGCTCAGCACAAGTGTTTGTGTTGTGTGAGTTTCGGGCTACATCCTATTAGAGAATGCCTGGGTCTGCAGGAGTCCTCCATCTCACAAGGATGGAATCCCTGCTGATTTTTATAGCCAGAGGTGATGGGCACTCCTCTGCCTGGCACTGGTGCTCTGGCATTAAGAGCTTGGTGTGGGACTGGGACCCCTTGCTCCTCAGGGGGCAATAGCTGTTTCTCTCTGGTTCTTAACCTCCACACATTAGTGTGGGACTAGTGTGTTTTGTGTCTTTTCTGCTCCTACTGGCCTTGACATGGCTTCTTTATGTTTTTAGTTATAGGAGTTCTGTTCATCTAGTCTTTAAATGGTTCTGAAGGGCAGTTGTCTTTTAATTTATTTGTACATTTGATGTGATTGTGGGGAGAGGTAAGCATGATATTTACCTAGTCTGCCATCTTGGCGAGAAGTCCCCACTATTTTTTTTTTCATTTCTAGTCTTCATATATTAAAATGAACCATTCTGACCCCAAATCTAGTAGCTAACAACAACGATAATCGTTATTATTATCCCTAATGGTTCTGAAGATTGACCTGGCTCCACTGCTCTCTGGGTCTCCCATGTGGCTACAGTCAGGTGGTAGCTGTGTCTGGAGTCTTCTCTAAGGCTTCCTCACATGCTTGGTGGTTGATCCTGGCTGTCTACCAGGATCTCAGAGGGGCCTGTTGGCTGGAACACTTACATATGGCTTCTTTTTGTGATCTGGGTTTCTTTAAAGCATGGTGGATAGGTTCCAAGAATGAACATCCCAAGAGAACCATGAGAAAGTTGTATTGTCTTTTTATGACCTATCCTCAAAAGTCAAATAACATCAGTAGTTTTCACAAGAGTGTGAGATTCAAGGTAGGGGCAAGCATTCCACATCTTGATGAGAGGAGAGATCAACATCACCTTGTAAGATGAGTGGTAGAAAGTCATATCTTGGAAAATATAAACTGCCATAATCACCAATGCACTTGGGATGTAAGTGAAGAATGGTAATGGAGTGTAATTTTGGTAAATTCTTCATCTTTCATTGTGACTAAGCAATAGGTGCATTCTACATCAAAACAGAGGAGTATATGTATGTTTTTTAAAAAGCCATAACTAAAGCATAGTACAATGTAAACAGAATTTGCCAGTTCTGGAAGAGCATCTGTGGATAAAGTATGTGGCAGTGGAGTGTGTTTATTCTTTTTTATTTTTTGAAGTCTGCCAGTGTTACTCTTCAAATGTTATATAAATGTTTGTTTATATATAATAAAATATAAATTGTATACACTTTTATTAATGCAATTTTAAAAAATAAAACAAAAATGAGACAAGATCAATATTCAACAATGATGGCCATTTAATCTCAAATATTGATTGGGCTCAAATGAATACTTGTCACTGTGCTAAGGTCTGGAGATTTTAGGTATAGACACAGAACTGGAAAGAATATTAGCATTTAAAGGGCCTCATTTCTTAATTTTGCAATGGGAAATTATACCTAAGGGAAGATGCCTTTTCTGCCCAGGATCACAGAACTTTTTGGTAGTAAAAGTTACAGGCAGAATTCTAAAGGTTTCTCCTTCTCCAGTAAGCTTGCCTTTCCTGGGCACTGCTGTTAAAAGAAAAGTTGCAGATGAAATTAAGATTGCTAATAAGGTAACATTAAGTAGGGAGAATAATTTGGACTACCTGGGTGGGCCCAGTGAATCATGTGAATTCTTTTCTTTTTTTAAATTTTTAAAAGTCGTCACCTAACTATATGTTTATTGATTTTGAGAGTGAGGAAGGGAGAGAGAGAAAGAGAGAAACATCAGTGTGAGAGAGAAACATTGATTGGTTGCCTCCTGTAATGTGCCCTAACCAGGGGTCAAGCCTGAAACTGAGGGATGTGCCCTACGTGGAGATCAACCTATAAATTTTTGGTGTATGGGTTGATGCTCCAACCAACTGAGCCACTGTGCGAGGGCTAATTATGTGAACTCTTAAAAGCAGAAGGTGAAGACAGAAAAGGCAGACCGAGTGGTGCAGGAGAGGAAGTCTACAGAGGTGAGGCAGAAGGGGAGGTCTTGACTAGTGTTGACTTTGAAGATGGAAGAAGAAGAGCACAGCCAGAGAACATGGTGGGCTTCTAGTAGCTGAGAACAATCATCAACAGACAACCAACCAGCAAGGAAATGGGAAACTCAGTCCTACAACTGAAAGGAATACCCGGAATAACCTTCCTATAAACTGAATGACCCTCAAAGCCGATTCTTCCCTAGAATTTCTTAAAAGTCTATCCAGCTGACACTTTGATTACAGCCTATGAAAAAAATGAAGCAAGCAGAGACTCTGACTTATAAAAGTGGGAGGTAAGCTTGTGCTGTTTTAACCTGCTAAATTTGTTATGACAACAATAGAACACGAATACAAACACTAAAACTGGAGCCAAGTTCTTCTGATACCTCATTTTGTTCCTTAAGTGGATAAGAACTAGAAGAAATACTGTCTTTACTCAAATGGTTTACCATTTAGTTTGCTGGAAAAAAATGAATCACATATAAATTTGAAAAGAAAATGTCAAATGAGGTAGTCAGAACTGAGAGTCCTTTACATGCCAAACTTTCTATAGGTCACGATTTGCTAGGTTCTTTAAAGCTAGCCATGGACAATAATATGCACGTAGATTAGGTTAACATTCACAGCTCATCCCTACTTTGTTTCTACCTACTTTTTCAACTCAGGTTTCTCTGCTTCTACATTTTAATATGCTTTTTAGTTTCCTAATTTTGATTCACTTCTATAGCTCACTAAAATCTGCTTCCAGCTCAATTCTTGACTCTTTAAACTTCTCTTGTTTTGTTATCCCCCACAGCTTTAGGTAAATGCTCTCTCTGCTCCTCTGGGATCCAATGAACTACTCATTCCCCTCCCAAGGGTCAGTGTACCAAGTTTCATTTAAGCTTCACTTTTGCAGTTATGGCTGGCATTCTTAAAAACAGAAAATCTCATTATAGAATGAGATTTTAAGTCAGTAGACTATTTTCGAGTAGGTTAACATTTTCCTTTGTGCAACTGTTGTTTCTTAAACAGGATCATATCCTTGACTGGGTAGTTCAGTTGGTTAGGGCATCATCCTGTTACATGCCAAAGTTTTGGATTTGATCTTCGGTCAGGGCACATACAAAAAGCAACCAATGAATGCATAAATAAGTGGAATAATAAGTTGATGGTTATTTCTCTCTCTACAGTTAATAAATTAAAAAAAAAAGTTAAACAGCTCAGGCTAGTATGGCTCAATGGCTTGAGTGCTGGCCTGAGAACCAAAGGGTCACTGGTTTGATTCCCAGTCGGGGCACAAGCCTGTGTTGTATGCCAGGGCCCTGGTGGGGAGGCACACAAGAGGCAACCATACATTGACATCTCTCTCCCTTTCTCCTTCCCTTCCCCTCTGTCTAAAAATAAATAAATAAAATCTTTAAAAAAATAAACAGGGTCATACTACATAGATCACAGACAATATATGCTACAGGGCATTCTATTTTGATACAATTTATAGTTACCTCTACATTTTAGTAGTGTAACTATGTGTGAAAATGTTTAGAAATGGATACATAGTGTGATCTGAACTCATCAGTCTTCTAAATTAAAAAATGTGAAACTAATTTTTTTAAATCAATGTAAGTTGTTGAAATTTTCACAATGATAATAATATGTATATAGAAATAGGAAATAGCTATGGATTTTATTTAAAAACCAAGTAAATACCATTCATAAATAATTTTTTAAGAAGCTAACAGTCTAACTATTAAAGTGTGTGGTACTCCACAGTGTTTGAAAAGAAGGTTGCATTTCCCAGCATTTAGAAATAACTTTGTCCTCCTTTTCTTCACTCATAAGCTTCACTTTATTAAACATCCCACTTTAGTCCCAGTATATGTTTATATTAATAATATAAATATACTATTAATAACATTTGCAAGGGAAGAAAGCTACATGGAAAGTAGTTTTCAAAAAGCTGAAGTGTGTAGTCCAAAATTCTGTACAAAGTTAGGGTTATTTTTCTCTTCACTGTCCTATTTCTTCTCCACCTCCGTTACAGAGTTCTTCAAGGATAGTTCGAAGGCAATAGAGTGACTATTACTTCCTCCTAACTCTTACTGATTTCATAGTCAGTCATATTCTTTTCTTTTTACTTTTTAAAAATCTTCACCTGAGTATATGTTTGATTTTTGAGAGCAAGGAAGGGAGAGAGAGAGAGAGAGAAAAATGTCAGTGTGAGAGAAACATTGATTGGTTGCCTACCCTGTGTGTCCCAGCCAGGGGCAGAGTGAAACACTGGTGTAGGAATAAAGCATATGTGACTAATTTATCCATTACTCCTGTACTGATGTCAGGTAATTCAGTCATTTAGAAGAGGAGAAAAATGTAATTTATTCTAAGAAATATTCTCCTTTATTCTTTCTGATGCTTCTTTTACAGCAAGTGGACTTTTTTCCTTTGACTTCTTTTACCAAGGAACAAAGTAACATGCACAAAAAATTAAAAATTACTTTCCCCTTTTGTAGTGTTGAAGGTTTCTATGGGAGCAAAGAGTTAAGAGTCTGCAGAATCTATATTAACACATTTGGAATGATTCCCAAACTGTAGCAAAAGGAGTCCAAATCATTATGGGTCAAGTTCTTAAGTTTTCATGTTTATTTCTGCCTCCCTTACCCCACTCTCCATAAATCACATGATTGAGGTTGAATGAAATAACATTGTTTTTCCATATTAAAAAAATCCATCAAATAATATTTTTGACACTAAAATGAGTCATACTTTAAACTGTTTTGCTACCTAGACATATACTCTAAGAATAAATCTTGCTTGATATGTATTCTATTTAGTTATATACAAAAGTAATACCTTTTGAAGGAATAAAGATGAGCTACTATTTGCAATTTACTTCAGTATTTTGTTCACCTCAAATATGTGATTTTAGTAGTACTACAAATAACAGATTCATCATTAAATTCATATAGAAGCATTCTACTATGCATACTATGTAAACAAATGAGACTGATTTTTAAATGTCAAATTATATTTCAGGGTGAATATTAACAATTAAAAACTACTTTCACCTATCCAATGAGTTCTTTTTCATTAGCTTCAGTAATATAATTTTATACACTTAAGAACAGATTTTGCTTTAGAAAAATAGAGTAAGAGAATTGAAATCCAAATTTGAAGAATGAAATTAGTGGTCAAATTTGTAATGCTTTTTGAGGTCAAAAATCAAAAGATGATAATGACTTTCTGTTGTGATTGGTGACCTATCCCTAGAGTTACCTAACACCATGGTTTTAAATATGGAGATTGTCAAGGCTGACAGTGCAGAGGGCTGCATACAATAGTTGCTGCTCGATTTATGAATTCTGTTGATTAAATTAAAACCATTTTAGTTTTTATATTATGGTCATTTTTAGACAAGTGAAACTACAAAACTTCCCCCCTCTAAAAATGTACATGGAATCAAATTTACCTCTCAATTTAGAACATATGTTTTTAATATAAACAGATTACATAGTTCTACATGGGTAAATAATTTAACTCTTTAGAATTCATTTCCTTCACTTTAGTTGCAGACAGCCCACTAAATTACTTAAGTATAATTATTACTCTTACCCTTGAATGCTTTCTCTGCATGCACATTTAACAACAGAAATGTTGTAACATAGCATTTCCTAAAGTATTACTGCATAGAAAACCACTTCCACAGGACATTAATAAATGTTCTAGAAAGTCAAGGGCATTTGACATATATATTGGGAAAGACTGAATTAAAAGAATTTAAACAGGTTTATTTACTGTAAGAATTCTCAGGTTTTTAACAGACTGATATCTAGTTTGGATTTCTAGTAAGGAAATACAGAAATTACATCACACAAGAACATTCAGCAATGGAACTCTTTTATCATAGAGATTTTTACTGTAGTCCTATTCTTTAGAACAGTTTTTGTAAAACACTGATGTAAGGAAAAATGCATCTATGACTAATTTATTCATTAAAAAGAATTCTTGGATCATCTCTTACAAGTTTGGATAATATGACACAGTCTCTGTCCTAAAGGATTTAGAGTTTACTGACTGAGACAAACATGTTAGCTCTTAACAATTTTTCTTATAAAAATAATATTTTAAAATATAATGAAACCTATACAGTAAGAAGAGAAAGGCCAGAAGAAAGACAGCCTTAGACTGAGGAAGACAAAGGCTATTTCATACAGTAGTTATTCTGTCTGCTGACTCTCAAAGTATTTGCCAGAAAAAATGAGAGAAGATGTTTCCTGTAGACAAATATATTTTTGCAAGCTTTGCAACTACAAAGGGCCTAAAATCATAGTTGAACAGTTCATATATTAGAAAGTAGTCATCCTTCTAAATTCATTTCCTTTCTGCTTAGAGATTGAATTACTTATATGTTTGTATAATATACTGTTTAATAACTGGTATGTTGAATATTGAAAACCTAGAAGACTTTTGCAAGTTCTATGCAAATGGTTAGAAACTCAGGTTAAAGAAAAAGCTAAATAATATGAACATTAAAGAACACTTACCATGCAAACATGATGTAAGAGTACTTATTTGTATGGCAAAAGATCTGGAACTTTAATACTTACATAATTACACTGATGGCTAATGTTGGTCCTCTCACCACATGTTTATGGTCAAGGGTAAGAAATCCAAATTTAGTATTTTCTTAATTTTATTTCAATCATTCAAGTACAGTTTTCTGTCCTTTATTTCCATCCCAGCTCACCCACCCATCCCCCTTCCAATTTTCAACTCCCCTTAGTTTTTGTCCATGTGTCCTTTATATTTGTCCCTATAAACCCTTACCATTTTCCCCTGACATTCCCCTGAAATTCCCTCCCATTTCCCCTCTGGTCACTGTCAGCCTGTCCTCCGTTTCAGTGTCTTTGGTTATATTTTGCTTGTTTGTTTATTTTGTTCTTTAGGTTCCTGTTAAGGGTGAGATCATATGGTATTTGTCTTTCACCACCTGGTTTATTTTGCTTAGCATAATACTTTTCAGTTGCATCCATACTTTTGCTGTTGCAAAGGGTAGGAGCTCCTTCTTTCTTTCTGCTGCATAGAATTCCACTGTGTAAATGTACCATAGTTTTTTGATTCGTTCATTTACTGGTGGGCATCTAGGTTGCTTCCAACACTTGGCTATTGTAAATTGTGCTATGAACATTGGGGTGCATAGGTTCTTTTGGATTGGTGTTTCAGGGTTCTTAGGATATAATCCTAGCAGTGGAATTGCTGGGTCAAAAGGCAGATCCATTTTCAGTTTTCTGAGAAATAACATACTGTTTTCCATAGTGGTTGTACCAGTCTGCAATTCCACCAACAGTGCACTAGGGTTCCCTGTTCTCCACAACCTCTCCAACACTTGTTGTTTGTTGCTTTGTTTATGATGGCCATTCTGACCAGTGTGAAGTGGTATCTCATTGTGGTTTTAATTTGCATCTATCTGATAGCTAGCGATATTGAGCATCTTTTCATGTGGATCCTCTGTATGTCCTCCTAGGAGAAGTGTCTGTTCAAGTCCTTTGCCCATTTTTTAATAGGGTTGTTTGTCTTCTTAGAGTGGAGTTGTGTAAGTTCTTTATATATTTTGGAGATCAAACCATTGTCTGAGGTATCATTGGCAAATATGTTTTCCCATACAGATGGTTCTCTTTTTATTTTAGTACTGTTTTCTTTAGCCATGCAGAAGCTTTTTATTTTGATGAGATCCCATTTGTTTATTCTTTCCTTTATGTCCCTTGCTCTAGGGGACATATCAGTGAAAATATTGTTGCATGAAAATATCTGAGATTTTCCTGCCTATGTTCTCCTCTAGGGCTTTAATGGTGTCATGGCTTATATTTAAATCTTTTATCCACCTTGAATTTATTTTTGTGTATGGTATAAGTTGGTGCTCGAGTTTCATTTTTTTGCACATAGCTGTCCAGTTCTCCCAACACTATTTGTTGAAGAGGCTATTTTTACTTCATTTTACGTTGCTGCCTCCTTTGTCACATATTAATTGACCATAGAGACTTCGGTTTATTTCCGGGTTTTCTCTTCTGTTCCATTGGTCCATGGGCCTGTTTTTATGCCAGTACAGGCATAAACGTGATTACAGTGGCCTTGTAATACAGTTTGGTGTCAGGTATTGTGATCCCTCCCACTTTGTTCATCTTTCTCAAAATTGCAGCAGCTATTCAGGGTCACTTATGGGTCCATATAAATTTTTGAAGTGTTTGTTCTATGTCTGTGAAGTATGCCATTGGTTCTTTAATAGGCATTGCATTGAGTCTGTAAACTGCTTTGGGTAGTATTGGCATTTTGATTATGTTAATTCTTCCAATCCATGAACACGGTATATGTTTCCATTTGTTTGTGTCTTCCTTGATTTCTTTCTTCAGTGTTGTGTAGTTTTCTGAATACAGGTCTTTTACCTCTTTGGTTAGGTTTATTCCTAGGTATTTTTTTTTTTTTTTTGCTATATCAAAAGGGATTTTTTTTCTTGATTTCTGCTTTTGCTGTTTCATTGTTGGTATACAAAAATGCCTTTGATGTTTGGATGTTGACTTTGTATCCCATTGTTTTGCCAAATTCATTTATTAAGTCAAGCAGTTTTTTGGTGGAGTCTATAGCATTTTCTATGTACACTATCATGTCATCTGCAAACAGTGACAGTTTTGATTCCTCCTTTCCACTTTGGATGCCTTTTATTTCCTTTTCTTATCTGATTGCTGTGGCTAAAAGTTCCAATACTATATTGAATAGAAGTGGTGAGTGAACAACCTTGTCTTGTACCTGATCTTAGTGGAAAAGATTTTAGTTTTTGCCCACTGAGTATGATGTTGGCTGTAGGTCTCTCATATATGGCCTTTATTATGTTGAGGATGCTCCCTCTATTTCAACTTTGCTGAGTGTTTTATCATAAATGGGTGCCATACCATATCAAATGCTTTTTCTGCATCTCTTGATATGATCATGTGATTTTTGTGTTTGTTTTTGTTTATGTATTACATTTACTGATTTGGGAATATTGAACCATCCTTGAATCCCTGGAATGAATCCCACTTGGTCATGGTGTAGGATCTTTTTAATGTATTGTTGGAGGCGTTTTGCCAATATTTTGTTGAGGATTTCAGCATCTATGTTCATCAGCAATATTGGCCTGAAGTTTTCTTTCTTTGTTGTGTCCTTATCTGGTTTTGGGATTAAGATGATGCTGGCTTCATAAAAAGAGTTTGGGAGTCTTCCATCATTTTGGATATTTTGGAATAGTCTGTGAAGGATAGGGGTTAGCTCTTCCTTAAATGCTTTGTAGAATTCTTTTGTGAAACCATCTGGTCCAGGGCTTTTGTGTGTTGGGAGTTTTTTGATTACTGCTTCAATTTCTTTTGCTGTTATTGGTTTGTTCAGGCTTTCTGCTTCTTCTTCATTGAGTTTTGGATGACTCTATTTTTCTTGAAATTTGTCCATTTCACCTAGGTTTTCAAATTTCTTGGCATGAAGTTCTTTGTAGTAATTTCTTACAATCCTTTGTATTTCTGTGGTATCAGTTGTAATCTCTCCTCTTTCATTTCTGATTGTGTTTATTTGGGTCCTCTCTCTTTTTTTCTTGATGAGACTAGGTAAAGGCTTGTTGATTTTGTTTATCTTTTCTTTTTTTAAAAAAGATTTTATTTATTTGTCTTCAGAGTGGGAAGGGAGGGAGATAGAGAGAGGGAAACATCAATGTGCGGTTGCTGGGGGTTATAGCCTGCAACCCAGGCATGCACCCTGGCTGGGAATCAAACCTGGGACACTTTGGTTCACAGCCCTCGCTCAATCCACTGAGCTATGCCAGCTGGGGCTAATTTTGTTTATCTTTTCAAAGAACCAGCTCCTGAATTCATTGATCCTTAGAATTGTGCTTTTAGTCTCTATGTCATTTAATTCTGCTCTAATCTTGGTTATTTCCTTCCTTCTACTTGTTCTGGGCCATCTTTGTTTTTTTTTTCCTCAAGTTCTTGTAGATGTAGTGTTAGGTTGTTTGTTTGAAATGTTTCTATCTTTTTTAGGTAGGCCTATATGGTTATGAACTTCCCTCTCAGGACTGCCTTCACTGTGTCCCATAAGTTTTGGGTTATTGTGAGTTCATTTTCATTTGTTTCCAGAAACCTTTTGATTTCTTCCCTAATTTCATTCTTGACCCATTCATTGTTTAATAGCATGCTATTAAATCTCTGTGATTTTGAGTGTTTTGGTCTTTTTCCCTTGGGGTTGGTTTTTAGTTTCAGTT
This sequence comes from Phyllostomus discolor, assembly GCF_004126475.2. Classification (NCBI taxonomy): domain Eukaryota; kingdom Metazoa; phylum Chordata; class Mammalia; order Chiroptera; family Phyllostomidae; genus Phyllostomus; species Phyllostomus discolor. The sequence goes on along the minus strand of NC_040906.2, from coordinate 126,770,894 downwards.
CCTTGTGATCTGAGAAAATGCTTGGTATGATTTCAATTTTCTGGAATTTGTTGAGGCTTGTTTTGTGTCCTATCATGTGGTCTATCTTTGAAAATGTTCCATGTGCATTTGAAAAGAATGCGTATTTACCTTCTTTGGGATGGAGGGCTCTATATATATCAGTTAAGTCCATTTCATCTAGGGCATTGTTCAATGCCGCAATATCTTTGTTGATATTTTGTTTGAAAGATCTGTCCATTTTTGACAGTGGGGTGTTAGAATCCCCTGCTATAATTGTGTTGCTGTCAATATCTTTCCTGAAGTTCTCTAAGATTTTCTTTATGTATTTGGGTGCTCCTATGTTAGGTGCATATATATTTAAAATGTTTATGTCTTGGTGGATTCTTCTCTTGACTATTATGAAGTGACCTTCTGGGTCTCTCTTTATGGCCTTTTTGAAGCCTATTTTGTCTGATATAAGTAGTGCTACCCCAGCTTTTTTTTTCCTGTCTGTTTGCTTGGAAAATTTGTTTCCAGCCCTTCACTTTCAGCCTGTGTAAGTCTTTTATCCTGAGGTGGGTCTCTTGTAGGCAGCATATGTGTGGGTCATGCTTTCTTATCCATTCAGCTATTCTATGTCTTTTGATTGGGGCATTTAATCCATTTATGTTTAAGGTTATTATTGATAGGTTCTTATTCATTGCCATTTTTGGACCTGTGTTCCTCTTTCTCTATTTTCCTTCCTTTCCTTAAAGCAGGCTCTTTAGCATCTCTTGCAGAGCTGGTTTGATGGAGGCATATTCTTTTAGACTTCTTTTGTCTGTGAAGCTTCTTATTTGGCCTTCTGTCTTGATTGAGAGCCTTGCTGGGTAAAGTAGCCTTGGTTGCAGACCTCTCATTCTCATTGCCTGGAATATTTTTTGCCATTCTCTTCTGGCTTAGAGTGTTTCCATTGAGAAGTCAGCTGCTAGCCTTATTGGGGCTCCCTTGTATACTACTTTCTGTTTCTCCCCTGCTGCCTTTAAGATTCTCTCTTTGTCTTGAAATTGTGCCATTTTAATTATGATGTGTCTTGAGATGGGCCTCTTTGGGTTCCTCTTGATTGGAACTCTCTGTATTTCCTGGATTTGTGTGACTTTTTCTCTCATCAAATTAGAGAAGTTTTCCATCATTACTTTTTCAAATAGGTTTTCTATCCTTTGTCTTCTTCTCCTTCTGGTATCCCTATTAAATGAATATTATTATGTTTCATATTGTCTTGCATTTCTCTTAATCCCTCTTCATTCTTTTTGAGCCTCTTTTCTTACTCTTTCTGGGTGTTTTTCTTCTACTTTGTCCTCCAGCTTGTTGATCTGATCTTCTGCTTCATCGATCCTGCTTTTCATTCCTTCTATTGTGTTCTTCAGTTCAGAAATTGTATTCTTCATTTCCTCTTGGCCCTTGTTGATAGTTTGTGTTTCCTTTTTCATGTTGATATAATTTTCAGTGAGTTCATTGTGGTTTCCCTATAGTTTCTGGTGGCTCATTGTGAGCTCATTGAGTTTCCTGATAATCATTGTTTTGTACTCAATATCTGATAGTTGAGTTGCCTTTATTTCATTTAGCATTCTTTCTGAGGCTTCCTCCCTTCCCTTCATTTGGGGATTGTTTCTTTGTCTTCCCATTGTTTGTGAGACTCTTCTTCTTAGCTTCAGCTTCTTAAATTGATCTGTTCTGGCTCCCTGGGTTTATGGCATGAACTTCTGTGGTAGAATGCCTGTGAGATTCAGTGGTGTAGTCTCCTTTGGGTATCCTGGTGTTCACAGCTTCCACCTACTCTTCTTTGTGATCAGTTGGAGGGGTAAGGCAAAATGGTTTAAGACAGGAAGAGAGTATTCTATGATATTTATAGTAGCAGCTAGTATAGAAGAAATAGGAGATCCTTTGGCTATTTATAGTGTTAACTGTGATATTACACCCAACTAGCCACTTTTTAGAAAGGATGGAAAGAAGATAAGATTCTTGTTGGGGAGGGAAGGCTTGTGAGTTGGATTTAGAAAGCAGTGAGGTTGTGGGAGGTCAGGTTCTGAGATAAGATGGGAGTAAAGGATAGTAGATAGGTGTAGTGTGTGAGAGAACAGAGTTAACTACTATAGTAATAGAGTTCAGGAAACCATGAAGTGGGCTAAGATCTGAGAGGGGTGTTGTATAGTATTTACAATTATATGGAATAGCTGTTATTTACAGTAATATTACAGCAACAATCATATGACAGAATCTTTGAGATCTAGATAACAATAATAGTGAGTATAGAACGTTGAGTAGTGTACTAATGGAACACAAGTGAAGGGAAGGACAGTAAATTAGCAATACACTATGAATGAGATAACAGGGGAAACCTGTCAAATGATACAATATAACCAGCCAAGCAAAGAAGACTAAAAAGAAAGAAGAGGAATACAAAAATGCTATTAAAATAAAAGATGTACAAATAATGAAAAATAATAATACAAATATGCAATAACTTGCAGGTTTTCTGTAATAGCAAAGTGGAATTTGTCTCGCTGTCTCAGCTGTTGGGATGCCCTTTCTTTGGGTCCAACTCTAGTCTTTTTAACAGTTCTGGGGTTTTTTTTGTCTCACTTGTGGGTATTTAAAAAGAAAAAGGAAAAAAGGGAAGGAAGGAAGAAGAGATAAAATTGGAAAGGAAGAAGGATACAACTAGAAAGAAGGGAAGAGAAACAAAAGGAATTGAGAGATATAAAAATAATAAAAATTAAAAAATAAAAAATCACTTAAGAAAACCCCAAATCAAACAAACAAACAAACAAACAAACAAACAAAAACCTCTTGTTGGTTTCAAACTGGCCAAACCAGTTTTTCTGGTCTTGCTGGCTGCAGCAGCTTAGGGGCAATGATTGGTTTTGCTTTTCTCCCTTCCTGTTCAGCACTCAGTCAGCCCCCCTGTACTCTCCCCAGGGCTAGCCCTGCACTCTCCCCAGAGCCAGTCTGGCACCTCTGGCACCTCTCTGCAGGGCCCTGAGTGTGGGATCCAGGCCCTCCTAAGCACACTCCCCCTGGGTTTATGGGTGTGGGCTCCTGGTCTTCCACAAAGCACACTTTACCTGGGTTGCAGGGCCAGGCCACCCTTGGTCACACGAGCTCTGACTCTCACTCTTCCCAGGACTATTTGTGGGTGCTCACAGCCCCTGTGTGTTTGCCACTCAGTCCTCACTCCCCTCTCTGCACCTTCAAGCAACCAGGCCTCCCCCATGCTGCACAATCCTTGTTTGGCCTGGGAGGGAGCAGTTGACCCAGCTCTCTACCAAGAACCCTGCGGGAGACCCAGGTAGCGCTGGTCCTGGAGCCTTGCTGGTCCCCGCACTCATCTCTGGGCCCTTATTGTCCTGAAGCACTCTCCTTACTGTCTGGTTTTTCAATGTCTGCTACAATTTTTGATCTCCTATTTTCATATATGCTGTGGTACTGTTGGCTGTTTACTCTGTTCCTCCTTAGATCAGCTAGGTTTTTCTCCCGTGTGTAGGGGGAAGTGGAATCTCTGCTCCTATCTACCACACTGCCGTCTTCCCTCCCCCCAAATTTAGTATTTCTTGCGATGATAGAAAGAATTTAGACCATTAGTCTTCAAACTTTTAAAAATTATGCACTTTTATCATTATAATTTTGTAGCAACAATGCAATATATTATATGTTTACATAAAAATGTTATCTATAAGCCACTGAAATTGGAGACAATAAATATTACACAGTACACAAAATATACATTTATGGGCCCAGCACACTTCCGCTGCTCTACTCTGCTGGCTTCAAAATATACATTTATAATGTGATAAAATGATAAGCTTAAAATAAGATTTTAAAATAAGTTGGCAAATTTGAAATAAATTAAAGCTTTAAGTAAATATTTTTCTAAATTAATTTGTTTTTAACTATTAATGGTAGAACTGATTTATAAATACTAATACTGCAGTGAATGCAATGTAATTTGATTAATTTTTAAAAGTTTTTAAAGTCTTTTTAATAATGTGTGTGATACAGCAGTTTGAAGGTTTGTTCTGATTTCAAGTTTTGTTGTTTTGTTTTTTCAAGCTTGGTTTTGAAGCTGTCAGCTAGAAAAGGTAACTCAAAATGATACATAGATCCAAAATTTTTGCTATAATTTGTCTGGTAAATTTCTATCTTTCTGAAGTGTCAATCACCTTTCTTTCAAACTATTTTGAAGTTCAATCATTAACAATTTTAACAAATTGATTTAAGTATTCAATGAAAATTTTCATTTTGAATGTTTTTAAAGTACTTAAACATTTTTTCATGTATTTTTATATTTGCATATGTAATTTTTATAGGTAATACACATCAGTTTTTTGCTATAAGATCTTACAATGATAGAAATATTTTCTAAAATAAATTCTAAAGATTCTATCTTATGTTGTTTTAAAGACATTATTTTTACCTTGAAGGTTGCATGAAATGTGCTCCCCACTACTCATTCCACATATGTCTTTGGCAATGTATAAATGCTGGCCAGTTATCAGGAGAGAAAAGGTACAGCAAATTTGAAACACTTGTCTTTTTCATAAAACAAAAACAAAAAATGGAATTCATTCTCACAGTCTCTCTCTCTCCCTCCCTCCCTTCATTTTTTTCGGGGATAATAATTTTTAAAATTATGAAATATACACACAAAAGTGAATAAAAACTACACTATAACTTAAAAATAATAAAAATATGTATTCATACAACCATAACCAAAGTGAAAGAATGGAGTCTTCTCCTGTTGCAGTTCCTTATCTACTACTTTACTCCCTTTTTTAAAAAATATATATATTATTTTATTTTTTAAAGAGAGGGGAAGGGAGGGAGAAAGAGGGAAAGAAACATTGATTTGGCTGCCTTCTGTGTGCTTCTCAACTTGGGATCCAATCAGCAACCTAGGTATGTGCCCTGACCAGCAATCGAACTGGTGACCTTTCTGTCTGTGGGATAATGGCCAACCAAATGAGCCACAATGGCAGGGCTCCTGCCCCTGTTTTAAAGTTCTTTACCCTCGCCTATTAATCACTATCATTCTGAATTTACTTGCTTTCCCCCACAGTTTGTATGTGTGTGCACACACACACACCATATATATAAATAATTTATAAATTATGATATTCAGTTTTGCTTCTTTTTAAACTTTGTACATATAAAAATATATATTTTATTTGTAACCTCTTTTGCTCAACAGTACATTTTTGAGATTCTAATCTATTGTTGCCTGTGATTGCAATTAAAACATTTTAACTGCTATGACTACTATGCAGTGTTCCATTGTATAAATACACTGCCACTTATTTGTCCATTTCACTCATCAATTCATCAGGCCTTCATTTCTGCTACACCCCACAAAACCCTACACTTTCATATAAAAAAAGTAGCTAACAGATTCCCCAGCATTTCTTAAGGGAAGATACTGAGAGGTCTCCATTAATCAAAACCCTGGAAACAAATATATTTCACTATCCTTTCACAATTTCTCTAGAACGTCTAAGCTTCTCTTGGGTAAACTAACTGACACCATCTTGTACTGGCATATATTTAAGTTATTTTTATGTCTATTTTCTTATTCTTCATTAGTCTGACAGATATGAATTATACTAAACACATTATTTCATCTCCTCACTCATCCATCCCCAAATATTCTGGGTAATGTAACTCCCAAACCTGACTTCATCTTTGTTTTATGTGACGTCCTCCTATCAGGCGTTTTTATAACCTGGTGCTGTTTCCCTGACTACAGTTGATGGGTACCAAGGAGAAACCCAACATAAGCTACTCAGATATTAACCTCAGTTGACCAGTTTAAAGATGAGCCTTCCCAGAGTTTAACTAACCAGAGCTCCTGTGTGTGCACTTGGGTCTCAGAGAGTCAAGCCAGTCTGACTTCAGTGAGCGAATCTGTAAGCAGTTAAGCTCCAGACCTGTTGGCAGCCACCTTTCCTTCCATATGGACCAGAGCAGTTGAAGCCTTTGGTTTCCAGAGAGAATTAGAAAAATGAAGCACCAAAGCAATAAAGATAAAAGGAACAAAGTTATGATACATGCTACAACATGGATCAACCTGGAGGCCAGATACAAAAAGGAACGTATATGATTCCATTTATATAAAATATCCAGAATAGGCAAATCCATAAAAACAGAAAGTAGATTACTGAGTGAACAGGGCTGGAGAAAGGGAGAATGACGAGTCAAAACTAATGGGCATGGGATTCATTTTGAGGTATTAAATGTGCTAGAATTAGTTGAACTTAATGCTATAGAAATTATATTTCAAGAAAACTGCTATTTAAAAGATGAATGAAGCAGAGACTTGGAAGCAGAAAGATAAAGAAAGGTCTGTGTCACTGCAGACAAGTAGCTGGTTTTAGATGTGTTCAAGATTTAAGGACTTTTCCAATTTAGAGTGCACCAGGATTGTGCCACACACAAATTATTCATAAAATAGATTTTTTTTTCATTTCAAGTGAAAGGTTCTAACATATTGTTTTTATTACCCTGGTTTTGCATATAAGGGAATTGAGCTTAGGCAACTTATCTAAAGTAAAGAGGAACATATTTTACTCCATATTCTTATTTAAATTTACTACCCAGGAAATTTAGTCATTGCCCTCTAAAAACATAAGCTTATTGTGAAGGCATTTTTTTCATGTTTATTATTCACTGGTAATTTCTCTTCCTACTTCCCAGGGTAGGTAGTTTTGTTCTTGGGTTTTTTCTTTTTGCTTTTTTATCTTACTTGTGTATTAATCAGTAATTCTTCATTTATATTCTGCACAAAAAGTACATTTTTGGGGAACCACTTCTTAAAGCACATAGCAAGATCAAGAAGCAGAAACCAACTAGCTAGTTTAAGTAGGAGTTACTATAAGGATACTATGAAATGCCTCATACAGCTGGAGAGGGGAGGAATGTAGCCATTCCTTCAATGTATAAAGACCAAGGACTAGGAAACTATTAGCCTTGTTATGTCTACTTCTCTTGAGAAACTGATTCTTTTTTCTCATTCTCTGTAGACTGACTACCGCTGATCTGCCATTCACAGAAAACACAGATTTCATTCTAATCCCAAAGATTACATATTTCTTATCTTAAGCCAGGTTTCTCAATCTTGTTGCTTTCAATAGTTTTTGATTACCAGGTAATCTTTTTTTTTTTTTTTTTTGAGATATAGTCGACATATAACAGTATATCGCTTTCAGGTGTGCAACATAATGATTGGATGTTTGTATGCATTGCAAAATGATCGCTATAATATGTCTAGTTAAGATTTGTCACCACACATGGTTACATTTTCTCTTCCTTGTGCAGAAAACTTTTAAAATTTATTCCCTTAGCAATGCTCAAATATACAACACAGTATCTAACATTAACTATGGTTACCATGTTGTACATTACATGCCCAGGACTTACTTATTTAATAACTAGTAGTTTTTACCTTGTGGCCCCCTTCACCCATTTTTTCTACCCCCACCTTCACCCACCTCTACCTCTAACCTCTGTCAACCACCAATCTGTTCTCTGTTTCTCTGAGTTATTTTGTTTGTTTACACATTCCAGATATCAGTGAGATCATATAGTATTTGCCTTTCTCTGACTTACTTCATTTAACAAAACCCCTCAAGATCCATCCATGTTGTTGCAAATTCAGGATTTCCTTCTTTTTAATGTCTGATAATATTCCATTATTTATATATACATTACATTTTCTTTAATAAGTATATATCACATTTTCTTTAATCCATTCACCCATCAATGTATACTAAGGTTATTTTCATGTTTTCACTGTTGTAAACAGTGTTGCAATAAATGTGATTGTGCAGATACCTTCCTGAGTTAGTGTTTTCATTTCCTTCAGATAAGTATTTAGAAGTAGAATTTCTGGATCATATGGTATTTCTATTTTAAATTTTTTGAGGAATTTTCACATTTTTTTTTCCACAGTGGCTGCACCAAGTTACATTTCCATAAACAGTTCACAAATGTTGCCTTTCTCCATACCCTCACCAATGCTTGTTATTGCTTGTCTTCTAGATAATAGCCATTTCAACAAATGTGATAGCTTGCCTTTTAAAAGAATAGTTGCTTTTCAATTACAGTTGACATACATTATTATATTAGTTTGAGGTGTTCACCATAACAATCTGGCATTTTTATACCTTATGCAGTGATCACCACAGGAAGTGTAGCACACATCTGACACCACACACAGTTATTACAATATTACTGACGATATTCCCTCCGCTTTGCTATACTTCACCATGACCATTTTTATAACCGGCAATTTGTACTTTTTCTATCCCTTTCACCTTTTTTTACTATCTCCCCAAGTCCCTGCCCATCTGGCAACCATCAATCTGTTCTTTGTATCTATGTGTGTGTTTGTTCATTTATTTTACCACATCTTTATCCATTTGTCTATCGATGGACACTTAGCTTGCTTTCATATCTTAGCTATCTTAAATAATGCTGCAGTAAACATAGACATGCTTTTGATTTGCATTTCCCTCATGATTAATGATGTTGAGCACATTTTTATGTACCTGCTGGCCATCTGTATGTCTTCTTTGGAAAAATGTTTATTCAGATCCTTTTCCCATTTTTAATCAGATTGTTGTCTGTTTTTCTTTTTTTTTGTTATTGAGCTATATGAGTTTTTAAATTTATTTTTGATATTAACCTCTTATCAGATATAAATTTTGTGAAGATTTAGCCCTTTCCATAGGTTGCCTTTTCATTTTGTTGATTGTTTCCTTTGGTGTGCAGAAGCATTTTAGTTTGATTTCCCACTTGTTCATTTGGCTTTTGCTGCTTTTGCTTTTGTGTCAAACCCCCAAAAATCATTGCCAAGGTCAAAGTTAAGAAGCTTACTGGCTAAGTTTTCCTCTAGTTTTATGGCTTAAGAATACACATCTGTGTGTGTGTATATATATTTTCATATATATACATATACATTTCCATATATATACACATATATGGAAATATTTAGAATCATTTAAAAATCTGGCAGTAGGGTATTGGTTATATAATTGTGGCTCATTAATTATCATTAATAATTCTGTGCCTTAGAATAATATGAAACCCCAAAAATTAAGTTAAAAAACAAACAAGAGCCCTGGCTGGCATAGCTCAGTGGATTGAGTGCAGGCTGTGAACCAGGCATTGCAGTTTTGATTCCCAGTCAGGGCACATGCCTGGGTTGCAGGCCATGGCCCCCAGCAACCATACATTGATGTTTCTCTCCCTCTCTCTCTCTCTCTCTCTCTCTCTCCCTCCCTTCCCTCTCTAAAAATAAATAAAATTAAAAAAAACAAGTAATAATTAGGTAGTCTTAAAAAACCTTACTATTTGGAAGGTGGACACCAAAATATTAACTGTGGCTATCTCTGGGTGGTGGAACTGCATGTGAGATTTTCTTTGTGTTTTTCTAGTTGTCTTTACAAGACATGTATTGGATTTTAATCAGTGTAGAATTATTAACCTTGGGAAGCTAAATTAAATAATATTTATTTAATTCATTCTCTAGTAAAATGCTATTAATTTCTTCAGAAATGTATTGCTTAAGTTATAAAAATATGTCAATCGTGAGCTAGTTTCATGTGAGGGTGACCCCTGAATCATCATTCCTCAAGTGAGCAAGGAAGGGGCTCAGCTGTGGTGAACAACTGGAATCAAAACAATAGAGTTCCAACTGCAAATTTATTTAGTCTGCGTCTGTGTGATACCCGAGTCACGTCAGTTCTGTCAGATCAGACAGTCCAGGAGCCAAACTCAATAAAATGTAAAAATCAGCCCCAGGAGGTTTTTGACAGTTGTGAAATCTAACCTGAAATTTTCCTATCACTCTGTGTTTGACAATAGCCTAAGGAGATAGGGAAAAAATTGGCTGGGTTACATATTTCTTTTTCAAAACAAGAAGAGCCTATTAAATTAAATTTTTAAATATTAGTATAGGCCTCATTGTAACTATTTTTCTTTCTTAGTTATTAATTTATATTTAAAAAGTTCTAGCTTTTCCATACCATCAGTGTTCCTTATGGGAAAAGATTCAAAATATGTTTAGGAAAAACCCAATATATGTGTACAATAAAATCAGTTGTCCTTATCATACCTCCACGACCCAGAGAAAATTAGTGCCTGCCAAGTTCCCTGAGCTTCCACACTCCAGTTATGCTTTCTCTGTGTTCCTTAACTGCATCAAGCTCAGTCTCCCAGGACTCTTGCACTTGCTGTTCATTCCACCTACAGTCCTAGATGGTTTTAGTCCCTGTTTCCCCATCATTAGTTCTTTCTCATCATTAAGACTTACACCAAGGACGTCAGATTCAGGGAGGTCTTCCTGGACTAGGTACCTATTCTAAAGCAGGCTGCCCACACACCCCAGTTGTCATATCACTGGTTTTGTCGTTATCCTAGCTTTAATCACCACTTGAAATTAACTTTATTTGTTTACTGCCTGTCTCTTTTCAGTAGAATTCACAATTCCATGTGAGCCCATGTAGAGTTACATTCTGTCTTATTCACATTTTTTATTCCCAATGCCTATAACTGTGTCTAGCACTTAATAGACTATAAATATTTGTTGAATAATTGAATGGATAATCTTTTTTGAACAAATGACATTGAAAAGTATCAACCATTAGTTTAAAATTTTTCATGTGATATTGTATTTATATAGATAATTTTTTTCAAGAATAACTATTGATATTGATGCATAAGAAGGGAAAGAAGCAAAATAAATTTAACAATAAATATTAACTCCATGGGTTAATACATTTTAAACTATATTTTCACAATTACGATATTAAGAACAAACTGACAGTAACCAGAGGGGAGGTGGGAGGGGATAATGGGGTGAAATGGGGGAAGGGTGGTCAGGAACATGTATAAAGGACACATGGACAAAGCCAAAGCGGGGTAGGGTCAAAGGTGGGAAGTGGGGATGGCTGGGGTGAGGGGAAAATGGAGACAACTGTGCTAGAACAATAATTTTAAAAATGTAAAAAATTTTTTCCATTGTAATTTCTGTCTTGTTTAAACTTATGGCATTTTCCCTGTGTAGTGTCTCCTCTTGGACAAATTACTGAAAATGTATATTAAAATAATGTGTATGTGTTGTTTTTACCTTTCATTTTCCGATAATGCAACTATTTGATTTGGACAGATGGGGGATTTCCTTTTTGCATTTCGGCCACGTTCAGCCCTGCTTTGTTATTGTTTGAAATTCTGAGAATGTTCTACACACGTTTACAAAAGAGAAACATTTTGGCCTCTGATAAACGGATGACAAGCATGATATAAATGCTTGGGGAAGATCCTTTAGGATTTGTGCAGGAGACCTGCACATCTGTTTCCAGCTGTGCAGCTACTCAGAACTGGAATGACTAATCCCAGTTTGGCCAAAGTTAGTAATTATTTTACTGTTGATCTGAAGATCAAAGGTTATTCCCAGGAAGTAATGAGAGGGCGATGGACTTTCTATCTAACAGCAGTGGAGATTTATGCAAGCAATTATTTGGTTCATGGCTTGAACATTAACCTGGTGCTAATGCATATGGATGACAGCAAAAATGTAAACAGTCTTCATGTGATATTAATTATAATTGGCTAAAAGTAAATTAATCTACTGGTTTTGAATCATCTTTGCCCTTTGCCTGGCCTCACATCCTGACCCCAAATGTTGGGAAAAATCTACAGCTACTATGTCACACTTTTAAAAGAAAGTGGGTAGATATAAATCCTTGTTATCATTTGAAACTGTTTTTTGATTCTTTCCTCATTAAAAAAATTTCACATTGAAAACATTTACTTTAAATAACTTCCAAAGGTGACTACAGTCTAGCTCTACTTGTATAATCATAAGGACTCTTAAAAATGTAAGTGTTTAATATTATTTTTATCGTCAGTAAGCATATTATTCTTTGCAGTCAGTTTGTGAGATGTACTCTACATTTTCATCATTCTCTGATGTCAAGCCAGACCATTATGAAGAGGAATGATTAAATGAGGAATAATTAAATTTTAAGAGTGTATACCTTATATGTGTATATTAGACTCTTAAATTCATTAGGAATTTTAGAACCTATGTAAACATTGAAAAGGACTTGAGGATTTGGGTACATACCATCTTAATAGGGACTTTTTTCACCTTAATAAATTGTATTTTGCATTCACATTTTCATTTCTTATACCTGAGAAAACAGATGATTTGTCTTCCCCAAAGTTTTATTGTATATTATTTAAAAATTCATTTTACAACATCGTGAATATACTCTTAAGTGTATATTTAAAATACCTATATTTAATTATCCTAGAAATAATGTCAGTAGTATTTATTTCTCATTCAAGCCCTATCTCTTATTATTAGTGTCTTCTTTGAAATAAAATACTCCCACAGTCAGCATCAATCTTGGTGTCTGTAATATGTTGAAAGTAACAACCCATAGAGTGGGTACTTTTCAGCATTATAACTGGCTAGAGTTTTTATCTACTTAATATTATTAGAATTACAAAACTAATATAAAGCTTTGTCCTCTCTGTTATTAGTTTTTCGATATTGCTAGCCTTATTATTTAAACTAAAATGTCGTTTGTTGGTGAAGTAGGTAGGGAGCAAAGAAAGAAGGCCACATGGTTGATTCTCTATTTAGGTTTACCATTTCAGCCATACTTCTGCTCCAAGAATGGCTGAGATTTAGTGTTACAAGGATTTCTAGCAACCTTCAGGCATTTTAGGCTCTTGTTTTGCATAGTCCTAGCAGTTAAATGGACAATTAAATATTTATTTTTTAAACATTAATGACATTTAAATATGTTGGGTATTTATTTTTCTTGGAGTTTTGTTTTTTGAGCTGACAATGTTGAAAATTACTTAAATGCTTGCCAACATTATGGGCTTTCAGTTGTTGTAAAAGCTTGCATGGTCCCGTGAGTACTTCCTCATTTTGCTTATCGGCAGTAAAGTTACTGAAGTGACCAAATTTATAATTAAGTGGTATAAATTTCAGTGGATAGCATTTACTTAAATATTAGCATGCAGTTATGGCAACACCTTCTTGAAATGACCAGTCACAAATATATACAAGTGGCGAGTATCCCTTCAATATTTCTCTTGGTGTGATTTGCCACAGGAGATCTGAAAAATACTGTTCCTTTTCCAAACAGATGATTAGTAGCAGATCTTAACTAAACTTAATATATATTTTGCAAGCAAGAATTTGGCTCTTAAACCAGCTTTTAAAATCCTAAATAACAATGTTAGTCTCAAAACAATTTCCACTCCATTCAATCATAACATCTCAGTGGATCGCATGTAAGGGTGACTGCGTCTTGATTCCAGCTGCTCTTTAGTTGGAGTTCTTGCTCCACGTTCTCACCATACCTATTTCAACTTGAGAGATTTAGTCACATCTCAGATAGATTGTCATAAATGTCATCAAGCAGGTACTCTATGACAATAAATATAGAGGCCTATTCTCTTTTCCATATGTCTCTTTAGCCTCCAGAGAAAGGGTGTTAAGGAGACATAGAAGAGGTGGAGCTCACAGGGCTCAGTGATGTTTTCCTGGGTGTTACGTGGATCACCACATAGCTGAGGAAACCAGTCATGGATTATGGGCGCAGAGGTCCAGACTTTTTCCAAAACACCTATAACTTACTCCATGGATCATGGAGCAAATCCATAGTAGTCAGCTTAAGAAATAATCAGTCTATTCATATTTAGCCTTCATACGTATTTGATATGGTCTAACACCATGATTTTCAACCTTTTTCACCTCATGGCACATACAGACTAATTACTGAAATTCTACAGTACATCAAAAGATATTTTATAGTTTTTGCCACTCTCACAAAAAATAGGTATAATTTTGATTCACAAAAAATTAGTAATTACCTACCCTCTTTGCTCCAAAGTTGTTGCGGAAAATAACTCACACATGGGAGAGATGGTGGAGCACAATCCTTTATTACGTGCTTGGGCTCAGAGGAGAACCTCCAGATTCTGAGCCTGGAACTTTATCTTCCCAGGGTTTAAATAGCCCCGGGCTTCCTACCTATGTGGCGAAGTGAGGTTATAGAAGCCAACGGCGAAAGTTAGGTCTAGCTACCTTATATGGGAAACAAAGGAACAAAGCGCAGGAGGACATTTGCAGAAGCTATAGAGCACAGGAGCTTATCATGGGGGTTAGTGTATGACCTTGAGATAACTGCTTATCTGGGAACCGCTGCTGTCAGGGAATGGCTGCTGGCCAGCTCCTACCTAAGAATAGCTACTGCTCAGCTATGTCCTGTCCTGATTTTGAAAAATCAGGTGCCTATAGTTGTACATAATGATTTCTGTTACCAAGAATTAACCAATTAGATACAACCTTATTATGCGACTTGAACAATAAGATACAATGCTGTTATATGACCTATATGTTTACAGTTCAATACAGGGCATTTGCACCTAGATGGCTATTGTTGTGTTGGATGTTGTCATTTTTTACTTGACAATCTAAGGAAAAAAGATCATGAGTCAGTGCCTGTGACTAAATTGTTAGGTACTAACTGAACTAACAAGCAAAATAGAGGCAGACTCATAGATAGAGAATAGGCTGACAGCTCTGGAGAGTGTTTGGGGGGGTGGAGGGATTGAGTAAAAATGGGGGAAAAAAGAGAAAGAACATGGACACAGATGACAGTGTAGTGATTGTGGAGGTAGGAAGGGTGGGTGGAGGTGGAAGATGATATGGGGGTAAATATGGTGGTAGAAAATTAATTTAAAAATTAAAAAGTGAAAATTCTGCAGCACACTGGTTGAAAATCATTGGTCTAGTTGGTACTGTTCTCAGTCTTTCTAGCTTCATTAAGCATATCATCTCTGGGAACTCGGACTGGTGCAGCCACTGTGGAAAACAGTATGGAATTTTCTCAAAAAACTAAAAATGGAACTGCCTTTTGACCCAGCAGTTCCACTGCTGGGATTATATCCTAAGAATCCTGAACCACCAATCCAAAAGAACCTATGCACCCCAATGTTCATAGCAGCACAATTTACAATAGCCAAGTGTTGAAAACAGTCTAAGTGCCCATCAGTAAATCAATGAATCTAAAAACTATTGCTCATTTACACAATAGAATACTATGCAGTAGAAATAAAGAAGGAACTCCTACCCTTAGAGACAGCATGGATGGACCTGGAGAACATTATGCTAAAGGAAATAAGCCAGTCAGTGAAAGACAAATACCATATGATTTTACCTATAAGTGGAACCTAATAACAAAACAAAGAAGCAAGCAAAATATAACCAGAGACACTGAAATAAAGAACAAACTGACAGTAACCAGAGGGGAGTGAAGGGAGGATAACATGAGAATGAAGTGGAAGGGTCGTCAAGGAATGTGTGTAAAGGACACATGGACAAAGACAACTGTGTGGGAGAGGGTTGAATGTGGGAGGTGAGGGGATGGGTAGGATAGGGTAAGAGTAATGGGGGGAAAATGGGGACATCTGTAATTGAACAACACTGAAACAAAAAGGAAAAAAAATGTCATCTCTTTCATGCCTCTGAAACCCAAGAAAGAAATCTTAAGTGGGGAACCACACATAAAAATGCAGCCCATTCCCATTCCCACCCTCCCAACTCCTGTTTCTCTAATATTTCTGGCATATTTTTCTGAAATTCTACATTCAACTTATGTGTGACATTTATTAATCTGAAGGACCCATAGCTGAACTCTCAAAGACTGCTTTAGTTTGGGATCTGCCTGTCAGTCTGTTAGTTGTGGCTAATTGCTACGATATGTTAGGCACAAAGCTGGATATTTAACACATTGTACATTACTTCCCTAGAGTCCTACCACTCAAGGTGGGCATTGTCTGTTATTATAGGTAAGTAAATTAAGAGCCCTAAATGATAATTAAAGGATGGGGTTAGAACCTACATCTGCTACAGTTCAAAATAAGTCCTTTATAAACTATACAATATGGTTTCTAGCAAAGTTAAAGTGATGATTTGGGTACATCTGTTGTTATATTTGGTTAGAAAATGCCGTCTTCCCTTCAGGGAATTTTAAGGTTTTTTTTTATTTGTTTTCATGTAATTACTGTGTAGTGATTGAGAACCTTCCATGAAAGACTTGACTTCCATGGGTGGCTGTATTTTTTCTCAAGTCATAAGAATATAGAATTTATTTATATAAACTTACACATGAATGTTTTAATACAATTTTTATTTTTATTTTTGTAGTCCTCATAGTGTCACTCACAGAAATTTTCATGTAATAGGCACTCAATAAATTCAACAAATGTTTATATAAAAATTACAATTCCAGTTGACTTTGGAAATAGGTCAAATGGTTGGAAAACTATATTTTTGTGCACTGTTTCTAATTGCTTATATAGAATGAGTATGTATGAACACAAGTTTCTCTCTAGTGTTCATTCTGTTATTCACAATTGTAAGGAACTCTCTGAAGGACTTTTCTCCATGAAATCTTTATTTTATTAATTCCAATGAAATGCAGACTCTTTTGTGAGTGTGAAAGTATTTTGCTTGAGAATAGGGTTGGTAGGTGTGATGACAACAAGGGACAACTGATTTAGCCAGAAGTGAGGCTGCATGAGACAAAAGCAATGCCTACTATGAAACTAATGGCCTGTTAAGTAGCAAGAGGTGCCTTATCGGAGAAGGGCATCTTACCATCTCCCATCTTCCAGCCACCCACATCCACACCCACACACCACAACTCTCCTTACCCTAACACATATGTGACCCAGGTTTTCCCAGGACAAATTTACTTGAACTAATTAACTGCTCTTGGGGGATACAGCTACTCTCCCTTGCCATTCAAACTCCACTAAAGAGATAGCACTGCGTCAAACCCTGCAGATTCCACAAGGAAGGGCATAGCATTCTCAAAGAGCTCGGGGTTCCACAGAGGGGACGGGAGAGTAAAAGATTATTACAAGACACTTTTTTCAAATGCTGTCACAGGTGATAATTGGAGCCTTTAGCAGAGGCATCTAACCCAGGATAATTGTTCAAGGAAAGCTTCTTGGAGAAAGCAGCATTTATGCTTAATTTTGAACCTTATTAAATCAGTTGTTTATACTGCTGTTTTCAGTTGTTTTAAGTGGCCTCTGAAGATAATGAACTTTAGTTAATGGAAATGTTAGTTAGAAGAAAATGAATGCTTTTAGGATATGAAATGACTCCCCAAAGCATCTCTTTATCTCCCAAACTACCTTCCTAGATCCAGAAAACATCTCCTCAATAGATACCTTAAACGCCTTCTAAGTGGTGGTGGTTTGATATCCACTTTGCCTCTTGATATTCATTTTCCACACAGCAGTCAAGCAATGATCTGGCATATCTGTTCATGCATTTTCCTGCTGAAGATGCTCTCAATGACTTCCCAGAGTTCCTAGGGTAAAGAGAAAACTACTGCAAATGGCTAATGAGCCCCTGTGATTGGCTCCCTTCCCACTTCTCCAGTCCCATCTGGCACCATGCTCCATTCACTTTCTGCAGTTGGCTCACCTGCCCTTTTAACCCACATTGTTATCATCCCAGCAGATTACCAGATTCAAAGCACCCTGTGCAATCTACTGGCTGTTTGTCCTCTGGCAAGTTGCCTGACTTCTCTGTGCTTCAGTTTTCTGTCCGTAACATGGGGATAATGATATCCCCATTTACCTCTTAGTATAAAGATTATGTTAGTAAGTGTGTAGGGAGGTACATAGCAGAAACTAAGTGTTTTAAACTATTTTTATTTATTTAGAGGCTGTGATATGCAGAGAGCTATATTAGACATTTTGCACATTCTATACATTTACATTTAAGCCTGATCTGATCTTCCTTTCCTGGGCCTATAATGGCAAAATCTATTGTATATTGCACTGCTACAAAAATCAAACAAGAGAAAACAAAACAAAGCAAAAATTGGTCAGATTATATTTCCAAATCAAATGGATTCCCAGACATTAGACAAAAAGTACTTAACATATATTTCACTATTTAATTTTTAAAATCATGTATAATTTAAAGATAGATAAAATAAAAAAGTTTTTAATACCACAGCCTTCTGGATCCAAAAGAGTCATCAGAGCAAGATTGGCAATTTTTCCCAGCAAATTTAGAAAATGCTCTCAAATAATTGTCAGCATTTCCTTTCAGAAATGTTTTCAGTACTTCTCAAACAGATAATTCACTGTCATCCCCAAACTTTGTACTGTGCAATTTACTCAGACTTTCTCCTGACCCGTGTGCATGTACATTTCTGAAATTACACAGTTCCCTAGTCAAGTATCAGAAAATATGAAAGATACCATCTAACTTTTTAATTTGAAAAGAGAAGATCTAGTTACAAATCATTTTACCTACTAAAAAATATCCTGAGGCTTATGTGTACTCATGAGTTTAAGTTGAACACTTGTTGGAGAAATGCATTTACACTTGGGGTGAAGCATAAATGCAAAGGTCAAACAAGCAGACTATCCTAAGAATGGCCATGAAAGAAAAAAAAGTTACATGATATAAGCTATGTCAAAGAAGAGTGAAACCATCTCTAAGAAACCTTGCTAATCAGCCTGTAGTGTGCTTCTCTGTGTTACTTATGCTGTAATAAGCCATAAATCCTGGGAGCACTTTCTCTTTTCTGCCATTTGCATCACATGCTCTCACCTCCCCCCACGCTTAGTCTCCTGCCTTGCCTGCCTTTACCTCATCCCTTTAACTGGTCTTAGTAAAATACTTCTTGCTGACTTAATGGGTAGAAGGCATTGATCAAACTCTTTAAAAACACAGAACTTTCAAAATAAGAAGCATGGATTTGGCTGTGCCGTTGCTGTTGAACAGAACAGTAGTGTATGAGGTTTGACGTTAAGGCAACACTGTGGGAATGCGGAATGGTCCGGTGGAACGAGTTATGAATGTGAACCTATATCTACATTTCAGAAAGGTCTCACCACAAGCACTTTAATCATGGCACTTTTCAAAAGAATCAATGTATGTTTCTTCTCTTTCCAAAGAAGATGGGCAATCCACATGTGTTATGTTTTCCAGCTCTTTTGAACATGGCAGTGAATAGCTTTTCCAACCCTATTGATTTTGTGGTAGGGCTCTCTAAATTCCACAAAGAACACAGTAAATAAGCCTCTAAAAATCGGGGAAAAAAGTATGAAGAAAGTTCCTTTCTGTAACTACTTTTGTAACATGAAAAAGCTTGTTTCCTTTTTCATGAGGTTTTTCTACCATCTTGCTCAGGTACCTATTTCAAATTTTTAAACCTATGCTGGCACTTCTTTCCTTTCCTTTTCTTTACTTTTAAAATCTAGACTGCATTCCTGTTCTTAAACACATTGAGTATATTCAAATAATACACACAAAACAACACTGTTAAATTGAATTTTATTTACTTATGTGGAAATAAATGAATTATGTGGAAATGTACTACAAATATTAAGTTTTAAAAGATAACTGATTATACATTTAATAGATCAAAAACCTTAGTAATTAGGAGTAAAATGCTGTCTAAATAGATAGAAAATGTGAGGTCACATCACTATTAGAGTGACTTCTGATTTATTGAGGCTAAATAAAGTCAAGTGCTATAATAAAAATAGTGGGATTTTTAGATGAATTGCTTATGGTAGCTTCTAAAATAAGTAACCTTTTCAATTCTCATTTTGTGAAGGAGAATGACTATTGTCTCTTAATGTGGCTTCATAAGGTTTTTTATATTTATGAAAACTACAAAAGTAACTTAGGAAAATAGAGATTTTGGTTAAGTATTAGTACCAGCATGGGACTATAGAAAGGAATATATCAAGGCCAACTGAGATACATAATAGACAAGTTGAAGTAGGAAATAATTTGTATGCTCTAGGTTTAGAAAGAAGGCTTTCATCAAGAATGAATGCCATCCACCAAAAGATAGCATTTCTATGTTAAGTAAATATTTGGGGTTAAAATGATCAGCTCTAAGTATTTTTAAATCAAATTAGTTTCATGGTTGTAGAGGAGAAACTAATTTGTAATCTCCATCATTACAGAGACAGGAACAGCTTAATGTGGAAGCTGAACAAGCAATGTGGAATACTTGAAATACCTCTGGCATAATTTATATCTTTTTGTTAAGCATTGCCTTCTTTGGAAACTGTCCTTTAAGACATAAATAATCCTGAGAAGTCCCTTGTAAGGAGGGGATTCTGGAGTAACCTAAGGAATTCTGAAGTGGTGCAGTGCATTGAAGGGAACTGACCAAGGAGATATTCCATCCAGGCAGATATTCCATCCAAGGGCCTCCCTCCTGGTAGGTGTGGACAATCAGCAGAGCCATGAGGCTGACTGGGTGTGGCACTTTATAATGTTTATGACCACTGAGCAGGAGAAGGTGGTGCATCGATGTATCTCTTGAGTTGTAATAATAAAGCCAATGTCTGCTCAACAGAATGCTTATTTATTTATTGTTTCCAAGTTGAAAATATGGAGTTAAAATTTTAGAATTCATTTTTGGATTAGACAATATTTTGGAAATATCCAAGCTAAGGAAACTTTTAGTACTCTTAGGAAGAAACTTACTTTTATAATGGAAAGCTTCATAGCTTTTAACCTGTGTATTAATAAACACACAGTTGTGAAGGTTTGGTACTCATTCAAAAGTTGAAATGGAAAACAGAAAAATAGCTCACATTCTAGAGTTTGGGTGTTTCAGTTTATAAAATATCCTAATAACATGTAGGTATGGAGACCAATACTCTCATTATGACCTCCCTAGAAATGAAGGTTCATAGTGAACTAATTTCACTTAATAACAGAGCATAGTTTTCCAGTAATTATCATCAACCATCCAGCTGTTTTGTTTTCTTCACCACCTGAGATTTACAGATAGCAGGCATAATTGCAGTGCTTTGTTTCATCCTTAGATCTTCTAACAGAATAGCAGCTTCTTTTCTTCCCTTGAAACTAGTAAGCTTCCTCTATTGTGTCCTGCAAGAAAGAGGTGAAGTCTAATGTTGATTTAATTCCTTTGTGTAGTTTAAAGTTTTGTAATGCTTCCTCTCTGCCATAAAAGCAGTTTCAAATAATTTTTGTGCTGCTTTATGTAGATTTGAATCAAGAAACAGATCAAATGTTTGTTTTATACTTCACACATTTAAAGACTCAAGGGTAGGCATATTTTTAGCTGGACTTTCTAAATTCTTAGTCTTATTATGCTTTAGGAAATGGAAAAGAAACTAGCATTGGCATTCTACATGGTGTAATTTGGATCCTTGATTTTTCTGGCTTTCGTTCACATGCTAAGGATTTGGCATAGTGAGGCCAAGACCATTATAAATAGACCCCTTGCTTCTGAAATACTGGGAGCATTATGTTCATAATGCAAGAAAGCTTAAAAACATTGCTTTCATTATGATTGGAGCTGCTATAACAATTCTGTAGACGTACTGTTTATATCTGGATTTATTTTTCCCAATATTTTTTTGTAAGAGCCTTCCATTTTTATTTTGTAGATGGCTGAAAGAATTGGTTAAATGAAATCAAGATGTGCTGATGCCAGAAAGATGTGTAAGCAATGAAATATGATGACTTAAAAAGTAGGTTTTGTTCCTGCATCATCTAGGCTTACCACTTACACTATTCACATGCATTGGATACCTGCCATATTTCTACTTCGCAGTAGGAAGAACTGGCCCAGAAGCTTCCTCTTTGTATATTTATGTGGGTGGGAAAGGAAATCCTCTGGAAAAGTTACTTGGGTAAAAGTTATTGTAATTTTTGTGCAACGAGATCTCAATACTCATAAAAAATCTAATTTGTTTTATAAATTGATTTATTTTAATTGAGCCAATAATTGAGCATCAAGGGGACAGATTCAGCAATAATTTTGGTCACCCCTTATGTGTTTTATTTAAGCAAAATATTTCCCCATTATTGCTGACATATATTATTCTATGCTGATCATATTCACCTTTGTCTGTGACACTAATTCTCCAAGAAGTCCTTTAATTCAATTTAATTCTGACACTGACTACCCAGAGCTAGTGCCAACCCCATAGGTAAAGGGCAAAGTTCATGAGACCCCAGGCCCCACTTCAGATGTTATGTGCCACTCAGAGACACCTGCATTTTTTACCAACCGGCTACAAAGCCGGGGTTCCCACAACTACATCCCCACAACATTCCAGTTGGGTACTTTGCTAGAATGACTAACAAAACTCACCTAAGCATGGTATTTATGATTACAGTTTTATTATAAAGGGTACAACTCAGGAACAGCAAATGGAAATGACATATAGGTAATGTCTGGGGTGGAATTTCGGGGTCCAAAGCTTCCATGCTCTCTCTTTGCAGACTCTAGTTATGCCACCTTCCCTGACATTGACATTGTGTTCACCAACCCATAAACACATTGGGATTGTTGTCCAGAGTTGTTATTGAGGTTACATTCTGTGGATGTGTTTGGTGAAATCATTAACCCAGTGATGAACTCAGACTCCAGCTCCTATTCTCTTGCAAGACTTTGGGGTAGCCCAAAGATTCAGTCACGTGGTGAGTCTTTCTGGACACCAGCCCCTGGTCCGGAAGTTATCCCTTGCCCACATGAGTCATCTAATTAGCACAACGAATCCACTCCTACTCACGAAATTTCTACTCTGGAAAATCCAAGGTTTTTTGAAACTCTAAGACAGGAACCAGGCACAAAAACTAGAAATTATTTATTATACCACCCATTTCAAGACATTTATTTTTCAAGTGCTAATTTATTACAGAGAATAACAGTTTTCTAATAGGTCATCTAGTATTATCACAACTGATTGAATTACTACAATTAAATAGAAAATTTGAATATAACCTTGAGGACTAAGAACATAACATTTTATGTCATAGTAAGATCATTTGAAAAATGGCTGTTACTAGAATGTTTATTGTATTTAACACCTCTTCTCTTAAAAATCTAAATATGTTTTAATTAGTGAAAAACAGTTACCCCTTTCTATTTTATTACTTCTCATTTTTTTAAATTCTTTTATGTGACATTAAATATAAATACCTGTCTCATTAATGAAATTTGAAATAAGCAAATTGTTTATTGAGTATTTCCAGTGAAAAACTGTATTGTTTACAGCAGCCTTTTCTGGGTTGTGTGATTCTGAGTGCTCTGTATCTTTAATTTCCTTTGCGTATTTCACAACTCTGTAAATTGTAACTAACAGTGTTGGAAAATAATTTCTTCCTTTAGACATGCAAATAAACTCTCTCTGATAGAGGTTCAAGTGACTTGCTGACTCTGCTATGGAGGAATTCAGTTTTTTATCTACTTACAAATTCATTTCAGTGTTCTCCAATTTAATTTGTATTGAAGCATGACTTTTAACAAAGAAAGGGGACTTCTTGTGTCTTGTTAAGACAAAGGAGAATGTAATTTTCAAGGAGATTCCCTGAAAATCATTTATATGTTGATAATCCTAACATTTATATCTCTAGCCTAGTTTTCTAGCCCTAATTTTTTATAATAACCAAAGGCTTTCATCCTAACCAAATGGAGGAATGGAACTGAAGAATTGACTGACACGAAGAAGGCTGCAGATAGAGCACGGCTAAGGATGAATGTCACAGATAGTTGGATATATGAGGTTTTAATTCAACAGCAAAGTCTCAGTAGAAGTAGAAATTGGGAACTGTCAGCATTTACCTGGTATTTTATAGCCAGGGAACTGAACGAGATCATCAAGGGTGTCAGTGTAGATGGAGAAGAGAAAAGGAAGAATGAGCCCTGGGATTCTGTACATTATGTGCCTGGAGATGGGAGTGAAACCAGCAAAGGGAAGCTGAGAGGAATGTAAACAGAAAGACTGTGGTATGTTGGAAGCCAAGTGAAAAAAGTATATCAAGAATATCAATCAAATGGTCCAGAGATGGCGATTAAATTGAGGACCCAGAATCAATCACAGAGTTTACTCTGTATGGAAGTCATTATTACTCCTAATAAGAGAAAAAGGGTGAGGCCAAATACTCGGCTGAAGTGGGTCCTTTCCCTGTGGCTATCACCACACTGTTGTCTATGTTAATTTTTAAATATATTTTATTTATTGTGCTATTACAGCTGTCCCAATTTTCCTCCTTCATCCCCATCCACCCAATACCCCCATTCCCTCTGGTAATTCACCCCTCCTAGTTCATGTCCATGGGTTGTACATATAAATTCTTTGGCTTCTCCTATTCTGTTCTTAACATCCCCTGTCTATTCTGTACCTACCATTTATGCTCCTTAATCCCTGAACCTTTTCCCTGTTCTCCTTCTTCCCCTTCTCAACTGATAACCCTCTAAATGGTCTCCGTATCTATGATCTTTTTCTGTTCTACTTGTTTGCTTAGTTTGTTTTTTAGATTCAATTGTTGATAGTTGTGAATTTATTGACATTTTAATGTTCATAGTTTTGATCTTTTTATTAAATAAGTCCCTTTTAACATTTTATATAATAATGGCTTGATGGTGATGAACTACTTTAGCTTTACCATATCTGGGAAAGACATTATCTGTCCTTTCATTCTAAATGATAGCTTTGCTTCCATTCTAAATGATAGAATAATCTAGGTTGTAGATCCTTGCTTTTCATTACTTTGAATACTTCTTGCCAGTCCCTTCTTGCCTGCAGTTTCTTTTTTGAGAAATCAGTTGACAGTCTTATGGGTTCTCCTTTGTAGGTAACTCTGCTTTTTTCTTGCTGCTTTTAAAATTCTCTCTTTATCTTTAATCTTTGGCATTTTAAATATTCTGTGTCTTTGTGTGGTCCTCTTTGCATCCATCTTATTTGGGACTCTCTGTGCTTCCTGGACTTTTATGTCTAATTCCTTCACCAAATTAGGGAAATTTTCTTTTTTTTTTTTTTAATTTTAATCATTGTTCAAGTACAGTTTTCTCCCCCCTACTCCCATTCCAGCCCACCCACCCAACCCTCCCCCCTTCCCCCCATTACCCCCCACCCCTAGTTTTTGTCCATGTGTCCTCCAAATTTGTTCCTGTAAACCCTACCCATTCCCCCCTTAAATTCCCTCTTCTCTCCCCTCTGGTCACTGTCAGACTATCCCCTATTTCAGTGTCTTTGGTTATATTTTGCTAGTTTTTTTGTTTTGTTGTTTAGATTCCTGTTAAAGGTGATATCATGTGGTATTTGTCTTTCACTGCCTGGCTTGTTTTGCTTAGCATAATGCTTTCCAGCTCCATCCATGCTGTTACAAAGGGTAGGAGCTCCTTCTTTCTTTCTGCTGCATAGAATTCCATTGTGTAAATGTACCATAGTTTTTTGATCCATTCATTTACTGATGGGCATCTAGGTTGCTTCCAGCACCTAGCTATTGTAAATTGTGCTGCTATGAACATCTTTTTTTTCATTCATTATTTTTTCAAATAAGTTTTCAATTTATTTCCCTTTCTCTTCTCTTTCTGACACCCTTATGATTTGGATGTTGGTAGGGTTGAAGTTGTCCCAGAGGCTCCTTAGCCTATCCTTGTTTCTTTTGGATTCTTTTTCCTTTGCTGTTCTGATCGGATGTTTCTTTTTTCTTCATTATGTTCCAAATCATTGGTTTGATTCTCAACCTCATCCACCCCATTGTTGGTTCCCTGTAAATATTTCTTTATTTTACTTGGTGTAAACTTCATTTCTGCCTGGGTCTTTTTTATGCTGTTGAAGTATACATGGAGTTCCTTGAGCATCCCAATAACCAGTGTTTTTAACTCTGCACCTGTTAGATTGCTTATTTCCATTTTGTTTAGTTCTTTTTCTAGAGTTTTGTTCTGTTCTTTCATTTGGGCCATATTTCTTTGTCTCCTCATTTTGGCAGCCTCTTTGTGTTTGTTTCTATGTATCAGGTAGAGCTGCTTTGACTCCCTGAGTAGCATGGCCTATAGTAGAAAAGTGTACCTGTAAATTAGATGGGGCAGAGCCAAAGGTAATCACCAAGGTGCGGCAACCCATATGCTGTGATATGGTGTTGTGCTCTGTGGCTCTGTGTGGGAGAAGGCTCAAAAAAAGGGACAATTGCTACTGCCTGGCCTCTGGAGTTTTGTCTGGGAGGAAGCTGTCCCCTGGCATTCACCTTGATGCCAGACATTTCAGTTTCTCCCATAAGCCACTGGTGCCCTTCCAGCTGCTTCCCTAGTGCTAGAACCTGGAGGGAGGGAGTCTGTGTAAGTCCTAAGGCCATTGCTTATTTCCTTTAAGGGGAGGCTCCTGAGAATCCTGCAGTTTCTTCTGCCGCCACAACCCCCACTGGGGGGTTCATAGCCAGACTTCTGGCTTCATAGCCAGAAGTTATGGGGGCTTATCTTCTTGGGACAAGAACCCTGGGCTGGGTGATCTGTTGTGGTGCTGGGATCCCTCACTCCCAAGGCATCACTCCTGAGCTTTATCTACTACATATGGGTGTGGGGTAGCCCGTTCCGTGTCTCTGTCCCTCCTATCTGTCTGATGAATGTGCTTCTTTAATTCTTGGTTGCTGGACTTTCATACAGGCTGATTTTCTGACAATTCTGGGTATAGTTATTTTATAGTTTAGTTATAATTTTTTTTGTGTGGTTTATGAGAAGAAAAGCTGTGTTTACCTACACCTCCATCTGGACCAGAAATAATGTTGGTGTCTATGTGTTATGTATATGTATTTTTGTTAATTCCTTTACCTTCTTTTATCCTGTCCCTTTGTCCCTCTCCCCTCTGATAACTATCAGTCTGCTCCATGTATCCATGCCTCTTTTTCTATTTTGTTCATCAGTTTATTTCATTCATTATATTCTACATATAGGTAAGATTATCTGGTATTTGTCTTTCTCTGACTGGCTTATTTCACTTAATGTAACAATTTGCAGGTCTCTCCATACTGTCACAAAAGGGAAGATTGGGTAGGTAGAGGTGGGCAATGGAGGGGAAAATGGGGATGGAAAGAGACTTTACTTGGGGCAACAAGTGCATGATGTAGTGTGCAGGTGATGTTTTATTGAGTTGTACGCTTGAAATACATATTGTTTTGTGAATCAGTGTCACACCAATACATTCAATTAAAAAAAAAAAGGAATGGAGGAAGGGACAAGTGTAGACAAGTCCATCTTTTAACTGATCTTGTTTATGTCAGTGTCTCCAGGCAGACTTTCCTCAACATAGAAGTCACAATGATCCCTTGAAAACCCAAAGTTCAATGCAATCACTCTTTACTACTAACTGTCCAGTCTTACTGAGAGAAAAGGCCAAATTCTAAATATGGCCTCTTACATTATCTCCTACTCCTCTCTTACAAGATCATTTCTGTTTGAACATCCAAGCCTCATGGCTAAAGCCTCATGCTTCAATAGCTTTGTTCTTGTTCTGCCTTTTGATTGAAATGCTCTTCAATCTCTGAGAGTCATTTTAATGAGGCTTTCTTGAGAGGCTATTTTATGAAAAATCATACTTCTACTCTTACCTCCCACACAGATACTCTTTTTGGGCTTAAATTTTGTCCTAGGCACTTATCACTCACTAGCCAACATATTTTACATTTTTATCTTAATTATTATTTGTCCCTCTCTCTACAATGTTAGTTTCAAAAGGTCAGAAGTTAAATTTATTTTGTATCCTACTGTATTCTCTCTACTTAAAATACCACTTGCCATCCAGTGAGAATGCAATAAATATGGGTTGAATAAGCAAATGTGAGAGGTACCATTCAGGTCTGTAGAAAATAAATCCCTATTATAGTTTCTTCATTGTAAAAACCAGGAAATTACATCAGTCTATTTATAAATCATTAATGAAACATTTATAGGCACTTTGAATGGCATAAATGCAAATAATTGACAAACACAGAAAATCTGGAATTTGAAGGAAATTCAAAGGTAAAATAACTTATTAAGGAACCTTGAAATATATATGTAAAACTGGAAATAATACTATAATTTGAACTTTATCAAAAGTGACAAAGACATTCAAACATGAGATGCAGTAATTGAGAGGTCTGTTGGAGGCCTCTGTTTCTATGAAGTTAGTAGACTATTAGGGTAGCATATTTTGAAGCTAACGGTTAAGTATATATTTTCTTAGATTAAAAATCATCTGAAATGTCTGTTTAATCATACAGACTGCTATCAAGTTATTGAATTGTATTACAACATGTGAAACAAAAAAGGAATATAAAGATTCTTGTAAGTCAGTAAAACACACTATAAAAAAAGCTAACAAAAATGATTGAAGAATATCATGGGAATAGTAAAAAGACAAAACCTGAATTGTCAATCAATTATTGCTAGATTCTCAACTGCCTTAGAAATAAACAGTGCTTATGAAAACAATAATGTAATACTGCATTGTATCCAGATGGACAAATAGTTAAAGTCTGGATAAACCAAAATACTGGTAAGGATATAAAGTAAAACTTGGTTGGAGGGATGTAAGCTGATACAAACAATTTGGTGATTTCTAGAAAAGCTAAAACATCCATAACCCAATGATCCAGCTTTTCTATGTAAATCAAGCACTTGGCCATACCTGGAAACTCCTAAATGAGTTAACTCAGTTATAATGCTAAGGTGATAAGAATGGAATGTGTTTGGAACCAAAAAGGTTGAAATCTAATTAACTGTATTATAGCCTATTTGGAGGTGTCTGAATTAAGAGGTGATAAATGGTCAGCATGGAGCCTAGAAATAGAGACAACAGAGGTAAAAATTGTATTCATGCACCTCTTACTTACTATGAAAGAAGATAGATAGATGGATGACCAATTGGGATAAATGGTTTGAATCTCTAAGTTAGTGTATGCCTATGTTGCAAGGTTTTTCAGTCTTGGCTCTGTGGATGTTTGGGGGATTAGTAATTCTTTTTCATGGTGGTGACTGTCTTGCGTAATGTAGGGGGCTTAGCTATATTCCTGGTCTATGAACTCTATGCCAGTAGGACATTGCCAAGTTCCCCTGGAAGGTGGAAGGATTTGGCTTCCCTATAGAGAGATTTGTACTGATCAAAGCCATGAATATTTCATTTGGCATGAAGGTAATAAAAAATTCTGATGCAACAAATTGGTATTTCTATTGGAGTTGATATGTTTTTCTCTGAACTTTGTGTTTACTAAGGAAAGTCCATTTTCTTGACTTTCAAAACTGAGGGTCTGAACCTAGAAATGGCAAACACATCCCTGCATGATCGCCCTTTCAAACCCTGCCTTTACAACTGGCTGATCTGTCTGGAGAACATCTCTATGATATAGTTCTTTTAACTGCAACAGCAGCCAATAATGTTTTGATACACTTGGTACTTTGTAGGAATCTATTATAAGGGAAAAGGCAGAAATTAGGGCAAAGACTTATGTATGGAGAATTCATTGCTGTCTAATTCATAAGTGTTTATATTAATCCTTTTACTGCTCTGATTGAAATGATAAAATCCAGTTAAACCTACATAAGTAAAGACAAATGAAAAAACATATCAAATTGTATATGTGTATATTTAACAAAATTGTGGGAAGACAACAGGGACCTGTATTTTTGCCTGACTAGATAGATCCAGAAACCCAAATGAAGTCAAGATTCCCTTGTTTCGACTTTGCACCTCATCCTTTCTTCTCTTCTACTGTGCTAATTCCTCTCAAACTGCAGCCAAGCATTCCCTTGAGAGGTAGGTCATGAATAATATTAAAAAGTATTTTTAAGTCATACAGCATCCAAAGATAAGCACTACTAACAGTTTTCTTTCCAGGCTTGATATATGTAATTGTGTAACTAGGTACATAATGACTCCCAATACATACACACACACACACACATACAAGTACACATAATTATTGGGGGAGCCAACTGGGTTTGTATAGTTTTGTAGCCTGGTTTTTGTTAATTAGAACTGTTTTAAATGAAAGGTTTCTTGTTATATGTTTCACTTGAAAATGATGTTCAAAGATTGCCCAAGCTATATACATTTATATGACCCTTTCTTGCAAAATGTTTCCAACATTTAAGATGATTTCAATTTTTTGCTAAATAAATGCCAAAATAAAAAGTGATCAGAAATGCACATTTCTGTTTGTGTCATATTACAAATATCTACTTACAGAATTAATGAGTTAAACTTTCACCAGTATTATATGAGAGTGATTTTATTACTATAAATCTGCTAACTTTTGGTGTTATAATTTACAATTATTTGCTAATTTGACAGATGCTTTTATTTGTTTAACTAGATTTTTATGCATTTATCATTAATTTGCACACCTTATTTTCAGAATTGCCTAAGCCTGTGTTTGCCAATTTATATTGGGATGTTTTTCTGTTCCTTATTTATTTTTTAATTTGTTTTTATTGTATTTTCTTCCTTCACTATTTATCCTCCTTACTCCATCACTCCTCTCAATCCATGCACCCTTTCTACT
Source organism: Phyllostomus discolor (assembly GCF_004126475.2). Taxonomy (NCBI): domain Eukaryota; kingdom Metazoa; phylum Chordata; class Mammalia; order Chiroptera; family Phyllostomidae; genus Phyllostomus; species Phyllostomus discolor. Next base: position 126,740,500 of record NC_040906.2, on the reverse strand, counting down.
TTTAGCTTGATCCTTCTGCTCTCTCAACTTCCTCCCACCAGAGCTGTCATTCTGTTCTCCATCTATGAATGTGTCCTCTTTTGCTTATTAGTTTAGTTTGTTCATTAGATTCCACATATGAGTGAAATCATATGATATTTGTCTTTGTCTGACTGGCTTAACTCACTTAGCATAATGTTCCCCAGGTTCATCCATGCTGTTGCAAAGGGTAAAATTTTCTTCGTTTTTTATTCCATTGTGTAACCTTCCCATGTTTTATCTACTCATACTCATGGGCGCTTGGGCTGCCTCCATATCTTGGAGATTGTAAATAATGCTGCAATGAACATAAGGGTTCTTATGTTTTTTGGAATTAGTGTCTTGGGTTTCTTCCTATATTCCCAGAAATGAGACCACTGGTTCAAAAGACAATTCCATTTTTAATTTTTTCAGGAATTTCCATACTTCTTTCCACAGTGACTGCACCAATCTGCATTCTCACCAACAGTACAAGAGGGTTCCCCTTTCTCCACATCCTCACTGACACTTGTTGTTTTGTTGATTTATTGATGATAGCCATTGTGACAGGTATGAGGTGATATCTCTCTCTGGTTTTAATTTGCATTTGTCTGATGATTAGTGACATTGAGCATCTTTTCATATGTCTATCTACCATCTGTATGCCCTCTTTGGAGAACTGTCTATTTAGGTCCTTTGCCTATTTTTTAATTGGATAATTTGGGGTTTTTTTGGTGTTGCATTTTATAAGTTTATAAATTTTGGATATTAACCACTTATCAGATGTATTGGTGAATATGTTCTCCCGTTCCTTGGGTTGTCTTTTTATTTTGTAGGTGATTTTCTTTACTGTGTAAAAACTTTTAATTTTAGCATAGTCCCATTATTTATTTTGTTTCTCTTGCCTGAGGAGACATATTAAATAAAATATTGTCATGAGCAGTGTCTAAAATTTTGCTACCTATGTTTTCTTCTAGGGTTTTTATGGTTTTGGGTCTAAAACAAATAAGACTTAATTCAATTTAAATTTATTCTTGTCTGTGGTGTAAGAAAGTGGTCCAGTTTCATTTTTCTGCACACATCTCTCCAATTTTCCCAACACCATTTATTGAATAAACTACCGTTAGCCTATTGTATGTGCTCTCTTTCTCTGTCAAATATTAATTGACTATAAAGGTCTGGATTTATTTCTGGCCTCTCTATACTGTTCCATTGATCTATGTTTTTGTTTTTATGCCAGTGCCATGCTGTTTTGATTACTGTGGCCTTGTAGAATAGTTTGATATTAGGTAGCATGATTCCTCCAACTTTGCTCTTGCTTCTCAAGATTGCTGTTGCTATTTGAGGCCTTTTGTGATTCCATGTATATTTTTGAAATATTTGTTCTAGTTCTGTGAAATATGTCATTGGTATCATGAAAGGAATTGCATTGAATCTGTATATTGCTTTGTGTACTGTAGTACAGGTATTTTAATGATGTTAATTCTTTCTATCCATGAACTCTGTATGTGTTTCCACTTGTTTGTATCTTCTTCAATTTCTTTCTTCAGTGTCATAATTTTCCAAGTATATTCTTAGTTAGATTTATTCCTAGGTATTTTATTTTTTTAAGCAATTGTAAATATAATTGCTTTCTTAATTTCAATTTCTGATAGTTCATTTTTGGCATATACAAATGCAACTGATCTCTAGATATTAATTTTGTATTCTGCTACTTTGATGAATTCATATATCAGTTCTAGCAATTTTTTGGTGGAGTCTTTAGGCTTCTGTCTGTACAGTATCATGTCATATGCTTTTCCAATGTGGATGGCTTTTATTTCTTTTTCTTATTTCATTGCTGTGACTAGGACTTCCAATATTATGTTTATCTCACACTTGTTTCCAAATCTTAAGGGAATGCCTATAGTTTTTGCCCACTGGGTGTGATGCTGGTAGTGGTTTTGTCATATATGGCCTTATTATGTTTATGTATGTTCTCTCTATTCCCACTTTGCTGACAGTTTTATCATAAATAGGTGCTGCATATTATCAAATGCTTTTTATGCATCTAATGATATGATCATGTGGTTTTTATCCTTCATTTTGTATATGTGATGCATCACATTTATTAATTTGCAAATGTTATACCAACCTTGCATTCCTGGAATAAATCCTGCTTGACCATGATGTATGATCTTTTTGCTGTGTTGCTGTATTTGGTTTGATAATATTTTGTTGAGGATTTTAGCATCTATGTTCACCAGGGGTATCAGCCTAAAATTTTATTTTTCGTAGTGTCTTTATCTGGTTTTGGAATTAGAATGATCTTGGTCTTATAAAATAAGCTAGGGAGACTTTACTCCTCTTAAATTTTTCAAAATAGTTGAGGAAGAGAAGCATTAGTTCTTCTAGAATATTTGGTAAAATTTACCTGTGAAGCCACATGGTCCAGGGCCTTTATTGTTGAGATTTTTTTATTACTGCTTCAATTTCACAAAGTAAAATCCATCTAATCAGATTTCTTAGTTATTTCTGATTTAGTTTTGGAAGATTGTACATCTTTAGGGATTTATCCATTTCACTCAAGTTTCCAGTTTGTTTGCATATAGTTATTCATAATATTTTCTTATAATTTTTTGTATTTCTTTGGTGTCTGTTGTTATTTCTTCTCCTTCATTTGTAATTTTATTTATTTGGGTTCTCTCTTTTTCTTGCTGAGTCTGGTTAAAATTTTGCCAATCCTGTTTATATTTTCAAATAACCAACACTTGGATTCACTGTTCTTTTTATGTTTTTTTTTTAGACTCTCTATAGATCCTGGCTTTTCACCACCTTGAATATTTCATGCCAATCTTTTTTAACCTGAAATGTTTTTATTGGGAAATCAGATGACAATCAAGTGGGAGCTTCCTTCTAGGTAACTAACTATTTTTCTCTTGTGGCTTCTTATATTCTCTCCTTGTCTTTAAGATTTGCCATTTTAATTATGATGTGGCTTCATGGGGACCTCTTTGTGTCTATCATGTTTGGGACTCTCTGTGCTTCCTGGACTTGTGTGCCTTTTTCTTTCACCAAGCTAGGGAAGTTTTCCATTATTTCTGCAAGTAGGTCTTGATCCCTTGCCCAAACTCTTCCCTTTCTGGTATTCTGATGTTTTTATGCTTCATCTTGTCCCTAAGTTTTCTTAAGCTCTCCTCATTTTTTAAATTCTTTTTTCTTTTTGCTTTTCTGCCTGGGTGTTTTCTTTTTCTTCCTTGTCTTTGAAGTCACTGATTTGATCCTCTGTTTCATCTAACCTATTTATTCCTTCCAGTTATTATTTATTTCAGATAGCACATTATTTCTGACTAGTTCTTTTTTATGGTCTCTGTGTTTTTTTTTTAATGTTGTTGAGTATCCTTATAATCATTACTCCAAACTCTATATCTGATAAATTGCTTGCCTCCATTTCATTTACTTCTTCTGGAGATTCTCTTGTCCTTTCATTTGGGGCATATTTCTTTGTCTACCCATGTTGGCTGCTTCTTTGTGTTTGTTTCTATGTATTAGATAGACCTCCAAAAAATCTGGTGTCATCCTATTTCAGACGCTGACTGTTACTGGCCTTGGGCAACCTGTTTGGTGCTATTAGTGATCATCAGCTTGTAGTTCCCCCTGCTGGGCCTTGGTGTGTGCAGAAATAACCAAACTGCACACCAAGGCTGGCTTTTACTAGCACTAGGCCCTGGGAGGGTCAGCTAAAGTATCAGAATTCCCAGAGGTATGCCTTTACCTGCAGGCTTTCTGTTAGGCTTACTATGAAAGTTCCTCCAGCTGTCCTTAGCACGACTTAAACTCCACAGGGTGGGGTGAATATTACTTTGAGAGAGACTATTGCTTCCCCCCAGGTATATCTTGCATGGATGGGAGTGCTCTGCCCAAGAAAGATGGCTTCTGCAGTGTTGGCAATAACTGAGCATTGTGATCCTCATAGCTGACCCTTCAGCTCTCTCCCTAGATCTACCAGCCCCAGACCCTCCTCATGTGTCTCTAGTCCAGTCTGTGCTCCTTCTATGCCAGAGTCCAGGGTAAGTGGCTGCAAACAGAATTTTGTGTGTTGGGTCTTTAAGTGGCTCTCTGCATCTCTAGGCATCTCTCCCTGTCGAGAGTAACCCTACTGCTTTTCATAGCCTTTCCTGGTTCTGATGCTCTAGAAGGGGGAGCCCAGCCTGGGATTTAGAACACACTTCTCAGGGGAATCTCCCAACCACTGACGTTTCCCTCTAGAACTTCAGCTGCCACCCTTGGGAGCCCAGCCAGCCCTCTCGTGCCTCTGTACTTCCTACCAGTCTTGATATAGTGGTGTTGTTTTTTCCCATATGTATTTGGCTATAGGCTTCTGTCCAGTTACTGTTCAGTTGGTTATTCTGGATGATTTTTCTATAATCTAGTTGTAATTTTAGTTTGGTCCAGGGAAGAGGTGAATGTAACTTCCACTTACTCTGTGGCCAACTTAGAATTCTAGTCTTCCTTATTTATTCCTTTGTAAATTTATTAAAAATTTATCATATATGATGTAAACACTTAAAATGTATCCTTTACATTATTATTTTGTGATGTTTTTGATATGTAACTTTAGGTTCACATGTAGTCAGATTACCACTTTTGTCCTTTCCACTTACCGCAGTCACCTACACCCATTGTTGCATTTAGACATTATGATTGTATCTGCATAAATCTAATTTCAAACATGCTCCCCTTTTTAGCTTTCCAGCCAACTCTCTCTAATTCTCCAACTCTAGTAAGTCTCCTTCCCCCACAGGGCTTTCTATCTATCAATCCCTATTATCTTTTACTGTCCTTCAAGTTGTGATTTTCCTCTTTACCCAGTAAATAAATCCCATCAAGACAATAAATTCACAGAATACATCCTAAACTTCCTAAACCCTATTATTCTTCATGTTCAACAAATCCTGATCCTTATTGGAAAACTGTAGACTGTTTGCCACATGATTCAATGTAATGGGGAAAATGCCAGCCATGTTAACTAGTTTCCCAATAAATCAATATAACCACCAACCTCAAATGGGCTTTTTTGCTGCAGTCCACATTTACAGTTCTTCAAACCATTAACACCTTCCTTTCCTCCAAACTACCAGGGGGTGATCTTGCTTCCTATTTTCACAAAGGAAATGGAGTTATCAGCAGAGAATCCATGTCCTCTAACTACCATACCTGTCGATTTGCATGTGCATCCAAGGAACACTTTGCTACCCTCTGCTCCTTGTGGATGTCTTTTCCTTGTTCCCATGAAAACCAAGTGCGACATTTACTTAATCATAGTCCCTCTTTTCCAATCATTAGTTAATTTTAGAAATAGCTCCCTCTCTGTACTACATACTTTTAAAAAATATTTATTATTTTTCAGAGAGAGGGGAAAGAGGGGTGAACGTGAGAAAGAGAAATATCTGTGCAAGAGAGAAGCATTGATGAGTTGCCTCTCAAACATGTCCTGACCAGGAATGAACCACAACCCAGACGGGTGCCCTGACAAGGAATCCTACCAGCACACTTTCCCTTTGCAGGACAAGGCCCAACCAGCTGACCCACACCATCATGACTACACTGCATTCTAATATGTCTAAGTGGTCATTGTTCCAGGACCAGATAAGACCTGTGAATCTGCAGAGAAACCAACATGGACTCAGAGGGTACTGTGTGGCCACAAGGCTTACTGCTTCATCATATTGGATGACCTAAACCCTTCAGTCTTTCTATGGATTCAGACATAATACTGAGAGAAGTCAGGGAAGGGGGAAAGTTCGTATTTGAAAGACTGCTTTTCCCTTAAAGGAGTCATCCATTAAAGAACTACACATATACCAGAATACCTTTTTTTACAAATTGAGTCAGAATTTCTCTATGCTATTCTAGTTAGCTTGGTGGAGACATTTTTGTTAGCACTTTTGGAAAGTATAATAAATTTTCAACATGCAAAATGAAATATGTAGTTAAAAGTCTGTTTGAGTGCCAACCTTCTTATTCTGTCTTAGAAGTATTAGTATAAACTGGTAAATAAAATGATGTAGGTTCCAACTTTCAATGAATGGAGGTATAGAAATACCACCAGTACTTTCAATTAATTAGCTAGAAAATATGTCTGAAGAAATATTGGATTCTAAAATAGAAACTTTATTTTTATAATATAAATGTGTGGATATTTATTGCTGTACTTAAAACAGAATCTGTTATACATATTCTTTAATACCCTTAATATCCTCTTTCAGAAGTACATATGACCTGCCTGTCATGGCTAATGTAGGAGTTAAACAGAATCCTCTGTACCAATAAATATGAAAGACAAGCAGAGATACATCAAAAGGGTTGTTTAGCATATAATATTCTTGAATATAAATTTTTAAAGCATATATATTTGAGCATTGGAACACATTTTTCATCAACTTATAAATTCATAAATGTCTATTTATTCTACATTTTTTATTTCTGTTACTTATTAATACATCAACAAGTATGAAATTATCCAAATTTTTAACAGACCAACACATTCTAATTAAAACTATTTGATTTTAGCCACTTGAATTTAAAATTTAAATTTGACCCTAATCATTGCTAGATATCACAAAAATAATGTAGCCTGTATATAGTGCCTGTGTTTTATTTTAATGGATTTTTAGGCACCTTTTTCTGATTTATTTCCTTTCTACATCAATCTATTGATGCTGACTATACATCATCATGTTTCTAATTAGGAAACAAAGAGAAAAGGAAATGTTGTTTAAGGCAAGTTAAACTAACAAATCGTCTGCCTCTCTCCCTTCCTTCTAGGGTGCTATTGGGAGGGATGGGGCTGGGAGGGGGCTGTTTCCTCTCCTGAGCCATGCTGTGTGGGCCACTGCTTGATCTCATGGGCCCATCGATGCTGCTTTAGCTGTATCACAACATTCTTTTCACTGTATTACCGGTCAGTGCCTGAAGATTGCAGAGCCAGATCCGTAAAATGATACTATCCAAGGAAATCTAGCAGAGAATTTGTTGTGGGGAATAGTGCTTTCAGTTGCTCTCTTTTGTCCCTTCACATCACTGCCAGATTTTTTCTCAAAACTTGGTGATAATCATAGAGAATCAAAATCTAAGAGAACAAAGTATAGGAAAAGTTAACTTTATTGTTAAATTCTAATATGTACACCAAAAAGTCTACTTATGGGAGCACCGGCACCCAGTTTGTAAAGTCAGCTTTCTTGCCCTGACTGGCATAGCACAGTGAGCTGGGCATCGTCCTGCAAACCACAAGGTCACAGGTATGATTCCGGTCAGGTCACATGCCTGGGTTGCAGGATAGATCCCTGGTTGGGGGTGGAGGGGCATGTGCAAGAGGCAACCAATGATGTTTCTCTTGTACATTGATATTTCTATCCCTCTCTCCTTCCCTCTCTAAAAATAAATAAATCTTTAAAAAAATAAAGTCAGCTTTCTCCATTGCTAACTTCCTGCCCAGTGTTGCTTTATTTCTAATTCCTTTCCTGTAAGTATTCACTACCATTTAGGACACCCCACATTTTCCACATGATTTATTTGCCCCAGGATTTATCATCATCACCCTCCACCCCCAAACCAATCAGTCTAGACATTAATGACTCCCAAGTTCCATGTACTTGGTCATTAAATACCCAGGTCCTCCTGAATGGTGCTAGGCATGCAGTCCTGTGTCCTTCTACACCTCCCAAGGAGACCTGGACATAGTTTTGATGTCATGGACATTCTCACTACCAGTGTGATTTTTAGATACTGTTTATTCTCACCATAGTCTAGAAAGTAATTGTAGACACTCACCTCTTCTAAAGGTAAGTATTAATTTTCAAAGCAGTGTAATTTTATACGCCTTGAGGAGTGGGTGATGGTAAATGATTATAAGTTTTTATTTTAACCCTTTGAAAAATTATTTATTTTATAAAAATATTTATTAAGTACTAATTATCTACAGACACTGTGTTTTAAAGGTGAAAACTTCTTGGTGAGATGCTCTTTTCCCACATCCCCACAGCCTGTTGTTCTTTCTGGTAAAGCACTCAGAATGCCATGTTGTAACTGCCAGGTTAGATGCATGGCTATTCATCAGATTATGTGTATGTGAGGGTTGGGATCTACAGGTTACTTTTTCTCTCTTATCATCAGCATTTCATACAGTGTACATTACATGTACAACAGCACATTCAGAGTGGTTGTTTGACATGCATTCTTAAATGACTGAGCTGTGGATCTTATAACAAGATCATTGACAATCTAGAGGGAGAAACGGACATCTCTGTACCTAGTTAAAAATTCTGTGGTGGGATAATATATTGCAAGATTATTTTGTGGTTTATTTTTGTTGCTATGGAAACAAAAAAGCATGAGAAATACATTTGCCTCCCTGAAATAGCCCAAAAGTCTATATATACTCCTGTGTTTTAAATTCTAGGTTTCTTGTTAGTGGGATAGGAAATAAAAACTCCTTTGTGTTTCTTGGAACTTCTTGACAATAATCCCTAAACAAGTTGCTTTTGGGGTTTTGAAGCCCATTGAGAAACTCATTCCAGGAATTGATTACATGACAGGTAGTCAATACAAGAGGGTAAGACTTGGGTTCCTCCCTCCCAGAGCTTTGGGGGGATAGCTGTGCACTGTGCCTCAGGATGCTGGACAGTCATCTATAATTAGAGAGCTCAAGACTTCATCTGACTGTGGAAGTAGAAGAGCCATTTGAATGGTCTTCAAAGCTGAGGTGGTCTCATTGAAGACAACATGGCCCGTTTTTGGCCCAGTCTAAATCCCTACAAGTCCTTTATAACCTCAGCAGTTCTCTAATAATGCTTTCTATTGAGATCTTCTGGCAATCGAGGGATTGGAACCAAATTTAATGGGCTGCAGTGTTCTGAAATAACATAACCTCATTAATTAATTATAAATGAAATGGTTTGGGAGAGGGCAGAGAACAATTAATGTTTTCCAAGACTTAAGTATTGAAGAGAAGGATATAAAACTTAGAAGGGATCTTTAAGCTTTGATTAGAAATAGAAGAAAAAAAAAGCAATTGAAGAAGAATGAAGAGCATAAGCAAGTATATGGAGTTAAGAAAAGTAAGTTGGAAGTTAAGTTATGTAAGTTGGAAGAAAAGTATTTCATTTGATGTGACTAAAACAGTGCTTATCAACATTTACTGGGCATGAGATTATTTTAATATATGACACACACACACACACACACACACGCACATCATGGACCTAACTGGGATAGTCTGAATCAATATGGGTGAAATGGAGTTCTATTATGAAGATTTTGAAGTTCTACAGGTGTATCTAATGCACTCCAAGGGTGAAGAACATAAGGATGAAGGGGTTAACCAACCATAAAGAAAAATGCGACTTGGGGCAAAATCTAGGTAGAACTTGCTTTTGAATGTTGAACAACTTGTTCAAAAGTTTGGACTCTGAGTGGAAGAAATTCCATTTTTCTTTGTGTATTGTTTTGTGTTTTATTATATGGGTATGTGTCATATTATAATACTATTTAGGTTTATTATTTATCAAAAATGTCTCCACACCCTCATTATTTCTTTCCTTCACGTATTTAATAAGTGCATGTTGAGCAACTTTTATGTGAAAGATATGTGAATATGGATACAAAGGATACAGCCAGATTTCAGGTTCTTGGTATGGTTCTCTTAATACTTTACTGGACTGTAAGTACAAATTGTACCATTGGTAACAATTTAGAATTTATTTAGCTAATTGCTTGTGTATGGAAGCTTAACGTATTTCCAACAACAAAAAAAGAAAACATTTTCCCACAAAGCCATTGAGCATGTTTACTTCTGAAAGCAAAATGCTGCCTTTTACAAATATCTAAGGGAAGAAAACACTAACCTAATTAACGAGTAAGATCTTTGTAATGAAGTTTTAAAGGAACCTTCTGAAACCCTTACTATCTTGGTGGCCTTAGTAATTTAGATATTTATTATACACCATGAGTATCTTTAAGAAATTTCACTGTTAATAGGCTTTTAAAGAGTGGTGGTTGAAGTAGTTTTTGACAGTTACTCGTTCTGCATAACCTGATACATTCAGTATGTGTGTGGGTGATGTGTGCATGTGTGTATATACACTTTCAGGCAGAATTACAGTTACAAATGGTTTTGGCTTCAGATTCAGACCTCAGAAAATGACTTAATTCCACACCCTGACACTTTCCACTGTTATAGGTTAATCTTCTATAAACTCACTTTGAAAAGATGTGTTATGGTTATTCTAGAACTCCTTAAAGTAGAAATATTTCAGAAGTATAAAATGTTAATCATATGAGAACTAAAAGAACACATTTCTTCCCTCATGAAAATTTTGGTCAATCATGAAAAAGCCAAAGAAATATATTCCATAAAATGCTGAAATAATGTATGGAAAATCTGTGAAACTAAAACCACCACACAATCTAAGTGAAATGCCCATATTTATTTATACAATGAGGGTGACCCTCTGTGTATAGAAGATACCTCTTTTTTTGACTGTGGTTTTCTTGTCTGAAGAAACACTATGTGGCCTATATTCTACTTACTTAAAAGCAATAGAGGGCCTTCCAAGATGTTAAAGGGGCCTGAGCTGAACAGTGTGTTGACATTAGATGAATGGGCAAGGCCACCTGCTAGCTCCACTCTTGGCTTTGTGGATGATTTGCATTCCTGTGGCCTGTTGCTCGGCATGACCACTCTCAGCACTTCACAGCCCAATGGCCTGTTTAATATCATGGATGCCTTCCAGTCATGAAGTCTCTCTTCTGCATTAACATCAGCACACAATAGCAAGAGGCTTGACCCATGCTTTCTCTGCATAGAGTATGATGTTTTTACTTAATTTAGGCCACATAAAAGAAAAGGAAATGCCTCTCTACAGGCTGGATTAAGATTAAATAAATTTCTTCTTGCCTAAAATCTTTACCAGATTGTTTGCTCTTTCATGAAAACATTGTTCTGCATTTTAATTGGAAAATAGTGTAAGTTAGACCAAAAATATAAATCTTGATATTATTAATATCTAAAGAATGTTCCTATTTTGTTTCTAATATCTTTGTCAACAAAGTAAGTCACTCAAGTGCATTGAGATTGGACTGCAAAGGCTCTGATGGTATTAGTCTCTAACCCTAAGCACTATCAGGTTTCAGAGATGAGAAATCATAGACGGCAACAGAAGCGAAGGGATGATTCATAACACTGCAATCTAGAATATATTATAAAAACAAAGAATATCATAAAAGGAACTTGCCAAACAGTTGATTTTAAATTATTTTAGGAACAGTAACACTGATGGGAATGGATGTAGGTAGATTCGGTGCATTTTCCATGAGAAATTGAAGTAACAGCTTGTACCTAGCACTACTAGCACAGATACTGACATTATGAATAGACTGAATCTTTGTTGCTTGTCTTAAATAGTTAAAACTTCATAGTAAAATGGATAATTTGGATTTAATTCTGCACTTAATGTTGTTAAAATATGATTTATTAATAAAAGATATGATATCTACATATACATACACACAAACAATTTTTACTTCAGGCCAAGATGGAATAACAGACCAGGTTCATTCTCCAACCTAAAATAGCCAAAATTGACAAAACAAGTTAGACATTTTTCAACACAGTGGATGTCAGGCAAAAGAAGCAGAAGGACCCCTGAGACACAGGACACAAATGAGGTGAATCCTATGGTTGCTCCAGTATGCTGCTCTGAGAGATATTTCAAATCACAGTGTAGTGTGTACGAACTTAGAAGTTTATATCCAGCTGAAATATCTTTAAACACCATGTGAGCTGAAGACCTTTTTGGTCACTAGCAGGTTCATGTATCAAGAAATGTTAAAGGAAATTCTCCAGACAGAATAAAGGTGACTACAGATGAAAATACATATCAATCCAAAGGAATGAAAATTATCAGACATGATAACTACATGGGTAAATATACAAAATTTAAAAAAATCTCTTAAAGATGACTATTGAAATAAGAGTAATAGCAATATAAAATGGAATTATATGAATAAGTAAGATATATCAAACACTGGGAGGAAGAATCTGGGAGGAAGAAAATGAAAGCGTACCATTTTAAGGTGTGTATGAGGAGATTACTATCACTTAAATGTAGAATGACAAGTACTATAATTTTAAAGCAGCCACTGAAACAATATAATAGTAAGTAATAGGTCAATAAAATAGATACACTTGAATTATAAAAGCTGTTTAATCCATAAGAAAGCAGAAAAAGAAGATAAAGAGAACAAAAAATAACCCAAATAGCTAGATGATATCAATAACCGCATTAATTCCAACTCTGACTTTTCAAGACCCTTAACTCATTAAATAAAACCAGCATTATCCTAATAGCAAAATATAACAAAAATAATTAAAGAAAGCAAAAGTTACAGTAGGATAAACTACTGCCTCTCATGAAATAGAATAAGAAATTCTAAGCCCTGGCTGGCGTAGCTCAGTGGATTGAGCACGGGCTGGGAACCAAAGTGTCCCAGGTTCGATTCCCAGCCAGGGTACATTCCTGGGTTGCAGGCCATAACCCCCAGCAACCGCACATTGATGTTTCTCTCTCTCTCTCTCTCTCTTCCCCTCCCCTCCCTCCCTAAAAATAAATAAAATAAAATCTTAAAAAAAAAAAGAAATTGTAACATTTTAACAAAATAAACCAATATATAAAATAGAGAATTCCATATTACCAATGGAACATTATCCCAGGAATGGGATGTTGGTTTAATATTGAAAAGTCAATGTAATCTACAGTATCAACAAACTAACAGAAAGAAAACATATGATCATCTCAATGGAATCATCAAAACTATTTGACAAAACCCATCTCCCATTCCTGATTTAAAAAAACAATACAAAATAAAAAATATCTCACCAAAACAGGAAAAAGAAAACATCCTCAAACATAGAAAAATATATACAGCTAACATCTTCCTTAATAGTGTTAATTGTTTTTATACTAATATCAAGAACAAGACATGAATGTAACCTTTCACCACCACTTCTATTCAATATTGTACTAAAGGTTTTAGTGCAATAAGGCAAGTAAGCAAGGAAATAATCGAAGCATCCAAATTAAAATGAAAGAAGTAAAGTTTTATTTTTGACACCCTGATTGGCATAGGATATTCACTAAAATTTTATAAAGCTACCAGAACTATTGAGTTCATTAACATTACATCATACAAAATGAATATAACATTTAAGAGCATTTTATACATTACTAAGGACAAATGGGATATTGACAGAAAAGTAAACAATACTTTATTTGACAATATGAGTTATTTAGGGATAAATCTGACAAAAGATGTACGAGATCTGTAAACTGAAAACTACAAAGCACTGTTTAGAGAAGTTTAAAAATAGAAGTGGAACACTATACCTTGTTCCTGGCTTGGAAGACTCAATATTGTTCAATGTTAAAACTCTAGATAGTCTACCCAACCATGCAGCATCATTCAGCTAAAATTCTCCATCACAAAATGTCACATGCCACTTTTGACACACTTGAGCAGTCATGGCACCTTCTCCATACACTACTACACAATTTTTTTTTGTATTTCAGTTGCATTTTTACCTTTCTTGAAATAATAAAGCACAATATGCCAAAAATGTTGCATATTTTCTTCCTTCATCAATCTTAAAATAGCTATACAAAAATTTACCAACACTGATAAAATTTTTTAAAACACTCTGATATGACAACTCTTACAATACAGTCTAACAAAGTTTTTTGAATGAAGTGAAAGACAACCAAATGCTACTAGAGACATTTTACGGAAAAACTGAATGTTCTTTTTGGCCAACCCAATATTTAGCACAGTGTCTGGGACAAAGCAACCCCTCATTTTGTAAATTCATGTATATATTTTTGAAATTCATGTGAATTCATGTATATATGCATAGAAATATTTTGGAAGTATGTAAAAGTAAGTGTAGGTTATGGTTGACTTTGTAGGAATAGCTTCATAACATTTTAATATCCTTTTATTTGCCAATTTGCTTATACTTTTGATAGAATGATGATATTTTATATTTTTATAATTTCATAACAATGATAGTATTGAATGGAATCAATAAACCACATTATTAAAAAAACAAAATTAAATGAAAGGGTATGTTGTATGGGAAGATTTTCTTGCCCAACCCCTCCTTTTATCTTCCACAAATTTTTTGAACCTATTGTACCTGCTCTAATAATGCACTGATATTTTTAAACTTTTATTTTATTTTATTTCCATTAATTCATATTTTGTAACTCTTGTGTATAACATACATATTGATTTATAAAATAATATGTCCATATAAATAGAAGGAGGCAATAATATTTGAATAAAAATAAAATTGAAGAAATAAATATAAAACCCTTCAAAACCATAAAAAATTCTCAATAAGTTAAAAGAGATTATAAAACTTCTCTTCAAACACTTCTTGAAGTGATTCTTCAAAGTAACTAGTTTGTGAGGAAACAGTGACTAAGATTTATTTTTTACCAAGTAGTTATTTTGACCAAAACCATATTATTCAACTTTCTTCTAAATTTCTTTTAATGCAATTTATTTTGGAGTTAAAATAAAACAAAGTAGTCAAGGGATTTGTGTCACCGAGCAAATTAGAATACAGCTTAATTCCAAATCTTGAAAGTGATGTTAATAAAAATGTGCTGTTTCCTAAAACAGTAGAAATCATTGAAGGTTTTATTGGGCAGGAGAGTGACATCAGAAATGTGATATTTAAACAAAATCACTGTTGGAAATGTGGTCAGTGAACTGGAAGGGACAGAGTTAATTGAGCCGAAAACCAGTCCCGACGAGCATCGACTCATTTTGTGGTTTGTTTTATATGTGAGGCCCTAGTTTCAACTTTGGTTTAAGGCAATAGAGCATTTTTTTCTGGAAAAGTTGTTTTCATACCAGAAAGTTTTCCCAGAGGTACTTAGAGGGTTCCTAGCATCATTAACATGGACAGTGTCTGAGAAAGCAGTGATCTTCCCCACTTATCTTTTTCACATGCTCGGATTTTGTAGGCAGGGATGAGGGGTTTCACTTGAAAAACAAGACAAGTGTGGCTTAAACTCATCTGGAAATATTGTGCTTCTGTAGACCTGCAGTGTGCAGGCACATAACTTTCAGTTGCAGAATTTCATAATTTTATTTGAAGATTCCATTGTGAAACAGCTTTTTATTGTTTAATTTCTATGTTGAAGATATTGCCAGGCTGTAGCTTACTATAGAATAGCTTCATTTTGGCATAAGTCACTCTGATAATATCTGCCCAGTGTGGGATCTAATTCTTTGAAGATGCAAGTTCTCATTAGAAGTTCAAGAAAACTATTTAACTTCTTTATTATAATTTATTGTGGGGAAAAAAAGGAAGGTACTATTAAGCCCTTCATTTAAGCTAACTGCTGTGGTGCTGCTCACAGAGTGGTCTCTGGATTAGCAGCACAGACATCTCCTGACAGCGCAGACCTCCTAAAATCATAACCGACAGGTTGATGTGACACTCACTCGATTGTTCCCATTCCAGTTTGACAGACGCTGCTCTAGAGAACATGTGGACGTCCGGTCCAGGGAGTGAGGTTCATTAACATGCACTGAGCATACTGGTACAAATAAGAGAAACTATTAGTAGTTAACTTCTCTTTGTAGCTTCTCTTTTGTATGCTCAGTACCATTAGGTAGACCAGATTTCATACACTGTACCCGACAACCAAGGTGTCATTTCACTATTACATCACTTCTAGTCATTGCACATAGGCCAGTCTTCTTAAGATTATATGTAACATTTATTAGTAATGTATTTTTAATTTATCACTCACGATTTTTTATTCCACTCACTGGTTTTTGTGTAAATAATAATATGAACTGAGATGCCAAAGACTGGGCTACTGAACTTTTCCTGTCCTTAGTCATTTTAAAAGTCTTCATTCACATCCATGTCTCTCTTTATTTCAGAAGAGAAATAATGAGAAATGATTTGGAGGAGAAAGGCAAGGATAAACCTGGAATAATCTTTCCAGTGTAAATATATTGGATGGAGCCAAATATTGAAGTCCTTACTTAATGTTACCTCAGCCCTAGCTCTGGTAATATCTCAAAATATTCTGAAAATACCAGCCACATATGAGCCAATACCCTGCCCTAGAGTGGCTAATATATTTTGTCATGTGTGGTAGCTTTCTGGCTACAACATATCCCATAGATGTTTTCAGCATGGCATTACGGAAAGAGCCCGGAGTCTGGAGTCCACCCGAGAATCTAGTCTGAATAAGGATACATTATCACTGAGTCCCTGGCAGTGAGTCACCATCAATGTCCGAGTCACCATCACTGTCAGACACATCACAGAGGGAAGCACTGAGTCAGCCAAGATGGAGAAAATATGCTGCCTGCTATAGTCACCTCATTGAATAAATGTGAAAATGAGATGAGAGGAATGTGAGAGGCCTTTGGAAAGAGGTCACATACCACTGTGGCATTGTTATATGTGAAGGTTGTGTTTTACTTCATTTTCTCAATGGACTGTATGATTGAGGTGTTGATGTGATGAGATTATTAATGCAAAATAAATACTTCTCTATATAATTATTTGACTACATATATAGTCTGAAGTAGTGTTTCTGTGACACCTTTAAGACATATTTTAATTGAAGAATTACTGTGGCAGAATCCCAACTAGAGATATTTCAGAAATTCTTCTGGCACTAAAAGAGTAGCCCTACGTATAAAGCAGTGTTAGTAGTATAAGAAAAACAATCTTGGATGATAGAAGTTTGAATTTTAATGGAGTAAATATGTCTTAAATTTTTTATAGCCTGAGATATGTTGTATTATATAAGACATACTGTGTAGAGTCATATCCTTTAACTTTCCTGTTATCTGGGCTGGATAAAGCCTAAAAAATAACAACTACATGACACTTGCTAGCACTCAGATTATATCTGTCACAATACCACCTCTCTCTACCATTATAACTATGTGCTAACTGCCATTGCATCTAAGTATATGAAGTAATAAATAGGCCCCTAGTGCCAAGCAAATGCAAAAGCAGACAGAGCAGTTTCCCCTGCATATGGGAACCATCTCTTATGAACTTAAGTTCTACCAAGATAAGCAGTTTGAATTGTTTCTATATTTCCTTTGTTAAGAAACTATTTTTACTTTTAAAAATAAGCTTGGTTTGGATTCTTCAATGAAAACAATAGACAACTAAAACATGTTGCAACTGAAGAATTTTAGTACAAACTGGAGAGTTTTGTTTCAAGCAGTTTTGAAAGATAGTGTATGGGGATTATTCTGACTTTGTATATTTCAAGTGCTGTAAAGATTAGTCTCAACATTAGGTCCCATGCTGTCCCTGCACTGACGGTTATTAAGTTTAGGCAAATGTATAAGAGTGAGGGAAATGTTTGGAAATGGGCCATGGGGAAGGGGTGAGGAAAAGGGAGAAATTTAGGCTATACTGTTGCTATCAACACTTCCTCAGTGAAAGGCTATTTAATGAATTTAGTCTTCACAGATTTTTAGTAGTGTTGAAATTTTGGAAGGCATATGTTTGAATATTCACACTGTTTTGCTATGCTGTTTCTCGTAAAAGGGAAGAGAAAAAGAGAATTGAAGGAACATTTGCTACACCTCTCTCTATCACTACTAGTATGTTGCAGTAGCTGAGATGGAGCACCTTGTTTTTTCTTTATCTTTGCCTGTTTTTATGTTGTACATATCAAGCATAAGAATATCTGTTTCTCTGATGTGCAGAATTGTACTCTGATGGCCATTAAAAGTTTGGAAATGAGTGGTGTTTGGTATTAACCAGCTGTGGCCTTGAGTGATGAAATTCTAAAAATATGTAGTGAGCCTTCTCAAAAAGCATATGCCTTAAATATGTAGAAGTAATCAAACACATAAGACCAACCTTTAGGCAAAATTGCCTGTAGGTGGTATAAGAATCCAGTTCTTAATTCCAAGGATTGCACTTTAGGAGCTGGAGACTTTCGTACGTAAACTAGAATGATTGCATTGCTAACAATTCTAAAATGAGCAATAAAATAAAAACATCCTATTTCATGTTATATTCCACTATGATAAAAACTGGCACATGCACAGACACAGAGAATGACACAGTTAGGTTATAGAGATTTAAGGAGTTTTAAGGGTCTCTAAAAGGATAACGCACAACAGAAGAGACTGCCAATGACTATCGCTATGTGTATTTCCTGCCTAAATTCGTTTACCACTTGTTATTTCATACTATTGCTCTTCGAAATGCTTTTGGAGCCTAGACTTGCAAGGCTCACAACAAGAGATTTAATCATTACAGCCTTTAAAAATACTTTTGATATTTATATTCATAATTTATTCCAACAATAAAAACTGTTTTATTGTCATAAGCCGTGTTAGTACACTGAGAAATGATAAGAATAAACCAGATAAAACTGTCCGTGTTTCCCTAGCATTTTTTTTTCCTTTTGCCTGTGTACAAACATAAAATTTATTCTTGAAACTCCCTGTAAATATTTTTCAGCACATCCTGTGCTAGTTCCAGTGATTAAATTCTATCCTATGCCTATGTTTACATGACGCTTTTAAATTAAATACTTGGGTCAAAAATATTTATTTTGCATACTACCAGAGAATGCAACAAAATGTACTTCTTAGGCACAAGTAAATGTTTTTGTTTCCTTCAGAATGTATTGACGTTACTGGATTTTTGTCTGTTATGAAATTGTTTTAATACTTTCAAATGTTAACTTTTGGGTTTCTTTTTTTATACACTTACAAAAAACATGGGGTCATTCTGTCAGCTCGGCAGATATTGAATCTAAACGTCTCTCGCTACAATTAAAGCCTGTCTCCTCTTCCTCTTGGTTCACTGCAAAAAGAGAACAGCTGTTAGACATCACCCCCTTGCAATAATAAGTCCCTTCTTAACTTTCTCTTTTTCAGTTCATTAAAAAACCCCAAGCTCTGCAGGTTTCCTCATAGGCCCCATTACCCTAGCTACAGTTGTCGGATGCGGCCTTGTTGTCACGTGGCCACAGCCCCCTGTGCTTGGAACCCCAGATCAGAAGAGTAGCCTCAGTAGGACCGCACTTTATCAAAAACAGCCATGGTTGCCTAGCTCTAACTCATTTTACAACATTTCGGGCAATGATAAGAACAGAGTAAAGGTAAATTTACAGATTCTTTATGATCCTTTCATTGTTTTTCATGATGTAGTAATTTTGTATTGCCTGTTATTTAAATTAGTTATTATTTCCTATGACCTAAATTAAATTTTTTTTCAAATCACTTGTCCCATTTTATTTTATTTATTTTTTGAGAGCCCATCTTTAATTTATTATTTTTTTTGTTTTGCTTATTTTTAAAATGTTTTATTGTTTATGCTGTTAGAGTTGCCCCAGATTTTCTCCTTTTGTCCCTTCCACCCAGTCCCTCCCACCCCCTTAGGCAACGCCCACGCTGTTGTCTGTGTTCTTTCCCTAACCCCTTCACCTCCCACTTCTTCAACCAGTCCCCATCCCCCCGCCTCTAGTAGCTGTCAGTCTGTTCAAAGTAAACTAAGGAGCAAAACAGAACCAGAGGCATAGAAATATGGATCATTCATCCTATTTTAAATTAGGTGTCTCGTAGGAAGCAGAGGTCAAAATGAACTTTGAAAAAAAATCTTGCTTTCTATCTATATAACATGATAGTTACCCTACGGATATACTAACGCCCTTGTAGGAGTCAGGCCACATAAAAATAATGGTGTATGAGAATAATTTGATAATGGTGACATACGTCTACACCATTTTCATCTACAAAAATTGCAAAATGCTAGTAACTTTTGAACCAATCCCTTTCTTCCCTCCTTATTCTTACGGTTTTGGATCTCACTTTTATTCTATTTGTATCCATATATGTTAATATATATGCACTGATATGTAACTTGCATGTATCTAACATATCTAAATATATAGTGCATTTATATACACATGAATACATATATGTGTGAGCGTGTGTGTGTATATATATAGTATAAAGCAGTAGTTAAGAGCATAGGATTTGAGTTGTACCTCACTGATATGTGAAAGTTCTGAACATTTTCCAGCCTTAGTCCCTTTATCTATGAAATGTCAAAATCAAAACTGACCACAACTTCATAGGTAGGCTGTGAGAATTAAATGGGATGATAGAGTTGTAATACTTTGTAAAATATCTGATACACAATGAACATACAATAAATATTATTACTAGCACTGTAATTACATTATTTTTATTGTAAGCATCATCCCTTAAGTGACATCACCATCAAAATAAAGTTTTCCATTACATTACTGTATCTAATTTTTAGCATATTATTAACCTTAGAAATATTTTAATATAACTGCTTTCCAATTCTATCTTTTTTAAAAATTTTGCTTGCTTAATTCTGTTAATGGTTGTTTACTGCCTTCCCACAAGCTGTTTGTTTGCACTTGTGCAAATTTAAAACATTATTCCTGGCTTGATTTAACCTTCTCTTTGGGGTGGTCACATTGCACCTATATCTTTGTGTAATTGTTAGTGAGATATAGACATGTTAGAATAGTGCTTATTATGTCCAAGGCTGAGGTTTAGTAACAAAACATTTAGGTAAAAGTCAGTTACAAAGCATCTGCATTCCAACTTGGCTTGCTGTTCTTTTCCATTATTACATACTCTTGATCTCTGAGAGCTTGGTTTTTTATGAGGACAGTGTATCTGAGCTCTTTGGTAAGAAAATGCAAGATGTGTTTCAGGGGGAAAATGGTATAGGTTAGAAAGGTAAACTATATATAAATGATACACAATCTGGAATGCCAAAACCAGGAAATAAAGTTTACTGTTCAGACTAAGAATTTGAGCATGATACATACATTTTAATTTTATAAAACAATTGTATAAAATTCATTCTAGAAAACATTGAAGACAAAAAATAAGCAGGGTAAATTTTAACAAATCAGACATTTAAAGAAGTAGTATATTAGTTTGTCTCTCTTTACTCCCTTTCCTATAAATGTATTTATAAGCTCCACTGGGATTATATGGATTTTTTAACAACTGGAATTAGTTATCAATATTAGGAAAGGTAATACATTATCAAGCTTTAAAATTAAAAAATGCAAAAGGGTATAAACTGAAATGTTCCCTTTAATCCTGTACCCTGGCCCTCAGTTCTCTCCCCTCAAAGTAATCAGTATTGTCAATTCATGCATCCTGCCAGGGGAATCAAAAGCAAATGCATGCAGGAACACACTCCCCCACACACCCATGGCCTTATATGCTAGCATATTTTTCACTTTCTTTTACATCATGTCTTTTTCAAGTAACAATGTATCTTAGAGGTCACTCTATATCAGTATATAGAGAGCTTTCTTATTTATCTAACATTCATATGGAATTCTGCTACATAAATATTTTGTAATTATATAAACAGTTCCCTGTTGATGGACAGTATAGACCAGGAAAAAGCTAGCTATCGCTGCAGTAACAACAACAAAAATCTTTAAGTCTCAGTTTATTAAATAACAAAATATTTTCATTCCAGCTCTCTGTTCATTGTTTGTTATCTGGGTTCCTGACCTCATTTATTCCTTCCTCAAAGAATTGGGTTCAAAACCTTCACCATTTACATATAAATAAATGAAAAGTTTTCAGGTTATGTTCTATATCTTTGCTGGTTTTCTATCTACTAGTTCTATCTCTTACTAAGAGAAAAATGTTAAGTCTTCAACTAGAGACTAAAAATCTCTAATTCCCTTTACAGTTCTGTCAGTTTTTGCTTAATGTAAAACTCTTTTGTTAACTGCTTTATTGTTTTGTCCAGCTTTCTACTGGTGTGGAACACATTACCAAACTTAGTGGCTTAAATCAACTTCCATTTACTACCCTGTAGACCTTTGCATAGGGGCCCTGGATGCATTTACTCTACCCGCCTGTCGCTTGCTACCTACTTTTCAGAGTCCCGAAAATATGTTGGTTTCAATCTCTCCGGGTTGTATAGGTGTGTTCAGAGAAAGAAGCAGGGTTGTCTGTGGTTATTCCTTTCATATCCAAAAGAAGATCCCTCAACTTGGAGTTTTTAAACATAAGCAATAGAAGCTGTCTCTGACTGATAAAAATAAAAATTATTTTGTTTTTCTATAAGTTACTGCTTAACTTATAGAATTGATGGTCATATTGAAGAATCAGGCTAGAGTCCATGCTTCAGGAGCTGTGCTGGTACTTCTGTCCTAGAAGAAGCTTTTGGATCAGGGGTCAGCAGCCATAGCGGACGCTCAGTTCTGCACAACTGCCTGTGGTCAGAGGGGAGCCAGTCTGCAAATCCAGAACTCAGCCAGCGTCCATGGCTTCTTGCTCAAGTCACTCACTATTAAACCCAAGTTTGTCATAGGTGAATCTAATATATGAAAATTGTCATGTGCCTATATGTGCAAACAAAGTCAGATCCCAGCATTTTTAACACCCAGAGGTATAGAAGTGAATTCTATGGGTTCTACCCCATGAAGGGAAATCCCCTAAGCATAGCTAAGGTATCAAAACGTTCTGGGCACCCAGGAAGTGTGACAGATATCTGTTGCATTTATCATGCATTGTATAAGACAAAAGAGTCTTTGGTCCTGTTTTATTTACTAATAGTGTGGAATCCATTATGCTAGTAAAAGTATTTGTTTTATACAGCTAGAAGGTTTCATGGAATTAACTAGTATTTTTAAGTGCTGTTGTTGTGGCATTGGACATAGGTATATAAGGAAAATGTTAAATATAGATGTATTGCACATAGAATTCTTAACGACATATATTTCCTTTTTAGAATTATAAACAAACAAACAAACAACAACAAAGTGCAAACTGGATTCTTGCCTCTGAAGCATTTGCCTGAACATATAGTAGTAAAGAACACAGACTCTGAAAAGAAAGAGCCTGCATTGTACCCTCTCCTGTAACTTAATAGCTGAGTAACCTTGGGCAACTTACTTAGCTTCTCTGCAATTGTGCCTTGTACCTATAAAATGAGGGTGAGAATAGCAGTTCCAAGTGCAGAGAGTTACTGAAAGCATTAAACAAGGTAAATGTCAAGCCTGGTACACAGTAAATGCTCAATACATTTTAGTTATGCTTAGTAATGTTATTTTTTGTTAATAGGTTAGTAAAATATATTCATTTTACCTTTTAAGATACTCAGAAGTATCCTCGATGTTGAAAGAAAGTGAGTATTACCTGCTTAGAAATAGTGAGTATTTTCTGATTGATGATGCCTTCTTGGTAGTGATTAGCGAATCAAACAACTTCTAAATGTTAAATATGTGCACCTTCTTGCATGTAGTAGCCTTAGCAGGTACCTAGAACCTGGAATATCTACTAGAAACACACTTATGCTTATCTTCAATCACAAGTCACAATGTTCTTCAAAGTGAAGAAGTCAGGGCAAAGGTCAGTGGAAACTCAGCCCATTACTTTTATAGCCTAGCCTATGTGAGCACGTGATGCACAGGAGTCCAAACTTTCAAAAAGAAAAAAAAAATCTGTGAACGTTTTTTGGCTTCCGTATATAATGTTATAAAAGATAATCAGTGTCTTTCGGTACTCTTCTCCGTTTCTGCTTAAGGGGTATTCCCTGCAGTTTTGGCAAATGATGTTTCCAAAAATTTTGAAATATTTAACTGGTGCAGCTTTCTAAACTGGCTGCTACCCATGCAGTAGGATTTATTTCCTTTTAGTATAAATCAAACATTTAAGATGATAGCTCAGAGAAAATAATTTGAGTTTTATTGCTTTGGAAAGAATATCTGTGTGAGTCCTTCATGCTCCATTAGTTAGAAAATATTAAAGTAAAATGAATGAGTCCTGCTATGAATCTATGATAATTTGTGGCCTGGTCTCCCATAATAAAAAAATAAAAACTCTAATCTTTACAAGGCTTTAACATGTAATATTAGATGTAATAACATATAGCTTTCTTTTTCTTTCATATGCCAAGGAGTGAAAAAAGAAAATATAACTGCTTTTGCTTAAAGTCATAGGAAAAGTACCTATGCTGACTGACTCAGGAACTTCACAAAGTACAATAACTGATTTCTGATGCTTTGAGTGGATAAAAATGTGGTTTTCCATGAAGAGGGTTAACTTTTTCCTGAGTACCCTGTGGGGTTAATTCTTGAAGTGGGATCCTATTTCTGGCATATTGTACAGTTTCAGTTAATGCCGTTTTTAGGCCCTATTTGTAAAAATTATTTGCGTGGCCAGGTCATGTTGGTTCCATTACTTTTTAGCATACAACTGGGAGTGCAGAGTCTCAGCTTGATTCAGAACCAAAAAAGAGAGTTTATAAAAGTGCATTCCCGTAGGGGGTAAGCTTGTGAGCATAAAAGTTATGAGCGTAGGGATTCCTGTCCTCTGCCTCGCTCTGTTACTTACTCCATTCTCAGAAGCTTGTGTTCTAGTCAGGGGAGCAGTAGTTTCTTGTATGGTCGTTGTGAAGCAGTATGCAGGCTTCCTGTAGGTTTCAGTTGTGTAGCAATAAGTTACCAATTTGTCCAACTTCAAAGTTGGTATATTATATTATTTTGTCTTTTTAATAAAATATAGCTTAGGGCTCAAGAAAATAAACACATCAATGCATCATTCCATCTATTTTAGAAGTTTATTTGAGAAATTTTAGAATAGGCTACAATAAGGATTTTTAACAATGAAGTAAATAATCTCTTCATGCAACTAATTCAATTAATATGAAGATTTTTTTGCCCCACAGGCTAGGTTTCAGACAGATGACTTTCAGTAATGTTTTAATTCCAGTTAAAAGCCCAAGAGGATTTCCAAACAAGAATAAAAAGGAAGGTCTTCAGCTTGCCTTGGATGAGGCAGCAACTTCTACAGCTGCAGCATAGCTGCGTGGGGGAAGGAGGCAGACACTGTGCTAGTGAAATTGTCAAGAGAGGGGGCACCGCTTGCTTCAGCACTGGAATTTCCTCCTAAATTTTACGTTCCCCAGTCCGCTATGATCTGACTGAACATCTCCCTGTCTAAAACCTAGACACAGTCTAATTAAGAAAATGTGTCCTTAAAATTTTTCCAGTGGCTGCCCTGATGAATGAAGACTTATAAATGATGCAGCAAGGGAGTGTATTCTTATTCTACACTGACATCCTCACTTGGATATACCACACTACCTACACTGGTTATCCACCATGCTCTTCACATTCTATACTTGAAGATATTTGTCTGCTTCCAAAAATCAAACTAAAAGCATAAAAAAGGTTACCCATGAAGGCAAAATTAAGCATTTCTTCTGTGATTGAGATGCTTGTTCATCCTCTTAACATGAAAACTTAAAAGTATATAGGAGTTCCCAATGATTCTCATTTTCTTGTATGCACATTCTGTATAATCCCCTCTCCCTGAGTATGGTCTGAATCTATTAACTCACTTGTAAGGAATTGTGTATGATAGAACTGGTAGGATGTCACTTCTAAGTTTATCTTCCAAAAAGACCTCCCTCCCGCCCTCCCTCTGATGTTTGCTGTGGGAGAGGACAGCTGCCCTGTGGTGAAGCTTGGCCAGGCGCGTGGAGGAGAGGCCATGCAGCAAGGACTAAAGGCTGCCGACAGCCATGCGAGTGAGCTTGGAAGTGGATCCATTAGCCCTAAGGTTTTGAGATTACTACAGCCCAGCTAACAATTTGAATTTATCTCATGAGAGACCTTGAACTAGAGACATTCAGCTAAGCCTCATCCAGATTCCTGACCCACACACATTTTAAAATAAATGTTTATTATTTTAAGGCACCAAATTTTGTGATAATTTTTTACATGGAAATAGATAGCTAAATCAAAATACTTCAGACAGTTGTTTGAAAATATAACATTTTGCTCTATAGACAGAGTTTAAATAGTGTATTCACTCATGCATATATACATAATTATATACAATATATGAAGAAGTAATATAATTGCATTGCTGTAATATATATGTTTATCTCTGTATATATTTGAAAAATAACTTTCTCTCTCAACTGTTCTCCAGTGCCCTTTCCCAGGTGTAACAACTGTTACTCTTTCATGTATCTTTCTAGAGATAGTCAATATACATATGTACCAGTTAGATATGGTTCTACATCTTTAAAAAGCACATGCTGTTTTTTAACTCACTGATATTTTCATAATCAAGTTATTAGGTGCTTTAATGTTTTAAATGGCTATATGCCACAATTTATTCATCAGATTCCCAGCTGATGAATATTTTGATTTATGATATTTTGCCATAAATAACAATGCAAAAAGAATATCTTGTATTGATGCCTATAGAAATGTTTCTTTTAAAAATGGGATTGTTGTATCCAAAGATGTTTTTGAATTTTTAATTTAGATACATTTGTCAGTTTTCCTCTACAAACTTTGTTCTGTTCACACTCCCCAAAATGATGTAAGATAGTGCTCATTTCCCCACACTTCTGTTAACATGGTTCTCAAACTTTTATATCTTTTTCAATCTCAAATTCTAAATAAATAAATGGATCATTTTGGCCTTATGTTTCTTAGGTGTAATGTTAATTAGAAGTGGGATTGACCATTTCCCAAAATATTTAAAAGCTCTTAACATTTCTTTTTCTAGGAACAGTATATTCATATTCCTTGCCCATTTTAAAAATGGATCACTGTGAATTTCTTTGCAACTTATAAAAGCATTTCATAAATAAGGAAATTAGCTTTTGTCTATTTTATGTATGTTCAAAAATTTTGCCCCAGTTAACTCACCTGTTTTTATTTTATGGGCATATACAAAGACTGTGGAGGTAACTGAGCCAGTCACCAAAACTTAGTTAATGGAAGTTAAGCTGTGCTTAGACCACTTAGCACTTATGAAGCATCTCCTACGAAGTATCAGCAAAAGGGATGTACCAATGAGTAAGTATGGGTGGCTTTCCTTTGGTAGAATCACTGTGTAAAGGTTAAGAAAATGTGAAAAATTTAGATGTATAAGTAAACCAGCCAACAAAAAAATACTTCATGTGCACCTCTTGAACAGAAAAAGGAAGAATATGATAGGCATCTCAGCAGTCTGGAGAATCACCTACTTCTAATTACATTTCCTTCTCTCTTCAGTTACTTGACAACTACCAATTAAGCAATTATACCAGTTATTTTCTTTAGCATTCATTTGACATGTAAGACATATGTTTCTGATTCTGTCTCTGGAAAGAGAGAGAGAGGTATTCAGGTCTGAGAGTTAGGGGTATGTCATGTAATAATTCTATTGTATTATTAACTTAACAAATAGTCATTTGCTCTTCTCTGCCTCTATTTCCCATTTGTTTTTCTCTGTATTGTCTCAAGAAATTACATCTCCATCAACTCAGTTACATAAGCCAGAAACCTAGAAGTAACCCTTGACATCTCTCTGTCCTACCACCCATTTGTGATAAATTATGTCTCCCAAACATCCCTTGCATTTACCTGCTTCTCTTTATTTCCCCTGGAATCACTCAAGATCAAATTACCATTAACTTCTGCCTGTCTGCTTATTGCATTGCACACGCACACACACACACTCAATGAAATCATATCTATCACATTTTTTACACCTTTATCTAGTGATAGACACAGGTTGTTTCCCTATTTTATCTATTGTAAATAATTTTGCAGTGACTATAATAATGCAAATGTCTCCTCAAAATTATGATTTTATTTCCTTTATATGTATACCCAGAAGTGGGATTGCTGGATCATATATTTCTATTTATAGTTTTTAAGGAAAATTCATACTTTTTTCGTAATGGCTACACCAATTTACATTCCCACCAACAGTATGAAAGCGTTTTCTTCCCCACACTCTTGCCAACACTTATTTTTTGCCTTCTGGGTAATAATCATTCTAATGGGTGTGAGGTGAAATCTCATTGTGGTTTTGATTTACATTTCTCTGATCATTAGTCATGCTATGCACCTATTTATATACCTGTTGACCATTTGTAGGTTGTATTGATTTATTTACTTACTTATAGAAATGTCTATTCAAGTAGTTTGCCCATTTTTAATCAGGTTGTTTTTGTTTGTTTTGCTATTGAGTTGTTTAATGTCTTTGTGTATTTTGGGTATTAACTTCTTGTCAGACATATAATTTGTAACATTTTCTTCCATTCCATTGGTTGTCCCTTAACTCCTGATTGTTTTCTTTGATATGCTGAAGATTTTTGGTTTGATGCAATCAACTTGTCTATTTTTTCTTTTGTTGCCTGTAGTTCTGGGGTCATATCCAAAAATTATTGTGCAGACTAATGTCAAGAAACATTTTCCCTCAGTTTTCTTGTATTTTTATTATCCCAGGCCTTACATTTGAGTCCTTAATCCATTTTGGGTTGATTTTTATAAATAATATGAGACAATGATCCAATTTTATCCTTCTGCATGTGGGTAGATACCTAGTTTCCCAACACCATTTATCAAACAGACTGTTTTTTCCCTATTGTGGGTTCTTGGCACCTTTGTTGAATGTGTCTTGACTATAAATGTGTGGATTGATTTATTTATGGATTCTCTGTTCTGTTTAATTGCTCTATATATCTGTTTTTATGCCAATACTATACTGTTTTGATTACCATGTCTTTGTAATATATTTTGAAATCAGGAATTATTTTGACTCCAGTTTTGTTTTTCTTGCTCAAGATAAATTTAGTCATTTGGAGTCTTTTCTGTTTCCATATGAATCTAAGGATTGTTTTTCTATTTCTCTAAAAAATACCATTGTATTTTGATCATGATTGTATTGAATCTATAGACCACTTTGAGTAGTATGGACATTTTAGTAATATTAACTCTTCCAGTCCATACACACAGGATATCTTTGGGTTTATTTGTGTTGTCATGTATTTATTTTAGCACTATTTTGTGGTTTTTAGTATGCTGATCTTTCATCACTATCGTTAAAATTATTCCTAAATCATACTGAATAGAAAGCTTAAAGCTTTTCCTGTAAGATCAGAAGCAAGTCAAGGATGCCCACTCTCCCCATCTCCGCTTCCCCTTTCATAGGTTTATATGTTTTTTGGTATCTGGGAAGGACATTCCTAGTACATGGTTGTTGAGACATTTTCATGCAGGCTTTTGCTGAAATGTACTGCCTGGAATGGTAAATATGTTGGCATTCATCCTTTCTAGCTTTTACTCAAAGAATGTACCCCAGTCTTGCCATTCTTACCATTAAGATACTGACCTCATTTTCTCCATCAGCAGGATCCCCCATGGCTGCTGGTCATCTCTGGCAAACTCAACATAATTATTTTGAGATATAAAAAATTATCCAATGTTCCATTACAGTAAATGCCCA
Organism: Phyllostomus discolor; assembly: GCF_004126475.2. NCBI lineage: Eukaryota > Metazoa > Chordata > Mammalia > Chiroptera > Phyllostomidae > Phyllostomus > Phyllostomus discolor. Next base: position 126,711,133 of record NC_040906.2, on the reverse strand, counting down.
GAGGACTTAGATGGTTTATATAGCTCTCTTTGCCTAAATGTGTCACTTCCCATTTCTAATCATGTACTTTGGTGCCATGCTGGAAGTTGGAATTCTTGAGGAGGTCACCTTTTCCTAAGGGACCTTTGAGAATACATACTGGAAGGGTCACTCTGCTCTAGGTTCCCTTCAGCCACATCCCATGTTCATATTGGTTGTACCTCAGTGGGTCCACCTCTGACAGAGGTGAAGCACAGACTCTTAGGACTCTCAGAAGACTTTAGTTAATTTTGTTATTCATCTTTTCCAACTTTATTCTTTCCCTAAACTGGATCATTTTTTTTTCTTTTGTTTTTTAAATTTTAATTGTTGTTCAAGTACAGTTTTCAGCCTTTTACTCCCATCCCAGTGCACCCACCCAGCCCTTCCCACCTCCCTCCCATTTCCACCCACCCTTGTTTTTGTCCATGTGTCCTTTATACATGTTCCTTGACAACCCTTGCCTCTTCTTCCCTCCTTATGCCCTTCCTACCTCCCCTCTGGTCACTATCAGCCTATTCTCTATTTCAGTGTCTTTGGTTATATTTTGCTTGTTTGTGTGTTTTGTTGATTAGGTTCCTCTTAAGGTGAGATCAAATGGTATTTGTCTTTCACCACCTGGCTTATTTTGCTTAGCATAATGCTTTCCAGCTCCATCCAAGCTGTTGCAAAGAGTAGGAGCTCCTTCTTTCTTTCTGCTGCATAGAACTCCATTGTGTAAATGTACCATAGATTTTTCATCCATTCATTTACTGATGGGCTCCTAGGTTGCTTCCAGCACTTGACTATTGTAAATTGTGCTACTATGAACATTGGAGTACATACGTTCTTCTGGATTGGTGTTTCAGTGTTCTTAGGATATAATTCCAGCAGTGGAATTGCTGGGTCAAAAGGCAGACGCATGTTTAGTTTTTGAGAAAATTCCATACTGTTTTCCATAGTGGTTGTACCAGTCTGCTATTCGACCAACAGTGCACTGAGGTCCCCTTTTCTCCGCAACCTCTCCAACGCTTGTTGTTTGTTGCTTTGTTTATGATGGCCATTCTGACCAGTGTGAAGTGGTATCTCATTGTGGTTTTAATTTGCATCTCTCTGATAGCTAGCGATATCGAGCATCTTTTCATGTGTCTCTGGATCCTCTGTATGTCCTCCTTGGAGAAGTGTCTGTTCAAGTCCTTTGCCCATTTTTTAATAGGGTTGCTTGTTTTCTTAGAGTGGAGTTGTGTAAGTTCTTTATATATTTTGGAGATTAAACCCTTGTCTGAGGTATCATTGGCAAATATGTTTTCCCATACAGATGATTCTCTTTTTATTTTAATACTGTTTTCTTTAGCCATGCAGAAGCTTTTTATTTTGATGAGATCCCATTAGTTTATTCTTTCCTTTATGTCCCTTGCTCTAGGGGAATATCAGTGAAAATGTTGCTGTGTGAAATATCTGAGATTTTCCTGCCTGTGTTCTCCTCTAGGACTTTAATGGTGTCACAGCTTATGTTTAAATTTTTTATCCACCTTGAATTTATTTTTGTGTATGGTATAAGTTGGTGCTCCAGTTTCATTTTTTTTCATGTAGCTGTCCAGCTTTCCCAACACCATTTGTTGAAGAGGCTATTTTTACTCCATTTTATGTTGCTGCCCTCTTTGTCAAATATTAATTGACCATAGAGACTTGGGCTTATTTCTGGGCTCCCTGTTCTGTTTCATTGATCTATGTACCTGTTTTTATGCCAGTACCAGGCTGTTTTGATTACAGTGGCCTTGTAATGCAGTTTGGTGTCAGGTATTGTAATCTCTCCTGCTTTGCTCTTCTTTCTCAAAATTGTAGCAGTTATTAGGGGTTTATGGTTCCATGTAAATTTTTGAAGTGTTTGTTCTATGTCTGTGAAATATGTCTTTGGTACTGGAATAGGCATTGCATTGGATCTGTAAATTGCTTTGGGTAGTACGGACATTTTTTTAAAAAAAAGATTTTATTTATTTATTTTTAGAGAGGGAAGGGAGGGAGAAAGAGAGAGAGAGAGAAATCAATGTGCGGTTGCTGGGGGTCATGGCCTGCAACCCAGGCATGTGCCCTGACTAGGAATCGAACCTGCAACACTTTGGTTTGCAGCCCGTGCTCAATCCACTGAGCTACACCAGCCAGGGCTAGTATGGACATTTTGATTATGTTAATTCTTCCAATCCATGAACATGGTATATGTTTCCATTTGTTTGTGTCTTCCTTGATTTATTTCTTCAGTGTTGTGCTGTTTTCTGCATACAGGTCTTTTACCTCCTTGGTTAGGTTTATTTCTAGGTATTTTATTTTTCTTTTTGCTATATCAAATGGGATTTTTCCCAATTTTTGCTTCTGTTGTTTCATTGTTGGTATACAAAAAATGCCTTGGATTTCTAGATATTGACTTTGTATCCTGCTGTTTTGCGAAATTCATTTATTAGGTTGAGCAGTTTTTGGCAGAGTCTATAGGATTTTCCATGCATATTATCATGTCATCTGCAAATAATGACAGTTTTGTTTCCTCCTTTCCAATTTGGATGCCTTTTGTTTCCTTTTCTTGTCTGATCGCTGTGGCTAAAACTTCCAATACTATATTGAATAGAAGTGGTGAAAGTGGACAACCTCTCTTCTTCCTGATCTTAGTGGAAAAGATTTTAGTTTTTGCTCATTGAGTATGATGTTGGCTGTAGGTCTCTCATACATGTTCTTTATTATGTTGAGGTATGCTGCCTCTATTCCCACTTTGCTGAGTGTTTTACCATAAATGGGTGATGTACCTTAACAAATGCTTTTTCTGCATCTATTGATATGATCATGTGATTTTTGTATTTGCTTTTGTTTATGTGATGCATTAGATTTACTGATTTGTGAATATTGTACCATCCTTGCATCCCTGGGATAAACCCCACTTGGTCATGGTGTGTGATCTTTTTAATGTATTGTTGGATTCAGTTTGCCAATATTTTGTTGAGGGTTTTAGCGTCTATGTTCATCAGTGATATTGGCCTGAAGTTTTCTTTCTTTGTTGTGTCTTTATGTGGTTTTGGGATTAGGATGATGCTGGCTTCATAGAAAGAGTTTGGGAGTCTTCCATCTTCTTGGATATTTTGGAATAGTCTGTGAAGGATAGGGGTTAGCTCTTCCTTAAATGCTTTGTAGAATTCTCCTATGAAACCATCTGGTCTAAGGCTTTTGTGTGTCAGGAGTGTTTTTTATTACTGCTTCAATTTCATCTGCTTTTATTGGTCTGTTCAGGCTTTCTGCTTCTTCTTTATTCAGTTTTGGGAGATTATATTTTTCTAGAAATTTGTCCATTTCACCTAGGTTTTCAAATTTCTTGGCATACAGTTCTTCATAGTAATTTCTTAACAATCCTTTGTATTTCTGTGGTATCAGTTGTAATCTCTCCTTTTTCAGTTCTGATTGTGTTTATTTGGGTCCTCTCTCTTTTTTGCTTGATGAGACTGGGTTAAGGCTTATCAATTTTGTTTATCTTTTCAAAGAACCATAAGCTGGATCAATTTTATCTATTTTAAGTGTCATATATTTTTCACAGTCCTGTTTTTTATATCTAAATTGTGCCTATAGAGAGAGCCTTTGAGTTTTTCATTATTATTTGAAGACATGGTTTTTGGTAATAGGAGAACACTTTCTTTCTCCAAGATTTGACTCTTGAAAGTCCAACTCTTTTGAATTTCAAAAATGTTGTTTCTGCTCTGAACTTAAAGTTTATTTGAAAATTCAATTAATATCTTAAAATTCTGTGAGTTTCTTTGTTTGCTCCTGTCCTAGACTGATGGAGACAGTTAGCTCAGGGCAGATATAGCCAGAAAGATGCAGGGGAGAAAATGGGAGGAAAATATTTGTTATTAGCTAATAAATTTATTTTTCTATAACAAAAACAAGCTGAATGTAATGAATTTTAGGAAAGCAGAGGTTTAGAATGAACTTTGCAAATCAAGTTGAACATGAACATTATTCTTTTTCCTAGGAATGTGAGTTTTCTTCTACAAGAGACTTGTTGGGAAAATGGAGATTTCAGAATAAAGCCATCATTATTTAAAGCAAATAAGTAAAGAAATAATAAATATGCTACTTGTTTCATTAGATGAACTAACAACAATGACAGATTTCCATGAAGATAAATGAAAAACAAGCTACTTAAAAAAGATTTAAGTGTAAAAGTTGCCCCAGAAAATTACAATCCAAGACCTACTCTTCATTTTTGTCCTCATGCTCATTTGTTTGTGAATGTTGCCTTGTTTTAAGGATAGTTATAAGATTATTAGAAAGAAAGACAAAGATGTTCTCTGCCTTCTCAAATAGGTAGGGTTTGTAGAAACGACTGATTTGAGTACAATATCTGCTGGTTCCAAGAGTCCCCTGAACCATCAGCTCTGTGTGTTCAGTTTCCCTGAGACAGAAATGATGTCAGACAAACTGCAGAGCACAGGTACCCTTGACAGACCTAGCAGCTTGCAGAAACACCCGCAGAATGGATTTGGTGAAGAACATTTCATTCTCTAGTCTCACAACAGTTTATTCTATTGCTTTGTTTTTTCTTCAACATTTTTTTCCTGCATCATGAACCAAAGTGTGAATTTTGTTTAAATCTCAAATTTTCAATGTCAAGACATTATAGATTCAAAGTCAGCTGTTATTTACCCAGAAATTCCTACCAGGTTTCCACTCTATATTGATAATGATGTACTAATATTGGTATGACAATACTAGGGGCCTCTTCTCTAAAAGAGATTTCATAAGAAATCAAAGGAAGTCACACAAAAAAGAATGTCCTGTTAGGGAGAAGTAGAAGAAATATGGCAGATCAAAAATTAATTCAGATTGACTTAAAATTTTATATTATCTATTGTCAACCTATTTATTAAGAAAAACTATATCCTTTCCTCATTCTAATCGATTTCTTCAGAAAATGATGGCAGAATGTGAGAATAAGTCATTTTTATCACAATTACAAAGATTTGCTTTATTATAATAAAAGTATAATTCCAAGAGAAATGAATTCTTTTTTTAAAAGATTTTTTCATTGGTGGGTTTTTAAGTTATAGAATTAGCACACATACTATAATGGGTTAAATGAGTCAGAGGTATACAAAAAGGAATTTAAACATGTCCTCTTTCTTCCTCATCTCTACTCCAATCTATTTTCTCAAGGTAACTAGTATTAACCACAGAGTATATCCTATTACTTCTTTTTGCTTGATTAGAAAAGCATATGCATTATGAATATGTGAATCAATATATACAGTTGACTTTGAAAATGAAATAACAATTGTTTAGCTGTCTGCGAGGAGTTTATTTGGGAATAACGGAGAATTGCATATCAGGACAGTAAACTAGGGTGCACTTAAGGCAGGTTGGAGGAAAAAGAAGAGGTCAGCTTTTACCACCTTTTTAGCAGGAAACCGGGAAGGGCTGTGGTGGTTGTTTATTGGCTGCAAGCAGTGGGCAGGTTGTTGCTGGGTCAGAAGGAAATCCTCTTTCTTCCTGCTGGGGTCTGAACGCTATGGTGAGCAATTCATGCAAGCCCTCCCTTCAAGGTTTCCTGACTCCATTTTGACTTTAGGTTTCTTTCATTCATTTTCACAATATGCACATTCCATATAATACATATAGATAGATACACATATAGATACACACATATGAAATATTTGACACACATATATGAAGTATTTTTATCATTTGTTATTTATAGATATTATCTTTTAAGGTACCTATTTCTATACCACTTGCTGCTCACTTAGTATATCGATCCTCCTGTATATCAATAATTGATTTAACTTTGTTTTAATTATCTAATTTATTAATACATATAAGTGTAAAAATAGTCATACATAAGTATAATTATACTATACATCTACTTTACTTTAAAAACACTTTAAAAATTTTTTATTTTTTAAATTTTATTTTTATTAATTTTTTAGAAGGCAAGGAAGGGAGAAAGAGAGGGGAAGAAACAATGGAATGAGAGAAACATTGATTGGTTGCCTCTCACACACCCCCAACCAGGGACCTGTCCCACAACCCAGGCATCTGCCCTGACTGGGAATCCAACCAGTGACCCTTTGGTTTGCAAGACAATGCCCAACCCACTGAGCCATGTTGGTCAGGGCAAGTCTTTTTCATTATTATTTGCTTCCCCTCTCTTTTGTTTCTTTCACTATAACTTAAAATATACACCACTATATACATGTATAGATTTTGTCGCTGTTAGCCAAAAACTTTTATTTTCCCTTTGTCTTTATCTTGCCATTTTTTTCCTCAATAATATTTTATGAAAAGCTCTCCAAATAAATTGACATGGCTCTAATTTGTTTTTGATGGTTTTATGATATTTCATGTAGCTGTTCTTTAATTCTTTTAACCACTCCTCTATTAATGAGAATTCATTTATTCCTAAGTTTTGCTTTATATATAATGGACATCTTAAATGTGTCATCACAAATTCACTTTAACAAAAAAATTGTTTTAGTTTAATCATGACTTTGGATTAGAATTCCCATTAAACAATCAAAAGGTAGACAAAATTTGTTTCATGGGAGTAAATTTTAAAATATATCATAAAATAGTATATACAATATATAATATAAATGATATGATATAACTTATAAACATACATGTTTATGTATATGAAGGTTTAAACAGAAATATATGTACATACCACAGTACTACAAATTGCCAATGCACTTGAAGGCTCCTTTATATCTATTCCTATTGTGAGTCACTCCTTTCTTTCATTTACCTCTTTAGGGTGACAGTGATAAACATAATCTTCAATGTAAAGGTTTCATTTTTATTAGTTAATTTATTTTTATACATATATCATTATAACTTTATACAAGTAGTAGTACTGCATGAAATTTTCTATACCTTGCTTTTTTGTTATATATTACTTCTGCACAATTCATTCATGTTAATAGGTAAGTCTGTACTTTATTAATTTTTATTTTTTGTATAGTGTTCTATTGAATAAAGTATGATAAATTTACTTATTCTGCTATTGATTCACATTTTTTTTTTTTTTGCTATTTGTGCCAAGGAGTAAATTGCTAGAATTTATGGTATGACCAACCATCTTCAACTTTGCGAGATATTCCAAAGTTTCTTCTTCTCCTAGTTCTTTCTCCTCTTTCTCCTTCTTTTTCCCATCCTCCATTGTTGTCATTATTATCTTTCTTGGCCTGATTTTTTCAACTGTAGAAGGAAAGCTTGAATAAACATAGATTAAGGAAATATTACATGATATTTTATAGCTTCATTAAATTTGTGTTTCATAATATCTTTAATGTATTAACCTTTAAACATTTATAGCATTCCTAAAAATAAATGTAGATTCTATGGTGTTTGTGTGGGGAAAGCAGCAGATTAGAGTTTGAGTTCCTGTCAGTCCTTACTATGTATTCTTGAGTGGTTATTAATATCAATTTCTTTCTTTCTTTTTTATTTTTTAAATATTCTAATATTCGAAGGATCTTTTTTTAAAAGATTTTTATTTATTTATTTTTAGAGAGGAAAGGGAGAAAGAGAGAGAGAAAAAAATCAATGTGCGGTTGCTCGGGGCCATGGCCTGCAACCCGTACATGTGCCCTGACTGGGAATCAAACCTGCAAAACTTTGGTTCTCAGCCCGTGCTCAATCCACTGAGCTACGCCAGCCAGGGCTTAATCTCAATTTCTTTATCAATAAACTAGAAGAAAATGATTGTGCCTACCTTTTCCAGTAGAATTTTAGTTCTAGAAAGATTAGACATGTATGTCCTGGTTCATTATTTTACAGGATGTGAGAAAAGTAGGTTATGGTTTTTGAGTACACACAGCAGTTTATTCTTTTATTTTAAATATATATATATATTTTTTTCTGATAATGACTTTATTTTTTTCAGGTAATATAAACAGCCCATGATACAGCATGCTAACTCACAAAGTAGAAATCCAAAGAAGGTAATACCTTCATTAAGTTACAGAACTTTGGCAAATCAATATAGTATTCTTTAATACAATAAAATAATATTTTTGTTGGCGTTATATATTATTTTAGTGACAATTTTATTGATTGTGCTATTACAGTTGTCCCAACTTTCCTTTGTCCCTTTGCCCCCCTATACCAAATATCCCCCATTTCCTCCAGCAATCACCTACTTAGCTCATGACTGGTCCTGCTTATAAGTTTTTGGCTACTCCATTTCCTGTACTGTTCTTTTTGTTTGTTTACAATGTTACATTGCATTTTGTCTTTTTTATTTTTATTTTTTTTATTGTTGTTCAGGTACAGTTGTCCCCATTTTCCCCCCACCACTACCCCAAACCACACCCATCCCCACCTACCAACCTAGATCCTACTCCCCTTTGGCTTTGTCCATGTGTCCTTTATACATGTTCCTTGACAACCCTTGCTCTTTTCCGCCCGTTATGCCCTTCCCACCTCCCCTCTGGTTACTTTAAATTTGTTCTTTATTTTAATGTCTCCCATTATAATTTGCTACCTTTTTTGTTTTGTTGATTAGGCTCCACATATAGGTGAGATCATATGGTATTTGTCTTTACCACCTGGCTTATTTCACTTTACATAATGCTCTCCAGTTCCATCCATGCTGTCGCAAAGAGTAAGATTTCCTTTTTTCTTTTTGCTGTGTAGTATTCCACTGTGTAAATGTACCATAGTTTTTTGATCCACTCATTTGCTGATGGGCACTTAGGTTGTTTCCAACTTGACTATTGTAAATTGTGCTGCTATGAACATTGGGGCACATAGGTTCTTTTGAATTGGTGTTTTAGGATTCTTAAGGTATAATCCCAGCAGTAATTCTAACTATTACCAATTAGAATTTGAAAAGTGATTAGATAGTAACTAAAATTAGTCTGTTTGTCTTTCAAATGTTATATTATAAATATCATTTCACGGTCTTCGCTGGGGCTGGTAGGCAAAATATATTTAAAATAGAAGCTTACATTTAACCATATTTAGGACCATATATTATAAATTTAGTGTTATACTCCTAATTTTATTTCCCTTTTCCAATATTCCCTTTATCCTACTTCCCTATTTCATTCATGTATTTTATATATTTGCTATTGAAAGCTACCAAGCTACCTAAAGACAAACAAATAAACAAATCAACAAAAACCCAAATAAGGCCAGGTATATAGCAAAGTAAAATTTTCTTACACTGTTTCCTATCATTTGTACAACAACCCTGCAGAGTATAGTCAGGTTTATCACCTACATTTTACAAACCAAGAAATTGAGTTTTCAAGAAGTTCATGTGGCTTTCACAGGATAATAAAAGTTGAAAATGAAAAACTAAGACTCAATTTAGATGAAACATTTTTTGTTTGTCTTACTCTTTTGTTTTGTTTAGTTTTTAAGTTTACCTTTCCAGTATTCAATTATCCTTTGTCACTTAAGATAGTTTGGGAAGCCAAGTATTGATAAATTTTTTTAATGGAGAAAAAAATCCCTGTTTCTAAATTACTTTTTATTTCTTGTTTCCAATATCACTTTGTCCTACCCTGTTGGTTTGGTCTATAATCCTAACAAAAGTGTAGTAAAATTCTTAATATTGTAATGGTGACATAATTGTATCAATCTTTAAAATTTTTAATTGAATTTATTGAGGTAACATTTGTTAATAAAACTATATAGGTTTCAGATGTACGAGTATATAACACATCATCTGTATATTGCACTCTGTGTTCATCACCACAAGTCAAGTCTTCTTCCATCACCATTTACTCCCCCTTTACCTTCTTCAACCTCCCCAAATGCTTTTGCTTGAGAATCACCATGAGGTTGTCTGCGTCTGTGAGGATTTGTTTTTCTTTGTTAATTGTATCAGTCTTAAGCATTGAGTTCTAGGATCAAAGTTATTTAGAGTTTAAAGTGAATCGTATAGTTTCAGTGTTTGGCAGTAGTATGCATAAAACAAATTATGCTTTGCAAAACAGAAGAAACTTAAGCACTCTCCATTTTTCCCTGTATGCCTTCTCACTGTCCTTTGCCTTGGACTTACAAAGCCACTGTCATCTACACACACGCACACACATCAAACTGTAGAACTATGAGGGGAACACCATGCCCTGTTGATATTCATTCCACACATTCATTATTCTAAAGAATACAGGAGGCTGTATGATCAGATTCAGTTTCTACTTGGAGGGATGTGTGCTAGTTCTTTGGCTGAGACAATTGCAAATGAATATTAATGAAGATGTTCAGAGACACAAAAAAATGTCTGGACTATATATATTTTAAAAAGTATCAGGTAGTTTTTATTTTTTAATTGACTTTTTAAGTCAATTTTCAAATGTGCTTTTGTGGGAGAGGTAACTTTGTCACATTTACTTTAACTTTTGAGGGACAATGGAATCAGGTTTTCAGTTTGTGTCACTGCAAGGAAGCCCCCTCTGTTGCACTTACCCCAGGTGGATCTGTCAGAAACGAATGATGACACCAGCAACCTTCTCCTCCACGCACCTTCCCTCACAGAGCTTGTTTCCTTTTATTAAATTTGTTAAACAGTTCATCACTTTGGTCTCTAAAGATTTTTTTCTTTATTATTGTACAGATTTAAAAATGATACTATTTTGTCTATAACTGTAATGAAAAAAATACATGGGGGACCGTGTGTGAATACAAGGCACCTTCTTTGTTTCAACTCTCCGGAGGCATATTACTCATATGTTAGTTTAACACGTCCCCACAGGCAACAACTCATTGCTTAAACTTAAGAAATATGAATCCTCTCACTAAGCCATGAGCTATTCAGCTTACCAGAAATTGAATTTAAAAGATTTAGATTGTGAGTGCAGCTGTAACACTGGAAACAAAGCATTTATAGTAATAATGACCTATGGAAACATGCGGGAGCTACCACTGGCATCACCAGGAAACTTAGATCCTTTGTTCTTAGTGAGAACATGTTACTGTACATTACTCATTCATATTAACCTTCAGGGTTCTATTGATATTCCATCGTGATCTCTATCTGAAAGTTTATGTATATCCTGTGCTTGGCGTGTATAAAGTATTTTTGACACAGTAACATTTTTAAATGCTTGAAATGTTTATTTTTAAGTATTTTGGATGCTTCCTCAATTATATTCCCCTTTGAGATGGCCATGGTTTTATTAATGTGTGTGAGGTACCCTGAGTCATATTGCTGACAAGTTGTGAAAACAAAACAAGTGTCCTAAAGGCCAGTGCTGTACTCGATCTGCAGCACTGAGATCTGCAGTTTCAGTGTTTCAGAGCAACGTCTCGTTCTCCCCAAGGGTTCAGTGCACTGTTGGAGGACTTCCTGTTGCCCAAGTCAGGCTGGTAATGTCTGGGTGAAATGGTAGCTGATGCGAACAGACCAGCTGGGTTCCCACCGCAGCTTCTATGCTCCGTTCGCCTGATTGCACAACTAATTCATAGCATTTTAACTGGTTTTCTCTGGTCACCCATCTTATTAAATATTGCCATTCTCTCTGTTCAGCAATGGCCAGGGTCAGTAAAGCTGAGACAAAGCATTGTCCTGAGTTTCCACCCTAGCACTTAAGCTTTCTTTTCCCTTCCTACACCCCGTTCCTGTAGCGATGTAGTAAAGAAATCCTACTATAGATGTCTGTCTAAGGATTCAGAATGATGCACCTTCTCCACAGACTGAAGCAGAGTGAAAATTGACCCTTTATAAAGATGGCATCTAACTGACAACTAGCATGAATTTTGGGGGAGAGTGGGGAAGTACATAGTTTTAGGAATTTGATATGGTAATTCAACCACAGAACATTAAATATAATATAGCTACATGGAATTTAGCTCCTTGTTTTCGGCTAGTATATTCCACTAAAGTTAGGGTTTTTCTCACTCAGCACTCTCAGTTAGGCCTAATAACAGTGAGATATTCATCATAACCTAACTTTTAATAGTCTAGTTCTGTGATGTTTCAGATTAAATTGTAGGTTACCTCATCAGTGTTTGCTTTAGCTGTGTAATTATGCATAGTTCAAAGCTAGGTTTCAGTTTTCTGTTTACCTTACTATTAGACATAGACAGAGATAAACTTTAGTTGAAGAAAATTCCATATATACTATAGTTTTTCTATGTGTTTTCACAGAAATATGATTTTTTTTCTAAGTTACGTTCTGTAAGAACGGGGGAGGATTGAATGTGGAAGGTGGGGGTGGGTAGGGCAGGGGAGAATAATGGGGAAAATGGGGACAGTTATAATTGAACAACAACAAAAACATTTTTTAAAGAATATATTAGATCATTTTGGCTATTCAGACAATATAGTTTTAAGTGTTTTGTCTAGGTCATTTTTATTTCCAGATCATAGAGACATCCAGCTCTCCCTTAGGGAGGTTTTGAATTTTTATCAGAGGTTTGTTTACTTGGAGACTCAAGATATCTATGCCTTACCAAATAATAAATTCTCAGTTATTTTAGAATATTTAGAAATCCTCCTCTTCAAACTGCTTTTATGGAATGCAATTTTTCATCTCACATTAAGCAGTGTTCAATTTTATTCACAAAAGACCCAATTAAGCAGTCAACAAGGGAAGTAAAAACATTCTAGGGACTAAAATTCTCCTTTAAGGAGTCTTTCTTTTCCAGGATATGAATAATGTACCACATATGGATGAATAATTGACTCAATGTGCTATGAGGGTTCTTATTATTTCAACCAAGTAAGGTTTTAGAAGTTGGGAAAGGTATCAACAGATTGATCTACTTGAGAGAGAGATGTGATGTGTTTACATGCACTATTATAGAGATTCAAGTGCAAGAATGCTGGAAAGAAGCATTGTATTCATTTTAGAAATGTCATTTATCACGTCTGGCCACATGGATTAAGATGTTCCAAGTCATTTCTCCAATTCCTCTTTGTCTTAAATTCCTGCTGCGTTCACAACAGTAACCCTGAACAGAGAATGCTAAATCAAGTAGCAAAAGCTTAGTCCGGGATTCTGAGGTTTAAGACATACACTTTCTCTCTTATCTCCCTTTCCTTTTCATTTCTTGTGTTAACTCTCTCTGAATGTTGTAGCTGAGCAGATGTTTTAGCAAACATTTCACACACACACACATACATTTTCAGTAAAGACATAAATCTATCAATTTTATTGTCTGTCATCTGTCTAATGGCCTCGCTAATCCTGACTGTGGTTGACACTGTGAATCGAGAGCACCTTGTTGTGTCATTTCTATTCATTATGCATTAATATTGCTTTCCATCTTTGATGATGAGGCTTCAGAGTTATTTTTTTAAAAGACTTTACTAATTTTTTTTTTTAGAGAGGGAAGGGAGGGAGAAAGAGAGAGAGAGAGAAACATCAATGTGCAGTTGCTGGGGGCCGGGGCCTGCAACCCAGGCATGTACCCCGACTGGGAATCGAACCTGTGACACTTTGGTTCGCAGCCCTCACTCAATCCACTGAGCTACACCAGCCAGGGCAGCTTCAGAGTTATTTTCAACAAAAGTATGGCCATCTTTCAACTAAAAATAATTAAAGTATAGAAAAATAATTTATTAATAAAATTTGAATAAGTATGAAAGGCTTAAAAGATATGAGGATATACAATTGATTTGAATGGAATATTTGCTAAAAGTCAGGTTAAAGTATTTCTGAGAATAAGATGTGTTGATATTTGCATTTATTCAGAAGCTATTTTTTTTGGCAGTTTTCTCTCTCCCTATATCGAGTGAGCGAGATTTGGCAATAATTTAATTTTTATATTTAGAATTGTATAGTACATTCCTCTTTACTTTCATTGCCCACAGTTTAATTAGCCACTTCAGAGCTTTCTAATGATTATTCTTGATGTAAAAATTTAATCTCTCTGTCTGATCTACTTATCAACATGGATTTACTCTTCCTCAAAGACTGTTTGCTTGCATCAGTTTATCTTCCCGGACAACCAGCAGTTCTTCCCTGATTCCTGCTTTATCAGGATTAAATCTCTCTCACGTTAATCTGACTGGGTTGTTTTTGGCATAATTTAATTCTTTTATAATTTTCTGACCTTATTTTCCATTTTTAATACATTTAACTTCCTGTATGAAATTGGGTTTATTGTTTTATGAGCACACCATTCTCATTTCAACCTTTACTCTTAAATTATGCTAATTTATCTACTTGAAACTTTCTCTTTGCCTATTCTAACCCACTCTTCTTCTGAGACTACTCAACATATATCTCCTCCATGAACGTTAACAACATCATCAACCCATATTGGCCTATGCAATTTGATTCCTGTAACTCTGGGTCACATTTGACCATATATTAGACCATAGGCAACCTCAGTTTGTATTAGTGATTTTGACCTTTGCAAGATCACAAAACCCCATGTAATTTTTCCATATAATTTGGCAAGGCATAAATTTGAATCATGGATGCCTTGAGGCTGGTGTGGGCTAGTGAATCACTTACCAGTGAACAAACTAGCCAATTAGTCCTCTGCTTTATATTCACATTTACAGTCTTTTGTAACATAATAAAATTTTTATTTCACATGAAAAATAACACCCACCCCAAATGTAAATCCTTGCCAATATGGAGATTCAAACAGGACTCTGGGTGTTTTTTTCAGAGCTGTCAAGAGCCCATGTGCCTTTTGTGGTTTCTGCATTGTTTCATGTTTAGCCTTGCGGTCTTCCAGCCAGCCCCAGACTCGCAGGAGAATGAACTGCACACTGAAATTCTCTATCCCAAAATTTTTCTAGCAGAGTCCAAGGAAGGATATGATTATGCCTTTATTAAAAAACAATATATTGATTACCTGCCAGACATAGTACTTGGTACTATGAATATTTTACTTACCCTCAGGAGCTTAACATCCATTAAGATAAGATATACACTATAATTTAAGTATGTACAAAATCCAGTCTCTTAATTAATGTGATGAATAGGTCCCTTAGAATGATAATTACTTGTGGAAAACTTAATTGATATGAATTTTATTATAAAAATCTAAAATAAGACAAATGTGTACCAGTAGATTGAATCAAAATATTGGGCTTATTCTTTTTTTGTATTTTATATACAAAAATAATACATTTAACTATTAATAAATTATATGTGTTAATTTTATATAAAGTTTTATTAATTATAAACCTCATGTATAACACAAATATTAAAATATGTTCATTTAATTAATAAAGATGCCATGACCATACCCATATTTTCAGTTTATTCTGATCAACTATAGTGTTTTCTCCATTTTCTTTCACTCTAAGAATTCTCATATATACCGTAAATGATTATCTTATTTCATCTTTTTTGAATTTTGAATTTTGGAGATATCATTTTATTAGAGGTTACATTTAATGAATTTATAGTACAATGTATACTAAAACATTTTTCACTAAAAATGTGTGTATTCAGCCTTATAATACATGAGTTTATGAAAATGAACATGAAAGTTCTCTTTCATCCCTCTCCACTAATTCCAAATGCATTCAGTATTCTATCAATTTCATTTTCTTTGAACATCCCTCTTCAAGTTCCCCCCACCCCCTAGTTCTATCAGCTTGTTCTGGAGGCCTGCGGATAGTCAGCATCCTGTTTTAGAGCCATTGTTTCCTGCAGTCCCTGTTTCCCCCTTCTTGTTTTCTCTTCTGTTTGGAGGAAACACCTCCTCTGGTAACTTCCTGAGAGAAGTTGCATGGACAATAAAACGTTTAAAACCTAGTATGCCTGAGAATGTCATTATCTCCTTCTCACATTTGATGTATGTTCACTGAGTGTATAATTCTGGTTGAGACTTATTTCCCTTCAGCACTTTTAAGGGATTTAGCTTTCAGTGCTTTTTAAATTTAAATTATCTGTAGCTGTTTTAATCTTCAGTAAACTAAAAAACTACTTTACTGAAAACACTAAAAAGACAACTAAAACATTAATTCTTTAGCAATCGTATAACATTATTACTCTGTCAGCTTTAAGATCTTTGTTTCTGGAGTTGTGAGTTTTCAAAATCATGTCTGATATCAGTCTTTTTAAAACCATTATAAGTAACCTGGAATATTATTTTTAACTTCTAACAACACCTTGCATTATATTTCTTTGATACATTTTCTTTATTAAATGCCTTTTATTCATATCCACATATTCATATTCTTAGACTGATTCTCAAATTTTATCTTTCCCCTTCTATTTTCTTTCTCTTTGTCTTGTCTTGTTTTTTTATCCTGGCAAGTTTTCTCAATTATATCATCCAATCTTTCTGTTCAGTTTTCCATTTCTGCTGTGATATTTTTAATTTCAAATTGCACTTTTTTCTTAAATATTTCATTTTTATAACCTTGTTTTCCTGTTATATACTGAAATATTATCTCTCATCACTTCAAGAATATTACATAAGCTTTCATGATGTTTTATTCCTTTGTCTTTACTGGTTTTGTTTTCTCCTAGCTCTTAAATTAAAAAATATATATATATTTGTTTTGGTATCAGTTTTCCAATTAAATACTTCTCTCATATGTGACTTATGACTGTAGTTGACTTTTTTTTTGTAGTTATGGATTGGGTCTTGTAAAGCTAGTAGGAAATTCCATGTTCAAAAATGGATCTTATTCCATAGTGGGTATTATAATAGATTTGTCAGCTAATGTTCCAGTTAGTTTTTGCTGTGAAACAAGTCAACCTCAAAATGAGCTGTTTAAAATAACCTTGTACTTAGTTCATGATTCTGTGGTTTAAATGGAGTCTGGACTGGCCCAGCTGATCTCTCTAGTCTAGCTCATGCCTTTCTGATCAATTGGTATGTGCCTGGAAGCTGGATGATCTAGGATCTCATGTGTGGCGGTCGATAGACTGTTGGGTAGGCATCTGTACTCTCGTCCGCTCAGCTTCCAGCAGGCTATTATGGGCTTGTTCATATAATGGTCTAAGGATTCCAAGTGCAAGAGAGCATGACCCAATGTACAAGTGATTTTTAAGCATCTGTTATGCATTATGTTTGCTAATGTTCCTTTAGCCAAAGCAAACCACACAGCAAACCCCAATTCAAAGGTGGGGAAATTGTCCCCACCTTTTGATGGGGAGATCTATAATGTCACACTGCAAGAGGCAGGGAAGAGAAGAATAAGTGGCTATTTTTATAATCTACCACAGAATGGTTCCCAGCCGTTTTGTTGGGTATTTTCAAATGTTGGGTTCTATAAGTCTTTCAAGAAAATTTCACCCAGAAAAAATTTTTCACAGGAACATAAGTTTCATTGTTCTGTCCAAATGAGAGGATGGGATGCAAGGGTCTCACTAGTTGCCATGCTAATTTTCTCTTAACTTCTTTATTCATTTTGATGTCCCACACACATCGCTGCCTGTTGACCCTGAATTAAGAAGCCCTCTAGCTTAGGCTGTTTCACTCTTCTGTTATTGTGGTGAACAAGGAGTTGTCTGGCTGTGTAGATGATAGGTGGAGTGATTGCAGTTACCAATGAAGTAGTGTTGAAGCATGACTTCCATTGTAGTATTATCAGCCTATATAGCCTATGGATAAATTTTTCTCTGATGTACAAATTTCAAATACTGTACATTTCATTCATCAAACATTAAAGTCAATACATGTCAAGTCTAAGACATTTCAAAAAATCTTACCATTTTAAGTACAAGTAATTGAGTTGGGAACTAGACTGAAAAAGATTTCTTGCAAACCTCCTATTTTCCACTCCACCTGCATGTACACTTTTTAGAGGTGCCAGATTCCTGAACTCCTTGATCTTTGCTAGTTTTTGCAGCGCTTCTCCAGCTGGTAGTTCAAGATTCACTTTTCTCTGTGTGCTAGGGGAGTTATCTCTCAAATGTATGCTTTCTGGATTTCAACACTTTGTTGCTATCATCTCCTTTACAGATTTCCTTAATTTTTTTTTGAGTTTTAACTATATCATATATATCATACTTTTTTTACATGGGGGAATGGAGAATGTAGGCATGCCTCCCTCTTTTTTTCTTCTCTTTTGCCTTTACAAACAATGCTAACATAATCCACTTACATTAACATGGTGCTAGAAGCTATTGGTTTTTTTTTTAATTTAAATTATTTTATTGTTGTTCAATTACAGTTGTCTGTATTTTCTCCCTACCCCTCCTCCCCACCTGCTCCAAACCCATCTTCCTCCATGGGGAGAAACTATTGTCTTTTTACACTAAGAGCAAATCCAACATGAAATGTGGCTATGGTAGATGGCAGCAAAATATAGTTCATGATTATTCTAGTCATAAATTTATTTATTGGAATATAGACTGGATTTTTCCATCTAACATTTAATAGAGAAACAGAACATATGTGGGGATGTTTGTTGTTATTGTCTAAATTGAAGGATATGTATTTATTGTAAATATTCTTGAAGTTTTATAATTATAACTGTAAGATTAAATGCAGAGAGATTATATACTATATAATCTATTAAATTTAAAAATAATAAACACCCAAACTTTTTTAGCCAAATTGATTTAACAGTAACAACCTAAATACAAAACAGATATCTCCAAATCTTAATCAGAAGAAGGAATTTTAAATGAAAGATTATTTATGTGCATGTAGTTAAAATTCATTTGTATTATAAAGGTATTTTTAATTATGGTATCCTAATGAGCTCAGGCTGCTATAACAAAATACCATAGACTAGATGGCTTAAACACAGACACTTATTTCCCACAGTTCTGGAAGCTGGAAAGTCCAAAGTCAGAGTGCCAGCAGATTTGTTGTCTGGTGATGGCTGTCTTCATGGTTTGTACCTTCTTGCTATTCTATATATATGATGGGGTGGTAAAGATAGAAAGAGAGAGAGAGCTTGTGTCTCTTCTTATCAGGGCACTAATATCATCATGAGGAATCCACTCTCATGATCTAATTGCCTTCCAAAGGTTCCATCTCCAAATACCATCACAATGGAGGTTACAAATATAACATGAATTTTGGATGAACACAATTCAGTACATAGAAAATGGTCCTTTTTAAAAAAAAAGATTTTATTTATTTTGGAGAGAAGAGAAGGTAGGGAGAAAGAGAGGAAGAGAAGCACTGATGTCAGAGAGAGACACCAATTGGTTGCCTCTTGCACACACCCCAACCAGGGACAAGGCCTGCAACCCAGGCATGTGGCATGACCAGAATTGAACCTGTGACCTTTGGCTTTGCCAGATGATTCTCAACCTACTGAACCCCACTGGCCAGGGCAAAAATTGTCATTTTCAGTTCAATTAATTTGTATAATATCAATACATCTGTACATTTTCATATCTGAGGTTATATAATGATAAGTAGGAAAAACAGCATGAAGGAAATGTAGATTTTTAAAAAATGACTTATTAAAGTCATATTGATATTTACTAATACTTGCTATTGATTGGAATATTATATTTTTTGTTCACTAAAACATAAATGTTCATACTTTTCAATATACTTAAATGCAACTTTAAGAATTGTTCTATAAGCATATTTATAATACTCTAGAGTTTCCAGAGTGTAAGTTTAAGAAATTCTTTTAGTTGAGACTGGAAAGAAGACAGTTGTTTTTTCTTAATTTTCACTCATAAATTGGATGAAAACAATAGGAAATGCAGAGTTACTTTACTGGGATGAATTGAGCTTTTTTGCCGCTTTATTTCGATGCAATTACTCTGACTGGCCTTGGCTGCCCTAAAATAAACTTTCTTTGCATCTGAATTAGCTTGGTGTTTCTAAATTCTTTTTTTCTAAGTTTATTTATCTAATGAATGTCTGATTCTGTAGCAGAAATACATAAATGTTGGCAGGGTTTCCTTTCAGTCTGGAGCAGTGCAAGGGAGAGACTAATCTCTGGAGCCACTGACTTACTCACCAGTAAGCTTAGAATTTATCTCTGGCAGAGACAAGTGCAGGGTGTTGGCTATCTTTAAAGATGATGTATGTAACTGTATATGGTGTTTCATGAAGGGGATAATAAAAGACAGGCTAGGAGACTTTTGAGGGAAGGTCAGAGGTTAAGTGGTAGCAGTAGATTATAGCTGACCAAGGAAATAGTTTTAGAGTGGAACAAACTCTGTACAATAATTGAGAAAACTGGGGAGAATGCCAAGATTAATATCCTAGTTGTTTACTAGAATAAGAAGTAAATTAATATGTGCTAAAAAGATAGTAAATGAATTTGGTCTAGTAGGAAGAGGGACTAGAATTAGTCGCATTAAAAGAACTGAAGTATTTTTTTTTTTAAAAATACTGCTTTTCTCATGACAGTAGAAGTCAGGATTGGAGGGACAGGAAGCCTGCCATTCTCTTCAACTCATAATTATTAATGGCAGAAGTAGAACTAAATATCAAAGTATCTTATCTCTTCTGGGTTGGGCTCTTAAAGAAGCAGATTTTTAAGATGAAGCTTAGCAAGTCCTATGTTTGTTGAGGAGATTTCTTGGGATCCACACCTGAGCAAGGAAGGGCAGGAAATCAAAAGTGCATAGAGGGGAAAGTCAGGCCAATGAGTTACAGAGGACCCCATAGGGAGTTCTGGTGCTGGAATGGTCTTTGAAATTGCCCCAAATTGTGCTGAGATGTCACGCCTTTATGTTCATCTTTTGATGTAGAAATATAGATAATTTTTAAAGGATACCTGCTAAAAATTCTTGGAAAATTTTCCTTAACAAATAGTTTAAACTGTGTAGAAGATAAAATAAAGAGCTGTGGTTAGGTAGTCCATGAAATGCTGGCTAATAGAAGAATATCGGACCAGGAAACAAGATAATTGGGTTCAAATCTCATGTCTGCCACTAACTGGTTCTAAAAGCCCAGGGTCTGTTTCTCTCCCTTCCTCCCTTCCTTCATTTCTCTTTTCTTTTCCTTCCTTCCTTCCTTCCTTTCTCCCTTCCTTCCTTCCTTCCTTCCTTCCTTCCTTCCTTCCTTCCTTCCTTCCTTCCTTCCTTCCTTTCTTTCTCTTTAAGAAAAGTTCTTCAATTTTCTTTCTTCTTTTAATTAACCATTTTTTATTTTTTTAAAATTTTATTGCTGTTCAAGCACAGTTGTCTGCCTTTTCCTCCCACCTCTCCCCCCGCACCCCAGCCATCCCCATCTCATCACTTTCTCTTTCTAAATGTAATTCATTAGAGACATAAATGTTAAAAAAGATTTTTCCTGCTGAACTTTAATATCCCAATTATGGAAATATGTTATGTGAATGAAAAATACACCATTGTCCTAATTGCCATATCTTTTAACCAAAGCCTTATTCAGAGAGATGAACTTCATTCAATAGCTTGACTTCTTGTGTCTTATTCCTTTCACTTCTTTCTTAGCCTACCATGAAGCAGAGGCTTAACAGAGCAGTGAAACATTCAAAAGGCAGCAACAGAAGTAATCTTTCTATTGAACGACTAGCCTTTCAATAACCTGCACCTTTTCAACTTACCCAATAGGAAAATTGTAAGTGAATAACTTACTATTTTACCTGTTTTGAAAAAGTAAACAGTGAAAGTTGTACTGCATTGCTATTTTGCTGGAGGAAAATTGCAAAGTGCATATGATATGGATGAAAGCATAATCCCAAGGTTTATATAACAGTTAGGAATGGTTTATGAAAAAAACAATAGTACAACATTTGGAATAGATTTCTAAGTCAGGGGCTGGGAGAGGTTGTTCAGAGGGTTGCTTGCAGTGCTGATACTGATCACTTGTTACTGCAAAAACTGGCACTGTAGAGAGTAGATAAGGAGGTCATCAATCTCAAAAGATTTACTGTGAGAGTTGTTAGGTAGATTTACAATTAGAGAGTTACTCTGACTTTTCTAAATTCATATAGAATAATAAATATTTAGGATAGGATATGGAGTACTCACTGAAGCAAAATTACCTCTCAAATAAAAAAGACATATTCATTTTAATATGAATTTTCACTTATACCTACAGATATATGTACAAGGCTGTTTATGGAAATGTTATATAGCATAATTATATATATATGCATATAATAGACACAAATGTATTTCATTATTATGCAGATACAGTGTTCCAGGTTAGGTTCTACGGCAAACAGATTCTGATATGGAATATAGTCTACAAGACATTAAAAAGTGTTTTGGAGATCCATGTCTGTGGAAAGGAAGCAGGATCAGCTGTTGGTCAATGTAATCCTTACAGTAGCCTCTGCAGTTAATGTGGCCAGCCAGCGTTGGCCCATCTGGTATGAAATGGCCCAGTCCTTTTCACCCTGCCTCCGTTAGTCATTGGAGGTAGGCTACCGTGGGTAGGGTGCAGGTCTCTGAGGCTGAGGCAATTCTCTCAAGTGCTACAGAGACCTGCACCCTAGGTTTTATGCCAACAGCATTTCTAGTAGCCAGGCCTACAGATTCTTCATTGGGAGAATCTGGATGGCAGATCTTATCTGTCACCTACATAGCACATTAGGGATTTAAATATCAGCAAATTAACTAATACAAACTACAGATATTTGGCTAATTGACCTCTATATACTTTAGTTTCTTCATTTTTTAAGATGGTCACTTCACAGGATTTTAAAAAAATTATTACATGTCAAAATGCTTAGAATACCCACTGTAATGTAATGCCCACTGTATGAATGCTAGTGATTATAAAATACTAATATAAACTCCCTGAATTTAGAAAGGGTAAATTCCCTGTAACTGGTATCATCCTAACGGTAATTGCACTGCAGCTTTAGGTTTTCTGCCAATTGGAATATTTTCAAGACAAACACTCCATTTATTATTAACTTAAAAACTAAAAAAAAAAAAACTAACAACTTCAAGCTTCATATGTCAATAGCCCCTGAAAATTCCATTGTTTTAATTATGTTTTAATGTGTTCCCCTAGCATAAGTATCACTGTTTCTACACTAATATTTTAAAGTTTCTTTGTCTTAATCAAAAGCTTTCAGAAACTAAATGCACAATCTTCAAAAATGTAATTCTGAAATTACAAGATATAAACCTAGAAGACCTGAAAAACACAAAAGTATTTGAAACTACACTGGAAATATAAATGCAATAGTAAGGCTTAAAATATAGCTAGTTATGTGTGTTTGTCATACACTTTGGCAGAAGTAGGAGGGTTTTGTTTTGTTTCAAAATAACTATGGAAATTAAAGAATGTGTATGATTTTCTTTTCCTCAAACTAATTTATATGTAATATTTGTTTTCTGATTAACTGACTTAAAGGTTAGTATTTCAGGGCTTCTTTGTCAGTAGGAAACTTGGCAAGAGCTCTGTAGATAAAACATTCATGGGTGGTGGAGCCTGTAGCAACTGGGTCAGCCCCCTGCTGCACTTGACTTTTTGTCTCCTTTAAAAGAAAAAAAGAAGGGAAGGGACAATTTATAAATGACCCTTTCCCCACCCAACTCTACAGACATCCAACAGACTTCTTCTGCATGGGAATAGCTAATGAATCATTATAACTTTTGTGTGTACTTATGGAATAAAATCAAGTTACATTTTTTATTGAATGTTTTGACTGAGATGATAATCTTTTGTATATCACAGAACCAGGAGGCTTCTTATGCTTCTGCTCCTTAATGTGCTATTAAGACAAAGTATGATATTCATTGGAGAAATCATGAACTATAAAAGAAATTATTGTCATTTAAAATATATGTTTAGGTAAACATAAACATACCATACATATTTTGGTCATTTAAAGATTAGCAAGCCTGGAACTCTAATAACTTTCACACTGGTGAGTTGTGCTAAAAGACTACAGTTGAGCCCTGGCTGGTATAGCTCAGTGGATTGGGCGTGGGCTGCAAACCAAAGTGTTGCAGGTTTGATTCCCAATCAGGGTACATGCCTGGGTTGCAGGCCATGACCCCCAGCAACCGCACATTGATGTTTCTCTCTCTCTCTCTCCCTCCCTTCTCTCTCTAAAAATAAATAAATGAAATCTAAAAAAAAAAAAGACTACAGTTGATGATGGGCAGAGACAGGATGCCACCAGTTTTTCTACAGGAAGCACTTTATGGTGAAATGAAATTGAGTGAGCTGGTGGCATGCACACATTTTGTCTTCCAACTTAGGAAGTGAATGAAATTAAAAACCAAGCCCACTGAGAAGAGTTTAGTACTTGGGCTCTGCACATCCCTTATTGCAAATACACAAGGTATAATATTAGCTAAAATGGCAAACTCTTAACTCTTCTCCCAACTGAGCAATGAGAACTCCCAAAATGAAGAGATATATGCATGTTTTGATCACAAATATGTCCCTATTTTAATTTTGAAAATGGAATCTATTTATTAGATATAGAGCCTAAACCTTATAGTAACCTAAATTAAGTTTATTTTTAATTATATTTTATTGATTATACTATTATAGTTGTCCTGATTTTTCCCACTTTGCCCCCTTTACCCAGCACCACCACTCTCTCAGGCAATCTCCACACCATTGTTTGTGTCCATGGGTCACGTGTATAAGTTCTTTGGCGACTCTGTTTCCTATACTGTACATTACATCCCCGTGGCTATTCTGTAACTACCTATTTGTACTTCTTAATCCTGTCACCTCTTCACTCTTTCTCCACCACCTCTTGACATCTGGCAAACATCAAAATGCTCTCCATATCCATGATTTTGTCTCTCGTTTTTTTTTTAGATTCAATTGTTGATAGATGTGAATTTCTGCCATTATATTGTTCATAGTTTTGATCTTTTTCTTAAATCGATCTCATTAACATTTTATATGATAATGGTATGGTGAAGATGAACTCTTTCAGCTTTTTTCTTGTTAGGAGCTCTTTATCTGCCCTTTAATTCTAAAGGACAGATTTGCTAGGTAGAGCAATGTTGGCTATGGGTCCCTGCTTTTCATGACTTTGAATATTTCTTGCCAACACTTCTACCTCCAAGGTTTCTTTTGAGAAATCAGCTGACAGTCTTATGGGAACTCTGCTGTAGGTCACTAATTGCTTTTCTCTTTCTGCTTTTAAGATTCTCTCTTTATCTTTAACCTTTGACATTTTAAATATTATGTGTCTTAGTGTGGTCCTCTTTGCATCCATCTTGTTTGGGACTCTCTATACTTCCTGGACTTGCATGTCTATTTCCTTCACCAAATTAGGGAAGTTTTCTTTCACTATTTTTCCAAATAGATTTCCAATTTCATGCTCTTTCTCTCCTCCTTCTGGCACCCCTATGATGACAATGTTGGATTTCTTGAAATTGTCCCAGAGGCTCCTTATACTATCCTCATTTTTTGGATTCCTTTTTCTTCTTGTTGTTCTGATCAGTCATTTTTTTTTCTTCCTTATATTCTAAAGCATTGATTTGATTTTCAGCTTCATCCACTCTAGTATTTTTTCCCTGTAACTCGTTCTTTATTTCATTAGTGTATCCTTTGTTTCTGAGTGGATCTTTTTTAGGCTGCTGAGGTTCTCACTGAGTTCCTTGAGCATCCTCATAACCAGTGTTTTGAACTCTGAATCTTATAGATCACTTTTTTCCATTTCATTTAGCTCTTTTTCTGGAGTTTTGATCTGCTGTTTCATTTCAGCCATGCTTCTTTGTCTCCCCATTTTGGCAGCCTTCCTGTGTTTGTTTCTATGTATTAGGTAGAGCTACTTTGGCCTAATGTAGTAGGTATCCTGTAGGGTACAGTGGCACAGCTTCTTCCATCACCCAGTCTGGGTACTCCAGGTGTGCCCTTTAATGTGTTTTTTTAATTCCATAATTGTCAGTTCAGCTTGATTTCTGACATTCCTGAGGGATTGTTGTTTTATATTTTAGTTGTAATTTTGATGTGGTTGTGCAAAGAGGCAAGCCATGTCTGCCTACACTGTCATCTTGATTGGAAGTCCTAAATTAAATTTAAATAAAAACAGTTGAAAAGGCAGTCACAAGTATCTGAAACTATCAACCATGTATGAGTTATGGACATGACTTCAACATTCTATATAAAGAAAGTTTTAAACATTTTTAGTTACATGATTTGTAATTGCAGCATCTACATTAAGATTGGCAGAAATAGATAACCATTTTAAGGTGCCTAGAATATAAAACAACTTGTCCAAAAAAGTGGTTGACTGGAGTCAAGAATGATGAGTGATATACTTTTTCTACTGTTTCTCCATTCCCTCTTAAATTAGCAATTTTCAAAGTTTTGTCCTTGGGCCAGCAGCATCACTGTTACTTGGAAACTTGTGAGAAGTACAAATTCTCAAGCACCACCCAGACCTACTAAATCAAAAACTTCAGGGTGAGACCCATCAATCTGTGTTTAACAGGCCTTCCAGATGATTCTGGTGCAATCTTAATACTGAGAACCATTGTTTTAGAGGAAGAAAATGTTATTCTATAAATTATATACAGATTTCAACTTTCATATGTTTGAATTTCAGATAACATAGCTGACTCATTGCCAGTTGATTTCATCATGTGGTGATGTCAACCATTCATCTTCCTTAGGATTATTTTTTCATCTGTATGTATTGGCTTATTCAATTGTTGAATATGATTATTTTTTATTACATTTCACTTGCTTTGAAATGAAAAGAGTGCAAAATAGAAAAATACCAAAGTATTGATACTATGTGTTGAAACAGAATTCCCATAAAACTTCATGAGTAAAATAATACTTCAAATTATTAAGTGTACCAGAAGTTGCAAATTTTTAGTCCCACCTGCATGTGTATGGGACTTAATCTTTTTGATTTTGTGTTTTATTGTGGAAGAAAATAAAAATAAGTCAAGAAATGTATGAAATGCAGAAAACATCAACAAAGATTATGATTTAAAGAAAAATATAATTACAGGAAAATGTAATAAGTTATGAATAATTTCCAATATTGAATTAACAAATACATAGTACTAAAAGAGCTTCCAGAGCTCGTTTTCCTTGTTTAGTAAGTGACCACTGTTCAGAAAATTTACCACAAAATACACCCTTCCATTTTAGGGTATAAATATTCACAAGCAAAAAATAGATGATAGAACAAACTCAATAACTGAAAAGATTCTATTTGATAATTTTAGAGTCACACCAGTGCATCTGGTATCTCATGACTTTGAATTCATATATAACCATAATCAGGGGTTGAGTCATTGGAAAAGTTGCAAACTAATAATAAATGACTCATAGCTAATGGAAAAAATGATTAACTTCCTGTTTGCCTGCAAGAGAAAGATGTATTATAAGATACAAATTCAAGGTCATAGCTAGAGTTTATCTTTTCTGAAGTTTTGGATATCCCAGTTCTGGGATTGGGGACTTTCACAAGTGGATCTGTTTTTGATGGAGTTTCAGGTGAGGTAGTGTGGGTCATAGGAGTAAGGCTGTTGTGACTCACTGCCTTGCATTGTCATCAGAATGAAGCACTGACTAATTGGCTGTTGTATAGACTTATCACTGATTGGTGGCTTTTCAAAATATTTGGGGTGTCAACTGACTCACCCAGAGCAACTTCCAGTCCTGAAAACATCATTCATGGGGAGCTCCAAGATGGCAGAGGAGTAAGTGGAAGTTTCACTAATCTCTTCCCAGGACCAGTCTGGAATTACAGCCAATTGTAGAGAAATCATCCTGAATAACCAACTGAACACTAACTGGAGAGAAGTGTTATAACCCAGGACAGACAGAAGAAACTGGTTCACCACCATGAGACTGGTAGGGAGTGAGGAGGATGCACGAGAGGGCTGGCTGGGCTCCCATGGGTGCTGAGTTCAAAAGGATATTACAGTGGCTGGGGGTTCCTCCTGAGAAGTGTGGGGTCTAAATACCAAGCTGGGTTCCCCAGCCAACACCATCATAGCCAGAAAGGAATTGAGATAACATCTAGCTGTGAAAAGCAGCAGGGTTTCTGTCTGCCAAGGAGAGATGACTGGAGGTGTAGAGAGCCTCTTAAAGGACTAACACAAAAAAATTTTGTTTTCAGGCACTTACCCTGGGCTCTGGCAGAAAACAGCAGAGTGGACTAGAGACACTTGAGGAGTCTGGGTTGGTGGGTCTAGGGAGAGAACTGAAAGAATAGCAGCCAGGACCCCTGTATTAAGTCAACCAAAAGATGTAGGGTAGCTGAATGGGTAAGAAAACCCATATTCAGGGTGTGACAAAAATAATGCCCCTTTTTATTACAAAGTCTTTTCTTACAAAATTATAAGCATTTAATTCTGTAACAGAACAATATCACACTCAAGCATACCATATGACATTTTAAGTGAAATGTTTGTATTAAAACTATAAATTATTACACCCATATAATTACCTTACCAACCACACTCAAGCAGGCATTACATTTGCCAGACCCTGTATATGTTGCCTCCAAGAGACCCACCTCATATCAAAAGATACACACAGACTAAAAATAAAGGGATGGAAAAAGATATTACATGCACATGGAGAAGAAAAAGAGCTGGGGTAGCAGTACTTATATCTGACAAAATAGACTTTAAAACCAAGGCTATAATAAGAGACAAAGAAGGACACTATATAATGATAACAGGAACAACCCAACAAGAGGATATAACCCTAGTAAACATTTATGCTCCCAACAGAGGAGCACTTAAACATGTAAAGCAAATCTTGATGGACATAAAGGGAGAGATCAACAGAAATACAATCATAGTTAGGGATTTTAACACCACTTCGACTTCAGTGGATAGGTCTTCCAGACAGAAAATCAAGGATCCAGAAGCTTTAAATGAATTACTAAGTTAAATGGATTCAATGGATATCTTCAGAGAATTTCACCCCAACTAGCAGAATATACTCAGTTTTCAAATACATGTGGAACAGTTTCTAAGATAGACTACATGTTAGGACACAAAAGAAGTCTCAATAAATTTAACAAGATTGAAATCATATCAAGCATCTTCTCTGACCACAATACTATGAAACTAGAAATCAATCACAAGAAGAATGCTGAAAAACACACAAAGACATGGAAGCTAAATAAAAAGTTATTAAACAATTGATATGCCAATAAGAAAATCAAGGGAGAAATCAAAAGATACCTTGAAATAAATGAAAATGAGGACACACAATCTCAAATCTGTGGGACACTGGGAAAGCAATCCTAAGAGGGAAATTCATAGCAATACAGGTCTATCTCAAAAAAAAAAAAGAAAGAAAGAAAAAGCTCAAGTAAACAATCTAACTTCACACTTAAAGGAACTTGAAAAAGAACAACACATAAAGTCTAAAGTGAGTAGAAGGAAGGAAATAATAAAGATCAGAGCAGAAGTAAATGAAATAGAGTCTAAAATAACAATGTAGAAGATCAATGAATTCAAGAGCTGGTTCTTTGGAAAGATAAACAACATTTGCAAATCTTTAACCAGACTCCTCAAGAAAAAAAGAGAAAGGACCCAAATAAATAAAATCGGAAATGAAAGAGAAAAATATCAATTGAAACCAAAGAAACACAAGGCTTGTAAGAAAATATTATGAGCAGTAGTGCGCCAACAAACAGGCCAACCTGGATGAAATGGATAAATTTTCTGAAAAATACAAACTTCCAAAACTAAATCATAAAGAATCAGAGAACATGAACAGACAGATTACACCTACTGAAATTGAAGCAGTAATAAAACAACTCCCAACAAAGAAAAGCCCTGGACCAAAGGGCTTCACAGGTGAATTTTACCAAATATAATGGAAACTACTAACACCTTTCCTCCTTGAACTATTGCATAAAATTCAAGAGGAGGGAAGGATCCCAAACTCATTTCATGAGTCCAGTCTTATCTTATTTCCAAAACAGATAAAAACACTACAAAGAAAGAAAATTATTTGCCAATATCCCTGATGAACACAGACACTCAAATTCTCAAAAATGTTAGCAAACAATGCAGCAATGTATCAAAAAGATCATAAACCATGATCAAGTGCAATTTATTTTCGGAATGCAAGGTTGGCACAACATTCACAAATCAATAAATGTGATTCATCACATAACAAAATGAAGGATAAAAACCACATGATCATATCAATAGATATAGAAAAAAGCATTTCATAAAATCAAGCCCCCATTTATGATAAAAACTCTCAGCAAAGTGTAATTAGTACCTAAACATAATAAAGGCCATATATGACAAACCCACTGCCAGCACAATAATCAATTGGCAAAAACTACAAATGTTTCCCTTAAGATCAGCAAAAAACCAGGAATGTCTGCTTTTACCTGTCTTATTCAACATAGTATAGGAAGTCCTAGTCACATCAATCATACAAGAAGAAATAAAAGACATGCAAATTGGAAAGGAAGAAGTAAAACTGTCATTATTATCAAATGACGATATTGTACTTAGAAAACCCCAAGGATTCCACCAAGAAACTATTAGTTCTGATAAATGAATTCATCAAAGTAGCAGGATACAAAATTAATATCCAGAAATCAGTTGCATTTTATATGCCAATAACTAATAGAAACAGAAAGAAGAAAACAATCCCATTCACAAATGCTACAAAAAGAATAAAATACTTAGGGATAAACCTAACCAAGAATATAAATGACCTGTACTCAGAAAATAATAAGACACTGAAGAAAGCAATAGAAGGTACAAATAAATGGAAGCACAATAAATGGAATTCTACCTAACCATGTTCATGGATAGGTAGAATTAACATCATTAAAATGTCCATACAACCCAAAGCATCTATAAATTCAATGCAACTCCTATCAAGATCCCAATGAATGCATTTCACAGAAATAGAACAAACACTTCAAAAATGTATATAGAACCACAAAATGCCCTGCACAGCAATAGAAATCTTGAGAAAGGATGACAAAGTTGGAGAAATCACACTACCTAATATGAAGCTATACTGTAATTCCATAGTAATCAAAACAGCATGGCATGGGCATAAAAACAAACACATAGATCAATGGAACAAAATAGAGAGCCCCAAAATAAACCCACACCTTTATATTTGATCTATATGCAACAGAGGAAGCAAGCACATACAATGGGATAAAGATAGTTTATTCAATAAATGGTGTTGGGAAAATTGAGCAGATATAGGAAAATGAAACTAGACCACCCTCTTACACTGCACACAAGAATAAATTCATATTTTTTGGAACTACCAGTCAAGATGGAGGCTTAGGTACACATGGCTTGCCTCCTCACACAACCACAGAAAAATTACAACTAAACTACAAAACAAATATCACCCAGAATCATCAGAAAATCAAGCTGTATGGAAGTCCAGAAACTGAGGAATTAAGCCACATTCATCCAGGTAGGCAGGAGGGGCAGAGACATGCAGTGTTGTGGAGATGAAGAATGGGCTGTCCCATACCAACATGTGATGGATTAAAATTGGGAGGGATACCTCTAGAGTGAGGGATCCCAGCCCCACACCAGACCACGGAGCCCAGGTTTCCAGTGCCAGGAAGGTAAGTCCCCATAACTTCTGGCTGTAAAAACTAGTCATGGATGGCACAATAGAAGAAACCACAGTATTCTCAGGAGTCCCTCTTAAAAGGCCTGTAACATACTTGGGACTTAGACAAACTAAATCCCTCTGGGCTCCAGCAATGGGGCAGCAAGCAGCTGGAAGGGCACCAATGGCATACAGTAGAAATTCAAGTGTCTGGCAGCAGGGTGAGTACTGGGGGACAGCTTTCTCCCAGACAAAACTCCAGGGGACAGGCAACAGCAAGTGTCCCCTTTCTGAGCACCGCCCCCCCCGCCCAGAGCTACAGAAAAGCAACAACATAAGAGAGACATCATCAACCTGGTTCATACGGATTGCTCCACCCTTGTGATTACCTTAGGATTCACCCCATTAAACTTATCAGTGTGCTTTTCTACAATAGGCCATACTACTCAGACAGTGTCAAAGCAACTCTACTTAATATATAGAAACAAACACAGGGAGGCTTCCAAAATGAGGAGACAAATAAACATGGCCCAAATGAAACAATAGAACACAACTCTAGAAAAAGAACTAAACAAAATGGAGATAATCCATCAGATGCAGTGTTCAAAACACTGGTTATTAGGATGCTCAAGGAACTCACTGGGTACTTCAATAGCATAAAAAAGACACACTAAGTGAAATAAGGAAAAAAATTACAGAAAACCAACAGGAAGTGGATGAAGCCAAGAATCAAATCAACGCTTCGAAACATAAGGAAGAAAAAAAACATTCAATCAGACAGCAAGAAAAAAGAATCCAGAAAAAGAAGGATAGACTAAGGAGCCTCTGGGACACTTTCACACCTACCAACATTCTCATTATAGAAGGAGAAGAGAAAGAGCAAGATTGTAAATCTATTTGAAAAAAAATAATGAAATAAAACTCCTTAATTTGGTGAAAAAAATAGACATACAATCCCAGAAAGCACAGAGAGTCCCAAACAAGATGGACCAAAAGAGGACCACACCAGGACACATCACAATTCAAGTGCCAAAGGTTAAAGATAAAGCGAGAATCTTAACAGTAGCGAGAGAAAAGCAGAGAGTTACCTACAAAGGAGTTCCCAAAAGACCGGTAGCTGATTTCTCAAAAGAAACTTTGCAGGCTAGAAGGGATTGGCAAGAAATATTCAAAGTGATGAAAAACAAGGACCTACAAAATAGATAAATTACTCTATCCAGCAAAGTTATCATTTAGAATGGAAGGGCAGAAAAAGTGCTTCCCAGACAAAGTAAAGCTAGAGTTCATCATCACCAAGCCATTATTATATGAAATGTTAAAGGGACTAATTTAAGAACAAGAAGATCAAAGCTATGAACATTAAAATGTCAATAAATTCACAACCATCAACAATTGAATCTAAAAAACAAGCAGAACAGCAACTGATTCATAGATATGGATATCACTTGAAGGGTTATCAGTTGGGAGGAGGATGGGAGAGAATGGGAGAAAAGGTGCAGTGATTAAGAAGTACAAATTGATAGGTGCAAAATAGACTGGTGGATGTAAAGTATGGTCTAAGAAGTGGAGTAGCCAAAGAACTTATATGCATGACTTATGGACATAAACTAAGGGGGTGGTGGGTATTGATGAAGGGAATGGGGGGTATTAAGTAGAGGGGTATAGGGAAAAATATTGGAGCAACTGTAATAGCAAAATCAATCAAATATATTTTTTAAAAAGAATAAATTCAAAATGGATCAAAGACTTAACTATTAGACCTAAAACCATAAAAATTGTGGAAGAAAATATAGGCAGCAAAATCTTGGACATTGCTTAGAGCAATATTTTATCAGATATATCTCCCCAGACAAGGGAAACAAATGTGACTACATCAAATTAAAAATGTTTTTGCACAGCATAGAAAATAAAGACAACCCACGGAATGGGAGAACATATTCTCTGACACATCTGATAAGGGGTAAGTATTCAAAATTTATAAAAAAAACTTACAAAACTCAACAAAAAACAAACAACCCAATTAAAAATGGGCAGAGGACCTGACTAGACACTTATTAAAAAAAAAAAAACAACATACAGACAGATGGCCAATAGACATATGAAAGGAGGCTCAACATCACTAATCATCACAGAAATGCAAATTAAAAACACAGTGAGATATCTCACACCATTCTGCCAGAATGGCTGTCATCAATAAATCAACAAAACACCAATCCAAAAGAACTTATGCACACCAATGTTCATAGCAGCACAATTTACAATAGCTAAGTGTTGGAAGCAACCTAGGTGCCCAATGAATGGATCAAAAAACTGTGGTACATTTACACAGTGGAATTCAATGCAGCAGAAAGAAAGAAGGAGCTCCTACCCTTTGCAACAGTATGCATGGAACTGGAAAGCATTATGCTAAGCGAAATAAGCCAGGCAGTGAAAGACAAATACCATATGATCTCACCTTTAACAGGAACCTAAACAACAAAACAAAGAAACAAGCAAAATATAACCAAAGATACTGAAATAAAGAACAGGTTTACAGTGTCCAGAGGGAAGAGGGGAGGGAATTTCAGGGGAAAAGGGGAAGGGTTTATAGGAACAAGTATAAAGGACACATGGACAAAAACTAGGGGTGGGGTGGAATTAGGAGAGAGGTGGGGAGGGCTGGGGGTGGGCTGGAATGGGAGTAAAAGACAGAAAACTGTATGTGAACAACAATTAAAATAAAATTTAAAAGAAAAAAATAAATCAACAAACAAGCGCTGGGAGGATGTGAAGAAAGGGGAACCCTTTTGCACTGTTGGTGGGAATGTAGACTGGTACAGCCACTGTGGAAAGCAATATGGAGATACCTCAAAAAATTAAAAATGGATTTTCCTTTTGACCCAGCAATCCCACTTCTGGGAATATATCTGAAGGGACCCAAAACACTATTTCAAAAGAACATAAGCATCCCTATGTTCATTGCAGCATTATTTACAACCACCAAGATATGGAAGCAGCCCATGTGTCCATCAATAGATTAGATAAAACAACTGTGGGACGTGTACACAATGGAATACTACACATCCATAAAAAAGAAGACAATTTTACCCTCTACAACAATATGGATGAA
This sequence comes from Phyllostomus discolor, assembly GCF_004126475.2. Taxonomy (NCBI): domain Eukaryota; kingdom Metazoa; phylum Chordata; class Mammalia; order Chiroptera; family Phyllostomidae; genus Phyllostomus; species Phyllostomus discolor. Next base: position 126,676,704 of record NC_040906.2, on the reverse strand, counting down.
CCTGGAGATCATTATGCTACGTGGAATAAGCTAGTCAGAGAGACACTGTAGGATATTGTTCTGCATGGCGTGGCTCCAGCTCCCACTCCGATATGCACAGGACCCACGCCCACAGATAGGTTCTTCCATGGGGAATCAGGCCTGCAATGTACCTAGGCCACTATGAGTCTTGCTTTTTGCTAAAACTCCCTCATCCTGAATTGAGGACATTTAGTGCAAAGTAACTTCCTAAAATCCATGCTAAACCTTCCAAGGATGAGTGTAACTGGTTCAACCACTTTCACCTTTTCATTTGCAAATATCCCTCTTCTGTGATGTGATTAGTGGCATTGGCTCCTTTGTTTTCTGTAAAAGGTAACCACCTAAAGTGAACCTGTGCATAGTAAATGAGGACCATCATGTAATGGGTGGAAAACCCAATAAAGACCTGTCATGGCGGAGGCTGTGGCTTTTTGTTCCCCTTGAGAGAAAAGCCATGCTGTCCCTTTTCCTCCAAAGGCCTCGGTAGTCCATGTGAATGTTTCATTTCATCCATAATGATGCAGACACTGCAGGCCAGTGTCTGTATCAAACACAAATACCATATAACTTCACTGCTATGTGGAATCTAATGAACAGCCTGAACTAACAAGGAAAATGGGGACAGACTCATAGATGGAGAGTAGGATGACAGCTATTGGTGGTGGGGAGAGTTAAGCAGGTGGAGGATTGAGCAAAAAGGAAAAAGGACTCATGGACATGGACAACAATATGGTGATTGCTGGGGACAGGGAACTAAATGGTGATGGAAAAAATACAATAAAGATTAAAATTTTTTGCTAATAAAAAAGCTTTGGAGTGTCACTCATTTGCTAACTTTGAGAAGCAATACTGTAGTTGACTGGTAGTTTTCAGAGCATGTGTACAGATCTGAAGTTATCTCCACTTGTTTGTGGCTACTTGTCATGACTTAGAACCCTGGCCCAAAAGAGTCCTTAACAATCTTTGAATGTGAAAATCTACTACTTTAGATTCTCAATCACCCCTGCTGTTCTTCCCTCAGTCAAAATGTAGGAGAAACAGTAAGGGATTGTCCAGATCTTTATTTGTGAAGGTATGGCTTTCAGCTACCATCATGTAAGTGATTGAAGTGCCAATTACTGTAGCAGAAAAATAGGTCTGTCATGTTCTAAAATTTTTTGGCAAAAGTTAAATAAAGGGCATTTATGGTATCCTGTCAAAGTTAGTACAAGACCCAGAACAAAATCATTAAATACAGGACATGCATACATACAGGACAATTGGCAGTCATCATGAAAACAGATAGCTGATACACCCTTCTACAGCAAAAGTGTTTTTTGTTTTGTTTTGTTTTTTGGTGGGGTGTACTGAACCCATCCAATGACAAGGACTCCACATGTCCTGAATATGTGCAGAACAGTTGACCTGTGATGGTTGAGGGAAACCTCCTCATTGAACTGAACCTTGATTTTCACCCACTGATCGAAATTTTCATCTTTGTTGTCACATTGAACCAGTCTAATCCTTCTTCCACAATGGATTTTTCCAAGAATTTTCTTATAGTTATCATGCTTCTTTCTCAGTTTTTCCTTATGAAGGTGGAATATCTAAGTATTCTACTCCATTTCCTTGTCTTACCAAGTTAATAAGTCTGTAAAAAAAATCAAGAATGTAAGTTTGGTTTAAAGTGACTTGTTGTGTTGTGGTGTTGGTCATAATGATTAACATTTCTATTTTCTGTACTTACAAATGTTCCATCTCAGTTAGCATCTTAGTTTTGCAGTTTCAAAACTGCAATTAGTTTTGAAAATAATTTCCTCACTTTACCATTGCCATTGGTAGTTCCTTCCTAGTATTTCTCAGAGGTAACAATAAGTGCAGGGATATTTTTTTTTAGATATCCACAGACTCCAGACATGTAATTTTCTGGGCCACGAGCCCTGACTCTTTTACAACTTCTTAATATATCTTGTATTTCAATTCCCTCTTAACAACTTCTGTATTCTTTTCAATAGCAGCTTTGCAAATCTGGGATTAATTCTTATATAAGAACTGTTTTTGTTATGAAAGAAGCTATGTCTTCGTAGATAAAGCAGCTGCAACACATATTTAACCATTTATTTTAATATGCCTTTGGTACTCTTGTGACAAAAGGGGAAGTCTCATAGAGGCATTGTATTTTTAACTTTAGAAAATAAAAGTATATAATATGATCAAAAGATTTTTTTCCAAAATTTCTTTATTAAAGTATTATTGAGTTTATTACATGGTATTTGTAATTAAAGCTCCAAATCAAAATATTTTTACTCTCTTATATTAGGTTCCAAGAAATATCTTACATTATTCATAACATCTAAATGGTGCACCTTGACCTTGAAATAAACCCAAATGAAGTATGGAAAAGTAAATTATACCCACATTTTGTTGGTGATGAAGTACCATTGCATATCATACATATTTTAGTTTTTATACATAACATTATTTTAATATCTTTTTCATTTAATTGGTAGTATTTAAATATTTTTCCATGTTAATAAATTAACAACTGGCTTTAGTTATGGGCATTCTGTATTTCAGTATTTTTTATTGCTTTTCAACATTTACATAGTAAATATAATTGTCATAGCTGTTTTAAATGTAAAATGCTTAACTTGGCAGATGATAATTTATTGCAAAATTGAGTCTCTAGTCATATAAACTTCGTGAACTAATTGCTGATAATATATATGAAAGAAAACAAAGTATACATATGATTTAAATACATTGGGAGATGTACTTAAGATTTTAAAATGTGGGTCTATAAAATTCACAGACTTTTAATATGTTTTTTGTATAGTTTTCCAGAGTATTTGGAGTTATGTCATTATTTTTTATCTTATTATTTTAAACAAAAATTAAACATAAGTCCTCAGTATGTGTTCTAGCTACTATTGCTGTATAACAAACCACCCTGAACCTAGAGTTATAAGGAACAACCGTTTTATTACTCTCATGAATTCTGTGGATCAGGAATTAGGAAAAGACACAGAAAAGACAAATGTTCTTTGCTCCACAGTGTCTGGAGCTTCAGCTGGGAATTCTTAGGGGAGCCTGTGGCCTTGAACATCTGGGGATGGGAAATTTATTTTTAAGATGGCTTCCTTATTCACATTCTTGTGTCTGGTCTGGGTCTGTTGAGTAAAGCACCTACACATGACCTCTCCATATGATGTGGATTCCTCAGGAGCATGGAGGCTGAGTTCTGAAAGAGTATGTCTCAAAAGGGGCCGCCAAAGAGCAGGTGGTAGAAACAGATCAGGAAAAATCTGCATAGCCTCAGAAGTCACAACACATCACTTCCACAGGGTTTGATTGGTTAGAAAAGAGTAACTAAGGTCAGTCCTGAGTCAAGGAGAGGGTACATAGATACCACCTTTCAGGGTAGGGGCATCAAAGACCTTGTGGACACATTTTAGAACCAGTGTAGCCTATGAATAATATGTGATTGTATACCAGCAGATTCATTTTTGAAAAAATATTTTGACACATATCATCTTTATAACAAACAAACCCTAAGTTGACACCCAATTACTCCAGCCTCCTGGGGTTCATATCTTTGTGTAACCCCTTCTCTGTGAATGTGGACAGAACCTGTGACTTGTTTCCAATTGATAGGATAGGGTTATGGGATGTTATTTCTGTAATTACATTACATCACATGAAGTGCTGTCTCAGGAGGCTGGAGCTAGGGACTCTTCTCTAGGCTCAGTGAAGTAAATGGCCATGTTGGGGAAGTCCACCTAGCAAGAGGTGTGGGTGGTCTCTAGGACCTGATGGCAGTCTTCAGCCTCTAGCCAGCAAAAAGCGAGGACTTATAATCATGTAGCCACAGAGAAGTAGGTTCTCTGACTAATTCCCCAATTGTTCTTAAAAGTGGATTCTTCCCCTGCTGAGATCTCAGTTGAGAACACAACCCATTTACCGTGATTACACCCATGGGAAATCCTGAGGAGAGGACCTAGTTAAACTATGCCAGATTCCTGACACACTGGGATGGATATATTATAAATACAAGTTGCTTTAAGCTGCTGGTTTGTGCCAATTTGTTACACAGTGACAGAAAACTACTGCAATCTTATTGCAGGTTTCCATGTATGCTGTGATTTTAATCACATAGAGTAACTATGATTTTCTTGTCCAAACTGAGACCCTTTTGAATTTGAAAGTGCACTAAAAGTAATTTTGTAAATTTTGAAACATTTACTGACCAGTATATTGGTGTACCTAAAAAATAGCTTTTTTCAAAAATATTTTCTTTTTTTTTTTTAAGATTTTACTTATTTATTTTTAGACAGAGTAGAAGGGAGATAGAAACAGAGGAAGAGAAACATCAATGTGTGGTTGCCTCTCACTGGCCCCTACCGGGGACTTGGCCTACAACCCAGGCATGTACCCTGACTGGGAATTGAACCAGCGACCCTTTTGTTCACGGGCCTGTACTCAATCCAATGAGCCACACCAGCCAGGGCTCAAAAAATATTTTCAATTATCTTTATAAAATAGAAATATATACCTATTTATATTAAAGCAAATAAATTTCATTGTTGTAATTATCTGAATATTAACCCTCAGAATCACAAATGTTCATGAACTTAATTCATTTTATTCATATCTTTTTCTAGTAGCAGATCACTGATATTTTCTAAAATGTATGTATATGATTTTTTCAATATGGGCTTAGCATCAATTTTTTCCATAGTAGTTTTACATTCTTTTCTAAAGTTACATATTTTGTTTTATAAAACTGAAATTTAACTTTTTTTATTGGACTCTTCTGTGGATCTCAAATTTTTTTTGATTGATAAAATATCTTTATGCATTTATTGAGGTTTCTGGTAAGCTCAGAAAATTATCTTCTAAATAGAAAGTGTTCTTAATTCCTAAAAATTATTCACAATTTAAAATTTTTAACTGAAGTAATTATAAAATACTATAATTTTAATTGCCTTTAGAATACTTTTGCATTGGCAGAAATAATTATAAACTCATCAAGCAAGCTGTCTTCATAAATATGTTATTCAAATTCAATATCTATATTTCAATATCAATGTTGTCATCCTATTCAATATCTACTTTGTCAAATATTTTTCAAATTAAATGTTGTGAAAGGATATACCTATTCATTTATATTTCATTCCCATACAGAATATGAGTTTATACAAGAAAACCTATGAATGGAATCAAAATATTCTTTCCAAAATTCAAGATATTAAAAACTCAATTGTAGAAGTTTAGACTTAAATTTTGTACATCATTTAACTTTCACTATTTAGATAGAAGTAATAAAGATAAATATTAAAAACTTCTTTTTGCAAGCTTTACTTTCTATACCTTGTAATTGCAGTTTGCTTCAATGTTCAAAAGTTGAATCCTTGGGCATTCTATTAATCGAACATACATATTAACAATTTCCAACTCTTTTTGAAAAAAATGCCTTCACCATTTACCAGAATCTTTTACAAAAACATTCAATACAAATCAGAGACAGATTGATTTACAAAGCAGTTTACAAAGCTCCTAATATCTAAAATCAGATAACAACTGATCAGTGAAGAAGCATAATATAAATACTGCAGCAATTTTCAGCCTTTATCTCATAGCACACATAAACTAATTACAAAAAATTCTGTGTCACAATAAAATATATTTTTGCTGATACTATTAAAAATAGGTATAATTTTGATTCATTCACAAAGAACCACTGTTGTGTGTTGGCTGTTGGCATTTTATTTTTATTTGACGATCTAAGGAAAAAGAGGTCAGTGCCTCTGGCTAAACAGTCAGCTGTTGAATGTTTTAAAAGTTCTTGTGGCACACCAGTTGAAAATAGCTTTTATACTGTTACAATTCTGTGTTTTGTTTCATTTTGTTTTGTTTTTCAATATCAGTTCATCACAAGTAGAATGTGGTTTATGATGTATAGTCTAATGTTTATAAATTTTGATATCCATACCTTCAATTGTGATTAGCAGATCATTTCCCAAGTTTGGACACATTTGTGAATTATTTTTGTTTCACAACCAATTCCAAGTACATTTTTGCTCTTTAGGTTCTTTAGTAAGAACATTGCTTTTATAATACTGCTGTGTTCTACCACAATTTTTATTTGTATTATCACAACAAAAAGCTTTTTGTTCATTGTTGAACTTTTAACTTTTACTCTAGTATCCACAGTAAAGTCACATATTTTACCTTGGTAGAATAAATTTCAAAAGCTTTATTTGATTCCATCAGTCAGATGCAAAATTGAATAAAACTTTTGTCAAAATTAGTTGAGCTGCTTTTCCATTTGAAATCTCTGAAGACAATGTAATAAATAAGTGTCACTTATAAGTTCTCTTCCTCGTGAAGTGGATATATTAACAGCCCTCACTTTACTACCCATGTGTGCAAACACACACACTATATATGTGCATGAAAGCAAAACAAAAAACCCAAAAATTCCTAAGATGTAAATAGGCAGAATTAACTTAGAATATTCATTTATCTAAATGGAAAGTCATACTTTTTTTTTTAAGATTTTATTTATTTATTTCTAGAGATGGAAGGAAGGGAGAAAGAGAGAGAGAGAGAGAAACATCAATGTGCAGTTGCTGGGGGCTGTGGCCTGCAACCCAGGCATGTGCCCTGACTAGGAATAGAACCTGCGATGCTTTGGTTTGCTGCCCATGCTCAATCCACTGAGCTATGCCAGCCAGGGCGGAAAGTCATACTTTGTATATTGATCTGATTTTTAGAATACTAGAACGCTTGTGAACAACTTTGTAAATCAGTCTATCTCTGATATGTATTGAATATTTTTGTAAATGACTTTGCTAAATAGTGAAGGCATTTTGTTCAAAAAGAGTAGAAAATCTTTAATACATATATGCGATATATGTATTACATATATATATTATACTATATATGAATAGATCTACCTATCTATCTATTTCTCCTCTGAACGTGCATGTGTTTAGATATTGTTTTAGGACCCAGTTTACTTAAAATCCTAGTGCTTCTGTTGTAGATCTGTGTCTTATTTTCATGTGAGCCAAATAACCCTCATGGTATATAATAAATACCGAAACACATTTTGTTTGAATGACAAGTGCCCCATCAACTATATTGAAAAATGGAAATTCAGAACTCATTATTTTAAATGCACATTTTTATTTTCTCATGTGATTGCTATCAATAGATTTTATTGTAAAATAAAAAGTATTAGCATAAATAAAATAAACAGTAGTAGATTTACATTGTACAGTAAGTTTTTAAAAACTCCAGAATATTCAGAGTGTTCGCTATACATCACAGCAGGGCTGTTCAGCCTCCATTCCCTTGTATAACTCATGTATGCTTAGCCTTTAATTTTCAATATTTCTCTCTGACCCAGAGGATTGGCATTCTGACAGTTTCAGACATTTCACAGGACTAGGAAGGGGATATGGGACAACAAACTAGCTGGTGAGACCACAGGACCAGGAGGGGCTGATGGGTAGATTTCTTTTACCATCATCACCACCTAAGACCAGAGAGAATTAGCTGTCTCTTGCTGCTTCTCACAAAGCACATTTTATTTTATCAGCTGGCACCCTGCATGCTGCCCTTGAAAGAGAGATCATAGTTATAGTTGCATCTGGAAAAGATCAAATAAAGAGGCTTGTTGCTGGTCACCTTACAGATTTAACCGTGTGTGAAAGGGAGGACTCCACTCTCAGGACAAATGTCTCACACACTGGAGAATGAGATTATGGCAGAAGCTGGAAGCACAATGTGGAGATTGACTTAACCCACCTTGGCATATTTGAATACAGTTATTAAACAACACTGTTAAAATGAGAAATTCAGGAAATTTTAGAAAGTACAGGACACCAGGACAAGTATAACCCAGGACTGAGTGCAGCAAACTAGATCTTCCTGACATGGGTGATGAGAATGGCATGGACCGACCTGGACATTCAAGCTAAGGAAAGGGTGAAGGGATTTAAGTTACCTGTCTGAGTAATAGTTTAGCATCATTATATTCAGAACAATTTTATAATTATTAATTCATTTCATTGTAAGATAAAATTCTTACCCTCTGTTGCCAAAAAATTCACAGATAGTACAATTCTTAAGACAAAGTACATTTTTTATTGTTATCTTCTTATTTAATTTATCTATCTAATAAAATGCTAAACAATATCATATATGGTAATGAATCTTCCACTTTACGAGGGCAGTATACATTCAGTGATACCACCACAAATTTGGTGACAAGCTGCTTGGGTTTATAAACCAGCTTAATATTTCCTAGTTAGGTGACTTAAGTCAAATTTTTTAATCTCTCCATGGTTCTGATTCTTCCCTTCCAAAATGGGGTATTAAAGTAACTACCAGAGGGAGTTGTCATGAGGGTTAACTGACCTAATATATAAAGAACTGTTAAGATAGTGCATAACAAAGAAATCAATCAATGAATATAAATTAAGTATAGTTTAATATTATTTCAGTTAACTTTCCTGGAAGCTTGAAGGAAATAATACATGCCATGTTTTTGTTATATATAAATTAATTGTGCTTTATTAAATACAACTGTGGTTATTAGACTATATTGCTTTTAAGATTTTATAGTCAGCCTGAAAGTAATTAAAACATGGTTTAAGAGCAAGAGAGAAATCACATTTCCTGTAGACACAGTACTTACAAAGGTTTTACCTTTATAAATTATGTTGCATGATAGATTTTATTTTGTGTGAAAATATTACCTCTGCCACACACAGTTAAGATAGAAGAAAAAGAAATATAATTTTAGCTGTCTATTATTGTAAGAAGTTAAACAAATATTTGAATGCTAAGGGAGATAGGATAAAGACTATGAACTAATTTTAATTATTTTCTTCTGAACTAATGATAATAAAAAGAAACTAATCCATTTAATAGTAAAATGATTATAAAGCAATAAAACATTTAAGCAGTCTTATAATAATGGGTCTCATACGCGTGACTGTGGTTATGTTAGGATCAGTGTGGTGATCCCAGGTATCTAACTCGCCAACTTGAGCTTTAAATCTCTGCCTGGGAAATCTGTTTTTTAATGGAATTTCAACAGCTCAATGAACAGCAGTAATGGAATAAGGGAAACCGACCTATTTGGAGAGTTTCAATTTGCAGGAACTCTATTTTTCAAGGTTTAAATATTTGAAATTGTGGAAAAGAAATTAAAGCTAAAATGGTCTATATTTTTGATGGATTTCTTTCTTGCTTAGTGTGATTTCAGCAAAGCCCAACAATTAAAAAAGCATAGGCTCTGAAGTCAGACGGCTTGGGTTTGGATTCCAGCTGTCTTACTTACAAGCCATGTGATGCTAAGTGACTTGGTTAACTTCTCTGTGCTCAGAATATCTTATCTGTAAAGTGGAAATCACAGAACCTTTCTCGTGACTAGGATAATGTTTAGTTAAAGTACACAGAATAAATAGTACCTGGCACATGATAAGGTCATTGTCATCATCAGCATTATTATTATTGTTATCATTTTCATCATTGTTTAAACCACTAAACTACTGATTCCCAACCAACGGTGATTTTTGCCTCCCAGGGGACATGTGGTAATCTCTGGAGATAATTTTTGTTGTCACTAGTTGTGGAAGGCTACTGTTAACTATGAGTAGAGGCCAGAGGTTCTGCTAAAATTCCTACCACAAACAGGATAGCCCTTACAACAAAGAATTATCAGTCCCCCAAAATCAGTAGTGCTAAGGTCAAGAGACATCAATTTACGTTATTCTGCTGTTGAAGATAGAGTTTCAAGGCTAAGAAACATTTCTAAAATATTGCAAATAATGCTGGTTAATTCTAAAATTAACTGTAACTTCTAAGCTTCTGTTAAGCAAATATTAATTACCAAGAATCAGAAATCTCTGTGTATATCTAACTATAAAATAAATAAGGTAACAAGTGTCATCTTACAACATAGAGTAATAAAGTAAAATAAAAAACCTCAAAGGAAAACTAAGCAAAAATTGAATAGGAAGAGGGGAATCTCCTCCCTAGGCCTCTGGTGTGAGAACTTTTAGTTAATTCCTAACTTTGAATAAGTGAAAAGTTGTTTAAATATCACATGAGTTTTTGAAAGTTATAAAAACTAATACTGGATTATACAATAACTATATATTGTTGCCTTAGAATGCATATGATTCCATATTGATGCATTTCCATTTCTGATGTTAGTGATTGGGGCTAGAAAAAATGCAGTGCATTGAATAATACTAGTTATTAAAGTACTCTTATGACTTTCTGCCCTTGCATTTTTAACTAAAATGTTCTGGGAGTGATGGCATTCTAGTAAAAATGAAATTCCATTATCCAATCATTTGTGAATTCTGTAGAGAACTGTACTTCCAAGAGAACTATGGGAAACCATTGGCAAAGCAATTACTTTTTCCATGATGGGAAAATTTTCTTATATGACAGAGTAAAACTTCCAGTAGTTTAGTGGGAAATTATGATATGTGGGGAAATGCAAATGCAAAGTCATAGAGGGGAAGAAAAGAACAAAGTGGTTAGGACCTCAAAATCATAACTCATATCATAAACATAGTTGTTTTAGTAAACTTAATCAATGCATAATCAATGCATAGCCATAGCCATAATCAATGCATAGCTTGAATGGCTTATAAAAAGCGATATCCCACCATCACCACCATCACCACCACCACCACCACTACCACACATGATTATCAAGATGAACTACCCCTCTGCCCATTTTCTCTGAAGACTTAGAACTGAGGATTCAACCCTCCAATAAGACAAAGCATACATAGCTACAAAAGTTGTCAAGAGAGTTCTTTAACCTTATGTTGTTTCCAAGGACAGTACTTTTAATGTCATAAAACTTTAAAAGGTCCTTGGGTTTTATATTTAGAACACGATTGGTTCCTCATGTACTATGGCAATCACATGGGATGCAGAGTCAGAAGATTGAATTCAAGTCCTAGTCCCAATTTTGAGCAAGGATTTCTTTTTCTATAGGATGTTAGGGGAAACAAATGACTATGTGTTAACAAAGTCTTTTTAATATTTACTCTTGAAAATCATGAGATGAAAAGAAAGAGCAAAGAATTTGGCAGACACTAATTTTAGTCTACCTCTTACACTTCCTTTTTACTTCTGTGTAATTCAAGTTTCCTGAATTTCTTCACCTATTAAATGGGGATGATTATTCATCCACATAGTTAAAATACCCAGAAAAATGCTTTATATGTCTAGTCACTTCATAAATATGATTTTTCCTCCCTTGCGCATGAAGAATAAGTATGGCACACTTTTAAAAATCTGAAGCTCTTGATAAATGTCTGACTTGCAAACAAAACAAAACAAAACAAAAACACTTTAAAATTAGTCTCTTTAGCACCTTTGGTAGATTTATGTGTTTATATTCATCTGTGACAAAATTGAAAATGATTATTTTACCTATAATATCCATAGTGAAATAACCAGGGAGATAAAATAGCATTAAATCAGCCCTAGCTGGTATGGCTCAAGTGGATTGAGTGCCGGCCTGCAAACCGAAAGGTCGCGGGTTCGATTTCCAGTCAGGGCATGAGCCTGGGTTGTGGGCCAGGTCCCTGGTTGGGGGCATGTGCGAGGCAACAGATGTAACTCTCACACATCAATGTTTCCCCTTCTGTCTTCCTCCCTCCTCTTCTCTCTAAAAATAAATAAATAAAATCTTTAAAAATATCATTAAATATGGTAATTTTTGAATATTTTTATTTGAAAGTTATTTCTGTATCTTGATAATTCTTGGTAGTAACACAGCCTATTATCAATTCATCTTTCTCCCCTCTCCCCTGTTGCTTCCCTTTGTTACAATGGGATCACTCTACCCAGCTCTCTCAAATGTGGCCTCCTTCCTAACATCTCTTATTTTCCCAACCGAACGTGGAGTCTACTGCCTTTGCTTTGTGGTCTCAACTTATGCTGTCGTTGGCACTTCTCAACATACCACTCAGATGTAGATAATTGAGGAACATCATATTTCACTACTAAATGGTAAAGGTTTTGTGTGCGTGTTAAAGACTGCCTTGTTCATTATCACTTCCCACAGCAGCATCGTATCCTAGCTAATAGTAATTATATGCAATTAATTACTCAAGAAGCATTTGATGAACATGCAAGCCCTGCTATAATGTTTTTTATCCAGATTACACAACTTTGCAATTTAATTTCTTACATTTCTATTATTGAAACATGTCTGCACCTTCTAATATTTCTAACTAGCTTTAATCAGATATTGCCACTAGAATGTGAGATCTTTAAAGTTGGGAAAGCATCTCTTACATATCTGTTTATATATTTTTTCCCACTAGCTACTGAGTATCAAATTTAAAAAAACACAAAAATCTCTTTAGTCCATTAAACCAATATCTATAGAAGTCATTAAATTTGAGTTTTATAGATTCCCTTTAACCAGGGCAATGTCATATGCACACTCTTAACAGTGGACTGAGATGATTCAATAAGAGGAAATACAAAACGCTAAGTGCTTTGATTTGTAATCAATAATGGCGTGTCTTATCATGCATTGGGACTTGATTCAGAATGAATGATATTGTCCACAGGTAAGAGTTAGTATATGATTTACCTGTTAAGGTCATGTTTACTGTAACCCATTAATATATATCAACTGATTGATAAAAGCTTTTCCAAATAGAATCTGAGTTTATACACAATAGAATTAAAAGATACTTTTATATGTATTGGCAAAAATTATATACACTGCAGCCATCTAATGAACTAATAACAGTGATGTCTGTATCTTTTATTGTACACTATATTTGGTAAAGGTAATGTTTTTGGAATCTTCTGAATTAGTAAAAGAATAAATAGATTCTTACATCTGGAGAAATGTGGTCTGCAGCTTTGTTCTGATTTCTGTATCTAGTGCCAGGTATCCATCACCTGGGATGGGGTGTTACTTGGTAAAATAGATCTCATTACTTATTCTCAAAAGAATGCTGTATCTTGGAACAATGCTATTATTAATGGAACTTTGATTTTAGTGACCAAATGCCAAGAATGTTTTTAAATATTCCTTTATCCTTCCCATCAATTTAGATCAACCAGACCTAATGTATGTGAGAAGTTTTCTGAATTTTTCAGCAATAAAACTGAGATGATGAAAGCTTTACTTCCCCTTAGATATCATCCAGTATTGGTAACCAAGTTGTTTTTGTTCTTTCTTTTTTATTGTTTAAGGCTGGAGTGTATTACTTAGTGATACTTGCCAAAGTTCTATGACATCATTGTTTGAGACTCACCATATGTGTCTTTGATCCCTGCCCAGTAGGTACCTTGGCTACATGCCAGTTTGGCACTTACTACTATTTCAGTTTTGGGTTTTTTCATTTGCTTCTGATTCTATCCATGCTGCCATCATACATCTCTTAAATAATCATCTTTGGGAACAAAGGGACTCACAAGATAAGGTGTTTTAACACTGACACTTGAGGGGATTCATTTTGTCAGTCTTCCTGGTTTGGGGCTGACCGCTCTCTGGAGTACAAACCCTTCCCCATTCTTTGTTTGAGCTACTTTGCTTAGGATATGAGCAAAGCATAGCTCTGTGATTTTTTGTTGTCATTTAATGCAGAAAAGAAGGAGGGAAAATGATGGGAATGGGTATAAAGAGTATGTGGCTTCAGTTTAGTTTTCTTTCTTGTGGATTAAACAAGATATCAGAACTATATTGTAAGGTTCTCAGGTTCTCTGAGATAATTTTAATGTTCTTAGTTCAATTTAGCATGTCTTGGCTCCTGCATTCACTTTCCTAGAAGGGATAGGAACTCCAGAATGTATTGAAAAAAATATGTGCAAATATAATTACCATAGAAAAATGTACAAGTGAGAATTGTGTTAAATATTATACCTGAAAAAAATTAATAGAAAAATGATATGGAATGTAAACTATAATTGAAAAATAAAATTAAAAGAGGCTAGGCTCCCATCCCAAATAATCTAAAATCAGCATAGCACTATGGTGATGCATGTAAAAGAGAAGAAATGCAGCAGAGAAAAGTCAGTAGAAGAAGATAGAGGCAACAGATGGTACCATTTCCAGTTGAGAGATTGGATTTGGGGTGGGAGGTTAAGGAGAGAAGGGAGTCAAGAACAATTCAAGAGAGTCAGACAAAATCAAATGTTATGGTTATAACTTAAAAGTGACTCAAAAACACTAGAAGGAAACAGGAAATTTAGTTCCTTTTAATTTGTGATGAGTTTTTGCATCTTGCTGTTTGAATGATTGAAATGAAATGAAATGTGATGTTACCCCTGTGATGCATGAGAGCAACATGGAGTGCAGAGCAGGACCTGCCGCTCACATGGGGAGAAGATGGTTGCCAAGTAGGTAGAAGCTGAGTCTACTCGCTCTGGCCCCCAACTTGGATTCTCAACTGATCTGCTCACAAATAACCTGAACAATCAATGGACTCTTAATTGATACAAAGTTTGGAAGCCAAGGAGTACAGAAGATGCTTCACAACGGGCGGTAAGGAGATTATATAAGTTAAAGCGGAGGTGCCCCATGTGTGGTGCCTGCAGCTGCAGAGAGACTGGTTAGAAATCATAGCTTTGTGGCTCCCCTGCCCTCCCAGAGCAGGGACCCCCAGACCCAGGCGGCAAGTGACTTGCAGGATATATGAAGTTTAGGAGATCCAGGCTATACAGACACAGTGAGCAGCACATTCATAGCTGCAGCGCCTGACACCAACTGAGAGAGTGCCAGAGAGAAACAGGGACTCTATCTCCCAAAAGGATAAGAGGCCACACAAGGTCAGGCAGAAGCAGGCTATGGCCAGACATGGCCAGGAAAGACTTTTGACTTTTTGGAGAGGTGGTTTGTGTGGAAAACTGGACAGTGATCAGTACTGTAGTAGGTGTGACACGGAAAAACTGCTTAAAAGAGCTGAAGCATGCTGTGCAGGGACCTTGTATGCAGCTGTCCTGCCTGCAAAGAGACAAGATTGAAGTGTGATTTGCTTCCGCTGAATACAGCTGGGCAGGGAGATCAGAAAGTTGCACAGCAAAAGGATTTCTGGTACCGGCCCAGCATGGCTAGCAAGCTGGGGGCTATGCAAAACAGAGACTTTGGGACTGTGCCTAGTGAGAGGGCAGTGGGCTGGGAATTAGACAGGCAAGAATTGGGAGCACCTGATTTATAGCCAGGCAGTACCCCCTTCCCTGGCAGAGTTCAAACCTCTGGAAGGGAAGGATGTACCCAGCCCTCAACACCTGCAGGACTGCAAGCACCACGGAAGCTCTGCAGAACAGGGAAGACAGGCTCAAGAAGCCCCTGTAAGGTGCATATCCACAGGAGAAAGATGGAAAGAGAAAGGCCAAAAGGGAGAAAAGATAGACTGACTAGTTTTAGGGCCCTCTTTCACTGAGGCCAGCAAGGCAGGGAAATCAGAAATCAGAGCAGCGAGGGGTAATCAGGGACCCACCCAGCCTCGGCTCTCACATAGAGCTGCCAACAGCACTAAGCAGGAGGGAAGAGCTGACCTTCTTACACAGATTGGTCCCTCCCTTGAAATGGACAGCTAGTTCATCAAAAACTGTACATTATGGGAAATAAGCTGGGGCAGACCAAGACAGGTGGTACAGGGACAGGGGAACACACCCACAATTATCACAAAAGACTGAACAGTGACTCCTAGGGGAGACCAGGGGTGACCCAGGGGTCCCGCCTTCCTGATCAAAATCCTCTAGAGGCAGGTGAAAGTGGTATATGTGGTGTTGCCAGAAGTTGGATGATCAACCTCTGTACCTTAGGCTGATAAAAAGACAGAGGCAGATCGGGAAGGAGAAGACAGAAGGTAAACACCAAACTGCTGAGAATTCCATCTCATTCTTTTTCAGAATATTCATTATTTTTCTCACATATAGCTTTTTAACATTTCTATTTTTTCTTCAATTGTAGTCCAAC
Organism: Phyllostomus discolor; assembly: GCF_004126475.2. Lineage (NCBI taxonomy): Eukaryota > Metazoa > Chordata > Mammalia > Chiroptera > Phyllostomidae > Phyllostomus > Phyllostomus discolor. The sequence continues at coordinate 126,660,713 of NC_040906.2, read as the reverse complement.
TAATTCATTACATTTTACCTTTTATTTTTTATTTATATTTTTATATTTTTATTTAATATTTAATTCAATTCTCACATTATACCCTCCCCCTGTCTTACAACATTTTGCCTTCTTCTTGCCCTTATATTCATTGCAAATTTTATTTTCTCCCTTTATGCCTTATTCCTATTCCTTACTCTTGCTATTTCTTCACCCCCTATCTTCTCAAAATAATTCTTCTTTCCTTTAGTCAGCTCACATTCTTTTTCCCTTTCTTGTAATATTCTTATTTTCTTTCCACCTTTATTAATCATTGCTTGTTTGGCATGGATATTGTGGTTATTGCTGTTTTTCTTCAATTTTATTCCTTTTTGTTCACCATTTTTTAATTTCAAATCTCATAGGTTACCTCCTTCTGTCTTACTCCACATTTGCCTTCTTCCTGGCCTTGCTTATTTGAGTTTAGAATTTTATTTTTCCCTTTCTTAGCCTGGATTCTATTTCTTACTGTTATTATTTTTCTCTCTATCCTCTCAAAAATCATTTTTATTATGTAAGATCCCATATTCTCTTTTATCTTCTTATTCTTTCTCCACTTTTATTAATCTTTGCTCACCTGTCATTATTACATTTTACCTTTTATTTTTTATTTATATTTTTATATTTTTATTTAATATTTAATTCAATTCTCACACTATACCCTCACGTTAATTCTCACATTAGACCCTGTTGTGGTTTTTCTTCAGTTTCGTTCCTATTAGTTCACTATTTTTTATTTTATTTCAAGCCTCACATTATACTCTTCCCTATTCTTAAACCATTTTGCCATCACCTTTCCCTTCTGTACTTACATTTTAATATTATTTTCCCCCTTACTTCACCTTGTTTCTATTCCCTACCCTTATTTCTCCTTCCTCTTCCCTCTCAAAATTATTTTTCTCTGCTTTAGTAATCTTTTTCCTGTCTTATATTCTTAATCTCTTTCCACCTTTATTAAACTTTGCTCATTTGCTGTTGATATTTTTGATGTGGTAAGGGTTATTTTTGCTGGCATGGGTTTGGTTTTCTGGGAAGTTTTGCGTTGTTAACCACCACCTATACGACAGCATATAAGACAAGTTGGGTGTTGTGACTCTCAGTCGTCACCCAACCGGAGGAGAGGACTCACCAATGAATGAGACATCAATAATCAAGACTCAAGTAAACAACAGAACCCATGTAAGCCAAATAAAGGGCATCTCTAAAGCATCCAGACTAGGAGATCAAAGAGACTGCACCATTGACTCCCACAGGTCTCCTACCACAGAAGCAAACTGCTTGAAGACAGGGAGTCAAAGCAGAGCAACCTGAGGCATAGAAACAAACACAAAGAGTCACCTAAAATGGAGAGACAAGGAAACAACTGCCAATCAAAAGAAAAGGAGGAATCACCAAAAAAAAAGAGCTAAATGAAATTAAGTCAAGCTATCTGTCAGTCAGAGTTCAAAATAATGATTATAAGGATGCTCAAAGAACTCAGTGAAAACTACAAGAAATTTTATGGGAGCCATAAGGAGCTTAGTGGGAACAACAACACGAAATGGGACATAAAAACTATGAATAAGAACCATGAGGAAATGAAGAATACACTATCTGAAATGAAGAATAGACTAGAAGAAATTAAAAGCAGGCTAGGTGAAGCAGAGGACTGAATCAGCTAGATAGAAACACACACACACACACACACACAGTCAGAGCAACAAAATGAAAAAAAAGACTGAAAAAGAATGAAGATAGTTTAAAGGAGCTTCAGATAACATGAAATGTGAAAACATTCACATCATAGGAGAACCAGAAGGAGAAGAAAAGGAGCAATGGATAGAAAACCCGTTTGAAGAAATAATGACAGAAAAGCTCCCTAACTTGGTGAGGGAAAAAGTCACACAAGTTCAGCAAGCATAGAGGATACCAATCAAGATGAACTCGAAGAGGCCTACTCCAAGACACATCATAATTACAATGGCAAAATTTAAAGACAAAGGGGCAATCTTAAAGGTAGCAACAGAGAAACAGTACCATACAAGAAAGCTCTGATTAGGTGATCTGCTGATCACTCAATGGAAATGCTACAAGCCAGAAGGGACTAGTATGAAATATTCCAAGTAATGGCAAGTAAAGACCTACGACCAAGACTACTCTATACAGCAAGGCTCTCATTTAAAATAGAGGTGAAATAAAGAGCTTCTCAAACAAAATAAGGCTAAAGGAATACACCTCTACCCAGCCAGCACTGCAAGATATGCTAAAGGGACTGCTTTAAGAAGAAGATGAAATTGAGAGAGAGAGAGAGAGAGAAGAACATCATACAAATAGAAAAAAAGGCAATGAACAAGTATCTATAAATAATAACCTTAAATGTAAATGGATTAAATGCTCCAATGAAAAGGTGTTGGGTAGCTGAGTGGATTAAAAAATAACCTGTATATGGGCTGTCTACAAGAGATCCTCCTCAGAATGAAAGATTTTCACAGGCTCAGTGAAGTGATAGAAAAAAAAAATATTCCAAGCAAATAGACATCAGAAAAAAAGCTGGGGTAGCAATATTTATATCAGACAAAATAGACTTTAAGACAAAAACCATAATAAGAGACAAAGAAGTCACTACATAATACTTAAGGGAGTGGCCCAATAAGAGGATATAACCATTGTAAATATATATGTAACCAACATAGGAGCACCTAAATACATAAGGAAAATCATGGAGGACTTTAGAAGTAGATTGACAGCAACACAGTCATCATAGGGGATTTTAACACCCCACTGTCAACAACAGATAGATATTCCGGTGAAAGAATCAATAAGGGTATTGTGGAATTGAATGATATTTTAGATCAAATGGACTTAATTGATATATACAGAATCTTTCACCCCTAATGAGCAAAATGTACATCCTTTTTAAATGCACATGGATCATTTTCAAAGATAGACCACATGGTAGGACACAAAAGCCTAAACGAATTCAAGAAAATTGAAATTATGTCAAGTATCTTGGATCACAATGGCTTGAAACTAGAAACCAACCTCAAGAAAAAAACTCAAGAACATCCAAATACATGGAGACTGAATAATATGTTATTAAACAATGAATGGGTCAACAATGAGATCAAGAAAGAAATAAAAAATATATCTGGAAACAAATGAAAATGAACACATAACAACCCAGAACCTCTGAGACACAGTAAAGGCAGTCCTGAGAGGGAAGTTCAGAGCAATAGATGCCTACCTAAAGAAGATAGAAAAATCTCAAATAGACAACCTAAACCTACATCTGTCAGAACTGGAGGAACAACAACAAACAAAGCCCAGAGCAAGTAGAAAAAAGGAAATAATCAAGATCAGAACAGAGTTAAATGACATAGAGACTAAAAAAACAATCCAAAGAATCAATGAATCCAGGAGCCGCTTCTTTGAAAAGAAAAACAAAATTGACAAACCTTTAATCAGACTCATTAAGAAAAAAAGAGAGAAGACCTACATAAATAAAATCAGCAATGAAAGACAAGTAACAACCAGTGTCCTAGAAACTAGAAATATGTCCTAGAATCCTGAAACACCAATTCAAAAGAACTTATATACCCCTATGTTCATAGCAGTGTATTTACAATAACTAAACATTGGAAACAGCTTAAGTGCTCATCAGTAGATGAATGAATTAAAAAACTGTGGTACATTTATACAGTGAAATACTACACAGCAGAAACAAAGAAGGAACTACTACCTTTTTGCAACAGCATTGATGGAACTGGAGACTATTATGCCAAGTGAAATAAGCTAGTTGGTGAAAGACAGACACCATATAACCTCACTTGTAACTGTAATCTAATTAACAAAATAAACTAGTGAGAAAAATAGGACCAAAGACATGGAAATATGGAACAGAGCAGACTGACAGCTGTAGGAAGGGAGAAGTGGAGGGGTGAGGGGAAGATGTTGAAGGAAGGGGCAGGCACTAATCAAAGAACATGTATGAATAACTTATGAACATGGACAATGGAGAGGGAACTGACTGTGGGTGACAGGGGTTGGTTTGGTGGAAGTGGGCAAAAGGGAAAGATTGGGACAACTGTAATAGAATAAATAATAATTTTAAAAAAGGATATGCAACTAACCAAATTTGTGACTTTTAACACATGACTCCTTTGCTGTTCTGATGGAGCCATTTCTTAACCTACCATATGAGGGAAGAGAAATATATCACCTACTATACCTGGAGCTTTTTAGATTTGCAATAATGAAGATACATATTGAGAATTTTCATTGTAATCATAAAAACAGGGAGGATGTGCACTAGTACTAACTTCACATTTATAATTTGAAGCTGTTCAAATTCATGCATTTTAAGCATTATTAGATTTAATCATACTGTACTTTCCAGCAAAAGCATATATTTTTATTCCTTTTTATTTCTAAGAATAAACATCCTTAAGATATTTGGTCTTTACTATCACTAATGATTTTGGTATTTACAGGAACTATATTTTAAATTTTTATTTTATAGGATTTTTCCATATAAAATTCATTAAAATAAAGCTATCAAGAAATACTTTCATATTTATAAAAGTTGTAAAAAACTATTACAATGCTAAAGTAATTGGAATAAGTTTTTTTAAAATCCTTCATATTCCGAAAACTATTAAGCAGTAAAGATTATTTCTAGGTATTTTTTTTCTCTGTAGCAAAGGATCGTAGAACTTATCTCAGAGGTCATACTCTCCTGAAGTTTAGGCTTCAATTTTAATTGTCAAATATTTTTCAAGATTTGAACAACTGACTCCATTACAGGAGGGACCCCCCCACACCAAAAATGGAATTATCTTCTGGAAGGTGGGCTCCTTGTAGTACAGGCTTCTCCTGCTAGGTGAGTATTCTGTATCAGTATAGCAAATGGCATTGTTGTGAGAGGCTGTGCTTGGCTTCAGTGAATTTTTACTGAAGACTCTCAATGTGTTTGCCCACTTTGTGACAGGTGATTTATGAGCTCACCTGCCCACACCACGCTGAGTGTTCAGTAGTTTTTGACCCCAAACAGCCTGACACCCATGCCCCACCCTCCCTATTCACCAGATCTCACCCCTAGCAACTTTTTTGTTTGTTTGTTTTCCTGGATGAAAAAATTCCTCAAAGGATATTTTGCCAATGTGAAAGAGGTGAAACAAAAAACAGAAGAAATACTAAAAAGCATAAAAAATGGATGAATTAAAAAACTGTTTTGAGCAGTGAGAAAAAGGTCTTGATAGGTGTATTGGGTCAAATGGAGAGGTATTTAAAAGTGACTGAAGTTTACATTTAGGAATAAATATACAACTTTTTATAAATAAAGTCTGTTTTGGGGGGTCCCCCTCATATAGTTTGCTAAATTACTGTTATTCAAGTTGGGTCCTTTTAAATTCTTTCAAATACCATGTTACCTATTATAGAATTACAATAGGGGGAGAAAAACCATACTAGATATTGATGCAACCTGTATGCTGCATTTCAATTGTATTAAAATAATTAACAGTTGAGCTCTGCTGAAAACAACATTATAGAGCTTTAACCCCATGGATATATACCTATAAAACGGCCATGTTCAAATAAATAACAATTGAGATTTGTGGTGTTTTAGAGAGTTTTAAAGGTGTCTAATAATCGCATGATGTCCCTTTGGTGGCTCAGAGCATGTTCTCCAAGGTCCCTCTCTGTGGTCAAGGTTCTGAGAGGTCTAAGATCCCCTCAATCCTCCTTGACCTTTTCAGTGCTGTTCTATTAAAGAATCTGCAGGATACCTCTCCCGTTCTTTTCTCTTTCATACCCTAATTCCTGATTTCAGTTGTTAGTGGGAGTCTCATCACCCTCACAAGTAGTAATGTTTTGTTTATCCTGGGTGTTAAATTCTGTCTAAAAGTGCTTGCATTACATTTACAATGTATTCTTTGGATCTTTGGACCCTATCATCTGGTTATGCAACTGTGTGTTTATCAGTCAGCTCCTGGTTTTTCTATTTGCTGGAGCAACCTGTGAGACTGACTGGTATCCCTAGCCGTGCACTTGTGGCTGCACAAGACTTATTGATGAATATTTCTATTCAGTTGCAGGCTGCTGAACCCATTTCCAGGAGTTGTAGACTGGGTCCATGCCATGTGAGTATGCTTGCGAGAAAGGGGGAGGCAGGGAGGTGGTCTGTTCCAGGACCAGTCTTCCCAACCTCCTCACCATCAAGATCACTCCTGTTCGAGTGTCCTTAGCCTTTAGGGCTTCAAAAATTTTGTGCGATTTGTCTCTTAAGCAACCCATTTTAGTGCATAATTTGTATTATCAATTTATTGACAATTTACTGACTTACCAAGTTATGTGTGACATCTCTAATTTTGTACCTTCACTATTTTCTTCTTTATTAAACTGTTGTCTGGTCCTTGCAAATTGCCTCCAAATATTTTTAAATCGAGTTTATTGTCATCAAGCATAATGTCAAATGAGTTCAACGCTGGACAAATCTACACTGAACGCAAAAGGCTGCAGCTGGGAATGAGCACTCACCAACACAAAATACATGCCTCTCTTTCTTTTATTTAACCCCTCGTTTTCTTCACAGGATCTGAATCAGGTGAGAAGTCAATTAGGTGGGTCATGTGCAGATGCAATCAGCCCCGCTTGCTAGCCCTGTGCAGTGTGGAAAATGCGCCACACCTGAACAAACGTTGACTTAGTTCTTCTTCTCTTCTGGTTCCGGTATCGCAGGATTCTGCACAGGTACTTCCCGAGCCGCGGGCGCGGCCACTTTGTGCTCTCCGCCTCCTAGGCGCCGCCGCAGTGTGCAGAGCGGGGCTGGTGCGCGGCGCCGGCGCACGAGAACGCGCTCCTGAGCTGGCGCAGTTTCGCTGGGCGGTGCCCGCCCCGCATCCCTCTCCTCCAGGTTCCTACCTATCGCCGACTGCAGCCCCGGCCCTGCCATGGGGAATGTGCCATCTGCAGTGAAGCACTGTCTCAGCTACCAGCAGCTTCTCCGGGAGCATCTTTGGATCGCGGATTCAGTGACTGGGGTGCTCGACCCCTCACAGGTACCAACTCAAGGCCCAGAGTGTCCCCATCCTCTTGCACACTGCCACCGGCCTTTGCCCCTATAATGTCACTTCTGCACTTCAAGGCCCTTACTGCAGCAGTCTGTCCTGTTAGGAGTGACCCCTTAGAAGGTTTCCCGTCAACTCTGAACATGTAGACCCGCCCTACAGATCGGACTCAGCAAAATCCTTACCTGTGGCCATTTGCTGGTCCCTAGAGGAAACTGTTCCTTCTGTTTTTCTGTTGGAAGGAATGAATTACATAATATCATTTGTAGCTGTAGGCAGTCAGCCAAGGATAGTACCCTTATTTTCAGTTGCCTTCTTGTATTGTGTAACAAAGAGGACAAATTTGCCAGAATGTGAAGCAGAAAAAGGAAAGAAGCCAACATAGAAGGTTAGGAAAACATGGTAGGATGAAATTATCCATCATACCATTAATTCCTAAGGTAGTTATGCTTCAACACACTTGAGTAAGCTTGGAAAAATGGTAAAAAACCCAGCAATTTCAGACCAAAATTAACCCCATGTGATACCTGAAAGCCCATTTTTAAACAAAGGCAACCTAATAGTATTCACATACATGTGATTTAATGCATTCTCAACCAGAGATAGCAGGTAAATTATACATATACAACATATTTATATATAATATTATATATTTATTTATTATGTATATTAACTTTTCCCTTGAAACTTAAAGTTTCTCAAATTAATATCAGTGATAATTGTTATGTGAATGTTAAACCATGGCGAAAGGGAGAGACACTGGGAGGTTAGCTAGCATTTCTTTTGAATTTTTCTGGATGCAGAAAAAGTTGATCCCTGATTTATCATGTAAACAAAATAATAACTTGTATTATAATATTTTATTTTAATAGGTAAGCACAATTTTACTGTTTCTTTAAATAAACTATTCTAATGTTAGTTATCAGTTTTCCTATCATTTTACATTTTGAGTGTTCTCAGTTCAGTATGTGAAATTGGAATTCACAAACAGGAAGTTAGCATTTGTCATTTGTGGATTCTCTAAAAGATACTTTGCTTCTCATTCTCTTAAAAGATGGCCTTGATTATGACTCAAAGCTCTTGTTGACAATGCAAGAGAAGGAGAGTTGCTCTTTATCTTTTCATCTGTTCACAAGTCTTTGTATGTAATTTTACTACATTTTAATTTGATTTTTTATAACTTTCCTGTTAACTTTAATATTTATTCTGTTACATAATCAGTTCAGAATTCTCAACTTTTGTTCCCTAAGTCTGAGACTTTATATGACTTTTGTTGCTGGCTTAACATTATATTTCTTTGTCCCCTGCCATGGTCTGATTTTGTGGGCTTTGGGGACAATTAATTGAAGCCAGGCTGTTGCGTGAGGTTGTCTGCTTTGCCCTGTTTGTGGAAGCTAAGATAATTGAAAATGACTGTGATGACTGATCAAGGAATGTCAGAAATAGGATTTTGATATTCACTAGCCTAATGAAGGCTTTTTGTTCCTTTTTGAGAAATAGCAACATCTCTAAAATTGCCTTTTTATCCCCCAACTGCTTTGCCTGGGAAACTCCTATTCATTCTTCGAACACAGCTTCAATGTCACTTCTTTTGACCAATTCTCTTCTACTTACAGAGTTAGTGCCCCTTTATGGGCTTTTATGGAATTTTATACATAATTCCCTTTTAGTCCCAGCCTTATTGAATTGTAATTTTTTATGCTTACTTGATTTGAACTCAGAGCAGCATTGACACCTGATGCTTGACTCTGTAACTTATTATATTCCTTGGCTTTTGCTTAACAACACCCTTAGTGTTTTAAGCCCTGTTTCTCCAGTTCCTCAGTCTGGAACCAGAATGGCTCAGTGACCTGTATCTGGCTAACTGTTCAGGTTCTTTATGACTTCTTATTCGCACTCACTGTTTCAGTTACTATTTGTGTATCAGTGTTTTCCAGATTTATATTCCCATCTCTCACTTAAGTTCCAGTCCAGATGTTTAGCTACTCACTTGACATCGTCACTTGAATATCTCCAAAGTGATTCCAACTGAACATTTCCAAAATTGAATTCATGTTCTTCTCCTTAGAATGCCAGACCTTCTCTAATATTTTCTATCACAGGGAACACCATCACAGTTCATTCAGTCCTGCCAGTCACAAACCGGGAGCTCCTTATTTTCATTTCCCCACATCCAAAGTGCCACTAAGTCCTGCTATTTTAGCTCTTGAATTTCTCTCAAAGACATCTGTTTTTCCAACTTTACTGCTGCAGTCGGGTTAAAAATGGCATTTTCTCGCATGGACTTAGACTATTGCAATCCTTCTCCAACCCACTATCTCTATAGCTAGGTAGATGTTTTCTATTTCACATAGAATCATGCTCTTCCCTTTTTTCACAACCTCCTTTAAGTTGCCATAGCTTTTAGGAATGAACACCAACACTCTCAGTGTGTTCTCTGAAACTTCAGATGCTCTTTTCATTGCATCTCTCTGCAACATTACCTTAAGCTACACTCTTCTTTGAGTGGCCTTCCTTGAGTTCCCTAGTAATGTTTCCTTTGGTAACTTGGTCCTCACTTGTTTTCCCCTCTACTGGCAACATTCTTTCCAGCTAATTAACTTCTATTCATCCTTTAGATTTCAACTCAAATGTTCTTTCTCATGAAATCTTTCTGGTTCTCAAGTCAAGTAGCCTTGTTATCATACATTGCACAGTGCACTAATCTTCGTGTATAATATAGATTATAAGTTTTTTTGTGATTATTTGTTGTTTAACTTCCTACCAGACTCTAAGCATCATATAAGTAAGGACAAAATTCACAGGATACTCAGCATCTAACAGAATGTCTAGTTAATTTTTGATAGCCAATAAATACTTGTTAAATGAACAAATGAATGAATGTTTACCTTTCTAGCCCATAAGCATCACGTACTTATGGGGACCATGAAATTCTTCTTAGTACTCTTCAGGGTTCAAGACAATGATTGGTGTTTTATAGTACAATGGTAAATATTTGTTAAATGAATGCCAAGGTTATAGAATGAATACATGGTCAGTAAAGTTTGGTCTTAGTGATGGATGATAAGTATTATTACTGTTTATATCTTATATTTTCATCTGATGGAACCCAGTCATGGTTTGATGAGGAGAAGAGCTGAAGATGGATTCTGGAGGCTGTGAAATGACAGCACAGTGCTTAATCAATTGCTAAGTGTAAATCTGCAGAGAAAACCCTGAACAGAACTCCTGTGCTCTGAAATTGTTTGCATTATCCCTCTTCCCCCTCCCCTCTGTTACTGTCAGTTTGTTCTTTATTTCTGTCTCTGGTTATATTTTGATTGCTTGTTTGTTTAGTTGATTGGGTTCCACTTATAGGTGTGATCATATGGTATTTGTCTTTTACCATCTGGCTTATTTGACTTAGCATAAAGCTCTCCATATCCATTCATGCTGTTGCACAGGGTAGCAGCTCCTTCTTTTTCTTCTGCTGTGTAGTATTCTGTCATGTAAATGTACCATAGTTTTTTGATTCACTCATTTACTGATAGGCACTTAGGTTGCTTCTTACACTTGGCTATTGTAAATTGTGCTGCTATGAACATTGTGGTGCAAAGGTTCTTTTGGATTGGTGTTTCAGGGTTCTTAGGATGTAATCCCAGCAGTAGAATTGCCAGGTCAAAATAGGCAGTTCCATTTTTAGTTTTCTGAGGAAATTCCATACTGTTTTCCACAGTGGCTGCACCAGTCTGCATCCCCACCAACAGTGCACTAGGGTTCCCTTTTCTCCACAACAACAAGACCAAAGAGGGTAGGTTCAAGGGTGGGAGGTGGGGGTGGCTGGGGTGGAAGGCTGTGGTGGGTTGAAAATGGAGACAACTGTACTTGAACAACATTAAAACAAACAAACAAACAAAAAACAAAGAACAAAAAACAAAGAACAAAATCCAAGAATAAAAAACCCAAAGAAATAATTTGATTGCAGTTAGGACAGACAGACTGTATTTTGAAAGACTCATGTGCTGTACAGAAGAAAACTGAAAACCTTGACTCTTTTCTGCGACACATTTGTTCTGTGATTTTGTGCAGGCCTGACTACACCTTAAGTTTTCAGTCTATACATTAGAGATAATAATGTGTCCATGATAAATTATTGGGGTAGAATTAAATATTGGGTGTGTGTATGTGTAAATACACAGGCACCCTTTTGAGGGTTTAATAATTTATTACCAAGTTTAAAAAAATGTGTCATTGTGCATTAAAAGCTTACACTACCACAGCTCCACTAATTAAATGCTTTGAGTCTCTGGGTTTTGCTGATGACATTGGTTTTTCAGAAGATTTCCTTGATAGACCAAGAAGTTAAAATTAATCATACTGTGTTGTAAAGTGTGTCTAAGGGCCTGTATTATTTTTTATTTTTGTCTCATATAAAATAGGTGTATTGAACCTGGCTTAATTAGTATATTTTTAAGTTTTTGATTATACTTAAGTTTCTGGTAGAGCAATCCCTTTTTGATTTTCAAGTGCTGCTTAAGTGATAGCACAGTTCCTTCATATATTAATACCCCATTGCAACGATAAATTCCCAAGGTTCTCAGTTCTAACACTAACAGTCTTTCAAATGTATTAGATTGATAAAAGCAAATTGTAGATTATGAGATTAAATTTATAGTTATTTCACATCATATCCTGATCCTTTAAGTTACATTTGCTGTCACCAAAAATTGTGATCAAAAGTAAAGTATTTGGTATTAATGGATCTCTGGAATTTACCTAAATGTACTATATTTCTGCTTAAATCTAATCAGAGGATATGGTAACTATATACTTTTTAGTTTGCAACTACACAGCTCTTAGTACATTTACTAAATACCTTAGAATGACTGGGGAGGAATTTTTGGAAAGGAACCCACATCCCATTCCATTGTTTGTTTTCTATTTGTCTCAGGTGTTCTGTGCATCTTTTTTCACCCTGCCCATTTTTTTTGTTTCGTTTGAAATTATATGCTTTTTATTACTTGTTTTCTCTCTGCAGTAGTTTGTTATTATATACTGTTTTCCCTGCAATTTTAGTTGCTATGTCAACACACAGCCTTGACTTATGAACATATTATTTAAATTAGTGCTCTTACAGCTACTAAAATGCAAACATAAATAACTCCATTTTCTGCCTTCTGCTTTTCATATTGTTGTTTATACTACTTTTCTACATGATGTATTTGTTATATATGTATATCTGTACACAGTCAACATACATTTATATTTATGCACATATTTTTTTTCCTTTGCTCTTTACCATTCTTCATTTCCATTCTTTCATCTGAAGTAATTTCCTTCAGATAGAGGTATTTGCTTTATATTTTCATTAGTAAAAAAATCAGCTGAATCATTTTAATCTTTGAAATTACATTTATTTTGATATACACATATATACATATATGTATATAAATATAATGTGCATAAGTATGAGGTCCAACCAGAAAGTATCCAGCCACGTACTATGAAAAATAGAGACATTTATCGAAGAAGATACTGTACATAGGCCCTGGACAGTGCTTCTGTCTAAAAATAAATAAATAAAATCTTTAAAAAAGGAGAGAAACATTGTACATAGGATACCTTCAAACTAGGTACCTTGGGCCCTCACATAGTTCTCCCAGTCACCATCTCTGCCTGGTTCTGTTTTCCTGAATCTCATTGATGATCTGAAATCTCTTCCTTTTCAAAGGTGATTTTAGTTTCAGGAAAAACGAGAAGTTGCAGGGCACCATCTGGGCTGTACAGGAGCTGAGTTACCTGGGTGATTTGATATGTTGCCCAAAATCCCTGTATGAGACATGATGTATGAGCGAGTGCACTGTTGTGATAAGCCTCCAATCATCAGTTGCCCCTAGCTGCAGCCTTCTGAATCATCCAAATAGTTTCTGCAGAGGAATGTTCAAGCTTAATGCAAAATTCCATGCAGATTCATTTCTCTACTCTCTCAGTCATTTTGAATGCTACAGTACACATGCTCACTCAAGGGTGCTCAGTGAGCACTGCCCCCACTGACTAGTACAGCGAATTGATTGTTCTCCCATGCACATTCCAGTCCACTCTCCTTGGCTGCCAGGTTACATCAATGTCACACAAAGTGTTCTTGTTATGTTAACAATGGCTCGACTTTTTCTGGACAGACCTTCATATAAATGAATATTGACTATGAGTATATACTCCCTATAAAGAACTTAAATACATGACATCAGTAAAAAACATGAAGATTTCTTAACAAATGCAATGAAAGCCAGAGACAGTGAAATCAGCTACTAGTCTTATTTTTGGTTCTCTGATAATAATGTATCATTTATTCTATTTTCATTGTCTTTGATATCCAACAGTGTGACTATGATGTGTCTAGATTTATCTGTTTGTTTATTTGTTTATTGTATCTACTAATGGTTCATAGCACATCTTGAATCCATGCCTGAATAATGTTGCTTTCATATATTTTGGAAATTTTTCAGTCATTTCTCTTCAAGTATTGCTTCTGCTTTCTTATGACTCCCCCTTTAAACCCATATTTTGAAAAATCTCAGAATTTTCCCTGGGCCCAATTTACTTCTTACACCCATTGTTTGATTTTTCATTGTTTTTTTTCTTTCCATGTTCAGTCTGAATATTCTCTTATCACCTATATTCCATTTTACTAATTCCTTCTTCAGCTTTTTCTAAATTGCTGTTAATTTAATTTATTGAGTTCTTAATTTTAGTTATAATTTTGAATTAACATATTTCTACATGATTTTTAAAACCATAATGCTCCATGTTATCATAAATATTTAAATATTTATCTGAGTTATTTCAAGTTTCATGTCTGATAACTAACACCCATATTCAGATCTTCTGTGGGTCTATTTCATGAATCTATCATCTTGGAATGCCTACTCAATTTTGAGTTTATCATGACAACTGATATGAAAAAATTATAGACAAAATTTATGCAGTGAGTGATACTGTCCTTCTCCAGAAAGGATTATCTACACCACTCTCTCTCCAACCTCCACTGTTTTACTCATTCCTTGCTTCCTGCCTCTGGAAATTGCCATCTGTTCTCTGTATTCATGAGTTAGTTTTTTTAAGATTTCACATATAAGTATGATCATACAATTTTTGTCTTTCTGTGTTTGACTTATTTCATTAGCACAATACCCTAAGGTCCATCTATCTTGTCACAAATGACAAAGTTCTTTTTATGACTGAATAATATTCAATTTTATGTGTGTATATCAGTTACCTGTTGATATACACTTAGGTGGTTTTCATGTGTTAGCTTGTAAATAATGCTGCAGTGAGCATGGGGTGCAGGTATCTTTTCAAGGTAGTGATTTCATTTTCTTTGGATAAATATCTAGAAGTGGAATTGCTGGGCCAAATTGTAGTTCTATTTTTAATTTTTTGATGATCCTCCATACTGGTTTTCATAGTGGCTGCACTAATTTATATTCCCACAGTACACAAATGCTCTCTTTTCTCCACATCCTCACCAACATGTTATTTCTTAAGTTTTTGATCATAGCTATCCCAATAGGTGTGAGGTACAGGAAATAGTTACCTTTTGCTTCTAGCAGGCAGTAATGTATGGATAGCTTACATTGAGCCAGTCAGATGCTTAGCTGGTTTGAGACTGAATCTGTGTCATTCCCGAGGGCTTGCCTTATTCTCTTCCCCTTTTTATTTCGTAGCTCTTCAGGGGTTCTAACTATAAGGCCTAGGATATTTAGCAGTGTGTATGTTCCTCATTGGGACCTGAACTCAAAATATTTCCTCCTTAGCCACTAAGGCTCCTGGAAGCTCTGATGATCTTCCCAGCTGCAAGAGAATGGCAGACGTCTCAAGAGGAAAAGTGGTGCTGAATGTTGGTATTACTACTTTATGTTTTCCTTCTGCGTGGTATATTGGCCACTGAAGCACTCACTGCCTTGGCAGTGCTGAGGCTATCAAACAACTGTTTTCCATTAATATATTGTACAGATTTTCTGGGTTTTCTCAATAAGTTGTTTGCTCCAAATAAGCTAGTTGAAAGATTAACAGTATAACTGGGAAAATGTAGAAAATACTACTTGTGCAATATAATTTCAAATATAAAAATATATTTACCATAATACAAATATTTGAA
This sequence comes from Phyllostomus discolor, assembly GCF_004126475.2. NCBI lineage: Eukaryota > Metazoa > Chordata > Mammalia > Chiroptera > Phyllostomidae > Phyllostomus > Phyllostomus discolor. The sequence goes on along the minus strand of NC_040906.2, from coordinate 126,645,512 downwards.
GTAGGTACAGTGCCATGACAACTGTTTAGAATAACTATTTATTTATTTTTCATTTATTTTTGCATCTTTGTTGAATTATAACATTGTATAACTTTAAGGTTTATAAATTTGACACACTTTTTCAAAATGATTAGCACTATAGCTTTAGTTAATACTTGCATCACTTCACATAATTACCATTTTTTTGTGGCAAGAACATGTAAGATGTACTCTCACAGTAACTTTCAAGTATCTGATACAATTTTATTGACTATACTAATTACTCTATACATTAGATTCCTACAACTCATTCATCTGGTAGCTGGAAGTTTGTGTAGAATAAAAATTCAAAGTTCAAAAATAAAAAGATGAAAAGATTGGCTGCTCCATAAAAAGTAGTGTCTTATGAAAAACAGACTATTCTAGTGGTCTCCACTATAAATATAAATTATGAGGTATAGAGAAGATATTTTTTAAAGTATATTTTTAAAAATATTTTTAAAGATTTTATTTATTTATTTTTTAGAGAGGGAAGGGAGGGAGAAAGAGAGAGAGAGAGAAACATCAATGTATGGTTGCTGGGGGTCATGGCCTGCAACCCAGGCATGTACCCTGACTGGGAATTGAACCTGCGACACTTTGGTTTGCAGCCTGCGCTCAATCCACTGAGCTACGCCAGCCAGTTTTAAAGATTTATTTATTTATTTTTAGAGAGGGAAGGGAGGGAGAAAGAGAGAGAGAGAGAAACATGAATGTGCAGTTGCCTGGGGGTCATGGCCTGCAACCCTGGCATGTGCTCTGGCTGGGAATCGAACCTGCGATACTTTGGTTCCCAGCCCACGCTCAATCCACTGAGCTATGCCAGCCAGGGCTAGATATTTTTAAAATAATATGAAAAGTAATATTGTGCCCAACTTTAGTATCTGACTTTAGAGAAGCAATATGCTAATTACTCCTTTTGTACGTGTGGCATAGTCCAGCACATTTGTTGAATTAATGAATCAGTGAATGATTATATTTCCTTTATAATATATTATCTCTACTGGTATTAGTTTACCTCCTATCTTTCTATTTATGGGCCTGAATTTGGTAAACATATACTCCTTCTTAACCTTTTCTTTTTTAATCTTATCTTTTACTTCATTTTGTCCTGGTTCATTCATTCATAATCAGTCTCATTCACTCACTAATGAGCTTTTTAAGACATGTACATGTTTTATTAATTTACTCAAAAAGCGTTCCGTGTGTTTGGTGATCCTCTTGTCCAAATGCATGTGTTTATATCTGTCTGTGCATGTGCGTGATGTGCAAACAGTTGATTTTTATATTTGAAAATAATTGTTTCCCCTGGCTGGCGTAGCTCAGTGGATTGAGTGTGGGCTGCGAACCAAAGTGTCGCAGGTTCGATTCCTAGCCAGAGTACATGCCTGGGTTGCAGGCCATGACCCCCAGCAACCATACATTGATGTGTCTCCCTCTCTCTCTCTCTCTCTCTCTCTCTCTCTCTCTCTCTCTCTCCCTCCCTTCCCTCTCTAAAAATAAATAAATAAAATCTTTAAAAAAAAGAAAAATTGTTTCTATTTTTCTGAATTAGTCTTCTAATTTTCTTTATTTTAATATTTAGTTCATTTAATTTTAGTCTTTTAAAAAGTAAGGGCCTTAAGACAATACATGTCCATTTTTTTATTATTTTGCTTTAAATATGTCTCTATAAGCTACTTATCTGATTGTCTCAATCCTTAACTAGGTGGATTTAACTTTAATTATGTGTGATGTGACTATTGATATGTTTATCCTATTTTCTGTCATATTTATCAGCCTCACCACTTCATGTTTATCTTTGAGGTTGTTTATACATTTTACTATTCTTATTTTGTATTTAAATCAATAGTATTGTTTGAAGCAAAAGACTTATTTCACAGAATGAACTTTTTCATCTTGTGAAAAGTCTGTTTCATGATCATTACCCCAGTGTTTCTCACATAGCGTGTAACCAGGTAGATTGCCATTCCCAAGACCCTCTTTGTTGATATAACATAACTGACAGATGAAGTAAAGGTAGAGAATTGCAAAGAGTTATAGTGCGGGTGAAGCCAAAGCTTTCAGTCACAGGCACAACAGAGTTAGTTGAAAATGTAGGCACATGTGGACAGAGGCTTAATAAGTGAGCAGTCACAAGCAATAATAAGCCTTTTGTATGGCCATGCAAATTAATGACAGCTGAAATAAAATACAATTCCAGTGAATTTAACTGGAAGTCAAGTATTGAAGGAAAGGTTCACCAGGAGATTGAATATTCTGCACAATAGCGTCAAAATTTGGGGCAAAGGGAATGATGGTGAACAGAGCTCTAATGGCCTCGGTATATAAGGGATACAAGTCCTTAAACAGGAATAAAGGGAGGTAAGTGACGCCAAATCCCATGGATCTCAAAGGATGGGGAGTTTTTATACAAGTAAAAAGGAGTAACAGTCTTCAAGATGTAATGGGATCTAAAGATACCATCCGTGCTAAGGTGTAGGAGATTAAGCAGTCTCTATGTGAGAGGGTTACAAGTCAGGGCAATTGGGTAGAGAGGGTGAGAACTAAATAGGTTGAAAATATGATGGAGCATGTTATTATAGAGCTGCATTTCCAGCTGGAAAAATAAAGAGACTGGAGTCTTAGCATAATGAAAAAGGCAGAGAACTATGTGGCATTCTACAGCAGTGAGTGATTGTTGGGAATAATATTTTGGAAAGGACTGAAGAGAACCGAACTGTAAACTGAGGTGGGTTACCAGGTGAATGATCCTCAACAACTGGTGATGGATGTGGGTCTTAGCATCAGCCAAATCCTGGATGTATCGCATTCCAAGAGCATAGAGACTCTAGATCTTGGAGTCACCTTGAATTTCAATGGATTATATATGCTTTTGAGAAAAAAGTTTTTGTTAAGGCTGTTCACATGTCGATGTCCAAAGGGAAATGACTGGCTCCTGAATGTTGAAACCAGGGGCAGAAACTCTGAGGGCTGTGGCTTTGTCTCTGTGCCATTGGAAAGTATACTCTCTGGTGTTTTATAAGGAATGCAGTCTTTATATTATTACCCATATTTTGTTTTTTAATCAGTTTAAATATCTTGTTTGTATGTGTTCTCTATTCAGTATGTGCTAGGCACTACCTAACTGCTTACTGTGCAATAACTCATTTGATCCTCACAGCAAGCCATGTTTTAGGTTTAATTACTGAGATGTAGAAAGTTCAAATAACTTGTTTGTGGTCAGCAAATAAGGAAGAGCACAGCTGGGAATTGAATTCAGTCAGTTCTAGTTTCAGAGTTGCCAGTTTTCTCCACTGTACCAGGGCTTTCTAAACTTTCCTCATGGTTAGAATCACCTGAGGTGTTTATGAAATGTACTGGGCATTCTGATTCGGTAGCTTCGAGTTGGAGTCCAACTCTCATTGTTTTTACATCACATAAAGTTTAGAAAACACTGCGCTGGGTGACTGTGCCACCATCCTGTCCCTGTATCTGCTGTCAGAGGAGCTGCCTTCATATCAGGTTTCCTCTAAACTGTCTTTCCAGAGCTTCTGGCTCCTGCCCATGAAAGACTCCTATGAATTTCAACTTCCCTTTTTGCCTCTTTGAGGTTGAGACTAGAGTTCTGCCTGGAATAGAATTGCATTGGATACAAAAGGAAAAACAACTTGGTTTCCAGTAAATTTCCTGTTCCCTCCAATCTCCAATACTTTCTGTCCTTGGATTTCAGTTGGCTCCTGTATTCCTTGCTTTCTCTTACTCCAGCTGGCTTTCACATCCTTCCCTCCCCCGACCCTATGTTCTTGTTTTTTTCATTAGCTCTGAACCCCTCCAAGTCTTCTGGCTTTCTTTATGCTTATTCACTGTGTGCTGTAACTTTCCCTGACCCTTTCTTCTCTCCTATTCCTTTCCAAGTTCAACTTTTATTTTTGTTTCTTTTTATTTTCCCTACTCAAATAAGGGGCTAGACTGTGCAGACCCATAACTTTATGGGTCACTCTCATGTAACAGATAGCATTATAAGAGATACAGCAAAATTGTATATTTGGATCTTGTTTAAAAAATCTGATTTGGAAGTGGTGGCCCAGCTTGTTTGTAGTCCTAATGCTAAAAGCAACATAGAGTCCTAGTTTTCTCCTGCAGGTCTCTGTATTGTTAGAAGAGGAGGTGCAAATTGGCTACTATACCAGTGGGTCAGATTTAACCTAACCTCTGGAAATAGGTTTGTTTGGTTGAGACTACACTTAAAAATAAAGTACATACGAATGCCTTAACGAACAGGACTTTCACTCTTCTTCACTCATGCATGTAGCTGCCTTGGGCATCCAGATTATCTTCCTGGGCTTACGGATTTTTTATTTTGTTGTCCCCTAGGGACAGTGACATGGGGATGTCACTGCAGTGAGATCATCCAGAACATTTTTGAACACTGGCCTGTTTTTAACAGTAGAGTGCCTAGTCATACTCACTCAGCAGGCAGGGAGTTGTCTTTAGGTTACCAGAAGTTTCCCATCTTCCCCTTTGGACAGTTTCCCTTTTATGAGTGATGAGAATCCATTCCTAAATGAACACTCAGGTGTTTTTGAATTTTTTCTCTTCGATCTAATTGTCTTGATTAGCCACTTTTTAAAAAACAGAACATAGTGTTGATTGGCAGGACTTGTTTCCAAAACATTCATTCTAAAAACCAGACTTTATGTAAAGAGAATTTTATATGAACATGATTTAAAACATTCAGGTTCATCAACGCTTATATTTTGAAACTTTTTCATTTAATTTATATGAAAACCAAGTAAAAACAAGAATGGAAAAGTTCTCTAAAAAATTTAAAAAACAAAAACAAACAGACAAAAAAACCAAAAGCTTTTGCTTCTAGGTGGTGATAAAGGGACCAGAGCAGTGAGTTCCAAATGCACTGCAGATAAGAGGAGCCGATATGTCCTTCCCTGGTCTAGAGGGTAGAAGAGCCGTGTGCTCCGGCTATCTCAATGCTCGCAGGGTGGTGAGGACCGTGGTGGGGAGAGGGGGCCCTGTGTTATGAGAGAGAGGACCACCAGGGCTTTCTGTCCCTAGGGCACTGTCCGGGACACATTTTTATTCTTCACTGCTCTATTTATGTGACAGCTCATTTCTTCATTTCTTATTTGTATCAGTTTGTTTTTTGTAGTCCATTCTTGCAATTTAGTTAAAAATCACAGGCTTGTAAAATTGATCTAATTCACTGTGCAGACGGAGTAAGTGATGATGATAATAGTCTTTGTGTTGGAGGTTCATTTCAGGTCAAGTGGAATTTGGATAGATACAAGACATTTCTAGTCAGAATACAATGACTAAAGATTTATGGGCAGAATTAATATAGTGAAATCCTGGAGAATTTTTTATTTAGTTATAGATATATATGTGTATAGATATATATGTATTGATATACATTTGTATCTTTCTATACACACATATATAATCTATTCTCGCTTATAGAAAAACATCATTTAAAGGCCTCTAATCTTAAAAGTTACCTTTTTAATATTTGATTTGAAGATGGATGCTTACTCTTTGCATGTAGTGAAACTTTTCTTGTGTTTTTCTTATGTTCTTCACCTCTCCCCCACCAACCCCAATTCTTGTATAGTGTTTAGTGGACCCATTTTTGTTTTCTGCATCAAAGCAGAGTTCCACCCCAAATAGATTAAAATATTTCTTTTTTAAAAGATTTTATTTATTTATGTATTTGTTTAGCTATTTGTTTATTTATTTATTTATTTTCAGAGATGGGGAAGGGAGGGAGAAAGGGAAGGAAAGAAACATCAATGTGTGCTTGCTTCTCATGCACCCCCCACTGGGGACCTGGCCTGCAACCCAGGCATATGCCCTGACTGGGAATTGAACCAGCAACCTTTTGGTTTGTAGGCTCACATTCAGTCCACTAAGCCACACCAGCCAGGGCAGATTGAAATATTTCTTTATTAAATATATAATATGTGCAGAGTTAGACTGAGGTCTTTTCAAGAGGTAAAACCGTATTTTATTTATCTTTCTGTTATGCAGAAAACAAATACTTAATGCTCTTTAAATATTTGTAGAACTAAATAGTTTGTGTAGATTAAATATAGCAAATATACATAATATAAAACCTCAGGTGCCTTTACCCAAAATAACTGATTTTGGGTTGGCAAAAATATGTATTTAACTTACCTAAGTTGTTTTTGTAAACTAGAATTAGTAGTTTTATCTCCTGTGTATTATTTTTCATATTGAACTATAATATATATTTTTAAATCCAGGTGCTAATTTGGAAGTCTGCAAACCTCATTTTTTCTTGACTATCATTGTAAAGGTCAGAGAAAGTAGAATCTAGCTTTTTATTCACTTTTCATAAGTGTGTTCTTACTGATTTAATTCACACAGAGTACACTATGCATCATCTCATGACTGCATTTTATAGGAGTAGTAGAAAAAATGACGGACATACTGATACCCTCAGGGGGAAGCCAATTCTCTGCTGCAGTGTCTGAACTGTGGCTGCTGGTGTTGAATTCAGTGCTTGGGTTGCATGCCCCATTGATAGTGAGTGCGTCAAATGTCGCCTGTGTGTGTCACTTTCTAAGTCCTGCTTCCTTAGATTTGTGAAGTAGGGAAATGCAGGTGGCAGGAAACTTCTACTGCAAAAAAATACCTTTAACACAAGTTTCACTCTAGGAAATCAGCATTTAAAAAGTCTTTTTGGTGAACTTTATTTTAACATCCAGCAGGGTCTAGGAAGCTTGGCAAACAAGGAGGCAGGAAACCCCAAAGAGAACATGTCTGTCAGACGTCTTTCCTTGTGGGGTTTCCTTCCAAATGTTTTTGGATCTTGAAGGAAGTGGAGTGGCTTTCTGCCACCACGCTCATACATCTGTAACCCACTGGGTGTACAGAGTCTGGCATTCACTTTCTAAATTCTTTCCTCAATCTGTATTTGTTTCACTGTGAAATAGAAGCCGATCATTGGTTAATGTTGAAGTCAAACTATGAATCTTATGTTAGTTAGACACTATTTCTACTTTTTGAGAATTTTGATTTAAGGGCTGAGAATTCTCTGATTTTTTAAAATATCATGGCACAGTTAAAACTTTGCATTTTACAGAAATCTGTGGACCTGGTCAAACATAAAATCTGAGGGCAATTTGGAGCTCTGTTTGCTTAGGTTTTAGGGCTGTACTTAAGAGACATTTTGTAAGACCTGTGGAGAAACAGATGTACTTATTCAGACTTCCACTCCCGAATGTCTGATATCACTTAGTCTCCATTCCCTCATGACAAGATTTTAATATTTAATTTAATATAATTCTGCTGAATGTCTTCTCTAGAAAATATTGAAAGGAAAACTTGAGCTAAAGGAGATGAAACATGAGCCTTCATAAATACTTATCTCTAGAGAGCTAGATCGCTTAACTCTCTTTGCCCTTTGAAGAATGTGTACAGATGTTGACCTTTTGATGGGAAAGACAGTGATAACTTGTTAACTAAAATGTCAATCATTTGTCTTAATCAAAAAGTATTATTAAGAGGCATTAGTATTATTTTGGCATACCTGCTGTAGATGTACAACAAATACAAGAATATGTGTGATACAAAATGCTACATCAATTTTTAATAGAGTATTATTAACCAGAGTTACGGAAATTATATATTCATGGTAATGCGACCACTCTTTGTCAGATAGCAAATTTATTCCAGTGACTTTGTGAAACATTTTATATAACTATTGAACTCTTATACTGTAGCATAGAAGATCCCATTATTCTCATTTTTAATATGAGAGAAGGAGGCTCAGAGAGTTAATAAAGCTCTCTCCAGGACACATACCTGGTAGAGGCATTGGACTGAACCTATTCCAGGCTCCAAAGCCTGTATTTCTCTCCTAATCATATCAATCTCTTTACCTGTAGAAACTTCAATTTTAAGAACATTATTTTGTACTTATTCAATATAACTTTTAAAAATTTAACATGTTAGTAAGTTCTAGCTTAATCTGTCACTTTAAGGAAGCAAACAGTGGTTGGTTACAAATGGCTTAGGATGTTATAGCTCAATTTCCTTCATTAGTCCACTTTGAGACCCCCTCATTTAAAATCTAAGGTGAATGAAGCTGAATGAATCACTCTTATTTCTTATTTCAGAGACAGGTTATTCAGATTCTTTAAAATGACTCTATAGTAACCTTATATAACCTTTTCCTGTCACTTTATACTGACTAGCAGCCTTTTTTTTTTTGAGCTACTTATTGAAATCCTAATGTTGTATAGTATATTTCTGAGACATACATCCTTAGATTTAAGTAAGCAGTTCGAACTCAGGGCAAATAAGTTAACTGAAAGTTCTAACCAAAAGATCAGATTTATATTGAAAGTTCCTAGATAACTTCTGTTGGAGAAATGGATTTACTTTACTTCAGCCTTTCATCTTTATTCTTTTTTTCTAAGTGGCCATCTAAAACCACAGTGTGTGGAACAAGCTATAGTATACTATAGTACAGTACATGGAATAAAAAAATACAATGACCTAAAGTTACTGCTGAAGTACCTTTGTGAGGTTAATAAATCTTTATTAATAAGACATTCGTTTTTGGAAACATAGAAAATGATAATTCTCTCATTTGTCACTAAAAGCACAAATGAAGGTAATGGAACTAGTTGTATGGAATAGATCACAGAATAAAAATATAGTGGATGAGAAGGAAAACATAATAGTAAGGCACTTATTCTGACACCCACAATGTGCCCCTCTGAGAACTTCAGGACCCTTCCATTTGAGAACCAAGGAGCTCAGGAACCACAGCCAGCCATGTTATGGCTGGACATTTGAGTTGAATTCACATTATTGCAGCCGCAGCTTCATGCGGCTTTGCCGTCCTTCATGTCTGCTTAGCATTTCTAAAAAACTGCTGAGAGTGTGGAATGTTGAGGTGTCCAGGAGTTTGTTATGGCCTGTGTTAGTAGCTTCTCGCTTTTCCTCCCCACAGCATCCGGCTTTGTTGAGAGGGAGGGAAGCACTGATTTTTGATGCTGCACTGTCCACCCTGATGAAGCCCACCTCACCTTCCCCTCCTTTTCCTAAAAGCAAGGTCAAGAAAGCACCACTTCTCAAACTGTTGACAAAAATACAATACTTGTCATTAACTTTGTATGAACTCCTACTTACCTAGTTTTGATGAAGCGACATGTAATTATTTACTCAAATCATGTGCAACAAGTACCTTCTATCTTCAGATTCATAGCGTAGTTTGAGAAATTTCCTATTAACCAGTAGGGACAGCAGAAAGTGAATGCTGAGAACGCTTTCTGAAAGTTTAAAATATTTAAAATACACTGAGACATGCTATAAAATAAAAACCCATTAAAGTATAAAAAATTAAGTTTGTGCCCAGTCATACACCATTGAAATCACAGAAATTGAAAATCAGAAAAACCGAGCATCTTCTTACGGTTTTGCTGTTCATATTACTGTTGTGGGAAAGCATAGTTATATTTGGTCTATATGGTGTATGCTTTGTTTTTTACATTTTGGCTCTAAAATTCCTGCCAGCACATATCAATACTTTCTTAGAACACTGTTTTATTTATTTATTAGCTATAGCCAATTGAAACTTTGAATACTTTCCATAAATTTTAGTTGATCCAATTTTCATGAGGTAAAACATTTATGGCTCATAACTTGTTCTTTTAACAAACTTGTTTGTTTATCAACATGTGTATGTATATATACACACCCACTGAAAATGGCAACATCCATATTAAGACATGCTTGTGAGTGTATGAATATCTGTCTTCATGTAGGTGGGTTTGTGTCTGTGAATATGTCAGTACATATTTATTACTTTGGGTAAATGATGCTATACAAAGCTTTTTTGTGTGTGTGTGGAGTTAGAACAACCAGGGGGAAATAATGAGATGGCCCAAGAGGATTTAGGACCCAAGGGAATTGAGGACACTGTGTATGAGATTGATTCAGTAAGAACCAGAGGAAGCACTGAAAGCAGGCCTGTGGGGAGAAGGCACTGATTAGGATAGCCTCCACCATACTGCTCTGTCTGCTCCACCTCCCAGCCCTGGGGTTGATTGCTTAGCGTGTTCTGCTGTCATTTTTGAGTATCCTTGACACTTGAATATATTATCTCAAGTAAGCTTTCTAATGATCATTTTAAGTTATTAGATTTGTGATTATGTGATTTTGTGCAGTAAGATCTACTCTCACTATTGCTAGCCCAAACCTGTGAAAGTTCAGGCATTGATGTCCAACCCCTTTATTCCACAAGGACTGAAAGGAGATCCTGAGAGGGAAGGTGGTTGGGGGAGCAGATCCTGAGGCCTCTCCTGACAAATGAGCTCCCATTCCCTCAAACTATTGAGCACTAAATTAGTGACTGTGTGAGGCTTCTGTATGTGTGTTGCTTTCAGTGCACTTGAATATATGTGGATGTCCCTGGTATTGGTACTTCTAAAATACTATTGGAAATTTCAAAAGGGGTAAAAAGTGTTTAAATGACTTGTGAAATTTGTAAAGAGATTTTATAGAATTGAGTTTCTAGTGTTATTTAAAATTCCATCCATTATTTACTGTACTATGTGCTGAAAAGACCAATCTGGATGGTCCAAATGAGGAAATATAAATCACTTACATTTCCTATTTGAAAGCATGGAGTTAGAAAGTGCTATTCAAGCTACAGAATTATAATGGGTATTAATATGAAAATTGGAATTTTAATGTTTATTATTTTTACAATGTAATTAATGGATAAAGGTATTTTGTTGATTTTGTAGTTGATGGTGATGGACTGTTACTAAAGTATAATCATATATTTATTTTTAAGGTTGGTTTAACCTAGACCTGTGGTTCGCAAATCGTGGTCCTTGGATCAGCATCACTGTCATCCATGAACTGGATGGAAATGCAGATGCATGGATGCATGTTTCCTACACAGGAAACAACTTGGAATGAGGAGCTTGGATTTTGTCTCAATGTTATTTTGTAGAGACCTTATTCCTTATATCTAAAAAAGAAGTTACAATAACTAAGATTGTAGAACAAATAAGATCAAAGTTTTAAAAATGACTTTTGTGAGATTATATAGTTTTATTATATTCAAAGTTGTTATTAGAAGTTTCAGTGATTAATTTTAATAACTGTTGCATGCTATTAGTTTAGAATAAGCTGTTGGGATATTTTGGTTTATTGACTGAATTAAATAATGGTGCTGAAATGAGCTTTTTATACACAAAATAAAATTAAACTTTATTGAGCAATCTACTGAATTTTGTTAGAGGGTAGGTTCCCAAATACATGTTTAGTTTGCTTAGCTGGAAGGCATAAAGACTAATTAGTCATTCCATATAACCTGCTCATTAACTATTCCCAAGGGAAAATTGAAAATCAGCCACTATGGTTTATTTTTTAATAGAAATTTAAAAGAAGAACATTGATTTATTGCTTAAAATGTCCGATAAAGGTTGAATCCAACTTTAGCAGATCTGTGCAAATTTTTTTCTTTGTTTTGATGTTTCAGCCTGCAGATGTTAGCTGTTTTTGTGAGGAAATAATGGTGTTAGCTATGAGTTTTCTTGGAGAGAAAGAGCTTAAAAGCTTTGGAGTGCTGGACTCGTAGTCTGCACAGCCAGATGAACAGGGATGGAATGTTAGGTGAAGCCCATGGGGAGTCATTCCACAGCAGCATCTGGGAGGAAACAATAAGTGACTGGCGGGTGTACTTTGCAGGCAAATGATTAAGAGGCGATTAAGTGAAGGTGTTAGGATGTGAAGGAGGGAAGGAAGTACTGAAGGTGTATATATTATATGGAACGGACAGATTATGGAAAAGACTTAACAGAATGAACTGTAGATCACAGCTGAACTTATACAAAGCTGGACTTGGAATTTGGACAGCACAGCTTATGGGTATCACATGAAATAGGATGTGAGATTCACATAGTACAGAACATACTGTGACATTTTTTTTTTTGAACAGTAAAGGACAGAGATGATGTCTATTTTTCAGAGCCACTGGAGGTCATTTCTTAGAGTTAGAAAGACATCTTGTTATTACACCTTTATGGTCTTACTCTGATTATATTGGCCCTACTTTAAAGTCCTAAGAAAGCTCTGAGCTCTGGAAATATAAATCCATGCTTTGATCAAGTGAGTAGTTTTACTTCACTGTTTGATACTAACTCATTCATAATACATAAAGACAATGTCACTTTAAATTGCTTTGCATCATCATATCTTCCTGTCCATTTCTTTTACCTACTAACAGTTCCCCATTCTCAATTGTGAATGAATGAATGAATGAATGAGTGAATGAATGAATAAAACCCTGTTTGTGTTAGATGTTATGGGATGAAAACTAGTTTATTTTTTCCCCAAAGGCTCACCCTTTGTTTAAGGTTTACCCTTAAAAACAAAATCTGGTTTCTTCTCAATATAATTTTTTCCTCTTGATGCCAGATACTTGAACACCTGGCAAAGTAAGAAATCAGAGGGGAAGATTATGGAAGCTAATGCCCTACTCTAATCCCACTCATCCTTTCCAGCAATTACTTAAAGGTTTTTTCATCTTAATGAATGGACATTCTGCAAATACGAGACTGAATCTCAACTCAAGGCTCAAAATCTAACAATTGGATTTTATTAGCCAATATACTTAAATACTATAACACACAACTTCACCTTTTTATTACCTAAAATAATCACAGATGATTTCTTGCTCAAGTCTAGTGTTGATGATTTAGTCATTCAGGGACCATATGCCCATTTAGAGACCCAGATTCCTCCTCCTTGTAACCCTGCCTTCCTATAGGTTCTTTCCATTTAGCTGAATGATGGGAAAAGAGAATACAGGAAAGACACATGTACTTCTTACCACTTTGCTCCAGAAATGACGTGCTTTGGCTTGACTCCATTGTCCAGGCCTCCCCGGAATTGTCAGACTTAGATGTGACAGTGGCAGAGATGTGCTCATTTCAGTCTCTACTGTATAGACTTAACCTTCCTGCCACGTCTCTAGGCAGTCTCTTTTTCTGGATTATAAGAAAATGTGAAATACTTGGACACATTCAAGGGCAGACTGACTGGGCAAACTAAGCAGAGGGCTGTGTATGTAGTATTTGCTCCACCATACAACTTTGGAACAAAAAGTCCCATTTAATTCCATTTAAATATCTCTCTGGCCTTTTCTTCTTTCCAGTCTTGGTGCATCTCTGCTTTTTAGACTGGCATTCCCTTAGTATGATCATTTCATCAAATGTCTCTGAGAACTCAAAAACTAAGGAATTCCAGATTGCTAAAATGGGTCTCAGGGTTGGTTCCCCTGGTAGGTGAAAGCTATGGGAATGCCTACCTGCCCAAAGCTTGTTCTGTGATACCCCTGGGTAAAGATGGCACTTGGATTAACCAAGACCATAGTCTGGTAGATTAAGGGCAAGATGAAGCAAATGTCGATGAGATTTGAGAAAGAGCAGCAATTTGTATATTTCTGAAGCTGGTAAACCCATTTAAAGATAGAGAGAGTCAAGAAGCAGCTTGAGGGGAGCAGGGTTAAAAATATAGAGACTGGAAAATGCTCGGGCTCTAGGGTGGTCCACATACTGAGACTGAGGGGTTCTGAGAGGGGTGGCTTTGCTTATTTGGGACCATTCTTGGTCACCATACTCACATGATGGAACTGTGGCAGTTAACATGCAGGACAGAGAAAGCTCTGTATTCTTGTACAGATAGAAGGCATGTATATTGTAATTAAGTATGTATTGATTCAAAGTACATTTATATAGGAAATTTAAGTGAGGTGATCATATAATTTGTAGTCCAAATGAGGTGTGTTCTAAGAGTGAAAGGAGGTAGTATTAATTACCCTGGGACAACAGGGATAAACCAGGACCACCTCAAACAAAAAGGGTTGTGTGGCCACCATGCTTTTAAGACAATGATATTGCATTCATCTATCAATAACCCTTGATAGATGACCCAAATACCCAAAATATTTAATAGCCCTCACTTTAAGAAAATGTCATTCCCATACTCAGTCTACCATTTCAATTAGTGCCTGTGTTAAATAAAAATGGACAAAAACACTAATCATTGTAGGCAAATTGCCCATTAATTCTCTATGCTTAAGGCTAAATATTTTTAGTCCTTGTTACTTCTGTCACCCTTGCTATAAGCTGCTACTTTAATCACTTTGTAGGCCTTTTCTAAGTTCTTTGTCTTCTTAAATAGAGCCTGAAGCAGGACTGTGTTCTCTAGTTAGGTTCCAACCAAATCCTGAATAAGGCAGGAGTAGTACTTTAGAATGACCCTGCAGGTTAAACTGTTATTGAAGTATCCTGTCGTTCACTTGTTCAGCTTGAACATAGGAGGTTGTGGAGTGAATTAGGCACAGCCTTCAAGTATATGAAGCACTTTTAAGTACAGTATGAGTACTAGCTGTACTTTGCACCACAATTTGTTGAGTAACCTAGTACTCCCTAGTATGTGGATAACATTTAAATGTCTAGGTTTTTGACTTACAGGAAATGAACAAATACACACATGATGTGATTTAAGAAGGGTCAGAAATTCTGTGGCCCCAGACCACCCCTTGCCAGCCTGCTCACATTCCCAGCATTAGAGACATCTCTGGGGTTCAAAATATAGCACCTCTAAAATGAAATCGGCCACCTGGAAAGGAACACATAATAAAGCCAGTAGCAACCTTATCAGTGAGGTTAGAGCCCTAAGGAAACATATCGCGTTTAATTAGAGCTGAGGCTGGGAGAGGTCCTTGCATTAGAGGCAGAGCCAGGTAAGGAGGAGTCAGTGAGAGAGAAGCAGAGCTGGGCAGCTAAGGGCAAGTGCTGTGGGGAGTGCACAGGCATGGCCAGGCAACCTGAAATGTAGTTTCTGCTGGGCTGGCCTGAGGTCAGCTGTCACAGGCGGCCAGACAGAAGGAGCAAGCGTGCTGGCTCAGCAGCTCATAACCTACTTTAAAGCTTAGTAACTGGAAAAGAAATAAATCTTGGTGTAAGCCTATTTAGTATAAATTAGTATCTGCAGGTGAGGTCTTACTTAGGGGATTGGGAGCAAAGCAGAGAGAACCAATATTGGTATCATTAGGGTGATTGAATTTAACTTTATGAAGTGTGAGACAGCTTCCTGTTGGAAAATATTTAGTAGCATTTTGGAGGAAGGTAGGAAAGAGTTTAATAGAGAAGCAGATTTTGCATACATTTACCAATTTATTTTCCTTTTCGTTAAATTTGGGACTGTTTTCTTCTTGTAAGTATTCTGACTCTTTGTGTTTTACATTGTCAAACTTCCAGGGAAAACAAAGACATAAGGTTGTCATCTGTCCTGCTCAGCCCAGGGGTCAGAGGCTGACTTTGTCAGGGTGAAATGTTACTGTACTCTCAGGTCTCCTCTTGCCCTGTCTACGCATATCCTTCTAATGCAAGCCACCATCATCTGTCATCTGGATTATAGCCACCACCTCCTAACTTCTGGCCTCCTTGGGTCTATTCTCAATACAGCAGCCAGTGTGAATGGGGTAAAATGCACATCAGACCATGTCATTCCTCTCTATGTCATTCTGCTCTAGTGACCCTCCATCTGCATAGGAACAAGTGTTTACCTGGGCTATCTCTAAACCTCTGGTCCCTTATCTTTTTATTTTACTCATTGCCTTTCTCTCTTTAACACTGGCTTTCTGGCCCTCCCTAGAACAGTTAACACACACAGCACATTTTCCCTGGTCAATCAAGGAAAATTGCACAGGCAGTTAGAAAGTTCTTCCCCAAGATCCCGCTACCTCTGCACCTATCCACGACTCCCATTCTGTTCTTTTCTCAAGTCACACTTTCTTGTGTAACATTTCAGCATGTCCCTTCTTCCCCCAATTCCCCTTTTACTCCCATTCTTGATTTCTTTTTCTTCATAATACTTATCAGTGATTTGTAAGCTCTGTGAAGATAGGGCCTTTTGTCTGTTCCATTCACTGCTGCGTGCAAGGTCTCATCAAATGAATGCATAATAGAAAGCTTAGCTTATTAATTATGACAGAAATCCAGGGGCCCTTAAAAGTTGATGCTGATGACAATTATCACAGCCCTTCCCCTCCCAGTTTAGGGAATTCCCCAGTTCCAGACCACTGGTAGATATTTGGACCCACGTGGTCAAGACTCTTAATATAGTATCTTGATATATTGTAGCCACTAGTACCAGTGGGAAATGTGTGTTCTACCCAGTCCTGACCACGAGAATCTTTATAACAGAACCATATGCACTCCTGTAGACCACAGGGCATTCTGTCCAGGTGTTTGGCCAACCTTGCTTTTGTTGAAACTTCCTCATCACAACACAACTCTCATTCCAAGTATTTTTGAAGGCTTTCCTTGGGCAATCTGTGTGCAAATATGAATCTAATAGTCTTCCTCAGAGTTTCAGGAAACATTACATATAGCGAATTTTGTAAATTTTTTAAACTATAATGTGAGTGTGAACATCTTCCATTATTTGGCTAACTTCTGTAAACTCTGATCGGATGAATCATATTCTTATTTATTCCCATAAGTATTTACTGAGCATGTCCTATATGCAAGGCTGTGTTCTAAGGGCTGGAATACAGAAATGAACTTAAAAACAGCCTATTCCTGCCAAGGGCCCTTTGTCTAATGGGAAGAGACAGACAATAGACAATAAACAGGCACACACACAACATGCAAGGTGGTGATGAGTGCTAGAATCAAGATAAAGATTAAGGGACAGGAGTCTTGTTGTCGTTCTTGACTTTTAAATATTATGTAGGCTTTTTAGAGAACAGAGATCTAAAGGAAGTGAGGCAGAGAGAAACATGGAGGAGGAACAGTCCAGTAGGGGGAAGTGCCGAGTGCCCAGGTGGTCACTGAACAGCAAGGGCTCCAGTGTGGCTGGGACAGAAGTGAAGGAGGAGTGGGAGAGGAGCTCAGAAACGTGGTAAGGTATAATATCATGAAGGATTTCAAACAGCAAGGTAAAAGCACCGAGATAAAAACTTCAAACTTTGGTTTTTCTCTAAGGAAAATGGGAGACCATTGAACCAGATGAATTATATAATTGGATTTGTGTTTAAAATTATTAGTAAGGTTGTTTCCCTGGAGAGTAGGTGGCAGAAGTAGAAGCAGAGAGACCATCTATAATGCTGTCACAGTAATCGAGGTGAGCAATAATTGTTTTGAAAATAATTGTGTTGCTTACAGTTTTTTATGCCACATGTGAGTGAAATCGTATGGTTCTTGACTTTTGCTGTCTGACTTATTTTGCTTAGCATAATATTTCAAGGTCCATTCATGTTGTTGCAAATGGTAGTATTTCATCTTACAGTTGAATAGTATTCCATCTATACACCACAGATTCTTTACCCAGTCTTCTGTCAAAAGACACTGGTTGTGTCCATGTCTGGGCCACTGTAAATAATACTGCAGTGTACAGAGGAGTACATATATCTTTGTGAATAAATGCTTTCAAATTGTGGGGGTAGATACCCAGAAGAGGGGTTGTTGGATTATATGGTAACTGTACTCTTAAGTTTTTGAGGAACCTCCATACCATTTTCCATAGCGGTTGCACCAGTTTACATTCCCACCAGCAGTGAACAAGGGATCATTTTTCTCCACTACCTCTCCAAGGAAAACAAAAACTTACAGGCACAGACAACAGTATGGTGGTTACCAAAGGGAGAGGGAGTAGGGGGAGTAGTAAAGAGGAGAGGGGTGAAATATATGGTGACAAAAGAAGACTTGATTTTGGGTGGTGGGCATACAATGCAATATATAGGTGATATATCATAGAATTCTGTACTTGAAACCTGTATAATTTTATTAACCAATGTCACCCCAATAAAGCTAATTAAAAAATAAAATAGAGGATGGTTTGTCAATTGACCTGATATAGGATATAAGAAGAAGGAAAGAGTCAAGGATGAGGCCATATGTAGACATCAGCAGTTACTTAGTCTGTTGGGGCTGCTATAATAGAACACCATCAGTTGGGTGGCTTATAAACACATAAATGTATGTCTCACTTTTCTGGAGGCTGGAAAGTCCAAATCAGGGTGCTGGCTGATTCAGTGTCAGGTTGAAACCTGCTTTCTAGTTCATAGATAGTTGTCTTTTCACTGTGTCCCCACATGGTGGAAGTGGAGAGAGTCCTAGAGTCCCTTTGTAAGAATGCTGATCCCATTCTGGAGGACTCTACTCATGACCTAATCACCTCCCTAAGGCCCTACCTAATACTGTCACATTGAGGAGCAGGTTTCAACATATGGATGTGGTTGGTAGGGTCACAGCCTTTCAGTCTGTAGCAGCAGTATAAAAGAAAAAAAAACCAACATGTCATTTATGGAGCTGGGAAGCCTGCAGGAGGACAGGTTGTAGAGGAATGAACTAAGTCAGTTTTACACAGAGCCACTCATCCCTGGGTAAGGAGGACCCGTGAGTGAAGGGGCCCTGTGCATGGGCATCAATTTTCAAAATTGTATAAGCCACTTTCCAGTGCTTTGATTATTCTCAGTATATTTCATTGCTCTTATATTTTTAATGTCCCAAATGGTGTGGTTTCTGAAAATTCTGATAGATTTGAGGTCAATAAGCTTTTTCATTCCATTACCTGTACCAGCAATTAGAATCATCAGTGTACTTCAAGACTGATGACAAAATGAGTAACTGAGTTACTTTAAGGTATGGTGAAGCCTCTCGTCCCTTTCCTCAAGGGTGTGAGTCTACTTAAATTATATGGTATGTTGTGACTGTCTAACCTGTCATCCACCAGCTCTGCGTTTCACAAGATCTACACCCCAAACTACCCTTTGAACTTGGTAGGAAGCTCCCTGGGGCAAAAGCTTGGGAAGAGGATATCGAGCTTTTTGGATACTGTTGTCTCTGAGCATGTGATACCAATCAGAATTATTAATGCATTTAATTTGCCTTTCAAATTCATATTTTTTCCATAAAAACGTTTCCCATAAGTAAATAGCTGTGACTCCTGTGTTCATTTATGGCATTATTCAGCCAAGTTTTGAATATGAGCTCTTATTTACCCTCATGATGAAGTGAGTGCCCCTCTGTTGCCTCTCAGAAGTTCAAACTGAGGTTGACATTGCCAAGTGGAACAGGATGGGTGGAGCTGGTGGTGTCAGCACTGGAGGTGGATAAAATTGTTGGCAGGCTTCAGAATGGGATAATGTCTCCAAAGTGTTTTGAGCTCCTTACTGAAAGACCTTGAATAATTTCCATGTATTATTTTGATTGTGGCAAGAACTGTGTAAGGTAATCTGCTCCGCTATCAACAATGACTCCTTTCATTGCACATTTTAAACAAGTAGGTGTGTTTTTAAATGATAAATGGAATCATTTAAGCTATGCTTCTTTCAAAGTATTATCAAAAAACTTTTCATGTTCAGTTTACCCTTAAGAAAGGCAAACAATAAACATTAAGTATTAACTCTTCACAAAGCAGTGTGCTAAGTGCTTCATATTCACAGTCTCATTTCATCTTTACAACAAACTATGGGCCAAGTGACATTTGGATTACAGGAGAGAGGAATTTCCACTTCAAAAAAAAAAGGAGAATGAGAAGGAGTAATTAAATGTTCTCAGGGTTGTGCTATAGTACATGGTAGAGCCAGGCTTATGTCTCCAGAGTTTTATACTACTACACTGAATGGCTTACTACACCATCATTTCAAGAGACAGTAATCTCTTTCACTAGTCTCTGTAAAGACTGCTGTTTGCTTCAATAGTAGTATAGAAACAAAGCTGCTAGAATAACTTGATGCTATATTTTAGGAATGTTTTAACTAAAGTAATTCTTCTAACATTGAATCCACACCAAAATAGACTTTGACCATGTTCTACCATAGGTGTCCAATCAGAATTAAGTAAATAAATGAATAACAAAATGATCACCTATTCCTCTTACTTGTTTAATCGCTGTTGTGTATGTCAGTGTTATTCTTGGTTTTGTCACGTCTTTATAGTTTTTATGATCTTCATTGTGTAGAGCAGTAAACAAGGTACATAGTGGTAAGAACACTTCACTGTACCAGGGATGGCAAATAGGCTTTTTATCCTGCTTACCATGTTCAATTATTGATAATAGTGGACCCCTGGAGCTAGATAATAGTGTGTATCTGGATAATGGTATCTACCTGGTAGTATTTACCTGGATAGTACATGCTAGAGTAGATAGCTGTATGTGAAGGTTAGGGGAGACCATACCTGGACTTATTGTGAAGGACTGTCATGTTTGATTACTGTCGTCTACCCTGAGTCAGAAATGGTGGGGTGGTGGTTTTCATGCCTGGCATTATCAGCCAATACAGTGTCCTACAGAGATAGGTTTAATATGGTATTTATCAGGCTATTGATACTTTGAATTTTGTTCTGGGTATTCAGCAATCATTTTGATTTTGCATGAATTCTATAATTTCCTAAAGCACATAAAGTAAGTATCCTTTCATACTGTTAGAACTTGAACTGTTCATTGATGTAATGGATCAATGTGCTATTCTGCTGGCTATATAGATAGTTCAGATTCTTTGAAATACATTATTAGAGATAGTAGAATTGATATGGTCCTGTGAAAATTCTGTAAACATTTTATGTTGTCTGCCCCAAACAGATGAAAATTATGTATGTTCTCTTTTCCATGAGGTAGAGAAAAGAATGCATTCTCCTGAGCAAAGAGAGTGTGTGTGTGTGTGTGTGTGTGTGTGTGACCAGAAAAAACCCTGGAACTATTTTCTGGCAGGGGGCCCCTTATAGTACAGGCTCCCCCAGGAGGTGAGTGTTCTGGGAACCCATCTGTGGCAGTGTACCAGCTGGCATTGTGGTGAGAGGCTGCATTTGGCTTCAGTACATTTTTTTGAAGACCCTTTCAATGTGTTTGCCCATTTCATGACAGGTGATTTACAAGTGCACCTGCTCACACTACGCTGAGTGTTCAGCAATTTTTGACCAAAAATGGCATGACCCCCAAGCCCTACCCTCCCTATTCACCCTAAATTGAACCAAGTGAGTTTTTGTTTTCTGGATGAAAAAAGTCGTCAAAAGGAAACATTTTGCCAGTGTGGGAGAGGTGAAAGAAAAAACAGCAAAAGCGGTAAAAGGCATCAAAATCGACAAGTTCAAAAACTGTTTTGAACAGCAGAAAAAATGTTTCAGTAGTTGTATTGCATCAAATGGAGAGTAGTTTGAAGGTGGCTGAAGTTTGAACAATTAATAAATATACATTTTTATATTGTAAATAAGATTTTTTGGGAGGTCCCCCCTCATGTATATATGTGTGTATATATATGTTTGTGCACATATATATATATATGTATATGTGTGTGCGTGTTTATATAGAGAGACAGAGAGAGAGACGGAGAAAAAGAGAGAGAGATCTCTATATAGATACACACACATCCCGGAGGCAGTGTGGATTAGTTTTTTGCCAAGTTACCACAACTAGCACAAAAGCACAAAAACTGCAGTTGGAATTGAGGTTATGGTAGTGCAATGTCAACCTTCAAAATTTTAACATCTTCCTGGTTTTACTGATTAAAGTATGGTTCTCAGGGAATAGAAAAGTAGTTGCCAGGGGCTAGAGGATGGAAGAAATAGGAAGAGATTGGTAAGTGTACACACTTTGAGTTAAAAGATAAATAAGGTCTGAGGATCTGGTGTATCATATATAACATGGTGATTACAGTTGGTAACACTGTATGAGGTCTGTCCAGAAAGTATCCAGCCATGTACTATAAAAAAGAGACATTTCTTGAAGAAGATACAAGATACAAGAAACATTGTACATAGGACAATGACACTGCAGTCTCCTTCAAAGTGGGCACATTGGAACCTCACACTGTTCTAATCACCATCAGCTGTCCTGTTGTATTTTCCTGAATCTCATCAATGGTCTGAAATCTCTTCCTTTTCAAAGATGATTTTAGTTTTGGGAAAAGCCAGAAGTTGCAGGGTGCCAAATCTGAGCTGTAGTAGGACCGAGGCACCTGGGTGATTTGATATTTTGCCAAATAACTTTGCATAAGACGTGATGCATGAGTAGGTACATTGTGGTGATGAAGCTGCCAATTACCGGTTGCCTATAGTTGTGGCCTTCTGAATCATCAGAATAGTTTCCAAGGAAGAATGTTCAAGCTTAATGCAAAATCTGATGCAGGTTCCTTGCTGTACTTGCTCAGTCATTTTGAATGTGACCGCCACACAGTACACATGCTCAGTCAATGGCATCTACCACCCCCACTGACTAGTGCAGTGAAGTTGTCATTGTTCATGCATGTGTATTCCAGTCCCCTCTCCTTGGCTGCCAGGTTACATCCATGTCATGCAAACCTTTCCCTTTATATTAACAATGTAAAGGGAACTTATATTGTTCCCTTAGCTGGACTTTTCCTGGACAGACCTCATATCATATAATTGAAATTTGCTAAGAGGGTAGAACTTAATTAGATATTCTTTCCAAGAGAAGGGTAAATATGTGAGGTGATGAATGTGCTAACTGGATGGCAGAGCCCTTTCACAATGTGTCAAATGATCACAATGTATACTTTAAGTATCTTACAATTTTATTTGTTAAACTTCAATAAAGCTGAAAATAAGGTAGGTGTATGATGAGGCCATCACCCCTACATCTCTTCAGGGGTGTCTGACCCATGGCCCATAGGCTGCCTGAGGACCAGGATGTATGTGAATACAGATAGCCCAACACAAAATTGTAAATTTACTTCACACATTATGAGATTTTTTTTGTTTTCTTTAGTGTTTGTGTATTTGTACTCTTCTTCCAGTGTGGCCAGAGATGGCAAAAGGTTGGACACCTCTGCTTTAGATATTCAAGAATGATAATCTCTGCCATTTGTCCCACTTCTCCCAGGTAATTTTCTTTTTCCTTTTTTTCCTTCTCTCTCTCTCCCTCCTTCCTTCCCCACATTCCTCCCTCCCTCCCTCCCTCCCTTTCTTGTTCGACTGTCTTGGCTGAACAGGAGGAATAAACAGTTCCAGAAGCTTCCACTTGCTCTTCTCTGCTATGATAGCTCTTATATCATAGGTCAAGGGAAAAAATGTGCTACAGAGGCTGTTCCAACTACCACATATGTCTATTCCAATTACATTCAGATACTAGGACATGACTGTGGAGAAAGAGAGGCACAGGCCTCCATTTATGTGCCCCCTCCCCACATTCACCATTCCGACAGTGGGGTAGAAAATGATACTTTGGGTCTCCAAGTATCAATGGTAACTTGAACCTTGTGTCCACGAGCCTGAAATGTTTCATAGTCCCCTTTGCCCCGTGCAGTGCACATCCACCCAAATAAATGGCTGCAGATTCCTTTGGGGAAACATTAATGAATTACTCTATATGGTTGTCAAAGTAGTACAGGATCTTCCCTATACAAATCTGGCTTTTTCTTGAGGCAGTTGGTTTTTGTTCTGTAAACCAGGCAAAGAAATTTTTATTGAGGCAGCTGATCTCAACTAACTGGTTAACTACATTCCAGCTTTATTTCAATTGTATAAATCAGGGGACCTGAACCTCAACACTGTGGACATGTTGGGTTGGTATTTCTTGGTGGAGGCCTGTCAGGTAGCAGTATTCTTGGTCTCTGTCCGTGAGGGCGTACTAGTGCTCACTGTAACAACCAAAAGTGTCTCCAGACATGGCCAAATGTCCCCTGCTGGGAAAAATACCCTGACTGAGAACTGGTGAGCCTTCTAACAATTGCTGCAGATTATCAAAGAGTATTAATATTTCACATTTTTCCAGGAATGAGAACTAACTCAAAAATAACCAGCAAGTAATCTTGCTTCAAAATCCTATTTTAGAGACCTTTCTCAGCTCACTTCTGGTACCAATTTACTTAGGTCTGGTTCCCAGAAAACAGATTTTCAGATAAAGATTTGTGTGTAGGAAGTTGCTGCTGTTGATTTCACGCTTGCGGGTAAGTGAGGAAAGTGGGTAGGGCTAGGCAGAAGGGTAGCTGGAACTATGATATAGTCTCACCAAAAGCCCCACGCAATCCCACAGGGCTGCCTGGAGCAGGCATGGCCTTTTGGAGTTGTACTACCAAAGGGGTTGGGCTTTTATGTTCCTGCATCAACCACTCATTGAGTGGCCACAGGGCAGGGACAGGACATTAGGTATGGTGGTTTTCTTTAGCCGAGGGCCATTCCTGAAAAAGGGCCCAGTGAAATACTATCAGCTTCCAAAGTCCAGTGTCTGGGAATGTTTCAATCCTGAAAGGGATAATGGAGCAGCACACCAAAACATCCACTATAGTCTGTTAGTAATAGACATCAAGATTTCTAAAGATACAGATTTAACCTAACTTGACTAGCATAGCATAGTGTTTCTATCCACCTCTTATTCTGCTTTCTTTAGGACACAACATTTCACCCCTAAAAAAATATCAGGAACTTATTATATGTCATGCAGTATAAAATATGATTAAATTAATAATTAGTTGTCTGTTCTAAGAATTTTTGGTATATGTCTATACCACACAAATGCTTAGTCAGGCATTTCAACTTATTTTTGCCAATCATAAAACATACTATATAGGGAAGTGTTTTGATAAAGGGACTTCAATAAGATCTGAAAAATTTTATTTAACGTTTTAATGGATTCTGTGGATGGCTGAGTAGTATCAATTGCATGTAAAAGTATTATAAAGCAGAAACCTCATATCTCTGATATGATTTCCCAACTTGCCATTGTTTACAACCAATACGGCATAACTAATGAGTCATGTAAACAATGTAATTGCTTTTTGTTCATGATGATAACAACTCAAATAAGTATTTAGAGCAATGAATTGTGGCTTTTTAGCTAAAATAGGAAGGCGAGCTTCCTCAGCAATGCCATGGCTACAGCACCGTGGGAGTGTGTACTCTAAAACTCTGACAAAATTATGTATTCAACCGTTTTCTTAAACTTTGTGGCTGTAAGGTCATGCTTCTTGTATAAAAGCTTAATATAGTTAGTTGGATTTTTCTATTTTTAAATCACTATTTTTGGAAATTTATTCTAAAAAATATTTTCCTGATGAAACTTGGTACATTAAATGACAGATCACATTTTACCCTGGGAGATTCAGCTTTTCCAAGTATGAATATATATTTTTCCATCAATTTGACTGCTTCTGTATTTGTAGAAGGCAAATCAATCTTGGTGGTTTCAAAAATATTATTAGTGAAGACATTGAGGAAAAAGAAAACTTTCCATACTTAAAATATTTCAAGTCAAATTTTTCTTTTGATTTTTTTAATTAACACTGATGCAGGATCTCATGCTCTATGAATGTATAGAAACTTTTTTTTTTTAATTCTTTTGCATTTATTTTAATGCTTTTATTGGATAGTTTATTGGATTTTTGCACTAAAAATTATTATTCTTGATTTCTTCTACTTAGTTGTGCTTCATCTCACTTTTGTTTCTATTATTTTGTTACCATCTATGTTTCATAAACTGTTCACAGAATCTATTTTAACATTTCTATTTTCAGTCCTCATATACTATTTTATTTACAATAAAATACAGTTACACCTGGGTATGAAAACGCTAATTAATGGATGACTGTTAAGTACATATGTATGCATTTATTCTTGAGGATACTTTTAGAAATGAAATTTATGTGGTACAGATGTTAAGGGCCTCATTTTTTTATTCTAATAAATTTAGATTTTATATTGTTGATCATTCTATTCCATTTCATTTATTACAGTGGATTCTCTAATATAATATTTTTATGCTTGTTTGTAACTCTTCCTTATTAATCTAAGTGTTCATAAAATTTACATATTCCCAGAAGGAATTAATATTTAATTATGCTGTATATTTGCACTAATATCCAGCACTATTTTTTCCATCAAATACCAAGAACCAGCATTCGTGTTCATACATATAGAGACAGGCCTGTTCACATTTTTAGAGCTTGTTTTTAATCTCTGTTAAAGCTTTTCCCAACTGCAGTTGGGCACAAAGTACTGCACGCATTTTACTTTTTCTTCTGGCTGGCCAGAAATTGTTGAAAAGTAAGTGCTTGCCTCTCTTTACCTTTTGATTTAGTAAATTAACATGTATTGTTCATAGAGCTTAAGATGACTTAATAGTACATTAACATTTTCTTTTTATTTGGTTGTAAATAAATTCTTAAACTGCCAGAGCTTGCCTGTGAATCAACCTTGGGACATGAATATTCTGAAAGAAAGGTTTCAAATATCAGCTTTGTTGGTTCAGCCCTTCATCCCAAAGGCACCCAGGGAGAGGACGTCTTTAGGTGGCTTCCAAGGACCAAGGTTCCTGTGGCTGTCTACTTCATTAGTGATAATGCTTTATGTGTTTTTGCCTGTGTTTGGTTAAAAGAGAAATTAATACCTAAGAAATAACAAACACAGAATGTGGAGAGTTTAACATTACCACAAAATGCACCATGTGCATATTTCAAAGGAGATGACAAAATGAGATTCTTTTGGAAAAGCTGACATCCAGTGCCCCCTTAAAAAGTCCAATTTAATTTCAAAGAAAATCACACCATTTCCTGATTCAAACTTCATCTGTGTAGTGGGAGCATTTGATTTGGCTATTGATAGCAGTTTTCCATGGGGATACTGGCTATGAAACAGGATATTTCAATATCCATACAGACTATTTACATATAAAATTACTCCTTAAGAAATGGAATGAAACATGTAACAGTCTGTCCAGAAATTTCTACTGTGGATAGTGTTATTTTCCTAGGGACAAAAGCAGTTCTTGTCGATTGAATAATAATGACTCCTATCTGTCACCATCAGGAAGGGCTGATTGTATGTATGGAAGCCAACCATTACACCCACTGCAAAAGTATTCGTGTGTATGTGCACATGTTATATAATATATAATATACCATGAATTACATAAACATGTAGATTTCAGAGAATCCCCATCAAATACACCTTCCATTTATTTTTATGTAAGATCGAAAAATGTGAGTAAAGCAGTTCATTTATGTTCTCCATGAAAGAATGGTTCATTATTATTTTTCAACCAAAGCTCCATATTTAGTGATGTATTTAATCTCATTGTAAAGGAAACTAGAATAGGAGCCTGGGAATTTAGTTGGGTAACCTTAGAAAGTCATTTAATCTCTCTTGCAGCTCTGCCTACCGCACAGGGTGGCTTCACAGATGAAATGTAGATAGAAAAGTGTTTGGAA
Source organism: Phyllostomus discolor (assembly GCF_004126475.2). Lineage (NCBI taxonomy): Eukaryota > Metazoa > Chordata > Mammalia > Chiroptera > Phyllostomidae > Phyllostomus > Phyllostomus discolor. Next base: position 126,618,277 of record NC_040906.2, on the reverse strand, counting down.
TAATAAAGCAACATATAAATGCAAGGTAATAGTGCTTTTGTCATTTCTCTGTGAAAGTGAACCATTAGAAATCTGATTCCAAATGTGAGCATACACTCAGTCATATAACATGGCTTTTTGAAACCCTCATTGTCTACAATACATCTTTTGTTTTTCACCAGTATCATACATGACCCACATTAAGCAGGATGTACTGAATTCAGTAACACGGGGCTTTTAATTCTATAAAAGTAAATTTAGACTGTAACCTGTTTAAGGATGATGTTGCTAGCTTCTGCAGACAATGTTTCTAAACTCAACTCCTAGAAACATACAAGTCATTTATAAATTCTCATATATTCAGAGTAAAAGAAACATAAGCTTGTGTGGGCAGGGTTTTTGTTTAGTTTATTTCCATATATTTAATAACTATAATAATGGTGGCTAATGTGTGATGGCTAAATGAAAGGTCAATATTACTTTTATCAATTTTAGATGTGAATTTTTTCATTTTTTTATTCATTAATTTAACAAACAGTGACTGCATGTGTCCATTCTGGTGATGGACAGAGTGATGGACAGTGATGGTATGTGTCCATTCTGATAATTCTTAAGGTTCATAATGAAAAATAGGGTACAGGCAGGCAAATAAATAATTACGGATATATTTTAAAATAGTTCTCTACAAAGTGTTAAGGTATCATATTAATTAAAGTACTTAATTCTGTCTGGGGAGGTCAAAAATGTTTTTTCATGAGTAGTCGTTAAATTGAATCTTAGGTAATGAATAAGTTTTGGTTGAGGACTATAATTGAATATTACTTGAGTGATAATAGTGTTGAGAAACAAGTGTTCGTGGATCTCTCATATTTCTGCATGTCTTATTAGTAAGGCACTGATTATCTTTCTTTGGAAACACCTTTTCAAGGCGTTTTTCTAGCCACCATCCTTGGAGGATAGAGATAGTGCCCCCTTCTGGAGGAAAGGGCAGTTGTGCTTACTGGCCATTATGAAATATTCAGGTCCCCCAAGCACAGGTCCTGTAATACTCAAGGAACAGGTGCAAGAAAATGTTGATGCTGTGGCTACTGCTGTTAAGGTGAGTAATAAGCCTTTTTATCTCTGATTCAGGAGTCACATATCTTGTGCCAGCATCCGCAAAACTCTGACAGGGTTATTTAGCATATAGAATAAAATCTCAGACTTTTACAGGTTTTGAGTTTTGTTGATGTAGATGAAGCTAAGGAAGACATGACTTTCTGAAAGAGGAAGAATGAGAAATTTTTCAGGTGCATGAAAGGGATTTGAGGAAAGTCCATCGGAATTAGTAACAAACATGTTGACCAAATCTTATAGTCAGTGGAGCAATAAATGGTCCTCTACTTTATTGCCTGTTAATGATGAGGAATTGGGACAATGGATGCAGTGTAGTTTCTGGGAAATAGGTTCAAAGCCCCTGTGGTACCCTAGTCACGCTAACTCTCCTCAGGGTAGGGGAACCTCCTTGGCAATCTGGCAGTCAACTTTGTGTCCACCCATTTTAACAACAAGTACAAAGATGATTCCTGTGTGGCTTGAAGAGTCTTCTCTCTTTCCATCAACAGTTATTGGGAATGTAGAAGGAAGAAACATGGCCAAAGTTATGGGAAGAAGCCAGGCGAATGAGTCATAAGAACTTCGGCTGGGTTGGGAGATGAAGGAATGGGGTATGCAATTCTCACTCAGGAGGAATAGCAATAACTGGACTTCTGACTGCTTACCTTGTCCTGTGGTCTGTCATGTCAAACTTAGATACCCTTGGAGATGTCAGCTTAAGGTCTGTAAGACGTTTTGTTTGTTTGTTTGTTTGTTTGTTTGTTTGCTCTGAGTCTTGGCTGCCATACAGGAGGAGCTTTGGCCCTCTTGGGGAGCCTTTACTGGGGTAGGCTAGCTCCTGTCAGCCACCGTAGATGAGTCATGGATTGATATGTGGGTCCTGTTGACCCAGGTTGTGTTGATAATCCTGGAAGACAACCCACTGGCAAATGAGAAAGGACCCAAAGAATTGTATATAAATTTTATAGTTAGCGTTATTATCTCGCAAAACTCTCTTAGCCATTATAGATTAACTGGATGAAGATGCAAATGTTGTTCTCATGATAATGAAGCATGTGCAAGTTAAGTCCCTGTCAGCCAGATGGAACAAACCCCATTATCCCAATGGAAAACAGTGCAGCTACAGATGCTAAGTCCAGGGGTTCCCAAGGTTAAAATAAATGGTGTCATTAATGATGATTATAATGTTCAGTATAGGAGTTTCTGTGGAACCGGAACGTTGCCAGTCCATTTGATTAAGCTGGTGAGCAGCTGCTGTGCCACCTGAAGTTGAAAATAAATGTGCCTTGCTCACTGATGTGCAGCTGATTTCTCCCTCTGTGTCACCGATCCCCAGTCTTCCTCATTCAACTATTTTAAGAAAAGTGACTTTTGGTTCCTCAAGATTATGCATCTGAGTATGCTGCAGAACTCTGGGGAGAGCAAGGATGCAGACTTCTATGGCTCTGCTGGGTAAAAGCATCAAAGTCGTCACTGTACTCAGACCTGCAGGAGTCCTGATTCAATTGCTGGGGTTTGGGCCGTGTTTGCAGTGGGAAAGGAGAGCCAAAGTAGCCTTCTGGGTGGGGCCTTTGAGGTCAATTCAGTATACTGTTTTTGCTTCCACAACTGAGTGTGTAGTAAAATTTAATGTGTGATGTGATTATAATTCTGTGTCTCACAAGTGCTAGAGGGAATCACCTTAATTAGGAAGAGCTACATGTGTGAAGTGAACATACCTTTGGTGGTCCCCAAATCCTTCTGACTGCTTTCAGCTACAAGTCTCTGTGACTGCAGATTTTGCAAACTGGAGCTTCTGACAAAGTCAGGCAGCTTCCATCTGGAAGGGCTGCTTGATGATGTGGACCCGCTGCTGCCCCGATACAGCCACCAGGTATCTTTTGAAAATCAGCTGTTAGCTTGCTTTTGAGCTCTTACTGAAACTGGACACCTGACTCACGGGGACCTTGTGATTCTCTGGTCTTTATTTCCATTGGGAGAGGGGGAATCAGTTTGGACTCAGTGATTAACAAGGTAAGACTATTTCAACAGGCCTCACGAATCAAATGGAAGTTTATACTCAAGAAAGTGGTCAGCCTGTCCCCAGTGCCATCTCAGCTTTACACACAAAAAGTAGCAGTTGCCCTCTCCTGGCCACTCCGATGGCAGAAACAAAGGTACTGGCTCAATGGGACCCCTCTATTCACAGTGCTTTCTGTAATGCTTGGGCCTGGTTGGATGATGTTTTGGTTACACTGAAACCTGATAATGTCCACTGGGCTGCTGTGGTTGTACAACCTCTGCAACAGCTGTGCAGAACTGACAGTGAATGTGATCACTCTACTCAGCAGAACTCCAGGCCATCCCCACATTGTGACTGACTCTTGGGTTGTAGTCAGAGGTCTATGTATCTGCCATTTGGAAAACTACAGATTGACAGATTAAAGACACCTGTGGGGGAGGGACTATGAATTGTAGCAAAACTGCTGATCAAATCATCTGAGGCCCATACTCTGATGAGGCCCCCTGGAGTCAAACTGCTGAATAAATCTCCGTCACCTGATGACCACCATTGCTGCTCTGGAAACTATAGTACTGATTGTGGCAATATAGCCAGTATTCGAAAATAGGCATAATGTAAGCCTAAGTATTTAGCTGTTTGGGTCCAGGACCATTGGGAGAAGGGAGCAAGGATGAAGTCTGTACTGAAGGTTGGCCTTATCTTGCTAGCCGGAGCTCTATTGAGCGTAGCCATAATAAAATGTTTTATGAGATAAATTGAACAGATTTGGTCCTAACCTTTGTTCATTAGAGTAATCAGAGGGGCCAACAGAGTGATTTACTATCAGAAAAATTTGCCACACACAGAGATGGTGTAAAAATGAGTAGCAGGTATTATTGGAAAATAATTCTCTGTGGCTGTCATAGATTTCTGTATGTATGGCAATAGAGGCTTGATTGCCTTTCCTCCAGACTTTCTTTTCAAGGATTTTTGTATGAGGAACAACTCTGAGTGACAGAAACATCCTTTTGGAACAGGGAGTAAGCATGCTTACAGCCTTGGCTAATAGAGATAGTGCCTGCCTTTGAATTAAAAGGCAAGGATGTTCATGGTCAAGTGTAATAAATATAATCTCTACCTCTGTTGCCAGGGGAAGAGATGCTTACTGTACATCACTTAAGGCTCAGGTTCTCTGTAGTGGGGTTCCTTTCCTGCAATGTGGCCAATTGCCTGTGCGAGCACCATATGCTCCACTTTGCTTCTCTCTGTAAGAGTTGGGGTTTGAGGAATCACCACAAGTAGTGATCCAATAACTACTACTATTTGTTGTGTGTAGTAAGTTTTTTCTCTTTGACCCAGGAGTCTGTGCCTTCTGCCAGCATCCATGGCAAGCTCACTTGTTAGCCTGCATGTAGAGTGAATCTGCAGAAACTTCACTCTTCACAGTTAGAAGCTATCAAAGATACACCTCTAATCTTAGTAGTCTGAAATAGTGGACATTTATTTTTGTCCATACAAAGTACAAAATAATTTCTTCTTCTTGGCATAAAATTCTTATTTAAGCAGTGATTCAGGGATGTAGGCTCGTTCAATTTTTTTTTGTTTTTATTAGCTTCCAAATTTGCTGCACTCACTTGCATCACGCTGGCCAAAGGGAAAAGAATGTGGAAGAATGTGCATGGGATATTTTCAGGGCCAGCCTTAAAAGCGGTGCATGTCACTCACCTTCATTTTCATTGTCTGGAGCTTGTTCAAACATTACTGTTGGGAGAGACAGGGTCCAGCCCTTTTCCACAAATAGATGGCTTTTCCAACCAACAGACATAAAGAGTGAGCGAGACGTGTCTTTACCATTGTTAAAATCAGAGGCTGCATGAAATAGAGTATGGTAGAAGGTAAAAGTCTAGTCATGAATCATCTTTTACCTTAGGTTGGTCTCTGAAGGAGACCGGAAAATACTGAAGGATTTTGATCTTGAAATAACAAGATTAAGGGAGAATACTTATGAAGCTATAGTAACAGGCTGGGTGAGAAAAAAAGTAGCAATTTTAATGAAGCCAGTGACAGAAGAGACTCACTCATTACAATAACAAGTAATTATTGAGCACACTCTAATGGTCATGCATTGTGATGGGTGCTGGCTATTGACCAAATTAAAATCAGTAACAAATGTACCAAGGAGACACCAGTGGTAAGAGAGAGAAGTTAAAGAATGTCATGTGCTGGGAGAATGTCTGTCAACAGGCATGAGGTGGGGAAAAATGAGACCAGTTTTGAAACACTGAATTCTCTATGCCTGTACAGCACTCGGGGGGACCTGCCCAGCAGGTGTTGTTTATGTGTAGCTGCAGCTCCTTAGGAAGGTGGATACAGAGTAGGCAATGCGTGGGAGGAGACAAAAGATCATGAAGAGAGGGCTCACACATATTCAGCAAGTGTGCGTTAATTGACTTTTGTGTTATTTTTTTATTTGCTGTTAGAAAGGGGAACTTAATACTTTTGAATTACGGAACACATTCAGACTTTCTATGATTCTCAGGTGTTCGGGTAGAGTTAGTATGTAATGCCTGAAAAGACATAATAGTAGTGTTAGATTTAAGGAGGAATCTAAAAAATGTTAACTGAACATATATTCTGCTTTGACTGAAATGACAATAATTGGTCTATAATTTCTTCAGATTGTGTTTTACTCCTGCTGGCTACAACGGTGATGCACAGGAAGGGCTCAAGTTCTTTAACTGTATGCAGCATATTGTTATTGGCTTAAAAAACATATTTTCCTTTTCTTATTGGTTAAGCCCAGCTGTTTTATAAAGAACTATTCTTCATCCATCTATGCTCCAAGCTAATTGCTGTTGCAAATGCAGTTTCAGGATATGATCAGTGATAATGAGACCACTTGGCTTAAGATTGCCTAGTTTCATTTCTGTTTTTTCATTTTTGTAGTCTTAGGACTATAGGTAATAAGAAATAGGAGTGAGCTTCTGTTTATTTGCACCACTTTCCCCTGCCACACCTGTCTTTCGTTGCCTGGTTGAAATTATGGCCACTCTGTAAAGGAGGTACAGTCTCACGGTTGCCCTCAAAGGGAGCCTAGCACTCTGCATGGCTGTGCTTCCCTTCAGCCCTCTGCCCTCCTAGGGAAACTGTGTGCATAGCAGCCTGCTCAGAAGATGCAGAAATGAGGATGCTGTTTTCTTCTTGGTTAGTTTTTGCTTACTGAATTGCCCAATTTCATGGACATTGTGGAGGGTTGTATGTAAACATTGTAAGAGGAACCATCTGGGTTCTTCCACTGAGTGAGTTAGAACAGGATGCTAGTAAAACAAAATAACCACTTTGGACTCTAAAAGAGCCAGTGAGCATTTTTCTGTGTCATAGAAACAAACCGAGTCCTGCATTCAAAACGGCCACTGTGTGTGCTTGTTACAAAGTCAGGGTGAAGCACTATAAATTGGTCAACCTACATTTATCACCCCTGATGAAAGGCAATAAACAGACTTTTGGAGTGCCAGTCCTGTTGATCTGGGTTGGTTCCCTCAGCTATCCATTTGAAGAATTTGATAGTGAGTTACCCAGATTCCGCTTCTCTCAGAGATACCAGGAGATTGTGTTTGTAGAGTCTGAAAAGATGGGGCGTACTTCTAATTTTAACTGCAATATTAACTTTAGAAAGGCTGTTTCTGCTTTTCCTATTTTAAACTAATGTCCTTTTAAATACGGTACATCCATACAACTTATAATAGCTTGGGGACACCGCTTCCCTAGTCCAGACCCTCTTTCCATTGCAGATTGGGTACAAAGGTAGAACAGGGTGTAAAGTTGGGTTGGAGCTTGGCTCTTTCCAGTGGGATATCGAGGCTTAGGTCCTGCTGGGATGGGTGGGGTTCCGTCTTTCTGGAAGCTGTGTTTAGGTGCTGGTTGTGCTGTGTGATGCAGGGAAGAAATATAGAGGACACTGTTATTTCCAGTATCTGCTTTCACAGCACAAGCCAGAAAATGAAATGCACATTCCTCAAGTACGGTGTATAGAGGGCAGCATCTTGTGCAACTCTGGTTGCTGATTCCTTAATACAAAGATCTAATTTTTAATGAACTCTAACAAAGGTTAGTTTATTGTTACATGTAGAATTACATGTAGAATTGTGGGACAGATTTGCTGTCTAGATCCTGAGCAAATCAGTACTTCTGGTTATATCTTAGAAATTAATCTTTGAATTTTATAATTATAATTGTATTGATTATCACTAAGTTTTAAGAAAAAAAATAACTTCGTGTTGCCATAATGTAAACTTGGTATTTGGATTATAGTATTATATTGATTTCTTACCTTTTTACCTTTATGTGGTAAGAATTTAATGTATAAATTGTAATGACTTGACGTTTCAGATCAGTAAGTTTGATGATCTAATGGTTATCTGTTGTTGTTGCCTTGTATTTCCCGCTACAGGAGTCATCCCAGTTACCTGGACTTCCTGAGTATGTAAAAGTAGTAGAAGTTGGACCTAGGGATGGGTTGCAGAATGAAAAGGTAGCTTGATATTAATTTTACACAGCTTATTTTAAATGCTAAGTTAAATGTTAATATTTACTAAGGTTTTAAAGACATGGATTTCACATGCTACACTATTATTTGTTCTCAATTGTTAGTTGAATTTATAAATCTTAACTAGGATTTGCTTTTAGAAGCATTTCCTACTCATTTTCTGTTTATGCTTTGATAGATCCTCTACAAATTAGTTATAAAATAACTTTTAATGTTTTCATAGGTTATAGTTCCTACAGATATAAAAATTGAATTTATCAACCAACTTTCCCAAACTGGCTTGTCTGTAATAGAAGTGACCAGCTTTGTGTCTTCTAGATGGGTACCACAGGTATGTATATACATGATTCCTTATCCGGATCCTTAATCCAGCTTTGCGAAGATTTAGAAAACAGTGTGATTTACATTGTGATATAATTACTAATTTGCTGTGTTCTTACAAAATTTTAGCCCATGCACTGAGATAAGATTAAAGAAAAAACCCTTTGATGAAATATATCAAATAAGTCCTTAAAAGTTACTGAGAATTCCATCTTAATCCTGCCTGAGTATTTGGTCCCATAATGAGCAGAGGATATGGCTCATCCCTGACATCTTTTTACCTTCACTAAGTTGAAGGTTCCTCTGAGATTCTGCCTTTAGTATTTTCTCTGCCTGTGTTCTTTTTGCCTATTCTTCCAACATGAATAGTCACTTTTAAGGGAATGGAAAATCTGTGTTTCTAGTCCTCCCCTCTCTGATAAGCTTTAGCTAGATGTTCGGTAAGCACCTCAAATCAGTGGGTTCAAAATCAAACTCATTATTGTCTATCCTATCTTTTGCTAATAGCTCAGCCTTTCCATTTGGAATCTTGGACTTGAATGCTCAGTGGGTTGTCTGTTATATCTAGTCAGTTACTGACTCATAAAACTTCTAATTCCTCATATAGCATATACCTGTCTCTTCTTTTTAATCTCATTGATACAGTAGTAATCCATACCATTATTGACTAATTATTGTGATTTTCCCTTAAATGATATCCATAAGCACTGTATTGTCCCTTAAATGTTATCCATAAGCACTGGTTCTCTTTTTCTTTTCCTTCTATATTTTTCCGTTGATTCTAAAATAATCTCCCATAAGTATCATATTCTCAAACTCATAAGTTCCTTAGCGGTTCCCTTCTCACCATTGCAAAGTCTGGGAACTTCAGCCTGGTATTCAAGGCTTTCTATATTTAGTACTTTTTTCCTTTCCAGTCTTAACTCCATTTTCCTATGTCATTTTGCTGAATCCCTGCCAAGCCAAATTGCTTTTTTTTTTTTTAAATTTACATGTCCTGCCTATTTAGCTTTATAGCACTTTATCAATACTTGCCTATGTACATCTCAGTTTCTGCATTGCTCTGAAGCTATAACATGATGATGTGAAATGGCTTAGACCACTAACGCCTGTTAACTGGAAGGTACTAGAAGCAAAAGAAACTGAAATATGATTAATAGTAATATGTCACATTCCACAATTTTCAAATATGCATTACTTTTATTCATCCTCAGTAAACCATAATTTTTCTTTATCTCAGTTGTCACTGTTCATAAATATTTTCAACAATTTGCTTTCTGAATGATAAGCCTTATGGAGGTAGTGACCATGTCTCACGTTATGTATTCCCAGCACCTGGTGCCTAGTAAATTATTGTGAAATGAATAATAAATCAATCAGCATGAAAAAAAACATTACTTTCAATTCTTTGGTTTGGACAAGTGACTTTTACTTTTGGTCACCTGTTTGGCCCTGTGTAATGAAGGTCACATATATTTTCCTTAGGAAGGCACAAATAGCTTGATAGGACTGTACATATTTCCTTTATATGTTCATTTGGTAAAATGCTATTAGTATTAGCTATTAGCTATTAGTATTTATTAGCTATTGGTGGCTATTAGTATTAGCTATTAGTATTTCACTTACTGTTATTAACTGAAAGAGAATCTTTTTTATCTTTAAGTATTCATGAAATTGCTTCTGCATTTGATTCCATCAGTACTTGTTTCACATACCTGGTTGTTGTTGCAGAGATGCTGGATGGTCTGGTACAAGTTCACAGGAAGGGCTGAGAGAGAGAGCAGTGTATGGGAATATTAATTGATGAGGAATCAGCGTTATACTTTAGACATTATATTTTATAGGCCTCTCCAAGATACTTTTATTTCCTGATAGTTTTATAAAACTTCCTACAAAGTATTCTTCTTTACTACTATGCTTATGCTCATATTTATATTTCAGTTTATTGAGATTGACCCAGGACACACCCAGTGACATTTAGAAGGAAAAGGAAAGAATGCCTTCTACAGGGCCAGACTTATTACAAAACTAGTTAAGATGGAAGATGGACGAAACAAAAAGGAAGTCAGTCCTTTTGTGAGCAGTATTTGGAAAATGCCTTGTGGCCTCAAATTAAGAAGATATATATGTGATGGGATCATAAAATACTATGATTTATTCTGGGCTTGGCCCCGAGGTGAATTTGAGACTGAACCTATTGAGATTTAATGAACTCTTCCTAGACACAAGGTATCATGGAATAAATGACCGAATTCCCCACATAGCTCTTGAGGACAGCTGAGGTGAGGTACAAGCACCTCTGGTACTGTATTCCTGTCTGTACTTCACCTGGAGCTTCAGGAAGTGACTAAACTGTTTTGAACCTTGGGTGTCCAGCAGGGAAGCCTGCAGTGTGGGAAGGTTAAGGCAGAGAGGCATGTGACTAGGCCCCTCTGTGTGACTGTCCAGAGTCCAGAGCCCCCGAAGCCCGACCACTGTTCAGGAAGGAAGGAATGACTGATGGATGGACTGACTGACTTAGCCCAGGCTCTACAGAAGTTAACTGCCTTTTCTTTGATAAACAGCCTTTTTCTTAAAGATTAAAATATGTATTTAGTTTAAATAGTTGATTGGGCCCAATCTCAATAATTAAAGATACTAATCTTTCAAATACTAAAGAATATATTCTATACTTCACTTTTAATACTCATTTGGTTACATGCATTATAACCCCTCCAAAAAAAGCATTTTAAATAAATCACTTTTTATAAAAGAACAGTGTGCCTGAATCAAAGACATGAGATTTATATTCTCAAATTATACCAGTCATTTACTATTAGGTTGGCCAAAAAGTCTGTTACATTTTTCCTGTATGATGGCTCCAGTAGCTTAGTTGTCTTTAACTTCATTCAAAACAATTTTGTTAGATTGTATTATGACAGCTCTATAGGAGCATGCATTTAAAAAAAAATTAAAATTGGTGAATCTTTTTTCAGTCATTTTAATATTAAATATGGAAGAAAATAGGCAACATTTTTGGTATATTATGCTTTATTATTTCAAGAAAGATAAAAATGCAACTGAAACCAAAGAAAAGATTTGTGCAGTGTATGGAGAAGGTGCTGTGACTGATAGAATGTTCAAAAGTGGTTTGTGAACTTTCTTGGTACTATTGACATTTTGGCCAAAAAATTGTTTGTTGTGGGGTTGTCTTGTGCATTGGAAGATGTTTTATCAGCATCCCTGGCCTCTACCCACTAGAAGCGAATAGCGGGAAATAGCCGGCATACTCAAAACCTCCAAATCAATAAAGCTAGAGAAAATCAAAGATGTGTCTTTTATTTTACAGAAAAAAAGCAACAGCTTTTTTGGCCAACCAAATATATATCAGTTGTTTGTCAAGGGCATTTTTGAGAATATTCAGTTTTTGTGATTTATTTTTCATAGTTGTGTTTATGTTTTAGAAATCACTGAGCTTGCCTGAGCAAAGCACTTTTTATTGTTGTATTGCCCGTCATCTCATTGTGTCACTCTGCTGATTTCATTGGTTTTGTGTTAACAAAAAAGGCCTAAAGTCAGCAGAACCATTTCATGTTAATTTCTCTTTTGAAATGTTATGTCATTCTCTTCTAATTCTGAAGAAACTTTTATGACATCAGACTCATCTAAACTAAAATAATGTCTGAGATTTGTGACAGAACAATAAACAACAGCTTATTGTAATTGTCTGAAGTAGCTTCTGCTTCCAAAGAGTGAGTGTGGTCACCAATTGGTATTCTGTTAATTCTCTGCATTTTCTAATTCTTTCTGTCAAACCTAGGTCATGAGAATAGCCTTCTAGTTTATGTTTATATTGTTGCTTGTTCACTTATTTCCTTTTTTAGTGTTTTATAGCTTTTTTTTTACAGTTTCCCTCCTACTGTTTTGTTTGGCAGTGGCTTTCTAACTAAATTAGCTACAGAAAAGTTCTGTTGTAGCAGGGTGCCATATAAAACAGGATCCCACACCTCTAATCTAAATGGCCAGAGATGATAAAATTCCCGCCATTAAAAAAATGTTCTTTACAACTTATCTAGAAAAAGGTTTTGTTAGAGTGACTTACAAGATCATTTACAATGAGTCCAGATAGCTCCCCACTTCAGTGGAACAAATAACCATAACAGCAGAAAGAAAACATGGTTATAAAAATAGGTTTACTGAAACTTAGGAATGTGGCTCTTAGTAGTGAGCCATTTAAATCATTATAAATACAGTAATTTAAAAAGTGGACTAGAGTTTTACACGCATCCTTAATTTAGTTGTTTGGCTTTAAGCATTTTCATTCACATGAGTGATTAAAGTAAACATCATTTATTTGAACATGGGAATATATTAAATGTATACAGCACTGTATGTTTATATATGTTATAAGCAAAGTCTAAGTTATAAATATTTACTCCCTGTTTAATTAATTTTTAACTATTGGAATGGGCATGTCACAAACCTTGACATGTCATCATGCACTAGAAGTAGATTTTCTCCGTAAAAGTAAAAACAAATATACATAAAAGATTAATAATTATTTACAAATCAGTCTAATACTCAAGAATATGGCCCACGTACAATGTGAGCAAGAATGAATGTGTAAACTTTTTCCTACTCTTCTTTTACTGTGTGTTGCAATTAATTCTTTATTGGTCATGAAAACACGTTTACTGGATTGAAGTGTTTAAGATTCAGATTTACATTGATGAGATGCAGGAGGCTATAGCTTCTGCTACTGAATTGCCTCCTGGCTTCTATTCCTGGCTCTGCTGTTTTTGAGAGGGAAAGGTGTTTAGAGAAAAGGCAAGTAATGGGGTTAGTGGAGATGTTGATTTTGTGTGGAAGAGAGGAAGGATAGAGAGAGAGAGAGAGAGAATGAGAATGTGCCTGAGCATATAGACACACAGAGCCCCAAAATTCTTTTGCTTATGAGGGTCAGTTAATTGGCAGGGTGGTTTTATCATCTGGGAAGTGTTCCAGTACAAGTCTCATTCGTTATACCCCACATGAGTTGGCCTCTGCCATCTCCCCAAAGAGAATCCTGGTGAAATTTACCAAAACCACAGTTCCCATTTTATAGAGTGATAGGATTCCTTTTACTCAGCTAAGTCAGGGAAAAGGAGAGTGGGCTGAAAGACGGCAAGCCTTAATTTACACCCCCTTTGAAGGAGATTGATTCTGAATGCTCAGTTCTTGGAATAGTATACTTTTCTACTACACATTAAGATTGACCATCATTTAATCTTTGTCATATTCAGTACCCTTATGTGTTCCACATGTTATTTCCATAATAGTGTTATCTGTTTAATTATGGCAGTTAGCATTAGGAAACAGCATTTCAAGTCACCCACACTAGTCATCGGTGACTAGTCTCCATTTCGTTTTCTTTTTTCCTGAATGGGCAGTTACGGAGCACTCGCCAATGCTGCTTCCTTGTCAAAAAGCTTATATTAAAGAGATTTAAGGGTATATTCTTTTTAGCTGTAGTTTCTAAATATACTAGGTTTGTTTCATTGTTCAACTTATTTGAGCATGTTGAATTTCTTACATGTCACATAATAATTTCTGTGTTCACAATTTAGTCTCAGAGAAGAAATAAAGACACCAGGTTCTTTAGTCAGTGACCTCAGATGGTTATTGAAAATTAAATGGGAATAAAATTATTCTATGAAAGCTATATTCTTGTAGGAAAAATATATTAGCTCCTCAGAAAATAGAAAATGAGCATACAATATTTTCCTCTTTATTCTGTTCCAAGCATTTAATGGAATGAACCATAGACTTTTTAGATTGTTTCTGTTTTTCTTTCATTGACTGTGTGGCGTGTGGAGAATATTCTAGCTGTATGTGTGTGCAGTGCACATGTACATGCATGCTAGTTCAACATTAAAACTAGTTCATTTGATCATCTGCATTACAAATGATTCCAAAATTTAGTGGCTCAGTAACGTTTGTTTGCGCTTATGGTTTCTGTGGATCAAGAACCGAGGGATGGCTCCATTGGGTACTGCTGGCTAGACATTTCTCAGAGATGGTGGTCAGAGCTGGAGAAGCAGAAGCTAGGAGGCCTGGGAACCTGAGAGCTGCCAGGCATCACTCTTATATTACCTCATGTGTTCTCAGAGTCTCTTCATGTGATCTCTCTCTCTGTATGGGCTATGTGTGGACTTCCTGACAGCATTCCAGCTTTAGACAAAATAAAAAAAGAGTGACTCAAAACTGCAAAGGTGAATCTTACAAGAGGCAGGGGAAAGTGGTGTGCCTGTTATAAACAAGCCTTGTAACTTTTATACAGCATTCTTTTAAAATTTATTAGTTGAGCCAATTACAAAGGCACCCAATTTCAAAGGGAGGGGACAAACACCACCTCTTGATTGGGAGTGGCATTTTAGAAGCATATGTGAGGGGACTATCATTGGAGCCATTTTTATAGTCAATGACACCTATGTTTTGTTTAAATGGTCTAATTCCAAGATTAGACCTCCAGAAATGAAAAGTAGCAATCAGATTTTTTGTTGCTGTTTGTTAGCATGAAACATCCTGTATTATTTTAAGTTTCTATATTAAAATGTTTTTCTAAATTTGCAAATTTTTCTTTTACATGAAAATAATCACAATTAATCTAGTTATATGGTTTTTTGTACTGATAAAGAATAAATTCAGTTAAGAGAAAAACAGATTCTGCATTCTGCAAACCCCTACTTCAAAAATAAAGAAAAACAAATAAATTTTATACACACACACATATATATATATATATATATATATATATATATATATATATATATATATAAACACTGTCAGGGCTGCTAATTCTCATCTCATTCCTCCTTACTCCCTTTATAAAGTTGGTTTGCCTTAAATAGGATTCAGGTTGGTAGTTGAGGAAGAGGTGTGTTGCCTAGACAACTTGAGAGAAGAGGGGGAGAAAGTTGCATCCACAGCTGTATTCTGGACCGTGTCTTCTGCACCTCTGGTAAAGGCAGAAATGGTAAAGGTGAAACAACCATAGGCATTTGTTCTCATAACCATTTCTGCTCTGGAGTAAAGCAAGCCTTTCCCTGGATACCAATTTCTAAACATGTAGCCCAAATTTGGAAGTTGCAGGAGGAGAGAATCACCTCCCGCTAACAAATGGGGATGGAAGAAAGAAGAAAAAGCCAGAAAGCAGAAGGTGACAGTCACACCTTGCAGTTTATCCTCCACACCCGGACCCCTGCCATCTACTCTGAAAACGATGAGCATCCACAGCCACAGGATAGAATGTTATTTCTATATCCCCTTGAAGCTGTGCCTTCCAGGTCTAGACCAACTCAGCAGAGTCCCAGCTTATGGACTAACACCTTTTCAGAGAGTCTATTGTAACCTATTTGGCATGGCTGACTTGTACACACAATTCAGTTCAATATGTTAACTTGCTTAGGTAATGCCTTCTTACTTGGAAAGAATTAAGAGCAGGAAGGCTCTTTTTGCATCAGAGTAAATGTCAATGTACTCCAGAAATGAAAAGTAGCAATTAGAGTTTTGTTGCTTTTTTTGTTAGCACAGACACACTGCATTAGTTTAAGTTGCCCTGTTAAAATGTTCCTCTAAATTTGTAGTCAGATTTTCCCCCTTTTAAGTGAAAATAATCGCATGCATTCTGAATAGTGTACCAGGCACTGTTTACAATGTGGTGATGTATTTGATTTATATAGTATACTAGTATTCGTTATATAATACTGAATATCACTTATTGTTGCTTTACAAATGGTGATAAAGTAAATTCCTGCATTGCTGTAATCAGTGGGTAGGGGTTTGCTGAACTGTTTGTTTTTAAGCAGTGGTTAACCTGAATGCCTTATTTTTCAGTTGCTGTGTTGTTACTATAATCACTTAGAGCAACCAAATTGCTAAAAGCAATGATTTTCAACCTTTTTCATCTCATGGCACACATAAACTAATCACTAAAATTCTGTGGCACACCAGGAAATGTATTTTTTGCTGATCTGACAAAACAAATAGGTATCATTTTGATTCATTCATATTGAGTGGCTATTGGTTTGTTGCTGTTGTCATTTTTTACTCGACAGTCTAAGGGAAAAGAGGTCAGTGCCTCTGACTAAATAATCAGGTATTGCATGTTTTAAAAATTCTTGAGGCACACCATTTGAAAATCACTTGTCACTAGCCTAAAGTATATTCACAAATTTTTAAAGCACTTTCATCTGTTGGAAAGAACATGGGAATATGATATTTTTTATTAGAATAGTGACAGTACTTTTTGTCTTTTTGAGCTTAAGGTTATACTTCACAATAAAATTGGAAAAAAATGTGTTCCTGACATTGTACATATTACCCAGACTTCAACAACTACTTATTCTGTAGCTAAGATGTAGTTTCATTATAGTCTGCAAAGCAAAATAAAGAAAAGATTATAATTAAGAGCAATAATACCTGCAATTTTACTGGTTAGATTTAAAAGATTTTTCATGCTGAAGATATAATTCAACAATTTTTGGCCCTTTTCCTCCATGAGGCCAAAATTCATTATTATACTCAGATTTGTTATGCACAGCATAATAAGTAGCTTTTCTAAGCACTTATTTTGATCAACATTTTGATGAACAAATTGGGTTTTTTGGTTCTTAGATTTATAAGTGGAACTATAACAAAATATTAAAGTAAAAATACTTTACCTCATTTTTATACAATTATATTGTTTATCATTGATCAAATTTTCTCTGAGTTTTCCCATGAAAGAAATAAACTTTTAAAGCCATTTTGATCATGTTAAAATTTCCTTTTTCGGTCTGATTAAAATTATCCTAAAATTTGGTCTTACAGAATTATTGGTATGCACTGGCAGCTGAAAGCTGTGTACCTAATATAATTACATAAAAGCTGAATAGAGGTACATTTTGGCACAGAGTGACTTGAATCTAACTTTTTAATGGTCTTTTCTGCTTCACTCTGATTAGTTTGTTGATAAACATTGTCAGTCTTATTTTAGTGTAAACTCATTCCATCGATAGGACTCCTGATAAGCCTCTTAAGTGCAGTTCCCTTTAGAAGTGGAGTATGCTGATGGAGTAGACTTGAAGAAATAAAAGTACTTCCAGTGCACTACAGTTGTGACTCTCTCACATGGAGAATCACAGTCATTAGTGAAAACTAGGTTTGAAGTTTAAAGAGTGAAGATATTAAACGTAAACTGATTTGCTCACCAGTTTGCAGTATGTGTTCAAGGAGCACCTGTTCTCAAAAGCTTATGATCCTTGTACACTGAGCACTGACAATGAAAATATCATACCAAATACTTTTAAATGGATTGTGATTTTAAATGACATTTTAATGTTTTTAAAGAATTATGTGTTCTGATTAATTTTGAAAAATAAACATCAGTAATTTTTCCTAATTTTTAGACATGCAAACATCAGTCTGAAATTGTCTGGTTCCATTGTTGGAAAACTCACTAGGAGTCATGTGAGTAAACACAGAGAATTAGGTGAATCTGAGGCCACATTCACATTATATTTCAAAAATCACATTAAATGATAGTTAAGGTTTATATCTTGAAAGTTAGATCTGAATGAGATATGTTAACATTTCACTTATTCTATATTTGATGAAATAAAAAGACTATGAATTTATATGAATTCACTTACAGTATACCTGTAAGTAGAAAGCACACTTTGAAAAGCATTTTATTTTGTTATACTTCAAAAATTTTATCCACATTCATTTTGCTTGCATATTCAATTTATAGAGTTAAAGGGTGAATTGGAATGATAATTTTCAGAATAATAGAATAATTTATAACATCTGTGAATTTTAGATATTTCTTGTTAATATATAAAAAAATGTCATTTTATAAATGGACTAATTCAAATTTGTAATTGCAAAAGTTTATAGGTTATAGTTTTAATTGTTCTGCCCACATTCATATTCGTCTTTTAAAATACATAATTAAGAAGTCTTCGAAATATCAACCTGCTTGAAGCAAATTTATGTCGATAACTTTAGAACATAATACTACTTACTCCCAACCTCCTTGTGTTGCCCTAATGTGAGACCCATTAATAAATTGTAATATTACTCTTAGTCAAGGCTGATGATTTTATATTGAACTTAGCTAATAGTATATAGTAAGAAATGCATTTCTAAGTGACCCCAAAATACTTATTTTCCTGAAGTCCTCCATGTCACATATTTCCTGTGCTTTTACTGACATTATTAGATCTGTTGTTTAGATATAACGACATACCTATTTTTTGTGGTGGAGCAATAGAAATCTGAAACCTGACTCTTACACATTGTAGGATTTGGCAAAGTTTTTTCATCTCTCTATACCTTGGATCATAACATTTATTTATTCACACATCCCTTGCTTTTACTTTTACTTGTTTCTATTTTTAAAAAATGCATTGACTGTCTTTGGTTATAATTTGCTTGTTTGTTTTGTTGATTCGATTCCTGTTAAAGATGAGATCATATGGTATTTGTCTTTCATTGCCTGGCTTATTTCGCTTAGCATAATGCTTTCCATCCAGTTCCATGCATGCTGTTGCAAAGGGTAGGAGCTCCTTCTTTCTTTCTGCTGCATAGAATTCCATTGTGTAAATGTACCATAGTTTTTTGAGCCATTCATTTACTGATGGGCACAATTGAGAACAGGCTGACAGTGACTGGAGAGGAGAGGGGAAGGAATTTCAATGGAAGACGGGAAGGGTTTGCAGGAACAAGTATAAAAGACACATGGACAATAACAAGGGGGGATGGAAACAGGAGGGAGATACGGAGGGCTGAGGGGGGTGGGCTGGGATGGGGATAAAAGGCATAAAACTTTAATTGAACAACAATTAAAATAAAAATTTTTAAAAATGCATTGAGTTCTTTTTTGACTCCAAAATTGAATACTGTATAGTTGCTAATAATAACCATAATACCATAATATCTACATAATACGGCAATTGTAAAGTTAAAAGAGATAATGGAAATTAAATCACTAAACAATTAAAACTCAAAAAAAACGTCATGCAAAATGCTTTTTAAATGAAGTGGCTACAATGTAAATGATTTATAATAAAAATTAACCTCGTAACCAGAATACATTAAGCAGTTTATAATTGTTCACTCTGGCCAAACTTTCAAAGTCCTGCCTTCATGTCTCTTCTCAGCCTTTCAGTGAAGATCAGGCATCAAGTTCTGCCTTCTTCACTATTTACCAAAATAGCCATCTCCAGATCCATATAATGGCCAAATTATATATTCTTGTGTTTTGATTATACAAGCTGTTGTAGCAATGGCATTGCTTGTCATGGTACTAAGACCTTTTTTGCCATGTTCCTTTTTTAGTGCCCATATTTTCTGGGCACCAAGAAGATGGTCTTTCTCAAACAACCCAAGCTAGCCCTCCATTTCCATCAGTGCAGCTCTTCACTGTGAGCTGGGGTGGCTAGCAGCAGCGCGTGTAAATTTTGAAGGGAAACCTCATTTATAGTCAGTCTACAATGAGTATAATTAGATGTAGTGTTTTAGTAATCACTTCTGCTTCCATGCATGGGAAATAACAATGTCAACAGTGTTATTATCAAACACAAAGGCATGATGTATGAGAGACAACACAGCTGAATGGAAACAAAATTATACTGGGAGCTTTGAGACTTCTTGCCCCTACTTCAGAGTGATGTTGGGAACATGATTGTTTTGACATGGGAAGACCAGGAGGGTCGCCGCAAAAGGCACTGACCTGAACAAAGAATAACTATTGCATATTTGTTCTGTTTATCTTAGGGAACTGGGAAATGTTACTTTGGTTTCTCTGTCTAGAACAGTGGTCTCCTCGTTTATAACTCATGGATCCATCGGGTAGATTGGGTTTATTTTATAATTTAAAAATGCATATTTGTAGATATGAATATATTATAATTAAAATGTCTGCATTCACAGTAAAAGAGTAGGCATCATATGCTACTTGCTTTGGTTGCTCTTGAAAAGCATCAGTAGAGGGCGGTACAAAAGTCCTTAGAATACAAAGGTAAGGTTGAATAAGGAAGTACTACAGGAAATTATACACCAGACCAAATTCGTTTTAAGGCTTCTGGACTTAAGAAGTTTTCTGAGTGTGGTGTCAGACCATTTTAGCAGTGGCAGCCAAGACGGGGTATTGGGTAGGAAAAAAACTCAATGTTCAATTTTCCAGAGATTTCCTGTGTTTATTATTGTAAGACTGTGATTTATTAAAACTGTCTTACTTCCTCAAGCAGACCAAGGTCTCCTCTGTGCTACTGAGGCTAAGATATATGGGATTTGTGCAAAGAGTCTGTGAATGAGACAGGGTTATAGTACCCAGGCTACAGTGGTGTTCCTAGCTGGGTAGAGCATTTTCACTCTGGGTTGTCAGGAAGAGCTCTAGTCTCATTTTTTCTCATTACTGCATTTATGAATGTATTACCTTTAAAAGGAGTTACTGCTCAAATTGAGTTTTGAGTTATAGGGTCTGAAACCACATTATTTACATTTTGAAGTAATCAATGGCATGTGTTAAAGACATTGCATGTTTTATATCCATCTTTCCTGCTGTACTCCTGCATGCAGAAGGTAATGCTATCAGTTATGTCTCATCTGGCCAGTGTAGACTGTAGGCACGTTCTGACATTTCTCTCTTATTTTGAAAATATATGAATGTTGTCCTGAGTGATGGTGGTGGTGGTGGGCAAACAAAAACAAAGAATCATTTGAAAATATTCTTTTAATTATTCAGCAAAAAGTATTAGTGAGCAGGGGAAACTAAGGGCTACAAATCATAAGTTTAAATCTATTTCTTGGAAAAAATTAAAATGGTTTATTAAGCATGAATTTATAAAAATAAGTATACCATTGATTCTTGAATAACATTAGAAATACCAAACATCTAGGCAGTTGAAAATTCTCTTATGACTTTTGACTATGCAGAAATTTAACATCTTATAACCTACCGTTGAGCCGGAAACATTATAGATAATGTAGACAGTTGATTAATATGTTTTGGTACGTTTTATATACATAATGTACTATATTCTTATGATGAAGTAAGCTAGAGAAGAGTGTTATTCAGAAAATCATAAGAGAAACTATGTTTACAGTATTTATAAAAATAATCTGTATACAACTGGATATGCACAGTTAAACCCTTACTGTTCACAGAGCAACTGTACTCAGAAACATTATGGATATGCCAAGAATAAGACATGTCAAACTGACCTTGCTTCTTTCTGGACAGTATTTTTGCAGTGATATGAAAAACAAATACTGTAGACATCATGAATCTGTATTTCTGAAAGATCCTTAATTATCTTGATGATATTGCTAAGAACAAGGTAGGACATTTCACCAAGGCTGGTATTCTTCAAACTTTTATTTATTTTTTTACCCATAGATCTTTTTCACCATGGATAAAACTTTATTTAGAATATTTATATATGATTTGTAGTATACCATAAAATATTTGTATGGATCCCTCCCAAGGCCCTGGGAGGGAACCTAGCAATATGCTCACATGGGCATGTTTTAGTCAAATTTACAAAAGTTAGGTATCTTTTATTGTTTTTCATAAAGAGGCTCCAGCCCAAATTGCAACCATTTCAGACCCATAAAACCTGGATTCACTTCTTAATGAAAATAAAATGAAGCTTCCTTATGGAAGTAGACGTGGGGCCTTGAATGCACTGGTTGACTCCCTAAGCCAACCTTGGAGCTGAGGCAGCCTTATAACTGAATCCACTTTGATTCCCAGTCTGGTTGGTGTCCAGCATTTCTTGAGTTTTGCTGACTACAGAGTCCTGTGTCCTGGAGCAGAACATAATCAGAACCTGCCCAAATGGGTAAGAAATCTGTAATTTTTTTTAGAAAAAGTATTTGAAGTAGTTCTGATGAATGCAGGTTGGGAGATACTGGGTGAGATGGAAAAAAAAAATACCCCCCCCCCCCCAAAAAAAAGAAACTGTTCATCCTGTCCGTGGTATCTCAAGGAGCTCTTCTCTTGAATTTGTGATGTATAAACTCTCCAGCAGTGAGTAAGGTGAAGGTTGGAGGCTAGGTAGACAATACAGAGGGTATGTTTTTCAGGGAGGTATTAGAGAGTGTGCTTTACAGTCAGGTAGACTTGGGTCCCATCCCAGCTCTCCCAGTCACTAACTGGGCATCTTCCTCACCCTTAATATCCCTGCCTAGTTCTTATACAGGGAACACCCCTTTCATTGGATCGCTAAAAATGTTTAAAACAATAATGTACACAAAGAACTCAACACATATGGACTGAGCATGTAAACAGGCATAACCTAAATGTTTTTTTCATCATCACTATCATTACTAACCATAAAATCTTAGAAGATTAGTGGAGAGAAAGAATCATGATTCAAAATAGATGGTGTGCAAAATAAATTCAAACTAGAATAAAGGGCAGGGAGGAGAAACTTCAATTCAGCTCAACAATGATTTATTAAATTTCTGTTTTGTGCAAATATTCAAGGAGCTAATATTTTGTCAGGGAGAGAGACACAAAAATCAATATAAGTTATACAATGTTTGATAAGAACAGTGATAGAAGTTAAGTAATTTTACTTCCTATCCAATGATTTGGAAATGCTGTTAAGTTTAATTTGTTGCCTCTGTCAAGGTTCCTCATCATAAAACCTTTGAACGTAGGCGGTGATTTTCAGCCCTTTTCATCTCATGGCACACATAAACTATTCTCTAAAATTCGGCAGCACACCAAAAAAATGTGTCTTTTGCTGATCTGGCAAAAAAAGGGAATAATTTTGATTCATTCACACTGGATGGCTATTGTGTTTGCAGTCGTCGTTTTTTAATTTGACAATCTAAGGGAAAAGGGGTCAGTGCCTCTGACTAAATAGTCTAGTGCATGTTTAAAAAATTCTCTCGGCACACTGGTGTCCCATGGTGCACCAGGTGAAAATTGCTGAACTAAAGGACATGCAGTTTTCCAAGGAACAAGCATTAGGTATGGCTCAGTTTTCTTCCTCTTCAAGGATTGTGTGTTTAGGATGCAAGGTATGGTCTGGCTCCAGAGAACATTCAATTGTGAGAGTAGTGGGCCAGCACTAATGCCCCTTCACTCCAGGTGAAGCAACTGCTGGTCTGGGCCTCTCTCTGGCTGAGATCCAGCAATCCCTAGGGGACTGTGGCCAACCTCCTGTAGGGAATGTCCACTATTTAATTTAGAGGACCCGCATTAGGAAAAAGAACATATAATGTCAAACACAAACTTAGGTAGGAAAATTAATATTAATTTTAATGAGAAACAACTCATGAAGTGGTAAAATTGAAAAATTAATTTTCAGTTATAGTTGATATGCAGTTTTATATTAGTTTCAGGTGTACAACATTATATAACTTACTAAGTGATCGCTGCAATAAGTCTAGTATCCATCTGATACCATACAAACTTATTACAGTATTATTGACTATAATCCCTATGCTGTACTTTGTATCTCCATGACTGTTTTTATAATTGGCAATTTGTACATCTTAATCCCTTCCCCCTTTTCACCCATTGCCCCCTACACCCCTTATATCTGGGAACTATCAAAACGTTCTCTGTATCTCTGTTTGTTTTGGTTTTGTTTTTTCTTTACTATTATTGGTTTGTAGATTCCACATATAAGTAAAATCATATTTCTCTGCTTGACTTATTTCACTTGGCATGATACCCCCTAGGTCCAAACATGTTGTCACAAAGAGTGAGATTTTATTCTTTTTTTATGGTGGGATAATATTTCATTTTATATATATATATATATATATATATATATATATATATATGAATCACATCTTTATCCATCCATTAGAACTACCCAGCAATTCCACTTCTGGATATTGATCTAAAAAAATCTGAAACACTAATTTTAAAAGTCATGTGCACCCTTCTATTCATTACAGCATTGCTAACAGTATAGAAATTGTGAATTTTTTAAAATTAAAAATACCACAAATGAATTAATGTTAAGGAAAAGTACACTAATAATTCAATTAAATGTCTGAGGTTACTTCAGTACTATCCTTGTTGTGGTAAGAAAACTTAACACGAAATCTACCCTCAACAAATTTTTAGTGTAGGGTGCTGCCAACCACAGGCAGAATGCTGTGCCGCAGATCTATAACTTAATCACCTTGCATGACTGGAGCTGTGCCCGCTGAACAACAACTCACCTTCCCCTCTCCCTGCTCCTTTTCTCTCAACTACCATTCTCCTTTGCACTTTTGTGTGTTTGACTATTTTAAATACCTCATGTAAGTGGAATCGTGCTGTATTTGTTGCTCATGACTGGTTTATTTCACTTAGCATAATGTCTTCAGGGCTCATTCCATGTTGTTGTATATGGCAATATTTCCTTCTTTTTCAAGGCTGGATAATCTTTTATTGTATGTATATTCCACCTCTTTATCCAATCATCCATCCATGGACATTTAGGTTGTTTTCACATTTTGGACTTGTGAATAATGCTGCAGTGAACATGGGAATGCAGATACTTCTTTGAGGTTCTGATCTTAGTTTTTATGGATATATATCCAGAAGTGGAATTCCTGGAACATGTGGTTCTATTTTTAACTTTTTGAGGAACCCCCATACTGTTTTCTATAATGGCTGTACCATTTTACATTCCTATCAACAGTGTACAAGAGTTCAGTTTTCTCTGTGTCTTTGCCATTGCTTGTCTTTGTGCTTTTATAAATGCCATCCATCCTAACAGTTGTGAGGTGATATCTCATTGTGGTTTTTACTAGCATTTTCCCGTGAGTAGTGATGTTGACCATCCTTTCATAAAGTTGTTGGGCACTTGAATGTATATTTTGAAGAAAGACTATTCTAGTTCTTTGCCCATTTTTAACTGGGTTGTTGTCATTATTATTATTTATTATTATTATTATATTGTTATTATTATTATTTTGCTATTGAGTTGTATGTATTCCTTACATATTTTGGGTATTAACCCCTTACCAGATATGTAATTTGCAAATATTTTCTCCCAATACATAGGTTGCCTTTTCACTCTGTTAATTGTTTCCTCTGCTGTGCAGAAGCTTCTTAGTTAGGTGTAGTCCCACTTGTCTGTTTTTTTATTTTGTTGACGGTCTTTTTGGTGTCATATCCAAGAAATCATTGCCAATCTCAATGCTTTGAAGCTTTTTCCTTATGTTGTCTTCTAGCTGTTTTACAGTTTCAGGTCTTATGGTTCAGTCTTTAATCATTTTGAGTGTGTACGCATTATACAAACATTTTATGTATGGTATAATGGCAGGATCTAATTTTATTTTTTGCATGGGATATAATCTTGTACTTTGTGTTAGGTAACCTTATACACAGATACCTTGTTCTAGAAGAACTACTGTAGTTTTGTGTCCTTTATGGTGAAAATTTTATACATATATTCTATTACCTGTGACTTTAAAAAAACAAAAAATATGAGTGATGATTTATAAGTGCTTATACTTCATATTGAATATTTGAGATTAAAAAAAGGACTTCCATTTATTCTGACTGATGAAAATGGATTCATTCACTTAGAATTTTACACATACAATGTTTGGAGGAATTTTCTATAGTCTAGCTTCTGGCTCTATACGTTTTGAAATCTATTTCTTCTCAAGTATTTACATACTTCTGGTGCCAGATATTGTAGGTCACAGTGAATATAGACTCTTGGTTTAACTCTAGAGGGACAGTTTTAATATGAGGTACATTAAGTATTATATTTTGTTTTTTATTTTAAATATATGAGAATATTTATACCACTGCTTTTGAAGAGCACAGCAATTGTGAGCTCCCTTAAGTGGTAGAGTCTGTGCCTGGATTCACACATGAAGAAACATGATATAGTGACCTAAATGACTTAAATGGTATTCCAGCCTTAATGTGTGTTACTTGAGGACCATTAAGAAGACCCTCTCTGTAGGTGGAGCAGCGCTCTGTCTATCTAAGTGCTGTTTCATCTTTTTTCTCACACTTCTTCACTGTTCCAGAGCACTTAAAGCTTCTCACCACCAAAACATACCTCTTGAACCCCATCTTGTCTCTCCCCAAACTCATTACTATTTAGATTGTTTAGATTTTTCTGGCTATCTCATCCTGTTTGTCCTAGCACTTCACAGCTTCCTCTGGTTCAATGTACCATGACAAGGAAATCCGAGCCCTTTGAACTCTTTAGCAAGCCAGTAGAATGAAGG
Source organism: Phyllostomus discolor (assembly GCF_004126475.2). Classification (NCBI taxonomy): domain Eukaryota; kingdom Metazoa; phylum Chordata; class Mammalia; order Chiroptera; family Phyllostomidae; genus Phyllostomus; species Phyllostomus discolor. Next base: position 126,592,145 of record NC_040906.2, on the reverse strand, counting down.
AAGGAACAGTGGGTAGTATTCACCCATTGATGATGCTTGACTTGATCAGATTGGCTGAACCAGGAAAGAAAAAAAAAAATAAAAAGAGGAGAAAAAGGAGAGTCCTATGTGTATAGGTTACAAGCCCAGCTGCAAGAGAGGTGGCCTGGTTATGTAATTTTAAAGATACCACTTTATAGATTTACTGTAAGGATTCAGTATCTTAATATGTTTTTCTCACATGAATTTTAGGTCCTCCTCTAAACATGTTTGACATTTAAAAACACAGTGCTAACTTAATGTTTCCACCCCATTACGTAGTACATTTGCCTCAACTTGAACAGAATCACAAACATGCATTGAGTGATTTCTGTGGTGGTAGAAAGCAATTCCTCTCACATAGTTTGGAATCTTGTTAGTTACTAATGTTTTGTTGGGTTAAAGTAATAAGTGTAGCAGTTTTATGTTTCATAAATGTGGATAAGAGTCCTTAATGTGAAAATTTATAATAAATGCAGCTCTGGAACTTAGAGACCTATACACTGTGGTATCTATAATTACATTTGTTCTGGGAAAAGGAAAAGAATGTTTATCAGTGATTAATTTTATTTATTTTTATATTTTCACATTTTTAAAAATTGTTCAAATACATTTGTCTCCATTTTCCCCCTGCCACTCCTCCCCACCCCAGCCATCCCCACTTCCCACCCTTGGTCAGTGATTAATTTTTAAAGGAATAGAAATGAGTTTTTCTTAAAAAACAGAATAGAACCTCTCAATTTTCTGTGCACTTTCACTTAAAATATGTGAAATTTATTTTGTGAGTTTTATTGAATAACTCACACAACATATCTTCAGTTAGAACTGAAAAGAATTTAATCAGTGAATATTCTGTTTTCTTTATTGGCTTTTTTTTTAAGAAAAGAAATGAAGGCTAGTAAAGTGTTTTTAGTTTCCATTGCAATGGAGCTGAAAATGACAGAATTATTTGGCTTTAATAATTAATTTCTGTAAAATGTCACACCATAATTATATGAAGAACATTAAGTATTTTTTTAAGTTTAGGTTTCTTAAACCATTTCCTTTTATAGTATACTAGAAACATAAATTTATCACAGAAACTATATATTTGAATATATTAATAGTTTGCTGTATGAATGTTTTTGAATAGTTTTAAGCTCTATGGATAGTTTTGCTTTATTAAACTGTATGTATTTTGCTTCAAAAAATACAGACCCCTGAGTTATTTATATTTGGTATAGACAAGATTTAATTTAAATATTTGTCATTATTCTAGTTTAGGTTGCAAAGAAAAATGCTTTTTTATCTGTGTTCCTTAGAACTTCAGATCACATGATATCTACCCTATTTTATATTTTTGACATACACACAAACATACACGTATCTTCCCCACTAGCCTGTATTTTGACTGCATCTGTTTCATTTTTCTATGCCATGATGTTAGATGCATAGAGAGTGTTAAACTATTGAAATGAATCAATATTCAAATATTGAAATGAGTTATAAACATTGATTTTTAAGGTCTCATGTTATTTTAAAATAAAAGTAATTATTTTAAAATTAACTTTTGTATGTCCCAATGGTAAATTTTATAGTATATTTCAATATATAATTTACATTCCCAATATTTCCTCCTTCTAAGTTTATGGGAAACCCTTTGTCATTGTTTCTGACTGCATACTCATATGCATTATCTCAAAATTACATAATCTTAGGGAATTTGGGTGAGATGATGACACTTAAACTGTATTTTAGCCATTGCTTTTGTCTGGAAAACACATTGAAATCCTAAATACTGAGGAGAGATTATAGAATTCACATAAAGACAAAATATTAGAAGATGTCTACATATATATAATGTGGAATGTCTAAATTTAATCAGCCCAAATAGTTAGAAGCAAATATAATAAGATCTCTTAACAACTATGATATTCTAATCATTGTAACCCTTTGCATATTTTAAGCCTCTCGCAGTGTTGCACGAATATTGTGACCATTTGATTCCAAAGTGTGGGTGCCTGAGAAGTGACTACCCGTGTGTAGCCTGTTTTGTTGCCTAGATACCTACACAGGTATTGTCATCCCCACACTGTGGCCCTGTGGTGGCAAAGCAGGTTACCAGCCAAATTGTGGGGATTTTTATGATTTTACATTAAAAGTCACAACAAAATATTATCAAACCAGATGTAGAAAAAAAGTTCTATTAAAATGTCAAAATAATACTGTAAAGAAACAGTTTCATTATTATTTGAATACTAAACTTTAGACATGAAAATTATATCAAAATTGAAGTATATGTAAACCCCTAGAGTTAAGTAAATACATAAACAAATACATAAATGAGGTAGAAATTTTATACCTTTAATTGAAACCTCTATTTTATTTATTGTAATAAAATTATATCCTATCAGGACGTCCTAAGCTCTTTATATAATTCTTTTTATTGATCAAATTTAGATAGAATATTGTTATTTCTTAAGTTACCTCATTATATTGCATCTATTTTAAAAAAGGAAAAAGTACTGATTTGTTGGATTCTAATTAATATATTCATCATGATTCATTAAGTATCTTTTATGATTATCAAAGTTTAGTTTTCATGACCTAGAAATTTAGTTTCTGTCATCTCTATTTTCTAGTTTTAGAAACTAGATCTAATGAAACATATATTAAATCATTGTTTCACCATATTAATTTATTCATTATGATTCAATGTTTTGTTATAATTACATGTAAAATGAAACAATTACTTAGAGGATAATATACCCTATATTTCTTAAAGATTTTGTTTTGTATCCTGGTGCTGTTTTACGATGTACTGCCATGCTTCACCCAAATCAGTGTTTAGGTTAGAGAAGCACTCTTTATTCCTGTCTATTATCATGTTAATATAAATGTCTCCAATAAATATTTAAACATGCCATATTTATACATAAGTGTTAATATTATAAACGGCATTCTTTGGTAAGAGAGTGTTGTTCTAGATTTCATTGCAATATCCTAAAACAAGTGGTAACTTGGCTTTTCCTTCTGCTTAAAATTAGGAATACATGCTCTACATTTTTATTAAAATTTGTGTGTGCATGTTTGCGTGTTTGTGTCTCAGAGACAGAGAGATAGAGATGGAGATAGACAGGTTACATTCTAGCACAAAGGCTAAATAAATGAAAATGCAATCAAGAATTGTGTTGAAATATGTACAAAATGTGAAATAGTTTAAAAAGAAGGTTATCAAATACTGAGGATCACATTTTTTTTAGTAAAGTCATGTCCCTTATACTAGTAGCCACTGTGCCCTACCAGTTTTCTTTGGGAGTTCTACTCCCTGTGCCATTCTCTACAACAGAACCTGTCACCAGGTGAGTTCTCCCAGTTGCATCAGAATCCCCTGTCTTCTCTGTAGACTGCCCATTGCCCCTCTCCCAGGTTACTCTTCCTAAATTACTGTATTTGTTTGAGTCTTCTGGTCATTTGTCACCCACTCCCCATGGCTTTCTATTGCTTTCACAATAAATCCTGGAATTTCGAGTAATGTGAACCTAACACAAAGACATCACAATATGTGGCTCTTCTCTAGCCAAATAACGTGTTCTTAACTCTGCATCTGCCCCTCCCTCTTTTTCAGCCCTATTGATTTTTTTTTTTACTGTTTCAGCATTTTTGGCTCTGTAATGAATTACCTGAGAACATAATGGTGCAAATAAATGTTTTCTATGCTCACAAAAACAGAGGATTGAAATTATAGTACAGGGGACAGATTGTCTTTGGTACACACTGTCTAGGGCCTCATCCAGTGCCTCACATGCTGGAAGCTAAAGTTACCTAAATCTCCCTTCAATCACAAAGTTAGGGGATGATGCTGACTGTCGACTGTTTGGGTCCAAAGTTTGTCCTCACATGTATCTCTCTATGTGGGCCTCTTCCCATGGCCTCTCTGCTTAAGCTAGTGTTTCTCGCAGCATATCAGCTGGTTTCTTCACAGTGGTTTTGCCCAAAGAGAAAACCATATGGAAGCTGTATCCTTTTCTATAATAACCTAGCCGAGAAGCCATATAGTATATTTCTGCTATACTCTATTTGTTGGAGAAATCGCAAGCCTGCCCAGACTCAAGTAGAAGGTAAACAGAGTCCACCTCCTGATGGGGATTGGTAAGGTTCTGGAAGATCATATGCAACTGGAAATAACTTCTGTGGTCATATTTTGGGAGACTTTAATATTCCATAGTTATGAACATGGGCCTACCAGCCTTTCTTGATATTAACATCTTAAGTCTGCGCTCTCATTTGTAACCAGTATATCCTTTGGCCTATTAGCTTTCCATGTGCATCTGTTTTATCTCCCCAACTGTATTGTAAATTATTCAGTCACGGACCTTCCTTTTCTGTATTTATATTTCCCTCAAGGCCTAGTATAAGACTTTGGACATAGGTACTCAGTAAACATCAGGATTAAAAAGTCAAAACGACTTAGAATGAAATGAGAAATTTAGCTTTTCTGCAATGTAGGTGACTATAGTGGATAGTCTATAAAAGACACAGCTGTGGCATGGGGGATATGATCCCTACGAAGTAGGTGAGCAAGAATCACATTCTAGACAGAAATAAATGTGTATGGATAGAATGAAATATGAAAGCTTAAATGTCAATAAGACATGATGGTAGTCAGTGAGATGTACTAGTTTTGCCTCTAAATAATTGACTTTAAATTTCAAGTATATTTAAAGATTTATTTAATTAATTAAAATTGTATTTACTGAAAGTATTATATTTAATTCTACTGACATTTAACTGAGAGTCAATAAGACCAATTGACCAACAGGAGTACATACTACAATATTTCACATTTTTCAAGTATGGTCATATTAAGCATTTATACTTTGATTAATTTATATTTATTTCACTTATAAATTAAAAGTAATACATGCTTATTATAATAAACCAAGATATATAGAGAAAGCACAAGTCTTTCCTCTTCTGTTCTTATATATTGAAGATATAAATTTTGGTTTGATGTATGTTTTTATAGCTTTTCCATGCTCATTTTGTATAATTTTCATTGTTTATATATTATTCTTCATATTTATTGTTCATGCCACCATTTATTCTTAAATGTGCAAAGCTCATAGCTATGTCAATGGTAATTTCTCTGTGTGATGATTATGGGATTTGACCATCAATTATTGCTCTAAGAGGCTAAATTAGACTTTGGGGCAAACTAGTAAATTTGACATTTTAATTCAATGTAAATTTTTTTTATAGATTCATAGAAAATACAGAAAAGTAAAGTCTTGGCAGGATTAGTTAAATTTTCCTGTGGTGTACTCCATTGTATTTTGTGTTTTCATTATGACAACAAATGGTGATTCAATGATAGCACCACATAAAGCATGTCGACTACTACTAACCAAAATGGCTATGCAATGTACTAGGGTCTCAGGTTTGTTAAATTCTAACAAAGATGTGTAATTTACTTTTTACTAATCATTGTAGAATTTCATACAATAAAAACTATTTGGACATAAAATTCTCATGTAGCAGGTAAATGCATAGCATACTGCTTTTCAAACTCTCCTCAGAGTCTCAGGGGTGTTTCATGCTTGGCCCAAGAAATGAAAGGAAGAGAATAAAGATTAGTCAAGTAAAAATGGGGAGTTCAGAATTCCTGATTATTTGTAATTACTTATTTAACCAGATCCTTTACGTGAGTTAATTAAACCGAGATCTAGGTATATTTATGGCACCCAAAACTACTTATATTTAGCTATATTGGCATAGTTTTGTTATTTCAAACATTATTTTTATATTAATTAATTGTAATTATAATCTTCCTGGAAAACTAAAAGCATGTGTGATGGAATATTCAAAGTGACATATTTACATATAACTTTTATGTGTTTAAGATGGCTGATCACACCGAAGTCATGAAAGGCATTCATCAATATCCAGGAGTTAGATATCCTGTCCTTACTCCTAATCTTCAGGGTTTTCACCGTGCTGTGAGTATGCTACCAATTTTTCTAAAATAAGTATGCTACCATTTTAAAACTTTTTACAAAGTTAAAAATGGTGTCAGATGTAACTCACTTGTTATCCTATATAGATTCTGTGCTAATGTATTCACATGAGTACCTGGAGATTAGTAACCTCATGGCATAGTTAAGGATTAAAATGCTCTACATAAATTTTTCTTCCGATTTGACCATTTAAGAATCAAAACACACAGATACAATTACCCTTTTGATTAAATTTTTTGAAAGTATTTTTGTTCATTCCTCTTAAATAAGGACTATAGAATATAACCTAACCAATTATCAATACAATATGATAGTTGTTAATATTGTAATGTATGATTATTTTCTTGGCAACAAAAATAATCAGCTTTATGTTGCTGTTGTTCCCTCTTTATGCGAAACTAACCTCTGTCATTGGAAATGCCTCTAACCCCTTTTCCTATTCCTCTTCTGGCTTGCTTCTTTCTCACAGTCCTCTGTGACTTAGCAATGTATATGCAAAAATACTTAAAAATTACGCATACAAGAAGAATCAGTGCAATTTAAAGTAAAGGCTTCAGGTGTTAGCTTTCGTGGCTTTATCATAAAAGTTTTGTAGCAGCTGTTTCTGTCATTAATGGATACTTTTCACTTTTGTATCTTGGGCAGTATTGCATAAAGTTGAGGTTGTGAGTCTTAGTGTATCCTGTTAAAAACACTTTTCTTATGTTTGATTTGATAATTGTTTATCATAGGGTGAAGAAAAAAGAAGCATTTTAAGAAATTGTAAATATTACGGTCATTCAGTCCTAAACAAAGGAGGTAATGTATCTACCTTAAAAAGATACTAAAAGGACACCTCCATGATAGCTTAGAAAGGCAAGTGATGGAGGGACACAAATTTTGGCTTGGGAGTCAGGCACGCCTTTCACAAAGCACAACTCCAGGATGTATACTGGCTTTGCGAATTTGTGCTAATGATTTAGTCTTTGTCCTCAGTTTTCTCATCTGTAAAGTGTGATGATAATACTTAGTATACAGGATTGTTTGTTGATTACAAATAAGGCATGCAATGTACTAACAACAATACTGGCACAAGTAGGGGTTCAACAGATAGAATTTTAATTTTAGAGGTTAAAAATTTATTTGGATGAAAGAGTGGAAGTATATATATATATATATATATATATTGCTGGAAAGATGACAGAATCTTTTTTTCTTGTATTGATAAGGTGTCAAAAAGATAGGGAAATTTAGGCATAATGCCAGAGATACATTCATAAAATGTCATAAATTTCATCTGGAAAACAAGGAGGCTTGAAGTTTGAAAACAAGTCACTGGAGAAGTCCAGGGAAAGGAGTGGAGGTGGCAAAAGAGGCAGAAGGAAAATGGAGTAGGTTAGCCATTTGGATCTAAAGACTGGCAAGAGGATTAGTCATTAGACGCACAGTATGGTTCTAGCAGTCAAGGCACGAACCAGTGGAAGTTTGGTTAGAGATGGGAAGAAAAGTTTGGGCATTACTTAAATGGTGAACTGGAAAAATGTTGTTTTGTTTTTTTTCTGGTTGGAGTATAGAAAGAGGAGAAATCCACAGATTTTACTGTACTTTACTGTTTACAATTTTCATAATTGGTCTAAAAATAATGTTTTCCATAGATATTAAGAGGTTTTATTGGAGTGCTAGTATTTTCCATAATTAGGGTTAAATATTTCTGAGGATAACGTAATTTAGAAAAGACAATATTACACTGGAACATCATTACTGTGTTTTCTGTGCCTCATATTTACGAGTGTTGCAGTTTGTAAAATTTTTCTGTTATAAAATATTTTTACATTTCAAAAGAGTATATGTGGCAATATGAAAGGAATGCAGTTTTAAGTTCTAAGGCAGATGTAAAAGAATACAAGCATGCCTTTATAGAGTGGTTAATGTTTCTTCAACTATTATTTACATTTTTTAAAATTACTAGCTTTTGCCTTTAAATTATATTTTTTCAGGTTGCTGCTGGAGCCACTGAGATATCAGTTTTTGGTGCTGCGTCTGAATCATTTAGCAAGAAGAATATTAACTGTTCTATTGAAGAAAGTATGGAGAAGTTTGAAGAGGTCGTTAAGTCTGCAAGGCACATGAATATTCCAGCACGAGGGTACTTACAAAATCCCACAAATTCTGTTTAGTTAATGTCAATTATTAAAGACCATTTATGATCTATCTAGGACTTATTTTACCATTCATAATGATATACCTAGGGTATCTTATTTGTACCTTATGTGGTCAGGGCCATCACTATATAGTGGTAAATCTCATTAATATCAGTTAATAATTACTAGAGTGTATCTAGTTGTGGACTGTATAATGCAGCTGAGATCAGAGGACCAAGCATGCAAAGCTGATACTGTTACTCATTTATTAACACTGAATTATCCAAATGCAGCCATCTTTTGTTTTCAGGCCAGTGTGAATTAATAAGTTGGTGTAAACTCATAGTAGCATTTGGAAATGAATCATTTAATGTGGTCTCCAAATACTTAAAAAAATTTAAGAACCTCAGTTTTTTCTTTCATAAAGAATAGTTTATGTAGAACTACTACAATATTATTTACAATAGACTATTAGACTAATAGTTATGTAGAACTATTTACAATAGACTATGTAAAACAAAATTGAACCTTTGAGCTGCATGGTGAAGCTGGGCCCAGAATTTCACCCATTTATCCTCCCCCTAAGCATCCAACTGTCCTGCTTTCCCTGGCGGACCACAAAGCAAAGGTGTATAGGGAAGAAGAGAGAGAGAATCTGCTGTGTTTTTTGTGTGCGCCCAGGATCAGTAGTTGCAGCACCTATTGAAAACAGGATCTGTACCAGGCCTGTGTTCTATGAAGTGTACAATAAGCTCTTCGTTGCTTAAGAAGTTGTTTCTAAGACATTAGCTAATTTTTTATTGAGTTTATTATTATGGAGATATTACAAATAAACCACATCATCTTAATAAGTTAAAATGCATAACATTTGTAAGAGAAGCCTAAATTCTGGAATTGAATTTAGATGCAGATCATACTTCCTTTGGATGAGGTGACCCAAGTTCAAGTGGCCGGAAATATTTAGCAATTAGGAAAAAAGACCAGTGGATCCAATTTGGAGGGACAATATTAGAAAAGGATTAGAATTCAACCAAGGTCGCTGAAAGGGCAAGTGGAATTAGGCTGCACCGTAGTGGACTATCATGTTAATTTGCTTTTTGGTTTAACATTTTTCTCTTTATATACTGTTTCCAATATGAGTTTTTTAAAGATACAGCATTATTTTTGTAAATAAATGTATACATAACATGCAAAGCACATAGAAGAAAAAAATAAATAAGAACGTATTTCCATAGAAGAAATACAAAGTATGCCTGTTATTAAGGCAAAGTTCTAAAGCTACAAAAAAAAGAAGTGATGTACTATATATTTCTAAATTCAAACAAATATAAGTTAGTTGATCTCTCTTTCCTTTAAATGAATGGGAAAAATAAAGAAGCTATTCTGTTTCCATGTATGTTTAAAGGTGGAGTGTAGGTTTTAGAGTAAAGTAATTCTCATTGGAAAATTGAAAAACCACATAAATGTAAGAAATAAAGTGCATGTGCAGCTTATATGTCAAACAGGAAGTTTTTTAATGTTGAAAGATGGATGTAAACATAAATTGTATGCTATCAGATTTTATCATCTTAGTTTCCCACTTATAAAACAGAGTAGGTAGTAAAATAAAACTAATAGAAACCCAAAATCCTTTTTAGTACTGATTGTTGGACAATAATATTGTCCCATCAGTAAAGAAACTTCTAACCATGTTACAACTTAAAAAGTCTTCCAGGCTTTTACAGGAAGGGCACAGAAGTGCAAAATGGAAAAGAAGTAATACACGGTCAAATGAAATTACTAGTGTGCAAACACATTGGAGACATAGTGCAGTGCTCTACCGCAGACACATGTGTACGTCTCAGTGCATATTTGGATTCTTTGGAACACATTTTCTGAAACACTATTCACTGTTAGAAATATACCTTTCAGTATATAAGTTCACTATTTATTTGTGCAGTTGAAAATTATCTTCTTCCTCCCCCAAACTTTTAAAGAGTTTAAATTATATTTTATTTTAACTGGTGATCCAGGTTTTAGGTACCCATTATTAAAAGTCATAGGCCATTGGTACTCATTTAAAGAAAAGAGCCATACTCAACTACTTGAAACCAAAGTAGATGCTTCAGCATGTCTTTCTATGGCAACAGCTGCATCAACATGGACTTGATCATCATCCAGAAAATTTATGTCATCAGCTGTTAGGTTTAAAGGCCATAAGGCACTACACATTTTATAATGCTCACCATTTAAATTTTTATTAAAATAGTAAACTTTCATTTGGTCAAAATAACAGCTTTTATTAAAGTTATGAAGGCCAATATTTGATTTCCTCCCTCCTGAAACACACACGTACACATCAATGCGTACACATTTTAATACATGCTCAGAACTTTATACAACATCTGGGGCACATTGGGAAAAGGTACCATGCCAAACCATTGACATAAAGTGCAGAGTCAGCTAACTGCTGCTGCATGTACATTATATGTGAACGAGCAATGGAATGTTTACATCTTTGACTTCAGTCTTTAATGTGTAATTCACATGGTATGTTTAAAAAAATCTAGGTTATTCTCTATTATGTCTAAATTTTTTAAAAGTTAAAAAGACAAAGAAAACAGCCTCTGATAAATGTTGTCACTTGCTCTGTTTTATCAATGGCATTTGATCAAAGAATCATCTCTTAGCTTATGATCCTTTTAAAATTGAAATGCCTCAAAATATCAAAATAGTAGTGCTCTGTTATATCATATAAGAAATTCAGGTTTTATTCCTTTTTGTTAAGTAAGTACAAACTTCTCTTTAATGAATCATGTGCTCAAAGTAAGTGATTTTCAACCTGGGTGCCATAAAAAATTTTGAAACATGCAAGACTTGACTAGTCAGAGGTACTGATGCCTTTTTCCTTAGATTGCCAAATAAAAAAAAAATGACAACAGCCAATAAAACGATAGCTGTCCAGTGTAAATGAATCAAAATTATACCTATTTTGTTAGATCAGCAAAAAATGCTTTTGATATGCCACAGAATGTTAGCAATTAGTTTGTGTGCCATGAGATGAAAAAAGTTACAAATCGCTAGGTATTTGTGACAAGAATCACATGCTCCCACTGTTTACCAGAATATTGATTTAAAAAGTAAATTATCACTGAGGTGCCTTTATTTTGCCCTTAAAATGCATATAAATGTATATTAAAATTCAAAAGATAGCAGCTGCACATATCAAAGAAAACATTTTAAATTATGTCTTAGGCCTCTCTTGTGCAATGGCCTAGAATAACTTGACCCATGAACAACCTCCTGAAAATCTGAGCGTACTGAAAGTTAAAAAAAACACAAACAAACCGTATTTTAAATATTTTTCAGGAGCCAAACAAAATTTTTCACCCATTGTTTTAAAACAATTTAAAAATGTAAAAATATTTGTGAATTTTAACTGCAGAGTTTTTTTCCTCAGATTTCCAGAAAAAAATAAAGGTACAAAATAATAAGAACAGGGAATAAAAAGCAAACTAGTAATTAAACTAATAATGACAATCACACTTTTAGATATAGAAAAACAAGATTGTAGGGTGTGATAATATTTTACTTAGTTATAACCTTTTAAATGAGGTAACTTTGGTCTATTAACATTATATAAGTTTCAGGTGTACAACAGTATAATTCAATATCTGTATACACTGTAACATACCACTAAAAGTCTCCTTTTCATTCTTCCTCATCTATTTGACTTCCTTTATCCATTTTGTCTTCCCCCAACCCCCTTTCTTTCTGGTAACCACTAATCCATTGTCCCTATCTATGAGTTTGTTTTGTTTTGTTTTGTTTCCTTAGTTCACTGGTTTCTTTTCCTTTTTTTTTTTTAATTCCACACATGAGTGAAGTCATATTATTTTTGTTCTTTTAATTCCAACTTACTTCACTTAGTAGGTAATACCTTTAAGGTCTGCCCATGTTGTTGCAAATGGCAATGTTTCATCTTATTTATAGCCAAGTAGTATCCCATTGTGTGTGTGTGTGTATACTATGGCATACATACACACAGAGGTGGGTAAAAGTAGATTTACAGCTGTAATACAAATACATAATACAGTAATTAATAAACAATAACACAAGAATAAACTGTTTTGCATACTCACAACTATAAACCTATTTTTGCCCACCCCTGTACATGTACCACATATTCTTTATACACTCACTGGTTGCTTGCATATCTTAGCTATTGTAAATAATGCTACAGTGAACACAGGGTATGTATATCTTTTCAAATTAGTGTTTTCAGATTCTTCAGATACATACTTAGAAGTGGAATAGCTGGATCATATGGTAGTTCTATTTTTAATTTTTTGAGAAACCTACATACTATTTTCCATAGTGTCTGCACCAACTTACATTCCCACCAACAGTGCATGAGGGTTTCGTTTCTTTCATATCCTCGCCAACACTTATTATTTCTTCCAATAATAACCAGTCTAAAAAGTGTGAGGAGATATTTCATTATGGCTTTGATTTGTGTTACCCTAATACTTAGAAGTGTTGAAGAACTTTTTATGTGCCTGTTGCCCAACTGCGTGCCTTCCTTGGAAAACTGTTCAGATACTCTGCCCACCTTTTAATCAGGTTTTTTGCATTTTTTTTTTTTTTTTGCTGTTGTTGTTGAGTTATATGAGTTCTTTATATATTTTGGATACTAACCGCTTAATGGAACTGTCATTTCAAATATCTTCTCCCATTCAATTCATTGCCCTTTTTATTTTGTTGATGGTTTTCTTTGCTGTGCAGAAGCTTTTTAGTTTGATGTGGTCCCAATTGCTTATTTTTGTTTGTTTCCCTTGGTGTTGGAATCAGATCCACAAAAGCATTGCTCAGACCAATGTCCAGGAGCTTAGTGCCTATGTTTTCTTTTATATAATTTATGATTTTAGGTTTTACATTTAAGCCTTTAATCCCTTTGACTGGTTTTCCCTTTGAGAGATAATTTATAACTCAACACATTTATTCAAGAACTTGTGACCTACTTGTTTGTTAGGCACACTATTTAGGCCAAGATGTATGTGTTGTATTTCCTGTCTTTCCCTGTCTAATGCAAAGTGTCATTTTGGATTCTGAGCCTGATCCCAAGGGTAAGAGCAGCCTTGTTGAGTCTGATAATGAGCTTCTTATTTTGGGCTCAGTTTTTTAAATACACAGTGACTGACAGGCTGTGTTTCTCATGACTGATACATCAAATACCTTCCACTGGATGATCTACCCCAATGGAATTCACTTGCACATATGGCACCATCTTCTTATAAATGGACAGCTTATTGATCAAGTTCCTTTACTACCTCTGCTGTTAAAACTAAGACCTTTGTGTTGGCCTAGAAGAGTAATTCAAATCATAAGTCAAAATATGGCACATAAAACTCTAAAAATCAGACATCTGTTAAAGCTATTTTCTTTCGTACATGTGGTCTGTATGAAGATTTATACTTTTTTTAGCCCTAGATATTATTGCATTGCTGCTGCATGCCGCATAAGAGATACCCAGAAATTGTTAACACATATAAACCTGTGTTTGTGCAGTCAGGTCTAAATAGCCATCATATAGAGCCTTTGAGGAAGGAATGTTTTGACATTTCACATAGTTAGCATTTTAGAGCAAAGGAAGAATCTTAGCAGAATTACTCCTTGAGACCAAGGGTCAGTATTTTTTTACATCATCCACAGTGATAAGAGAATAATAGTTGCTCAGAAAATTATTTTTGGTGGGTTTATTAGAAAAGAAATGCTAATGGAACAGGTTGGCATATCCTGCACTGGTGCATCAGAGCAGCTCCTGCATTTAAATGTCTTGATTGCCTTTAGACATTATGTGCTGTCTCATCACTCTGGGCCTTGTTTTTTTTTGTTTTTTTTTTTTTTTCTCCTGAGGTTACCAGTGGTTGACTCTCTTCACTCTAAGTGTTTGTGGCATTTGTTCAAGGCTTTTACTGATCCTTTCCCTTTCTTTTTGCCAAGGTGATTGGAGGAACGTAACTGTGGGAAGGTAGGCTTGGGTAAGGCCTAAGTGTAGGTGCTTTTTCATTGATTCAGTTCTACAAGGTAAAGTTGTCACAGACTTGGATGCCTCTGTTTTGCCATTTACCATGATCTTTCACAATATGGATGCTCCTTGACTTAGAATGGGGTTGTCCCAATAAACTTCATAAATTGAAAATATCGTAAGGTAAAAATGCACTGAATACATCTAACCTACTGAATATCATAGTCTAGCCTACCTTAAACATGCTCAGGATAACTACATTAGTTTACTGTCTGGCAAAATCTTCTGACACAAGGAATATACAGTAGAGCACCACGTGTTTATCCTAGTCTTCACAGCGCTGACTAGGAATGGGACCTCACTGGCTCTGCCCAGCATCACGCGAGAACACTGCACCACACGTGGCTAACCTGGGAAAAGGTAAAAATCCATGTTTGAAGCATGGCTTCTACTGAGTACACATGGTTTTCTCACCATCCTAAAGTCAAACCATTATAATTCAGGGACTGTCTATACTGATAAATGGCTTTAACAAGCAGAAATAACTCACATTTTAATACACAGAGATTGTAACACTGCTTTTTGTTAATTTTAATGCAATAAGCTTCAATTTCTTTATTACTCTGTTATCCTAAACAATGTTTTAAACCAAGTCTGAACTTCCAAACATATGCTATCATCTCTAGCTACAGGATTTAGAACATCAGTAGCCTGGATCTAGCTATACATTTTTGTGTAGATGAGTTTTATGAAAAATTATTCAGAAGGTGAAAAGACATTTTAACTAACATATTGGTATATTAATAATTCTTTACTCACAAATTATTTTACATAATATATTTTCTTTTGATGCCATGTGGAATATGACAATGAGAAATTAGCCTAATTTCAAAGAGTTACCAGAAGACTGGTAATAATTACTATATTGTCAAAAAAGCAAGTAAGTACATTAAGGGAGATACAGATAAGTCCTTTATTAAAGTTAAAATAGTATTTTATTAATTTTTTGGAGAAAGTTCATAGAGGAGTTAATAAAATAAAGTAATTAAAGCTAGGTAAATATATGGAATATACTCAGAAATAATGGCCTTTTCAGTCACAGCAGAAAATCTACAATGAGCAAAGACATAGTGAAGAGAAATCTCAAGTAATGTTTGGGTAACAGGAAGAAATTTACTTTTACTTTTGGAAGCTATATAATGAAAGAGAGGTAGAAAGTTAGATTGAGATTTCACAAATTGCTGAACTGGAATACCAGATTTATTTGGTAGAAAATGGCAAGCCATCAAAAAATTTTCAAAGTGGAAAAATATCACCCTGGCTGGGTGGCTTGGTTGGTGGGAGCACCATCCCATACATCCCATACAAAAAGTTGTGGGTTCAACTTCAGGTCAGGGTACATGCATAGGTTGTGAGTTCTATCCTGGTCAGGACATGTGCAGGAGGAAGTCAGTCGATGTTTCTCTCACATCAATGTTTTGTTCTCCTTCTTCTCTCTAAAAAACAAAACAAAACACATCCTCATGTGAGGATTTAAAAGAAAAGAAAACTATGTAGTGAGATCAATTCTCTAGGAATATTATTTTGGCAATAGATATTGGAGTAAAAATGAATGGCATGAGACTAGAGGCAAGGAAAGCAGGTAGGTGTCTGTGGCTGTCTTGCAGAGGGTCCTCAGGGACTATGCTGTGTACTTGGCCTGTCATCAGCAGAGGCCACAGGCTACAGAGGTTGGAGGGTAAGAATTAACCAACCTTTCAATATGTTCTCAAAGGGTGACTATCAAGTGATTCAGCAGGGTAGACTCAGGAAATGACTCCCATTTTTTTAAATGACAAATGCAGGGGAAACATATCATCATTTTGGACATATTGAGCTTAATATGACACATCTGAATGTGTCAAGCAACCAATCTGTAATATTCCCAAGGAGATTTGGTGGTGTTCCCAGAGTTATCTGCATAGTGGTGAGAGAGAGAGAGACTATGGGGGACTGAATTCATGCAGTGACCCTTTTTTCTATTCCTGTTGCAAATAGCTAAATATAGCAACTTTTAAAACATATAGCCAAGCTCAGAAAAGACAAAGTCCCCAGACTTTATCAAAGAAAATGTGATAAGCATGCAGGTTGATGCCACTAGCACATAGGGTATCTATCCCTAGTGACTTGCAATAGAATTTAAATGCCTACATGGGAAAAGATAGATGCTCTGTCTATCTAAAACATAAATTTGTAACTGAGTATTCTTGGAGCTTGAAAACACCTCCTGGCCAGTGCAGTCACTGGAAACTATGCCTTGTATAGTTATGGATTGTGGATTTATAACATGTGAATAGAAACCCAACTGAGAAATTAAGGTAGAAGTGTGTTGTGGGACTGGTAAAGGGCAAGGGCAAGGAAGTCAGGTTTCCTTCACAGGGACATTTGAAAAATACAAATTATTTGTATTCCTGTGGAACTTTTGTAGGAGCTAAAGCCACTATAAAAACACACTCACAATAAAAAGTATACACTTAACCACCAATCCAGTCGATCAAAGATTGATAAAAATGCTGTGACCTAGTAGTGAGGATATTCCTGAGATTAGATACTGTCAAGTCTATTCAATATTACTTCTAGTGTTTTTGTTTTTCATTTAATTTTTATTGTATTTTTTCTATTACCACTTAGTCCCCTTCTTCCCCCTCCTACAGCAATCCCTACACTGTCACCCATGTCCATGAGTCCTTTTTCCTATTTGCTCCCTCCCTCCACGCAAGGGAATCAGGCACTACAGGTGATTGCTCATTGCTGAGTGGTTTGCAATTTGACAGAATAATGGAACATTAAAAATTCTTTTAGAATATTAATGGTTGGATTCCTTTTTCGAAGTTTCTGATTCAACTAGTTTGGAGTATATCCTAACCATCAGGGTTTTGTTTTGTTTTTGAAGCTCCCTAGGTGATTCTGCACCACTAAGTTTGAGAACCGCTGTAATAGATTATCAGAGAAAAGCAGAAGTCGAGGAACTGATGTTAGCCACTAGTCAAAGCAGACAACATAGCATATTTTCATCATGATGGAGGTCTTTGCAGACTCGTGAAAATGCCTTACTTTTTACAAGTGTTTGGCAAGATTTTTCTGTAAAGGCCAGAGAGTAGTATTTTAGGTTTTGTGGTTCAGATGGCCTCTGTTTCAACTACTCAACTCTGATGTTATAGTACAAAAGTAGACATTGATAATAGCTAAACAGATGGGCATAGCTTTCTTCCAATAAAAATTTATTTCCCAGAGTGATGAGAAGGATTTGACCTGTGTGCCTTAGTTTGCTGACCTCTGTTTTTAGAGTATTAAAGTATAGTAATGACACAGTTGAGAACCATCACATTCACTTTGGAGAACGTAGCCCCATGTGTGAATAGGTTTAAGAAGTGAACCTACAAGGATGGAGAACATAGTAAGATGAAATGCATTGCAGTGTGAAGACCAGGCAAAGCACAATCCTGGAAAGGACTACCAGGAAAACTTGAGTGAATGATAGAAAATGGAACTCTAGGGCACTTTTGGTGGGAATATAGACTGTTATAGCCACTGTGGAAAACAGTATGGAGTTTTCTCAAAAAATTGAAAGTGGCACTATCTTTTGACCCAGTGATTCCACTTATTGGAGTATATCCTAAGAAACCCAAAACACCAATTCAAAAGAATGTATGTACCCCTATGTTCATAGCAGCATTATTTACAATAGTCAAGGTTTAGAAACAGCCCAAGTACCCATCAGTAGAAGAGTGGATAAAAAAAGCTGGTACATTTACACGATGGAATGCTATGCAGCAATAAAAAAGAAGGGGTTCTTACCTTTTGCAACAGCATGGGTGGAAATGGAGACTATTATGCTAAGTGAAATAAGCCAAGCAATGAAAGATAAATACCATATCATGTCACTTTTAACTGGAATCTAAGGAACAAAATAAACTAACAAGCAAAATAGAATCAGCGGCACAGAAACAAAGAACAGACTGACAGCTGTCAGAGGAGAGGTGGGTGGGAGGGACTGGATGAAAGAAAGTGAAGGAATTAGCCAAAGACCATATATGCATGACCTACAGACACAGACACAGATAAGAGTGTGGTGATGGCCAGAGGGAAGAGGTGACAGGGACTGGGTTGAGGTGGACCAAGGAAGGGAAAATGGAGATATCTGTAATAGTGTCAACAATAGAAATAATGTAACCAAAAAAAGCCAAGAAAATGGACTCAGACAGATTTAGGATTATGGCATAAAGTGGTGGCTGTGGTCAGGAAATATAAATGCAGAAAAGGTTTGTTTCATATTATTTTGCATTTGTTATTTTTTGTTTTTCACATGTAAAGGAACAGCATATAAATGGATGGCTTGGATGTTCTATTTAATCTATTCTATCTATTTAGATATTTTGGATTCAGAATCAATGTACTTATATTTCCAAACACATTATCTATAATCATTATATCTGAATTGAAAATATTTATTCCTTTTCATCCTTAGCCACCTTTTCCAATGTTATGGTGGCACAAGAATACTTTCCCCATATTTTGATGAAATGTATAGCTTGTTTAAAGAATAAACTTAGTTGATAGTACTTGGAAAAGCAGAGAGATGGGTTTCCTGTCTAGCATCACTTTCGAATTTTATTTGAATTTGCCTGTCTCTCCTTCCCTGTCATCATAACTGCTTGCCTGGCTTAGGGACCTGTTTATTTAATGTGAAAACACAACTTTATTCATATATTAATACCTTTGAAATTAGGTTACATCTTTAGAATCAATGGATATGTATTGAACCACTTAATATATATTTTCTTACTTCAAAACCCGTTGTGAAATTCAACAGCCTTTTAGAATCCAAGAAATACGGTATTGTCTTCTCTCCTGTTTTTGCCTCTACCTTTCCTCTGACAACCACTTCCAGAGGTCCCAAGGACTTATATTTCTGGAAAACAAATTTGATCTTGTCAGTACCTTACCTAGTAATTGTGAGCACCTCACAGTCATTTTGACTGACCTCCAAGTTCAAACTCCTTGGCATGGCGTTCACAGACCTTGCTATCTAAAGCCTTTCATATTCGGGCCCAAAGAACCAGATCTCCAGACTCTTTTCCCACCACCCCTCTCTCCCTCATGTGTATTGCTTCATTCCTGACAATCAGATGCATGATGCACTATTTTAATACAAGTGTTGTAAAGCCTCTGAGGAAAGTTTAATAAAATGGGATTGGTGTTGAGCTGAAAATAGCTAAAACAGACTTTTTCTAAAGCTTAATACTTTAAGATGGAAATGTATCATTGTCCTTGCAGGAGAGGCTTGACTTTTTATATTAAATTGTTGAAGAAGCTTATAGAATATCTTTATTTGGAGCCTTTTCAAAGCAGATTAGACACTCTTCTGTTTGGGATGATTTAGGTATACCCATGAGAGAGAAACAAGATGAACTTTGAGGTTGTGGCCAGCTCTAGGAGTTTTGGGGTGATTAATGACTATCTAAATGAGGCCAAGACATCCAGATGGGAGTGAAGAGAGAAATCCAGTTAGTCATCTACATGCTTTTTCTATATGGTTCCAAAAACCTGGATAGTTTAATGTATGCACTTATTTAAATCAAACTATTTATTTCACTGGTGTTTTCTGCTTTGAATGTTCACATGTTGCTATGGTATAAACAACCCCGCAAGATAAACCCCTGTTATCTTATTCCATCTGCCATCAAATAACACATATCAAATTGTAGTTATTAAAAACATAACCATGTGAATCAAATTGAAAATATTCAGAAATTGTTTTTGTTTGGTCTGAACATAAAGTACTAATGAAGGAATAGTGTAAAATACTTCTGATGCATTTTTGGCTATTTGCTCATTTTTATAAAATGGAAACTAGGAAGTGACTTATCCATCATACTTACATTTGTATGGTTCTGTGTTTTAAATACAGGTATGTGTCTTGTGTCCTGGGCTGTCCATATGAAGGAAGCATAACACCGCAAAAAGTGACTGAAGTAAGATATGCCTTCTGGTTCCGGGTAAAATGATGTATAGTATTGGTCTGATTTCCTTACTGTTTAGTGCATCTGCATAAAAAAGACCAAAGGAAACTGTGGAATGGGAGACCTGCGATTTGCTTAACTAATAGTTTTGCTTTAACACTAAAGACCTATTTATTGCCTGTAGCTTTTCAAAGTTAAATAACATTCGAATTTTATCTTGGGTGCCCAAAGCTGAAGGGAGTCACAATGCCTGCTTTGTTTTTACGTGAGTGACCTTGCTATCATTCCTGGCAGTTTGTGCACAGTCTCTTTACCTTTGCCTTGGTTGCTCAGGGAGCATCCCTGTGTTTTTCTCTTGCATATGTTTGGCACACAGATCAGAGAATGTACACTGCTTCAGCATTTTGTTCCTTGGGGATTCTTTAGCTCTTACTGCTGAGATACAAGTTGCTATTACAGAACAAGTTTACAGCAGTAGATTAGTCATTAAGGACTATTATTGAAGTTCATTTTTTACTTACTGTTCTTGTTTATTAACTGATACCAATGAATGCAAAATGCCCCTTCTTTGAAATTATATTAAACTATCTCATAAGCTCATTTGGAAGTATATTGATGTGCACCTGTTATTAGGGTGTTAATGTTCATAAACTACTAATGTGATACTGAAGCAGTGAAGATGGCATTGTTAGAAATCAAAATTTAGGCTGAATACACTTCCAGTTTGACTAAAGCCAATCCTGTTTTTATGTACTCATTTGAACTTTTGAAATTTGCTGTAGATTTTTTAAATGAGGGACAGGTCATGGTCCATTATTTAAGCAAGACCTTTGCAACACAGAGGCAGATATACTATAAAATAATGAAGCTTACGTGTTGTAGTCCTTCAGCTGCATGGTGTCTTTCCAAGACTCTGTTAGTTTGTATTCACAATTATGTATTTTTTCCTTAAAGAACACTTCCATAATTGTCTAAATTCAGACTCCATAAAACCTGGATGCAACTCTGCCCATATACCAAACCCCTTGCTTTTCTGCCTGAGCCTCATGCCATCTCTGGATAGGCCACATGTACCCTCAGGCTCTCCACTCCTGCACCACAATGCTGGGCAGTTGCTGAAAAGAGTTATGTAACAGGAAGATTAGAAACATTAGGAATTCATCACCAGCAGCCCTTAATGGGCCTTCTGAGGTATTCCAATGTATTCGTAGCCAACTACTCTCTTACTTTCTGAAATGACTAATGCAAATTTTGTTCACTCTCTAGTCTTTCAAGGCCCTAGTCCTTCTCTTTACTTAATTCCCTGTATATTCAACTGCTTAGACTCCTTATGTGGACAGTTGAACATGTTCAGCCTCTTTCATCTGAAAACTTTCTGTTTTTAAAAGATTTTATTTATTTACTAGAGAGAGGGGAAAGGAAGGGAGAAAGAGAGGAAGAGACATATTGATCACTTGCCTCTCACACCTGCAACTGGGCACCTGGCCAGCAACCCAGGCATGTGCCATGACTGGGAATCGAACTGGTGATCTTTTCATTTACAAGCTGGCATTCAGTCCACTGAGCCACACCAGCCAGGATTGAAAACTTTCTTAACTGAGCACCCTCATCTAATTATTGACTATCTCCATCCTTCCGCATCTAAACTTCTTCAAAGGACTGTCTGTAGTAGCGGCATTCATTTCCCCATGTGCCCCCAACTCTTCATCATACCCTGAGTTGACTTCTAGATCATCACTCCATTGAAATCCCTATTTATAAGATCACTGCTTTGCACTTGGCACCAAGAAATGCATGATTATATTTTGTCCTCATCTTGACTTCTTCTCAGCAGAATTTGGAAGTAGTGACTCTGTCCCAAATTCTGTCCTTTCTGCAACACTTTTGTATTCCTTGTATTCCCTCAATACCACACTTACGATTTTCCTTCGAAGCCTCATTCTCTTTCTTTGCCCACTGAGAATTCTAGCATTTAATAGGCAGTAGAAGAAGATGAGCAGTGTGTTTTTTTATCCAAGTTTTCATTCAATAATAGTCTTCTAAGGTAGACTAGGTCTACCTTCTGAGTCCCATACATTCTGTTTTTGAAATTGTTATTGATATTGCCTTTCTGAAAAACAAATCTGATTTTATCACCACTACCCCAAATTCTGTCATGCCTTTCTATTGCTCTTCTAATAGAATCCTCAACCAAAATTTTGAACTTTTTGCAAGGACCTGTATGGTCTTCCCCACGCCTAACTCTCAGGTTCATGGAGCTTCATTCCCCTTTGGTTTTTGCTTCTCGTCTCACTACCCTTTACATTTGAGTTTTTTCCTATTTGGAATGCTCTTTGCATTTTTTATTTCAGCTGCCTAGAACACACTCACTTCTACATTTGATATTCTACCTAGAATATTCTTCTCATACACTTTTTTCTCATCCTCTTCAACACCTTAATGCTTAGTTTATCATAAGTTGTCACTTGGGCCCTTGCTGCTTGACAGATGTAGGTCAATTTTCTTTGCCATATGCTCTTAGAATCCCGTTTCTTTGTTTCTTTGTCTAAAAATTCTTATTTTAGCTGTAATTACATATGCCCAAATGGAATTGATTAAGGTCTGTCCTCATTTGACTCCAGGCTCTTTAACAGCCTGAACCATCTCAATACTTGTCTGCCCATCATTTACCGGCACCTAGCACAGTGCCTAGCATGAAATGGCACTGAAGTAATTCTTAATAAATGAGTTAATGAGTGACCCTGTGCCAGATTTTGTACAAAGTGATTTGTACAATATATTCTCATT
Organism: Phyllostomus discolor; assembly: GCF_004126475.2. Taxonomy (NCBI): domain Eukaryota; kingdom Metazoa; phylum Chordata; class Mammalia; order Chiroptera; family Phyllostomidae; genus Phyllostomus; species Phyllostomus discolor. Next base: position 126,569,215 of record NC_040906.2, on the reverse strand, counting down.
TTTATTGCTAAATATGTCATTATTGACATCAATGTTATTATAATTCTTTAAAAAATAAGGATTAGAAAATATGCTCAATAAGGGCATAAAACTGTTGTCAGTTTTTTAGAGACTAGGGACTGAAATTTAAAGAGGTTCATTTTCTTTCATTTTCTGCTCAGTATCACATGACTAACATGGGTGACAGCTGAGATTAAATCTAGGCCTGTCGGACTCCAGAACCCACGTCTTTGTCAATATACCACGCTGCCTTCATGCAAATTCTTACTGCTCTTCAGAGTAGCCTCAGCTGTTTAGCTTGAAGGGACCTTGCCATATATCTCTTTGTAATATCACTACTTTGCACTTGAGTCAAAAAATGCAAGATTGTCCATATATGAGCCAGAAAAATTAAGCCAGAAATCCTTAGTTACTCTACTAAGTATTATAAAGCTAGTATTTATGATAATTAAAAAGCTACTGAATGATAGAACTGAAGCTGGTATTGATAATTTTTGACCTCTAATACCTTGAGAAATGCTACTTCCAAAGTAAATTTGGAATGCTTTTGTTTAATTAAAGAGTTGAGAAAAGTAAGTCTGCCATAGTTAAAATTGTAGTTTATAATTTGTAATTAAACATGTAAATCAATAGATGGATATGATTGTAAAGCAAACTTGAATATGAAGAAAAGGTACTTACAGTAATGTCATTCAGGGCTTTGTATAATACTCAGGACTTAAGGAACATGTAACTGGGCCAGAAAACTAAAATGTTTTCCATGGATGTGTCCTGATCTTAGTTATGATTTTTACCCCTGGATGGTGTTTGCTGAGGAACAGCAGGGTGTGAGTCTGTTCATTTCCACCATTTTATAAGCTCTGTACCTGCCCCACAGGTATCAAAGAGATTGTACGGCATGGGCTGTTACGAGATCTCCCTGGGAGACACAATTGGAGTAGGAACTCCAGGAAGCATGAAGAGAATGCTGGAAAGTGTCATGAAGGAAATCCCACCCAGTGTTCTTGCCGTTCACTGTCATGACACGTACGGACAGGCCTTAGCCAATATCCTCACGGCCCTTCAGGTATTTTGTGTTATTTGTATGTATGCAAGATGTGTTTCTTTATTTATAATATAAACATGTTAAGAGCTGTGGTGAAATAACATTTTAAAATTTCTGTGGATGTCATGTTTGAATAGTGCCCGCTACCTGGCAAGCACTTCGGAGGTATTTGCCAATTGCACATGTTTTTTGAGGGTAACGATATCTCTTATTACTGCTCATTTGATTTGATAAAATTCCCGAATTTGTTCTCCTTCAGATGTTAATCCTCTTAAAGCTGAAAAAAGCCTGTTTTCAGCTCCTATGTGCTTTCAGCCATAAAATATCACAGGTTGAAATATGATAGCATTTTGAGAAGTGCAAAGTGCGAAGATAGAGGAGCGCACTGTTGGTACCATGTCGCTGGTGTTCTTGTTGGTAATTTGGTGCTCCATGATGAGGAGGTGTGGTGCCAAAATGCAGGATGTTGTTGAGCATACTTTTGAAAGAACCCCTGTTTTTAATCAGGTGTATTCTGTTAGATGGGCAAAATGAAGAGATCTAGAAAGTTGGAGGATTGAAAAGTGTTTATTAATTCTAATGATAGCTCAGTTATTTTGAATATATGTAAAAGAATAGATAAATAGCATTTTAAGGGTACTGTGTGAAAATTAGTCCCTTAAATGCAGCTAAAAATAGATTCATTTGATGTCCTTAGGACAGAAGATTTTGATGACTAAAGATAGGACTCTATGAAAGCATTTTGCTGAAGCTGAAAGTCAGTATGTAAAGCTTAATGTCACAGTCCTGAAGTGTACAGTTGCTTGGCATGAGTTAAAAACAATGTGAAGATCAAGCCCCATAAGGGCTTATTTTGACTTTGTAACATATGTGCACAAATCCTTATTTATCCTCTGGAAGCAGGCAAGGAACATTGTATTAAATTAGAAGAGAAAATCATACCCATGGACTTTTGGACGTGGGAATTTTTACGATTTTCCTTCCCTAGGTATTTCAGTTCCTAAAACAATAGAGAACTAGGCATCACTTCAGGATTTTGTGTTCAGCTGCAACTGTAACTTATTAAGTGTTCCTAACCAGCAAGTTCCTAAGTTCCTGAAGAGGTGTGTCTCAATGCGTCCTGGCTTTCTCTGTCTCTCCGCCTCTCTATTCTCTCTCCCTCTCTCTCTTCTCTGTTTGGATATATCATCTGTATGGCAATACATTGAATAATTATTTTATTTCTGTATTATTATACAATGAATGATAGTTTAGTTCTTTGGGAAACAGGTCTACAGCACAAAGTCTGAGAACCCGAACTTCTGATTCTGGACACACTGCCTCTTGAAAATGCCCAAATGCCAAGTATCGCTGAAACCACATTGTGATGTTAACAGTTCGGGAAGGCCCATCTGATAGGGTAATGTTTGAAAGGATATCTAAAGAATGAGAAGGAACTAACCCCAGTAAGGGGTGTGTGCATGTGTGCACACATGTGCACCAGTCTGTGAAAACAATACTTCAAGCAGATGAAACACCATTTGGGCAAAAGGCCTTGAGAGAGGGGTGGATCTTGTCCTAGGACCTAAAAGAAGACCAGTATATTCACAGGAGAAACTAAGCTTTAATAACATTTGCTGAATTAGTTGAATTGCGTAGTCTTTACTTATAGAGAGATGACAACTGAAATCCTAGAGCCTTTGCCCATCTTGGAACAGCCGGACAAGGGAGCACGAAACAACCCGGGACCCAAGCTAGATGGGGAACATGGATGAGAACCGGTGTAAGGCTGAGATCCCCCAAAACACCACACCCTCATCCAGGGGTGAGCCAGCAATAATTGCATCTCACAAAGGGAGAAGGCAAGCGCATTCATTCTTATAGCCTGGCCCTGGGTTGGAGGAGAAATACAGAGTCTCCCTTTGTCCATCATAACCTTTTGTCCACCCTCATGTGGGTTCAGGGTTCAGATTCTCATTGCCTGCAGAATTTGAAAGACCCCAGAACATAAATTACTTTGAAAAGGCTGGGGGTTAGTAGTACCTTTAGGTATGAAAAAGCTTCTCAGAAGTATCTCTTCTCTAGTTTAAGCCTGGCTACGGTGTGTGTGTATGTGTGTGTGTGGGTGTGTAGGCATGGGTGTTCTGCTTTTCAGCTGCTCCTGTGGTGGTTAGTAGTGTGACTGTAAGCATCTGTGACTATTTGCTGCTCCTTTCCTATGTGTCCAAGCTCTCTGAATACATGGTAGGCAGGAGGGAGACCAGTGTTCTGTGACGTTGCCCCAGAGCTTAGGTTAGGCTCACAGCATCAAAAGTGAAGTGGGTGACAGTGCCTTGTATAATACACAATATGACGCTAGGCTGGATAGCCCAGTGTAAGTGAACCATTGAGGAAACTGTCAAGACATAGAGATCTGATGAGGAAGCTAAAACTTAGAGTTGTGGAGGATTTTCTTTTTGCCTTTTCTGCCATCCACTTTCCCATAGTCTGATAAACCAGTGACAACATAAGAAAGAAATATACAACTGCCAATCTCTTTGAAACTGTGTGTAGCTAAAATAGTCTTAATGCTGACAAAGATAGCCGAATGTGGTCCTCGAATGTCACTGCACACACATGTGCTGTTCCCAGGCAACACTGAGGACAGCAGGGTACTTTTCTCACCTCCCAGCCTCTCCCGTAAACAGCAACAGCAACAGCAAAATAGCCAGGCTTACTTTTAGTGGAGGAGAAAACAATGTCTTGGAAAAAACTGTCAGTGTTTAAGTAGAAGGGAAATCAGAGAAAGTTTCACTTCATTATGAACAGGGCTAACCTTGGCTTCAGGAAGCAGTGGCCATACTTCATTTTTTAAAATGGAATCTTTGAAGTGGCTTCTAGTAAAACTGGTGTAAGATGTGGAGTGGATATCATTTGCTTTAATTTAGGGGTGGAGAAGCAGTTTACAGTGCTCCATGCTGGATGTTAATATTAAGGCAAGCAGACATGTAATAAGTGGAAACTTGGCCACATGGTAGGAAACAAAAAGAGTTATAAATAGAACATCCCCCTCAGTCTGGAAAGCACATACTAATTGTGTAGTAGAGGGTCGTGGGGAACTTTTTCTTGGGTTTCCAAGTTATTGTATTTTTAATGATATATACATATGACATAGGGCTGCATATAGATGGTTATATGGAAGTCAAGAATTCATAATTATCAGAGGTACTTAATACAGAGAAATAATGTTGAGACTATAGATTTAGGTGTGGGATATTTATAACCACTCAAAACCAAAAGAACAAGAAAATGAGGTGAGAAAATGTACAACATTTTATTAATAGAAGAAACGTATATGACCCAGTGTACTTGTCTTTTATGTAAAAATTGAGCTTCACCCCTCATATACTCCCAAGTACCTAAGTGAAGTACCAGTGAACAAACTGTTTAATCTATTTAGTAGCAAACAATTGCACAGTTGTGATTTTTCTCCACTCAAATGATTTGAGTCTTCCTAATTGGATAAAAACAGAGTAAAACAAATAAGATCCAATACCACAAATAACAATCCCACATTAATAGGTAGTGCAGAGACAAAGCAGAGTAGGAAATATTTAACTTTCTCCTGAGAAAGTATTATGTGCCTTTTTTCTCAAACTTAATAGACTTTCAGCTTAATGTGCCTTTCCTCATAATGTTTTCCATATGCTTATTATTCTCTTTTAGAAAAACAAAATTATTTACCTAATTTTTCATTAAAACATTTTATATTAACTTTTACTAAACATGTTTAAATGCTACCAACAGTACATATTTTTTTCATGTAATTTGTTTTTGCCATTCTCAAGGATAATTTTTAAAACTTCCAGTCACAAGCCTGATGAGTTGGTCTCTCCATTTTGTATACACAGAAAGCATACTATTGAGAAATGGAGATGAGTTGCAGAGTTTCTGGAAGAACTGCCTTGGTGACAGTATACTTAGCACTATCATTACAGTCATTACAATTAACACTACTAATAATCATAAGAACACTTTTTTATTTGAATAATTCTTTAAACTTGATTGTACTTAGATGACCTTTTTGGGCTAAAAATAATTAAATTTTTTTATTTTTTAATTTTTTTCTTTAGTATTGAATTTATTGGGCTGACACTGGTTAACAAAATTAAACAGGTTTCAGGTGCATAATTCCACAACACATCATCTGTATACTATAGTGTGTGTCCAGCACCCCAAGTTAAGTCTCCCTCCATCACCATTAATCCCCTGTACTCTCCTCCACCTCCCCCCATCCTCCCTTCTCTCGGCAGTCACCACGCCGTTGTCCATGTCCGTGAGTTTTTTCTCTTCTTTTTCATTTTTGCTCAAACCTTCCACCCCAACCACCCAGCCTCCAAACCCCCAAGTCCCCAAGTCCCCAAGCCCTGACCCTATCCAACAGCTATCAGCCTGCTCTCTATGAGTCTGTTTCTATTTTCCTTTTTAGTTCATTTTGTTCATTAGATTCCACATATGAGTGAAATCATATGATATTTGTCTTTTTCTGACTGGCTTATTTCAGTTAGCATAATGCTGTCCAGATCCATCCATCTGTGGCAAAGGGTAAAATTTTCTTCTTTTTTTTAATGACTGAGTAGTATTCCACTGTATAAATGTACCATAGCTTTTTTTATCAACTCATCTATCAATGGACCCTTGGACTTTTTCCAAATCTTGACTGCAACATCTAAAAGATGTTGCAATGAACATAGGAGTGCATATATTCTTTCAAATTAGTGTTTGGGGTTTCTTCAGATAAATTCCCAAAAGTGGAATGAATCACTGTGTCATAAGGCAGTTCCATTTTTAATTTTTATGGGAACACCATACTGCTTTCCACAGTTGTTGGACAAATGTACATTCCCACCAACAGTGTATGAAGGTTCCTTTTTCTCCACATCCTCATCTATACTTGTTTATTGGTTTATTGAAGATAACTATTTTGACAAGTATGAGGTGATACCTCATTGCAATTTTAATTTACATTTCTTTGATGATTAATGCGGTTGAGATCTTTTCTTATGTCTGTATGTCCATCTGTATGTCCTCTCTGAAGAGGTGTCTGCTCAGGTCCTTTGCCCATGTTTAATTGGATTATGTGTTTTTTGGTGTTGAGTTGTCTGAGTTCTTCGTAAATCTTTGGATGTTAGCACCTTATCAGATGTTGTATTGACAAATATATTCGTCTGTCCAGTGGGTTGTCTTTTAATTTTTTGATGGTTTGTTTTAAAAACTTTCTAGTTTGATGTAGTGCCATTTATTTATTTTTCTTTTGCTTTGTATGTTTGAGGAAACATATCAGAAAAAAAACATTATTAAAAGAAATGTAAAAGATTTTATTGCCTGTGTTTTCTCTAGAAGTTTTATGGTTTTGAGTCTTCCATTTAAGTCTTTAATCCATTTTGAGTTTATTCTTGTCTATAGTATAAGAAGGCCCAATTTTCCTAACACCATTTATTGAATAGACTGTCTTTACCCTGTTATATGTTTTTGCCTCCTTTGTCAAATATCATTTGACCATATAGACATGGGTTTATTTTGGGCTCTCTATTCTGTTCCATTGATCTATGTGTCTGTTTTTATACCAGTACCATGCTGCTTTAATTACTATGGCCTTGCAGTTTTGTTTGATAAAAGGTAGTGTGATTCTTCCAACTTTGGTCCTCTTTCTCAAAATTACTGTGAATATTTGGGGTCTTTTGCGGTTCTATATAAATTTTTGAGTTATTTGTTTTAATTATGTGAAATATATCATTGGTGTTTTGATAGGAGTTGTGTTGAATTTATGGATTGCTTTTGGTAGTATGGATGTTTTAATGATGTTAATTCTTCCTATCCATGAACATGGTATATGCTTCCATTTCTTTGTATCTTTCTTAATTTCTTTCTTCAGTGCTTTATAAATTTCTGAATACAGGTCTTTTACATCCTTGGTTAAATATATTCCTAGGTATTTTTTTGATGCAATTGTTAGTGGGATTGTTTTCTTAGTTTCCCTTTCTGATAATTCATTATTAGTGTATACAAATGCAACTGGTTTCTGGATATTTATTTTGTATCCTACTATTTTACTGAATTTATTTATCAGTTCTAGTATTTTTTGGTGGAATCTTTAGGATGGTCTACATACAGTGTCATGTCATCTGCAAACAATGACAGTTTTACTTCTTTCTTTACAGTATGGATGCCTTTTATTTCTTCTTCTTGTCTGATTGCCATGGCTGGTCTTCCAGTGCTATGTTGAATAAGACTGACGAAAATGGACATCTCTGTCTTGTTCCTGATATTAAGAAAAATGCTTTTAGTTTTCCCCACTGAGTATGATATTAGCTATAGTTTTGTCATTAATGACCTTTATTAGGTCAAGATATGTTCTCTCTGTTACTACTTTCCTGAGAGTTTTTATCATACATGGATGCTGTATTTTGTCAAAAGCTTTCTCTGCCTCTGTTGATATCATATGATTTTTATATTTGATTTTGATTATGTGGTATATCACTTTGATTTGCAGATATTGTATCAAACTTGCATCCCAGGAAAAAAATACCATTTAAATACCACTTGATCATGGTGTATGATCATTTTTTAAAAATACTCACCCAAGGATATTTTTAACTGATTTTAGAGAGATAGGAAAGGGAAGAGAGAGAAAGGGTGTGAGAAAGAGAGAAACATCAGTGTGAGAAAGAAACATAAATAGGTTCCTTCCCATACACACCCCAACCAGGGATTGAACTTGCAATTTAGGTATGTGCCCTCACCACGAACCAAACCTGAAGCCTTTTGGTGTATGGGGCAATGCACCAACCAACTGAGCTACTGGTGCTATATAACCTTTTTAATGTATTGCTGGATTTGGTTTGCTAATAATTTTGTTTAAAAATCACTTCCATCCTAAGATTAAATAATGTTATTAGTTTTATATTATGAAGAGAACTATAAAAGAATCCAGTTAGTGGAGTTAACAAAATAAAATGTTTCATTTTATTTTTACCCTTTTTATTTCTTTAAATTAATTAAATTTATTTTTGGCTTAAAAAATTTATTCTTTCACAGTGTGGAGGCCAGAAGTCCAAAATGAAGGTGTTGGTTGGCAGGGCTATACACATTTGAGTGTTCTTTTTTTTTTCTTTTAACTTTTTTATTGTTGTTCAAGTACAGTTGTTTCCATTTTCCCTCCACCACTGCCCCAATCCCAGCTATCCCCACCTCCCACCACTGATTCCACCCCTCCTTGGTTTTGTCCATGTATCCTTTATAGATGTTCCAGAAAACCCTTCCGCTCTTTCTCATTTTTTTGAGGATTTTAGCATTTATGTTTATCAGGGATATTGGCCTGTCATTTTCTTTTTTTGTAGTGTCTTTATCTGCTTTTGGAATTAGGGTAATGCTGGCCTCATAAAATGAGCTTGGGAGTTTTCCCTCATCTTGATATTTTTTTTTTTGGAATATTTTAAGAAGGACAGATGTTATTTCTTCTTTGAATGTTTGGTAAAATTTGCTTGTGAAGGCATCAGGCCCAGGACTTGTGTTTGTTTGAAGTTTTTTTTATTACTACTTCACTTGCATTAGTTGTAGTCATCTATAGATTTTCTGTTTCTTCTTGATTTGGTTTGGGGGATTGTATGCTTTTATGCATTTGTCCATGTCTTTCACATTGTCCAATTTGTTGGCATATTTCCTTATAATTCTTTGTATTTCAGTGGTGTCAGTTGTTACTTTTCCTCTTATATTTCTACTTTTATTTATTTGGGTCCTCTCTTCTTTTTTGCTTGCTTAGTGTGATTAAAGATTTATCAATCTTGTTTATCTTTTCAAAGAATGAGCTCTTGGCTTCATTGATCTTTTGTATTTTTTTAGAATCTATTTTGTTTAATTGTGCTCTGATCTTTATTATTTCCTTTATTCTTCTCACTTTGTCCTTTGTTTTTTTTTATTATTTCCTTTAAGCATAAGATTAGAGTGTTTGAGATTTTTTCTTGTTTCTTAAAGTAGGTCTGTAATACTAGAATTTTCATCTTAGAACTGCTTTCATTGTTTCTCATCTTTATATATTTTGCATATTAACCCCTTATCAGATATATGGTTTGCAGATATTTTTCCCATTCCATTGTGTGTCTTTTCACTTTTTTGATTGTGTTTTTTATTATGGAGAAGCATTTTAGTTTGATGTAGTTCCACTTATTTATTTTTTATTTTGTTTCTTGTGCTTTAGGTGTCATATCCAAAATATTTTCACCAACACCCATGTCAAGGAGCTATTTTGTTATGTTTTTTTTCTAGGGGTTGTATGGTTTTGGATTTTACATTTAAGTCTTTAATCCATTCTGGTTAATATTTGTGGTAAATGTAATATAGGGGTCTGGTTTCATTCTTTTTTCATTTATTCATGTGAATATCTAATTTTCCCAGCAACATTTATTAAAGAACTGTCTTTTCTCCATTGACTGTTTTTGGCTCACTTTTAAATATTATTTGAATGTATATGCTTGGTTTATTTTTATGCTCTCAATCTGTTGCATTATTTATGTGTCTGATTTTATACCAGTCCCATACTGTTTTGATTATTGTAGCTTTTCTATGTAAATCACAAAGTTTTATACCTCCCATTTTGTTCTTTCTCAGGACAACTTTTGTTATTCAGGGTTTTGTGTGGTTTTGTATAAATTTTAGGATTTTTTTACTTTCGTAAATAGTACCATGGAAATCTTTAAAAAGTAATAATTAATTTATTTTTAGGCAGAGGTGAAGGGAGGGAGAAAGATAGAGGGAAACATCAATGCGTGGCTGCCTCTCACGTGCCCTCTACTGGGGACCTGACCTACAACCCAGGCGTGTGGCCTGATCTGCGAATCAAGCAAGAGACTTTTTGGTTTGCAGTCAGTCTACGTACTGCCACACCAGCCAGAACAGTACCATTGAAATCTTGATAGGGATTTTGTTTAATGGAAACTCTACAGATTTTTGTATGTTATATTTTGTATCCCGTAACTTTACTAAATTCATTGGTAAGATGGATTAAATTAATTTAATTTTTATAACAAATTAAATTCAATAGAATTTCCTAAGTTTTGCACTTTTATTTATCCTCCCCCTCATATTTTAGGTTATTGATATTACAACTTACATATTTATATATTGTGTAACAACTAGCTTATTGTAGTTTGGGATATTTTCACATTTGTTTTTCAACTTTTAAACTAGAGTTGTGAGTGAATTATTTCCCACCATAACCACATTACAGAATTTAACTTTGACTACAGCTTCATCATTACCAGTAAGTTTTACAGTACCTTCTTATGTTATAATATTAATCAGTGCCTTTTTATTTTTTTCTGCCCAGAGAACTCCCTTTATAATTTCTTTTGAGTTAGTTCCAGTCATGATAAAGTCAGCTTTTATTTGCTTGGAAAAGTCTTTATTCTTCCTTCATTTATGAAGGATACCTTCACTGAGAATAGAAATCTTGGTTGATAGCTTTGTTCTTGAAGTATTTTCAGTATGTCATCTCATTCTCCCTGAGCCTGAGGAGCTTCTGTTGAGAGAATCCAGTTTTAATCTTACTGGGGTTCTTTTGTATGTATTTCTCTCTTTTCTCTTGCTCCTTTTAGAATTCTTTATTTGTATTTGGCTTTTAACATTTTAATTATAATGTGTGTTAGTGTAGTTTTATTTGGATTCACTTTATTTGGAATTCTTTGGATGTTAATTTTTTTTTTCTTTTCATTGTGTTCTATAAGTCACCTCAAATTTCTGTAGTTTTTTTTCCTCCCCTCTTTCCTTCCTTCTTCCCTTTTTTTCTTTTCTTTCTTTCTTTCTTTCTTTCTTTCTAACTGGATAATTTCAAATGTCCTATCTGATAGTTTGCTGATTCTTTTCCTCTGAATGGTCAAGTTGGTTTTTAAAACTCTATTAAATTCTTCAATTCATTTACTGTATTTTTCAGCTTTAGGATTTCTGGTTGTTTTTATTTTGATGGTTTCTATTTATTTATTGTAATTCTTTATCATTTATATATTATTTTCTAATTTTTAGTTGCCTTCCATGTGTTCTTTTAGTTCACTAAAGTTCTTTGAGAAAATCATTCTGATGTTTTTGTCTGGCATTTCATAGATTTACATTTATTTAGTGTCAGTTATTGGAGCTTTATCAGTTTCCTTTGGTAATTTCATATTTACCTGATTATTTTTGTGATCCTTGATTCCTTAAATTGGTATCTGTGCATTGGAGCAAGTAGTTTCTCTTCTTGACTTTGCAAGTTTGCTTTGGCAGATAGACTTTTTCACCATTCAGCTCAATTTGGGTTCCTGGGTGTGTCTGTTGGTAGCATCCTTCAGCAGATAGGGCTTACTATTGGGATCTATTTGGAGGCAAGGCAACTATTTGACCTCTGAGGTCAGGGGTGGGAGGTATTTCACTGGCTGAGAGCAACTGGATAGGACTTTTGGCTTGGTTCCCAGCCCTAACAAGGCTGTAGGGTAGGCTGCGTGATTGCCTGGATTCTCTGGTTAGGCATACTAGATGATTGTGACTGCACTGTACTCATCATTAGGGGATAGCTATGAATTAGCTTCTCTGCCATGGCAGGGTAGCATGAAAGGACCCAAGGCCTACATGGTTTGTTGTTTGGGGACCCTAGTGAGGCAAGAGTGTGCAGTAGATATCCTCAACAGGTAGGCCACTAATTTTGCTCTGCAGACAGAGAATGCCACAGGCTGAGCTGTCTGTTCAAATGCTACTGTAACCAGGGCTTTTGGATGAATTGCACAGCTTTATGTATGCTCTGCTAAAGTTCTCTGATCAGGAGGGGAGAAGGGTATATTTAGCAATAGGTGGGCCTACAAATAGTTTCCCTACCAGGACTCAGTGGGAGAAGCAACTCCAAGGCTATTAAGCATCTTTTTTTTGTAGTCTTATCTCAAGATGACCTGTGCTCCAAGTCTCCTGTGCCAACAGGGCCACTGGCTTTCCTCTTGGGGTGATCAGCTCTGCTTTCCTGACACTCAAGTCAAACTGCTGGGTTAGGCAGCAGCTTCCAAGTGTCCTTGCCAGCTCTCTAGTCAGACGGGGTCAGGAGACTGGCTCTATAGTGGGCTAAGTATATGACTCAGCTCTCCTGCTGGGAGGAACTGAGAGGGCCTAATTCAGCAACTCCAAGTTTTTTCAGATAGGCTTTTTGGTTAGGGGGCAGTCAGGACCTGCATTTAGCAAAGGGAGATGCTATGAGTTTACCCCCTGCCTGGATGGAGCAAGGGGAACCCTTCATGACCATTACTGGCTTTTCTCAGGCTGCTCAGATCTGCCTGCCAGCCACTTGGTCCCAGTGTAGCTAGGTTACACAGCTTCCAGGTCTTCCTGCTAGCCTTTTTGGTCAGATGGGTCTGGGAGCCACACCCTGTAGTGGTCAAGACTATGACTCAGTTCTTCTACTGGAGCATAGTCAGACCAGTTTCCAAGGCTGGTAGAACTGCTCATTTAAGGACCCAAATTAGGCAACTCTGTTCTCCACCAAGTTCCCTGGTCAAACTGCACTGCCAGCTTGGTTCTGCAGAAGAGCAAAGCCGCAGGTGGAGACTACTACTAGGACTCTTCAGGTAGGAACTCAGTTTGCCAAGATCTGAGTGCTGGTTGTCACAAGCTCCTTTCTCCCTCTCAGTCACAATGGGATTCCAAGTGGTTGAGCCCTGAAGATTCCCCTGCAGTCTCCGAGGGGCAAAACCAGTGTTGTTTTTTCCGCAAAGTAACCTACAATTCCAAGGGAGCTAAATGTCATCCCTGGGCTCTCCTTTTTCCACTGGAGTTACCACAGGCTAAGCAGAGACCTCTTGGTGTGGTGCTGTGCTGCCCTGGGGCAGGGGCAAAAGCAATGTGGTCCATGTGTAAACATTTCTCTTCCCCTTCTAATGCAGTCTGTCCTGGTTTCTGTGGGGCAGAGGGGTGTGTCAGCCTCACTCCATCCTCTAGGATTCTCTTAGTGGTATCTGGTCCATGAATAGCTGTTACTTGCTCTTCTTTTGGGGGGCAAAGTCAGGAATATCCTTTCTTGACATTGCTCAATTGTGTCTTTTACTGATGTAACTTTTAACAGATTACCAAATAAATATAAAAATTATAGTAGCCTGTATCTATCTAACCCAAAGTATTACTTGGAGCTTTATTTCCATTCACAATGTGGGAAAACTTTTCATCCTGCTTTCTGCTTTATTTCTTAACTTTAAATTTCCAATTCAAACAATGAAGCACTCTAGTACTAGGGGGGATGCATACAAGAGTAAGCTCAGGTTACTGACCTTGGAGAGTTTCCAATGCAAGCAGAAAAGAGTTTCAAGTGAAGTCAAAGCAACCCAGAAGAGATACCCTTTGGACTAAACATAAGAGAGATTTTTGTTTTGTTTTTATACTTTTACTGGCAGTGTACAGCCACTGGATATGTTAAAGTGGGGTGGTTTGATTAATGCCTTGTTCTATGAAATTCATTCCAAGTTCTGGGTGGAGGATGGACTGTTAGGATTTGGAGAGCTGCAGCAATGAAAATATGAAGTTGCAGAGACCAGAGACACAGGCACTAGGAGTGAGACAATGGCAATGATCGTTCCCATTGATAAATTATGGGAGAAAGGACAAAATAAAGGACACATATGGGAGATATTATTCTAATTCGCAATCAGCTGGGCTGAGAATTGCTTCTAAGTACATGTGAGCTGAGGTGGTAATGAATGAGGGTGAGGGAGAAGCAAAGAGACTAATCACTCTGACACTGCAAGTTAGGAAAAATGGGTGATGTCATTAGGATATTTGATCTTTCCAAGGCATTGCTAGTTTTGTGAAAATAAATCCAGGGACCTGTTAATGACAGTAATCCATATTTCATGAAATCATGTTTCACAGGGCCACAGCTATTTTGCACAGTTCCCCCTCAAAATACAGTGGTAATAATTCCTCAGGGCTTCCTCAGTCCCTCAAGAAAACAGACTTATGGAGGTCCTGCCTGCCAAATAATATAGCTTGTACAGTCAAGCCTAAATTCTACATTTATTACTTAATAAATTACATTTAATATTGCTGATTAAAGCAGTTATATAGGGGTTTACTGATTTTTTTTTTCATTTTCTGATTTTATTTAGATATAGTTGACATGGATCACTGTGTGAGTTTCAGGTATCCAGCCTGAAGGTCTGACTTAACATATATTGTGAAATGAGTTTAGTTAAAGTTTATTTAACAATTCAATTAATACGTAATTATTTATAACTAAATTAATGAACATTTACTTAAGTTTTATTTAGCATCCATCATCTCAGATAGATATAATAAAAGCTGATTTTCTCTTTGTAATTAGAAATCCTTGGATTTCCCCTTTATTTTACTGTATGTTGTGCAACAGCGGTAACTACAAACATCATGTTGTACATTACATCCCTATTATTTACCTTATAACTCAAAATTTGTATATTTTGACCACATTCCTCCAATTTCCCCTCTCCCCACTCCTTGTCTATCGTAACCAAAAATTTAGTCACTTTTTCGTGCGGTTTTTATTTGCATTTTACTGATGATTGGTGATGTTGAGAATCTATTCATATGTCTTTTGGTCATTTTGACATCCTCTTTGGAAAAATATTTGTTTAGCACTTCTGTTGAATTTTTAATCAGATTGGTTTTCTGTTGTTAGTAAGTAGATTGAGTTCTTTATGGATTTTGAATATTAACCCCTTATCCGATAATAGTTTGCAAAAATTTTCTCTCATTCTGTATGTTGTCTTTTCATTTTGCTGTTTATTTTGCTGTGCAGAAAATTTTGAGTTTGATGTAGTCCCATTTGTTGGTTTTTGCTTTTCTTTTTTGTGCTTTCAGTGACATGTTAAAAATTTTTTGCCAAAATCAACATCATTTAGCTTTTTTCCCTACATTTTATTCTAGAAGTTTTATGGTCTCAGGTTTTATGGTTTTGATCCATTTTGAATGAGTGGTATAAGATAGGGGTTCAGTTTTATTATTCTGCTATTTATTTATGTATTTATATTTTAGTTTTCCCAGCACCATTTGTTGAAGAAACTATCTTTTCCCCATTGGGTATTCTTGACTCCCTTGCCCAATATTAGTTAACTGTATATACTGCAAGTTAACTCTGATTTCTCCATTGTATTCTGCTGGTTGATGTGTTTGTTTTCATGCCAGCAGCATACTTTTTATTATTATTATTATGGCTTTGTAGTATAGTTTGAAATCAAGAAGCCTGACACCTCCAACTTTTTTTTATCAGGATAGATTTGGCTATTCTGGGACTTTGCTATTCTATACAGATTTTAGAATTGTTTCTTCTATTTTGTGAAGAATATCTTCAGAATTTGATAGGGGTTCTGTAGAACCTGTAGATGGCTTTGGGCAGTGCAATCATGCATATTAACAGTAATCATTCTTTCATTCTATGAATACAGATGTCTTTTCATTTGTTTCTGTCTTGTTCAATTTCTTTCCTCAAAGTCTTATGGTTTTCAGCATAGACATCTTTTACCTTGTTGGTTACATTTATTCTCAAGTATATTGTTGTTTTGGATTATGTTGTGAATGGGATAGTCTTCTTTTTTCTTCTTCAGATGCTTCAGTTATGTAAAGGAAATCGATTGATTTTTACCTGTTGAATTGTAAAAAAAAAATTTAATTAATATTTTACCTGCCACTTTATTGAAATCATTGGTAATACCAACAATTTATTACTGACTTTGTGGAATTTTCTATCTATATAAAACCATATCATCAGCAAATAGTGAAAGTTTTACTTCTTTTCTGATCTGGATGTCTTATATTTCTTTGTTTTGCCTGTTTGCTATCAGTAGGACTTTCAATATTGTCTTAATTAGGAGTCATGACAGGGCATACTTGGAGAAAATGTTTCATTTTTTTATTGAGTATAATGTTATCTGTGGGTTTGTTGTATATAGAATTTGTTATGTTGATCTATGTTTCTTATATACCCAGTCTTTTTTTAATCATGAAAAAGGATGTTGTATCAAATGTTCTTTCTATATTTTTTGAGATGTTCATATGCTTTTTTTTAATTTTATTGATGTGATCTATTACCCTTATTGATTTGTATATATTGAACCATTCTTGAATCTCAGGGATAAATCCAACTTGATCACAGTGTACAATTCTTTTAATTGTATATTTGGTTTGCTGATTTTGAGAACTTTTGCACTTATGTTCTTCATTGGTTTATAATTTGGTATTCTTGTGCTATCTTTATCTGGTTTTGATGTCAAAGTAATGCTGGCTTTGTAGAATGACTTCGGAAGTATTTAAGGAGAATTAATTATTCTTTTGAATGTTTTGTAGAATTCTCCAGCAAACTCCAGGTCCTGGAGTTTTCTGAGGAAGGAGATTTTTGATTACTGACTTAATCTCTTTACTTGTTATTGGTTTGTTCAGACTTCTATTTCTTCCTGATTTAGTCTTGGTGGTTTGTGTTTTTCCTTTAGAAATGTATCCATTTTCTAGGTTATGTATTTTGTTGGCATGTAATTGTTCATAGTCTCTTATAATTCTATGTGTTTTTATGCTGTCAGTTGTAATCTTTCATTTCCAGGCCTTTTCTTTTTTTTCTTAATCTAGTTAAAGGTTTGTCAATTATGTTTATCTTTTTGCAGAACTAGCTCTTAGTTTTGCTAATCTTTTTTGTTTTTCTGGTTACTATTTTATTGATTTCCACTAGGATATTTATTACTTTCTTTCTTTTGCTGTCTTTGGTCCTAATTTGTTTTTATTCTAGCTTGGTGAAGTATAAAGATTGATTAATTGAGAGCATCTTAATTCTTAATACGTATAAGCATTTATTACTATAAACTTTCAGACCTGCATTTGCTCTTTCTTATAATATTTGATATATTGTATTTCCATTTTCAATTTCTTACATTTTTAAATTTCATTTTGATTTCTTTTTGACCAATAATCATTTGATCAACACATTGTTTATGTGTGTGTTTTTTTTCAAAATATTTATAGATTTTCTCTCTTTCCTATTGTTATTGATTTCTATTTTCATACCATTGTGGTCAGAGAAGGTATTTGGTATGACTTCAGTTTTCTTAAATTTGCTAAGGTTTGTTTTGTGGTCTGACATATAACCTACTTTGGAGAATATTGTATGTGCATTTGAGAAGAATGTATATTCTGCTGCTATAGGTTGTAGTGTTCTATATGTATCTATTAGATTCTTTTGTTTTTTAACCTTTTTAAAACTTTTTTATTGTTGTTCAAGTACAGTTGTCTCCATTTCCTTCCCCCACTTCCCCCAGCCATCTTTTGTGATGAATTGTAGTTCAATTGCAGCATTTCTTTGATGATTTTCTGTCCAGATGATGAATCCAATGCTGACAGTGGTATAATGAGATACACTACAATTATTGTATCATTCTCTGTTTTTTAAGATCTGTTACTGCATTCAGCCCTCAGTACTGCAGGTTCTACATTCACAAACTCAACCAACTATGGATCTAAAATATTTGGAAAAATTAATGTTTTTATTTGGAAAAATAAATGTGTCTGACATGTGTTAGACCTTCATGGTTGCATCTGCACTAAATACATACAGACTTTTTTCTTATTTACATAGCAGTTTGCATTGTATTATTATATGTAATCTAAAGATTATTTAAAATCTACAGGAGGATGCGCACAGTTTATATGCAAATAGTATTCTATTATGTATTTGGGTATCCTCAAATTTAGGTATCTATTGGCATAGGGGCAGGTTCCTGGAGCCATTTCTCTGTGGATATAGAGGAATAAATCCATTTGCTAAATATATCTAGGTGCTTGGCTGTTGGGTGCATACATATTTGTGATTGTTATATTTTCTTGATGTACTCATCCTTGTAATATTATTAATGACCTTCTTTGTCCCTGTTACCCTTTTTGGCTTGACATATGTATTGTCTGATATACATGTGACTATACCTGTCTTCTTATGATTTCCATATGCTTGGAATATTATCCTTCATCCTCTTACTTTAAGCCCCCATGTGTCTTTGGAACTGAGATGAGTCCTATAGGTAGCACATATTTGGGCCTTTTGATTGGTGAGTTCAGTCTATTTACATTTGGGGTGATTATTGCCATATAAAAATTTATTATTCCCATTGTTTCTTTTTCCTTCTATCTTTGTAAGCGGGTGGTTTTCCGTGGTGATTTTTTCAGTCTTCCTTTTTTCCTAATGGTCTTGTCTCTACTGTAGATATTTATTTACTTTGTGGTTACCATGAGGTATACATAAAACATTATATAAATAATATAGTTCTCCTGCTAATAGTAATTTATCTTTGTTACAAAATTGTGGTAGCTATAGTTGCTTTTATTGATCATCTCTTTTAACCTTTATGCTGTAACTAAGTGTGTGCAGTGATGCTTTGGCAAAGGCAGTTCTACACCTGTGAGCTTAGGCTGGGCTTCTGGGCTTATCTGCTTCTTCCCTCCCTAGGCTGGTGGGGCCTGTTATCAGGATCTATTTTTGGGTAAGTCACCTGAGCTCTAAGGTTGGGAGTCTGGGGAGTGCCACTTGCTGAGAACAGCTGGACAGGACTGTGGCTTTGATTCGCTGCCCAAGTGAGGCTGTATGGTGGGCGCTGTGGTTGCCTGGACAGGACGCACAGCCTGCACAGGTCATTTTTAGGGGACCCAGTCTGGCAAGGGTATACACTGAGTGTTCTGGTCAGGTGAAACCACTGGCTTTTCTCTGCAGATGGGGAGAGTTATGGGCTGTATTCTCTATTCAAGTTCACTGTATGTGGGGCTCTTGGATGGACTGAGCAGGTTCCCATGTGCTCTGGTAGCTCCCTGGTCAGGCAGGCTGAAGCCTATATTCAGCAAGGAGAGGGGTATGAAGTAGTTTCCCTGCTCTGGGCCACAGGAGAATCAGAACTAAAGGCTGTAAAACCCTTTGTTTTTGGCCTTAACTTGAGCTGACCCATGATGCATGGGTCACTGGCCAGCAGTGATCACGGAATGCTGCAGTGGCTTGTCGAAACTCGGGAAAAAACATGCACAGAGACAGACCAGTTTCTGTGGAGAAGTAGGGACGGAACGGCCACCCCCTCTAGTGGGGAGCACATGGATTTACCGTCCAAACTGGCTTTTATTGGGTTCGTTTTGCATAAGAATTCAGGTAAAGCACATTACTCATTGCGAGGAAGTAAGGATCAATTGATAGGTAACAAGGAACTCTGAGGGTCTATTTTGAGTCAGGGTCAAAGAGCTGTAAGAATTTAAGGAAGAAACTAACTTCCTCCTTAGACCCTTCTCATTCAACTGAGAGCATTCTAAACAAAGAAGGTTTCACAGGAATTTACATGTTCTTTCTTAGGCCTGATCACCCGAGGAATCCACCCTTTCCAGCACTGGGCAGCAACACCCTGTCATTGTTTCAGGCTTAGGTGGAGCACGGGAACTAAGGCAACAAGAGATAAGGAGATTTTCTCCCCGAGGACGAGGACTCAGGCTATGTCAAAGCCGAGGAGTGAGGGTCCATCACCCCCTTTTGCTGTAGCCCCCAAAGTCCTTCTTTTGGGGGCCTCCCACGTGATCGTGCCTGTCTTAGATCGTTCCCCCCTTGGGGAATCTTACCCATCATTGGCTAACAGACCAAACATTGGGGACCAGGCAGGGTGAGGTATGAAGGAGCAGAAGCGGAGCTCCTGTCAGGGAGATAAGTCAGCAAGGAGACTGCTGGCTTGCGTTCCCTTAGCCTTAGCCTAGGCAGGGGTTGCAGCTTCTGATACCAGGCAGGGCGGTTCCCAACAGACCTGCACTCCAAACTCCCTGGCTGAGCAACGCCACTGGCTTTGCTCTGTAGACTATAATTTCTGTCTACCCCCCTGCCCTGATGAAGTGTTGCTAAGTTGCACAGATTCCAGGTGTCCTTGCCAGTCATTCTGAACAGACAGGGCTATGACTCAGGTCTCTTATCTCAGCATGGGCTCACCAGGCTCTTTGCTTAGCAAAACTCCTCATTTGAGCAGCTGTGTCAGGCAGACCTAACACTGTGTTGATTTCTCTGGCAAAGAGCATCTACTTGGTTCTGTAGGCGAGCAAAGCCAATGGTTGTTTCTACTACTGAGACTCTGCCAGTAGTGGTTTGGTTTGCCAAGTGCTCATTGTTATAAGCCCCCTCTCTGTTACAATCAGACTCCTAGTAGTTGAGACCCACAGATTCCACTGTGATCCCCATAGGCTGAGAACTGAGTAGCGGTTCCTAGGCAGTGATACACATACTGGGGGAGCTGGATATTCTCCCTGGGCTTTTTCCACTGGAGGTACCATAAGCTAAGGGGAGACCTCTTGGCATGGTGCTGTGCTGAGTGGGAGGAGAAGCAAAGCAGTCAGAGTGTAGGGATTCCTCTTCCCCTCCTCATGCAGTCTGTCTAGGTCGATGGTGCAGGGGGTGCGTCTGCCTCAGCCCAGTGTTGTGGGATTCTCTCAGTGGTGTCTCGTCCATGAACAGTGAGTGGTTCCTTATTTTTCCTAGAGGGAACGAGGTCATGAACAACCTATGTTGTTCTTGCTGATCTCAGTTCTACTATTGTTTGTTTTTAAATATTTGGAAAATATAGGTAAGCACAGAGAAAATTAATTACTTACAACCCCACAACAAATGGAAAAATACCATTAGTTACTAAACAGGTCATTCTAATTTTCATATCTACATAGTGTGTATATATATATATATATATATTATATATGTGTATATATACCATACAGAGACATATACATACATAATCATATGAATATAAACAGTCATGTGCCACATAGTGCCATTTCGATCAATAGTGGACAACATATGTGATGGAGGTCCCACAAGATTATAAGGAGCTGAAAAATTCTTATCACCTAGGCTGGTCACCTAGTGACATTATAACCTTTTAACTGAATGCATTCCTCATATGTTTGTTGGCATGCTGGCATAAACAAACCTCCTGGGCTGCCAGTCACATAAAAGTATTGCATATAAGCTTATGTACAGTGCATAATATTTGATAATATATTTATTGTATAGGTATTGGTTTATATATTTGTGGTTTATTATCTTAAAGTGTACTTTTTCTACTTACTAAACAATATTTTCTGCATTATGCTGCATTATGCTGGTAGCAGCCTCACATACATCATTTACTACTTCCCTAGATTGCATCATTTTGTCTTGTGCTTGTTTTAATCTTTGTTGCTTTGTACAATGATTTGATGTGCAGACTTTTATCCTAGAAACAGACTATGTCACATAGCCTAAGTAGGTTTGTGCGAGTGCACTTGGTGGTGTTCACACAGTGACAGGGTCACACAGTAATGCATTTTTTTTCAAAACATACCCTCATTGTTAAGCGGTGAGTGACTGTGTCTATAACAAAACGATGTTTTTGATAGTATATTCTGGAAGTAAACCTGCACCTCATGATTCCCATAACCCTCCCTATACATTAACTAGGGTGGTTAGGGAAGCAAGACTGGTTTCAGCAAAGATATGAAGGAAGTGATTGTTAATTCACCTGGGAGACAAGACAATAGTGATAACAAAGATTCTACAGTGTGTTCAACAAACAGCAGTTTGGCTGGAGTTGTGTGAGTAGAAGATTCCTGTAGGTCATTGTAAGTCCTTTGGGTTATACTCTGAATGGAATGCAGAAGAACTGCAGGACTGAGTGGATCTGGTTTGCATTTTAAAAGAATTATTCTGACTGCTTTGTTGAGACTAGACTATAAGGAAGGGAAAATTAGAAGCAGGGAGACAGGAGACTGCTACAATGGTCCAGGCAACAGGTGATGAGGGTTTGGATCAAGGTGGTAACTACTGATGTAGTGAGGGTATTCTTGATATATTTTAAAATTTCAGTGTATTTTATAATCAATTACCTGTGAAGTTTAAGGAGAAGGAAAGGGTCATAGATATACCAAGATCTTCACCTGAACTTTGATGAATTGTCCTTGACTGAGATGGGGAAGCTGGGAGTGGATCAGATTTTGGGGGTGAAGAGGAGCATTTCAGTTTGGGGCATATTTAGGAAATTTACTAAATATCTAGATAGAGATATTGAGTAGACAGTTGGATATATAAAAATTGGTTTAGGGTAATAAGTCTTTGCTGCAGATACCAACTCAGAAGCAATCAGCAGATAATACTTCGACCCAAGGAAATGTGTGAGGTGGTAGACAGAGAGGACCGATGAGGGACACCAAAGCATTTCATCATTAAGAGGTCAGAGAGAAGAGGATATTGAGGAGACACAAATAGGGACTCATGAGGTTGGAGAAAACCAAGACAGCCATAAATCCTAGACTGGAAAGGGAAATGCTGGGGAAAGAAGGATGAGGACTAGGATTGATAATTTGCCTTTCCTTTATGGCTTATACCTTTGGAATTTTACTTAGAAGGACCTTTGATACCCCCAAATTACCTCTTTGGCTTTATATTATAATTAAATCTATATTCCAACTATAATATATTCTTATTCTTGGTTAGGAATACATTTTTCTACAAACACACTGCTATCCATTTATTATATAACCTGTTCTTTTCTCACCAATACAAACATGCAGCCAGGACACAAACTGTGCTTTTAACATTCTTGAGTCTGTCTCTATCTATTCTGTGATAATAGTAGCTAGTATTTATTGGATTTTTAAATGTGTTTTATCTGTGAAAAATTTTGTCCTGATAACAATTGTATGAAGTAACTTTTTATAACTTTTTATTTTACATGAGGCAACTGCAGTTTACCAAGTTTAGATCAGTTGCCTCAAGCCCCTGCATAAGGGTCATTGGACCAGGGGATTAGTCCAATTTATCTTGTCTTTTCTTGTCCCTTAGGTCTGTTTGTTTTGTTTAAGTACCATAGTTTTCATTAATGTGGTTTTATATTAGATTTTAAATCTAATATGCCAGACTTCTTCATAATTCTTTTTATCAAACACTTCTTAATTATCTTTATATATTATTTTAAGTAAATTTGTCTAAAACCTCACCCTAAAAATACACATTAAATAAATAGATTAATGTAGAGAGAATTGACTTGAGAATATTATGTTACTGTTCGAGAAACTGGCATGTTTTTTTCTGTATATTCAGGTTATTGTTTTTATAAAAATGAAATTTGGTTATTTACTTTCTGTAGAAGGCTTATGAATTTCAATTTCTCAAGTATTTGAGAATCATTATAATATGTGCTTCTGTTTTCCTTCCTGCTTTGGAATTATTTCTTTTTGTAGTCTATCAATCTCTTTTCTCTCTTCATTTAGAAATTATAAGTTTCCCCAAGGCTCATTTTCTCACTAATCAGGAATATTTCTTCAAACATCTTGGAGCACTTAGGTATTATATGAAGTATATAAACACCCTGAGCCATTTCTTGGTGAAAAACTTTTCTTGCAGAACATGGAAAATATGTATATGATACCAACTTCCTGAGATTTAAAAATGTTGAGAATTGAAGAGGATGCTTTGAGAATTAAATTTCATTAACTCTGATCTCATAACAACTACAGATAACTAAAAAGAGTTCACTTTTTTTTAGTAAAATGTTTTCACATTGGCAAATTTTATAAAGAAAATATTTGCTTTAGTAACCAAAAACCACTATTTTTCATTGAAGGTCCAAATCCAAGGATACCATTTCTCATCTATAAAGAGAAAAACCTTATTTATTTTTCTACATAGACATTTTGGAGTACTTCCATTGGAAAACATACAAGGCTTTATAGTTATCAGAACTTAGGGTGCAAAGTATTAGTAACTGCATTAGCTGTAAAAGGCCAACGAAATTACTTAACAGAATAAAATGTTGAAAAGAAGCGGTACTAACTTTGATTGTTAAGACATAACCTTAATAAAGAGGTAGTGTCAACTTTCTGAATTTTATCCTACTTTCTTTTTAAGCAAATGAGGCAACCAACAATAAGACCCAGAATTCCCCTAGGAATTAAGAGTCCCCAGCGTGTGTTGAGACCAAGTTAATTCAAAGCAGTTGTGATTTGGAAACTGGATACATTTGCCAATGTGGTTAAGATATGTGTTAGGTTATTCAAAATTATGGTATCTTACTGTAGGCTCAGGAAACAATAAGTGTGTCCATGTCTGAAACTTCAGGTGAGCGAATTCATGTGCAGTATTGATGGGAACGTATGACTAAATTATGAAGAAGTGAAAAGGAAACCATTGTTCCTTTAAAGAAATTGTATTTGTGCACTGAGTGAAAAGCAGCAGTAGGGGTAGGCGGATGAAGACGAGCCTCTCTTGGTCATTTGACTTTAAATATGGAATTGAGAGAGACCATTGATAAGAAAATGTCTTAGGGTGAATATATATATAATTTTCCTCGTCAGTCTTGGTGCACAAAGATAGATAAACATACAGATTCATAGGCATTGATGGCTTTTTAAATTGTGAGGTTTCACATGAAATTCTTCTTTTGCTATGGATGTTAATGAAGTAAATTGTTGGTCAAAGTGAGCTCATATTCTTGCATGACAAAAATAAACTGAAACTAAGTTGCAAGTAGCCTCTTGAAATAGGGTGTGCCCTTAGACGGCCTGGCCATGCTCGAACATCTTAGCTCTGGTTTGCGCCTTGTATACCACTTACTTGTTTCACTTCTGCAAGCATTTGAGTTTTAGAAACCTGGTCTAAGTATTTCAGAGAAGAGAGAGTGGTAGTGGGGTTAGAAAATGGCAAACTGGTAAACAGAATTTTGGGTTCCTTGGAATTCACGATCCAAATAAAGACCCTAGTCTTTAGTAAGTAAAGGACTTCTGGATTAGATTAGTAGGAATTAGAGGTTAAGATGAATCTCTCTGAACTATAGTGAGCTAGAGTGAGTAAAGGTAATAGCTCCATACACATACACTTGCAATTATTTTTCTGTATATTTTTAACATTAGGATTCCACAGACTAAAGTACTGTTTGCTTTTGTCAATTAAAAAAGGAAATCATTAAATGTCTACAAATGAGTTTCTACATTCTGCTGATCTGCTGTACTAATACAAAAAGAAAAACCAGCATGGATGTGAAGAGAGGAAGGGTAAGATATGTGAGGATCACATGTGGTTATATAAGTGCAAAGGTTAGGGTGTGAGTGGCAGGGGATTTGTAATTTCATGTTCCATGAAAATAGTTCAGGACATTTATTAAACCTGCTCAAATTTTATTAGGACTCTATATTTCATATGTACCACACATGTTTTTTTCAGACATACACAGCAGCATCAAAATACAAACATAATGTAAGGAATAGTATGCTATTTCCATGTTTCAAATATTGTCATATGTTGTGATGAAAAAAAAAGATTAGCAAAATTGTTCTCAGAAGATGCTAGACTGACAAACAGTAAAGGCTGCTGTAGGGAATGCAGAAAGGCTGGTAAGAGTTTTTGTGTAGCATAGTAAATGACCCACAGATAAAGTTCACACATTCATAAACTCAGTGTCTTCAGCTGTAAAATCGGAGAGTTGACTGGGTGATCTCTGAGATCTCTTTTGGTTTTGACTTGTGTTAATGTCAAAGACACTTAAAGCTTTGTGTAGTTCAATTAGAAGATGAAGGGGAAAAAAACCAATGATGAGACATGAGGATATTTCAGATCCATGCCCTCCCAACTTTTAAATTTAGTTAGAGAGTTACAAGTGAAGAATAACTTTATGGAAGATCTTTTTCCTCACATGATTAATTTATATGTATTTATCATGAAAAGAAATGTATTAGAGTGAGACATTCCCACAATAAGTACAGTCCAAGGTGAGAATAGCCTTAAACAACTTAGGTTAGGGGATGGACATCTTCAGGATGGCGACATAGGTTGTTCCTGACTTTGCTCCCCTCTATAAGGAAAACAAATAACAACTGTTCATGGACAAGACACCACTGAGAGAATCCTAGAACGTGGAGTGAGGCAGACACACCTGTCTGCCCCACAGAAACCGAGAAGGACTGCATTAGAAGGGTAAGAGAAATAGTTACGCACACACTGACCATATTGCTCCCCAGGCTGGCACAGCACCATGGTGAGACATCACCTGTGAGTCCATGGGAGTGATATTTAGCACCCCATCTGCCTGTATGAGTCACTTTATGGAAGCTCCTACTCTGGTTTCACCCCACTTAGCTTCCTAACCCAGCAACACTTGAGCCAAGAGAGGAACTGACAAAGCTAATCACCCCCTGAAAAAGCCAATGCCCTGTACTGCCAGGGCACTTGACGTGCAGGAGCCTTTGAGTCAGGAGCACCTAAAAAGAATAATAATGGCCTTAAAACTGCTTCTCCCACAACACCAGGGCAGGGAACCTAATTTATATTCCCATTTATTGCTGAATAGAGCCTTCATCTCACTGGACCAGGGACCCTACCAGAGCCCCGAGGGGCTGCATAGCCCATCTAACAGCCCTGCATTCAGTGGTGCTGCTTGAACTGAGAACAGCCTGTGGCTCTCTCTGTCTGCAGAGCAAATCCAGTGAATTACCTGACCTGGATATTCAGTGCACACTTTTGCCTGATTGGGTCCCCAAACAGTGGGCTGCGCAGGATCCAGGTCTGCTCCTACTGTCCCAGTAGGACAGGAAAGCTAATTCATAGTGCCAACTACTGCTAAATATTGTACCCACACATGGCTTTCTAGTAAGCCTGACCAGAGAATCCAGGCAACCACAAAGTGCATCCCATAGCCTCTCTTCCGTTCCCGGACAGGGAACGAAGCCATCAGTCCTCTCCAGCTGCTCTCCACCAGTGACATACTGACCCACCCCTGTGCTCAAGAGCTCAAACAACTGACTCACCAAAAAATAGACCAGGCCCCAGCTACCCAAGGGCATTACTAGCAGACATGGTCAGAAACACAAACTTTGACAACTGGTGAAGAGCTGTTATACAAAAATAAACCTGCAAAGTCCACAAGAGGAGACCACTTATCAATTGCACATACACCAATGGAAGGAATTGGGATTGTTAGAAGTCAGGTAAATTTGACACCACAAAAGGAAACTGATAAAACTCTAATAATGGACCCTAAAGAAATGAAGATCTAAGAAATATCAAAGAAGTCAGAATAATTTGAATAATTCTCTTAAAGTAGTTTAGTGAACTATGAGAACACACAGACTAAACAAAACTAGAAAATAATGCACCAACAAAATGAGTTCAGCAAGAAAATACAAATCATTTAAAAAAAGAAACAGACAGAAATCCTAGAGTTAGAAATACAATGAATGAAAATAATTCAACAGAAAGCTGCTTCTATAGTGCAGAAGAATCAGCGACCTAGAAGATAGGACATTAGAAACTATCAAGTCAGAGGAGCCACACGCACAAAAAAAAACCCAAAAGAAAAAAAACAGGACGAAAAAAGAGTAAAGAAACAATGAGACACAAAAATATCTGCGTTATGGTGATTTTGGACCAGAAGAGAAAGGGACAAATAGTGTATTTAAAGCAATAAAGCCCAAAGCCTTCCCAAACCTGGGAGAGAAGTAAACATCCAGATCTAAGAGACTCAAAGGATGCCAAATAGGATCAGCCCAAATAGGGTTACACTGAGACACATTAAAAATAGTTAAAATTCAAAGACAAGAAAAAAAAAGGAAAAACAGCAAGAGAAAAGACACAAGTTGCATACCAGGGAAGCCCCATAACTGGAGAGAGAAGGGGAAAGGCTCATCAAAGAACATGTATAAAGGACCCATGGACAAACCAAAGTGGGATAGGATTGAGTGTAGAAGGTGGGGGTGGGTGGGGGAGAGCAGTGGGGGAAAATGGAGACAGCTGTATTTGAACAACAATTTAAAGACTATCAGAGGACTTCTCCAGAGAAATTTCAGGCAAGAAAAAATATTAAGAATACAATACACAATGAAGCTGTCCTTCAGAAATGAAGTGGGAGTAAAAACTTTACCAAACAAAACCATAGGGAATTCACTAGACCTGCCTTACAAGAAATACTAAAGGACATTCTCCGAACATACTTAAAAGGATGTGAATTAACATCCTAACAGCATGACAGGTCAGTGTAAAACTCACCGGTAATGGTAAATATATATTCAAAGTTGGATTCTGTAATATGGTAATGATAATATAAAAATCACATAGTTTAAAAGCTAAAAAACTAAAAAATAACTACAACAGTCTGTTATTAGTTATACAATATAAATATGTAAATTGTAACATGAATACCGAAACTGTGAGGGGAAGTAGTAGTATATGCAAAGAAATTTTAGTGAAGTTGCTATTAGTTTAGTGAAGTTGCTATTAGTTTAAAAATACAATGTTATTTTATGTAATTCTCACATTAATACAAGGGAAAAACCTATAGTGATTACACAAAATAACATGATAAAGAAGTCAATGCATACCGATACCACAGACATCAACACACACACAAAGAGCAGGGTAAGAAGGAAAAACAGACCTACATAACATTCAGGAACTATTAACAATATGGGAATTATAAGTCCTTACATCAATCAGTGTAAGGAGGATATGTTCTCAAGTTAAAAGACATAGAATGCCTAAATGGGTTTTTAAAAAGAGAACCAACAATATTCTGCCTACTAAAGACTCACAATAGCCTTAAAGATACAGAGACTGAGAGTGGAAAATAAAGCAAATGGTAACCCACCATAAAAAACAGGGAGAGCTATACCTATATCAGACAAAATAGGCTTTAAACTGAATGGTAAAAGGAGACAAAGGTCTTTATATTATTAGAAAGGAGTCAATCCATCAAGAAAAAGTAATAACTATAAAATTTATGTGCCCAGCACAGAGCACCTAAATACATAAAACAAAAACTAATAGCTAAAAGGAGAAATAACTAGCAATTCATAATATTTCAGGACCTTAATACCCCACTCGCAACAATGGGTATTCAGATAGAGAATCAAAAAGGAAACAGTACATTTGAACAACAGTATGGACCAAATTGACCTAACAGTCCAACATGGAGCATTCTATCTTACGTCAGCAGAATACCCATTCTTCTAAACTGCACATGGAACATATTTTAGGATATTCTATATGTTCAGCCACAAAACAAGTCTTAGAAAATTCAACAGGAATGAAATAATAGCAAGTATCTTATTTGACCATGGTGATATAAAATTAGAAATTAGTAAACAAGAGGAAAACTAGAAAATTCATGAGTATGTAGAAATTAAACATTGTCTTGAACAATGGATAAAATAAGAAATTTAAGGGAAAATGGAAAAGGACCTTGCAACAAACAAGAATGGAAGCACAGCATACCAAAACTTAATGGCATGAAGCAAAAGCAGTTCAAAGAGGGAAGTTCAAGCAATAAAGGTTACATTAACAATCAAGAAAGATCCTAAGTAAACAAACTGTATCTATGCCTTAACTAACTAGAAAATGATCAAAATTAGTAGGTGGAAAGGAATGATAATAGTACAAATGAATGTAATAGAGAACAGGAACACAATAGAAATGATTAACTAAAAAGTTGGTTCTTTGAAAAAATAGAAACAAATTAACTAATCTTTAACTAGATTAACCACGGATTAGAGAGAGAAGATCCAAATCAACAAAATTGTAAATGAAAAAAGGAGACTTTACAACAGATATCACAAAATACAATCAATCATAAGATGCTACTATGAACTGTATGCCAACTAACATAGGAACTATCCAGACTGAATTAGAAGTAGAAGGTCTGAATAAACCTATTACTAGAAAGAAGAATGAATCAGAAATCAAGAAACCTTCCAGCAAGGAAAAGCCAAGGTCCTGAGAGCTTCACTAGTGAATTTTATCAAACAGTTAAAAATTAATGCAAATTTGCCCTGGCTGGTGTAGCTCAGTGGATTGAGCGTGGGCTGTGAACCAGGCATCGCAGGTTCAATTCCCAGTCAGGGCACATGCCTAGGTTGCAGGCCATGACCCCCAGCAACCGCACACTGATGTTTCTCTCCCTCTCTCTCTCTTTCTCTCTCCCTCCCTCCCTTCCCTCTATAAAAATAAATAAAATCTTAAAAAAAATTAATGCAAATTCTCTCAAACCCTTCCAAAAAATTGAAGGGGAGGCAGCATATCCAAACTTCTTTTACCCAACAAGCATCACCATGATATCAAAGTCAGAGCAGAACACTACCAGAAAAGAAAACTACAGATCAATATCCCTGGTAAATATAGATGCAAAAGTTCTCAATGTAACACTAAGAAAGTTCATTTAGTGGCACATCAAAAGAATCCTTCACCATGATCAAGTCGGATTTATACCTGGGATACCAAGATGATTTCACTTGATGTTTCAATAAATGTGATCCATTATATTATTAGACTAAAGTTTTAAAATTATATGATTTTCTTTCACTAGACACAGAAGATAGCATATGATAAAATTTAGTATTAGATTATAACAAAAATTTCTTAGCTAAATATAGACAGGACATACCTCAACATTATCAAAGCTAGATGTGGTAAGCCCACAACTAATATCATACTCACTGATGAACAATGGAAAACTTTTCTTCTAAAAACAGGATCAATACAAGGGTGTCTACTGGTGCCATTGCTACTTTAAACATAGCCCTGGGAGTCATTGCCTAAGCAATCAGGCAAGCGAAAAAGAGTGTCAGAATTGGAGAATAAGAATTAAAATTGTCCCTATTTGAAGATTATATGATGTGATACATTGAAAATCTTAAAGACTAAACCAAACATCTTTAGATCTAATCAACAAATTTAGTCAAGTTTTAGGATACAAAACTAATATTAAAAAATCAGTGTTTCTATGCACCAATAAGAATGGTTTAAAACAAATAAAAATGATCCCGCTTACAACAGGATCAAAAACAATAAAATACATAACAATAAATATAACCAAGGAAATGCAAGATCCATACTCAGAAAATTATAAGCTATTTATAAAAGAATTAAAAAAACACAAATAAATGGAAAGGTATCCTGTATTCATAGACTGGAAGAATTAATATTGTTAAAATGTTTGTACTATGAAAGCCATTTGTAGATTCAGTGCAATCACTATCAAGACTTCAGTGGCAGTTTTTACAGAAGTATAAAAAAATCCTAAAATTTAATGTAAAACAACAAAAGACTCCAAATAGCCAAAGCAGTCATGAGAAAGAACAAAAAGAGAGACATCACACGTACTGATTTCAAGATAACTGTAAAGCAGTAGTAATTAAAACAGTATGGTGATAACATAAAAGCATATACATAGATCAATGGAACAGAATCAAGAGCCCAATGATAAACCCAAAGTATATATATTTAACTAATACTTGACAAGGGAGCCATGAATACTCAATGTAAAACGAACAGTCTCTTCAATAAATGGTGCTGGGAAAACTGGGTACTCAGGTGTAAAATAATGAAACTTTATTATGAAACTTTACCCATCTTACATTACTCACAAAAAATTAACTGAAAAGGTATTAAACATTTAAACATAAGACCTGAAACTGTGAAAATTCTAGAATAAAATACTTTAGGAAATAGGAAAAAAGCTTCTTGACCTGGAAATTGGCAATGACTTGACAACTAAAATACAAAGTAAAAAATAAACACATAGGACTACATCTAACTAAAAAAGGTTATGCACAGCAAGGAAATCATCAACAAAGTGAAATGTCAACCTGTGGAATTACAAAAAAAATATATAAAGGGTTCATATTCCAAAATAGATAAATGAGTTATACAACTCAATTGCAAAAAACCACAAATGATCCAATTTAAAAATTGTCAGGAGACCTAAACAATTTCCCAAAGAGAATATATAAAATGTGAATGGGTACATTAAAAAAGTTTAACATTATTAACCATTCTGCAAATGCAAATCAGAGCTGCAATGAGATACCACCTCACACCTATTAGAATGGCTATAATCCAAAAAACAATAGGTAAGGAATGCTGGCAAATATGTGGAGAAAAGGGAGTCTTTGTGCACTGTTACTGGGATTAAGCTGGTACAGCTACTATGGAAAACAGCATGGAGTTTCCTCAAAATATTTTTTAAAAAGTCTATATTGATAAAGCAGTTCCTCTTCTGGGACTATATCAAAGGACATTAAAACACTAACTAGAAAAGATATCTGCACCCCAACTTTCATAGAAGCATTGTTTACAATAACCAAAGCATGGGAACAAGCTGAGTGTCCATTGGTGGATGAGTGGATAAAGAAGTTGTGATAGATAGATAGATAGAAAGATAGATAGATATGCACACACACAATGGGATACTAAATGGAGATCCTGCCATTTGCAACAACACGAGTAAGACCATTATTCTGAGTGAAATAAGTCAGACAGAAAAAGAGAAATACTCAAATATTTTGTGATCTCAAATGCAAATCTAAAAGGAAAAACAAAGTGCATAGAAAAGAGATCATATATGTGATTCTCATGGGAGGGGGGCCTAGGATATTGAAGAAAGGGGGTCAAAACGACAAACTTCTCATGACAAGACAACTAAGTACTAGGGCTGTAATACAGAATGATGACTACTTGAAACTGTGCATAGGATATATACGAAAGTTAAGGATAAATCCTGAGTTCTTAGCACTGGGAAGTTTTTTCCTTTTTTCTTCTTCTTATTGTATCTGTATGAGATGATGGATACTCACTGAAAGTATTGCAGTAATAATTTTCTAGTGTATGTAAGTCAGACCATTATAAACATCATAAACTTACACAGTGGTGTATGCTAGTTGTATCTCAGTAAAACTGGTTAAACAAAAAAGAATTAGCTTAACAAGTACTTAAATAAAAGGTCCACTTAAAGTACAGATTTTGAGTCCACCTAAGACAAGGAGACTGACCTGCAGTGGTTTCTCATTTAATGATTTGAGAGTATTACTATATCACTGGATAAATAAATGTGTGAAATATTTTAATATGTATGTGATTACAGATTAATTTTTGTTTTTACATTTCCTCTAAATATTTTCTTAATTAAGAAATTTTTGTTATATGCACTATTTTAATAAATTTATTATTTGTAAACATGTTTGTTCTTTTATAATCATTTTACCCAAAGAAGTTGCTGCTCTGCAAATGTGTAAGATCATTTTCTACCCAGTCTGACAGATGAGACTCCTGAGCTCATTCACGTACACTCCTATTTTATTCTTACTTTCCCATCTCCTGACCAGTGTACTATTTATGTGAAAATTCAGGTATATATCATTTCAACTTGTATATAGAATTGATTATTTTTCTGTGAAATTTTGAATTGCCTCATGAGCTTTCCAGATCTTTTTTATATCATAAGGAGAGATGAGAAGATGGGAAGAATGAAAATGGGCACATTACAGGTGTAGCACAGATTGAAAAAACAGAAGAAGAGTTATTGTGAAAAGATTATTCCAACATATTTGAAAACTTGTGTGAAAAACAAAGTGTATAGAATGATATAAACTATTAGAAATAGAAAAAAGAAATAGAACTACATCAAATCATTCATTTATATTTTTTCACAATGAAAACATCAGACCCAAAAGCTTTTACAGGTGAATTATGTTGAATGTAAGATAAGCACTTAGTTTCAGTATTATGCAGATATTTTCAGTAAATTTGAAGTATGGAATCTACCCCATTTCATTTTACCAGTACCTTTGTTTCTCAAATCAGATAAGGACGGCATATAAAAGGAAATTTATGGCCATTCTCACTGAGAAGTACTGATGCCAAATCTTAAATATTACTAACACAAATCTAGTGATGTATAAAAAGATAACATATCACAAAGAGTTGTTGTTTTTTTATTCCAAGAATATGAGTTAGGGTCAATATTAGAAATCACTACTGTAAAAGATTGAAGATGAAAAGATAAGATTATCTCAGTGTCTATAATATGTATATAAATCATACCTTATTCATGTACTGATCTATTCTCCCTGCTGGAGCATTTATGTGTCTGGTTTTTCTCACTATCCATTTTTTCTTGCCTTTGATTTAAAAACAGCTCTCAAACACTAAAGGAGCAAATTCTTAAGTTGCTTCAGGAACAGCTGTCACAATTGAGGTCCATTGTAACATTAGAGGCTGAATTCCACTGTTCTTCCCCCTCCCAAATCATGTTAGGAGTCCAGTATAATCTTGAATCACAAATCCAACTAATATTTTGAGAAACAAAAAACATGGGCAAATCCTGACATCCTAAATAAAATATTCCTAATGAAATCCAGTGACACATAAAAATACTAATTTATTTCTATCAAGTTGAAGTTATTCCAGAAATTTTAGTGAAACATTTTAAAGTCAATCAATGGCATTATCAAGTTACTAAAATAAAGAAAAAATATTATGACTATCTCAAATGATATAGAAAATTATTTGACATCTTTAACAAAGTAGGCCATTCTAGCCAATGCAATAAATATAAGATATGCAAGTTGGAATGAGTGATAAAATTATTTCAGATGTCCATTTTTGTGTACTCAAAATCTCAAAAGAATTTTAGACACATTATTAAAATCAATAAGTAAATTTAGCAAGGTTGCTAAATTCAAACAGGATACAAAAATAAATATATCTAGTGAAAAATATTTCATTACCAGTAAATAACAAATTTTCATTTTTAGTGTCATAAAAATATCAAATAAGGCATAAATCTAACAACAAATGTGATTTTGCTTTGTAGAAAGCTATATATATTTTAGAAAGAAGTTTTTAAAGATTTAAATACATATAGAGATAAAATAAATTTCTGATTAGTTTTCACCAAGTTGATCTATAGATTTAGTGCAGGTGGATTCTGAAATTGCCGTTGGACTGAAAATGATACACAACAGATGAGGCGATCTGAAATGGAAATTTCAAACCTGGAAAACTTATCAGATAACACACCTTATTATAAAATAAATAAGGCACCATAGTAATAATGCAAGGATAGACATATAGCCCAAAAGAACAAAATAGCTAAGAAAGAGATTGAAATATGCACAGTCACCTGATTTGTGATAAAGGCATCAGTACAATTGATGGGAAAGCATGATATTTTCAATAAATGGTGCTTGTTCAATGGGGCATCTACAGAGAAGAAAAATCTTAGTCCTAACTTCTAACTGTACACCAAATCAAGTCCTGGTGGATTGTAAATCTGAATATGGTATTAAATAATGGGAAAAAATATTTGACATGGGCAGACAGAGATTTATTATTTAAACTTTCCATTGGCAGGGATTTCATTACATAATACATAATAAAGGGCTAATGGATTAGAAAATATCATTGATAACTAAGCTACAGTAAAATTAGAATTTTCTGTCCATAAAAAGATACATTATGATATCCTACTTTCAGTACCACATGTAAAGAGGTTGGAAAGCATCATCCTCATCCTTAAAACTGGGAAGAGCTGGACAAACTATAAATAAATGACTTTCCTTGAACCCAGCTGAAAACTAAGGTAGTAAGGCAAAACTTCCACCCTGACCTGGAGAGACAGGCAAAGCCAGATATGCACAGTCAAGATCCCTTGACTTGGTAGGAACAGTTAAAATGACAATTTTGACAGATTATGGGAGGCTGACTATAGATACTCATGAGAGTAACAAACTGCTGGATCCAGAGTCTAAAGCGAGTCACCGCAATGTGATAAGCATTACTTCCAGGAAGCGTGCTGGGTGTCAGAGTGAGGACAGAGAAAAACCCTCCTGTGGCTCGGGTAAGGAGAGGGGAGGAGTAAGTGTTGTGTAATATTACCAGAACATTTTCCATAAACATGCCTATCCTCCAGAAAAAAAGACCTTATCAGTCTTATCCTAGCTGGTGACGGACATTCATTGGTTAGAATTTCTGCCCAATTTTCTGTCTCTCCAAAGGGGTAGAAAAAATTAATACCTCTGAAGAAACACTTGTGAAGGTCACCTCCTGAGACACAGACTCACTGAAAAGCTGAGATTGAATCATAAGATTATAGAATGTTTCCCTTCTCCCAAACTTATCAGCATATCAACATGTCTTCAGTATAGTAACTGAATTATGTTTCATAAAGCTGCAAGATGCAGGCAAGTAAGGAAGGAACCCCACAGTGAAGAGAAGAGACAAAATCAAGGGAAAACTGGAGAAACTTGAAGGCTCCAGCCATTACAGCACCAAAAAACATTAAACACAGCTGAACTCATAGCCAGATTAATACATTATCACACTTATATGGCCTTTTTACCTTAGTTCCTGTCACCAGGTACAATATGTCTGGCTTTCACATAACTAATAGTCACAAAGCAGGTCGAAACTCAAGAGAGAAACCAAGCTTCAGAACTGGACTCAGATATGACATAGATGTTAAAATGTTCCAACAGGCAGTTTAAGTATCTATGAATAATATGTTAAGGGCTTTAATAGTAAAAGCAGAAAAATGCCATAAGAGATGGGAATAGAAGCAGAGAGATGCAAACTAAGAAAGAATTGAGAGGAAATGCTGGAGATTTTTTAAGTAACTATAAAAGGAACAAAGAATGCCTTTGGCATATTTACCAGTAGACTGCACATGGCTAAGGAGGGAATCAGCAAGCTTAAAGACATGTCAGTAAAAATTTATTAAAACTAAAATACCAAGAAAAAAATTGAAATAGGCTATACAAGAACTGTGGGATGATTTTAAAAGGTATGACATATGCATCATTGGAATACCAGGAAAATAAGGAGACAAGAATAGAAGAAATATTTGAGGCAGTAATCACTGTGTATATTTCAAAATTAATGACAGACATCAAACCACAGATCCAGGGAGCTCTGAGAACACCAAGAAGGGTGTAAATATAAAAATACACCTATGCCTTTTATTTTCAAATTGCAGAAACTCAAGGAAAAAGAGAAAATCTTGAGAGAAGCTACAGGAAAAATGAACATTTTACCTATAAGGAAACATAGATTAGAATTACATTAAATTTGTCACCATAATCCAGGCAAGCAACAGGAGAGTGGGGTGAAATATGTAAAGTGTTGAAAGGAAAAATTTGCCAACCTCAAATGCTATATTCAACAAAATTACCCTTTACAAGTGTTAGAGAAACAAATGCTTTTTCAATCAAATACTGAGGTATCATATAATCAGTACATTTGCCCTACCACAAATGTTAAGAGATATTTTTCATAGAAAAGGAAAATTATATATTGTATATGTAAAATATATATATAACTTCAAATCTGACAGAATTTAAAGTAACTATGAATAATGTGTTAAAGGATTTAATGGCATCTACATAAGAAAGAGCATCAGAGATCTAATAAGTGAAGGTACAATACAAATTTTAATTTTATGCATCAAACAGACAACTGTTTATTCAAAATATTATTTACAAACTACAGGATAATTTTAGCATATGGATGAATGAAATGAATGATAGCAATGTTATAAAGGATAGAAGGGGGGATTTGGGAATACTCTGTTATAAGCTACCAGTACTACCCATGACATAGTATAATATTATTTAAAGGTGAACTTAGACTAGTTAAAAGTGTGTGTTGGATATTCTAGTAAAATCATTAAGAATTTTTAAAAAGAAGTAGTTATGCTAAGAGAAGAGATAATGGAATCATACAAAATTCTAATTTAAAACTGGAGAAAGGTGAAAAAGAGGAAAGAATAGGGAAAATGAATAGGTTCACAAACATAATGGATTTGATATTTACTTATCAAATTATGAGCATCTTACATGTGAATGATATAAATACTCTGATTCGAAAACAGAGATTCTCAGAGTAGATAAAAAGCAAGAGATACCACTACACCAAAGGGTCATGGGTTCAGTTCCCAGTCAGGGCACATGCCTGGGTCGCAGCAGGTCCCCAGTGGGGAGCACGCAAGAGGTGACCACATATTGATGTTTCTCTCTCTCTCTTCCTCCCTCTCTTCCCCTGTCTCTAATAATAAATGAAATCTATAAAAAAATAAAGGGATATGTGTATGTGTGTGCATATATATCTCCATCCTGTTAACACCAATCACATGAAAGCTGGACTAGTTACATTCATTTCAGACAAAGGAGACTTCACCTCAAGGCCAATTATAAAAGATAAATAAAGTACACTGTATATTGATAAAAGGATAATTACCCAAGAATAAATAACAATTGTGAATGTATTTGCACCTAAGCAGCACAGCAACAAATTCATGAGACAAAACTAAAAGAACTGAAACAAGAAACAAAGTTACCATTATAATTGAAGACTTCGAATACTTTTTCCAGTTAATTGACAGCTCATGAAGGCAAAAAATTATTAAAGCTATAGTTGATCTGAATAGCACTGTCAATCAATTTGTTTTAATTGACATTTTTATAATATTTCTTCCAATGACAGGAGAATACACAATGAAAAATGTTAACAATAGGAGAAATTGGATATTGTAATAGGGTATAGTTAATGTGGTAACTTTCTGTAATACCATATTAATCATACTGAAAAAGAATGTGCAACTCTGTACTGCCTATTTTTTCAGCCAATCTAAAACTTTTCTTAAAAAGTTTATTTAAACAAAAAGAAATAATTATAAGAGTAAATAAAACTACAATATGGGGAAAGATCTTGCAGTTTGTATATCTGACAAAGCAATAGTATACTGAATGCATATAAAACTCTTACTAATCTATGAAAAAATAAGGATTAATAATCCAATAGAATAATGGAAAAATTACTTAAAGACATTTCACAAAAGAGGGTATATTAATGACCAATTAAACTGTGAAAAATTATTTAACTTAATCAGTCATCAGAGAAATGTAAATTAAAACCACAATGAGATACCACTACACAGCCATAAGAATTGTTAAAATTATGCAGTCTGTATGTATTGGTAATGATTTCAATTACATGGGGAACTAACTAACTGAACTAACAAGCAGCACAGAGACACTCATTGATAAAGAACAGAATGACAGCTCTTGGAAGGGAGGTTAGGTGGTGGAGGGATGGAGGAGAAAGGAAAAAGGACTCATGGACATGGACAACAGTGTGGTGATTGCTGGGGGAGCGGGTGCGTGGGGGAGGTGGAAGAGCATAAATGGGGGATAAATCATAATGGAAAGAATAAAAGAAAAAATAAAAGCATGAAGGAGAAGCAAAATATATAGAGAAAACAAAAACATCACTCAAAATTTCACCACCTAGATGTAACCATTGTTAATACTTTGGCATAATTTCTCTTACCCCTTTGTGTGTGTGTGTGTGTGTGTGTGCATGGCATACACACTTATATATAACATGTACAACATATATTTGTATGTATACATGTATATACATATATACAGATACAATATATAAGTAATATACACATATAATAGTTATTTACTAGGTATGCCAGATACCTTGATTTTCTTTATATAAATATTATTTCTTATAATTCTGAAATAGTTTTGTGAGTAAATATTATCATTCTCATTTTACATATGAGCACATGAGGCTTGGGAGTATTAATTTGTTTGTGTAAGGTCATTAGTAAATGGCAGATTTAGATACAAATCTAGACCCAATTCTAAAATCCATAATCTCAATCGTTATGCTGCAGGACTGCCTGTGCATTTCTGTCTTAAATCGAATTGTGGTTACTGTGGAAGTAATGTTGATCCAGCTTTTTATTCTGTTTTCTGCAACAGTTTATATCCTTTACTAACCTAGTTTTAGTGGATTTAAGATATATTTGAGATTGAAATAATAAATGAATGAATAAAATACTGTTTGTCACACTTCTCTGGTAAAGGATAGACTTGGTAGATGCTCTGGTGTTTAGACTCTGGCATCTTATTTTCTTAACCTTTTTTTTCACATCCTGCATGATACTCTCTTTTTCTTGTCTCTTAATATATGAGCTATGTATTCTTTGCTTTTCAAATCCCGTTTAATGCTTTGGAAGTTACATGTTTTATTTTTTTAAAAGTTACACATTTTACATGTTTTTATTTTAGAAGTGCTTACTTTAAATTAAAGAGTAACAGCTCATTTTCAATATCATGATAAAATAATAGCTCTTGATTCAGCACATTTCTGTTTCCTCTCATTCTCCATCCCCCACTCGCCACCCCTCCTGCTTGGTTTTTCTCCATGTAATCTGGCCTTTCAACTTTAGTAATTCCTCTTCGAAAAAGAAATTTCCTTTTTTACGTTATGCATTTTCTCTTGAGAGTTATTTTAAATATTTAAATAAAGTACTTTTATGCATAAAAAAGGAATGTAATAAATGGCACTCTCACACAGTGCTGCTAGGTGTTGAAATTGTTAACATCATTTTGTAATATATGCATACTTCAGAACCCAGCAATTCTATTCCTAAATTTACATGGAAATGTATACACACATTCGCCAAAAGGTATTTTCAAGAATATTCACACCAGTACTATTTGTAATAGCTCCGAATTAGAAGGAACTCAAATGTACATTAGTAGTGGAATTCATATGTAGATTCTGGTATCTACATTTACCATTTATGAGAATTAACATGACACCACTATATGCAACCTGGCTGAGTTATTTTTAAAAATCATGTTGAATGAGAAAAACAAGACTTGATAAAGCATACAGAATAGGATTACATTTATGTAACATTCCAAACCACACAAACTCAATCTACAGTGACAGATGTGAAGACGGCAGTTGGATACTATGGGAGGGTACATGAAGCATGGTGTAGTCACGCAATGGAATATCCTGTGATGAGGACAATACCTGGAGCTGTGTGAGGTGCAATCACATGACAGATCACAGAAGCTGAATAATGGGAGGAGAAAAGCAGATTATTGAAGAATACATTAAGTAATATTCTGGTTATATAAAGTTCCAAACCAGACAAAATTAGCAATCATATTATATTGTAAGACTATAAAGAAAAACAGAAGGATCATTTACAGAATCTTCTGAGGGGTTGGGAGGGCATGTATTCAAGGATAGCTTACAGGGATATTCAAAAATATTGGTGATGCACCAGTTCTTAATGTGTGTGGTAAGTATATGTTTACTTTATTATATTTTAAAATGCATGATTTCTTTAAATACATTTTTTCTACTAAAAAATAAAAGTTAAAGACAAGAAGAATGAAATACATCAGTATAGTTACATTTGGACTTTTGGCCATGATCC
The DNA here is from genome assembly GCF_004126475.2 of Phyllostomus discolor. Taxonomy (NCBI): domain Eukaryota; kingdom Metazoa; phylum Chordata; class Mammalia; order Chiroptera; family Phyllostomidae; genus Phyllostomus; species Phyllostomus discolor. The sequence goes on along the minus strand of NC_040906.2, from coordinate 126,528,091 downwards.
TAAACCAAAGCTATTAATTAAAATAAGAAAACATTATGGTGTTAACCCCCATTGTTATTTTAGAAAGTGTCCATCTGATATCATTGAGCCCTTGGTCATTAGAGAACGCAGCGGAGGGACCTGTAGGGTAAATCACCAGGAGTTATTTACACAACAAAAAATGTGGCTGGTAAAATATTCTCTACTGATGTTTCTGAAACCAGAGACCGGAAACTTACAGTGGAAATGAAACCCTTTACTTTTCTTGCGCCAACACAAACAGCAATTATAGAGCTATGTGAGAAAAGTTGTAAGAAATATTGCTGGGTTTCAGTGGTTCAACCAAGTCAGCAGAAATTTGTAATTGAGGCAGATTAGACCCCAAAACATTATGATCTTCAGCAAGGAATGGTTCTTAGACATTAAACTGATCCCTGATAAAACAACTCAGGGTCACGAGAAGGCTACTCTGACAATTTCATTTCACTGTGGGACCCACCGACATCTGGCTCAGCTGCGGAAGCTGGAAAACTTCTTTAAAATTCTCTAGACTGTAAAAATGGACATGTGGAAAACATTCTAATCTGTTAATCTTTGGTGCTTCTGAAAAAGGGACATTTGGCTTTATGCTGCATGACGATAAATATGAAACCTCCAGGTCTAGTTGTACATAACTTAATGGCACTTCAATATAGAATTTTCACTTCTGAAATGAGGCATATGCACCTGCATCAAGCACATGGCACAGAAGTCCCCTGGATTCTTTGTTCACACTTGAGTTTCCTAATTTGTCCCCGTTTACATCAGTTTTATTTCGCCAGTAAAAACTAGCACACGGTAGGAACTAATTTCTTTTCCTCCCCCTTCCCTCCTCTCTCATCCCTTTAGTGTGTCCCTGTCCCTCTGCTAACTCGGTCTGGCTCTTGCTCTAGGACTCCTTTTTACCCTCCCTTCCTCCCCTTGCATTCAATATTTCAAATAACCAGAAACAAAACAAGAATATACACATACTTTCATTTATGTTATTTTCATGTTATCAGTAAGTGACCCAATTTTTAGAGTCACAGCATAAATGTGTGGTTTCAAGAGCAAGGGGCTGTAGAAGCCGCCTGAGTCCTGGAGTGCCTGCTGGTGCCCAGAGCAGCAGTGAAACGGAGCGTGGTTGCTCGCTTCACCCTGCACAGTGACTCGGTCTGCCTGTGGCTCCTGCTTCGTGTAGCTTGTTCTCCTGCCCCAAACTGCTGTTTGAAGGTGGGGTTTTCTTCTTGGTCTTTTTAATAATCTTTTGTCTTATTTTCCAGATTTTTTTGTTACTTCCACTATGTTCCCTTTTTTTTTTAGTCTTAATATATGTATTCCAATTTTCAATACCATCTTAAAAGTCCTGGATTGAAAGTCATATAAGTAATTAGAGAAGGAAATACACACAACTACATTTAGGTCTGTGTTATTCCCCAGTAAATAAATATATGCTACTCAAGAGTTTTGCTTTTTCTACCCTGAAACATCCTGTAAGGTCTCTGATCCAGACAAATAATGCAGATACATAAATAAGTACATAAATTAATTAAGAAAATAAAAGACTTCGCAGGATTCTGGTTCAAAACCACAATGTAGGAAAATCCTGAGTTCACCTTTTCCCGGGGTCATAGCAAATCTGCAGCTACATATGGAAGAGCTTCCTCTGAAAAACACTAGCCATGGTCTTAGCAACTCCTGTGCACCTGGTGAACTAGAGAGGCCTTACCTGGAAGCAAGGAGGGGAAGCTGGTCCACAGTCCCGCCATAAACCCCATCCTCAGGGCAGCAACTCAAAAGTGGGAAGGAACTCAGAACCTGGGGTTTCCTCCTGATGAGCAAAGGGTTTAAACCCCAGGTGAAGCACCCCAATTTTTAAGACCTGCACCTGAAAGATGAACTCCCCAACACACCTCTGGAAATCAACAGAACTTAAGTCTGAAAAACCCACAAGGCTATAACAATCTGAGAAAACAACTCTTAAAAGCCTTGCACTTCACCCACCCAAGGGCTCAGCACAGAAGCAACTGATTAAGAGGTGCCCAGAATTTATGTGAATGACGCTCACTTGCTGACCTTAAAGTGTCAACCTGAGGGACAGGCATCTAATTTATCACATACCTGGGGGCCTGCTGGCGGATGTGCACCATCTTCATGCTCTCCCTTCATATAACAAGTATCTCCCAGAGGGGAGCTTTTACATGTGTTTGTGGCTGCTGCCTAGGAGCTATCCCTTTATCGCCTGGGTCTGGAGGTCAGGGGACTTGCAATCTTGGTTCCTGTGGAACCATAGAATCAGAGAGATCATTCTTAGAAGACTACCACTCACAAGACACCACAAGTAGTAGACTGAAACATAGCCTCAGTCTGAGAAAGAAGCTTATCTTTCTAGGATCTTCAGTCTGAAGGGCGAGCTTCCCGTTTCCACACAAGTATGAGCCTGTGGAAGGGCTCTGAAGGAGTGGGGGCTGGTGGGCTCAGTCTTTTCCTGTTCCCTTCTTCCCCTTGCTCCAGCCCTCCAGTATTTCCCAGAAAGGAGCTTATACTATAGTCTGGCACTCAGTTTCTATGGCTGCCACCAGCAGACATCTCTACATTATCTGATTTTGGTGGCTAGTGGATTTTATGCCTGTGGGTCCCACAGAACTTCAACCAAAGGAGAGTGTTTAAATAACTACCGCCCCCAGGGCACAGTAAGAGGCAACAGACCCAGGTCAGGAGCCCAGCCTTTCTGTGAAAATGGTATATTATCATCATAACTGCAGTCTGAGGTGCAGGACTCCAGTTAGACACACATCTAAGGGCTGACTGTAATCCTTTCCAGGGGCTACCAAGGGCTGGTACTATCTTTGCACTCTCCTAGTTGAGCTCCAGAGTGCCATTATCTCCCAGAGGAGAATTTTAACAAGCATCTGATGTCTCAGTTTTTGCAGCTGTTGCCTGTTGATTTACCAGCTCTAGTGGCCAAGGGGGCTTGTTCTCAGGTACCATGGGATTGTAACAATCAGAGAGAAGTTCTTGGCAGGCTACCCCTTCAATGGCACTGAACAGACAGATGACTGAAACATGTTCACGCTCTTTCTACAAAGAAGACCTATTTGCTTGTCCTGGAGCTTAGGCCTAAGGGGCAGCTTCAGGTTTGGCAAGATCAGAGGCCTGTGCACTGACCTCAGGGGACTAGGCCAGGGATGTTGTCCTTGTGCTCCTCCCATGGCTGCAACACCACTCACGCTCACGGGTACCCCCAGAAAAGTATGCACTCAAGACATTAGAGGCTGCTACCCAGGGGACACCTCCAGATCTCCTGACTGTGGTTGCCAGCGGGGTGTACCCTTGCAGTCCCACAGGACTGTGTATATCCGCACACTTTAACAACTGCTGCCCGTGAGCTGTGCTTTCAATCAGTCGGAATCTAGTAGGTACTGAAACCCTCCCTGTTAGGACACTGACTGGCCTTGGAACAACTACTATGAGCCATTGAGAATAAAAGAGGCTGCTTGGACAATCACAAAGGTTTGAGAGACAAAACTCAATTATGAAGAAATAGAAAATATGAATAGTCTGATTACTACTAAGGAGAATGAATCAGTTATCAAAAAATAATCTCCCAACAAAGAGAGTTATTTCTAGACCAAGATGGCTTCACTGGCGAATACTGCCAAGCATTCAAAGATGATTTAATACCAATCCTTCTCAAACTCATCCAAAACATTGAAAATAAAGGAATTCCTCCAAGTTCATTTTATGAGGACATTACCTTTACATCAAAACTAGGCCAGGACTCCACACAAAAAAGGAAAATTATAAGCTAATATTCCTGATGAACATAGAGGCAAAAATCCTCAACAAAATACTAGCAAACCAATTTCAGTAACACATTAAAATGATCATAGAAAATTATCAAGTGAGATTTATTCCTGGAATACAAGGATTATTCAACATCCACAAATCAATCAGTTTTGTTATACCATATTAACAAAATGAAGGATAAAATCATATGATCACCTCAATAGCTTCAGAATATGCAGACAAAGCCAAAGTGGGGTAAGATCGAGGATGGGAGGATAAGAGCTGGGGTAGGGAAGTAGTGGTGGGGGGGAAATGGAAAAAACTGTACTTGAACAACAATAAAAAAAAGAAAAAATGCATTGGACAATTGGTTTAAGCAAAATGTTTCAGGTCTTTTTTCCTAGAGCAAAGACAACAAAAGCAAAAATAACAGGTGGGACTACATAAAGGAAATAGCTTCTGCACAATAAAGGATACACCAGCACAGTGAAAACACCACTCCTGTCTGGGAGGAAATACTTGCTAATCACGTCTCTGAAAGGGGCTACTATCCAAAATATATAAGGAACTTACACAACTCAATAGCAAAAACATAAAAAATGAATAGAAACCGGGCGGAGGATCTGCATAGACATTTTTCCAAAGACAACATACATATGGCCAACACAACAGGTGTATGAAAAGATGATCGACATCACTAATCATCAAGGAAATGCAAATCAAAACCACAATGAGACATCACTTCACACCTGTTAGAATAGCTATTATCAAAAATACAAGAAATAACAAGTATTGGCAAGGATATGGAGAAAAAGGAACCCTCATGCCCTATTAGTGGGCATATAAGCTGCTGCAGCCACTATGGAAAACAGTATGGAAGTTTCTCAAAAAAAAAAAAAATAGAACTATGTAACTCAACTATTCTACTTCTGAGTACAGTGGTATCTCGCTAATTCGTTAATTTGTTCCAGAACTCGTGACCAGTGCTCCAACCAGTAAGCACTGAGCAATGAAGCGTTTTATCTTGTAGTACGGCAGCATGACTTGCACAAGCTGTAGCAGGTGTGAGGAGTCCTGAGCAAGCGCTGAGTGATGAAACATTTTTTCTCATCAAAATGCAATGAGTACAGGGTTTGATGAGTTCTGAAGCTGACAGGTACTGAGGTATGACTGTAGTTATGTAAAGAAAATGCAAACACTAACTTGAAAGGATATCTGTACCCCATGTTTGTTGCGACCTTATTCACAATACCAAAGATAGGAAAATAAACTTAGTGCCCATCAACAAAGGAATGGATAAAAAGATAGGTGTGTGTGTATATGTATATATATATGTATACATGTATGTGTATATTCAGTACATAAATATATGTGTATGTGGGGGATATTATATATATGTGTGTGTGTATATGTATACACACACACACACATCCATTCCCATAGATACACAATGGAGCATTTCAAACATGAGAAAGAAGACAGTCCTGCCTTTTTGTGACAACTTGGATAACCCTTGAGGGTATTATGCTAGGTGAGATAAGTCGAAGAAAAACTAATATTGCATGCTATTACTTACACGTGGAATCCAAAAAAAGCAAGGCACAGAAAAACAGAGTAGAGTGATGTTTATCAGGGACTTGGGGCAGGGTGTGGGGAATGGGGAGTTACCGATCCAAGGGTATGACTGTCCAGTGACGAGATTAACAGGTTCTGGGATCTCATGTACAGCATGGTGATTACAACTATTAATAACTGTATTGTATACTTGAAAGTTGTTAATGGGAGAAATCTTAAATGTTTTCATCTCAAAAAAGAAGTGGTAGTTATGTGATGGGATAGAGGTATTAGCTAATTCTGTGGTAGTAATCATTTTACAGTATAAAAATGTTTCGAATCATATATTGTATACTTTAAACTTCTACAGTGTTACAAGTTAATTGTATTTAAATAGATCTGGAAAAAGAAATAAACAAAGATGAGTAAATGGAAAGGAGTAAACAAGAAATATTTTAGAACAAGATAGGAGAATCTGCCTTATCAAGTTCTTATCAGGAAAGACTTCATGATAAAAACATCACCAGGGCTTTTTCTGTCTGGAATGCTAGGCTGGTTCCCAAAGCCTGGGGTGGTGATGGACACCCAATGCCGAAAGGCTTTACCCTTCCAGTAGGAAGGGCAGAGGGTAGTCTGGGCTCCAAGTGTCAGAGCAGTCACATGACTGGAAATTTGACTTTACCTGTGGAGATCCATAAGGGGACCTTTGTTTTACTGTTAATCCTGACTAGGTTTTTTAATCTAATGAACTGAGTCACAATGAGAACTGAATTGCATGTTCTTCTAGTGACAGATGATTTGTTTGTGTTTGGAGAACTTTTAGTTTACATTTATTTAAAATAATCTTTGGGAGGTTATTCATGTAGGTACATAGAGGCCTGGCAGTAGAAAAGTTTTCTTAAGAGTCCAATAAGTAATTAATTCACTAAAAGTCACATTGATCCAGCGTTATCACTGCAGAACAGGACTTACTCATCTTTTACTTTGCTTATTTCTACTCAAAACTAGGAGTCTAATTTTTTAAAATAATTTTGTGAGACTTTTAAAAACCAGTAAATCATCTTTATGAAAATCTAATGAGATAAACTTAATTATGTCTTCAGTTGATATCATGCATGAGGAATTTAAGAGAATTTCTCTTGGAACTTAATGTTAATATTGTTCACAGTCAATGTCTCTAGAAATATGTGTCTTGACAAAAAAAGTGTGATGCTAGGAAATTGCAGAAACCCCTTATTACCAATTTTATATTTAATATTTAAAATAGATTTTTAAAAGTGAGGAATGCAGCAAGCCAAAACAAAAATAAAATAAGACATTTTAGTCTAAAGCCTTGTGTGTTTCCTGGTTTCCACCTGCTTTGTGTTCTCATATTTTTTAAATGATCCTGTATATAGACAGTGTTGCCCTGAAGGTGAAACATAAGACTATCAGAAAGCTTGTAAATATTTGATCCTGAAAGTATATCCCATGTGCTCTCGCAGGAAAGCAGGAGCAGGAAAGCAAACAGCTCAATCAGAAACAGATCAAGAGACAGAGCTCACTTTCCTTCAGCGATGATTCCATCTGGGGAGGTGCCTAGGGGTTACTCCATTCAGGGAGAAAAAGTAAATATTTTGTTTGAGACACTTTAAAATCTGCGGTTGCACCAATGTTTCAGACCAGAGTTTTTATGTTTCTATTATGTTTGAAAACACTTGCATCAGAATGTATTTTACAGTCTTAACAGGAGTGCTTTGCAAATTTGTATATTGTAGCATAACTTCTCTGAAATTTTCTCTTTATCAGAAAGTTCTAAATCAAAAAAAATAAGGCATAAAATAAATAAATTGTGTATTATAATGTCCTCTTTTCATTTGCTTTAAAACAGATGCACAGTTTTTCACATTGGAAGGGCTTCTGTTTCCACATATTTTTATCTCTCTCCTCAGGCAAAGACTGAGCGTAGTTTCTTTCTGAATTTTGACCACACACATTCCTTCATGTAGAAGAGACTCTTCATACCTTCCATGCACTATTTTCTTCAAAAACTGTGTTTTTAATTGTGAAAGAGTTATTATTGTATATGTATATTCTGCAGTGAACAACTCCTGAGAAGCCCATTGGCCGACATGCACTGCAGCAGTATGAGGTCTAGAAAACAGATGCATCTGAGGCATACCTACAACACAGGAAGTTCGAAGGCTCAGTCTGATCTCAGGTAGTATTCAAAAGAGTCCTTAGGCCTTTTTGCAGCAGCTTATCCAGCACAGGTAAAGGTGGCCAACATTTTTAAGGATCATTGTTGGACTCTAGATCGATTTAAGGAATTTATAAGAGTATATTGGCATATTATTGTGGATTATGTTTTGAAACTTAAATCTCTTAGCAAATGAAAATCATGTTGCTATTCTAAATGTAGAGGTTGAAGGCAGGCATGGGAAGAAGAGAGGAGAGCTCTGGAAGTCATGGGGAGAGGGAAGAAATCTGTGGTATGGGAACATTGAGAAAAGGAGCAAAGCACAGAGGTTTAAAAGGGGACCACTAATGGTCAGCATAGGAAGAGAGAAAATTATTTCATATATAGTTGTGACAGATAAAGGTGAGAGTTTTGAGGAAGGCAAGGTCCCAGGAGAGCAGACTGTAGCATTTGATACAAGAAGTAAGTCATGTTTTAGAAAAGTGAGCAAAGAGAACCAAAACAGTCTTTCTCTTCACATTTTTTAAATTTATAAGGCATTTTCATATAGTCTTCCTTACTTGTTAACTAATTTTGGCAGTTTCATTAGGCTGCTACACATGCTCCGTAATTGCATGTATAGATGGCATATCTGATGGGATCGAGGGACTGTCTTGATTTATTTGTCATCCATATAGATCACAATGAGTTATACACACCTTCTGCCAAAGGTGTGTATAACCTTTGTTAGGAAACAGCCAGACTGAATCATATTTTTATTTAATGTTTCTACTACTTCCCTCTCTAAAGTTAGAAACACTATTTTATTATTAGTATGCCTTAAGGTTTGGCACAGCTATGTATTTTGGAGCACTCAGAGTGGCCAAATTTTATTGACTATCTTGAGTATTTGTTCAGCTTAAGTCCAAATAGTCCAATCAAGTGTACCTACACTTAAAGTATAAGCCATTACTTTGTAGATATATTGGTCTAATTGATTATATGGTGCTATTTTTTAGGTATGATAAAATTATGGTTACCTTCTCTTATTTGAAGTGTGGTTTTAATTGTAAATGAAATACCAACACAAGTCAGTTTTTAATAAGTGAACTTACTAGTCCAGGTGCCATGAAAGAAAAAAAAATAGTTACATGCTTGTTCTTACCATGTACCAGGTGTTCCATGCAACTCTTATTGGACATCAGAATTAGCAAATCTTGACTTCTGGTCAAGATGCCAGAGTAGAAGTATACTGTGCATGCCTCATCCCAAGACTACATCAAAATTACTACTAAATACAGAACTCTCATTGAGAACTACCTGAAGAGTAGCTGAACAGAAATTCTATAACTAAGGATATAAAGAAGACATGACAAGGCTGGCAGAAGTAGAGACATTGAACAGCCAGGTCCCACACCCATGATGTGGTCATCAAGAATCGAAGGATATCTCAAGTGCAGAGGTCCCCCCTGAGGAATGATGGGTCCCAGCCCCACAGCTTCAGCTTCACACCAAAGGTCCCCTCTGGGAGATAGTGGCACTCTATAGCTGAGCTTGGGAGAGTGCAAAGATAGTACCCACCCTCGGAGCACCCGTGCTGAAAAGAAGAGTTCCCCTAAAATCTGGCTGTGAAAACCAGTAGGGATTACATCCCAGGGAGGTGGAGTACTTTTGGAGTCCTGGGCATTCCACTTGAAGGGCTGGTTCATAGAAATGGTCACTCACAAACACACTCACTCCAGGAACCAGTGCAGGGGCAGCAGCTCAAAAGTGCTGGGACATATGGGGAGAGACTGAATGGACTAGCTTCAGGATGAGGGATAGAAGGGCAAGGGTCAGAACAGCTCTCTCTGGGAAGTACTGGCAGGTGCCATTGTTTCTTTGTTGAACCCTTCTTCCACCCAGGGGGCAGGTGTGGGCAGATGCAAAATCTGTGCTCTTCATTTACCTGGCTAACATTATTAACCCTGCCATGATGACCCCTCAGACCCCAACCCACTCAACTCAAGTGCCTGGCCTAAGCTGCTTTCTATAGCTGTTCCACAGAGGCAGCCTGCTTAGCTCACTCTAATGACTTTCCTAAAATCTCTTAAAGGTCTTCCAACCTGAAACAGCAGTGCTGGCCTCACCATACCCTAAATTTCTTGTGAAGTGTCCCCAAGCTTGGCAGAAGTGGTGACTGTTCTCAACTTGCATTGGGACTCCCATTAGTTAGCCACAAGTCTGGCACAAGCTGCAGCCAGTGTTGTCTAGGGCATAACTGCAACTAAGCAGCCACAAAAACAGCACAACTGGTGGCTGGCCTCAGTTCATGTAGCTGTGCCCATGAAAGGGTCCCAAGCCTGGCACTAGTGGCAGCTGGCCTTGGTTCACAGCATAGTGCTCCCAAGCATTTCCAAGGCCAGCACAGTGGCAATCAATTACACATAACTTTATAGCTCCCACCAGGCAAACCCAAGCCTGGCACAAAGTCAGCTGAACTTCACTTGAGCCCCTCCCAATAGGTTCCAGAACCAACATACTTGGTGTCTGGCTTCATGACACCCTAGAGAACCACCCAACCACCACTCAGTGACAAACCTAAGGACAGACTGAACTGGCACCAGAGCCCAGCTAAAGTAACCCCAGTGATGTGGGGTTAGCCCTGCACAACAGCTCGTCCAAAGTAATCATGGCCAGCCCTCACAGCTTGTCAGCCTGAGGGTCAGTCCTACTCAATGACATGTCAACAGCAATCAAGGCTCAACTACAACAGGAGGGCTCACACACAAGACATCACTGGAGCACCAGCTCAGGTGAACAGAGTGAATGTGCCACTGGGCTGCATAGGCTATCTATAACATAAAGCCACTCTGCCAAGACCGAAAGGCATAGCAAATCTACATAATACCATGAAAACAAACAAAGGAACTCAGCCAAAATGAGGAGAAAAGGAAACACATTCCAAATAAAAGAACAGAACAGAACTCCAGGAAAAGAAATAGACAAAATGAAACAAAGAGAAAGTGCAAAATGCTGGATATAAAGATGCTCAATGAATTTAAGGGAAGAATAGATGATCTCAGTGAGAAATTCAACAAAGAGATAGAAGGAAGTTTATAGTGATACAGGCCTCCTTCAAGAAAAAGGGGAAATCTCAAATAAGCAATCTAAACTTATGCCTAAAGGAACTAGTAAAAGAAGAACAAAACAAGACCAAAGTGAGTACAAGGAAGGAAATAATAAAGATCAGAGCAGGAAAAATAAAGAAAGAAATAGAGTCTATAAAAACAATAGACATGGTCATTGCAACCAAGAGCTGGTTCTTATTTTTTTAAGATTTTATTTATTTATTTTTAGGGAGAGTGGAAAGGAAGGAGAAAGAGAGGGAGAGAAACATCAGTGTGTGGTTGCCTCTCACCTGCCCAACACTGGAGACCTGACCCACAACCCAGGCATGTGCCCTGACTGGGAATTAAACTGGTGACCCTTTTGTTCACACGCCTACACTCAATCCACTGAGCCACACCAGCCAGTTCTAACTAAGATCTGGTTCTTTGAAAAGATAAACAAAATTGACAGACCTTTAGCCAGACTCATCCAGAAAAAAAGAAGGAGGGGCCAATAAATAAAATCAGAATTGAAAGAGGAGAAGCGACAACTGACACCACAGAAATACAAAGGAATAGAAGGAAATACTATGAACAATTATATACCAACAAACTGGACAACCTGGAAAAAAACAGATAAAATCCCAGAAACATACAATCTTTTAAGACTTATTCAAGAAGAAACAAAAAATCTTAACAGAACAATAAATACTAAATGAAAATAAGTCGGTAATCAAAACTTCCAACAACTGAAAGCCCAGGACCAAATGACATATTGGGTGATTTTATCAAACATTTAAAGAATACCTAGTCTTCTTAACCTATCCCAAAAATTTGAAGAGGATGGAAGACTCCCAAAATTAGTTAATGAGGTCAGCATTACCCTGATACCAAAACTAGACAAAGATACAAGAAAAGAAAATTATAGACCACTGTCACTGATGAACATAGATGAAAAAATTCTCAACAAAATATTAGCAATCTGATTTGAGAAATTCACTAAAAAGATCATACTCCAAGATCACAGGTGTTTATTCTTGGGAGGCAAGGTTGTTTCAATATCTGAAAACCAATTAATGTGATACACTATGTGAACAAAATGAAGAATAAAAATCATATGATCATATTGATAGATGCAGAAAATGGATTTGACAAAATCCAACATCCATTTATGATAAAAACTTTCAGCAAAGTGGGGATAGAAGGAACATAGGCAACATAATAAAGACCTTATATTTGAGACAAACCCACAGCAAATGACATACTCAATGGTGAAAAGCTGAAAACTTTTTCTTTTAGATCAGGAGTAAGACAAGGATGTCCACTTTCACCACTTTTATTTCAGCATAGCATTGGAAGTCCTAGCCACAACAATCAGACAGATGGGAAAGAGAGAAGTAAAACTGACATTATTTGCAAATGACATGATATGATTATATATAGCAAGAACCATAAAAATTTCCACCAAATATTACAACTAATAAATAAATTCAATAATGTAACAGAAGTTAGTTGCATTTTTATACACCAGTAAAGAACTGTCAGAAAGGGAAATGAAGAAAATTATCACCTTTACAATTGCATCAAAAAGAACAAATACCTAGAAATAAATTTAACCAAGGAGATAAAAGACTTGTGCTCAGCAAACTATAAGACATTGAAGGAAGAAATTGAATATACAAATAAAAGAAGCATATACCATGTTCATGGATAGGAAGAATTAACATCATTAAAATGTCCATATTACCCAAAGTGATGCACAGATTCAGTGCAATCATTATCAAAACACAAATAGTATTTTTCACAGAACTAGCACAAATTATTTTAAATTTATATGGAACCACAAAGGATACAGAATAGCCAATACCATGCTGAGAAAGAAGAACATAGTGGAGGTATAATGCAACCTGATATCACACTGTACCGTAAGGCTATAGTAATCAAAATAGCATGGCACTGGCATAAAAAAAAAAAGAAAAAAAAGAAAAAAAAACAAACCAGACACATAAATCAACAGGACAGAATAGAGAGCTCAGAAATAAACACATACCTACATGGTCAATCAATCTATGACAAAGCAAGCAAGAATATACAATGGGGTAAAGACAGTCTCTTCAATAAATAGGGTTGTCAAAAGAATCAAACTGATCACTTTATAACACTATAAATATGAATAAACTCAAAATGAATCAAAGACTTAAATGGGCCCTGGCTGGATGGCTTGGTTTATTGGTCTATTGTTCCATACACCTGAAGGTTGTGGGTTTGCTCCCCTGTCAGGGCACACACCTAGGCTGCAGGTCAGAGCTCCACTCGGGATGTGTAGGGAAGGCAGCCAATCTATGTTTCTCTCTCACATTGATGTCTATCTGTCTCTGTCTCTTCTTCTCTGTCTCTCTCTCTCCTCCCTCCCTCTTTAAAAATCATTAAACATATTTTTGGGTGAGGATTAAGTCTTAAATTGTTAAGACTTAAACGTAAGACCCAAAAACCATAAAATTCCTCAGAGAAAACATAAGTAGTGAACTCTTTGACATTGCTCTTAGTAATATTCTTTCAGATATGTCTCTTCAGGCAAGGGAAACAAAACAAAAAAAATAAGTAAATGGGACTACATCAAACAAAAAGTTTTTGCACAGTGAAGAAAACCATCAAGAAGACAAAAAGGCAATTTTTCTGAATAGACAGGATGTTTACCAGTGATATATCCCATAAGAGATTAATATCCGCATCTATATAAGGAACTCATACAAATTAACACCAAAAAATTGTATTTAAAAAAAAAGCAGAGGACCTAAATAAACATTCCTACAGGTGGCCAGTAGACATTTATTTGAAGAGATGCTCAACATCACTAATTATCAGGGAAATGCAAATGAAAACCACAATGGAATATCACCCCGCACCTATCAGAATTGCCATCATCAATAAATCAACCCTAGTTGATTTGGCGACACTAGTGCACTATTGGTATAAGAGTATATTGCTGTAACCACTATGGAAAATAGAATGGAGATTCATCAAAAAATTAAAAGCAAACTGCCTTATGACCCAGCAACCTCTGAGTATTTAACCAAAGAAATCTAAAACACTAATTGGATATATGTACCCCTGTTTGGTACAGCATTGCCAAGATATGGAAGCAACCTTAGTGTCCATCAATAGACAAATGGATACAGAAGGAGGAGTGCATCTATACAGTGGAATACTACTCAGCAATAAAAAAGAATGAAATCTTGCCATTTGCGACAATGTGAATGAGCCTGGAAGGTCTTATGCTAAGTGAAATAAGTCAGACAGGGAAAGCTAAATGCCATGTTATATGTGAAATTTTAAAAATAAAATAAAGGAACAAATCAAACAGAAACAAGATCATAGACACAGAAAACAAACTGATGGTTGCTAGATGTGAAGGAGATTGAGGGATTGGGGGAAAAGGTGGAGGGTGTAAGAAGTACAGAATTTGCTGCCTTCACATATTTGGGCTTAGCCCCTCCTCCATGATCAATTAGTGGGCATCTAAATACTACCTAAACCTTTTTTATAGCAGTAGCCATTTGGTAGATATAGTATTACTTATTTGGAGAATTACTATGTGATTTGCCCTTCTTGTTTCATTTTTTGAAAGTTTTAAAGTACCATACGTGTATCACACACACAGATTTCAGAAAACTGAGGAATGTGTTCCATATGTTTCTTTTTTCTGACTGTCCAAAAAAACATTTACTCAAAAAAAAATCCTTATTGCTTTAAAGAATGTCTAGATGACTAAAAAATACAGTGGGTCATTATTCTTTACGATGTTTACATGCCAGGCAAAAAAAAAAAAAAAACCCACAGAATAAATTGCATACATTAGGTTGTACTTTATTTTAATTTTTTTCACATTTAGAGCATAGAGTTAAATGATTTTGGTTTCAAATCCTGCAGCAGCACTGTAAGGGCAAAAGTCTTAATAAAACACATTAAGCTGTTTCTCATGAGAAGATATTACATCTTGTATTTTATATGTCTCACAGAGATTTCCTACTTTACTTGGTCAGATAAATGTTACCAGTGTTATAACAATAAATAAGGAATGTTGACATTAAAACTTATCTTTATACTAAATTTCAGATATTGCTGGTTGAAAAACACTAGCTGGCACATAACTGTTTAAATACATGGGCTACAGTGCTCACTAGTAACAGTAGAATGTTTTTCCTCCCTTGGATAAGGGTGACAAGTGAATTTAATATATTTTAGATAAGTGTTCTGCCCCTGGATCAGATTTATATAGATGGTTTTGAGTGTGTCTTTTTGGAAGGTTTTTTCCTAGCAAATGGATGTAATGTTTTCTTCAGATTCTTGGAGAAACCTATGATGTGTAAAATAATTAGGACTGTGACGTAGCAGAAGAGGTCTTTTTCTTATATTGAGAAACATGTAAACATATCATCTTTATATTAAAGGTGCATTTTTAATTGTCATGTTTTCTCAGGATAATGTATCAGAAGCATAAAATATGTTCATTTAATCAGTAAACCTTTACAGACTCCTGCCCACTTGTGTAGCAGGGTACGTGTTTGCACTTGGACCTCTTGTTTCCTTTGTAATTAGGAGAGTAACCATGAACTCTGTTCTTCCTCTGTAAGAATATTTGTGTATATACTATAAGTAAGACTTTGAAGGAACTACTTCAACAGCTCACTTTTCGAATGTGGGAAGTGGGGCCCAGAGAAGCGAAGTAACTTTTCTAAAGTCAAATATCCAGTTAATAAAGAACTGAAAGCAACACCCAAGGCTTTTCTATTGCATTCTGACAAACCTTGTCTTGTTTTGAATAATGTTTATAAACATAGCAGGTCCTTAAATAACATCATTATTTTCCAGTGTCATTTCTTTATAACACTGATGAGATGCCCTCAGAGACTAAACTCGTATTTAAATCAATTAGCCGATGATAAAATTGGTTTTGTTATATATTGTTCCTCCTAACATCTCAGAACCTATCAGTGATGTTAAGTAAAGACTCAACTGTGCATGGTTGGTGAAAGGGACAAAAACGTGGGTAAAATTAAGCTTAAGTGCTTTCTGTGAATTTCAGTTGTCTTTCAATGAGTTATTTATGTACCTAAATGATCCAGTTTAGAGCTAATATGAACTTGAAAATAATATTTTGGGTTTTCTATATGTTGAAATAAATAACTAGCACTCTCTTGCATAGCTAACTATATTATGTTGTATTTCATTTTGTGTAAAGTTTTGGATTTCCCTTATCCTTAGTAAGATATGATGCCTGGAAGAGTTCCACCTCTGTAAAAATTTTAATACAGAAGTATGCATGCATTTGTTAGATGGTTTTCCAACTTTGATGTAAAGTCCTCTTGCACATGTGAGATGATGTAATTGATACAAGACTAGGAACTGGCCTAAATACTGAGTAAGAGCAGACATACTTCTATTAAGAAATGCAGTAGTACTTATAGAACTCTCTAGACATTAATGGGAATGAAAGTAAACTAAATTAAAGATGTTGTGGGATACAGCTGAAATATATGCACATGCATACAGATAGCTATTGCTATGCCATTCTCTATACATTTATGTGTAGCTATCTTAAACACATTCATTAATGTAGCATCTGAAATTTATGAAGCATTTTATATGTGTGGGGGACACATAATAAAATGCTACCTTAAAAATTTACCCTATTAAGTACCTAGAGTTATTTATAATACTGTATCTTATTCTTATTTGTGTCCCCCATAGTGAGCTGTCCATAGAAACTACCTAATAAGTATGTTTTAGTAAACAGAGAATGAAGGCTCCTTGGCATGTGTCTACCAAATTGTAACACACAGCAGAGGGGGTCAGCATTATGTCAGGGCTAATGTTAAATATCAGTAAACAGGAAGCTGTTATTAACAGGTTCAGCCATTGATACTGTTTTTACTTCTCTCTTAAGAACTGCTCCCTCAAGCCCCTACTCTGTCTGTAGAATCTTCCTTCTCTTCAAGGCAAAATTCAGATGCCATTTCCTCCATGAAGCCTGCTCTGATTACCCCAGCCTGAAATAATTTTCTTCCCCTTTGAAGTCATAATATTTTTCTTATTTACCTGAATTTGTACTTCTCAGTTTCCTTTGATTTTAAGCATTCATATATACATCAGATCTTTTCCACTACATTATAAATTTTTTTCAGTCAAGGACTGTATTTTAAATATATTGCTATGTTAAGCCTTTTGTAAGTGAATAATTAGTAAATACTGATTTCCTGATTTATTCTTTAGCTTACAGAAAACTGAAGGTACTACTAAGAGCTATCATTCTGCAGTAATTTTGACAGAAGAGGAGGTCTCCCTGTGAAATTAGCACTGGTCAACTAATAGACATTTATGAGATTCACATTGTATTGTCCAGTAAGAAACTGAAATCTTCTGTAATTACAGGAGACTTTTGTTCAGGTAAAACATATTTTATTTGACAGGAAATCATAAGTATGGCCCCAACTGATTTGTTCATAGCTTCAAATGAGCTTTGGCTCATAACATGCTTCGTCGTCCATTGTGGATTACTAGTTCAAAACACTGTGACCTAACAAACAGCAAAATATTTTGTGATGTGGAAGGAAGTGTAATTCCCAAAGATATTTTCTGTTCTATTTTTATCTATTGCAAAATACGGATTGAGACTCCGACCTGCTACACCAGCAATTTTCAACTGGTGTGCCACAAGAATTTTTAAAACACACGATACCTGACTATTTAGTCAGAGGCACTGACCTTTTTTCCTTAGACTGTCAACTTAAAAAAAATGATAACAGTCAACACAATAATAGCTGTCTGGTGTGAATGTTTCAAAATTTCACCTAAGTTTTTGGTAAGATAGGCAAAATTATGTATTTTTCATGTGCCTCAGAATTTTAGTAATTAGTTTGTGTGTGCCATGAGATGAAAAAGGTTGAAAATTGCCGTGCTACACTGATGATACTGACATGATTAACATATGTTTGTCCTCAATACCTAGCCCTGCTGCTTGTCTGATGCTATTTTCTGACTTTGGCTCCATGGCTCCCTCTACATCAGTCACAGTGATATCTTTACTGCTCTCTAAACACAAGCATTCTTCCTTTTCAATGTTTTTTTTCTGACCTTGTTCACTTTTTACCTTAAACACTATTCTTTCAAATAAGTTCACAGTTCACTTTCCTACTTCATCCAGGTCTTAGCACAAATACTCCTTTATCAGAACAATGTGCCTTGAAAGCATGGAGTAAATTAGCCATGAGGAGAGATTAGTAAATCTCTCTTGTCACTTGTTTTTCTGCATTATTCTTATCTTGTTATTTTACCCTTGTTTTTCTCTACCACCAGAATGTCAGGTCCATGAGAGCACAACCTTTGTATGCATTACTTTCCATAGCAGTATACTTTGAACCCAGAGCCATGGAGAAACCCAACAAATACCTGTTTAATGATGGGATGAATAGCTACCACTACTGAACAGTAAATGTTTTAAGTTTCCCAAGGCAAAGACATAGCTACATAAGCTCTTAACAATCAATCATTAGCTCTTAGTCAGTCATTTTATGATATTGAATTTTATATGGAATGTGAGGTCTGTCCAGAAGGTATCCACCCATGTAATATGAAAAATAGAGATATTTGTTGAGGAAGACACAAGAAACATTGTACTTAGGACAATGATACCTCAGTCCCCTTCAAAGTAGGCACCTTGAGACCTCACACAGTTCTCCCAAACACCATCAGCTGCCCCATTGTATTTTCCTGAATCTCACTGACAATCTGTAATTTCTTCCCTTTCAAAGATGATTTTAGTTTTGGGAAAAGCCAGAAGTTACAGAATGCCAAATCTGGGCTGTAGGGGGCGCAGGGGCTGAGTCACCTGGGTTATTTGATATTTCCCCCAAAAACTCTGCACCAGACATGGTGCATGAGTGGGTATGCTGTTGTGATGAAGCTGCCAATCACTAGTTGCCCATAGCTGCAGCTTTCTGAATCATTCAAATAGTTTCTGCAGATGAATATTCAAGCTTAATGCAAAATTTGATGTAGATTCGTTGCTTTAATCATTCAGTCATTTAGAATGCGATGGTCACACAGTACACATGCTCACTCAACAGCATCTACCACCCCCACTGACTAGTACAGTGAAGTCTCATTGTTCATGCATGTGCATTCCAGTCCACTCTCCTTGGCTGCCAGGTTACATGGATGTCACGCAAACCATGCTCTTTATATTAATAATGGCTGGGCTTTTTCCATGCAGACCTCATATACTGGGTGGCTTCTATAATAGGAATTTAATGAATATTTATTGTTTGGTCTGCTCAGAATAACACTTCTTCTTTTAAGAAACTGTTCCCCAACCACTCTAAATATATGGGTATTTTTTATTGGTTTTCTATCCTTACCCAGGGATACTTTTTCATTGCTTTTAAAAAGAGAAGAAAGGAGAGAGATAAGCATCAGTGCAGGAGAGAAGCATCAGTTGGTTTCCTCCCATAGGTGCCCAGACCGGGGATCCAACCCACAACCTACATATCTGCCCTGACGAGAATTCAAACCCACAACCTTTTGATAATAGGACAATACACCAATTAACTGAGCCATGCTGGCCAGAGCCAACCTTGTGGGTTTTGTTAGAGCCTATAAATTATGGCACTTTACCCAGTCTCCCACACCCAACACACACACACTCCTTCGAGGTGTATGAGTAGCCTCATTGCCCCAGTGCTGGCCATCTTTGTACTCTAGTGAGCTTGGCTTTAACAACTGTTCCAGAGACGAACATGTGACTCCAGGTGGGTCAATAAAGATCCTTTGCCAAGAGTTTTCTGGTTGACACTCATAAAAAAGTATTTGATTTTCTTATATAAAACCCTGTGGCCTAGGGGTAAAAGGCAGAAAACTGTACTTGAACAACAATTAAAAAAAAACAAAACAAAAACCTGTGACTTTTGTCATACCAGGCACAAAAGTATAAAACCAGCACAGAGAAAAAACAAATGATGAGAAAAGGAGAGAAAGAAAGAAAACAGCAAAAAGGAAAAAGGACTCATGGACATGAACAACAGTGCGGTGATTGCTGAGGGGAGGGGGTATAAGAGGACTAAATGGTAATGGGAAAATACAATAAGGATTTAAATAAAAATAACAAAATGTTTACCAACAAAAAAAGAAAATTAAAAAGAAAGAGAAAAGAGAGGGAGGAAGAAAAGGGAGGTATAGAAGGAAGGGAGGAGAGATAGAGAAAGAGGAAGAGAGGGGAACAGAGAGGGAAAGAAAGAAAAATAAGGAGAGGAGACTGAGATACAGAGAGAGGGAGGAAGGTAGGGAGAGAGGGAAAAAGCAAATGAGGAAAAGAACAAACCAGGGATCAGCTCTCTAGATCAGCTCCACTAAATTCTTCCACATTTTACTTAAGCAAACCAGTGAATTTCTGTTCTTTATTGATGTTGTTTGTTGTTAAATAATTCAACCTAATCATCCTGATTAATACAGAATGCAATATAGTAGAATTGATGGGTAATATCTCCAGCAGGATTTTTTAGGATACATGTGGGGGGAAAAGTGCCCCATCACAAGCAAGACGTTTCTTTTTTTTTTAAGGTTTTATTTATTTATTTTTAGAGAGGGGAAGGAACAGAAAAAAAGAGGGAGAGAAACATTGCATGGTTGCCTCTTGAGCGCCGTCTACTGGGAACCTGGCCTCCAACCCAGAAATGTGCCCTGACTGGGAATCGAATCCAAGACCCTTTGGTTCACAGTCTGACACTCAATCCACTGAGCCACACTAGCCAAAGAAAGACATTTATTTTTTAAATATTTTGTAATGCTTATCAATAAATGCAAGAGAATAACCTTAAAATGGGATTCAGGGGAATCATCTTTGCAGGAACCTGAGCTAATGAGTTGCAGTTATGTGTCTTTCTGGTAAAACAAATTGATATATGATAGAACTCAAGTTTTTAGAAGAGGATGGACAGTATGTTCCTTAAAGTGTCTTCCTTTAATTTTTTTCTGAATCTTCCTTTGACAAGAGCTAGGTAGAAATGAATTCAAAGTTAAACACAGTGAAAAGGATGCAAGGAGTTGTCACAGTCTAGCCAGAAAGCAGAAGACATACAAGCAATTGAATGTAGGGAATTATTTATGCAGGTTATCGGAGAACTGCAACACTAAATAGACAATGAGACAACCTAGTGATAAGCAAGTCTCTGGACTGGGGCAGGGCAAACCAGGTACCTAGGTACAACATTTAGGAGGCACTTATTCTCAGGTGCTTACTTTGTACTGGCCAATCTAAGAATAAAAGCCTCAGCAAGAAATACTCCAGGTAATGAGAACCAGAGGTCTGCAACCAAGGCTACTATATCCAGCAAGGCTCTTGATCAAGATAGAAGGCCAAATAAGAAGCTTCCCAGACAAAAGAAGTCTAAAAGAATACACCTCGACCAAACCAGCTCTGCAAGAGATTCTAAAAGGACTGCTTTAAGGAAGGGAGGGAAAAGAGAGAGAGAGAGAGAGAGGAACACATGTACATAAAAGACAATGAATAAGTACCTATCAATAATAACCTTAAACATAAATGGATTAAATGCTCCAATCAAAAGACATAGAATAGCTGAATGGATAAGAAAAAAAATGACCCACATATCTGCCGTCTACAAGAGACCCACCTCAGGATAAAAGACCTACACAGGCTGAAAGTGAAGGGCTGGAAACAAATCTTCCAAGCAAATGAACAGGAAAAAAAAAAAGCCGGGGTAGCAATACTCATATCAGACAAAATAGACTTCCAAAAAAGGTCCATAAAGAGAGACCCAGAAGGTCACTTCATAATACTCAAGGGAAGAATCCATCAAGAAGACATAAATATTGTAAATATATATGCACCCAACATAGCGCTAAAATACATAAAGAAAATCTTAGAGGACTTCAAGAAAGATATGGACAGCAACACAATTATAGTGGGAGATTTTAACACCCCACTATCAAAAATGGACAGATCTTCTAAACAAAATATCAACAAAGATATTGTGGCATTGAACAATACCCTTGATGAAATGGACTTTACTGATATATACAGAGCCCTCCATTCAAAAGAAGCTAAATCTACATTCTTTTCAAATGTACACAGAACATTTTCAAAGACCACATGATAGGACACAAAACAAGCCTCAAGAATTTCAAGAAAATTGAAATCATACCAAGCATTTTCTCAGACCACAAGGGACTGAAGCTAGAAACCAACCCGAAGGAAAAAAACCAAAAACACTCAAAATCATGGAGATTAAATAGCATGCTATTAAACAATGAATGGGTCAAGAATGATATTAGGGAAGAAATCAAAAGGTTTCTGGAAACAAATGAAAACGAACTCACAACAACCCAAAACTTATGGGACACAGCCAAGGCAGTCCTGAGAGGGAAGTTCATAGCTATACAGGCCCACCTAAAAAGGTTAGAAACATTCCAAACAAACAACCTAACCCTATGTCTACAAGAACTCGAGGAACAACAACAAAGTCAGCCCAGAGCAAGCAGAAGGAAGGAAATAACCAAGATCAGAACAGAATTAAATGACATAGAGACTAAAAGCACAATTCTAAAGATCAATGAATCCAAGAGCTGGTTCTTTGAAAAGATAAACAAAATCAACAAGCCTTTAAGCAGACTCATCAAGAAAAAATGAGAGAAGACCCAAATAAACACAATCAGAAATGAAACAGGAGAGATTACAACAGATACCACAGAAATACAAAGGATTGTAAGAAATTACTACAAAGAGCTGTATGCCAAGAAATTTGAAAACCTAGGTGAAATGGACAATTTTCTAGAAAAATATGATCTTCCAAAACTCAATGAAAAAGAAGCAGAAAGTCTGAACAGACCAATAACAACAAACGAAATTGAAGCAGTAATCAAAAAACTCCCAACACACAAAAGCCCTGGACCAGATGGTTTCACAGGAGAATTCTACAAAGCATTTAAGGAAGAGCTAACCCCTATCCTTCACAGACTATTCCAAAAAATCCAAAAAGATGGGAGTCTCCCAAACTCTTTTTATGAGGCCAACATCATCCTAATTCCAAAACCAAGTAAAGACACAACAAAGAAAGAAAACTTCAGGCCAATATCACTGATGAACATTGATGCTAAAATCCTCAACAAAATACTGGCAAACCGCATCCAACAATACATTAAAAAGATCATACACCATGACCAAGTGGGATTCATTCCAGGGATGCAAGGATGGTTCAATATTTGCAAGTCAGTAAATGTAATACATCACATAAACAAAAGCAAAGACAAAAACCACATGATCGTATCAATTGATGCAGAAAAAGCATTTGATAAGGTACAGCACCCAATCATGATAAAAACACTCGGCAAAGTGGGAATAGAGGGAGCATTCCTCAACATAATAAAGGCCATATATGAGAGACCTACAGCCAACATCATACTCAATGGGCAAAAATTAAAATCTTTTCCACTAAGATCAGGAACAAGACAAGGCTGTCCACGTTCACCACTTCTATTCAATATAGTACTGGAAGTTCTAGCCATAGCAATCAGACAAGAAAAAGAAATAAAAGGCATCCAAATCGGAAAGGAGGAAACAAAACTGTCACTGTTTGCAGATGACATGATAGTATACATAGAAAATCCTATAGACTCTACCAAAAAACTGCTTGACCTAATAAATGAATTTGGCAAAACAGCGGGATACAAAGTCAGTATCAAGAAATCAAAGGCATTTCTGTACACCAACAATGAAACAGCAGAAACAGAGATCAAGGAAAAAGTCCCATTTGAAATAGCAAAAAGAAAAATAAAATATCTAGGAATAAACCTAACCAAAGAGGTAAAAGACCTGTATTCAGAAAACTACACAACACTGAAGAAAGAAATCAAGGAAGATACAAATGGAAACATAGACCGTGTTCATGGATTGGAAGAATTAATATCATCAAAATGTCCATATTACCCAAAGCAGTTTACACATTCAATGCAATTCCTATTAAAGTACCAATGGCATATTTCACAGACATAGAACAAACACTTCAAAAATTTATATGGAATTATAAACAACACCGAATAGCTGCTGCAATTTTGAGAAAGAAGAATAAAGTAGGAGGGATCACAATACCTGACACTAAACTATACTACAAGGCCACTGTAATCAAAACAGCCTGGTACTGGCATAAAAACAGGCACATAGACCAATGGAACAGAACAGAGAGCCCAGAAATAAGCCCAAGTCTCTATGGTCAATTAATATTAGACAAAGGAGGCAGCAACATAAAGTGGAGTAAAAATAGCCTCTTCAACAAATGGTGTTGGGAGAACTGGACAGCCACGTGCAAAAAAATGAAACTTGAGCACCAACTTATACCATATACAAAAATAAATTCAAGGTGGATAAAAGACTTAAATATAAAACGTGACACCACTAAAGTCCTAGAGGAGAACATAGGTAGGAAAATCTCAGATATTTCACGCAGAAACTTTTTTACTGACTTGTCCCCTAGAGCAAGGGACATAAAGGAAAGAATAAACAAATGGGACCTCATCAAAATAAAAATCTTCTGCACAGCTAAAGAAAACAGTATCAAAATTAAAAGAGAACCAACTGTATGGGAAAACATATTTGCCAATGATACCTCAGACAAGGGTTTAATATCCAAAATATATAAAGAACTTACAAGACTGCACTCTAAGAAGACAAGGAATCCAATTAAAAAGTGAGAAAAGGACTTGAACAGACACTTCTCCAAGGAGGACATACAGAAAATCCAAAGACACATGAAACAATGTTCAATATCGCTAGCTATCAGAGAGATGCAAATTAAAACCACAATGAGATACCACTCCACACCAGACAGAATGGCCATCATAAACAAAGCAAGAAACGGCAAGTGTTGGAGAGGTTGTGGAGAAAAGAGGACCCTAGTGCACTGCTGGTGGGACTGTAGACTGGTACAACCACTATGGAAAGCAGTATGGAACTTCCTCAGAAAACTGAAAATGGATCTGCCTTTTGACCCTGCAATTCCACTGCTGGGACTCTATCCTAAGAATACTAAAACACCAATTCAAAAGAACCTATGCACCCCACTGTTCATAGCAGCACAATTTACAATAGCTAGATGCTGGAAGCAACCTAGATGCCCATCAGTAAATGAATGGATCAAAAAACTATGGTACATTTACACAATGGAATTCTATGCAGCAGAAAGAAAGAAGGAGCTCCTACCCTTTGCAACAGCGTGGATGGAGCTGGAAAACATTATGCTTAGTGAAACAAGCCAGGCAGTGAAAGACAAATACCATATGATCTCACCTTTAACAGGAACCTAAATAACAAAACAAAGAAACAAGCAAAATACAACCAAAGACACTGAAATAGAAGCCAGGCTGACAGTGCCCACAGAAAAGAGTAGGGAATTTCAGGGGACAGTGGGAAGTGTTCACAGGAACAAACTTAAAGGACACATGGTCATAAACTAAGGGGAGGGTGGTAATGGGAGGGAAGTGGGGAAGGGTGGGAGGGGGAACTGGATTGGGAGTAAAAAGGAGAAAACTGTATTTGAACAATGATTAAAATTAAAAAAAAGAACAAGAAAAAAAAAGAATAAAAGCCTCCTTAAGTTTAGCACCTTGGGTGCCTCACTTTTTAGGAGATTAGAACCAGCAGGAAACCACCACTACAACATCCATGAGGCCCCTTAACTGGATGAACAAGGGAAGGGCACAGGGTTACTGGAGCCCAGCATCCAGTCACCAGGAGGAGGCCAGACCCATGGTGGTCTGGTCTATAGTCGAGAAAGCATTGGGAGCCACAGAGGACAGGGTGCCTGCCGGAGATACAGAGAAGGGGAGATATTCTGGCTCCTCCCTCTAGCAGAGCCTTCTACCGACTGAACCTGCAGGAGTCCTGCTGACATGGGAATTTGGGGAATGCAGCCTGAGGGATCAGTCCTCTGAGATAATGAGCAGGAAAGGGATGGGCACACAAGCCCTCCCAGAACAAACAGGCATTTGACTATGACAGGGCTGTGTTCTCTGGAACTCAGAGGTGTAGATGGCACCTTTCTGGTTCTGTCGGGAGAGTTGTAGAGACTTTCATTCTTGCCCAGATTAGACATTTGGCCATTTTTTACCATAATTAATATTTTTATCATTTCACACATATCCTATATCTAGTTTTTCTCCTCTGAATGTTATTTTAGTCAGCAAGGAAAATAGCACTTGAATTAGACTAGATCTAAAGATTGATGTCTGCTTATCTTTTTATTGTTAACAAAGCTTGGCATTAAATTTGGGGTAATTGGGAGTATTAAAGTAAAAAACAACTATGTTACAGGTCCTGTGGAAGCTTTTGTAAACCTAGTGGTATTGGGCAGCCTTGCCACAAATATCAAATATGTGTGGGTTTGGCACTCTTCAGGCGAATCTTCAGCAAGTGTTTTTTTATTAAACTATGTTTTATATGACTTTTTTTTGCTATCCGCACTAGACATCACAGTCATGTGTCATCTGGAGGCTTATTGCATTTGCCTTCTCAAGAAATCACTGTGTCTCTGCTCAGAATTTCCCTGTCATAGTTCAGATGCCAAGCAATAGATGTAACCTCAGTAATGTGTGGCTTCAAACTACAGTAGAAGAAGCCCTTAATATTTTAATGTTCATAACTTTATGACACAATTACATGTTATTGAGCAAACTAAATTCAGCTCACATTTATAGAAAGCCTTAAGATTGGATAGAACCCTAGAGGCCAGCAAAAATACACTAGTTTCACCCACTGTAGAGGGATTTTTTTCTACATAGATTTAGATTGTTTTTAATACTTTCGGTGGCAAGGAAATCATTCTTTTGAGTGTTAACCCAGCTGAGTTTGGGCAGCATTAAATGGCTAGAGAGTTATCCCTCATCATCAAGCACTATCTGCCTCTGTGTTTTCCTCTGGAACCATACAGTGTGTGTCTCCTTTCCTGACCACACAATCATCCTGAACTGTGTAACTACAACTGTTACCTACCTCTGAATTTTATCGAAGAGAAATACCCACAACCACTTCAACCATTGATTGTATCCTGTTTAGGGAAATGTTGCTTTGACCTTGTTCACTTTTTGCCTTAAACACTATTCTTGCCAATAGTTGGTTTGCTCTAAACCTGCTTCATCTCCTATAGATTTTAACTGTAATTGTGCCTACTTTTGTTTTCCTCCCTTCTTTAAATAATTGGCTTCAACTGGAGAAAAACCCATTCTGATTTCATGTATACTAAGCATTCTTTCTCTCTTCTTTCAAGTTGCACTCATTGCTTAGAAAAGTTAATACCATTGTAACCATAAATATCTTGTGAGATATTCAGATCAGTGGTGGCCCCAGAGTAAACAAGGTCCTTGGTAAATTACTTAGAAATCAAGCTGAACTTTAGTTATTTGAGATGAACAGTAAGAATGTGAGTGATAATACCCATACAGTGATGCAATATTATATTTTAAACTCTCTATATTTTAAATATATGACAATGTCCAGTTTAATGAATCCTCCAGTATAAATGCCTCCAAATAAATATCTCCTAATAAATGACTAAATATATAGGGTCTGGCCCAAATAATCCACCTCCTTTTTATTACAAAATCTTTTACTACAAAAATCATAAGCATGTAATTCTGTAACATAACAATATCACACTCAAGCACACCATCTAACATTTTAGGTGAAATGTTCAAATTAAAACTATAAATTGTTATACCCATATTATTACCCTATCAGCCACACTCAAAGCAGGTGTTACTTCTGCCAGACCCTTAATGTGTTCATCAGCTTAGTCATTCCTCATTCAAAAAAGTGTCTCAAATTTTTCTGACCTTCTTTCCTCCTGTTCCTAAGAGTGAGCTAAGTTTGAAGGGAGTTTAAGCATCACCCTGTTGTTAGTTAAGGTTCCCCGGTATGATGGCATTCTTAGTCCTCGGGGGTCTGAGATGGAGCTCCCCAGGCCGTTCAGCCTCTATCCTTGTGCAGGTCTCCTAAGCAGGATCTGTGGTTATTGGCCCATACTCTGGGCACCTTCTTGGTCATGACACTGGTTTCTTCATGTCCACCAGTGCCCTTTCACCCTTCTGGTGGAACTGGGACACTGTTGTATGCTTTCTGTGACAGGTTTGAGTGCCCTTTTGTCTTTGAAGTTGTCTTGAGTCCCACTTGCCAGGTACCTCACTTTGCTGCCCTGGAATCTCAGCCAGCAGGATATGAGTTTCCAGTATACAACTTTGGAAGCGGAATCAGTCTCCTCTGTTCTAGGGCTCCCCTAAACCTATGTAAAATTTCTATCACCCATTACCCCTGACAACATCCCTATTACTCAGCAGGGAGGAGGAGCCTTAGACTCTTCTTAGAGACCCAGGTAGCATGTTATCATATCTTTTAAAATTATTTTAATGCTCAATGGAAACCCATTTTGGGGTTATAAAAAGGCTTAACTATGAATTAGATCATGTCCAAAGCCATGAAATCACCCGAGACAGACGAGCAAGTAGAAATAGGTATGTAATGAGAGATCAAAAAAAAAAAAATAAGAATGTTTGTTTCAAAATAAAGGGATGCTTTAAGAAACATCATGTGTTACCTATCCAGTTTTCTATATTTATGATGATTTTTTAAAACTTTAAAAGATTTTACTTATATTTAGAGATAGGGGAAGGAGAAAGAGGTAGAAAAACATCAGTGTTTGGTTGCCTCTCATGCACCCTCTACTGGGGACCTGGCCCACAACTCAGGCATGTGCCCTGACTGGGAATTGAACTGGCATTCCTTTGGTTCACAGGCTGGCACTCAATCCACTGAGCCACACTAGCCAGGGCTATAATGATTTTTAATAAAGCAACTTCTGCCTTTCACTAGAGTTGATTCCACATCCCATTCCAAGTAATAGATCAGTCTCCACTTATTTGTTAAACTAGAAATCACAGTGCTTTTATTAATAACACCTTTTTCTTCCACTATTCCTCATCGATTTAGACAATATTTTACCTCATAAATTTATCTCAAATTTATTCCTTAAAATATTGGTATTCCTTCTGCTGCATTTTAAATAATCACTATAGTTAGTGCATTGTACTTTATAACTAGTTACATATTTCTATTTACATATTTTCCAACCTCCTATTCATCTCAATTATTGCTCCCTTGCTAACAAAATCTGAGTAAAACAAAAAGCTGATGATGGAATGATTATTTATAAACTTTTAATAGATCTTTATTTCCTAGAGAATAAAGGCTCAAGCCCTATGAAAAGGCAGGCAAGGCCTTCACGATCAGGATCTGTACCTCACCCATACCTCAACTCTCCTTACAATAAAAGTTGCATTAAAATCTCAGTGTGTCCTTGGCCTGTTCATCACATGTCTTTTCTCATTTGCATGTCTATACAACATTCAGTCCCCACTTTTCAACATCTCAAGGCCCAATTCAGAACCAAACTATTCATCGAACTTTCCCCGTACCTCTCCTTCCTTGTTCCACTACAAAATATAGAGACCACATCACTGGTGTTTCTCAATAGCCTTGTTTATAATTCTTATAATAGCTACCACATTCTACCTTGTATTATAGCTCACTGTATTTATGAATATCTTCTCTGCCAGGTCATTAACTTAATGATGTATTTAGTTACTAATGTTTATTTCAAGTGACAGTAGCCAATTTAAGCTACCTTAAGCAGAAAAGGAGACTGTTATGAGAACACCAGGATGTCTCATGGAAACCTCTTAAAGGAAGTATACAGACAAAGGAAGGGCAGAGATTTGGAAGCCTTTTCAATGGATTCTGAATCTCAACTTTCACCACTTATCAAATATGTGACATTATGTGTGATTACATTAAACATTCAGTGACTCAGTTTCCTCACTTATAAAGTAAGGATAATAATAATAGTACTTATTTCCTGGGATTATTATGTGTTAAATGCATATGGCACAGCTCGCATTAAATGTTATTTAAAAACAAAGGTAGGGAGGAAATCAAAGCTGAGCCTCAGGAAGGACTGAAAGGCTGTCTGGAATTCAGGTGCCATTTCTGTGATTGAGTTATGCTTCATTTTACCTTTTATTACAGACAAGACGTCGTTGCTCCCCATTGCTCATGAAAAAAAAAATGGCTTGTCTATAGCCATATGTGTGCATCTACCCTCTGAGACTGATGGATTCTGTCTCTGTTTCTGCTCCAAATTCTGGGGGAGGCTACAGTGACTGAGCTAGTGCAGATCCAACCAACTGCAGCCAAGATTAATAAAAAGTCATTGAGCACACAAACAAAAGAAACAAGTTTTCAGAAACCCATCTTTATCATAAGGCACTTCTAAAAGAAGGTTTAGGGAGCAAACAAAATAGTGATCCACTAACATGTTTTATTTATTTTGGTATCCTTATTATGTAGTTCTGTGTCTCTAATTCAGTTGTATCAAGTTAATTTATTATCCTGTGTAGACATACTTGCACTCTGGTCTTAGTATTGCATGCGTTATTTTTGTATGCATATCATCTGATTATTTTAAAAGTATATGAATAGTAACTCGCTGTGTTCTAGGTACTATGCCATATTCTGACAGTATATGAATGAGATGGAATGAAGTTCCTGACCTCATGAAGCTAATATATTCCTCGCTGCTTTAATTTTTTTTTAATGTGTTCCTTCTTTTATCACAAGCCCTCATTGGTTTTAAGTATTGCTAACACTGTTAAATCTTTGTCAGCACCACTCTGTGTTTTTAATTTTTTCTTTTAACAGTTTTTTTTTGCTTATTAACCATGTAGTTACATTTTTACAATAGTAGGTAGGCCTCCCACTAACATCCATTTTGGACCCGGGAATCACTTACCTCCTGTCAGTGAAATTCCAGAGACCTAAGGGCTAAGTTCTAGTTTCATCTCTACAACTAAAGAATTCTGTGGCTTTTGGTGACTCCCTAAAAGCTCTGGGGCTTTTAAAATAAATTAATCAATCATGTAAATGACTGAATTATCTGGTTGTAAAAATCTGATTTGCAGACATTTATGAAAAATACATGATGACTTCCACCTTGATAAGCACAAAATGATTTTTTTTTTTACACAATGTTACTTATTGCTCTACTGGCTTTTCTCTATTCTACTCACCCTCATTACCATCATTTCCATCCATCTGTCTTTCTATGTGTTTGAAGAGTCTTGTGAGAGCACATAAGGTTTGGTCCAAGGGAAGCAAGTGTCAGGGATCTAGAAAGATGACCAACTCTTCCCAGGACCCTCAGCAGAAGAGCTCCATGGCTAGGTTTCGTAGAAGACTGAGCATTTATTTTCCTCAGAAGCTGAAGGATCCCCTTGTTCCTTTAACATGTATCTGTACCTCTTTCTGTCCTCTCCTTTCAGTCTACCTCAAGGACAGTTTTCTCAACTAATTTCCTGGCTCAGTTCCATGTTTCTGCCCTAGTCTCAGACTTAGCCTTACCTTTCTTAGGTTTATCTCTATTAATTTTTTCTCCTGTGTGTGGCATCATTTCTTTGCTCACTTAATTAGCTCTGTCCTGTATGGCTTCCAAGGTGCATAACTCGCATGTCACCCATATCTCTTCATTCACATTCACCCACCCCAAGTTCTGCCCCAACTGCCTTCTTCATTTCACCTCACACACCGGTCCTCTTTCTGTCTCTCTACCTTTGTCAAATGCTTGTTAAAGCCAGGATTTATTGGATGTTAAGTGCTAAGTATGGGATAAATGACTTCCTTGGAAGATTCTCATTGTATTCTCAACAAGCTTTACAGTTGGGGCTACAGAGAGGTCAAGTAACAATATCAAGGTCACAGTTAACAAGTGTTAGAGCAGGTTCAAACAGAAGTCTGTCTCTTGAAACAGATCACTTAAGCACTAGGCTGTATGCTGTACATTTGTTTTTAAATCTATCGCCAGCTCTCTCCTGTCCTCTCTCTGCTGAGACGACCCATTTTGAAACCTGTCCATGGCATAAGTCCAGTGGATTTTCTAAGCTCTAATTTTCCTTAACTATGTGCAAGCTTTTATTACTGTAAGTGTAAGTATTCAGAGAAATTTTTGCCACCCTGACTTGTAACATTGAACTTCCTCCTTGAACTTGTCTCTTTCACCAACTCGCTTTCCTTATCCTACCTCCAAAACGTAGTGTTCACCAAACACCAGCACTTGAGTCTTTGCTATTTCATTCTAGACAAGTTTCTTCAGAGAATTCAGAAATGAAATATATGAAGATAAAATTAATTTTCATTATTTTAATTGCTATAAGAGATGACTGACTGCCTGCCTGAAGCAAAAAGAGAGACCACGTATTGTGGGTTTATATATATAAGAGTTAAGGGGAGGGAGACAACAGGACAAAGGATGGAAGGAACAAATTGAGAATATACTGTTGTAAGGTCCTTCCCTACACATGGCATAGATATTTGAAGGTAGACTGTTATTAATTAAAGATGTAATTGTAAACAATAGACTAACTTAATTTAAGGAAGTGGTAGAAATATTAAGTTAATAGAAGAGATAAAAATGGAATCATAAAAAATATTAATAAATGAGAAGGTAGGAAAAGAGGGAAAGCAAAGCAAGTAACAGATGGAACAGAAAATAGCTAGCAGAGTGTCAGATCAGTGGGTCTATTGGCTCTAATGGTCTGTGCTGATAGAACAGTGCACCCCAGAGTACATACTTCCTCCAGCCTCTGGATATTTGTTTTTGCTCATTAGATAGTCCACTGCACACAGTGCTGTCCGCGAGTGTCTTTCCTCCAGGGACCCAGCTTCCTTCAACTTTTTTGGCTCACCATTTTCTAAGGCCTCAGGGTCATCTGCCTTTGACTAAAAAGGGAAGAAGACACAGTTTTTGGAAAGACTTGTTCTAGGAATGGCCTGCATGATTTTGCTTACATACCAGTTGCTAACCTACAGTCACATAGGTACACTTGCCCACAAGGGCAGCTTGGTCAGGTCAGCTGTCTAAGTCCTGGGAGAAGAGGAAACAGATTCCTGGTGCAGAACCACAGATGAGCAGTTAAATCAAAAGGTTAGAAATTTTCAAACTTTATTATCCATAAAATTCATCTTGGACTTTAGAACAATGCATACAATTTGGCTTTAGAAGAAAAAAATCAGATTTGGGGAAAGAGCACAGAACTCTGCATTTTAAATGAGGATCTCACGTTACCCTGCTACTTGGATAGTCTCACTCTGGGAAGAGCCACACAGGCAGGAGGGGCCTCCGTGGCCGCTGGAGCAGGGTGCATTGACACCTCAGGCATTTCCTGGAACAACTTCATCTGTTGCCAGTCAAGTGTGTTCTGGGGATCAGCGTTTTCAGCATAATGTGGGAGTCATTAGAAATGTGAAAGCTCAGGCCCCACCTCAGACATAGTAAGTAAAATCTCATGCTTTAAAGTTTTGGGACAACTGGCCCAGATATTTTGTGCCAGTACATTAGAGAGAATGGATGGCTACTAAAGAAATGTAGGGGTAACATACACTCGAGAACAGGCAAAAGGAGATATTCTGAGAAGAGTCATCCACAGAATTCGAGTTGAATCCAGGGAATGAGAAAACAGAGCAAGACCAGTCTACTTTTGGAGCTACTTTAGTGGTGTAAAAAGGGAATAATTGGGGAAGAAGAGTGCACATTTTAAAATAAGGTTCATTTGCCCTAATTACATGACTCTGTGTGTATATTATATAAAATAGATTTTTAAAAATCTTGAGACAAATTCTGTCAAACGGTATTCTGCCCTCTAATTTTCCATTTTCTTATAATCATTTTTCATACCATTAAATGTTCTTTGAAAATATTTAATTGCTTCCTAATAGTGCATCTCACATAATTTATCAATTGTTTCCCTCTTGTTGATCATTTACCTTTTGGGCTTTTTCCACTGTTATAAATAATGCTATAAAGAGAATCCATCCTCAAAAAAAACAAACCTACATTAACGTTTCTGGCTATTTTCTCAGGTTAATTCCTAGAAATACTATCACTGGGACAATCACCATTCACTTCTTGATAATGTCGTTAAGTTGAATAGAAACTTTTCAGAAAGTTGAAGACTCATAAAAAAATGAAGCCTTTGATTTGTCAGTGCTCTCTTCCTAACTTGCACCCTGCCTCCTGAGGCTTTTATATGGATCAGATGAAATGATCCATGTGTAGTAATGTGTCTGGCATGTAGCCAGTGCTTATTAAATGTTAACCGCTAATATTGTGCAGTAGCCCACAATTGTTAACTTGGGTTTGCATTCTTCCTCTGTGTCATGCTAACTGTCTGAAGCAGGAAAGATCACTCACCTTTTCTGAGTCTCAGTTTCCTCATCAGTACAGTAGGCAGGTAATACTACTCACTTCACAGTGATTTTGTGGGGTTTTATATAAGGGAAACATGGGGTAATAGCTGTGACAAAATGAGCATTTAATAAATGTTTACTAGTAGTATTTATTATCTTCTCAGTGTTACAAAAGTTGAGAATCTCCATTGTATCTGTTTTTCCCAACTTTCTTACCACCCTTCTATGTACACACTCCCATCATATCTCAATCTGAAATACGCTAAATGAAGCTAAAACTATCTCACTGGATATGGTAAGCCGAGGAGAGATGAAGTATATAGGAAAACCTTTCCAAGATGAGAGATACTATATGAAAGCATTACTGATCATTCACCCTTAGTTTAGTTATCCCCCCACAATAATCTGCATGCCCATCATTATTTACCTACCAATTTTGGTGATACTTCAGTTTATTAAAACACTGGCCTTTATTCGTGTATGCTGTTCATTATCTGTGGCTTATATAGCATCTTATTTTCCCAACACACATAAATAGCAAGTAGGGTTCTTTCTCAGCTGGTAACTCAGTGCATTACCCATTGCACAATAACTGACTGAGAAGCATCTCAAGGCAAGATCAGAGCTTCCTGGAAAGAGTGCTGTCACCCATTAGTGATATCTGGCCTGGCCACTAGGAAAGTACTTCATATAAGGATAACTGCAGTCTCTGTCAGAGGGTGTATGGACTATGAGGAACAAGTTGAGGAGAAAAATATTAGAAAATATGCATATTTTCAATATTTTATCATCCATGAATATTTGTCCTTTTCCCCTTAAGTAACTTAATACTTAACAAAATTTTGCCCTGACTGTTGCAGCTCAGTTTGTTAGACATCAGAAGGTGAAGGTCCCTGGTTCGATTTCCAGTCAGGGCACATGCCTGGGTTGTGGGTCTGGTCCATGGTCAGTGTGCGTGTGTGCAAGAAGCAGCCGATTGATGTTTCTCTCCCTGTCTTTCTCCCTCCCTTTCCCTCTCTCTAAAGATAAATAAAACCTTTAAAAATTAAAAAAATGAGTATTTTTCTACTCAGCAAATTTTTAATTTAAAATTAAATGTAACATTATTACAGGCTTTTAAATAAAAATTCGATCTTCAAGGATAAAGAAAGTAGGTGTAGTTTCAAAAAATAGCATTACCGAAGTTTTGTATTCCTTGAGACTTTAGTGTCCTTGGTACCCATATTCTTGAGTTCATTAAATATTTTGAAATCCTGAATATATTGAAGATTATACATTTTGTGAAATGATTTCTTTTACCCCTCTTACTGTATTTCTCAGTTTTTTTTGGGAAATCAGAAGATCTGACAGCATCAAGAAAAAGTCAAGATGGTAGTTTTAGTCCACTTAGCGGCCTGGTCTGGGCATCTCAGCACCACACAAAGTTAATGCTCCTCAGAACTCATCTTAGGTTGTCATACAGAACAATGTGTTCACGATCTATCTATAGCCAATTTTTTCATTTTCCAGAAAAAGCGGCCACTAGAATTTGATCTGCTTTCCTCAGTGTGTAAGTCTAAGCACGTATCTGGAGAGCTTAGGCAGACAGAGCGTGCTGAAGGAACCCACCAGGGTTAACATGCCCCGGTTACTGGGCTAATAGCTTTCACCATGAGCTTTGAGGAAAGTGGGAGGCAAGGACACCGCAGTCCTTGAGTTCATTTTGTTTTAGGGATAATTTAGAGCTCCTTGAGCTCTAAAGAGAATTGTTTCTCATTTGATAATAGTAAGCTGCTTCTCAGTAGCTTTGACAGACACACTATATAGTAATTTCAATTTCTAATGCTTAGCTTCATGAGGTACAGGACATGGTATTCTGTAAGTCCCTGGGACATGGAACCGGCTTCATAAACAAGTTCAAGTTAAAGGAAGAAAAAATATATATATTGGACACATTGAACCACAGTTTGTATTATAGACCATTTGTAAATGTGTTCTTGTTTTAAAGGAAATACCTATTTGAATTACACAAAGCTGTTTATTTACATGTTTGCCACTTTCTTGTGCCACGACCCAATGGAGTGGTCAATGTGTGACTTCAACTCGGTGGATTTTGGAGCTACACTGCCCCCATGTGGTTACTCTTCCAAAAATGTTCTTTCCATCAAAACAAAAAGCAAAGGCTTCGTTTTTGCATTTTACGGCACAAAACACTGCTTCTGTGATCACATTACACACACGCCAGCGACCTGAAGTCTGAAAGTAGCAACTTGTGTTGGAGCACAGAGAAAGGGGATGTCTTTCTAGGAATAATTTTTTAGTGCAGATAATCTCTTGTATGAGTACATCAGCTAGGTGGCCCATAGATTATCTTTTAAAATATATAGTACAATATGTGTAATGGCATTTACTTTAATACCATGATTTCAGAAATGAAGTACAAATATGTTCCCTGTTTGCTATGCAGAATTGAAAAGGATAAATATTTTTTCTTGCCCTGTTAAGAACTTGTTTACATCATATTACCTGACATATCTAATGGGATAGGGAAATAGATGTAGAGAACACATACATAGTAAAATCAATTTTTAAAATATGTTATATGGGTCATATTATACATTGAGAAGATCTTTATCCCTGGGTAACAGAATTGCACATTTAATGAGGACAGAATTTAGGGGACATTCCATGAAAAGAAATATTTTTAAAGTACTAGGGTTTTTTTGAGAAACTTTCAAAGGAATTAATATCTTAACATTCTCCTTCACAGGTAATGTGAACTCTTAAATTGCTTCTTTAAACTTTAAATCCATATATTGCTATTATAATTCATTGAATTAATTTGCTAAGGGTTTACTGAAAGACAATCCAAGTCTAGAGCTAATCTGATACCAGAAAAGAGAAAAGACTGATTTACAGGTAGCTTTCACCCAGACCATTACTGCCATTACCAGACATGCAGACCAGCCCTGCAGGCTTAAACCCTGGGATGATTAAGTAGATGCACGTAATGAAGTTAAGAAATTCAGAGTCTTGGTTTTATTTGTGCTTATTCTCATTTATTTACTATCATTCTACAGTAAGTTAAAGTTTGCAGAAACCTTCTCTTTTTCTACTTAAATGTATAGTAATTAACATTCATATTGGAGATATTAGAAAACAAAGACAAACAGAATTAAAATAAATTACCCATAGTCATACCACCCAGTGATTACCACTGTTAGCATTTGGCATGCCATCAAACCCTATTGTTTTGTTTGTTTGTTTTTGTTTGTTTGGAAAATGGGGTCATGATTCTATCCACCATTATAACATTCTCTAACCTGTTTCTTCCCCTTAGCTATGCATTTAAATCGCATTTATCATTCCATTTTATAGCTACACCATAATTAATTTAAATTATATCACATTATAGACATTTCAGTGCTTCCAAATTTTTATTCGTATAGAATGTACTGTGATGAATAGATGTGTATGTGAGTAGTGTGTTTCACGTGCAACACATATACAGTCCAAACATATACATTATATATCAATCTAATTACAGGAGTGGACAAAAGTAGGTTTACAGTTGGAAACTAATACAATAACAAATAAACAAAAGTATAAGAATAAACTGTGTTTCACGTACTCACAACTGTAAGCCTACTTTTGCCCACCCCAATATTTACTTAGAATCTGTGGACTATTTCTTGGAAGGATTTTTTGGATAAGAATTACTGGAATGATGGATATGGGCAATTTAGACTAATTGCTGATTACTCACCAGAAAAAAATTTACAATTTTCCTACCAGTTTAAGTTTTTCTGTTTACCTGAAGTTTCAGCAACACTGCGTTTCTTGTCATTGATATTTGTCAAAGTCTAATGCACTCAGGAAAACTGGCCAAATCATAAGCTCACACTTGTGCAAATTTTCACAAACTGCTACTGGTGGAGCCAACCGTCATTCACGAGATGGAGTGCTGTCCGCCCCCAGGAAGCTCTGCCTGGGCCCATTTTCATTTACATTTCAAAGGTTAACTCTTATCCAAACTTACAATAGCACTAATATCTACACGAAAACTTACCTAACTTGAATCATCATGTATGTCCTCTTTTGCTCCTGATATCTTTCATACAACCTTGTGTTTGTGAGATTTGTCCATATTGTTAAAGTTGTAGGTCTTTTTTAATATTCTGTTGCTCTATACCATTTCATTGCTAATAATCCTTTTCAAACTGAAAGTGTAAAATAATGTTTTAGTTCCAACCTACAGTTGTTATTATATTTGCTCTATGTTGGCATTGGTTATTTATTTTTCCTCTCTGACTTCAGTTACTTTTGTTGCATTGGCCAAAAAGTATGTCATGTTTTTTCCGTAAAATAAAAACCACATTTTTCATTTTCACCAATGACTATTGATTTGGATATTTTGAGTATGTGAGCAATCTCTTGCTGTTGGCTTCTAGTGGGTAGAGGCCAGAGGTGCTGCTAAACATATTCCAATGTGTGAGACAGCCCCACAGCAAATAATTATTTGGCCAAAGTGTAATTAGTACCAAGAAACTTTGCAAACCACTTTCAACAAGTTTGATCAGTCACAGCACCTTCTGCATACACTGCACAAATATTTTATGTTTCAGTTGTGTTTTTACCTTTCTAGAAATAATAGAACATAATGCACCAAAAAACTTGCATATTTTCTTCCATCTTTAATATTAAAATGGCTGCACAAAAATGTACCAATTTAAGATTTTTAATGCATGCTGATATGACAGCTATCATAATACAATCTAATAAAATCGCTTCAAATGAAGCTAAAGACAACTAAGCACTACTAGAGTCAGTGTAGGAAAATACATAATGGACTTTTTATCCAAACCAATAGTATGACTAGTCTTTTCACCAAAGCCACACAGTAGGACACATTAGCCTTTAGTTACAAAGTAAGAGTGACTTTTGTTTTTTCACTGTCTCCCAAAAAGACAGTTAACACTGTGCTTTTTGACAAGGCAACAAGTGTGCCTTCTGTAGCTCTGTGGTTGCAGGGCCTTCGTCCCCAGCAGTGGGAACAGGAACAAGATTTGTGGGTTCCAGCCCTCATGGTGGGCTGAATGAAGCCACCTTTCCCCTGTCATGCTGGTACTGCTGACCTTTGCTACCTCATACTTTTTGGTGTCTTCTTTCAAAACTAATTTCCTTGAAAAGTCAAACAGGTAACTCTTTGTTGTCCCAGGGTACAGAGCTTCTCTAGAATTAAAGCTGACTCAGACCCAGGAGTGATAAAGGACAAGATGGATGAGAGCCACTGCCTCAGGGGTTCCCACACCTAGTTACACAAAAGAATCACAAGAGGGAGCTTCCAAGAAATGCCAGTGTATGACCTCATTCCCAGAAAGAAACTGTGATTTTATTGCTTTGGGAGTTAAGTTTTGAAAGGTCCCAAGGTGATGCTAATGGGCAGCCAGGACTGAGGACCATCAAACTTCTGTCTGCATGAAGGATAGATTAAATTCTACTGAACTGATAGATTTTAGCGTGTAAGCAGAGTTCCTATGCCTATTTGATGTCATGGCAGACTTCCAGAGACGAGCCAGCATCCTAACATTTGTCTTTCCCAACTACTGGACAATATACAGATTTCACTGCGAGAGCCTAATTTCTTATACTTCTTGTTTTGATTCATAGCAAATTAGACAGATTGCTCTACATGGACCGATCCTGTGGCTGCTCACTTGTTAACACCTAACCATGACTGAGCTTGTCAGATTCTATTTCATAGAGGTTGTGGTAACGGAAGAGCTACTGAGACCTTCCCATGAGGAGTATAATCAGGAGAAATGAAGGTGCAAAAGCAAATACATTATATTTGTAAACTTGCTTTAGTTCCCAAAGATATCCATGGCTTTTGGACTCTGGTTCTGTCCTATTGGCCTTAGTAAACATCCTCATAAGTCTCCCAAGGAAAATGTAGAAGGGTGGTTTAAACAGCACGATCCCTTCGCCTTGTCAAAGGAACACAGGAGCCAACAGAAAGAGCTCCCATGACCAAATCTCAAACAACATGAGCAACACAGTGTATAAGGTGATACTGGATTATAACCCAGAGTGAAAAATAAATACCTATGTGTTACTAAGTAAATGTTTGAAAATATAACAGACAAATCTCCCATATAGGAGAATTCCAAATAATTTATGTAGATATTTTCCACTCCTTGAATGCGAGCTGCACGTAGTGACTTTTTCCCCAGAGAGTACTATGTGGGAAGAGGGGAGTGGGGTTCTCTAGTACAGAAACCTGACAGAACACTGCCTCAGCCAGCTGACAAAGGCTAATATCAGCCATAAACTGTTTTGACGCTATGTATCTATTTGGGTTTCTGAATTCATTTCCAGTGGGGGTAGGAAAAGGTTCCCCACCCAAACCAACAATTCCATAGACACCTCCTGGAATCCTACCATTCAACTTAATTCTGATGCTATTGACCCAGGGTTAGAATCAGATTTCACAGGTTAAACATTCAGCCCCACAAGCCTGCATTCCCCACCTTCATGCCAGTTGCAAGCCCACGGTATCATCTGTGCTTCTAACTGACCAGTTACAGATCAGAGGTTCCCATGACCCCCTCCTTGAACTTCAGATGCCAGTCACAAGTGCAAGTTATTCCCTGTATTTCTATGGGACTTTCTATAAATCAGAGACTCCCACAACCTGTTCCTTGGGTTCAATTAACTTGCTAGAATGACTTACAGAACACAGAGACATATTTTACTTACTAGAACACCAGTCTATTATAAAAAGACATATTATACCTGAGAAGCAGCCCGATGGAAGAGATGCGCAGGACAAGCTGTGGGGCAGGTGCAGAGCCTCCTCCACGTGTCCTGCAAGCACACTGCTCTCCCAGGACCTGTGCGTGTTCACCAACACAGAAGCTCTCCTAACCCTGTCCTTTTGGGCTTTTATGGAGGCTTTATTACATAACAGTGATTGATTAAATATCAACCTTAGGCAATTAGTTCAACCTCCAGCCTCTCTTCTACCTAGAAGGTTGGGACTGAAAGTTGCAACCTTTAATCAGAGGTGGCTCCTTTGACAACAACCAGCCCTCAGCCTTAGTGAGAGCCAACTGTCACCTCATCATTAGCATAGCAGAAGACTCCCTTATAACTGCCATCACTTAGGAAGTGCCAGGGGTTTTAGGTGCTCCAGGCCAGGGACTTGGAAGACCAAATATGAGAAATATCCTTCGGTCGCCTGAATGACCAAATGTTTTTATAAAACATAGTATCACTGTACTTTGATGTGAGGAAATAAGAATCACCTCTGCCATTTCCTCACAAAACTCCAGACCTTCAGTCTATCTATGAGAAAAAAAAACAAACTCATGCTGAAGGCCACTGTACAAAGTACATGATAAGTACCAGTAATCAAAACTGTCAGAGTCAGCGAAGAGGAAGCAAGTCTGAGGAACTGTCACAGTGCAGTGGAGCTGAAGGAGAGAAAAGTACTAACTGTAATGTGGGATCCTGAATGGGTTCCCGGAACAGAAAAAGGATGTAAAGTTAAAAACTAAGAAAGTCTGAATAATATATGGACTTCAGTTAATAATAACATATTGCCATTTGTTCATTAGTTGTGACAACTATACTGTGATAATGAAGATGTTAACAATAGGGCAGCTTAGTGCAGAATACATGGGAATACTCTGTACTTCACAAATTTTCTGAAAATCTAAAACAATTCTAAATAAAAAGTTTATTAATAAAGGAAAGAAAAAAGCAACAGTGACCCCCCCACGCCCAGCGGCAGTGAAAAGAAGAGCAGCATCTGGGATCTTGTTAAAAAATCCAGTTCTCGGGTTTCGGCCAAGACCTTCTGAATCAGAAACTCTGGGGATGCGGATTCCAATTCCGGGAGTGGGATCAAGCAGGTTGGCTGAGAGCGCTGCTTTCAGATGCTTCTCATTGTCTGTGAGGTCATGTTACGTTTTCTTTAATGCCCGTGAGTGAATCAGATACGGCCTTCCGGTAGCTTTCCACTACCCAGTTATCGCCTTTCACAAAGGAATGATATGTCTGCTTCTCTTCTTCGATTATTCAAATCTGAACTCCAGGGCCTCTCAGGCCCTGCCGTGCTCACCTTTTCCAGAACACACAGACCCCCTCCACCTTTGTTGGCTCCAAGCAGATGACATGGCCCAACAGTGTTTTCAGAGACCACAGATCACAACAGAATGTGAATTCCCTGGGGACAGAGGTGACCTTAGGCAAAATATGTGATCCCATGCACTTTAGGTTCTTCATCTGTGGTTCGGGGTTAACAGAAGAGTACCTACCTCATGGATTTTTGTGCAGATTATGAGTTCATTCATGTGCATAGATGTTAAGAATAATAACCAGTCCTCAGTGAGAACCTAATAGATATGAGCCGGGGCTATTATTAGTAGTAGATGTCTTGCCTCTTAAACATTTCCTCACTTCTCCCAAAGTGGCAGGGTTTTGTGTCTGCGATAATGGCTCGGTAAAGACTGGGTGGGTTGAGCCCACACAAACCCTATCTCAGACATGGCGAGGCACTACCACCAGTCTTCTTAGGCACCTTGGTTTTGACTTGGTATGTTAGAACTACTTCCTGTTGTTATATAATGCTTTTGAGCTAAAGTTTGAATTTTGGCTGATGAATATGTACAATCTGGGTGTGAATTAATCTTACTTCCAGCTTCAACCCCTACCCCCTCATTCATATCTATATCTATATCTATGCTCTTACAATGAAAACACCATCCTAATGTTGATCTACAATTGTTCTAGTTCCTGAAATCCTTAGCAGAGCTTGTTAGCCTTAAAAAATGAGATGAGT
Organism: Phyllostomus discolor; assembly: GCF_004126475.2. Classification (NCBI taxonomy): domain Eukaryota; kingdom Metazoa; phylum Chordata; class Mammalia; order Chiroptera; family Phyllostomidae; genus Phyllostomus; species Phyllostomus discolor. The sequence goes on along the minus strand of NC_040906.2, from coordinate 126,485,330 downwards.
CAGAGAAGAAATCAGCACCCCAAGGACTTGACTGTACTAGCAGCCGGTGGGTAAGTGAATGTTTGGATAATGGGTTCAAATTTTGCTTCTTTGCTCTTTGGAACAGGTTAAATAGAAATGCAACAATTTAGATGCCAGAAATATACAAGCCCTGGGTGTTTCGGTTTGTTTTTCAGATGGGGATTAACGTGGTGGACTCTGCAGTATCAGGATTAGGTGGCTGCCCCTATGCGAAAGGTGCCTCTGGAAATGTAGCCACTGAGGATTTGATATATATGCTTAATGGCCTGGGGCTCAATACAGTAAGTTAGCTTTGCATATTTCAATATTCATGCATTCTTTGCAGATCCAAATTGGCATGCATCTCAGATTTGGGAAGCAACTTTCAGGTCAAAGTTTTACTACTTTTGCTATTTGCTAAAATGCACAGTGGGAAAATGCAATAAAAACTCTTTGGGGAGCTTTATAAAGTAACGTACTGCTATAGTTCAATCGCCAATAATGCTACCACTTCACATTTTTATAGTGCTTCATGACCTCCACGTAGTTTTTTAAATGCCTTATCTGATTTTATTTTATGCACTTTGTGAATTAGAACCTGTGTCTTTCCTGTTGTGATTACTGTTTTCACAGTTTGGGGTTTTTTAAAGATGTTTTCCTTAGAGTAAATACAGATCTCAAATTTTCTCACAATGACAACTAGGGCTTCTGGAGAGAAGCCCAGGGCCCACTTAAAATTGTCAGTGGAAGAACAGAGCTTAGTACTACTTAGATATCAGACAGCGGGCAGCAAGAACAGGCTCTTTACAAGTGGTACCTGGAAAGTGACATGCTCTGTAATCGCAGCCACCAAAATCAGCACCTCGTTTTGCCACATGCTTGTCAACATGACTTGTTAGTCTATGAAGCAGGTTTTGTTTTTTCCAGAAAAAAAATATGAAAGGCAAGAGAAACAGTTCACAGACAATTAGAAGTTTATAATGTTTTCTGAGACATAAAACATTGTCTGGATTACAAATGAAATTCATTCAAATTCTCTCTCTTACTGGTCCCTCTCTCATGTCTCTCTCTCCCATCTCTCATTTCTCCCCTGTCTCTTACTCTATCTCCTTTCTGCCTCTCTTTCATCTTTCATCTCTCTCTCCCTCCTGCCTTCCCTCCCTCCTTCCCTAGTCTCCTGTCTCTCCTCTTTCCTCACTCTACTTCCATTGACACTCCTGCAACACCAAACTTGCCTGCAGCCCCATTGCCACTCTCTTCTGTTTCTCCCCCCTGCTCCTCAGTTTATGGTTTCACAACCACTTGGAGTTATCTAATCCCCATATTTAATTTCACTTGAGAGTGAGGCACTGCCATCCTCAAACATTCTCTTCCTAGCACCTCCCTGCCTATCCTCCGGTCCATACTGTTGGGTTCCTCTCCTTAGTGCTTCCATGCTGCCTTCTGTGCCTCTACCTCTGAACCTATGGTGAGGCTGTGGAATGATCTCATTACTTTGTCTACCTCCCTCTGAAGCCATAGAGCCATTATTACAGCTTATTCTTACTCCTTGCTTGTTACATAGAGATGCTCAACAACATTCACTGATGTCATGTGGCACTAATCACCAAAAGCTATTGTTCAATAACACCAAAAGCTATAGGCTATCTTCTCTGATTCTGAATAATTATTATTTCACTTACAAAGTAGCTTAATTATTTTTATGAGAAATGTATAGCCATGACAGAAACTGAAGAGATACAGATCTTTTCTTGGAGATTTAGTGACTGTATTGAACATAGCAGATGCTTAATATGTTTTAGGTCATGTTCTATAACTTGGATGTCTAAATCCAAATAAGCCATGTCTTCATTCCTAAGAATTTTACAATTCAAAGAGAACTGTTATATTTAGTAGCAGCTATAATTCAACCAGTTGCTCATGCTAACTAGCCAAGATTCTCTGCAGAATCAGGTGTCACTGTGGCTTGCATGCCCAGTCAATGACCAGGAGTCACTAATTTGACTTGTGAATTATTTAATCTGTTTGTCCCTTTTTTACTGTCCTTGCCATACATACATCAACACAAGTCCTTACCTTCTGCCTGGGTATTCATCTTCCAAGTTCTACTGGCTTCAGATTTGCCTTTAAAAAATTGTTTAGTTGATTTGAGAGAGCAGGAGTGAGGGAGAGAGAGAGAGAGATCAATCTGTTGCTCCACCCATCCACACATTCATTGGCAGCCTCTTGTATGTGCTGTGACAGGAGATCAAACCTCCAACCTTGGCATGTCAACCAACTGAGCTATCTGGCCAAGGCCAGACTTGCCTTTAAACTTATATGCTCCATGCTGCCACCAGAGGTTTTCACCTAAAATGCTAATATGGATGTGCCTTGCTCCTGCTTGTGTGCTTGTCAGTGGGTTCTCATTTCTGAAAAAAAAAAAAAAAAAAAAGTCTGTGTTCTATCACCTAACAGTGGTTTTTTAACCTTTTTCATCCCATGGCATGTATAAAATAATTACTAAAATTCTGTGGTAAACCAAAAAATACTATATTTTTTGCCAATCTGACAAAAAAATAGGTGTAATTTTGATTCATTCACACTAGATGGCTGTTGTTGTGTGGGCCACTGTCCTTTTTTATTTGACAATCTAAGGAAAAGAGTCCAGTGTCCCTGACTAAATAGTCAGGTAGTGCCTGTTTTAAAGGTTCTATGGCACACAAATCACCGACCTAACATGAACTAGTTATGTGTTTCTGGTCGTCTCTGCCTATTGTTCTCCACACTCACCACAGTACTTTCGGATGTCGTGCACTGCTCTTGCACCGTGTGCAGTGCCTCTCCATCCTGTTTCCTCTCAGGAACTAGCACGCTCCATAGAAGACTCGGGGAAGGCTTTACCTTTCCTGGCACCCTTCCTTGCCACACTTCTCTCCATCTCTTTCACTCAGGGACCTAACTGTCCCACAGCTTTGCTCTCATAATCACATGAGCATATCTCTCTCAGTGACATTAAGTATAATAGTAGAGGATTTCCTGTTTGGGGGTCCATATTGCCTGCTTCACCATAAGCATGCTGAAGACAGAATGTATTCTACATGATGTTCTTGAGAGCCCACAGAACATACTAGAGAACATGAGACATATTTAAGCACCTGAAGAATGATCCAAGGATAAATGCAATGTTCTTTTATAATGATATCTGTTAATTAAATAAAATGGTACAGAAAGGCCAAAAACAAAACTCTTCTTTGGTACGATAGAAACAAATCCCATTGAGTAATTGTTATAATTTGAATTCTTAGAAAGTGAAGAATATTGGTGACTCAACTCTTTCTGTGTTCTCTTGCTGGATATAATTCAGAAAGGAAAGACACATGCAGCTGATTATTTACAAAATAAACATCGTTGGATTAAGGATATTAAACTAAAATATGTCTACTAGAGAGCCCACACGAAGTCATCACTGTGACAAAATTAACTTTCTCAAGCCAAAGCATGTGTTCGTATCCTAAGAACATTTTATAATAGAAATATTAAAAATCATTTATGAGTCATTTAAAATATATTTGTTGATCATTCTTAAATGGAGAAAAACCACAAAGAAAAGAGTGTTGTAAAAGATTTAAAGAGAGAAATGATTGGGTATATATTTGGGGGGGGCAGCTTTTAATTGGGTATGTTAGAATGATGGTCTCTTTATGATCCTTCTTATAAAAGCCCCTGATTATTTATACTTGTCTATTTTAAGAAAAGTGCTGACGCACGTAAATATTAAAAACATACTTAATGACAAGTCTGAATCTGTTCAATTTTAAGTCCCCATTGTTTCTAATCCATGTTGAGGAGAGGACATAGGAATTTATGAAATGCTCCATGAACACAAATCTCTGGTTAATCCACTTAATGCTCTGCCTCCCCCAGTGACAATAAGGGCACTGGATGGAGACCTCAGTGGTAGCCTTTTGTTACCAAGTCCTAGAGCTGAGGAGCATGCCTTGAACTTGGCTTTCATACTCAACTGCCTATCCGTCATGCATGGATTTACCCCAGCCTTTGTTGATCCTATGTGTGCCTTCAGACAGACAGTGCAACCTCTCAGGGAAGCAAGTTCCAGCTATTTAATAAATACCATTAATTTTATCTGACCTACAGCTACCTCCTTTGATAGCATACCAGTAATGGTTTTGCTAAATACAGTTTAAAAACATTATACATTGAAATTTCCTGAATTTCTTACAGCTTCATTATTTCTTTTTTAAACAGTAAAGAGGTATTTTTTCCTAAGTCCTTATCTATAAACTCCTCCAAACCATTATTATTTTAATTGACCTTCACTGATATTTATAGATTGTTTCTAGCTTCATTATTGTCTGTATAATTCAGGTTGGCACCTTAATTACACTGATTTATTCAGGTGTGGCTAGTCTTTGGTTTTATACAAGTGACCAATTCAATATAGATTTTAATACACAAGAAAAATCTAAAATATTGACCACATGATGCATGAAAACAAAGATCGCCTCCAAATTAATAATAAGCAATATTTTTTAGTAAATTTAAATGGTTAAATAACTACTAATAAAATTAAAAGGAACCTGTTTTGTCCTCTTTCTCCTAAATTCCTCTTCCCCTTTGGTATCCCTTCTTTCTCTTACCAGGGTGTGGACCTTTACAAAGTGATGGAAGCCGGTAACTTTATTTGCAAAGCCGTGAATAAAACCACGAACTCTAAAGTAGCACAAGCCTCCTTCAATGCTTGACATGAATGAATTTGTGACTTAAGGCTGAGAAGATCCATTTCAGCTACAGATATTCATCTAAAAATCATTACAGCCAACTTGTCCTGAAATGTGAAGTAATATAGTTGAAAGAAAGATATTTTAAAAAGAGTATAACTGGATACATTCTGAAGTCAACAGCAAATAAGACCAATTATCAGGTAAATTGCAAGCTGAAATTAAATAATAGAATTTGTTACATGCCTTTACACATGGAGAAAGTCTGCTCTTTTGCTTTTATAGAAATAACTTTTTAATTTAGTAGATGCGAAATTGACTTTGAATTTCTCTAAGTATGAAATGCAGTGTTAAATGCCTGATCGAGCTGCTTTTGCACAGCACACAGTGTGTCGGTCATTTGTGAGCTCCCGCATCGTGCGCAAAGTGTGTGGCCTCGCTGTCGTGCATTGTGCCTCTGCATCTAACTTCCCATTTGCCAAGTCAGTTAAATTATGGACTAAGCGCCAAATCTCCAGCCGGCCCTACATAATTTTTAGCAATAGAACTTTTATATTTCAAGTATGACTAACATCTGTTAACTATTTCAATGACTTTATCTTGTTCCAAGAGGCTGTGGTCAATGGCAAGACGCCATATCCTGGAAACACATTACGACCTCCCATGTTTGTTCCATGCTTCCAGTTTACCATACTTTTTCTTTCATCAGCTATAGTGAAAAACCAGCATGGTGTTGCTCTACTCTCCAGAAACAAGGCACAACTTTCATCTTGCTGTCTAAATTACAGTGGTGAGAATAGAGAATAGGGAATAGAGAATAGATTGATACATGTACATAATACACGCTCGTAATTTTCAGATCACTTCCAAATTGCCTGAGGAAATGTTACTGAGATCCTAAGAATGCTTATTAAACTGTTTTTTAATTCATGAGATAAACTGTTTTCCACTGATTGGGGATATTTTTATTAAATCCCCTCTTTTTTGTTGACTATTTTATGGTTATTTTAAAATTGAAGTGGCTGGAATTTTATCTCTTGTACCAGAAGGAATTGCCAGAAATAGCAAAAATTAATATATCAAGTTGAGAAGAAGAACAGGAGGACTGTGTTAAGAAAAACATTTCTGTAACCTATGCAAATAATATGGAGAAGGTATTATTACATGCAGGTCTAAAACATCAGTTCTATTATTTATGTAGACTTCTCTAGCAATATTGGGTGATCTTATCTTTGAATAAATTTGAATATAACTTGAAATATAAATGTGAGCATTGTGGACTTTCTATTAAATATTCATTAAAACATTGAAGTGAAGAGGAATTCAATAAAATAAGAGAAATACTGTTCATAACTAAGTTAACTTTAATGATGTATAATAAGAATCATGAGGGAAACATTAGTAATTGACAAAACCAAACTATATTCCCATGGAAGAAGCCAACTCATCCACGTTGCAATGGCTAATAGAGCAGGATCTTGTAATCCAGAGTACTGAGCAGCTCTTTGCATGTGGGTTAGTCTTTGGAGGTGGGGGAAGTGCTGGGAACAAACAAAACTGCAGCTCTCTGTGGGTCTGCCTGTTACAGATCCATCCCCTATGCATCTCCCTTCACAAAAAAACACATCCCTGTGCCCTGGGGCAGCATCGGGACACCTGCCCTGATTGTGCATAGCAGGATATACACATCTTCTGGGATGGAGTTTTCCTATCTCTTACAGAACTGTGATAATTTCAGTTTTGAGTTAGTTGGAAAAGCATCTGTTGACACAAACTACTTATAGAAGCAGCTAAGGGGAAAACATTGCTGTTTTGAAATAAAAAGTAAGACTCCTGAGAGGGCTGAGCAAGGAGTCAGAAGCCTGAGGTGCGGCCCGGCACACTTATACAGCAGCCATGTCAGTCTGCCAATTGATCATTTCTGAGAATAATTTGATGCTTTCTAATCATAGCTCACCACGAGAAGGTTTGTTTTGGGCATTTGTTATATTTCTCCACCCAAACCACCCAAAGCACTCTGCTAGGTCAAAGAAAGTTTATTTTCTGTTTTTTTTTGGGGGGGGGGGGAGATACTTACATAATCACATAAAGCTGCCTGAATTCTATAGGCAGAATCGCCCTAAAGCTATATTTCCACATCTACTAACCTGGTTAGAGTTGGGAGCAGAGTGAGGGTTTAGGAAGAATGAGAAAGCTTGAAACCCACCCAGAGCAGTATTAGAAGTTAACTCCATGAAAGAAAGGTTTCAAGGGGCTGTTATATGCCAAACCCAAATCTACTCTATCCTCAGGCTGTGTTCATCACTCTGCTCATGCCCACTTTTGTGAAGCACTTTTGATTCCACGGGCACTGCTCTATCCCATGTCCTGCTGTCTCTTTAACGGTTTCCTCTTTCTCTCCTTTGTGTTTACCTATTGATTCACAAATAAAAATGGCCTGGATCTCACTAGTCAAAATGCGTTCCAAGGCAAGCACAGTTGTCATCCCTTGGAACGTTCTGAGAAATGTAGAATCTTGGGCTCCACCCCAGATTGGCCGCTGTGGGAGGCCGCTCTGTGTGGAGTGCGCCCAGCTCCCACTGGGAGATGCACAGGACCCATGCCCATGGATAGGTTTTCCGGTGGGGAATCAGGCCTGCAATGTACCTAGGCCGCTATGAGTCTTGCTTTTTGCTAAAACTCCCTCACCCTGAATTGAGGACATTTACTGCAAAGCAACTTCCTAAAAACCATGCCAAACCTTCCAAGGATGAGTGTAACCAGTTCAACTACTTTTGCCTTTTCATTTGCAAATATCCCTCTTCTGTGATGTGATTACCAGCATCCTTTTCTCTGTTTTCTGTATAAGGTAACCACCTAAAGTGAGACTGTGCATAGTTAATGAGGACCTTGTTGTATTGTGCCCAGTAAGACAATAAAAGCCCACTGGAGCCAAGGCCAAGGTTTTTGCTCCCCTTGAGAGAAAAGCCATACAGTCCCATTTCCTCCACCAGATTTGGTAATCCGTGTGAATGTCTCATATTCATCCATAACGACGTGGACCCCACGAGCCAGGGTCCGCATCAGGCCACATCACACTGTGCATTTTTAACATATCCAGGCAGGACACGTATGCTTGTTAAAGGTCTGAAAAGCACTTGCCTGTCGGACACATTTCCTCTTGGGTATCTAATGGGAACCTGAAGCCTCCTGTATTCAGAATGCCTTGTTCCACTTTCCCTTCCTGTGTTGTGCTCTAGCCCACAGTCTTTTTCTCTTCTCCCGGTAATCTCACAAAAAAAATTTTTTTTAATGTGACTTTTTCTCCTTTCTTTCCTTTTGATTCAGACTGGCCTCCTTTAGCACTCTGACTCACTTGCCTCCCTCTTTCCTGTCACATCCACTCCCTTCCTCATTAAGCCCTCAGGGCAACCAGGTTCTGCTTACCATCAAGTAGCCTTTGGAATAAAGCCTTGGGTCTGTTGACCACAGAAATCGAGTTGCTGTCAAACTAAAGGTAACATCTAGGCCTCAGTTTTGTCTCAGCTCCAGGCCCAGAAAATCTGAACCACTACACCAACCAGACCCTTGTGAAACCAGACAGAAGGACATGTGGCTGCCATCGGGACCATATACAATGACCAACCAGCCTCTGGCCTGGCTCCCATCAGTCAGTAGAGACCACAGCCCTAACTCCCTCAGTCACCATGATTAATGGTTTTCCTCCTGTGTGACCTGTCCCTTAGGAGTCACCAGGGAGCCAGGTCTTAGAGTAAGAGCTCACCTGCGACTCCAGGCTTGGTGCCATTTTCTTAAATAAACCTTTACTTTCTTTGAGGCAAACTCCTGTTCTTTTGATTGGGCTTTGATGTGTGGAGGAGAATGAACCCCTTTAGTTCAGAAACAGAACAAGTCAGTTTCAGACCCACCTTTAGGTCCTTGACCTTAGTTCTTCTCTCTGCCTGTAATGCTCTTGGCCTGAACATGACTGGCTACTTCTTGTCATTTGGGTCGCAGCCTGAATATCACCTCCTAAGTGAGTCTTTCTGGACAATTCAGTCTAAAGTAAGACCCCAGTCTTCTGTGTCCTCTCATATCAATCTGTTTAATTTTTATTTTTTGTTATTTTTTTAAAGTTTTTATGTATTTATTTTTAGAGAGAGGGAAAAGGAGGGAGAGAAGTAGTGATCAGTTGCCTCTAGCATGCCCCCAGGCGGGGACCCAGACTGCAACCCAGACATGTGTCCTGACTGGGATCAAACCCACAACCTCTTGCTCTGTAGGCCGGCACTCAATCTACTGAGCCACAGCAGCCAGGGCTAATTTTTATTTTTATTATAGAACTATTAATCCATATTTGTTTTCTTTAGTTGTTTATTTTCTTTCTTTCCCCAACAGAAGACATGATTCATGAAAGGGATTTTTATCTGTTTCATTTTTACTTCGTTAGTGCCCTGAACATAATGCTTGGTCTGGCACAATAGCTGTCTAATAAATGTTAGAAGAAAAATAGAAATAGAAACGAGTTTAATTCAAGTATGTGGGATTTTTTTAAATTCCACTTGAATTCTTTTTAATATACTTTTTAAAATACCCTGAAATCTTGATAGTTTTTTAACATTTATTTGTTTTACAACAGTTTGGTAGCAATACTTCCAGAAAATTCTTAAAACCTATATTAAATAATTGAACTAGGGACAGAAACATGAATCAAAAAAAGTTAAATGTTAGAGAAACTAAAATTGTCAGGCAAACTAATAATCATTTAATCAGGAATCTAACCATCAGAGCTGGTATAGAAGGTTAACAATATTAATAATAAAATCTTCCTGAGATGGAAAGCATGCATTAGCCCACTGTGACATGCCACCAAGGAGAGCAAGGCTGTTACAGCAGCTGTCTGTGTGATTAAGAGACATAAAAATTTCATAATGATTTGATACCAAGGCCTAATTAATTTGGTATTCCCTTAGTAGTTATCATCTATACTTGTTTCAGAATCAGGTCTTAGGATAGATATAACCCTCAATTCTCAATGCCTAACACATAACAGCAAACTTTCTCTCTGTTTTCTCAATTCAGGCTGCACATATGATTCATCATATGTGCCTAACAATATTAATAATACTGATTAACAATACTGATGCCTAACCTTCAGCTACAGAGATCTGATTTAATTGGTCTGGAGAGGACCTTCAAACATCAGTATTAAAAAAAAAAGTGTGTATATAAAGCAGTCTTGTGTGAAACCAGAGTTTAAAAATCTCCACTCTAGAGCAAGGGTTTTTAAAGTATGGTCCTAGGACCAGCAGGATCAGCAATATGGTCCACTTTTTCTAGGAGTTTTATCCAGATGAATCTGGGTTTTCTGAGAGTCAGCTCACAAAACACATGTCATTAATGTGCATCTACTCCAGAGATGAGGATAAGCAATGAAATACCAATTCATTAGAACACAATGAGAATTCACTAGAAATACAAATTCTTGGGCCCGAACTCAGATCTACTGAATTAGAACTTCTAGGTTGAGGCCCAGCAACCTGTGGTTTTGCCGGCCTTCCCGGTGATTGTCAGGGACCCTCAAGTTTGAGAATACTGTTCTAGTGTGCATTGCCTTCCCAGTGAGTCACTGCTCTTGGAATGGGGTGGGGAGACAAATGGGCAAGAGTCAGTTCTTTGAATGTTCTGCATTCGTACAACAAAGCATCATTTCAAATCAATACTCACAATGATCCAAATGACCATATCATTTCACATTCCAAGGGCTTACTAGGGAGAAATGGCGTTATAAAAGCAAATGTCAACACCCCCTGACACATTCCTCCCGTGGACTCTGTTTCCCACTCCACATGATGGAAGAGCCGTGTGAACGGGCTTATCATCATCGTCTCTCTAGGAGACGTGGATCTCAGATCAGCTCCACTAGCTCCCTATATATGATATCCGTCAAAGCTTATTGTAAGTGTAAAAGAAAATTAAAGTGAATACTAGGGAACACTTGAGATAGCCATAATGGAAGATTAAAAATAATATATCAATTGAGGCAAAGAGACATTGTCACTGAACTACATTGTCCCAGTGAGAGAAGAGGTTTAATGGACTTAAGTGCATGTCCATCAGTCTTGAGTGTGTTCTTGGCACCACTGGATGTATTACTCAGTGGCTATACCGCCTTGGTCAATTTGTCTTGAAACTCCACTTCAAGCCTCACTTCCTTCACCAATAAAACTTGGATCATAATGGCCCTTATTTATACAGCTGTTAGGAGGATTTCATGAAATAATGCTTACAAGTGTTTGGCAAAGTGCCTGGTACTTAGTAAATGGTCAATAAATGTTAACTATCATCATTTTTATTATCCCTTTCTGTGGCACCACCTTGGACTGAAATTTTTCCTCCATTATGAGTTGTTTAACCTTCAAGGAGGCTCTCATAAAAGATCATCCTTCACCCTGCTCCATGTAAAGAGGGCATTATCTTAAAGAGCCTGTCATGATCCCTTAAGGACAGATTACCATCAAACCCCAAAACCATGTGATATTAAACTGACACCAAAGTACCATGCTTTACTTACTATACTGTATCAATGAACTGTGCATTCTGAACTAATTCTTTTATTTCTTGTAACTGTAGTTACGAGTTGGGACTAAGACTTTTATTGAATAAACCTGTTTAAAAACATTATAATAGGTTTGGTCTCCATATTCTTTATCACTTAACATCAGAAATTTTACAAACATTAGGAATTTGTCCCATTCTTTTGGCAGCTGGACAAGTCAGCAGGTAGACCTATTGCCACCTGAGTTGCCAGTATTTATTTAGCGGGCTGTTTTGCTAGACAGGCTTCAAATTTCTCCTTGTTCTGCAGAATACCATTCCACATGCCTCCATTATGAAGTTGTGTAGAAGTTATGTAGTTGTGTACTTAGGTAAAGAGGGCTATTCTTTGATTCCATGAGAACCATCTATTCCCTGCCTTGGGTCATAGTATCAAGTTTATGTTTTTTCCTTTTCCTTTTATTTATTATTAGAGAGGAGAAGGAAAGGAGAAAGAGAGGGAGAGACACATCCATGTATGGTTGCCCCTTGTGCACCCCCTGCTAGGGACCTGGACCACAACCCAGGCATGTGCCCTGACTGGGAATCAAACCGATGACCCTTTGGCTTACAGGCCAGTGCTCAATCCACTGAGCCACACTAGCCAGGGCTCAAGTTTCTGTATTATGGAAGGATTTATACCCTTCCAAGAATCTAGAGAAAATACCTCAAAACTTTTGGTAACTGTTCATCTGAACTTTCCTTTGTCCAGCTATTTCTCTAAGGCCCCTGTCATTGATGAAGTAGACAAACACATCACACATAGCTGGATCATTATTCTGAGTTGCCTGAACCTGTAAAGCTGTCCCTCAGTCAGGTTTTCCCAGTGGCCTCTGCCTGCATGTGAATGCCAATGTGTTGGATTATTAGGCACACATTCTGGAAGCATCTGAGAGGCATGTGGCATTACAAGGAGACACTGCCTATTTTTCCCATGAGTTTCATCCACGTGAAACAGGATTATCCAGGAGTCAGTTGACAAAAGTCATACTCTAAATGTGTGTGCACTTGAAAAGAAGGAGAAGCAATGGAATTGAAATACCAATGTCAGGCTCCTTTTTTAAGTTTTGAAAATAGTTAATTTAGAAATATTTCTGTTCTTAAATTGTGTTACTAAAAAATGTATGTACCTCCATATAAACTTCATATTTATTTATTTTAAAATGACATATTAAAAGGACTATTTTATTTGTCTAAAAATCTCAGTAGTTTCTTTTCAAATTATATTTGCTAAAAATACAAAAACTAATTTCTTCTAAGTTTGCAAGAAGACCTGACAGACATTAGAAAAGCACAATTTACAATAGCCAAGTGCTGGAGGCAACCTAGTCACCCATCAGTAAATGAGTGGATCAGAAAACTGTGGGACATTTACACGATGCAATACTATGCAGCAGAAAGAAAGAAGCTCCTACCCTTTGTGACAGCATGGGTAGAACTGGAGAACATTATACTAAGTGAAATAAGCCAGAAGGTGAAAGGCAAATACCATATGATCTCACCTATAAGCAGAACCTAATCAACAAAACAAACAAGCAAGGAAAATATAACCAGAGACGTGGAAATAAAGAACAAAACTTACAGTAACCAGAGGGGAGGTGGGAGGGGGATAACATGGGAAAGAAAGAAAAGGGTTTTCAAGGAACACGTATAAAGGATCCATGGACAAAGCCAAAGGGGAAAGGATAGAGGGTGGGATGTGGGGGTCAGTGGGGCAGAGGTGAGTGATGGTGAGAAAATGGAGACAACTGTATTTGAACAACAATAAAAAATGATTTAAAAATTTAAAAAAGAAAGAAAAGCAGCAATATATTTGTAAACTTCTGTCAAATCTTTTCTATGAAATTGGACAATAGGAATTGAACTTTGGTCATGGTTTTATAAATGAAGCCCCAAATGTACTTCTATTTAGATCCACATATCTTGTGTCTTTCTTCCCCCACTACAGCTTTATTGAAATGTAATTAACATACAACACTGTCAGAGTTTAGGGTGTACAACAAGTTGATTTGATGCACTTACATACTGCAAAATGATTACCACCTAGTAGTTAGTTAATGCTTATATCACATGACATAATTACCATCACATTTTTGTGGTAACAACATTTATGATCTACTCTCTTAGCAACTGTCAAGTATATAATACAGCACCACTAACTACTATGATCACCATGGTAGACTGGTTATTACCAAGGGCTGGGGAGTAGGGAAATGGGGAAAACATTGGTTAAAGAGTACAAACTTCCAGTTATAAGGTGAATAAGTCTTGGGGATTGAATATCTGGATATTTTTTGCAGCAAGCTTAACACTAAGACATCTATTACATTTATATGAAGAAAAACATATGTATTGACCTGCCTTTAAACAAAAAAGGCTACATCTTTGGTTTTGTTGGCTTTCAAGTTCTTCATCGATGTAGAAGATTGGAGGATGTCAGGTGAGAATTATGGGCAATCAGGAAGAAAGGAAAATTTGTGATGACAAAGGTTAGGAACATGAGTGGGAATAAATGTGTGTGTTCTGTAAGGGGTTTGTAGACACACTTAAAGGATGGCATCCAACACGGGTGTTGTGAAGCTCTTAGTCCTGATTTTATAACTCAGGTGATGAGGGGCTGTCCCATAGACCCACTGGACTTCCATAGCTGTACTCCAGCATCACTAGGTATTTAGTGCGCACAGGCGAGGTTATCCTCCATGGCTGTCATCTGGGAAGCTGTGCCATTCAGGTCAAGGACATTTTTTTTTTTTAGAACTGGAATTTCACTGAGTCTCTTCCATATAAAAATAAAATTTCACTAATATATAGTAACATTCTGCTTTTATATTATAAAGCACATAATATTGTTAATATAGTATTAACAATGTTTTATTGTTAACAATCATATTAACCAATTCAATTATCTACAATATTCCTAGATTTGTATTCAAATAATATTTAGTTGTTTTCTAAAACTCAAATCCAGGCTGACCAGAGAAGTTTTTGACTTTTCAGGTAATACTAAGATGTGTCAAGTTTTTCTAAAATAATTTTAGTGAGCTATAAATAACATATTAGCTTTACAGGCAGAATATTTGAACACATGTCCATAGTTGTGAGGCAGTGACTTGGAAGGGATATCACTTCTTTTCGAGTTGTGTTAAACATCATATGTTATTTCATTATTTTATTTTTCATAACTCATATGTAGCACTATTTAATATAGAGGTATTAGAGCTGGACTTTAATGATACATAGTTTTCCAATATGAATGAAGGTTTCCACTTCATATGAACTATTTAAAGAACAAGCATTTGTATGGGAAGTACTGCTGTGGTCAGGATTTATTTGCCCCCTAATTTTAAAAACTCAAACACATGAGCTTATTGCTAACATGGATTTAATCTACCGCTCTATTAAAATTTTCTGTTATCTTCTACTACCCCACCCTCAACGGCCTGTATTCAAGCTCCCCCAAATGAATCACAGCTCCTGAATGTCTTGCCCTTCCTCATACTCATTACTTTTCTTGATAGTCTCCCTCAGGTAGCTGCTACTCATCCAGCGTGTTCTCATAGCAATTTGGTTATACTTGATCACTTGATAATAACTTCAATGTCGTCATTTGCTATGTGCCAGTCTTTCTGACTAGACTGTAGCTGCTGAAATTCAGAGGTTGCCTCACATGCATCTATGTACATCAGGATCTCTTCTGATGTCTAGCTCATTGTAGCATCTCATGGATATATATTGGATGAATTAACAAATAGTCATCTTGAAAATTTGAGGAATTCATGAGAAATTTCATTTCATAACAGTTTGCTATTGAAATGTGCACGGCAAAATGTAAGTCCAGGGCAAAATGTAAGTCCTGACCTCAATGACTTAATGCGATATTTTAGAAAATTGTACCTTCATTTTTCTAGTTTGAAGGAGCTCTTACTCTTAAGTAATCTCTTGGCATTTTTATTTTACTTACTATCTTAAATCCCTGAAGATGGGGATGCCAAGCAGAATGGTAGTAAGCAACTAAGGTATATTTGATGTTTGAACCACTTTTGCTAGAATTGCCTCAGTTACAAGGTAATAAGCTGCTAATGAAACTTGTAGGTGCCCCTGTAAGTGAATTGAAGAAGCACAAGTGCAAATCAGGTTATTTGTCTACAGGTTTCAAAGTAGTAAATTGTATTCATTTAAACAAGTATTTTTTGAGCACATATATAAGAAACGCTTTGCTAAGTTGGGAGGTTTCGATACTGAACAAGGTAGAAGCAGTCCCTGGCGTTATGGATATTGCACTCTAATTCTGAGAAGGTAGTTCAGTGCAAGTGTGATACATGCACTACAGGATGACAAGTAAAGGTTCGTACAATTTAGTAGCTCTAAGGTGTACCTGAGGTGCTTGGCAAGATCTTTTACGGATGGATCTTCGTGAAGCCCAAGATATAAACAAGCTAATGCTATTGGGAACCAGTGACTAGATAGTGCTTAAGTGGAAAAGGATGAAAGAGTTTCTAGATGAATGGCATTAATCTCGTTTGACACCTTTCTAGAAAACTGTATACTTCTGTGTATTTGTCTATTTTTAGGCCAATATTTTTCAGTTATAGTGGCTACACATTGTTTACCTTGGGTGTGACTCTTAATCTGACCCAAACTCTAGCACATACCATTTCAGGAGTTTATTTACTACTTCTGTCATCAGTTCTTTGTCACAATGCTTAAGCTAAAGGGCATAGTATGCAAAAAAAAAAGTGTTTTGAGACCTTAAAAGTCTAAGCCTGTGGATACCTTATACCATATTTTTAGGACTATAAGATGCACCAGACTGTAAGATGCACCTAGGTTTTAGAGGAAAATAGGAAAAAATTTTTTGAAGCAAAAAATGTGGTAAAATATTTAATAACCTGTGACCCCACTCCACTGCACCCTCCCCCCAAAAGCAAGCCATGTGAGCTACATTTGGACTATAAGATGCAACTGCCCCTTTTCCTCCCAAATTTGGGGGGTGGTGGAAAAGTGCGTCTTATAGTCTAAAAAATATGGTAAGTTCCCATTGATTTCTTCATCATTTAATAAGTATTAATGAAATAGAAATAAAAAAGACAATAGAAAATATCAATGAAACTAAATGCTGGTCCTTTGAAAAGATAAATAAAATTGACCTTTAGCTAGACTCATCACAAAAAAAAAGAGAGGTCTCAAATAAAATCATAAATGAAAGAACTTACAACTGATACCACAGAAATAGAAAAGATCAAAAGAGAATACTGTGAACAATTATATACTAAAAAAATTGGGCAACCCAGAAGAAATGAATAAATTCCTAAAAATACAACCTTTCAAGATTAAATATTAAAAAAATAGAAAATTTGAATAGACCATTTTTTTTTAGTAAGGAAATTGAATCAATTAAAAATATCCCAACAAACAATAGTCTAGGACAAGATGGCTTTAATAGTAAATTCTACAAAAAATTCAAATAATTAGTTCTATTATTCTCAAATATCTTTGAAAAGTAAAAGAAGAGAGACACATTCAAACTCACTTTATAAGCATTACCCTGACACCAGAAACAAAAGACACTGTAAGGAAAGACAATTATGGCCAGTACCCCTGGATGAACATAGATGAAATAATCTTCAACAAAATATTAGCAAACTGAATTCAACAATACATTAAAAGGATCATACACCATAATTAAGTGGGATTTATTCCAGGAATTCAAGGATGTTTCAACATCTGCAAACCAATAACAGTATATAACACATTAGCAAAATTAAAGATAAAAATTTTAATATCATCTCAATAGATATAAAAAAAGAATTTGACAAAATTCAACATCCATTTATGATAAAAACTCTCAACTAGTGGGTATAGAGGGAATGAAATTCAATACAATAAAAAATATATGACAAACCCACAGCTAACATCATACTCTATGATAAGAAGCTGAGTGTTTTCCCTCTAAGGGCAGGAACAAAGAAGGATGCCCACTCTTGCCACTTTTCTTCAACATAGTACTGGAAGTTCAAGTCAAGAAAAAGATAAAAAGATATTCAAATAGGAAAGGAAGAAATAAAACTATTTGTGGATGTCATGATAGTGTGTATAAATAGAAAACTCCAAAGACTCCAAAAAACTTAGGACTGATAAAAATGAGTTAATTTGCAGGATATAAAAATCAACTTACAAAATCTGTTTCATTTCTTTTTTTTTAAATATATTTTATTGATTATGCTATTATAGTTGTCCCATTTCCCCCCTTCACTCCCCTCCACCCTGTACACCCTCTCCCACCCATATCCCCCCCTTTAGTCATGTCCATGTGTCATACTTATAATTTCTTTAGCTTCTACCTTTCCCGTACTATTCTTACCCTCCCCCTATCTATTTTCAGCCTATATTCTATGCTACTTATTCTCTGTACCTTTTCCCCCTCTCTCCTCCTCCCACTCCCCTATTGCTAACCCTCCATGTGATCTCCATTTCTGTGGTTCTGTTCCTGTTCTAGTTTGCTTAGTTTCTTTTGGGTTTGCTTTAGGTGTGGTTGTTAATAATTGTGAGCTTGCTGTCCTTTTACTATACATGTTTTTTCTTTATCTTCTTTTCTTAGACAAGTCCCTTTAACATTTCATAAAATAAGGGCTTGGTGATGATGAACTCCTTTAACTTGACCTTACCAGAGAAGCACGTTATCTGCCCTTGCATTCTAAATGAGAGCTTTGCTGCATAGAGCAATCTGGGATGTATGTCCTTGTCTTTCATGACTTGGAATATTTCTTTCCAGCCCCTTCTTGCCTGTACGGTCTGTTGAGAAATCAGCTGACAGCCTAATGGGAACTCCTTTATAGGTTACTGTCCCCTTATCTCTTGCTGCTTCTAGGATTCTCTCCTTCATTTTTACCTTGGCTAATGTAATTATGATGTGCCTTGGTGTGTTTCTTCTTGGGTCCAACTTCTTTGGGGCCCTCTGAGCTTCCTCGATTTCTTGAAAGTCTATTTCCTTTGCCAGAGTGGGGAAGTTCTCCTTTATTATTTGTTCAAATACGTGCTCAATCTGTTGTTTTTCCCCTTCCCCTTCTGGTACCCCTCTAATTTGGATGTTGGAATGTTTAAAGATGTCCTGGAAGTTCCTAAGCTTCTTCTCGTTTTTTTTTGAATTCTTATTTCTTCATTCTTTCCTGCTTGATTGTTTCTTTCTTCCTTCTGGTCCACTCTATTGTTTTGAGTCCCAGTCTCCTTCTCTTCACTTTTGGTCCTCCGTGCATCTCCCTTCATCTCTTTTATGGTAACCTGCATTTTTTCATCTAATTTGCACCCAAAATCAACCAATTCTGTGAGCTTCCTGATCACCAGTGTTTTGAACTGTGCATCTGATAGACTGGCTATTTCTTAGTCGCTCAAAAGGATGAGTCCTGAGGGACTGATCTGTTCTTCTGTTGGACATATGTCTCTCTCTCTCTCTCTCCTTTTTTTAATTTTTAAAATTTATTTTCCGGGTCTAGTCACTCTTGTTACGGTGATGGACAGAGCCTTAGGTGTTCCCCTGAGCTGGGCACCCCAGTTGCTAGATTGTGACATTGTATGTGGGGGTGGGGGTGGGGGCAGGGGTGCGCACAGGGGTGGGAGGGAACAATGGCGGTAGCTCCGTTCTCCTGGGATCTCAGTCCCTTCTCTGGCATCCTGGGTTGTGTGCTCTGCCCTGGTCCACAATGCCGCCTCACTGGGTCCGCAGGCGCCACTTGCGTACTCAGGGTCCACTGCTGCAGTCTTGCACATCCCAGAAGGCTTACGTGCTCCCAGTTGCCTTATGCTCCCAGTTCTTCCCCATCACCGCGTGCCTTGACCCGTGCCCGCTCTTCCTTTCAGCCCCTCCTACCACTCTGGATGAACGGGTCTACTTCAACTTCTTGGCTGTCCGACTTCCATTCAGATAAATTCTCTATCAGTTCTGGGTGTTATTCTAGCTCTAAATTGTTGTTGTTCTAATCTTGGTTGTGCGTGGAGGTATGGTGCGTCCAGCTATGCCTCCATCTTGCTGGGAGTCTCAAAATCTGTTTTATTTCTATACACTAAAACAAACTATCATTTTTTTTTAAAATCACATTTACAACTGCATCAACAAGAATAAAATACATAGGAATAAATTTAACCAAGGAGGTGACAGACCTGTACACTAAAATCTATAAGGTATTGATGAAAAAAACTGCCAAAGACACAAATAAATGGAAAGATAATCTATGTTCATGGATTGGAAGAATTGTATTACTAAAAGGTTTATACTATTCAAAACAACCTACATATTCAATCCAATCTCTAGCAAAATTCCAATGGCAATTTTTACAAAAAATTACAAAAAAAAATAGAATAATCCTAAAGTGTCTATGGAACCAAAAACCTTGTACAGTCAAAGCAATCTTGAGAAGGAAAAAAAAAAGCTGAAAGTGCTGTGTGCCCTGATTTCCAACTACATTACAAAACTATAGTAATCAAAACAGCATGGCATCAGAATAAAACCAGACATATACATTTATGTAACAATGCTGAGCACAGGAATTAACTCACACATATATGGTCAATTAACTCATGACAAAGGAGCCAACTATATATGATGGGAAAATGACAGTTGCTTCAATAAATGGTGTTGGGAAACCTGGATAGACACATGCAAAAGAATGAAACTGGATCACTGTCTTACCCTATACATAAAAATTAACTCAAAATGGATTGGAGACTTGAATGTAAGAACTGAAACTATCAAACTGCTAGATTAAAACATAAGCAGTTAGCTCCTTGTCATTGGTCTTAAGGATAATAATTTGGATATGGTACCAAAAGCAGAGGGAACAAAACCAAAAGTAAACAAGTGGACTACATTAAACTAAAAAGGTTCAGTACAGCGAAGGATACCATCAACAAAATGAAAAGACAGCCTAGTCAATGGGAGAAAACATTTTCAAATCATATCTAATAAGGAGTTAATATCCAAAATACATAAAGAACTCATAGAACTCAATAGCAAAAACAAAACAAAAAAGAACTCAATTAAATAATGGACATAGATCTGAACAAACTTTTTCAAAAAAACAGGCATATGTTGGAAAACAGACACACAAAAATTTCTTCAACATCACTAATCATCAGAGAAATGCAAATCAAAACCACCATGAGATATTATTTCGCACTTGTTAGAATGGCAATTATCAAAAACACAATATATATCAAATGTTGGCAAGGACTTGGAGAAAATGAAACCCTTGTACCCTATTCATGGGAATAGCCATTATGGAAAACTGCATGGAGTTTCCTCATAAAATTTAAGAAATAGAACTATCATATGATCCAGCAATTCTATTTCTGGATATTTAGCTGAAGGAAATGAGAACACTAATTCAAGAAGACATATGCACCCTCATGTTTATTGCAGCATTATTTAAAACAGTTGAGATACATACACTGCACACAATGGAATACTATTCAGCCATAGAAGGAATGGGATTTTGCCATTTGCATCAGCATGGATGGACCTTGGGTACATTATGCTACATTAAATCCATCAGAAAGAGAGAGACAAATATCACATGATCTCACGTATCTGTGGAATCTTAAAATAACAGGTGGGGGAGGGGCAAAACAGTTGAGGGGCTCAAACAGTACATACTTCCAATTATAAAATAAAAAAGTCATGGTATGTAATGAACTGCACGATGAATATAGTTAATAACACGGAACTGAACATATGAAAGTTGTTAAGGCACTAGATTTTAAAAGTCTTTATCGACAAGAAAAAAATTTTAACTATGTAAGATAACAGATGTTAACTATATATTGTGGTGATCATTTTGCAATATATACAAATAATTAATCATTATATTTTATACCTGAAATTAACATAATGTTATATCTCAATTGTACATCAATGAAAATGAACAAGTATTTTTGAGTACCTGTTGTATAATTAGCATTGTGTTTGCTCACAAGTAACAAGAATACAGAGTTACACTGTTACAGTTATTGTCCTAATGCTCTGTGTAATAAGGTGCCTGACTCCATTTTGATGTGTGACCACTGATAGTCCTTAAGTCCCCCTGCCCTGCCTTACTATTCTGTGCCACATCTGGGCAAGCTGTTAAGAAAGCCCAGGTGCTCTCTCTAGTGGTGCTGGGGAGGTAGTTCAAACCATGCCATCACCATCAGGGATATTCAAACTGAGCAGGAACCCTTACCTTGACTGCATCCCTGAGCCACAATTATACCCAGGGCCATTTACCCCTTCCTTCTCACAAGCCATTCTCAGATCTGCTCAGATGTCTTCCCCAGTCTTCTCAGAAAGATTCCACATGTAACAAACATCCTCATATCCTTTTGGTGTGTGAAGTCTCATTAGTCTCAGCATTTGAACTAATCTGGGTGGAGGTTCATTTTATCTATGTAAGTGATCACAACACCCTAAATGCTACCTTTCTGCTTCACCATAATGAAAGCACATTCTCTTTCATCTTTACACTCATTTCCTCATTGTTCCTAAATAGCTTCTTAGCTGTAGTCCTTTCATTCACATTCAAGGACAAATCAAGGGGCAAGAGCTATCTTGCTGCTTCTGTCTCCTTTTAGAAGGAAAATTGTGGTTTTCCCACTGCCATTTGCCAGAATTGTGTCACATCACTATACTTGGTTGTTAAAGAGTCAGGGAATTCATTTTATTTCAGCATATTGCCATCCCAAAGGTATAATTCTATATATGGAAGTAGGGGAGACTGGATTCCGGATAAGCCACTATCAACATCAGGCCAAATAGGGGTCAGGTTGTACTATGTACTAAGGATATAACAATGAGTAAAATCACCAATGCTTCTTTATATAACTATCTGATGGGGGACTCAGAAATTATCAAGTGATGATTACATGTGTAATAAGTGCTATGAAGGAGAAGCTTATCTTTGTCTAATAGTGTGTGGAATAGAGTAGGACCTAACTATTTGTGTCCATACACAGGACATGGTTCAGGAGATGAGATCTGAAAGAAGAACAAAGGTGATAAATAGTAGAAGAGGAGGGAAAAGACCATTTCATGTGAAGAAAATACCATGTATAGAGACCCATTGGGAGTTTGGGGTATGATGCATGTAGGAAACTCATAAAAAGGTAGTGTGGCTCAAGCATGAAGAAAAAAATGAGGGGATATGGATGTTTGAACACAAGTTGATTAATAAAGAGCTTATGAATTATAATATGAATTCAAACTGGCAGATTCTAAGAAGTTATAGTTTTAGAACCTCAAGCCTCTTCTACAACCACGTGGTCAGTCTTGAGATACAGAATTCCCTCTCCCCATCAATGTATTTGTTCAATAAAAGGAGGTAGAAATAAAACATGACTGAATTACTTAATGGGAATTAATTTTACCACATCATGAGATGTCATTATTCAATAAATGTTTGTTAAATAACATCCAATTCCTGAAGACTAAACACCTATAAGAAGAGAAAGATTAATCTTTTCTCCAATTGACTGGCTGTTAAAGAGTATTTAGAATGAGAATCATAGCTTTTTAAAAACTTTTAAAATTTGAGGTTCTGGTAATGGGGAATGGAAATGAATGGTCAACTTCCTCCCCATTTTTGGCCATAAACTTGACCTCCTATGGTTGGCTGAGGGGCTGTAGTAACTATAGCAAGGGAAAACTGTCTCTTTGGATCTGGCTACACAGATGTGAGTAGGTGGGTAAAAACTGTGAAATATGTTCTGGAAAATAAATAGGATATAGTAACAAACTAGGGATGTTAATTATTTACTATTTAGCCTTCATTACACATGACTTTATGTTGTCTGCTTTACACTGGGTAACAAACTGATTATGCATAGAGAAGAGTAAGGGGGAAAACCATTCTGTAGATTTTACTTGACTGTGCAAAATGTTTAGTAGGCTTAGAATTTGCTATTCAGGGGTCAAACTAAGTATACTTTCTGAATGGTTGGAATGGTGGCGTCATTTTCAAAAGAAAGTAAATTCCTGTACTGAGAACTTATATAAGGCCTGATCTACAGAGCCTTTTCTAGACACATCATTTAGGGAGAGCATCTATGTCTTCAAATTTGTTTGTGAGCCTAAAATCACCTAAACTATAGCCCACAAACTGCTGATGTGCAATTCTTTATTGATTTTGTGGGGTTTTTTTTCAATATATAGGACTTTTTCAGGAATATGGGCCTTGCCTGGGACAATAACCTATATGAGGGGTTTACAAATCTACAGTTCTTTGTAGAATCATGTCAATGTGAACCAATGGCAAGTACTTAGAATGGAATAAATATGAGTTTTATTGACTCAAGGTGCTTTGCTCTAGCTGTCAGACACAAACCAGACTCCTTAGCTATTCTTCACCCTGAATTCATAAAGAATAGCATTCCCAAAGGAAAATTTTAATTGGAAGCATATTTTACCTCTATAATGCAAACTCAGGGTCACAACAGGTAACCTGGAAGATTGTTCTACCATATGTTGTCCCCAGAAAATATATTCCTCAAATATCATGATACACAAGGGGCGAAGATTACATAAGTCTTGAGATAAACTTCCTATCAAGTCAGTTTACCGTAACTGAATGGTTGGGTTTCAAATGAAGGCAGCATGCAATTTAGATTCTGGTATATACAAAAAAATGGATATTATGTTATCCACCTGTTTGAGTGCCTGTTATTGTTATGCTAAGTTTTACCGTGTGCTTCAAGATATTTAAGGATGAACATAATATATGTTCATATATTCTGGAAATCAGAGAATATAAGGCTTTTTATTACAGTAAAGCATGTAGTACTATATATTTTAATAGGCTTTAAGTCTATTAGTAACATGATTTCAGTCCTCATAAGAAATGGTTGAAATATTAGCAAAAGCTCTTTTCTACATTAATAGTTATTTATAAGTATATTTAAAATATTATTGAATGTTGATGTACAATTCATTAAGTATTAAATATAATTTTAAAATTTCATGAGGAAACTTTAAAAAATGAAGACTTTGAAAATTATAATTTTTGTTTTCAATTCTCATAAAAATCTTATAAAAATATTCCCAAGTTCTTGCTATATAATTATCCAGGCATGAATAGTTATCACCAAGATGAATGATAACTATTATTTAGTATAAATTAATTATACCATGTACTAGTCAGTTTGGGCTGCTATAACAGAATATCATAGACTGGATGGCTTATGAAAAACAGAAATTTCTCAGTTCTGGAGGCTGAAAGTGTCAAATTAGAGTGCCGGCATGGTTGAGTTCAGGAGAGACCCTCTCCTGATTTGCAGACCTCTGACTTCTTGTATTACCCTATGTGGGGAAAAGAAAGTTTGAGAGCTCTCTGGGATCTCTCTTACAATGGCATTAATCCCATCCATGAGGGCTTCACCCTCAAGACATCGTTTACTTACCAATGTCCCCACCTCACCTCCAATACCATCATATATGGGGCTAGGATATCAGCACATGACTTTTGGGGAAATTAGTACCATTCAGTCTGTAATGGAATATTAAAGCTGAAGTAATAATTTCCTACTGCTTTTCTATGAAATTCAGGGTACCAAGTAAAGAAAGTGAAAATAGGATATGCCACCAGAATGCTTACTGCTGCCATGATTGACATTAATTTACAAAGGTGTTTGTGTAATTATATATTTGAGCCATTTCCACCTGACCTCCTGCTTCATGAGGACAGGATATTTGTCGACCTCCAGGGCCATCAAAAGAATTGGACATAATAGTGATTTAATAGTTATTGAATTAATGATCTTGCCCTCATTAAAAAACTACACTGGAGAATAACAATGGGAAAGTAAGAGCAATTTTCTATGCCAAAATATATAGCATCCAGAACACTCTATATATTTAAGTATTTTATTGATTATGATATTACAGTTGTCCCATTTTTTTCCTCCCCTTTATCCCCCTCTGCTCTGCACCTCTCCTCCCACCAGCAGTCACCTCCACTTAGTTCATGTCCATGGGTCATACATATAAGTTCCTTGGCTTCTCCATTTCTTATACTATTCTTAACCTACCCGTCTATTTTTACCTACCACTTGTGCTTCTTATTCTCTGTACTTTTTCCCCCTCTCTCCCTGTTCCCCTTCCCCACTGATAACCTTCCATGTGATCTCCATTTCTATGGTTCTAGTTGTTTGCTTGGTTTGTTTTCATTTTTATTTTTTATTTTTGGTTCAGTTGTTGATAGTTGTGAGTTTGTTGTCATAGTTCATGTTTGTTTTTATAGTTCATATTTTTGATCATCTTCTTTTTGTTAGATAAGTCCCTTTAACATTTCCTATAATAAGAGCTTAGTGATGATGAACTCCTTTATCTTATCTGGGATGCATTTTATCTGTTCTTCCATTCTATATGATAGCTTTGCTGGATAGAGTCATCTTGGATGTAGGTCCTTGCCTTTCATGATTCTGAATACTTCTTTCCAGCCCCTTCTTGCCTACAAGACTTCTTTTGAGAAATCAGCTGAGTCTCATGGGAACTCCTTTGTAGGTAACTGTCTCCTTTTCTCTTGCTGCTTTTAAGATTCTCTTCTTACTTTTAATCTTGGGCAATGTAATTATAATGTGCCTTGGTATATGCTTCTTTGGATCCCACTTTATGGGACTCTCTGACCTTCCTGGACTTCCTGGAAGTCTATTTTCTTTGCCAGATTGGGGATGTTCTCCTTCATTATTTGTTCAAATAACTTTTCAATTTCTTGCTCTTCCTCTTCTCCTTTTGGCAGCCCTATGATTTAGATGTTGGAATATTTAATGTCCTAGAAGTTCTTTAGCCTCTCTTGATTTTTTTGATTTCTTATTTCTTCATCCTGTTCTGATTGGAGGTTTATTTCTTCTTTCTGCTACAAAGCATTGAGTCAGTTTCCTTTGCTTCACTGTTGGTTCCCTGTATATTTTTCTTTATTTCACTTTGCATAGCTTCACTTCTTCCCGTATTTTGTAACCATACTCAACCATTTCTGTGAGCATCCCGATTACCAGTGTTTTGAACTCTATATCTGATAGGTTGGCTATCTTTTCCTCACTTAGTTTTATTTTTGGAGCTTTTATCTGTTCTTTCATTTGGGCCATATTTTTGTCTCAGTGTGCTTGTTAAGTAGTAAGGGGCAGAGCCTTAGGTATTCACCAGGGCAGGCAACCCAAGTCTCTGTGTTGTGACACTGCATGTGGGGGAGGGGTTAGAGAGGGAACAATGCCACCTGCTTGGCTCTCAGCCAGCTTTCAGTCACTTCCCCCGCTACCCACAAGCAAACTGGGCCCTTTTGGTGCTGATTACCTGGTGGGTGTGTTTGTGTATGTTCTAGGACCCTGTGGGTCTCTCCAATGAACTCTCCTGTGAGGCTGGGAGTTTCTCCCACTGCCACAATACCCACAGGTTTTTATAGCTAGAGGTTTTGAGGCTTTTTCTCCCCACACTGGAACCCTGGGTTGTGTGGTCTGTCTTTCTCCTGAGTTGTTCCTCTCAGTTTATCCTCATGCAAATGTGAGACTGACCACTCCATCAGCCACCACCTCTCCCACTCAGTCCTCCAGCCACTGCCTTGCTTCAAGTCCTCTCCATCCAGGCTCCCCATCTCCACCCCTCCTATTGGTCCAGATGAATGTTTCTTCTTTAACTCCATGATTGTCAGACTTCCATACAGTTCAATGTTCTGGCAGTTGTGGTTATTATTTGTTTTTAAATTTGTTGTTGTCCTTCTTTCGGTTATATGAGGAGGCAAAGTGTGTCTACTTATGCCTCCATCTTGGCCATAAGTCATATCCAGAACACTCTACAGCTGCTTTTCCAACAACCAAGAATGGCTACAAGGTGCAAAAAGCACTGTGGTCAGTGATTCCTTATAGGAGGCCCATGTCAATGACCACAGTTTCTGTACTCCTATATACAAGGATGGCAACTTAAAAAATACAAAGGCATTTAACAGATTTGGCTTCTTCCTTTGGCTCTTCTCTCATTTATATATATGTACATATAATGTACATATGCATATACACACATATATACATATACCAACATATATGTGTGTATATGTAACTTCATTATATAATCTTTATATTTCAGAAATTTAGTTTGACCTCTTTCAGCTAGCTATCCCAGTTGACCCCTCATTTTATTGGTTTTTTGATACCTGCCCCCAGCTTCAGGCTAATTAGCTACTATTGAGAGAAGATCAATTGACTGTTTGCAGCTATGTTAGCTCATTGAAAGTTGGTTCCTTAAAGTTAGAGGAAAACTCAACTGGAGTGGTAATGTGGATCTTTCCATTTCTAATTGGCTTCTTTTATTTAAATAGCCATCCTCTCTCCTTACCCTATGCAGTACAGTAGACAGGATTAAAGACTAGATTGAAGGCAGAAAAATTCCGTTCTACTCCCAAGTCAGTCCCTTATCAACTGTGCAACCTAGTACAAATTTCTTAATCTCTCTAAATTCATTATTGTTAAGCTATGAGATAAAAAAAAACCTAGCACATACCCAATATGACTCTGATGAACATTAAATATATGCCTTAGAGGAATGCTGTGCTCAGAGTAATTACTTAAATAAATGCTATTTTGACAGACCATATTGTTATCCTCAAATATGTCCTGGGCTTCTCTGGAGGAAAAGCATACCTCCCCACCTCACTGATTCAGGCAGCCATGTGATTTGTTTTGGCCATTGAAATATAAGCAGAAATGACTTGTGTTACTCCTAAATGATTAAGTTTTAAGACCCAGCATGTACTTTGTAATAACCTCTAATTTCCCTCTGGTAACATTCCTGAGAAAAGCTTTTTCGTCTGCCTGGGCATTGCAGTGAAGGCAACAGAGCAGCCAGAGCTTACTATAATGAACTTGTAGGCTGAGCAAGAAAAAATCTTTGGTTATTATCATCCAAAGACATTTTGCAATTGCTTTTTCCAAGAGAATAACTCAGACTATCCTGTATGATACAATACTAGCAGTATTACAAATAAGGTAGATAATGAAGGTTAAATAGAAATAGATATTGGAAAATATAAATACTATAAAAGTATGGAATAAAGGATACTTTCTACAGGTTAGATGCAAATAAAACTGAGCTTTCTAGCAGCCACATCATGAAGGTGAACATATTTAGGTACTAGATTCAGTGTCCATTATATAAAAATAAATCAGTTACCACAGGGAATAAAACTACTTCTAGTTCAGAAAGCTTAGAGAGCTGTGCCTCATGGTCTCTTAACAAAAGGGATTGCATTTGACCAGCACCTGGAATCAGATGTGGGGAAACTGTTTTATTTGGGATCTTCTCTGATTGATCTGTTGCAGTGATAATTCTAATGACTTGTAAAACAGCAGTGAAACAGCTACAACCAGCAACAAAAGCATTGTCTTAGGTGGTTTTATATCTGGGGTACTTCCTGCTGATTAGGCACTCTCTTGTCTCCTAATTGCAGTTGAGGTCAGATAATACAGGAAAGGAAAAACAGGGCATCAGGGCCCCTGTGTGATAGAAAGCACCTTGTTCTTTGCTCCCCTCTTCTCACTCATTTCTTTTCTTCTTACTTACCTTATCCTTATTTCCTGTTTCCTGTGTTAACTCTAAGCTTTTAGTTGAAGCATTATATGTATGTAATAGGAACATAGTGGAAAGACTTAAGCCATCAAAATTTTGTTTTATTTTGTTTTTCTTGAATCATGATACTCCACAGCTCCAAAACCAGTGAAGCAACAGTATTCATTACTCCTGAGAAAGACTAGGTACAGTCTTAGAACAAAGA
Organism: Phyllostomus discolor; assembly: GCF_004126475.2. Lineage (NCBI taxonomy): Eukaryota > Metazoa > Chordata > Mammalia > Chiroptera > Phyllostomidae > Phyllostomus > Phyllostomus discolor. The sequence goes on along the minus strand of NC_040906.2, from coordinate 126,456,256 downwards.
AGTCATTGTTGAATTTAAACTTAAAATTTAGCATTTTTAAGCACATAAAGAAACAACAGTATTGAAAGCCAAGCTTTGTGTAAAGACAGCAGTGTTTTCTAAATTTTAAAAATGACTTCTGTGTTGTGACCATTCAAGGCCTGAAAGGTTCCCGAGATTTGGGCAGATGGAAGAAGAGCCACAGAGCCGTAGGGTTGCTTGACACGCCTTTATTCCAGGGTGGGCGAGCTACGCATGTTGCAAGCCCAGTGTCCACGCATGTCACCTGTCCCCTTTCTCCCTCTCAGCAGGAAATCCCAACTTTCTAATATACTAAATGCAGACAAAGTTGTCAGAGAGCCAGCAGACCTTATGCAACAGAGCTTCATACTATGCATGCGAGCCTACTGTGTGTTATGGGAACTGTTTATCAGACCCAGTCTCAAGGTGATGAGAACACTACTTATCCAGCCCATTCTCAAGGTGATGGGAACCTTAATTCCTTTAATTGCCCAGACACTGGGTGAGGAAGCCAGACTACCTCCATTTACCCTACAACTTCCTTGTACTCATCATGATCCAACTCTGGTAGATTTGAGTTGTAAAGCTGCACTAAAAGTTACAGCATAAAAAATATGGAAGAGATGCTACAAAAGTCCACATTGGTTCCAGCCTTGGGTAGATGGAGGGAAGAGAAAGGCAGAGGCAACAAGTTCAACTTTGGTATTCTGTCCCAACACCTTCCCAGTCAATACAGCCCCTTTTCCTAATCACTATCTTATTCCATCCATTGTAGATCTCACTCTTTATTTGGGACAAGGACAAAGATGAGGAATAACACTCACACCCATAAGAGTTTGCAGAAAATCCCAGTGTAAGAGGCTTCACTTCTCAGCATAACTGGTGCATTGATTATATTGCCAAATCATCATGACAATATGTAGCTCTAGCTGGAAGGAAGCCATGACTGAAGAAGGGATTTGAAATTAGCTTCAACAAAATACTGCATAATATAGCAATGCAGAGAGAGTAGCTGACTATTTAGCTCCGCAGACACATGTATGGGGGCTGAGGCCTTCTCTAAAGAGTAAGAAAAGGCCCAGCCTTAGAATTAAAATAGCCATCACATATGGAAGCCTCAAAACTAGAAACCATGACAAGGAACCATGGTGCCCAAAGTATCAGGGTGGACCAAGCACAGTTCAGCACTCTGCTACAATATGATCAGAGACCAGAAAGGACAGTCACTCCACAGCAGAGATCAGCAAAGATACAGAGGGCTGCATGTATCCCAACACATGTTCCACATTCACAAATATACCCTCTTGGGGAGGGAGAAAAGGAAAATAAATGAGTAATCCTCCAACTGGAAATTCAAAGTGAAAACAATGAATTGATTTTCCTAAAAGACTCAGTTCATCTGAATAAATATTTGGGTTACCTTTCTTGGCAATTTGAATACTATATGTTTCTCAACATCACTGGGGAAAGAGAGGCTTTGGAAGTCAGAGCATGAATAAACAAACAGACATATAATCATTATTTTTTGCGTACATGCTATAATATACTGTAAGGAAATACAATAGTATAACATTCTCATCCTTGACTTTTTTCATCCTTTACTGTTTCAGTTGCTTTGATCTTCACCAATTTTCTGAAACATTTACAAGAATACATAAATTACATTCTAGTAGTTCTCTCTTTTTTCTTCCTGAATAGCTCAAAAACTCAAATACATATTTTAGGATATGAAAATGGAAAGAAGATTAATTTTACCAACTTTATTGAGACATAACCGACATGTGACATTGTGCAAGTTTAAGATGTGCAACGCGATGATTTGATGCACTCATGCACTGAGCACCAATTGCACCAGCAGGGTCAGTTCACAGCTCCATCCCCTCTGTCTCTTGGCAGTATCTCACACCATGGAACATACCCTCTTCCATGTTGAAAACCCCTCTCATCTTGGCATGTCCCTGTACCTTTCCTTACTTACTAGTTACCCTTCACAGTAACCTTGCTTTCTTATCTTCCTCTTCTAGACCACTGAGCATTGGAAGGGTCAATGGCATTTTTCTGTTTTTTGTTGCATTTCTTTGCTAAGTAATTTTTTTTCCATTTTCATGATTTTAAATAACATTCATACACTAACAATTCAAACTAGACTTTATTATTTGGGACTCTCCCTTCATACAACAATTGTGGATTAAATACCTTTGTTTGAACATTTATAGCTACCTCAGAATTGGGCCAAGAAAACCACAGACATAGATTTTTCCTTTGCTCCCAATCACCAAGTACATTCTTGGTTTACTTTAGGGGAAAAAACATCCTGTGTATCTACACTGACTTCTGGATTTTCCTGATGTCCCATATCTGTCATATCAATAAGTCTGGTTGTTTTATCTCCAGTATTTACATCCCAAATCAGATTATGTATTTTATCCCCACTAAAACAACCCTCATCTCATGTACAGTCCTCTACCCCCTCCCCCAATAGTCAGGCACTTAATTGGCTTCCCTTCCTCAGTTTTGTCCAATTTCAATCTTTTTCTCCAAACAGCACCCAGGTTCTCCTAGACCTTAAGCTATGTCATTCTTCTCTTTGATACCATCTGAAGGATTCCCATTGCAATCGGAAGAAATGCAACTTCTTACACTGTTTCCTCCTGCTTAATTCTCTGACCTCATCTTCTACCACTTTTAATCTTTCCCTTCACTCCCACTCCTGAACAGTTATTTGAACATAAAAATTTCAATCTCATTTTGGGGACTTGGCACATGTTCTTTTTCTTCTTTCTGCTTAGAATGGTTTCCTACCACATGCCTTCTTTCATGTCAACTTTTAGTTCTTGAGTCAAATACATTAAGTCCTTACTTAATGTCTTGTATGATTCTTGGAAACTGTGACATTAAGAAAAGTGACATCAACAAAACTGTTTTTAACATAGGCTGATTGATATAATCAGAAGTTAAGTTCTTACAGTTTGTTTCTAGTCACAACAATTATCATTAGACTTCCAAATAAAGACCCTAAACACTTCTAGTATTAAACATTGAAATAAATGTGAGCCATACATACATTTTAGAATGGGAAAGATCATTCTTTTCCACCCTGCTATTTCAGTTCAGGTTCACAAGTGGCCAATGCTTGTCCCAGCAGCTCAGGGCACAAGGGTAGATATACTCTGGACAGGTCACTGTTCCATGGCTGGATCTCTCACACACACCCAACACTCACTCAGGCTGTGACAATTTAGATACATCAATTCATGTCACAAGCACATCTTTGAGACAGGAGAGGGAACTGCAGGTCCAGAGAAAACCCATGCAGAATGGCAAAGACATGCAAATTCCACAGTGTCCCACCTCCACCCCACGAGGAATCGATTTTTTCTCTTTAACATTATAGTAAAACAACATTGAACTAAAAACAATGTTATTTGAGAACCTGCTCTAGTACCACTCCCTGAGAAAATTTCTGTGACCTTCTATTAATAAACAAATGTGTTCACTGATGAACTAGGAGAAGGCATTAGTATAAGTAGAAATAAATTTGCCTTTGATGTCTTACTGTCTTCAGGCTGACACCCTACGAGAGGGGGACTGTACCTATTTTACTTTATAAAATAAGGAATTTCCCTGAAATGCATTTGTGAGAGAGAATAAGGTGTGGAGTGACTGAAGGGGTTCATCTGAGTGTTTTCCTAAACAGCGCCTCTTTGCCACTTTCATGGGATTCTTTTTTTTCCATTTTTGAGCTGATTTCTATCTTGTCCTTCATGAAACCAGAAAAAAATTTAAACTGAAAAAAAGATGGGCAAAGGGAAGCAAGAGAAGATAAAGATTAATATCTGTGATGAAAGACCCTTACAACATTTGTAAGACAATCAGATGAACATGTAATAAGATATATGTTAATACCTAGCTGTGTGTTGGAAATAAAAACTAATGCAATGGGTAGAATACCCCATATGGTTTGCACAGAGTATAATTTTGTACATTTCAAGACAGCCACCAGTAAAGCTCAGGACTGCTGGTTCTACTCCCTCCTGTCATCATTTACTGCCCACCTCCCTTCCATCATGTTTCAATACAAATGTGGAAGTGCCAAATACAATTGTGTTCCAATTAACCATTTCACTCTGTCAGACCTCTTAAAATGTATCTCTAAGCTCCTCCGCTACTATTGAGATACTAGGCGCATTAACAGATATTGCTTCCCTTTACATATTATTAAAGTCTAATATGTTAGCCCAATTTCTCAGTATTTCAGAATAGTTTTAATTAAATAATTCAAAGAAAATAGGGCATCTCTAAAGCTTGCTCCTCACAGACGTCTACTACTTCTGCATCCCTTCTTTATGGGCATCGTATTTCCCATGTTTTCTTTCATGTATTGTATCTCCCTTTCAGTTCCTAAACATATGTCTCTGCCCTCGATCCTGCACTTATTTGGCATCAGGGTCTTCTACACCCAGTTTGATCTGGTTTCTTTGTTCAAGGCCTATCCATCATTTATTGATAATGAAGATAATTTAGACTTTTGTAGCAGAAACTGTTGCCTACTTTACCTAAGAACCCTCTTCTGCTTTTCCATGCCAATAGAAATCTGATTTTCTTTGGGAATCCACTCTTCTCCTACATGATTCAGGATCAATTCTTAATACTAAGTCATATTCTTTTAGAAGAGAAGCCTTTCAGGCTCATGAAATACCTGCCTTCACTCCATTTAAGGCATCTATACATTGAAAACAAAACAGTAACATTTTTGTTAAAAAACATTAAATTGTGAATCAAAAACTGCTTAATTGCTACTATATACATATGTCCAAAGCAAACTTTGGGCTTACAAATGAAGATTTTGCTTGAAAGATAGCTGTTTAATATTTACAGTTGTATTTTTACCTAGGCATGAAACAGAAAACTATTTTAGTTATGTCCCAATTGTCTCTGGTATAGATTTTAATTATATAGTAATATCAAATAATCCACCCCACTTAAAATGTGTGTGTGTATATATTATTTCATAGACAGATTAACATAATTATATATGCCAGATAGAAAAGTTCCATTATTTTATGAAGCTTTATGACTTTATTAAATGATAATCTTGTCTACCAAAAATTTTAAACTGCTGCATTTTTTAAACTTTCTATATGTGGTTCACACTATTGCAGATGTCATTTTCCCCTTTGCCCTGCTCTGCTGTGGCCTCACCCCTGTTCCCTCAGGCCGTCACCACACTGTCGTCCCCACGTGCGTGGGTCATGCATGTATGTTCTTAGGCAAATCCCCTCACCTTCTTTTATCCAGTCTTCCCCCTAAGTCCCTCCCCTCTGACAGCTGTAGACTGCTGCCTTTTACAGGCATGTGTTCCTTTTCTTCATAGAACCAAGATAACAGACACACCTGCGTTATGAGGTCCTAATTAAGAATATGTTTAGTGCAACTGGCTTTTCTGAGGAGAGGGTTTTAGAAACATTCCTTGACCATTCTAGGTTTGGAAGCACAATGACCAGTGTGACCTGAATAGACACTGAAGTCTCAAAGAGGCACTTGGGGAACAACCTGAGAAACTCAAGGGCAGTAAATCACTGCAGCCATGGGGGCATTCCTCTCAGAGTTCTACAAAGAAGCAGAGTGTGAAACAGCAGACCAGGCAGACAGGGACATGTAAAAACTCTAGTGCACCGAGGATACGTGCTAACCTCACACTGTCTTAGAAGCAGTGATGCCATCATTTTGACCATCAGTCCCTTCAATTTTATTCTTTGGTTGCAGAGCTCACAATTTTGATTGTTCTCACAAAACAAAAAGAAGAAATATTTTACTTACTCTTTAAGTTCTTTGTACTCATTTCACCATATGTGGCAATGAAAGAGATGCACATTTCAGAACTCTCCAAGGAATTGGAAAGTAGGAAGAGATATAAGACCCAGCTTTGGAGTGACCACAAATGCCATTTTCTTTCTGCCTTAAAGCTGTCCTCAGGAGACCTTTTTATTCACTTCAATAAGTTCCAGGTGGTACCACTCTACTGATTCCTAGTGCCCAGGAACACCTGTGGGAGTTTATGGAAAGAATTTTGGGAAAAGAAGCTGCAGGTAAATAGGCAGAAGCAGCTAATGACATAAAAGCTTATTACTGGAATAGACAGGTTACTTTGGAAGGAATCTGATCAATGGTTGAATTCTGAGGATGATCTGGCCACCCTTCATCCTGTGGTTTTTCCCCCAAAATCACAGATGACCCCCTGGTGGTAAACTTACTTTCTCATCTGGGGAGAAAGAGATGGAAGGAAGATATCAGAAACTCTAAGTGCAGTGGCTGTCACTCAGATCTCCCTTAGCAGCGTCACAACCGTGTCTTCCAGTGAACTAATAGGTAACTCCACGTGAATATCCCACTGCTGTTAGCCCAAACCTGAAACAATTACCAGTATACTCAAATTAAGATGAACTCTGAGTTATCCACAGTGGATAACTCTAAGAATGTTTGACTGAGGGAGTCTTTATACAGGTGTGGGCGGTTGTAGGAAAACTCTAAGGGGTCATCCAGTAACTCAGGAACTCAAGGCTGTAACAGCTGAGCCCTTAGAACTTCTAGTCCTGCAGAAAAAAAGAAAGGAAATGTTTAATGGAATCCAGAAGGGGAGTTTCACTGGAAAAGGCCACTGACAGAAACAGTGACAGTTTGTCAAGGAAAATACCCAGCCCAAGGCGGGCCCTCCTGGAGGGACTGAGGGGAATATATTCCCCACCTCCTGTCATTCTCATCATTGACTGAACCCAACTGGAAACGAACTGTATTTCATATAGTTCAGCCTCCTGGAATGTGTAAGAGGTAGATAAAGGTGGGAACAGATCTGAAAATCAGCAGCATGCTGTCTTTTTGCATTCCAAGTGGATCATCCTCCTGTATGAGCCAGTTTTGCGAGTAGCACCATGGTTCACCCCATTGTATAAATCAGAACCCCATTCATCCCTGTTCCTGCCATCATTTTCACAACATCAATTCTCTGCAAATATGTGATCCCAAATCCACATCCCTCTATTTATGAAATAGTTATGTCCATGCCATTTTTCTCATATCACTACTACTTCTCTTCATAAGACTCTGCTCTCACTCCCCTCTACCATTTCTTAGCAGCATCTATTATTTCCAGAAATCACTTTCTTCACTTCTTTGGTTTTTGAATCTCCAAGAGGACTTTGTCCAGCACTGTATCTCCAGTATCTAGCACAGGGGCTGGCACGCACAGTGGCTCAATAAATACAAGGTGAACAAATGAATTAATGAGGGCTTTCAATACTTAGTAGCTAAACATTATGGTGCATTTTTCAGCAGTCTCCTTTGCTGCCTTCAGTCCTTTGCTATCATTTACATGTCTGCCAGCATGCCTTGTCTCATTCATAAGTCTGAGGATGTCACTACCTTGTTTAAAATGATTTTTCAGCACTGTGTAGACTTCCAAATGAAGCAATCCGTTCATTGGACAACCTTTATCGAGCATACCTTCTGTGTGAAAGAATGGAAATTAGAGATGAGCCAACAGATTCAGTCAGAGTGCTTACAGTCTGCTGAGAGAAACAGTAACAAAGGACAAACTGCACTGAGGTGTAGTAATATAAGGTAGGGGTAGGCTGTGAGGAAAGGCTTCCCCAGGGACAGAAGAAGTTTGCAAGCCACAATGGTAGTGTCTCAGCTCCTTAGCCTCATGTTTAAGGACCTTCACTGTCTCAGTCCTGATGAATGTCTTATATTCCATGTCCCCAATTTTTTTTTTTTAATTTGGACTTCCAGCTCTAGAGATGGCTAACTATTTAGAGTTCTCTAAAGGCTTCATGCTGATTCCTGCTTCGGCAGTTCTGCCCAGCATGGCCTCCTTCTTGCTGGCTTAGCAGACACATCTGCTTTTCAGGGAGCCCTTCTCCTTCATCTCTGTCCTCCTCTTCTCTGCTCAGTGCAAACACATTTCTAAAAGCAATTTGACTTCTTTCCACAGTTTTCCAGAGGAGTGTTCATGGGTTCCCAGGCATTAGCAAGCCTAAATTAAATAGCAGCTTTGGACATGGAAGCACCCACATTCCCTTCTCATTAACTTAGAGAGTTAACAGCCCCTGGAATATGGAGAACTCCTTGAGGGAGATTGGTGACTCACCAAATTATTCCTCCCTGTTTTAAAAGATAAACAGTGGCTTTTTTTAATTACTCCGAGTAAACCCAGCCAAATGTTATCTTTAAATTTACTGAATGTAACCAATTTGATCCTCAGTGTAGTGAACGGCAACAGATGACACTACACAGAAAATGTTTGACTTTTCATTGTAAATATATTACTAATTATTTGTATTCTTGGGTTATTGAATATTTGTAGCTCAGTGCCACTGTAGATAAAAAGAAAAACCTCATTTATTCTTGGCAATGGGTACAAATATGATTGCAGACAGTTCAAAAGCATATATGTATCAAAAACTTAACAAACATCTTTTCCACAATTTTCTAATCACAATTATACTCTGATGTGAAATCAAGTCAAAAGTAACAATATGGAAACAATATAGAAAGTAACAACTGTTACTTTTTTATTGTAGAAGTTCATAATTAGCATAGAGAAAATTAAGTTCATAAACAAAATACATTACCATTGAAATGCACACTGATTTTTCACCCAATGCAGTTGCTTTACAGCTTTGAGTATGAAATAAAGATAAGTTAAAAATTAAAGTTCAACAGTATTCAAATTTTAAAAATCCAAAGATACCACTTTCAGTTCAAGACTAATTATCTAACCAACTATATTTAGGAGTTTAAAATCAATGCTAATAATTTAGCTAATGATTTGAAAATAGATATACAAATAACAAACACACTATAATTTTTATTTAGCTTTTTCTTTTTGGCAAGTTAATGAAAATTCGCATAATTGAGCAGGAAAAAACCCTGCTAACTATGTCATGTTATGATGCAACTAATTACCATCCTGTGGGTTCAACTTTATCATGAAATAAATCATGCAGAGTGTAACTTAGGTAACACTGTAACACTTTTTGCCTTGAAGGGCAATTTTGTAATTATGTATCAGGGTCCTGAAAAATAATACTGTATATTTATACTTAAACATTTTCTTAAGAAAAAATAAATTGAACACTTGCCATATTATTATACCTTAAATTGTTATAGTTAATGATCCAATATCATTAAATCCATGTCAACATTTTCTTTATTGACGATGAACAGGGTAATTCTGTTGCCTGGCTACGAAGACTCACTTGAAAGGAAATGATCGTTAATGATCCAAGACTCAATGAACCATGAATCCTCCAGGTATTTGGATTGGTGAGGGATCTCTGGTTTGACTTGGTATTCTGGAGGTTCTATATAAAAGTAAAAGAAAAAGTTAACAGTATGCCATTTTAAGGATTTTACAAATGCATGTGTGCTTATATTGTTGGATGGATCCCATGCCTGGATGGGAAACTAATCATCTTCCCGAATGTAAAGACCCAATAGTCGAGTATGCTATGGTCTTTCTAAGAAGTATCCTGAATTGAACTATGATTTCCAAGTAATCATTTTCAAAAAGAAAAAGAGTCCTTTCTTTTCTCAAATATTTTTGTTTTAAAATATTGGTTTCTACAAATTTCTTTGAAGATTTAGGGCTATTTTAATTTAGTATAACATGAACCAAATGCAAAAACTTCAATCTTTGCTACAGAAAGGTGTCCACATGGATTAGACCCAACTACAGGTGAGCGGCAGTTAGCCCTCTCGCACAGAGCAGGCACCATCTACTGCAGATAGATGGGTGGGAGGACACAGCTTTCCATGTTAATGATGCTTTTGCTTTGCTTTATTCTTTCTTTCTATGATGGTTTTTACTTTCATCATTTACTTAACCGTGGGTGTGGATCTTTCAGAATATAGGTAAGGATCAATTTTAAATTGGATGGAAAATGACTTGTAACTAAATGTAATATACTGAACAATATGAATGATTTGTTTAAAATACATGTCAGAGTAAATTCAAGATTTTTGTCTATACCACTCCCATTGTCATCCAGGTTAGGGATGTGCCTGTGTCTGCAGGCAAGAAGAGAGGTAAAATTACAATGATACACAGGGGATTTTAAATGGCCACCACCTTATTTATCTGTGGCACAACAGCACAATAGCAATCTGTCAGAACCCACGGCCCTGTGTGACAGATGTGAATTTTATAGATTATATGTGAGGCTAAAAAATAAAGATTGAGAACCATTAAAGTAAGATTTTTGCAAAAGACCATTTGTGCTTCTCTGAAACAATAGGTCTGTCATGGAATATGTAGGCAGACCCAGTAACTGAGCAGTGCTCTCAAATATTGCAAACCAAATAAAGGGAAGTTGAATAAATTCCAAATGCCATTTCCCCCTTGAAACTGACTCTAATTATATGGCCTTTAAACCTATCTTGGAATCCAAGGAGTATCTTCTCATACAAATACAACTTCCGAGACCACAGAGGAAAGCAGTTTGTTTTAGTACTGGTATTGTTAAGCATCAAGTTAAATGTTTAGAGAAGTTGGATTAAACAAATGGATATGTTTAGCTGGCATTGCTATTAAAAATAAATATTACTGAATATCCATGGGCAGAGCATACACTCTCCATGTGCCTGCCCTTGGCATTGCCATATTCCTGCCACTTCAGTCTTTCCTTTATCTGCCATTGTGTCCAGGACCTGAAGCCTGAGGTTTCTGGGAGCAGCATGTCCACATGTGTTGTGTAGTTGGTTGTGTCTCCCCCTGTGGGTGTCATGAGAAGAGAAATGCCCATTGCCTCTGCTACTCTCTAGGCTGAATCTTACTGACAAATGTATCTTATGTTTGTTTGTATAATATATGTAATGTTTCTTTATGATAAACTATATACAAAGATACATATAGGTATAATGAATTAGGAAATCAACATCACTGATATTTAAATATGAGGTTATTTTTAAAAATTAAAGTAAGCAACTGCACCCCACTTTACATCTATTTGTAAATGATAAATAGGTGGAAGGTTTTTAAACCCTAGACATTTAGAAATCTAGAGATTACTGGTCTTAAATCTCACATGCCTGCTGGAGCATTACTGCATTTGAGCAATGAAGACAGCCAAGAAAAAAATATTTGGAAAGAGTGAATTAATGTCAGGCAGAAGTAGTATCTTTCTAATGGTACCCTGTGAGGCCTCAAATTATACAAGCCTTAATGCTTGCATATTAAAACATGAATGAAATTCATTAGAATGTAATAAATTAAAATGAAGAGTAAATCTTTAGGCAAATATAAACTGTATAAAGTGCACAACAGGTCCATTCTATAAGCTGATGAATCCTGCAAGTGGTTTGCATAGGGAATGAAGCAAAGGTCAACTTGGATTTTGTATGAAAACCAGGGAAAAGATTGATAACAAATTTAATTGGGGGAACAATACATATGTGCTTGTAAAATGCAATGAAAAAAATTCCCCTATGATCACATTTCCCTTACATATGAAGGCAGAGAGTACCGTTTCCATGGACCCAGCCCATATTAAAAGTTGATTTAGTAGGTCTTAACGGAGAAGCATTCATTCTCAGGCCCTCTGTGGTGAAATGTGCTCTAACGGGGCTGACTCAGCTCCAGCCCTTCCCTTCGGCGTTGTATCCAGTTACCTCAGCTTGATCACAACCATGAGAAGGATTCCACAGATGACTGTCACGCACATGACAGCATACATTACTTCTCCTGGAGACAAAAGATTTTTAAAAGTTACTGGATTTCTCTAGAGAATAAATAATAAAAAGAATAGTACAGAAGTTTGATTTTTAACGGACCGTTGAAGGGGGAATGAAATCCACTTAGAGTTATTTCCTCTGTATGTTTACTTTTATGCAATGCAATGCCTTTGACATTGGACAGAGTCGAATAATCTGAAAGAAAATAAGGAAAATGAGATTAAAGCACTTAAAGGTAATGCATAGCTTTTATCCCATGGGTTGTAATTTGCTTTTTAAGGCAGCAACTTATTTCTATGATACTATTTTAATGAAATATAATATATTCGGGTAAACTTTTCTAAAATTTTGACAGCTTTTTCACCTTTTAATCAGATAATTTCCTTATAGAAACTTTTTTCACAGCATGATTAGAGAAAATATTACATTTTATAAAATATTCATGTATAGACAATGAGAAAAAAAGACTTTAGGCTGTTATTGGGATATAGAAAAAGATTCTTCCTCTACAAGGGTGATTATTTTAAAGTGCTTTTAATGATATGTCATTTCCCTAAGATCCACTGTGTTTATGAATTCTTACAAAGGAGGGTCCTTAAACCTATCACTGTTTTCACCCCTCTGCTCAGACATGTCAACATCCAGATTTACTTATTCCCCCCATTCTGTTTCCCTTTTTTAACTCCTTCAGTCTCTGTTGATGCCACCTGGTTTTATCTCACTTAAGGGCTCCTCTCGACCACTCTGTGACCCTGATCTTCATGGCCACATTTGCAAAACAGAGTTTTACTTCACTTCACAAAACACAAGACAAAAAGATGTGATCCTTAAAATTAATCGATAGATGTATTTTATGTGACTTTTACTAATAACTTGGAAGTGAAATCACCTTTAGTTTTGATTCAGTTCAACACAAATATTGCCAAACATACCAATAGTCTCAAAACAAATTTCTCTCATGACAATGATCCAGGGGAATTTGGGGGCTTAAGTAAAATGAGGTAAAGTCTTCACTTGAGGGAGGCTTTGCTGTCCTCTGTTTCAGGTGCTTTATGCATTTTGGGGCTTGGAAGTCCAAGTATGAGAGTCACTTTTTGTAAAAATGAGTGTATCAAGTCAAGGGATAACAGGTCCCATGACAGCCGGGGACGGCAGGCTCTGAAGAGGAGGACGGAAAGCTCTATTCCCAACAGTCCCGTTAGTTTTGTCTCAGCCCAGGCCTGCTGCTGTTCAGAAGCCAGCTCCTTGGAAGACAAGCTTTGATAATCCTGGGTTAAGGATTATCCCTATTGCTCTATTACCAAAGTTTGATGATCCCTGTTACCAAGGTTTGATAATAGGGATAATCATTTGAAAGCATAGGTCAGTCGGTTTCAGATCCATAACCAAAGCCCCCTGCTCCAGTGGTGGGGGAGCATCCAGGAGAAGTATATTATATTATATACTTATAGCCTAATATAAAAGCTAGAAAAGTAACTGGGGGTTTTGTTATTAAAACACCCATTCTCAAGGAGTCTAAACTCAACACAGGTAAGACATTTTTAGTTCAAGATTTTTTAATTCCCAACTCACATATTGGGTTATCATATAATATTTATAGAAGTCTGACCTTAAAACTAAAAAAAAATCAACCTCTTTTGAATATAAAAGTAACAGAGGTAGAGGTTGTGAAAAATTTTCATTACTGTGGTTATCAAATACATTTTGTTATTCACTATAATGTTGAAATGGAGAAGTTCAGCTGTTTCAAATAATACCATTTTTATAATAGTGGTCCTTTTTGAAAGAATTTTATTCAAATTGAGCATACAAATACTCAGTGAAATAAATTATTACAATACAATATTATATTTAAATCAATTTTTAAAATAAAGGACAAATTGTTTTGATTTTTTAAATTCAGTGGCATTTTGCCACATTTTGAACAGATTCATAGTCTAAATGTAAATGTATTTAATGTACATTGATTGTTCAAATGAAGGTATCATTTTCTTTTTGAAATTTTATCTCTAGGTACATTTGGTCTAGTTAGATATCATGATTTACCTTTGCATAAGAAAAAAGTATTATTTTGACAAATTATACTACCCTTTAGCTATATAACTGCCTAAAGTAATTGTTAAACATTCACCTAGCAAAGTTTAGAAAAAATCATTGCATTCACCAAATTTAGCTCACATGGAACTCATTAACAAGGTTATAATAGATCAATGACAGAAATGCTAGCTAATGATCCCAGTGAAAATTTTAATGTGTCTAGCAATCACTCCACAATCTTCAATATTGCACCCTAGGAGGATACCGAATATCAGTTAGTGAGATTAATGTTACAGAGGGTTTCTTGGCTACTGAAGCCCATTGGAGATTCTTCCCCAGCCTTTTATAAACAGTGAGGTTTACAATGTTTTATAACCATGAAATTAAAGTCGGCAGAGTTAATAACCCACCTCAGTCCCACACCATCTGCTATATTTATAGATAAACACTGTCAGTGACTTGTTTATCTTGACTTGTTCCCTAGAGGAATTAAACACTATTATGAACTATATTGTAAAATCCCTGTACATTTGACGGGAAATCAAGATTAATTTCAGCCATACATTAAGAACAAATTTAAATAGTATTCTCTCCAAATGAGCTACAGAGATGTGATTATTTCTGTGCTTTTCTTCCGCAGTCCTTGTGCAGAAGTGGCTGATGGAGACTAAAATTGTACTTTGTGTAATTTATATGAAATGGTAAGTGCAATGTACACAATGTGGTAGAAAGTATATGAAATAATGTTTTAAAAATAAATGTCAGAATTCTTGAAATAGACATTAAACATACCACAAACTGAAAATGTATAAACCTTTCATTAAAATTTTAATTAAAACATAATCTGGAAGATTTTGCTTAGAAGAAATATTTGATAAATATTTTCATAGAATAACTGAAAAAAAGCTGTAGCTGTTTTTAAATTGTTAATATATCATGTGACATTGTTATTGTTGTTCTTTTTCGCTCTTTTCATGGTTAAATGAAAGAGTGACAATGCTGTGGCGATATCTTAGTGAGAATGAAAATCAAGGATCACCTTTTTGCATATCCAAGGGTTGGAGCTATTTACCAGACTTAATATATAAAATTTCCAATTTGCTCAATATTATCTTATCTGAAGGTATACAAACTCCCAAATAGAAAATGAGTTTTGAATTCTTTCATTTAATAATCAGGAGTGAAATTGCATATATCATGGACTCTTCTGATCATTGTTGTCTGAAAGCCTCTGTCTTAAAATGGATCTCAGAAGGATTGGTGTTGGGAAAAAAGAAAAATACATAAACATTCCTTAAGTCTGAAAAAATACATTAGTAATGTGATAGACCAAGGTCTTGACACAGATAATGGGGATATAATATTATTGCCACTAGCACTTAACATTATAAAACTAAACCAACTAACGAAGACACTTGTCCTAAACAATCATAATCTGTACCAATAAGGCATGTTCCTTTATTTAGTTCACAATCTTCAATAAAGATAAACCACATCTTAGGTTTACTTTCTACACTGTGGTGAAACCCATGGTGTTGCTGGTCAGGGGCTACAGAAAGGGGAAACTTGGAGGTATCAGTCAAAGGTGCAAAGTTTCAGTTATGCAAGATGCACAAGTCCTAGACATGTACTGTACGCTGTAGTGTCTGTTGTCAGCAATACTGAATTATACATTTTACATTTTTCTGAGAGGGTAGATCTCATGTTAAGTGTTCTCATCACACACATGCAAATAATGAAGAGGATGGAAGGAAATTTTTGGAGGTAATACATATGTTTATGGTATAGATTATGGTGATGGTTTCATTGTGTGTACTTGTCTGTAAACTCATCAAGCTACATTCATCAAATATGGGCAGCTTTCTACAGGCAACAAAAACAAAATAAAAAAAACACATCACTGAGGAAGTATATACTTCAGAATATTTGTCTTGATCTTTTGACATAAGCCAAAAAGCTTAGAGTTTATAAATAACTATACAGATGGTCACTGGCTTATGATGGTTTGACTTAAGATCTTTTTTACTTTATGAAGGTGCAAAAGTGATAGAGGTTTAGTAGAAACTGTAGTTTGAATTTTGATCTTTTCCCAGACTAGTGGACTGGGCAGTGGCAGCGAGATGGTTTTGCCCAACTGTGGGCTAATCAGTGTTCTGAGCATGCTTAAAGTAGGTGAGGCTAAGCTGTGGGGTTTGGTAAGTAAGATGTGTCAAATGCATCTTCAATTTATGATATTTTTACTTTATGATGGGTTTGTTGAAACAAACAGCATTCTAAGTCTAGGAACATCTACTCACAAGGCTGGCAACTGCTCTTTGACCCTTGGTTGAATGACAGTGTTGTTCACATATCCAGTAGATATGCTTGGTGATTATAGTGAGTTACACCTGCACTAATAAAATCTCCTAAATATTCTACGTTCTCCTTAGTAGTTTCTGCAAACAATGAAATAGTCACTGATGTGGCAATGAGAGTGCAAATTATGCTATTTTTGACAACTAACGCTAGACTAGAGCAATAAAGTATTATGGTTTTAGAAGGCAATAATTTTAAATCTTAAAATAAAAAAAACACATGTAGCTTTGGGCTCAAACATATCTAAAGATACTGATAGAAAATAGGTATAGAAGATTCCCAGTTAGAGCATATGTGTACATTTATAAATACAAAGTGTGTATGTATAGTAGAACTACAAAACTGGGTGACACTTCTTAGATTATCTGATTTAAACTTTCATTGTAAGGGTCCATTACGCTTTATTCTTGACAGATAGTCATTACCATTCCAGCAATGAACCATTTAATACCTTTTTACATTTCTACTACAACTGATGGTCAGTTCTAATGAAAAGAGAAAATGTTTTTCTAGATTTCTCTTTTATCAATTCAGAATAATATATCTACATTTTTTGGTATTACTGCCTAGCTCTCTGGCTGCTACATGTATGTGTGTGTTTGTAGAGAAAGAGAGAGAGAGAGAGAGATCGCACTGTGAATGTATCACATAATTCAATGATTTCAAACTATAATGTGAATCTTCTGTTTATCTTAAAATGCCAATTTTGATTCAATAGGTCTGGGATAAAGCAGATAATTCTGATGATGCAGGACGAATAAACATTTGTATATATATGACTATTTGTATAATTATATATTTGTATATATATTTTATATATGTCTACAGAATGGAAGAGAGAAATACATGTATTGGGTTGGCCAAAAAGTTTGTTTTTGTCTTTAACTTCATTTAAACAATTTTGTTAGATTGTATTGTGACAGCTGTCATATCAGTGTGCATTTAAAATCAAAATTGGTAAATTTTTGTGTAACCATTTTAATATTGAAGATGGAAGAAAATACACAACATTTTGGCATATTATGCTTTATTATTTCAAGAAAGGTAAAAACACAACTGAAATGCAAAAAACCAAAAAAAGATTTGTGCACTGTATGGAAAATGTGCTGTGACTGATCAAATGTATCAAAAGTGGTTTGTAAAGTTTTGTGTTGGAGATTTCTCACTGGAAGATGCTCCCCAGATGGGTATATCAGTTGAAGTTGATAATGATCAATTCGAGATATTAATTGAGAACAGTGAATGTTATATTATTTGGGAAATAGCTGATATACTCAAAGTATCCAAATCAATAAAGTTATTGGTGAAAATGAAAAATATGTCTTTTATTTTGAAACCATACAGCCTTTTTGGCCAACCCAATACATATTCAAACAACAAACAAAATGCTTTACTTCTATACATTTACAAGATACTTAGACAAGCACTCTTTAATTTTATAACAACTAGCTAGACGGGAAGAATTTTCAGCTCAACTTAACAAAGAATCTCAGACTCAGAATAGTCTTTCCAAGATCACCGAGTTGGTAAATACTGAAGATGTGATTTGCAGTAAAATCTCCTACCAATTATATATAAAATACCTCCTAGACACCACAAAAAGGTAAAATACCTTTGGCTTTTTTTCAATGTGGCGGACAATTGGATTAGGAAATACATTTGAAAAATAATAGAAACAAGTTTTTTTGAAGGTGTTATATACTAAGAAGCATTTAATAGCAGTATATGATTGCAAATGTTCATGATTGTATATGTTTCTGTTGCTGAAATTCACAATAAAAAAAGTGACATAAAATCTAATAACTAAAGCATCTGAAATGCTTCACCACACCCATAACATATGTCAGCTTGTACACACTCCTGAAATATGTCCATCATTTCCAATGTAATCAAACAACTCAACCACTTTAACTTTGAGATTTAACAAATATAAAAAAAATAAATGCTGCTATTTTTAAGGTGGATTATCTTAGAGTATGATATTGAAATCATTTTCTCTTTTTTACAGATGTAGAGTTAGGACCATATGTAAGTCTTTCCTGATTATTCATCAGGCAAAGGACCTACAAGGAATAATGCACACAAGATCAGGATAACTGCTTAAAAACAGACTTGGCTATAACTTTGGCTGTTAGAATCTAGGTCTACATTGATACAATCTGAGTCTTAGATAAAAATAACCCTGCTGTTTGAAACTGCCTATGTCTGGAATGAGTTTAATAGGAAAAATATATTCCCAAAATTGAAGTCATTTTTACCTTGAATTATATTATGCAAGTACTAGGAGAGCTTGCAATAAGACAAATGTAAGATAAGAATTGGAATATTTTACACTATATTTTATCAAATTCATACATTTATGTTTTTATACATAAAGGTTTTTAGCATACAGAATTTTTATGGAAAAGTGTATGTGACAATAACATTAATTGTCTCTAAATAGCTTTCTGATGTCTCCATTTGGAATTGAATGATTTATTAATGTCTACCCTTTTGGAAATATATAAGACTTTACCTGGCTGGCTTATGCAATTTTTTCAAGGCTGATTAATAACACCAGGGAAAAGAGAGTTAGAGAAATAAAGAAAAGGAATACATTTTGGAAAGCCTCCATTGTCATTTGGAATGATAAGCTAATTCAGAAACTCTCTTTCCTATACATAAATTTCAGGGAAAAGCTGAATATAAAAGTAAGATATATGTTGTTAATTTACCTTAGACAGTAACCTTCTTGAGAATTGAGACCATAACTATCTAATTTACAGTATACTATGGCGACTACAATGTCATGACCATGCAATTATCTAATAGTCAAAAAGTATATATTAGCAACTTTCACACTTGAAATAGCACATCTGTCACTGTATAGTGACATACACTGTGTAGTATATGATTCTATACTGGTCTTTCTCATCTTAACTGACATCAGCCAAGGGCTGTCACCTAAATCACATACTTTGTACAAGTTAGCACCATTTCTTAAAATATAAACTGAATGCCCCAGCTGCAATGGATATGGTTACTCAATCCATGAAAATGTGTTAAGAAACGTTTTCCTGGTAATTCTAAGAGTCTGTTTTTTTGTTTTGTTTTGTTTTGTTTTGTTCTGCTGGGAAAAGAGTGAGCATCTTCATCATTACATTAGGAGATATCTAAGTGGACACAATAAATTCAAAGTTTGTTGGAAGAGGCAAAATTTTCTAAACTGTGTCCCATTAAATAATAGTTCTGTAGAATACTTTTATGTGTTAGACAAATAAAAGATCCTATGAATAAATGACTAAAAATTCTACATTTTACAAAATAAGCTATATACATTTTCTTTCTAGGTGTTTTTTTTTTCCCTACAGTAGAGGGACATACTTTACCTAAATTTATTTTCTCTATGCAATATATCTGGGAGTCCATAAAAATTTGGGATAAAGGTGATTGATAGACAAATATTTATATATTTTAGGTGGGCATATGATATTTATTGAGGATTCTTATCTTTAGTCAACAGAAAGAAAGCACAATACATGTCTGTAAATGTATGCATTCATTTATAATATTTTCCTCTACTAACACACCTTCTCAAGGACCTGACACCATAATTTTTCTTGTTCTCTATCCCTGGAAGTCAAACAAGTGTTCCTGACTTGAGATTCCTGACATCCCAAATGCTACTTCTTTTGCCCCTTGGAGAGAGAGGCTGGCGTGATACAACATTAACTCTGTTTGCTGCTAGGTAATCTTCCATTCTTTAATTTCTTAACTTGTCCTTATGAAATATGGCAAATTTAGATTTTTCCCTTCTACTTTGGTGAGCTATTCCAGAAAAACTAGAAGAAATTCATGTATCATTTATACCTAGTCACCTGTAAAAGCCCACAGGACCACATGGCAGAAACTACCTTCCTTGGACACAAATACAGATGTTCCAGTTAAGTAATCACTTCTTACTTCAAAGCTAACACTATGACAATCAACATGGAGCATATTTGTAGGATAAATACATGGCCCTACTATCATGAAGTTCTCAGTTTAATTTTGGGTAAGGGGAGGATTGTGAATAAAGTGAGGTGAGAATAAATGAGGTACAATTAAGGGAAAGTTACACCTTTGAGGGATAGTGGGAAATAAGGCTAATATGTATTCTGGGTATCCTTGGGAATCAGAAAAAGGAGTTTAGATGTGGGATGGATGGAAATAGGACCCAAGGCAAGCTAGAACTGTCTTTTGCACATAGAAATAACATGGTTAAGGCACAATTCAAGAATTATTCTGGTCAAAGTTAAGCTGGTTTGGTGGGGAGATCTAACTGGGAAGCTACAGTCAACAGCTTAGGTATAAGAAGATGACAACTAATAGTAGGCAGTGGAATTCAGAACAGAGAACAGAGAAAGCATAAGGGTATATTTAAAACAGAGAGGTTTTTGTTGACAAGCAGAATGGTATGGAGCATAATAGCACAGGAGTATGAATCAGAGATGGATTGCAAACCAACTCTGCCTCACCACCTTAGGCTACTTAGTGAGGCTCTGTTCCCTCATCTTTAAAATGGAATAATGCCTACCACAAGATATATACTTAAAAATTAAATGGGACAATATACAGAGACTTTGGAACACTGTTTTGGCACAAAGTGCTCCATAAATTATATCATTAATAAATATTATATAGAGTATTATTTGATATTGAATACAAAGATTTAAATTGGAGGACTCGGGCTCTTGATGCAGCATGATGTTTTAGAACAGCTTTGGCATGAAAGGTGTAATAATAGAGGAAAGAACTACAATGTCCTTCTCCCCACTTTTCAACCTGGATGCTCAGAGAACACTAGCTTTAGAATCAGAAAGAATGATATCATGATCTTAGTTGTATCATTCATTAGCTGTAATAGCCTTGCACATGCCAATTCAAATTCTGAGTCTCATGCATCTCACATGTAGAAGGGGAATTGAGATAGACTGTATTATTTTGTGCAAGAATTCACTCCTCTCGCACTGTAATGAATTATATACTCATCACCGATGTCATATAACTTAAAGCACCCATTTTTGTGAGAGAAGCATGTTTACTGCCCCACTGACACTGAGCTTTACCTTGACTTGAGTTATTAAAAAATGTGATCAACAAGCTGGCTGGCATGGCTCAGTTGCTTGACTGTCCTCCCATAAAACAAAAGATCACCAGTTTTTGGTTAGGAATTCTTGGTTAAGACACATGCCCGCATTGGGGGCCTGGTCCATGGTTGGGGCACATGTGAGGCAAACCTATTGATGCTTCTCTCTCACATTGATGTTTCTCTCCCTCTCTTTCTCCCTACCTTCCCCTCTAAGTAAATAAATAAAATCTTTTAAAAAATGGGATCAGCAATGGTGTATGTTCTATTCAAGCAGAAGCTTAAGAGCAATTCTATTGTTCCTTTTTTTTTTAATCTCTGCCGTAATGTGGTATCTCCCAAATAGCAGTGAGGCCGCTAGCCTGAGTTTAGAAAGGCATCATAGGAACTCAGCTGTCAACCCACAGCTGCCTCCATGTGCCATAACCTAGAAATCAAGCCACCGAAGTTTGGAGAGTGTAAGTAACTGCATGACCCAGCAAAAACAGAGTAATTCAGAGATAATAATATACCACAGATGAAAATTATTGACATATGGTAGGTACTTAATAAATATTAGCTCTATCTTTTCTCTTCCCTCTTTTATATGCCAATTGAGCTGTAGGTAGAGGGAGAAGAAGAAATGTGAAAGAAGTTAGAAGGTGAGAAAAGTGAGAAAGGAAAAGAGTGAACTTGAGAAAGGTGATGGCAATGCTCTCCCCCTTTTGGGAAAAATGCTGGGCAGTGGGATATGCACCCATTGTTGTCACTCCTTGTAAGTGTTAACTTCATGTTATTGTCAAAAGTATGGGATGCAACATCATTATCTCTTTTGGGATTTAGGTTATATCTCAATCAATTAGGGCCACTTTATTTTTATTCAAACACCTCTAGGTTGTATTACTTATAATACATGATATTAGGTCATTGAAAATATGAATTTTCCAGGTGTTTTGTCACTTTAAATAAACCCACAAGACATGAAGAGAATTAGAAACAGAGTTTATGAGTAAATAGAGTGAAATGAGTCAGCACAATGAAGTGAGTAGTATGGCATAGTCAAATCAGGCCAGCCTTCGGCTTCAAGACACAGATTCAAGTCCTCATCCTAAAATTTGCTAAATGTATGACCTAAAATACTTTAAACAAACAAAAACCTCAACAAAATGAATCCCCTCTGCCCCAGTTTCCTACTCTATTAAATGAGAAAAATAATATTTATTGGTTTATTATGAGAATTAAATGTGACAAAATATAAAATATCTTGTAGAAGATAGACATGCACTAGAAGCTATGAATATTTTTAAATTGGAAAAGTATATTTGATTGTGGTTGCATATCAGCATTGACTATGCAGCAGTAACAATGAAAGAAGCCTAGGACTGACTTAACAGTGTCAAGGGATAAGTGGGGATGAGTACTGGACTTCATAATTTCAAAAAGCTGTCTAGACCCTCTCGATGCATGATTGAGAGGAGAACTAATGGTAAAGAATCAAAAATTCATGATTTTGAAAGTGAAAGAGAGAGAAACCAGATTTCAAACCACATTATGGTAGGCTAATGGAATACAAGTTCTTTTTTAAAAAATTTTATGTATTTATTTTTAGAGAGAGGAAGGAAAGGCAAAAGAGAGGGAGAGAAACCTTGATGTGTGAGGGAAACATTGATTAGTTGCTTCTGTGTGCCCCCACCTGGGGACCTGGCCCACATCCCAGGCACATGCCCTGACCAGAAATCAAACTAGTGACCTTACAATTTGTGGGACAACTCCGAACCCACTGGGCCACACGTGTCAGGGCAGAATACAAGTTCTTAATGAGAAAGAAGGAGGAACTCAGTGAGTTATATTTAGTAGAGGAAGACTCTTGAAAAAATCAATAACTGGAGGAGAATAACCAGACATGGGATAGTAACTCTTAAGCCTGTTTTAACTGTTACAGAGAACTTTATTTGGATTGGTAAGAGATCTTTCTTCCTCAAAATTTTCCTTTCAGCTACCTGGCAGTATTAAAAGAACAAAAACAATTAAAAGCAACAATATTTCCATTGTAGTAGAGGGGTGCTGGAATGGAAGTTTGGGCCAAAGAACAGTGAGAGAAATTGACTGGGTCAAAGCAGCCGTGTAGAAGTGTTGGAAGGCACAATTAGGGTTGTAGACATATGCTTAGTGTACATTTTCAATGTAATAACTACCATATGTACTTTAAACAAAATGCCATTGTGCATTGCAGGCTGTCTGTTACACCAGGGAGCGGGTGAATAGAGATGCAGGTAGTGACTCATGGCTGGCATGGAAACTTAAAATGTCAACATTTGCATCTTCCTACCCAGACCCCAGTGACACACAGCAGTATATCACGAAGATAAGTTGCCTGATTTATATAGTTCCCCACCTTTCAGGTTGCCTTGACTCCCAACAAAAACAGACATACAATGAAAAACTAGTGAGCTCTGGCCTTTTTCTGCAGTTGGGTTGTTTTGAAAGCCTCTCTCATATACTGACAGTGAGTGTCTGGCCACCAATGCAGGGGCTAATGCAATAATGAAACATCTGTCCTAGAGTTCTGGCAAACTCAAAGCATATTTGGAATTGGGAGTTCTCAGTCTCCAGCCTCAGTGGTGACCAGAGGAATCCATTCTGCCCTAAGCTAGAAGCTGGCAGAAGAGAAAGAGATGATGAGGAATGGTCTGTCACAGAGGTACTTTCAAAACATCATCAAGCACTCACTCTACCCTCCAAAGCATCCACTCTGCATTCTTTTATCTAGTTTGAAAGCAATTTGTTTACTGTAATTTGTACCATAGGAGCAAAATAAATGCATTCCAAAAAGTAATAGGTGAGAACAAAAGTTATATTGTACCCATTCTCAGAGTTTACTAGATATCAATGTGCTGTTAGAGCATTATTATAACTTTGAGATTGAGAGAACATTTACTGATGTTTGCAATATTGTGTGGCGGGCAGGACCAATAACATGGCATTGGTTCAGTCAAGATAGCATAAAGTACATAAAACTAAATGGAGTCACTCATGTCAACCAAGATGGCTGTGGGTCAGCCGTGATACTTTGTTTCAAGAAGGAAACAAAGTAAGTTATGTTAGACACACCTGGCAAAGAGACACACCTAAGATATTTGCACACTCAACTGGAACAACTGTGTCTGCAGAGTGGGACCACCCATACATAGTCTTCTGAGGAAATTCCCCACTTGCCATCAGGGGTGCCAAAACACTTACCAAGAGGCCCAGAAGGGTGGAGTGCATGACACTCAAGGGTACACTGAGATAGACTTCAGACCACTGCTGAGACAGCTGAGCTCCACAAACCAAGGTGCTGCTCCACATCACACTGATTTCCCTTGGCACAGGCTACCAGAGGCTCTGCCCTGCTGGACTAAGGACTTCATCTGCCCTGTTGCACACCTGGTTTTGGAGATCCTTCCTTGCAAGATGCCGACAGCTCCCTTACCCACTGCGCTGTTTCCGGACCTACTCACTGAGACTTGGGACTCGGGTTCCTTATTCTCCATTGATTGCTATGTGTATGTTATATTTCTTTTAGACTGTTAGAGTGTGAGTGGGATATTAATGTATGTTGATGTTCTACTTTGAGTGAACCTGCATTCACTAAAAGCTGAGTGAATAGCACAGTCAACTTGTGTGCTGGGTTGCTCAGTAGGCAGATAGTCAAGCAGTTGCCGACTGACTTATAGTAAAGGCTATATCACAAATATAGACTCATGACACACTGTAAATGGTTTCCTTGAACCCAAGCAAAGAACTCTAGCAAACGGTTTGAGACAATCTGATACTAATGGAAGATAAACAATTGTCATTATCAATGGATTCTTAACAAATGTCTATTCCTTGCTCACATATTTCATTTTGTCTAAGTACCAAATGTTCTTTCTTCTAAGGAGTCCCCCTTTAAGATGATATCCCAGCATGCAGGTGCCAGGGCAATAACTCTTAAGTGCCCACATATGGTGTTTTATGGGAATACATCTGATGCTATTATATTGTTGTCACAAGAAGACTTGGCTCTTTAAGCCAGGAATACACATGCTCATAATAAATGATTTTTATGACTTCACATACACAATCATGATGCACAGAAAGTAGAAAGGAAAGGCTGCTTATTTTATGCAGCTTTGGCACCAACTCCAGCTCCAATTACAGGCAACAAGGGGATTTTATGAAGCCAGTGAGAGCATAAGGGTGGAAAATGGAAAAGATAACACTATGCTCTCACAGACTGAAGCCTGTTATTGTTTGAATTGTAACAGTATTGTTTTGTTATTTTATTTCCTTCCATGATCTTAAATGCTCCTTCCTTTTCTAGTGATTCCAAAATGTGCATTGTCTCACTCATCAATGGCAAGTCTTTAATCTTTTCTTTTTGGCTCTGAGTGAACAACAAAGGTAGTCATGGATGATTCATACCATCTTTCATGTTCAGTGGCAGACTCTCTCCCCTCCCTTAACAACACCTAAGCCTTTAAGGGTAGAGTTGGGAGAAAGTAAAGGTAGGAGACAGCTGTTCTCCTGTTGTTTCTATTGAGGTTTTGTACACTGCAGTATTTCCAGATTACAGTTGTGTGAAACATTTTCTGCAAAATAGGAAGCCAAGCCAAATTTGCTGGGTTTCAGGTCTGCAGACAAAATTTAAACCAGCTGGATTTTATTGGGAACTTTTGTGCACAAGTAAACCTAGTGGTGAAACTAAAGCCAGCATTTGTCTCCATTGGAATGGGCTATGTCTTCAGGGGCTATTTCCCCTCCCCCATAACTCTTCCCTTGAGGGAGTGTTGAATTTTGAAATGTCCTGGACAAAACAGCCAGATTATTCCTTAGAGTGTCTGATTGGAATCTTAGCCAGTGAAGGTGGATGGTGCAACCAGATCAGGTGCCTCTCTTCAGAGAGGTAAAAGGAAACTGGGTCTCTCCCTGAAATCTCACGTTAAACTACCCCATTTAAAACAGCTGGGACTTCCGGCAAGATGGAGGAATAGGTGGACGCACCGTGCCTCCTCGCACAACCAAGATTAGAAAACCAATAATTTACAACAATAATTTACTATCAGAATAACACCCAGATCCGGCAGAGGATTTATCTGAATGGAAGTCGGGCAGCCAAGAAGTTGAAGTAGACGCGTTCATCCGGACTGGTAGGAGAAGACGAGCCGGCGAGCGCGGGGCTGGCTCGGGTCGGCGGCTCGCGGAGGTCGGGGGAAGGTTTGGCGCGAAATCGGCGCAAAAGCCATCCGGCGCGCAAGAAGGCAGCGGTGATCCCTGAGTACGCAAGCTGCGGCTGGCAGACCCAGAGGGGCAGCGATTGGGGACCAGGGCAGAACTCGCGGCCCAGAAGCCCAGACAAGGGTCTAAGTCCAGGGGAACGGAACTACCGCCAGTGTTTTCTCCCGCCCCGCCCCCACATATAACGTCACAATCTAGCGACTGGGGTGCCCAGCCCCGCTGAGCACCTAAGGCTCCGCCCCCCACCGTAACAAGAGCAACCAGACCGGAAAAAAAAAAAAAGAGAGACAGGGGGAAAAAAAAACCCAAAAAACTATGTTTTCAGCAGAGCAGATCAGTCCCCCAGGACTCATCCTTTTGAGCGACCAAGAACTAGCCAATCTATCAGATGCGCAGTTCAAAACACTGGTGATCAGAAAGCTCACGGAACTGGTTGATTTTGGACGAAATCTAGATGAAAGAATGCAGATTACCATAAAACAAATGCAGGAAGACACGCGGAGGAGAGCCAATAGTGAAAGGAAGGAATATGAGTCTCAAAACAATACAGTGGACCAGAAGGAAGATAGAATCAACCAAGCAGGAAAGCATGATGAAATAAGAATTCAAAAAATTGAGGAAAAGATTAAGAGCATCCAAGACACCTTTAAACGTTCCAATATCCGAATTATAGGGGTACCAGAATCGGAAGGGGAAAAGCAACAGATTGAGCACATATTTGAACAAATAATAAAGGAGAACTTCCCCAATCTGGCAAAGGGAACAGTCTTCCAAGAAATCCAAGAAGCTCAGAGAGCCCCAAAGAAGTTGGACCCAAGAAGAAACACACCAAGGCACATCATAATTACATTAGTCAAGGTAAAAACGAAGGAGAGAATCCTAGAAGCAGCAAGAGGTAAGGGGACAGTCACCTACAAAGGAGTTCCCATCAGACTGTCAGCTGATTTCTCCAAAGAGACCTTACAGGCAAGAAGGGGCTGGAAAGAAATATTCCAAGTCATGAAAGACAAGGACCTACAACCCAGATTGCTCTATCCAGCAAAGCTTTCATTTAGAATGGAAGGGCAGATAAAGTGCTTCTCAGATAAGGTCAAGTTAAAGGAGTTCATCATCACCAAGCCCTTATTTTATGAAATGCTAAAGGGACTTATCTAAGAAAAGAAGATAAAGAAAAGACATGTATAGTAAAAGGACAGCAAACTCACAAATATTAACAACCACACCTAAAGCAAAACCAAAAGAAACTAAGTAAACAGCTAGAACAGGAACAGAACCACAGAAATGGAGGGCACATGGAGGGTTAGCAGCAGGGGGGTGGGAGGAGGAGAGAGGGGGAAAAGGTATAGGGAATAAGTAGCATAGAATGTAGGTTGAAAATAGATAGGGGGAGGGCAAGAATAGTATGGGAAATGTAGAAACTAAAGAACTCATAAGTATGACACATGGACATGAACTAAATGGGGAAATGTGGGTGGGAGGGGGGTACAGGGTGGAGGGGAGAGAAGGGGGGAAATGGGACAACTGTAATAGCATAATCAATAAAATATATTAAAAAAAAAAAAAAAAACAGCTAATGATTCCCTATACATATGTACTTATAAAAACAAAAGCCAACAACACACAGATATCACTGAAACCTTTTCACATGTATACAGAATAGTGTCTGCTCAAAATGGCAAATAATGGTTGATGTATTTGGTTTTATATACAGCGAAAGTTTCAAATCATATTTTGAGTATGCCTTAAGTGAACATTGTTATGTTCCCTGCTTAAAAATATGCCATTTATAGATGCAAATATAGAAGTGGTAGAAGCAAAGAAACATGACCTCCTATGATTATTTGGTGAGCCTAGGATATGTCTTTTATAAAGCTATTTAGAATTTGGAAAACAAAGCAATAAAAGGTAACCCAACAAGAAATAAAACCCTTTTACTTGAAATCTCAATATAGATCTCTAAAAGAATGAGTATTTTTCCAAGGGCAAAGAAAGAACTGATACAAGCTTTCTTAAAAAATTGGTATAATCATAGGAAGGAAAACTTCTTGGCAGATTACTAGTCTTTTGGCATGAAGAATAAAAATCTACTCCAGAGCTGGCACTATGTACAGGCAGTGTGGAGGTTTGCTGAAAATGTACTGGCCTCAAATATATCTTCAGCTACCTAATCCAAGAATATTAGGGTGCAGCATTGGAGATCACCTATTTTTGTTAAACTATTACCAAAATTTAACATGCAAGAAACCTGCGTTACAGGGTAAGAGTAACTGATTTCCTCTGTACCACCTGGTGTATTTGGAGGTCAAACCCCTTTCCTAGACTCTTGTTTATTCTTTATACTACAACATACTCTCTTCTATCAAACATATTTTCAAGGATTCTTTTGCTATACACACATATGTTCCCTGGAAGATGTAACCTTTATAATAAATTGACAATTAGAAATTTCACATCATTAGATGAGAAGAGTATATTATGGCTGTTAAAAATCAGTTTCTGGTGCCCAAAACTGCCTTGTTTAAATTCTACCTCTATTGCCTTCTGTGTGACAAGTTACTAATTTCTAAGTGCTCCTGTTTCCTCTTGGGGTAAAAACAAAAAAAGCACCTACTTCATATATTTCTTTGAAAATTAACTTAATCAAAACATAAAATGAATAGAATACTATTGAACACATAGCACTCAGGTCACGGGACTGAGTCAACAAGACAAGCTAGCAGTTTTAGCTATAAACTGGCAAGTGATGTCTTTATCACTTCATTTGAAGATATTAAACCTTCATTTGAAGGATATTGTATCTCAGCTTCCATGTCTTCCATGTTATTTATTATTTTGCAATGTTGAGATGAGTTTGCAAACAGATCAATGAAAATGTTCCTTGCAGCTTTCCAAATGGTAGGATTATTTTCAAGGGTTTGTCCAGATCTTGGTACTATTAATATTAATGCACTATTTTAAAGACCTGCTTCTGGCTGTGAGTCATTCACTCTTCCTGACATTTCTTTGAGGCAGGTGATAATATGCTCAAAGAGTACCAACACCTGATAGTCATTGCTTTCCAAAATAAGTGATTTCGAATGAATGAAAGCTAAATGCACTAAAGAACATCTCTAGGCTCTACCTCTCTGTCCTAAAGACTTGTGCTTTCCAGGATAGCCCCAACTATACCATCAGAGAAGTTAGACCATTCCTCATAGTCTAACCTGGTAATTGAGGCTGACTTACTGTTATCCTTGGAAGGTTAAGGTCTCTGAGATTTTTCTATGTGTGAAGTTCTGATGAGATACCAATTGCCAAGACAAAGTGTTCTTTAAAACTGTAAAAAGTTAGCATGGGAAATATGACTTCCTTTCATACATTCAGGTTCAAACAAATAACCTCTGGCTGACTTTCTCCTCTCACCCCTCTGGTTGTTCTTTACCTCCAAGCCTAATTTCAATTGGTGGGAGCACACATTCTGCACTTCTTTCTGAATGTTGTGTGCTGTGTAATAAAACTCAAGTGATCATACTGTTTTGAAGTTTTTCTGATGCATGATTTTTATCCATCAGATCAATGGCTATCGCTGTGGACAGTAAAACTGTGGGGACAATGAGAGTTCTTCCAGTGATCTATGTTTACTTTTTATGTTTATAACATGACAATCTTGGTACTAATACATCTGGGATATATTAATAATTTATTTATATTTAACAAAAAGCAGACATCACCTCACTATTCTTTAATCAAAACCAGTGCCTCTCTTTCTGTTGACTCCGGGGATGTTTTATTGTGTGGGGATAAATCGGAAGTGATGAGATCTTTTGCTCAACAGGCTTGGTAAGCAAATTGAAACACATTTAAGAATCATGATTCTTGGGATGGTATCTCTTTTGGTGTTCTGAGACCAATTCCACTGTGTGTGTGTGGAGGGGCGGGGGTCCCCCACAACAAGCAATTTTAGAGACACCAGTTGGTGTTCTATAATTCAATTCAGTTCTGACACTACCTGTCCAGAGGTAACAGCAGATTCCACAGGTTAAGGGTTTAGTCCTCTAAGACTGCTTCCACCCCCCATGTCCAAAAGACAGCAGTTGCAATTTCAGGTTGTTGCTTGTACTTCTGACCAACTAGCTATAAATCAGAGTTTCCAGCAGCTTCCTCCAACTCAGGATGCCAATTGTATGTCCGAGTTATCTGTCCTTCTGACCAACTGCTATAAATTAGAGGTTTTCCTGGCCTCACGTTGGGTTTGATTAATTTGCTAGAGCTGCTCACAGACTCAGAGAAACATTTTACTTACTAGGTCACCAGCTTATTATGAAAGGATAAACTCAGGAACAGCCAGACTGAAGAGATGTGTAGGGCAAAGTAAGTGAAAAAGGCAAAAATCTTCTATGTTTTCTCCAGCCACACCAGTCTCCCAGCACTTCCACATATTCACCTACCAGAAAGTTCTCTGAAACCAGTCCCTTGGGATTTTGTAGAGACATCATTACAGAAGGATGATTGATTAAATCATTGGCCATTGGTTATTGATTCAACCGTTAGCCCCTCCCCCTCCCTGGTGGTTGGGGGTGGGTGCTGGAAGTTTCCTCTAATCACTTGCTGGGTTCCCTTAGCAACCAGCCTCCATTCTTAGGTTACCAGAACTTTCCAAAGGTTGCTTCATTGACACAACAAAAGACACACTTATTATTCTAACCACAGGACATTCAGGAGCTCTGGGGCAGAAATAGGGTTGAAAATCAAATCTATTTTTCTTAGTATATATCACAATATCTCAAAACAACCAATGCTGAAACTTCTTCAGTGGCGGCACACAAGTATGTGCCTGCATTGGGGATTCAAATAAGAGAACTTTGCTAGACTCTGGCTGATTTCAGGACAGAATAAATGAGTTCTGTAAGCCACTGGTTGTCCAAGTGTGGTATCTGGACAAACAGTATTTGTGACACCTGGGAATTTGTTAGAAATGCAAATGCCCAAGTCCCATCTCTGGTCTGCTCTAAGCCACTATCTCAGAGAGAGCTTTAGGAAATTATAAGTATGTCTGCTTGCTCTTTCATGACACTAAGGTAGCTAGTGTACGTAAAAACATTAATAGGCTGACATCATGAATCAGTTGGTTAGGTTGATCTATTGCTCAGTAGCACACAGATGTATAAATTATTTTATATATATTAAAAGTTCCTTAAGAGGTGATGCAGGTTCACACTACTCAAAGTGTAATTCCTGGGCCAACAGCATTAGCATCACCTGGGAGCTGTTGAAATGCAAATCTCAGGCGCCATTCCAGAACTACTGTAACAGAATCTACATTTTAACTGGAAACCACTTCATTCTTATACACGTTGAAGTTGAAGACCAATTGAGTTCCTCATGTACCATAACATCGTTCAAAGATATCATAGTTAAGAAGTCATTTATCCTGAGATAACATGACCTCTTAGAATCTTTCAGAAATGAGTCTGTCGCCAGCACCACCTGCATGGTATGATAATAATTATGCAAAAATTATTTATTTGCCTGACTTTCCAAATCCCTACAAATTAATGAAGAGTTACTATTTACCTAATGTCCCTATGTTCTAGATATTTCTTTACATAAATTACCTGATATATTCTTTGTACCAGCATCCCGGGTTAAGATTATTGTATTGTACATTCCACAGACAAGAAATGAGACAAAGAGAGTGAGTCACTTGCTCATAGTAATTATCTTGTAAAATACAAGAAATTATTTGAAACTGGATATGTTGGCACCACATTGCCTCCCTAGGACTATGATCTCTAGTGAAATCTAATGAAATCTACAGTTTCAAACATGGCATCTGATTTTTAGAGTACTTGTTGCTGGTCACTCAGGCGTGGAGCTGAGGAAGAAGGGAGGTGAAAGAGGCTCTGTTTATATTTTAGGTTTGAGTGCTAATAAAGGTTAAATACATTAATTTATTCCTGTGGCCCAAGCTCCCCCAAATATCCAGATCTCTAAGTCTATAAAATAAGTAGCATAAAAGCAAAAAATTATAAAATTTACCATGGGTTTGAATCTTTACATTAGGTAGTAACTAAAGTCATTCTAAAAAATGGTTTATTTTCTTTTTAATTATTCTCTTTATTGCTAAGGTATGACACACATGCCCATTTTTTTAAGGAATTCAAGAGTGTTCAAATAATGAAAAGCAAGATCCTAAAGGAATAATCACTAATTTCTAAGAGGAAAAACATGCATTTATAAGTGAGTGTGCATGCATTTGATGAACTACAAATTCACCATTGAGCCACTTTAATTCAGAAAATACAAAATATTGGAGTCTATGTTATAAATATGAATACAGAACAGAGAAATTCTGTTGAATGTTTTTTGGAAAACCAAGAAAGTTTTCTAGCACCTGGGCTGAATTTCAAGGATACTGGACTTGAATTAAAGTTTTGTGTAGAAACCAAGAAAAAGTCAGTGGTTTTGGCTAGATGAAGTGACTTATTTAAAGCCAGAATTTAACATAAAGCTCCTGGAAAACTAACCTAAATGAGTCGGCTATAAGGGCAGGTGGTGTGTGTGCATGTAAAAGAAAGAGGAAGAGACTGAGAGGGAATTGCTTTTTTGCAATGGAAATGTCTTTCACAATTCACTTGGCTCACTGTTTGATTTATAGCCTATAATCTTTCTTTTTTAGACGACAATAAAAATTAAAACAAGAATTTACGAAAATGAATTGGAGCCTTTATTAATCCATTTTTGCAAGTCTTTACATTGTTTTGCTAAAATAAGTGTAAAATTTTATGTAGTTTAGAAAAAATTATTAAACTATGTATTATATACTTCCATATAGATGGGTGTGTTTAAAAACTTTCTATAAAAATATTCACTAATGGAATGTTATTTTTAGATCAAGACCTTCACTGGGAATAGATCAAATGTTGCAAGGCAAGATGAAATGCAACCAAATAATCTATCCTTTGAATGCAGACAAATAAGGTGAATAAAAGAGTCTTACTAGCAACCTTGATATCTAAGATGAGGCCTTAAAAATAGATGGGTGAGGAATAGCACCACAAAAAAGAAACTGAGTGATAGGAATAGGTACGAATCACAAGGGCTGTGTTCTTAAGCTTCTTAAAAAAATATATATATATAGGAATTCTTATATTAATATTTCACCAAAGCCATCTAGTTTTGCAAATCTTTTGGGAACAATCTTCCTTCATCCTTATTATTAACAGACAGAGCTAACCATATTATATAGTTTGTTAAGTATATATACACATTTAAGAGCAAATATGTGTTAGGATCAATTACTTATTTACAGTGTCCATACCACTCAAGAAACAACTGTAAAAGAGTTTCCTACTACTCAGACATTTTGAAAGTTGATCTATAAAGAGGAAAAGTGTTGGAAAATATAAGGGGCTTGAAATGTTTTTATTAAAGGGGGCAGTAGCAGCTTGGACTTGTTAATTCCTGATTCCTTTGCTCAAGTATTTCAATTGAAAATTCCAGAGTAAGTGGAAACACAAATGAGTGAGGCTTTTAACAGGGAAGCTGTATTATTAGAAGAGTTCTAACAGAAAAGAAAAAAAGAAAGTAAAGAAAAATAATGGTGTTCAGAAGACAATACTGCCATAGAGATACAGTGGACATTGGTTCCTTCCTTCCTTCCTTCCTTCCTTCCTTCCTTCCTTCCTTCCTTCCTTCCTTCCTTCCTTCCTTCCTTCCCTCCTTCATTCACTCACCATTTACTGAGTGGCTAATGTGTCCCAACTCTTTGTAGGCACTGGGGTGAAGCAGGCCACCTTGAGAACTGCATGGTATTCGTCTTGCCTTTCTGAGCACAGACGTTTCTCATTCCCTGAGAGGTGTGAGTGAAAAGAGGCTGTGGGACCAACGGCTGGTGACTGGGTGTTTCCTACATGTGGATTAGAGCAATGGTTCCCAAACTCGGTTGAAAATCAGAACCACCTGGGTTCTTTTTTTTTTTTAATATAGAGTTCTGCACTCCACTTAGGCCTACTGAATTAGAATAGTTGAGGTTAGGGCCAAATGTATATTTCCAAATGTTAACAGGTTTGAGAACCAAAAATTTAATGCCCATCTTCTCCATACTTTATGGTTGTCTTTGTGATCATCAAGTTCTTAATGGTGGATTTTTTTCCTAATAGAGTTGTAGAACCAGCTGGCTTCACTGAAACATTAGAAAAAGAAACTCAATGATTCAGTTTTCAATCCAGAACCCAAAACAATGGTTTACAAAGACAGTCAACTCAACATATAGAACAGTTGCTCTGTCACAGGCACTTTATATACTTAATCTCATTCACATTCTCTAGATGGCTGTGGAGCTCTTCATGCCCTAATAGAGTTATAGCACAGACCTCTCAAGTTCTGGAGCAACACTATGCCGTCTGAACTGGAGGACTACTTGCCATTTGAAATATAGTTTCTAACATGCTACTGCATATCATCAAATGTGCCAAGTCATTGATTCCTAGAAAGGTGAATAGAGTCTATCAGCGCTAACTGTAAATGGGCAGCTGCCACTGCACAAATCCATGGCTTTAGAGGACAGTGCTGAATCCCACAGGCAGAACATGAGCAGTACCCTTAGCCATTCACTGTGCAGAGAAAGAAGTGGGTAAGAAGTTAAGACTGATGCACAGTGGTAGATTGCTTGATTGGAGAGCTGAAAATAGCAAACTTTGAAAATTATAGACAAGGAAATCAGGGCAAAAGACATGTGGAAGGACCCATAGTAGTGGCACAAAGTAGGCAGACCTTTGGGTTCGTGTTAATGCCTAGCTGAGAGTATCCACCTCAGAGGAAGCCCTTGACAATTCCATAAATCTGTGATTGTCCAGTGGAGGCCACCTAAAGCCTGTGCAGTGAGCATGAAGAGAGTAGCTATAGTGAAAGGATGATGTGATGCATGGGCACCACAGAACCTCTTCCTACAGCTAATCCACCCAGATTCTGCCAGTGCTGAATGCCACACAACTCAGCAAGAGCAGAGGCCTATACTGAACCCTCAGTTTGGCAGGTTGGTGGTAGATTGATGGTATAACCTGTCCACCCTGAAGAAGGCAGTGATGCATTTCTACCCAAACTTATTCCTACTCTGTATATGAATTTGCCTTTGTTCCTTACCATCAAAATGCTTCCTCAAACGTCTAATCTATCTTTGTGCAGATGCAACTCAACAGTATTTCACCTTGTGCCATATACCTCCTTCTTTCCCCCACCCAGTGCTTTTCTGCCACTGTGGCTGAAATGTACTTTGGACTCCACTGAGCATTCATGAGCACTCCACACACAGTTTCTAGAGAAACAAGGCTCATGAGACCATGCCTGAGAAATGAGAGACAGGATCCAAAGAGTAAGTGCTTTCCCCTTTCTTCTGCCATAAAGACAGTTCTACACTACATTTCTCACATCACCTTGGAATGTCCCCCCAAAAAAGCAAGACAACCCAAAAGAACTAGAGTGATAGTTTGAGTTGATTTATTCTTGAATGCATTGTGTAGAGTTTTACAATAAGATATGAGCTCAGGTGGAAAATGGCCAGATTTCCAAGTAGAGATCAGAATGATTAAAATAAGGGCTCTTTAAAACTGAAAGCTGACTGCTTCTAGATAACACATAGTAAGAGACAAGACTGAGAAATATCTCCAGTTATAAAAGGCCTAGTATTTCTGAGTTAAAGAAATTGACTCGACTATGCAGCAAAAGTAAGATTAAGGGTATTATATTTTCACTCAAGTCTATTGTTTAGATTAGTTTAAATCATTAAATTAGAGAGGGGGCTTGGGTGTGAGAAGATGAGGAAATAAGTCAGACTTGGGAAATAAGGCAGGTTTGAGACTAAGTCAAGAAAACACCTTTTTATTATGGATACTGGCACACGTAGCTGACTAAAAGCAAATAGATTAGAAACCTAACACATTTTAAAGCCACTAGTGTGCTTGCAAAAAGTGTGTGACTGCTAAACTTCAAAACAAATCTCAGTCCCTCACACTGCGTGAATGGGATGCCTCATTCTATGAGAACACCATGTTCCCAAGGAAAACTAATTTGGATATGGTTCTGAAAGCAGACGTAGAGGGAAGAACTTCCAGAGGGCAAAATCATGGCCCCAGGAGGTGGCCCTTCCCAGTTAGCCAAGAAAATCCACACTGCCAGAGAGGCTTCACAATGCCTATCAAGCAGGATCTCATTATTGTGTGCTGTAACTTTCCCATTTTTCCTTATTTTGAATGGGAATTTTTACTGAGGTTTTGTCTCTGTTACAATACATAATGTGTGTTTGTGTTGGGAAAGATGGCTGGGAATAACTAATCTCTATAGTTCATAGGTTACCTGTCTGCTACAAGGCACCATAACATCTGGATTGCACATCACCCAAGATCTAGCACAATTTTTTTAAAGATTTTATTTATTTATTTTTAGAGAGGGAAGGGAGGGAGAAAGAGAGAGAGAGAGAGAGAGAGAGAGAGAGAGAAACTTCAATGTGCGGTTGCTGGGGGCCATGGCCTGCAACCCAGGCATGTACCCTGACTGGGAATCGAACCTGCGACACTTTGGTTTGCAGGCTGTGCTCAATCCACTGAGCTATGCCAGCCAGGGTGATCTAGCACAATTTTAAAATCCAAGTACAAATATCAAATAGGTAGGGAGAAAATAGAGTCTAAAGCATAGAAAAGAGGTTTGTCCTAACACTTGTAAATCAACATAAGGGGTAATGGTGTTGTGGCTATGGCTGAGATCTCCTAGGGGCAAATGATAGAGTTAGTCTAGGAGAAAGCCTATGGCTGAACCTTACACAACACAAGTATGAACTGTCCATTTGGATAAGCCTACAAGGTCAGTCTGACAGGGGTGTCCAACCCTTTTGTATCTCTGCATCACACTGTATAAGAACAGTGTCTTGGGCCACATATTAAACACTCTGTGACACATAATCACAAAAATATCTCATAATGTTTTAAGTAAATTTACAATTTTGTGTTGGGCCACGTTCCCAGCCATCTTGGGCTGCATACCGCCTGCGAGCTGCATTGCAGGCTGGATGCCCCCACACGAAGCATTCAGAGTGAGCAGAGGAATGAGAGCCAAACAAGTAAAACTATCATGTCTGTATCAAGAAAGAAAGGATATTAAACTATTCTTGAATGTGACTTAAAATTCCAGAAAGTCAAGGACTTCTTGAATCTCTGACATGGATGTGCTTGGTAACGTGTGTGAAAACTACTTCTGTGAGCCGGTCTGTACCATGAGGTCAGCCTGAAGTGGGCCCTGCGATCAGTATGTAAAGATGAAGAAACTGAAGGAAGGAACACAGGCAACTCTGTGGGGAAACTTTGACTGTGAAGGGGAGGAGGCAGAGTATGAATTAGCAAGGTTTCTTTTTTTTTTAATTTTCATATAAATGGAGATCCTTGGGTATATTTAGAAATGAAGAGAGTACTTCCTTATTGCAGAATGACAAAAGTGACACCATGATCAATCACATTTCCACAATAAAGTGCTGAACAGGTTTCAAATGAAATATTCGAATGTCAAAAGTCATTTACTAAAATCTACATTCATTTTTTTTAAAGGGAATTGCTGTCTAGGAATAGAGGCGAACTTCTTAACCTAAGACAGAGTGTCTACAGAATACCTATGATGAGCACTGCGTTTAATGATGACATGGGGAAAGAATGTCTTTTAAGACAAGCACGATCACTCTCACAATTTATAGTTAGCATTTTTCTGTGGGTCCCAGATGTAGAGGTGGGGGAGACAAAAAAGAAAGAAAAGTTATAATCACTGGACAGAGAAAACAAAATCCTAATATTGAAGAACATATAATTATCTACATAGGAAATGCAAAATAATTCAATAAATTGTTAAATTTTATGAGTATCCAATAATGTTGCCTATAATAAATTAATGTATCAAAATCAATTAAATTTCTAAAGTTCAAATATGAAGAGTCTAAAATATAATCTTAAAAATGTATGATTTATAGTAGCAATTACAATATTTAGTAATATCTAGAATTACAGCCAAAGCTATTGAAGAAAATTGTTATTTTTATTGAGAAAAATAAAACTAATTGAAAGGGATAAAAAAATTACATCCATGTATCAGAAAACTCAATATCATTTTTAGAAAGACAATGCCTGGAAGCAGGTGAAGGGAAGGGGAATGGAAGGGTTCTGAGTGGGGCCCAGGGCCCTACAGAAGGGGCAGACAGCTGCCTGTCTCAGAAAGTGGGACGATGCAGGGACACATGTGAGGTAAGGCTCCAACTCCTTCACACGTGCTCCACTGGACTTCATTTACAACACACACTTGAAGTCATTAGGAATTTCTGAGCACAGAGCCCTGTGTGACTGCACTGGCCACATGGCCATGAAATGGGCCCTGCTGATACCTGAGTCCTGCCTCCGTGTAATGTGATTGTATTAGTTTATTGGGCACCAGTATTTTATTCTCTCAGTGATTCTTATCTTCAGTAATGGTGAGAACCACTGCCCTAGATGATATGACACATGTGTGTATCAGTTATGTGCCATGTGTGTATCAGCGTACAGTTACCCCTGAGTTCGGGGAGAAAAGGATGTAGTATGGACGAGCACTTAAAAAGCAAAGACAATGTTCTATAACTAGAACTGAATGGTCAATGCCATTATTCTTCATATTATAAATTTCCCTTGGTAAATGTTAACCATGTAAAAAATCTTTTGAAATGGCAATGGAAAATATCTAATTGAGGAAGGATGTTTGGCTATTCAAACAGCAGTAAAGAAAATGTCCCCTTTATGTAAGCCAGAAAACACATAGCAGGGCCAGTAGCTGAGCCCAAGACTATATATACTGGGTCATCCCTTTGCCATAAGAGAATATAAACTCAGGATCACTATAAGGGGTGTGCAGATTAGTGAATCCTCACATACCAGTACAAATGTCTGATATGGACAACAAAAATGACATTTACTGGTACTAAAAGAAGCAGATGTTTTCTGGCAAAGCACATAGTTAAGTAAAAAAGAAATAGGATATTTCCAGCAGACCACTCAAAAGATGCTCAGCATTATTTATAATAAAAATGCAAATTAAAACACTAAAATTTTTCTCACTAAGGATGTAATTGAAACAAACTATTTTTTAGTTCTACCAAATTTAAAAATGCAAAAATCCTATGGTCTAGTAACTTCACTGTTCAAAATCTGTTCTACTGAAATGCTAGCTAAAATACATGATAACAATACAACAATGTCTATAATAATATATAATCATGTTCAACCTAAATGTCCACATTAATAGGTTAATTAAATAAATTATCATATGTACATATATGTACACACATATACATACATACACACTATAGGATACTTTATATGCTTTATAAAGAATAAAGCCATCATAAATGTATATACTTGCAGATGTGCCTGCCAAATATTTGTAAGTTAAAAAGCCGTAAAGCAGTATGTGTAGTATTATTACATTAAAAATACATGTGTGTGTGCAGGGTAAGGGGGGGCATCTATTTGTGTGTATACAAGATGTTCAAGATACAGATATGAGTATATGTTTAAAAAGGTTCAAAAGAATGTACATCAACCTTCTAGACATTGACTCTGTCTAGAGAATGGGATAGAGGGAAGATTTAATTTATTTTTATTTCTGTATTCTTTAAATTATGTTTTGGCTCATATAATAAATTGCTATGCCTTCCATTTCCTGTAGAATTTAATAGAGATAGGTCATCTCTTCCTTTTTATTTTTAAAAGTAATTCTTAAAATAAAAAAGGAACTGAGTATTCATGGGCAGAATGGGGATATTCCAAATCTCCTTTAGATGACTAGAGTTGACACAAAATGACAACTTTGAGCAAGGTGACAAGCGAACATGCCCATCAGCGAGCTGTGCCCCCACCTGGGGACTGACTCCCTCAGTGTAACTGAGAACACAAAGTCATCCTTTAAAGTTTTCCACCTCTGTGGTCCTCTCTGTATTAAACAATTTTTCTCTCATCTCTCTTTTTGTCAGCTCTAACTGCCACAGATTTGCTCTGTGCTACAAGACACAAGAAGAAATAGAAGGTATGTATCCAGAGGTTCGTAGTTAAGGGGACGTTTGCAGCTGAAGACACTTTGTTCATGATGCTCCTTTGCCTAAGTCTGGTCCTGCAGGCAAGG
Source organism: Phyllostomus discolor (assembly GCF_004126475.2). NCBI lineage: Eukaryota > Metazoa > Chordata > Mammalia > Chiroptera > Phyllostomidae > Phyllostomus > Phyllostomus discolor. The sequence goes on along the minus strand of NC_040906.2, from coordinate 126,415,626 downwards.
TAGTATTTTTGGTACATTTTCAAAGCTTAATTTTGTGACCATAACTAAGAGGTTCTGACAGAGAGGGCTTTAGAGGACACTGAAGGGACACAAGCTTGCTATCTATCTAACACAGTCAGGAGGAAATAGTGGGCTGTGAGTCGGCCAGCCAGGGTTTCGGATCCTGAGTCTGCTGCGCCCTGGTTGTAGAACCCTGAGCAAGACATTTAATCTCTTAGCCTCCTTCATCTTATGTGTGAAATGGAGAAAGTAGTAGCATCTAGCTCATGGAATTGTTAAGATTAAGTAAGAAAACATGACCAAAATTAAGCACTCAATAAACTTTATAATTATAGTTATTAAAAGACTCTGACTTTGATACATCCATGTAGATTATTTCCAGATGAATTCATGCTCTAAGTAAGTGTTCTCCAAACTTCAGAGAGAAACACATTAGTGAGTTATGAAATCCATTCAGTGGGTAGTAGTCAACACTGAAAAGAATTAATGGGATAGAATAACAATATTTTTTCTAAAGAAACAGAAGACATTGCACATAAAAAGCTAATGGAAAATTGCTTACTGTGGTTTGAGGTTAAATGAGTTTGAAAAACAATGCTTCTAGGCCAAACAAATGTGCAAACTAAAACCCTTCCCCAGTTTTCCTCTCAATTCTACTCAACTCTCACTCTTTTAAGAAAGTGAGCAAAAGATAAAGGGCTTTGGAAGCATGCTGTAGTAATCTTTTTGATAATGCGTGAGCATGCTGGGGTGACGTGAGAAGTCGGGAGGCAGTGGTTAGAGAGCCAGTTCATTCAGACATGTGCTGGTGCTACTTCCCAAGCATATGGGCCAGGGGATAGGGATTTTTATACCAGGCCTCCGCGTTTGGTTTTTAGTTTTGTTTTTTTTGAAACTTTTCCTCTTAATTCAAGTACAGAGACTGTGACAGAAGGCTTTGCAGGTTCCTTTAATTCTGTACACCTGGTTAATTAAAACCCATGCTTTTAGTAGGTAATGTTTGAGGAGTAAGTCTCACAATGTTTAATCTTACTCTGTGAATGAAGAAAATTGTTGTGGATTTTTATTTTTCTAAAACGTATAGTACATCAATATTTATGGATTTTTAAATGCCATTTCTACTGTTTCTCTATAAATATTTTTTTGCTTCATGCAAGTTATAGTAGCTGAGCACAATATAAGTAAAAAATAACAACAATTAAATGTATGCATAGCCCACAAACACAGACAGCAGCAATGTGGTGAACGAAGAGGGTTGATAGAGGGGTTGATGTAATTGATATGCTCAATACATCATAGTGTCAACAATAAAAAAATTTTGAAGATTTAAAAATATGGAAGAAAACCAGGCTTAGAACTAGAATTAGGTTGCCGGAACTGGCATTTTAGGGAACTTATGCCCAAGGAACAGAGTTACCAATAACCTGTAAATTGGCATTTCTTTTTTCTGGATACTATTTAGTGTGGAGAAATCACATATAAACAACCATGATAATGTAACTATATATATTTGGTTTAAATTATTTTACTTGCTATTTCCTTCTGTAATGTTATGAGCCTATCAACATAATTCCAACAGAATTAGCCACCTAATATTAATCAAAGAGGAAAGTTATTTAGAAAATATGACTCAACATATATCATGCTACAATTTTCCTATTTGTAATATGTTTCAGTTGAAATATGTCTATAGAGGTAATTATAAAAATTGTAGAATTCCACAGAGAACTCTGTTTGAATCATAACCATATGCTCTCAGTGTATGTCTATTACCTAATACACAACAAATCACAATTTTAATCACATTAGTATCTATGAAGAAAAATAGAAGAAAAATGAAAAGATATGTATTTGTATACAGTTAATTAGATAGATATACAGGTACAGATATAGATATATACATAGCTGTATCTCTCAAATATTTTTCATAAATATAAACATTTGGTTTGCAATAAAATAATTAAACATCTATTACTCCCTCATAGCAATGGTGTTTGCAGGTTTGGTGGTTACAATGGGGGCCTTGGTGCCTGGGGATGTTCTGAAGTTTGGACGGCTGCATGGACTAACCCTGAAGATGGATAATGGTGAGGACTTGAATTAGTACATGGTCGCTCTGTTAGGTTCTTTCTGTAAGATTCACATACAACTACCTCTCAACCACCTGATTACTTTAAGACTCTGGAAAAAATTATTTAAATTCATAAACCTCAGTTTTCTTCTGTCTGAAATTGAACAAATAATAACTTTAGAAAATGTGTTTTTCATCCCATCATTAAGCTAGATCAGCAGACATATTAAAAACCAAGGGGAAAAAAACTAAATCCAAGACTCAATATGTTTAACATAGATAGAGTAGATTTTTAAATTGACAATCTCCTGATGAATCCAACCTGGATATACACATACTTGTACAGACCCCTGTCACAGTGACTCTGAGCTTGGCCATGTGACTTGCCTCTCCAATGAGACATAAACTAATGTGACAGAACACACTATCTTTTTTTAAGTATATTTTATTGATTATGCTATTACAGTTGTCCCATATTTTTTTTCCTCTTTATTCCCCTCCACCCTGCACCCCTTCTCCCACCTGCATTCTCCCCTTAGTTCATGTTCATGGGCCATACACATTTAAGTTCTTTGGCTTCTTCATTCCCTATAGATATCTTAACCTCCCTCTATTTTGTACCTACCATTTGTGCTTGTTATGCCCTGTACCTTCCCCTATTCTTCTCCCTCTCCCCCCATTATGATAACCCTCCCTGTGTTCTCCATTTCTGAGATTCTGTTCCTGTTCTAGCTGTTTGCTTAGTTTGTTTTGTTTTTGTTTTTGTTTAGATTCAGTTATTGATAGTTGTGAGTTTGTTGTTATTTTACTGTCCATAGTTTTGATCTTCCTCTTTTTCTTAGATAAGTCCCATTGACACTGCATATAATAAAGGCTTGATGATGATGAACTCCTTTAACTTTACCTTATCTGGGAAGCACTTCATCTGCCCCCATTCTAAATGAAAGCTTTGCTGGACAGAGCAATCTGGGATATAGGTCCTTCTCTTTGATGACTTGGAATACTTCTTTCCAGCCCTTTCTTCCCTGCAAGGTTTGAGAAATCAGCTGATAGTATTATGGGCACTCCTTTGTAGGTAACTGCCTCCTTTTCTCTTGCTGCTTTTAAGATTCTCTCCTTATCTTTAATCTCAAGTAATGTAATTATGATATGTCTTGGTGTGTTCCTCCTTGGGTCCACTTTATGGAACTCTCTGAGCTTCCTGGACTTTCTGTAAGTCTATTTCTTTTGCTAGATTGGGGATTTTCTCCTTCATTATTTGTTCAAATAAGTTTTTAATTTATTGCTCTTGCTTTTCTCCTTCTGGCACCCCTATGATTCAGATGTTAAAACATATCAAGTTGTTCCCAGAGGTTCTTAAGCCTCTTCTCATTTTTTTTTTTTTTGAATTCTTGTTTCTTCTTTCTGTTCTGGTTGAATGTTTACTTCTTCCTGCTGGTCCAAATTATTGATTTGAGTTCTGGTTTCCTTCCCTTTACTGTTGGTTCCCTGTACATTTTTTTTCTTTATTTCACTTTGCATAGCCTTCACTTTTTCCTCTACTTTGTGACCATACTCAACCATTTCTGTGAGCATCCTGATTACCAGTGTTTTGAACTCTGCATCTGATAGGTTGGCTATCTCCTCATCATTTAGTTCTTTTTCTGTAGTTTTGATCTGTTCCCTTATTTGGGCCATATTTCTTTGTCTTGGTGCACCAGTTACATTGTAAGGGTGGGGGGACCTTAGGTATTCACCAGGCTGGGGCAACTCATGTCTCTGCGTTGTGGCACCGTATGTTGGGGTGGGGTCTGAGAGGGAACAATACTGCTTGCTCAGCTATCGGCCAGCTTTCAGTCACTTTCCCTGCTACCCACAAGCATTTGGGCCCCTCTGGTACTGATTCTTGGGTGACAGAACAAACTCTTGATAAGTACTTGCCCATTAGGGTTCAGCCACTGGAAATGCTGTCTTTACAATGTAAGATCCAAAGGTATAGTGCTGAAGAGGTTATAGGGGGAAGAACCATGCATCCTAGCCAACAGTGGTTGCTAAACACTATCTTGTACTGTCCATCCTCAGCTGAGCCACCAGATGACTGTAGCTACATGAGTGACCCTAGGTAAAACAGATCATCAGAAGAACCACCCAACTGAGCCAAGCCCAGTGTGCAGAACTGTGAGCAAATAAATGATTGTTTCAAGTTCCTGTGTTTTGGGTTGGTTGGTTACTTACAATAGATAGCTGATACATTCAGTTATCTGGTAGGAAAAACCTTTTATACTGCTGATACTGAAATCAATAAATAATAATTTGGAATGACAGATCATATAAGATAAAAACATGTACAACTCACAGAAAAATGAGTAAAATACCAAATGCACAAAACATAATAGAACATAATTTTAAAATGGAATAGTAAACAAAATTATCTTTTTGAACACATTTTCTGCATTGGATTACTGTGTGCTGTACAAACAAAAACAAGAATATATGTATTATATGTAACTTACTGAATATGTATGACTTACTGAAACATGAACTTCTATCAAGCATATGCTGGAAAATCTTGCACACAGGTTCTTCACTTTGTGTAATGGACCTACAGGTGCACTGCACTTGAAGGACTGTCCCAAGGGTACTGATATAAGCTGCTTTGCAGTCATCACTTCCTGAGCAAGTGAGGTCCTCCTTGCCCAACATACTCATGCAAGCCTCATCTTCATGGCACTTTGCAGTCACATGCTGCCAGCATTTGGACTGAAATGTTCTATAGTGCCTCCTAGAAGGAGTCAAGAAATGGAATTAGTCTCTGAATAATACTATTTCATATTGATATGAGGTGCTTCCTCGCCTAATGAAGGCTGACATAAAACAAAATGCCTCCTAGAAGCCAGTACATAGCTGAAACCTAAGTTCATACACTTAAACATCTCAATAGAGTGTGGAACACAAAGCAGAGAAACCTTGTGAATTACATTCTTCTTGTGATGAAAGGCAGAGGCTAAGTTTATGATTCCCTGGATGAATTTTCCTTCATTACTAATTTTGTTTCAATGGTTGATGATTTGCAGTTTGAACTACTTGGAAGATTTATTAGCAGTATTTTTTGAAGCAGAATGTAGTTTTGGTTGACTAGCAGTTGGCCATTGCTTCACACCAAGTGATTTTAGATAAGGCTCTTGACCTTTTGAGTCAGTTTTCCCACAGGATGGAAGGTACTATATTTTTTCTTAACATTTCTAAGCAGACTAGTTAGAATTTTAAAAATGCTTTGAGATTCTTTGGCAGCAAGGGCTAATAAAGCAAAAATTTATGAGTTTATTTAATTGCCAAAATAATCCATTAGAATCACATCCATTCATAACTTTTCTGACCATGTATTTGATTAGTGCTATACTAACTTTGAATAATTCTCAATAATGTACAATAATTTCATTCTTGAAACTTTCACAGTAACAGGATATTCCTCTCTGTGGAACCAACGATATTAATCTTTCTACTTAATATTTATCACCTAAAATTACTTTTCACCCTTTCTAGAACAGGTTTTCATGAAACCTGCATTGAAACCCTCTGCACACGTGACACTTGTCATGAGCCTCTTTGTGCACATGGCTCTACTCTGCTTAACTCCACACACTATATTATTTTTTAATGATCTCATATTTTAAGTCCTCTTAAAGTAATCAGCTTTTTAATACATTGGCAAATTAATTTATACTTAAGGAAATACAAATTTTTTCAGCTTATAATTCTGGGGCCAGAAGAACAAATAGGTTCCTTTAATGCAATTATGGGTTATACGTAAAATGTTATATAAGTTTAAGTATTAACAGCACTGATGGTCATTTATGAGTTGTGTGAGAATAAATTTGTGCCTAGGTGCCATTTTTTAAAAACATGTGTTTTACTAAGTTTAAGTTGCATGAAGCCCTGAAGCTGCATGAAGCCCTTAAGTTGCATGAAGCCCTAAAGCAGCAAGCGTTTCAATATGCCAAGGTTGTGGGTTCAATTGCCAGTTAGGGCACGTGAATAGGTGGAGCAACCAACTGATACTTCTCTTACTCTCTCTCTCTCACTCTACAATCATTTCTTTAAAAAAAAGCTTTGAGTCATTTATCTATCATGGCAGTTATTTACTCAGAAAACTAGCTATAAAAATTTGCAAAAATAATAAATTGATATTTAATTGAATATTAAAAATCACATAAATACTTTGGTATGCTAGTACCTAAATCATTTGAAAGAAATTTTTAAATATGACAAAAAATTATACTGTAGAAATTTTGTTTTGGGTTTGAAATGTTTAGGTGTATGATGGTTCATATTCTTATTTTCTTGGTATTCCACAATTTTCTATTTTGGTTTATTGTCCAAAAAATTAAGTGATTAAAAATAATGTCTTAGATGTAGTTGATTGTTTTGTCTTTATTTTTGCTATTGACTTGCAGTTACATTGCAAAATGTGAGAATGTGGTGTGTATAAATTCTACACACAGAATGTATTATATTTGCCTTTGTGACCTTATAGCCAAATTCTATAAATGTTTAATGACACTTTGACACTTAAAATAAATGTGTATATTATAATACTTTGATTTTAAAAAATAATTAGGTTTTTTCTAAGCAAATGTTTTTTCACTACTTTTGTGAGTTCATAAATATAAAAGTATATTATAATTTTAATATGTTCCTAAACAACTATAATTGGCAAAACATAATCTCACCTCCCAATGTATATTTGTATTGGACACAATTAATTGAAAAATTGTCTTTATATTGCCCTTTTTGGTCTTTTCAAATAAATGAAGGAGTTTCAAAAGTTATTGTGTATTAAAGAATCTGGAACAGGGATAGAAATTATATTTTCAAAACCAAGTACTCTCTTTTGCCCCATGTGCAGACTCTTCGGCCCCAAAAGGAAGTGATAAAGAGCTTAACAATCTCACTGAAGAAATGGGTGTTTTTTTTTGAAGTTTTTTTCCTCTACCTGAATCACATTAACAATAATTTAATATATGAGGGGGCACCCCCAAAACTAGAACTATCCTCTGGAGGGTGGGACTCTTGTAGTACAGGCTTCCCTAACAAGGTGAGTGTTTTAGGAACCCATCTGTATGAGTGTACCAGCTGGAGTTGTTGTGAGAGGCTGTGTTCAACTTCAGTGAATTTTTTGGGGAAGACTCTTTCAACATCTTTGCCCATTTCATAATGAAAAAAAGGTGACTGGTTCTTCCACTATGACAATACACCTGCCCATACTGAGCTGAGTGTTCAGCAGTATTTGACCAAAATGGCATGACCCCTGTGCACCACCCTCCCTATTCACCTGATGTGGCCCCGAGAGCCTTTTTTTGTTTGTTTGTTTCCCAAATGAAAAAAATGCCTTAAAGGAAACATTTTGCCAATGTGGAAGAGGTGAAACAAAATACAGAAGAAGCAAAAGTCATCAAAATCAACCAGTTCAAAATCTGTTTTTAGCAGTAGAAATGTTGCCCCAAGGACTTCCAGTCAAGATGGTGGTATAGGCAGACATGGCTCACTTCTTCCCACAATCACATCAAATTACAACTATAATATAGAACAATCACCACTCAGAACCATCAGAAATCCAGTTGAATCGAAGTCTGACAACTACAGAATTAAAGAAACCATATCCATCCAGACTGGTAGGAGGACTACAGACATAGAACAGGCTGGTCTCTAACCCATGTGTGGTTGATAAAAATTCAGGAGGGATATCTCAGGAACAAGCAGGCCTATCCCTACAAACAGGGGCCCCAGGCCAGGGTTCCAGTGGCAGGAAGATAAGCCCCCACAACTTCTGGCTGCAAAAACCACTGGGGATTAAGTCAGTGGAAGAAACTTCTGGAGCCCCAAGAAGTTCCTCTTAAAGAATGCACATACAGACTCACCTACTCAGACTCACTCCCTCTGAGCTCCAGAGCTGGCATGGCATGAGTGGCATACTGGGAGAGCCTGATGTGTGTGACATCTTGGCGACCAGAGGCCGTTTTTCCTTTTCTGAGCCCTCACCTCACAGAGACACAGAGTGGTCAGGCTGGTGCCATATCTGAGACTCCATCAACCTGGCTAACACTGTTTGACCCACCTTGGAGATTGTCAGAGGCTCTGCCCCATTCACCTAAGCTGCTTTTCCATATGAATGACCTTGCCTCATGCTTCAAAACTTATCAAACAAGCAACAGCTGGCCTCAGTGAGCCCCAGGCTGGGCACTAGTAACAGCTAGATTAGTTCCACAACTTGACTTCACCTGGGGATCTCTAAGCCCAGCATGAGTAGCAGCCTTCTCAGATTGCTTTATAGCTTAGGAAGGGTGGCCTGGGAAAAATACAGATGGGGGCTAAACTTGGCCTGCATCACCTGGGAAATGGAAATCCCAGGGACAGTGCATCCAGTGAACAGCTACAGACCACTATGGAGCACTGCCTCCCTGCCCCTGCACCTGCACAGCTCCTCCACAGAAGGCGGAAGTTGGTGGTAAGTGGTCACAGCCAGTCCTTGCAGCTGACTGGCCTAGTTAATCCCTCCCACTGACTTACCAACAGCAACAAAAGCTCATCTTCACGACATGGAGTCAAAGCAGCACTACCTAGTACATAGAAACAAACACAGGGAGGCTGCCAAAATGAGGAGACAATGACACATGGCCCCCCAAAAAGAACAGATCAAAACTCCATTAAAAGAACTAAACAAAATGGAGATAGGTGATCTATCAGATGCAGAGTTCAAAACACTAGTTATAAAGATGCTCAAGGAAATTAGTGAAGACCTTAGCAGCATAAAAAAGATTCAGTAAGAAATGAAGGATTCATGAATTGAAATAAAGAATAATTTACAGGGAAACAAAAATAGAGTTGGATGAAGCCAAGAATCAAAAGGAAGATGAAAAACAATCAATCAGAATAACAAGAAGAAATAAGAATAAAAAAATTAGCACAGTATAAGCAGCCTCTGGGACAGAGTTTCTTAGAGGTTTCAACAGGTCCAACAGGTTCAACGGGTCCTTGAAGTTTCAAGAGGTCCAACATTCACGTCATAGGGGTGTCAGAAGAAGAGGAGAAATAGCTAGGAATTGGAAATCTATTTGGAAAAATAATGAAAGAAGATTTACCTGATTTAGTGAAGGAAATAGACATATAATTCCAGAAAGCACAGAGAGTCTCAAACAAGAGAGACCCAAAGAGGACCACACCAAGACACATCAAAATTAAAATGCCAAGGGTTAAAGATAAAGAATAAATCTTAAAAGCAGCAAGAGAAAAGCAGAGAGTTACCTATAAAGGAGTTCCCATAAGACCATTAGCTGATTTCTCATAAGAAACTTTGCAGGCTAGAATGGACAGGCGAGAAGCATTCAATGTGATGAAAAGCAAGGACCTACAACCAAGATTACTTTATCCAGCAAAGGTATCATGTAGAATGGAAGGGCAGATAGAGTACTTCCCAGACAAAGTAAAGCCAAAGGCCATTAGTACACCACCAAGCCATTATTACATGAAATGTTAAAGAGAGTTATTTAAGAAAAAGAAGATCAAAACTATTAACATTAAAGTGGCAACTAACTAATAACTACCAACAACTGAATCTAAAAAATAAAAACAAAAACAAACTAAGCAAACAACCAGAATAGGAACAGAATCATAGGTATAGGGATCATTTGGAGGGTTATCAGCTGGGAGGAGGAAGGGGGAGAATGGGGGAAATGGTGCAGGGATCAAGAAGCATATTTGGTAGGAATAAAATAGACAGGGGGAGGTTAAGAATAGTATATGAAAGGGGGAAGCCTAAGAACTTAGGTGCACAACCCATGGACATGAACTAAGGAGGGGGCATAATTGGAGGGAAGGGGAGTACTGAATGGAAGGGGACAAAGGGAAAAAACTGGGGCAACTGTAACAGCATAATCAATAAAATATACATTAAAAAAGTCTCAATGGGTGTATTTCATCAAGTGGAGATGACCTTGAAAGTGATTGAAGTTTAAACATGTATGAATAAATACACATTTTTTAATACATAAAAATTGGGGTATTTCCTCATAAATACTGGGAATCTCCCTAAGGCAAGATTTGCATGAGAGAGTGACAGGAATCATCTGAATCATCTTTTCACCTCAGCTACTAATATTATATAATATTTCCATTACTTCCATAAAGTATTCATTAAGGGGCTATTTGCACATGGTGGAACAACATTGAAGACATAAGTCCTTACTCTAATCTGTGAAAGTTAGAAATTACATGAGAGGAGACATGTATATGTACATGGACAAATTATAAAAATTAAGTCCAGGGCATTCAAAAATGGAGGAAAACATATGACAATTTTTGAGTCCTCTTGTGTTCCAGATCCTGCACCAAGCACTTTGGAGAGGTGGTTAAACCCAGGAGTCCTCGTGGAACAAAATCATCAAAAAATGTACCAGTCAATCTGAGAAAGTGTTGGTGCCAAGGTGAATTTATTTCAAGAGCATGTGCTTCAGAAACCATCACTTGCCATTACAATATTTAATATGATGGGGAAGCTTAGGTGTATCATGCTTTGAAGATTGAATGCAAAAATTTTAGGATAATGAGGTGGCACATTTAGGGCTCTCTCAGTGGTATCAGCCAAAACTGGATGCCCATCCATGCAGACACTGGGTATTTTTATAGGAATTGATTTTTTAAAAAGTGTCCTCTGGATAGTTAAAATGTGGTTTCATTGTTGGTATAGATGGGTAATAGATAGTTGGTAAAATTCTATTTGTAATATAAAAAAGTATACTCAAACATTTTTATCATTCATTGATTTTAGTAGATATTTTATTATAATTAAAATCACTTATTTGAAATTAAATTGTTGTTATTAAATTTAATAAATGTTTTGTTGTAATTGAGCTTAAGACACATCTCACATATGTTAGGGATATTAAAATATATAAAAACCTTACATTTTAAATTTGTTGCTGTCCTTCTTCTGGTTGTGTGAGGAGGTGAAGTGTATCTACTACCTATATCTCCATCTTGGATGTAAGACCTGAACATCCAACTGTATGGGAGTCCAACAACCAAAAAGTTAAAGAAGAAACATTTATCCAGACTGATATGAGAGGCAGAGATGGGCAGTCAGGGTGAAGAGCACTCACAGCAAGGTGGCTGGCAATCTGGGCAGTCCCACATTTATGTGCGGATAAACCAGGAGCACCAAGTGGGGAGAGAGATAGAGAGCGCAACCCAGGGTTCCAGTATGGGGGGAAAAAGCCTCAAAACCTCTGACTGAAAAAAATCTATGGGAGTTGAGGTGGCAAGGAAACTCCCAGACTCACAGGAGAGTTCATTCAAGAGACCCATAGGGTCCTAGAACATACACAAACTCACCTACCTGGGAATCAATACCAGAAGGGCCCAATTTGCTTGTGGATAGCCGTGGAAGTGACTGAAAGCTGGCTGAGAGCTGAGCAAGCAGCACTGTTCCCTCTTGAACCCCTCCCCCACAGACAGCATCAAAATGCAGTGACGTGGTTTGTCTTGCCCTGGTGAACACCTAAGGCTCCATCCCTTACTATGTAACAGGCACTCTGAGACAAAAAATATGACCTTAAGGAAGGACAAATCAAAACTCCAGAAAAAGTACAACAAAGCCATAAAGAGATAGCTGACTCATCAGATACAGAATTCAAAACATGGTAATCAGGATGTTCACAGAAATGGTTGAGTATGGTCACAAAATAGAGGAAAAAGTGAAGGTTATGCAAAGTGAAATAAAGAAAAAAAATGTACAGGGAACCAACAGTAAAGGGAAGGAAACCAGAACTCAAATCAACAATTTGGACCAGAAGGAAGAATAAACATTCAACCAGAATGGAAAGAAGAAACAAGAATTCAAAAAAAAAGAAAATGAAGAAAGGCTTAGGAACCTCTGGGAACAACTTGAAATGTTTTAACATCTGAATCATAGGGATACTAGAAGAAGAGGAAGAGCAGTAAATTGAAAACTTATTTGAACAAATAATGAAGGAGAACTTCCCCAATCTGGCAAAAGAAATAGACTTCCAGGAAGTCCAGGAAGGTCAGAGTCCTGACCTTGGGACATACAACCAAGATTGCTCTATCCAGCAAAGCTATCATTTAGAATGGAAGGGCAGATAAAGTGCTTCCCAGATAAGGTAAAGTTAAAGGAGTTCATCATCATCAAGTCCTTATTATATGAAGTATTAAAGGGACTTATCTAAGAAAAAGAGGAAGATGAAAAATATGAACAATAAAATGAAAACAAACTCACAACAATCAACAACTGAACCTAAAGAAAAACAAAAACCAAAAAATGAATTAAGCAAACAACTAGAATAGGAACAGATTCACAGAAATAGAAATCACATGGAGGGTTATCAGTGAGGAGGGGTTGAGAGGGGGAAAAGGTACAGGGAATAAGAAGCATAAATTGTAGGTACAAATTAGACAGAGAGGTTAAGAATAGTATGGGAAATGGAGAAGCCAAAGGAGTTATATGTATGACCCATGAAGATGAACTAAGGGGAGTGCATGCTGGTGGGAGAGGGGGTACAGGGCAGAGGGGAATAAAGGGGAGAAAAAATATGGGACAACTGTAATAGCATAATCAACAAAATATATTGAAAAAGCTACATTTTAGAATTAATGGACTACAGTATTTCACCAAAATGAACTTTGGGGATATCAATGCATTTGACAAATCTCAATTGCATTATAAAATATTTTTTATAATTAATATTATCTTTAACTCAGGAGAAGTGATTAATAAACCTTAAAATAACTGATAACCATTTACATGACAGAATCCTCAAATAAACATTTCTTAAGGTCTTTGGCCTTTAAATGATTAGTTGAAGCAAAAAATATGCCAATATCCCCACAGCATTCTGCTTAGATCTTTACCCTTTATCTTATTGAATGTGCATTGTACGGAAGCAGCTGTCTTTTCGACAAGTGTTTACAAGATCTGGAGCTACATTTCAAGTAAGAATGACTGAGATTAAAGGAAGGAAGAGAGTTGACAGTTATCTTTTGACAAAGCCAAAGGAAAACAGTTTACCAACAATCAGTGCCCTCAGAAAGTTTTCATTAAACCTTTTAGTTTGTTTGCCAGTGGTTGAAGCAAGGTGACAAATGTGATAGGTTGAGCTATCACATGTTCTGAGCCATCACACACTGAGCTACTCCTTCTCACTAAATGTTTATTCTGATCTTTAAATGAATTTGCTATATATGGAGTTTTATTCATTTAAAAAAAATTAAATAAAACAGACCCTGATAGAAGATACCAGGCAAATGAATGAATATGAAGAATTACTCAAAAAAGAAGCAAAAGAAAAATAAAAAAATTATACAATTTAATGCTGGTTATTAAATGAAGCTCCTTCAACATTAACATCAATGTTACAAATAGTTTGACTCATGAAATTTATTTAGTATTCCCTTTTTTTCCTCCATTTTCTTACTCTTGTCCAAAGAGGCCCACTTGACTGTGGATTTTTTTTTTTACCACATAAAAAATAAATTCATCTTGAATATACATGGAAGTATATTAATGACCATAGTGAGGAAAAGAAATAGCCACAGGGTTAGATCAGAGTTATGGTTCCCAGAAGTAGTTACCTGCAAAAGTACAGTCTAGTCTCAACTACCAGTTAAAGCTCATGTTTTAACAAGCATGCCAGATCATCCATACCTCTGCTGAAAACCAAATACCTCTGGTACTTGTCCATTTGACTAGGAGTCAAAGCCCAGGTTGTTAGTGTCCCTCAAGGCCCTGTGTGATCTAGGCCCCAGTCCCCCTGCAGTTAAACTTCTAAACACTTCTCCCATTGCTCTCCCCCTTGCACTTGCTGCCTTCATTGCTTCTTTAACAGGCCACAGGCCTTTGTTATTCAGCAATGGCTGGTCTTTTGGATATCTCCTAAGAGAGGCTCATTACTTCCCTCACTTCCTCAACTCTGATAAATGCTCACCACTGGGACTACTGCATTTACATTGCTACTCTTTCTGCCCACTCACAACTCCCCAGTCACTCTGTTTTGCTAGTGTTGCTGTTGCTAATCTCCAGAGCACTCATTACCTCACAATATAATATTCATTTTTTTATTTATTATCTGTCTCCTCCATTAGAATATAAGTTCTACAGGGCAGGCATTTTTGTTTCTTGTACTCCGATACATTTTTTTTAATAAACAAATAAATGACTAACATTACCCCCCATTAGGTTCAAGAATATAAAGCTAAGAAGAGGAGACTAGGCACTTCTGACATCATGGCATAGATGTGTGCTGGGGATATCCAAACTGCAGTCAAGCAACTTCTCCTTCCTCATCGTCAGTGTAAGGCAGGGAGATTTATTTTGAAGTTTGAAAAGTCACATTGTCAAAATTCTGTGACATTTAACAACCTTATATGGTTATACCAAAAAGCAAATTAAAAAACTGACATACAAGATATGTTTATTAACCAAACTCCTTATTTATTAGTCTAATTTGAATACAAAATTTCAATAATGCTATTTCATGGTGACCGAATCCTGACATACTGATTATTTTTTATTCCAAACATGTGCTGCATTTGAATTTCAAAAAGGATACTACATATGTACTACAGATTCAAAAATATGAATTGTCTGGCTTTGTTTACATCACGTTGGATAATGGTGGGAACTCCAGCTAATGTAATGAGATCAAGTGTTAGGACTGGACTGTAACAAATAAGGTGCAGAAATAAGAAAGTAAGGTATGTGTGTTTTTACTCACCTGCATAATTCATCATTTCGGCAGCTGTGAATTACATTGAGGCAAGTCGGGGGTGGAACTATGTTCACTGCACATGGCTTGCTGTGAAGAGCTTCTTTGGACTGCTGACAAGGTATATCAGATGGAGCACAGTCACAAAAAGCCAACATCTGGGCAATATTAAAAGGCATATTTTGATAGAAGAACCGTATGGCGGCTTGGCAGTGTTTCACATCACACAGATTTCCATTTGCTGAGCAAGCTTTAAGGTAAGGGGCCAACTGTGCATTACAGACCACATCCCCTACACACATCTCTGCCACTTCCAAACAGGACCGGATCCCTTTCATTTCTGAAAGCAATGACATGCCCAGGCCGTGAAAATGTATATATAAAGCTGTCCTTACAGAATCTGCAAAACACTGTGAGATGTCAAGGGGCAACATACAACTTTGTAGTAACATCCTATTATGGGCAAACACTTCTTTTCTTTCTTTTTTAGAGTTAATATGAATTTACTGAGACCTGAATAGTGGACTATTTGAGTCATCTTTCATCTCTACTGGATACGACGTATTTTGATCCAGAAGAGATGGGAAGTGTGTAGGGCCAAAACTGAGCCAAAGGAAAAATCTTTGGGTCCAAGTTTCTCAAATGTAAACAATAAATCTTCAGAAATTTTATTTGAGCTATATAGCTTATGATTAGTTCATTGGCTCATATCAAAATGATTCTTATTCTGTTGCACTTTTTATTTGGGGGGTGGAAATCGTGAATAAAGGCTCCATGTAGTTGTTCACATTCTAGGAAACACAGGCACACGTGGATGCCCCCCATACCCACAAACATGATACAGAAACAACTGGCCTGGAACAACTTTATTTACATGATCAAAATATCCATAAAATTTAACTAAGATCTAGTCTTTGGTTTTAACTGTAAAGTATTCCTCAGCACAAGATAAATTGATGACAAATGGGCAAATCGATTGCTTTGATACTTTAGTGGACGGAATGCAATGACTTGTTTTTTGTATTTTGTAATATTCAAACTGTTTAAGAGCTGCACAATTTATTTTGCATTGAAATATTTTTAAGAACTGTAGTAACTACATTTTAAATTATATTGTCCAGTATTTACAATGCTGATCAAAGTTATAAATGAGAAACATTACCATGATAGGGAAGAGTAGTTAGATTCCACTTGAATTTATTATCCTCTCTCTTGTTATCTAGAAGGAAAACACAAACTTCATTAGTGAACCATTTTCTAAATTTAACAGGAGAATGTGGGCTACATCTATAAGTGAGTAAGCAAAAATACATAGAGGTACATGTAATACTTGTTTAACCCTTGACACTCAAAGTTAGTGAGATACAGACGAAGAAAAATAAACCCCAGAAATATCATTCAAGTGAGTTAAACAGAACTGCTGTGAGGGAGGATTCAGTTACCTGGAGGTTTAAACAAATGCTAATGACTAGGCCATGTGCACTGAGGTAAACAAAGAATCTGTCTGGGGAGAAAAAACAGAAGGAATAATGTCTGACAAAAAAAAAAGACAACTCTTCCCAGTAGGATCTTAGATTGAAATGCAATTTGAAGACTAATTTCCACCTCTGATTATTTTAGCTTCTCAGAGTTCTTAGGAATTAAAATTATAGAATTGGAGAATCTTACTGATGGAAGTAAACTTGGTGGCCATGTAATTCTAAAATCTTTTATTCAAGAAGCATTGATATCAGGTGCCATATTGAAGACACAAATCTGTAGTCCCTGCAGCCTCCAAAGCCTGGCAGGGAATACAGACATATTACACACACACACACACACACACACACACACATGTATGTACAAATAATGTCATGTATATCACATGTATTTAATGTATATATGTCTATAGACATATTTATATGTATATATATATACACACAAAGAAAGACATAAAACCAAAGTGATAGGGGGATAATATGATCAGATTTTTATTTTTAAATACAAATTCAATTTTCTCTTTGGTTATTGATTAACATATTGACTTTTGTTATGGCATAAATATTCCTTGTGAGACAGTTTGCCCCTATTTGAGCTGTCTGTCCAAACTCCCTGGCTGTCCATCTATTACACAAAAATGATGGTACAATGACAAGAAAATTCTTTTCATACCCAAGCGTGTCACAGCCTTTCCAGACTCCTTGCTTTATTCCATCTATTCTCACTACACAGTTTCTCATTTCTCTGCTTACTAAGTCTCAGCTCAAAGATCTCTGAGCTGAGGCTTAATCCGTTCTAGAGACTACTCTCCTGGGCCTCCAAGGAAGCCTGGAATGTTCCTTCCTCTCTGCTACTATCCCACATTGCATAAATCCCAATGGGCAAATCCCAGAAAGTCATATGACTTTTGTGACCAAAAGTCTAGACAGGAACTTCTCTTATAGATTAATGCCTCGGCTTTGAAACTGATTAGTATGTCTGTGCCACTGAATAAATATTCAGGAAACTACTGTTGAAATGTAAGTAAATATTGAATTTACTGACTGTTATGGACTGAATGTTTGTGGCTCTCCAAATTTCATGTGTTGAAGTCCTAACACCTTGTATGACTGATGTGGAGATGATATCTCTAAGGAAGTAACTGAGGTTAAATGAAATCACAAGCATGGGAACCTGACCTGAGGGATTGGTGTCCTAATAAGAAAGAACGTTAGAAACCTTACTCACTTTCCCCTTTCCATGCACACACAACATGGAATGTCGCTGGAGGCCATAACAAGAAGCCAGGGAGGTGACAAGTCAGCAAGAGAGCTCTCACCAGAAACCACCCCTGATGAAACTTGACCAGGAACTTCCAAAATTTTGAGAAAATAAATTTTTGTTGTTTAGGCTAGCAGCCTGTGGTATTTTGTTACAGCAACCCAACCAGAGTAATATGCTCACTATATGTGTAATTAGTACAAACACAACAAAACAGTTATTTTTAGAATGGGAAAATTAAGTCTATCTTAGATGCACATTATTTTATATCCTATGAGTAATGTATTATATAAATTCTCTGCACATTAAATTCTGATGTCATACAGTACATGCATATGTATATACACATGTATTTTCCCAGAGGACATTTTAAATAGTAGCTTAATTGCTGAAGAGGAGCTAAAGGGCAATAATACATCATGGGCATAAATAGAATCATGCAACAACCAGACTTAAATCTGAGTTATAAGATCATATGCATAAGAAAAAATATAGTTTCCTCTTATTGATCTACTCAAACAAAATATATGCAAAGTCAGATATCTTCTCACCCTGCTACCACTCTGGTTCAGGATGCCACACATTTTTTCTACTGATGTCTTCTAGTCCCATGGTCTTATTTGTCATCTGTAAATAAATAACCCTCCCAATTTATAGATGCTGTATAAATCTCACTTCTACATGTCATGCATAGGATTTAGAGATCAATCCCATGTATAATACTGACTTCTCAATATCTTCACTTCAATACCTAGTAAACATTTCACACTCAACACATTCAAAACTCACCTCTCACCTCTCTTCTGTCCCCCAATCAAAGCATCTTTTTCCTGTAGTTGTTCTTGTTTTAGTAAATAAAAATAATGGTGACCACATCCTTCTCATACTCAGTACAAAAACTTTGGTGTCCACTTTGATTTCTTTTTTTTCCCCTTGTATTCCCAATATGATCCACTAATATTAAAATATTCCACCCTGGCTGGCGTAGCTCAGTGGATTGAGCGCGGGCTGGGAACCAAAGTGTCCCAGGTTCGATTCCCAGCCAGGGTACATTCCTGGGTTGCGGGCCATAACCCCCAGCAACCGCACATTGATGTCTCTCTCTCTCTTTCTCTCTCTCTCTCTCCCCTTCCCTCCCTAAAAATAAATAAATAAAATATTTTAAAAAATAAATAAATAAAATATTCCCAGGTCTGACAACTTCCCATATGGGTTCATCATTCATTATCTTTTTTACTACATTATTATAAAAGCTCCTACCTGGTCTTCCCACTTGGCCACTCCTCCTTTTCAGTCAGTTGTCAACAACAACAACAACAACAACAACAAACAAGAATCATCCTGCTAAACATATATTTTAGACCATGACCCTATCCTGACCAAAATCCTTCAGTGGTTTCCTATATCACTCAGAGTATAGCTAACAGTTGTGAAATGATCTACAACATGCTTCATGATCTTGTCCCGTTATGTATCAGATCTTAACTCCTATACTTCTCTCCCTTGGTCTCTCAACTCTAGCTGGTGGTCTCTTTGCTTTTCTTCAAACCTCTGGACATACTCATATTACCAGCTCAGGACCTTTAACTGGATGTTTCTTTTGCCTTAAATGTTCTCTCCCTAGGTATTCATAGGACTCATCCCTTGCCACTTTCAATCCTTACTTAAACATTAATTTTTTCAGAGCAACTTTCTGGCCATCCTATTAAAATTACAAAGCCCACTCAGACTTCTTTTCTTTTTTTACCCCTTACCTATATTTAGTTTTCTCCTTAGCACCTATAGTATTTAAAGTATAAATCTTAAAGTCATTTATCATGTTAATTTCTTCTTTGTCCCCATATTGGATGCTGTTTCTTACTACTAAGATCCCCCCTTTGATGATCTAGGTCTAAATTTTCTCAGCTGCTTGGAGTATTTGGGGTACTGGGTCACATTGGTCCTTTTCTTGGCACTGCCCTCATCCAAAGAAAGTTGCCAAGCCCAAGGTTACAGACATTCCCAGGGCAAAGCTCATATCTAAGCACTAGACCATTTGAGGGGTCAAAGATCAGCTTCCTCGCCTCAGTAGGTATGATACCTCTGAAAAGCCATTCTAGGTCCAAGCTTCCTGTAGAATCAACTAAGTTTGCTATGAGGCCTGTACTGCATTGCAACTTTCTCTACTTAAGCCTTTTTTCCTCACCTCCTTTTTCTTTTCTTCCTGAGACCTAAGCCCAGTACATTACCTGTGTGCAAGCCTCTGTCTCATTTAGAATGGAAGCTCCTAAACAGCAGTGATTTTTGTTTGTTTTGTTTACTGCTTTATCCCATCTTAGAGTATGCCTAGGGGAAGGTAGGCACTCAACGGGAATATTTACTTATTTATTTAACTTTTAGACAGAGGGAGAGTGAGGGACAAAGAGAGGGAGAGAAATATCAATGTGTGGTTGCCTTTCATGCACCCCCTACTGGCGATCTGGCCTGCAACCCAGGCTTGTGCCCTAGACTGGGAATTGAACCAACAACCCTTTTGTTCACAGGCCAGCACTCAATTCACTGAGCCACACCAGCCGGACAAGACATACTTATTAAATAAGTAAATAATAATTGCTTACCAACTTTATCTTTATCTTTAATTTTTTAAATTTCCTAAAACCCAATAAGCTTCTTTGATGAGGGACAGGGAGTTTCTCTTTTGTTTTTGTTTTTGTTTTTGTCCTGCTGCATAGGACCTAGCATGTTATACATGGCTCCTAAGTATTTGCTTAATGAATGAATAAATTTAACATTATGCTACAACTGTGTAGCATTTGCCTCTTCCCTTATGTGGAGAGCAGGACCAATAAAATGGTATTGTTCCAATTAAGATAGCATAAAGTATATAAAACAAAGTAGAGTCACTTATATCAACTAAAAAAGCTGTCAGTCAGCCATAACACTTTGGTTCAAGAGGAAAATTACCTAAGTCAGAGTAAACATATCTGACAAGGAGACATATCTGCCCACGTGGTCAGAGCAGACATATCTGGCAAGGAGACACACTTGCACATGTGGTCAGAGCTGCTTGGTCTGCAATGCGGGACCACCCACAGATAGGCTCCTGGGGAAATTCCATACTTGCCATAGGGATGTCAAGCAGAACAGCCATGTATCACTCATAGGCTTCTGAGAAAATTCCACACTTTGCATCAGGGGTGCCAAGACATTTATCAAAAAGACCCAGAAGGGTGGAGTACACCATTTTGAAGGCATTAGTGAGGCAGGTTCCAGACCATTGCTGAGATAGCCAAGCTTCACACACCATGATGCTGCTCCATGCCACACTGATCTCCCTTGGTATTGACGACTGGAGGCTCTGCCCTGCTGGACTGAGGACTTCATCTGCTCTGCTACCCACCTAGCTCCAGAGATCTTTCCTTTCAAGACCCCGACAACTCCCTCACCCACAGTGCCGTCTCCTGGACCTGCTGACTGAGATTTTGGGTCTCAGGTTCATTATCTCTGTTGATTGCTGTGTGTGTGTTATATTCCTCTTTGGTTGTTAGAGTGTAAGTAGAATATTAATGTATGTTGATGTTCTACGTTGAGTGAACCTGCATTCAATAAAAGCTGAGCAAATAGCATAGTTACTATGTGTGACTCTAGTCTATTCCTTGGTGCTGGGCTGCTCAGCAGGCAGCTAGCTGAGCAGTTGTTTGGCTAACCTACAGGAAAGGCTATATGATAAACACGTTTGTGACACTTAATAATCAGTTTTGGACACAGTCATAGAATTAAGTTTTTAAATTTAAATTTCCTTGGAGAAACACAGACAGAAATGACAGAGCTGGAAAGAGAAATAATGATTCTTTAGTTAACTGATATTTGTGGTTATCATTAATGCTCCTAAATTCTTTTGAATACCCACCAGAAACAATGTCCTGGTTGAATCCATCTTCATAGTCTTCACTGAAGGCTGGAACTTGATTCATCTGAGCATACTGTATGCAATTGTCTTCAAACAAACTCCTCCAAATTTCAATGCACTCTACTTTTGAAGGGTCATTGCATTGACAATTCCATAAGATCGTTTCCTGAAGACCTTCCGTTAATGCTGCACACAGGTGGCTTCCATCAAGGGTCTTGCATTGTTCTGATTCCCTCCCACAGGTTTTCTTAACATTCTCATACAACAGAGTGCAATGTTCTGATTCCTGGCAGATGCGTGCTGCTACAACACAGTCACTCGTTTTTTCCACCATTAGTGATGTATCATTCTGAGGGAGCCTTTTTGTGATATTTGATTCTGAAGCCAAATTTGAGGATAGTGTTGATACTTCTATTAATAAAGTAAAATAAATGAAAAAATTCATTTACCTATGACTTTTTAATAAATTTTCTGAAAATAATATAGGTACATCTTTTATAGATATGTCAATACCTATAATCTTTCAAATACTATTAAAATTATTTCCAGAGTGCTATGACAAATAATCTTTAATTGTTAAAAATTGATGTATAAAACAATTTTTATAGTTTGTGCAACTATATAATGATAATTTTAAAAATATTTGTCCTCATCATTTACTTTTGTCTTTTCATTATATTTTGATGATGATTGGTAAAAATCATGTGTAATTTAAAATACTTATAAGATACCATTATTCCTCTTATATAATTTTTTATAAATCTATTTTTTTCTCCTAGAAATGTATCTATACTAACGTTTCTCAACTTTTTCATTTTTCCCCCTAACCTTTGTTAGAAAGTTTTTCCATAATTCTACTTTCTCATGAAAATTTAATTATACAAATATACTTACTGTATAATCTGTTTAGGGACTATATACATGTGTGTATGTATATATACATATATACATACATATATATGCATATCTGTGCTTGTTACATAATAATTTTAAATGGGCAACATTTTGAAGGGACACTTTAGAGATATTATATAAAGATGGCACATAAACACATCAAAATAGGTTCAATGTTATTATTTAAATGCAACAAAAACCATAGTGTGGGACCACTAAATATGTAATAGAATGAAAAAAAATCAAGTGCTCTGAGACATGGAGTGACTAGAAATTTTATATATTGGTAATTATCTCAAATTTGAAATATTCTATGGGAGATTTTTTATAAAGTTAATAATAAACTTTATCTATGACCCAACAGTTTCTTATCCAAGAGAAGTAAAAACTTACACATGTACAAATCTTGTCTGTGAATATATATAGCAGTTTTATTTATAATCTCTAAAAAAATACACTAGAATACTACTCCTCAAAAGAGGGAACAGACTTAACATGAAATAATGATGAATCTCAACTGCATTATGTTACATATAAGGAACCAGGGTTAAAAGGCTACATGTTGTATAATTGCCTTCATATGAAATTCTGGAAAAGGAAAAATTATGGAACAGAAAATTGTTTAATGAGATCACCATGCATGATTGGAGGAGCTGGGCAGTGGGACCACCCAACATTGATGAGGGAGAATCTGTCTTATAAGCTGGGAGAAAGTTGATTGTGAAAGAAGTGATGATAACTCTATAAGAGATTCATTCCCAAACTTACCATTTTTCAGTGACAGTGCCTAGGGACAGTGAGGATCTTGAAATTGATTGTTATAGGACTTTGATTTCACGTATCCCTTATTAAATCTGTATGTACCCTCACGATAATAGGTAGCCTAGTTTGATTACCACTGCTTCAGTGTTAGCTTGGTACATTGAAGAGGCAATAAATAAATGCATATTAAATAATTAAATGCTCCTAGTCAAAGGCAAGTGTAATTCTATAAAAGTGGTTATATTTTGGTCTTTCTTGGGAGACTCTGAGTTTCTTAACAACAGAAATAATACCTTATTTGCCTTCTATCATTTAGTCTTGTGAAAAGCTATAGTGAGCCCCACAGATATATGGTTTGAATGAGTGACTCTATAATCCTAATGAATTATAGTTGAATAAAGCTTGAAACTGTGATGAGCAATTACAGAAATATGTTATGCACATACTGAGATCTACAATTCAAAGAGTCTTAAATTATATGAAGAATTAATCAAATTATTATTTTAAAATATTTTACTGATTTTTAGAGAGAGGGGAAGGGAGGGAGCAAGAGAGGGAGAGAAACATCAATGTGAGAGAAAAACATTGATCAATTGCCTCTTGCAAATGCCCTGACTGGGAACTGAACCTGCAACTCAGGCATGTGCCCTGACTGGGAATCGAACTGGTGACCTTTAGCCTGGCAGAATGATGCTCAACCAGCTGAGCCACATCAGTTAGGGCTCAAATTATTAAAAAGTTAATAAAATTACATAGATGTGATTAAGTTTTCTTTTTATGACTTTAAATGTGTCATCTAGCAATGTATTACCTGATTCATTGATGCATTTTTTTCCAAGCAGTTTATTAACAGTGCAATAGAGGTCATCAGTGCAGAGACAAGCTTGAAATTGGAAATTGCTTTCCACTAAGGATTGGATGCCCAGGTTACAGCCTGATGAATCCTTCATCTTGCAGGGGTTACCTGAAGTTCACAGTCAAACATATAGCACTCTAGATATTAATTTGAATATAATTTTACCCAAAGTACTTTTACCATATTAACCTGAATAATTCATTATTATAGTAAGATTTTCTAGGCTTGCTGCAGGATGTTCATATAAATAACTTCTAAGCAAAAATATGTTTTTACTGTGCTTTTCCTCTACTATTTACTTTCTAAGATATATTTAAATTTTCCATATTTTAAAGTAACTTTAGAAAACAGGAAAAAAGAAAAAATAATAGCAGAATAGCTCTGTCCTCACTTAGAATGTCAGTTTTTGCTGTTCATTAATAAGCAAGGCAGTCCTTATATGAGGTGACCAGACTGCTCTGTAATTTTAGTTAGTTCTGTTGTCACTTTAGCTACTTCATTAGCTATTTTGTCTTAACCTGCTATTTATTCTTGCACGTCATGCTGACTATAACAAGAGATGTACAGAGGTGGCTCTAAAATTAGCATGGGAACTGAAGTAGTCCTGATGCTTAGAAAACACTCAATAAATATTATTAAATGTGAGTCTTTCATAATTACCAATAATGCATTTTCTTTTTAATTTAAAAAGCTACATTTATCTACCCAACAATTTAATTTTTCGCAATTTTCTGAGTAAAACTACTTGATATCATTTCATTTGTATATTTAAGAACATTTCTATGTCTGCTTCATGCATGGATAACT
Source organism: Phyllostomus discolor (assembly GCF_004126475.2). NCBI lineage: Eukaryota > Metazoa > Chordata > Mammalia > Chiroptera > Phyllostomidae > Phyllostomus > Phyllostomus discolor. The sequence goes on along the minus strand of NC_040906.2, from coordinate 126,390,853 downwards.
AAGCAAATATTGCAATTCACTACTACTTGTATACTGAAATAAATAAATATGAGCTAATTCATGACATAATGAATGTGATGTTTTAAATTGCCATGTAAAATGTAACAAGGAGCCTCATAATCAAAACAAAAAACAGATTGCTTTTTGTCCCTATCCCCTATTCTTACTTAAAAATACTGTGTCGCTTTCAGCAAATTATGCCTTTGAAAATTTTTTCCTAAACGGTAATAAGAATGGTTGGATTAGAGAGCTATAGCTTTTTTCACCTCTGTAAATTTACTTTAAAAAGATAAAATATTGGATTATTTAAGGAAGAGTTTAATTATTATAAATATCTACTATTCTAAACACTGCAAAAAATAAAACAAAAAAAGGAGAAAAATCAAATTTTAATACACGCACATGGAGAATTCCAAAGCATGAAAATTCCAAAGACATTGAGCTAAAGTGAGGTATCTACATCATTTTGGTTTTTTCCCACTTTCTTGTACTATGCACTTGATTTGTTTAAATGTAATCTTTATTAAGAATGTTTAGGTTAGAGAGCTATAACTTTCTCTGGAAAATGAACAGTCCATGTACTTCCTTCATGGGAAGGGAAGAGGGAAAAAATCTTTCTCCCTTCCTCAGCCTGTGTGATTTCTGGAGCTCTGCTGGCAGCAATGGTAAACATTGACATTGTCAGGACCACAGGTTGCTGCCTCTTAACCCTACACTCTCCATCTGACATCTTTTGGGAGACACAAGAAGCATATGCCAATTGGCAAGAGTTATTGACTGTACAGAATGGACTCTTCATGAAATGAATGGAGAAATAAAGTGAGTCATAGAGAATATATTTTTATTTTCCCTTTTGGATTTCTTTTATTAAATATTCTGAAAAGTTGATCAGGTTATATTATATAATAATATTTGATATACAGGATGAAAAATATCATTATGTTAGAATATGATTTTTTGAAAAGCGTTGTCATAATACTATTAGGACAATGTCCCATTATATATAATCAATCAGTTTATCTACTTCTAGTAAATGGAGACTTCCTATAATGCCCTCATTCAATATTCATTCAGCTACTTGACGTATTTAGAATGTATTTTTTTTTTCCTTTTAAATAAGTAACAATGACTCTGTAATCTTTATATTCTCTACCCTTTGGGCCTCCCCTCAAATGTTTGGAATGTAGAACAAGTTAAAAATAATATATTTTAACTTATTCTTGACACAGTTGGAATGCAAAATAGTGTACAGTATATATTGTGAGAATATAGAATACGTATGATATAAATTCAAATACATAATAATGCCTTTGATCATCACAAAGTTTATTTTTTCTACTTTATCATTAACATATTAACATATAAGCAAAAGAGCATTTTTTCACATTTTATTTATTTATCGTTTTAGAGAGGGGAAGGGAGGGAGAAACAGAGAGAAACATCAATGTGTAGTTGCTTCTCATGTGGCCCCCACTGGGGACCTGGCCCAAAACCCATGCATGTGCCCTGACTGGGAATCAAACCTGTGATGCTTTGATTTGCAGCCCATGCTCAATCCACTGAGCTACACCAGCCAGGGCCAAAAGAACATTTTATTTGAAAAATTGTACTCATGCTTCTGAGAAGCATACATGGAATTGTAACATTATACATAATGAGAGAAGCTAAAAGGTAGGCTGAAATCTTGCATAAAGCTGTCCGCATTGTCAATTCATTAGGGCCCTTGAGTAGTTGAAGAATACCATTTTGTAACAGTAATTCCTTAATAAGCAACTGCAAGTACATCACTCAAATATCACATTTGAGTAAAGAATTTAGTGCAAGATTAACTTAGATCTTCAGATAGTGAAAGAAAATATTGAATGCTATTTTTATCTCAGTAAAGGAAATTATTTAAACGTATTTTAAACAATGCATTTTACCTGAAACATGGCAAGCATCTTCCATTCTTCTCCATTTGTGTTCACATCCATTCTCACCACTCAGGCATCGCTCTCTTAAATAAGTGCAGTCAGTGGTCTGGGAAGCAGATTCATTTTCTGAGCACAGCCCCATAGCTTGAATAGCAACAGTAACAGAACAACAAAAACAGGTTTGCAGTATTACAGTATGACAATTATTTACCTCAATCTAATTTGAGGTAAATGCTCTTCATTAATAATAAAGAGCATAATTATGGAAAATAAAATGTGACAAGATCATTACAAGTCTGGAATGGATCTTAACCTCCCCTGTAGCTTTAGATCTATATTATCTTCTCCATAAGATTCTTAAAGAATAATCTGTATTTGTTCTCTTTTTCTTACTGCCTATTTATTTCTCAATTTATAATTTATTTTTATGACTATTACTCCATTGAAACTGCTATTTAAACTACCCTAATCATTTTCATAACATCAAATGTATTAGTTTTAAGACTTTACCTTGCCTACTTTTGTTATTGGGCATTTTGTTGTCATTTTGTTCTTCAAACTCCTCTTCCCTTGGTAACACTCTCCTCTAGATCTCTTGATATTTATTGATTTGACATATTCTGACCACTGAGAGTTTTCCCCAGGATTCTCTTATTCTTCTGTTAATGTATATTTTTAGCTTAGATCCTGTCCTCACACTTTTCCCAATCTCATTGGACACATTCTCTGTGGATAATTCCATGTACTCTCATGGTTCAACTAACACTTCTAGACTGATGATTCTCAAATGCATAATTCATTGCCTTATTTTCTAGTATTCCATTTATAGATGCTAACTGTTATCCCTACGTAAATGTTTCCAACACACTTCCAAACTCTAGTATCTTTAATATTGTCCTCATAGATACGCTCCCTGATGGACCAACCTACTTCCTCAGCAGTTCCACCATTCACACAGGAATACATTATGATGTACATAATACATAACATAAACAGAATGAAGGATAAAATTACATGATCATATCAATAGATTGTGGAAAAGCATTTGACAAGATCCAGCAACCATTCATGATAAAAACTCTCAGCAAATTGGGAATAGAGGGAGAGTACTTCAACATAATAAAGGCCATATATAAGAAACCTGGGCCAACCTCCTACTTAATGGTCAAAATCTAAAACCTTCCCCTTAAGATCAGGAACAAGACAAGGGTGTCTACTTTCATTACTCTTATTCGACCTAGTACTGGAAGTTCTAGTCACAGCAATTAGACCATAAAAAGAAATAAAATGCATCAAAATTGGAAAAGAGGAAGCAAAACTGTCTCTATTTGCACATAATATGATAGTGTACATAGAAAATTCTACAGACTGACTCCACCAAGAACTACTTAACCTTATAAGTGAGTTTGGCAAAATAGAGCACTACGAAGTCAATATTCAGAAACTAAAGACATTTTTGTACACCAACAATGAAATATCAGAGACAAAAACTTGGAAATAAACTCCTAATTTGCTATAGCAACAAGAAAAATATAGTACCTGGAAATAAACTTAACCAAGGACGTAAAAGAACTGTACTTGGAAAACTATAGAAGACTGAAGAAAGAAATTAAGGAAGATACAAATAAATGGAAGCATGTACCATGTTCATTGATTGAAAGAATTAACATCATGAAAATGTCCCTACTAGCCAAGACAATCTATAGATTCAATGCAGTTCCTATTAAAACACCAGTGATATGTTTCACAGATTTAGAACAAATATTTCAAAAATTACATGGAACTGCAAAAGACCCAAAATAGCTTCAGCAATCTTGAGAAAGAACAAAATAGGAGGGATCACAATTCCTGATATCAAGCTATACTACAAGGCCACTGTAGTCAAAATAGTCTGGTACTGGCATAAGAACAGACACATAGATCAATAGAACAGAATAGAGAGCATAGAAATAAACCCATGTCTCTACAATCAATTAATACTCAACAAAGGGGGCAGAATCATAAAATAGAGTAAAAATAGTCTCTTCAACAAATGGTGTTGGGAGAGCTGGACAGCCACGTGCAAAAAAAAAAAAAAAGAAAAGAAAAGAAACTAGATCACCAAGATACACCATACATCAGAGTAAACTCTAAATTAACAAAAAACTTGACTATGAGTCATGACACCATAAAAGCCCTAGAGGAAAACATAGACAGTAAAATTTCAGATATCCCAAGTAGCAATATTTTTGCCAAAATAACTCCTAGGACAAGATGAATAAAGGAAAAAATTAACAAATGGAATTACATGAAATTAAAAATTTTCTGCATAGCTAAAGAAACTGTCATCAAGATGAAAAGGGAACTGACTGTATGGGAGAATGTATTTGCCAATAATATATTGGATAAGGGTTTGATCTCCAAAATATATAAAGAACTTATTCAACTCAACACTAGGAAGACCAACAATCCAAATAAAAAATGGCCAAAGGACCTGAATAGACAATTCTCCAAGGAGGACATACAAATATCTCATAAACATATGAAAAGATGCACATCACTAGCCATCAGAGAGATGCAAATTAAAACCACAATGAGATACCACCTCACACCTCTCAGAATGGCCATTATTAATAAATCAACAAACAACAGGTACTGGTGAGGATGTGGAGAAAAGGAAACCCTAGTGCACTGTTATTGGGACCACAGATGGGTACATCCAATGTAGAAAACAGTATGGAGTTTCCTTAAAAATTTTAAAATAGAACTGCCTTTTGACTCACCAATTATAGTGCTGGGAATATACCCTACAAATTCTGAAACACCAATTCAGTAGAACTTGTGCATCCCTATATTCATAGCAGGGCTATTTTCAATAGCCAAGTACTGAAAATAGTCTGAGTGCCCATGAGCAAATGAATGGATCAAAATCTATGATACATTTACACAATGGAATGCTACACAGCACAAAGAAAGAAACATATCCTACTTTTCACAGTAGCATGGATTAAACTGGAGAATATTATGCTAAGTGAAGTAAACCAGTGGGTAAAAGACAAATACTATATGATGTTACCTATAATAGGAACCTAATGAACAAAAATAAACTAACGAGCAAAATAGAACCAGAGACATGGAAACAAGGAACAGACTGATAGCGATTAGAGGGGAGGGGGGGATGGGGATAATGGAAAGGGAAGGAGCTAGTCAAAGAATATATGTGAAGGACCTATGGACATGAACAATGGTGAGGGGATTGACTCTAGGAGTCGGAGCTGGCTGGGCAGAAGAGGGCTAATGGGGAAAATGGGACAACTGTATTAGAATGACAATAAATAATTTTTTTAATAAAATAAATAAGATGGAGAATGTTGCACATTATTTTCACTCTCTTAAAATGTAAAAGGCTCGTGAGGACATTAACTACTCTCCTAGTAATTCACTATGTCCCCCGTTTCTTTGGACTTTCCCACATCACGAGGCCTATTTAGATAATGTTAAAAAGGTATTTTGAAGAATGAACTATGGTAAGTATTGGTCAAAATAATCAAATAGTACAATATTGACCCTATGATTTTGGAGATGATTTCTATCCTTCATGCAAACCAGTGTCAAGGTTAATCTAGAAGTAAAAGTAAAAAACAAGAGGCCATCATTACCTTTTCAAATGGGACCATAATGAGATTGTAATATATTTTGGGTGTTCTGCTAAATTGCTAACTGCAATATAACAGATCTACAAAAGTTAAACTCTCTTATATTTCCCTTTATAATAAGAAGTATAAGTAATACATTACTATCATTAGAAATAAATACAAGAGGCAAAATATTGGAACATTGAATAAATATTATTTAAACCAAAGAGAAACTAAAAATATATATATATAAATTCTTTTCCTTTTTGCCTTAATTTCTTTCACTTGATTAATTTTAACTGTCCTTTTGTGTTCAACATAATTTGAAATAACCTTTGTTTTCTTGCCCACCATTATGCCTTTATTCACCAGTATTTATTAGCATATAGTAAGTAGAAAATATACTTGCTTTGGTTTAATGAGTGGATTATTAATATTCAGCTATAATCATAAATATCCCTTTTTTCTAAGTTCAATTTACAGATTCTACTAAATGCTAAAGAAAATATAATAGCTTCTCAAGTAACATATATGTCAAGTAGATTTCATGAATTCTGCCTGAGTTGGAATTCTTTTTTACCAGCATCTTACAGTATATTTACACTCTGCAATATAAGAGGAATACATCCATACTATATCTCCATGTCACAGAAACTGACTGAAATGTGAAGTATTTGCTTTGCTGTTGTTTTATTCTACTAACTTACTCCTACCTTTTAAATATTAACACCATAAAATTAGGAGAACTGAATGGTTTAAATTGATCTCATTTTTATTTAAGTTCAAATAAAAATAGTAATTTGGCATTTGGCAACTTATAACTTGTAAATAGATACTGGAAGCTTTCTTTCATTTCTAAAATGGTTGGAGTATATATGTGAGTTCGATAAATCCTAATAAATAACTCAAAGTAATCAGATTATTCTATCTGATCAAACAGAGGCAACCCAAGTAATAAATGTAATTCTTATATTATGCACTTTCTGTAGTTATAAATAAATAAAAATAAGTGTCCATTTTCAAAAAAGTAATAAACCATGTTAAAATATAAAATCGTAATTTATAGTTCATATTATAATCCCCTATTAGCTAATTGACAGTTCAGTTGGACAGAAAGCATTATGAAGAACCGGTGTTGTGAATTCAGGGAAACCTGAAGCACAGTTCACTTACCCAGGAAAATGAAGACTATCATGTTGTACGACTTGGGCTGTTCTCCTGAAAGAAAGGCAGCTGTATTTCCTCCAACCACCCTCTTAACAGTAATTGTGCAGAATAAGTCCTCAGCTTCTGCCCTTGCTTCCTAAAAGCATTACTGATTCAAGTCATCTTCCTATGTCACCATTTCCTCACCAGTCTTTTTTGAGCTGCGAACTTTCCTAATTATGTCCAAATTCAATTATTTTGTTCTGTGTGTACTGACCTCAGATATTACACTTCTAAGAAAGCCCACAAGCTAGATACTAAAAGTGATACATACCCTGCACTTTCATGGAAAAGTCTTTTCCCCCCACAACTAGAATACTGAACAGTATAAAAGACTGTCAATAACAACCCAGAATTTTCCTAGACACATCAGCTTGCTTAGTTTCCACTTTATTATTTAGCCTCAATAAGGCAATTTTATGTCATTTGAGGATATGAAAAAGAGACAAGGCATTGAAGCATCCCAAGAAAATGTATGGGGAACTCCAGACCTACTAGTTTGAGACTAGTGTACTTTATCTTCCTAAGTTAGAGATGCTCTCAACATGTGCCATAAGCCCCAGGATGCCTAAGAGGTGTGCTGTTCCAGCTACCATCCCTCAAAGCCTCCAAACGCAGTGAGCATGATGTGGAAATTCTCTGTTTCACTGGGAATGTAATCTTCCACATGTGCTCATCACTTGACAACTATTTTTCTGCTAGCTTCAATGAGAAGCATTGCTATTGTCTAGAAGAATATTTATGTCCACCTAAAATTCATATGTTGAAATCCTAAACTCAAAAGGTGACAGTACGAGTAGGCAGCGAGTTTGGGAGATACTCAAGTTGTCACTATGAAACCCTCATGAATTGGATTAGTGCCTTGAAAAGAGGCTGCAGAGAGATCCCTTGTTCCTTCCTTCCACTTTGTGAGGACACAGTGAGAAGGTGCCAGCTGTGAACCTGGAAGAGTGCCCTTGTGAGAACATGACTGTGCAGGTGCCATGATATTGAACTTCAGTGTCCAGGACTGTGTGAACTAAATTTCCATTGTTTTATATTCCTCCGAGTCTGTAATATATTGCTATAGCAAATATGTAATGCCTGGGCTAGATAGGAATTATTTATTTCATCCTTTGATTGCGTTCTTCCTCACAAGAACCCAGAACACATCATCTCCTGTGGGGTGTCATGAGACTTCCACTTTTAACCCCCCTGAGACCTTTCTGTAATGGATGCTTAGAAATAGTAAAATGCTGCTTGGACAAGAGATCAGGAAAAAATAGGTGTAGATAACCAACTATTGGGATGGGAGGAAGCATCTGTGTATATAGTTATGCAATGAAAGAGTTGTTGATTGCAATTGTTCATGTTTATTTTATACAAGGAGATAAGTTATAGTTTGTCTTCAGAATGCACGATGAATAAACACAGTCTCTGGATCCCCCAAAACTGAAACTGTAACACTGTTTTCTCTACAAATATAGGTAAATGACTTTACATAGGAAGTTACATTGGAATTTACTCCTCTGTAAAAATGAGCTAATTGTATTCATGGCTCCTATAAATATTAAGTACATGGATAGGATTTATATCACAGAGAGCAGCAAGTGCCAGTTATATGGTGCCCAATAACCTAATTGTTATTTAACAAAATAATTATAATGTCACAAAATTAATCAGTTGTTTCCTTTTACAGGCACTGAGTCACTAAACTTGTATTATAACTTTTACTAAGATAATTGTCCTTTTCTATATAAGCCAACTAAAAACAGCTTAAGCCAGAGAGGGTTTTGGTGGCTCTGTTGCTTCACAAACTGGCCCCCAAACATGGATGGCAAGGAGAGACCTAAAGGAAGCAGGCCACATGATGGATTTAATATGTGAGGGAACTTACCTGTGATGACGCTTGTCTTGGGTGACTGAAAGATTAGCAGATCTCTGCATCCATCTGCCAGAAGCGTCAAAGTTTATAGAAAAGCTTTTACTGGGTTCAGTCACATATTCAGTCCAGATGGTCTCAACAATGCATTATTCTCTCATGGTTATGTGCTTGAAATAGCTTCCTCTGTGGGAACTGTGAACAGAATGCACATTCCAGGGACAGGGGAAGGGCTGAGGAGCCTGCAGTTGCCGAGTCCAGCCTGAGGGTCAACAGGCAGTCGCGTCCTCTTCCTGACCTCCTCCAGCAGGCTCCCATACTTGAAGAGTCCAGGTGTAGAACTGACTTCAGGCATGTTTTAAACCTTGTCTTTTGGGCTTGAGGGCATTTTCCCCTTCCTGTCTCTGAGTTGCTCTCTTCTTCATTAGCTTCATTCCTGGGAAGCTTCTTTCCTTCAGGGGGAAGATAGTTTTCAAGTCTTGGGGATGCATTCTTTTCTCTTAGAAGCCAGACTTGGAAGTATGACTCTTTCCTTATTAAAATTCCAGAATTGAGTCACCTGAGTTCTACATGTGTCTTGTGCCCATCATTTTCACCAGTCGAAACTGATCCTACTTGCTGCCCAGCATTACAGGTATAGGTGGAGCTGGCCCTATTCCAGCCACAGGTGCTTGTGTTGGGAGAGCAGTACATCACCAAGGATAATCACTGTATCAAAAGAAGTCTTTGAAAGGATCTTGGGAAGGAGAAAAAGCAAACATACTCAGCAAAGCATCTAAAGGGTGAATTTATGTAGAGTTACCACAAGCTAAATAAACTGATGAAACAAAGGAAAAGAACACCAGCCAAAACACAAAGTCCTGTTCAAGGGAGAGGATATAACTATGATTTTCTAGAGTGATACCCAGGCGTGAAGATATGACCCTGGGTGAGTGAGGCTGATCTTCACCACACAGGTACAGCTGCTGAGGCCTATCACGCAGGTGTAGAAAGCACCTGTGGTCATATAGCTGCTTATCCCCAGATAATTATCAACTGTGTCACCGTCTAAATCGGGGAATTTTTGGCATCTCAGTGTGCCAGCAGCACCTTTTCTGCATATTGCCATGACTGTTTTAAAGGTACAATTTTAAAAGGATCGCAAAGAGCATTAACCATATTGAAATATATTTATCAAAATATTTTTAAAACAAATTTGTGAGAAAGTAATATATATGCTACTTTACTACAGGCATAAATGTCAAGATCTAGATGGGTCTAAATAATACTGTAATTTCAGTGTGGTGATGACAAAAAGGGTAATTTGGGATAATTTGCATAAACAGTGTCATATAAAAACATCTGTAATTTCTATTGATGACAATGATAGCACAAGAAGTAGTGAATTTCAGTTGGAGTTTAGTAAAACAGTGCATAATTTTGCCCCAGGAAAATCCGCAGAAACCTCAAATTAATAAGCCTTATTCTAATGTCAACAAAAACAGTACTTTTAACTCAATTACTCAAATGAAAACCAGCCATCAAATCAGAACATTTTAGAGGTGAGAGGTAATAAAAAAATCATCAGTTTCAATAGTTTACAATGATAATCGGTATGACATTTAAATATGTTTTGAACAGCATGCCAGTAATGAATAAATAAAACAGGAGAAAGTAGAGTTGATTTGGTTGAAATCTGGGTGGGAAGCCCTGCCTCTGTTCAGTAGCCTTTGCCATCACCATCCACAGCTGCCAGTGAGCATTCAAAGTTTTCTGGACTCCTATTCAAACCCACTGAGCTCATTTAATTATTCTAATTTTCCCCATAAAGAATCTATTCTTATAAAAGATAAGTGAAATGCATAAGACCTCATACTTTATCACCCTAGGGTTTTTATTCAGCACATATTTACTAAAAAGCCTACTATATCCAACCAAGTCTGCATGCAAAAACAAAAGAGGGGAATGGTCCCTTGTTTCACAGATCAGATAAAACAGGGTGCCAATAAAATTACATATGAGAAAAGAAAAAAAAATGTTGAAAAACAAGTGATAGTAAATCAGTGAAACATCTATACATTAGAATACATTTCCTTTTGGAATGAAAACAAGGAAACTACTTTGTGTTTAATAATATTTGACTTCATCTAAAATCACCCCTGAATTTTTACTGTACTTGTCTACTTAAAATGTCATAAGACATTCATCTGGAGGAGAGAAATAAAATCTAATCAGCCTCTGATTTAGAGTCAACCTAAACTTTACAGTTCTGGAAAGAATGAATGTGTCTGTGCGTGTGTGTGTATACATACATACAGAGAGAGTTATTTTAAGACACTTAGTAATAAAGGAAGACATTATACAGTATTTTAGAGGGAAATAAGAGATTCTTATTATCTTTACTGGAGGGCTTCTCTAGAAAAGAAAAATGAGTTAAACATGATGGTGTACATAATCACCTTCCTATGAGCTGCCTGCTGGTATCCTCCCTGAAATTCTGATGTGAGGTAGCCATGAATGGGGAGACAGGACAGCCAGGATTGGAAGAAACTGAGAAACACCATAGAGACAGGACCCTGAGGTCTGTTCTGGGACTTCAGAAGGACTAAATTCCCTGAAATGATGGGTGGGGGAAAAAAGATGAATAATTGTATTATGGGAAGAATTTTATGCCTTACCAAGGAGAATAGCTAAAGTCTATCCACAGAGAAAAGGGAGTATATTAGTGAGTTTTCAAAAGAAAGCAACCAGGTTGTGTATTGAAAAATTGCTTGAGCAATGAATACTATGGAAGATGGTTTGGAAACAAAGATAATTACCAGTAATGAGGCTATTTCAGCAGTTTCATAGTCACATTGGAATGATTGAACTAAGTAGTAGTGATAATGGAGAGGAGCTGGTAGATCCTCTCCATTGTAAAAGATATTTACAGGATCTGATGAGCATTTGAGGTGGAGGTGGGATGGAGGAGTCCAGGGCGTGTCCTTACTTCTGGTTTGTGTAACTTGATGTTCATTGTTGTCATTTGTTGAGATGCCAGCTCAAAATTTGGTACTCTATATACAATATAAGGTTATCCATTGAAAAACTTATAATTAGAGTGAGACAGTGGTTTCCATGGTCCATGTGTCACTAGGGAGGATAGGCTGGCTATTTCCAAAAGGGTCAGAACAGTTTCACAAGACAGCATCATTGTGGGTTGTTATTGTCATACAAGGTCTGGTGCTTACTCTAACAGGGTCAAGGATGGATTTGCCCTATAGGACTTTACAAACATGAAAAAAGATTATCAAAATGGAAATATTAATTAGATTGCCAATTTATTTATTCACAAAAAGAATTTCAATTACTAGGTAGTATATTTACTTTATGCAGGCATGCCAACAGGGGAAAGCTGGTAGATGAAAGATTTAGATTGAGGAGGATTCGTTCTATAGTTAATTCTATATTACCTGAATACTTAATGGCATCAGGTTAGAATGGTCTCAGATATCATTCTTTATGATAATGAGGTGAATGCCACATTTTTGCTTTCTTTGGGTAAATTAATGTACTCAAACAGAGCAGCCCAAGCTGCTCTTCCAGCTAAAATTAAACATCTCTCATCTCTCTTTGTGATTGTGTTTTATTGATTTTATAGTTTAAATTTTGGTACATAATCTTTCTTCCAAGCCCTTGAGAAATATTGAAACCCTAACATACTAATAATATCCACTGCTTTGACACTGATAATTTAAAATTTTTATACTAAAACATCATTTACAATTGGGCCAATCATAAGAATCAGATGTGTGACATGGACAATGTTTATAAAGTAGCTCCTATTCCTAGCAGAACACAGCAGTTCTGTAGCACTTCTTTGACTTTTCCAGGAAAATCTATTAGTTGGGTCTAATTTTGAAGAATTTATGACACCTCTAAAAGTAAAATCAAGACCAACTGCTGAAAAATATTTTTAAAAAGATTTTATTTATTTATCTTTACTCAGAGGGGAAGGAAGGAAGAGAGGGAGAGAAACATCAATGTGTGGTTGCCTCTTGTGCACCCCCTACTGGGGACCTGGCCTGCAACCCAGGCGTGCGCTCTGACTGGAAATCAAACCAGCAAGCCTTTAGTTCTCAGTCTGCGGGCACTCTATCCACTGTGCCACACCAGCCAGGGCTAAAAAATATTTTTAATGCCTTTAAATTTTGTTTTCCTAACTTTGTGCTCTCTGCATCCCATTTCATGTTAATATTGGAGTCTGCTGCACACTCAGATCATCACGTTGGTAGGTTGTTATGTATCTGCTGATTTGGCCATTTTATTATAAAATGGAGGAAAGACCAGTTATTACTAGATAACCTCAAATCAGCATATATTTATATTTAAATTTAATATACCTTCTTCCTTTTGTTATAAAATAGAGTAGCCTTTGAAATCAGGTCATCCTCTCATAGTGCAGGGATTGTCCTCCAGAGAAATAAATGATTGGAGGTAGGGAAAACTTCCTGTTAACTTACAGACTGAACAATTTCTGTAAGATCAGTTCTCCCAGAGAAGCATCAGAAAAAGGATTTGTATATCCCACATGACAATAACACCCAGGAACACGCCATTGTTAATATTGCTAAGGCTACTGGAAACAGATTATACTGTTTAAATTGCCTTCTTTTCCTTTTCAAGGCAAATTTTGTTTACATTTCAAAATATTTGGTACTTAAGTATAGCATTTGAAAAACAACTAAAAATGTTTATATTTAAATCACTAAGAGATATCCATTATTTACTTTTTGGTATATTTTCATTATTTTAAACTTCTGTTTTTAGATTGTATTTATTAATTTTTGAAAGAGAGAGGAAGAGAGGGAGAAAGAGAGAGAGAAAAACATTAATGTGTGGTTGCCTCTCACACACCCCCTACTAGGAACCTGGCCTGCAACCCTGTGCCCTGACTGGGAATGGAACCTGTGGCCCCTTGCTTTGCAGGCTGGCACTCAGTCCACTGAGACACACCAGTTAGGGCTGGTGTATTTTTTTGTAAAAATTCTTTCACTTTGTATTTATTAATTACTTTCAAAGCATCATTATCATATTGTATACACACTTGTACAAAAATGTTAAAACCATCCTTTTTCTGATTGCAAATGTGGAGAAAAAATCACAATAATCTTATGACTTATGGGTAACTAATGTAAATATTCATTTTTCCAGTTTTTTTCATACCTATATACATATATGTACCCTATAAACCATTTTCAAAGCATTGAGAGCACAGTATTACTCATAAATTGTAGATGGCAATAACATGAAAAAAGAGGGTGAAAGTTAGTATCTACTAGGAATTTTCAGCTACTTCCATTAAAATTCTACATTTACTATTTGAATTTAAGATATTATTATTTTTTAATCAGGCTTTCTAAATCCTAAGTGTTAAAACAGGAATAGAAATTCCATGAGTAGCACATAAAATAAACATTTGTTCAATTAATGCCTTTTTTCCTGTATGTGGAAATTAGTCAGTTGTCTTTCATAAATGTAAAAATAAACCTAAAATCAGTGTTAAAATTTTGGAAAATACAGGAAAATATAAATAAGGAAATAAAAATATTTTGTAATTTTACTCCCTGTGACACATCATGCTAAGCTTGAATGTACAACTTTCAAAATTTTCTAGATATATTTATAAGTATACACCACATATATTTTAACATTATACTTCACATGCTGCTCTATAATTTGGTTTGTTCCATTAACAATGTGTTCAAGGTGCCCATGAACATCTTTCCATATACATATGTCAATATTAAAATTGTCATATTTATTTCCACCGAGTATTCTATTATGGTGATATTTTAAGCTTTATTTAGTCTAATATCCATTTATTCATTCAACAAATATTTATTGAGCACCTACTACATTCCAGGCACAACTCTTATTTGGGAGGATAATAAAAGAGACATAGCTCTTGTCTTCATATATTCTAGTTGGGATGTGCAAGTTAAAGGAAAATAAAAACTAAATACCATCTATACCAGATATCTATAACTCTTAGAAGAAAAATTAGGAAGAGTAAATGAGATGTGAAATGCCCAAGTTGTGGGCCAAAGAATTACTACTTTCTATAGGATAAGTAAATAAATAGGCAAGACATGCCCAGAACAAGTGGGGAGAGATTTCAGGCAGGGAAGGAACAAGTGCAATACTTTGAAATGGGTAAGTGCTGGGTATGTTCACAGATGAGCTATTAGGCCCCTGTGGCTGGGGTGGAATGAGTGAAGGGGAGTAATAGGACATGGGGTCCAAGTGGCTATGGAGCCAGATCATATATGCAGGCTTACAGTTAGAACGTTGATTTTTTTTTACTTGAGTAAAAGCAGAAGCCAGTAGAAAGTATTGAGGTCAGTAGTAACAGAGTTTGATTTACTTTTTAAAGAAAGGATTACAATTCTGGCTGTGTGGAGAATGGAATAAAGGGAGTTAAGGTGGAAGCAGAAAGCCTAGTTGGGAGGCTAGTTCACTGCCTTGTAGTGCACTGAAATACAAGGTCAGGAAGACAACAAGAAAATAGGAAGCAATAGCCAATGAAGTCAAAGGCACACCATGATAACAGGGCATCCTAGAAGCCAAGTAGAAAAATTTTGAGGAGAAGGGAATAATCAACTAGTAATAACTCAAGTACAATAAGAACAGAGTATTGAGTTAGCAATGCGGAGATCATTGGTGATGATAATACAAATATTTGAAAACTTTAAGTGCTAAATTTGGAGTGGACTCAAAATAAAATGGAAGTAGAAGAATTTCTGATGATAGGTATTTTCTCTTTCAAGGGAATTTGCTGTACTGAAACAGAGAATTGGGGAAATATCTGGGGAGGGATGTGAGGTCAAGGGAAAGATATTGGGGATATTAAATTATATTTGTTCTACACCTAAAGCATTTTTCCTGACTGCAAATAAAATTGCAATGAGTTTTTGAGTCACAGCTATAACTTCACTTTGGCCCTTTCCTATAGCCATTCTGTTCCCAAATTAGAAGTACTCACCTGAGGTTAGTTTCTCCTCCTCCATTGTGGTGTCATTTCTAGTTTTTATTTTTTTCTCTATCATCCATATTCTACATCTTTCTGCTGCTTTATGGGAACTATTAATGTGTCATGTCACTTTAAACAGATCATCATATTTTTACTCCCCTTTAATTCCTTCCTGGAAGAAACTTTTTTCTCTTTAATAGAATTATCATAAAACAATCTTTTCCAAAAGCTTTTGTTTTTCCTCTTCTGTTATAGATTTCTGAATAAATTAAACATATCTGTTGATGTAATGTTCATTTCCAAATCATATTTTCCTAATAGTTCAGTTACTACAAATAGAGCCTGGGAATAATGGCACTTGGACCTGAAGCTGTGCATGTAATCTGACCCTTCATTCATTACGACACTTAGAACAAACTTTTCCTTTTGAAAGCTTTTTTCTGCAGAGTACTGTATTTTTTTCCCTTCTTTTATTTCCCCCTATTTCCTCTTACTTTGCATTTTTATCCATGTTTTAGTTCATCAGGTTTTTTTCTACTGCAATGTAAAAATCACCCCAAAACTTAGTGTCTTAAAACAATAATAACAACTTACTATAGCTTACTCTTTCTGTGGGTCTGGAATTTAAGAGTGGTTTGGCTACTTGGTTGTGACTCA
Source organism: Phyllostomus discolor (assembly GCF_004126475.2). Lineage (NCBI taxonomy): Eukaryota > Metazoa > Chordata > Mammalia > Chiroptera > Phyllostomidae > Phyllostomus > Phyllostomus discolor. Next base: position 126,374,611 of record NC_040906.2, on the reverse strand, counting down.
GGTCTCCATTGATGTTAGAGAGAGACATTTAGGAGGAATCATCTTGAAAGCCTCTTTACCATGTGTCTGGCGCCTGTATTGTGAAGCCCTGAACAGCTGGTACTTCTTGAGCATAGTCTTTTTTTCTCTATGTAGTTTCTTCACATAGTCTCTCCAGCACAGTAACTTCAGGGTGCTGAGAGTCTTACATGTCAGTTCAAGGCTCCCATGGTGCATGTCCCAAGAGAAAATCAGATGGAAGACAGTGTTGCCTTTTGTGAGTTAGCCTCTGAAACATTATGACCAGACTTCCACTGTATTCTATTGGTCCGGAGAATGACACAATCCTACTTAGTTTCAAGGGAAAGGAACACGCCCCCTCACCTTCTAAGGGAGGAACATCATGGTATTGTTATAAAAGCAGCACAGAGAACTTGGTATATATTGGTCCAGCCATCTTAGAAAGATTATAGCCTGCTACACCTCCCAAGCATGCCAATTTCTTTCCTTTTCAAACTATGTTTTCCTTATAATTATGTTCTTATACTTCATCGTAATCTCCAGTTCTTCAAGATCTTCTTATTCTCTCATTATTCTCCTAACTCTACTGTCTTGCCTCCCATTCTGAAGCCCGTGGTAAGAAATTCCTTTACAGTCTTCACTATCCTCAAATGTCTTCTACTTGTGATCCTTAAATACAATAAATATGTCAATTCCCAAATCAAATGAACTCTGCCTCTGCACTGCTGAATCATAACAAAAAATTCCATTACTGCTTGTTGACATTATTATTAGTGGTAGTAATATTAATTTCTATCCTTAACCAGAGTACATGATACTACTAAGCAGTGTTCTTTGTCAACTAATTAAAAATATTCCCCATTCTCTGAATTTTTATACATCAATAATGAACTATCAGAAAAGAAACTAAGAAAACAATGCCATTTACAATTGCATTTAAAAAACCTAGAAATAAATTTAACCAAGGAGGTGAAAGATCTGTATTAAAAATTATAAGACATTTAAAAACAGAAATTAAAGATGATACAAATAAATGGAAGCATATACCATGCTTATGGATGTGAAGAATTAACATCATTAAAATGTCCATACTATCCAAAGCAATCTATAGATTTAATGTAATTTCTATCAAAATACCAATGATGTTTTCCACAGAATTAGAACAAATAATCCAAAAATTTATATGGAACCACAGAAGGCCTTAAATAGCCAAAGTAATCTTGAGAAAAGAATAAAGCTGAATGTTTCATTAATACTTGACATCAAACTATACTACAAGGCTATAGTAATCACAACAGCATGGTACTGGCATGGAAACCGACATGTCGAATGATGGAACAGAATACAGAGCCCAGAAATAAACCCACATCTACATCATCAATTAATATTTGACAAAGGAGGCAAGAACATATGATGGGTTATATGCAATCTATTCAATAAAAAGTGTTGGGAATATGGACAGGTACATGCCAAAAAAAGTGCAACTAGACCTCTTATACCATATACAAGAATTAACTACAGTGGAATAAAGACTTAAATGTGAGACTCAACCCCCCCCCACCAAAAAAAAAACTCCAAGAACAAAACATAGGCAGTAAACTCTCTGACATTTCTCTTAGCAATATTTATTCTGATATATCTCCTTGGGCAAGAAAACAAAAGCAACAATAAACAAATGGGACTACATAGAACTGAACTGTTATGCACAGCAAAGGAAACCACCAACAAAACAAAAACACAACTTACTGAATGGGGGAATATATTTGTCAGTGATACATTCCATAATGGGTTAGTATCCAAAATTTATAAAGAGCTCATACAACTCAAGACCAGAGAAACAAACAATGCAATTAAAAAATGGGCAGAGGACCTGAAAAGAGACTTTTCCAAAGAGGATGTACAGATAGCCAGTAAATTTAGGAAGAGACACTCAATACCACTAGTCATCAGAGAAATGTAAATTAAAACCACAGTGAAATATCACCTCCCACCTGTCAGAATGGCCATCATCAATAAAACAACAAACAGCAAGTGTTGGTGAAAATGAGGTGGAAAGGGAATCCTCATGCATGTTGGTGTCAGTGCAGATTGGTGCAGGCACTGTGCAAAGCATCATGGAGCTACCTAAAAAAAATGAAAATGGAACAGCCTTATGATCCAGCAATTCTATTTCTAGATATATATCAGCGGAAACCCAAGACAGTAATTTGAACATGTACCCTTATGTTCACTGCAGCATTATTTACAACAGTTAAGATATGGAAGCAACCTGAGTGCCCATAGAAGAGTGGATAAAAGGGTAATGGTACATATATACAATGGAATATTATTCAGCCATATAAAGAATGAAATCTTACCATTTGCAACAGCATGGATGGGCCTGAAGGGTAACAGGCTGAGTGACATAAGTAAGTCAGAGAAAGAAAACTACCATGTGGGTTCACTTACATGTGGAATCTAGAGAACAAGATACATGAACAAACAAAATAGAAACAAACACATAGATGCAGAAAACAAACTGATGATTGCCTGAGGGGAGAGATTGGGGAGCTGGGTAAAAAAGTTAAAGGATTGAGAAGTACAAATTTGTAGTTACAAAATAGTCATGAGAATATAAAAGTACATCATATGGAATATAGTCAATATTATAGTAATAATTATGTATGGTGCTAGGTGAGTACTTGAAATATTGAGGGGATTATTTTGTAAAGTACATGATTATCTTGCTATTATTATGTTGTACACATAAAACTAATAAGAAATGATTTTGTGTCAACTGCAATTAAAATATAAAATTAAAAAATTAAGTAAAATATCTTTATTTAAACTAAAATATATGTATATATTCCCCACTCTCAAATATGGCTTTTGCAAACATTTACCACTTATCTAAAATATAAGTTTTCACAACTTTGCCCTATCAACAAAAATGTTGGTCTCCTTTTAACAGAAATTTATACTGTAATGAATAAATTTTAGTGTAATTGAACAACAATAAAATAATTTTAAAAAGAAATAATACTCTAATGTTTCCTTTTTATAGATATAGCTATTTTTTGTGCATTGATTTTGAAGTGTTCTTTTAAACTTTTGAATTTATATAATTTATATTTAATTTTATTCTAAATCAAGTATTATTTAAAAGCACAATTCCTAACTTTCTAAACTAAGATGTATTTAGCCCACACTGTATGCCAAAAAATGGTTCTAAGTGCTTTATTTTTTTCTTTTTTCTTTTTTTTACATTTTAATGTTGTTAAAGTACAGTTGTCTCCATTTTCCCTCCACCACTCCCCTCCATCACAGCCATCTCCACTTTCCACTCTTGATCCTACCTGCCTTTGGTTTTGTCCATGAGTCCTTTATACATGTTCCTGACAATGCTTTTCCTGTTTCCCCCCATTATCCCCTCCCACCTCCCCTCTGGTTACTATCAGCTTGTTTTTAATTTCAATGTTTCTGTTTATATTTTGCTTGCTTGTATGTCTTGTTGATTAGGTTCCACTTATAGGTGAGATCATGTGGTATTTGTCTTTCATTGCCTGGCTTATTTCACTTAGCATAACATTCACCAGATCCATCCATGCTGTTGCAAAGGGTAGGAGCTCCTTCCTTTTTTCTGCTGCATAGTATTCCATTGTGTAAATGTACCATAGCTTTTTGGTTCACGCATTTACTGATGGGCACTTAGGTTGCTTCCAATACTTGACTATTGTAAATTGTGCTGCTATGAACATTACAGTACATAGGTTCTTTTGAATTGGTGTTCTTAAGGGTATAGTCCCAGCAGTAGGATTGCCGGGTCAAAAGGCAGTCAATCATCTGAGAATCAAAAGATCCTGTGTTACAGAAACTAATATTACTATCCCTATACTATGTTAATTAAACTGAGGTAGAGATAAGACATATAGCTTTTCAAGTTTTCCATCAGAAACCTAGGTTAACTATATAGTTTTTATTCACAACTATATCACACTACTTCCATTTATAACTAATGCTATTAGATTATTATTAAATTGGCTGATATCTGTACCTTTCTAGATTTATTAAGGTTTTCTGAGCAACCTAAAAATTACCAATTTAAATATTCTAGCTTCTTAAAAATTGATTTATATTCTTATTTTGAATAGTGTAATGTATATTTTAAATACACATGGATATTTTTATTTTTGTTTTTATTTGATATATTACTTTCTGCAATGAACACATTAGTGTTGCCTGATAATTTGAATTGTATTATTTCTTATTTTATACTATATTTTGCTAGTCTTTTTTTAGTGGATATAATTGACATATAACATCATATAAGTTTAATATATGCCATGTACTCATTTGATATATATCCTAATACTATTATCATCATAGTATTAACTAATACCTCTATCATCTCACATAATTATTACTTCTCTTTTGTGTGAGAATATTTAAGGTCTAATCTCTTAGCAAATTTAAAGTATGTAATACAGTATTATTTATTATAATCACTTAGCTGTGCATCACATTTCCAGAACTTATTTATCTGCTACTTGCAAGTGTGTACAGTTTGACCATTATTTCCCAAACTTTCACCCACCTAGTCCCTGGTTAGCACCAACATATTCTGTTTCTATGAGAGTGCCTTATTTAGATTCCTCATATAAGTGATTTCATACAGTATTTGTCTTTTTCTCTCTGACTTACTTCACTTAGCATGAAGTTCTTAAGGTCCATTCATACTGTTGCAAATGGTAGCATGTCCTTGCTTCTCATGGATGAACAACATTCCATTGTATATATATACACACATGTTCTTTATCCACTCATTCTTTGTTGAACATTTAGATTGTTTCCATATTTTTGTTATTTGTAACATTAAGTAATGCTACAGTGATCATGACAGTGCAGATAGCCATCTGATATCCTGTTTTCATTTCCTTTGGTCTGTCCAGAATGTATCTAGCCATGTACTGTGAAAAATAGATACATTTATTGAAGAAGGTACAAGATACAGGAAACATTATGTGTAGGACAATGATGCCTCAGCCCCACCAAAGTAGGCACCTTGGGACCTCACACAGTTCTCCCAATTGCACCAGCTGCCCTGTCATATTTTCCTGAGTATCATCAAAAGTCTGAAATTTCTTTCCTTTCAAAGGTGATTTTAGATTTGGGAAAAGCCAGATGTCACAAGGTGCCAAATCTGGGCTGTAGGGGAGCTGAGTGACCTGGGTGATTTGATGTTCTGGCAAAAACTCTGTACAAGACATGATGCATGAGCCAGCATGTTGTGATAAATCTGCTGATCACCAGCTGTCCATAGATGCAGCCTTCTGAATCATCAGAATACTTTCTGTGGAAGAATGTTCAAGTTTAATGCAAAATTTGATGCAGATTCATTGTTCTACTTGCTCAGTCATTTTGAAAGTGATGGCCATACAGTACACATGCTCACTCAACAGTGTCTACCACCTCCACTGACTAGTACAGTGAAGTTGTCATTGTTCTCACATGTGTATTCCAGTCCACACTCCTTGGCTGCCAGGTTACATAGATGTCACTCAAACCTTTCCCTTTATATTAGCAACGGCTGGACTTTTACAGACAGACCTCATATACCCAGAAGTGGTTGGCTGGATCATATGGTAGTTCCAGTTTAGTTTTCTGAGGAATCTTTATACTGTTTTCCATAGTTGCTGCACAATTTACATTTCCACCAACAGTGCCCAGGAATTCTCTTTTCTTCATATCCTCACCAACACTGGTTATCTCATGTTTCCTTGATGAGAGTATATTTTAATAGATGTGAGGCATCTCAGAATGGTTTTGATTTGCATTTCCCTGATAACTAGTGATGTTGTATATCTTTCCATGTACCTGCTGGCTGTTTGGATGTCATCTTTTGAAAAGTGGGAATTCAGTTCCTCTGCCCATTTAAATCAGATTGTTTATTTTTTAGCTATTGAGATGTATGAGCTCTTTACATAGTTTGGATATTATTCTCTTATCCAGTATATGTTTTGCAAATATTATCTCTCATTCCATAGGTTGCTTTTTCATTTCTTATTGTTTCTTTTGTTTTTTTTAGAAACTTTTACATTTGCTATAACCCACTTGTTTATTTTTTGCTTTTGTTGCTTGTATTTTTAATGTCATATCCAAAAAAATTATTGCCAAGATTGATGTCAGACACCTCATTTCCTCGTTTTCTTCTTGGAGTCTTATGATATCAGGTCTTACACTTAAATATTCAATTCATTTCAGTTAATTTTTATAAGTTATGTAACACAGGAGTCTAATTTTACTTTTCTAGATGTAGTAGTTTTCCAAATACTATTTTTTGAAGAGACTATCTCCTCCCCACTGTGTCCTTTGGATCCTTTGTCAAATATTAGCTGACTGTATAAGTATACATTTATTGACGGGCTCTTTGTTTTGTTCCAATTATCTATATGTCTGTTTTTACACTGGTATACTACTATCTTGATTACTACAGCAGTGCAATATAGTTTGTTATGAGGATTTTGATGCCTCTGGCTTCTCATTATTTCTCAAGATTGCTTTGGGTATTCATGATCTTTTGAAGTTTCATACAAATTTTAGGATTTTGTTCTACTTCTATGAAAAATGACAATGGAAGTTTGATATTGGTCACACTGAATCTATTGAGAGCTTTCGGTAGTATGGACATTTTAACAATCACAGTTCTGATCCATTAACATAATATGCCTTTGCATATATTTCGTGTCTTCAGTTTCTTTCGTCAAAGTATCATAATTTTCATGGCATAGATCTTTCACCTCATTGGTTAAATTTAATTTTACTATTTTATTCTTTTTTTATGCTATTGTAAATGAGATAGCTTTCTTTACTATTTCTTTTTAGATGTTTCCTTGTTAACACATAGAAACCCAACTGATTTCTGTATGTTGATTTTATATCCTGCCCTTCACTGAATTCATTGATTAGTTCCAACAGGTTTATGTGTGTGTGTGTTGATCTATAAGATATTTCATATGTAAGATCATACCATCTGCAAATAAAAACAATTTACTTCTCCCTTTTCAATTTGGATGCCTTTTATTTCTTTGTCTTACCTGATTGGTTTGGCTAGGACTTCCAGTCCTATGTTGAAAAGGAGTAGTAAGAGGGAACACCTTTATCTGGCTCTTGATCATAGAGGAAAAGCTTTCAACCTTTCACCAATAACTATGATATCACTTGACTTCTGCTCCTGCCTAGCCACATAATCTATCACATCTAGGAGACTACAGGCTTGGGGCACTGAAATGGAATTTTGAATTTCAATTGACAAAATGGTGGCCCCTTGAGAAATAATAACCCAAGTTTAAACTGTGCCATTAAAGAGCCCATAAGACTTGGACTTGAGACAGATTTTGATGTGAAACACAAGAGCAGAAAACTTGGCCTACTCTTTCCTATATATTCATTAGACATACCCACACTCTCAAATATACACCCACAAACACACACTGGAAGAGAGGGGGAGAGAAGAGAACCCTCAGTGGCCATGCTTGTACACCAAGACCACTGTAAGCCGGGCAGCAGCTAGCAAAGCATGCTGGTCAAGGTTAGTAGCAGGATTCTTGGCTCTAAGAGTGGCACATTGGCAGTAGTTTTGTGGTACTTGAGGCAACATATTACAGAAAGATGAGAGTCATTTGTTTTGGGTAAAAGAGAAAAAGGACAACTCACAGAGTGAACATCTACCTAACTTTGCCTCACTCATAAATATACACAATCAGAACAGAGCATGTTACCAAGGAAGGAGGGCAGATTTAAAAAAGCATTTCAATCATCTCAGCTACTAGAAGAGCAGTACCTCTGTTAACATGGTTGGTGGCTTGGATTCATTGTAAAAAGAATTAAACATTAATGTGACTCTTCTCTTATTTCCCAAATCTTTATCTATATATTAAATCTAATGTTTCTTTTCCAGCCCCATTGCCACTGGCTTGGTTTAGATACAACTATTATTCTTGAAGATGAATAGTTCCATAAAAATCTACCTGATATCTGAAATTTCAATATCCCACTCTCAAATTCCTGGCTACAAGGCTATTAATGTACTCTCCAGAAACAAAATCCAATCATATGACTTCTCTCGATAGAATTCCTAAATTGTTCCCTATTATATAACACAAGTTTCAAATTTCCTTGAACATTATGAAAAGCTTTATACCATCTACCTCTTCCTACCCATTTAATGCCATTTCCTGTCATGGTCCCCCACTTTCCCTTTAAAATATGTGTCATTCCTGAAGGAGTCATACTGTCCTACACACCTTTCCCATTGTGGACCTGTCCCTTCAGCCCCAAATGTCATCCTCATTTTTGCTTTGAAATTCCAACAAAGCTTTTTTCTTCTAAATCCACTTTCCTCTAGGCAGAACCAAAAGTTATATCCTGTCTAACATCTAACATCTAAAAATTGATTTTTAAATTTCTGTTTATATTCTTCTTCACCAAAGGATTAGCTTAATGTGGGCAAAGATTTAGTTCTTTTCATCTGTATTCCCTCTTACTGCAGTGTTTAGGTAAGTAGTAAAAACTCAATATTTTATTTTTCTTCATGAACAGTGTCCACATTGATCCTAACTCTTTTCATAATTTAGTGGTATAAAGTACAATGTTGGATAGGTGTTCTTCATTTACTGATTTAGTCAACAAGGATTCATTGAGTGCCTACATCTTAGAAGACACTGTGCTAGTCCCAGAGGTTGACACACCAATCTTATGAATATAGCCCTGCCTTAAAGGCTAATAGGGAAGAAAATAATTAAATAAAAAGACCTAAACTACAATTTATTGAGAAGATAAGTGGTACTGCAGGATTCTGAAGGATATTTAGTAAATTAGTGGTTGTTTATACTTCCTAAACCATGTTAGCCTTAAGAAAAATCATAGACCTGAAACTATGAAACTCCTAGAAGAAAACATAGGCATTAAACTCTTTGACATCACTCTTAGCAATATCTTTTTGGGTCTATCTCCTTGAGCAAGAGAAACAGAAAAAAAAAGAACAAATGGAATTATATCAAACTAAAATTTTTTGCACAATGAATGAAATAATCAGCAAAACAAAAAGATAATGTACTAAATGAGAAAATATTTATAAATGATATATTCAATAAAGGATTAATATCCAAATTTTATAAAAAACTCATATAACTCAGCACACACACAAAAATTTAATTAAAAAATGGACAGAGTGTTAGATCTAGGCAGGCCTAGGGGGAACGAAAATCACCAGGCAAGAAAATGACACCATGGGAAGCTTCCTGCAGGCCCTACCCAGGAATATTAGGGTCTGGAGTCAGCCTATCCAGCATAACAGGATGCAGCTTTCACCCAGCAACCAGCTCTAGCCCATCAGACTCTAATACCCCAACCATAGGTTTTTGTGTTTAAAAACCCTGATCTAAGAACAACCTCCCTTGATTGGCTCCCCAATCTCTGTTGGTTGGCTACACTTTCCCTCTTATTCCCCACTAATAAACCTTGCTCTCCTTAGCTCACTGTGTCTGTCCAGTTTCTTGAGCGACTGCGACTTAACACAGAGGACCTGAATAAACATTTCCTTAAAGCAGACATATAGATGGCCAATAGACATGTGAAATATGCTTAACATCACTGGTCATCAGAGAAATGCAAATTAAAACCACAATGAGATATCACCTCACAGTTATCTGAATGGCTATCATCAATAAATAAATGAACATGTGTTGGCGAGGATGTGGAGAAAAGGAAATTGTCTTGCACTGTTGGTGGGAATGCAGACTGGTACAACCACTGGGGAAAACAGTATGGAGTTTCCTCAAAAAAATAAAAATAAAGCTGTCTGTCACATGCCCAATGTTTCCACTTCTAATTTGAGAAGTGGAATAAAAATACTAATAAAAACACTAATTTGAAAAGATATATGCACACCTAGGTTTATCATAGCATTATTAATAATAGCCAATAGATGAATGGGTAAAGAAGAAGTGGTATTTGTGTGTGTGTGTATATATACATATGTATATATGTATATGTATTTGTGCAAGAAATATTATTCAGCAATAAAAAGTGAAATCTTGCCATTTATGACAATATAGATGACCTAGGGCATATTATGCTAAGTGAAATAAGTTAGAGGAAGACAAATACCATATGATCTCATTTACATGTGGAATCTAAAAGAACAAAATAAATGGGTAAAAAACCCAAAACTGAAATAGACCCATAGGTATAGAGAACAAGCTGGCAGTTTTCAAAGGGGATAGGGTAGAGGATAGGAAAAAAATGTAAATATTAAGTCTAATATATACTTACTGGCCAAGAAGTTAATTTGGGGAGGAAATTTTTTGGAAGTGAAAAAAATTAGATTTATTGCATAGTGCTGTGAAAAGAATCATAAGTGATGTCCATTAGGATTTGAAAGCCATTAATAATTGGGAAAGTATTTAAATGAATTTGACATTTCAAAAATCATTTCTGATAGATATTTGTAAACAAAATAATTACAGAGAGTCCTTGTGGTATAGAGGGTTACCAAAGTCCACCTTGTGGGGGTGGGGCCTGAGGTACATAAAGCAGAGATGCTCACTCTTCAGCTGTGACATGGGCAGAGACAATGTTGAGCCAGTACAATGTCTACCACAGAAGCCACAGTCAGAGAGCCTGGGGACCAAAATCTGCATTTATACCTTATTCATAGTTTTTGTAAGTTTGTGTCTTCCCTCTCCGTTACAGGTTATTAATTTTTAGAAAAATCATTTGCTGAAGTGTACAAATGTATATGTAGTTCTGTAGCTAATTTTAGTTTTGCTTAACAGTAATTTCTTTAAATTTTTCTAGGTATGTTTGTCTTTTGTGCTTTCAAACAGATGTAGTTGTGTCAAAAATAACTTAGGTCCAATACAACCATAAAATGCAGGGAATTGTGGCAAATCAGAAAGAATGGAGATAAAAAAAAATGTGAAGCTACATGTGGATTAGCCCATACAATGTTGGCCATGACCTTCTGTATACTTATACTTGTCCAGGTGTGAGTGGGCAAGCAAGATATTTGCCTCTAATGATTCTGGCAGGCAATTTGAAAAGTGAGTACAATTTTTTAAAATAGCAAATTGTGCAATGTTCTTAAAATGAAAGCAAGTATTTGTGGACTAAGTTTAGGCAGAAAATTTTCCCTTTAAGATTTTATTTATTTATAGACAGAGGGGAAAGGAAGAAGAAAGAGAGGGAGGGAAGCATCAATGTGTGGTTACCTCTCACATGCCCCTACTGGGGACCTGGCCCACAACCCAGGTGTGTGCCCTGACTTGGAATCAAACCTGCAACCCTTTGATTTTCAGGTTGGTGCTCTATCCACTGAGCCACACCAGCCAGGGCAGAAAATTTTCTTTATATTCTCCTTGATCATATACCTTGGAATGCTATGGACAAACCCTCCACACTGTTAAGTAAACATAGTGACATGTTCTTTGTTCACTTCTTTGCAATGCTTCTCAGTGAGGGGTGCTATCTTCATACCAAAGTATGGTAAGATATACAAAGTCTGTGCATGTGTCTATGTTTACTGTACTAAGAAAGAAGAAGAGGACACAGTTCCACTTGGGAATAATTTAAGGATCACTTTCAAAGTAACTGGAGGGAAAAAAAAGACTGCATATCCTACAGAAAATTCTCTTAGGGTATTGTTCCCTGTCTTCAGTTTTAATATGCAAAGGACAATAGCATGCTCTATAAGTTCTTCTAATTATCTCCAGTTAGTTTCTGGAAGGCCATTTGGAAGTCTATTTATAGTCACGTCCAAAGTGATACCATCTGGTGGTGATAGAGTTTTGCTTTGGCTTACAACTTTTTTGTTATCAAATATTGTTAGTTGAAAATGTATAACTGGAAGGACACCCGAGAATCTTGACAAGAGCCTGAAACAGTTGTGTTAACCAGAAAAGAGCAGAGTCATATAACACAGCTATCATGAAACTGGTGTTAGGCTGGTATTTTCTGAAAATAAGAAAGCAAATAATAGCAATCAATGGCTTAAATGAAATGTTGCCTATTTTAAGTCCAAAGTGGGTAGAGAGGCCCATGATTACAAATATTCTCCTAAAAATATGATGGAGTTGTTGGTTCTAAAACAGAAAAGTGAGCAACTGACCTCCTAGAGTCCCAGGAAATACATCAGTGGCCAAATGCCACCCTGGATTGGCTAAGTTGGAATCCCCAAGTTTCACCTCAGACCTGCTAAAGCAGGGAATTGGGATGGTGTTGGGGAATCTACATTTTTAATGAGACCCTCGGGGGATCCTGAATCAGAGATGGGTTGGTGGTCCCTGCCATGAGAGTCTGGCCACCGTAATTTTAGTTGGGAAATAAAGTATAATCAAACACAGCAGTCATTCTACAATGGCCTAGTAAATCATTGCAAATGCCTAGTAAAACACTGGCAATCACACTGAATGCCAGTGTTAAGCATCACTATGCTGATATACCCTCCAATTATATAAATACACTTCATGGTTGAAAAACAAGTAGAAACTTAATTGGATGAGGTGTCTTGTTATATGGGTGACCGCAATTTACACTGCTACAATCTTAGGTCAGGAACATCAGATTGTACAACTGTTTGTTGGTGGCATTATTGGGGCACACTTATACAATGTGATGTGTATTTAAAATGTTTTATTTAAAGTTCTTTTTGATGGTAATAATTAGAAAGCTGTTTCATTTGTCCATTTTGGATACTCCTATCAGCGATGTGATTTTGTCATATGTGTATAAAATATTAACTATTATTCTATGCTATGTAATGGGGGAAGGAGTTACATATTTATGAAACTCAAACACTGTATTAAATCAAATGTTTCAAATATTGTGAGGGGAAGCACTCTCTAATGTGTTGCCCCACTGGAAAAACTTGTCAGGGGAACATCTTGACACATCGAGAAATAGTGTGCTTCAGAACCAGTCAGGCATCTCCAGCAGGGCTTACCTGAACTCTGAAGAGGAGATAGGGAGATGCTTTTGGTTTCTGGAACAAGTTGCACTCAGGGCTTACTTTCACCTGCATGTAAGTTGTTGATGAGTCATAAGCCTGAAAGAGCCTCCCACAAGAATATATAGAGTGTTATTGACTTTTGAACCCCAGATTCCTGCCAACGGGATGAGGAGAATATTGTGTCTTTCCTAATCATCTGAACTACATGATCTCACTCCATTCCAGGAATGTGCAAAATAAATCACTGTATGAGCACAATTTATGGTCAAGGAAGTAAAGAGAAATCCCCTCTCAGCAACAGGAGTGTAAAAACCATGAAGTATCATTTAAAATTAAATGATTCTGTTGGTAAAACAAAACAAACAAACAAAAACACAGTTTACAGATGCTTCCTTATAATAATACATCCTAAAAGCCTAGACTAGATTTTCACGTGAGGAAAGTGGGCCCTTAGAATTGGTAGAATATAGATGCAAAGAAAGAGACATAATTTGTAAAGAGATAGAGTTTTCTAATAAGTATTTTAATAAATTAAATCAATTATTAAAAGCCAAAATGTTTGATGGAGCACATGGAGAACCATCCTTGTGGAGCAGGAAAATGCAATATTATCAGCCTTATAATGAAATCCATGGAGCCCCATCATCCTTTTCCAAAGGCCGAGGGTGGGAAGGTGAGTCCTATTACAACAGCTCTCAAAAGAAGGAGTAAATCCACAGGGTGCATAAAGTAAAAGAGTCCTGGCTGCAGACGGATCTGAAATGGATAATTTACTATTTAAAAAAAGGTGGATACATAAGGAAATTATTAATAGTTAAGGAAAAAATGAGGTCACTTACTCCTGCTCCCACACACCATTAAAAGCCAACATAAGACAATAAGAAGAGTTTAAAAGGATTGGCAAAATCAAATTAGGCAAAGATATATGGTTTTAAAGAGAATTTGTAAATAATGACATTTTCAGAACAGCTTCTGGCATAGGAGAAAGAATAATAAGGGCCAATGATAGCAGAGCTGGGGTAAAGAAAGTGCTGTAATTAGTGCCACAGCAGACTTCCTACCAGGAGCTGTGAGTCTCTGGAGTGAAGTCCCATGTAAAAGAAGAGTGGCTGGCCTGGCATCGAATTCAGTAAGGCTTTTACACCTTGCTTGATGCATTGATGTTTAACACTACAGGACAGAAGGCTCTAGGTTGTATGAGAACTGTCAGGATCTTTATCAGGGCGACAAGAATTTTTTTTAAGTAAATTGTGCATGGGAACATGTACAATGCTATCTGATGTTCTTGTTTGTCTCTGGGTGGGAAAGAAGGTAAGTCCAGGATGAGACTAGTGAACTGGGATTAAATTAAAAAAAAATCCAGGACTCCCATTGGGGTTCAGAAGGAAAGTTGTAGTGGGAACATGAGTGTGATATTAAAGGATGGATAAGCAATTGCTGGCTCAGAATAGACTATTAGGGTTTGCATTTCAGAGAAGGATCTGTTGTCTTAAGTAATAGATATAAGGTGCAGCCTATGAGATATATTATGTAAAACTATGAGAATGGTTTAATGAAAAATAGTGGAAATCAAAGACCAACGAAATATAAAGCTGGATTCTGGGTGTATCATCTACATGGACCCAGGGCTGGAGAATCGGACTTCAAGTTAGGCACTGATGTATGTGAGCGAAGGGAAAAGAGATCAAGAGACTGGCAGGCCAGCAACAGAGAGAGTTCAATAGTGGTCAAGTCCTTCAAAAGGGCTAACTTCTGCTTATGAATGGACGAGTAGTCATATGGGTTTAGGATTGGTGAGGAGGAGAGTTCTGGAGGGTGGTTGGAGAATGGTCACTGGCATTCTCAACATATGGCTTAATTTTAGTACAGGAAAAAAAGTAGGAGTGATGTATACTCTTAGAATATAAGATGTTTTGCTCTCAGTGGAAAGGAAGCTCCGGAAGGCACATGGAAAGAATTGGGAGAAAAATGGAACAAACAAACCAAATGGGGGAAAATGTCATGTGTAGATTATCAATTCATTAATTCAAGAGATATTTATCCAGTAACTTCTATCTGGAAGGAAGGGAGGGAGGGAAGAAGGAAATTGTGTTAGGGAAAAGTCTTTCTAGAACAGCAGAAATATGGAACCTAGGTATTTGTAAACATTGAGGAAAACTAGCCATCAAAATAAAAGTTATAATTTAAGAGCGAGAGTAAACTAGATGAAAAAGGGAACTCTTTAAAATGCCAGTATATAAACTTAATATACATTGTGAGATACTCTCAGACTGAATAACTGAGTGATATCCATCTACATATCTATCTATCTATTGATTTATCCATAGAAGGATCACAATCAGTTACCTATAACTCAGTTATACACACAAATGCATACACTAATGTATATGTTGGTAATATTCTAAAACAATCCTATTTTCATTCTTTAATGGCTTTTCTACATGATCTAGACACAGCTTTATACACAAATTCCCCACCTCATTGACCTGAACTATATCTAAGGAGAGCTTCTACATCTATGCTCCTGTGCAAGGGAATACCACTTCTTTTTTGAGATGCTCTTAATAGATCTGCAGTAAATTAAGCTTCATGTTGCCATATATTGTTAAGGATTTTCCATTCCCACAAACATTATGTTTGTATCATCCTCCCTTTGGAAATTATCATATTAATTCAAATGCTATGAAACTAATTAGAAACAGCATAACAAACAACAGTTTGTATTTTTTGAATTGAGTATTATGTTTCTGTTATTGCCTTGAGACTGAGCCTATGAACAGGAATGGATGGAACAGATGTTTGTTCCCAAAAGTGGCACAAGCAGTACCTCCTTAGGCATATGTCCCTAGGACCTGCTATGACCTTGGCCTAAGAATCTCAGAATGGGGATCCCTTCCAGGTTGAGGCAACAAACTTAGCTGGAGCTTGGAAATGGAGCTGACACAGACCCAGAAGGCCACTAACAATTGCAGATATTCTGGGAAGAAAATAGACTGCTTTTTCAAAGATGTGAAATTGCAAATTTTTGAGTATAAAAATGTAATTTTTTTCCTTTTTCCTTGAGCTCTGCTTCATTTTTGTTCTCAAGTTGCCACTTGCCATTGGTTTACCACAGGAGACAATGAGGACCTAAGACAGTAAGTCATACTCATTGGCTGGGGTGGGGTTGAGGGAAGGCCAGGGAGCTCTGTAGGCCAACGGTGGGCTGTGGCAGGCTGTGGAGGCAGGTCAGCCCATGCTTAGCTTGGGGATAGGACTAGGGGCAGGAACTGTACCTGGAGAGGGAGAAACTGTGAAAGCAGGGCAAGGTCAGAGAGATGCTTTAAGAAACTTTCCTTTGCTACCTTACTTCCCATTAATGGCCACTGATCTAGGTGAAGGTGAAGAAGGCTGTCCTCTCTCCAGGGCTGACTGAGGAGAAGGAGTGGTGAGTCTTTAGTCTGTGATAATGGATCACTCAAAGCAAAGCATCCTCCCACTGAAATAGCTAGTGTTCCTTGGGATTTTGACTTAGAGCTTCACTTTGTATTTAGAAAATACCCCCATCTTCAGATCATAGTTTCTAGGAGTCAGATTAATTTAATTCAGAGTTAGTTCAGCTTCATTTTTGATACAAGTCAAGATAAACAGTGCTGCCCTGGCTGGTGTGGCTCAGTGGGTTGAGAACTGGCCTGCAAACCAGAGGGTTGCAGGTTTGATTCCCAGTCAGGGCACATGTCTGGGTTACAGGCCAGGTCCCAGGTAGGGGGTGTGCAAGAGGCAACCACACTTTGATGTTTCTCTCCCTCTCTTTCTCCCTCCTTTCCTCTTGCTCTAAAAATAAATAAATAAAATATTAAAAAATAAAAACAAACAGTGTTGAATAAAAATGAATTTTAAATCAAAATCCTTGATAGTTGATTCTGTCATTTCTCAGAATCATTTAGGTAAATAAAAAGTAGAAAATATACATTTTTAATTTATCATTAAACTTAAAATAGTGCTAAAAGTTTTACATATAATCACCCCCCCAAAACTTGCTTACTTATGTAAATGCTATAGTTACTAGTCTACTAAATTGAAAATCACAAGTCATCATATTCTTTAAGTCTCTTGACTCAGATAAAAACTCCAAAATGTAATGCTCCATGTACATGTGGTTTTACATAATTTTATGAAATATTTCTGTATTAATCTTCACCCTCTTTATTATAGTCCCTGTTCTTAAAACAAGATTAAAAACCTTGTATATCATGATTATCCTTGGTTACATAAACTTATTGGAAAAAATATTTTGGTTATTAAGAACTGTACCACAGGGCTTAATTCAATCCTTAACTGCAATGATTTGACACTAATTATGAGTGAATATCCAACTTATCTAATCAACAACAACAAGATTTTTCATAAAATACAGAGGACAAAGTGGATGTGATTATTGAATTCTGAATGTTTTTTACTTGAAAAACTATACAATGAGCATCCTTCACAGTTGTGGGGGTGCTATCATGGTTGAATGTGATAAAACTTTTTTCATGAAGACATAGTAAGTCAGGCAGAAAGAACTTGAAGTACGTAAGGTAAGGGTTCAACAAGTGGCATCGTGCTACACACACGGCATACAACAATTGTATAAATACATTTCATGAGACACTTAAAGACACTCTAACTCCAAAGTTGATCAAGAAAATATACGATAATAGAAATACGTGGCAACTGGGAGGGAGCTTTTTGCCTCCTCTTTAATTTCAATAGTCTCTAGAAAACAATCTCCCTCAAATTTGGGGAGATAACAGCATTTTTCATGCCTTTGCAGTTCATTTTTTGTGGTACATAAGGTAATAGAATAGACTTATATTAACAGTATTTTCTCTGTTTACATATCTGCTCTAAAAAATTCTATTATTTTGCTTCATGCCATTTGAAAACTAGTTGCACATGACCTAATAAAATTGTCTCCTTTTTTGACTCATAACCTATAGGAAGTAGAAAAGTTATCTGTTGTAAAATTAACTAGAATTGAAAAGCTTCCTAAATTATGACTACCCAGACTTTTTTGAAATGCAAGTGAGTACGATTATTTTATCAAGTGAAACATTCTACTATTACACTAGTAATAAAATAATAATAGCCCTCCTCACCATTTGTTTCCCTAAGTGTCTTCAGGATTTGTCATCTTGATATTCCAGATTTATGTATATTCAAACTATATGTTATGGGCATTTTTACCTGTATCTTCATTAAAACAGTATACCTTGGAAATAAAATTTAGTATTGTGCCTAACACTTTTGAAATTAACCCATCAATGATTTGTAACAGTTATTTAATATCCAAGAAAAGCTTCAAGCCCTGGAGAATTTAGAAGTCATTTTCCTCAGAAACTACAGTCATATTTTTCCAAGAATAAATAAATTCAACTATGGTACTTTTCATGGGTTTGTAGTTCAAAAATAATGAAATGCAAGTGGATTCTATATTAGATAAAATTATTATCTCATACCATTAATAACAAACTTCAGTAACATTAATGACATTTTACATTAAATCTTTGAAATATATAAAAATAACATTCTTTGTATAGAATAAAACAGTCAGAACACATTCTTTTTATAAGAAGTCTTCTCATTTGTGTTATTAGCACATAATGAGGTAAGTAGTTGACCCTTTATTCCATAGACTGGCAGGTTTGGAAAACACCTATTCCTTTACCTTTTCCCATTAAGAGGATTTTGATCTAGACCTCTGAGAAGGATTCTGGCTTGAACATGTGGAGAGCAATATGCATATTCTATTATTCCTCCACTCTCTCAGTTTCTCGTAAGAACTGGTGCTTATTTGCTTCTCCTCCCAGTTAATATTCCCCCTTAGAAACTGTTTCCTCAAACTTAGCCTTAGTAAGTGTTAATAAAATTGGAAATTGGGAAGTTTTTGAAAGAAACTCAAGTCATCCAAATAGCCATAAAGCACATGCAGGCCTTAAAATCAGTTGCCTTTTACATTGCACTTGTAACTCAGGGACAACGCTTCACAAACCATCATCTCTTTGACTGAGGTAACACTGAGTGACATTCAGCACTGATACTCAGCCTCTTCTTTCAGACCTACAACCAGGCTGACAGTAGGGATGACGATGATCCCTGTTGTCGGTGCTTGTGAGGTAAAACACTTTACATCACATGGACTAATCAACAGGTGCCAGGTGGTAGTATTTGGAGCAGTGGTTCTCAAATTTTAAGTTGCATTAGAATCACCTGTAGGGCTTGTTAATGCCCAGATTCCTGGATACCACTCCCAAAGTTTCTGATTCAGCAGATCTGAGATAGGGTGGAAATTCGCATGTCTAATACAATGTCAGGTGATGCTTGTGGTTCAGGAATCACACTTTGGGAGTCATGGATTTAGAGCAAAGGAATTCTGACTTCTGAGTCTGAACTTAGTAGACAATCACACAGCCCCTGCCTCTCTCTTTCTCTCTCCCTCCTGTTCTCTCTTCTTCTTTCAATTTCTCTCATTCTTGCATGATAAAGAACTAGATATAGTAGGGTCTAAAGGAGTTAGCTCTTACTCTGAGATATTACTTAACTATTAAGGCATATTATCAATATTATCTGAAGATATCTTCAAACTATTTAAAGTGCTAGTTTCCATCACAACCTAAAAATTACAACTCTCCTTTCGTGCAGTATAAATGAGAAAAAAGTTCTCAAATGTACAAAGGGGGTAGAGAAGAGAGTTACAATGCTTTAGGTTCATTGCCATTATTTTGCTAACTAGCAATATAATTTTAATAAACCTCATATGCGAGAGTAGTTTTTGTTTTAAGTAGTAAAAAGCACAAGGTAATCCCCAGTTCTAAAATATAAAAACAACTAGTGGATCATTTGTTTGTTATGACTTCTTTCTGAAAGGGATGAGCTGGGTAAAAGCAAAAAAAAGAACAAGGTAATTTTTATCTTCTGTGAAAAATCTGTCTTAAATATTGTTCACCAGACCTTGTTTCAATTAAAATAAGAACACCTGCTACTATCATATGAGAGCAAGTTTTCATGAAAATATCTTTTATTTTCAATTTAACTTTGAAGTGAATATTTGAATCAGAAAAAAATGCAGGAAAACAAATTTGGGCTATTCAGTACTTTGAACCCCAGAGCTTACATTTGTACAAAATATACTGCACTCCTACTCATTCGTGTGGAGATTAAGGGCAAGCCCCTCCATTAGCCTAATCACCTGGCTTCCAGCCACAAGCCCAGGTGGAATTCTCGGACATCAGCATTGTCACTATAATTAAATAGAAACAAAAAACGCCAACCCCCCGGGTAAGGAACAGCACCACCAGCTTGCATCGCTGCTCTTTGGGTGTGGGAACCCGTCCCCCACAATGCTTTCCTGCCCTGCAGACTCTGTCCCCTTGTCTCCCTCAGCAGACCTGAGCTCTGTTAAAGGCACATTTACATCCACCCCCACCTCATTCCCTAGCACCTAGCACAGCTGGTGCTTTCTGGTAGGTGTTTGATAAATGTTTATAGAATTTAAATAAGTGAAAATATTTACCATCAAATCTCCATGGCAATAACCTGTTTAGAGGGTGCTTTCTGGTACGTCTTTGATACATGTGTATGGGATTTCAATAAATGCAAATGTTTACCATCAAATCTCCATGGTATTAACCTGTGCAATACGGAACCCAGCTGTGATTTAATAGTCCACTACTCTTTTTCTTTGTAAATTGCACTTTTTAACTTAATCCACGAAGGCTAACTGCATCATTTTCACTGGTTAGAAGAGCATAATAATGTGATTTTATCTTACGTAAATGTTGGAGTCTTAGAGATGAAAACTATTATGTATTTGTAAGTTATTCCAAATTTGTATTTTAATACTGTGTCTTACTGGCCATATGTTGAGATGAGAAATGGTAGAGTTACAAACCTGAGAAAATCATGTTACTGAGTGATATGATTAATGGAAAATAAAGTTTAATAGCATTTATTTTTATATAGATCTGAAAGGTAGCTTTTGAGTTATCTAATACGCTATTTTGTGTATAAATATTCTCTGAGATTCACATCATAATGACAGTCTTTTGTGATTTTTTAAAACTATAACGTCAACTATCATGTTTTGTTAATTCAGAGTTAGTAATCGCTACTTCTTTTAGTTGCCAAAAGATTATTGGAGAACTTTTGTTAATTTTAGCAACCAATCTGAATGTGAGATTGAAATAATTAGAATAGGAAATACTTAAACATTTAATTGACACAGTCATAATACAGGAAACTAAAAGTGAAATAGCCTGAAATAAATTCAGTTGGTTAAATTTCTAAGATATTTAAATCAAAAATTGAGAAATTAGTTTAAACTGACTTTTATTTCCAAAGAGCAGTAGGTTTTTCTTTTTCAAAAAATGGGTCCACAAAGTAATTTTAGCTTCAGATCGTTCAGATAATAAAATTTCTGTGTACAGAGATTAAAAAAAAAAAGAATAGTTTTACTCAGGTATCCTTGTCATATGAATAAATATTCTACCAGTTTTGAAGCAGCCCCGCTCCATTGGCTGCTGGGAGTGTGCTTATACTGGTGAGTACGACTTGCTCCGAGAGTTTGGATATGTTATCCAAGTTGCTGATCTGGGTGGTCAGAGACTTTCTGCTCTCTGTGCTCGTGCGCCCCCTGGCGAGCCGATCCTCCTGGCGATGGTGCACTCCAAGGCAACAGCAAGAAAATGCAGCTTTAAATTCCTCTCGAAATTTTCCTGGCAAACCAGGGAAATGAAAGGAAAAAGAACTGTGCGTAAATATGTTTTAACAAATCATGAGTAGGGTACAACCGAGTTGCTCCCTTGAGCCAAACTAACAATGAGGTGTCACATTTTGCAAAGATGGGGAAATTAGGAAAAGGAAATTGCGTTAGTGGAAGTATGGTAGACTCTTGAAACGATGAGGTATTTTCATAAAATAACGAGACTGCTTTTCATGTGTGATATTTGCAGTGTGTTTCATTCCTTTCTAGTTAAACCTTATATGTTTGTGAATGTGGGTTATTTTTAAGTAGTTAACTATAATAAAAGTGATCAGCAGAATACCTAGAAATATTTATTTCAAAATAATAAAACTCATGCTGTACACAGCCCAAACTATACAGACATTACCCATTTTACTCTGAAAAAAAAATTGTTCTACTAAAACAATCAATTGTCAAAATATCTAGAAAATATCTACAAAGTCTCTAAAGTTTCATAATCTGCACGGGCAGCACAACAAACTGAAAAAAAAATTAAGAAATTATCTCTTGCCATTAAATTACTGGCATGAAGTTAGAGAGGTATGAAAATGAAACATTTACCTTTTTAAGGGTAAATGGCAGTGTTGGAAATCATAATTCATTTTCTTCGAGCCTCAGTGACCAAATTGGGTTATTGAATGGTCAAATGGAAAGAGCAAGGTTAAGGGCCAAGACAATAGCAGGGGCCTAAGTCCTCAGCTGCCTTCCCTAACTCACTCTTAACCACAAACTAGCACTTTGACTTTGGTAGTGGTCTTCTATTTCAAATGCTTAGTGCAAGACCCAGACTTTTAGTCAAACCTAACCTCTTGGCAATTGCTTCCCTACTGCTTTCCAAGCTACAGCTCCACAAGGCCCCTTGTCCCTTCAAACACCACGCGCCAGCAGTCCAATCTGGTTGTCTCAGACTGAATGAAGTCTTTGTTTCAGAGACTGGAATTGGGTGTGGCAGAGGAAGCCATGAAAAGGGTCAACTGAATATAGAACAAACTCCACACAAACACCACCTGATTTTCTGAAAGATGGAATAAAAATAAACATATAGGATCTATGCAATGTTTGAAAAAGTTATTTTAAAAATATCTAATTGACTGGTTGTCTTTATTATTTTTATAATCCATAAGGCCAAATGGAGAGTTACAAAATATACATACTTTATTAAATATGCAATAAAATAAATTGCTTATTTTACTATATATTTATCATATTATATTTGGAGATAGAAATGAAAAGGAAATAGTCAACCACTTTGAGTATAAGAAAATGTAAAGATGTAGTTAATTAAAACACAGTTCTAAAGGTCAATGAGGCAAATTCTATATAAAACAATAATTAAATGATTTTTATCATTGTATTGATTCATAAATAGGTTAAATAACTTATAGATGTGTGTATGTTTGTCATTTGGCTTAGGTGTTATTCTGGAGGAATATCTTTTTATTTATTTTTTTTATGGTCAGTGAGAATTCTTGAAAAAAACCTAAGAGATGTTAGCTACAATATTAATGTAAATAGAAAAGTACAAGAAAGTGGAAATTTCCCAGTTCAATCTCAATTAGGCTACAAATGTTGGCCAAGGAAATATTACAGCAAAGCTGTTTTATTTTCAGATAAAGTTATTTTACATTTTCATAAATTAAAGTTTAATGTATGACAAGCAAGATTCTGTGTTGTTCAGCTCTCACAATTTTCACTTTCCTCCTATTTCAAAATTTTTTCTAAATTTTATTGGGAAAATATCCCTTTGATAATTTTATTGGCTGACTTAGGTAATGTGTTCTGCTTGTAAGGGAAAAGCCTCAAGACAAATCAGATCAGGGAAATTTTTTTTATTGTACAGCATCTAAGCTCTTCATCCAGTTTAATGGTGTTCAAAACTTCTGGTCGTTGGTCCCTCACCCTTGGTTAGAACTGTGGTTTATATAGAAGAAAAAGTTGAAAACTTACCACTGAGAAAATTATAAATAATTGGGTTCGCAGCACTATTGGCATATACAAGCCAGTGTGAAAATGTAAACCAGGCATATACAGTCTCCCTGTCTTCCGTATGGGTAAACATTCCAAATACTCTGCAAGAAAAATAACGATAACAGGAAATCTAGTCTGATTCTGGAGAATACATTTTCAATAATTAAATTCAAAGGTGAACACAACCTTTGATAGAAACTGCCCAACCCCTGTCTTCCTTGCTGCATTTACCACTGATAGGTTTATGGCACTATGGCTGGTGGGTTTAGAAAAACTTCAGCACATGGACGGAAACTGTACGGCACCATCAGTAAATCAAATGTCGAATCAGGTTAGAGAAGGACTCTCTCTCCTCTAAACAGCAAATGCAATAATAGTTCTTATAGTAAAGACTACAAGACCATATAGTTAAACATATTTGTTTCCCTTTTTTCATTTTGTCTCTCAATACAATATGGCAAGTTTGTGAATATTCCATTGTGTGTGCAGCATTTAAAAAGCAGTCCTGAATGGTAGTCTGTAAGGTCTTCCTACTTTAATTTGTGCATTGATCAAAGTATTAATTTCTTCAACTCCAATATTTCCAGGTGTGTTGAAATTTGCTTCTGGGACTTTTTTATACCCAGGGAAGAACTGGTTTTCAATAGGCAAAATTCTGGTAATTTCTTAAAATTCATGGGTTTTAATGTTTTTATTATTTTTAACTTTAAAAAATATCTCATTCTGATATTCTTAATGAAATCTTAAACATTTGTTCCATATTTAGAAATACTCCATCTATCTAATTCTATTCACTAGCCAATAGCAGGTAACTGGCAATTACTCCATATATTTATAGATGAAGATTATAAGGCATTCCCTGCCAGAATTCTATCATTAACTGTGTAATTCGTGTCCCTGATAGAAATGCATTTCCAGAATAAAGTGATGCTCTGTGGAGTGGGACATGAACAAATGGAATCAGTAATGATAGGCCTCTCTACCACAGCCTAGCTCTGAAATTCTAGTCAAATCAGAGCTGCTTTAAAAAGGTTGGTTTGAATTATTCAGGCAAAAATTTAAGTTTCTAGAAAAGGAATTGAGAAATTTATTTGAGGAAGAAGATAAGTATAATGTATAAGGGCAAACAAAGAGATACACATTTAAAGAAAATATGCATGGTAAAGAGAAAGATTATTTTGAGGTTATTAATTTATTTTTTTAGTTTGTGGAAAAGAGCAGGATGCTCAAAAATTTCAAATATTTTAAGTTAAACATGTACTTTCTCCTTAGAAAGCAATTTCCTTTCATTGGAAAGGAAGGTATTTAAGTTGAAAGAATAAGAGAAACATTATAGACAAGGAGGTATTTGGAAATAGCTGAAGGGAAGTACAAGGGCTGCGATGCAGGAAATCCAAAGGAATAATCCAGAGAGCAGTAAATCTAATTTTCATTGAATTTAGACTAAAATAAAAGTACAAAAAAGAAAAAAAAAGAAGAGTCCATCTAGTTTCACAGCATATTTACAAAGTTTTTAAGGGCAGAACATGTCATCTAGCAAAAGACCACAGTGAATTTGTACACGATGGCTGTGGACAAGCAAAATTAAGAAGGAAATCATGAAGAGATATGGGGAGTAAAGTCACTCCTTTTCTCATGAGTCAGTACATGTCTCAAGGATTCAAGCGGTTGACATCATTTACCTTTAAGACTGCGTCTATAGTAAATAATATTACTAAAAAAAGTGCATTTTTTCTTTTTCTCCACAGAAAAAGGCATGAAGCAATCTATAAAAGGGCCAAAGAGAATGAGAAATCTTTGCAGCTGAGTCTATCACCTTTCGTCTGTGAGATTCCAGCCAAAAACACTCTCCAGAGTCCCCAGCTGTGAGGAACATGATACTGATTCTGAATCACGGAAAAGTGAGAGCAACGATCCTAGTTTTAGTTCTAAATCTATTATAAACAGAATTAATATTACCTTGGGACCAGCCTGTGTCCAATAGTTCTGATGATTCTCAATGAAGTTGGCTGGCCATGAAGTTCAAGTGTACCATTGCCCCTGCATCCGCTGTGTTGCGTTCGTTAATTGTGTTAACTTAATAGTGTGTCAGCAGTGTAACTCATAACACACTTTTCCTGGCTGAAAAGTTTTGTACTGATTTTTTATTAATATTCACCCTGAGCTTGATTCATTGACTTTAGGAAATATATTTTCTTTCTGTTTAAACATTCAAAATAGAGTATGTGTTGTGGTTTCATTTTTTGTGCATTTGCTCACAAATGCACTTTCAACTATAATTAGAATGCTAACAAAACATTCTTATCTCTTTTCATCATTTAGATAAAATTGTGTCACAATTCCCCAAATTTTTGCAAGTAATGTTTTGTAAAAACCCATTTGTTCTGATCAAAAGAGAACTCCAAGCTGTAAATGAGTTTTTTTGTTGTTGTTGTTTTTTATTTTTTTTTGCATTAGAACTTTTTTCTGCAATTAGCTTGAAGAGGTCAGGGGAACATCTGTTTTGTGTCTGCCATTCAACAAAGAATTTACATGAACAAGAGCATTTACAGTCTGAACATCTAAAAGGATGTTTGCCTTACCTGTCGGTAACAACACCACCAAGTTATCAAGCCTGACAAGCTATCTAGACAAAGGATTTAGGTTTTTCTGTGGCTTAAAAAGAATTCATAAGAAGTAAGAAATGACAGATCACTTCATTTTCAAAGAGTAGATGAACTTTTTACCTCTTTAGCACATTCAAGATGCTAATTGGTAGATAGCAAATTGCAAACACCAAAAGCACAACCATCAGCATCCGGGCTGTTTTTCGTCTGGCTCGGATCTGCTTTATTTCAGCAGCCACAGCGCTAATCCTGGACTTGGTCTGCTGTCCTGGCCCTCGAGGCTGTGGAACAGGCTGCAGAGGCTCCCATTTTCTCTGAACTACAGAAGATGTTCCAGGGATCTGAAAGAAGCAGAGACCCTTTATTGCTATCTGACTAGGAAAGTTCCACTTTGGAGAAGTAATTAAGACACAATGAGGACAGCGTCCCAGACACCATGCTCTGAGAGGCTGGAGGGCTTTGAGGGCCTATTTCCTGAACATTTGCTGAATGGAGCATGTTCTTAATACATTCAAGTGCCAAATAGGAGTTTGAATGGGAAAATGTGGAAACATCAAAATATTATCAAGGTCTAAAGAGAGCTATAAATGGAAAAGATATCTCTTTATAAAAAGAAAAGGTATATATCCAGACAATGAAATATTATTCAGTGCTATAAAGAAATAAGCTATCAAACCATAAAAAAGAGGAACCTTAAATGCATAAAACTACGTAAAAGAAGCCATTTCTAAAAACACTACATAGGATATGATTCCAACTACATTACATCCTACAAAAGATAAAACTATGAACACACTAAAATGAGCAGCGATGCTGAAGTGGGCAGGGATGAATAGGCAAAGTATAGAGGATTTTTAGGACAGTGAAAATACTCTGTATTACCCATAATGATGGGTACATGCCACATGCCATTGGATATTATACAAAGTATTTGGGTACAGTGTCTAAACCCACAGAATGTACAACATCAAGCATGAACCACAAGGTAAACTAGAGACTTTGGGTGATTACGATGTGTCTGAGTAGATTCCTCAAGTGCAGCTACTTTTCTGGGGCATGTTGATTATGGGGATGCTGTGCATAGGTGGAGCTGGGGCAAGTAGGGATTCTCTGGTACCTTCTACTCAGTTTTGCTGTGAACCAAAACTGCTCTAAACAAAACAAACAAAAAACAAAGACAAACTCTTAATTTTAAAAAGAGAGAGGCATAAAAGCTGGTTTAGAACAGTAAAGGGATAACAACCATACCATCTTCTTAGGAATCCTGGTTCAGCTCAGATTCCCAAGTTTGAAAGAAGGAAAACCTAGCAGGTAATTGCAAGTCACCTGAATGGATTTTTCATGTTTCACTACTGCCATCTACTGCCAGGTGGAAAAATAGGAGTTAACTACCTTTTGCTTTTTAGTAGGTTTTCTGCTTCTCAAGTTTGGCCAATGCAAACCTTTGAATGAAGGGAATAAAAAATAAAAATAAAAATCTCTGTTACTTACTATGTATTGCTATGAAGTTGCCTGAGACTAGTATTATGGTCTGGCACTTTAACATGCTCAGACACAAAACACCCCTGTGGCCTTACATTAACATTTCGAATACCTGAAATGTGTTAAAACAGTTATACAGCTTGTACTCTCCCATTTCTTTTCAAAGTTATTTGATAAAATGAGGGAGTCTCTCCAAGTATAATACTTTCTTAACTATAAGTTCATAGAGATTGATAGGGTTTAGTGAGCAAAACAATAAAATTCAGCATGTATAATTTTTTAAAAAGGAAACTGTCCCAGTGAGCACACCATATGGCCATCTCAGTTCCATTAAGATCACTCAGCTCTTGTTCTTCTGTCTGTGCTGCACACCCAGACAGATCAGCGTGTCCTGGTGGCCTCTCCAAGGGGATGCTGGACGGATTCTGTTGCTTTAAACATCACAAGATCCAAGTCTGTTAGATAATCTTTAATTTGAGCACAGAATTTTACTTTGACTTTCACACAGGTGAATTAACATAATGCTCCTTTTGGCCAAAACTATTTTCTCTTGAAAAGGAGCATATACAGTTAATGAAAATCTGCCCTTAAACAGAACAAATTAGAAAATGATTTCTCTTCCAAATCTGTCTGTCCTGTCCTGTAGACTGATCTTTTCAGGTTGATAGCCCCCCTCGGCCTTCCTACTGCGGGTTGGCAGGAGACAGGTGCTGAGGATCTTTCCTGCTCTGAGTCACTTTTTAAATTGATATTTTTAAAAAATGAGGAAAAACTGCAATGGAAAGTTCCAGAAGAACTTTAGGATGAATAACCATATAAATGTCTGCTAAATGGTCTTGATCCATCTTATAAATGATCTCTGAGTGATCACTTAAACTTTAGCAATTGTATTATTGTGTGCTCCCCTGAAGGAGAGATTTGACCATCTGCACCTGATGACTTCTGTAACCGTCAGCAACAGTTCCCATAAAGCAGGGGCATCAAACTCATTTTCACCAGGGGCCACATCAGCCTCGTGGTTGCCTTCAAAGGGCCAAAGGTAATTTTAGGACTGTGTAACTGTAACTACTCCTTAACTAGAAGCAAGAAGCTTGGCGCCGCCATCAAGTAGAAACAAGGTGCTGGGCCCAATAAAACAAGGTGGAGGGCCGGATTCAGCTCATGGGCCTTGTGTTTGCCACCTGTGCCTTAAAGAAAATCTGTCACAGGGAGCATGGCTCTAGTCATGCAACCAGGGAAAAAAAGTCATGGTAACATCCTTTCAGAAGATGATCTAAGTAAGGGTAGGAGACATTTAATCTGCACTTATATGAGGAGATGTACAAATGACGCCATTGGTCAGCTGTCTATGCCTAGAGAAAGCATAATGTATACAAAAATCACTGATATTAACTGAGCACCAGGAACTATGCATAGTCTTGAGTAATCATTAATGCCTTTCTAAAGGTAGATTATTATAAATTTTACTGTATAGATAACCAAATTGGCACTGAGAAGGATTAAATAAAGTAAGTGTTAAATAAATTAAATAAAAATACCAAGTCTATATATTTAATAATTAACAAGACAGAATTTGCTCTCAGGTCTGTCTGACTGCAAAGCTCATGTTTTCCCATCAGGGTGCAAGGTTTCCATTTATAAACTTCATGTGATATGTGAGTTCTGTCCAGAAAAAAGTCCAGCCATTATTAACATAACAAGAATGGTTTGTGCAATATCCATGTAACCTAGAAGCCAATGAGAGTGGACTGGAATGCTCCTGGGTGAACAATGACAACTTTGCTGTACTAGTCAGTGGGGGCAGTAGATGCCATTGAGTGAGCATATGTGCTGTGTGGCGTTCACATTCAAAATGACTGAGCAAGTAGAGTAATGAATCTGCTCAAATTTTGTGTTAAGCTTGAACATGCCACTGCAGAAACTATTTGGGTGATTCAGAAGGCTGCAGCTATGGGCAACTGGTGATTGGCAGCTTCATCATGACAATATGCTCATTCATGCATCACATCTTGTGCACAGTTTTTGGGAAAACATCAAATCACCCAGGTCACTCAGCCCCCTGACAGCCCAAATTTGGCACTTTGTGACTTCTGGCTTTTCTGAAAACTAAAATCATCTTTGAAAGGGAACAGATGTCAGACCATTGATGAGATTCAGGAAAATATGACAGGGAAGCTGATGGCAATTGGGAAACTGTATGAGGTCCTAAGGTGCATACCTTAAAGAGGACTGAGGTGTCATTGTCCTATGTATAATGTTTCTTATATCTTGTATCTTCAATAAATGTCTCTATTTTTCATTACATGGTTGGATACTTTCTGGACAGAGCTTGTATTTAGTTACTCACTGGTTACTTTAGGGAGTGCTGTTTCGGTGTAGTGGTGGAAGTTGAATCAGAATGAAGTGGGCTGAGAAATCAGGGGAGGTGGAAGGTGTTGAGAAAAAGGAGCCAACAAGTGGAAATGTCAGAATTTTAGCTAGAAGGAGGGGTGGGGGGGGGAGTTAAATTGGCAGCTGGAAACATATGCTAATTTGGTTGATGCTTTTTCTTAGTATTTGCCAAATGCCTGCTCCAGGAAAACAGGACATTGTATTTCCTCTATTTTTTAAATGTATCACCCACTTTATTTAAATAGAGCAAAACTGACACTTGCAGGTGTTGTCTCATATGAAATTATAATCTCCTTACATTGCTCTGTCTGGCAGGAACAATGGGTCTAGTTTCTTGTTTCTTATACTGGGTACCATTTGAGGATGATTGTGTTAGAAAACTCAGTGATATTTTCCAAAGACTTTTTGAGCTTTTTTTTTTTACTTCTGTTACTTGATATGCACATGCCAACTTCTATTATGAAGATCATAAGTCCTTTATTTGCCCCACCATTTGTAGACAAGACTATAATATTCCTTGTTGACTTGTGTTGGCACCCTTGTAAAATCCTTTGACAATAAATGTAAGGGTTTATTTGCAGACTTTGAATTCTATTTTATTGACCTATATGATCATAAATATGTAAATACCTCACTATCTTGATTTCTCTACCTTTAGAATAAGATTTAAATTTAAGAAGTGAGTCCTCCCAATTTGTCCTTTTTTTGTTTTTGGAGATTATTTTGCCTATTCTCTGTCTCTTTCATTTCCATGTTAATTTTAGTATCAGTTTGCCAGTTTATGCAAAAAAAAAAAGACAACTGGGATTTTTGTAGGTATTGTGTTTAGATAAATTTGGGGAATTTTTTTATCTTAATAATATTAAGTTTTACAATCCATGAACATGGACTATTATTTAGTCCTTCTTTAACTAAAAGTTATGATATTTTAATGATATTTTTTAGTTTTAAGTTTAGAAGATGCATATTTCTTTTATTAAATTTATTTCTAAGTAATCTATATTTTTGGTTTTTAAATCAAATTGTTCTGTTAATTTTAGTCTTTGGTTTTTCTTTGCTAGTATAGAGAAATAAAATTGATTTTTGTCTATTGGTCTTTTATCCTAGTAACTTACTAAACTTGTTTATTAGTTCTAATATATTTTTTGCATGTGGATTTTTAATAATTTTCTATATATGAGATCATATAATCTACAAAAAATGATAGCTGGCTTTTTACTGTACAATCTTATGCCTTTTATGTATATTATTATTAATATTATTTCTAGACTAGTTGACCTGGATGAAATCTAGTTTTACAAAATATTGAATAGAAGTGGTAAGAGTAGACATCCTCGTCTTATTCCTGGTCTTAGAGATATAGCCTTTCACCATTAAGTGTCAAGTTAACTGTAAAGTTTTTTAGATGTTCTTTGTCAAATTGAGGAAGTCTCTTTTATTCCTACTTGCTTAGTGCCTCTATCTTTAAAAAAAGATTTTATTTATTTCTTAGAGAGGGGGAAATAGGGAGAGAGAGACAGAGAGGGACATTGATGTTCAAGAGTAACATTGATAGGTTGGGGGCCTTTCACAGGCCCCCAGCTGGGGACCTGGCCCACAACCCAGGCGTGTGTTCTGACTGGGAATCCAACTGGTGACCACCAGCCAGGATAGTGCTTTCATCTTTAGAGTGTTATATTTTGTCAAATGTTTTTGCTGCAACTATTGAAATGATCATGTGTTTTTTACCTTTTATTCTATTAATATGTTGTATTACATTATTTGATATGCATGTGTTAAACCCATGCTGCACTGCTGAACTAAATTACACATGGTCATCATGTATAACCATTTTTATATACTGAGTTTGGTTTGCTAGTGTTTTTGTGTATTTTAACACATATATTCATAAGCATATCAGTAGTTTTCTTATGATGCCTTTGTCTGGTTTTAATATCTGTAATGCTTACCTCAAGGAATGAGCTGGGAGTGTTCCCCCATCTTCTATTTTTTGAAAGACCTGGTGAAGATTTGAAGCTAACTCTTCTCAATGTTAGGTAGATATTAATGGTGAAGCTAACAGGGTCTTTCTCTGTGGGAAGTTTATTTCTAATTAAATCTTTTCACTTGTAATAGGTCTATTCAGTTATTTCTAATTCTCCATTAGTCAGTTTCTATAACTTGAATCTTTTTATGATTTTGTCCATTTCTTCTACATGATCTAATTTGTTGGCATACAACTTTTATATTTTCCTGATGGATAGCATTTCTTTATCCTCTTACTCTTTTTATTTCTGTAGTGTCTATGATGGTTTCCCTCTTTTACTTCTCATTTCAGTGATATGAATTCCCTCTTGTTTCTTAGCTATTTAGGTAAAGGTTTGTCATTATCTCTTAAAAGAACTAACTTTTAGTTTTATTGAATTTTTATTGTTTTCTTATACTTTATTTTCACTCTAATCTTTTTATTGCCCTTCTATTATTTGCTTTAGTGTTTAATATTTTATATTGCTAATTTCAGAAGGTAGAATGTTATGTTATTGATTGAAATCTTTATTTTTAATATAGCTATTTAAAAATGTGAATTTCCCTCCAAGCACTTCTTTTGCTGTATGTCATAAATTTTGGTTATTGTGTTTTCATTTTCACTCATTTCAAAGTATTTTCCAATTTTTGTTACTCAACAAGCAACAAATGTTGAAGAGGACATGGGGGAAAGGGAACCCTTGTGCATCATTATTGAGATTCCAAATTGGTACAGCCACTATGGAGCTTCCCCCCAAAATTAAAAATAGAACCTCTGTATGGCTGAATGGATAAAGAAGATTTGGTACATATACACAGTAAAATATCACTCAGCCATAAAATATGAAATCATGTCATTAGCAGTGACATGGATGGACCTAGAGGGTATTATGCTAAGTGAAACAAGGCAGAAAGAGAAAAACAAATACCACAAGATTAATGCTAACATGGTTTCCACAATGTGTAAAAACTTTCCTCTAATTCCATTTTTCCTTTGAATTACCTCTTTATACATTATAAGCTGAATTTTTAGAGTTTTATAATTATTGTTTCATGCAAAAATATCTTTTAAGTCAAAATGGGAAAATAATTACAAACAAGATTCTGTTATACCCTCTTCTGTATTTATGTACATGGTTACCTTTACTGATGCCCTTTATTTCTTTGTGTGGACTTGAGTTACTTTTGATTCTGCTGCTGCAATTACAATTTTCTGTCTATTTCTTCACTCTAGATTGACTTGTCATCACCTTATATTAAGTTTTCTTAGAAGAGTGTTGAACAATAAAGGGATGTAGAAGAGACCGATAAAAGTTGAGAAGGGAAGGTCTTTCAAAATTGAAAAGAAATTATAGTGTTGAAATTTAGTTTCATACTTAAATATCTATTCTAATTCATCCCCATATCCACATATAGTACCAGACATATAGGCACTTAATACATATTTATGCAATAATTAACATGAGTCCACATGTTTGATTAGCATTAAAGGTGAAATATGAGGCCTAGAACTGGAAAGAATGCTTACAGATGCACACAGGGCCAAGTAAACTAAGATTAAGTAGGTCTTAAAAAAAGAGGAGTTTTAGAGAATAGTCTGTAGCATTTCAAGACTGAGTTCTGAATCACACTATCAAAGACAGAACTTAAGTCACTGCTTATAGCAAAGCACTGGATAATTCTATTAATGATGCTAAAAGTTCTTGGGAAAGTCAGAGAAGGGCACACACTTTGCTCACGAATCATCTTACACTTATTAACTCCAAAGTATGTAACAGGTTTAGTGCATCTTTGTAATATGAGCAGGTAGGATAGGCCTCCATTTGATGGCTCATTTGATTCAGCCTATGGGACTGCTTGCCTTGCCACTGTGTTTACAGACATTAACAGTTGCAGATTGAGAGATGCTCAAGCAGAATTCCATATAATCACTCCTTTGTGGTTAATTTTCTTTATTGTGGCTGCTAGAGTGAACTCAGCTGAACTTTCCATTCTCTACTGCAATACGTTTTTTAAATGTTTCTAGTTTCACAGCCTCGGCAAATCTTTTGAATTATGTGGCTTGTACCAACCAGGACAATCCATCAAAGGAATGTGGATTATTTCTAGACTTGTAATACAATTTCCAACATATTTTAGAGTTTGAGAAATGGAGAACTAATAGGATTAAATAACAGAGAAGTACATTGGTTGGGGTTTGGTAGTTGCCCATTTATTCAACGAACATTTTTGAACACTTTATGTATGCAAGGAACCTTGTTAATTGTGTTAGGGTTGCGATTATGAACAAGACAGATTCAGGTACACCCAAAGAGTTTTAAAGTTATGTCAATCTGTAAATAAATGAATAAAACATAAGCACCTATTTATGTAATGCTTGCTAACCAGTAAAAATATAGAACTAGGAAATGCTCTTTCACTGAACATCTAAATCCAAATCTCCACATAAATCTAAAATATTTTTAGTATTATATGCTCATATAAATGCTTTTTCTCTTCCAAGAACATTTTCAAATTCCAATTTTCCTCTGAGAAAAATTTTTTCTGAGTAACTAGGCAATGGATTTGCCTTGTGTTCCTACATCTAAACTTTTTTTTAGCCCTTTCTGTTATTCTTTTACTCACTTTTTTCTTATAAAGTATTTATTAAGCAACTGATATGTGAGAAGTGTGTACTAACTGGAAGGATACAAGATGAAGATTACAGTGTACTGTTTTCTACTTACTAGAGTAGGGGAGGTGGGCAAATAAAAAACACATTATAATGTCATTTTACTGCAGAAGTGATCTATTTAAGAAAGCAGTCATATACCTCAATTCAACTGATGCTTGTGATTTTAGAAATGCAAACATAATTAGTTGAAAGGCTACATTAACAGCATATGCTATTCAAGTATTTTATTTAATAAACATTTTCTATGTACCAGACACTTGAATATATCCATCTACTAAATGTAACAACACTGTGATGTAGATGCTATTGAAGTAAATAACAAAATTCATGTATTGATTCAGTTGTAGAGTCAGGATTTAAACTCGTACAGTCTGGACCTTGAGTCTGTGTTTATGA
This sequence comes from Phyllostomus discolor, assembly GCF_004126475.2. Taxonomy (NCBI): domain Eukaryota; kingdom Metazoa; phylum Chordata; class Mammalia; order Chiroptera; family Phyllostomidae; genus Phyllostomus; species Phyllostomus discolor. The sequence goes on along the minus strand of NC_040906.2, from coordinate 126,339,341 downwards.
CTTCTCTGTGCCCTATCACTTCCACTCCCCAGCTTCTAAGAAGACCCCCATTGTCCTTTGCCTTGTAGTGTCAGTGAGTAAAGGATACTTCTGGTCATTCTTCATGGTCAAGCTTAACCACATGACTTGTTTTGACAAATGAAAACTGAGGAGTCAATGCAAGCTCAAAGCAGAAATTTTAAGCAACACTACATGTTTTTTGCAGCTTTCTTGCCCTTTCCCTCAGTCCCAGAATGGCATGTTCTAGGAAGTGCTGCTCCTTTGGACTGAATTTTGGAATGAGAGGACAAGCGGGGTGTAGTGTCAGTTCACCCTCACCAGTGACACAACATGAGTGAGACAAACCACTGTTACAACCCATATACTTTGGGTTTCTTTAAGAACTAAATAACCTAACAAAAACTGACTAGCATGATAACAGTTATCAAGAAGTGGGGTACAATAATAACAAAGAGCCTAAAATATTTGGTATTGGTTTCACGGTCAGGTAGACAGTGTTGAGGAAACTATCATTAGGATCTAGAAAATCACTGCCTATGTTTTACAGTAGTACAGATTTGTTATTTTAGTTAAGAAATTGGACAATAGAAGGTTAGTAAGTGTTGGTACAGGTTGCATTTATGAGCTTATGGAAGGGCTTCTTTGTAAAAATAAGAGAAAAAGAAAAAAATTGGAATTGTGATGCACATAGGGTTGAAAATGCAACCATTGCTCATATCCAAGCAATAACCAATGATCTAGAAAACTGCCTTGAAAAACAAGGGTTGAAGAAGACCTGAATTGAGGCTCATCCTCAGACAATGACCAAATAAAAGGTTTGTGAAATAATTTTAATGAATTAAAGTGGCCCAGCAAATTACTTAAGTTCTGTAAAATACATCAGAGGAAACAGACTAAGGGAAGCTGAAAGTGTTGGCAATAAATTTCCAAGCCAGGTAAGCTTAAAGTAGTGGCAAAATATTTAGAGACAGAGATATACATTTGTAAGTAATGTGTCATTATAATATACAATTTACCAATATAAGGGGCTGAGCTATATCCTTTTTCTATGCTTTTACAAACCATTACATGTGTTTGCTGCTGATGTCCTACAAGTCAAGGTTTAGCTTAACTGCTGCCTGCTTTGAATCACATCCCTCTCCCACCTCGCTGTCCTCTGATTCCCTGTGCCTATGTTTATTAAGGTATTTTCACTCTGCACCTGACTGTTTTCCTCCTGCAGACTATGAATTCATCAATGCCTATAATTTTTAGCTTTTAATCAGATATGCATGGAAATGAACTATAATAAGTATTTCATGAATGAAGAACTGAGAGAATTAATACACTAACTGGAAAAAACAACTTATCTAACAAATTTTAGGCCTCACAAGTTAGCACTATATACAGTTTCTAAGACACTAAATTTTGCTTGATTCTTTTGCTGTTTCAAAAAACAAAGTCTTTGAAGTTGGAGATCAAACCCGTATAATACAAATGTACTACATAAATCTCATCAAACATATAATGTTCTTTACTTATAATCTCAGGAAACTAATGGAATTTTATTTGTTATTCCTCATAAAAAGTAAAATTTATAATATTAGTCCCAGATGAAAATCAAGTTAATTAATCACAGAGATTTAAAATTTAAAATCATTTAGGTAGTTCATTAAATATATTCCCTAAACATGACCCTAAAGAATGCTTGAACATATGGCCACGGCTGCAGCCTCATTATTTTAGCAACATACACAATCCTTTGCTAAGCATTCTATGTTGGTTCAATCCACTCTTAAATTTTACTTTTAAGCACATATTGAAGAAAGCATAAGGAAATTATTTGAAATACATACCTGTCGGCACCAGAGTTTACGAAATATTTGCAGATAGGCCAACACCATAAGACACAGGGGGGCCATGTATGTCACCAGAAAGAAGCAAATGTGATACAACTTGGGGTAAATTTCACCTGGAACAAAAGTCAAAATAATAAAATCTTACCATTCAAAGCTATTTTTAAAGGTGACTTTGTCAGTGCTTTGCTTTCAAAGTATAGATTTACCTTCTACATGATTTGACAGGCACACACATACAGAAAAAGGAAAAATAATTTACAATATTAACTACTTATACTTATTCAGTATATATGTACTAAAAGTGAAGTCTTAATTTAATTTAATATGCTCAGAGAGGAATAACAATTAGCTGTTTCTTAATTTGCACTGCCAGAGTCTATCCAGTCAAGTGTTCATTTAACACAGAGGCCTTTTTTTGTTTTCATTACATGTGGCTAATTTACAAGATTAATTTGGTTTGTCCTATACTTGCTTTTATAAGAAGAGACATGACTCAATCAAAACCTAATTACTAATGCTTTTGTTAAAATAGAAAGAGAATGTAATCTTTGTTGATTCCTCCTCATTAGAATATAACTTTCCTGAGAAATGGGAAGCTATTCCCAGATGTACCTTCAAATGTGGAAAAAAAAAACAAAAATAAATACAGCAAACATTTGATAATATTTTTGTTGAGTTACTAGGTCATATACAAAATTAATCGTTAAGTATGTTGTATGTATGTATGTACTTTTAAAAACAAAATGAGATTTTTAGGGTATTTTAAAGTTTTTAAACCAATATGAGTATTTTCTCTTTTATATCAATCTCACTTATTAGTCATAAGCATCTCTAAGATTGTGGCTATTTCTTACTTATCATTAATTATATAAACACAAGTGATACCTATCACAGAACACTTTCATTAAAGAGGCAGGTAGTCAATTAATTAATGGCATTGTGATTCAACATTAATTTTTATTGCTTTTCAAAAATATATCCATCACTGACTTTTTTAATGCTTTAAAGGATATTTTCCTTACACTGATATTTGAATACATTACAGTGATCTAGCCACTTTTACTTGAATGTAAAACAAATGACAGAATATATCATACATGAATTCCATAGATATTTTAATAAAAAATTAAACATAATTCTACCTGAAAGCTAACAAAACAAAGTTTTTTTTAATTCACTTCTAAAAATTACACAAGTTATTTTGAATTTGATGTTGGCAATGAATTTGGTTCCCTACTTGAACGATAATTCCATTACCTCCATGCACTTATTATTTTCATTACTTCAGAAAGGGCATTAGAAGCATGCAGACTCAGTTATGCCATCAATTGAGATAAGAGCAACTTATTGTATCAGCTAATAATAATTGTGATGATCACTATAGTAGTGATAACATTTATTGAGCATTCATTTAATTCTTACTGCATATATTTTAAACCTATCTTTGAGTTGAATAGCCTCACTTTGATTTCAGAGCCTTATCTTCTAGTGTCAGTTGAGTTTAATTTAATATTCTCCTTGTTCTTCTTTCTAAAACTCTCTCATTTCTCTGACAGTGTTTCCCCCACCATAATCTTCAGAGGGGACAGCAGGGTGGGTGTGCTGCTAGAGCCCAATGTGCCATTTTTAGCTTCCTGTGGCCCACGTGGCTCACACCTATCTCATCAGTTTCTAACTCCCTTTCAAGTTGATCCTGCAAAACAGGCCAGTTACCTAAAAAGTAATAGAATCCCAGCAGCCTTACTGGAGGAATAACAAACAGCCTTTCCCTTTGAAGTGCTATAGCCTGACCAGCATTTGGCGAGCCAGTTTCAAAGGCACCAGAGAGTGACTTCAGCACTTTCCAGGCACCTAAGTGGCTTTGAACTTTTGTTTGTTTTGAAGAGGCATCACATGAGCTTCCCACATAAAAATATGGCTTTGAAGATTACATACCTGTGAAGCCTGGATGTCTGCAATAGGCTAAGTTGAGTGAGAAGAGGAAGGTAGATTTTGATAGTTTTTTTGTTTTGTTTTCTTTTCTCTTAACTGCAGCTATGGATACCACCACTATGATAACAGTTTGAAGTTTTAAACAGATGGGACAGAAAACTCATTCAGAGGTCAGTATATTTATATAAATAGTCGGAAAATGTGTAATTGGCTGCTAAACATGTATTTTGATAATGAACAGCCACACAGAAAAGTTGATCAAGTGATATTATACTTTCAGTCTAGGATAGATTGTCTTAATAAAGAGATTATTATAAATAACAGGGATAACATGATAGTCTTAAATTCCTCAGAAATATCATTGAAATTTTAAATCATTTTTCCCCCAACATAATGGATTTATTCGGGAATAACAAATAATTGCAATTTGGAACACACCATGGTGATTCAGGTGCATGGCCACTAAAATGGAAGAAATGAAACTTTTCTAGAAGGGAAAAGGAAGTTGGGAGGACTATGGAAACAGGAGTTCTCTCTGTTGTGTTTTACCATGGAGGTAGGGAGCAGGGCTCCCCCTACAGGCCCACTCAATTCATTTTTTTATTGTTATTTGAGTACAGTTGTCTCCTTCCCCCCACCACCACTACTGCCCTGACCCTAGCCATCCCCACCCCCACCCTCAATCCTACCCCCCTTTGTTTTTGTCCATGTGTCCTTTATAGTTGTTCCTGGAAATCCTTCCCCTTTTTTCCCCTCCATTATCCCCTTCCACCTCCCCTCTGGTTACTGTCAATTTGTTCTTTATTTCAATGTCTCTGGTTACATTTTGCTTGTTTTTTTCTTTATTAGTGTCTACTTACAGGTGAGATCATATGGTTGAAACTATCTTTGTAGCCTCTCTGTACTTTATGAGCAATGTCTTTTTTAAAATATTTTATTTATTCAATTTTTTAGAAAGTGGATGGAGTTAGAGTGAGAGAAAGAAACATTGATGTGTGAGAGAAACATTTTCTTTTTTTTTTGTTTTTAAAGATTTTACTTACTTATTTTTAGAGAGGGAAGGGAGGGAGATAGAGATAGAGAGAGAGAAACATCAATGTGTGGTTGCTGGGGGTTATAGCCTGCAACCCAGGCATGTACCCTGGCTGGGAATCGAACCTGCGACACTTTGGTTCATGGCCCGCGCTCAATCCACTGAGCTACGCCAGCCAGGGTGCGAGCAATGTCTTAAATACACTTTAAAACATTTATATATAACCTAGAATGCAGCTACATGAAATTTGTTCTACTTAAGGATAATCTAAATGACAAAATGTCATTTTAAAGATTGACAGCCATTAAAAATTGGTGTTTCCACTGAACTGATGAATGGACATATCTGAATAAATTATTGCACATACATCAAACTAACAAAAATGGAACAAATGTGGATATTTATTTTTACTTTGAAATCAGAGATTAAATAATATATATTAGACCAAATTTAATTTCTCTCAGATGAGTTAAGGTCCATTTTTGAGCCAACATGTTAATCTAATTACCTAAAAACTGCAAACATTTTCTCCTTCATGATATATCAATCAGGGATTTAATAGACAAATAAAAATAATTTTTCAAATATTTAATTTGGACTGCCTTATAGAAGCTTATGGATCCATTAATGTTTACCTGAATCTTTAATATAGTTTATTATCTTTTCCCTAATGAATATATTAATAAATGTTCCTATTAATACATATACAAACATATATATATGTATATATTCAAAAATCTCCTAGGAGACCAGATGCCATAATGAATTTGGCTGTAAAGAAGAGATACATTATTTTTTTTTTCAGTCTACTACAACAATTTGGCAATAAAATCTAAAAAGGGGGAGATTGTGAGTTCCCAGTGTCCAGAACAATGTTTGACAAATAGTATAAGCTCATTAAACACTGGATAACTGAAAACTGAGACCATAATATCACTGATGGAGTGCAAAAAGAAAGCTGAATCCTTCCCAGTAGAATTTGTCCTGTGAAACTGCATATATAAACCAAGCAAGCAAGAAAGCATAAACATAATTCTGGAAGAATTTTTAAATTTGAAAAGTGCAAATTGATGTGATTGAAGCAAACAATGAACAAATACAAAGACATATTTTAAGGTCATTAAAAATATTAATATATTTTATTTGGTTTTGAGTGTTAAGTGTGCCTGCCAAAACTTATGGTTTGTGGTCGTTTTTTTCTGAACAGGCCATAGGCAATGATAAATATAATGAGTTTCATAAAATATTACATTGTTCTGGTAATATTTTCAGTGTGACAGAGTTCTCGGTTATTGTGCACCAGGAGAGAGATAGCACTTTCCAGAGTTTCCCAAATGTGATTTGACAGATATGAATCAAGTGGCCACACTGTTCACTGGCTCTTTTCACACTGTTATATTAGTTATAAGATGATTACGATACCACTGTCTGCGTTTATAAATATTCTGTTCATATAACTTAAGATAAAGAGAAGAAAGACAGTTCCCAACAAAGTTTTAAAAATTGTGCTAAATGGTATTCTGACTTTAAAGATCTTTAAGCTTTAGAGAACTGATGCTCTAAGATATAATTCCTATGATGTTTTAAGATTGTAAGTATCACATTTGGTCTGAATTATAACATTTTAAGTTGAACATAAATAGCCTAAATTAACAAAGCTTATGCTATGTAAAAATTATTATAAACTAAATGTCTAATGAGCAAAATAAAGTTCTGCTTTGAAATTTTTTATACTCTTTTAAAAAACATCGGAGTAACAATTTTATGTAATATTTGAAAGCTAATTTCTTAGATTTTATTGTTTGTTTTGAGGGTGAGCAAATTTAGTTTGGTAACACTTAATTTTAGCCTTTATAATAATTTTAAGTAATTGTGGCTAATATAAAATGACTTTAAATAGTTTATAAACTCAGCCTAAGTGACTCTTGAAGACTGAGTTTGGATTTTTAGGTACTCAACAATAATTGCTTTGTGGGGGGAAAATGTGCTTGCTCTAGCTAGAAAATAAAAATACTCCAGGTTGAAATGAGTTTTAGATATTTATTCTCAAAAGCAATTAGAAAGTGATGTGGCTATTTACTTAGCCATAACAACTGTCAAATTTCCCTAATTTTGTAAACTTTTTAAAATGGGAAATAATGTTACTTAATTATTCAGGCCAACATGGGAAAGGAAAAATTTATAAAAGCTGCCTACAGATTTATAAATGAAACTGCTAAAATACCATAGTGAAAATATTACTGACACATATAGAATAGTAGGTGGGCATTTTATCTAATACCCATCTCCATAAACCTAAAGAAACCCAATTTTTGAGTTAGAAGCCCAGGTTTAGATATATTTGTTTGCTTCCCAATATTGAGCAAACAATTTATGGCTCAGTTTCATCAAGAATTAACTAAGTAATTCTGACCAAGAGAGCTTTAGGCTGTTTCCAAATATAACTCCAAATGTAAAGCAATTGGATAAGAGACGTATCACAACCGGCCCCCAACCCACCTTCTTCCCAAATACAGTTCATTAGTCTACATAACCCTCCATTCCTGAAATTGTCACTTGGGACCCCCCTTCTCTCTTTTCCAGTGATGCTGCCCACTGTACAGGGTTTTTTTTTTTTTTTTTTTTTTTGCCCTAGGACACCCTTTTTCCTCTTCCCTGTTGGGTGATTCCCTGCTCACCTTTACTGTTTTGCTGAGATGTTAGCTCCTCTGTAAATTCTTGTCCAAATGTTAGAAAATAAGAGTAAATCTCAGCAACAAAAAGGATATAATATTTTTGGAATAAATATTTATAAAGGATATTTAATGTTTGGGAAAATAGAAAAAGTAAATTGTGACATTTTAGCTATTATAGGACTTTAGGTAATGTACAAAATAATCCTAGTGTCTTTTAGATTTTATCTTGCTTTAGTGAAAGTAAATGCCTAATTTTTTAGTTACTGAGTTTTTTTTTCTTTTTAGTATTCCAACAAAAGTACCAGGGTAAGAATTAACATTAATTAAAAATGCAAAACACTTGAAAATATATTAATAAGCAATTTTTGAGTGCATTGCTAATTTTTGAATACATACTTATTCAGAAGTGGGCCAATTTTTTCTTCAAATTTCATGCAATAATTATGCAACTGGCGTATGCTGTGCTGAAATGAAGGACTATTTCATGTTCTGTCACTCGTTGCTGGGTTCAAGTTTGTGTCATCATTAGGCATTGATAGAAGTATGTCCACTGTCACAGACAAACCTCCAAGACTGTCTCTGAGAGTTTTGGGTCATAGGAGCATAAGACTTCCAAGCTCTTGCTTGTTTAAATTTAACTACTATGCATACCAGATGGGGAAAAATGATTCATCATCTACACCATTATTAAAGTATATAATAATTATGCCAGTGATAACTTTTAGCAATTTAATTTGTTATAAACAGAGAAAGCAAATTTGGATAATTTGACTCAGAGAAAAGCATTGGTCTGCATATTCAACTGCAGTCAAGTTTCCAGGCAGGACAGGTTTTCAAATGAAAAATTCAATTGTATTTGGAACTCATTAGGGAACTTGACATTTGAGGCAGTATAATGCTCTACCATCTCATAAAGTGCGAATCATTCCAGAATGCACACTTGGACTCATATACATGAGTCCTTTTTGTTTTAGACAATGTAAGGAAAACTAACATAATCACATGAATTATGGAATAAACTCCTCTTTTCATTTTCTATCTGAAGACTAGATAGTAATACACAGCAGGACCAAGACAGGTGGAGTTATTCTATGAAACTACTTTGGGTTTCAACTTGGTTTTCATGTTTTTATAAAACTATGCTAACAAATGCCAACAAAATATACCAGCCCAGCTTTACAATGGCTATGCAAGTACAGTTTTCAGTTTGCAGCTGTAATAGAAATGTCAGCTTGTGGGCCATGATTGACTTACCTCCCCATTGTTCATCGCACACGGTGAAGAGGATGGTTTTATTGGCTATGGAGGGGAATGTGGCACTGCACTCCATGACGATGGCCTGAGGAATCATTATAATGCAAGAGACAATCCAGATGATGACAATGCTGTTTCGGGCCCGCTTGGCTGTGCTCTTAAACATCAAAGGGTGACAAATGGCGTACCATCGATCCAAGGCGATGCAGCTCAGTGTAAGGACAGACACGGACACTGAGACGGTCTAGAAAAAAGGACACAGTGAAAGGAACACCACTATTTAGTGGGTCACTCTTAATATTGTTACCTTATTAGACAGGTAGTCACAACAAATAGATGTATTTAAATTTGCCGAAAAACAACTTGTGCAGTGTTTTCTAGTTAGAAAAAACTCTGTCAAAAGAATATTTACAATGTGTTAAGAAAAAAGATTTATTCTTAAACATATAAAAGGGACTATGAAAACATTGTAACCTTTTTTTTATGCCAAATGTTTTCATTTATAATCTGGTAGTCTTTGCATGATTACTAGTCCTAATACCTTTCCATTGATAGAAGAAATCATATCCTCAACTGAAAAAATAAAACATATATGTTTAGTCTGAACTGAAAAACTCTCACTTATAAAGAATAGTATGACATGTCTTTCTTTTAAACTATCATATGGAATTTGATTGTAATTGCATTTAATTGACATTGTAGAACCATTCTATATTTTCAAATAATAAATCTTATTTGTATATCAGTTTACTTCCAACAAGTTGTAACCAAAGAAAGTCATTAATTATGGTAAAAGAAAATTCTGTATATGGATCTTTGTACCATAGTTTGCTCATTGCAGGTAAGAGCAACTTGCTTCTAAAATTCAAATAAATTCCCCTAGTCAAGATTTCTATAATTAATAACATCATAAATGGCATTTTAACTTAGACTTAAGGAAATATCAAAGAAACATGTTTAACATACCTACCTCCACATGATCAGTTTATACAACTATATTTAAGTTATTTCCCTACACTGGATGAATTGCTGATTCTGATATCACTCTTGAAATCCCATCTTTAAAACCAAGCCTCATTCTTTTTTCTGTTATTTTTCATGACAATTTTTATTTATTTTTTCAGTACTTTTAGTATAATTATTTTGTTTAATTAATTAATTTATTATCTGTCTTCTCTATTGGGAAAATCTCTAGAGCAAAAGGAATTGCTACTGTATTTTTTCTTCCTCCACCACTATATACTCAGTATTGGGCATGGTGTTTTATGTTCTTAATAAATATTATTTTGCATTAGTAAATAGGTGTAAGCCTCAATCTAAAGTAATAATATAGATGCGGTCCAGTCGTCTTCCTCTTTTTTTTTCTTTTCTAGTTGTACTGATCCCACAGAATGTAGAAGGTCAGCAATCTCTGCTTCATACATCAGGACCTTCCTTGCTGATGCATTGACTATAGGAACAGTGAGTGAAAGGGCTCTAAGAGCAGAGCATGAGGGAGGGCTCTGGGCCAAGGATCAGGGTGACCTATTGACGAGTATCTTCACCCTCACTCTCCCACCAGCTAGCTGTGCAATGTTGGGTCGCTCACATTACCTTAGGCTTAATGTGTATGTGTTGTCATTTTTTTTTTCTTTTAAGAGAGTGAGATTGATAGGACTTTGCTTCTCTCTGGGAAAAACAGTAGCTCTGCAACCAGGGTTTTTGGACATGAATCCCATCTGTTTTGATATTGGTAAGTTACTTAACCTTTCTATGCCTCAGTTTTCTCATCTGTGAAATTGCACACTAAAGTGGGGAGAATCATTTGAGATGTGAAATGTCTAGCTTTGGGCTGGCACACTGGCATGCTGTGCTTGTTGTCACTCATTATAATTATGGCAATGATAATGATGAGTGAACCATCAGGTTTCTCTCTCTCAAACTTGGAGTTCTATCTTTTAGTTGGAACAGACCACATTTTAGTGCAGAACAGTCATAGAAATAGTCAAGTAAAGCTTAAACTATGTTAAATTCTTAGGGGTTAATTTCATTTTAAGTATAATCTTAAAGAGCTGAAATCCATCAGGGTAGGCTTAGATTGGTTGGTGACTCCTGGGAATTCCTTGGTGCCACCTCAGAGTGCATTCAAATCTCTTTCCCAAATCTCCTCCCTTCTCCTCCCAACCTCCACTACTCCCCTGCCTATATGCCAAGCACACAAGGCCCCTCAGTATCATTGCTCACTTGGGGGTAGAATTGTTACAGCCTTAGATCTGCCCTGTTGATCTTTCACAGCTGCTGTGCCACATTCTATATTTAACCAACCAAGAGTAAAATATTCAACAAGGCTTAGTGATTTGTTATTCATGAATTCTAATCAAAATAGGTGAATTAGATAGACATAGTATGGTTCAAACTATGAAGTCATTCTAGTACTTCCCCTAGCATTAGATAGTAATAATTCAAAACAGTTCACTTGAAAGACTATCATCCACTGCCAACAGTTAGCTGAGCTGAGGTGCAATGCCTTGTCTGTTACGTGGCAATGTGAGCGACTATGCTGTATGGCTGATACAGCAATAGAATCCATTAGCTGGACCCTTGGCAATCAGTGATTTAATTTTTACTGTTTGATGACTGTATTTGTTGGTGTATAATACACACTAGCAAACAATTTACATGATTTTCTTGGGGGATATAAAATTGCATCTTATCATAAATGATTACAACTGAGAGTTATATTGCTGCTTTTCGAATCTAGGAGTGCACTTGTGGACCTTCTTCCATTTAGATTTTGATATTAGCTCAAATCAACCAGGCAGTTAATCATTTGAAAAATGAATCCAGTGGGGATCGTGAATGTTGTGAATGAAGTGAAGTGAGATGATGTGAATTTCTTCTGCTGCCAGGTACACCTTTGGTTCAGCGTCATCGTGGAGGCGCTCTTCGGAGGAGAATGAGTCTGTTTTATATTTTCATATAGAAATGGCAAATGTACTTCAGAGATCCAAGACAAGTAGAAGTGGAAGTTTGTCATGTCCCAGATGTGGAGGATAGGCACTAACAGACTGGAAGGTGGAGATGTGTGACTGAGAGTGAAGGAGGCCGTCCAACCCTTCAGCAACCACCACCCACGTCTCAGTTGTTTTTTTTTCTTTTTCTGGAATTTCCTGTGCAGAGCCTTTTTTGCAGTTAAAAAAATCACTTTGAAAAAGGAGCTAACTGTGCCTGTAAGTAGGAGAAAAAAAACGACATAGAATTTTCAAAGAATTCATAATAATTATTCAGCAATCAGCCCAATATATTTTAATGGTCTTGAATTTGCAGCATTATTAAAGATACTGAATTTAATTTTAATTACTCATCAAATATTTGTTTGTGACATTTTAGCATTTGCCAAAGTGTTATTGAAATCATTCATAAATCTGAATGTTGTGTTGTATTATATTCAGAAGAAAAAGAACCTATAAATCATAGAAAATTAGTAAATGTCCAAAGAATCTTAAATGCATTAGACATTTAGTTTATAGTTACCTGTAAATAAGGAATCACTTTACAGAGGGACTGTCCAAAGAACCAGGTCTCGGTGATGTCCACAACCAGTGTGGCTGGAAGGCAGGTAATGGTCACGAGCACGTCGGCCAGAGAAAGGTTGACTATGAAGTAGTTGGTTACCGTCCTCATGTGGTGGTTCTTCCACACTGCCACACAAACTAATTTACAAAGAAAATGGAATATTAACTCTTTTGGACTAAATGTTTGTATCCTCTTGAAATTCACATTTACATCCTAACCCTCAACTAGGAAGTGGGCCTTCATCAGACCCAAACCAGCCAGCACCTTGACCTTGAATTTCTCAGTCTCCAGAACTTTGAAAAATAAAATTCTGTTGTTTGTAAGCCAACCAGGTTATGGTATTCTGTTATAGTAGCCCATACAGAATAAGACAGCAAACCAACCAACCAACCAACCAAACAAACAAACAAACAAAAACAATAGGTGCTAATGAGGAAACACTATCAAGCTAATTAATACTCCTATAAAGTCCACCCATGAATATTAAAAGGGAAAGGTATTTAAGATCATGCTGTGTTTTCACTGAATTGGTCAATCTGTATGAATGCTGAATATATGCTTAAAATCCAGTTCATTCCCTTAGTAAGACATTTCTCAATGGATAAGGCTGTTTACTTTCACTTGACTTTGAATTGTGATTCCCAGAAGACACACAACTTATGACTCTTCTTTTTGTTTCCTCAGTGTTCAACATCTGGTAGATAACCAAGAAATATTTACTGAATCGAGGTGCATTAGGAGGCAGCTGTTTTCAGTGAACTGTGTTTGCTTCCTCCATGCCATTTACCCTTATCTGATCTCAAACTCTGCATTCAAAACGTGGAAAGATGAAGAGGCTTAAAAGACAAAAGTCAATACTTATTCAGCTCCTATTATTGCCAAATACTGAGCTAGATGGCTCACATACTCTGGTCATTTAATCTGGAGAGCAATCCCAGCAGAATACACCATTACTCACATGAGGTAATGGAGACACAGGGAGTTCATGGAATTTGTCTAAGGACCCTTGGGATTAAACACCAAGTGAAGGGCTGGTCTTTCACTACATTGGTTGCCTTCCTTTGTGAAAATAAAAGACCTATCACAAAGCACATATATATTTTAGAAATGCAATCCTCCATTACATTACTCTTGATGGCCTCTAAACATCACCTTAAATCAAACATATTTTTCAATGCTTCCCCAGCTGATTCTTCCTTGCTGCCTTTCAGTATATCCTTAAGTTTAAGAGCTGTGCTATCTCACTGAGTTTCTCTTTGTAGAAGGAACACTCTGTCCTTGATTTTGTTCCCTCCCTCTGTCTGGTGTGCCTGAAGGTTACATAATCACTGGCTTCAGAATTATATGGGTACAAGCACAGCTACCACATGCATTGATCGTTTGCTTCATTGAAAGGAACTGTGAATTTGCCTGGGGTATCATTAACCTGCCAAAGCTGTCTCTCATGCACCCAAATGATGCAGTGATGAGTAACCTTATATAGTGAAGAAATAAAAGCACATTGTGTTAAATTTAAATCATTGAATGAAGATATCTTTTTGATAATTATGTTCCATTTATGAAGAGCTTCATACACTAAAAATGGTTTTATTAGCTCCTGAAATTACCCTTCAGTTACCAACAGATGCTAACTTAATAAAATACCTGAATGCCTGAGAATTTAATTTTGAGAGACTTCACACCTGTATGTAACTTCAGCACTGTGGGACCCTAAAACTCAGGTGAGCTTTATTAGGGTGAACTGTTTTTTATTATCTGAAAATGACGCTGCAGGATTATTTGTTTTTCGGAAACACCTCACACACACACACACACACACACACACACACACACACTCATGCACAAACCCACCCTAGCCAGTGACCAGCAAGCACATCATGGCTTATTACAAGAAAATTGAGAAAAGCATCATACTTCTGATACTTGGTCAATAAATAGTCTAAACGGTACAATTTTGAAACTAAAAAACAAACAAACAAAAAGAAGACTGAAAAAATAAAAGCAGTTCTAGTTTGTCTCCTGATTTTCCATGTTTGGAGATGAGAAATGGCAGTGATACAAAGACATTGTGAATGCATTTTGTTTAACCAACATAAAAGCAAGTGTTTTTTTCAAATGACACTTTCATATTACTTACTATCTGCTATGCACTGTTCTAAGTACTTTAAGTTATCAACTAGCTTACAAAGTGATATTGTTACAGAACAGGTCCAAGGGGGGCATGATATGCTACTACTGAAAGGACCCTTACTAGGTTCATTATGTCTGCCACCAGAGGAAAGACATCTCTCAATGTCAGAGATTTGTGAAAAGGAAAGGAATTATTTATTCAAGTTATACAGACTTAAGAGCAATGACTTAATGTCTTCATCAAAATCCCAAAGTCCGTTAAAACACCCACAAACATACACAGTCTTTCCTTTTCCCTCTGCCCTAATCTGGGATACTGTATCTCAGGAAAAGTAGAAGTCTGTGATTTAGGCTCCTGGCACCATCAGCTGTGTCGCCGTCAGGATCTCCAATTAATCCAAAGTCATGTGGCACCTTCTCATGGCCCATTGGTAAAAGTCCTTTCACCTTTTTTCTTGCAGGCAAAGTCTCTCCTGCTTCCTAAACCAGGTGGCCAAAGGGAGTACCCCAAAGCCATGTGGCCTTAACTCTAGACAAAGCCGCAGGGGTCCCCATACTGGCAAAACTGCATAGTTCTGTCCCGGCAAAGATGCATGGTTCTCCCTCACGTGGCTGCAGGAGTCCCCACTCCAGCCAAAGCTACATGGTTCTCTTTCACAGGGCTGCTATGTCTGGGTTTAAATCCTCGTGCCAATCTTCCTCTGCAGCCCCATTTCCCACTCTTCCCACAATCAGCTACACTTGCCAGCACTCCCATATCCTTTCAGCTTTACTGGGCTGCCATAGTAAGTCTGGGCAGGCATGGCCCCATGGTGTGGAGCCAATCATCTCCAAGCTCTCATGCAGGTGCTGTAACCAGGGGGAGTTGCTTCCCAGTTATGTCTTGGGTGGAAGTCACTTCCATCCCCCTGGCTCAAAGCATGGTCACAGCTATTTAACATATCTATGCAACCAGTTAAAGGTTATAGATATGTAAAATGACCATGCCTGAGGTTAGCTGCAAAGCTGTTGCTGTGCAAAACAGCTCTCAGTGGCCCTGCTCCATGTGTACCTTCCCCCAACTCACACCTGTGGGGGGAAGGGGTGAGGACATCTTATATATCTAATATTTCCTGGACACCTTGAGTTCTGGACCCCATTCCAAATCCCTATTTGGGCCCCCCGCTCTTGGCTGCACCCTGTTACATTAATATTGCTATTTACAGGTGGGAAACTATGTAAGAACAAATAGCTAGTTGAGAGCTAGAGCTTAGATTTATATATTATGCACCATGCTATGCCTTTATATTATGCTCTTTACTGAAGCAGGAGATGAAAAGGAAGCTGCCAGCATTGATTTGACAAGAATTTTTACAGCAGTTCATATGGAATTTTAGAGTCGAAGATCATTCAGTCTAACTTGCCATTTGATGCAAAGATCACCTCAGTACTGTTCTATCCTGCTTGAACATTTTTAACAGCAGAGAATTCATGACTTGATAGAGACCTTGACTTCATATCGCCATGCCTTTAACTACTAGCAAGTTCTTGTTTATGTGAGGCTATGTCTGCTTTCCTTTTCTTTCTGCTCATGGTTTCTTAGAATTGTTCCAGGAACTGAAGGAATAAACTGTAACAGGGTGCAGTCAAGTGCAGAGTGCAGGGGCAAATAGGGATTTGTAATGGGGTCCCAAACTCAGGGTGTCTGGGAAATATTTGAAAATGTATATACAAGATGTCCTCACCCCCACAAATCTGAGCTGGGGGATGGAACGCATGGAGCAGGGCCACTGAGAGCTGTTTTGCATAGCAACAGTTTTGCAGATAACTTCTAGAATGGTCATTTAATATATCTATAACCTTTAACTGGTTTCACAGATATGTTAAACAGCTGCGGCTATGCTTTGAGCCAGGCGGATGTGAGTAACTTCAACATGTGATATAACTGGGAGGCAACTTCCACTGGTTACAGAGCCTGTGTAAGAGCTTGGAGATGATTGGCTACACACCTGCTCGGACTATGCTGGCAGCTGTGACCAATTCAGGAGGAGTCAGAAATGGTGCAGTAGAGGAAGATTGGCGCTGGGATTTAAACCCAGGCGTGGCAGCCATGCAGCATCTCTTTGGGATCATGTGGCTTGGGCAGTGAAGAACCACTGACTTATATTTCTTTTTCTGAGATACAGTACCCCAGACTGGGCAAAGGGAGAAGGAAGGACTGTGCGTTTGTGGGTATTCTAAAGGACTTTGGAATACCAGTGAAGACATTAAGTCATTACTCTTAAGTTTATGTAACTCTTTAAATAAATAATGCCTTTCCTTTTCACCAATCTCTGGCATTGAGAGACGTCTTTCCCTGGCAGCGGGCAAGGCAAACCTAGTAGAGGGTGGGGGACCCCCTGAGCACAAGGTTGGGTCCATTTGGTAAAAGTATATCACTCACCCCCACTCCTGTCTGTTCTGTAACAAAACCTTATAATTTTTTTCTATATTATACCTATATTAATTTCCTAGAGCTGCTGTAACAGAACATAACAAATCGGGCCTTTTAAAACAACAAAATTTATTGTCTCACAGCTCTGGAAGCCAGAAGTTCAAATTCAAGGAGTCAGCAGGGCAATCCTCCCTCCCTGTAGAAAAATTCTTCTTTGACTCTTCCTGGCCTCTGGTGCATAGGTGGCAAACACAAGGCCTGTGTGCCAGATCCGGCCCTCTACCTTGTTTTATCTGGCCCAGCACCTTGTTTCTACCCAGCAGCAGCACCAAGCTCTCTCTTAACAGTTAGGGAGTAGTTACATTTATACAGCCCTAAAATTACATTTGGGCCTTTGAAGGTAACCACGAGGTTGATGTGGCCCCCAATAAAAATGAGTTTGACACCCCTGCTCTGGTGGTTTGCTGGCAATCTTTTGCATTCCTTGACATGCAAATAACTCCAACCTCTACCTTCATTATTACATGGTCTTCTTTGGTATCTCCACCCTCACATGGCTGTTTTCTTATAAGGACACCAATCCTATTGGATTTGGGGCCCACTCTGCTGTAGTATGATATCATGTTAATTAATTATATCTGCAATGACTTTATTTCCATTCAATGAAATAAAGTCATATTCTTAGGTATAGAGCATTAGCACTTCAATATCTTTTTTGAGGAGGACACGTTTAAGTCATAATTGTCTGTCCTCTGGTCCCTAGAAATTTGTGTTTGTGTTTTTTTCTATAGCAAAGTACTTTCTTTTTTTTTTTTTTAAGATTTTTTTTTTTTATTTATTTATTTTTAGGGAGGGAAGGGAGGGAAGAATAGAGAGAGAGAGAGAGAGAGAGAGAGAGAGAGAGGGAGAGAGAGAGAGAGAAACATCAATGTGCGGTTGCTGGGGGTTATGGCCTGCAACCCAGGAATGTACCCTGGCTGGGAATCGAACCTGGGACACTTTGGTTCCCAGCCCGCGCTCAATCCACTGAGCTACGCCAGCCAGGGCTGCAAAGTACTTTCATTTCATCTGAATAATCCCCAAATTCTTCTTCTCAATTTCATTTATTTTTTTCCTTTTTTTTTTTTTTGTTCAAGTACAGTTGTCTCCATTTTCCCACCACCACTTTCACCCACCACACCTTCAATCCTTCCCCTGTTTGGCCTTGTCCATGGGTCCTTTATACATGTTCCTTGATGACTCTTCCTCATCTTTCCCCTGTTACCCCCCCCCCCCCCCCCCCCCCCCCCCCCCGGTTACTGTCAGTTTGTTCTTTATTTCATTGTCTCTGGTTGTGGAGAAAAGGGAGCCCAACTATACTGTTGGTGGGAATATAGACTGGTGTAGCCACTGTGGAGAACAGTATGAAATTTCCTCAAAAAACTAAAAATGGAACTGTCTTTTGACCCAGCAGTTCCACTGCTGGGATTATACCATAAGAATCCTAAAACATCAATTCAAAAGAACCTATGCACCCTAATGTTCGTAGCAGCACAATTTACAATAGCCAAGTGCTGGAAACAGCCTAGTGCCCATCAGTCAATGCATGGATCAAAAAACTGTGGTACATTTACACAATGGAATTCCATGTAGCAGAAAGAAAGAAGGAGCTCCTACCCTTCTCGACAGCATCGGTGGAACTGTAGAACATTATGCTGAGTGAATAAGCAAGGTGGTGAAAGACAAATACCATATGGTCTCACCTATAAGTGGAACCTAATTAACAAAACAAACAAGGAAGCAAAATATAATCCCCAAATTCTTAATCCATTTCAACATCAACTTCAAATCCAAAATTTCACTTAAATATTACCTAAGTCAAGAATAGGTAAGATTTGGGGTATGGTTCCTCCCAGGGACCTGTGGTCCAGTGACAACTAGAAAATAAATTCTTTGTCTTCAAAATATAGCAGTGGGACAAGCATAGAGTACATGTTCCCACCCCAAAAGTGAGCAATTAGAAGGAAAAAGGGGGTCACTTGTCTAAAGCAAGTCTACAACTCAGTAGGGCAAGTCCCATTAGTTTTAAAGTTTAGGGATAATTTTCTGAGGCTTGGTACTCTGTTCTCCTAGCCCATCAGGGTAGAGTCCCCACTCTCTGGAGCCTGTAGGGATGTCCTTCCTTTCCTCTCCCTAGCTTCTGGTGGCTTGTCAGCAATCTTTGGTATTCCTTGGCTTACAAACTCTGTGTCTGTCTTCACATAGCCATCCTAGATTAGCAGTATAACCTACTTCAGTATGACTTCCTCTTAACTAATTATATTTGCATGACCCTATTTCCAAAGAAGGATACATTCTGAGGTCCTGGGGGTTAGAAGTTTATCTTATCTTTTTGTAGGGATACAATTCAACCCATAAGAGTAGTCATTCATATTTGATTAAAGATCACACCTATGATCATACCTCAAGGCTTTGTTTACCCAAGCTAAATATCTCCCAAACTATCCTGCTCAACTGCAGGTTTTACATCCCACATCACCCTGATACGTTTATCTTGAACTTACTCAAGATTATCAGTAATGGCTCAAAATGAGCTATCTGTAACTGCACACATGTTTCCAAGTGCTATCTAACCAGGGCAGCAAGGAGCAGGATGATTGCTTTGGTCAATATCTCTCTATGAAGATAGCCTGAGATGGTGTTAGCTTCCCTAATAGCCAGGTCATACTTTTTGAGATTATTTATGTGTACAAGTACTAAAAATTGGTTTTCTGTACAGATGTTTCTTTACTTTTGAATCGAGGAGAAAAATGAAAAAATCTATAAAGAACACTATCTGCACACTTGAAAAAAAATGAATTTGAACTTTATGTTAGATAATTATATAGTACCATTTTAAAATACTTTAAGTATGGTCTTTACCTTATGTATATTTAAATATTAAAGACTATGGCCATGCCTATTTCTCATGACATTGCTTCTTTGGGCTAAATCTCACCACACCCTTCATATACACTAGCAGGATATTCCCTCTTATACCTTGGTCTTTTTATTTTGAAAATTCCATATATTACCAGTAGATATCCCAAAATGAGCTATTGAGAACTACACACAGATCTTCAAGTACATAATTTTCTATATTTGTGTTAAACAAATATCCATTTATTCATTCATCCACTCTTTCAAAGTTTTAAAGGTACAAGGTTAACACTGCCTTCTCGTGATAGCTCATGAATCGTATGCAATGTTAAATTCACCATCTTTTCCAAAATATTCAGCTTGGACTTTATATTTCTCTGGAGTTTAATATCCTTTGTTTTTCTCCCCATTGTCTATGTTTGAAATCTCCTGCTTCTGTAATTTTCTTTCTATTCTTACTGCGAATATCCAGTCACATTTTGGTAATTGTTAGCTAGAAACTGTAATAATCTTGGAATAGTTCACCTTGCACCCTGCCTATCTGTATTCCTGTCCATTTATCCCTTGAGAGCACTCACTTCAGGTGCAGTAACTTACTCACTTCAGTAAGATCTCTCATTTTCTTCTTCATTGGGTTAAAAAAAAACATAGCCATTCTACCATTAAGTTCTCATTGAACTTGTTCCTACCTCTTGCAGTGCTGTCTATAAATCACTCAGAGCTATAGTAGAAGTTTCATGTCTCACTTGGTATAAACATATTCTATGCCAAGGACATTGCAAATGTTATTGCTTTGTTTGTATATGACCATACCCATTTCAACTCTCTTTTCAATGAATGAAACGAGGGTTGAAAACCATCCAAAATCATCAAAACCATCCTACCAAACCAAAACCATCAAACCTACCAAACCATCCAAAATCAATCAAACAAATAAAAAAGTTTGTTTCACAAAATCAATTAGTCTAACACTGTATGGCATTGTTCTTCTTAAAAACCCTATTGCATGTTGTATCTTTTCTATTCAGGAATCATAATCTAAAATTATAATGAATTATTATGGGTATCTTTTTTTTCATATTTTCCTACTGGAACAAAGGCTCATTATCATTTTGAGCTGGTACTTCTTTCTTTCACACTCTCCATTTCGATAGCTTTTCCCCCAACACAAACACAGCCTAGAGCATACTTTGCAATGAATAAATATTCATGGCATATTTTTTCATAAACTTATGGTGCATGCTGCCATTGGTATGGTACACTTATCCATGAGCTTCTTTAAAAGGAGAGAAAAGCTGCTCAGGCTGAATAAAGCCTTGATTTTCTTCATTGGTCTTTGAGTAAAGTCTGACAACTGACAGAAAACTCAGTTGCTTGTCAATTCTTCTTTGGCTTAAGTTCTTCATACACAACATTCTGATGAGCTTTGGTAGGTCCCAAGACATGAACTTGGTACTACTTCTGAAATCAGTTTTCTGAGTGGTCATGATCCACTGATATTAAAGTCCCTTTGTAGTGAGTTTGCACTTAAAAGTCTGCCCTCATTAACCAGGAACAAGGGAGGAGTAGTTGAGAGCATAAGGGTAAAAGGACAAAATGAAGGTGACAATGAAGTCCAGTGAAACTCCAGCTCTTACACAACTTTAATGAAACAGAGATTTTTGAGATGCAGAGGTGCCAAGAAGGTAAAAATCTATTTATCCTTTCTCTCTCATCCTCATTTGGTTTACCTTCTCTCCTTCTGTAAGAATCTGAAGATCTACATCTCCTGTCTTTTCTCTGCAGGAAATGACAGGTGGAAAAGTGGCTTAGGATGTATGGGAATGTCTGCAGCTTGTGATGTGTTTAGAAATAACCTTAGCTATTTTCTTGTTATTCTATGGGCAAAAGGTTTAACTGACTTTCAAAGGGGAAAAGGAAATATTAGTTTAAAAATATCTCTGTCATTTTACTCTGCACTTAAACTCTTTTTTTACTTTAATATCTGTCAGACCCACATAAGAAAGAAGTTACTTTCAATTGCAAATTGATACTAGTACTTGGAAAGCTTTAATCTAACACTATATAAGGCAACATACTTTTAATCTGTTGGTGGTATGACTTAGTTAAAAACATGTAAACTGAACAGGTGAGATTACATCTCCTACCAACCGTATACTTATATCTTGAAATGTCAAGTAATAATTGATTATATCAAGAGGTAATTATGCATGGTATACTGTATGTTACTGAGCATCTTGAAAAGGTATATTAAATATGTCAATTTTATTTTAAGGATTTTCAAATTTATTTAATTTCTGTGACATTAAAAAAAGGTATAGATGTTATACAAAGTGAAATAAGTCAGGCACAAAAGGATGATGATGGTATGATTCTACTTATGTTAAGTACTCAGTCAAATAAATTCATTAAGATACAAAGTAGAACGGTGGTTGCCAGGGCTGAGAGGAGAGGAGAATAGGGGGTTATTTTTTAAGGAAATCAGAGTTTCTGTTTTACAAGATGAAAAATGTTCTGGAGGTGTATAGCGTTGATGGTTGTCCAACAATGTGAATGCACCTAATGCCACTGAACCATACACTCAAAACTTGCTAAAATGATACATTTTAAGTTACATATATTTTATTACAATTAAAAATCAATTTCAATGCAGAAGGAGGCTATATAATGGAGAATAATGTTTTGAAACATGATAATGTCCCTCAATGATTTTCAACACAGAACGTTAATGCCTGGTAGGAACCTTAATTCCTTATTTTATGAAGTTTTACGATTTACAAACCACTAAAATAGTCAAAGAAAACACAATTATTAAATAATACTATATTCCAAAATATTAATGGCGGTGTTATAGAAAATCATGTATAAAAATCATATATACATGATTTTTATATTCAATTTTAATTATTTATTTATGAAATCAGAATACTTATTTTGGTTATGATACATTTAAGATATGCTAGTAAAGTACTGTACACTTTTTAAAAATTTAGTTTGCAAATATATGCATATGGATTTGTAAGAAAATTCTTTGATTGTTATTTGTTATATTACATTCATACAAAATGATAAATAAACATGTCAGGAAACGTCTTTAGAAAAATACTGTAGTTCCACCCTTTGCCACAAAGTGTCAGTGGAGGCCTTTAAAACTGTTTGCCCTGCCCAGTCAGGGATGAGTTCTAAATATCAAAGTAATTTAATATTCTTTATAATGTATAAATGAATATATTTTTCAAGTGTGATTTTTCTAGACCAAATACAATTTTTAAAAATGATAAAATGGTAACTATTGTCTCAATTAAATACCAATGAATGAGTTAAGGTGAACTAAAATAATTGTTTTAAATGTAAAATAACAAATAGAACAATTGAATACATGTTGGAAAAGAACCTGTACTTAACTCCCGTAAGAAAGCACGTACAGGTGAAGTCATCCAGAATCATTCCTGAATACAGACTGAAGAAGCGGGGAAGTTGACTAGTGGTCCTAAAAAGGCATTACAATCTTTGCATGAAATCCTAAGGTTTTTTCCCTCTTTTTCTCACCTTCTTTGCACCCCACCATTCTGGCATTGGCTCTCCTTCCTATTTTTAGTATTGCAGCCTTCTCTTCCTGGGCCAACATGCCAATATGCCAAGCTCAGTCTCCCATTCTCCACCTCCACACCTTGGCAGGATGTCTATACATCCCTCTGTCTGCACTCAGAAGAACAGCAGGCAAATATGCCACTACTTTTTTTTACAAGTTTGACAGGACACTGCCAAGAACCACATCTGTAGTGTGAAATGTGTCACCCAAAAGGTTATCAAATGTTAACAGAAAGAGAACTTTTTAGAAAGTTACTATATATGTACACACAACAACATGTCTAAAGTGCATTTCAGTTTTTGTTTCCTCAAGAAAACATAAAAGTCTACAATTTGACAAACATGTTTTCATCGGCACCTGCTCATTACATTAACACGGGCAGGAATTCTCCTAGAGACTAGGAGATGGCACTGTGGTATTTATCAGTGGGGCGATGTGGGAAATAATTGAGACTCCACAATTAACAATTCATCTGGAAAGGGATTTACAAAAACATTGTCTTCATACACAGATGAGCTGGGAGAAATATACATGGAAGAATGAAATTCAAAGAAGATAATTATAAAAATCAAGTCCAAAAAAATTCTTCAGAGAGGAACAACATAGTGAGGGGAGTGGGAGACTGGGGGTGACTTTTTGCCTGTCTGTGTGGTGTGGTTCCTCAGACAGAGGGGCTCCCTCCTGGGCACCAAGGCTTTTCTGCATGGAAGGAGCTGTCAAAGACCACAACAGCTCTGTTACTAATAGGCATTCCTAGTCACAGTTGGTCTGTGGGAAGTTTAGGGGAGTGGAAGGCTCCATGGTCTTAGAATCTGCAGTTCCATTGATGGCTACACCTAGTAGCTAAACTTTCACTTCTGTAGACTTTGTAGAGGAATACAACTTCCTGGCTACCCATGCCTTTTTACTCTTTATAGATTAAGTCACTAAAGGTGCTTGTTCACAGTGCAGCCTCTCAGAATTGCATCTGGACCTCTGTGCTGTACTCAGAGCTGTATAGATACATGATCAGTCCTCATCCCTGGCCCCTTTGCACTAATCAATGCTCATAATCAGCCTATGCTTCCCATGACATCTGACTTCTGTTTGTCTTCCTGCCTGAGATCTAGATACAGTTCTATAATTTTCATTGCTGGATAGTATTTCAATGTGTGATTATATTACCATTTATCTACTCCACCATTGATGGGCATTTCAGCTGGCTCTAATTCAGGACTATCATAAGCAAGGCCATAATTAACATGCTTTTGACAGCCATACACATGGGTTTCTGTTGATTATATATATAAGAGTGAAACCGCTTTCATAGAGTGTGTGTGTGACCACAATTACTACACAATTGCCAACCAGCTCCAAACTGCCGTTGCAGTCTTAGTTTCTACTCTCACAAGTGAAGGTATGTATCTCACTCACTACATTTTTGCCAACACTAGGTACTGTCCAACTTTTTTATGTTAGATTCAAGTTTAACATTTTTATGTTTATTGGCTATTTGGAAATAAAAGAGAGCATTATTCTCCAGGGCATTTGTTATTTTAAATAATCTTATTAAAATTTTTATGAGCATGTTGATGGCTACTGTAGATATAACTGCCTTTAAAATTAACATGACAGTTCCCTGATTTAAATCTGTACTTGTTTTAAAACTTGGTAGCCTTCAAATTGTTCCAGCCATTTTCCTCCCTTCTTCCTACCATAGTTTGTCAATTTTTATTTTTTATCATCTAATATATTTTATTTTTCCTAAGCTTGTGTCATTTTTAAAGAACCTATATTTTATCATTTTTATTTTCTAAATTCAGGGCCTCTATTCTGAACATAGTTGATGTACAATAAATGTTTGCTAAGTGATTGCTTGATTGCATAAAATTTGCATGGTTCAGATTTTGTTTTTTACATTGCAGAATTTATCATGACTATCTAATCTTGAAAAAGAAAGAATTCAATAGATGTAAATTGTAGAACCTACTTCCACTGTGGCATTTTGTCAGTCTGTTGACATACATCCCTGATATAGGTAGTGTCTAAGAGTGTCTTGAATAAAGACTGGAAAAAATGGGATGATCTTTCAGAAAACAGAATGGACCACATTAAACGTGTTTGCACCTATGCTAAGGACTGAAGGGAAACCTTTCTGCTGGGGCATAGGTACATTATAATTAGGAAAACTTCAATCTCTGCTACTAACCATTTTGATTTCTATTTTATAGTAATTTATGTTTAATGGACATAAGTGAATCTGCTATTTGCTTAACTTTATTAAATAATTTTAAATCATATTTCACTTCCTAGCTCTGAATACAGTTGCAGTAACTGAGTAAGTACAAGGGAAAATTATTTGTATCTTCCCCAAATATTATTAATTTCAGGCTGCCCAGGATTATGACATTTAAATGGTGTTTGATAATGTTGTATAATAATCCTTTTTTTTAAACTAGCTAATTAATTTTTTAAAATGAACTTTTGTCTTCCATGTGGCTATATCTCACTATTCTTAGGACATAAAACACTCAGTTCTTCAAATCACTGCTAAAAGTCTGGAGTGGTAGAAAAATATTGTTTTCTGAAAGGAAAAAAGAAAGTCTGGCTTTTAAATGATCATACCACTTGCATTATAAATAGTCTCTTTAGACAAAAGGTAAAGATAATATATTTTGGAGTTTATTTATTTTTTAAGATTTTACTTATTTATTTTTAGCGAGAGGAGAAGGGAAGGAGAAAGAGAAGGAGAAACATCAATATGTAGTTGCCTCTTATGTGTTCCCTACTGGAGACCTGGCCTGCAACCCAAGCATGTGCCCTTGCATGTGCCCTTGGCTGGGAATCGAACCAGCAACCCTTTGTTTGTAGGCCTGTGCTCAATCCACTGAACTACACCAGCCAGGGATATTTTGGAGTTTAAAAACCTAATTAAAATTCTAGCTTCAATATCCTTTAGCATCAGGAAAGTTACTTAATCTCCCTGTGCTTCAGTTTTGACATATATCAGATTAAGATACCTGAACCTGTGTCTACAGATTGTTTTAATGAATATACAAGTATTTGATACAGCACTTGCAACATGAATCCACTAAAAATTATATTTTCAACAGAGTGAAACTTAATAAAATTCTCCATAAGTTATCTTTGCCATCCAAAAACAAAGACAACTAGCACCAGCTATTTTTAAAATTTCACTGAAGATTCTGATCTCTGTTTGATAACTAAAATTTGATTTGCAATCAGTAATCAATAAACATTTCATAGTTTTAAGGCTCACACTGTGTAAGGGAAGGTAACATCCTTTTAGACAGCAAGTCAGAGAAAATGAGATCTTTAAATTTCAACTGTATGTAAGGAGAGAAGACAAAATGAATGTCTACCTGGCTCTTCTAGACAACAAGAACAATGGCATAAATGGCCACAGCTGCTCTAAATTCACATCCCATGGATTCAGTGAGAACTCCCAAGGAAATAGGAATTGCACGGTGCATTTTAATAAGTGAATATGTAAAGATTGTATTAATTAATTGTCCATTTGACTAAGTAATATTCATACCCCAGTGAATGGGTATGAAAGTGAATTACATGCAAATGAATGTAAATAGTTGCACATTGACAAAGAGGGGATGCTTTCTGAAGCAACTATTAGTATTGTTAAGCTTTTAATTATATGCTGAGGCCAAATGTTTCTGTTAGAATAGATCTCAGAAATAAAGAAAGAAAATAATTTGATATACAAAATTGTGTTTAGGAAAATGGGGCAGGACACATCTGTTCCATGGAAGATGTTGGACAATTAACAGCAATGGAGAAATTAATCATAGGAGGAGGAGCCGGGAGGAGGTGAGAAGATTGTGGGTTTTAATTGGGACATTTAAAATATGATGTGCTTAAGTAACATACATCAGGGAATGTGCTGTGCTGTAGTGAAATTTAGAGCAATGACAACAAAATGTATGACAGGGCATTTATTAAAAGGAGGGCTTGTCAAATAGCCCATTTTAGCTTTTCTTTACTTTGTCATTTCACCCCTGCCTTGATGATCTATTCCCTTTAATGGCTATTTGCCATTAAAAGCAATGGTTCATTGCTTTTTATTCTTTTCCTTTCATAGTTCTTGGTTAAATAATACTTTATAATAACTGAATCTGCCATATTAGAGTCATATATTTCTAATTTGAAAAGACAGAAAGTAGACAAGTTTCTTAGTTTTAAAAACAACTGCTTTTACAAATCTGCTTTCTTTCCTTTAAACACTCCAAGAATCATAGCTTAAATTAGAAATCAACAACCCTGACACTTTCAGTTGTAAAGTAGGTGTTTCTTTTAATTCTGTTCTCCATTAATGCAAACAAGAAAAGATCCCCTGTATAATATTATAAAGATATTTTATTCTTGCTTCTCTTCTTAAAAAAGAATATTTGCCCCACACAGGTCTAATTTTGTTCCATTAACTTTATAAAATAATAAACATGGATATTGAAATTTTTGCTGGTCAAAGATTAAAAGTACCCTTAATAGAATATCCAAGTCTATGTTTATTATTTAAAAAATAAGAAATTATTATCTATAAATTTTATGCACTTTTGCTTAGTTATCAAAATATGTGTAGATGACTAGTATAAATAAGATATTGATTGGACCATTTTTTTTTTCAGAGTAAAAAGTGTGCCTTTTTCTTGGTGCTTACTCACACCTTACCTTATAAAGTATGACACCTTAGTCTGGAAGACGCCTGGGAAAGAGCCTAGAGGCATAGATGTTATGGGAAGTAGCAATTACCTGGGCTAATCATGGCATATATTAAATTACCTAATCTTTCTCACTGAGCCGCAACCCTCAGTAAAAGACTTTGTACAGAGGTGAAGTAAGTTCTCTATCATTCCAGACATATATGCTAAAACTGGGGTAAGGAGTGAGTGGCTGGTTCTGATGTCAGGAAAGTACAGGGACAAACATGTGGAATGGGCCTTGGTCTCTCTGCCTAGAAATAAACTAGAAGAGAAATCTTTGAAATTGTTTACTTGGGTAGTGACATTAAGATTACTGACCCACAGTTGAATTTTTTAGCTGAATTCTCATTCATCAATTCATTCTTTCAACACATATTTATTCAAGATAATATTTCAGTTTTCAATAAGAACTTACACATATTTTAACATATGATTGTTCATTTTGTGCAATACACAAAACTATGTACTGTGGTTTGGATTTTTAAAAATCTGTTTTCATGAATGGATTCATACATCCATTAATGTTAAGTGGAAATTTATATACTAATATATGCTATTATGCTGTGCATCCCTACACTAAGTGATGGTGAAATATATTCTGATACCATCTCTTCAATACTCCCCCCTCCATATCTGTGGACATAAATTCAGGAAAAGTAATGTCATTTCTGTAACTCATCTTTCAATGAATTCATATTATACATTTTAAAATTTGCTTTCATTTATTAAATCAATTTAATTTATATCCATGTATAAACTCTTTTTTAATTCATATTACATAGTTTGAAGAAATTCTCAGAGTTTTGGGATTGGGAATTACTGCTATTGGTCTATGAACTATATTTTAAATACTGTGGCTCTAAGGACCCTATCATCTCAAGGTCTTTCTTGTTACTTTGTTATTATTAGTATTACTAGAAATATTAGTGCAAATAGCACCCATGAAAACAAAGTATTTATTAAGTTTATAGTCAGTGGTCAAATAGTAGTAGTTTTATTATATTTAGATCTATAATAAAGTGTTATGACTTTAAAGAAAAAAGATAGACATTGAATTGTTCAATCTAAAAAGGTTTAGGAATGAATACAAATGAACCTGTGTTAGAAAGGTGCTTCGACTTGATCCAGCAAGTTGAAGGAGACCTCAACAGATAAATGGAATGCAGATGAGACCTCAGGGCTGTTTGCTGCACAAGACAGGAGCATGTTACTGGAAAACATTTGGTTCACGTACAATGTCTACCAGGATTAGAACTAGTGGAGTACTGAAGAAATCACTGTGGTCCCAAGGAGAGAAAATGAGCATAATGAATATTACAGCCCTGACTTTTCAACAGTCACAGACGGTAAGATGCAGAAAGTCCTAACATTTCAATCTACATTCCAACCTGAAGATGCTGTGAAACAGCATCACAAACCACATTTATGTGCTCAGGGTGGCCAAACCCTACAATACCATGTATTGAACTTTTGCATTTTGATTTTTGTTTGTTAAACTTTCTTCTTTCCAAATTAGAACTAAAAATCCATTGTTCTCCAGGTTTTAAGATCCTTCTTTGAGCTTTTACATACACATTTCGAACCTTTTTTCTTTCCCCATTCTCCTTGACTTATTTTCCCTGGTCTTCTCATTATTCATTTTATAAGTCCACATATTCCTTCTGCTGTGGTTCTGTTATTCATCACTGTCCTGGTAATTCTCTTACTACTTCAACCATGACTTGTACGTTTGTTCTGCGTCTTAGCTGACTCCCCACCTCCTGTCTGTTTTCACCATAGTGCCTTAAGCCTGAACAAACTAACCTACTGAATCATCTTTCATACTCTAACCAGTGTGTAAATAACCTTCTGTCTTCTGTCAAGTTGCTGTGTATTGAATAAGTAATAATTGTTATGATCATATATCTTCTCTGAACTATCTGTTCAGGATTTTGATATCTTCATTATTTATATTTATCTGTACTTCTAAATCACAATTTCACTTTTAGTTTAATTCCATTTGTCTTTCCTTGTTCTCCTTTCTCCTTTCTCAACTTCCTGATCAATAGAAATTGACTCATCATTTTTAATCCCCCCCAACATTTTCCTTATCAAGTGTAACCAAGAGCATCTGTTTTGAATCAAATACTATACAACATGGAGAAACCAGAGATGATGAAGAACCAGTCCCAAGAATAGTATAGTTTTCATGGGAATAGAAAACTACTGTAGAAACACACAAGGACAGTCAATAGTCAAATATTAGTTTTGTGTGATTGGCTAGGTATATTTTAAAAGAGAGCTCTTTATGCAGTACCAAATCCCCCACTCAAACACATATCTTAAAACATTAATGCTTTTTGGATTACAGAACAATAGGATGGGATTTTATGTGGTATGCACACACATGCATGCACAAACATACACACACACATTCAAGAAATGGGGGAGAGAAACTGGAGTTGGGCAGAACCGCACTCCAATTCAGGTTCCAATATATAATAGCTCTATGACTTTGGTAAACCTGTTTTAATAGCCTAATAACAATGCAGAAATTAATTTCTACACCAGATAATCCATGTAAAAATTAACTACAGTAATGTATATTGATATCTACATGACTGTATCCCCAGTAAACAATCAATAAACATTTGCCAACTGAGTGGTCATCAAGGACATTACTAGTGTATAACCTTGGCTAGTCACTTAACCTCTCTTAAGCCTTATCTCTAACACCTCGATATAAATAGTGCTGACTTCATAGAATGTTGTTAGGGGTAAGTGATGAAATCCAAGTAACAGAACAACGCCTGGCATCTAATGAAATACTCAGTAAATATCAATTATAATTATTAGGTTATGCTAATTTTGTCTTGTTTTTTAGCACCCATATTTTAAAATTTAAACTCTATCACTTTTGTAAAATAGATGCCTTACATTTGAAATAGAAT
Source organism: Phyllostomus discolor (assembly GCF_004126475.2). NCBI lineage: Eukaryota > Metazoa > Chordata > Mammalia > Chiroptera > Phyllostomidae > Phyllostomus > Phyllostomus discolor. The sequence goes on along the minus strand of NC_040906.2, from coordinate 126,308,376 downwards.
GTTACATTTTTAATGAAAAAAAGATCTTCAGTAATCCCCACATCCTGTTTTCTTGAGTTCTTTTATACTGTAAAAAATCTGCTGGGATTTGATATCACACCACAACTTGTACAGTTCAGACACTGAACAGATTCCAGTGAATTTAGGTATCCTTATATTTTCTTTATGCCATAAGGATATTTTTTTCTCTCAGAGTTCATCCTCAACAAATAAAAATTATTTTAGGGCAATTTAATTCATCTTACATTGTAATATAGGTTTAATGAAGACCATGAAGCCACAGAAGGAAAAAGAAAAAGAAAGAAGAGAGTAAGAAAGGAGAAAATCAGGAATAATGGAGAAGGCATGAGGATCAGCACCCTCTAAGGATATATGCATTGGTGACACTTGATATCTATTGCTCTTATAAAGCTCCCAAGGATTCCATAACCCAGTGTCCCTGAACTTAAAACCATCTTGTTCGCCCTCCCATTACACAGTAAGGCTCCACTAGGGAAGAAGCACAAACCAGCCCAGGCTGTCTTTCTTTCATTGTTGTGGTGGGGACCAAATGAACATACTTTTGTCAATGATAATCATATGACTTAGGATTTACCAAACATTTCAAGTATATAGACCCTCATATAAGGCAAAAAACATCAAGGGCATTGAATAGAAGCTACACATAACAGAAGTTATACTTAACAGAATTATACTTTCAGTTTCTGTTGATTAAAAATTATTGCAATTTGACTATAGTGTAATGTTTAAATGTATGTACAGTTATTACAACATCATTCTTTGTACATTTGAAAAATGTAAATATATGTATATAGGATTATAATACACTGTGTTGGCATTTCCAGGTACTGGAACACTGGCGAATAAATAAATGGGAGTGACTGAGTTGTGCTCACATTTTTATCCTCTGTGTCTTGTACAGGTTCTGAAACATATCATCTTAGAACCTTTCAAGAAGCATTTACTGAGTTATTTCTTTTGGCTACAGTGCCCATGCTTATAACAACTCAGGCCTTTGGCTCACCATTTGGGACTAGAACACTACTCTGCTGCTTGGGACTATGGTGAATAATTCAACTCATAGAGAATTGGGAGTGAGAATGAGAACATGAGTATTTTTTTACAAAAAAAGATGTAGTCTAAAATATCTCTATAAAAACTATAGAGATATATGACCATATGCACCATTTTGTAAGTCATGTTTCTATTTGCATATTTCTATAATAAAGTTGTAGAAAACTTATGTGAATGCAGACTAATAGTGTATACTATAATTTTCACATTCTAATTCTAACTTTTTTATTCATCAATATTAATATTTAGAAACCAAAATTATTTAAGAAAACAGAATATTTTTAAAAAATTCTAAATTGAGACTAAAGAATACAAGATAATTCTAAATCTGAAAAAATCTCTTATCATTTAAATAACTGATAAGAAACTTGAAACACTATAGTATAGAAAGTACTAAAGTGATAAAAGATCATTAGTAACAAACCTAGAGTTAGGTATAAAAACCAGTATAACATAAGTAACAAAAGTAATGATAAATGCATAGAAAAAGAGCCATCCTGACCCCAGTCTACTATCAATGATTTTGCCAGGATAGTTTGTTTCGTAAAGTTAATTAGGATAAAAGAACACTGAACAGAAGTTATTTGTCCCATTTACTGGTGTAAAAATCCCTTCAGGAAGTTTCATAGGTGATGCTGTATTTTTAGTCCATGCTTACAGGATGCTCATAATTCAGAGAAGGCATAAAGGGGGGTTGAATAAGCGCCTGTTCTCCAAGGTAACCAGATGGACTGTTGTCACTAATGAACCAAATCTACTCACTGCATGACATTACTTAGATATAGTTCAAATGATTCCAGGCACTAATGGAGAGTTTAATAAAATGTCAAATATGGTGTCAATAATTTAGGTAAATTAACTAGTAGTTCAAAAAATGATAAACTGGAAAAATGTATTAGAAAAAAAATTTTATATACTCTGCCTCAGTAAAAATCCCCTAAAATAACAATAGAGATATATTGATAAATTAAGTAGATTCTATTATTTTTTTTAACAGCATCTTGTGTGAACTCAAATTATTACAATATTTCACAAAGTCTTTAGCAACTGGTTCCTTTTTTCAGTTGTAGTAAGAAGCACATAACACAGAATCTATCATCTTAAAAAATGTTTAATGTAGAGTTGAGTTGGAAACGTTGGACAGGTGCTTTAACTCAGTCCTTTCTCAGGGTGAAGCTGGACTGGGGGTTGTCACGTGCTCATCCCACACTGAGCTGGGGGAGGGACCACCTGATAGTCTAAACACTGACATTGTTCTCAGGGGTCCCACTTGGTTCTCTTTCCTATCAGTGCTTTGATTCAGGCAAATCAGAAACAATTCCTGTGGGCAGTCCCTGAAATCTGCTTGCCTCAGCCTTCTTTTTTCCCAGAGAAACGTTAGGATCAGGGAATTTCCCTCCAATTGCTCTGCTGTGAGTCAAGAAGATGAACTGTGGTGAGGGAGCACCACAGATTTTCCTACCAGTTTTGATATGGCTCATTTCATGTTTGCCTGAGATGTAGGAGCTTATTAATTGTTTTCTGAACTTCTCACAAAAGGAATTGGTCCATGTATTGTCATTGAGTTGACATCTCTTTTGGGTGAAGAGGATTGAGGCTTCCTTATTCTGCCTTTCAGCTGATATCATCATCTAGTTGCTGGTTCAATTTTAATTCTCCTCAAATTTTTAATAGGTTGCAAGACCCACTGAAAACCATCTACATAATTGTTGTTTGCTTTACATGTTGATAATTTTAAGATGTCCTGAGACTGTCACCGTACTGAAACCTGACCTTACTACAGAGCCGAGTACCCTCTTTGCTCTACAAGGCTCCACATGCTTATTTTTCTCTTCACTCCATTCTACCTTCCCTAGCTCCCCAGTGCCTCAGGCCATTACATTCCACACTGGCAACTTCTTATTCCCACCCAGGGTTTGACCTTGTCTTGCTGTTTTTCTTCCTTGTCTGCTCTCTCTCTTCCTACTTCTCTTTCCTTTAATGTGCTTTAATTTTATTTTTTCCCTGAAAGGCAACCAGTCAAGATCTGATCCATACAGAATAGAAACAAAGAGTTATAGTTACAACACTAAGAAAATAGCATAGGAAATTATCTCCACTGAACACATGAACACCTTGGTAGTATCTTTTCTGAGACTTTCAAACTAGGTGACCCCTTGTCAGGTATGAGATGTGTCCGGAAAAAAGTTCAGCCATTGTTAATATAACAAGAATGGTTTGTGTGACATCAACATAACCTGGCGGCAAGGAGAGTAGACTGGAATGCACATGTATGAACAATGATGAATTCACTGTATTAGTCAGTGGGGGTGGTAGATGCCACTGAGTGAGCATGTGTACTGTGTGGCCATTGCATTCAAAATGAATGAGTGAGGAAAGCAAGAAATCTGCATCAAATTTTGGTGAAGCTTGAATATTCCTCTGTGGAAACTATTTGGATGATTCAGAAGGCTGCAGATATGGGCAACTGTTGATTGGCAGTTTCATAATGACAACATGCCCACTCATGTATCACATCTCATGCAGTATTTTTTGGCAAAACATCAAATCACCGAAGTGACTCAGCCTACTATAGCCCAGATTTGGCACCCTGCAACTTCTGTCTTTTCCCAAAACTAAAATCACCTTTGAAGAGGAAGAGCATTCAGACAATCAATAAGATTCAGGAAAATACGACGGGGCAGCTGATGGTGATTGGCAGAACTGTGTGAGGTCCCAAGGTGCCTACTTTGAAGGGGGCTGAAGAGTCATTGTCCTATGTACAATGTTTCTTGTATCTTGTATCTTCATCAATAAGTGTTTCCATTTTTCATATTATATGGCTGGATACCTTCAGGACAGACCTCTTATATTTTGATTAGACCAAAGTAAGATTGCACATTTATGATGTGTTTATTTGTAGAGAACAGCTTAAAGTACAAGGACACTTATTGTTTAACCAAAATCCTGGTAAATTCTTCCTCAGGTCTTGGTCAGCACTTCGTGAACTAAAAAGAACCCAATTTCTTTCTATTTTTCCACTCTGCCACTTCAGCATGATTCTTTTTTCTCAAGTTAGCTGTTGGATAATTAAAAACATCTACCTCCAATCTCAGTATCAGATTTTCTCCAAGCATTGAAGTCAGGAAGAGGAAAAAAAAGTCTTTAAAAAGTATCTTCTCCTGATACTGTTTTTGTTTTCCTTTAGAAAGCAAAATCTTTATCAAAATCCCTAAAACTGAATTCCCTTTAAGTTTCATGGATAGAAGTTGCTGACATGTCTACCTCTGTGCCATTCATTGGGAGAGGGAAATAAGACTCACATGGTTGCTTTGGAAAAATCATGTTTCATTGCCAAACTCGACATATTGCTGCTTGAACAAAGTTGGGATGCTTATAGTAAGGAAAAAGATGAAATGACTTGGGTCAGTATCTATGTATCTATGTCCAACCCAGTGTCATTTCCAAATATGTGTGGTCTTGAGGGATCAAAATTCTTCCAATCACACTGGAACCAAACCCCATACTCAGGATAAAACTTCAGCCTTGATGGGGTTCTTGGGAGGTGTCCTATTCACCTTTCACCTTCAATATAGGCATAGAAATTTGTGAACAAATTCTAGACCTTCAACATATTCGTGGCATATCAGTAAAGACAGGTATTTCTCTATGTGAATGTTAATTAATTTAACATTTGTTGTTGTTTTGTAGTTGAGCACTTATTTATGAAGAGACTCTGTGCTAAATAGGGACAAGACAGTGTCATTTCTGCTCTAACACCACTCATGCCTAGCATAAGACATCACTGAATAAATGATAACAATCAAATGAGCAGGTATCATGACATACAGCCCAGTACCTTGGAAATCACTGAAAGCTTCCCAGAGGAAGTGATGTTTAAATTGTGACCTAAAGGAGTGGGAATTGACCCCAAAGCTCCATATCATAACTGTTATATATGCAAAGCCTCGACCTTTGGGGTAAATGTTGTATTCAATGATCTGAGGGAAATCCATAAAGGTAAAGAACAGAGTTGGAAAGGAAAGTCATAAAAGATGGGGCTAGACTATGAAGGGATCTTAAAAATACCAAGATACTCAGAATTTGACTCCACTCAGAGCAGATACAGATAGGCCTTTAATTTAACCCTTAAATTAAATGAGGTACTAAGCAAAATGGAGATTATAGGGATAGGGAAATAAGGGCTGTCTTCTCCTAAAAACATTTATGCAATATGCTTTTTCCAGAACCAAGAAGAGTATTAATTGCAGATATTTTAGCAGGAATATGAATTATTATCATTTTATGCTTTGCAAAATACTTGTGAGATTGATGATCCAGGATATTCACTGTTGAAAATTTACTGTGCTTTCAAAATATTTATTTATTTTCAATGACCTCATTACCAAATGTAGTGATATAAAATAAAACAGTCTTCATAATAATCTTAAGAAGTTAAAATCATGCCAATTGATTTCCAAAAGGGCTTCTAAATCCAGGAGAATGTGGCAAAATCTGGCTGTACTGGTCAAGGTCTTTTTGTTGCATTAAAGAAATCAACTCTAGCTTATGAAAACAGATAAAAAGTGTGCTATAAAGAAACAAGCACATCTTTCAGAGCCCAGAGTCATGTTTATATCTGGCCACAGAAAGGGACTGTGTTCAGGAGATAGAAACCATCAGGGCCATCTCTGTAGATCTCATTTTCATTGCTGTCCTTGCTTAACTATTATTTTTTCTCTTCTTTGGAAGTCCCTGCAATCTGGGTTTCTCAGATCTGCACTGAAAAAGTGGAATATATGTGCTGGTCTTATTCTAATGGGAGTGATGGCAGAGATTAGCCACAGCTTCTCAGTTCATACCATAAATTTAAAGAAAAAACATCTGAGGGCCCCAGGGCAGATATCTACCTTTCGTCTATTCAGCAAGGGTCAGAATCACATACAGTGTATATCTGCTGGCCATCCAGTCCTACGGTTTTGGAGAGCAGGTGTGCCCAAATGATGCTAGTTTCAGGTAGGAATGGCCCAAAAGTTTTATTATAGTGCTAACACAATAAAGACTTCTCTTATCTAATAATTGTGTTATTAATTGTATTTAGTAATCTAAAGTATGTAGCCATACTATATCTATTATCATACCACCCTAAAAATAACACATTTCTAATAATCCTCCTTATCTATGCACTTTAAATATTGAAGAAGCTATGCTATGTTACATACTTTCAAATGGTATCAGTCTGAGAAAGAAACCAAAGGTCATTTTCTGGGAAAACTATTCCATTTAATGAGGTATCATATCATCTTTTTCTAAGTAAGTCTTGTTGATCAATACACCTTTTAAGATGATACTTAAGTAGCATGTTTAAGCCTATTTTCTTATATGATTCTTTAGTATGTGATTTCAGGTAGCCTAGAGATTAAATCATGTCTTATAAAGTATACCAATAACATAAGGAATATAAGTGTTTATAATTTCCTTGGAGGCCTTCACTTGAATGGATTTAAAAGACAGCCTGGATTATTTATCATTATGTTAACATATTGCAAATGTTAATATGCAAAGAGTTCATTTAAAAATACATTTATAATAAAAGAAACATAAAAAAATAATTTTTCAACTTGCAAATATTTTACAGTACTTCATATCTCTTTTCTGAGCTATGCTTCAGCAGCAGTGCCCATATTTGGAACTTGAGTTACGTCCAAAAGACATGATTTAAGTAATAGTGTAATTTAAGATAGTTCTCATTTTTATTTTAAGTACTCAGCTTCATTTCAACTTTAGTAAGTAATGCTTTTGCATGAATGCCAATTTAATGCATAACTCTTTCATTTCATAGCTCATCTAAGGCTGATGTTGATTAAAACATAGCTCATCATTGAGTCTATCTAAATATACCTATAAAATATTTATCATCACTGGATTCTAGTCCACATTTAATCTGGAGGTCCTGAAATGCACATCGCACACACACACTAGGGAAGAATGACAGCAGCTTCAAGTGTGAGGTGCAACTTCATCCAAATGCACCAGGACAGAAATCAATAGATGGCATGGAAAACAACCTCCAATTACTTTCCTGTTCCTGTCAAAATATATATCCCTGAGGCTTTAGATTAATCAGCAATTAGGCAAATTTATGAGTGATACCTTCTTAAATGGGGGATTACAGATAAAATTCATAAGTCTGCTTCTTTTGTTAAACAAAAAATAGTTTTGCTTATTGTTGTTCAATTACAGTTGTCCCCCCCCCCCACAATTACTCTCCTTTGCCATACCCATCCAACCTCCACATTCAATTCTCCCCTCCCCCCTCGTTGTCTTTGTCCATGGGTCCTTTATACATGTTCCTTGAGGACCCTTCCCCTTCCTTGCCCCATCAGCCCTTCTTAAAAAGATTGACTGTTGTGCTTTATTAAGGTAGCAGTCCAGGTTGTTCAAAGCTTTTCCAAATAAAAATCTCAAACCATATCCCAGTATGCTATCATTAAAGTTCAGCTATATCCACAAAAGAGATATTAAAACAAGACATGCTAGCATGGTTTCAAAAGTTAAATTTGTTCTAGGATTATATAGATTACAAACATTTTCCCAATATCTGGAGCAATATTTTTTCATAAAAACAGATAAATTGACATTTCAGCAATGGTCTCTTGCATGAATTCTCTTGATACCAGATACTTTTAGAGGATAAATAAAACTGAGTGGTGCTATTTTACTGTGGGAATAACCTTTATGAGTCACCATGTTTGACCTCCCACTCAGAGCAAAAATGTTTAGTAAAATGTCCCTGTTATAGTGAATTGTTTAAATGCTTAAATTGTTTAAGAAGTAAAGTCATAACTTCAGCATATTACATTGTTTGCAATAATTCTTAGCAGTTCTTCATTGTAATGTGAATTTTCCCCCTTATTGTTTCCACCCTTTGGTCCTAATACAACCCCACAAAAGTATCAGTTTGGTCCTTGTCTCCTACATACTCAATCTAATTAGACTTTTAGGTTTTTTCAAATGGCAAGTTTAAAAGAAATCATATCCATATATTCAGACTTGATATGGGAACCATTGAAAAGAGAAAATAATTATTAAACTCATGGTAAACTTGAATCCTTAACTTATTAGCTTCTATATATAAGTGAGTTCAGAGCAAAGCAAACATTCTATTCTATATATTACATATTTCATAATTGTTTTTATTTTACAAGCTAGAAAAACACCAGTAAAATAAATTTTTCTTAACTTTTCAGCAAAATGTATTTGTTTATTGATGATTATAAATTTTTATATATAACTGAATGGGTTATTTGAGTTTTGGGGTAATTTGGATGTTATCTGCAATCCTCCCATTTTATAGGAAAGGAAATCAAGACCAAGAAGGTTAGCATATCTTATATGGTTACACATCAGTTAGTTTTAAAGGCAGGAATATAATGAAGTCTTCTGTCTTCAGTACTTTTTTCTCATTGTGTAATAAATCCTGAACTTGGAAATTGGCCCTAAGTCAATAACACAAAAAATTATATCACTCTAATCATTCAATTATTTTTCCCTTCTCTGGTGTGATCTTTACAAGAGGAACAGGTCATGTTAAAATTTTTTTTGAAATTAATTAAATGATAAAATCTGCCTAATATGTCATGGTGTATATAAAACCTTCTTTGTTTTCTATAAATGTCACATATCTTATTATTGCAGCTGTTATTTTTTATCTAGTTAGAATGAATCAAGGACATGAACCTTAATTTTCAATTTGTTGACATTTTTAAAAGATTAGTGGTTTTGTAAATCCTGATAGATAAGATATTATTTTCACCATATTCCCTGTAGTCACTTTTCTTTTAAAATAAACCAAATGCCTATTGAATTCTTACTAGCCTTACAGTTTCCACAACTTCCAGTTTCTCTTTGAAAATTTGTCTTTTCTCATACTTAATCTTAGCTGTCTTTTGAACACATAGTTTCATTAAAAAATATAAACATGAGTTTAAGCATTTATTTAAAACACTAAAGAAAAATCCCAGGTATAATCTCAGCCATGTGATCATTTCTTGTTTATAATTATTTTGCAATATTACTATTACCTCTTTATAATTATTGCCAGTTCTCTAATTTTCAAATACTTTCTAATATAAACTCAAATAAAGAGTTTAATTTTTTTAAAAAGATTTTATTTATTTATTTTTAGAGAGAGAAGGAAGGGAGGGAGAGAGAGAGAGAGAAACATCAATGTGCAGTTGCTGGGGGTTATGGCCTACAACCCAGGAATGTACCCTGGCTGGGAATCGAAAGAGTTTAATTTTTATAAAAATTAATTGGTAATATGTATAACTATACCTATACACTTGTATTAAAACTGGTTGAACATAGTCCTTTCTATTATCAAAATATCTAAAATTTTCTTCAGTCAATACTTGGCTTTCCTTTAGTTTTATTAAATTTTCCTCAAGCATATTAAACACTTTTTTAAGCCTCCATCTTAAAAAAAACAAAAGAAAGAATGCTTTCAATAAGTGATAAAGTTAATTAACATTATTTAACACGTAAAAATCATAAAAAGTTTTTAAAATTTTTTAAAAGATTTTATTTATTTATTTTTAGAGAGAGGGGAAGAGAGGGAGAGTGGGAGAGAAACATCAATGTGTAGTTGCCTACTACACGCTCCCTACTGGGGAACTGGCCCATAACCCAGGTATTTGCCCTGACTGGGATTCGAACTGGAAACTATTTGGTTCACAGGCTGGCACTCAGTCCACTGAGTCACACCAGACAGGGCAAGATCATAAAAAGTCTTAAAAATGAAAGTACAAGCATAATAATAAGCACATGAGGAAACCCAGGCTAAGTAAACTATAATTGACTACGAATAAGTACAGTTGTGTGATAGCAGGCAGCCAGTACAAGGCTAAAAATATGAATATGAATACAAATGGTGATATTTCTCCTATCTCAAAAACAAACATGTGAACCAATAACAAAAACTCAAGAAATCACTCAAGACAATTGTACTCTTTAAGTACTTTCCATTTCTTGTTTCTTACATTAATTGTAAACATCATTGAATTATCATCTACATCTAATTCATCTCCTATTGTCTCCTGAATTCATTTTGCGTATACTCCCCTACCCCATTACCACATTGAAAGCATTTTCCTTAAGATCATTAATTATCCTCACAGTGCTAAACCTTAGTGCCCTCATTCCATATTTCACTTGACTTATCAGTACCATGGGACACAGTTAAGACTGAACTCTTCTTAAAACAATTAACTATCCTGGCTCCCTTAGATTTCTTCTCCACTGGCCATTCTTCTCAGTCTCTTCCTTATTTTCTTAACATTTATTAGAGTACTTAACACCTCAGTCCTTCTTCATCTGTACTCACCTACTTAGTGATCTCATCCAGGCTCATTACTAAATACCAAGTACCTGCTGACATTTAAATATATAGGGTCCGGCACAGACAACAATGACCCCCAATTTTTTTTAATTATAAACTCTTTTATTACAAAATCATAAGAATGGTATTCTCTGATGTAACAATATCACACTCAAGTATCACACCATATGACAATTTAGGTGAAATGTTCAAATTAAAACTACAAATTATTACAGTCATATTATTATCCTACCAACCACAATCAAGCAGGTGTTCCTTCTACTGGACCCTGTATATTTTCAACTTGGATTTTTCTACCAAATTTGACTCTCACATATTTAAGTACTTACTTGGCTTCTCCACTTGGATATCTAATAGACATCTCAAATTCAAATAATTGAAAGTAAAATTCTGATATTCTTGAATATGAACATTTGAACTCTCCCAAATCTAGGCTTCCATTTACTTAGGGCAACGACTTTGGTGACATCATTGAATTCTCTCTCTTTCTCTCCCCCTCCTTTTCTACTCTTGACTTCAGTCTCAGCTCACGTTCCCCTAAAAATAATTCTAAGAAAAACATTCAAGTAAATGTAGTTTATTTGGAAAGTGTTCCCCAGAAACACTGTCAAGAAATAGGGAATTGAGGTTGGAAGGGGAGAACATTAATAAAAATAATGTCATGGAGCAACATACTGCTTGCTGTCAGGAATTCGAGCTTAATTAAGAGGGAGCCTTCATGATGATACCATAGAGCACCCATCTAAGCCTCTTCCCACCCAGGAGGGAGAGAAAGCTGGGGCATTTACCCCGCAACTACTCAGGCATGAGTCGGGAGTGCTTCAGGTCTGTGCTCCACGGTACTTTCATTCTACCAGGAATTGAGAGACAATAAACAAAAGCAGTAAGTAAAACATGTACAGCCTTCATGAAAGGGCAAATAAAAAGGCTTTATGCAAAATGTCACAAAAATGGAAAGTTAGGTTGGAGAGCTAACACGAAGAAGATAAGGTAGAGTCAAAACAGCATCAGATATGTACCCTTGCAGTCTATTGTCAATCCAGGACAGAGTGATCATGTGAAATGTAATCAGATCATTCACTCCTTTGTTCAAAACCTTCCAATGGATTCCCATCTCACTTGCAGGCAAAAAAAAACCCCAAACCAAAACAAACAAACAAAAACAAAAACAAAACAAAAAACTTACATTCTTACAATGGCTTATAAGTTCTTATCAGGCATCCCTTATAGTCCTCAACATTACCACTCACTAACTCTTTTCCCTACCTCTCTTACATTTCCTCACATACTCTAGGTGCACTTCTGCATCATGGCTACTAGCTGCCTCCTTTGCTGGGAATGTTCTTTCCTGCACTATCTGCATGGGCTGTTTTCTCCCTTCTGAAGATCTTTGCTCAAATGTAACCTTATCATTGAGCACATATCTAACCATCTAATTGTAAAATGAACTTATACTCACTAGGCATTCCCTAACTCTTCTCTCATTTTATTTTTTATAGCACTTAATTTCATCTAGAATTTTAATGTGCATATTTACTTACTGTGTTTGTTCATTGTCTCTCCATTCCCAATAGAAATAAGTTCCATAAGGAGATGGTTTGTTTCTGCTTGTTCATTCCTGTATCCTCCATACTCCTAACACAAACTACGACATGATAGGCCCACAAGGGAAAAACAAGAAACAAGAAACCCATACCATGACTACAGCATTGAATACCATTGTTTAATAAGAGGTATAGCAAGCAATCAGAAAAAATAAACTGTTCCTCAAGCATTGAGGTATGTATGTTTTTTGTCAAATGAGTTTTTATATATAGGACAAAGGAAAATTTTCTATCCTGAGAGGAATTTAATTTTATACACTCATGTACTAAGAGAATATAAAGCTCAGGACACACAGTTTGTTTCTTTATAGAGGCAATTTTAGAGAGAGATTTTCTAGGGTATCTTGACCTAATTGTGTTGGTGTTTCTAATTCTAATTTTGACATAGGAGTAAAACCCGGAAAACTCGGAGTAATGGAAGGTGACTTTTTCTTCTAAACCAGTTGTTTTCCCATTGTTAAGGCAATGGAAATATATTTAAAACAAATTTAATGTTGAGTCAAATAGTATGTAGACAAAATCTGAGCTGCTGAAGTTCAAATGGGGTGTTATGTATGGGGGGAGATATTGTCAGCCATACTCTTTGTCCCTGCCATATTTTTGATAAGGTTTTATCCAGAGAAATGTCACTTCATGAAAATAGCTTAGCTCCTAAAGTCATACAAGTACATATAAGGCAAAGATAATGAGGAATTTAAATGGACTCTTCCTTTAATGGAGATATCACCTCCAAAAAAAAACACATCTTGCACTTATGCATATTCAATAAATATTTTCCAGTAAGATTAACTTTTGTGAATGGGTATAACGGTGTTAGCAAAAATAGGTGGTAGAAAGAAACAGGTCTCTGTAAGTAGCAAGTATTAGTTTCTGCCAGGATAGCAAAAATAGAAACAAAACAATCTTATTTTAACCAGATTATCAAGGGTTTTCTTTAAAATTTAATTAACATATTTGATTTGAAAAATTTTCTCTACTTATTCCCAAATCTGAAATCCTATAGACCCTCATATAACCTAGAACTTACCTCCACTGTGAATGCACTTTCATTTAATCTGTAAATATTGTTTTATCTCTAGTTCTTTTCTGATATTAGACTCTTAAAATTGTTTCTTTAATAAATGTATTATTTACATTTATGGTCAAAACTATTCAAAGACAACAAAAACAGTAATCATATTATAAATCTGAGTGATATAAGATGTTAATAGATGTTTCTGGCTTAATTTTCTAGATGCTTGCTATAAAATTTCAGTTTGTGGATTTAAATAACCTGGTAAACTAGATCTACCAAAATTTTCATGAAATATATAATATTAAATTACCTTCCAGGGAGGTAGGAGGTGAAATGTAACTCTTAAATTTATGTAAAGTCCTAAGCATTCTATGTATATCACTTATGGGTTCATTTACATCTGTGAAAAATTATTTTGACTGGGCTTTTCTTTTCCTACTAATAAATCAATGTCATTAAGCAATAAAAATAACTTATGTATTATATCTGTCATTTAATAATATATTTATAAATGCAGAAAAATTACCCCAAATCATATCATTTTCCCATTATAAATTAGAATTGTGTCATTACAATTTACTTTTAGAATTTCACACACAAGTTTTTTAACTGAACATATGTGTACTTTGATGTACCTTCTCTAAGCCTTCTGTTCATGACTGCCTAAATGATTGGATGACCTAACCACCACAAAGAGAACAGCAGACATCCAAATCTGAATGGAATTTTACTAATTGCATCATTGATGTAGCTGGATGGTCATTCTTGGGCTACATACGCTTCTCTGCCTAAAGCACAATAGGACAAATGGCACTAAGGAAGACAAAGTCTGAGACATCTGCTCTGTCTGTACCTAATTATAAGATATAAAGAACTTCAATGACCAAGAAATGAAGATGGTTATCCTAGAAAATTTCAGAAAACTTACCAAACATGACTCCTTAATTGCTACTCTGATCTGTTCAACTCCTTCTGCACCCACACAAGCATGGGATGTGGAGGCAAACAGGAAGGAAATGAGATTTTTATTTATCCAAGTTAAAAAAAATGCAAATGGTACTCAGGCAAGGGAGAATGAGGTAGGATCAGTGTTTGCTGAATGGTTCAATCTTTTTAATCTTCCAGGCTCAACTTTTATTTCAAGAATTCAAAACCACAGTTAATTCTAGTTTTGTTAGAATAGCTCATAAATTGTAGAGAAAAGACTTCAATACTAGACCAGAAAGACTTCTTTATGAATTTCATATATTTAGATAGGTTATGTGCTCATAAACTTGACATTGTAGATTGAATCTGACAAGGGAAATTTGCCCGCAGTCAAGTGGGCAGGAATGGAAGGTAAAACTGCTCTTAAAAACACCATTAGGGGGGAATGGATATAACTCCAGGATTTTAAAAATGGATGGAGGGGAGAAAGATACATGAGTCAAAACAAAACATTAGCCTAAGGATGAAAAGTAGGGCATAGCTAAATATTATTCTAAGAAAAAGATGAGAGTCTTGGGAAACATTATGCTTGAATTTTTCCAAAAATGGAAGAACATGGTGACCTTTCTAGAAAAGAGTAAGGATTCATGAATGAGCTAAGATAGAGAACAAAAAGTAGATGGATTAAAAATAGCACAATAAGACATGAAATTCAGGGGAAGAACTTAAAAACACACTAGAGGCACTAGAATCTAGAACTAATACTGTGCAGAGAAGCATCCCAGGATTCAGTAGAAAAAGAGAATGAGATAAGACTATGTAAGAGAAGATAATAGAATAGATATACAGTTTAAGAAATATATGCACTATTACAAAAATAAGCACCAAGAAAAGAATAGAAATATTTTCCAAACATAGACTCAAATCAGGACTGTATTCATAATACAATTTCATATATGACCAATTACCAAGGAGGGAGAAAAACATGTTACTTCTCAAAGAACAAAATGAGCAGGTTTGACTAAAATCATTTCCTCACAGCACTAAAGAGAAAAGACATTTGGAAAAATGTGCACAGATTCAGATATTAAAACTTTATTATTAAAGAATTTTATGTTCAATCAATCTTACATTCACTTGCAAAGATAACAAAATTATACTGTCTGCCAGGAGAGAGGAATTTATATCCACAAAACCAATAAATATATAAAAAATAAGATATCAACTGTGGAAAAACAAAGTATACAAAAGTATAGTTAAATAGTATGACCACATATATTATTTTAAAAAATAATTTGTAAATATGCTTACAAAATTTAAAGGGAATGCTGAAAGCTATTTCACAGTCAGATTTATAGAATATATAATATGTAAAAACATATTGAGCTTACAATTGTGGATAAAGAAAGTCAAAGTTATATTAAATGTAAAAGCAAAAAATAAAAATTATAGATTTTAATTTTGGAAATAGGATCAAGAAAATTATAAAGAAATATATGGAATCATGAAAAATTACAAGCAGGGCAGAGTGAGAATGAGCAGTGGACACCTTTCCTAAACAGCTGATATATTTAAGAACAACCATTGTAGAATTAAGCTTGCAAGTCCCCCCTTCAAAATCACTAAAAAGGATTTTAGGAAGAAAACAGGCACAAAAACATAGTAAAACTGAAAAAAAAATAAGGATAGAGAATACATATAGTAAAAGAGCATCCAGATTCACATAAATTTCTTTGTAAAAAGGTCATAAATCATAAACATTTTCATCTTGATGGCTGCAATCAAAGTGGATCTTCCAGGTGTAGAAATCAGAGGGGTGTGAATGTTCACCTGGGCAGTGAGAGGCAGGGCGTGGTTTTCTTAGGCACCAAAGACCAACCTTTAACCACTGCTACATTCATAGTACAAAATGTAGATTTTTAAAATGCATTCATTCAAGTCCTGAACACATTGAGAGTACACAGTGAATGAATAATGTTGTTATGGATTTAGATTTTTGACAGACTGATTAAATCCTTCCCTTATGAAATTTTCATTTCATTCACAGAAACAGAGGAGAAACCTGGAGTTTTAATATAATACTTTTCTTACATCATCAATGATCATGAATTGTCTTTTTTTGCTAGCTTTAAATTATCTCCTGATTACATTTTTGTTATTTTTTCAAAATAAAACAAGTGTAATTTTTTAAAAAATTCTCAAAAGAGACATTGAACATTATTATCCTTAAGCTCGTGATTGTATTTGGTGTATACCTTCCCATTGCTTTTTAAAATAATGTACTACTAGGAAAATCAATCTAATGCATAAATTTGAATATGTGTACTTGTGGTAGATAAACTAACAAAAGAAAGGAGATAACTTTACAAACAAAATATAGTATCAAAAGTTAGAAAGAAAACACAGGCATGAGTCAACTTTTCCTAGCAAGCACCTACATGATCCAAGATAGGCCACTGTTTCCATTCCTGGAAGTACTCAATTCTTTCCTTTCTAAACATTTTTAGTTAAGTAGTCTCCAAATTTTCAAGATGATGATCCATCCCCACCTTGGTGACATGTTGCATTAAAATAGTGGTCAAACCCACAATACCCTCATTCTTAAGAATACAAAGCTGGGCTAAATAAACATAAGGAAGGAAAATTCTTCCTCAAAATCCATAATGGACAGTTGTGCCTAGGATTTATGCTTGAATGATGAGGAAGAGGACTTTTCCTATGGACTTTTAACCACTGAGTTGGTCCAGGTAAGTTACAGGCCTGAAGTTTCTGGCAGCTGTGCAGTCACAGGAAACTTGCAAAGGAAGCCAACAGAGAGGGTACTGGAGTGGGAGACAGACCAATGCCTGATCGCGCTCCTGGGAACTGTGAATCTCTCAGCATCTGTGAAATGTAATCTGGAATTTTCAGTTCCTCTAGTCAATCACTCCTGCTCCTCATCCCACCTCAAAACACATGCCTCTGCTTAATTTTGTTAAGCTAGTTTTTGTGTTTTGTCACTTGCAGAGAAGAAATCTGGATCACACAATAGTTCTAAGACTGATTCCACAGTGCTATTTGCTGACTCATTATCAAAATGCAGTGAGCAAAGTTGGAAGAGTGTAAAGCAAAGTAGCGATGCTCAGAACACTAGTGGGTGCTAAGTTATGGATCAGGTTTGCAATTATGGTTGGGGTTAGAGCAGGATTTGGGTTAGTTAGAGGTAGGTTTGAGGTTAATGCTAGGGTTAGAGTTAAAGAGAGCATTGGGGTTAATTTTAAGATGGGGTAAGAATTAGGTTTGGGCTTTTAGACTTGGACATAGAGTTAAAAACAGACCCGAGGTTAATGTTAGGGCTAGGATTAGACACAGTTTTGGAGTTAATTTGGAATTTAAGGTTAGTGTTAAAAACAGGATTGTGGGTAGTATTAGGGCTGGAGTAGAGATAAGGATTGGGGTTAGTTTTAGGGTTAAGTTAATTGATAGTATGGGATTAGGGTTGTAGGTAGGAGTTGAGTTTTGGTTAAAGCTATATTTTGGGGTAAATTTTGCATTAGGTTATATCAAATTGCATTTGATGTAATTTGCAATTAGGGTGGCTTTAGAGGTAGGCCTGAGTTTTTTGAAAGGATTAAAGATAAATCTTGGGTTAGTCACAGGGATAGGGTTATAATCAGAGTTAGATTTGGGGTTAGTGTTAGTGTTAGTATAAAAAAGGGATTAGGATTATTTTTAGGGTTATAGTTTGAGGCAGACTTGGATTATAATTAATTTGAATTAGAGTTAGGCTTGAGATTAGAGTTAGGGTTATACAAGTGTTAGAGATAGTTTTGGTGCCAATATTTGAGTTACAACTACAGGTAGAATGGAGGTTAGTGTAAAGGTTGGGGGTCAAGATAGTGTGTTTAGTTTTAGATCATCAGTCAGCGTTACATTTGGGGCTATATGTAGTGTCAGGGTTAGGGTTAGGAGAAGGGTTGAAATTTACATTATGCTTGGGATCTGAAGTAGGTTTGAGGTAAGAGTTAGTGTTCAGGCAAGTTGGGGTTCAGGTTATAAATAAAATTAGAGGTAAATTTGAGATTAGAGTTAGGATTAGGTAAAGTAATATAAGATAGGTTTGAGGTAAATGTTATGGTTAGAGGCAGCATTAAGGACAGGTTTGGGGTAAGTGTTAGGGTTTGAGTTAGAGTATGGCTGGAGTGAGTTTCTTGGTTAGTTTTAGGATTAAGTTTTAGAGGTAAGGTTGAGTTTAGTTTTACAATTGGTTTTCAGGTCCAAGTTAGCTGATGAATGGAGTTATGGCTATAACCAGAATAAGAATTAGTTTGGGGGGCCCTGGCTGACGTAGCTCAGTGGATTGAGCGCGGGCTGGGAACCAAAGTGTCCCAGGTTCGATTCCCAGCCAGGGTACATGCCTGGGTTGCAGGCCATAACCCCCAGCAACTGCACATTGATGTTTCTCTCTCTCTCTCTATCTCTATCTCCCTCCCTTCCCTCTCTAAAAATAAATAAATAAAAATTTAAAAAAAGTTGTGAATAAACATTTAAAAAAAAGAATTAGTTTGGGGGTTCTAGTTAAGTTAGGCTTAGGATGGTTAGTATTGGGGTACAGTTAGGCTTGTAGAAAGGATCAGGTTTCATGTTGGTGTAACAACATGGTTAGACTGAAAGGCAGATGTAAGGTTCCTGAGGGAACAATGTACCCTTTCAGTCAGGACTCTGGAGGACCACCCAGGTTGCAAGCGTAGGTGTCATCTTCATCCTCATTAATTTAGAGAAGAACAATCTCAGAAGAGTGTAAACTACGTCAAAGAATAAAAGTAGTCAGATTTCCTCATGTCCTTCTCCATTTGCTTTTGTTTTTATTTTTTCTTTCACTCTCATTTTCTCTCTTCTCCTTCCTTCTCACTACCTGTATCATGCAGACTGGTTCTTGTCTTAATCAGTGCTTTGCAGTACAACCATCCAAATCTAGTAAATGTAAACAAATAAACCTCGTATACTAGGGAAGGGTTGATCTAACTAGATCTTGGTATTCTAACATTATCATTAGGGTTCTCTCCATCTCTCGATCTGTTTCTCTGCAGGCTGGTTTAAATCTCCTAGGAGGTATGATTTTCTTCTGAGTAGTAAAAGGAGAGGATTTTAGGCATCTCTAGGTCTAATCATCCCAAGTAGCAAAAAACAGAGGAACTCTGGTGATTTTCATTGGGATCAGATTATCACCCCTTCGCCAAGCACTGTGGTTGGGAGACAGGAAATGATTGATTGGTCCTTTCTCTCTCTGATTCTCACAAGCTGGGTGGAAGTGGTTGGGGTGGGTGAGGAGTGGGTGTTACTGTGATTGATATTTTCTTTCCTCTCTCCACCACACTTCCATGGAATGGTAAGGGCACAGCTTCCTAAAGGAAGAGGTAATGCTGTTATGTGAAGAACGGGAGATGTGGCTGTTGGAAAAAGCACTGGGTATCTATTATAGACCCCTGTGCTACAGTGACATTTGACATTTTTGAAATTCAGGCATTTTCGGGATATACAGGACAGTGTGCCTTTTTCTCCTCTGTACTCTTTCTATGCCTGTTTTAGCTATTGTAATTCTCTCTGATTTTAACTTGAGCCATTTGTTCTGGTTTTATCTTGAATCGATGCTGGGAACACCTTGATAAAACACTTCCTCGTGGTACCTTTAGTTAAATACATTTCAAAAGTTTTAAGTCAGTGTTCATTTTGGTACACTTTTCCTTTTGTTTTATTATTCTGGCATTGTGTGCATGTGTGTGATGTTTCCCTCGTGAGGTGTTTTATATTGTGCTGTTTCTGTCTTTTAAAAAAGATGTCAATATCCTATTGACTTTTCATTTTATCTTCATGTATGCTTTTTGTTCTGTTTTATTGCCAGGTACCTTCTTTCTTTCTTTTTATTTCTGCCCTTTATTCTGAAAGTTAATGACTTTGTAATTATTTTCAGTGAGACACCAGAAAACGTGACTAGAGGAAACAATGTGTCTCTGTCTGCACTATTGGGTTTTAAATATTTTATATGAATCATGCCATGTTTGTGTCTTAATCTAATTTTGTCTTCCCATGTGATTATATTTTCACTGAAAGCCACATTTTTGGTTTTATAGAAATTCAAGAGGTCAACATCTTTTTCATTGAGAAAGCACCAGATTTAAAAACAGAGAGCTATCATTACTACCTCATTGTTTTGGTGTTTCAATACTCATACTTCCAGCCCCCTCAATGACAAAGAAACATAATTAAACATCAGACTCATGGAAACTAAACGCTGAAGCTGAACAGAACCAAATTTCCCGAAGTAAATCTGAAGTTTATTTCTCACTTTTTTAACCACATTTATTATTAAGTTAGATTCTAATATTCATATTTTAAGTCCTATTGTGTTAATAGTGAAGTAAAAATAACAATTTGAGATAAGTTAGCATCTCAGATATATTTTCTGATTTGAAATTTGAAAATGAGTATCCATATTTAATTATATATATAAAATCATTTAAAAAAATTCCACTAAATGATTTGCATTGCCAGATGACATATTGTTATTTTTTATAATATGAAGTATACATTTAAGGTAAAAAAAAGAATTCTACTTCATCTACTATTGTTGTTCAAAAATAAGGCATTGTTCTTTAAAGGGATGTGACAGTTACTTAACATAAATCAGGGGTGGGCAAAGTAGGTTTGCAGTTGATCGTATGGAAAAAGACTTACAGATTATGATCATAATAATATAAGAATCTATTGTGTTTTGCATACTCACAACTGTAAACCTACTTTTGCCTATCCCTGTATATTTTTCTAGTAGAATTTTAAATTAAAAAAACTTGCAAATGACCAATATTTCCAATAATATATTCATCCCAAAGCTACTGAAAATAAGAGAAACCTTAGTCTTTAAGCTAGCAACAGAAACCCCCATTCTAAGATTGGTAATGTTCTACTGCCCATGATCCTAATCATAAGTTAACAACAGAAATGTAAGAGATACTGTTCTTGTAGCTCATCTAGCTGTGACCGTGAAAAATAAAGGGAATCTAGACAAATGAACAAAGTCCTTCTCAGGCCACTATTTTCAAACCTGTTATGGAAAAAATAAAATGTTGCCAAATGTTACCAATTTATGCTCCATTGCCAAGGAGGTAACCAGTTGAGAACCAGACTTCAGGTGGCAACAGAAGAGAACAAGCCATGCAGAAGCCAGAAAGCACACGCTATTTGCATTCATCAATGGAATTAACTCTGTCCTATGCTGATGAAATTAATGATGCTAACACTAAACAACTTATTTCTAAAAAATAAACTTAAAGGACAGTAATAATAAAGCAACCAAACTATTATGTTTGATGAGAAATTTAGAGCTAATGCTACTCTGATTAACTCTCACAGGGCAACAGGAGGCTGAGATGGGGACAGTGAAAATTCCTCCGTAAACTGTGGTTTGCCAGAGAGGTGACCAAACCCCATGGCTTGCCTCTTGGAGTGAGAGGGACAAAACATTCTCTAAGACACAGACTTGTCCTGCCATCATTCTGAGGATACTAAAAGCTGGAGGTAGCAAAGTTTAGCTTGCTTGTGCCCTGCCTCAATAACATTTTTTACCTCATCTTTTGTCCTTCCTGCCCTTCACTTCTTGATACCCAGGGAGAACTACAGTGTTAATGTTTCCTTCTCATTCATTAAGCTAATATTATATGTACAATCTTATATTTCAGTGCACTATTCACATCTATTTAATAGTAAATACCACACTGTGTTTTTCTGTAATATATTGTATTTCTAGCCTTTCCAGAAGACTATTAACCCCTTGAAAAAAAATGCTGTCTTTTTTTTTTATCTTTGTTCTTGCTGGTATGATGGAGAATGCCTGGCAATAAATAGATGCTCAAAGATTGTTTCATTAATAAGTGAGCAAGTGAATGAGTGAATGAATGAGTGAATGAATGAGTGAATGTTCTCTCATTGTTCAGTTTTCACTTACACCCATTCAACAATAGCAGACCAGCCACACCAGATCCCTGGAGAACATGAGGATTCAGGCTGCAGAGGCGACATTTCCTCTCAAGAAAATGGCAGCCCATGGCCTTCCAAAGGAATCTGTCCCTAAGGCCTTGTATTGTTCTCCAGAAACCCTCAATAAATTTTCTTTACTTTTTAAACCTGAGCACAGACCATGTTTTCTTATACTCACACAATGCTAAAAATAGAACTTTAAGTGTTTAATTAGAATGTTGAATAGAAAAAATGCTCATAAAACTACAACACATATCCTGTTCCTGGGTTATATTCAGAGCATATAGATTAACTTATAACACAGAGTCCCCAAAAAGGAGGAAGACAATTAGATTTAGTAAAGAATTAATTGAACATGTTTTAGTAATCAACATTTATCTTAATCAATACTCTAAGGAGATAAAAAGTAATAACCTGGGATCCAGTTGCAGGAAAGTTGAAGATAATGGCTTTCTTAATAAAAGCCAAGGCACATCCTAAATATTTTTTAAATGAAAACAGAAACTTTAAATGTGAGTTCCTTGAACTGAATGTAAAGGAGAATCAAATTATATATAACTAATGCCACTGACCCCTTAAAATACTGGTGAGTATACCCAGGATTTCAGGTATATATACAATATATGCAAAGTATAGGAAATAATTTAGACTTACATATTCTAAGTCTGTATCATTATAGTCCATAATAAAAATGTCTCTTTTCTAACCTATTATCACCAAATATATCTCAAGTCTTATAAACATTTCACAATATTTTTATAACACCTACTCTTTGGAAGTAGAATATTTGCAAACTTTAATATATTGAAGAAAAAGGTAGGTAAGCATCTTTCTGCAAAGGATTTAGATAGAGCTTGCTAGAGTCTTATGTTTCCTCCTTCTTTACACACAGAGATAAGGCTATTGCAGTGAGAAACTGAATTTCTAAAACCTCAGTGTGGACAAACCCTTGGAGGAAAGCTTTTATTCTTTGTTTTAATCCATACCCATCCAATATTATCAATATTATGGATAACAAGCTTTTGATGTTATTGTAATTTTACATAATCCTAGGTCTACTCTGTGACTAATAGCTCCTCACATTTATAACTTAATAAATTAGATCCACTAGAACTAAATCAAAGCCAGTCTTTCACATACTTTTGTGTGCCTAACACCTATTCATAGCAACACTCAGATTTCTTCTGACATAAATGATTAACTACATTTATTATGCATAGAAGTATATGTGTAGATTTTGTTTAATGATTCAAGGGACATGGTAAAAGGAATTAAATTTCACATCAATCCTGAAACATTGACTTCATATAGAAAAATTGTAAATAAAAACATGCAAGTTAGAAGTATATCTTTGTACTACTAATTTTTTTCTAATTTTTCTCTAGAATTTTTCTAAATCTTTGCATTACTAATTCTGTAGGCAGTGAATTACACATGCAGTGAATTCTGTCTGTCATGACAGACTTCTGAAATGTCCTTGTTTTGGCAAAGTTGGATAACAAAAACGTGTGTACTGACTGCTATGATAATAAATTGAGACAATGTGCCCACTAATAACTCTGTTTGAAGTGTTATGTAACTATTATTTCAAAGTTATCACTGAAGTCTTGGGATTCCTATTGGTTTAACCTGCCTTTTTTTCCTTTAATATCTCCTATTAGTATTTATGTTGCACTTTCTTTTTTTTCTGTCTAATCATTTTTCAAAGTAGGTCTTTTAATCTTCTCTCCTCTGGTAGCTCTTACAGGCACACTTGAATTTGTGTCAAATTGTAACATCTCCTGGCTTTCAAGTTGGTCTCCAAAAGCAGGAGTCCCATATAATAAGAAGCTCCCTTTTACCCTTTTTCTATGACAGGGATTCTCATACTCAGTGTACTGGTACACTACCTTAAATGTCAATTCTAGAGTTACCAGCTCCTAAAATCTAACTCAGTAAGTCAGGAATGAACACAAACATTTTTTACCATGTACCCTAATTTTTTGTTTTTGTTTCTTGATGTATGGCTCAAGATTATTCTTTCCCCAGTTTAAGGAAACTGTGATGATTTCATACAGGAGAAAGCCAAAAATGAAATATATGTAAGAAAGAATTTTGTATTCACTATGTAGTCCCTTTTATAGTCTTTCATATCGGAGGCCATAACAGGAATATGTAAAAAGGTACGAACATAAAAGATGACTGTTATAAATCACAGGTTTACTTCATCTAGCTTAACTTAACACTCCTGACTTTATATTCAAATGTTCACTGTACATCTCCCTTAACTGTCTTAAATGTATAGTACTTTTGATTCTCTCTCCTTCCCTATAGGAAACTGACTCCTCCCCCAGCACCCCATATCTCAATAAATGACACCAATATTCACTTACTTGTGATGAAAATGTTGACTCATCTATTTTTCTCACACTGGTATGCAATCCCTCTGCAAATCCCATTGGTCCTACTATCAAAATGTGTCTTAAATATCACCACTAGAATATGTTTCTTAAGCGAAGGAGCCTTGCCTGTTTTCTGTAGCTGGTATGGGCACACTATAGCTATTTTTTTTTAACTAATGAATTTTAGTTTGTAAAAAAGCTCTTGCAACTTGATTCACCTGGTAACAAATTTCTATTTCCTTGTATACTTCTAATTATTCCAGAACACACTGTCTAAATAACCCTCACATAAACTGTGTAGATTGCTTGCATAGCCACAAGGAAAAAAAATCTGTGACTAGCAAACTAAGTGGCATATTGGGAAGCAAACCTTATTTCCTACTGAACAGCTCCACAAGTGCACTCCTATTATAACTCTTCCTGCCTTGGCCAAATTCATGTTGACCCCTTTACTCACAACACTTGATTTCCTTTCTACAGTGCTTGTCTATATTAAGAAAATGACAAATAAGACAATCAATACTCTTTCTTTGGGCAAAAATGTCTATTAATCATAAGATTATTTTATGTTCCGCTCAATTCCCTACATTTGGGAATTGTCAATATCTATCTCCAAAATGTCTTGTATATTTGTTTAATTTTTTTCCATATTCAACTTTGCTGCCTTGGTTTCACCTTTGTAATCACTTGCCTGAAAAGTCTCAACAGTTTCCTAAGTGGCTTCCCAGTATCTGGTCTCAAATAACTTCCACTTCTTACCATTGCCCTATATTAATCTTCGTTTGGGAGCTCTGATATAGCAGAGCTTATTTTCAGACAACTCTAGGGATTTAAGACTTTTTACATTGAATCTACCACAATATAACATCACAGGTATCTGTGTGGCGATACCCACAAAATAAAGAAGGCCATAAAAAGAATACAAAACATCAGAGGAGATTACTTGAAGTTTCTGTTACTTGAAATTACTCAGAAAAGTTCATGGAAATCTATGTTTTACATTCAGGAATTCCCTGAATGACATTTTCAGCTTAGTTATTTATATATCTGTAAGCAATCATAAATTTACTCTGGTTACTGCATCAACTTAGGTACAATTTCTTTTCATCCTTTGGAACTTTTCAAATTGTATTCATATACCAACAATACCTCAAATGCTACTTCCTACCCCAACTCAAATCTAACTCTTATGTTTCCATGCTCTAACACTTAGCGTATGCTTCTTCAGTAACCCTCACAGTATGGTCTACGGTTTACATGTCAGTCTCTCCTGCAAGATTAGAAATTCCTTGTAGGTAAGATCCAGGCCTCATTCACTTCTCCGTTTCCTCCACAGAATGTAATAGAACAGATTTCACATTGAAGGCATTCAATAAATATTTGCTGAATGAAATAAGAAAAGGAAATAGCTCCAAATTAGATAAGCCCTGGAAAACCTGTGTGGTGGTTCAGGTTGCTTTATATTTTGTGCACCTTTTGCTGCTACAGTTGCACTGAGTTGCCTTTACTTGCATTTGGATGATAAAGATATATTTGCATGATATCAAATCACACCAACAGTTGGTAGATACTGCCATTGTGACTGAGCACTCAGAGAAGTCTCAAGAACTCCTGTGTATTAGCAGAGAAAATCTGTGTTAGGCTTGACTTTTGCTGATGCTCCTCTTCCCTTCTCTGCATCCAGGTTCCTGCACTGAGTTACAGACCAATGAGGCCCTGGTGATTAGTCACTGAATCTTCAGACTCTTTCAGTTGAGTTTACCAAAAAATGCACATAAAAATTTGTGCATTCTTCTTAAACTACACACATTCTGTTTCTCAACTTGCTACACACACTTTCACAGTTGCATTTTCCCAGGGGGAATGGAAAGGGAGAACAGAGCATTGTTTTTATTTAGTACTCAGAAATGGGGAAACAAAGTGATAACATGGACAGCTATTCAAACAAGTGACACAAAAGCAGCTCTCTAATATTAAATGTCACTCATTACCTGGAAAGAAGGGTGAATAATAGCCCAATTACACAGGTTGTTGTAGGATTAACTAAAATGTTAAAGAGTTATGTAATTATGGCAATATAACAACTCCAAAAAAATAACATGCAAATTCTATTATAATTTACTTCATTCACAGCAATAAGAAATTTTGGTTAAATTGGTTTAATTAGTCAAGGGTCTTCTAGCAATGTCTCCCTTCTCTGAGCAAGACAGCACTTCCATTTTTTAAAATTTATAACTTTAATGGATATTTCAGGAAACTGAGGTCCTGAGTTAGTCAAAAGGGTTTTTTCCCTCTTATTCCCCATTAAATGAAGTATCTGAACTATTCAGTTATTACCAACACTGCTCTTGTGCTCCATCTGAAAATAGATTTTTTTCAATTGTCTGCACTGTCTAGTGTACTTGTGACTAGAATTGTCATGTCACTGGCAATGGGCAGAATGAAAAAGGATTCTTAAGGCTGAGTCTCTGTGGGCATCCTTGAAACACCTGGGACTCGCATGAAGGTATGTTTGGCTCTTTTTATTGCAGAAAGTGTGGGGTCCTGGTAACATTCAGCCTCAGCTCTCTTCCTGCATATGGGACACAAATGGTCAAATGTTTCCTTAGACTTTTATGAAAACATAAAAGAAAACAACCAAGAATTACTTCAAATCAAAGAGCAAAGAGGGCTTAAGTAAGAATTGTGTATATTACGTGTTCTCTGCAGTTATTGTAGAATATATCATGTTATTTGGAAGGATCTTGGTATAACTTCCTTGAGGAGAAAAAAACAAAACAAAAAACCTGCTGTAGCACAGTCTTAAATCCCACTTGACAAGAGACAGACAGTTTCTTGGTAATGTTAAGGGAATTTCAGTTGTGGGGAGAGATTTGCAAATGGTCCCCAAAACATTTCTTTAGTAACTATATAATATTCATTTTAAAGAGTGTGTTCCTTAAGATATTGACCAAAATTATCACAAACATAATTCAGATTACCAAGGTTTTATTTTAAAATTGTATATTGAAAAAATGTAAAGCCTCTATTGCCTATTTTAATGTACTCATAATTAAAGCATTTCTCTTGGTGGAAATCTAATACTTTATTTGGTAGCTAAAAATTGCTGCATGCCTACCACTGTTCTAGACAGTGAGGACACATCCACAAAAGAGAAAAATAAAGGATCTCTCCTCATAGAGCTTACATGATACTTAAGGGAGACACAGAAAAATGAACAAATAAACCAAGAGTATATTTTCAAAAGTGGTAAGTTCTATGACAAAATAAAATGAAGTGGTGTCATGGTACATGAAGGGGCTGATAATTCAGACTGGGTCTTCATAGAGACCTTGTCAAAAGATGTGACAGGGGACCTGAGGAGGAGCCACCCATGAGAGGGTCAGAGAGGTTAGAAACAGTGAAGGCTCTAAAGCAGAAATATATTGTCTGTTCAAGAGAATGAACTTATGCCACAACAATCAATGAGAACAAGAGGTACTCCTTCTTTTAGGAATGTTAATTCAAGGACTTATGCATCTGGTAGTTGAAAATAGCTCTTAACTCTAGGAAAGTCAAGGCCTTATACCAGTTTTGGCATGTTTAACGTTCAAAGAAGGTAGCTTCTTACTCTTGCATGAAAAAACTCCGGTGGCCCTGACTAATGTGGCTCAGTTAGTTGTGTTGTCCTGCAAAGCTAAGGGTTGCCATTTGATCCTCAGTCAAGGTACATGCCTGGGTTCAGTCCCCAGCCAGGACAGTTCCCCAAATGTGTCTGTGTGCACACACACAGGTTTTTAGTTATGAGTTTTTTAGTTCTTAAAATCTTACTCTTCAATTTCCACTGAGATAGTTTGGCTTCTTTTCAGTGATTAGTTGCAAAGTTCATTATGCCTGGAAAAAACAAAACACATAAATCTATAAACTTGGGTTACGGACTTTCAGGAATCTATGAGTCACCACCACCATCTCTGATGACTTCAAAGAACAAGGTCTTTCTAGGCTTCCTGTGTCTGAGGTGTAAATAAAGCCCGAGCGTGTAAATGTCCCAGTAGTTATGAAGTCCTTTCTTATACCAGTTAGTGAGATTTGTTAATGTGTATTTTAAAGCTTTCTAAAATTAGGGATTTTTTATATTAAGTATTCTAATTGGAAAGATTAACTTTTAAGCTATTTTATCATAATGAAAAGTTGACTCAGTTTTACCCAATGACAAATGGTTTCATAAACACTTAAGCATATCTTTGTACATCTATCCAGAAATATTTGCACAATTTGCACATTTTAAGAAAGACAAATTTACTTCAGAATAGAATTTATAGGCAATATAGTTCTCTACCAAAGTGGATGACTTATCAAATTCATTCTGAATTGATGAAATGAATTAATATAGACAGTACATTTTTGACCCCATTTCTAGAAATGTAGTGATAAAATGAAGGCCTCACATGGTTACAAACCATGTCCTTTATAAATTCATTTTAGAGTGTCTCAGGAGGAAAAAAAACTCACTGAAAACCTAGAAAAGGATATTATAATTTTTAATCTCCACTGTATTCCTATTGTCAACTAAGAGTAGTGAATAAAGCTTTTTTAAAGTATTTATTTATTTATTTTCCATTTTAAAACTTCCTATATACTTTTATTTTAATTTTTAAAAATAAATGTACTGGGTGTAACATTTGTTAATAATGTGTAAATTTCTGGTGTAGAACTTTATGATACAACATCTTGCTACTCCACTGTTTAAAAGTTTTTTAAGCCACCACAGTTTTAAAAATTTTGAAATGTCAAGTCAACTTGTAGAGAAATGTTTCTTGTAATTCCCTCATGACTCACCTGGGGTCAATGTGATATTCTCATTGATTATTTTAATGATAAAAATGCCATTTAGAATAAATTTTAAATGAGCATCTTTAGATAATTCTAAGTACATTGCAGTAAAAAAATAGGGATTTCATTTGAAAATATAAAAAAGTTCACCCTGACTGCCCTGGCTCAGAGGATTAGGCATTGTCCCAAATATCAAAAGTTTGTAGATTAGAGTCCCAGGCAAGGCACATGCCAGCTGGGGCCTGGGAGAGGCAACCAACTGATCAACGTTTCTCTCACACATTGATATTTCTCTCACCTTCTTTCTCCCTCCCTTCCCTTCTCTCTAAAAGTAATAAAAAAATTTTAAAAGACAATATTAAAAAAATTCATTAGAACTCAAATTTTTCATCTTCTTGATATTAGTTTGAGCCTAAAAAATTATCTAAAGGCCAAAATAATGGGTGACTAGGAATATAGTAACTTTTTGAAACCTCCCAAAAAATTTATTATAAAAATGATTTTAGTGAAAACTATATAGAATATTGGAAAATATTAATAAAGCCATGGCATGTAAGATTTTTATATGCATCCTTCAGGAAAAATATAAAAATAATTTAAACAGAAATTTCTTCTCAAATTTAAATATTCTGTAAAGCAAAAAATACCAACATTTTTTCTAATTTTAGTCTTTTTCTTTTTTCCTTCCTTTACTTTTCATTTTCTCACTTTCTTCTTTTCTCCTTTTCTTTCTTATACAGCATATAGAAACCTTCATAGAAGTAATTATTTAGATAGTTTTTATTGTCTTTTATTATCAATTTTTTTACTGAAGCCAGCTTGATTTAATGAGCCCCAACATCAGTATAAAACCCTCACAAGTCTTCCTCCTTTTGGACTTTCTTTACATTAACCCCAGGATGCTCGCATGAAAAGTGCACACCAATGGCAGCACTCTCCTTTAAACCTCTTAAGGCTCCCTTTAAACTACAGCATCAAAGCCAGCCAGGACCTTCAGTAAGGTACACAGGCCTTCCCTAACCCAACCCTTACTAATGCTCCAGCCTCATCTCTAGACTCCCCTCATCCTCAGTTACACTTGAGTTACCCAACTGCTTAACATTCTCTTCATAGCCCATGCTATTTCACGCATCTTTGATTTCACTCATGTTGTTTCCTCTGCTTAGGACATCCTTACCCGCTTTTCCTCACCTGTATAACTTTAATTGAAGCGTTAAAATTCAGGGTATGTGTCATCTCCTCCTGAATCTTTCTCTAATCCCCCAAGTGAAATGAAGTACTCTTTCTATATACTTTCACTACATCCTATCACCATCTGCCAGAGCACTTGCCACATTATATTGAAATAATCTATTAATATGTTTGTCTCTCCACCTAGAGTGTAGGTTTCATGGTTTCTATTATCTTTTCCTCTAGATTCTTAGATGATAATCAACTTAGAAAAGTTTCCCAATATTATAAGTTATTTTTACTGGCAGAGCTCTAAAGTGTGAAGTGGTTATAGCTATCAGCTATCTTAGCCTTATGCCATTAAGAATATGATTGCTAAATTTCCTTATTCTGAGTCTATACAAGCTAAAAATACTTTTAACTATTGTATGGTTTCCATGACAAAGACAGGATTCCTTTACATTTTTCAGTCCTGTTTGCAGGTAGGGTGATAAAATGTGTTTGGTTTGGGCCAAATGATTAGGGGTACAGTTGACATGTGTAGCTTTTGGGCAAAGGTAGTTAAGAGCCAGTATACTTTTTCTAGTTCACATTTCTGCTACCATGACAACTTAGGAGACTGTATAATAACTTACCCCCAAATTAAAAAAAATCTTAAAACAACAAACATATTATCTCATAGCTTCTAAAGGGTTAGGAATCAGGAAGAAATTCAGCTAGACTGTTCTGCCTGTTATTAAGTTTCAGTTCAGGGTGCTGTTGCAGGCATCTCAAGAATCAACCTGACTGGAAGATTTGCTTTCACATTCATACATGTGGTTGTCAGAAGGCTATATTTCCTCTATGGCTGTTGGATGGGTTTTTCAATGTCTTACTATATGCATTGCTAACAATGAAACATCTTACTTTCTTCAAAACAAGAAATCCAAGAGCAAGAGAAAGAGTGGGGACTCAAAGCAGAAGCTGTAACCTTTTATAATGTAATCTTGAAAGTGACAGACTACCCCCTGTGCTGTACGTTTTTGGTCATGGCCCAATCCTGGCACAGTCTGACAAGGGGACTACACATGGGCATGAAGACCTGGAGGTGAGGCCATCCTGGAGGCTGGTCACCACAGAGGCCACATGTTAAGGTGGTGCACAAAACATGGAGGACACCTGGACAATGAGTTAGTGGGTAAAACAGACTCCACAACCCACTTTAGCTATTACATAAGCAAGAAATAAACTTTTGTGACACGAAGCCAGTGAGAATTCAGGGTTTATTTGCTAGTATGGCATAGTCTAGCTATTCAGACCAATAAAGCTCTCATAAAGCAATGCCTACAGAAAGAGGCTGTGATGATTGAAAGGACTTTGAGCATTCTAGAGCTCGTGAGAGTAACTTCCTATTTTAAATTAAAACATTAGAACTCTTATTTTCTTTTTTTGCCAGGTTTGTGAGTTTGGTTAGTATACATTTGAACACATACTGTTAAAAAAACCAGATATCAAAGACTTCGCAGCTGAAGGCCAGACAGGCATAGTTAGCATCACTATCCTGGCCTCTTATATATAGGAAACTAACAAACTCCTCCCAGGCTGACACACGACTCTTTCATATTTGTATCTACTCAAACTTTTTTAAGGTGATTCAAGTACTTGAATTATTTCTTCACTAATTAAGACCTACCTGTTAATATTGTTGTGAAGAATAAATTAGACAATATATGTAACAATATCTTCTGAAGAGTGAAATGCCATGTAAATATTGAATATTGTTCATTCGTATTTGATATTAAAAGCAGGTTACTGGAAATGACTCAATGTTAACAATCCCAAAATATTTTTAAAGAATAAAGTGCATATTTATTCTGAAGTTTGTTTTTTTGTTTGTGAGAAAACATAACCTATTTTAAATATACATATAAAATACATTTACTTTGTTAAGAGATCATCTCTCTTTCAAAACAAAGGTGAAATGAACAAATTCAGTCCCACAAACCGTCTATTAAAATACTGGTCATATACGTTGTACATTTCATCTAGTAGCATCTCAAAGTGGTCTATTGTCAGTGTCTAAAGGTAACACCCTTATGCTCTAGTAATGTATTGTGCGATATAAAGATGGACCTATTCAGTCAAATCAAAAGAAACTTATCATTTTTACAAAGTTAACATTAATTATGTCACAGGAAGGAAAAAATAAAATGCATGTATAGGATTGAAAACTTGAAAAGATAGAAAGCAGGCTGACCTGTCAGGGGATTTGGGTGCAGGTGTGGAGGGATTGAGCAACAAAGAAAAGAAAGAAAAAACTCATGGACACAGATGACAGTGTGGTGACTGCAGGTGGAGGGGGATGGTGGGAAGTGGAGGAAAGTGTGGGGGGCGTATATGGTGTTGAACAGACACTAGACTTGGGGTAGCTTTGGGGCAGTAAGTAAACATGCATACAGTATACGCACGATGTGTTGTAGAATTGTGCACCAAAAACCTGTATGATTTTTGTTAACCAGTGTCACCCTAAAAATTCAACTAAAAATAAATTAATTAATTAAGTAATTTTAAAAAAAGGGAAAAAAGATCTTTAGATCATGTGAGATAGTGAGTGTTACACCCTCAGTGTTAAATCATGGCTAAACATAGCACCTTCAATGACAACGTAATCCTTGGCCAGAATTATCTAACATGTATCCAGTGACTCACCCCTTGACCAGGCAAAAGCATTTTTGGCAGCACCTACTTTACCTTGAAATTTTCTCTTTTGAGGTAACACGAGCCTGACCTTGATCAGTTTATCAGATGAGCTCACAGCTATAGTCTGTCAGAGAAAAGGTGTGGCAACATGCCAGAACAACTCTGTAAATTGTCTAGAGGGCACACCTAAGTATCATTTCCACTTTCTGTTTGTCTGTGTTTCTCAATCAGAATCAGAAGCAAAAGAGAGAGACAGGATAAAGTAATGGAACACAAAAGGGCCATGGAACCCGATAATTTGTATTTGAAACCTAGTGCTGCTACTTGCTGTATGACTAAACTTTGGAATCAGTTAAAATAGCTCTTTGGATTTTAGTTTTCTTGTTTGTAAAACAAAGCTATTAATTTCCTCCTTAAAAGCTTGTTATAAAGCATCAATGAAATAGTTACATTTATTGTGCAGCCTGGCACATGGTACTCAATAAATATTCTTCGCTTTCCTTTGCAGTGAGGGAAGGAACTCGAGATGAATATCCTCCACTTCACCCACCACATGACATTGACTGACCCCTACCAGTGAGCCATTAATTAATGAAGCCAACATCACTCCTGGTGGGGAATATGTCAGAATGCTGCAAGAAGACAGATGGAAAGAT
Source organism: Phyllostomus discolor (assembly GCF_004126475.2). Lineage (NCBI taxonomy): Eukaryota > Metazoa > Chordata > Mammalia > Chiroptera > Phyllostomidae > Phyllostomus > Phyllostomus discolor. Next base: position 126,274,666 of record NC_040906.2, on the reverse strand, counting down.
CGTCTTTCACTAGTGAAATAACACCAGTGATGGATACTCCTGAAATGGTAGGAGCTGAGTGAGAATTCAGAGACTTTGGAATGCTAATATAGCTGCAGTACCTGAGGATTTGCAAATATATTCTAAACTCTTCAATGATTAAAATATATATATCTATAAAATACATGTGTATGCCCTAATAAAATTAAAAACCTGGAGTACTACATTTGTGTTTGAATGTCAGATTTGGCCTCTTTTGGAAATTGGTATTATTTATATTATCACACTTTACTCATGTTTTTTCAAATATAGAAAGAGTCCCTTACATTCAAATGATCAGTAGCACATGTTATCTAATTAGTGTCTGTTCATGATAATTGTTGCTATTGTATTTAAGACAGACATTTAAAAAATTATCACTGAGCTTTTGTGCAACTCGAAAGCACAATTTATTTTACCCAGTAAAACTAAGTGGTTGTGATTTTACTAAAAATGTGGAGGCATCACTTTAATTCTTATTCAACTAAGCATGTTTTGCACTCTGTAACTAAAAACACACATTTAAAGTTTATTGAGTATATTTATATTACCTTTTACAGTCACTATTCTTGACTTCTACAGAGTCCTGGAAGACATGAGTAATATATTATCTTTATTCTCTTTCTGCTTCCTGCATAGGAAAGGGTTTGCACATACTGACAGATCTGAACTGGGGATTAGGAGAGCCATCAAAGAAGTGTTTCTTAGACTGAGGAGTAGTGAGAACCTGTAACTGCCACTTCCAAAATCAGGGCATAAGATTAGCTCTATAAGAAGGAATCCTATTACAGACATTCTTCCTATCCCATCCACTGAACTTAGGTTAACTGTTATTGGGTAAATCCTTAACAGGCAGTGTGCTTTAACTGAGCTAAGCCAACATATTATTGCCAGTGTGCATTTGTGTGTATGTGGGTGCTGCTTAAAACATTAACACTGGTAGACCAACCCACCAACAATGCAAATCTCTGTGTATGGGATGCAGTGCAGGCACACTGAAACTGTGTGTGTGCCAGAGGAAAAAATTATCATGATAGGAATGACTTTCACAGAGAGGTGGGAAAGCAATGTTAAGTAGTCAGTACAAAGGCACGAAGCACCTGTTAGAGCTGGTGTGACAAAAGAGAGTAACATGTGCCAACTTGATTTTAGTTAGCAAAATACTCAATTGAGAAAAGGCAAGATCAATTTTACTATCTTTTAGTAAAGCATTCAATTCAGAAAAAGGCTAGAGCAGAGGCCATAAAGAGCTACAGAACCACAGACATAGAGACAGAAAGTGGCTGATATTCAACAGTTAGAATGAAGTCACACAAAACAGCATTTAGTGTTTACTATGAGTTGAGAAAACATATACAATATACACACATGTTTAGTATGTCCACATGTATACATACCTACATATACATACACACACATACACATATATATTCCTTTCTATATATCTACATACTAGATATCTATATATTATAGCCTCATCAGATTTCTATAAGGCAGATATTATCAGCCTTAATTTTAAGTCGGAAAGAACAGATTTGGAGAGGTTAGTAACTTGTTAATGGTCACACAAGAAGCAAAAAGCATAGGTGAACTCATGTCATTTGTTGAATATTCTCATTTTTCATAATGAAACAACAACAGGAGAAATAAAAGCATTCCAGGTAAAAATGAAGATATCTTTAAATGCAGAAGTAAAAAAGGCAGAGAATTGCTCACTTCCTCCAAAGTTTAATGTTTGAACTGACTAGAACTTATCTCTCCATCCAGTTTCAACTCAAAAGAATAGCAAACAGGAAATTAAATATTTTCCTTTGAGTGTCCCCAAGAGCTTTGTCCCCCAAAACACATTAATTTTAAAAACATAATATTGCTCAAAGCATACTGGTTAAATAATTGAATGCAGCCACTTGGATTTAGTACAAGATGTACTTGGGGATAGGTTTTGCAGGGCATAATTTTAAAGATATGGGAAAAGTACTGTTTCCAAAAAGAACCCTGCCCCACCTTGTCTTCTAGGACTTAAATTCTGTAATTACACATACATGTACTTTTTATTAGAATGCAACACTAGTGAAATTCTGTGTAGCAGAGTATTTGCCTTATTTTTAATGACTTTTGTCACTTTTTTTTTCAGGAAACTGCTCTCTATCTCTGGAAAAAAGCACCTGATAGTGGAGAGGGCATATAATGAAAGAGAGGAACTGTTGAGTAAAGAAAATAACGTGGGAATGATCAAGACTTTGTCATCCTGTTATATGACTTCACAAAAGGACAGTGGGGGGCATGCCTTCTAACCAGTGTGTTACATTTGTAAATTCAGTAAGATTGAGATTTTCCAAGTATTCAGTTACATGCAAGTGCAAACAGTGAATGGACCCAAAGGGTCAGAGATTACATAAGCTACCTACACTGTGGTATTTCACCTTCAAACCTAATGTTGCCTTTTTATCTTACAAAATAAGGTGACATCCTATTACTCTCTGCATAGAATTACATATGCCAGAGGGAGGAAAAATCAATTCTCAATGTAATCCATTTTGCAAATCTGACAGTGACATCAAATAGCAGGAAGCTGTCTGTGAGTAATGATACTGCTCATTTGTTTAAATGTCAAACTTAACTTCATCAACTCTCAGGGAATATGTCAGCAAAGAATAGGTTTCAGTTCAGCCAGAGACAATCTCAGTGTCATTCAATGCTGAGGAAAATAGCTGTCAGCATCTTGAGAGCAGAGTGCTTTGAGTAAATATTTCTTTTTAAGCTGAATGCAATTGGCTATTTCAGCACTTGGCACTATGGACAGTGCTCTCTTCCTTTACCTAATGAAACAAGTCCTCTTACTGTAGAGGTGTTTCCTTCTTGAGATTAAAGCATTCCCCAGGCTAGTAAGCCAACCCCCCTAAACTACTCAATTAGGATATAATAGGCCTCACAGGTCTGTGCAAAGCTGTAATGAAATAACAGCAAAGTGGAGCAACTTTTATCACAGAAATTAAGCCTGAAATAAAATCAGAGAAGGGAAACCGTTATGATTTGTAGCTATTCCTGCAAGACATGTCAAAAGTTTGCTGCACTGCAATAACAATTCTCTATGACCAGGTCTTTGTTGTAGAGAATGACAGAGCCATTAACCTCTTGTGGTAATTTATTAGCAGTGAACATAGGTACAGAAGAGAACAGGAAGTGTGTTTCATAGGCTTGCAGACAATCAGGAGTCAGGAATTTATTCCTTATATAGTTTCAGCTATAGAGTGGAATATCAATGAAGAATTCTGGATCTGAGGTCAGATGAAATGGAACCGAATCTGAATCATGTTCCTTAATAAGTCCTTTCACTTCTCTAAGCCTTGCTTCTTCTTCTGTCAAATGTGGGTTAGTTTGAGGCTTAAGTGAGAGAGTGTATATGAAGGGGTCTGTCATGCATTAGGTACTCAACAGATATTCAATTTGGAATATTCACTTATCATTAAGTGTTGGCATAATGCAGGGAAATGTTGCTGTACTAGTGGCCATGTCTTAAAAGTTGTAACACTAAGGATGACAAGAAGAAAACAAGAAAGGTATTATATTAATATATGTATCCTTATAACAAAGGGCCCTAACCATGTATATTTTCACCTTTCTCCATCTTATTTACATCCCCCAAAGATTCCCTTATGTGTATCTTTAAAAATCCAACAAAAAATAGTCCAAAATAATGCAGGATGAACAAAACTAAAGTTCTCAGAGGAGTCTTATTTTTCTTATCACATACTATTCTACCAACTTTCCCAGAACACCTGCCCATCAACATACTACCTACCACTCCACTTGTTGAATGAGTGAGAGGCTTTCAGTGCCTCCTGACCAGACTGACATACTTGGGGAGAGAAGGTAAAAATGAGGTGAGTGATGAAAGCCTGATAAATTCCTTATTATCCTCCACTGCAGCTACAAATTCTCTGCTTTGGGCTTCAAAGCCTCTCAGCCTCTCACTTTACTCCTCTTCTTCCATTTTTATAATTGAAAATCAAAAGCATCTTCTCCTAGTCCGTCCACCCTTTACAGTTCCATTTCCTCCTGTTATTTTCAACAGAGATTCCCTCCACACTGCCCTCCGCATAGGAAACGCCTCCTACTCTTCATTCATCCAGGTACGTGGCTCCTTCCACTCACAATTCATGCTAAGTCCTCCTGTCCCTTGCAAAGCTGCTTTTTAAGTGGATTCCCCAGCTGTCCTAATAAACTCAACCACCTCAGCCACCATATCACCGTTGCACCTACTCCCCAAACCTCAGAAATTGTGCAGAGGTGGGGAGAGGGGAGGTTTACATTCAAACCTAGACAGAGACAAATAGAGAGAGCCTAGCATTAAGCTTGGTCTCATCTTTGGAGAAAAAAAAAATCAGTTACAAATATTCCCCAAGCGTGGCAACAAACGTCCGGGGCAGTAGTGGGGGGGGGGGGGGGTTGGGCCGTGTTGGTCGAGTGAATGAATAAATGAATGATGAATGAATAGGTGAATGATTGTCATCTTTTTGGCACTTTTCTCAGAGGCCCCTCCTTGCTTGAGCCCAGCACGGTTCCTGTGTAAATCAGCTACAGTGCATGAATGAACCCTCTGCTTTTCCTCCGTCTCTACACCCTACCCTTTTATTACCACCTCTGGACAGAGCCTAAACCTCCGCGCCGAAGGGCACTCTACTTCGTCTGCAAATCCTTTGTGACTTCAAAAGCCGAAGCAAGATTGCTCCTTAGAGGCACAGCTTTGCTTTCTGCCAGCTTTACTTCTCCCCAGACCCCCAAACACACAGCCACGTTACACAAAAGGATGACTAATTTCCCCATACTCAAAATCCACCTGGAGATCCCCGTCGCTGCCACTCTGCTGGCACTTGTAACCCAGGTGGTCGCCTAAGAAACGCCGTTCCCCGCTTCTCCCTGCAGAAAAAAGGAATCACCATTCCAGGGCTTGGTCCTGGTTCCTAAAAACCAAAAAACTTTTTTTTTTTTAGTAGAAAACCCCACCCCGAGAACAGCGACCTCTTTGTTTGCGTCTGAGCGCGAGGGAGGGGTCTCCGAGCCTTTGCAGCCTGGGGCGAAGAGGACGTGATAGCCCTCTGGAGGGCTTCTCCAGACTACACTCACCCAGGACGTTCCCAATGAGAGCCACCACGAACACGATGATGTACCCAGCGATCAGGACCCACTCATAATCTTTCGGGTGTAGGTAGTCCTTCCACAGGTACTGCAGGAATTCCTCGTCTTCATCGTACTCGGTGGGGTTCAAAGAGGGCTCTTGAGTTTCATTCAGCTCCGAAGCAGATGACAAGTTGCAACAAGGAGGTGAGTCCTCCAAATCTGTGCCGGACATCACGGGCTAGAGTCCAGTCGGCTCAGTGCTGCAAGCTGCTCTTCCCTTTCCCCATGAGCACTGGTGAGTCGCGGTGGGAAAGGCTGCGAGGAGAGGCGAGAAGGGGCTCCAGAGCAGAAAATGACGTGAAAAGTTATCGAGCCAATGCCTCCGGAGTCCTACGCTGGGCAACTTCTGCGGCGCATTCGCTGTCTTTGCAAACGATTTTGCACCCTGGGACTCGGAGGCTGCAGCAATGACACCGAGAGGAGGAGACGCTACCTCAGTCTGTGCTCAAGCTCAATTACTCCTCATTCCAACACTGAGTCTGCAGCCCACAGCCTCCTCCCGTGCTGACGGAGAGCTGAAGTGGGAGAAAAAAAAAGTAATGAAAATTATTTTAACCTGTTTCTCTGTGGGTTCGCTCTCCCTCGTTTCTACTTTTTTCTTCTCCACTTCTCACGTGCAGTTTGTATAAACCATACATACTGTAGGTCTGTGGACATAGCGCGCATGTCAATACATGATTAACACAGGGTTTATTGATGCATTTGTCTCCTTCATGTAAATATAAAGGTAATGGGGAGGAACCACTGTGTTCCTCCATCAGGACTATGCAGAAGTAATTTCAGAGAAGTATTTTAACATTTGTGTTTGGCTTTGCCAATTTAGCAGTTGCTGAATCTTTAAGGCATCTCTTCCTCTCTCCATCCTCTGAGCTGGGGAATAAGACCCTATATAAGATATATTTAGTTGGAATTTGTATTTACAACAGCATGTCATATGAAATACAGCAGCGAACCTTTAAAGGACACTAAGGGTCATAAGTGTGCTCCTAGTTAATGTTGTCAAGCAGAGGAGACATACCCAACAGCCTGAAACAGATTCTCTGCAGGATGGAGTGAAATAAGCAGAAGTGCTCCTTCTCTGGTGAATACCACACCCCACTGGTCTTTCTCCTCATTGACTCATTACTGATATCACCTGTCATTCTCTCATTAATTTATTTGGTCTCTAAGTCTTTTGGGATTTGTCTGGGTTTTGCTCAGGATCCTTTCATTCTCAATGAGTCTGTTTGGAATATTGCATTTGGACTGGGAAGGACCTTGAAATCATAGGCTAACTTTTAGCTAAAGATTAGAAGCCTCCTGATAACATTGCTGATGTGTCCCTACCTAATTTGGATGCCACCACCATAATTTATTATCTTCACCCTTATAGGACTGCTGTAAAGTTTAGAAAACTGGTCCTTACATTGAAACAAGCTCTAAAACCAACATTTGTTTTGGTTTTTTTTTTTTTCGTTTTTGCCTTTAATCCCCAATTCCTAGATTGCACCTTGGTGCTACATGGAATAAATCCTCCACAAGACAATTCTTCACGTATTCAAAATAAGCACCACAGTTCCCTCCCCTTTCCATACTCCTTGCATTCACTTTTTCTCCAATTATTTCCACTGTTTTTTTTAAATGTCACTATCTCTACAACCTATATTTGCTTGATCTTCCTTAGACAATTGTCAATACCTTGCATAACATGCAACTAAGAGGAAATTCGAGAACATGGTGTGGGTCTTGCCATTACAAAATGACTATTTAGATGCAAACAATGTTTGTACCTAATTATTTTTTCAAAAGTCACAACACATTGAGGATTCATACTGAGCATTTAGTCACTTTCTACCCCAACCCTCAGTCATAATTCTTCACATTTGTTTTGTACATTATAGTTTACAAAATTATTTTGTGCACTTTACTTTAAAATCTCCGGGGGGGGGGGGGGGCTGTTATTAGGCCTGTTCACAGATGAGAAAACTGTTCCTGAAGAAATTATATGATTTATCAAAGGTCAAGTGACTAGTCACAAAGCCATCCAGTTCTGATCCCAGCTTGGTGCATCTATTATTCTACAGATGTCATCTTTCATAACAAATACTATTATATGTACCCATTTTTCCTAGTCAAGTTTGTTTTTTTAAATATACTTTATTGATTATGCTATTACAGTTGTCTCAATTTCCCCCTTTTGCACCCTTTCCACACAGTACATCCTGTTCCTTCTGGCACTTTCCCCCCACCTTAGTTCATGACCATGGTTTGTGCATATATGTTCTTTGGCTACTCTGTTTTCTATACCGTTCTTAACACCCCCTGTCTATTTTGTACCTACCAATTTGTACTTATTAATCCTTATACCTTTCCCACCTTTTATCCCCTTCCTCCTCCCAACTGATAACTGTCTAAATATCCCCATATGTATGATTCTGTTTCTGTTCTGTTCATTTGCTTGGTTTGTTTTTTTAGATTCAATTGTTGATAGCTGTGAATTTATTGCCATTTTAACATTCATACTTTTGATCTTTTTCTTAAATCAGTCCCTCTAACATTTCATATAATAATGGCTTGATGAAGATGAACTCCTTTAGCTTTACCTTGTCTGGGAAGCACTTTTTCTGCCCTTCCATTCGAAATGATAGCTTTGCTGGATAGAGTAATCTTGGTTGTAAGTTCTTGCTTTTCATCACTTTGAATAATTCTTGCCAGACCCTTCTAGCCAGCAAACTTTCTTTTGATCAGCTACCAGTCTTATGAGAACTCCTTTGTAGGTAACTCTCTCCTTTTTTCTTGCTGCTTTTAAGATTTTCTCTTTTTCTTTAACTTTTGACATTTTAATTATGATGTGTCTTGGTGTGGTCCTCTTTGGGTTGAACTTGTTTGAGTCTCTCTGTGCTTCCTGGACTTGTATATCTGGTTTCTCTGCCAAATTAGAGAAGTTTTCTTTCATTATTTTTTCAAATAAGTATTCAATTTCTTGCTCTTCCTCTTCTCCTTCCAGTGCCCCTATTATTTGAATATTCATACATTTGAAGATGTCCCAGAGGCTCCTTTGTCTATTCTCAGTTTTTTTTTGGGGGGGGATTATTTTTTCTTCTTGCTCTTCTGATTGAATGTTTTTTTTTCTTCCTTATGTTCCAAATCATTGATTTGATTCTTGGCTTCATCCCCTGCACTGTTTGTTCCCTGTATGTTTTTCTTTATTTCACTAAGTGTAACTTTCATTTCTGCCTGGTCTTTGTTATGCTGTTATAGTATGCAGTGGGTTACTTGAGCATCCTGTTAATCAGTATTTTGAACTCTGCATCTGATAGATTGCATATCTTCATTTCATTTAGTTTTTCTTATGAATGGAGTTTTATTCTATTGTTTCATCTGTGCCATATTTCTTTGTCTCCTCATTTTTGGCAGCCTCCCTGTGTTTCTCTGTATTAGGTAGAGCTGCTGAGACTCCCTTAGTAGCATGGCCTATTGTAGAAAAGCACACCAGTAAATTATATGGGATGGAACCTTAGGTAATCTCCAGGGCAGAGCAACCTGTGTTGTCACTCTGTGGCTCTGTGTGGGGGAAGGCTAAGACAGGGGACAATGCCACTGCCTGACCTTTGGAGTTTTGTGTGGGAGGAAGCCCTTTCCCTGATGCCAGTCACTTCAATTTTTTCCCGTATACCATTGATACCCTTCCAGCTCTTGTCCTGGTACTGAATCCCAGAGAGAGTGAGTCTGCAAAAGCCCTAAGTCTGTTGTGAGCCCTTTAAGAGGATACTTCTGAAAATCCTGCAGTTTTGTCTGTGGCCCCACCCCTACTGGTTTTTACACCTAGATGTTATGGGGACTTATCTTTCTGGCACTGGAGACCTGGGCTGGTTGGTCTAGTGCTGGGCTGCGATCCCTCACTCCCAAGATATTCCCACTGATTTTTATCCACCACACATTGGTGTGGGACTGCCTGTTCCACATCTTCATGCCTCTCCATGCCTCTCCATACATCTCTGCATTTCTACCCCTCCTAGTTCTAGATGAATGTGGCTTCTTTAATTCCTTGGTGTTGGACTTCCATCTAGCTTGATTTCCTGATAATTCTGGGTGATATTTGATGGAGTCTAGTATAATTTTTGCTATAGTTATGCAAGGAGATGAGCCATGGTTACCTATGCCTCCATCTTGACCCCAAATTTGTTTTTAAGAGAAGGGAATAAATAAGTAGGCATTTATTTTTTTGATATATATTTATTTAGTGCTCCTGTTATACTCTCAATGATACTACAAGTTAATAAAGGTTACTACTTTCATGCATTTTCCTTTCCAATGAAGTTAGAAAGAAAACAAATCACCTAATAATTACATAACAAAAATATTAGAAAGGGGTAAGTGCTATGTTGAAAACCAAACAGGTGAAGTGATGGTGAGTGGAGAATCCCGAAGGCCATATTAGAAAAAGATGGTTAAAGAGGCCTTTGTGAAGAGGGGTATGTAAGTAGTATATCTAAATGATATATGCATATTATTAATTTAATCATATTAATTTGAGGTTTAACCAGATCTTCTTAAATGCTGACCCTATTACCCAAAGCATTAGTCATTTCTCCAGACCTCTTGTCATCAGTAAATTTGACAAGCAGGCCCTCTGTAGCTTTATTCATGTTCATTGATACAACTCTGCTAACTTTGTCTTGTGGTGTATGTGTTCCTATGATTTATAAACATCTATATTTTCCACCTCCATGTACTATTCCTTTCAAAACTGGAAAGGTTGTTGCAACTTCAGTGCCAATCTATATACATTAATGCCTGCAACTTCCTCACCGTTGACAGTCCGTAAGTCCAGACCCAGTGTGCCATTTACTAAGGACTCAGTGCCCTTAACTTTCATTTTGTGGCACTTCAATGTGTCTAGACTTTGGTCTGCTCTTTTTAAGTCTTCTATCTGCAATTAATCATCACTCTTTACTAAATGTGTTAAATAAGGAGAAGTAAGACTCTTTTCAAGATTCTGTTCTGTCACCTGCTTTATGTTGTGACAAGCTTGGATTTATCTTGATCCTGAAACTAATCCATTGCCTTCTGTCCATAATTTATCAAGTGATTTATTTTAAATATGTGGCACTCTCATGCCATCAAAAATCCTACTCAAAACTTCAAATTATTATTTATCTTTTGCTAGTACATTAGAGATGGTAACTATTGCAGCACTCATTCTTTCTGAGATCTTTTGATGTCATTTGGGACATTTGAAAAGAATTTTTAGTTGTGTAGATATTTATTCTCTTCAATTTAAAATCTTTCTGCTGGATGTAGGGGAAAGGAGTCAGCTTAATATCACCAGACAGTAAAGTTAAGTTCCAGATTGGTCTGATTATGACCTCTTAAGATTGTTATGGGAATTAAATGAACTGATACTTTTAGAACTATGTCTATTACATAGAAAATGATCTGAAAATGTTTGATGAATGAATGTAAAACTATATGCTCTCATGACATGAATATTATTTGCCATACATACCAATTATTCTAAGTGTTAAAATATTTTTAAATGTAGTTTACAATAGTCTGCATAATTCTGTATAATGACCCAACTTAAATGTTTATCTGTCACTTTTATTTTAGCTTTCCCACTAATCCAAATATATTAAAAATGACAAAGAAAAGAAAAATAAAACTCAACACTAATTGTGTTTTCCTTTCAGTGGTTGAAGTTAGGCTGCTCCGAGATCTCAAATTATATGGGCTGTCCCAGATTTTACATTCTTATCCCTGGTATGAGACCATATTTTCACAGTTCTATAATATGGATAACTTTATGGATGCACTTCAATAAATATTTTGGAGTATGTTCTATGTGTCCAGGAGTCTAGCTAAGTACTGGGGGGCATAAAGATCAATATGATGTAGTGCAACCTCAGTGATCTCACAGTCCCCTGGTGAACTGGGTGACAGAATAACTGTGAACTTGTAGTGTAGAAGGATGCACAGTGTCATGAGAAAATTAAAAAAAAATAAAAAAAACACCAACCCAGCCTGGAGAAAACCAGAATCAATGGCTCTCCTTCAGAGACAGTCACTCTTGAGCTGACCCTCTTGAAGCAAAGGAGATCACTAGCTGGTTAAGGGTGGGAGGCGGCAGAGGGAGCAGAATTTTGTGGAGATGTGGAAACGGGAGAAAACCTGAAGTGTATGGAGAAAGCACAGCGAAGTGAGCAAGGCCAGGCTTTTACAACAACCTGGGGCAGTAATGTGGAGAATAATTAAAGAAGGGTGAGGCAAGAGATAAGGGTTCAAAGTAGTATGCTAATATGTTGATTCTGCTGCCAGAAGGAAGGTAGTGGCTGTGGGAATTGAGGGAAGGTGGATATTATTCAAATACTTTTAATAGGCATCATTTAGAATGCAGACATCTTTTTTTATTACTTCCATGAGGAAGGCTGACTACATGGAAATGGTGTGCGGAGGTTTAGTTTTCTTTCTCTGTCTATTTTGAAGGATACATTCAATAAAGAAAGAGAGAGGTGTCCCACTGTTGACTTTCTGTTATTTGAAAATAAGTTGTTTTCCTTTCTTCTTATCTGTCAGAATGAAACTCAAATCAAGCCTGAACTCTCTCAGTAATGACTGAGCTTATTTATTTCCTGAATAAACGCATTAGTTTTCATGGAAATTATCTGACATGTCTAGGCATCAAATACCACATTTTCTTACAATATAGCATTGAGATAAATTTTTCTGGAAAAGTCCCTGAATCATGGGAAGTCTAGAAATCTTGTTTTCAGATAAAAGGAGAGAAAGTGATTCTGATAACTTGTTACTATCAGGAATGATTCTTGAATGGGTTACTGAGAATGAATAACCTCCTGCCCTAAAAATCTCAGAAATTAACAAACTAATTTGTTGCAAGTTATTACAGAACATTTCTTTGTGCTTCTTATTCTTTCTATTCCTCTTTTACCCCCTCCCTCTTTTAATCATATCTTATTTCAGATAAGGTTCTCTCTGTTCCTTCTTGTCTTCTATCCTGTATTATAAGGTCTGACATTTCCCTCTCATGGTGCTTCTGTTTGACAATATGAAAAACTCCTGCTCTAATTCTATCTCAAGGTGAGCACAGACAGACAGTGTTCCTCTCTTACTCAGTTTTTTGTCTCATGAAGAGCATGGAGAAGTAGGCAAGTAATTTAATTCAGTAAAGCAAATGCCATTAGGTGTATACCTTGAAAGGATTGGAAATGCAAGAAGAGCCATCTACTTTTTCAAAGTGGGGTCAAGAAAACTATCCAGAGGACATATTATTTAAGCTCAGAAATGAAGAATGAGAAAGGTATTCAGATTATGGAAGGGCTGGGAGAAGTAGGTGGTACCAGCTGAAAGCCAGTTCCTTGTTTGGGAGACATGAACAGTCAGCACTCATGGAGAGCTTACATGGGCCAAGCTCTGCATTTAGTTAATGCATGCAATGCACCTTATATATGCATTAACTAAATCAATCTTCACAACTTGAGGAGGTCTTATGAAGTGTATCAACTTTACAGATGAAGAACATGAGCCATGGAGAGGTTAAAGACCTTGTCCAAGGTCATACAGCTAGAAAGTGCCAGAGTCCTTGAGCAGAGCAGTCATGATTACATTCCAGATTTTGGTGGGGGGGGGGGGGGAGGGAGCATTCTCTATTCTGTTTACACAGTAAAAAAAAAAAAAAAAGTACTCCCAACACCACTCCCCAATATTAGTATGATCATCTGCTTACTTTATTAGTAGTAAATATATTACAAGTTTTGATTCTTAAAAAGCATGTGCATAATGATATACATTTTATGTATTTAAAAATTCTTATTACATTTTAAGTAATGTTGAAGAGCAGAATCACAGGTGAAACTTTTATACTTCTCAAGTCAATGTGTCCCCCAAAACAAATCAGTGTCTTTCTGTTCTCTTGGGTACAAGCATCTTTGTCACTGCTGTGCACCGAAGGGCGTAAACATCATCTCACTTCTGTATCCCGGAACTCAGCACAGCAATTTGCACGTATCTATAGGTCAGTCACGGTCACTTTATCAGACCCGAGCTGAATTAAAGGAAGGGACTCCTTTTCAAAAGTTAAATATTTTATGAAAAACTATAAATATGTGCCACCCTGGTTTATGGAAAACCATGGGAATTTCTGAGTATATAAGTATATATCGTTGCTTATTATTAAATCTTTAGCTAGGAAAGGACTTCATCTCTTCATCTAATGTGCTAATCTATTAATTGAGTTCTTCCCATAACCTAAAGGCTATTTTTCCTTTTTAAAATGTTAATTGATTAAAATGGAAACATAATATTTAAGTCTTTTATCCACCATGAATTTATTTTTGTGTATGGTATAAGTTGGTGATCAAGTTTCATTTTTTTGTGTGTGTAGCTGTCCAGATCTTCCAACCCCATTTTTTGAAGAGATTATTTTTACTTCATTTTATGCTTCTGTCCCCTTTGTTGAATGTTCATTGACTATAGGGATTTGGGTTTATTTCTGGGCTCTCTGTTCTGTTCCACTGGTCTATGTGTCTGTTCTTATGCCAGTACCAGACTATTTTGATTACTGTGGTCTTGTAACATAGTTTTATACAGATATTGTGATCTCCTACTTGGCTCTTCTTTCTCAAAATTGCTATGGCTATTCAGGGTCATTTATGGTTCCATATAAATTTTTGAAATGTTTGTTCTATGTATGTGAAATATGTCATTGGTATTTTAATAGTGCATGGAATCTATATGATCTCCCATATATGTGGAACCTAATCAGCAAAACAAATAAGCAAGCAAAATATAACCAGAAACACTGAATCAAAGAACAAACTGACAGTAACCAGAAGGGCAGGGGAGAGGGATAATGGGGGAAAATAGAGGAAGGTCCATCAAAGAACATGTATAATGGACACATGGACAAAGACAAAGGGGGTAGGTTCATGGGTGGGAGGCAGGGATGGGTGGGGTGGGGGGCTGAGGCAGGAAGAAAATGGAGACAACTGTACTTGAACAATAAAAAAAATGGAAACGTAATAATAGAGAGTAGAAAAATATAGGTTTCAATACAGTTGTAAAGTGTAGACCATAACTTTTGGGGTGCTTTCCCATTCTTAGTATACTTTCCTGAGAACTGCACATTACCCTCAACCACCTTGAAGGATAACCCCCCAAGAAGGAAAGTGAAAGTGCAATACTTGCCTTCCCAAAGATTGGTCCCTGGCCCCATGAGACCGTACTTTACCCTTGGTTCACTGAGGTGTCCCTTTCCATAAATATTATTTTTCCTTCAGCTTATTAGACTGGGCTCTTCCTGGAAAATAATAATGTTTGTTAAGATAACAGAAATGTACCCTTAGCGGTAAGCAGTGGGCTTATTTAGGCACACGATCTGATTTTTCCTATAAAATAAATAATCCATTTTATTGTGTTACTAAGATTAACTTAATTCCATTTCTAAAGACTTTATTATTTTTAGAGTAGGTTTAGGTTCACAGCAAAATTGAGGGGAAAGCACAGAGATGTTCACATATTGCCAACCTCACACATGCATAGCCTCTTCCATTAAAAACCCCACCAGAGTGGTACATTTCTTACAACTGATGAATGTATGTTGACGCATCATAATCATCCAAAGTCCATGGTTTATCTTAGGGATCACTCTTGGTATTGTACATGCTATGGATTTGGATAAATGTATAATATGCATCCATAATTAAATTATTATACATAATATTCATACTGCCCTAAAAATCCTCTGTGCCCCATCTATTTTAGCATTTCCTCCCTCCGAATTCCTGGAAACCACTGATCGTTATACTTTCTCCATAGTTGTACCTTTTTATGGATGCCATATTGTTAGAATCGTATACTATGTAGGCTTTTCAGATAGGCTTCTTTCACTTAGGAATATGGCCTTAAATTTCCTCCATGGCTGATAGCTCATTTCTTTTTTAGCACTGGAAAGTATTCTATTATGTGGATGTACCACAGTTTATCTATTTGCTTACTGGAGGACATCTTAGTTACTTCCAAGTTTTGGCAATTTTGAAAAAAGCTGATGGAAATATTTATGTGCAGTTGTGTGTGTGGACATAAGTTTTCAACTCCTTTGCATAAATGCCAAGCTGCAGGATTGCTGGATTATATAGTGGAATTACTCTCAGTTTTAGAAGAAACCACAAAACTTCCAAAGTGGCTTGTACCATTTTGTATTCCCACAAGTAGTGAATGAGAGTTTCTGTTGTTCTACACCCTCACAAGCATTAGATGTTACCAGTGTTGCAGAATTTAGCCATTCTAATAGGTGTGTAGTGATATCTCATTTTTTTACTTTGCATTTCATTGATAACATATGATGTAGAGCATCTTTGTACATACTTATTTACTATTTGTATATCTTATTTTATGTGATGTCTGTTAATGTCTTTAGCCGTTTTGAAAAACAGGTTGTATGTTGCCTTATTATTAAGTTTTAAGAGGTTTTTATTGTATATTTTGCATAACATGGTTTTTTTATGTGTGTCTTTTGTATATATTTTTCCCAGTTTTGGCTTGTCTTCTCCTTCTTTTGAAAGAGTCTTTTACAGCACTGAATTCATTTTAATAAAGTTTAGTCTATCAATAACTTATTTTACAGATCACACCGTTGGTGTTCTATCTAAAAAGTCATAAACACACCTAAGGTCATCTAGATTTTCTTTTATGTTATTTTGTAGAAGTTTTATAGTTCTGCATTTTATATCTAGGTCTGTGAAAGATATGAGTTAATTTTTGTGAAGGACATAAGGCCTTGTCTAGATGGTTCTTTGTCATGTGAATGTCAAGTTGTTCCAGAATCATTTGTTGAAGAGAGTATTTTTCACCATTGTATTCCTTTTGTTCCTTTGCAAAGATCAGTTGACTATACTTATGGGGGTCTATTTTTGGGTTTATGTTTGTCCTGTGGATCTTTCTGTCTATTCCTTTACCAGTACTACACTGTCTTAATTACTATAGCTTTATAATAAGTCTATAACCATTTAACCATTAAAACTATTTTAAAACCCTGTTTTTACCATTGAATTACCTTAGCACCCTTGTTAAAAATCAATTATCCATACATGTATGAATTCATCTGGGGGATCTCAATTCAATTTCATTTGTCTATATTTCTATTTCTATACCGGTATAACAATGTTTTGATTACTGTAGTTTTGTGGTATAATTAATTAATTAATTTTATTGTTGTTCAGTACAATTGTCTACATTTTCCCATCACCATTTTCTCCCATCCCAATCACCCCCACCTTCCACACTCAATCCTTCCCCCCTTTGGCTTTATCCTTGTTTCCTTTATGCATGTTCCTTGATGACCCTACCCCATCTTTCCCCCATTGTTGCCCTCCCCCAGCCCTCTGGTTACTATCAGTTTGTTCTTTATTTTAATGTCTCTGGTTATATTTTGCTTGCTTGTTTGTTTTGTTAATTAGGTTCCACTTAGAGGTGAGATAACATGGTATTTGTCTGTCACTGACTGGCTTACTTCATTTAGCATAATGTTCTCTAGTTCTATCCATGCTGTCAAGAAAGGTACTATCTCCTTCTTCTTTTATGCTGTGTAGTATTCCATTGCATAAATGAACCAGAGTTTTTTGATCCACTCTTGTACTGATGAGCCCTTAGGTTGCTTCCAGCGCTTAGTTATTGTAAATTGTGCTGCTATGACAATTGGAGTATATTGGTTTTTTTAAAATTGTTGTTTCAGTACTCTTATGGTATAATCCCAGGAGTGGAATTGCAAGGATGGTACCATATTTGCAAATCAATAGATGTAATATATCACATAAAAAAAGGAAAGACAAAAATTACATGATCATATCAATAGATGCAGAAAATGCATTTGATAAGGTACAACACCCATTTATGATAAAAACACTCAGCAAGTAGGAATAGAGGAAGCATACTTCAACATAATAGAGGCTATATACAAAAAACCTACAGCAAACATCATACTCAACAGGCAAAAACTAAAAGCTTTCCCACTAAGATCAGGAAAAGGACAAGGATATCCACTCTCACCACTTCTATTCAACATAGTATTGGAAGTCCTAGTCACAGCAATCAGACAAGAAAAAGATATAAAAGGCATCCAAATTGGAAAGGAGGAAGTAAAGCTATCATTGTGAGAATGACATGATAGTGCACATAGAAAACCCTATACACTCCACCAAAAAACTATTCAGTCTAATAAGTGAATTTGGTAAAGCATTAGGATACAAGTCAATATTCAGAAATCAAAGGCATTTTTGTACACCAACAATGAAACATCAGAAACAGAAATCAGGAAAAAACTCCCATTTACTATAACACAAAATTAAGTACCTAGGAATAAACCTAACCTAGGAGGAAGAAGACCTGTACTCAAAAATCTACACAACACTGAAGAAAGAAATTTAGGAAGGCACAAATAAATGGAAGCATATACTGTGTTCTTGGAGTGGAAGAATTAACATCATAAAAATGTCTATACTACCCAAAGCAATTTATAGATTCAACACAATCCCACTTTGTGGTATATTTTAAAATTAAGAAGTGTGAGTCCTTGCCCTGGCCAGAGTGACTCAGCTGATTGGAGCATCCTTTCAAAACCCAAATTTGCAGGTTTGATTCCAGTCAGGGCACATATCTAGGTCGCAGGTTTGGCCCCCCATCCGAGTGCTTACAATCCCCAGTGTGGAAGCATGTGACCTCCTATTCAGGTGCATACAGAAGGCAACCAATTGATGTTTCTCTCTTTCATCAATGTTTCTCCCTTCCTCTCTCTAAAAAGCAACGAAAACAATGTCATTGGGTGAGGATAAAAAAAAGTGTGAGGCCACAAGTTTTCTTCTTCTTTTTAAATATTGTTTTGGTTATTCAGGATTTCTTGAAGTTCCATGTGAATTTTAGGATCTACTTGTCCATTTCTGAAAAAAGAGGAGGGGAAGGTGGTTAAAATTTTGATAAGGATTGCATTGAATTTGTAGATCAGTTTGCACAGTATTATAATAGTAACAGTATTAACTCTTCCAATTCAAAAACATGGTCTTTCAATTTATTTAGGCCTTTCACTACTTTCAACAATATTTTTATATTTTTGTGATGCAGACACCTGCCCACAGTGTCCAAGAGATTATGGATGAGACACAAGACAAATTCACATGAACTACCGAGTCCTGTGGAGGAAAAGGGATGGCATGGCTACTCTCTCAAGGGGAGGACACCGCGACCCTTGTCTTGACAAGCTTTTATTGGGTTTGTTTTGCACAAGAATACAGGTAAAACTCATTAATCATTATCAGGCAGTAAGAATCAAACATACAAAGAATTCTGAGGGCCTATTTTGAGTCAGGGTCAGATAGCTAAAGAGCCATAAAACTTTGAGGAACAAACTCACTTCTCACTTGGACTCTTATCATTTAATTGAGAGCATTCTAAACAAAACAGGTTTCACAGAATTTTACATATTCTTTCTCAGGTCTGATCACCCTAGGGAACCCACCCTTTCCAGCACAGGGCTGCACCTACCACCAGCATTGTTTCAGGTGTAAGTCAGGCAGCCAAGAGATTAGGAGACTTCTTGCAGACAGAATGAGGACTCAGGCTATGTCAAAGCTGCAGGGCAAGTGTTTATCACCCCCTTTTGCCATAGTCCCCCAAGTCCTTCCCTGAGGTCTCCCTGTGATCGTGCCTGTCTTAGGTCATTCCCCCTTTGAAGAATCTTACCCATCATTAGCTAACCGACCAAGCATTGGGGGCCAGGCTGGGTGAAGAAAAAGGAGCAGAAGTAGTGCCCCTGCCAGGAGATAAGCTTTGTCTCCTTAGTGGCATATGGTCCCAAGGTCACTCACTCAGCCTTAGCAATGTGGGAGTTACAGCTTCTGAAACCAGGCAGGGCAGTTCCCAACATTTTTGCATCTGTAAAGTTTTATGTCCTTGGTTAAATATTTTTCTGAGCATCTTATTTTTTCAAATTCTATTGTAAAATGAGGTTGTTTTGTTAATTCCATTTTCAGGTTGTTCATTGCTAGTGTATAGTAATACAACTATTTTTTCCATAATGATATTATATCTAGCAATTTTGTGGAACTCATAATAATGAGTTCCACTCTAGCGCTTCTGTGTGTTTGGAGTCCTTGGAGTTTTCTATATTTAAGTTTGTGTCATCTTCCTGAGATAGTTTTAGTTCTTCCTTTTCAATCTGGATGTCTTTTGTTTCCTTTTCTTGACTAATTTGATAAAACTTCCTGTAAAATGTTGAATAGAATAAGTAGATCTCCTTGTCCTCTGCCTGATCTTAAGGGGAAGGTTCTTACCATTTTATCCTTAAGTATGAGGTTAGCTGTGGATTTTCAAGATGTTCTTTTGTGAAAGTGAGGAAACCGTTTTATTTCTAGTGTGTTGAAGATTTTTATAATAAAAATATTTTGGATATTTGTTCAATTTTTTTGATGTGTGTTGAGGTAGATGATCATGTATGGCTTTTCCCTCCCTTTTATGCTATCACTATGCTATATTATATAGATTGATCACGTTTTATGAATCTCCTATTCCTGGGATAAATCCCACTTGTTCATGGTATCTAATTCCTTTAATATATTGCTGGATTCAGTCTGCTAAATTTTGTTGAAAATTGGGGCATCTATATTCAAAAGCGATATGAGTCTGTCATTTTCTTTCTTGTTTTATCTTTGGATGGCTTTGATATCAGAGTAATACGAACTTCATAGAGGGTTTCTGGGTTTCATTTCAGTTTTGTTAGTTACCAGCTCTTTGAGGTAGTCATTCAGTAACTTAATGCTGTAGACTCACCTCTTAAAAATAACTCCATACAAATCTGTTGTGAAGGTTTAGTAAGATTATTATGTGTGCTTTGTAAAGTGCTAATCACAGTATTTATATCAAGTGATAAGAACTGGTGTCAGTGTTAAGAATAATGGCAGCCAGTGAAGTGGTAGAATTATACACATATGCACCTTAACAAAGATTATGACATTTTATTTCTCTGGGTCTTTATTACATCATCTATAAAATGAGTCACCATTATTCTAGTTGTGTTGTAATAACCATATTAATAAAAATACTGTAACTCAGGGTTGGACAAAAATAGGTTTGCAGTTTTCTTATGGGAAATAATACAATAATTAATAAATAACAATACAAGAATAAACTCTGTTTCACATACTCACAATTGTAAATCTATATACTTTCCCCACCCTGCATAATGATATAGCAACAATAATATATTACCAACACTATATATATTGAGTACCTACTGCCTGAAGATGTTGGCATATATTATTTTATCCTTATAACACCATAATGAACATGTTATTATCTTTCCTCATTTTCTGAGGATAGTACCTGAAGTTTGGATAATTTTTCCAAGATCACACAGATCAGAAGCCATGGAAAATCAGTTAAGTCTAGAACAGAGTTATACCCATAAAGTCTGTCATTTTTCACTCTCCTCCTGGAGTTGTTCTGTTGTTTATGTAAATAAGAATAAAATTTTACTCAAATGTTATTCTAAAAATTTATGTATTTCCTCATTTAACCAATCAATTTAAATTAAAATGAGAATGAGTCAATCTAATTTTTCTATCACTTTGAGAATTAACTTTTTAAAAACCTTTTTGTTGTACAGCTGGGAAGAATTAACATATTCATGTTGAAAATGTCTAACTACCATCCTCACACACCTCTGCAATAAAAGTTCTTAGGCCTTGGCAATTCAGACAAGTGCTTCTGAAATAAACACTGCATGCATAGAAAACATTTAATGTTAATAGCTGAATATCTTTCCCTAAAGACAACAAAGCCATGATCTAATTATTTTTTGATCTGCAGTAATGATGTGAATTGGAGTTGATTTAGACACCCTTGACTAGCTTTTATGCTATTGTATAAAACATTTTTAAATACAATTTTGTCAATTTGAAAGAGACTCAGAATTGGAATGTGGTCAATGTGTCACCAGCAGAATACAAATGAGTTTATTTATTCTTTTACAAAGTGAATTAATAAGTATGTGTTTGGGTTGCACCCTGCACTGGCATTGACTTGAGTGAGACATCATGACTGGTAAAGTTCCTTGGTGCCTCTATCAAAGACAGGGTCCTTACAATCACTAGCTTCTTTTTATTTTTATTTTTTTTAATGAAAGACAGTGCTCAGAATTCAGAAATTTAAAGTTTAGCAAAGTGTAGCATGAAAGTGTTCCAACCTCATCAAATAACCTAAATGACTTCCAAATGGAAGTCTTCAGAAAGCCAAGTGCATTTGCCTTGCTTAAATAATGTAATCCAAACAATTTCTGAAAATGTACAAATTATATATGGCTATAATTAAAGATTCAGGACAGGTAAGTGCCCTCTTTTCTCGTAATATAGTTTAAATCTTTTCAACTCATTTTCATCATTAGAATATTTTTAAAAATTACATGTATGATTGAGACATTGATGTCATGATACCAAAGTATGAATGATGGCTGGCACACTTTATTTAAAAATTGTGTTTAAAGAGTTTATACTTAATTTATAATTTATTGTTTATTGATGGCATGTTTGGCTTTGTCAGAAAGTTTTGATGGATGCTCACTTGATCTTTCTTTTATTATATTTGATGAAAAAAGAACAAAAGCACAGCTAAAATTAATCATAATAGCAATTTCCTTGCCTTATTTTCTACTCTCAATTGTGTCCACTTACATTTGTTGGTAAGATTCTGAAAAATAGTAGGCCACATCTACAATATTTCAGAGAAAGGCCCTTCTGTGTAATAAAGCTTGTTGGGTGCCCACATTAGTCTAAATACTAGATGCACTCATGACCTTTTTTGAAATAAAATAAAAATTATTATCAAACAGATTTGGACTCTTAGCATTAAAGTGTTTTCTTCCTACAAAATAAATTATGTATTTGGTTGAAAGAAAATAAACCAGAACTTTAGAAGTATTACAAACTTAGTAAGAAATGACAGGGAACAAAAGGATTTGAAAGTCTTATCAGGGAAGTCTTTTTATGAAGTCCTCCTGTTAAGTTCACACTGGAGTGATCAGCCAGATAACTGTCCTTAGGCTGAAAGTATTCATGTGAATATTTTTTAATAAAAATATTAACTTTCCACACCCCTGAAATTATCTAACTTTATAAATAAAGAATAAAGTAGGAAAAATCCTACTTTAGAAAAATCCTACTTGGGATAAATCCAAGTGGGATTTATTCTGGAGATGCAAGATTGGTACAACATTTCCAACTCATTAAATGTGATTCACCACATAAACAAAATGAAGGATATAAAGCAAATGACCATATCAATAGATGCAGAAAAGGCTTTTGATAAAATCCAGCACCTATTTATGATAAAAAATCTCAGCAAAGTGAGAATAGAGGGAACATATCTAAACATAAATAGGCCATATATGACCAACTGACTGCCAGCATCCTACTAATGGACAAAAACTACATGCATCCTCCTTAAGATCAGGAACTAGACAGGGATGTCCACTTTCACCTCTCTAATTCAACATAGTATTGGAAGTCCTAGCCACAGCAATCAGACAAGAAGAAGAAATAAAAAGCATCCAAATTGGAAAGGAAGAGGTAAAACTGTCTTTATTGGCAGATGGCATGATACTGTATATAGTGAACTCCAAAGATTCCACCAAGAAACTATGAGATCTGACAAATGAATTCAGCAAAATAGCAGAATGCACAATTAATGTCCAGAACACAGTTACACTTTATATGCCAAAAATGACCAAACAAAGGGAAATTAAGAAAACAATCTAGTTCAAAATTGCTTCAAAAGGAATAAAATACCTAGGGATAAACCGAGGTTTATTTTGCCTTTGTTAGGTATTTGTCTTTCTCTGACTGCCTGATTTTACTAAGCATAATGTTCTTTAGGTCCATCCATGCTGTTACAAAGGGTATTTTTTTCTTTTTTACAGCTGAATAGTATTCCATTGTATAAATGTCCCATAGTTGTTTTATCCACTCATCTACTGGTAGACACTTGGGCTAATTCTATATCTTGGCTATTTTAAATAGTGCTGCAATGAACATAGGTGTACTCATACTCTTTCAAATTGGTGTTTTCGATTCCTTCAGATATATTCCCAGAGGTGGGATTGCTGGGTCAAAAGACAGATCCATTTTTAATTTTTTGAGGTATTTCCACACTGCTTTCCACACTGTTTCAATCAGTCTGCATTCCCGCCAACAGTGAAAAAGTGTTCCCCTCTCTTCACATCCTTGCCAGTCAGTGCTTGTTACTTGTTGACTTCTTGATGGTAGCCATTCCTACTGCTATGAGGCAATATCTCATTGTACTTTTAATTTGCATTTCTCTAATGATTAGTGACATTGAGCATCTTTTCAAATGTCTATTGGCCTTCTGTATGTCCTTTTTGGAGAAGTGTATTATTTAGGTCTTTTGCACATTTTTAACTTGGTTGTTTGTTGTTTTGGTGTTGCGTACTATGCCAATACCAGCCTGTTCAATTATGATAGACTTGTAGTATAGTTTGATATAAGGTAGTGTGAGTCCTCCAACTTAATTCTTCTCTCTCAAGATTGCTGTTGCTATCCAGGGTCTCTTGAGGTTTCATACAAATTTCTGGAATATTTCATTGAAAAATGCCGTTGGTATCTTGATAAGAATTACATTAAATCTATAGATTCCTTTGGTAATGTGGACATTTTAATGATGTTAATTCTTTCTATCTATGATCATGGTATATGCTGCTACTTATTTGTATGCTCTTCAATTTATTTCTTCAATGCCTTATAATTTTGAGTCCAGGTCTTTTGCATTTTTGGTTTAATTTATTCCTATGTATTTTATTCTTTTGAAAGCAATTGTGAATTGTATCATTTTTTTAGTTTCACTTTCTGATAGTTCATTATTCGTGTATTCTCTCTCCGTTTACTTATAACAGAAGAGTTCTACATCTTTTATTCATGATGTAAATTATAATCCCTCCATAAAAGAACAGCCATTATTAGGGAAATTGTTCCCTCTCTCTTATAGCACTCTGTTCTTCTACCTACTGTTGCAGTTAGCATGTTGATTTTTAAAAAATTTATATGTTTCCCAACTTAAGTTTTTTTCTCTTTCTTTTTATATGTTTATCACAGACATTGGCCTATAATTTTCTTTTCCTATGGAGCTCTTTTCTGGTTTGCTATCACAGCAATGTTAGTTAGCCTCATAAAATGAGTTTGGAAGTGTTCCCTGGTCTTTTTTTTTTTTTTTTTGAAAAGTTTAAGGATAGTTGGTATTAATTCTTCTTTAAATATTTGGCAGAATTCAGCTATGAAACCATCTGGTATTGGACTTTTGTTTGTTGGAACTTACATGGTTACTGATTTGGTGTTCTTATAGTTGGTCTGTTCAAATACTCTTTCTTTACAATTCAGTCTTTGTAGTTTGCATGTTTCTAAAAATTTATTTCTTTTAGATTGTTCAATTTGTTGGCCTGTAATTGTTCATATGACACTTTTTATTTTTTATGATCTTTTGTATATCTGTGATATTAGTTGTAATATCTCCTCTTTTATATCTGATTTTACTTATTTCAGTCTTCTCTCTGCCCCCTTTTTTTTTTGGTGAGTCTGGCTAAAGTTTTCTCTATTTTGTTTATCTTAAACTCACTCAATTTTACTGATCTTTTCTATTATGTTTTTAGTCTCTGTTTTATCTATTTCACTCTTTTTGTAATTTCCTTCCTTCTACTAGCTTTGGGCTTAGTTTGTTCTTTTTCTAGTTCCTTCATGTGTAACAGTATTTTATTTATTTGAGATCTGCCTTGTTCTTAATACAGGAAATTATTGCTTTGAACTATCCTCTTAGAACTGCTTTTGTGCATCTCAACATTTTGGTATGTTATATTTTTATTTTCATTTGTTTCAAGTTTGTGTTAAATTTCTCTTTTGATTTCTTCTTTGACCCATTATTTTTTTAGTAGCAAGTTTTTTATTCTTCACATATTTGTGAATTTTTCAGTTTTCTTCTTGTAATTGACTTTTAGTTTCATATTATCTTTGGAAAAGATGCGTAATATGATTTTTAATTCATTTAATTTATTAAGACTTGTTTTGTGACTTAACATATGATCTGTTCTGGAAAAAGTTACATATGCATGTGAGAAGAATATGTATTCTGCTGTTTTCTGGTGGAATGTCTGTAAATGTATGTTAAGTATATCTAATATAACATGTGTTTAGGTACAATGTTTTCATACTGATTTTCTATCTGGAACACCTATCCGTTGATGAAAGTAGGGTATTTAATGCTCTACATTTATTATATTTCTGTCTGTTTCTCCCTTTAGATGTGTTAATACTTGTTTTATATGAGCCTAAGTTTTAAGATAAACTGTATATGGTATTAATTATACAGACTTTATAAAAACTTCCCTGTAAAATTTTTTTTGTACATAGTAGACAAGCAGAAAATATACTAAGCCAAAAATTATTAAATAGTACAAAATAATTGTGGTTTGTATGGAATGGGCTTATATTTAATATTTATCTTAAAAAGCAACAATATTCAATGTAAGACATCTAGTTTAGCTGTTATAAAACCTGAGGATACTTGCATCAATGCAAAAGCAACTATTTGTTCACATAATAGCACAAAACTCCACATTGTTATAGAATTCTTACTATTGCACTGAAAAGACTTGCAGACATTAATCTTCACAATACATATCTATAACAAAACTGACATTTAAGTTAAAAAATGCTAATTGAGTCTTGGGAAAATGCAAAATGTCTTACTGAAAAGAAGTTAGAATAATTAATCTTGCAAATAAAGTACCTAATGTTGGATTAATAAAATCAGAATATTAGCTTAGTGTAAAAATTAGTGAAAAAAAATAAAGATTTTTATTTTCTCCTTAAGATTACTATTACAGAAAGTTTGATGCCAGTACTTTTGCTGAAACTATTTTCGGCATATATTTTTCTGCTTAGGAATTTTGGTTAATTTATCTTTCAAGTTTTAGTCTGTCTTTTTTAAACTTCAGCATGCATATTAATTGCCTGATCATTTATATCTATTATAGAGATATTATTATTGCATCTATTAATATAAACTCCGATTTAATAGGTCTAGGGTAGCCCCCATGTTTCTGCTTTTCTAGCAAGCTCCCAGGTGATTCCAATGCTGCTGGCTTGAAAATAGTTTAGGTTGAGATAATTTAGGACTGTGGTTCCAAATTTTGTTGCACATTGGTATAACCAGATAATCTTTTTAAAGATTAAAGTAATTTTTAAATTACTGATGCCAAACTACAAAAGCAAAAATCAATAAATTGGGACTACATCAACTTGAAAGCATCTGCCCAGCAAAAGAAACAGTTAATTAAATGAGAAGTAACTTATTGAATGGAGAAAAATATTCATAAACCATATATCTGATAAAAGATTAAATACAAAATATATAAGGAACTCAAATAAGCCAGTAGCAAGAAAATAAACAATCCAATTAAAGATGGGCAGAGGAACTAAATAGACATCTTTCCAAAGAGAACATACAGATGGTCAATAGATACATGAAAATATACTCAACATTACTGATCATCAGAAAAGGTAAATCAAAACCATAAAGAGATGTCACTTCATAGCTGTTAGAGTAGCTGTCATTAAGAAAGTGACAGAAAACAGGTGCTGTCAAAGATGTAGTCAGAAGGAAACACATATAGATTATAAGTGGGAATGTAAACTGGTCCAACCACTATGAAAAATGATATAAAGATTTCTCAAAAATTAAAAATAAATCTACCATATGATCCAGCAATTCCACTATCTGAGTATAGGCCAAAAGGAAATGCAAACAGAATTTTGAAAATATATATGGACTCTTATGTTGATTACAGCACAATTCACAATAGCCAAGATATGGAAACAACCTAAATGCCCATTAGCAGATGAGTGGATAAAAATGATGTGATGGAGCATTTTCATCCACGAGAAAGGAGGATTCCTGCCCTATGCAATATAAAACATGAATAGACCTTGAGCACATAGGTTATAGTACTAAATGATATCACTTACATGTAAAATCTAAAATAGTCAAACTCATAAAAAACAGAAGTTAAAATGGTGGTTATCAGGGGGTGGGAATGGGGGATAAGATTGCTTTTGTGCCTTAAGGGCACCAACTTGCACCAAGTAGTAAATGAGCCATAGAGACTTGACTGCACAGTAAGCTGAATCAGGACAACAAACTTGTACTACAATCATCAAACTTGCTGGGAGACTGAAACTTAATTTTCACAACCGTTAAAAAGAAAATATAATTATGTAATGTAATACCAGTGCTAAATATCAAATGAACACATTGCACATCTTAAATTTTATACAATATTATATATTAAATGTATTCAATAAAGAAGATGATTCCATTTCAGTTGTAAACAGATAAAAATCCTAACTATTTACTGATGAAAAAATACTAGTATTTGGATGTTATTGCAAGACATTCTTATTTAATTTATATAATATTTACCAGATCATTGTAATTTGTTAAATTCTCAGATGTTTGTAATAGGCAGTGATAGGTAGCAAATTTGTGAAACCACCAGTTTAGGAGATATTTAAAACTATTGCATACTTATTTTTTCACAAAATAAGTTAATTTTTTATTTTTGTTCTTTTCATTTATTATATTTGTAATATACCTATGAATCAATGTTAGGATTGAAATATAAATTATGTATTTATCCATGAAACTTCCCCAAAATCTACATAATTGATGCAAATAAATACTATATCATGGCTCTCTTATAGTGAAGTTCAGGGAAATATATGTTAATTTGACTAATAATTACATTTGTTAACCTAATAAAATCTACTACATTGAGTTCACACATACATATGCACACACAAATAGTTATGAACCAGAATATCAGTTGTTGATTAGAAATTAAAGGAAAAGTTCTTTCTTCTTATATCAAGTAATTTTCAAGGCTTACCTTCTCCCCACCTTCCATCCTCTTCTCCAGGTGTTTACAGCAAACTTGAGTGAAGCAATTGTTTCAGAAGCAGGGGCTAGAGCAGCCTGCAGGATGGTTGACAGAGAATCTTAACTCCAAGTTGTAATGGGAAGCAACCCTCCTTCTCCTATACATTGACAGTTTTTGTTTATGGGTACTCCCATAAACCAAATAAATCCAATCTGCCAACAAAGACAGTTTTACCTCTTCCTTTCCAATTTGGATGCTTTTTATTTCTTCTTCTTGTCTGATTGCTGTGGCTAGGACTTCCAATACTATGTTGAATTAGAGAGGTGAAAGTGGACATCCCTGTCTAGTTCCTGATCTTAAGGAGGATGCATGTAGTTTTTGTCCATTAGTAGGATGCTGGCAGTCAGTTGGTCATATATGGCCTATTTATGTTTAGATATGTTCCCTCTATTCTCACTTTGCTGAGATTTTTATCATAAATAGATGCTGGATTTTATCAAAAGCCTTTTCTGCATCTATTGATATGGCCATGTGCTTTATATCCTTCATTTTGTTTATGTGGTGAATCACATTTAATGAGTTGGAAATGTTGTACCAATCTTGCATCTCCAGAATAAATCCCACTTGATCATGGTGTATGATCTTTTTGATGCATTGCTGTATTTAGTTTGCTAATATTTTGTTGAGGATGTTAGCATTTATGTTTATCAGGGATATTGACCTATACCTTCTTGGTAGTACCTTTAGCTGTTTTTGGAGTTAAGATATGCTGGCATAAAATAAGTTTGGGAGCTTTACCTCCTTTGAATTTTTGAAACATTCTGAGAGGAGAGGTCTTAATTCTTCTTGGAATGTTTCGTAAAATTCAACTGTGAAACCATCTGGTCCAGGGATTTTGTTTGTTGGGAGTTTTTTGATTACTGCTTCAATTTAATTAGGTATAATCTGTCTATGCAGATTCTCTGATTCTTCCTGATTTATTTTTGGAAGACTGTATGTTTCGAGGATTTAACCATTTTTTCCTGGTTGTCCAGTTTGTTAGTATATAATTGTTCATAATATTTTCTTACAATCATTTGTATTTCTTTAGTGCCAGCTCTTATTTTTCATCTCTCATTTCAGATTTTATTTGTGCCCTTTTTCTTTTTTTCTTGATAAGTATGGTTAAAGGTTTTTCAATCTTGTTTATTTTTTCAAAGAATGAGCTCTTGGATTCACTGATCTTTTGTTACATTTTTTAAGACTCTATTTCATTTATTTCTGATCTAATCTTTATTATTTCTTTCCTTATACTCACTTTTTGCTTTGTTTGTTGTTCTTTTTCAAGTTCCTTTAAGTGTAAAGTTAGTTTATTGGAGCTTTTTTTCTTTTTTTGAGATAGGCCTGTAATGCCATGAATTTCCCTCATAGGATTTCTTTGCCAGTGTCCCACAGATTTTGGATTGTTGTGTCCTCATTTTCATTTGTTTCAAGGTATCTTTTTATTTCTTCCTTTATCTCATTGTTAACACATTAATTGTTTAATAACATGTTATTTAGCTCCCATGTCTTTGGGTGTTTCTGTGTTCTTCATGTAATTGATTTCTAGTTTCGTAGCCTCGTGGTCAGAGAAGATGCTTGATATGATTTCAATCTTCTTAAATTTATTGAGATTTCTTGTGTGTCCTAACATGTGGTTTAGCCTAGAAAACATCCATGTGCACTTGAAAACTGTGTATATTCTGCTGCTTTGGGGTGAAATGTTCTGAAGATATCAATTAAATCCATTTGATCTACTGTGTCATTTAAGGCTGCTGTCTCCTTTTTGATTTTCTGCCTGGAAGATCTATCTTTTGAAGTCAATGAGGTGTTAAAACCCCCAATTATGGTATTTTTGTTGATATCTCCCTTTTTGTCCAACAAGATTTGCTTTATATATTTAGGTGTTCCTATGTTGGGTGCATAAAGGTATACTCTTGTTGGATTTTTCCCTTGATTATTACAGTGGTCTTCTTTGTCTCACTCTAGCAACTCTAGGTTTAAAACCTCACTCTAGGTTTTAAAGTCTATTTTGCCAGTTATAAGTACTGCTACTTCAGCTTTTTCAATCTTTTCTATTTGCATGAAATATCATTTTCCAACCCTTTACTTTTAGTTTGTGTGTATTTTTCAATCTGAAATGGGTTTCTTGGAGGCAGCATATCTATGGGTCTTGTTTTTGTCTACATTCAACTGCCCTCTGTCTTTTGGTTGAAACATTTAAGCCATTTACATTTAAGGTGATTATTAATGGATTTGTATATAGTACCATTTTATTGTTAGACTGTTTTCCTCTGTTATTTTTCCTCTCTTCTTCTTCTTCTTCTTCTTCTTCTTCTTCTTCTTCTTCTTCTTCTTCTTCTTCTTCTTCTTTCTCTCCTTCTCTTTCTTCTTCTTCATGCAACACCTTAACATTTGTTGCAATACTGGTTTGGTGTTAACAAACTCCTTTAGCTTTTGCTTATCAGGGAAGCTCCTTATTTCTCCTTCAATTTTAAATGATAGCCTTGCTAGGTAAAGTAGCCTTGGTTGTAGTTTCTAGCTTTTCATCACTTTGAATATCTCATGCCACTCCCCTCTAGCCTGGAATGTTTCTGTTGAGTAATCAGGTCCCAGTCTAATTGGTGCACTCTTGCAGGTAAGTACCTGCTTTTCTCTTAGGCTTTTAGAATTCTTTCCTTGTCTTTAAGCCTTGCCATTTTAATTATGATGTATCTTGGTGTACGTCTCTTTGGGTACGTCCCCAGCTTTTTGGGGACTCTCTGAGCTTCCTGGACTTGTGTGACTTTTTCTTTCACCAGATTAGGCAAGTTTTTGGTCATTATTTCTTCAAATAAGTTCTTGATCCTTTGCTTGCTCTCTTCTCCTTCTGGTATTCCCATGATGTGGGTGTTCTTATGCTTCACATTGTCCAAAATGTTTCTTAAGCTCTTCTTAATTTTTAAGTTGTTTTTTCCTTTTGCTGCTCTGCCTGGGAGGGTGTTTTTCTACCTTAACTTCCAAGTCACTGATTCTATCCTCTGTCTCATCTAACCTACTGTTTATTCTTTCCAGTGTATTATTTATTTCAGATATTGCATTCTTTATTTCTGACTGGTCCTTTTTTATGGTTTCTATGTCTGTTTTCTTGCTGTTGAGTATCCTTATAATCATTACTCTAAACTCTCTATTTGATAAATTGCTTTCCTCCATTTCATCTAATTCTTCTGGAAAATTCATTTTGTTTTTTCACTTGTTCTTTCGTTTGAGGTCTATTTCTTTATTTTCCTATTTTGGCTGATTTGTATTTTCCACCTTAGTTGTTAAACTAGTCAGCTGTTAAGCTGATGCGTTAATCTAATCAATCTGTAATCAGCAGTCTGGCCTAAGTACCACAGGGAGGGGCAGAGCAATTCCTGTGGGCAGGGGTGTTGCTTCCCCTCAGGCTGCCACTTTGAGAGGAGTGCTCTGCCTAAGAGTAATAGCTCCTATAGTATGGGGAATAACTCAGCACAGGTATCCTGGTGGCTGTTCCTTCAGTTTCCTCCCCAGAGCCACCAGCCTCAGACTCTCTTCAGGCATCTCTAGTCCACTCTGTCCTCCCTTTGCCAGTGACTAGGGTAAGTGGCTGCAAAGGAAATGTTGTGCTTTGGCTCTTTAAGAGGCTCTTGCATCTCTAGCCATCTCTCCCTGGCAGACAGAAACCCTGCTGCTTTTTACAACTGGATGTTATCTGGGTTCCTCTCTGGCTCTGGTGCTATAGCTAGAGAGTCAAGTTTGGGGTTTATACCCCACACTTCTTAGGCAGAATCCTCAGCTGCTGAAATATCCCTCTGGAACTTCAGCTGCCACCCATGGGAGCCTAGCCAGTCCTCTTGTGTCTCTTCTGTACTCCCTGCCAGTCACATTGTGGTGAAGTGATTTCTTCTGTCTATTGTATTTATAAGGTTTCTCCCCAGCTAGGGCCCAGTTGATTATTCTGGATGATTTTTCTACATTTTAGGTGTAATTCTAGATTGGTCTGGTGAAGAGGTTAGTGTAGCTTCCATTTACTCCTCCACCACCTTGGATACTTAATCTTGGACATTTATCATTGCAAAATTTATTATGGTATATCTCCTTGGGCAAGGAAAACAAGAAAAAAAATAAACAAATGGGATTACATCAAACTAAAAACTTTTTGCATATCGAAGGATATTATCAACAGAATTAAAAGACAACCCACTAAATCAGAGAGCATATTTGCTGATGCATCTGATAAGGGTTTAATATCCAAAATTTATAAAGAACTTATAAAGTGCACACCAAGAAAACCCCCAAAAAATCCAATTAAAAAATGGGCAAATGACCTGAGTAAGCAAATGGAGAGAAAGCAAGAGACAGAGTGAGTGAACTCAGAGAAATAGATACAAGTTTAAAAAAAAATGAGCAAGTGATATCACGTTGAGGGTAAAGAAAGAAGCTTAGTGTGGTTCTTACATGGAGTGAGAGGAGGTGAGGACAGGGAGTGGGGCACATGGCTGAGTAGGATTGTTTTAAAGTTTATACATTACATGAAGGAGACAGGCCATTTTCCTGGGCATGTGGAATTGTCAGAGATTGTTACATGTAAGAAACATCAAGGAGAGTGTTAGTTTTAGAAAAGATAGTAGATTTTAAAGTAGAAAGTAGGACAGGTTGAGGGAAAAAATCAATGAAGACCAAGAAGGAAGTTATTACTATAGTCTACATACCAGCATATAAGGACATAAAGTACAATGGATCCTTAATAAAAGGAATGGGAAGGAAGGGACACATTGGAACAGCATTTGGGTAATAAAACCTACAGGACTTAATGACTGGGAGAATATGAAAGGTAAAGGCCTTGTGATAGGCAACAAATTATACTAGTGGCTTTTCCTTAGGGTAATGTCCTCATGAAAATGCTATGTGAGTTTATTTATGGTATCTTCATAGAAGATCTTATCATTATTTTAAGGGGACAATGGTCCAGATCTCACAAAAAACCATGGTTTCACCAACAGAAGTCAGAGTCATAGTGAACAGAAATGGCTATTGATGCTGAATGGCTAATAAAGTCAGAAAATGATGAAAAAGACCTGAGCCTTAAGATCCCATAGTCCAGCAATCTTCTATTGGTGTGCCCCAGGAATTTTTAAAACATGTAATGCCTAACTATTTAGCCAGGACACTGACGTCTTTTCCCTTAGACTATCAAATAAAAAATCAGCCAACATAACCATAACTGTCAGGGGTGACTGAGTCAAAACTATACCTATTTTTTGTCAGATTGTCATAAAATATATTTTCTGGTGTGTTGCAGAATTTTAGTAATTGGTTTATATGAGCCATGAGGTGTAAAAGGTTGCAAATCACTGTTGTAGACCATCAATGTTTGAGGAACACATGGGAGAAAATGATTCTGCAGAGGACATTGACAAAGTGATAATGACAGGAAAAAGTCATGTCACAAATAACTTTTTATAGGAGAACTAAGAAGAAACATTTGCCAGTCAAGGTCTATTGCTATTTGTTTTCCCCAAACATGATAAATGAATAATTTTTGAGTTTTATCCCTTTTTGAAGGGCCCAATAATTACATAAAACCAATATAAAAGCCTAGATAGAATAATAAAAATTTATAGTTACTAACTCAGTGCTGCTTTACTTGGCTTTAATCCATATTACAGAACAGTTAGCGTGAGGCTGTTAGGCAAGACATCTGGTGCCAGGCTATAGTGCTTACTTCTCTCTCAGTCTCATTTCCCCATGTACTAAGTGGGTATCATTGTTCTCAACCTCCCTACAATTATTGTGTGGATTAAATGAGGTGCTAAAGGTCAAGCATTTAGAAAGAGCTGGCACAAAGCACATGCGCTGAATAAATGCAAGCTGCCGCTGTAAAGAAAATGTTTCTTTAGTTTGGCTGGAATCCTGCAAGGTTATATCCATCATACAATTCCAAATAAAACAACAACAAAAAACAAAAACAAAAAAGAAATAGGAAGCATTTTCTAAGCAAGTCAATAAGTTTCTGATAAACCTTCCTTATTGAATAAGGTTTCTTTTTTTTTTAACCTTGCTTTAGGAAAGGTGGTAACATTTAGGATGAAATTGTCAAGGGCAAAACCCAAATGGTGGATCTGTGTGATCCACTATATTGACATAATTGAAGAAACTGGAGGAAAGAAACTGGAGGAACTTCTAAGGAAGAATACAAAATAAGACATGGTAAATAAGGAGGCCAGGGTTCCTACACTACAAATTCTAGAACATACTATATGAAGTTAAGACACCCAAACCCATCAAACTGTATACATTAAAAACTGTGCAGTTCTTTACACATCAAACCTTGATAAAGCCATTTAATTAAAAAAGAAAAAGAATTTGTGTGGTTGGGAGTTCCAGCCAAGATGAAGGTATAGACAGATATGCTTCACTTCCTTGTGCAACCAAAAGAAGGATAACAACCAATTTAAAAACAAAAAACAATCAGAACTGCCAGAAATCAAACTGCATGGAACTCTGACAACCAAGCAATTAAAGAAAAAACATTCATTTAAACTGGTAGGAGGGGAAAAGACAGGAAGCCAGGACAGAGAGGATGGGGGCAAGACAGCAGCTGGCAGACTAGGTGGTCCCATATTTACATGCAGATACACTGGGAGGAACAATTGGGGAACCTAGACAAACTGCGTAACCCAGGGTTCCAGTGCAAGAAACTAAAGCCTCAAAACCTCTGGCTATAAAAATCTGTGGGGGATGTGGTGGTGGGAGAAACTCCCAGTCTCACAGGAGATTCCACTGGAGAGACCCTCAGGGCCCTAGTACATACACAAGCTCACCCACCCAGGAATCAGCACCTGAAATGGTACAATCCACTTGTGGGAAGCAAGGGAAGTGATGGAAAGTGGGGTGAGAGCTGAGCAAGTGAGCAAAGGCATTTGACCTCTTACCCCTTTCCCACAAACAGTGCTACAATGCAGCCAAGTGGGTTGGCCCGCTCTGAGGAATACCTAAGGCTCCATCCCTTTCAGTGTTACAGCTGTGCTGAGACAAAGAAATATGGCTCAAATGGAGTAACAGATCAAAACTCCAGAAAAAGAACTAAATGATGAGGAGATAGCCAACCTATCAGATGCAGAGTTCAAAACACTGGTAATCAGGATGCTCACAGAAATGGTTGAGTATGGTCACAAAATAGAGGAAAAAGTGAAGGCTATGCAAAGTGAAATAAAGAAAAAATATACAGGGAACCAACAGTGAAGGGGAGGAAATTGGGACTCAAATCAACGATTTGGAGTAGAAGGAAGACATAAACATTCATCCGGAACAGAATGAAAAAACAAGAATTCAAAAAAATGAGGGACGCTTATGAACTTCTGGGACAACTTTAGACATTCTAACATTTGAATCATAGGGGTACCAGAAGGAGAAAAGAAAGGGCAAGAAATTGAAAACTTATTTGAATAAATAATGAAGGAAAACTTCCCCAATATGGTGAAGGAAATAGGCTTGAAGGAACCCCTGGAAGCTCAGACAGTCCAGAAGAAGTTGGACTAAAGGAAGAACACACCAAGACACATAGTAATTACTTTACTCAGGATTAAAATTAGGAGAGAATCTCAAAAGCAGCAAGATAAAAGGAGACAGTTACCTACAAAGGAGTTCCCATAAGACTCGCAGCTGATTTCTCAAAGGAAAGCTTACAGGCCAGAAGGGGCTGGGAAGGAGTATTCAAAGTCATGAAAGGC
The DNA here is from genome assembly GCF_004126475.2 of Phyllostomus discolor. Taxonomy (NCBI): domain Eukaryota; kingdom Metazoa; phylum Chordata; class Mammalia; order Chiroptera; family Phyllostomidae; genus Phyllostomus; species Phyllostomus discolor. Next base: position 126,238,738 of record NC_040906.2, on the reverse strand, counting down.
AAGGACCTACATCCAAAATTACTCTATCCAGCAAACCTACCATTTAGAATGGAAGGGCACATAAAGTGCTTCCCAGATAAGGTAAAGTTAAAGGAGTTCATCATCACTGATCCCTTATAATATGAAATATTAAAGGGACTTATCTAGGAAAAAGAAGATGATCAAAACTATGAATGGTAAAATGACAACAAACTCACTGCTACCAACAACTGAACCTAAAAAGCAAAAACAGAAACTAAGCAAACAACTAGAACACGAACAGAATCACAGACATGGACATCACATGGAGGGTTATCAGTGGGGCAGGGGATGGTGGAGGATGGTGGAAAAGGTACAGGGAATAACAAGCATAATTGGTAAGTACAAAATAGACAGGGGGAGGTTAAAAACAGTATAGGAAATGGAGAAGTCAAAGAACTTATATGTATAACCCACTGACATGAACTAAGGGGGATATTGGGGGGTGTAGGTTGGAGAGGGAGAAAGGGGAGAAAAAAGTGGGACAACTGTAATGGCATAATCAATAAATTATATGTAAGAAAAGAATTTGAGGGATGCTTTTTCAAGCTATTTAGAACATTCTTGGATTACATGGTAATTAAAAAAATATGGGAAACTACTACTCCACTAATTTCAAAAAGTATTTTTAAAGTGGAACATTTTGCCCAATGGTTTTAAACTCTCAGTGATGATCTAAAAATTAGTTTTTTACATATGTCATTTTACCTATAGTGCAAGGGCCTCTTTAGCTACTTATCAACCTATCAATATATCCATCATCTATCTACTTACCTACCCACCTACTTACCTATCTACCACCTGCCTCTATTTATCTGTAGGTTGTACACAGGTTCTGAGATGTTATGGTGATAAAAGTATGTATATTTCAAAAATGCTATCTGCTTTCTGTTGACCAATTTTAATGGGCTTGAAGCATAGGTGTTTCCTTGATTAGGAATAATGTGAATGAGTCAGAATTATAAGTCCGGTAAGACACACAGCTGGGAAAGTATATTTTATTATTAAATCTTGATGTGCCCATTTCAGTTTGGTGCTACTAGTTTAATTTTAAAAATGTAAAATCAAACAGTTGGAGAACCAAGCCATAAAAACAAAATGAAAAAATTACATATTTGTCTTCTATCAACTACCTGTATTTTGAGTTTTTCAAAAGTCCTTGACACACACATTTGTGTATGAGAAAATAAACATGCAAATAATATTTCTTTTAGAAAATCGAATGGTCAGATGATATATACTCTAGTAAATGTAATATTTTTCTTAAATATTCTTTAATTATGTTATTAAAATTCTTCAGTTTTAGTGAAAATGAATATCACTATATAATTAACTTTATATACTCTGAAGTCTACCACATCCTGCTTTTATTTCTTAGTTAATCACATTGAACTTTTCTGTCCTTTCTTTGATGATTATAACATAAAAGTTTCCATCAACATAATATTACAATGTAATTCCTCTTTCTTGGTATTGTGTTTTATAAATTATTTGGATGTATGTTATAGGGCTTTTGATAACTTTTACTCTTGTTTCAGCAAAGGTTTCTCTGTATATATCTCATATTTGCAATCTTCTAAATGTGTATGAACAACAGTCACCACTAATATGTTATCTGTTAGAATAATGTTTATTTCTTGCTTTATTTTCCAACTACTGTCTACCTCTTGGTTGTTTAGGAATAGATGCTTCAATAGGAATAGATGTTATAGATTTTTAAACATCCAACAGCTTGATCCAAATATCAAATAAGCCATTTTATCCATTTGATATATATCTTAAAGGAATAAGCTCTTCTGTAGACTTTTTTTCAAAAGTCATATTCTTTAGAATTAGTATATAGGGTTGGACAAAAGTAAGTTTAGAGTTGTTAGTATCAAAAATGATACTCTAATTAATAAATAATAAAACAATAACGAACTCTGTTTTGTGTACTCATAACTCTAAACCTCCTTTTGTGCACCCTGTACTTACTAGCATTTGGACCAGAGTTTGGAATCATGGACAGAGAATTAAACTGGAATTCAGGAATACTTCCTTCTCCTGACTTCACTTTCTATACTTATGTAATTTACTTTGCTTTTCTGGTTTTCTCATCCTGAAAGTGAGAGCCTTAGCTGTTTCTGGCACATGTTTTTGACACAGTGCCCTTCACTAGCTAAGTGACCAGTAAATGCTTTTTGAATGAATTAGAATGTATTACAAAGCTTGTGTGGGAAGGAGCAGGAATTCCAGCCTAGGTACAGCCATCCCTCCAAACCCTCCTTTCCTCTATGTTCCTAATGTCTGTCAGGGCAGCTGCACCTGTATCTGATATAAAATATGAAATCCCTAGTGAGCATACATTTGCAAGACTGTATTAACATATTTTTATAGGCAACTTTGGTTCAGTAGGAAAAACTGGAATGAAAGTTTAATGACATAGGTTAATTTCCTGATTTTACTGCTTACTTCTGTGTATATTCTTCAGTCTACATCTGTATGTCTGTGAGCCTGGTTTTTAAAAACAGGCAATGCACCACAAGCATTTTATAAAATCTAAATCTCCACAAATACTAGTTGTGATTGCAAGTATGTTTTGTGATGCTATCTAAAAAAAAGGCTTGATGGGAGGGGAGAACAACATTTAAAAAGTGACTCTCTTTTTCTTTCCTTTCTCTCCTGAAATGAAAGCATTTTGATTGTGAGGTCATCTCCTGGGCAACCATGACATGATCAGAGTGAGGAGAGCTTGGGGAAGGGACTGAACCAAATCATAAGGAAGTAATTAGTCAGGTGCAGAGGAGGGGACACCCTAGTAGATTAGACCTCTTCAAAAACAGGCTGGAACTCCTTAAGCAGTCATTTTAACTTTTTTTGTAGGCCTTAATATTTTCAATACAGTGGAGGGGCAGGTAAAAAGCAGAGTGGGCGAATAAGATGAAAGGAAAGATGGGGAGATGGTGAGAAACACCCTGTCGGTTCTCTAGTCATTCAAAAAAGAGTCAGATGAGGTTGACTTCTTCAAAATCAGGAGCACCATTTTATAAGCTTTGTTGCTTTCCTGGACTGGAGGTCAGGATGCCCAGGCATAGACAGATGTCTGCGTGTTCAGAAATGTAACTATGATTTCAGTACAGTCAGTTAAACCACCATGGCTCACTGTTACAATGTCAACAGTGACATTTCACACAGATACTTTTTAAAAGTTACCCCATTTGATTTTAGTATTTCAAATGGTCAATTTTATGCCTCCCAAATTTCAAGAAAAGGCTCCCCTTCTAAAAAAAAAATATATTACACGATCATCTTCCAATTCCACTTACTTTTCTTGGGGTACTAGGTAGCAAGATTTCATTGTTTAGAATGATGTTGGGTTTCTCTTTGACCTGTTCTAGGCAAAAAAAAAAAAAAACAAAAAAAAAACAAAAACCCAAAACAGAGTTCTTTGCTGAAAATTAAATCAGGACCAAAAATTACACAAAATAATGCCCAACATTTGAAGAGCACCATGCTTTGAAGTTTACGGTTTACCCAGTGCTTTTATTACCCATTATTTCTTTGATGCTATAACCTTTACATACAGGGGGAAAGCCAGTACCATTTTATTTTACTGATATATGGAACCGAGAATTTAAAGACTTTAGAACTTGTTAACTTCCTCAAATAGTATTACATAAGTAACTACACAGAGTCACAAAGTTCAGCCATGAAAAAACTGGGCTTCTTGAGCTTTCAGGCAAAATTTACACATTAATCTGCTTCTTAAATAACAATCATTAATGTCTTGGATATATGGAGGCAGGCTTGTGGTTTGCAGCAGTTGTCCCTAGCTGGTTTCCCTGCTTGCACACTAATCCTCTTTAGTCTTCAGGCTATGGCCAGGATAGTCCTTAGAACACAATTTAGTCAGTCTCTTTCCTATCCCCAAAACTTCAGCAGCTGCCATCGTATCTCAAAGTGAACCCTAAGTTCCCACTCTGACCTGAGACCCTCCAAGATCTAGCTTCAAGGACCTAGCTTTTGCTTCCTCATGCCAAGGTAGCCAGCCACATTCTGAAGGCAACAAGTGCACTCTGACCTTGGGCTTTTTTGTGGGACACTTTTCTTCCAGACACAAATGCAATTTGTTCCAAATTGCATTTCAAATTCGCACTTTCAATTTTGTATGACTGGTTGACTTGGGTCTCTGCTTATGTGCAACTCTTCAGAGAGCCCCTCTGTCTCTAAAGAATCCCCACACCCAAACTCACTTTCTATCCCCTTACCTGCTATAATCCCAGCACCTGGAACAGTGCCTACCAAAAAAAAAGAGTCTCAAATACATATTGAATGAATGAACAAATGGATGAATCAATGGACAAATCTAGTTGAGAGAAACCACGTCTAGTGAGGGTCAGCTTTGCCTATCACAGCCTTTTCATATGAAAATATACGTAAGTGTGCTGGAGATATGAGTACCATCTGCTCTGGAAGCACTTTATTTCCAGAAAATATCAAATAATCTGGTTGGTTAGGCAATTTAAAATGACAGATGTTAAAATTTCAGTTCTAGAAAAAATGTGAAAGTGATTATTTATACTTCAGAAGAAATGAGTTCATATAAAGCAGTATTTATAACCTCAAAACACAATTTTTCAATATCTGCTCTTCAATCCACTGGCCTGAACTAAAATACTAGCACTATGGTAGCATAGACATGTTGCTTTGCAACAGTGGACACATATTTTATCTAGTAAAGATTTAATTTTAATGAATTAGTAGTTTATTTATTTGATTAGGTTTTTCATTTATTTTATCCATTACACCTCTACAGTTTAAATTGCAGGATCCTGCCACATACATTTTGTTTAAAGAACTCATGCTACCTGCTGGAGATATAAATATGCAACCTACATCTTCCTTAAAATGGATTAATCTCATCATATTGATCATATGGAATATGTTTATAGGAGAATGTTTAAGGACAAAATAATTTTAATTATTTTATCTTTTCAGCATACTTGAAAACCTAAAGCCTCTTTTTTTTTCCTACATGGATTTTTCACTGGCTATGTAAAATGAAATTTTTAACAAATGGTTCAAAAAGTGACCTTTGTTGCTAGCCATAAAATGTCTTGTACCTGCATAGAGGAAGGAAGAACAGAATACACAGTGTTTAGAATACCAGCAATAAGAACTAAGAAAGAAAGAAACTTGGGAACAGAAAGTTTCTCTGCCCACACTTTTAATGGTCAGGACCTGGTTTTCGTGTGTCATAGAATTTATTTTTTTATTTCCTCTATAGCAACCCAACAGATTTTGAATAACTACTGTTTTATTTTAGTGTTTTCCAGTCTAGAGAATGCTTTCATAAAAAAAAAAAACATCCCATTGATTTCTCACAATCACCCTGTAAGACAAGTATTAATGTTTATATCTTTTTTAATATCAACCAGCCTGAGGCTCAATGAATGGCACAATCAAAAACCAAAGCAAGAACATTTGATTGTACAGTTCGCCCTTTTTCTATTAAATCATGCTGTTTCTTTGATTTCTAAGATATAAAATTGTTCTGGTCATTTATCTAGCTACTCTCTCAAGCTTCCTGAATTCAGAGCAATACAGAATGATAACTTTCTTATTATCATACATTATAATTGCCCAATACTTCTAGCTACAAAACGTATTATGGCTCTACCTAAAACTGAAGTAATACAGATCTTGGGAGTTTTAATGTTTTGCCATTAGGAAAATGATTATAATTAATTAGCAATTAATGAGCAAACCTGCTTCTATTTATTCCCTCTCTCTGTTTTGGCATTAAGTTGGATCCACCTAGAAGCTCAGTTCCTAAACAAGGATTGACAGCAATCTCAGGATCATCCAAACTCTTGTTTTCATATAATGTAAAGAAGGTTTTAGCAAGCTGCCTTTCAGGCTCTTGGCACTTTAAATGTGGCTAACATACATGATATATTTTGGATTTAAGTACATTTTATTCCTTGATTTTGTCATTTGTAGAAATGAAAAGTAATTACAGAAAACTCATGTTTAGAAAGTTATTTCATAATTTTTAATGCTCATTTTCATACATGTGAATATTATTCATCTAAGGTCACCATGGCAGAAGACTCCTAGTGCTTACTGACATCCAATTCTCCACCACTTTTGGGACAACTGAAGGCTGACACTTTTCACCATGTGACTATTTCTGAATAATGGTTTGAAGGAGAAATGGTGAAGTAGTTAATTGCTGGTAGGAGATCCTTCAGTGCTCTCTTCCTTTGCTTCAGCAACTGAGCAGACATCAGGTTTCCAATGGTGTAGCTCCAAGATAGAGAAGTTGCATCAGCCAGGGTCCTTGGAATAGAACACCCTGCCAAACCATGTGGGCCATATAAGCCAGAGTGAGAAAGGAAGCTTTTTGGGGTAAGCTACTGAGATTTGGGATTGTTTTGTTACTGCCTATCCTAATTAAAAATCCTAAGGCTATTAGTCAAAGGAGCCTAAGAATTGGTTGGATAACATCCAACTGAATAGCTTTGTTTATTTGAGTAAATCACTTAAAATTATTGAGTTTCATATTCTTCCTTTCTAAAATAAAGATGATAAAAAATCTTTCTGTCTACTTAAAAAAGTAACTATGAAAATCAAATTGCCTAGTGTAGGTTGAGTCACTCTGTAATTCATATTCATAAATTAGCTGATATGTTTTTGATTACTTTGAAGTTGCGATTTTCTGATCATGAAATTTCTCTCAACTTCTCCTACATTCTGTCCCCCTGGAAAACGTGGACAAGAAAACCAAAGTTAGAGTGTGGGAGTGTGACCAGGATGCCATTCTTCTTCTTTTTTTAATCCATTGTTATAATCATACTGTGGTTCTGGTAATTAAAATCAAGATTCTTTAAAATCAGGTACTCCAGACTCAGGTTCAAATTTCATGACAATCAGCAGTTTCAAGTTTATCTATATGTTTTCCCTCTTTAACTAACTTTGAGCACCAGTGAACCTATACTCCCTTATATATTTTTTTCTATACAATGTGGAGTACAAAGTAAACTATGTGTGAAGAGAGCATCAGATAATTTCCTATTGTTCCTTTGATTCTTAAACCCAATTGCACAGTCTAACAAAGCAAAAAGACCAGCAAAACTAGTAAATACTGATAGTATATCTTTTTCACTTATTGAATCGGCATGACTGAGAAGGGGAACAGGCACAAAATTAACTTTCCACATTTTGAGCTGTGGCATTTGACCATGTTTTGTCTTTCCAGCACAAGAGATGATGACTCTTCAAGATCTCATACAATAGTCTCATCTGAAAAAAACAAAGATAGTACCATCATTAGAGAGAGCAGCGGGAAGGGGAATTAGAGAATCTAGATAGTGGTTAGAAGTAGGCTTTCTAACCCAGTCTAAACTGCAGCTTCACAACTCACAGAGTTACCTTGAGCATGTAACTACTTTATGCCTCAGATTTTTTAAAAAAGCTTTAAAGTGGGCATAGTAACAGCACATAACTTACACAGTTGTTTTGAAAATTAATGATATAACATATGTAAAGTGTTTAGAATAAGACTGCAGACACAGTGAACACTATAAGCAAGGCTGTCTCCTTTTAATCGAACTCCAAGCCATTCGAACACAAGGAATTGGATGTTCTAAAAGCTGGGGACAGTTTGTGGGAAGAGAGAGGAATGAGTTTTTGAGCAACTTTCACGAATACATTATAGCAATAAAAGAGAAGTAAAGATGCTGTTATAAGTATTTTATGATTTCATGATCAACTAGTGGTCTACAGAACTTTTTAATCTTTTGAAAACACAGTTGTGCTTCCTTCCAAAGAACACCATGTTTAAGCGAATCAGTCATGGTCTATATCTAAACTGAGATCTAATTTTCCACAAAATCATCTTTCCTTATTTCTTACAAAAAGTCTATGTGTTTTCCTGGACACTCAAATATGAGACTTCTGTGTGATTTTTTGATTTGGTGTATCTCCTACTTTGAAACCCAGCCAGTGGCCAAAAACTGGTCAAATATCTTCACTGTAGCCTTTTGCACCCCCTTTTTGTTGCCATTGTACAAATTCAGGCCTTCACCACTGCTCTGGGCTTCCTTTCCACTACACTCTTAGCCACCAGAGAGCCTCTCCACACCCTTGCTAAGGCCAACAGAAGAGCTGGCTTTTATTTTTTACATCCAAGGATATAGATTTCAGAAAATAGCCATTTTGGTTCACTTCTACAACTAGAATTACTAAATTGGTTAAGAAAGAAATTATTAAAGTAATCAAGTGGCAGTTTTATTCCTAATATGAGAAGCAACATGTGAATTTAAAAGAACAGCAATGCCCCGTTTTTATAAAGGGGGATTAAATGAGCACACACATACCCATTTATAAAATGGGGCATTGCTGTCCTGGCTGGTGTGGCTCAGTGGATTGAGTGCTGGCCTGTGAACCAAAGAGTCACCAGTTGGATTCCCAGTCAGGGCACATGCCTGGGATGTGGGCCAGGTCCCCAGTAACAGGATCATGCTAGAGGCAGCCACACATTGATGTTTCTCTCCCTCTCTTCTTCCTCCCTTCCCCTCTCTATAAATATAAGTAAATAAATATTAAAAAAATGAAATAGGCATTGCTTATATATATGTACTTAAACTGTTTGTTTCCTCCAAAAACTAAAATGATCTTCATCAGTATATAGATATCCATACTAGCATGAAAATAGATGTTAGCAGTGAGTTCAGATCCAATAAGAAACTCCTGACTTTCTGATTACTATGTAAGAATTGAAGAAAGCTTTGAAACTAATATCATATTTTTACTTTGGACATTATTTTTATTTCTGACTTGATGCATACTCTTTCTGAATTTAATAAGAGCCTCCACTGAGTGTGTATACATACACATACACACACACTTATGGAAAGAAAGCAAGTGGGAGGAATATGCTTGTCAGCATCAATTTTGTATGCATAAAAATGCATGAGGGAAGGGACTGAAACACAGGAGCAAAGAGCCAGGAAATGTCAAGCTTGATAGGTTATGCTGAGGGAAAAATTTACTCTAAAAATAAGTCCCACCATTTAACCTACTGATGTTAATTTGACTATATTCAACATGCATGTTGTATCTATCAGTGATTAAATTAGATTGTTATTCTACTAAACTAAGACTTCCGTTACTCAGTGGAGCTGAGTATTTTAAGCCTCTTAATCTGTGGTTGTCATTCATGCAGGTTTCTAAAGAACTGTTTGAATATAATTTTACAACAAACTAATTTGTCCCCTATTCTTGCCCTAAAATCTCTTGAGACAAAATATTTGGCCACAGTGGAACTGCACTGTCTAGGTAAAAAGCTATTTTCCCCCAAAGGGATGACTCACAAAAAGCATGTGACCCAAACATAAAGCAATGCACCTCTGAACTGTCTTTTCTTTCTCATCATGATGTGTGGGTCGAATAGAAATGAGAGGTAAATGGAGTTGGTTTGCAGCAGGACTCCATTGTCCCTCCTTCCCTCATGCACAAGAGCTGACTCGTCAGTAATAGGCATCCTACTGGAGTACTCATCTTTGAATATCTGTTCATACCTAATTTTTCCCAGTGACTCCCTCTGCTTCCATGTTCTTGATACAAATCATGTAACATCTCTGTTATTAACCCACTACAGGAATGGCATGCACAGCAGTGTCATTTCTCTTTCCTGTGCCCATAGCACATATAGATAATCAGTAACTACATTCTTTCCCACATAGTTCAGGCATCTTTAGAATTATATCATTGCACTCTAGGTAGTCTTCAACAGTCAATCAGCACTAAAACCTACTCACTACTCCTAGGTTACTCATTCCCATTGAAAATATGTTTATTGAAAAAAGAACTTAGGAGACATATAATGGATCTCTGTTTTTATGAGTATTCCTTATTAAGTTAACGAATTAGATATATATGTTTATTTATTATATGGAATTATCCTTATGGCAGTCATTGACTTTTGTATGTTTACTCAAAAATACGATGAAATGAAAATGCTATATGGATGATTGTTAATTTTATTAAAGAGACATTTATCTAAGCTTTATAATAAACTACAGATACATGCACAAGTTATATTATTTAGTTTGCAGAAAACACTGGCTGAGATGATGGATTTAAGGCAACATTCTTTTCTTTATGCTCCCCAAATACATCGTACTTAGCGTGATGATAATAACACCTGCCACTCTGTTTTGCAATTGCTCCCTTTCCTATTTCACTGACCAACTCCTTGGAAACAGGAGCTCCTCACTTCTCTTTGCATCCTTAGCACCCTGTAGAGAGCTTTTCCACACACTATTGGCATGACAAATGATCTTGGGGTAAATGGCTGATTGAATGATAAGAGGTTTTATTTTTTTTAATGTGGTTTTATGCTGGCATGAGAGTAATTCTCTTCTTAACACTTCCAAAGCATTTTAATTTTCTTATCCTGATGAAATTTTGCACAACTATTTTTAAATTTATATTTTACCTTAAGTAAATTATCTCCTTTTTGCTGGTTGAAATATTAAATTCACTGACCTAAGTGTTAATTCTTTTAATGAGTTGTTTAATGTTACTAATGAATTTAAATGATAAAATTAATATTTAAAAGCTACAATTATTAAAATCATATAAGTAATTCAATTGGCTTAGGAAACGGTACAAGTGTAATAGTCACACAAGAATGTCAATTTGCAAGTATGTTTGAAGGAGTTCAAAACTGATTTTAAGCGAATTAAGACATCGTTGGACCTTCTGAGAAACATTTGGAATTTGAATTTTTTAAATAAACTACACGTCCACGTCTCCTCACAATCCCAATACATCTCACAGCAGGAAAAATCTGAAAAGTCACAAATTGATAAAAGGTCCATTACTGTGTACTTATTAATAATAATAAATGTAAAATCACTCATAGTCTACCCTTAAAGATGTGAACTTACTGACATTATCAAAGTAAAGATATTTTTTAAAGGTTTTATTTATTTATTTTTAGAGAGAGGGGAAGAGAGCGAGAAAGAGAGAGACAAAAACACCAATGTGAGAGAAAAACTTCAATCAGTTGCCTCTCATATATACCCCACCTGGGAACCAAGCCCACAACCTAGGCATGTGCCCTGACCTGGAATCTAACTAGCAGCCTGCCACCCCATTGGGACAATGGCCCAACCAACTGAGCCACACTAGTCAAGGCAAAGTAAAGACTTTTAATTGCAGAAAATGCTAACATACTTTAGGTATATTTGAAGTTGTTCCTTAAACCTTGTTGATTAATGGTATGGTGCTGGTTTTTTTCAAGTTAATCTCATTTTTCTGAATCCTTAGTTTAAACTCACCACTTGGAATCTTATTTTGTATTTTGAAATTGAGCTAGGACTGGTCCTTTCTAGTTTCTCCTTTGGTATCTTGATGAATCCTGATGGTTATGATACCATCATAATTTGTTGAATCTTGATGGTTATGATGCATGAATCTTAAGGAGATCCCTTTTGTATGTGAAGATCTGTCCAAGTCAGAGATCCAGTCTTTGAGGAAATAACTGACCTGGTATATTAAATAGAGTATATTTTAAAACATATAAAATGTTCAAATGTTCTTTTGGGTGGACGATCTAGGTAATTTTAATTTTTTTCTTTTGCTTAACAATATTTTCCATATTTGATGAAATAAATATTTAGTAATTGTACAATAAAAATAATAATTAATAAAGTCTATGGAGATAAAGATGAAAATTTAGCACTAAAAATTTAGAATAGTACTACTAAGATTGTATACATATTCTGTAGTAGATACTTAATCCAATTGTTTCATACAACATACTGATGGAGCGAATACTATTTATTGAAGAGCAGTATTTACAAGTTGTTTCTTTATATCTGTGTATTGTGGTAGTGGATTAATAATGAAAGGGAAAATATGCGTACATATCATATAGAAAAACCCTGGAGTATGGGGGAACATTGAATCTTTAAGGATGAGGCTGGAGATCTAAATGCTAGGCCAAGGTCTATAGACTCTGTTAAGAATGTTTGTCTTCATGGTAAGAAAAATGACATGTCATTGAAATATTGTAAGCAGAGGATTGAACCATTAGGTTTGCACTTTCAAAGTATCGTTCTGGCTGCAGTACGGGAAATGAACAGAAGTGGGAAAGGAATGGATGACAAAGAGCCACAGCCTGGGTGGTAGATGGTGATGGCTTTGAAAGAAACATAAATGAGTCCAGGGATATATTAGAGATGATATCCATAGAATCCAGTATAGTGACGCTTTTAGGAAATAAAGGAGAAAATAAAAAGAAGATCCCAAAGTCTACTCCTGGGATAAATAGCGACATGATGGTGACATTCACCACACTGGCACACTAGATGGGGATCATAACTGGGAGCAAAGGTTTACAAATTACATTAGCCAAACTTCCTTTGTGCTACCTTTGGGATTCACAAGTAAAGAGAACATGTAGGTGGTTAGATATAGAGATCCATGACTTAGAAAAGTGTCTTGGATTAGAGATAAAAGTTTTGAGGGTAGTGGGTATAGATCTTCTGACACAAATGAGGGTCAGACAAGGTAAGAGATTAAGCCTTACTGAGTCCAACTCCACTGATGCCTAAAATAGGCTTTGAAACATTAGTATGGATATTCAAGTGAAGACACAGTGTGTGAAACCCACTGTAGTAGGTTCAGGAAAACACTTGTGGGTTGGTGTTAATAAAATATAAGGTGAGAAAAAGGAATTTAAATAAATGTGCATAAGTGGATTAATCAGTTAGAGAGAAATTGCTGTCAAAGACAATTTGCAGAGAAGTTGGAATGCCATTTTGCAGAAGTGGAACAATTGAAGAATATTGGCTGAGAAGATGCATGGCCAGATTTGTGTTTTACGTAGAACACATTGGCTGGAGCCTAGAGGATAAGGTTAAGAGCAAAAAGACTGGAATGAGAAAAACCTGATGTCTATTGCATTTGTCTGGACTAAGTGCTGAGAGAAGGGATAATTAGAATACAGAGAAGCCACACTGGAAAATATTTAGGAAATATGATACTGCATTTGAAAGGTATGGAGAGTGGAAAAGGAAAGGACTGTAGTTGTGACTTTAGGTTTCCAGCTTTGACAACCAAGCAGATTATACTACCATTTGTGGAGGGTGGCATATTTGGGGAGGAGTTCCCATTCCGGACATGCTGATTTTAGATGAGGATGTGCCAGATGAGGCACATGTCCAGATGTGCCTCATCTGGACATGTGCCTTATGTCAGATGAGGATCAAGTGGACATAATTAACCAACAAGTTTGATACGTGAGTGAAAAACTTAGGATGTGGTTTGGGCTGGAGGGAAATATTTGAGTCACCATGATATAAGCAGTTGTCAAAATGAGGGAAAGTTAATGAATTGCATAATTAGCATAAATAAAGCAGCAGGTCCAAGACAGTTACTAGGGAACATAGATTTTTTAGGGTTAGGCTGGGAAAGAGAAGGCCAAAATAAAAACAAGACAAAGCAAAAATCGAAGTTGAAGAGAACCAGCATTTTCAGGAGTGTGAGGGTGAGAGTGCCAGATACAGATGGAAGCCCTGGATTTGAGAGTGTGATGTGTTAGGTGGACTTGCATCTCTCTTATCTGTTTTGGATGTTTCAAATTTATTTATGATGTTATTCTATTAAATCAATAGTAGGAATTTCCAGTATTCCACAGTGGCATAGAGACCCACCACACCTTTCCCTCCTTCTGAATACAACTTTAGAAAAAATCCGTAAAAGAAAAAAAATCAAAGTGTACTCCCTGAAAATCCACAAAGTAAATGAAAATCAGGCAGATTGCAGAGAGGGGTAAAAATCTGGAAGAGGGATTGGCAATGAGGTGATTTCCCCATGGTCTTTACTCCCACTGCTTGATGACAAGGGCAGGCACTAGCCACCCAGTGGCAGCATGGTGGCTAAAACCTCAAGAGAAACTTCACTTTTTATAGAGAGAAGCCAGGACATAGACCTCGGTGAATGGAGAGTGTATAGAGAATGATTACGACACGTTGAATTTCTCTGTAGTTGAGAAGAGCACTTATCTGACATTCAGGAGACCCAATTCTAATCCCTGATTCACTAATTTAGATCTGTTTGATTCATTCACTTTGAGTACAGTTGCTATCCCGTGAGAAGACAGCTATCATGGCAATTTTCCTTTTAATTTCTCAGAACTATGATAAATATCAAACATAGTCATATACTAAAGAGTGCTCTGAAGATCATGAATTTGTACTTAACTATAAGTTAGTACTATTACTCATATTTAAATTTCTGTTAGTTTATAATCTTTGACATTTTTACAATATGGGTCCAGATCCCAGACATCAGCTGAACAGTGTCCAAGTTCAGATAGTTATCATGACTCAGCTTATCTCAGTACATTTAATGTGATTGTTATTTGTTCAGCTGACATCATACTGTAAGTGTGCTTTTTTTCTTGATTCTATCTATCCTTCATATGCAATTGTAGATGTAGTGTCCTAGCCTTTGTTTGTCAGATGTGTTATTTAAAGCCCATTGTCCCATGAGAAAGTAAAACCCATTTAGCAATGATGGAAATCTGCTTTCTATGGCCTGCGACTTCTTCACTCTTTCCTTTTTCCATATAATTATAATTTTGAGAGGTTTGTGAACTGACTTAATCGCTTGGAACTCATATAATTTAGACTGTTAGTACCTTTCTTTATTATGACCTTTGAGTAGTGGTTTCTGAATCAGAACCACTAGAATAAGAGCTTGATTTTTTTTCTTTTGATAGTACTATTTGGAATAATTACTCTTTTTTATATAACAGTTTGGAACCAGATATCCAGGTCTAATTGAATACCTCACTACTATGAATTCCTTTTGGATCAGTTGTTTTTGGGTATTTCAAAAGACATAATTTTTTAAAAGATTTTATTTATTTATTTTTAGAGAGGGGAAAGGGGGAGAAAGAAAGAGAGAGAATCAATGTGTGGTTGCCTCTCACATGGCCCCTACTGGGGACCTGGCTTGCAACCCAGGCATGTGCCCTGACTGGGAATCAAACCTGCAATCAAAAGACATAATTTTAATGGTAATCACAAACTGATGGTTCTCTTCTCTGCTCCTTTCTTCCTACTCTCTTTTCCCCTTGTCTCTCTTTCTCCTTCTCCTCCTTTTTTTCCTCTTCCCTTTCCTCCTCCCACTCTTCTGCTCCTTCTCCACTCTCCCTCTTCCTCCCTCCCTCTCTTTCTCTTTTCTATTTGCTCTTTCCCCCTAGAAGCATGATAGCCCCTTTTAATGTTTTAAAATAAAAGACCACCTATTAAAGAATATTTATTCTCTGTAATTAAATCTAAACATGTCAAAGAATTTTCAAACTTTGCAAACTCAAAATTAGTAGGATTCAAAGGAAACTAATTTGCATTAAGAAAATACCTTAAGTCAACATCTACCAGTGAACTATATAATCTGTTCCATTTGTTTCATTGACATTCCATAAAAATAAAAGAACCTCTGAATTCAATCAATAGATTTTGGAGGAGAAAAGTTTCTCGATTTTTATGTGTTACTTCATTTCTCTACAAAACCAGTACATTTCTATTACCACAGCAGAAATATATTGATAATATTTTTTCTACAAATTAAAAAACTGAAATTCATATCAAGACAAAAATTATAAGCCACTTTTAGCTAGAATATTTGCTTGGATTAAAAAAATCTTGAATACCTGAGACATTTAGAAGCTCTACAGAAAATAGACACAGGTAATTTAATACATCACACATACATACCTCATTAATAAATATAAACTTAAAATCAAAAAGTTATAAAAATTGCCCTGGCTGGCATAGGTCAGTGGATTGAGCGCGGGCTGGGAATCACAGTGTCCCAGGTTCGATTCCCAGCCAGGGTACATTCCTGGGTTGCAGGCCATAACCCCCAGCAACTGCACATTGATGTTTCTCTGTCTGTCTCTCTCTCTCTCCCTCCCTTCCCTCCCTAAAAAAATAATAAATAAAATCTTTAAAAAAAGTTATAAAAATTGAAAATATAAATGTACATATGTAAATTTGAACTTAGAGTAATACTTTGGATCAATATCCATTTATTATTTATGTTTCATCTTCTCTTGGTTTAGTTTTTATCTTTTTCCAATTAAGCAACAGCTGAAATACTTATAAATTAACTAAATCAACATGTAAATTTGGTTGACATGTCAACTTCCTCCCATTTAACTCAACAAAGATTACTGAATAACAATAACCCCAACAAAAACGGTAGCTACCATTTCAGAGAATATGCCTGGCTTAGTGCCCAGCAATTCATACACTATGCATGCACACACACACACTTTCATCAACACCACAAACTTGATGTTATCATATTTATGCTACAAGTAACTAAGCTGAGGTTGGAAATTGATTAAATTACACAATTTTATGTAATTACTGCAATAATGGTGGGATTTGGACACTGGCCAATCTGATCATTCTTTTAAACAAAAAAACTACCTACTTTGTATCAGGAGCTAAGAAAATAGAAATGATGAACATCCAGATTCTGTGCTCAGGCCATTGACAGACAAAATTGAGCAGGTAGGCTGGGGATTCGTAAACCAATAAAATCACTATAGTATATATAGGTAAATGCAACACAGATGTATTCACATGATGAGGTACAGAGCTAGAAGGGAGAAATGAATACACTAGTGTAGTAAACCTTGAATCTGTCAACTTTTGGAAACTCTCAGGAACAGCTTTGCTTTCTGCCATTTGGTTATAGTCCTGAGACCTTGGCCTACACATGTCTAATTTGTGTGACTATACACCTTTGAGAAATGCAGCACTGTCCTTGGAAGATAAGGACGTTGGGCTGTGAAAGCCTTACTGCTCCTTACCCACTTGCTCCTTAATCATCAACATGGATTGGCCCCCGCACTCCATGCTCCGACTGGGATAAGTATCTTCCACTCATTGCAGAGTGGGTCTGTGTTCCTGTATTCCACAGTCAGCCCTAATAAAATTATTTTATGGGCCCAATTGTGAAGAATAAGCTCTCCCTCATTGGAGTGCTCTTCATAATATTACCACTTTACCACCATTACTTGCAGATTGGGGTAAATAATTATAAATTATTTTAAAGATTTTGTTTATGAACAAAGCCAGTTGTAATTTTTTTCATATCAATTCCCTTTTTTATGAATGGGGTGGGTGGGTGTTGTAAAAGTTGATTGGACTGGAATGTATCTGGATAATCTGGCTTGTTGGCATTTCATAGAAATATTGTAATTTGAGCTGTAGTCAAGTCTGAGTGAACAGAAGTTCTCCTAAGGAGGGAGAACTGTTAAGAGTGTCAGAGAACATAACTAATATGGGGTCACCAGAGGAGAAAAGAAGGGATTCACAAATATGCAAGAAAGTCCCTCTAGTGCACAGAACTAGGTTATTTTGTCAAATAAGTTTATCACCTTATGAAGCAATTTTTCAAAAATGTTGCTTTCAGAATAAAATTCCCAAAAGGCAGTTTGACTGTCATACAGCAGTTTGATGTCATGTACCGATTTTACTCAAATAATATTTTTAAATGGAATTATATTTAGTTTCATCTCTCCTCATCATGGATTTCTTGGTAATAATACACATGTTAACATCAATCTTTTTTCATTTTTGTCTAGTATTAGTGTTATGTTTTAGGTAAAATTATTTAAAATCATGTTTTCAACTAAATATATGGTTAAGTAATTTAATTATAAAAATTTAAATGTAGATTTAGCCTAAATGGAAATGCACAAAAATCATAAGGGATATCCAGAAAAGCCCATGGAGGGCTGCAACAGCCACAGTGTTTTTTCAAAGGCCAATCATGTGCATAATAAAAAGATGAATACTCATCTGAGCACAGTGAGTACATGGCTGTAAAAATCAGCAGTAAATTTAGAAAGTCAAGGACATACCAAAGTGGACATTTAAAATATTATTCTCATTGTGGAGTTTAAATGCACATAAAACTTGATATCTTAATGGAGAAACCTGACACAATGTAAAAACTTTGTTGAACTCTCTCTCTTGCAATAATACTAGTACAGAAATTTATTTTTAAAAGTAGGCCTTTTCTGATACACTCCTAAGGGCAAAAAAAGAGAGTGAGTGCGAGGGAAAAAGGAAGTAGTGTATAGGAGCTATGCTATGGTAACTCTTGCAAATAAAAAGGAGGCATAGGTATACTCATGTCATTTGTGTACATATGCATCTATCTACCTTTATGTCTCTTATGTATCAAAAGACATACAAAGAAAGAAACAGCTTCATGTTCATATATGTATAGAATATCTCTGAAGAAGCTAGTGTCGGTAGTTGCTTTGGAGAGATAACTGGATGGGAAAAAGACTTTTTTGGTAACATATATCCTCATACAATGTTTGAACATTTTAGTATGCACGGTAATTTCCATTTCAAAACAATGGTAAGAAATAAAACCATAGAAACAATGAAAATAATGAAATTTTGAAGGTAAACCACCAGAAATATTTTTGTACCTACAAACAAGACGTCCACACTGAAAACAAGCTAATGACAAGTGTAAGGAAACTAGCGATCCACGACGCGCTCTGGGGCTCTCTCTGGTCACTTGCAGAATCCCCTGGGAAGAAAGCACTAGTGTAATAAAAGGTGCTTTGATGACTCCTTAAGTTGTGGAGTTAAATCTGTTTTGAACTAAAAAGAAGAAAAAACGCTATCTGCTTAGTAGCCAAACTAACGCAGGAACTCTTACTGCTTTGATGAATGCTAGCGATGAGACGTCTAGACAAGCGTAAATGGCTGTGAGAAGTAACAGTGGAGTGGCTGACTTTAACACAGTGCTTTGTTGGGCCTTGTTTGGTAGATTTATCATGGTGATGTTTGAGAAAAATAACTTAGAAAGTGCCTTGTACTTAGCAATTTAATTAATTGCAATTAATATTAAATCAAAATGTTTATTAAATTACCATTCAGAAATCAGAATATTCCTTGAACAATCTCTAAAACATGTAGTTGTTTCATAGATATTTGCTGAATTGATTTTTAACAAACAAAAGTATATAAATGAATTAAAGTATGTTTTTTGATTGTTCAAACAGCACCATTTTCTGTGAATACATCATTCAATGTGTTCACCTATTGATCTTTTTTCAGTAAGTCAAAAGGAATAGTTAGGCCAATAATTTTCTTTATAAATAATGAGCTCTTTTGTAATTATATAAGCAGTAACCTTGAGATCTCATTTTGCAATGGCTTGGCAGGAGAAAGTGCTGGTAAAATTTTAAACTCAAGGTTGAATTGTTACATGTCTTTATGGAAAAACATAATCAGCAAAAAGAGTAAGAGCTGTATCAGGTAAGTCTGGAAATTTTTTTTCTTTCTTTTTTAATAGTTTAATTTTATTGCATTTTGCCATTACTATTTATCCCCCTTATACCCTCTTCCACCTCCACCCAACCCCCCACAATCACCACCACTGTTGTCCATGTCTGTGAGTCCTTTTTCCTTTTTGCTCTATCCCTCCTCCCCCTTAACCTCCTCTCCCCTCCCCCAGAGCTATCAGCCTGCTCTCTATCTGTGAGTCTGTCTCTATTTCGCTTGATAGGTCAGTTTTCTCATTAGATTCCACATAGGAGTGAACTCATATGCCATTTGTCTTCTCTGACTGGCTTATTTCACCACACACTTCAAGAATGAGAAGTGACCCAGAGTGGCAATCAACGGCAGATATTTTTGTGGTACTGAATTTTCATCAATACTACCTAGGCACTATAATAAGTTTTTCTCTTTCTTTAAAAAAATCTATATGGTATAATATAATGGTGAAAATGACACTTCACATTAGAACTAGATTGCTGTTGGGTGCTATAAATAATATTTGACTGTTTTAATTTAAACTTTATAAAACAGAATATTGCTAATCTGACCTGCTGAGACAAATATTTGGGCTGGGATTTCCTTACATCAATAAAAAAGTTAACCTGTCCCCTCTAAGACCATTTTACTCTGTCATGTGACATGTGACGTATCCTTAACAGAAGGGTATTTTTAATGAAATTTTTCAACAGTAGCCTAAAAACTGCTTTACTCCATTGTTTGGTATGGGCCCTCCGAACACTTCTCTTAAATGATTACTATGATATATTCATAATCAGTGAAAAATATTGTATAACTTGAATCTATACATTTATATGCATCAAAATTCTTAAAATACTATGGTATCAAGACAGATAATAGAAATTTCCAAGAGGCAACGTAGTTTCTGATGAAGGCTCAGTACATAAGATGCTACGTGATTCTTACTGGGGATTACAGTGTGCTAGGAAGTGTGCTAGGTATTTTGCACATGACATTCCATTGAAACTTCAGAGCAACATGTATTATCTAGTTAGTGCCCTTTTCTTCCTAATTATATAAGGAAGCAGAACCCTAGGTATTACATACTATTTTATCACCAAATATATTAGCAATTTGTCTAAGATGGTAAGTGATAAAGTCAAATTGGTGAACCCAGAGTGTTTGAATACCTGTTTGAACCACTATAAACCTTATAACACTGTAAAAACCCTATAACACTGTAAACTCCTAAAATTGGGTATAAAAACTGTTTTGGCTTTTGTGGTAAATTAAGACAGTAATTTGTTAATAAAGAAGTCCTTGGGAGCATTCCTAACCACTTTTGGTTTGGCACTGCCCAATTGGAATTAACTGTTCCTCAAAAAAAAAACTCTTAAAATTTTTAACATACCTTGGATTCTGTTTTAACATCTCTGGTATCAGAGGAGGGAACCAGAGGAGATTCCTGACTGCCTTCTACCAGGAACAAGTAACTGGCCCTAGAGGTTGGTGGATAAGTCCCTGTGGAACCCTAGCTCCTCAAGCTGTGTTATGTGCATCCAGACTTGGTGCATTTTTTTTTTCCCAGAGTGGGTCCAGAAACTGGCCACAGTTGGACTATGTCTGGGGTTGGACTAAGTTCAACTTAGAAACCGGACTGGGGCCAGTATGAGGTCTCAGCAAATACAATTCTGTTTTAAGGTTCGAACAAGTGAGTAATTCTTATCCAGATATTCTTGAATTACAGTGGCCACAGTGGAGAAACTTGAAACCATCTTACATAAGCTTACCCATTTATGAAGTGTCTAGAGAAAAAAGGGGTCTCAGACAGGCACTCATTACAAAGGGCAGAAAGAAAGCTACTCTCTCCTCCTTTACACTTTCTGGAGACCAGGATGAGGTCCTGCTGGGACTTCTCACTTACTCTGAGACTGCAGGCACATGCTGGGAAAACCCAGGGAGAAGCCAGCAGAGGGTAAGAATTCTTACCCAAGTCAGCTCTCCCAGATCTCTGTCTACAGTGCCTGGTTAAGGGAAGGAAAGAAGATAAAATTTCATGCTGCCCCTTCTTTTCCAAATTCAGATTGGCAGAGAAAAGAAACCCAATGATTATCATTTTTCTTTCCCGTGGATAGCTATTGTCTTCTTGTTGGCTTCATTTTGTGTCCCAAGAACTTGGCTTGACAACTGTCAAGCTGAAGGCCCTTAAATATGGTCAGACAGAAATGTGGACTGTGCCCTGTTTCTGGCTACATATAGCTGGACAGAGGTGTGGGTTGAAGCTAGGGTCCTACTTACTGTTGCCAGCTGTCAGGGAAATTGTCTAGGTCTCTCTTTTGATTATCTTTGGGAGTGGCTCTGGATCCTGGGAGGGCAGTATCATTTTAACCCCCTTTGGGGATCCCTCTTGTGTCTACAGGATTGTTCAATGTAGCCAGGAAGATTTACTGTTTGTCTTGACTGAAACTTACAAGTTCAAAGGGATTATTTCTTAAGTAGCTCTATGGTCAGAAGTGGCCAAACTGGAAGCTGATACTCAAAGCCTTATAAGAAAACATTTTACAGCCCTTCTCCCCTAAGCTAAAATGAAACTATGCACTCAGAGGGAAAGAAAAATGTTCTGAAGCCATCATGGAAAGGTTTTACTGAAACATTCCAGAAAACTATAACAAAAATCTAGAAAACAGGACTTTTTCTCCCTGGTTTAAAAAGCAAACTGAGGATCACATAGCTGGATGACTGGGTCAGAGTCTTGGTACCATTCAGGACGCAACCCAGTTCTTCGATAAATTCAAAACAATTTTTCTACTTGTCTTCCAAATTGAGTCTGCATGATAATAGAAATGTGGCTACAGAAATAATTCAAATCCTGCCTATCCTTTTTTCCAATGTCCAAGCCTCTCTTTTTCATCTCAAAGGCTTGTAGATATTATAAAAGATCTGGATTTAGGAAACACAAACTCTTCTTTTTAAAAAAAATATTTATTTATTTATTTTTAATCTTTATTATATTTTTTCCATTACCAATTACTCCCCTTAAAACCTCCTTCCCCTAGCAATCACCACACAGTTGTCCGTGTCCATGAGTCCTTTTTACTTTTTGCTCAATCCCTCCCCTCAAACCTCCCCCCGCCGCCCCACTAGCTGTCATCTGCTTCTGTTTTCCATCTGGGAGTCTGTCCTCATTTTTCTTGTTAGTTCAGTTTGTCCATTAGATTCCACATATGAGTGAAATCATATACTATTTGTCTTTCTCTGACTTACTTATTTCACTTAGCATAATGTTCTCCAGGTCCATCCATACTGTTGTAAAATTTACCTTTTCTTCTTTTTTATAGCTGAGTAGGATTTCATTGTGTAAATGTCCCATAGTTGTCTACTAACGGACACTGGGCTGCATCCATATCTTGGCAATTGTAAAAAATACTGCAATGAGCATAGGGATACTTATGTTCTTTCAAATTAGTGTTTTGGGTTCCTTCAGGTATATTCCCAGAATGGGATCACTGGGTCAAAAGGTAGATCCATATATAATTTTTGATATGTTTCCATACTGCCTTCCACAGTGGCTGCACCAGTCTGCATTCCCGCCAGCCGCACAAAAGGGTTCCCCCTTCTCCACATCCTTGCCAGCACTTGTTGTTTGTTGATTTATTGATGATATCCATTGTGACAGGTGTGAGATGATATCTCATTGTGGTTTTAAATTGCATTTCTCAGATGATTAATGACATTGAGCATCTTTTCATGTATCTATTGGCCATCTGCATGTCCTTTTTGGAGAAGAATCTATTCAGGTCCTTTGCCCATTTGTTAAGTACTTTATAAATTTTGGATATTAACCTCTTATTGGACATATCATATATATGTTCTCCCATTGTGTGGGTTGTCTTTTTATTTTGTTGATGATTTCCTTTGCAACAAAATTGAAGAAGGTACAAATAAGTGGAAGCACACATTGTGTTTGTGGAATTAACATCATTAAAATGTCCATACTACCCAAAGCAATCTATAGATTCAACTCTGTTCCTATCAAGATTCCAATGACATATTTCACAAATATTTCAAAGATTTATATGGAACCACAAAAGGCTCTGTATGGCAACAGCAATCCTGAGAAAGAAGAACTAAGTTGGAGGAATCATGCTACCTAATACCAAACTATACTACAAGGCCACAGTAATCAAAAAAGCATGGTAATACCCTAAAAACAGACATATACATCAATGGAACAGAATGGAGAGCCCAGAAATAAACCCACACCTTGATAGTCAATTAATATTTAATAGAGGAAGCAAGCCATGCAATGGGCAAAGGATAGTTTACTCAATAAATGGTGTTGGAAAAATTGGACAGTTACATGCAGTAAAATGAAACTAGACCACTTCTTAAACAACACACAAGAATAAATTCAAAATGGATCAAAGACTTAAATGTTGGACCTGAGGCCATAAAAAATCATAAAGAAAACATAGGCAGTAGAATCTTGGATATTGCTCATAGAGAAGTCCTTCTTGAAGAAACTTATATCCTTTTTCTGAGACTTTAAGATGTTACTGTTCTACCCGGTGTTTTCTAGGAACCCAGAACCATCTTTTGAACTGCAAACTTCAGGGAGGTAAGTCTCATAGGACAAAACTTGAATGGATTAAAAAGCTGTAGAAGCTTTGTGGAAAAAAGAATCTTAGAAACAGAGTTTTATGTGTCCTCAAGCTGACTATAAATTTATTTTTCTGTTTAAAAAAAGCAGAGTTTTCTTGAACTGTTGGCCTTGACAAGAGATTGTGCAAGTTTTGTTTTGTTCTTTGTTTTTTTGTGTAATCTATCCAGAAAAATAAAGATTTTGTATCTTACACACACAGTATAGATATAAATATGTAAGTATATTTTTATACATATATATTTAAATATATATATAAAGTTTCTGATAACTTTTAGATTACAAAACAGAACTGGGTAAAAAATTTCAGAACTATTGGAAAAACTGGATTTAAGCAGAACACGAATTAGTAATATGGGATTAAACAAACTGATGAGGATGATTAGCATTTTCTACAACTTTTTTTCTTCAGGTTTTATGTTTTTCAGATTTAAGGAAAACTTTTTTTTCTTTTCTCTTAGGTATACCTCTATAAACATAATTGAAACATTTACTTTTCCTACCTATCTAATCCTTCCAGAACTCAGAAACTTGTGAATGTTCTTATTTTCACGACAATACAGTTGTTTTCATAAGTTCAATAAGAATTGGTTTTCTTTGTAACAGGACATAACTGGGAAAATTGGTTATATTATCAAGGCTTTGACTGGAGTGTCATAATCGACAATATGCATAGAATCAGATGCGACTACTTTTAAGAATCTAAGGGTTAATTTTATGTAGTCAATAAAAATCTCTTGGAAAAATTAGTGTGACATCTTGTTTAAAGGGTTCCCAGCAGCCTTACCACGTGAGTATGTGCCTGCCAGGGATCTCAGGATACTGAAGAGTTCTCAAGAAAAGAGGAATTCACCCACATCTATAATTGTTGCAGGTAAAGTCTCCTGGTGACTTAGTTCTTGGCTTTGCTTCTTAGCCTAGAGAACTTTTCAAAATCTAATAAAACATTCCTATGAAAAATTCTAGGAAAGCAGACTTAAAAAGAGCCCATATGGTCAATCACTATTTTCAATGTACTTATGTAAATAATCAGGCTATGCTTAATGAGACTAGACTTATTTTGCAAACAAATTAGCTTTACTGTGATTTTTAAAATAGAAATCAGGGTGACTGTAGAAAATTGTAATGCAACCTTGATAACCCTGTGGATACCAAATTCTAATTCTGTTCATTCTCTTTAAGGTTTGTTATATATTTGCAAACTAAATGGGATCCCAAATTCTTCTGGTTACCTCAAATACTTGTCTACAACTCTCCATATTAATGTTTCCAATTTTCTCCCACCCTTTGATTTGGAGTCAGTAAGAAAAAAAAAGAAAAACTGTCTTGGGAAGTTTCCCTGGAAGGAACTGTATCAGTTTCTCCTTACTGCCCAGGTGGCTGCCACCAACCTTCAGACACTTGAATCTTGGGTACACACACTCCAATTATAAAGGGCTTCCCCAGACTTTTGGAACTGCACACTCAATAGATATCTAAAATTAAAACTGACTAGAGAAGTTCCTCCCCAGAAGCAGTTCCTTCTGGATGCCTCAATGGCATCTTGAGTGGAAGTTCTCCCAATATCATGGATAAAGATCTCCATGTCCAATGTAAAACCTTTATTCCTTCTGCTTGTCCTGATGATTTTTGTTTGTTAATGCACAGAAAGATGTTCCTAAACTCTAGCAACTATTGTTGAATCTGCTGCTAAGCCTATAGCTGCACAATAAAACTCTCTGGGCTTTCTTGCTAAGGTGGTTCTAGGTAATAGAATTGCTTTATATTAATTATTGGCTAAAAAAGAGGAGTCTGTCTCATAGCAAATATCTCCTGTTATACCTTGATCAACATCTCTGGCACTGTAGCAAATACAGGGAATTAATAAACAAGTCATTTTGCTATGACAGGTTGATCTCCCTCTGGTACATTTTTTGATATCAACTGGTTTGGTTCACCAGGCCCTGATTAAGGAGTGCACTGCTCTCTGTTGGTGTTACCCTCCTAATAGTTATCACTGTGGTCTCCCTAATGTTCTATGTCTTTTTAAAGGTTGTAAATACATGTCTATAGCCAATAGCAGTATATCAGATGGTCTCACTGTACTCAGAAAAATAGAAATAAGATAAAGAGCAGAAACAATTCTTCTGTGAATCTGACATCATAACCTATGTGTTTCACAATGAAACAAGAACAGCTTAACCCTGATGACTGAGAGTGGTGCTAGTACTAAATTCTTGGCCAATCTCTCCTGTATGCAAAATGACCAAAAGGGAAAACAGTTCAATTAATTAAATAAAGGAGCCTTTAGATTGATGTGGTTCTAATACCCTGTGATCTATGTAAGCAAACCCAAATCTGAAGCCTATGTGTCTCAAGGTTACAAAATCAAATCAAAGGTCACTAAAGACAACCAATCATGAACAGCCAATTACTGTTTGTACTAATGTCAATGAATAATTTCCTTACTTTAGCCTTTTCTCTATAAAAGTCTCTCCCTGAGCTCTTGACTGTGGAATATTCCTAACCTCATTTTTGTTTGGTGCTCCCTGACTCCAATTGATATTGGTTCAAATAAACTCTTAAAATTAAGAAGAAGAAGGATGAAGAGGAGGAGGAAGAAGAGGAGAAGAAGGACAAGGAGAAGTTGCTCCTATATTATGGAATAGGTTACAAAACACTACAAATTTTGTAAAGAAATTTGAAACTTTAAAGAAATTTTAAGGGATATATATTCTTCTCTTCAGTCTGGCATTTGAATAAAAAGATTTAGAAGCACTGCTAGTGATGTAATTATTGCTATTACTTATCTTCCACTCTGACCCACCCCAAAGTTGAGGGAGAGTATCAAGACACACAAAAAATTTCGCCACTCCACAAAAACATGTACCTTAGTGAGTCTGCTACATGAACCCAGAGTCTGAACTACATTTGAAAGAGAGTGTAAATTATCCAAGAGCATTTAATAACCATATCCAATGATACCATTATGCCTAAATGTGGCCTTCAAATGAAGAGAAACATAGCCATTCTTCCCTCAAATGTATGACTTTCAGATTATCATTAATACAGAAAAATAAAATACTATTTGTTAAAAGATTTTATTTATTTATTTTTACAGAGAGGGGAAGGGAGGGAGAAAGAGAGGGAGAGAAACATCAATGTGTGGTTGCTTCTTGTGTGCCCCCTACTGGGGACCTATCCTGCAACTCAGGCATGTGCCCTGACTGGGACTCGAATCAGCAATTTTTTCCCTCACAGGCCAGCACTCAAGCTAAACCCAGCACTCAAACTCACACTAGCTAGGGCTAAAATGCCATTTTTAAACACACAATGATATGACCTTTTTAGCCCCCTTTCTATGAAAAAAATAAGTTTGCTTAATAAAGGTGTTTTTTCCTTGAGAACATGCTGCAATTGGTTTCAACTTAAATGTAAACACAATAGCATACATCATACACCATGGAATTTGCATTTTGAGACAATTAAAGAAAGCACACCAAATGTATATGGCAGGTCAACACAGAGCATACATATCAAAGCTGTTTCTAAAATTGCTCCAAAAATATAAAAATTAGATATCTCAGACCTTTAGGTTGTGGAATAGATTTCATTTGAGATTGTGTACAAAGGCTTAGAAAATCACTCAAAACTGCAATATATTTTAGTACTTCAAAGGACAAGAAAAAAGCATGTAAATGTTTTTGTTTTCCTTTGTTCTTGCCTTCTTGAGTTGTGAGATAAGGAACTCACTGATTCCCATCAGGAGCCATGGCTGAAAACACTGAACTGGTTGGAGCACCACAGAACTGTAAAAAATAGCGTTCTCCTCAAAGGCAGATATCCTTAATTCTTCCCCAAAGTTTACATGAAGCTTATGGAAATAGCTTATTTGGACCACACCATGCTGGCTTTTAAAAAAATGAAATTATTAATCAACATTTAAAATGCAAACATTTCTTTTTTTTCTATTTTTTTTATTTTAATCATTGTTCAAGTATAGGCAAACATTTCTGAATTTTCAGATTTTCTCAGCAAATCCCAAGATCTGGAAACACATCAACCAATGGCCGGAGCTGAATAGCAACGGACTCTCTTAGCTTCCCATTGTAATCTTCACTCCATCCCCCCCAGCCTGCTTTTCTTCTTCCTACTTCCTGCCTGTTTCTTGCAAGCATTTGACCTTACGCTCCTTGCTTTCACCCAAATTCCACCCTCTAATTTTCATATTTTGTTCATGGCACACCTATTTTTAAAGTTTAAGCTCAAGTACTTTTTCAGTTATTTTTATTTATACCATCTTTATCCTTTATTTACATCTCTATCAGTCATGGATTCTGCATGTTCATAAGACATACTACTGCTGGCCTTATTCAGGACCTATTACAGCATACCAACTGCTATAAGCAGTTACTTAAATTCCTGCCTCTCCTCTGTCCCAAAACATAAGCCATTATTAATCAGAGTCATTTTCCTAAATTTGTTCACTTTTTACTTATATATGTATACCTACTAATCCTGTCAGGATGTTATGTGGTTTATTCACACTACCAAAACACATTTGCAGTCTCTATGTACCTTATTATGGATAAAAATGGTAGAGCAAGCTGAAGTCATTTTTACCCACTTTGCCAAATGACTGTTTTGGGAAAATTTGGGGCTTTACATTCTTGCCCTCTATGAGCAGTGACCTGTCCCTACTCCAAAGGTCCTTTACTCCTGGCTATCTGATTACTTAATGCTAGTTCTCTCTCCTTAGCTTCTATTTTCCATCCCCTGCATCTCCATCCCCTAATAGATCATGAACTCTCAATGGTAAGGATTACATTTTCTTCTGCATATTCAGCTATGTAGTAGACAGAACATGAATTTTTACCAGCACATTTTTTAAATGAAGGGAATTGAACTAGATAAATCATAACTACTGCTTCCTAGTTGAATTTCTAATCACAATGAAGAACCTTTGAACAAAGAGAAAGAACCAGCAACAGTGAGAGTGAGGTATTGAAACACACTTAAGTTTTGAAGTAAGTCATTTAGACAGACCAAAATTTGGATCCCTACCACTGCCTAAGAGCTGTGAGGCCAGAATCAAATGTTTTAAGCTCCGAATTCTATAGTCTTTGGTTATAAGCCGAAATTAATGATTCAGAATAATCACATCAATCTTCCAAAGGTGTCTCAAGAATGAAGTAGGTTCATCTCTTTAACATGTCATTTAGTTTGCCCAAGGAGAGACAGCACTGGATACACACTGAGCACCTTATATTATTAGAATTGTATTTTAGAAAAGGAAGCCAAGGTGAAATCTTTCAACTAGTTAAATTCGTCACATAAACAGATTCCATATGCAAAAAAGTAAAAGCATCTTAGACAGAGAATAGACTAGCCATCATAAGGATGACAGACAATAAATTATGACTGATTCAACAATATTTCTGTATCTGTCAGTACCAAGCACCATGTTGACCAGTGGGGATAATGCAGTGAGCAAAACTAGATATGTTCCTAAACTGATAGTATGGATAATCTGACAAGTGACATAGAGACATGCATTTAGGAAACAATAATGGATGTCCTGAGTGGTATGAGGAAGGAATGTGCAAGGCCATCGCAGCATGTGTCTGGAGAAGATAGTACAGCAAGAAAGGGCTTCTGTGCTACTTAATTTTTGTGTCAATTTGACCAAGCTAAGGGATGCTCACATGATTTCCAGGTATGTCTCTGGAGATGTTTCCAGAAGAGATTAGCACTTGAATCAGTAGATTGAGCAAAGGGGATTGCTTTTACCAATGTTGTGGACATCATCCAGCACATTGAGTGTCTGAATAGAACAAAAAGGAGTAGAAAGAATACATTTGCTCTTTCTGCTTAAGCCAGACCGTCTATCTTTTGCTGCCCTCAGGCATCAGAACTCTTAAACTCTTTGACTTGGACTGGAACTCACACTGACCCCTTCTTCTCGGGCCTTCAGGTTTGGACTAGAACTACACCACTGGCTTTCCTGGGCCTCTAGTTTGCAGATGGAGATGGTGGGACTTTTTAGTCTTCATGATTGCTGAGAGTCAATCCCTCATAATGAAACTCATTCTATACATCCACGTATATTCTGTTAGCTTTGTTTCTCTCAAGAACCGTGGCTAATACAACTTCCCTGAGAAAGTGCTTTTTATTCCAAGACCTGAAAATCAGTAAGTGTTAACTGGGCTAAGGGAAAGGGTGAGGGCAGGGAAGTAGGGAGTAGAGTAGACATGGAAACAGAAGAATGAGATGGATTTAGAAGGTTGTTGAAACTGGACACTAAGAGACTTGGTAGAAAACTGTGCCACAGAGATAAGACCAGCATGTCCAACTGGAGGAGTTGCATATAGAAAAGCTGGAGAGACAGAGGTTACACCATAAAAGCCTTATGAACACAGTCAGGATTTTGGATGTGATCGTTAAGGGTAACAGGAATCCATCAAAGGACTTCATATATAGGAATAAAGGGATCATACTGACTTTTTTTTTTTTTTTAATTGTTTTTATTTTGAGATAATTGTCATGATAAAAATCACTTGTTTGTGCAGGGTAAACAGAGAGGAAAACAAGTGGATGTGAGGAGATGGGTATGGAGGCTAGTACAATGACCCAGACACAGTGAGAATATGTTTATGTCATCCTGCCTCTCCTTGGAGGACCCTCACAGTCCTGCCCTGATCTAAGTGCTGTGCTGGCACTAGTACCCCTCTTCCTTTCCCAGGGCTAGATGTCCAGAAAAGCCACCTCTCTCACCACTCTATTTGTCCTGGAGTGAACAAAATGCCAAAAAAGGAAAATCATAATTTTTTTGAGAGACTTTTATAGATATTGAGGGAAAAAATGGTCTCTTCTTCTAGGGAAAAGCCAATGCTAAGGATCGTGTAAGTCTGAGACCCTGGGCCATCTTTGCTGTAGCACGGAAAGCTCATGCTCAAGAAGCAAACCCTCAGAAAGTAGAGCTAAGTGGCGGAGACATCATGGTGGTTCAGACCAGTGGTAAAGAGAATGAAGAAAAGAAAAAGATTCAACACCTTCCTATAAAACTGACATTCAAAGAATTAAGTATACAGCCATCCTCACCATTTAGTTAAAATAGCTATACTATTTTAAATAGCGAATTTAAAATATTGCATCCAAGTGAGAGTACTTAGCACATATAAGATATTCAATGCATGCTTTTTAATGTAATCTGATGAAGAATGAGAAATGAAAAGGAGAATATTGGTATTGACTTATTTCATTACCAAAATTCTGACATAAACATGGTATAAAAATGCCTAGGCCCAATTTTCTGAAACACAATAGTGTTCACAGTTTTACTTTCTATTTTTCCATCCTTCAGTATGGCTCTGAAGCAGCATGTGGCCCAGGCGGCAGGACCCACTGGCACTGCAGGATTCCCTCTCTACAGAGGCATTCTGAGGCGGACTGCTGCATGGCTCTGGCCTTTGCTGGGTTTGGCAAGTGCTCTGTCTTAGTTCTGAAATGACAAACTCAGTGAGTCCATGCACTAACAAGTTACGTTCTTGAGTGGTGCCAGTATCCAAACCACATGACCTCCAGAGAACTTTCCCAAGGAGTCATGCCTAACACAGAATGGTTTTAAAATAGGCTCAGCCAGGGCCTAGGTTAAGGTTATTTTATCAACAACATCTGTGCTTGCTTTAATACACTTCCACAAGACTGATCACATGGGAAATGGACCAAATTGCACCTAAGTGTGTCAATAGAAACTACCTAAATTTTCTTTTGCTTTAGCCCTTGACATAAGGACAACACATGAGCATGTGGTTTATTGGATTAAGTCCCACAGCACACATGATCACTTACCAAAATCCTAATAGAACTTTTCTAAGAAGTCATGATCACTTATAACCATGGCCTTTGCTTTGTCAATGGGCTCTTGAACCCCACATATTTACACTCTCATCTTCTTACATGGGGAGATCCTTTCTCCCTGCAGTTTCTATGACTCTAGCTTTCCTGGTTCTCATCTCCTATTGATACTTCATTTTTCAATTTCTCTTGCCTTTTAATTCTGTGAGCCACAAGATTCTACTCAAAGCTGTAGACAATTTATTCCCTATATCTAGTGCTCCCTGACTGTGGTTTAGGTTCTTATTTTTCACTATGAAAAGTAAACCTCCCCAAAACAAATTTGTTTAGAATGTTAAACTCAAAATCCTCAAACTAAAAAAAAGTCAATTTTCTTTCTAAACACACCTTCTAATATGTTTTCTCAAATATAATGAAGTGCAAACAAAACAGCATTTGAATATTTTATTTTTATAAATGTGGTTACATTTATTTCTCATTAAAAAGCTATAGTCATTCTTTTCTCATCCATATTAAACTATATTTTAGAAAAAACAGAAAAGATGCATCTGTTAATTTCCTTGATATTATTCTTCTTGACTTAATGATTTACATTGTTATAATTACTTTGGCAGTATAGCAAAAATATTAATGTACCAAAAAGATTAAGTTGATTTCCAGTGGCCTATACAATTTATTTTCATTTGCATTAAGTGGCAGGTGCTCATCCACCTGTATCCATTTACTACGTACTGCTTTGTATCTGGATGAGGGAAACTAATATTAATTGCTGTCTTCTGTGCTGCTCTGAGCCAGTCATTTTAAACGAACTGCCTTTTTTAATCCTCATGATGACATCACGAGGTAGCTATACCAGTGCTGCAGTTAGTACTTGAACTCAGGTCCATATAATCTGAAACCTACATTATTTTCACTGTGCCAAGCTGACATCCCCAAACATAGGACGCATTCCAGGCAGTGTGTATGTTTTCCCTTTTAAGAGGGCCACTGCATTGATGAAATTTTGGACATACATGTTGATGATCGTTCTAATCTCACAGTTTCTAACTTTTACAGTAGCAGCTATGGGACCAGGATTGAGCACTCCAACCTGCGCTTAAATAAATGTACTCATGAAACCACAAAGAGATACTGAAGGTTCCAAAGCAAAGTGAACACTGGAAACTCGGGGTGGCAAGGGCCTTAGTGGCTAAATGTACTCCCTCAGCATGGTTTATGGAACGGCGATCTAACGACTATTTTTCCTTTGTTTCCAGCTCTTCAAAATATTTATTTTCCCCATCTGACAAGAAACATTGGAAAACCACCTAATTTGTCACTTTACTTTTAACATGTTCTCAGGTGAATGTTTGTAAAATATGTTCTCACTCAATACAGAAAGTAGGGCTTACATATTTTTAATCTCCATATATGATTTAAGATGCCAAATTTATAAACAACCCATGTTGCAGATATAAAATAATAGTCTAATTTATTCTATGCTTTAATAAAAATAACACTTTAACAAGGTAAAAAACATAAAATGTCACATACTTATTTTAAAAAACTAATTAATAAACATTGTGTGTGTGTTGAATCATCAATTTTAAACTATATCATTAATTTTCCATTGTATATAAAATAAATTTCTCTTATTACACCCTTCCTAATTTATCATTCTCTTTCTCTCCAATAGATAAAATATAAGCCATAAGAGTTTAATTTAAAATATAATATAAAATTACAAAGATAACCAAAATGAAGACTTAAATCATATGTTGTAAATCCCTATGATTATTATCTTTATAACTTTATAACCTTGTAGCTCTATTTTTCTTTCACCAATTTTAGTGAGCAATTTTACAATTCTGTGTAGGATGAAAACCTCATCCCTCTACATTTTTCTCTTCCTGTTTTCTTCTTCTGCTAAACTTCATTCCACACTTATACTTTAGATAACCAAGGTTGCAAATTTGTATATTCTGTTCTACATCCAGACATAAGCCACTCTGCTAATCCATCAGTTGTTTCTAACTGTGGAAAACTAAAAAAAAGATCATTTAAATTTTGTTCATTCTGAACCTAGGCTTGATAGTAAATATGAAAATGGGGACAACTGTACTTGAACACAGTAAAAAAAAAAAAAAAAAACCCAAATAATAACAAAGTTTGAAGGGACCTCAAATACCAGCAAACACTCTTTCCAATTTGTTTCCTTTCGCCAAATTATTGCTGTGTCCTTAATAAGGGGCAGCTATGCATTGCTAGGCATAAGCATAGTGGATATTCTGTGGGTTTTGTTTTCCTTGTTTACCCAACAAATTGAATTATAAAACCTCCATTTGGAGATGTCTCAATTAGAAACCATTTAGCTTCCCTTGGGAACAAAGATGTAGCTGGATTAGAAGGATAGATGCTTTGCATATCTCATCTCTAAAATCTAGGTAATTTATGATTTGAGATATATGATATAGGGTCACCAAGGTGACTGACCATGGCCTTTGTGAAATAACAAAGAAATAAATCCTTGGAAGCAAATAGACCAGAACATGTCCCCACAACCAGGGCATGGGGGGTATTTTGTTTAATAACAAGTAGTGCTAATATTCTGGTAGCTAAATGACCATGACTCATATGATATTCTTCCAAGAGATCCCAAAAGTCAAGGCTACAGGGAACTTAGTCCTCCTAGTCAGAGGCAGCATGATTACCAAATCCTGAAGAAATGAAGAGGTTGTCATATACAAAAGAAGCTTGAAACCATAAAGGGCAGCTCTATTAACATCCCTGATGTAGATGAAGCAGTTTCTACCCCTCATTGCCCATTCTTACATGAGCAAAGTAGATCCACTGTTCACTTGAAAGAAGGGCAAGAGCCTTGTTAAGATAATTTCTCAAAATCAAGAAACACAATTACCTCCACTTTCTGCATGTGTCAGCTATTTACATCAATCAGAAAAGATCACTCAATAAAGGTAAAATGAATCATAATTTAAAGATAGCCTATATTTAGCTTGACTTTTCTCATCTGTTCTATACACTGCAGCACTGATTATTATCAATGATAATCTCACATTTGCCCTGATATGAAACAGATATGTCAAGAATCAAGAAAAATAACTCAAAGAAGCCAGCAAAAACTATATATATCTATGCAGCAGAACCTCAAATAATGTTGATGTGTTATAACATTGATGAGAAAAATAGTCGGTTCCTTGCTGGGCTCACTGTCTGTGAGGGGTTTGCATGACCTCCCGTGTCAGTGTGGGTTTTCTCCAGGGACTCCAGTTTCCTCCTGCATCCCAAAGATGTGTGCATGAGGTGAAGTGGGATGCCTTGACTGCTCTAGTCTAAGAGAATGTGGGTGTGAGCGTGAGTGTGCCCTGTGATTGAAGTGCACCCTGTCCAAAGTGGGGTCCCACCTTTCTCCCCAAGTTGGCAGAAAGTCTCAGGCTATCTTAGACCTTGAGGTAGAATAAACAGGTTGGAAAATATCTTATTTTTTATTAAGCTTACATTTATTTCAATGTATTTCAGTGTTTACTATTAGAGATTTTTGGGTCTTTATTTAGAAGTTTGGGGATATCTTTGTGACCAGAAATATTCTGTAAGAACCTCAACCTTACTGATATCAATTAGCCTATGGTAAAATTGGTTTCTTTATGTCATTTTGCCTAAAGTTGTGCTTTCCAAGAACTTACTGATGGCATTGAGGACTCACTGTACCTCTGTCTCTATCCTTATTTCTATTTTTATCTCTATCTCTATATCTCTATATCTAATCTTTCCAACTATATCTATCTTCACAACCACAGACCTCAAAAACAGAATCTTCCAACTATGTGAATAAAATGAGAGAGAACACAAAAATTTGTGGTTACCTCTCCAAATCTCAATAGGTTAGAGCTTTCTTTGAAAAAGGCAAACAGTTATTGAGAAACCCAACTAATAATATTTTAATTTAAAATAAAAGGACATATAACAAATAATCCATAGGAAAAATGAATAAGTTGCCTGCTTTTAGAATGTATTATTGGTAGGAATAAAGAAGGATAAGAAAAGGTGGTAAGTCTTTAATTTGCCATTCCACTGAAATGATTTTTCAATTTAGCATGTAAATTATATAAAATGGATGGCTATAAATTGGGTGGGGAAACAACAAAAAAAGAAAAGTAGGAAATTAGCATTGAAATTGATGAATAATGTGAGCTAAAATGAATAAAGTGCCAACTTAAAGACCTGTGACTTATAAGTCATAAGTGTCACTGCAAGCTTACCATCTGGGCAATCTGTTGACATATAAAATGAAATGTGGCAATAGGAAAGCAAGAAGTGAACTTCAAGGTGGAAAACATGGTACAGTTAAAGAGAAAGTATTTCAGGACTGATGAGCAAATTAACAGCTAACCCACATCATACCTCTGACCATTATTATATGAGTCTGGAAAAATAAAAGTTCTAAACAGAATCTCTTTTATCTTTTATTAATTAGTATTAGAAACGTTTGATGTAAAATAAAAACTTAACTATTATTCCCTTTGCCTCTTCAAAAAAAATGTGCAAAAAAATGAACAGAACATGACAAGAGGAAATATATATATATATTTATATATATAATATCTATCTATATATATATAATATATATATTATTTTTTAAAGATTTTATTTAGCCCTGGCTGGCGTAGCTCAGTGCATTGAGCGCGAGCTGGGAACCAAAGTGTCCCAGGTTCGATTCCCAGCCAGGGTACATGCCTGGGTTGCAGGCCATAACCCCCAGCAACCGCACATTGATGTTTCTCTCTCTCTCTCTCTATCTCCCTCCCTTTCCTCTCTAAAAATAAATAAATAAAATTAAAAAAAAAAAGATTTTATTTATTTTTAGATAGGAGAAGGGAGGGAGAAAGAGAGAGAGAGAGAATCAATGTGTGGTTGCCTCTCACATGGCCCCCACTGGGGACTTGGCCTGCAACCCAGACATGTGTCCTGACTAGGAATCGAACCTGCGATGCTTTGGTTCACAGCCTGTGCTCAATCCACTGAGCTGCACCAGCCAGTGCAGATGAATATATTTTAGTAAAAAAACTTACTGAAGGAAACAGAAGTTCAAGTAAACTCAAGAAATGAAAGAAGATATGACAAAACAGCTATAGAATTAGAACAATGTATAGTAGAAATTAAGAAAAGAAATGAGATAGTCTCCAATAGGGACACTAGGGTCATCTTACTTTGAGCTATTATGAGATAACAGGAAGTAAATTTATTTTATGACCTTTTAAAAACCCAGAAAACTAGACAAAATTATAAAATAGCAGTTCTCATTTATTGAATAATAACCAGTGCAGAAATCTAACTTCTAAGAAAAGAAAAAAAAGGAAGACCTCTAACTGCAATCCTCTAACTCCCTGCCTGAAAGCAAACTTCATACTGCAAAGCACGTTAGTATCACTAAGTAAAGCAGACAGAGATCAACTTTCTCCCAGAGATCAGGGAGTCTGAGGCAGCTGGAAGTTGGAGCACTGAATTCCAGATTATAAGAAGTTAGACAAAAAAAAGAGGCCTCCAAATCTTTATGGAATCCCATGGATTTCTTGCTGTATCAAAAGATGTACCTCTGTGGGTTCAACTTTGTGAAGTTAGCAAAGGGCTACCAGTGATCTTTTAGGTGAATGATTCCTACCATTTACAAGGAACAGAAAACGTTTGAATTTCCACATCCAGATTAAAGAGATTCTGCTGCTCACTCAGGACACATCTTATTAGAGCATCTAACCTATCCCTAGTACAAGGGCTACTCTAAATTTACTTGAAACAAAACTTTGAAATAATACACAAGAGGATCAAATTGAATAGCAAATAGTTAAACTGTCAGATAAAAAGCCAACTTGCTTGAAAATAAAACAAGACCACACACTCAAGAGCATAAAATCTGCAATATCCAGTATCCAATCAAAACTAATATGAAAATCGATAAGCATGAAAATGTGGCCCATACACATGAAAAAAGTCATCTAATAGAAATCGACATAAATGTGACAGAGATGATTAGATTAAAAAAGAAGGGTGCTAGCACAGCTATTATAACTATGTTCAAGTATGAAAAGGAAAATGTGAACATGGTGAGAATAAAAACAAGAGATATAAATTATTAAAAATGCAACTTCTAGAGATGAAATTCATATCTAAAAACAAATCCACTGGGTGAGATCAACAAAGGATACAAAATTACAGAGAAGAAAAAGTGAGTAAATTTGAAAACATAGTAACAAACAAAGAAAAAGTATACAACATACAAACACTAATCTTAAAGAAGGTAGGGTATAAGGGGACTAAGTGGTGGTGAAAAAATATAATTAAATTTTTAAAAAAATAAATAAAAATGAAAGATAGGATAGATTTACTAATATCAATAAAGTAGGTTTAAGAAATAAGGCTATTATCAGGAATAAGAAGAAAAATGTTCCTTTTAAAGGTGGGATCATATGGTATTTGTCTTTCACTGTCTGGCTTATTTCGCTTAGCATCTGTAACAGGAACCTAAACAACAAAACAAAGAAACAAGAAAAATATAACAAGAGACACTGAAATAGAGGACAGGCTGACAGTGACCAGAGGGGAGAGAAGAAGGAATTTCAGGGGAGAATGGAAAGGGTTTACAGGAACAAATTTAAAGGACACATTGATAAAAACTTGGGGGAGGGTGGTAATGGGAAGGAAGTGGGGAGGGTTGGGAAGGTGAGCTGGAATGGGAGTAAAAGGGAGAAAACCATAGTTGAACAATGATTAAAATAAAAAAAAGAAGAAAAATGTAATAATGATAGCAATGTAAATTCATTAATAAGAAATAATCAGAAATGTCTATGTATCCGAAAACACAGCTTTAAAATATACTAGGAAACAAATGGCAGAGCCAAAAGAAGAAATACACAAACAAAAAGCAGTTCAACTATATCATTACTCTTGTCTCAGTAATTTAGAATATAAGTAGATAGAAATTCATTAAGCATATAAAGACCTTAGTAATCCTTTCAACCAACTTGACCCAAATGACATTTATACAAAAGTCCTTTGCACATGGTGATCTATTTCACATGGGATATTCACCGAGTCATACCATATGCTAGGCCATAAAACAAGTCTTAGTAAACTTGGTAATAATCCTAATTATATTGAATATATATCCAAACTTAATAAAACTAAATGAAAACCAATAGCACAAAACTGTCTGGCTGAAAAACCCAGAAATACCCAAAATATATGGACATGAAACAGTATACTACAAATGGGTTAAAAAAGAAATGTAAAAGCTAAGTTAAGGAAGAGATCATAATAAAAATAGAAAATATTTAACTAAATATAAATAAAAACAAAAATTGTGGTATGCAGCTAAAGCAGTGTTTAAAGGGAAATTTATAGTTTTAAATTATATTAGGGAGAAGAAAAGTCAAACATTCATGCCTTCAACTTCAATACTGAGACCCAGAAAAGGAAGAGTCAATCAAATATAAAATGTGAAGAAGTGAGTAAATAATAAAGATAAGAGATAACAGCAGGAATCAATGAAATAGAAAATGAAAAACACTACAGAAAATTAATGAAACTGAAGGCTGGCCTTTGAAAAAACATAAGGTTGATAGACTGCTAGATACATTCATCATTAAAAAAGGAAAATAGAAGCACAAATTGTCAATGTAATAAAAGAAAGAAGAAATACTACTAAACATTGTAATGTGAAGGACTGAGCAAAAAAGAAAAGAAAGAACTCATGGACATGGACGACAGTGTAGTGATTGATGTGAGGGGTGAAGGCAATGAGGGTGGTGCAGAGGGGTATGAAGGTAGGCGGTGATGGATGGAGACTTGGCTTGGGGTGTGAACACACAATACAGTAGTACAGATGATGTACTGTAGAATTGTGCACTCAAAATCTTTATAATTTTGTTAACAGGTGTTACTCCAATAAACTCAATTAAAAAATGAAATATTATAACCAACTTTGTGCCAATAAATTTTACAACTAAAATTAAATGGACAAATTATGTGGAAGATACAAACTATCAAAATTATTACACAAAAAATAGAAAATCTTAACATATCTACACCAATTAAAATAATTCAATCCATAATGAAATACCTTCCTACAATGAAGTAGTGTCAGATTGTTTCACCAGAGAATTCTTTCAAGTATTTAAGAAAAATATTATGCTGATTTCCTACAAACACTTTCACTGAAAAACAGGAAAGGAACACTTCCCAACACTTTTTACCAGGCCAGTATTACCTTGATAACAAAACCAGGCAAAGACATTACAAGAAAAAATATGTATATATATGATAAAACACTGAAATTTTGTTTTTTTTTTAAGATCGTGGAAAAGGCATGGAGATATGTATTCTCACCATTTGATCCAAAATTTAGTAGAAGATCTAGCCTATATGGCAAGCCAAAAAAAAAAAAAAAAGAAATGAAAGACATACAAATTGGAAAGACAGAACTAAAATCTCTATTTAAATCTCTCTCTATATATAGAAAATTCTAATAAATCAAAAAAGAACTACAGGAATTAATATGTGAGTTTAAAAATGTTAAGTGATTTAAGGTCAATGTACAAAATTGATTGTATTTATATATATCAGTAGTAATAGCTGAAAATTGTATTTAAAGTAACATAATCTTGAATATATGCACATTCATAAAAATTTAGGAAAGTTTTAACAAATTACATGTAATTATTATTAGCTGAAAACAACAAAATAAAGGAGACCTAAATGAACAAAGTGATATACCATGTTTATGGGTCAGATATTTCAAGTTGTTCATTGTTAATCACCTCTGTAGATTCAACATAAAAGCCTATTCAAAATGAAAGCACTTTTATTCCCAATAGACAATCCTATTCCAAAATATATAAATATAAAGGTCCTAGAAAAGCAATAACCAATTTGGTACACTTGAACTACTTGATTTCAAGATTGTCCATTACAGTAATCAAAACAAGATAAAATGGCACATGAATGATATTAAAAACCAATAGAAAAGAACAGTGATTCCATAAATGCTACTATATCTATATGGTCAACTAATTTTCAGCAAAGATGTAAAGGTAAATCTATATAAAATAATAGTGTTCAAAAATGATACTGGAATAACTGGATTTTCAAATGAAAATTTTTGAACAACCTTTACCTGAACTATATAAAAAATGTATTCCAAGTAGATTATAGTCATATACATTGAAACTTAAAAAGGTAACTATTTTAGAAAAATACATAGAATGTCTTTTCAAATTCAGTGTGGCAAAAATTTGTGCAATTAGATAAACACTTATTATATGAGTGAGCAATTTCACACCTAGATTTTTACCCAAAAGAAATGAGAACATATGTTCACACAGGACTTGACTATAAATGTTTATAAAAGCTTTAATTATAATAGCCAAAAACTAGAATATATTTAAAAGAGTAATACGTCAATAAAATGGAAAATAGTCACCAATATCAGAGAATGAACTTCTGATAGACAACACAGATGAGACACAATAACAGCTTGCTGAGTGAAAGAAGTCAGACACAGAACAGTATGATTTTGTGTGATTCCATTCACATCAAACTCTAGGGGAAAAAATCTAATGTAGAGTAACAGAAATTCCCCAGGGGGAAGGATGGGTATTGAAGAATGACAACTGATTAGCAAGTAACAATAGGAAAACATTCATTGGTGGAAATGTCCTATATCTTGATGGTGGTAGTTAGATGGGTTTATCTATTTGTCAAAACTCATCAAACATAAACTGTTCATTTTATTGTATCTAATTATATATCAGTAAATTTTAATTAAAAACAAGACATTATTAGGAGTGGCTAAGCACATAAAATACTTCTGTATTGAAAATTAAACTATTCAGGAGTCCACCAAGAATCATCTCACTGGAACAAAAGATCTTCCTATGCTCATATCACTCAGGAAATTGCAAGGGATTTAGGAGCTCTATGCCAAGAACCAGGGGCAGAGACCATTATATGTACTTTCTATCCATTCACATTCATGTTAAGAATTCTTACTACAAAAAAAGGGACACAAGGAAACTTTTGGAGGTGATGGATTTGTTTATAACCTTGACTCACACAAGTGTATATTTATATGTCCAAATTTATCAAATTATATCTATTAATTGTGTAAAGTTTTTTGTATTCCAATTCTATATCAGTAAAGCTGGGGAAAAGAGAACAGAACAATGTTTTCCTAGCAAGATTGTACAATAAGTGAGTAAGAGGAAAATATACAAAGTGAGAAGTATTACCCAAAAGGCAAGCAATGTAGTTAATTTATATTAGTTTTAGAAACTAATTTACTAAATTCATATGCTGTTTTATCTGGGGGAAAGATTTTTTTATTAAATATTTTTATTTATTTATTTTTAGAGAGGGAAAGGAGGGACAAAGAGAGAGGGAAACATCAATGTGCGGTTGCTGGGGGCCGTGGCCTGCAACCCAGGCATGTGCCCTGACTGGGAATCGAACCTGCAATACTTTCGTTTGCAGCCCACGCTCAATCCACTGAGCTATACCAGCCAGGGCTGGGGGGGTGTGGGGGGGGGAGATTTTAATGAAAAGGTGCTTTGCTTTAAATTTTTGAACTATTTTGTCTCTACATTACTACAATTCTCTTTTTTTGTTTTCCTCAGGTGCCATTTAAATGTAATATAGAATTACTCTCCAGGGGTAAACATTTAAATAAGTTTCTGGCTACTACCTAATTCTTTTGTCTCAAAACATTTGATATTAATTAAGCTCATCTTCTTATTTCCCCATTGAGCTTAGAATAATGATATTAGATAATATAGATTTTATAATGAGAAATAAAGCCACTGGGGCATAAGAGCCACCAAAAAGTAGTAATACCAAAACTGTTTATCACCAAAAATATGTTTAAGTTCAGTCATTTTATTTTCTCTACTCTGCTTTTGATTCCTGTGTTTGTGTAACTTTTTCTGATTCAGCCATAATTGGCAGTCCTCTGAGGTCCTTTTATCCATGTTCATTACTTGTGGACCGAGTCTTCCCACCAACCAACAAGTTGTGTAAATCTGTGATGACAGAAAGCATCTCAGGTCCTAGGCTTCTAGGGTCTAATTTTCTAGAGTCTTTCTTATGTGCTAAGTAGCCTCACATACTTTTTGGAAGAAGGTGGTAAATAAGTACACACATTAAAAAACTATACTCATTGGTTGCCAATAATTTTTGTGCATTTAATAACCATTAACTGAGTGTTTGTATATGCTTGGCACTGCTTCAGGTAGTCAGATAGTTTGGGAGAGTGAAGTAAATGACTCTCTTGTCCTCAGAATTTATAGGCTAATAAATATAGTTTAAACACAGTTTTCTTTGTATACTTGTATCAATTAATTTTTCTTAATTGGTAACTTGCCCTGGAGACATCATTTAACCTTTAAACTTGACTACCAGAGCTGACCATTTCTGAGGACTGGCCCAAATGTGTCCTATGTCCATCTACATGCTAAGAAAAAAAGGGAATGTCAAGCATTTATTTCACTATTGGGTTGGCCAAAAAGTTCACTTTTCCCCCCATAAATATCATTTAGTTGTCTTTAATTGCATTCAAAGAAATTTTGTTACATGGTATCGTGACAGCTGTCATATCAGCATTTAAAATAAACATCAAAATTGGTAAATTTTTACATAGCAATTTTAATATTGAAGATGGAAGAAAACAAGTAACAT
This sequence comes from Phyllostomus discolor, assembly GCF_004126475.2. Lineage (NCBI taxonomy): Eukaryota > Metazoa > Chordata > Mammalia > Chiroptera > Phyllostomidae > Phyllostomus > Phyllostomus discolor. The sequence goes on along the minus strand of NC_040906.2, from coordinate 126,195,163 downwards.
TTTCAGCATAGTATGCTTTATTATTTCAAGAAAGGTAAAAATGCAACTGAAACACACACAAAAAGATTTGTGCAGTGTGTAGAGAAGGGGCTGTGCCTGACTGAATGTGTCAAAAGTGGTTTGTGAAGTTTCATACTGGAGATTTCTTCCTGGGTGATGCTCCACAGTCAGGTAAACCAGTTCAAGTTGATAGTGATCAAATTGAAACAATAATTGAGAAAATCAGTATTATACCACTTGACAGAGAGTCAACATACTGAAAATATCCAAATCAATAAAGTTACTGATGAAAGTGAGTAACGTGTTTTTTATTTTACAGAAAAAACTAAATGGACTTTTTGTCCAATTCATAAAATGCAACCTCTATAAAAAAGAAAGACGAAACTCAGTATTTTATAGAAAGAGGACAATGCAGCTATGACCTGTGAGCTAGAGAATCTCTCAAATTCTGTGATCCACATCAATGCCCTACTCATCGTGTGAAGAGAAGAATGAAACTCTCTCCATAGCCATCTTTTTCTTCATGTGTAAGCTTTGGCAGACTATGCCTTTTAAGGAATTCATCCCTTTCATTTAGATTTTCAAATTAGTAGGCATAGAGTTCTTCATGGTATCCCTTTATCATCCTATCAGTGCCAAGGGGACCCACCCATAGTGATGTCCTCTCATTTCTGACAGGTGTAATGTGTGTCAACTCTATTTTCTTAACTTGGCTAGAGACATATCAGTTTTATCAACACACCCTTGGTTTCATTTATTTGCTCTATTGATTTCCTATTTTCAATTGTATTGATTTCTTTTCTAATTTTTATTGTTCTTCTGCTTACTTCAGATTTAATTGGCTTTTATTTTTCTAGTTTACTAAGGCAGAAGTAAAATTAATGGTTTTTTTTTTTAAGATTTTATTTATTTATTTTTTTAGAGAGGGAAGGGAGGGGGAGGGAGAGAGAGAGAGAAACATCAATGTGCGGTTGCTGGGGGTTATGGCCTGCAACCCAGGCATGTACCCTGGCTGGGAATCGAACCTGGGACACTTTGGTTCCCAGCCCGTGCTCAATCCACTGAGCTACGCCAGCCAGGGCAAATTAATGGTTTTTATATCCTTCCTGTTTTCTAATATATGAGTTCAAGACAATAAATTTCAATCTAAGCATGATGTTAACTGCACTTCGCAATTTTGATAAGCTGTGTTTCCATTTTTATTTAGTTTAAAATACTCTTTACTTTTTAATCAGGTATTTTTTGGAGTCCCTGTGTCATTAGAAGTGTGTTCTTTAATCTCTAAGTATTTTGTGATTTTCTAGCTGTTTTTCTATTATTAATTCTAGTTCAGTTCCACTGTGGTCTAAAAGCACACATTAGTGCCTGGCTGGTGTAGCTCAGTGGATGGGGCACAGACCTGCAAACCAAAGGGTCATGGTTCCATTCCTAGTCAGTGCACATGCCTGGGTTGCAGGCCAGGTCCCCAGCAAAGGATACTTGAGAGGCAACCACACAGTAATATTTCTCTCCCTCTCTTTCTCCCTCCCTCCCCCTCTCTCTCAAAATAAATAAATAAGATCTTTTAAAAAATAAAATAAAATAAAAGCACACATTAGTAATATCTATCCTTTTAAATTTGTTAAGGTATGTTTTATGGCCCCCAAATTGGTATACTTTGGTGACTGTTCCATGTGAGCTTCAGAAGAATGTATATTTTCCTGTTAGTGGATAAAGTAGTTAATAAATGTCAATTATATCCCCTTGATTGATAGTATCATTTAGTTCAACTGTTTTCTAACTGATATTCTGCCTGCTGGATTTGTCTGTTTCTGAGAGAGGGGTATTAAAATCTTTAGTTATGATGTGGCTTCATCTAGGATTCCTTGCAGTTCTTTGTTTTTGCCTCATAAAATTTGACACTCTATTATTTTTGCCTCATATAATTTGACACTCTATTGCATAAACACTAAGAACTGTTATGTCTTCTTGGAGATTTGACCCTTCTGTCATTATGTAATGCCCCCCTCCTGTTTTGATCCCTGATAACTTTCCTTGCTTTGAAGCTCACTGTCTGAAATTAACACAGCTACTCCTACTTTCTCTTGATTAGTATTAGCATGGTATGTTTCTCCATGCATTAACTCCTAATCTACATGTGTCCTTATATTTAAAGTGAGTTTCTTATAGATAATATGTAGTTGGGTCATATTTTTATCTACTCTGGTAATCTCTTCTAATTGGTGTGTTTAGACTCTTGACATTCAAGGTGATTACTGATATAGTTGGACTAATATTAAGCATATTTGTTACTGTTTTGTGTAGCCCTTGTTCATTGTTTCTAATTCTGTCTTCCACTCCTTTTCTGCCTTTTTTGGTTTTAATTTAGCACTTTATTTGATTCACTTTATCTCCTTTCTTAGCATATTAGTTATACCTCTTTAAACTTTTTCCCAGTGGTTGCCCTAGTGTTTACAATATACAGTTACAACCAATCCGAGCCCACTTTCAACTAACACTACATTGCTTCTCAGGTAGAGTACCTTAAAACAAGAAATGTTTCCAATTCTAACTTCAGTTCTTTGTATCATGCTGTCATTCCTTTCATTTATATATAAGCACACGTGTATATATATTAGTTGAATATATTTTACTATTATTATTTTGAACAAGTTATTATGTTAGATCAGTTAAGAATAAAAATAATAGTTTTTGTTGTACCTTCACTTATTCCTTCTGCAATAACCTTCCTTTCTGTGTGTACATTTGAGTTTTTCACCTATATCATTTTCCTTCTCCCTAAAGATCATCTTTTAATATTTCTTGTAAAACATGTCTACTGGCAACACATTTCCTCTAAGTTTTGTTTCTCTGAGAAAGTATTTCTTCTTCACTTTCGAAGGATACTTTCACAAGGTACAAAATTCCAGGTCAGTGTTGTTGTTTGTTTATTTTTCTTTTTTGTTGTTGTTCAACTACAGTTGTCCCCACTTTCCCTCACCCATCTCCCCCCCACCTCCCACATTCAATCAGTTTGAATGTTTTACGTAAGTATCTTCTTGCTTGCATGGCTTCTGGGAATTTGGATATAACTATTATTTTTGCTCTTCTATAGATAAAGTGTTTTTTATTCCTCTGGTTTTATCAGGATTTTTTCTTTATCTTTGAATCTGCACTTTAAATATGCTATGGCTGAGCATAGTTTCTCCGACATTTTTCCTAGGTGGCGCTCTCTGAGCTTCCTTTGTGTGTGTCTTGAGGTCTGATATTAATATGATAAAATTCTCAGTTGTTATTGTTTCCAGTATTTTCCTTCCTCTTTTTGTCTTCTACTTTTGATATTCTCTTACACAAATGTTACACCTTCTGCAGTTTTCCCAATGTCTGAATATGGTTGCTCATTTTTTATTCAGTCAATGTTGTCTGCCTTTTTTGGTTTTTGAGATTCTTTCCTCAGCCATGTCAGTTATAGTACTTTTAATCTCTAGCATTTCCTTTTGATTCTTTCTTAGAATTTCCATTTCTCTATTTACATTGCCCTTTTGTTCTTGAATATTGTCTACTTGATCCATTAGAGCCATTAACATATTAATCATAATTGTTTTAAAATTTGGTCAAATAATTGCAATATCTATGCCATATCCAAGTCTGGTTCTGATGCTTGCTCTGTCTCTTCAAACTGTGTATTTTGTCTTTTGTTTTGCTTTGCAATTTTTTAAACAAAGAGCAATGCATTTATAAACACAGAAACACTATTACAATGTAGTGGGAACACAGACCTGGTGATTCTGGGTTGAGGATAGGGTAGAGGAAATTCACTAATGATACAGTCGGTTCCTGATAAGTACAAATGCACTCAAGTCAGGCACTGTGATGAAATATTCTTTTATAATCATTGTGAAAAGAGGAATCAACTTCTCTGAATAGACACATTCAGCTTAATTCTTCTGCTGTCCTCTCCCTAAGACCCAGCTCTGATATACAAAAACAATTTTATTCTAAGCTTTCCTTCCATTTGCCAAAATGCTTGCTAACTACTGTTGTGATTTCCTTTTTTGCTTCTAAGTCAGTAACAATGGTCTACAATAGTGCTGTTATTTTTATCTCAGTGTTTAAGACCAAGAAAACATGAAGTACTGAGGAATGAGGAACAAGGATTAGAAAGCATGATGAGTAAGGATACATATAAGGATACATATATGTCTCATGGCAAGTGCATTATATTTAATGACACATGCTTAAAAATAAGCTCTGCTGTGATCTGCTATTTTGTAGGAGATATTTCTCTCAAATGTTGATGTCAACTATGTTTATTAAAATACTACCTAGCCCTGGCCAGGTGGCACAATTGGTTGGAACATTATCCCATGCACCAAAAGGTTGCAGGTTTGATTCCTGGTCAGGGCACATACCTAGGTTGTGGGTTCTATTCCCAGTCAGGGCACATATAGAAGACAACAGACTGATGTTTCTCTTTCTATCCCCTTTCTCTCTCTCTCCCTCTCTCTCTCTCTCTCTCTCTCTCTCTAAAAAGCAATACATATATCCTTGGGTGAGGACATAAATAAATAAATAAATAATTACATAAATAAATAAACTACTACCTAAATATTAAATGATGCATAATTGGCTTATCTTTACATGTTCTATACAATATAAAACAAAAAGTAATTAAGTAATTAATAGAAACTCAAAGTAAGTGTTAAAATAACTTCTATCTCAATCTAGCTAAGGTGTGGGTATAACTACCATGTGATAGAAAAATCATACATATGATACCCAAATCTTGATGTTTGTCTGATTATCTTTTAAATATTGATCATTATTATAATTTTGACAAATCAGATATTTACTCTATTTAAAATTCTTATTGTGGAAAAATAGTAATTGTTCAAATATTACTGAAAAAATAATAAAATTTTCCTTTCTAAAGGAAAAATAACAAATGTAATAATCCTGGAATTTAATATACTAAAGAAAAATGAGATAATTCTACAATAGCAGCTGATGGAATTTTTCTAAGGTAGAAAACTTTTTCTCATTATATCTTTATTATACATAAGTTATCACTTTCAAAGTAACATTATACTTCATAAGAATACAGAATATTTATGAAAACTTGCCTCAAAATTTTGTGGAGGTAGAATTAAAGATCAGAGTTTCTCATCAGTTTGTGGTGTTAGAACATGGCTTTAGACTTGAGTCAAAAGGCCTGCTTGGATTTGGAGGGGATCCTCTCCTGTCCACTGAGTTATAGGCAGTACTACCTTCAAAACTAAACTTCTGCTCCTATGTCACAGGTAGACATAGGGAAAAGATATCTTCTATCCATAACTACCCACAGGGAAGTAGCCTTTACCAACCCTTTTAGACTTCTTCAGAAACTCTCTTTGCTCTCCTTATTTTTTGTAAAAATTTCACACTTTGAAACAAAGAATATATACAACTAAATTGCATAAGGTAATTTGGACTTGCCCATGATTAGGATATTTTCTCAAATGCAGTTTCCTGTATTCATTATTTTTTACATAGATTTAAAGTGGTGCAATATACCCCCATGATTGGAGAGATAGGCATAGGTTTTGAAGAACTAAGTAGATCATTGTACAAACAATAAATTGTCTCTTTTTTTTTTCTGTAATGGTGGTTCTCAAAGCATACTCTGGGGATTTGTTTTCTCTAAGTCCACAAGGTCAAACATAACTTAACAATAAGAGAGATGGTATGTTTTCCACTCTCATATTCTTATGAGTATGTAGTGTTGTTTACCTGAAGCTACATCATGTGTAGCATTTCAATAGGGGACGTGATGAAGCAGGTGTGAAAAATTAACCATTTTTCTTTAAGCTAGACATTAAAGAGATTTGTAAAAGGGTAAAACAATTCCATTTTTCTCACTCAAGTTATTTTTAAGATATTATTTACTTATTTTCAGAAAGAGAGGAAGGGGGGCAGATAGAGAGGGAGAGAAACGTCAATGTGCAAGAGAAACATCCATCAGTTGCCTCTCACATGCCCCCCAACCTGGGACCTGACCCATTACCCAGACATGTGCGCTGACTGGGACTTAACCCAGCGGCTTTTCGCTTTGCGGGGCAGTGCCTGACCAGGTGAGCCACACTGTTCAGGCTTCACTCAAGTTTTCAATAGAAAAATATAGTTATTGTTCCTAAAAATATAATATTTATATAAACATATAATTAATATTTTGTTGTTTTTTAAGTAAATATGCATAAATATTTTTAAAGTATTGCAATTTCTATTATGGTAATTATCAATAGATTTAATGCATATAGACAAAGGCTCTCTGGAGCTCTTGATGATCTGTAAGACTATGGAGTCATCTGGAGAACAACAAGCCCTGGAAAGTGCTCCTACAGCATCATGACTTCTCAGATGTGAGCTGGCTCGTCTGTTCTACTTTAACCCTCAAAGTTTAGGTTGCATGTTCAAATCTTCTTCCAATAGTTTAAGGAGCACATTTATTCTATAAAAGCCACAGGTCCACTCATTGGCTCTGGGTTAACGTACCTTTGTCACCTGCCTAATATACCTAGATACATTTTCGGTTAGGCACCTGCATTTTAAGTGTCAGAACTTAAAAAGTCTGTTCACATCCCTAAACCACAGTGTATTCTCTGCGAAGCATCCAAACTAGTTACATTTCAGTGTGAAACCATCCTGTCTTTCCTTTGGCTCCCACTGCTCGGTATCAAATCCTAACCGTGTACAATGACCAAGAGAGCCCTGAATGCTCCAGTCCCTGTGGCCTCTTCTCATTCTGCTCTACCACTCTAAATCTTCAGTTACTTCTCCAGCCACGCTGGCTTCCTCGTTGTTCCCTGAACACACCAGGATTGCCACCATATCAGGACCTCTGTCCCTGCTGCCCTGTCTCTAGAACCCTGTTTCCCAAGACAACCATATGCCCGGCTCCTCAGTCCCTCAAGTCTTGATTCAAAACGCACCTCTTCAGAGAGCCCTACCCTACTTACTCTTACATCTTAACTTCCTATATACTTCATAATCCCTTTTTTACTTTATTCTCCTTGTTAGAAGTTATCTGTTATCTCCATCTAACATGAAATATATTTTCATTTACTTTGTTTATTGTTTAGGTAAATTCCATGTTAGCAGAGATTTCTATGTGTTTTGTTCATAGCAACTTCATATTCTCTACTGTTTGTTGCTTATTATTGCTATTTGTTATTATTAAGAAACTAGATCCCACAGAGGTGAATGGAAGGAATGAGGCAGTTTGTGACCACCAGGTGGCAGCACAAATAGGGGGAGGTGGAGGCACTCTGGAAGAAGGACAGAATCAGTGGGAAGAGAACAGAATTCTTGAAGACTAAAGTTCCCAGCCTCTGGGACCTGTGTTTGGATTGAGGAGACACTGTGGGGTTGGGGTGAGGTGTGGGGGGAGGTTCACTGGAGTGCAGAAGAAGGGAGGAATGCCACAGAGAGCCCAAGAGCCCAAGCCAGAGAGGGTATTGGGTGGCCTTTCCACATTTAAAAAATAGTGTCTTGGAGCAGAAATTACAGAAATAATAAATGTTCAAAGAATTGTAATCCATTTACATGCTGAAGAGTAAAAGTGCTTTCAGGGTGGTTCCATTCAGAAACCCAAGGGCTGACAAGTCATAAAGGAAATAGACAAAAAGTGAGTGATAGCCATGGGGGGAAGGGCATGTAAATTCCTAACTAGCCTCAAGTTATGGAGGAAAGAAAATAGAATCTAGGCACGTAAAGAAACCAGAGTGAAAGGAAACACACATTATGTCAGTCAGTGGTTATTTGGCAGCATTTAAATACTGATTTGAACTCCTTCACAGCCTCCTCTGGTCCTGGGGACCACTGGCCTGCTATTTTAGGTGAATCCTTATAGCTGGAGCCCTAACAGATCCTTATTTCTCCTTCTCATCTTTCTTCAGCCCGTACATCCCAGAAGTCTCTTCTACTTTTCCACATCAAAGACTACTTGGGTTGGCCATGTGACTCTGTTACCTTTACTTACTTTTCTACCATGTTCCTTCCCTCCTTCCTTTCCAACTACTGTTGCCAATTCTTCTGCCTTCTCTCTTCTTACTATTGTTGTCTCTCTTTTCAAAATCCTTGAATAACTTAATCATGTGCATGAAGCCCAGACAGTCCCTAATAGGATCCTAAAATATGAACACTTTTCTCCCTACATTATATATTTCTATTATCAGCACTATAGCTTGTTTAAAATTTAAAGGCAATTACATATGCCAAGTGTTAAGGACCCCATATTTATGTTTTAACATCAGTGCCTCTGGGATTCTGGTAGAGCATTAATTTTCAACTGGTGAGCCACAAATATTTTTTTGCTGTATTTTTTAAAATTTTGTATTAGTTTGTTGTTGCTCAAGTACAGTTGTCTCCATTTTCCCCCCACTCCAGTCATCCTTACCTCCCTCCCCTGATCCTACCCCCGTTTAGTTTTGTCCATGTGTCCTTTATAGTTGTTCCTAAAAACCCTTCCCCACTTTCCTACCATTATCCCCTCCTACCTCCCCTCTGGTTACTCTCAGGTTGTTCTTAATTTCAGTGTCTCTGGTTGTATTTTGCTTGCTTGTTTGTTTTTTTGATTAGGTTCCACTTAAAGGTGAGATCCTATGGCATTTGTCTTTTACCACCTGGCTTATTTCACTTAGCATAATGCTCTCCAGTTCCATGCATGCTGTCACAAAGAATAGGAGCTTCTTCTTTCTTTCTGCTGCGTAGTATTCCATTGTGTAAATGTGCCACAAATATTTTTTAAACATGCAATACCTGATGATTTAGTCAGGGCCACTGACCTCTTTTCCCTTAGATTGTCAAATAAAAAATGACAACAACCAACACAACAAGAGCCATCCAGTGTGAATGAATCAAAATTATACCACTTTTTTTGTCAGATTGGCAAAAAATACCTTTTTTGGTGTGCGGCAGAATTTTAATAATTAGCTCATGTGTGCCATGAGATGAATAAGGTTGAAAATTGTTGTGTGGAGGTATATAACCCAGATTCATTTCCACCCTTAGAGAATCCGATACTGCTTTCATTATCTTCCCTCTGGCATAAATCACCTGATATTTATAGCAATGCCTTTTTTTTAACCATACAAACCACCTTTAACTGAGAATTTTGATCTTTGTTCTAAGGAACATTGGGTTCTCAGTAGCATTTCTAAATTAGGAATTGGACTATTAAACCTTTCTCTGTTACCCCTCTCCAATGTCACCTTTCAGACTGCTTTTCAGCATGAAAGATTTCTGCCACCTGTCCTCCTGCCTGCTGCCAAGTTGGGAATTCTAGGTGTTGCTTTTTGTCTGACTTTCCCTCGTCTGACCATTGACAGTTTTCGTGGGCTGACTTGCAGCATTCAGCCAAAGCCATGACAGCAACCTCCTCAAACATGGTTTGAACTGAACATTACAAGTACAAATGTAACTAAAAAGCCAGTGACTAATTTTAAGTGCTTGTCAAATTAAATGCCTATGCATTTGTCTTTGATGAATAGCTTTGACCTTGGGTATAATCACTGCCAAACCACCTACAAGAACAGAGGAAATTAAACTTCACACATACATACACACACACACATTCTTAAAGGTGCTGAGGGATTTAATTTTTTTTCAAGCTGGTCTTGGATGTCCTTTACACATTATTTTCCTGCATATTTATTCCTCTATTTAACTTTTGATACATCTTGTGTTGGTTCTCTGCAAAGCTATAACTCTCTGTAACTTAAAAATTTTATCCCATAAATAGCTTATAAGCTTTGCTCAAATTTAGTCCCTTCATCACTATTTCCCTTATGACAATATTGTTTCCATGACATCACACGACAGCAGTTCATTAACTTGAGCTCAGTATTGTATATGACATTACTTGTAGTCAGTCTTTTTGGATTATTCCACCCTAGTTATGCTTAGAGCCTCTGTTGTCACCATTCCTCCCCACAAGAGAAGCACAGTAAACTCAAGGTCTCATTAGCCTACCTCAGATGCCAGAGAACAGACTGGCAGCTCCGGAAACTCACTATCTAACACTTCATCCAGTCTTTTGGTACTGAGCATGGCTCACAAGAGCAATGGCAAAACACTGTTGGGAGGGTAATGCAATGTCCTATGTCTGTATGGTAGACTAAACAGAAGCACTGCTTTATGACTCTAAAATAGAAAAGGCTCAGAAAAAGTATACTTTAGGGAAACTTTCCTAAATTACAAATATATTTTGCCTCAAATATTTAACTTTTCTACATGACCAGTGAATGACAACTTTTTCTGATCCAGGTGCTGAAAGGGAATGTATTCCTCCCAAATCCTTCCCAAAGGGAGGATTTGAAGACAAATGTCATATGAGCAAATCACTAAATTAAAATGTGCTAGAAAACTAATGGATTTCCTCAAGTCATCCTAAATGTTCACAATGGGACAAAGCAGACACACTTTAGGGAAAAAAAATATGAAGAGTATTCATGCTACTAATCTGATTTCCTGGATGTATTGACAATAAACAATATTTTGAGCAGCAACAAGTTCAAAATGATAGCACTCAGCTAGTCATAGTTGCTATATACACCATAGGAAGCTTTATCTACACATGTGAAAATCATCAACAAAGAACCAGATGCATATTTCTATGTTTCTCCACTGGATTTAGGGAAATTTCAACATAAGGGTGAATGAAATAAGAAAACAAGAAAGGAGTTATTTGCTTTTAAAGCCCAAAGACCTAAATAGAGGGAAAGGGCACATTTCAGAGAGATACAACATTGTGTCTTAGAAACACAGCCACTTGGAGAGCTTCCGGCTGCTGATCAATCGGCAAAAGGAAGAAGATTGAAGAGCAAGAAGCAAGACATTCACCTACTTTTAGTGCCTTAAGAGAGAATATTCCAAAGGAGATCTCTATGAAAAAGGGGATCATTCCAAATTTGAACCAAAATGGGTCAAACTTCGGTAGAACTAGGAAGGGTTAGAATAACAATGTAAAACAACTGTGTATTTTGGGGGGGTGGGACAAATAAAATATTGAATTCAATATCTGACATAAAATGTTAAATAAATAGTTGTTGAATGGAGGATGGAGGAAGGAAATAGGGAGGTACCAAGAAAGTATCTCCTCCAATAATGCACACTCATTCTGTAAAACCACTGGCATTTTAAGAAGGTACTGGGCCCAACTCCCCAACTTTCTGGGGAAGAGAATTATAGAATAGAAAATAAAACAAATATAAGCTGTTTTAATTATTTTTTTATAACCACAACAAATACAGAGAGTGTCCTGTACAAAGAAACACTTAACTTTTATTAAGTTCAAAGATCAAGGTGTTCCCTTGGACGATGCTGAAGATTCCAGTCCCCGGTATTTGGGTTTAGGCTGCAGTCCTTGTTTTTGGGTGGAAACCTGGGTGTGTGGCACAGTGCATGCTTTCAGTCAAATTTGAGCAGAGTGGCCACTTGGGTCAGGCCGAAGTAGATGAAGTGTTTAGCTTCTTGCGTCATTTAACTACCAAAGTTTCTTCCTGGGATTCAGAGCCAAATGGGGTTGTGTTGTACATCTTGTCAAAATCCTTCTTAATAAGAAAGGAAGGAACAGAGGGAGGGAGAGAGGTATTACTCTATCAGATTTTTCTAGCATTTCAGTCTTTGAATGGATTAATTAAAGCTGAATGGGACTAGGAAATGAAGACAAGGAAACTAGTTAAACTCTGATTAAATTTCTTAGGAGTTTGTGATAATGCTTGGGGTATCCAACAAATTTACTTAAAATCTTTTTTCCCCCACTCAGGAGTTTTTGTTAGTGTTTGTGCATTTAATGGATGACTCAAGACAACTCATCTTCTTCCAGTGTGGTCCAGAGATGCCAAAAGGTTAGACACCCCTGTTAGATGGTCTATTTGATCTAGATCCCCTGAGAATACCCCATAAGGCCTAGAGGGGACTTTATGCAGATATACCCAAGGCATGTGAGGAACCCGTAGAGGAATTCTGGACTATATCAGGCCAAAAGCTAGTCCAGTTGTCTTCTGTCTTCCTGCCTGTCTCAGTTAGTAATGGTACTGGTTACCTGTTCCCTGGTCCCTAACATAAGTCTATAGAAAATAAAGCTAAGGTATATTTAGAAAATTTATTTTTCTTACCTTTGAACACATTTCTAGATGGAAAATAATGTAAATTTTGTTTATTATCTATTTTAATAGTATAAGGGTATCCTAGTAACTAATTTAAAATTATTTTGTAATGTTAAAGAATCCAAAAGCCAGATAAATTCTTTACACAACTTTCTGTTTAGGTATAGTACTTTTGTTAACATTTAGTTTGACTAATCTGAAATTTTGAGCAACTAATCTAACATTTCTAACATTTCTTGAATTCTCACTTCTTAAATCTATTTATTGTTACAACAAATACTCAAACATACTAAAGATAAGTGGAGTATTCATTCTGCATGTTTCGCTAGTTATTCCTGAAGTGGGGAAAATGATCATGTTCAGCCAGAGCTCTGCATTCTAGACAAAACTCACTTAGGAGATGCTGTGTGGCCCACCAGACTTACAGAGCTCACTTGAACTGAGCTAGCTTGTTCGTTGGCTTGTTTTCTGGGAAGTGTGATCTCATTCCTCCATACTTTCTATGGCATAGACCTACAGACCTATGAACACAAAGATCTTAATTCTTTTTTATGCCCAAATTGCCATAAAAACAACCTAATGGCAGAAATTACTCCTGATCCAAATGCACTGAAGCTGGTTCGGGGGGGTTCTTTTGTACTTTTCTTACATGAGCTCAGAAATAAGCCCCATGGCAACATTGTTTCTATTGGCCAAAGCTCTATTCTTCCTGGTCACCACCACTGCGACCTGACTAGCACGGAAGGGATCCATGAACTCCCTTACCTGAACAAATTCCTGCCTTGTGTGCTGACCTCCTTCAATAGCCAGGAGGAATTCACCACCATCACCAATGACATTTTAGGTCTCTCAACTCCTGATATCTGGACAATAACCTTCTCGGCTTAAGGCATTAAATTTTTCCCCACTTTTTTACTTTACTCCCAGTGTTTATATCCTGCTACCTTATTCCTGCTCCACAACTAACCTCCTCCCAGTAGGAGTAAAGGTAAAAACATTTGCTCTCTTTAGGGGAGCTCTGTCTGCCTTCCACAGCCAAATGGATGTGACCTGGTCCTTTGGACATCACCAGTTAGCATCACATATTGATACATGTTGCTAGTCTTTTCCATGGTCAACTTTGTATGTTTCTTTTACTTGTTTTTTGCCTGATGCCTATTAAGAAAACAATCACTCTTTTTTTAACCCTCTCCCTCTTCAAATATCAGTTATATAATTCATGAGCCCATATAAAATCCATTGAAAACCCAAACATCAATTGTTCCAAAAATCTCTTCTTTTTAAAAGGATAAACTGAAGCAATAGCTACCAGGTTTGAATACCTAAGTCTAAGGATATGTATGTGTACATAGAATATATATATAGAATATATATATATATTCTATATATATATAGAATATGGATATATATACACATACATACATATACACATATACAAATACATATATACATATGTATATATTCTTAGATATTTTATATATGTATATAAAATTAAAATTTACCTAGTTATAACTCTGGGAGCAAAAGTAGCCATTAATGTTCAGCTACCCTCTGTAACTTTCCAGTACTTCCCCCCAATATCAATGTTTTTCTCCTGCAAAATATATGTAACCACTGAAGATACTTCCAAAGTGTTAGAAAAAAACTTTAGTTTTTTAAAATAATACAAATGGTCTTCTTGACTTGTCAGAAGGATATATGTTATCAAAATATTTTTAGGTGAAGCATCACTGCCATGGTCCACCAGGGCCAGCGTGAACACCCTGCAGCATCTGGTGGAGCAGCTTCCGCTGCAGGCCACGGTGGACAGGACCAAGGTCTCTCAAGCAGCTGCCGAACTTCAATGGTACTGCACGCAGAGTGCTTCCAAGAACGCCCTGCTGGTCAGCGTTCAGGCGGGAAGCAACCTGTTCCGGGAGCCCAGATCCTGTGCTTTACTCTGAACACTGGAAAGAAGTGGTCCAAGGAATGCCTTCAGGTGCATAGTGATGATTGCCTGCCTCCAAGTCTCAAGAAAGCATTTTTCCCTAACCAAATGACATTTAGGTATTTCAGACCTTCCCATTGGCCTGGTCCTATCACCAAAATTCTACAGAAATTGATGAGTTTCAACTCCAGTAAGGAAATTGGGTGAAGGAGTTGATTTTTAAATGATAATGTTCCAGTTTGTTTGAAGTGCTTTATACTTAAGACAAAAAACTTACCATCAAACATACAAAAATGCACCTCTTTCACAAGGGAATTACTAGTGTTTCCACACCTGGAATATTATGTATGTTTTATTTACTGGATGTTTACATTTTGGAAATGAAACCATTATTATTTATTTAAAAATTCAATATTTGGAGTTTTGTTCCTAAGATTTTTATGCCATAACAAAATTTGTCCTTTTCTCATGAATTTACAATTTCTAAATCAAGATAAGACATTGTAAAATTGTGGAAAGAATATGCTTTATTAATGTCTTAAAATCAATTATGTCTTGATTTTTGTGAGAAGATTGTTTTATTTTTAACACTAAATATGGAAGCTGTTTCTTAGCAAGCTTGTTGGAAAGATTAACGTGTCGTGTATTAGATTTCCCATTCTGTGTGTGACATACAACTCTTCTTAAGTTGCTCTAGAGTTGTGATTGTACTTTAAAAACAATGCTACATTATTTCATGTCTTTAAAAAATACTTAAAATGTGATTTACAGAACGTTGCAAATGATTAAAAACAAAGTAATGTGAAAATTTCACAACCTAAATGAATTGTTAATATCATATTTTACTTTCATGATGTGCCTTTGATTTAATTTGAGACACTTTCAAAAGGATACTTTGTGTTCATAATAATCTTTAAAGAGCTTGGAAATAAAATTTCTGCTTTATTCATCATTTTCTACGAAAACATATGTTTTAACAATCACTATAGTAAACTACAATAAGAAAAAACATATAAATGCATACATATAGTATATTACAAAACTATTAATGTTAATTCTAGTTAGATATCCTAAAACCTCTACATATTTCTAGGACCTGTATTTTATGACCACCAGCACTGACAGCACTGACACGTTCACTGAAAATGGGAGCTACAACCCGGAGCTGATGACCCCTGCCCTGCGGACGTGACATACTGACCTCTATCTTCATATTACTGCTGAGAGCATTAAATAAAATAATACCTAAAAATAACTTACAAGCTATAATATAATCTAAAAATAAAGTATTACTATTTCTCTGTCCATAATAAGTGCTTAACTGAGAGGCAGCACCGTAGCCTTCTCTCAACTCTCCCCTTCGCAGCCACTCCCAGGAGGATCGCAGCTGTCTGTTTCAGAGTCAGCGAAGAACGAGGAGGAGACCACCCAGTGACTGACCCAGCACAAGGACAAGTCAGCCAAGCCTGGGCGCGTTGGTTAATAACAAATCAAGATTTGTTATTGCATTTATTTTTTAAATTATCAAATATATACAAATAATTGCAATCTACTCTGAGTTAATATTTAGCCTTACTATATTATTTAGTGTTTAAGATTTTTAAACAATCATTTCAATGAATCTAGATGTGAGAATAATAAGATCTCTACACATTATTAGAGTTATCAAGAACTTACTGTCGGAAAGCCTTGTTATAAGTGCTTTATGTATGTTAACTGACTTAACCCATGAAACTATCATAAGAATATAGTTTTTACTGCCAGTTTAAAGATGAAAAGTAAAAGGCAATAATATGTACACATTTTATCTAAGGTCGTATAGCTGGTAGATGAAAAACCTGGGCTTCAAACTTCTACTCACTCAAATTGGCTCCACAGTCTACTAAACCATGCTACTTTTTTTTTTTTCATAGAAACTGACTTTTGAAGGGAAACAGTCATCCAACTGACCAAGGTCCTCTCTATATTCTCAAAACCTCCATTGGAAACTTCAGAGAGAAAAGAAGAGGCTATTGAGCTATATACACATTGTCCAATACATCTCCAAATGTCTGCTGCCATCCTATCATCTTCTCATTGCAACATTTCCAGTGTTTTTGAAATAAAGCAAATCTATCTGTATGAATAGCTGAGTCATTCATGTTAGGAATGGTCAATAAAACCTGGTGATTTTCATTACCTGAGAGAAAACAGCATTAAAAGTAGAGCCACAGACAATCGAAAGGAATATATGAATAAATTCAAGAGTGTGGCAAAGACAAAGGATGTAAAAGCTGACAGTCAGCTCTATAGAGTGTCACAGAACACGAGAGACTCTGGTATAATTTAATTTTTTAAGTAAAAACTTAGAAGGATGAATCATTTCATCTAGTGCCGGATTTCCAGATACAAAATATAATTAACTGAAAAGTGACTCCCTGTTGTCCAGAAAACCATAAAGCCACCATGTGAGAAAACCTATTAATGAACTTGAACTTGGACACAAAGAATAGACTCGGCACTGAATCACACAAGTGCACCAGAGAAAATGAAAAGCACTGATTCAGAAAGAGTCCTAAAGGCCAATGATATTCTGGTACCTTTCTTGTTTGGGTTTGCACAAAATTACACAGCATTTTAAAGAGTTATATTCTGCATGGTTTTTGCACCAATATTGTTTCCATAGTGGGAGTGAAAATTAGACTTGTGTGGGGTTGCGTCGGTAAAGAAAGACTTGATTACTCTCTCAGTGATTACAGGGATCGTGGTGGCCAGCTGCACTGACTTGATTGGCCTCTGGGATACCCCAAATCTCCCTTTGGTCAATGCTTATCAACCCTGTTGAACACTGGAAACCTTTTAGCAGACTTTCATTTCAATGCCTAGGCTGCACCCAAGAACAATGAAAACAAAATCTCTGAGGTTGGGATCTATGAATCGGTGTTTTTGTTTTTAGGCTGTTGAGGTTGGAAACTATTTCTGTGTAACTGTTTCTCAGACTTCGGTTTGCATCAGAATCACCTACACGGTTTGTTAAAATGCAGACCAATGGACCATGAGCCCTAGAGTTTCTGTCTTGGGTCAGGGTTAGGGCCCAAGATAACACATTTTCAACAAGTGCTGTGGGGATGTTGCTGCTACTGCTGATTGAGTTTCCTGCAAGATAAGGATTTCACTTTTGATATTCAGAGAACTAGAGCTACCACTGGAACTATATTGAAGTTCAGATGGACTTGCTCCTGGGCTAGCCTAATTTTTTGCCTAAGAGCTTTGGGAGCCCTGCAAAGTGTGGGACTTAGGTACACAGTGTGTTTACACTATGGCTAAACCTTAGCCTTCTTCAGTATACTACCTACACTTGTGACTGGCTAGCTTCTTGTGAGACTGATCTTCCAAACTTAATGTCAACTGAGTGACATCACATATGTTCATATCCTATTGGAAATCGTCATCAGTACAGCTCAACAGACCTGTGCCTCTCCACGACCTTATAGAGTAACGATGAGGTAGAAAGTTTAACTTTAGAGCTTTAGAGAAGCTTGGCCTAAAAAACACTGATTGCCTTTCTTCTACTCATCCCCCTCCATCCCTCAGCAAAAGAGCTATAGTTACCTTGCAAAAACTTATCAAGAAAAAAGATATCCAATCTGTTCTTTCAGAGCCTCTGTTCTATGGCTTTTAAAACACTGAATCATTTGGGCTTTTATTTTCTAGTCAAGTTAAAAATGATGGAGAATAAAAATGCACTATTACCTGATACCATCTGTCTTTATGAAAATACAAATAATTATTTTCACAATCAGAATATTTCCCCCTTGGATTGACTTTTACAAATTATTTCTGGTATTTAAAATATGTCCAAGGCTTTCTAGAAAACAAATGTATTTCTTGTCATTTTTTTAAAATTTTTTCCATCTTTTACTGTTCTATATTTTGGTTTCCTAGAGAATCAATCAAGAATAAATTTAAAACCAAGTTCATGAAAATCCATTTCTAAAAAGATAGGCATAAACTAGATTCTCCACTGGATTACATATGTTAAAAGACTTATACAAAATATGGATAAACATCCCTGGTTGGAGTGGCTCTGTGCTGACCTGTGACCTGAAAAGCTGCCAGTTCAATTCCCTGTCAGAGCACATGCTTGGGTTGGGGGCCAGGTCCCCAGTTGGGGGTTTGTGAGGTGCAACTGATTGATGTATGTACACATCAGTGTTTCTTTATCTCTTCCTCTCTCGCTCCATTCCCTTCTCTCTAAAAATAAATAAATAAAATCTAAAAACAAAAAAAAGAACTTGTATTCCATTAGCCTACCATAATGTGGTTTGAAACCTGGTTTCTCTTTCACCTCCAAAATTGTGCATTTTCAATTCTTTATTGTTAGTTCTTCATCTCAACTACACATTGGAAGTGTATAGACAGCTTTTTGAAATTTTGATGTCCATTACTTTATCCCCACTTATCCCTTGACCCTATTAAGTTAGAACCTGGATAAATAGCATGCATGTGGTTCTCAGATTTCTAGGGAGATGATCACCTCTGGAACTGGGCAAGATTTAAATTCAAAGACAAAACTACAGAAAACAACAACAGGTATATATTTTTTCTGCCTATTCTATATCCTTTTATTAGAAGAGGATGTTTCTTCCTATTTTCTCCTCAAAATAGAAGAAAATAACAGAATTAATAGTTTATTATTTTCAGTCTTTGGTAGATTTAAAATGCCTGAATAAGCTAAAATATAGTTTTATTGACTAAGTAAAACTTTTTCTCTCCAGGATTTTTCTTAGGTACTCTGATGATAGGAATGTTACTTCTCACAACATGGATATGAACTTTTAACATTGTTTAAATTAATTAGTAACATCTGAAATCAAAGAAGAAATTTTTAGTATGACTATAAAGAGGCTATGACCTTGGGATATCATGCTGAAAGAATTATAGAATAAATTCTAAAGTTGAGTTAGTGTATTTCTTTCTTATGAGTGAAAAATAATTTAAAGTAGCATTCTAAGATTTGCTTTTTTATTAGAGACAATTTCTATCCAGTATTCATTTCCTTTTTGACTAATTGAATGTATCCTTATTTATCAGTTGTATATTGAATTCTATTATTTATGTTTTAAGAGGTTTTGAATACGAACAAATAACAATGGAGATCAAAGCACCAGCATCATAAATAGTGCTTACATTTATTTAGAAAGAATCTAAAAGGACAAGGAACTAGAGAGGTACACAAATTATGGAACTCTTCAGTGAAAGATTTTACAATTCCTAATGTAATTTTATTCCAATATCTAATTAATCATTCAGTCCTTTGAATGTTGTCTCCCAAAATAGCTCAGTGCATTACTTACCTCTACCAATATTTCCTCCATGCAATTATTTTTTATGATATGTCTGGAGCCTTCTAACCAATGTCCTTGACTGAACTCCTCCTATTTATTCTCCACACAAGGAGCCTTCCTAAAAGGCTATTTTGCTCTGCTTAAAATCCTTATGACAATCTCTTACTGTACTTAGCAAGAAATCCAAGAAGAACAAATAAGATCTTTTTTCCTGTCTCTATAATTTTACTTCAAACAACCAGTGTGCCCAGTCACTAAGCTCCAGTCATCCCATCCTTTTCTCAGTTCTTAACCTCTTTCAGGACTCTTTGCTAAGAGCACTCTTTCTCCCACTGTTTGCTTAGAGGGCTTCCTCTTATCATTCAAGTCAAATCAAGTATCATCTCTGGCATTTCTTGACCATGCCATCTATCTAAAGTATTCTCTTTTATATTGTATAAGCCACTTTAGTATTTTTATAGTCTTCCTGACAATTTTTTTTTCATGGCAACAATTGCATTTTTATTATTTGGTCTTAGAAATCACATTCCTAATGCCATTACTATGGTAAATCTAACTATAAATTTTAATCATATGTTTACTTGTCATTGCCTTAAAAATATTTTAATTGAATTTTTTGGGATCACATTGGTTAATAAAGTTATATAGGTTTTAAGTGTAAAGTTCTATAATACATCAATTGTATATTGTACTGTGTGTTCACCACCCAAAGTGTAACCTTCTTCTATCACCCCTTATCTCCGCATACCTCCTTCTACCTGTCCCCATCACCCCTTTCCTCTGGTAATTACAATGCTGATGTATGTGTTTATGAGGTTTTTTATTTGTTTGTTTTGCCTAATCCCTTCACCTATTTCTCCCAAACCTCAATCCTATCTTGACAGCTGTCAGTCTGTTCCCTGTGTCTATGAGTTTGTTTCTATTGCATTTATTGTTTTCATTAGATTACATATATAAGTAAAACTACATGATATTTGTCATTCTCTGACTGACTAATTTCACTTAGCATAAAACCCTGTAGGACTATTCATGCTGTAGCAAAAAAATAAGATTTTCTTCTTTTTATAGCTGCATAGTATTCCATTGTGTAAATGTACCACAGCTTTTTTATCCATTCATTTACTGATGGACACTTGGGCCACATTCAAATCATAGCTATTATAAATAGTGCTGCAATGAACATAAGGGTATATATATTCTTTCAAATCAGTGTTTTGAGTTTGTTTAAATATATCCTCAGAAGTGGAATCATGGGGTCAAAAGGCAGTTCCATTTTTAATATTTTGAGGAAACTCCATACTGTTTTCCACAGTGGCTGCACCAATCTGCATTCCTACCAGCAACGCACAAGGGTCCCCTTTTCTCCACATCCTCACCAGCACTTGTTGCTTGTTGATTTACTGATGATGGCCATAATGAAAGTTGTGAGGTGATATCTCACTGTGGTTTTCACTTGCATTTTTCTGATGATTAGTAACATTGAACATCTTTTCATATGTCTATTGATCATCTTATGTCCTCCTTGGAGAAGTGTCTGTTCAGGTCCTTTGCCCATTTTTAAGTGGATTTTTTATTTTTGGTGTGAGTTTTAAATAAGTTTTATTTTAGGATTTTATTTATTTATTTTTAGAGAGGGAAGGGAGGGAGAAAGAGAGAGACATCAATGTATGGTTGCTAGGGGCCGTCGCCTGCAACCCAGGCATGTGCCCTGGCTAGGAATCGAACCTGCGATGCCTGGTTTGCAGCCCATGCTCAATCCACTGAGCTACGCCAGTCAGGGCTTTAAATAAGTTTTTATTATTAACTCTTATCAGATGTATCATTGACAAGTATGTTCTCCCATTCGGTGGGTTGTCTTTTCATTTTGTTGATGGTATCCGTTGCTGTGCAAAAACTTTTTATTTTATTTTTTTTTCATTTGATTCTCTTGCTTGAGGTGATATATGAGAAAAAAATATTATTATTGTCTCCTTCATTAGATTTTAAGCTCCATTAGGCAGGCAGGGCACCTATTTATTTGACCTATTTTTCTCCAATAGCACAGTGCAGGGCCTAAGAGAGTCATTATAAAAACATGTTGAACAAAAGGATAAACTTGAAGATAAGTTAATAACACCTACTGCATAGCCTCATTCCCTGCTTAAATACAAGCAAGTCCTTGGTTTGTATCCTTCCTTTAACTTACCTATAACCTCTATAAAAAAGAATTAAAAATAAATGAAAGAACAGCTAATTTTTATCAGCCAAAAATTGTATTAACCCACAATACATTATTCAGATTGGTATTCAGATGTCCTGAATAACTGTTATAATGTATAGTAAAATCATACCGTTAGATACTGTTTGTATTCTTCTGAAAATCTCTCTCTTAAATAATATTTTTGTTTTGATATAGAATACCAATCAGTTTCACTAGTAATTTAATTTATAAAAACAATTCTTCAATTGAAATTATTTAATGCAATGTCTTATGTTTTAAAGAAATACATTATGGTATTAAATGAAAAATCTAAACAGGTGTGTGAAAAAGTTATTGCCTTATGGTATACAAAATGTTAGAGGTATAGTTTTAGATAATTTTATAGCTAGAGTTGCTATTCTACGCATAAACATATCAAAGCATATGGTGACTAGCATTTGAAGAGATTTCCAAGAATGACAGAGAACTTCTCAAGGTCCTGTGGGAGGTCACTTCCATTAAAGTTTGTGCTTTAACACTGCAGACTTAGAAACAAAATTTAATACTTTATTCATTCAAAAAATATCTAATAAGAAAATTTAATTTGCATTCTGGGCCAGGCACACATACATACACAAAAAAGAATTCATTTCATTTACATTGATTTCGAGCAAACTTTTACCTCCTCCCCATTGCATCTGAACCACTCCTGATGGTGTCGCCATGTCTTCCGGACCACTGCAAAAACAATGCACTCTTCTTGGTCCTCAACCTACTGCACCTATCACAAGTATTTGAAATAACTAATTGCTCATCTGTATAAATAATAATTTCTTGGCTTGATATCCAGAACATTATACTTTCTTAATTTTATAACTGGTAATTCTTTTTCAGTTACTTTTGCCTATACTCTTTTGTTTCTCTTATTTTGTCCCTTTCCTATGAAAGTAGGATTTACAAGGGATTATTTCTTGGATCCTTTCTGCTCTTAACATGCAATCACTTTATTGGTCAGTTCACATAGTTTAATTCCCTTAAATACCACCTATGTGACAAAGACTCTTGTCTTCAAGGCTTATAGATAGTGGTGTTCTCCCTGCCTTTTCACATGGTCTTCTGTCACTGTGTCCTAATTTCTTCCTCTTAGAAGGAAACCAGTCACTTGGGATTAGAGTCTACCCTAATGACCTTGTTTTAATTCAGTTACTTCTTTAAAGGCCTTATCTGCAAATACAGTCAAAACCTGAGGCTCCGGCAGTTAATGCTTCAATGTACAAATTTTGAGGGGACACAATTCAGCCCATAAAAATGTCCAAAACTGAATTATTTAAATCCTCCCACAAGCCTGTTTTTCTACCGAGGAAGTGGCACTATCATCCTTCTTGTTGCTGTGATCAAAAACTGTGGAATTAACCCTAATTCTTCTTTCTCTCTTATCTCCTTATCTAATCCCATTGGTCCCAATAGCAAAATACATCCAGAATCCAATCTTTTCTCACTATCTCTACCACCAGCATGAAGACCAAGCTAACATTATTGCTTGCCTTGATTATTTCAATAACTTTTCTCCCTTTCTCTTTTTTTTTCTCTCTCTTTTCAATAGTTTCTTTTTTTTTTTTTCAAAAGATTTTATTTATTTTTAGAGAGGGAAGGGAGGGAGAGAGAGAGAGAGAGAGACAGAGAGAGAGAAACATCAATGTGTGGTTGCTGGGGGTTATGGCCTGCAACCCAGGAATGTACCCTGGCTGGGAATCGAACCTGGGACACTTTGGTTCCCAGCCCGTGCTCAATCCACTGAGCTACACCAGCCAGTCAATAGTTTCTTAATTGGCCAACATGCTCCCAAGTCTGTCCTACTATACTCTATATACAACAAAGCAGCTAGAGTGAGACCTTTTAAAATCAAGTCAGGTCATACCACCTTTCTTCTCAAAATCTTCTAGTGTCTCACTTGTCACATTGGGTAACATCAAACCTTTTTTTTAAGGTTTTATTTTATTTACTTTTAGACAGAGGGAAAGGGAGGGAGAAAAACATCAATGCGTAGTTGCCTCTTGTGTGCCCCCTACTGGGGACCTGGCCTGCAACCGAGGCATGTGCTCTGACTGGGAATCAAACCAGGGACCCTTTGATCAGCAGGCCAGCACGCAATCCACTGAGCCACATCAGCCAGGGCAACATTAAATCTTTAAAATGGCCACTAAAGCCCTCCATGACATGGCCCTCTTGCCTCTCTTACATTATTTCCCAGCCCACTCATTTTCTCTCACATAGTTTCAGCCACACTAAACCACCTGTCACTTTAAAATTCCAGGTACTTTCCTGGCTCAAGCTTCACAAAGCCTCCATGCAAAGACCATCAGCTAAACCTGTTAATCACATGTAGCTAGATTTATTAAACTCATTGAATGCCAGGGAGTATAGTCTTGGCAGAGTTTCAGAAGTATCCAAAAAGGAGAAGGCAGGGATTCAGAGGTTGAGATTAGTCATAGATTGGTGTTAAAGAAAAAGTCAGCGATTGGTGAGAATTTGTAAACTAGGCATGTTGCTCAACCAGTCAGTAAGTTTTGGAAATCTTGAGTCCTGTTAAATCAACTTGTCTATGATTTTATCTTGGAAAATATGAGCCTGAAATAGTTGATGTTCAAACAATCATAACTTAATTTTGTGTTGTATGCCAGTTTCACCATGTTCTTGTTTCACAGGCTAGTATGAATTATGAGCTGTGGTTTCCTTTTCATTCCTAAGTCTTTGTATCACCTTTTCCTTTTTGTAGCAAACTTCTCCAAGGTAGTTTCATGGCTCTCTCCCTCATCTACAGGATTTTCTCAAATGTCACCTTCTCAGTGTGGACTATCTTAACCACCCTATTTAAAATCCAACTCTCCCCACCATTTCCCAGTTCATTTTATCCACTCATTTTCCCAGTAGCATTTACCACCTTATTAAATCTAACAATTTTATCTCATTATTATGCTTATTGTCTATCTACATACATTATGATATAAGCCAAAGAAGGACTAGAAACTTTTTTAATCTTTGTTCATTTTTATCTCAAGCAATTAAGTGAAGCATGATACAAAGAGGTGATTAATACACATGTAGAATGAATTAATGAATGAGTAAATGAATGAATGAAACCTCCTTAGTGCTCTTTAAGAGACTTATAACAGAGTTCTTTCAAAGTGATTAAAGGGAGAGGGACTGACATAAACTCTCCAAATTTACGAGACTGGTATTTAAACTGGTATTCTGACATTAAATACAAAGAAATGAACACACTAAACTGTCAACTTCACATATGTTATATGATATGAGAGTCTAGAAAAGACAACTATAATATTTAATAATAGAATACAGATGATCAATGGTTGCCTGAGGCTGGGGCTGGCAATGCAGCATGACAGAATGGTCACATGGGAATCTTCTGGGGTGATGGAAAGGTTATGTATCTTGATTGTGGTACCAATTATAAGGGTACATATATAACTCAGGACTCATCAAATTCTATACTTAAAACAAGTGAGTGCATTTTATTGTGTAAAATTATATTTCCATAAAGTTGATTTAAATAAAACAAAACAAAACAAAACAAAAAGCCCTGGCTGGTGTGGCTCAGTGGATTGAAGCAAGGGGTCACTGATTCGATTCCCAGTCAGGGCACATGCCTGGGTTGCAGGCCCCATCCCCAGTGAAGGGTGCACAAGAGGCAACCACACATTGATGTTTCCTTCCCTCTCTCTCTCTCCCTTCCCCTCTGTCTAAAAATAAATAAATAAAATCTAAAAAAAAAAAACACCCTCAGATCTCTAATACTTATGTACAGCTCCTTGCTACTACTTTGGCCGGCTCACATAAGACATGTGCACTGTGCCATAGCCAGGTAGCTCAGTTGATTGGAATATCATACTTGTGTGCCAAGGTTGCTGGTTCAGTCTGGTCAGTGCACACACAAAGGTTGACTAATGAATATATGGTTAGGTAAACTGGTAAGATGATGTTTCTCTCTCTCCCTCTTCTTCTCTCACTAAAATCAATCAATAAAAATGTACAAAAAGACATGTATGCTGTATATCTTATGTGAATTTCCCAGGTAACCTGATTTCTTTCAGTTCTAGAAATTAAACAAACAGTTGAAAAATTTTATTTTTATTTTCTGCAGAAAATCCAGTAATCCATTCTTCAGCATGGTAGGGTACAGTAAACATTAATTCATGAACAGGTATCTCAAGTTTCCTTTTTGGACTTGAGCTTATAATGAGCCTAACTTGGTTGGGTATGTTTCTTAATCCTCTTCAGCACTGTATCATCTAACCATCTCCATCCAACAGATAGTTGATTTTCACTTTTGAGAAAGTTTCATTCTCTAAACATGACATTTTCCTGACATGAATTCTCATTTTCCAGACAACTTGATGTTTCTACACATGTACTAGTTTTAGCAACTAGAAATAAAGATAATGCTGAAAGTGCATGAACCTATGTTGTCGTCATAGCCCCAACCAGTCATCCTAGGTGGTGACATAAATAAGCCAGCCTCTGACTGTGCTCTTCCTCACTCTGGCCTGCGCCTCTGTTTTCTTTCCAACACAAAACAAGTTTACCCCTGTAAAAAAGCTGCATTTATAGAACTGTCTTTGCCATGACCTGTTTGTGGTCATTCCATTTCATCTTTGCAGTAATGGCTGCTGGGGTAGCCTGTTTCTTACTTTCCCCCTCATGCATACATCAAGTTACAGAAATCTGTGGCAGCATTCACTGTCTCCTTGGTGACAAGACAACTGCCTCACAGGACTCCACTGTTAGTAATGCTGCCACTCTCATGTGTTTTCAGTGATGCAAAAGGGCTGAGCGTGACAAGCCAAGAAAGCACTATGACAAACGTTTGAAATCAGTCATGTACTTCTACATAGATTGGCCTGGAGCTGGCTGTTTTCTGCTCAACCTGCAGCCTGTTCTTAATTCAACTTTTTGATTCTCAGTTGGCACATTCTGAGAGGCAATATGGACTTGGGAATTAGGAAGACCAAATTCAAATTTTGACTCTCTTCCTTACCACCCTGATTAGTTGGAGAAAACTGATTTAGACTTCAGTTTCATCTTGCAGTGTGGTTTCAAATAAGAGCGATAAAGAGGGCTATTAATGAGCACAGGCCTGAGATCAAATTGCCATACAACTTTGTATTAACTATGTGACCTGAGCTACAGCAAGACTTCTCCTGTCTGAGCTCTAGCTCCTCCATAAACAAGATGGTGTTAATAGTACCTACTTCATGTGGATAGTCTTAGGGTGAAAATTAATATACCAAGTGCTTGATAAATAGTAGATACCCAATAAGTGTAGCAATTGTTACTATTACACTCATACCTTATACATTAAAATAATACATAAAAGTGACTTTTTTAGCTCAGATATACTAGAATACCATGGTTGTAATAAAAGGGACATGATCCCACTGTCTCTCTGGAAGTCTAATTTTGAGTAAACTCTTATTTGTGTCAAATTTGCTTTAGTCACCTGCCATTTCTCATTGTTTTTGGTGTCTCTCTAATCACCCCCCAATTCTGCCCACTTTTCCCTGTGCTCTTTCCTACCCTGACCACTGATGAACCATTAAAAACTACTCTAGATTAATTACTCAAGAAATTTTTCTATCTAGGAATTAAGTGAAAAAGCAAACACCAATGACAACCTAACCCTTAATTCTCCCAGCAACTAAAGACCCTCAATAAATTTCAATGCACAATTCTTTGACAGTCCTTGAAAGATCACCCTAATGCTGATTATTTCTGGTACAAAGTGGTCTGGACTTAATGTCCCTAAAATAATTCTGGCAGATTATTTTTTCTCTTTGTGTTAGACCAGTCTGGACAATAAATCCTAAAATCTTTCCCATACTGAGTAGTTCCTCTGCAAAATGTTGCACAGCAGTGTTTTGGCCAGGGTACTCGGTTACAGATCGCAGAGTTAACCCCAACAGGTTTAAGCAGAAAGAGATTGTGTGGTTTTTAGGAAGAGTACGAAGTTTTTTGAGTACCAGGAAATAAGGTATGAAGAATGCAGAGCAGGAAGTTCTGAAGCTGAGAGAAATGTCCTACCGCACACGGTGACGGTTCTGCTGGATTGGTTCTGTTGCTGCTTGCTTATCTCTTAGCACCTGTCCATAGGCTGGGGACCTGACAGGTTCGTGTCTGCATCAACAGTCAACAAGCACCCAATGGCCTCCCCGTTTGCTGTGATAACTCTTAAAAATATTGGAAAAAACATTAAGACTCTACTCCTAGAAAAAAAACACAAAGTTCAAATAGTTTCACAGATCATTGCAGGGACATGTAACCCATTCTAAGCATGGAAAAATAAGTGAAGCTCTCTAATAAATTTCATAAAGCCACTTTTCTTTTGCACTAGGGTTCTGGCTATGCCCTAGCTTCTACCAGACATTCATTTTTTCAATGTTTTTGTTTTACTTCCATAGAGTTATTTATAGAAGTGTTCTATGATCCATTTCACCTCTCCTATATTCATGACTGTCTTCTTTCATATCTACACTTTCAAATACTCTCAGCTTTTGATTTCTTGTAATATTTTGCTCTTTTCAGAAATTCCACTTTTGAAATTAATACATCTATATATTTTTTATTTACTCACTTCAGGTTTTATTATCACTATTTTTCTTACTTTTTTGTGTGTTTGCTTAGTTTTAGGTTTTAGAATGTCCTAAAATGGACACTAAATTCTTTATGCTTATCTGTCTTCTAAGAAAGCAAACACAGTTATAAATGTAGAAGACCCCTAGACTTTTCAACTCTGGGAGGTAACAGACTTTCTTAAAGCCCTCCGCCATAAGCAACTGTAAATGTAGACATAAGAAAACTGTTTGATGCAGGGATAATAGGTGTGCAAATGTGGGATTACTGAGAAAAGAGAATCCTATGAGTTTAGTTCACAGTCATTCTCTCTATCCAGGGACAATTTCCTGATGGCAGATCAGAGAGCAAGCAAACACTGTCACAGGTAGAGACAGCATTTGGGAATGGCAGGAGCAGTTGGCACTTGTAGAGTAACACTTCAGAAGGAAGATTAATGTTGACAAGAAACTCTCAAATTTCATGTATTGCCAGTTCCATTGCTGAGAGAGTGATTGCAGAAACACAGGATGAGACAACCTCAGGTGGCTAAACAGTTTATAGTGGAACAGAGGCATCCTAAGAATGACAGGTTTAGAGGAAATACACTGGTGGAGGATGTTCGTGTTCTGGCCCTGCCAGGGTGGAGATGTCTACAAAACCTTGAGTAACATTCATGGCATCCAGCTTGAACACCAGAAAGCATGGCCTTAGGAGTCAGGACTATGCCCTAGAAGAAAACCATGACAAAACCCAAACTAAGTAGATTTTTTTAAAACTATTTAATTGAAGTATGAATGACATACAGAAAAATCTGTATGTATTTAATGTATTTACTTTGATGAGCCATGAGGCCTACATATATTTAAAGGTCAAAAAGGGAAGGTAGATCCAGAATAAAAGACCAAAAGAACAAGGTCATCACAGAATAGGAGGGAAGCAAGGAGAATGTGGTGTCCCAGAGGGAAAGAGAAAAGAAATTAATCGAAAGAGAATGGTACTTATTATTTAGGGAGATTCAATTAGGATAAGATTGACAATTAACTATTAAGTATGGAAAAATAAAGACCACTTGACAAATTTTAAAAGAAACAGTTTCAATGGAGAGTTGAGGAGAAAGCCTGATCCAAGTGGGAAAGAGAAAAAGTGGGAGGCTCCAATTAAACGTGGGAGCTAACTGCACGCATTTATTTTCTCTCACATGCCAAAGTCCACAGCAATGGAAAATGACATAAAATAATACTATTAATTTATAAGGACAGAGAAATGGGAGAAGGAACATAGGAAGAAAATTTAAAAATACTGGGAAGGGAGAAAGTGGACAAGCTGACTGTAGCTGACTTAGGACAAGTGGTGCTCACCTTATCCATTGCTCTGAGGAATGCAATTACTGTCAGTGTTTTCTTTTAATTACTAATTTCCATTAAACAAGACACGGCTAAACAATTTTTCACATTGGGGAACCAATACTACATAAAATCAGTAGTATATTATACCATTATATATTACCTATGATACCAAAAAGCTGAAACCACCCAAATGTCTATCAATAGGAAATAGTCAACAACTGGTGCGTGTATACATCCTAAAAAATTTAAGATGATATTTGAAAGCAAATAGATCTATATTTACTGGCCATGATAAAATATCAAATTTGTTCAATAAAAAGAGCTAGTTACAAATAAGAGAATATCTGAACAAGAAAAACAAAGCAAAATAAGCCTTATACATGTATATTTATGTGTATATAATATGTAAGAAAACAGTAGTATTTCAGAGGATACTCAAACACATGAAAAATCAATTAGTTTGGGTGGGGTTAGGGACCAAATAGAATCAATTTCTAATTTACTTCTTATGAATTTCTATGCTAAGCTTACTATTATGGAAAGTGTGCATTATTTTTTTTAATTAAAAATATCTAAGCTAGAGAAGTTAATGGAAAGAGAAAAGAAAGAGAGACAGAGAGATATCCAAGCATGAATTAGGAGCAAAGCCAGAATTAGAATGTGGGCTCCCTGTGCTTTGTTCTTCACTTCTGTCTGAGGGCCTTCTCTCAATGGACAAGGAGAGAAATCAAATCAATCACAGGATCCTAGGTCAGAATTTAGCCCTGTCATTTAGATGTGTGTATTGAAAAGAAAAACAACACTTGATAGAAGCATGTAGGTGAAGTGATCATGTCAAAAATGACAGCTGAGTGTGGACTTTCAGAAATAACAATCAGTAACAAATTTTTTTAATGGAGAAAATGCAGGCAATAATTACATACTGAAAAATCTTTTTGAAAGCACTTGCAGAACAACAAAGAGACAAATATAAAAAGCCAGTTTACAGGGCAGGAAATGCAGATGAAGGCCAAGACTGGCACATGAGGGACTGATGATGAAGGAGAGGCTGGAGAAACTTCAGAGAGCGAAAATGATGGCAGGAGCTAGAAAGAAAATTTTAGATTAAAGCAACTCAGTAAATGAAGAAAATGAGAAAGAACATGAAAGGGGTTAATTTATCTGTAACCTTTTTATACATATGCAGTACAAAGTGATAAAAGCTACAGATTGAAGAGAATAAAAATTCTTGCCACAACCCCAGGAATCATCTGGTCCAGCTAAAGTGATCAGAAGGCCATTTTTATAAAGTGTCTTGGCTTCCTCACATTTGTTTTCTAAAGTGAGCTTTAAGATATTTTTATGCTAACACCATATCTTCATCATATTTGGTTACCAGCTTCTAGAAGCACCTTACAATCTTAGTCTTTCTCATTCTATTTGTTTGATATTCATGTAATTGTAGTAGGTGCTCATTAATTGTCAAAGTTAAACTGGTTTTTATTTTACTCCAGACTCCCATTATATTAGTTTGTATATTTCTATTTTTTTAAAGGGAAAACCTATAAAAGCCTAAGATGCAACTTTGTAGGAAGAAATTCAGGAAACGAACCTATCATAAAGCAGGAGATATTTGGAATGTTTTGGAAAATCTAGAACTTTATAGAATTTAAATATTTTCTAGCTCTATCAGTTCTTTTTTTTATCATTCACACTTCCAACTTATTTTTTTTTTCAAAAGTTTTCAGACCAGTGGAATATGTCTTCTGCTCAGGGATTTTCTATTTCTGTCTCACGCTCATAAATCTCAGAGCTTTTTTGCACATTATTGAAGTACTTAGCATAAGTAATTTCTTTTGTTAATAGAACTAGAGTGTGATCTCACTTACTTGCAAGTGCTAATATGCCCTCTTTAAAAATTTATATGTGTGTGTGTGTGTATAAAATACAACTATGAGAAACAAAACTCTCTTTGTGTATAAAATACAACTATGAGAAACAAAACACCCTAAAGAGGGTGACTACACCCTCTTTAGATTCTGCCTCTTTCAATGGAACTAGACCTCTCAACAACAGCTCTGTTGTGACTTTGTTTTCTCTGCAGGGTCCACTTTACCTATGACACTGAGAAACCAATAAGTAATCTCTGAGTCAAGAGTATCCAGCTCAACCTTCAAAATGCTATATCCTATAATGCTGAAAAATAGATGTTTCTGCTTATTTAAAGCTACCTACAACAGGGGACAAAAAGAAAATGAATGTCCCAAAGAAAATCTTTCCAAAATGTCATAAACCCAGTCTGTTAATCAGACTCAGTCTAAATACTTCTTACCTGAATGAAGACTGGTCCAGAGAGTAACCCAAACCACATTAGAAATTAGACAATACATTCTATAAAATTAGGGTAATTTACTAACAGTGTAAAGATTCATAGAAAGAGCATGAAAATAAACATGATCTGTCAGGGACATGATTAATGGAGAAAGTAAAATGTGTCTAAATCCCCATTTCGAGATAAAGTTAAGTGCATATTTTTGAAAAGGGAACAAATTGAAAATAAAGAGAAACATTTTCTAAATAACCACATAAAATTAAAATAAATGAAACATGTTCTATAGTTCACATGCCAAAAGATAGAAAATAATGCAAAGGTTAAAAATAGTATTTACAACATAAAATAAAGTGAAAAAAAAGATACCTTATAGTTGCTGTCAATATACTATAGCTTATACTTAAAAGGGACAAAATGATCTCACTATTCAATATGAGATACCTAAAAGAACAAATTACCAATTATAATTCATAAATATTAACATAAACCTTGCATAAGTTGAAAGATATATATACCCCACTGGACCATAAGCTTCATAACTGCAATATTACTTCTATGATGTTAATCAATGTTTCCTATGCACACTTATACAACATATTGGTAAAAGTGTATTTTATGAATGAATAAACCAGTACTTGATAAAAGTATATTTTATGAATAAACCAGTTAATGAGCAAAATGAGAAGGCAATCTTATCAAAATTTAAAATGTGTATATGTAATAAAAAGATGTATCTTAGAAGATAATTAAATGATTAAAAATTTTGTCTGTACTCATCTGTATGAACAAATAGGTAAGAATGCTAAAATGTACCAAGGAAGAATAGTAATGAAACTCTTGACCTATCACATATTAAAATACATAACTTTTTCGATTCCCAGCTACGGTACATTCCTGGGTTGCAGGCCATAACCCCCAGCAACCGCACATTGATGTTTTCTTCTCTCTCTCTCTCTCTCTCTCCCCCTTCCCTCCCTAAAAATAAATAAATAAAATCTTTAAAAAAAATACATAACTTTGTAACATTATAATGAAATCTGTCATGGTAGCAATATAAAAATAGGCAAATAATAGACCAAATGGAAACACACCCACACATGCACACATGTACACACACATATATGCAATTTCACAGTTATTCCATAGATTCTTCTCAGGTACTAGGCTATTTATTTAAAGAGAATAATTTAAATTGAATCAGGTAATTTTTTTAGAGAGATAAAATGCAAGTGATCTTTAACTGGTTAAAATCATGTAAGACTATAAACAATGTAAAGTGTAGAAGATATTACAGAGGAAATAGACTGCTTCTTATTAAATGATCACAAATTTAAAAGACAAGTAATTAAATGAAAAACATATTCATATCAAATATAAAATAAATACTAATATCCTTAATAATATCTCATGAAATTTTAAAAGAGGCATAAAAATCCTGGAATCAGTGATTTTTTTTATATAAGCACTAAAAGTATGATTCAAAAAGAAAAACTGATTAAAAGAAGTCTGAATAGTCACCTCAACAAATAAACAGATGGCAAATAAGCATATGAAGACATGAACAAAATTGTCTGTGATTTGGGAAGTGGAAACTAAAGCAAGATACCACTGCACACCTCTCAGAGTTGCTAAGATCCAAAAGCCCGACTGGCATGGGCATAGAGCAATGGGAACTCTCATTCACTGCTAGTGGGAATGCAAAATTCCACAGCCAGTTTGGAAATAGTTTGGCAGATTCTTTCAAAACTAAAAATAGTCTCACAGTAAGATCAAGCAGTTACCCATAACATAACTACTAGGCATGTTACCCAACTAATAAGAAAATACATATCTATACATTGCATGTGAATGCTCATAGCAGCTTTCTTTACCACTCAAAATTGGAGTTAACAAAAATTTTCTTTAGATGCAAATGGACAAACTGATATATCTATACAATAGAATATTATTCAGTGATAAAAATTAATGAGCTATTATGCTATGAATAGACATGGCTGAGTCTCAAATGCATATTGCTCAATGAATAAAGTGTAGAAATGGGTAAATCTGCATGATTCTATGTATATGACAAACTGAAAAGGATAAAATTATGGTAATACTAATAGTAACTTGATCAGTGGTTGCCAGAGATTTGGGGTGAATTCAATAAGTGAAGCACAGGGTACTTCTAGAGTAGTGAAATTATTTACTATAAAACTGTAATGCAAGACACATGATACTATGCATGTGTCCAAACCAATGAAATTTATGGCACAGAATGTACCTTAAAGTATATAAAAATCATAAATAATAATTCAGGAGGTCTCCTGGAATCCATAATAAAATGTAGACTATAACAAATAATCTAGCTGTATTAAGAAATGCAAAAATAACCTCACTGAATGGAATTGGAGGAAAGTGGTTGATCTAAGTAACTGAAAATAAATGGAGTCTGTGAGACTAAAGGTAAAAAATAAAATGATATCCAGCTCTGTACTATTTGATATAGTTGTTTCTCATGGAGTTGCAGGTTAACATTTCTGATACTGCTAAACATGTGTACTGTAAATGAACAATTATGTGAATGGATGATGGGAACCAAGAGGAGAAGTTAATAGATAAGAATGGGGAGGTATGTTTGTCTTCGGAAAAGACAATAATTTTAGGAAAATTAGATGGCAGCAGAAAATAAGGAAGACCAAATATAAGATGGATTGGCTTCATAAAAGAATCCATAAGACTGCCAGAGCAGAACAAGGCTATTGATGACAGGACATTACGAACATCACTCACTCACAGGGTCTCCTAGAGTCAGAGCTGACTCATGCACATAATCACACAGAAATGGATGGAAGTTAGAATGAGCCATGTGATGATGCATTACAGTTAAAGGTCTCACTGTGAGCTCCTGTTTAGCTTAATGTAAATATAGATATACATATAGAAGTGTTTTAAACATGCCTTTATACAAAGTTAGTATATATAACATATTTCCTTGCTCCCTCAGCTGAGAGGGACTAAGCATGCTTCCCTAGTAATAATGAGCACATCCAGTGCCCAGATATTGTTTTCTAATACAATCTCCAAGAAAGGAACAAGAGCTCTTAGGAGAAATTGCTACATCTAGGGTGAGTAAGGGAAAAAAAAACAAAAGAATCAGAGCAATTTTAGTGCCGAACAGAAGGAAGTGGTACACACACATACACACAAATGAAACAATGAATTGGGTACTGCAAAGGGCTCACTAAAGAAGATCTCAATGGACAAAGCTGGAACAATTTGAGCAAAAAATAAAGTAATATTAAGTTAAAATCCAAACTACAGAACAAATATCCATGAGTTCATAGTCATAAATTATTGAATGAATAACTAAATGGGGGAGAATAAACAAAGGCCCTTTGTAGAAGAATTCCAAGTGCTTCTGTAGACTCCCTGTCCTCACGGCAGTGAAGCATAATTCCTTCAGTGTGGCCTGTGCACATTAGTTTCTTTCCAAAGAACACAGTATGGAAGGGAGTTCAAAACATTAACTCTGTAGAGACTAAATATAACAAATACTACCTCAGTCTTAGATTAAGGTCACCATCAATACAAATAAGTCATTGGCAGCATTTATCATTGAAAAAAGTGTTAAGAATCAACTCTGTGAAGTTCTTTCTCAAAACCGTTAACCCTGGTCTAGTCACAGGAGAAGCATCAGAAATCCCAGCTGAGAGTTGTTCCACATCAACATACACACAGGACTGCTCAAATCTGAAATTTTCATTGCCATTGAAAGCAAGGAGAGTCTGGAAAACTCTCATAGCCAAAAGAACTTAAGGCATGACAAATAAATATAGTTGTGAAATGCTGGATAAGATCCTAGAACAGAAAGAGAACATCAAGTAAAAAGTAAGAAAATCTGAGTAAAAAATAGACTCTAGCCAATACTACTGATTCAGTATTGGTAAGTTAATTGTAACACATGTACTACAATAATGTAATATCTTGGCAACAGAGGAAACTGTGTGGAAGAGGGTGCATATGGAGACTCTGTACTAAATTCGCAAGGTAAAAGAGGAAATGGGGAGTCACATTTTGCAGGACCTGTGGGCATTTTAAGGAATTTGGCTTTTACTCCAAATAATATGAAAGCTTTGGAGGGTTTTTGAGTTGAAGGACGATATAATCAGATGGATAGTTTAAAAACTACTCTACCTGCTGAGTCAAGAAAAGACTGTTAGGGGTTGGTAGCAGTGGGAAAGCAGAATGGTTAGAAAGCTGTCAGAATGATCCTGCTGAGAAATCAGGATGCCAAGAGGAGCCTGATGGACCTAGTGCGCAGCGTGAGAGAAACCAGAGGTCAAAGTTCTTGGCCTGACTAGGCAGAAAGATGGAGTTGCTATCAGCCAGTGTAGGAAAGCCTCAAGGTGAAAATTTTGGAGGGAATATGAAGACATTAACTAGGGCTATTAAGCCTGCAAGTGTCAAGTAGATAGAGGGATATGGAGTCTAAAATACAGGGAAGACCTCCAGAGGGGAGATACTGATTTAGGAGTGCTTGATATATGCATGGCACAACCAGGTAAAATCAGACACAGTGTACTCACATTGAGGACAAAACCTATGGCATTTTTGGTAGCTATTAATCTACATTGCATCGAGAAAATATATGTCTGACTGAAATAAAGGTGTGGATCACAATTGTTCTCAAACAAAATTGGTTCAATAATACCCTTGTTTGTTTTTTTATTTTTCATTTGCCATTTTAGTCATTTGAGAACATTCCTAGCTTCACTGCACATTGAACATTATAGGTCTGAGTGTTTACCAGTTCTGGGAGTGGTAGGGATAAAAACTTTAGAAATATTTTCTCCAAATTTTTAAGTTTGGATCAAGGAAAACAGCTTTATCTCCAGCACTCTAGTTCTATATTAAGGGGACATAAAGGGTATTGACATAATTTCTGAGAATTCAATTTTTTTCTTTCAGATTTTTATCAATGCAGAGGAAAGTTTTAAAAGGTATAATGTATTTTAGAGAGATAACATCAACATTTGACTTCTCATTTTGTATGCACAAGAGGGCAAACTACTGATGATTACCCAGGGACTATTACATACTATTTTTAGGTAACTACACATATTATTTATAGGTGAGCCAATATTCAATTTATAGTTAAATATTTTTGTGTTTAGAAAGTTATTTTCCTTGTCTTGCTGATTATATGTGAGATTTAGTTATGATCCTGCAAGAAGTAAAAGTGGATATTTTCATGTAAATATGTCATTGAAAAGAATAGAAAACACATAAAAAGTGATTTCTTAAAAAGTATACAGCAGTTGCTCTAGCTGGTGTGGCTCAGTGGACTGCAAAACAAAGGGTGCTGGTTTGATTCCCAGTCAAGGCACATGCCTGACTTGTGGGCCAGGTCCCCAATAATGGGTGTGTGAGAGGCATCCACATATTGATGCTTCTCCCCCTTTCTTTCTCCCTCCCTTTCCCTCTCTAAAAATATATACATACATACATACATACATACTCTTTTTTAAAAAGTATACAGGAAAATAAAAAAAAAATAAAAAAAAAAACAAGCCCTGGCTGGCATAGCTCAATGGATTGAGCACAGGCTGCGAACCCAAGTGTCGCAGGTTTGATTCCCAGTAAGGGCACATGCCTAGGTTGCAGGCCACAGCCCCCAGCAACCACACATTGATGTTTCTCTCTCTCTCTTTCTCCCTCCCTTCCCTCTCTAAAAATAAATAAATAAAATCTTTAAAAAACATAATAATTTTAAAAAAACAAAAGAAAAAAACAATGCTTTGGGATTTTTTTCAGGCAATAAACAGCATCAAAACATGTTGCTGGCTAAAATGCAGCCTATTTTTCAATGTATTAACATCTTCCGTGTTTAGAGTATAAAAGGAAATTAGTGTCACTCCTGCTATCTGTCAATCTATGACCATCCACACCCCTAGACAAGTATCACCAAGAGATATTTAATTTGCTATATGATTGAATGTTACTTTATTTAAGATTAACATAAAATATTTATTTAAATAAGTTTATTTAAACTTTTAATATAATTAGATTAAATATAAGGTATCTATTTAAATAAATTTATATTATTAGATCTTCATTAAGTTATGTTTATAGTATATATTTAAATCAATACTTTATACATAATATACATAACAAATATTTATTTCAATAAATTAAATATTTATGTATTTAAATAGTAATCCTAATATTAAGACTGAGTTGTAATGGCACAGTAAATGTTTTGAGGGCAGAACCTTGAAAATATTGGGTTGGCCAAAAAGTTTGTTTCATTTTTTTTTTATAAAATAAAAGACAGATTTTTCATTTTCACCAAACTATTGATTTGGATCTTTTGATTAGGTCAGCTATCTCCCACATGGTATCACATTGATTGTTCTCAATTAATGTCTTGATTTGATTGCTATCAACTTGAACTGGTCTACCCGACTGTGGAGCATCGTCCAGTGAGAAATCTCCAGCATGAAATTTCACAAACCACTTTTGACATGTTTGATTAGTCACAGCATCTTCTCCATACACTGCACAACTCTTTTTTGTGTTCCAGTTATGTCTTTACCTTTCTTGAAATAATAAAACAATATGCTGAAAATGTTGCATGTTTTCTTCCATCTTCAATATTAAAATGGCTAACAAAAATTCACCAGTTTTAATGTTTTTTAATGCATGCTGATATGACAGCTGTCACAATACTATCTAACAAAATTGTTTCAAATGAAGTTAAAGATAACTAAGCCCTATCAGAGCCATTGTATAGAAAAAAACAACAAACTTTTTGGTCAACCCAATATAACAAAAGCCAAATTTTCGTCATTGGTGACTATCTTCAATACAGAATGTTCTTTCAGTGAATATAATAAATCTATACTCACATTGACACTTTAGGCAAAAGCCTTGTCAGGTCTAATATTTATGAAATACTAAATGCCCTTTTCTGTCTTTATATCAGTATTAATAAAAAATGTACAAAATAAGTTTGCGTCTAGGTCACAATATGAAGTACAATAAAGCACATGGTTGTTAATTACAACATTTTATGCTGGAGAAACAAGGACAGAGCTTCTATGGTCAGGTCTGTTTGTATGTCAGTTGGGCTGGAAGGTCAGCTAGAGATGTGGATTGCCACCTGGCAAACATTTGCCTACTTTCACTTCTTACCCAAGATAAAAGGAACTATTTGTGAAGGAACAGTGTACTTGTTTATTTATTCCATCTGCTGTCTTCTGACCTCACTGGCTCACTACAGCAACCTCAAACAAGATGCTGAGTTGAGGCTCTCCACCAGGAGCTGGAAATGGTACACCTTAGAAATAAGGGAGGATGATGAGGATAAGAATGTCTTTTATATGCATTCTTTTCAAATCACTGTTGGCCACCCTCTCTGTGTCTCTTGTTCCACTCCACCATTGACTTGGTTCTTACTGTTCATTAATAGATTGGATCAGGTGTCAGTTTACTATAGTAGATTACAATCTATATATAGGTTTTCCTTTTAGGCTGGAATAGTTCTAGAGGAATGTATTCCTTCTCCTACAACTCTGCCCATGACACAAGGTTGTTGGAGTAGAGAAATACTAAGGACTTCCAGTTGGCTTATGTTTTATTAAAGAAACAGTGGAAGCCAAATATGAACAAATTAAAGAAAATCATTAACATGGCATGACCTAAAATTTCTGAAATTCAATAATAGAAGCTTTGTAAAATACCAGTCTGCCCGGTATCAGTGAAAGCTTATAACACAACCAGAAGGAGGTTATGCATTCCAAATACTGCTGTGCCTGTCTCAGGCAAGTTACAATATAAATAACCTTGGTACTAGAATTTAAAACTTCACTATACAGACTCATAGTGGAGAGCAGGATGGCAGCTAGTGGGGTAGGGGGGGAGTTTGGAGATGCAGGGATGGAGCAAAAAGGAAAAAGGACTCATGGACATGGACAACAGTGTGATGATTGCTAGGGGGAGAAGTATAAAGAGACTAAATGGTAATGGAAAAAATACAATAAAGATTAAATTAAAAAATAAAAAGGATTGTGGAAAAAAACTTTAAAACACATGATTTAGGAAAACCTGAAATCCATGCTATGTGTTCACTGCTTCTCATTGCTAAACACATCTGTGCCTTTACTCGAAAACTTTATGACATCATGAATGTGAAGCTTGCCTTTAATATTCTACAGGCACTGCTAACATTTTAATAGCTATGAACAGCTGCTATGAATCCATTCATCCCCAGCTCAGAAAGCTATTCCATCAACATTTTAAAATTCTGAGGTCCTATGCTCCAGCATGATCTTCAAAAATAAACTTAATCTGAGCACATGCTCTGCAAAGGCATATGCTCTGTATGAATTCAAGCCTCGCTAAAGACCAGCTAATAGCATGAAATACTAAGTTAATAATATTTGATTTATTCAATTTGAGGGTGGTTAGAGATTTTTTTCTGAGGCTATAATGCTTTATTTCACAATATAAAAATGTGATATGCATTTCATTGAGACAATTTCTCTAACATGACTTGCAATTTTACACCCACCTAGTTGAGAATGGATATACAGATATTTTAAAATTAAATAGGTAACAAACACATAAGTAACCAAATTTTATTTTTAGAAAACCTAAATTTATACATTAACTCATATGTATAACCAATTTTATATGTTCACTGTGAATATTACACTGACACTAAATGCTTTAGTAATACATTGGTCCAACAAAGATGTGTTAAGTTCCAAGGTTTTCTAGAAAACAAATGTTATTTCAATAATGTGGGTTCTTTTTTTAATATTGTCAATTAAATCAACTGATGTATATAAAATTTTGGCTCATAAGGACCACACTAATGTGTAAAAATGCCCCTGATCCTTAAAGACCTGTCTTTTCTGTTGTTGTTGGCAGCAACACCAAAACACCTCTGCTTCTTAAGTATGGGATATAGAACCTTTCCACAAGAAAAAGTACTAGTAAAAAATATTAATAATAATTAGCCCTAGCTTAGCATGGCTCACGTGGATTGAGTGCCAGCCTGTGAGTCAAAGTGTTGCTGGTTCAATTCCCAGTCAGGGACATGCCTGGGCTGCAGGCCTGGTCCCCAGTAGGGGGCACACAAGAGGCAACCTCCCTTTCCCCTTCCTTCTCCTCTCGTCTCTCTAAAACTAAATAAAATAAAATCTTTAAATATTAAGAATAATTAATAAGTATGTCATTTTGTGGCTCCTGCTACTTTCCTCCCTGATGTTTTGCAAGAATAAAGGTTCACTTCTAAAATTCATTAGTACAGCTCTATACCTACTCCCTGGTTTATCTTTATATCAGTATATTTCTTCGTCACCTTACTAGATTGCAAATTTCTAATGATCAGGGCCCTCTTTAACACCTAAAATGCTTTTTAGAATTTATCTTTTTTATTTCATTGTCACTGCCATGTATTCAGCTTCCCTCCAATATTTCTGCCTTTCAAATAACCTTTGTATTCCCAGTCACTTGGTTCACTTCGTACATCTAGTAGATCACAATGCAAGAGAAATTGATTTCTACAAATCACAAATCTAAAAATTTCACTCTTCTAGTTAAGCAGCTTCAATCACTTTCCCAATACTCCTGAAAGGAACTTCTTAGTATGCCATATGACCTTTTGCCAGTTGGTCTCTTATTTGTTGAGTTTCAGTTCTAAATGTTCTCAACTTCTACTTCACCCACACCAAAGAACCCATCACTCCCCAAGAGCTGCTAGAATATGTTATGAAATTAAATAATGACAGTAAATGAAAGGTTATGTTCAGTAAATAACATCATAAATAATGATATATATAGTATTTATATAGTAGTATAATATATAATATAAATAATATATATTATATATTTATATTATATATAAATATAATATATATCATATATTATAAATATTATATATATATATATATATCAACTCATAAATACTGTCCATGAACAAGGTGTGGCTCTGTTCTACTTCTTTTTATTGTTGTGCAATTACACTTGTCCCTATTCTGCACCCTCCCCCTGTGCTATTCACCCCCACATCTCTGTTTTACTTCTGCACCCACAATCATCTTTATTGTAGCAACAGAGATTATGTTAGGGCAGGATTGAACTTGCATGGAATGGGTATATCTAACAGCACAAGGGTTGATTTTTTTTAAATTCATGATGTACTCAATCCACTTCATTTTATTTGTTCTTCACTAAGTATAACTTTGTCACTTATTAACAATTTGAAACTATGCTAAATGTATACTAAAGTATTAGCATAATGGCCAAAATTCTGCTCCTCTACTCAAGCACTGGGGATATTTCACACAGTTAATATTTACCAAAAAATAATTAAGAATAATAAGTTTGAGTCACTCTTTAATGTAGGAGACTAGGAGGGGGATGTCACATATTATAGTTGGAAAATTATAAAATGTAAAATAAATGAAATAAA
This sequence comes from Phyllostomus discolor, assembly GCF_004126475.2. Lineage (NCBI taxonomy): Eukaryota > Metazoa > Chordata > Mammalia > Chiroptera > Phyllostomidae > Phyllostomus > Phyllostomus discolor. Next base: position 126,152,856 of record NC_040906.2, on the reverse strand, counting down.
AGATTAATGTTAGACTTGTATTATATTTAGATCTTTCATTTAAGATAATTTCATTTTTATAAAATTGATAAAATGAAATACAGATATTTTAAAATAATAAATACTTGACTTTAATAAATTTGAATTAGGTAGTTCATGCCCTATGCTTTCCATAAGCTTGTATTCAGTATCTCTGATATTTTAAGGACTTTGCTAATACTAGGAACAGACAGATGAGTGTATTCCTGGTGTTTTAATGACTCCACTAGATGATGGAAACAGAGATATACTAAGCATGATCCTTGCTCTCAATAAAGTGAGGAATTTAGGAAAAAATATATATATAGGCAAATCCACATAAGTCAAAAGACTAGAACATGTAGGTCATGCTAGTTAATCTTATTTTCCCTAATTCATCACATTAAAGAGAGAAAAAGAAAAAGGAAAAGAGAGAGCAAATAGGAACAAAAAAGAAAAAAGGATGTACAGTATCACAACTATTATTTGATATTTCAGTCAAGTTTTAGCCAACATATTGTACAGGTGAATTATCTCTAATTCTTCATGATATGGTTTTATATCTAAACTATTTAAAAATAATGAATGGTAAATCTACTGAAACTAAAAAGAAATTAATAAAGTAGTGGAATTTTAATTTATATTGAAATTGATAAATTTCTTATAGAAACAAAAATGGAAGAGGTAATATAATTTATAATAACAAGAAAAATAAAATATTGAGACATACAAGTAAACCTTAAATACTCCTGTAAGCAATAAAATCACATATGAACAAATGGATATGTAAACCAGTTATTCATTCCCAGATAGGACAGTTCAACCTCACAAACATGTCAGTTTTCCTATATTAATTTGGAATTTAATGCAATCCCAGTGAAATACTGAGATTTGCACCCCCACTGGAAATTAAAAAAATATTAAAAAGCTAATGTGGAAATATAATAAACATTAAAAAATATAAAAAGTCCAAATCATTTAAAAAGTGTGGCACCAATAGATGTAGACAGCAAACAGAACACATAGTGCCCAAAAAGGAAACCCAAGAACACATGAAAATGTTTACATTAAAAAATAAAGGCATCTCACTTAGTAGAGTAAGCATAGACTTTTTTTTTCCATTTAAAATGCTTTAATTGTCCTCACTACAGCATTAACATATTTGGAGAAATACAAACACACAGATTCATTTCTTGTATAACTATGAAAATTCACTCAAATTAATGTATGTACCCTCTTTGTTTAAATTACAATAAAATAATTTCAAATTAAGCAACAAATAATTTGATGACACAAGGACAGGTAAAAAGCAAATCCACTACTGTTAACAGTTACTATTAAGTTTTAAAACATTTAATAGGACTAGTTTTAAAATAGTTTAAGAATTACAGGAGAAATTGAGCAGATACCAGAGCCCTCTACACACAGTTCCCTTAAATAACATGTACATTAGAATGGTGCTAGTGACACAATTAATGAACCAATGTTGATATTATTAAATAAGGTCCACAGTTAACTAGATTTCCTTAGTTTTTACCTAATGTCTTTTTTTTTAACCTAGTGTATTTTAGGATCCCATGCCATTACATTTAATAATTAGATCTCCTTGAGCTTTTCTTGGCTGTGATAGTTTCTCAACCTTCCTTGTTTCTCATGCTCTTAATGGTTTTGGTCAGATATATTTCAAAATGTCCAGAGACGCAAAGGTAAATTCCATCTGACTTATATCACAGTGTACTCAATGGGATACATGTCAAGAATAGAAAATGCATACACATCTCATATTTTAATTTTTTCTAGTAATAATTATATTGTTATTTTGAAATCATTATGTACATATTATATGATAAAGGAAAAATTATGTTAATGGTAAAGTATGCAATTTGGAAAGGTATTAGACACTCTATTGTTAATTATGAATTGTCAATATCAATACAACCTCAGTATTTTTATCTTTTTAAAAATGCATATTTCAGAATTTCAGCTTCTGATTATGATGGACCAACAGTAATTGTATCCATCCTCCCACTTTTTAAACAGCTAGAAAAGTGGGTATAACATATTGAAACCATTATCTGAGACATTGGACAATAAGAAACACAGGGTTGTGATTCCTGAGCAAAGGGAGGCAAAGAGATGAGCCCAGGGATGACCTTTCAGAGGCAGCTTCCAGGCCATGGTGTAGAGTCCTGGGAACCCAAACAGCTCAGCAGTATCACTGAATTGAGGACACACAAATTCAATTTCACAAAGACCAAATATTAAGAATTTTTCAGGTAGAATAACAGAAGAGAGAGCAGCATGGAGAAGAGTTTCAGAGATGGTGGTGTGTTCTCCAGGCTCTTCACTGTGGTGATACTCTGTGTATGCATGAGAAGCTACGCAAGGTGATGCAAAGAACCAGCTGAAATCAGTGAGATAAAACCATGCTGGGAATAGCAGCAATGCTAAGTGAGGGCTTCAAATTCGGGAAAGAAATAAAAATGATGTTAGAAACTAGGAATCACTCTGATATGGAGGAAAACATGGAGATTGTTCAGGTCAGACAAGCAGCAAACTGCTGCTACCTTGCATACATATCTGTTTGACTCCAAAGTTCTTACTTTTAACATACTGTTCTAGGTGTCAATTTGGAAATCAATTAGAACACCAAATATAAGACTTCTATTTTGAGGCAAGACTATAAATTATTTAGTTTTTAATGCTTTATTACAAAATAAAACAACGGTTTATTATTATACCTTGGGTATAAGAATATACCCAGCACAACAATGAATGGTTTATTTTTATACCCTGGTCAAATCTGAACTCAGCCTGTAGATTAAAGCCTATACTTACCTCACCTTCTCAACAGCACTCCTCCCTCCCCTGACATGTCTCTCTCTTGGCCTTCCTGGAACATCTCAGCTCATCACCAAATGGGCCTTTACAATGCAGCAATAAATTGCTCTTCCCTTCTAAGAACAAAGCCTGGTTTCTTCAAGTGAAGATATGACTCACCCCATTCAGAATTTCCTACCTGACTAATGAATGGTGTTCCATACTCATCTTCCCTTTCCCTTTCTTTTATTTCTCTCGGCCCTTCCAAAGATAGTCTGTACCTCACTCTCAGGAAATCCACTCCCTTTTATTTATTTATTCAGTTTTTTATTCTCTCTATATCCACTGAGTATCTATTTGGTAGTTGGTTGTGACACAGATGATTGAACAGTGGTGAGCAAGGGAACGAGGCCCCTCTCCTTGTGTTCTGATCAAGAGCACCTAGATAGTACTTGTTTGGATATGGGGAAAGCTGCATGTAGAGAGAGTGCTTGAACTGATGAACAGCAGATGACAACCTGTGCAAAAAAAAAAAATGGAAACAAGGCATTTCATATGTCAACTATAAAGGCACTAAAGAGAGGAGAAATTTGGCACATTTGAGATACATCAGAGATCTCTATGGCTGGAACATAGTGGGGAGGGGTGGAAATGGTAGAAGATGAAGTTAGAGATCAAAAACAATGGTAAGGAGTCTTTTCTTGATTGCAATGCAAGTCAATGAAGGATATTATAAAAAGAAGACACATGGTCTAATTTCTATTTTTAAAAGATCACACTGTTTACTAAATAGAAAAGGTATTGCAGTTAAAACCCCAGTTTAACTGCAATAGGTTTGACATGCCTGTCAGACATCCATAGAGACAGGAAGTAGGTAGTATGATGTAAAACTTTAGAATTCAGAGGAATAGCCAAGGCTAGAGAAATAAATGTAGGAAATGTTGGCAATTCGCTGGCAATTTTAGCCATGGGAACTGCTACTGGGAAGGAAGGAATTCAGTGATCCCAGCAGAGGGTCTAGAAGATAGAATTTCTCCATTTTCTCAGTTTTAACATTTTTATTTTCATTTTTTTTCAAAGGCCTATGCATGATATGCAATAATGGTTAATTTTGTTTCATGTACTAATATCTATACAACAACTGCTCTATAAACTCTTTAAGGGAAGTATCCTGTACAAATTTATTTTTGTACTGCCCACTGAGTCTTGTTTTAATAAAAATCTCACCTAAAATAGAAATAAAGTGAACTGAAATAAAGAGTCAGTAGAATCAGAGAGTGTTTGAATCATTTAACATGAGCATTTTTCACTTTCATTTTTAAATCCAATTGAAAAAAAGAATAGGTTTTGTGTCACTAAGATGTCACTGCTTCTGCTCAGTTTAAAACAAAACATTTTCCTTGATTTGAATCACTCTTCTCAGTTTCATACAATGACATTTACATAAGGAGCTCTGCCATAAAAATCTTTTGACTCTTTTTTTTTTTTTACTTTCAAATGTACTATTTCACCATTTTCATGAAAACTTGGGATAAGGCCAGATTAAGACCGTTGGAATGCCCCTAGAAGTAGTCCCTGAGCTAAGATTTGAGTGGAACTAATTTACTTGAAAGCCACTCTCAAGAAATATAGGGGAAGGGGAAAGTGAGACAGGAAAGGAAAGAACAGATTAAATACTGTATTACCAGGAAAACTATTATCATGAGTGATTAGAACCTGATCTTCTGGAGAGAGCTCCTGTTGACTGGCTTCTCCCAGGTCGGTCAGAAGTCCCAGCCCTTCCTTCACTGCTGGACACAGGTTGAGTCAGCTCCTCTGCCAAGCAGAGCCCACCGACAAACAGTACTGGATACAGGAAGTTGGAAATTGGGGTTTCATGGCCACAGAGGTCAAGTGTCAGGGGGCTATGTATGGGGAACAGACTATATTTGCTACAATGATATATTATAGAAAATGACAGAAATCTCATTAAATAAAATTTCAAAGAGTCAACTGATTTAGCATACTATAAAGTTCTCTTTGCAACTTTGCAAAGAGATTTGGTGTGTCTTCAGTGTGAGACAGTTGTTCTTTAAAAATAAATAGCAGTGGGTTCCTACAAGTTATATTTTTAAGCCTCTTTAAACAAATAATAATGGAGACAGGGATGGAGAGACAGAGATAAAGAGATACAGAGAGAATATTTATAGTTATGAAATTATACCTGAGATTTGAGTTTAAAATAAAAAAGGAAGGCAAAGCATATCTAGCATGTATCTGATCATTTCTTCACTCTGAGATGTAGAGACATATGAAGAGTCCTGTATAGAAAACAAATAATTTGGAGAGAATAATGTGACAGAGGAAGGAAAACTGAAGAGAATTTGCATTTATTTATTTATGAGAAGAAAAGTCATGCTCTAAATTATAAATAAAAATAATTTACTCTTCTTTATTCTTTTTTTATGCACATGGTCTTTTGTTCAATCTTTGACTTTTGATTTACAGAGCTCATTTCCAGGCACCCACTATGTTACATGGGTCTGCCCAGGTAATGACTGACAACCCCCATAAAAGGGACCCTCCACAGACCCCAGGATTCTGATCATACGGCCTGCTGCCTCATTTATTTTAGACATATCTCTTTTGTAATGCCATGGACATTCAACAATGGACTTTAGAAACCTGAAAGAATTGTATGTAAGAAAGTACTGTTTGTTTTAGTTTAGGACTTTTGTGTAACAATTACTTAAACACATATGTATACATACTGAATTACCACGGGTGGGTCACATGTGAAATCTTGACTAATCACTAATCCTTTCACAGTAAGGGACTAGAAGTCCTTTCCTCATACACACTTAGAGATAAAAATCTCAGCCTTGATGCTGGCTCATTTCTTTCTGTAACCTGGGGGTTTTATAGAGATTTTTGCCCACCCGATGGCTTGGGCTCCCAGATTTTTTGTGCATTGTTCTTGGCCTAACGTTCATTTTCTCCACAAAATGATCTCTGCCATTGCTGATGACACACAGCCTTCACGACAAATGAGCTGTGAACAGTTTGGGTTATGTTGTTCTGGGCTGACCTCAGGTTTTCAATGTCCTTTGTTCAGTCTTTGCACCGAGTTCTCTGCTTTGGTGATGTCAGCCATCACACTGTTGTTTTGTGCCACATCTTTTAGTCGTCATGTTGACCAATTCAGTTCCTGTGATTACAAGACTCATTGTACACAATGAATGCCCACATTTTGTACTCAGTACTGACTTATTTTTTTCTGGTATATCTAATTCTTGAACCATTACTGTATTTTTCAGACTATAAGACATACTTTTTTTTTCTCTTCCCCCCAAATTTCGGAGGAATAATGGTTGTTAATGCTGCTGTTGAGTTCTGTTTACATTTACATTGGTGAAATATTATGTTATTTATGTTATTAAATATTTTACCACACTTTTTGCTTCAAATTTTTTTTTCCTGTTTTCCTCCTCTAAAGCCTAGGTGCGTCTTATGGTCCAAAAAAGTGATAATTTTATTATGACCATTATCAACATAAAGTCACCAGCTCTATCTCAGTAACAAGCACCCACTGTGTTCCGCTGTCCTTATATTAGGGATGTTTTCTTCACCATTGAGAAGGATCTATTTTCATTGTCCATGTCATTTTTTGATAGTTGGACACAACTTCCAGCAGGCTGACCCAAGAAACAGTTATGCACTTTTCTCTGTGAGACTTTTTCCTTCTTTTTCCAAACTTTCCTCTTTGCTACATTTGATTGACAGAGAATAATTCTGAGCCTTTGCACACATACATAAAACTGAACTACATTGGGAAAGAAGTAGAGAAAGATACTAACAAAACTTTTAATTTTTAATTCTCTATCTTTGTATTTTCACTTTTCACCACATATGAGTATAGTACATGGGTTTCTTAGAATTAAACTCTTTACTTCTGTTTCAAATATAGGTTTCTAGAAAAATATTCTAAATGTGAGAAAAAAATTGAAGTGTTTGCAGTGCACCTGATCCTTTATTTGACTTTTACAAGCAAGCAGCTGGAAACTCTCTTGCACTGTGTTTTCACATCAGAGATTGGAAAACGTGCTGTGGGACGGTGCAATTGTGTTGGAGCTCAGGATCCAATAGTTTCTGTGAAACTCTCAGAAAACCTTTAGAAAAAGACTAATGCGTAAGTCAAGCTTCTTTATATATGACCAGAGATAGTAGAAGTTGAGAACTGGAATTTTGCCAATTGGTAAATAATATTAAAAAATATGAGGATGTCTGCAGTCAAAATACATTCATATAGAAAACTTCCAAAATTTAGTTTGAGAAGGAAAGTTTTAATTTATTTTACCTGAGGCTAAAAAGTATACACAGTAACATATAACTATGAAGATCCTTTTTTAGAAAAATATGAAATTTAGATTATGCAATCCAGGATACACTGCATTAGAGGTGAACATTTATCTTCAAACCAACAAATTATTTTGGGATTAGGGAAAGAGGGCTACAGGGCAGAGCAAAAACCATCTGGGGTCCTCATGTTTAAATGAACATTTAATCAGAGAAGGTAATAATTCTCTTATGCATAAAACAAAAACTAGTGAGTTATGAACTTACTAAGAAACTTAGTGGTTAAAAGTTTTGAGACAATGTAGATGTCCTAATTTCAGATGATTTCTCAGCCTTTTTTTAGCTTCTGGAATTTGCTTCTGAAATTATGAAAACAAACAAAAGTGAAGAAGGAAAAAGAAGGAAGGAAGGAAGGAAGGAAGGAAGGAAGGAAGGAAGGAAGGAAGGAAGGAAGGGAGGGAGGAAGGAAGAAAGGAAGGAGGGGAAGGGAGGGAGGGAGGGAGGGAGGGAGGGAGGGAAGGAGGGAGGGAGGAAGTCAACCTGGATATTCCTTCACAGCTCCTGACCCTCAAAGCTATTCTGCACTACTCTTTAATACTCTCCAATGTCATGGTACTGCTTCCACTCTCAACCCTCCCAACACTGTAAATATTGGTCAAAGTGAAAGAAAACATTAGCAATTACTGGTACCTCATAATTGCTGCCCATAGCTTTCTGATTTTTGAAACATAAATAGTAAATATTGATTCAGAAATAATGTTTTCAATATCTCTTCAAATAGTCAGTCTCTAAGTTTTATATCTTTTTCTTTTATAGTATTGTTACTTTTTAAAAAATTTCTTTCTTAACCTACCTGTGAATCAGTGATTGTATACCTCACTACTGGATTACTTCAAAAAACATTTTTTTCTGTTCAGTTCTTCATCTTTTGAATACAATCCATATATTAGATCAATTAATATTTCAAATATATTAGTTTAACCTTGTTATCTCAATGACCTTTTTATTTGAGATTTTTATTTTTTTTAAATCTAGTACTATAGATGAATACATCAGTTTTCTTATCTTCTAGTCACAATTTGGATTGAGAGTGCTTCATTGCGCTATTCTCAATGGTAATATCAGATTCCATTAAGTCAGGTCCCCAGTCTTTCTGCAATGCACGATTCATTTTTAGCTCCAATTTTTTGCTTATATTGTTTACTTCCCACAAGAAAATCACCCTCTCCACTGTCTTATCAAGCCTTACTATTCTTTAAGGTCAATTAAAGTTTCCACACTACACAAAGTTTCGTCCACCCACCCTCAACCTCATGCCATCTCTAGATTCCACCCTCCATGAACATTTAATTGCATATTATTTATTAGTGTTAGAAATTACTCACTTGTACATTCCCTCTTTCCTAATGACCAGATGGTCTATGCTCTCAGATTTGTTTTTCTTGCTCTAGCAACATCCTTCACAAAATAGTCAATAGAAATTTTGTGGATGAAACAAAATGGAAAATAATAAAAACTGTACCGAGTAATTTAATATCACAAAAACACATTTTGTTTTCAGTTGAAATTCATTAATGATGTCATGAGAGTTAGTATAAAGATCTCACTTTAGCCCTGGCTGCTGTGGCTCAGTGGATTGAGTGCCAGCCTGCGAAGCAAAGGATCACAGATTTGATTCCCAGTCAGGGCACACACCTGGGCTGCAGGCCAAGTCCCCAGTAGAGGGTGCACAAGAGGCAACCACACATTGATGTTTCTCGCCCTCTCTTCCTCTCTCCTCTAAAAAAAAATCTTTTTTAAAAAAAGTTCTCACTTTATAACAAGACACTAAATGAATGGTTGGGAATGCTGAAAGAGGGTTTGATTTGCATTAAAACTCACAAGGTTTGTAATCATATTGACCTGGGTTTCAATCTTAGCTTTCTCAATTCTTGACTAAGAACTGAGAGAAGATTGCTTAAGAAAATTTTCATTAAAATCTCAGGATAATATACACATCATTGGATTGTTCGAGCCACAAATGAAAGTATGCATTCAAAACATAGAGCACAAAGCCAAACCCTGAGGAAGGCTCAAGAAGTGGTTGCTATTCTCATTGTTGGTGGTAGTTGGGATGGTGTTATCTACATTTTAGTTCAAGAAATATCTCATTTCATGAAAAATCTAGTCTGCTGGAACAAACAGACCTCAATACTTCATGATTCAATCACGATAGAAACTTGCTTTGCTCTCAAGCATGCAAGTCCAGGAGTAGGTATGTGTTCCATGAAGTTATTTAGTGACCCACACACCTTGCAACCTGTTACTGTGTCATGACCAAGCGTGTTGAACTTTTTCTTCAAAGTCTAATCTGCCTCACTTTCTCATCTGAATCCTAGTCTTAGAGAAGAACATGGGGTAAAGGGCAGGCACCTGTAAGTTTTTCTTTTTATTGAATTTATTGGGGTGACACTGGTTAATAAAATTATGTAAAAATTATTTTAAAAGGCAGGTTTCAGGTGCACAATTCTGTAACTCATCATCTGTACACTGTTTTGTGTCCATTACCCATAGTCAAGTCTCTATCCATCACCATTTATCCCTGCTGTACCCTCCTCTACCTCCCTCCACCCCCAGTCCCTCTGGCAATCAGCACACTATTTTCTGTGCCTATGAGTTCTTTCCCTCTTTTTTTCCCCAATCCATCACCCTCTGACAGCTGTCAACCTGCTCTCTATCTATGAGTCTATTGCTATTTTGCTTGTTAGTTCATTTTGTTCACTAGATTCCACATATGTGTGAAATCACATGGCCCTGGTCTTTCTCTGATGGGCTTATTTCACTTAGCATAATGCTCTCCAAGTCCATCCATGCTGTCACAAAGGGTATGGTACCCTTCATTTTTATGGCTGAGGAGTGTATTCCATTTTGGGCACCTACATTTTTTAAGCATTTAAAGCAGAAATTGCACATATAACTTCTATCCAGATGCACTTGCCTAATCACCTAGTTGCATGTCCACATTTAGCTGCTAGAAAGCTGGGAATTGTAATCTATAATTCAACTACCTTTACCTAGCCAGGGGTTGAGGAACAAACTCTCCAACTGGGAAACTGGAGGATCATAGCAACTGACTGGGTATGAGCTGCCAACAGCCGTCTGTATTTTCTGTTTCTTTCCATAGATTAGGGTTTTCAACCTACCCCTAGAAAATGAAGTTGCATATGGTGGCACTTCTGAAACATTAAAATACCTTTACATACTCATTTTCTTTCACTTTATTCTCCAAGGACAACTGATAAACTTTAGCTCATAAATTTTCAAAGCCAGAGTTGGGAAGTGGAGGTGAGAATGCTTATAACTGCAACAACAAAAACCTTGGGTAGGCCGAGCCTGTGACAACAAAACCCTTGCTGACCATGTTCACAGTAAAGAAAAGGCTTACAGTGTGATCCAACATATGCATCCATTTATATTACCTGCAAAACACAGCATTTGACTTTATGACCCACAATTTAAAAACATGGACTTGGTCCATATAATTCTATTAAATATGTTGGAATTGATCACCTTCTCTCTAAGCATAAAAGTTGTTTTTACATGAATAAAGACATTTCTTAGCCCATGATTACAAAAATGAACAAGAAAGAGCAAAAAAAATAGTTTAAAATAGAATTGTTTGTGTCCCTGATGTTAAATGGACATGCAGCTTAATTGAATCAGAAATTCCAGTTTCAGTAATTCACATACACTAGTAAGTATGATCTTTAACTAAGTACTTACTATGTTTCGGGACTTTACATATTTTACTGATGCAGTATGGTAGAGAGATTAGGAACATTAACCACCAAAACTAGATGCCTGAGTAAGAATTTTTATACCACTTTTTAGAAGGTTATTTAACTTATCTACCTTTGTCTCACTTCCTCATCACAAAATGACAATAGTAATAACACCTACCGTCTGGAATTGTTCTAAAAATTAAACTACTGGAAAGGTCTTATAATCTTCCAGTAAATATTAGCTAACTTAATTCATTCAACTGGAGTGACAGTTGAACTGTCGCTCAGAAACTAAACAGAAACAAATATTTTGGCCTTTTTGGAGCTTATATTTTAATATCATCTTATTTCAAATCTAAAAAGTAGGTCTCCTTACTCTCATTTTACACATGAGGGAATGTTACCAGACTAAAGAGGTTCATTTGCCCATGTCCATCAATGCTCAATAAAATATAAACAGGAGCCTGTAGCAAAGAAAGGAAGGGTTTACTAATTGAGGAATTGGCACCACACCCAGAGTCACAGGTCAGCTAACACTCAAAGACCTGGATCCCCGATGGCTTCTAGGGGATGGGTTACAAAGGGGAAAAGTATTCATCATGGTGACTAAGGGAGTCAGGGTCATGGTCAGGGTGTAACCTCTACTAATTAGTTGGCACCAGGGTGGGGGTAGGTAATCACTGAGGTTAGCCATAGTGTCACTCTGTCTGGTCTCACTAGGATGTGGTCAGTGGGGTCATTTTGGAGCTAAAACACAACTGAGGCCTAGATGTTATCTCTAGTTTGACTGAAACTTTATCCCTGTGGTCAACAAACACCAGGCCTTGTTCCTAAGATGAATTAATGCTGACCAGCACCTCATTGACCTGAGGAGAAGGAGGCTGGTGAGTCAGATGCTGGATGAGGCCAGTCTGAATTAAAAGGAAAGAAAGGAGAAAAGGACACATTACAGAAATGAAGTTTCTGTGCAGTTACACATGGAGATCTGAGGCTGTGTCTATGTGGCAATGAGGTGTGTCATGGAGGAGTTACGTTCAAGGTCTCTGAAAATAATAACATCAAAATCTGAAAGTGCTTTGCCACTTACCAGTTGTGGGTACAGTGTGTGTGACTTACCTCTTGCCAGGTGCAGAGTAGAAACTCAAGAGAAATTTGTTGTACATATAGCATGGTGGGTAGTAGCCAGAGTTAATTTCGTCTCTACGTGACTTTTGGCTTTGACAGACCTTGTTTATTTGATTAGCTGTTTGGATGAATCATATCACAGCTCTGAACTCAGTTTCTGTAGCCTCATAAAAACTTCATTTCCTTAATATCACCTTTTCCCCTTTGATTCAAACTGGCCTCATCTAGCACCCCAATTCACATGCCTCCTACTTCCTTGCATACCCATTCCATTAATCAGTTAGTGTTGGGGACCACCCTGCCTGGTCTCAGGAAGCTGTAACCCCCCTGTGACTTAGGCTGAGTGAAAGACCTCTGGACCAGGAGCCACTAAGGAGACAAAACTTATTTTCCTGGCATGAACGCTGCCTAGTCTGTGTCTAGTCTTCTATGCTTGATCAGTTAGCCAATGATGGGTAAGATTTCCCATGGAGGAAATTGTCTAAGACAGGCATGATCATGAGGAGGCCTCTGGGAAGAGACTCAGGGCTGTGGAAATGAAGGGGTAATGGACATTAACCCCTGCCCCCTCGGCTTTGTCAAAGTCTGAGTCCTTCTTCTAAGTTGTGAGAAATCCAAGTCTCCTGGTTGCCTTTGTCTCCTCTGTTGACTCAGGCCTGCAGAAATAACAGGGGCAATGAAGCCCAGACCAGAGACGGCGGACCCCTGGGGTAATCAGGCCTGGGACATAGAATATGCAAGATCCTGTAAGATCTGTTTGCTGGAGGATGATGAGATTAGAATTTAAAGGCACAGACAGGACACCAAAACTAGCCCTTTGAGCCCTGTTAGACCTTTCAAATGTTAAAACTCCAATCTCTGCCCAGAATCACAGCAGGGGTTCTGTCTGCACCTTTGAAAGTCACTTACTTCTTTTGATCTTTTCTGCCAGACTGTGAATCCACAGACTAAGTCTGTATTCTCCATAAAAATCTGCTTGGAAATGGAAATGGGGTGCTCCCCACTAGAGAGAGTGGCTGTTCCATCCCTGCTTCCCCACAGGACCTGGTTGTCTCTGTGTATGTTTTTCTCGTGTTTCAATGAGTCATCCACAGCATTCTGCACTCACTGCAGGCCGGTGAGCATGTGTCAAGCAAGTCCTCAGGACAGTGAGGTCTTGCCTGCATCATCTTAGGAACAAAGCCTCACATCTGCTGACCAAAGGGGCAGAGTTTCAATCAAAATAGATGTGTATGGAAAGGAGCCACATACTAAACCTTACAAGCTCAGAGGAGGCTTGCCTGATGGCTTTACAAATCCTGAGACCTAAATAACCACATAGTATGGTCTGAAGTTAAAACTTTCTAACACAAAGCAGGTCATGGTGGGTAGTCCTAGGCTAAAATCTTCCCTGACAAGTAAATCTCTACTTAAATAGAGCCTGTCTGTTGCTTCTTGCATCTACAACAACACACCTTTGGAGTGTCAGATTTCCTTTTTCTGGACTCCTCAAAGCACAGGCACCCACCAGAGTGGAGACCACATCCTCTCCTTGTTATTGTTATCTTGCTAATTAATTGTTGATTGTTAACTATCCTGTAGTGATCTATGTAAAAGAAGTATTTGTCTATCATTTAACTTTTTAGGCAAACCTAGAGGTTCCCTTGCTTTGCTTTCTCCCAAATTCTTAATCTATCACCAATGGAGTTTATGTAACCCACTTACACCTCTTCTTTTGACTGTAATGTGTAAAATAAAGTGCAAAACTTCCATTTTCTGGAGCATTTTCTCAATTTATTGAGTTTTTGCCTCCTGGCAGTTGTCATCAGTTTGGCTCAATAAACTTGTAAAATTTCTTATAGGAATGGACATTTCTTATATTGACATGGAGACGACATTTAGGCATCAGTTGTGTTTTGGCTCCGGAACAAACTCACCTTGCAAAATCAGACAAAGTGACATCATGGCTGACATCAGGACCAGAGGCAGTGATCACCTACCTCCACCCTAGTGCCAACCAATCAGTAGAGACCATGACCCTGACCCCTTTACTCACAACAATTAATGATTCCCCCCCATATACTCCACCTGGCCCTTGCTATCATTCCCTACATTGTCCTCTCCCCTTGAGGGTGGGCAAACCTGTGGCTTGATTTGAATGAACAGAATATAGCAAAGTGTTGGGATGTCACTCTCATAGTTATGCAACTTTATATAACAAAGTACAGATATTTTGGGGGTGTAATTAAGGTCTCTTGAGTTCAACAAAAGAGATGTTATCCTGGGAAGGCATAAAATAATCAGGTGAGCCTTTTTGACAAAGACCTTGGCCTTCCCTGAAGAAAGACAGTCTTTTGAAGGTCATGAGGAAGTAAGCTCCATGTTGTTAGAGGGCCTGTAAGAGGCCAATGGTGAGGGACTGCAACTGGCCTTTAGGAGCAATGCACAAACAATAGCTGACAGTCAACAAGAAAACATGACTATCAGCTTTATAATCAGACACACACACAAAACCCCTAAATTCTGCTGACAACTACATGAGCTTGAGAACAGATCCTGAGAACGAAACACAGCAAAGACAACACCTGCTCTGCAGCCTGGTGACACTCTGAGAGAAGGGTCCAGTCCAGCCATGCCTGGACTCCTGACCAACGGAAAGTATGAGATCATAAATAAATGATGTTTTAAGTATAAAGTCTGTGGATCTGTGGTAATTTGTCAGGTAGCAACAGAAAAGTAGTACACTTAAATATGTGTTTTTAGATTGCAGCATGAAATTGTAACAGATAGATTGCTCTTACATTATTTAAGTTTTTCTATATAAATCTCAGTCTAAATATGTAAGCCTCTCTTTGGTAATAGTTTAACAAAGTTGACACATGAAGTGCAATGCACATCTGTGATTTTTTTGCTTTTTTACATTCATGACACCTTATTTTAATAATCATAACTCAATTGGTCATTGCTTTCAGTCTTCATGTGACTGTCAGTCTATGTCTCCAGTCCTTGCCTGACCAGAGGGGTGGAATATGAGTTAACAAGACCAACCGGACTCTTTCTGAATTTGAATCTTAGACAGATTGACAGGAAAACAAAGGAAAAATAACCAAATGGGACTATAACAAACTGAAAAGTTTCTTCACAGCAAAAGAAACCATTAGCAAAATGAAAAAGGAACCTACTATATGGGAGAACATATTCCCCAATGACACATCTGATAAGGAGTAATTTCCAAAATATATAAACAACCTATACAACTCAACACCAAGAATACAAACAATCCAAGTAAAAAATGGGCACAGGACCTAAATAGACACTTCTCTAAAGAGAACATATGAATGGCCTATTGACATGACAAAATGTACAGCATCACTAATCATCAGAGAAATGTACATTAAAACCATAAGGAGATATCACTTCACACTGGTCAGAATGGCCACCATCAATAAATCAACAAACAACAAATGCTGGTGAGGATGTGGAGAAAGGGGAACACTTTTGCACTGTTGGTAGGAATGCAGACTGATGCAGCCACTGTGGGAAAGATTATGGAGTTTTCCCTCAAAAATTATGTGTGGAACTGCCATATGACCTAGCAATTCCACTTTCGAAAATATATCCTAAGAATCCCAAAAGTCTAATCAGAAAGAATACATGCACCTTTATGTTCATAGCAGTGTTATTTACAATAGCCAAGACCTGGAAGCAGCCCAAGTGCCCATTGGGAGATGAGTGGACAGAAGAACTGTAGGACATTTACACAATGGGGTACTATGCAACAGTAAAAAAGAAGGAACTTTTACCTTTTTCAACAGCATGGATGGACCTGGAGACTATTATACTAAGTGAAATAAGCCAGTCAGAGAAAGACAAATACCATATGATCTCACTTATATGTAGAATCTAATGAACAAAATAAATTGACAAGAAAATAGGACCAGTGTTATGGATACATGAAACTGAATGACAGATCTCAGAGCAGGGGATGGGGAGCATGGCATAGGAGATCATTCTGTGTGGCATGGGAAATGTAGCCCAGCTCCCACTCAAAAAACCAGTGGGGAGTGAGGTCCAGCACATAGGACCCATGCCCATGGATAGGTTCTTCCATGGGGAATCAGGCCTGCATTGTACCTGGGCCGCTTTTAGACTTGCTTTTTGCTAAAATTTCCTCACCCTGAATTGAGGCAGCAAATGTTTACTTTAAAGTAACTTCCTAAAATCTGTGCTAAACCTCCCAAGGATGAGTGTAACCAGTTCAATCACTTTTCCCTTTACATTTGCAAAAACCCTTCTTTTTTGATGTAATTAGCAACATCCTCTCCTTTGTTTTCTGTAAAAGGTAACCACCTAAAGTGAACCTATGCATAGTAAATGAGGATCATCCTCAATATAATGTGCCCAGAAGAGCAATAAAAGCCTGTTCAGGCAAGAGACAGGGCTGGACTTCTCTTTCACTGAGGGAGTCATCATGTCATCCCTTTGTCTCCACAGGATTTCTGTAGTCCATGTGAATTCATCTCGTCTCATCCATAACACCACGGACACTGCAGGCTGGTGTCCGAATCAGCAGGGGACAGAAGAGATTAGCCGAACAATGCATACATATATGCATAGCCCATAGACATCAACTACAGTGTACTGAAGGCCAGGAGTGCAGTGGAGAGAGCTGGGTGGAGAGGGCAAAGGAGGAGGAAAATGGGGGCTATCTGTAATGGTGTCAAAAGTTAAAAAAAAACAATGGCACTGAAAAATCAGTGGATCTGATTCATATTTATGGTGACATCCTGATGAGACATTGTACAGTTCCCTCCCTAACTACTGCTGTTTAGGGTCTTTTCTTAGGCCTCAACTCTTCTTTGATTCCAGGAGTTAAATGTATATCCTATCTATCTATCTATCATCTATCTATCTATCTATCTATCTATCTATCTATCTATCTATCATCATCATCATCTATCTACACATCCATCCACCTATCTCTCTATCATCTACTATCTGTCATCATTCCAAACACATAAGCATTCCTCATTACTTGTGGATTTCACTTTTGTGAATTTGTCTATTTTCTAAAATTTATATTTAAAATCAACAGTCCCCAAACTTCTGTCATTATTCACACACAAGTGCTGAATGTTGAATGCTCTGAATAGTTCAACACTCCTACTTCCAGATGAGATTGAACAAGCAACCCTCTTTCTTCTTGTTTCAACTGTCATACTGTAAACAAGCGTTGTTTTCACAACCTGAGTAAGTGTCATGTTTTTGCATTTTTGTGCTTTTTGGTGATGATTATCTGCTTAAAATGACTTCCACCTTTTGGCTGAAGTGGTATCTAGTATTCCTAAGCATGAGAAGGCTGTGATGTGCCTTATGGAGAAAACACCTGTGTCAGATAAGCTTTGTTCAGGCATGAGCTATAGTGTTACTGGCCATGAGTTCAGTGTTAATGAATCAACTACATAGTGTGTCCAGAAAAAAAGAAGAAGAAAATTTGCTGTTCTGTATATAAGGCTGCTCCACAAAGTGTTCCAGTAACATCTATTGTGTGTGATAAAACTACAGAAAAGATGGAAATTGACTAAAGTTGTGGATCCATGAAATAATTAAGGATTAAGAGAAAGCATAGTGGTCAGCACTGTGTGAGGCTGAAAGCCTGAGAAATTTATGATCACATTACTCAGAGTCAGGAAAATGTTAAACCCTTCTCAGCTAGTGTTGGCTAGCTCACACATTTCAAAAGGTGATAACTTCATGAGAAATACTACACTGGGCAGGCAAGACAATTAAAAATTACTTGGTAATAGCTGTGCATGAAAAGGGTCATGTGGAATAGCACATTTTCAACAGTCAGGAGACTAGCTTCTTTCCTAAGGACATTAGTAGACTCACCTGTATTATGAAAATGGCATTTCAGTTGACAAACAATTTAACATCACTACCATAAGGAAACAGAATCAACTCTGTATCTACATATATATTTTATAATATGTATCATATATATACATATATGCATGTATATACATACATTTATATAGATATACCCCCAATTTTTTACACACACACACACACACACCAGTCTTTGTGTGGCTGGTAACTACAGAATCCTGTGGATACACTGGACCAAAGGCTAAACTTTATATTCTTAATATAGTTTTTCAAAAACACTCCTTTAGAAATGAAGGAGAGATGTTTTCCCAAACAAATAAAAGCTAAGGGAGTATATCACCAACATATCTGCCTTACAAGCAATGCTAAGAGAGCTCTTCTACCTGCAAGGATACTATAAACAAAGCAAAAACATAGGAATGTATAAAACTTACCAGTAAAGTTAAATACACAGTCAAAGTCAGAATCCCCTAACACTGTAATAGAGGTAGATGTTTCATCTCTAGTACAAAAATTAAAAAGTATTAAACATAACAATAACTTGTGTTCAACTTCTCATGTAAGGAAATTGGAAGTCACCAATATATCCTAAAATAAGTAGATGCTGAACAGACTGAAAAATCAGTAACTTTTCTTGGATTCATAAAACAGGGGAGGACACAGGACAAACTGCTGCCCCCAAGTTTGGAGAGATGGACAGACAAACACATGGAGTCACAGCTGACCAGGGCTGGGGTAGGAAAACCTGACCTGTAATGCATTAGTAGTTGGAGGCTCAGCATGAACAACTCTAAGCACTAAAACATCCAGGGGAACCAATCATGAGAGGGATACCACAATATTCTAAGGAACTCAGAATTTACCTCTGGATTTACCTCCAGGAACTCAAACAGATTCCCACAGTAAATATCAAGAACAATCCTCTCAGGCTTCCAGCAGTCAATCTGAGGGGTGTCACTTTGAAATACACAGAGCACTTAGTTCTTATCTTATCATGGAAGACTAGATAACAAAATCTAAACTTCTGGGGCATCAAAGCATACCTGATCTGGGTAAGGAAAATACCCCCATCCCTGGCCAGCTCAATACTTACAAGTGGGAGTAGAGAAATAACCAACTCTGGCACACTCCAGCCATCCTGTGTCACCTGATGAGAGTTAAAAACTGAGAAACATGAACTTCACATTCCAGAGATATAAGCTCACTAAAAGCCTGGGACCTGATCACAGGGCTAGTTCTATAGAACCCTCCCCCTACACCTCAATGCCACATTATTAAAAAGCAGTTTCTTTTCCTAGTATATCATGTACTCTATCAAAAAAATAACCAAGGCATATCAAAAGCAAAAAAAAAAAAATAGAGATAGAGCAAACATCAGAACAAGACATGATAAGATGATTAGACCAAGAATTTAAAATAATTATGATTCATATGCTACCGGTTCTAATGAATAAAGTACACAGCATACAGAATAAATGAGCAAAGTTAAATAAGGAGACGGAAATGCTAAGAAGGACCAAAAAAATGCTAGAGATACAAAACACTGTAACAGAAGTAAAGAATGCTTCTGAATGCTGCTTATTAGCAGACTGGATGTGGTTAAGGAATAGGTCTCTGAGCTATAGGATATATCAATGGAATCCTAGAAAACTGAAAAAAAAAAAAGAAAGACTGAAAAAACAGAATGGAATATCCAAGGACTGTGGGGCAACTACAAAGTGTAAAATATAATGGGAATACCAAAGAAGGGAGAGAGATAGGAAATATTTGAACCAATAGGCAATAACTGCTGGGAATTTGCCCAAATTAACGTCAGAAATCACACCATAGACCTGGGAAGCACTGAGAACACCAGGCAGGATAAGTTTCAACAAAACTCTGACTCAGCATGTCATTTTCAAATTAGAGAAAATCAAAGGTAAATAAAAATCCTGCAAAAGCCAGAAGGGGGAAAGAAAAACTTATCTACAGAGAAACAAAGGTAAGACTTACATTGATTTCTCCTCAGAAATCATGTATGCATGAAGAGAGTGAAGTGACCTATTTAAGGAATTCTGAGAAGATAAAAACTCCTAGGATCCTGCACTTTGCCAAATTATCCTTCAAAACTAAAGGAAAAATGAAGAGCTTCTCAAATAAAATGTGAGGAAATGTGTTGCCAATAGGCCTGCCATAGAATAATTGTTCTTAAAAGAAAAATTATAAAGATGGTGAACCAGGAGCTTTATAAGGAAAGAATATCAATAAATGCAATTGATAAAAATGAAAAAAAGTTATTTTTATTATTCCTCATTGATCTAAAGGATAAAAGTTCTTCAAAATAAGAATAGCAAAATGTATTTAATTCTGTATGTTTATGTATATACTATAGATACACATATACTTAGATATAAGTAAAATTAATAACAACAATGCTACAAATTATGATAGAAAACCATTAGGATTATTTTGCTATTATAAAGTACTCACACTCTCCATGGAGCAGAGTAGTGTTATTTGATAGTGAACTTGGATTAGTGGTGAAAGAATGCTTTAAACCCTAAGGCAAGTACTACAAAAAGTTTTAGAAGACATATAATTGATATTTAAACAGAGAAGAGAAAAACTGATACACATAAGTCCCTAAATTAAAATCGTATGAGGAAAAAAAGTTAAAGATAAAATTAGGGGAAAAGACAAAGACAACAAATAGAAAACTAACAAATATGATAGATATTTTAAAAATATCAATAACAACTTTCATTATCAATGATAAATGCATCAATTAAAAGACATATATTGTCAGAACTGATTAAATACATAACCAAACTATATGTTGTCTACTAGAAACACCCCTTAAATAAAAAGACACATATAGATTAGAAGTAAATGCTTAGGGAAAAATATACCATACTAACACTAATCTAAAGAAATAAGGAGTAGCTATATTGATTTCAGAAAGAGCAGACTTCAAAGTAAGGAAAATCATAAGGGATAAAGAAGAGCATTACACAGTGATAAAGGCATTAATTCTACAGGAAGACCTAACAAATCTTAATATACATGCACTCACAACATAGCATGAAACTACACATGGCAAAATATGATAGAACTACTCAGATAAACAAATGAATCTATTATTGCTGGAGGAACTCAAGAGTTAAACATTTTTAGCTTTAGTTTATAGTTAATAGGCTTCATGATTAATGCATGTAGGAAGCTGTCGTTCCAGGAACTGGAATGTATGACTGCATTTACCCTGACTCCAGGAGAATTGCAAGTGATCAAGATGGTATCTAAGCCATTCTACTCCAGGGAGAAAACAACCAGGCACAGATAAAGAATCGCTGGTCAGGCCCTGGCTGGTGGACTGAGTGGACTGAGTGCCAGCCTGCAAAGTGAGGGGTTGCTGATTTGATTCTCAATCAGGGCACATGCCTGGGTTGCAGGCCAGGTCTCCAGTTGGGGGTAGATGAGAGGAAACCACACATTGATGTTTCTCTCCTTCTCTTTCTCCCTCCCTACCCGCCTCTCTATAAATAAATAAATAAAATCTTTAAAAAATATATCAGTAGTCAGCAGATGAAGGGATGCTAGGATAATTGCCAGACTGTAACTTTTACTGATTAAAATTTTTCCCTGCATTCCAAACCCCTAATGTACTTTTTCCCCTAAATTCCAAACCCCTTACCTACCCTTTTCTTCTCCTTATAAAAAAGTTGACTTGGGATGAAATGTTCAGATGGTTCTTAGGGTACATAATCCATCATCTAAATCATCAGCATCTGAATAAAGTATCCATAAAGATTTAATCATTATCTCTGCTTATTGGTGTTGGTAGTGACCGGCAGCCTGAACACTGACTTCCAGTTTCACTAGACTAGTTGGAGACTTCAACACCCCTCATAAAGGGAGATTCAGTTGGCAGAAAATCAATAAGCTCATAGTTGAACTCAATGATATCACTGACCAACTGAGTGTAGTTGATATCTCTAGATACTTTATTAAACAACAGCAGAATACATATCATTCTTAAGCTCACATGGAACATTCACCAAGATAGACCATGTTTGGGGCCATAAAACACACCTTAAAATTATTTAATATAAATTTATAAAAGAATATACATTATGAAATATATGCTTTAGACCACTATGGAATTAAACTAGGAATCAATAACAGAAAAATTACTGGAAAATCCCCAAATACTCTGAGATTAAACAACACAGTTCTGAATAAGACATGGATCACAGAAGAATCTCAAAAGAAATTTAAAAATATTTTAAACTAAATGAAAACTAAGACACAAGATATCAAAATTTGTGGGATGCAGCAAAAGTAGTGCTTACAGGGAAATTTATAATAATAAATGCATATATTAGGAAAGAAGAAATATCTAAAATGAATCATCTAAGTTTTCATTTTAGAAAGCTAGAAAATTTAGAGAAAATCAATCCAACTTACATAAAGAGGGGATAATAATTATAGCAGATGTTGATGAAATTGAAAACAGGAAATCAATAGAGGAAATCAATGAAAACCAAGGCTCATTCTTTGAAAGGATCAATAGAATTGGTAGGTCAATAGCCAGGCTAGGTAAAAAAATAAATAAATAAAAATAAAAGAAGGGGGAAACAAATTACTTAGATATAAAACAAGGAATGTTTCTACAAATCCCATGTACAGTAAAAGGACAATAAAGAAATACTATAAATAAGTCTGTGCTTACCAATTTGACATCTCAGATGAATTGAACAGATTTTTTGTGAGATCTTTATCTTTCTTTGAGTCCTGGAAGGGAACTCAAAGGGAAAAAGTATGCCAATTTTCTATGTCTTTCAGAGGTTAGAAGCGGAAAGAATACATTCTTCATTAATCACTCATTTGAGTCTATTCTAATATCCATTCTATCTGAGGAATTTTATTTATTTTAATAAATTTTATACATCCAAGGTTTCTTATTGGCTCTTTTCCTGTGGACTAAATTTTCTCTTCATCATTTTGAGAATAGTAATCTATCCTAGAGTCTTGTTCTTTGTCCTCAAGTCATACCATTTCATTAGGTGTTCTATTCCTTGAGACCCATACCCCCTTTCCATGGGATTGTCTTTCTTACACAACTGGAAATTTTTCCTTGTGTTCTTAGTCTACTGTGCATACTGGTGAGGGGCAGGGTGATGTAGGAAGAACTTAACAAGGAACTAATCTTCTGGTTGCAGAGTTTCCACTTTCCTCCTGGATTTCTCCAGCTACTGAACGAATTGCCATGCTTCTCTGCACTGTATCCCAAATCTCACTGCTTCTACCTGACCATGAAGACCTCTACCTGGCTGTTAGCTGGGGGAGGGGGGTGGTGGAGTGGAGAGTTCCATGCTTTCTGGGTCTGGCCCACCCCCAGGACTCTTGACTCTTATATGTTGACTCATAGTCCTTCACCTTTAACACAGGCATCTCATCCAAGCTTGAAATGCCTCCCTCCCTCTCTCTGCCCACTCCTCTCCCACCCCGTGGTCTGCATCATGAGTTCTTTGTATATTGCTTTTGATTTAATCTGATTTGATTGTCTGCCATCTTCCAGTGATTGATTTCCGGACCACTTATAAAATGGCTTTTCTATTTTTAATTATGTTATGCATTTTAAAAATATGCTGTTAAAAGTGGGAGTACAGCAAATGAGAAAGCTTCTACACAGCACAGGAAACCACCAACAAAATGAAAAGGCAAACTACCAAGTGGGAGAAAATATCCACAAATTATATATCTAATAAAGGTTTAATATTCAAAATGTATAAAGAACTCATACAACTCGATGGCAAAAAAAACCCTGATTTTAAAAAATGGGCAGAGATCAGAAGAAAAATTTTTCCAAAGAACACAAGATGTTACCTCACAACTGTTAAATGGCTATTATTAAAGAATGGTTAATATTAAAAAGAAAAAAAATGTAAAAAATAACCAGTGTTGATAAAGATGTGGAGAAAGGAACCCTTGTGCACTGTTGTTGGGAATGTAACTTGGTACAGCCACTGTGGAAAATGTGTGGAGTTTCCTCAAGAAATTAAAAATTGAACTACCACATGATTTAGTAATTCTTCTTTTTGGTATTTATTCAAAGAAGATGAAAACACTAACTTGAAAAGATATGTTCAAACCCATGCTCATTTCAGTATTATTTACAATAGACAAGACATGGAAGCAACTAAGTGTCTACTGATGAATGAGTGGATAAAGAAGACTTGTGGCTCTCACACACACATGCATGCACACACACACACAATTGAATACTATTTATCCATTAAAAAAGAAGAAAATCATGCCATTTGCGACAACATGAATGGAACTTGAAGGCATTATTCTAAGTGAAAAAAGTCAGACAGAGAAAGGTAGTCAATTGTATGACATCGCTTATATGTGTAATCTAAACACAAACCAAAATAAAAAAAATTGAGCTTATGGATATAGAGAATATGACTGGTTGTTACCAGATGTGGGGGGAAGAAGAGGGAATGAAAGGGGGTAAAATATAAAAATTCCCTGTTATAAAATAAATGTGATAGAGGTGTAATGTACAACATGAAAACTATAGCTAACAATATGTTATTTTGTATTTGAAAGTTGCTAAGAGAATAAACTTTAAAAGTTTCCATTCGAAGGGGGAAAAATTGTAACTATCTATAGTAATGGATATCTACTACACTTACTGTAGTGACCGTTTTACAATATATACAAATATCAAATTATTATGTTTTACACCTGAAACTAATATAATGTTACATGCTAATAACACCTAAGTAAAAAATATAGGCTGCTGAGCATTCAGTCAGGTGATGTTGTCTAGAGTATGTACTTAAGGTACTCCTGAAACAACTTTCTAAGTTTAAAACCATGGGAAGAAATTACCAATAAAATCAGCCTTAGATTTGACTTTTAAAGAAAATATAAAACTGCTCTGCATAAAAACATGAATATAAAGAAAGCAATCCAAGGGAGGCACTGATAATAAATATAACAAAAAATTATACAAATCTATAAGAAAAATGTTAAGGTCCCAATAGGTAATTAGAAATATGTATGAACTGAGAATATAAATTATAAAAATAATCATGAATAAAAATAAAAATAGAATTTCAGTAGTAAATAAAATATAAATTTAAAACTGACACACTGTTTTACATTTGCCAGATTCATAAAAAAAATGAATTTTAATGAGAATACTTAATGCTAGCAAGGGTGTTGTACAATAAACATTATCATATAAGGGGGGACCCAAATAAACCACAATTTATTTATAAAAAACTTTTCTACTTATTCTTACATGTGTAAACTTCAATCACCTTCAGAGTGCTCTCTATTTAATAGAGTGCAGCTATGGAGACTTTTTTTCACTGCTCAAAACAGTTTTTGAGCTTGTCGATTTTGATGCCTTTAAGTACTTGTGCAATTTTTTGTTTTACCTCTTCCACATGGGCCAAACATTTCCCTTTGTGGACTTTATCTGGGAAAACAAAAGAAAGCCATTTGGGGCAAGATTAGGTGAATAGGAACAGTGGGGCATGGGAGTCATGCCATTTTTTGGTCAAAAACTGCTAAACAGCACAGCGTGGACAGGTTTGCTGGGAAATCACTCATCATGAAATGGGCAAATGCACTGAAAGAGCCTTCAGAAAAAAATTCACTGAATCTGAATGGAGCCTCTCACAACAGTGCCTGCTACTACACTGATACAGATGGGTTCCTAGAATACTCACCTAGTAGGAGAAGCTTGTACTATAAAGGGCCCATCCTCCAGAAGATAATTCCATGTTTTTGTGGGGGGGGGGGTCCTTCCTTGTATAGTGCTAATGATTACTGGAATGATCTATTTGCCAGTGCTTTTGAAATACCTTTAAGTTTTAACCACTTGATCTAGATATGTGACTATCTCTTTAAAATACATTTAAATAAGGATGTTGTTTTATACCAGACTTATAAAGGAATAAAAAGTGTGTAATGATAGAATAACAGTTAAATTGTATTGTTGTTCAAGCACATTATACACTATTAGGTAAACATTAAATGGACATTTATGAAGACATTTTTATGGGGACATGCTAGTGGGGGACTGATGAAAGTAGGTGAAGGGATCTGTCAAAGGATGCATATGCATAAGCCACACACTACAGTGTGGTGATGGACAAGGGAAGAGGGGGTGAGGGATGGGTGGAGGTGGGCAAAGAGGAGAGAATGGAGACATCTGTGTTAGTGTCAATAATAAAAATAAAGGGAAAAACAAAGTGCAGCATAACTATGTATAGGTTTGTTCTCAACCTAAAAATATACATGTGAATAAATCAGAAACTAAAAGGAAATTTGTAAAAATATCAAAAATTGTATGTAATTAGTGGATTCAGTTTCAATTTTAACTTTTTTGGGTATTTCCTAAAGCATATGTAGTAAGGAAGTAATCCTTTGATGGACAATGACAAAAGCTATTTCAACAATTAATCACCTGACAAACACTTTATTTCTCAGAATCCTTCCCTTTTATTTCATGTCTGACAACTTTCCCTCATTCTGCGAGCTATCTAGGACTGCCTGAACTAAGCACCAATAACCTGGAGGCTTACAAGAACAGAAATGTTTTGTATCACAGTCCCAGGGGCTAGAAGTCCAAATCAAGGCATTAGCAGATCTGTGATGCTCTTGAAGACTGCAGGGGAGAATCCTCTCCCCTGTCCTGACACCTGGTGGGGTCTGGCAACCCTTGGTGCCCCTTAGCCTATGACAGAACTCCAGTCTCGGCAACCACCTTCACATGGCTTTCTCCCTGTGTCCTCCTCACTTCCTCTTGCTTCTGTGCATGCTAGTCTCTGTGTGAAATTTCTCCTTCTCTTGACACTGGTCACATTGGATTAGTGCTCACCCTGCTGAATTCATTTTAACTTATCTCTGTAAGGACTCTATTCTCAAACAAGAGCACATCCTAAAACATATGTTAGGACTTCAACAAATGTCTTTTCCAGTAGGGACAAAAATTCAACTCATACTATTTCTGCTCTGTTAAGCTATAGTGCCTTGCCTATTCTTGTCTTCAAAGAGATGATCTCTAACTCTGAAAATCTCTCTTAAGCCTCTCAACTATCAATACATGCTAAATACAGATGCCGTTGATTAGAGGCTTCTTCTCCATTACTTGGAAATTTCTTTATAAGAAAAGGCTGGGTTTGGGGAGGGGTTAAGGCCCAGTAATGGCTTGTGGGACCAGACACTAGTGACAGACAGGAAGACATTTCCAGCACCTCAGAAATCATACTATACAGGAAAAGTGATAAACTACCTCACCTAAAGCAGGGTGCACAGAACTGAGAAGGTGTCACTCCCCCGGCTCACTGGGGACAACTAAGGCGGAAAAGATTCAGGATTACTGAAGACAGGCAGAAATGCCACGCTACATGATGTGCTTAGTGCCCCTTTAAATTGCTTCCTTAATTTAATACTGTGCTATTTTCCTTAGAGAAACTTCTCTTGAAAGCATTGGTAACCATTTCACAGGAGAAAATTATACACGAAACTAGAGCCAGTTTCCTTGC
Source organism: Phyllostomus discolor (assembly GCF_004126475.2). NCBI lineage: Eukaryota > Metazoa > Chordata > Mammalia > Chiroptera > Phyllostomidae > Phyllostomus > Phyllostomus discolor. Next base: position 126,125,402 of record NC_040906.2, on the reverse strand, counting down.
TTTTTTTTTTTTTTTTGCGAAGTCCTCATTCAAAATATAAATTTAGGTGATCCTTGTAATTCTTAGCAAAATGCATTAAATAAGGTACCAATTAAGTAGTCAACTGATGCTAAGTGTTACTTATTCACCGAATGGGTTATAGATTCAGTCCTCAAAGTAATTCTTCTTTATTTAATTTTGAAGATGGGGGAAAATCTGGAAACAGTTAACTATTAATATTTTTGGCTCCCCTAGTCCCTATTCTTTGGGCAGCCCATGTAAAGGCTAGCAGTGTTCTGGTATGCATGATGAATTGCATTCAGGGAAGATTTCTTATTTTAAAGTGACTTTGAATCCAGTGTCAGCATATATTATTTAGATCTATATATTAAATTACATAATGATTTATTCTACTTCATTCCTACATTGAAGACGTATGGGCTGCATGATATGACATCCATAGGCAGACTTACAGCACTGATTCCAGAGGCAGCCCTCCTGCAGAAGCAGCTTAAGTCATTATCTCAGTGTGATTCTGTGGCACCACACTGGGAAAAAATGTCATTTTTTTTTTTTTAGCATTTTTAGCAACAGAAATTTCTTTGGTCCTATCCATTCAGGCTCACTACAGCAGAACGAGTGGCTTTGACAAAGTGAAGGTTACCCAAAGCCGCACCCCAATTACAGACATGTGCCCTGCCTCTGGGAAGCTGGGTTGCACAGAGGGCCTCTGTTGGAAATTCCCTCTAGTCAAAGTTAAGGGCTATTCCATGATTCAAGCCCGTTGTATCAGAACATTTTTTTTTGGTTGTTAGTCTGAGTGAAATGAAGATTTATAACAAAAAATATTCAGATCTAAGTACAATTCAAACAAAACTGGTATTTCAAATAGATGGCCTCTGAAATTTATATACAGGCAATTATTAAGGGTATAGGGCAAATATCAGTTCTCCATTTTTTCAAAGACATTGTTTTGTTTTTGTTTTTCTTCCCTGATCCATATATGCTTCACTCTATAATACTAAATCCAGAGAAATGCTACAAAATTCCAAACACATGACATGCAGGCCTACATTTATCATACCACCTAACGGGTTTCTTAGCAAATCAGCTGAGCATCTGCTGATCTATAGGCCCAACTTCCTCCAAAATTATTTTTCTGGTATACATTACTCCCCACACCTTGGATTTCTCAGTGCTTGATTACTATTGGGAAATTTCAGAATGCAGAATTTCATTTTATTTTTATCAAAGAGAAAAGCTATTTAAAAGTTGTCATCAGTTTCTTTCTTGGGATAGAAATATCAAATCCTAAATTTTGTAAGTTTCACCAGAATTCACTCTCCAGTTATCACCTCAAAATAAAACAAGTAAATTACTATGTATGTTTTGTCTTGGCAAAGACTTGTGGCTTAGGTGTGATGTTGGCTGACACCCGTGCACTGCAACAGAGGCTGGGGCCTCTCCTGCCAAGCCATTTACTTAGCATGCGTGGCAGATCCAGAATAAGGGGCTGTGCACATGAATAAAAGGGCTGCTTGAAGGACTGAGCCAAACCCTGGAGCCAGAAGTATTTCTTCTTAGAGCTCTGGTTATTTGAATAGGGAAATAAATATAATTTGTTTTCTACCACAGTGCAAAATGCAGCACACCAGTTATATTTAAAATAATAGTATTTCCTCGCATTTTTGTAGATGACTCCTGTATAGTAGTTTTATTTTTTCAAGCAGGTTATTACCTCCCTGAGAATAAGAACCATACTTTCCAAATGTTCTTGCATTCTATGATAGCATCAGTAATTGCAGTAATCTAATATGTAAATCTGATGTTTTTTGACTAAATGATATTTCATCTTTCTATAACTTGATGGTTCGTGATGTGCTTTCTCTCTCTCTCTTATACACACACACACAAATTATTTAACAGCCTGGCAGAGAGTCAGATGTGTCAAAAAAATTGTCTATGTGAAACTTGGGGAAATAAGAGATTCGTTTATGAGTAAAGCCTCACAGCTAACAATTAGGAGAACCACAATTCAAAGCTCACAAAAATCAACACATATTACTATTGCAGTGATTACCATTGGTGGCAATCTGACAGCCCTCGAGCCAGATTTCAGGCACAGATTTTTTTTGCACACTTTGATTCACCAACAGATGAAACACTCCTCCTCCAGTTGACCACATTGTCCACCACTTGAGGCTGAGCAACACCTGGTGCCCTTCAGACACTTACTACTTCCCTGACCCCTAAGGACTTGATATCCTAAACTTCACCACAAACCATGCATCACAGAAGTCTTCAGTACATGCTTTGGGACTTTGCTTAAAAGAGACCTCATTCAAGGTTAGAATGAAGCCAAGTAAGAAGACAGGGAACCTAAAGCACAAGTAACTGTCGAGAAAGACATCGTCATGGGAGGTCCTCAGAATCTCTGAGTAGCGAGACCTCTGTCTTGTAGTGATCTCCTTTTGTCTTATAGAATACAAAGGAATTGCAAACTGTGAGTTTTGTTTTTACACAAATGAAAAGTCTCTTAATATCTCTTCTCAAAACATAGGTAGTATATAAAATATATAAAATAGAAATAATTATGTAAGTCTACATTTCTACTCTTATAAACCTCTGTTTTTTAAAAATAGGTTGTATTTACCTGGTTTATTATATTTTTATTAGGAATTTGAAAGTAACTTGCTTTTTAGTGATATAAATCAAAGAAGTTACAACTGAAAATCACCCAGGGTTCACAAAACCTTCCCAGTGAAGGGAATGGAAGAAGTTAGGATAAATTCACACTTTAGAAAGACACCCCCACTGGCGCTGCAGGTCTCACCTTGCAATACCTACAAAGTCCAAGCACTTTTCTATGTTCCTATCCTCAATTGCTGCAAGAACACCAGTAACGCGGGTTCAGAATTTACTGGACAAGTAACAAATCTCAATTTAGGTTAAAGTTGGAAGCACTACTATAACAGATTCATGTTCCTTAGCATCATATTTAATAAGGAATGAAAGGACAGGATAGCTCTTTTGACTATTATGTATCTCTAATTTTCTGATGTCTCTTTCTCTCCCTCTTCACCTGAGGATATGTTTCTTGATTTTAGAGAGAGATAGGGAGAGAGGGGGGATGACAGAGGAAAAGAGAGAGGGGAGAGGGAGAGGAGGAGAGGGAGAGAGGGAGGAAGGTGAGGAGAGAGAGAGAGAGGGAGGAAGGTGAGGAGAGAGAGAGAGGGAGGGAGAGATGGAGGGAGGGAGGGAGAAAAAGAAACATCAATCAAGCTGCCTCCCATATGTGCCCTGACTGGGAATTGAACCTGCAACCTTTTGGTGTATGGGAGGATACTCCAACCAACTGAGTCACATGGCCAGGGCAACACACCCCTCTCATATGGGAGGATACTCCAACCAACTGAGTCACATGGCCAGGGCAACACACCCCTCTCTTCATGTTCCTAAAAGAATCATATAAATATCAAGCTCAGAGAAGGGAATCACCTTTAATCTTGACATGTCTTAAAAGAGGATTAATGTTCTGATTCATACTGAGGGACTTTTAATCATCAAATTGCCTAAAATGGCCTAACTTTTATTAAAAGTCTATTCTCCTATCTTCATCCATCTTCTCTAATTCCCATGTCATTTTTCAAGACGTGGTGAGAAGGGTCTATAAATTCTGTAAGGAGTTCTTCAGATATAACATATTTCATGTGGAAAACTATGGGCCACTTACACAATAAAATACTACTTGGTTATAAAAAAGAAGAAAAATTTACCATTTGTGATGGCATGGTAGGACTTGGGGAACATTACACTAAGTGAAATAAACCAGCCAGAGACAGACAAATACCATATTTCACTCATATGTGGAATCTAATGAACAAACTGAACTAACAAGCAAAACAGACACAGACTCATAGATGGAGAGCAGATGACAGCTATGGGGGAGGGGGAAAGTTAGGGGTGGAGGGATTGAGCAAAAAGGAAATAGGACTCATGGACATGGACAGCAGTGTGGTGATTGTGATGGAGAGGGAGGTATAAGGGGAGTAAATGATCATAGAAAAATACAATAAAAGAAGTTTAACAGGAAAAAAGAAAATAGGGTGCTATTTTACTCTTCTAAAATATTGGTAGTAGTTAGCTACAGTGGTTAGTGAAGAAGGGCTGTGAGTCTATATGGGGCTCAGAAAGAACTTTGAGATTAACTTGTGGTCTTTTCCATAGGCTTCACAGAAAAGCGAAGATGGGAGGGCCAGGTATTTGCCTCTGTCACTCTGAGTATCTATCATCAAAGTAGGCCACATGTTTAACTCAGGTGGATATCACTCAGGCTTGTTGGATTCTCAGTAAGAAGCGAAGGTTAAGGGCTTGACCAGCTCTAATATAAGGCTGACAGCTTACCCTTACTTAGCAGGTGCTCAAGAATACCACTGCAGCATGCAAAGGGCAAAAAGGGGACCAATGCTAGGCCAGGTCCATACTACCAGGCCTGATTTGGCAACTACAGCCCAGCAAGTCAAATTCCAACTGAGAAAATTACTGAAGTCTGGGCAACCAGAACCTTGATGGACATCTGGTTGGCTGACCTTGTTTTTATCTCCACTACAGGTGACTTATATAGGGGACAGGACATGGTACTTGGGCAGCATGAAAGATCAGTTGGCCAGAGCTAAGCCTAGCAGGAAAATGGGTTGTGAAGTAAGAACTAAGATTAAAATGGAAAAACAGACACTGGGGAAATCTGGCCAGGCAGAGGAGGGATGTTTGCAGTTGAGTGCACTGAGTGCTCTGAATTGTGCTGAGGGTGGACACCTGCCCCATGGCCGTTCCTCACAGTCCCCGCCTGTCTCCCACCAGCTCTGTCTCCTGCCTCAAGCTGGACTGCAGAAGTGGGGCTCCTAACTTGGGCTCCAGCAGGTCTGTCTGAGCCATTTGAGAGCTGCATGTTGTCAGCAGTGAGAGAATATAGGCTTTTCTTAGTTGACCGTAGGATGTGACTGTCATGGACCTGAAGCTGCAGTAGCTGTTTTGGCAGGCCCTTCACTTTTAACTGCGGTGGAAGCAGTTCAAAACAAACCTTTTGCCTCCATATTTAATGCCACTCAGTACAACCTCCCCTACCCATGCCAATATATAATTATCCTCACCAAAACCATGCTGACTTTTTAGTTTTTCTTGACTATGCTTTTAAAGAGAGCAGTTTGTAGACAACAGATCCAATACAAGAACCAGCCAAATGTTGTGAACACATTTCATGGGAAAGAGGGCTTTTAACATATTTGTTGAAATCGTTTTCATGGATCTATTTCTTAGAAGATTGTGCCTATTTTGTAATTCTTTTCCAACACTATTGGAACAATGCCAGTGAAATAAGTGATGTAATGTGGATGTTAATCTCTACAGGGAAAGTAGATATACTTTGTTGTCAAATAAGATATGAGAGAAAGAGACTGGCCTAAGATGCAATCTAGGAGGCTCCTGAGCTCCCCCCCACCCGCCGCCCCCCGACCACCACATACACACTGAGTGTACACACAGCCATTTCCTCTGGGAAACATCAGACACCAGCTGAGCAGTTCCTACGCGTCAAACGATTGAGAAAATAAGCACATTCAAAGGGTGTGAAAGGCTGAGATACACTCTGGCCATAAACCCCACCAGGTCTCAGCACCATACAATTGGTGGAGGACCCCCAACTCCCAGATTCTCCACAAGGAGCAAAAGCTTTGAATTCCATTATCTAGTGTCCCAACTTTTAAGACTCCCGCTGGAAGAACGGGCTCCCAGAACACCTAGCTGTGAAGGCCAATGAGGCAAGTGTCCTTGAGACCCACAAGACTACAGCAAATGAAGCAGTTCTTAATAGGTGCACAAGCACAGGCCCCACAGCACAAGCACAGGCCCCTGTCCTCAGGGCTCAGGACTCAGGAACGTGAAAAACAAAAACAGCTCACCCCCAGATCCTTCCTGGAAAAAAAGGTTTACCTGCATACTTTAAAGCTGCTTCAAGAGGCCAGGTAATGCTTCAGGAATTTGGGGCTGGCTGTGATCCTCCCAAGAGATCAAGAAAGCTAAGAGCCACCTCTCCCCCTCCTCTCCCAAGTTGCCAGTAATGCCCTGGAAGGAATTTTACAAACAACGGCATCCCAGCTTTAAGGGCTGTCACCTAAGGGATGGACCCCCCGACTCCTGGTGCTGATAACCAATGGGAATGTATTCCCCAAATCACACAGGACTATAGTGAACAAAGAAGCAGTAGTTACTTACAGGGTGCGCCAAACACCTCCCACGGGTGTCATCCCAGGGCTCAGCACAGAGGGAGCAGGTAAAAAATTCCCAGTCTTCTCCTGAAAGGCGTTTATCTACATACTTTAGAAGCTGCTGCCTGAGGGCCAGAGCTCTGATTTAGCAGGCAGCTAGGGGCTGGCTGGCATCCTCCCCAGTAACTGGAAGCCAGTGGACAACCCTCCTTGCCCCTCCCTTCAGACCACTCCAGTGACAAAACTGAGTCACCTGGAAGGGGCATGTGCTCACCACGGCAGCCCAGCTCTTGTGGCTGCCACCTGAGAGGTGGGTCCCCAGATGACCTGCCCACCTTCCCACCTCTCCCCCACGCCCCACTTGGACCCAGCACTAAGAAAACAGACAAAAAACACCCATTTCCTAGTTTCTACCTGATAGGAGATTAACTACATACTCTCCCAGTTGCTGCCTGAGGGTCCAGCTGCTAATCAACCTACAATCAACACTATTTACTATACAAGCCTGAGTTGTGTTCTATACACCAACCATCAGAGAGAGAAACTAAGAAAACAATCCCATTGCCAATAGCAACAAAAAGAATAAAATACTTAGGAATAAGTTTAACCAAGGAGGTAAAAGACAGTAGATCTTAAGTGTTCTCACACACACAAAATGTAAATATGTGAGGTGATGGGTATGTTAATTAACTGGATGGGGGAATCTTCAAAATGGATTAATATATCAAATTATCTCATTGTATGCCTTAAATATCTTACTATGTTATTTGTCAATTATACCTCAATAAAGCTGAAAACATAAAATATGGGAGAAAAGAGGAAATTATGGCAGGGTGACTGCTCAAAATTGTCAGTTACTGTATAGTTAGTATAAATGCCCCTAAAAATTTATCTGTATGAGCACCACCTAAAAATCTCTGTTGAGCCATGTAACAGTTTGAGAATGGCAGATGTGTTAAATTTAGAAAATTACTGTAGGTGAGATAGTTTTCCTGATTGATTCTTAGTGACTTAATTATGAATACTGAATACAAACTATATTTTGAAAAAATTATAAATGTTACTTTAAATGGCATATTATAATTTAAATTATTCTATATTTCAAAGAAACAATTGTCTCTGTTTTAGGAAATTAAGTTGTTTTCTTTAAAAATAAATATAAAATTTCCCAGTGAGTAAATGTTCTCAGTATGTTTAGTAATAAAATACTGTGGGGGGTTTTTTTTGGCTTTTTTTTTTGTATGTGTACATTCATCTGTGCCATTCAAAATATGACAACTATGTCTCTCTATATTTTTTTAATTTACTGGAAAAATTGTGTGGCAAAATATGTAGCTGCTGAAAGATATATTACATCTAAAAGACAGGGCTATGTTAATTCAACCTACTGAAATATATTTCTAACAATTAGTTAAGCATTACAAAAAAATGTATTCAAACAAATGATATGCACATCATCACCAATACTAAGACAGTCCTTTATTTTGTGTTAATGCAAGTGTGGGAATTTATTTAATCATTTGAAAAGAATCTTTTTTAAATCATTACTATGAATTCAGACATACAATTTGGAACAAAATGTAATTGAATATCCCTTCCTTTGAATACAGTGCAAGCCTGGGCTTCTTTGTTTCTTTATAGTATTTCAAAGTCAATTTTAACAAAGCATCGGGAAGGAAGTTAGATATAAGTCTGCCTTGAATTTATAAAGTAGTTTTCTTCCTAGGAAATTAAAATAGCTTGCATTTATTCTTACATGATGCATGTCAGCCTGCCAGTCTTCATTGTGTTCTCGTCTGTGTTAAAATGTGCCTGGCAGAATGAACACCAACTCCTGCCTTTTAACCAAGCAGCTGAGCAGAACCAAGAGTCTGATTTACTTGACACAAGAAAATACATCCATATATGTATAGGATTGTATTTGTAGGAATCTTGTCAAAGTAGTCACCTTATAAGGATAAACATTCCTTGAAGTTGCTACCACATCAGATATATTTGGAAAAAAGGTGGTGTTGCTTTCAGAGCCTGTTTCTGGGCCCCGTTAGTGCCACACAGCCCTCTATAAGCACATTCCACTTTCATTAAACCCATCTGCAACTCACCTTCATTGTTCCTCTTATCGTTTCCAACCATTAACTTACCCCATGATGAAGATTTTGTCACCAATGTATATGTCCAAAGAACAAGACACCAAAACTAGTCCCTGCTTTTCATAGATCAGTTCAATAAAAATAATGTTGATAAACATTTAGCTAACACTTTCTAAAAATTTCCTGAAAGCCAGAAACTATCCTAGGTCTTTTATTTGCATAATTCCAATGAATGCTCAACACAACCTGTAGAAAAACTTTTTCAAGGAGGTACTGGAAGATTGTATAGTTTGCCTTTGGCCATAGCTACTGAGATGATCGCTATATGCAAGTTCAAATTGCCCATTTCCAAGTCATTCATGACCAAGGCAAGAAATACATGGGTAACTGACACAAACACGCCATTAGCAATGCCTGTAGTGACAAAGAAAGATTTATAGTCTAAATATTAAAGAATTTTCAATAGAGTAGTCATGCTCTCCATTTGTCAGGCAGGTGGGCTTGTACCGGGGAGCATTGCATGCAAAAGGACCTCACCTTGGACTCGGACTGATTCAGGTTTTGTGGTTCCTGAAACATTTAATTTGGGGAGTCCTGTTTAAGGTAAATATAAAAGTAAGAACAAAGCATGAAAGTTCATATTTATTAAGAATGAAAAATCTCAAAGAATTACAAGAACTAAACCATCAAATACCACATTAATATTAGCAATATTTTATGCCTGTCAACACATTATATTTTACAATTTTTGGTGCATGTTCTTTGTTTCTTCCAATGGCAATGATTTTATAATATAAGTTTCTTAAAAAGAGAATAGAAAAGTAATATTCAACTTCTTTTCTAGCATGGCTGATGGAAAGTTAGGTGTGTTTTAAAAATCATTGATTCAAAAGTCTTTACATTATTTTTTTAACTAATAATGCCACATCTGTTTACAAAGTGCTTCTTGTCTGGTGGAAGTCACCAGGGAACTGCAATGACAGTTGCTGGTCCAGCTTGGCTATGCTTCCTTTCCCACTCAAGCTGTCACCAGGCCATGGGTGTGCAGAGCATGGCTTAGCCATGAAGCCTGGCCGTGGTAATCTCTGAGCAGTGAGCAATGGAGCAGACTCTGAATTAATTCCTGTTCCTTTAAGCCAAAGATGGGGTCCAATACTTGATGAGATCTACCCAGCACAGGTCTAACTGTGGGTAGCCTCTTATAGCCTGTCCTCAGCATCAGGGCCACCATCATGGGATGCAGGGTGTTACCCATGGTAGGAAGCACACCATGCCCCCAGCACCTTTCCACATCTTCTGTGGAGAGGGCACCAAGCCATGCTTCATTATCTTCCTGATAAAGCTGCCTCTGACTATAATACTTTACATATTTATAGAGAAGTGGGCAATGGCAAGTGATATCCCATGGATTATACAACTGTGAAAGTTTCCTAACCAAAAAAATGTCATGTTATAAAATGAGAAAATCCAGGTGATGCTGAATACCAGCACTGTAACTATCTGGAGACCTTGGGTCCTTCCTTTGTAGCAGATCAGTCAGCTACCCAACTTTCTGCTAAGTTATTAAAACTTCTGCAGGGAGGGAGCCAACAGGGGCATTTGGGAGAAAAATTTAAACTCCCCTCAATGCTAATAAAGAGAGGGAACTTTAGGTCCAGCTAGACTGTGTTGGACACCACCACTCAACTATTTCTATAAAATGGGAGTAATACATACTGTTGACCATTGAGTAGCGATTGAGATATTATATGTGCAAATGAGAGGCAGTTGCTTGACTTATATATGTTTAATGTTAAAATCCTACCATCTCTCCTGAACCAATCAAAACCAATATTCATGACCAGCGGAGCAAGTTTTATTGCTATAAACTGGGCAGGCAGGGGGCCAGGCTGAGCACTGGTAACTAAAGACACGTGGAGTCACAGCCAAAGTCAGTCTCTGTCCTCCTTGGCTAATGTTGCCTTTTTGAGTTTAGCATGTTGACCACACTAGATTGAATCCTTGCTCTAAATCTCTGCTCAGCTGACTAATTCTGAATGTATTCACAACGAGGAGACTTTGTATTGATACTTACTGACATGTACACTTCTTGACTAGAGTGACCCCCTGCTATCTTGTTCAACCCACTAAATTGGATTTTCTTCAGCATAGCTACTGGTCTGTCTGCAACCTAGAATTACTCAAGCCCTGTGGCACCGAGGGGCTGCCTACAAAGCTGAATCATTTGATTTCATCTAGTGCTTTCATGCTTCTCTTTCCTGCTGGCTCAAGCTGCTCAGTTCTCAGCAAGTAGGAGCGTCTAGTCTAGTTTCTTAAGACACTTCCCAAAGAGGTACACAAAATCATTCTGAATAACACCATGCTTGAAAAATATATATTAACTCCTAGGATGACAAGTCTATAAACCACATATATTTGAACAAAAATTGTAATGATCAAAATAATGCTAAAAACTTCACCTTCATTATCTCTCTTATTCATCAGAACTCCATAAGGGACCTACTATAATTATGCCCATTTTATACATCAGGGTTTGTCACACTGTGGCCAATGGGTCTGGGCTGCCACCTCTTTTTGTGTGGCCTATCAACTATGGAGAGTTTTTCAATTATTAAGTGGTTGAAACATAACCAAAGAAAGAATAATACTTTTTGGCATAGAGGAATTATATAAAATTTAAATTGCATATTGTTAAATGAAGTTTTACTAGAACACAGCCACATTTACTTATGTCCTGTCTATGGGTGAGTTTGCCTTACAAGGCAGAGCGGAGTAGTAGCAACAGAGACTCTGTGGCTGGCAATGCCAAAGGTATTTATCATCTGACCCTAAACTGAAAGACTTTGTTGACCATTTACAAATAATGAACCTAAAAATCAGAAAGTTCAGTAACTTACCCTGGCTCCCCTGAAAAATAGGTGGTGAAACCGAGAAAAAATCTGGGTCTGATTGATTAGAGAGATCATACTTAACAACTATATACTGAGGCTACAGTTTTGGTGGTTGGCGAAGTTTAGTGACTCTTACACACAGGAAGTACTCACGTTTTAATGATTCTGTAGTCATCTTTTTTGCCCTGACCATTGCAGATAGGTTTGGCAGAAGGTGACTCCTGCCACTTCTGTAAAATGGCGTGCTGCTGAATTTATAAGGAGAGCATTTAGTTTTGCTGACATCTGTGTGGTGCAGTAAAGTTCTGGTCCTATTTCAAGTGGAATGATTGTCAAGCCCCATATTATAAACACTTCTACTTCTGACCTAACTTCAAAAGCACAGCACATATGCTAGGCTTTTGGAATTGGATGAAAGGTATGGGACCATGCCCAAGAGATAATTACAAATGATTATTCAAATTATACATTCACTTAATTGCCAGTAAAGAGAAAAAAATAATCCCTTCCTGGTTTCAAAAGCCAGATATAGTGGCAAGGGACTCAGTCCATTAAATAAATGAAAAAGAACTCCATTATATAAATCATTATCTAAGAGCAACATTTTTATATCAACAATCATTTTTAAAATTGTTTCTATTGTATTGTTTCCATTACCATTTATCCTCCCTACACCCTCCTCCCCCCAGCTATCACCATGCTGTTTCCAACATTCATTTTAAGATCAGGTTTTAATATAAATATTAAAAATATATATAATATTTTATTTGTATCTTAACTATTAAATTTTAGATCTAACGATTTAAAATAATTTTATAGTCTGCCTTTGTTTTTTTTTTCATTCCAGTGGCACATTATGCTAATTTTCAAGGATGTCATTATTTAACATATTAGAGCACAAAATTGGGGACATGAAGGATTACGGAACACTGTTTTTTAATATTTTCAGAGCTGCATAGACTGCCAAGTGATGATGTAATAGTATTGTGATGCAACATTGACTTATGAATTAACAAAGTCATAATGATGTTATCACGTGCTATCCTCATCATGGATGGTATTAGGATCTTCTAACAGAAACACTTAATCTGCATTTGTGAAATGCTGTCCACTCTAAAAGGCCTCATCATCCAATTACCAGTAGGTTGGATTTTAGAATATCTGTTTTTGTGCCTTGGCTTTAAAGGTAAATGACACATCTTGGAAGAGCACAGCTTTTGTAGAACTATTGCTCACTTTAGTGGAAAAGTAAAAGAGGTAAGGTGTTATTTTTTTTAATTCTATGTAAAAAAATTGACATAAGTATTAGAAGATTATAAAGGGTGAAATACTTGCTAAAAATTAAGTCTGGACTTCCTATCTCCATTTCCATTTGTAAGGAGCTTAGAAGTTGAGTTGTCACTCAGTAGTAACAACAGGTAAAAAGCTATACAGAATGAAAAATTAGCAATTCTGGAATCTGTAAGAGATGGAAGGAAACACTGGGAAAACCAGTGCCCTGAGAATCAGAGACACACATGAAAAGGCTCACTGAGGAGTGGCCACAAGTAGAAACTGCCTTGGGGACAAGTGCCAGGAGTAGGACACTGACTGAAACTGAAGAATTGCTGGAGTCTCAATGTGAACAACTCCGAGAGTAAGAATTCCAGGGGGCCACAGTCAGAGGCGGGGACCCCACCTATTGGGAATTAACTGAGGAAGTCAGCCAGGTTCCCACAAGAACAGTAGAAAAGAAATCATTTTGAAATACGCCAAAGCACTCTATCTTAATAAGGCCTGCCCTCAGAAGAGTTGAGTTAACCAGAGCCTGACTGGCTGAGGTATTATCAGAGCCTAAAAACAACTGAGTAAGGAAAATACCTCAGTACAGCCTACTTAGCCATCTTGTTCTACCATGGTGGGGGTGGGGAGAAAAAAATTGAGGAACATTTGTTCTCTAAACATTTTCTCTAAAGCTCTCTAAAAATCTGATACCTAATCATAGGACCATAGAATCCTTTCTCTCCCTCTGCCACCCTACACTTCAACACCACATCACTAAAGGGTAATTTATAACAATTTCTTTTACCCAGTTAATCGTGTTTCCTATTTTAAAAACAAATCAAATCAAATCAAATCAAAACAAAACAAAAGAATGCATACCAGAAAGCAAAAAACAAAACAAAACAAAAAACAAACAAAAAACCCACAAAAGATTGAGTAAGCATCATTACTAGACATGGCAGGAATATTGGAATTATCAAACTGAGCATACAAAACAACTCTGATTAATATGCTAAGGGATCTAATGGATAAAGTACACAGTAGTAGGCAAGAACCAAGGGCAATGTAAACAGGGAGATGGAAATCCTAAGAAGGAACCAAAAGAAATGCTACCATTCTGGTGAGTGATGTCGATAATGAGAATATACATGTACAGGGAGAAGGAATATAAGAAAATTCTCTGCACTCTCCTCTTACTTTTTAACAAACTTAAAACTGCTCTAAAAATTAGTCTTTAAATAAGAAGGTTAAAGCAATAGGATATTCCAAAACTGTCTTTTTACGAAAGAACTAAAAAGCTCTTCAACTAATTTAGTTCTTTAACAAATTTTCTGGACAAACATTGTTTCAAAATTGAATTATTTTCACATATATAGTAAGAAGAGTTTGTGAATCTTCATCTGGTTATATTTCTTTCATCTTCTGATTCATTTTAGTATTTTGTCTGCCACCTCTGGTTGAACTTTTGGTATTTTATTATTGCTGTTTATTTAGTTGAGTCGCTCTTGCTGGACTCATCATATTATACACCCTTTGAAGGCAGCTGCTGAATCTTAAAAATATTTTCATTTTCTAATATAAAAGATTAATGAAAAATCATGGACTTAAACTGAATGAAACATTTAATTGTAAAAATGAACATTATAAGGATAGATGTATGCTTTTGTTGGACATACACAGAGAAGCTATAGGTGCCATAACATTTCCTATGTTAAACTAATGAAAATCCATTCACTGTGAATGTCTGATTATCTTTGATTTTTTTTTTTTTTGCAAAGACAAAGATTAGGTAAACAGGAAGTGGGGAGGAAAATTTACTTCTGTTAGCAGAAAGCAGATAAGGAGAAGGGGAACTTCAGAGAGTAGTAAAATTAGACCTGAAAAGAATTTGCAACTCCCAAGGCAAGGATGGTACAAGATAGAATGTTAAAAGCGCTGGAGGGTCTCCAAAATGCACATATTTTTCAGCATTACTTTCCTTCCAGGTACAATCACAGCAGCCAAGAATGTCCTCTCTTTTCCCATCACTAACACTTATGGAACATTCAGTACATGCCGAGTGCTGTTCTAGGAACCATCATATTTTGTATTCTAAGTGCCTCAAATTAATTTCGCTGAGGTGAATAGACAAATATGATTCTTTATTCTAATCTGTGATAATAAATCTGGTCCGAACTTTGTGGTTAAGACCCTAATGGACATACAGTGTGTTTTGAACCATAATCAATTAATTCAATGAACAATGAATCAGTTATAAATATTTGTTTTTCTTTAATGGGTTTTAAAATCTAGTTGTCTTAATTTGAATTCTCAATCTACCATTTATTCTCTCATATCCTTTGAGGCTATTAATAAAAATCTGTAAACTTCGGTTTCCTCTTTGTATAAATGGGAATAACAGTAAAATTTAACCCATAAAATTTCTGTGAGGATCACTTGAAACAATGCATGAGCTCTCAGTAAATACTATCATAATTAGTGCTGATCTATTGTGCAGCTGTTCCTACTGTAGCTTTCTTGACCCCTGGAGCAGATATTTTTAAATGGATAATTAATGCTGATAAAGTTTGAATTTATTAACTGGACTTCAATAAGATAATATTTGTCCTTTCAGGATGCTTTATATAAAAATAACTCCCCCAAGTCTGTGATTCCTTAGTTTTCTCTTTCCATACTTAACAAAGCACAGAAGCACCAATCTTGATGACATTATCATTTTCCTCCCTCCCTCCCTCCCTCCCTTCCTTCCTTTTCTTTTCTTTTACCTAGCTCTATATAATAAGAAGTATTAAAGCAGTGGTTCTCAATCCCTTTGGCACCAGGAACTGATTTCGTGGCAGATGCTAGGGGGGTGGGGGCACAGGAAGCAGAACTCAGGAGAGCTTTGCTAGCGGTCTGGGGGTGGGGGACCCCCATATTAAAGTATATCTTGTAACTCATTAGTTATTTAAATTTAATCTAAATAGAATATAAATCAATGATTATTTTATAGAATTCTAGTAGTTAAGTCCCTACTTGACCTAGTATAAAAAGAGTCCTCCTGAAATACACCCTTCCCTATGTTCCATCTGAGTGTGAACATCCACACTCTCATGCACTGGTCTTTCTGGTAGCAATCACATTGACTATTCTTTAGCTTTGTGACTGCAAAAAAATGTCCAGTTTCACAGACTCTCCAGGCAACCAAAGCCACTCCTTAGTTTATACTTGTGCGGCCTGTCTTTCTGACTTTTTAAAAATTGAATGCCATTCTGTGTTTTAAAATACCTTTTTAAAAAAATTTACCAAGGTCATTTTCAAACTTATTTTCATGGCACACACCAGGGCCTCCTGAGATGGTACCACGCAGACAGACAAAATCCTTTTTGTATTATAGCATTCAGCTTAGTGACCACGTTTAATACTCTCCGGTCCCACTGAACTAGCTTCTTATCGTCACCTCCCACACAGTGACACTTTAAGTCTCAAATCTATTTAAAATGATCAAATAAATGTATTAAGTAATGAACAACTGAGTACCACTAAGTTCTTGATATTAACAGGTCATCTAGACATCTAAAAAGTGACAAACAACAGTTTTTAGGGGACTTAATAGATATTCGTGTGTAGTTCTACATTTAAGAACCAAAAGGCTTGCCCTGATGGGTGTGGCTCAATGGGTTGGGTGTCATCCTGCAAACTGGAAGATGTCCTGTTTGATTCCATGTTCGGACACAAGCCTGGGTTGTAGGCCAGGCCCCTGGTTCCCTGGTTGTGGGTGTATGAGAGGCAGCTGATCCATGTTTCTCTGGCACATTAATGTTTCTCTCCCTCTTTTTTCCTCTCTCTCTCTAAAAACAAATAAATACAATCTTTAAAAAACAACATAAAAAAAGCATTAGGTCAATGTCTTCATGTGATCTTGATTATATCACATCACCCCTACGAACTTTATTTCCTTTATCTGTTAAAGGGGAATAAACTCATGTGGCTCAGAATTGTTACAGAGATTAAAGGATATTTTGTATTTGAATCTAAAAAGCTTTATATATATTATTGTAATAATTATTAATTCTGGCTATGTAGGAGGAGAATCAGGAAAAAAAAGAACCAAAAGTCTTGATAAAGATGACAATATAGACTTATACATTCTGTTAAAGTCTCTATTCTGTACTCATACTTATGTGTTTACATATTTTGATAACGTGGGAGACAGTGTTTGATGTAGCAAGGTAATTTAATAGTATGCATACTGAATTAAAATCCCAACTCATCCTACCTGTTTATTGGTCTTATAGGGAGATATAGGACAAATAATATCCAGGTGCAGAAAAGAAAATAATTTGCTAAGTGTTTGAAAAAAAAATGGACCTATAAATAGTTTTTGCTGATTATATATTAATATAAGAGAAAAACCTTGCATAAATTTAGATGAGTCAACACAGAGCCTGATTTAGAAAAGTTTGTATCTCATCTGAAATCTATAAGTTAGTGTGTAAAAAATTCAGGCCTGGTCACCACACATTAAATACACCTTTTGTCATTAACCAAGCTGAGGTGTGCTGCTTGTGGGATAGATGGTCTCTCAGAATCCCAAACATGAGGGTAGACAACTTGAAACTCACTTCCCAAGTTCATTAAACATTAAGAAATCCTACAGTCTCTTTAAACCATTGTTTTTAGTATTCCAGGAAGAGCCCATGAGATTCTCTCATTTCTGGCTGATGAACAGCTGTCACTCCCCGCACGTCATCAGGAGGTTGTGCTGTAACCTGTGTCTGCACACTCTCCAGCCCCCAGCACCCCCTATTCTGTTCAGTCTCTGACCTCTGGGTTTATACTTCTTGGGACTCACACAAGCACATTTTAAGCTAGCTGACATTTAAAAATATATATTTACCCTCATGTACTTACAGTTAAAATTCCCAGCATCTGGAAAGCAACCTCTTTGTCAGACTTTGAGTTCACTGGAGAGAACTCAGAATTTAAAAATTATTACTACCTTTAGCTAGGTTAAAAAAAATTCAGTGCAATGCTTAAAAAAATGGTAAAGCTACTGTGCTAATATTTGTCTTTTGCCCTTCTTTCAAGGGGGCTCAAATGACAAGGTAGATGTCTTTAATATTTACTAACTCTTACGAGTACAAAATGTAATTTTCATTAAATATGAAAGAAAACAAGCACAAAGAAGTTCAGTTTGAAAAAGTGGCTTGTCAGAAGAGAGAAGTAATGTTGAGCTTTTTACTTGCACTAGCCTCTCTCACCTCCATTTATTTAATTTTATTTTAAAACAAGGTCTTCCACCTTATCAGTATTAGAATGCAAAATATATCTCTCATGCTTTTCCTCTGGAAATCAAGTGAATTTAGCACTTACAGTCTCATTCCTATGCCAAGTATTGTGAATGCACTTGATATGAGATATTTTTAAATTTTGAATCACATAAAACACATTTAAAAATTTTTTTGCTAAGCTCAATAAATTTTTATGCCTGATTTAGTAAAATATATAATAGAATTGTAAAAGGGAAATATTATATTCTGCTTGGGGAGGTTCAAAGTATTTTAGACTCCTCATTTACAGAAACACATCTAATTCTGAGCTTTGTGGTAGACCCTCATTAATGCTTATTGTAATTTAATTAATTTATAACTTATTTAGCCTTAACAGTTAACTAAACTAAAATTTTGGTAGTTCATAAAGTACAAAAATAAAAAAAGAACATTCCTTCTAAAATGTAGTCTGTTAAGTCTAATTGAATCTGCATGATGATTGAGACACATAAAGATGGTTAACAATATTTTTATAGTTACCAAAAAGAAATTTAGAGACATTATGTGCTAGTATCAGGATATGCTCTGAAATTTGTTTTCAAAAATAAATCCCTGATTGAAATTTCTCATTTTTGTTTTATTTGGGGGCTTGTTGGTCCCCCCTCCCACCCTCATTTATCTCTTCCTAAGGAAAGTGAAATGGTGGAGATCATCCTGTCAAATTTATTTTCTAAATTTTGTTACAAATATTTTGTTTTGCTGTGGATATTACAAATATGACTTGTATTTCTTAGGCCATTCTAACTCAATAAGAATACAGGAATAGTAAATTCCCATCTAAATCTGTTGTGGTGAGATTTTAGCACCCCCTAATTTTTGCTATTTATGTTCTATGAGTCCCTAGATATATTTACCCTCTTGGCTACTTCATGGCATCTCTTCTTTACTGCCCTGGCCCATTGTGGTAATATTCCCAGGTGCCTTCCACACCAAAAGTGGTCTATGTGCTAATTGTTGCCCAGAAAAGATGCTGCAGTTATTGCTACAACCCTTCAATATTAGCACAGAGGTTGCTATAGAAAACTGGAAGCTGTATACCGAATGCCAAGGTGAGGGCGGCCATGACACAGCCCTGGACGTCTGCCTTGTTCTTTCTAAACATCATCCAGGGGTATTTCAGAGCATTTTCCCCTTACAATCACATATATTTGGCCTACGTTGGTTGACATTCTAAATGACTAACACAAATCACCATTTCCTTCCCTATGTGCCAATTGTCTTCGAACTCAATTTGAACAGCTCTACTCCATTTCCTTTAGGATGAATTCTTCATAGGGGTTTTCTTTTCTTCAAAAAAAGAAAATATTCTCAGAAGATCAGCTCTGCTGGACCTATAATGATGTCTAAATTCTAGGGTAAGTGTTGCTGATATTTAAACTAGAAACCCCTGCTTCATTAACCCATTCATCATACCTTTTGTAAAAATAGCTACTCAAATAGTTATAAAGTGCATATTTTAATGCATTGATATTAAAAGAATATATATTTTCTAATTCCAGTCAGGAAAATGACTGGATTCACACACAGAATGTTTACCGGGCATCTCTATGCACACATTATTTTGCTGGGCACTAGGAGTACATCAAAGCACAGTTTGGACAAATAACATACACATGTTTTTTTCTGAAAGTTAATTTTTTTCCATTAGCATTTAGTCCCTTAATACCCTCTTCCCACCCACCCCCACAATCACCACACTGTTGTCCATACCTATGAGTCCTTTTTCCTTTTTGCTCAATGCCTCCACCCCTTAAACTACCCACACCCCCACTAGCTGTCATCAGCTCTCCATCTATGAGTCAGTCTCTGTTTTGCTTGTTTGTTAGTTCAGTTTGTTCATTAGATTCCACATGTGAGTGAAATCATATGGTATATTTCTTTCTCTGACTGGCTTATTTCACTTAGTTAGCATAATGTTCTCCAGCTCCATCAATGCTTTTCAAATAGTATTTTTTTTTACATTTGAGTAGAATTCCATTGTGTAAATACCCCATAGTTGTTTTATCCACTCATCTGTTTTTGGGCACTTGAGCTGTTCCCATATCTTGGCAATTGTAAATAACACTGCAATGAACATAGGGGTGCTTATGTTCAAAAATTAGTGTTTGGAGTTCCCTTGATATATTTTCAGAAGTGGGATTGCTGGGTCAACAGGCAGATCAGTTTTTAATTTTTTGAGGTATTTCCATAATGCTTTCCACAGAGATTGCACCAATATGCATTCCCACCAACAGTGCAAAAGGGATTGATACCCTTTCTCCACATCCTCACTAGCACTTGTTGTTTGCTGATTTGTTGATGATGGCCATTCTGACAGGTGTGAGATGATATCTCATTGTGGTTTTTATTTGCATTTCTCTGATGATTAGTCATGTTGAGCATTTTTCATGTCTATTGGCCAACTGTATGTTCCCTTTGGAGAAGTGTCTATTCAGGTCCTTGGCCCATTTTTTTAAATTGGGTTGTTTGTTTGTTTTTGGTACTGAGTTTTGTTAAGTACTGTATAAACTTTGGATATTAACCCTTTATTGGTTGTATTAGTGAATATGATCTCCCATTCTGTGGGTTGTCTTTTTATTTTGTTGATGATTTCTTTTGCCGTGCAAACCTTTTTGCTTTGACGTAGTCCCATTTGTTTATTTTTTCTTTTGTTTCCCTTGCCTTGGGAGATATACCCGATAAAATATTGCTACGAGCAATGCCAGAGATTTTGCCGCATGTGTTTTCTTTTACAATTTTTATGGTTTTGGGTCTAACATTTCACTCTTTTTTCCACTTTGAATTTATTCTTGTGTGTGGTGTAAGAAGGTGGTATAGTTTCATTTTTCTGCACATATCTATCCAGTTTTCCCAAAACCATTTACTGAATAAAGTATCTTGAGCCCATTGTATGTGCTTGCTTCCTCTGTCAAAAATTAATGGACTGTAAAGGTATGGGTTTATTTCTGGCCTCTCTATTCTACTCCATTGATCTATATGTCTGTTTTTATGCCAGTACCATGCTGTTTTGATTACTATTGCCTTGTGGTATAGTTTGATATTAGATAGCGTGATTCCTCCAACTTTGTTCTTTCTCAGGATCTCTGTTACTATGGGGCATTTGTGGTTCCATATAAATTTTTGAAATATTTGTTCTAGATGTGGAAAATACAACATAGGAATCTTGATAGGAATTGTATTGAATCTATAATTTGCTTTGGGTCAAAATGGACATTTTTATTATATTAATTCTTCCTATCCATTAACACAGTATGTGCTTCCACTTATTTGTATCTTCTTCAGTTTCTTTCTTCAGTTTCTTATAATTTTCCATGTACAGTTCTTTTACATCCTTGGTTTGGTTTATCTGAGGTATTTTATTGTTTTTACAGCAACTGTAAATGGGATTGTTTTCTTAACTTTTCTGTTAGTTCGTTATTGGCATATAAAATGCAACTAATGTCTGCATATTAATTTTGTATCCTGATACTTTGCTGAATTCATTTATCAGTTATAGAAGTTTATTGGTGGAAACTTTGGGGTCCTCTATGTAGAGTATCACGTCATCTGCAAATAAAGATGGTTTTACTTCTTCCTTTCTGATTTGGATGTCTTTATTTCTTCTTTTCTGATTGCTGGGGCTAGGACTTCCAGTACTATGCAGAATAAGAGAGGTGATAGCAGACATTCCTGTCTTGTTCCCAATCTAAGGGGAACATTTGTAGTTTTTGCACGTTGAGTATGATACTTGCAGTGGTTTTGTCATATATCCCCTTTATGATGTTTAGGTATGCTTCCTCTATTCCCACTTTGCTGAGAGTTTTTATCATAAATGGGCGTTAGATTATATCAAATGCTTTTTCTGCATCTATCGATATGATCATGTTGTTTTTATCTTTCAATTTTGTTTATGTGGTAAATTCCATTTATTGATTTGCAAATGCTGTACCAACCTTACATTCCCAAAATAAATCCTACTTTATCCTGGTATATGATCTTTTTGATATATTGCTGTATTCGGTTTGGTAATATTTTGTTGAGAATTTTAGAGTCTATGTTCATCAGGGACATTGGGCTAAAATTTTCTTTTTTGTGGTGTCTTTAATGTGTTTTTGGAATTAGGATAATGCTGGCCTTGTAAAATGAATATGGAAGCCTTCCCTCCTCTCAATTTTTGTGAAATAGTTTGAGAAGGAGATTACATGTTCTTCTCAAAATGTTTGGTAAAATTCACCTGTGAACCCATCCAGCCCAGAACTTTTTTTTTGTTGAGAGATTTTTTGATTACTGCACAATTTTACTAGGTGTAATCTGTCTATACAGATTCTTCTGTATTCTTCCTGATTTATTTTTGGAATATGTATATTTCAAGGAATGTATTCATTTCATCTAGGTTGTCCACTTTGTTGGCATAGAATTGTTCATAATATTTTCTTATAGTCCTTTGTATTTTTTGGTGTCAGTTTCTTCTCTTTCATTTCTGATTTTATTTATTTGGGTCCTGTGTCTTTTCTCCTAGATGATTCTGGTTAAAGGTTTGTCAAGCTTGATTATCTTTTCAAAGAAGCAGCTGTTGGATTCATTGATCTTCTGTATCATTTTCTTAGACTTTATTTCATTTATTTCTGTACAGATCTTTATTATTTCCTTCCCTCTAGTCATTTTGGGCCTTGTTTGTTGTTGTTTTTCAAGTTCCTGTAAGTATAAAGTTACATTATTTATTTGAGCACTTTCTTGCTTTTTTTGAGATAGGCCTGTAATGTTGTGAATTACCCTCTTAGGATTGCTTTCCCCGTGTCCCACAGATTTTGGATTGTTGTGTCCTCATTTTCATTTATTTCAAGATATCTTTCATTTTCTTTCCTCTTCTCATTGTTGACCCATTCATTGACTAATACCATGTTATTTAGCTTCCATGTCTTTGTGTGTTTTTCAGTGGTCTTTTTGTGATTGATTTCTAGTTTCATGGATGATGCTTGATATGATTTCAATGTTCTTAAATTTATTGAGACTTGTTTAGTGTCCTAACCTGTGGTCTATCCTGGAAAATATTCCATGTGCACTTAAAAAGTATGTATATTCTTGGGGTGAATTGCTCTGAAAATATCAGTCAGCTCCATTTAATCTAGAGTGTCATTTAAGGCCACTGTCTCCTTGTTGATTTTCACCTGGAAGACTGACCCATTGCAGTCAATGGGGTGTTAAAATCCCAGACTATGACTGTACTTTTGTCAGTCTCTCCCTTTATACCTATCAAGATTTGCTTTGCATAATTAGGCGCTCCTAAGTTTTGTGTGTAAATGTTTACTAGCATATCATCTTGTTGGGTTTTTCCCTTTATTATTATAGTGTCCTTCTTTGTCTCTTACTCTAGCCTTGGTTTTGAAGTATATTTTGTTGGATACAAGTGCTGCGACCCAGCTTTTTTTCTTTTCCATTTGCATGAAATAGTTTTTTCACCCCTTTACTTTTAGTCTGTGTGTATCTCTTTACTGAGGTGGGTCTCTTAGAGGCAGCCTATATATGGGTCTCGTTTCCTTATCCATTCAGCTACCCTGTGTATTTCGTTCGGAGCATTCAAGCCATTTACATTTAAGGTGATTATTGATAGGTACATATTATGCCATTTTATTGTTAGACTATTTTCCTCTGTTTTTTTTCTTTCTCTTTTCCTTCTCCTTCTTAAAGCAAGCGCTTTAACATTTGTTGCAGTTTTGGTTTGGTGTTTACAAACTCCTTTAGCTTGTGTTGTCTGGGAAGTTCCTTATCTCTCTTTCTATTTTAATAATAGCATTGCTGAGTAAAATAGCCTTGGTTGTAGGTCCTTGCTTTTCATCACCCTGAATATTTCACACCATTCCCTTCTAGACTGAAATGTTTCTGTTGAAAAATCAGATGACAGTCTAATTGGTGTTCCTTTGTATTTAATTACCACCTTTTCTCTTGTGGCTTTTAAGATCTCTTCTTGTCTTTAAACCTTGTCATTTTAATGATGATATGTCTCAGTGCAGGCATCTTTGGGTCCAGCTAGTTTGGGACTCTCTGCGCTTCTTGGGTTTACCTTCACCAGATTAGAGAAGTTTTCTGTCATTATTTTTTCAAATAGGTTCTCAGCCCCTTGCTCATTCTCTTCTCCTTCTGGTATTTCCATGATGTGAATGTTGTTATGCTTCATGTTGTTACGCTTCATGTTGTGTATAATGTTTCTTAAGCTCTCATTTTTTAAAAAATTCTTTTATTTCTTTCTGCTGCTATGCTTGCATATATTTCCTATCTTGTCTTCCAAATCACTGATATAATCCTCTGCTTCATCTAATGTAGTGTTTATTCCTTCCTGTGTATTATTTATTTCAGATATTTCACTCTTTATTTCTGAGTGGTTCTTTTTTATAGTTTATATTTATTTTTTTCATGGTGCTGAGTAGTATCCTTATGATTATTACTCTAAACTCTCTGATAAATTGCTTGCCTCTATTTTATGTAATTCTTCTTCTGGAGAATTCTCTTGTCCTTTCTTTTGGGGTCTGTTTTTTGTCTTCTCATTTTGGCTGCTTTTTTATATTTATTTCTATGTATTAGGTAGATTTGCAAAGATTCCAGAGCAGACCTTTGTCAGACACTGCTTGTGACTGGTTCCTGTACAACCTGTTTGGGGCTATCAGTCATCCATAGCACATGGTTCTCTGTGCTGGGCTTGTTTGTGTGCCAAATGAACCAGGCTGAGCACCAGGCCTGCAGGAAGGTCAGCTAAAGTCTCAGAGCTCCCAGAAATCAGCCTTAGTTGTTAAACCTAATCAATGATATAGCCTTAAGCTGTACTCAGCAGCCTGGCTTAAGTTCCACAGGGTGTGGCAGAGTAATTCCTGCAGATGGGGATATTGCTTCCCCCCAAGCCGATGCCACTTGGAGGGGAGTGCTCTGCCTAGGAAAGATGGCTTGTGCAGTATGGGGAATGACTCAGCACAGGTATCTTGGCTTCAGTTTTCTTCCCAGAGCCACCACCCCAGACCACTCATGCATCTCTGGTCACTCTTTCCTCCCTTTGCTGGAGCCCAGGGTAAGTGGCTGCAAATGAAGTTTTTTTGTGTTGGACCTTTAATAGTCTCTCTGTATCTCTTACCATCTCTCCCTGGCAGACAGAAATTCTGCTGTTTTTCACAGCTGGATGTTATCTGGATTCCTTTCCTGTCTTTGGTGCAATAAGCTGGAGATCCCAGCTTGGGCTACACCCCACACTCTCAGAAGGAACCCCATGGCTCTTGAAATATTCCTTTGAAACTTCAGATGCTGTTCCTGGGAGCTCAGCCAGCCCTCTTGCGCCTCCTCCACACTCTGTACTTGTCACATTGTGGTGAAGTGGTTATTTCTGTCTGTCCTTGGTTATAAGGCTTCTCTGCAGCTAGTGTTCCGTTGGTTATTCAGGATGATTTCTCTACAATTTAGTTTTAATTTCAGATTTGTCCTGGGAGGTTAGTGTAGCTTCCACTTACTTCTCTGACATCTTGCGTCTCAGCATACATATTTTTGCTGTTAGTTTGGGCTAGTCTTAAAACACATGAAACTTGTACAGCCTCTGATTATTCAAGACATTTTTTAAATCTCTTTTTACTTACTCAAAAGTCTACCATAACCTACATAAATGCAACAAATATTCCTAGTATGAGTGTTAAATACATAAATAATCTGTTGGAATAGATTATTATGACAAAAATATCCAGTTTGATATTATACTTTTCTTTGTTAAGAGTTTTCTTCTATATATATTCCTTGCTTCTGTTTCTTACTGCTTTCAGCACAGGTAATGCCACTGCACCTGATTCTTTTCTCCAGACAGGGTACACATTTACTCCTTTCAATGCACTTGTGTTTATCTAGTCCAATTACCTCCAGATAGTCTTTGACTACTTAAATCAACTGAGCCTATTCACAGGTTTCCTTTATGGTGGCTGCAAAAAGTAAAACCTTATCTATTTTCCTTACTATTCCATTGAACAAGGTTTTTCTTAAACATCAGCATTTATGGTAAATAAATTAAAAATTGTTTTTACTTAAAATTATACTTACCTACTTAAAAATCACATTTCCCTTTACAAAGATGGTATTAAATTTCTAAAACACAGTATTTCAACTGTATCTTGATCTGTGATATAAATTATTTTTTTTCTAAGGAAAATACATTTTAAGTTTTTAATTACTTTCTGACTTTAGCTTATTTAATGTCACTAACTGATCTAACATAAATGTTCCTTTAGAATATTTTACTCAGACTAAATGCTACAAAGTCATACAAATCAGTTACTAATTTTTGAATGAAATAAATTACCTATTTTTCAAAGTCACATTATTTAAAATAACTACTATATTGAAGTTGAAATAGAAATAAAGAGAATGAGTGTGTATAGTATTGTTAAGGAAAGAATATTGTCACAATATCAAATGTGGATAAATTATATAAAATATAATTGCTGATCAAAATAAACCTAAAAGTGTTTAAGACATGGTTTCAAAATTTATGGAGAAATATGTCCTAAGTGGTGTGCCTCTGTTGGCTGGGCATCATTCTGCAAAACAAAATGTCTCCAATTCAATTCCTGGTCAGGGCTCATGCCTGGGTTGTGCGTTTGGCCCCAGGTTGGGGCATATGTGAAAAGCAATTGATTGATGTTTTCCTCTTTCATCAATGTTTCTTTCCCTCTTTTTTATCCTTTCTACCCCTCTCTGTAAAAAGAAGTATAATAAAACAATTTAAAATTATGGAGACATTTAAAAATGTATAAAATCTAAATTCATAGTATAATAACTAATTGAAAATATAAGCTTATGTGAGATCCATGATATGAAGATAAAAAATAAACAACTTACAATATATTGACATTTGTACAAAATTATTTAATATTCATTTATTAGATTTAAAAACAAAAGTTAATTTGGAAGAATATTTCTTTGCTAACAGTTTGTATATTAAAAATTGACTATTTGGTTTATAATTTCATCCTTTTTACTTTGGATATTCTAGAACCAAATTGAATATTATGATAAACTTTAAAAAACAGCAGCACATACAGTTAACATGAAATAATGATCCTCCTTTATATCCCTTAGCCATAGGCACATTAAGAATCAACAGATATCCATAAAAGTCAAATATCTGTGAATAGTTAACTAACCAGATAATCTTGAGAAAAGTTCTAGTTGGATGTAGTCAGAGTTCAACCTTTTTCCTGCTTATCTAGATCACACCAGATGTCATCTTCATTGAATAGCATATTTGCTTGCCCAAGTGAGACTACCAACATGTACCCCATACTCATACCATAACACACCACATCAGAATTGTGGCTAAACCCTATCGTATAACAGAGGGACATTAATGTGTTCAGGATACAGGTACTTAAACTATTCCGAAGTTATGTATGAAGAACCCTGAAATCATACCTGTTTTTTTGAGTTTCTGCTTACAAATTAATGTACTATGTAGAGAGTAAAAATTACCTTATCAAACTTTAATGTGAAAGTACACTTACATGACACTATCTTTCCACCAATATTAATTTGGGGAAAAAAATTATATTGCTTGAAATAAATACATCCATGAAGTTTGGAGTGTCTGTTTATAACTCAAACTGTGAGTAATTATTTGAAGCACTGTGCACTCATTCAGCCTTAACCTTGAGGAGTTGCTGAGTCACGGTAAAACTTTGAAAACTTACTCTATGAACAGATTCTGATATCTATATATTTCTGAAGAAAAAATAGGAGGAAAATAAAGAAAAATGGCAAAGAATAAATGTGCTGTGCAAAAGCCTAAGCTGTCCATCACAAGTGCATAAAACAAAGCATCCAATACTTCCCAGTTTCACTAGGGAGAGGAGGAACTCAACAAACTATTAAAGCTGTTTCCAGAATGGATGGTAGTTGCTGTACAAAAAAGTAACGAGTTCTTATTTCTTATTAAACATGATTTACACTCTAGTCTTTTTGTAATTTCAGCTTTAAAGTTATAGTGCTCTAAATTTTCAGGATTTGTGTTTTCAGAGCTTCCTAATGACAATTAGCTCATTATCCCTTTATCTCTGAAAGATGCCCCAACTAAAAGTAACAAAGAATGGGTGTTACATTAAAGTTCATCTGGTTTGGTTAACTGTGGGTTCTGCCTTTCTTAAATGCATGACAAGGACTGTTGTCCAGAATGACAGAAGTCAGTTTTCCTAAGAGCAACATTAAAAATCTCTCACTCACTTCTAATGTTTTAAAATAACCTGGTACTGTCTGTGAAGATATTACAATTTCTAGATGACTCTAAAATCAACCCACTAACAATCAGAAGTAGCTTTTTTTTTTAATGCAACTGAATTCCATTTCTTATTACAAGGAATGCACATTTCAAAGTTTTTTGTTTTTATAAATATCCCTGGTTACCTTTACTATGAAAAATGACTCTTCCCCTCTACAAGTTTTATTTTTAGGCTATTAATTTATTACAAACTGTGCAGAATTTTCAATCTATTACACTCAATTTACCAAAGCAATAAAATGCTATGTTGCAGTACTTGGGAATTCCCTAGGTTTTAATGAGAGGTTTAAAACCTACTTTAGTGAATGAGGTAAAACTGAATAGTATATTCTCAATCTGTTTATTAAGTGCTGTTGCTCTCCAGTTCCTGTTATATTTTTGCAATTTGTAAAGGGAGAGCAAAAGAGAGTGATGACTTTCAAAGGAGTTTCCTCAAACCTAGAGGAATAAGAGGCCAGTAAGGTATGGTGTGGTATAGCATTAAAAATACAGGCTTTTGTGTTTAAACCCCAGTTCTGCCAATTCAGAGTTGTGTAACTCTTGGAAACTTATCTAATTTCTTTGTGGGTTAGTTTCCTTATTTTTTTAAAAAAGGGGAACTTACTTCACAGACTTACTGTGAATATTCATCTAGATTATATATTTAAGTTCCATTCACTGCCTAGCTTCCTACCCTAATGGGCTTTTTTTCTCTAGTCCAGAAGCAGGTCAGAGCTCACTAGTGGTTCCTCTTCCTTTCCTCTCATTGTCATGGGTCAACTAGAAGAGGATCAAAACGACTGCCTAGCAATGGAAACTGTCCTGCTAGGTTACATTCAGAAACCGACCTCAATTTAATTCCTTAATCCCACCTACTATGGTTATTTTAAGACCCATGTGTCTTTGTTGTCTGGTAGAATTCAGCTAAACTCTTTTTGGTTGAATGCTGTTTGGGTCAGGAAATATAAACATTTTTCTCATTTAATTCCTAATAGTTTGGGCAAGGCAGAAGTTGAACACATTTCGGAGGTAATGTGATGTGCCAGGATGTTATAGACACCTTAGTACCTTATTAGTTATGTGACTTGGAGCATTATGTGTCTGAATTTCAGTGTCTCAATTATCACCTTAATCATTAACTATAAATAAGGAGGGCAGTGGTACCCACAAAATGTTGCTGAGGCCGCTTTAGGTTCAGGCTCAAGACTTGGTCTAGGGTAAGTATTCAATATATGTTTTCTTTTCCCAACTGTCTTGTTTTTCCCCATCATATTTCTTATCATGGTTTTATGGAAACCATAAAACCATGGTTTTAATGCCACTATTTTAATTATTTAGTAACATAGATAATATCTGAATAAATCTTGCATTTTTAAAATACTACCCCATACAGGAACTTAGTAGGTGTGAAAAATAAAGTGTTGTAGAAACACTTTCCACTTCTCAAATGGTGCCCTGTTTCTTGAATTCTGTTCTTTGTGGATGAAGTAAAGCCAAGTTAAAGTTTCTGTAATGGATATGGAACTTTTATTACTCTCAGAAAGGCACAGGGTAGCTCATGATCTGAGTACCTTCATTAAATCAAAATCTAAGAAGTCTTAAATTCTTCAACTAGGGCCCCTGCTCATGGCAGAATAGACGAGAGCACCAATTCTCACACCCATGACTCCACCCCGGTCACACTGTATTTGGCACAGCATGTGGAAAAGAGCAAAGACTTTTGCAATCAAAACACCTAAGCATTGTCATACCAATCTTAAGATAAAAATTTAGGTAGAAATTTACGTTCTCTAAAATACTTTATATTAGGAAAAGGGTAGGAATAGTTCAGGTTTTCCAATTCCTGTGGGCTTGCTGTAAGTTTGAAGGAAGAAACGACCAAGGCTGGCAGCCGACTGGTGAGTGATATACAGCCTCCCTGGGAAAGTGGAAAGAAGCACATCCTGGATGGTTCTCAGGAAAGAAGGAGAGCAAATTCCTGTGATGTCCTTGTACTACCTGAGGTCCATACTTTGCCAGCACCCTCAGACAAAATAAAACAAAAAAATGTATGTTGAGCTACATAGTTTAAATTTTACTGTGCCACCCAGCCTGTTATGTATGCTCCACAGGAAAATTAATAAAACATTAATAAAACATAACAAGTTATCCTATAAAATTTAAAGACCATTTAAAACCAGAAGGCTTTTTCTTCTTTTCTCATAACCTGAAGTTACGAGAGCCCTATAAAGATGTGTTATAAAGGGCCACTGATAGTATTAGGATACTTTTATAAAAGAAAAGACTTTAAATGAAAGGAAAAACTTTGGAATAAATGGTTAAAATCCATATACCATTTTGCCATTAAGGTTTTTTTTTTTTTTTTTTAAGATTTAACGTGTTCAATTTGAAGAAAACAATTTAATTACATTTTTTACCTTTACCATTTAAAAATGATGTTTATAGAGCCATTCCATTAGTATAATTAAGCACAATCAACTTTATCACATAGAACAATAACTTTACATAGTAAGTTGGTGAAAAATACACATCATACCCCAAATTTTGCCCCTACAGAAATCTATTGGCATGTTATAAAAACTATCCACAATGTTCTTTAGACAAATATTTATGGCCACATGCATTTTGTATTTTAATATCTATTTGCAATTATAGTATCTCATTTATTTTTGTGTATGAAGTTTCCAAACTTCTGCATAAATCCTCGAAACTTGTTCTCATTTGGCTGATATGCGTGGTAAACATTAGTGTTGTAATTCAGCAGTGGGCTGGACCTGCCATAACTATTACCCATAGTTGAGGATTTTATTTCTGGGCGGTGTATATTGGCATTTGGCATGTTGCTAGTTGGCTGAATAGAATTTTCAATCTTACAAAACGGCTCAAAACGACTATAAATGCGCCGGTCAGTTGAATGAGTCCTCACAAGCTCATTGGGCTTTGGCCTTGAAGAAGAAGCTGGTTTTCTTCCAGGAGCAGCAACAGTACGAATCTCCTTTGAATCTCGGTATTGGATTTGTTCTGTATTAAATCTTGGGGCAGACGCATCCCCTGCCCTGTCTAAGAACTTGTTTTCAGATGGACCTGGAGAAGGTATTATTTCATTACTTTCATTGGATGCAGAACTTATCCCCTGAGATGAGCTGACTGTTACATCTTCCTTACTCTTGTGGATGCTGCTTTGGGAGTTTGTTGAGGAAGTATGCTTTCTTCTAGGAGATGAATCAACTTTTGGTTCTGACTTCCTTGGGTTTTGATTCTCTTCAGCCTCAGAAGCTAAAGTGTCAGAACTACTACACATCCTATAAAAGGGAGATGTTTTACTTTTGGATAGCGTTTCTTTCTTTTCTGGGGTAAGGCTAAGTAAGGACCTCAACTTCTGAGACCCCTTTTTCAAAAAGCTTGGGGAACTCTTAACTTCTTTCTTTGAAGTGAGTTCTTTGTTAGATTCCTCTTTATTCACGTCAAGCAAAGCAGCAATGGAAACCGACTTGGTAGTTGTGCCACCTGAAGGCTCCCTCTGGACCACCTCCTCCTGCTCTTCTATGCTATTGGTCACATTGTGCATGCTTTTAGAACTTTTCAGCAAGTCCTCTTTGGGTTTTTCTGGCTGTCTGACTCGATTCCTGGTAAGTGTGCTATATACATAATGCTTACTATTTCCATGATCTAAATTGGCTTTTGAGTAGTCAAAGAATGGGAAACTTCGTCTTTTAAGCATATTATCATTTTGTTGATTCTTTAGATTTTCTGTCTGCTTATTTACACACAGATTTGTATATAAGTAGTTGTTTGACTCAGTATGGCCACTCGTAGTTTGATTTAAGACTTCTGAGTGGTTTTCAGGAACCCTTGAGGGGTGCATTTTTGGCATCTCTGACTGTGATGGTAGCTCGGGGGTTGATTCTGGCAAAGGTTTGTCTGTCGAATGCTCTACACTTGTAGGGGTATCTGGGACTTCTTTAGGTATGTCACTTCCCTGGGAACCAATGATAGTTGAATTTGAGGAGCCAGTTGCAGAACTATTAACTTCCTGCTGCTCAGGTAAAGTTGGTTTAAACACAAGAGAGGGGCGAAGCCGAGAATGTGTATAAAGGGCATTAGCTTTCAAATTCTCAGAACTATCATAGCTCTCAAGCCGGTCACCTAGAGCTGATCCATTAGAATCAGGTGCAGCTTCTGAATGATCATTTAAGTAGGATTCAATTCTCCAGTTTCGCAAGAATGACTTTGTCGTATTTTCCAGGGTTGGCATTCGTTGTTGCAGGAAGCGAACATGATTATCTGTCCCATTAAAAGACCTCCGCACATTTGAATTCCTTTCTGCAAAATGTGTTGTCTTCCTCTGGGCAAGCCAATTCCCAAAACTCTGGGGAGGTGTGTTATGGTGGCTAGCATAGCCTCCCCGTGATGAGGATGCCAAACTATCTGAAGACTTTTTCCAATTACCAGGAGGATTGATGTTTCGATTTACAGCCCTGTTCAGCAACAGGTATGGTGCTGTTTCTGGCTGTTCCCCAGCATAACTGTGCCTCTTCCAATTTTCATTCTGACTGGGCTGATACTGACGGATTGTATTTGGCCCATTCAAGTTTGGAACAAAAGGAGGTTTGTATCCATGATTTCTTATGCCATACTTGTCATGTTCATTCCGGGTGTATATCCCTCTGTTTTTGAAGTAACCAGGATCTAGTTTATGAGTATTGTCTTGTCTACCAAGAAAGTTTCTTTGGCTGGAAACGGAAGCTAATGAAGAGACTGAACGCTGGTAAGTGCCGTTCTCCCACAGAGCTTTGCCACGCTTCCCCCGGGCTGACTCTTCCTGAGCGAATGAGCTGGGGACACATGATCTGGCATAGAGAGTTCTGAATTCTTCATCAAAAGACTCAACGAGCTGTCCTGTGATTATCTGAACCATGCTGAGGTGAGCTTTTTCAAATGACCACATATAGCTGAAAAAAATCAAAATTGGAAAATTTTATGTTTGCTGAGTTAAAAGATTAGTGACAATATATACGGGTCCACTAAAAATATGTGTCATTTATTGCTGACAAAAGAGTTTTTTTTTCTGGATTGCCATAACTGAAAATAGCTCCAATCATTACATGCTTATAATATGGATATGTTGCCCCACTCCCATATTCATACTTTAAATAACAAATCAACTCAAGTCTTGGGTTTGAATCCACTATAATTCCTTACACTACTTATAAGAAGTCCAAAGAAAAGCCATGTTGCACTTTGTACCTTTACCTAGTAAGAATTTGTAGAGTGAAAAAAATGCCTCCTGGGAGGGTTCAGGAAAGCTAGCATCACAGGAAAAGCTGAGAGAACTGGCTACTGCTAAGCTCTCCTGTCTCATGAGCTGGGGCCTCTGTTTCCTCATGTCTAATATGAGGGCATGAATAACATAACTGTTACAATTCCTTATAGTTCCAACATGTCACAGTGCAAGACAACTCTGTACTAATACATATGTTTTCTCTCTGTGACTTACTGAGTAAGTATAATTTAGGGTACTGGGATAGCACTTTATGGAACTTCCTGTCTTCCAGAGTTTAGAGCTAACAGTTATTTTGACATTTCATATAAGATTTTAAATCTGATGTTTGAAAATCTGAATAAACATACAGAGTCACTGAGCTGATAAAGAAGAAAATCACTAATATGTCATGTATCAAATAATGTACATGATACAATAGATTTTAATACAATAAAAAGGGAGATAAACACATTCTCCACAATGAAGGAGTTTATTATTTACACAAAGGAGACTATAATAAAGGCAAATGAATATATTTTTTAAAATGTGCAGAGTAATAATTTAAAATATATAAAATATTATCAACAGCAGTCTGCAACTTATTTTGATATGCTTAATTTTATCTAGAATACTTATTGAATCAATGGTATGAACAGGATATTTACTAGGTATTTTGTATTTACAGATGTGTTGGTCACCAGCCTGACTTAAAACATATGGTACAAAAGTGAATTATTGAAGAAATTTTCAATCAAGCTGAAGATGTGAATATAAAGTATGTTAGAAACCTTAAGAAATGAAAAGTCAGCTATCAAATATGAAAAATCCTTCAAGAAAGTGAGATTTTAGCAATATTTTGATAGAAACTAGATAACTTTGAAGTTCAGACATGAAAGAAAGGTATGGGAGGGCCATTTGTGTGGAAGAAGAAACATAGAAAAAGGAAGCAATAATGACCATGTATTACAGAAAACTGAAATCAACTTATATTTAACTGCATTAAAAAAATAATATAAGAGATGGATGAACCTTGAAAGCAAAGCAGTTTGTGTAAAATCTGATCCCAAGTTTGAATAAATTATAATAAAAGGAGATGTCTGGAGAATGACTTTTTCTTCACAACTACTTGTAGTATAGACTTGAAAGATGAAGGATTTCATTTATTATGATGAACAAAGTAGTTGGAATAATATGATAAGACACAAAATCTGAGCAGAAATTGGAATAATGAGTAAAATTATCGAGCCAGTAACAAGAAGAATAAGAATATCTGTACGTCATAAAGAATATGCATAGGTTACGAAATAAGATTACCTCCAGGTATGGAACTTAGGAATCTGAGAAGACAATGGTACTGGTGAATGTGTGGCAACTGGAAAAGGTTCTGGGCTTTGGTAAACCAGAAAATAATATTGTAATAGAATTTCAAGTAATAGAAAGATATTTGATTGGAAATATTTAATTTAGAGATTATTCTCTGAAAACAGTGACCACTCCCAGAGATGCAAGGACAACTTATACCAACATTAAAGCATCTTCCTGCACAATTTCCAGGATCCCAGCCAATCACTGTTCCGTGAACTCAGCTGTTGATAAGCATTTCACACACAGTTTCTAGTAAGTTCTATACTCATTCATTCTTAAATATAAAGGCATTGCAAAGGATTGGCAGACATTACAATAAAGTTTAGAAGACTGCTTATAAAGCTTAAAAGCTTCAATGCAAAATTGAAAGCAAACCAAGCAAACACAAAAAATGTACCTAGAGAAGAAAACAGAGAAAATACACAAATAAGAATATGTATAAACACACACATGCTTAATATCTTCAAAGAAATAAAGAGAAAAACTAATAAATCTATGAAACATGAACAGAATGCTATAAAATATTTCAAGTAGCAGATATTCAAAATATTCGATAGCAAAATTTTAAAAAAAGATATAATGGAAACATTGAAAGATGTAATTGAGAAAATCCCCCAGTTAGTGAAACATCTCCAACCCTGGATGGAAAAGTGTAGGAAAAATAATACAATGGGAGCAGAAATTCAGTTAATAAAAATTTCAGGGAGAGACAACAGAAATAATTGAGAAGAAATGATCAAAGAATAAATAAGAAAACTTGTCAGAACTGAAAGGTGCAAGTATTTCGATTACCCTGAACAACAAGAGAAAACAAAAGGTCTATATCTAGAAGCATCATAATAAATTTGAGAATAGCATGTAAAAAGGAAAGCCTAGACACTTCCAGAAAGAAAAAAAAAGTTACATGAAGAAAACTGGAATAACAACTGTTTGAGACTTCTTAAATAGCAATTTGAATGCAGGGCAATGGCTTCCAAATTTGGAGTAAAATGGCTCAATTTAAGAGTTTCATCTTCTGTTAAACCATAAATCCTCTAAAATTATAAATTTTTGGACTTTGAAAATCCCATGCTGATAGAAAATGTTCTGGATCAAACTTTCGAGAAAAACCATGACTGGGAAACAAAAAGGAGCTGAAGATGGGATTGAAAATGGGATTTGAAACACTGTAGGTCAAACTACCCAGGAATATAGAAAATGCCTGGATCCCAGCTGTGCCCCAGGTTAAAGACCTGCTGGTCCAGATTGGACACCACAGATCACTGGTAGTAACTGAGCATTTGGAAAAGTTTTTATGTACTAAGAAATGAGTAGTCAACTGGAAAAAAAATAGCAATAGTTAAACAGAAAACAAAGACAATGACTAAAACCAAAATAAAATAGTCATTATTAACTTTGTTATGAAGAAGGAAACAATCATAAAGCACTGACTGCATTGCTCATTAATGATCAATTCTGAGACAACTTCAGTAATGTCAACTCATACTTCTCACTTAACCAAAAAATTGTGATAAAACCGTATTGGGTGACTGCAGGCCAGGTGGGCAAGAGGATATGAGTGGTTACAATACATTACTCCTCAACCGCCATAATATAAAGTCAAAAGATCATATATCTAAAAGTGGTAAATCAAGAATCAGCAGTGTAATCACATTATGTAAGACAATAAAATACATATCAGAAGAACTAGCTAAAAAATCAAATAGTATCTGGCAGTCAGGAATTAGGAGTTCATTGAGATGGCATATAAGACATGTTTTGTATTGCATATCTTTTAGTAGTACTTGAATTTTTAAAATATGTGCATATATTTACTTGGATAAAAATAAAAAGAATTATTTTACAGTATATTTTTAAAGATTTTATTTATTTATTTTTAGAGAGAGGTGAAAGGAGGGAGAAAGAGAGGGAGAGAAACATTAATGTGTGGTTGACTCTCACATGCCCCCTACTGGAGACCTAGCCTGCAACCTAGGCATGTGCCCTGACTGGGAATTGAACCAGCAATACTATCATTCTATAGGCCAGCACTCAATCCACTGATCAACACCAGCCAGAGCTATTTTATATTATTTTTCAACCACAGTTTACATTCAATACCATTCTGTGCCAGTTTCAAATATACAGCAAAGTGGCTAGTAAACCACATAGTCTACAGAGTGGTCCCCTCAGCTGCTCCGAGCATCCACTGGGCCCCATACCCAATTATACTGACATTATTGACTTTCTTCCACATGCTGCAAACTGCATCTCTGTGGCTATTCTGCAATTACTAATTTGTACTGCTTAATACCTTCTCCGTTTTCGCTCAGTCCCCCAACGCACTTCCCCTCTGACAGAACTCTGAGTTTTCTGGCTGGGGGTAATAACATTAAGTCCATGGCGTGAGATAGTGACTAGTTGTGGCATAGACTTCTGAACGTGATGATGTTCAAGTCTGAGCAGAATGGCATGGTAGAGCCAATAACTGCAGTGAGACTTATGTTTTGAAAGTAACTTTTATAAGTATCATAATACTTAAAGAAAAAAGTTTATAAAATTCTGTCAGTCAATTTTGTGGACAATATTAAATATCTTTTAGACTTTCATATGACAATTTTAAATGAGGGTATCCAATTCAAAATCTAATTGACACACACTGATAAAAAGTATATAAGTATTTTATCTCATCAGTGTTAGTATTTTATATCCAAAAAACACATGAGGCAAAACGTATTTTGTTGATAAAACCATCATCATGACGAGTGGGCTGTCACACAACTGTGTCTGTGGTAAGTATAGACACCAAGCCTGTCTAGAAATGCTGAGAGTTCAAAACATGAAGACATTTTATAGCAAAGAATTTTGAAACAAACAAGAGGGCATTTTGAATTTGCCTATGAGGAAAACAATGATGATTACAGAACATGAGAGACAGAGGATGGTTTTAATCAAAAGGAAATACAATTTTAGCCAGTTTCTGTGAAGACTGTTTCATAATTATTGCACCAGTTAAATACTGTTAATAGGAAAGGTTCATGATAGTTAGTGAGGAAAAACAAAAATGACAAGAGCTGACAACCATTATTTTTTAAAGAAATATATTTAAACTATACATGAAATCATAAAGACAATTGTTAGAGAAGAGTTTTGATGAATCTGTGGTTCTAAGCATTCATTATGATGACATTAACTAACGAACACCATTCTATGAGTCAAGTGAACTCCCAGTTTTAATTAAAATTGCAATTAAAAGCTATCTAAAAGTGATCTGAACTAACATATACACAAATAATGAGTCTTTAAAATGACTCGTTAATTTTAAGCACTAGTTGTAATTTCTGCTCTTAATATGTTTTCCTTTAGAACTCCAAAGTACATTTTCAAAAAGGATCACTTAGAAAAAGGAAAGTTGGCAGATTAATTTTTTTTAAAGACTTAAAATAAGAGTTAACATTAGAGGCTTTGGAAGCATGACTCTAATTCTTATAACAACAACAAGGTAGTTCTACCATTATCCTCCTTTTACAGAAGAGCGAGCTGAGGTGCAACCAAGTCTAGTAACTTGCCCAGAGCCTTCCATTTTAACATGGTGTCTCCTTCTTGTTAGATGTTTTAAGTTCCTAAGGTTTCCCCTTGCATTGTCCTGTTTACATCCACAGCTCTCCTGGCTTCCTCCTACAGTCTTTAGTGATGTGTCAACTCTGCCCTGGTGACCTGGCAGTGCGTATATGCTTGTTGGTGCTTTCATCTGCCTGTTGATGTAGCCTCACTGTGTATCCCATTCAGGACTGATGCCTGAAGTTGATAAGAGAATATTAGGGCAGCACTGACACTCTGGAGCCAGCAGGATCTGGACTGTATTGCCAGGCCTGGGTTGTCTGTGGTCTTTAGCTGTGAGGTTTTAGACAAGTGTCTTAAACTACTGGAACTTCAATTTCATCATTTATAAAATACAGATGAAAACAATAGCCTTGCAGATAAGTTGTAAGGACAGAGTTGAAATGTGCAAAAGAGCTAAGCTAGGAGAGAGTAGATATATCACCAGTGGAAGCCTTGAAGCATTCCAGGAGTAGAATCTAGGTCTGAGTCACCTGTCTAGTGTCTGCCATGAGATTTTTAACAGTCAGACTCCTAAATGCATTTTTGGTAGTACTATGGTGACTACATGATAATTATCAGATTTTTAATAGTACTGAAATAAGAAAAATCTGTTTGACAGTTTCTTCAAAAATGATAAACAGCTTCTATTTTTATGAACAATTGTCATCAAGTCCATACTATGTGCTGCTTTCATGAGAAAAAATACATTTTGTATTGTAGAGCTATATGGAAACTGAGATATTAGTCAACCCCCTCATTTGTTGGGTGAAGAACTTGAAGCTCAAGAAGTTTTGTGATTTGCCCAATGTCTTAATGTTCTTTAGAGGTATAGCCAGAACTGAAACCCATCTCTAAGTTTCCATGCAAGGGTTCTGTTTTTTATTTTTAAGAAATAACTAAATAGGTTACATTAAATTTGAAACTAATGACTTCTATAAATGATTGATAATGCTGTAGGTAAACACACACTAAGCTATTATCAAAAAAGTTAAGTAATAGCAATCATTGGGAAGATGTGATGAATAGGGAACCCTCATGCATTGTTGATGGAAGTGCAGATTGGTGCAGCCACTATAGAAAATAGTATCGAGGTTCCTCAAAAAATTAAAATAAAACCACCATATGACCTATGGATGCCACTTCTGGATATTTATCTGAAGAAAACAAACACTAACTCAAAAAGACATGAGTATCTCTATGTTCACCACATTGCCTATTATTTATAATAGTCAAGATATGGAAGCAACCTAAGTGTCCCTCAACAGGTGAATGGATAAAGAAGATGTGATATACTCTTCAGCCATAAAAAAAGAATGGAATCTTGCCATTTGCCAACAACATGAATGGACTTTAACTCATTGAAATAATGAAATGAGTGAAGAGTGTCCAAAAGTACAAACTTCCAGTTACAAATAAGTGCTGGGGATGTCATGTATGTAATGTACAGTATGTCAGCCGCAGTTTATAATACCATATTGCATATCTGAAAGCTGCTAAGAAAGTAATCTTGAAAGCCCACATCAAAAGGAAACAAAAAGATATTTTTGTAACTATGTATGGCGATGAATATTAACTAGAGGTATTATGGTGATCATTTAGCGTTATATACAAATATTAAACCACTATGCCTGAAAATAACATAATGGTATATATCAATTGTAACTCAGTTAAAAACAGAACTGAACAGGTTACATTAAAATGTGATACTAATAAAGTTCTATAAAAGATTATTAATGTGAGAGGCAAACACAATAATCTTACCTGTAAGAACCATACATAACTTTCTGGCAGTCAATTAACAGAAATTTCTGTTCCAATTTCCCATGAAATTTGGCTCCTGTTTTTGAAAGATATTCTTGGCCTTTTACTGCCCGCACTCGAATATTCTAGAATTATATGTAAATAAAACATAAAAATTAAGGCTAGAAGGAAAATGTCTTGAAAACTAAAAAATGTTAACATAAAACCTTAGTACAAGAAAGGATCCTTGAAATAATTTTTAAATACATAAACAAAAAATAGTGAAAAACAAATTTTAAAACATCATGCAAAGAAGAAGTTCTCTAGGAAAACAGTAACTTAAAATATGAAGCTATTATTTTACATTTATACAGGATGGTTTATAAATCACTTAGGGTCCTACTGCAAGATCCTTTCAGATTATAGATTCATCATGTCAAAATAACTAAAATTAAAATGCATCTGCCTTTTAAAAAGTCAAATGTAACTGAAATCACTATACCAAATGATTGTGATAAATAATATCTGCTGAATGAAAAAATCACTGGAGTTGGTGGTTTCAAGGTTTCACATACAAAACAGATGCATTAATTATGACTGGCTGCCAAAATAAGCTCAGAAGCTCAAGGGTCTCACTATCATGAAAAGCACCATACAAATTTGTTATGCAGATGTGCGTTTTCAGTTACATTCAAAAGAGTACAAACGGACCCTTTGTGATCAATCATTATTCCATCTTAAATTTTATACACACACACACACACACACACATTTTTTTTATTTTACTTTTGGAGTAATATAGCTTAATATGTTTTGAATTTGACTGAGACAAAAATAGTACACAAACTGTAAAAATAACAACGGAGGAAAAACAACAGAACTCTTACCCTGAGACGCTGAACTTGACAACCCTGTTTTTCAGTCATATTTAGGAAATGATTCAAGTTGGATTCATCGAGCAGAATGTATACAGATATCCCACGAGTTGATGCCTCCACTATTTCTTTGAAAATGTCCACATCTGTAAACATGTCCATCACTAAAGCAATGACCTATTAAAGATAAGAATATCAAACAATTTTAGATATCCAATAGGGAAAGATCTAGAAATTGATGTTTTCAATAAAAATTGGGTAAAATAGAAAATGAAATACATAATATAATACACATAAATGTATATACAAATATAGAAGATAAAAAAGTAAGTTGAAAATAAACAAATGCCTATATAAAAACACAGATATGAAACACTAATTTCATACTAGCTTTGAGTCCAAAGGAGTCTGCATTTCAGTACAATGTTGAGTGATGCGCCAATGGGAATCATGGATTACAAGGTTGCCTACAGGGTAGATGGAGGGCACAGGTAGATGAAGGGTGGAAATCAGTATTCCAAATTTACCTGGGAAACATTTCCAAAGAAAAGGAAGATTTCTGGAACTAGTTGTTAAGAATAAAAGTCTTGGAAATCTGGGACAGAGAAAACAATTCTTCTAGAAATAGAAATATAACTAAGAAAGGGCCTAAGATGAGGAAGGGTATAAAAAGACTTGAAGACCAGAAAATTAAATACATGTGCCTAAAATAAGCTTAGGAAATAGGGTAAGCAAAAGAAAGGAAAAAAAAGACAAAATTGGAACATAATTAAAAAGGTAAAGGCAGAGAGGAATATCCAAAAACAGGCACATAAAATTGAGAGAGTCTAAGTTAATTGTTGGGAAAAGAACCATTACTGACTCTGTGGAGCAATGGGAGTAAAATAATCTTAAAAGGGAAAAATCATTTTATTGACTGCCTACTGTGTGTCAGACCAGAATGACCAAATCCCAGTGCTTTGTGAAATTTACGTTCCAATGGGGGAAGACACCATGAGCAACTGACATATGTAATAAATAGATAAATTATATGATAAGCTATAAGATGATAATTTTATTAGGAAAAATATAGCAGGATAAAGGGGATAATGGGCCCCTAGTAACTGAGGACAGTTTCTTAAAAAGATTTTATTTATTTATTTTTAGAGAGGGGAAGTAATAGAGAAAGAGAGGGAGAGAAACATCAAAGTGTGGTTGCGTCTCACACCCCCGCTACTGGGGATCTGGCCCACAACCCAGGCATGTGCCCTGACTGGGTATCAAACAGGTGAGCCTTGGGTTTGCAGGCTGGCACTCAATCCACTGAGCCACACCAGCTAGGACTGAGGATGGGTTTGAAGGGTTTCAGGTCTTTTTGAGAAAGTATCCTTTGAGCAATGACATGGAAGGAATTGAGGAAGTCATGAATGTGGGTATCTTGAGGAATTATGTTCTAGGCAGAAGAACCAGCAGTGCAAAGGCCCTTTGCCAGGAGCATGCCAGGTATATTCAAGAAATAGTAAGGGGCAATAAAAATGAAATGAGAAAATGAGAGTAATCACAATGCCTTGAAGGCATTATTGAACCTTTAGCACTTATGTTTCATTTCTGAATTAAATTGTAAGCTGTTAGGCTTTTATGTTGATATAATAAAATGATTTGATTTAGGTTTGAAAGGATTGCCCGAGCTACTGTGTTAACAACAGACTAACAGGTTTTAAGGGTCAGAGCCAGGGTGGAAGCAGGAAGGACCTTTGGAACTATTGGAGCAACTCAGTCAGAGGTGTTGGTGCTGGTCCTAGCTCCTATCAGTGATAAAGAGAAAGAATCAGATACTAGACATCTCTGAGCCAAAAGGACCTCTGGATGAATTAAACATGGGATGTGAGAGAAAAAGGGATAAAAAAAGGATGACTCAAAAAAAGGATGACTCAACCTAAAGAACGAAGTTTTCCTCAACTGAAATAGGGAAGAGTGCAGCTATATAAATTTTAGGTAGAAGTTTAAAAAGGCAAGTGAAGTTTGAGATGCCTAGATATCCAAGTGGAACACTGAATAGAGACGTATAGGCCAGAGACGTCAATTGGGTATCCATGGTATAGAGATGACAACTAAATACAAGTCACCAAAGAGACTGGATAAACAGAAAAGACAAAGGACTGAGCCCTGGGACAAGAAGAGGTACCAGCACAGGAGACTGAGAAAACAAAGAGAAGGTAGCAATCTGGGAAGTCAAGGTAAGACAGTGTGTCAAGAAGGAGGGTGTGCTCAAGAGTGTCAAACCCTACTACTAGGCCAACAAACATGAGGGTTATCATATCTATTCATTGGGTTTAGCACTATACAGGTTATTGATGAGTTCTACAAGTATAGTTTTAGTGGAGTGGTAAAAGCAAATAGTTTATTAGAAGAGGTGTAGGAGGGAATGAGAGAAGCAGGAATAGGTAACTCTTTTTGAGTAATTTGGCTACAATAAAAATCAGAAAAATGGAGAGGTAGGTAAAGCTGAGTCCAGAGAAGTTGTATCTTCTCTTTTTTTTAGGTGAGAGAATTAACAGCATGTCTACATGCCAATGAAAGGCTCTAATAGAGAATGAAAATTAATGATGCAAGCAATGGTGGGAGATAGGATGGGGAAGAAGAGAATTTTTGGAGCAATGTTTTGAGTAGGCAATAAAAGATAATATCTAGTAAAAAAAGTAAAGCCATTAGAGCACAGAAAATACAGACCAATAAAAGAGCATCTGTACTATCAAGCCAGAAGGCCAAGTATAAGCATGCGGATGCTGGTAGAAGAGCCAATAGGGATGTGGTACTAGGGTGAAGTTCCTTTCTGAATGCTTCAATTTTCTCAGTGAACTGGCAAGATCTTCAACTGAAAAGATGGTGAGTTACAGAACTCACCTACAGAAGTAGGTGAGTTCATACCTACTTCAAAGGTATGAAGAAAAAGGTCATTAGAAGTCATCTAGGATGGTTGGAAAGGGAATAAATTATAGAAATATAGTATGATTTCAGGGCAGCACCAGCACTTACCAGGATATAAATTTAAAATGAGACCAGTCTGTGTAGTTGTGAGTTATTCTCAACTTTGTTTAGTTGCAAGGGTACAAGCACAGAACAGGCAAAGAGTTTCATTTAACCGTGGATGCAGTTCTGGCTGTGAGAGTGTAACAAAGTGGGCAAAGGAAGTGGAATTAAAGGCACATGTGAAATGGAGATAAAGACAGGAAAAGAGGATGTCATGAATAAGAAGGGTGTGAAATGAGGGTGGAATTAATGAACCTGAGGTCTTGCTGGGGTTAAGGGATGGTTAGATATTAAGGAATTGTTGATTTTTTATGCTCACTGTAATATATAATAAAGAAAATAATGTAAGATATCATTATATATAATATATATATAATATGCAAAAAGATGTTGCCTTATATTTACCTCACATTATAATAGATGAAACAAAATTGGCAATGAACTGATAATTGTTGAAGCTGGCTGATGGTATATGAGAATTCTCTTCATTATTATTCCTACTTTTGAAAACTTCCATAGCACAAACTTAAAAATAATTGAAGTAATATTTGATATTAGCAGATAGCAGAGAGAGAAAGTCAGAAATATAAGTACAAGTGGTAGTCAGATGGGGATATATGAAACAGGTTACACAAGATGTGCAGTTATAGGCCATGACACTATAAAAAGAATTGGATTAG
Source organism: Phyllostomus discolor (assembly GCF_004126475.2). NCBI lineage: Eukaryota > Metazoa > Chordata > Mammalia > Chiroptera > Phyllostomidae > Phyllostomus > Phyllostomus discolor. The sequence continues at coordinate 126,080,838 of NC_040906.2, read as the reverse complement.
GAGTCAACGGGCGAGAAATGAAGGACAAAACCCTGCGAGGAGAGAAGGCCAATGAGCTGGTCTTTAGCAAGCGCTCTTTCATGTGTATCAAAATTGCCAGGAACTGAGATAGGAATGGTATTAAAAAGAGTAATAGAGAACAAAAATCATCAAGAAATGAGAGGAAATGGAATGACCTAGAAGTAGACACACGGCAACCACTGCCAGGGTAATGTAGTGCCTACACCGTCATAAAGGAGGGTTCTGCAGAAGTAAGGCTGCTTGAGTGTGGTTGGTAGGGTGACAATATGGGTGTAATCATTTATAGTTTAATGTGAACATTTCACCTTAAACATCATATGGTGTGCTTGAGTGTGGTATTGTTATGTTACAGAATTACATGCTTATGATTTTGTAATAAAAAGGGGTATTATATGTGCTGGAGTCTGCTGTATGTTAGAAGATGAGCAAAATCATGGATAATGTATTAAATCATTTTATTTATTCTAATAAGATGTAAAACAAAACACTGAACTATGCATAAATTATACAAGTTGATGACATTCTTCAAACTGCCTATGAAACATACTTGAATTAGACTCTCTAGGAAGAACAATTTCAATCAGATCTAGTTGCCTCTAATGGTCCTTTTCCTATTTATAAATGGTATGAGGGGCCAGAAGATGGGAGAAGCTAGTGATAACAATCTCACTCATGCCTTGTGAATATCCTTTATAACATCAAATATGGGAAAAAACAATCACATTCACAACGGCTAATTAAGTTTACTCAGCATTAACAAGTGCTGTGCTGATGTATGGGCACTGAGATGAAGAAAACGTCCATATTATAAACTTATCGTACACAATATCTCAGAAAAAAATATATCTGGAGCAGTCTGGTCCCAATTACTTTTTTTAACTTGAAAGGAATTTCTAAAATAAGAAAACATTATTATGCAACATAGTATTCTTTAAGACATTATCAGCATATCTAAAGAATTTGTTTTTAATGTGTCAGAATGCTTCATGTAACAAATTATTGGAAACTTCAGAAAGAAGAAAACACATTACTAGAAAAAAATAAAGGTTTTTGTGTGCAGAAAGTAACTGAAGTCACTCAGCCCATGGATGATGCTGGCACACCAAAGGCAGAACAAATGTCAGTCTCTTCTCTCGCATGAAGAGCAAAACACTGGGTCAGAATCCATAAGGCTAGATGACACATCTTTGATAAGCTTATCTGATGTCAACTGAGTCCAGTAGCTTATCAGGACATCTGGTGACCTGCACCATCACTTGATATGTTGAGAAGTTGTATAAAGTCTACATAAAATTCAGTTTTGCCAAGAGAGGTAAAATAAAATGTAATGCTTTTTAAAATTAATGGTGGGTTACATTTCTGGAAAGGAGTAAATAATTATAGATGAGGTATGCCAAACCTGATCTAAAGGTATTATATTCTCAGTTATCTAAATTATACTGTGCTTTAGAAATTACCATAGTGGCTATATGTAATCAAAGAAATATATACCTGATTAGGGTAAGGCTTTTCAAAAAATACATAATTGATTTTATAAGTCAATACAGAAACCGGTTATGTTAAATGGTATCTAACAAACTACCATGACATTGTATACTAATTCCTGTTTTACTCTTACTTATAAATTGAAAAAGTAAATAAACACATTCATCAGCAACATGAGAATTAGAAATTCTTAGAAAGATGTTATAAATTGTTTTTCAGATTTGAGTGAAACTTCCCCTCTCTTAGCAGTTTCAGACACTCTGGCTCAGCATGTTGGTTTTCACTTCTCTCTCTCACTGCAGTGAGTTCTTCTGAAGTGACCAAGACAGTGGCGGTCACACAGAATTAAAATAATATAAATGCCAACAATAAAATTATGATAAGTAAACTGTATTCATGACACAATTTAAGAACATTCAGAAGAATACATAATTGCTTGTTAAATAATATAAGAATTCAGGAAACACTGTTCTATACAGACATGGGTGCTATGGGAGGGGACGTGGCAGAATGAAACACACTGACAGGGTTTCATGGAAAAGCCTTAAATAATGAATAGAGTTTATTTTTAGCCATTCAAGCTGGAAGACTAGCATTGAAAATGATAGCGATATTTTAACACATGTATTGAACTAAACTAAACATAAACTTATGCTTATGAATATGGAACAAATTTAGGATTTATACAGATTATGAAGGATCTTGAAACTGTGATATATTCTGAAATTTGGTTGAAAGAGCAATATAAACCTTAAAAAAGAAAATGTCTGGTCAAAAACAGTATCTTGGAAAAATGTGTGTCATAGCAATATTTCATATTAAAATACCTAAACTCTGTTGAGGTATATTGACTGATAAAGATTATAAAGCCCCCGTTTATTATTTTTATTGTATGTTCATATGTATGAATGTACTGAAACACCAAAAACAAAACAAGGTAGAAACTAGTGATAGAAAAGATGAAAAGAACTGAGAAATCAATGGTAGTTTTGATAGAAAATGTTCATCGCAACATTGACATTGAATACACGTATTTCCTTAGAAATATGCTTCACTACCTAGGATATTTTAATTTGGAACTTGCATTGTTTATTCCATTGTAACTTATTAGGATTGAAAGCTATTAGTAATATGTTTCTACATGACCTACACACTGAGTAAAATGTAAGTATTCCTTATGTTAATGTTCTGTAGTCACAGAATGGTCATTATTGCCCTCAAAATTGAAAAATTGAATGCCATACCTTTTCTGCTTCAAAATATTAAGCACTATTTGAAAGGCTTCAGACTCCCTTGGTAATTGCCTACACAGATACAGGAGGATTTACTTTTTCTAACAGAAGAAAAGCCAATAAGGACTTCAAATAAAAAAAAAAAAAATGGAGCTCTATAATAACTGTATTTATAATAAAATTCAACAAAACTAGAAAACTTTAAGAACTGAGTAAATCAGGGAAATGATCACTTAGGAAATACATATTTCTGGGTCTGTAAAGACTTTCAACAGCAATGTGCTAAATAGATTCCAGAAAAAAAAATCAGAGAGTGGTATTACAAAAACGTGCTTTTGGCCCTTATCCTTCTGCAGCCTATGCAAAAGTACCCTTTTTGTGTGAAATTTTATACTACATATACAGTATTTATAAATATGTAAGTATTCATAAATATAAATATTATATATATGTATATCTCCACTATAGTATTATTTAGTAGGTTACAGATTTACATTATAAATGCCTTAATTTCTGCAGATAGTTAAGTATCTATTAGCACAGACTAACAGCTATACTGATCTATCAGCTGGTTTGGTCTGTCATACATTAATTAATCTTGAGGAAGTCACTAAAATTAATCTGAGTCTCAGTGGCCTCTATTACATGTTAAATAAATTAGAGGAGATCTTGCATGTAACAAGTTCTAAAATTCTATGTTTTAATCCCAATTATCCAATAATTGGATTAAAATGTTCATTGTACTTAGCTTGTAAAAATCACACCAAACATGACTTGGTGAAAGTGAAAAAAAAATTGGGTGTTGTAATAAAAGTCAATAGGAAATGTAAAGGGAAATGTTTCAGCTCTGCTATGGCTACAATATAGATCTGCAGAATTACTATGTTTGACAACTCAGAAGGGAAACTGCATAAAATTATTTCCCAGATTTTCTACATTGTATTATATGATTGAAAGTAATTATACAGCACTTCACAGACTAAATGTTTGTGTCCTCTCAAAATTCAAATGTTGAAATCCTAACACTCAGTGTTGATGATATTTGGAGGTGGGACCTTGGGAGTCATTCAGTCATAAGGGTGGAGCCCCCATGAAGAGGATCAGTGCCCTTGTAACAGAGGCCACAGAGAGCTCTCACCCCTCCCACCGCTTCACCAGAGTGAGAAAACAGCTGTCTATGAGCCAGGAAGGGGGTCCCCACCACACACTAAATCTAGTGTCTTGATCTTGGGCTCCAAAACTGTGAGAAACAAATGTTTTCTGTTTAGGCCACCTGGTCTATGGTATTTTTTTTTTTTCTTATGAGAAAGAGAGAGTGAGCAAGAAAGCGATGTGAAAGAAAAATCAATTGGTAGCCTCCTGAACATGCCCCAACTAGAGACCAAGCCCTCAGCTTAGGTATGTGCCCTAACCAGGGATTGAACCTGTGACCTTTCAGTCTATGGGATGATGTTCCAACCAACTGAGCAACACCAGCTAGGGTGAGTCTATGGTATTTTTGTTATAGTAAGCAGAGTAAGACAACCATAAAAATAAACTATGTTTTATCTCTGTCACATTTAAGGAAAGCCTTGCCTTTGGCTTGCACTAGTAGGCGTCTCTGCTTTCTTAAATAGTTTTTACTCTGATACTTTAAGGAGGAAAGAAAGAAGGCAGGCCTAAAAGAAACTGCAAAGATAAGCCAAAGTCTGTTTACTGATTTCACAATTCAGTCCTCTTACATGTTCTCATTTCCCAAGCACTTTTCAAAAAGAAGAGACTTTTCCTGAAACTTGGCCTGGCAAAGGTTTCCAGCATGGCCCCTCAAGTCAAGGCATCAGCATATAGACAGAGGAGTTGCCTAGAAAAGCAAGCTGAGGACTTCCCAGCCTGAAGGACCACAGAAATAGCCCACCTCCAGAGCCTAAGAAGGAGCTCTGTGGGGAGTTACCGTGAGAGGCCTGGGAGGGTGACAAGGAGGGAACACTAAAGCCGATTCTGTTCAATGAGCAAACTGTTACAATACCCCTAACTTTGTGCTAAACCCAACTCTCAGTATCTTTCAAAGGGATGCTCCTTAAAATAAAGATTCATGCACTGTTATCACAGCACTAGAAATACTAGTCTATTCTGCTGCTACAGAAGGATCAGAGTCATATTTTAGTCAAATTCTAGCAACATTTGTAAAGAGAAAGTTAAATTTAAATATTATTTAAAATAATAAACTACTAAGAAACTAAAAAGCATTCATAATTTTCAAAAAACAAAGTACATGCTATACATAGTATACTAATACATCAAGGAATACAAGTATATAGTAGTACAGGTATGTAGTAGCATTACATCACAAGGAAAGAACTTAAGTATGTACCAAAATGTAATATTTATGTATGAATTTTTACTTCATTCTTAATGTTTACCATTAAAATTGTAAAACATAAAGAAAAGCTAAAAAAATACAATGAATATTTATACTCACTACTAATATTTTAAAATTTTGTTATATTTGATTTAAAGTTACATAAATGTATTCAGAGACTTGGGATCAAAAGTCAGACTACAAACTGAAATAAGTTTATCTATGGCTGTAATTTTCACCCGTGTTAGGGAGAAGGCTGCGGTGAGTATATAAGGCAACCTGCTCACACAGAAGACTTACTTCAGACCAAAAGCCATTCATTAAAAGTAATAAATATTTCATATTTAATTTCTTAATAGCTTGATATTGACCATTCAATATTGCACTAGAATTCTGAGTGCAATTGGTTATTTTCACTGGTAATATTTAAAAAGAAGCTATCATGGAGAACATCACAGTAAGTGAGATTTTAAATCATTAATTTAATTAACTATAATTTTTTGCTCACAATTTTGAGCAAAACTTCTCAAAATTGTGAAAAGTTGGTAAAAATATAACAAAGGTTAGAATGCTATTACACTTCAAAATTTTTCTTGGCTTTTTAATTTTCACTAATCATGAGTATTAGAACAGCATTAAATAATTTTTAAAAAATTGTTTTAAATTTGGGAGAAGCAACTGGAAAGGAAATAAGTAGGAATAAAAAAATTTAAATAACCTCATGAAAATGTTTTTGTGAAAATTTTATTTCTAAGTAAAACCTCTATGTTAGGCTACAACATATTTGATCTTTCTGAATATGTGTCTTATAATTATTGGGTTAACTAGATCTCTCTGTAATTCCACATAACTTGAGTATATTTCCTCTTTAATATCTAGCTTCCATTGTACATATAACTGGAATATACAAGGTGTTCAATAAATTCTTGTTGGAATGTAGTGACTCCATGGTGCCTATTCTCAAGCAGCACACAGCTTTATGTGATTTGTTTCTAGATCTAAACATCAATGTGACACTTGCTGTTATAATATTTTGACCAGGAATTAATGCATATTAGTATATATGGGATAAGATAAAAAATGGAAATATCTACCAGGAGGTAGAGTTAGTGGGTTTCAGTCCTAATGCAACATAAATATATACTGTCCTAAAGTGGATGGTGGCAGCAGGGGTAAAAGGAAGGTCTAGGGGTAAAGTTGTAAATAAATGGACAAGACTCAATGGCTGAATACTTGTGGTGGATGAGAGGGGCAAGTCAGGAACTGCTAGGCATGAGAGACATAAATTACATGGAGAATTATTGTACCATTATAAAAATAAACTTAAAATTCAAAGGTAGTATTTCATTTTTATATATAAGGAAACCCAAAACAATGTGCTAAAAAGTGTTCTTTGTTAAAAAAAGAACATCCATTTACCCATCCATCCATCTAGGGTCTTTTTTTTTTTTTTTTTTTTTTTTTTGCATGATTGTAGGACTCGAGCATTTTTAAGCACACAGGAGAAGTTTGGTGGACACCAAGAGAATACAATGGGGAAAAGGTTATTTAGTTGATGGCATATCTCAGTGGTCAGCAGGGAACTGAATGAGCACACCAGGAAGAGTTTGTCTTATAATTACTTCTGTTACACAGATGTGCTAAGGCGATAGGGAAGAAAATAATGGAAGATAACTGAAAGAAATGCTTTGGTGGTGGGTAGGTATGGTGAGAGGAGGAAAGGGAAACAAATTAGTAGGCTGTCAATGGATGCCCTTAACATACTTTTCATCATTGGAGGTCAAGTTTTTCTATGGGTATATGGGCAGTGAGGGCTCAGACTATAGGCTTGGATGGACATGAAAAGAATTCAGATTAGCTGCTCTGATCAATACAATATGAATTTAATGGGGAATTAAAAGAGTTTTGCAGTATTACAGTAAGAGTCCATTGAGCTTAAAAAATGTAACTTTGAAGTTGATACTTTAGCAAGTTTTTGAGGTATTTTCAGCAATGTTCAATAACTGTAAAAAGAGACTTATGTAACGACTAATAAAATTTCAATACTGACTGGATATTTAGTTATTTTCCTAGGTTTGATCATTTGTTCTTTTTTAAAAAAAACCTTAATTTTCAGACAATCATATTGAAACCATTACAGAAGAAATGATCTGATGCATATGCTTTTCTTTAACTTAACTTGTGACTTGGAGGAAATAAAATTGACCACAAGTTGATAGTAATTGAAACAGGGTGGGTGCATGAGGATTCATTGTATTATTCTCTCTTCTTTTATGTGTTTGAAAACTTCTATAACAAAATAAATATTCAAGAAACTTTCTATACTTTCATTCCATTTCTTACTACCTTTTCTTCTCACTTTTTTCTATTTTTATCTTTGTAAGTCATGTATCATTTTTGCTAATTTTCCCTTTTATTTTTGTACTCATTCTTTCTAAATCATTTTTTTAGTGTTTCTTGGCCTTCTACAAATATGTGTCCCTACATACCTATTTGAATCTGGGATCTGCCATTTTCTAGCTGGGTAAAATAAGACAGGGAAGTTGACCTCCTTGAGCCACATTTCTCATCTGTAAAATCAAGTATGTAACTCCTAACCCATAAAATTGTTGGGAAAATTGAGATGATATATATCAAACTCTCAGTGAGTGGCACATGGTAAAGAATTGATAAGCATTATAAACACATGGCAAGAAGTTATTAAATAATTGCTATTATTAATTAAAATGTTGGTGATAACATAGCTTGAAGAATAAACATTTCATTATATTTGAACAAAACTTTATAGTTCCAAATTTAAAGAAAAGATGAGTGAGGTGTTTTACATTTCTCAAGCTGTTATTTTAATTTATAATGTTGGATGTAACCAAATATTTCCCAACAATTAAAGCAACAAATACAATGAAACTGAAGAAAACTTTCTATTTCTGGTTTAAGAGTCTGCATTCTTTACTTGGACAATAATTCTTTCATTTTAATGTCAACTATAAACAGTTAATTAACCTGACATAAAAAATCAAACATATTTCATTGCAAAAATACCACAAATCCTGTTTATTCAATAGTAATTTCTATTTAATTAAGAAACTTAAATGTAAAGGAATTACATTAAAGCATGAAGTATTGCAATACCATTCTGCATTTATTATGATTTGTTCCCATGTCTTTACCCTATAGTCAAATCATACATATTTAATCTTCTATTGACTTAACTGAACCACTCCTTTTTTCCTCTTTTGGAAAATTTTCACACTAATAGTTTCTGTAAATTGTACATTATTTTTCACTTTGATGCCTGAAAGTTGAAAGACAGCATACCTCCGGTGGTTGCTGGCCATTATTCTAAAAGCTAAGAGATACAGGAAATAATTTTGGTGAAACATCAAGCTAAATGGATACATTTTAGCTACATTACTTAGACTATTTCCTGAAAAATCCCTCCCCTCACACACTTCCAGTTCCTTAAGTTTTTAAACACCTAATGATAGTCATTCTATACAGATAAACAATATTACAGGCACAAAACAACAAATGTTTTCCAGTTATGCTATAGTATTAAGACACAGATTTCATATTTTAGTAGCAGTTATTTTATTTTCAGGTCTTCAATCTATGACTAAAGTCTCATTAAATTCTTCATTTCCTCTGCTGGAAAAATTATAACATATAATTTATTTACCATATTTTGCCATGTATAATGTATATGTTTTTGCCCAAATTTATGAGTGAAAACTAAAAATGTGCATTATACGTAAGTATAAAGATTACATACTGTGGGTATAATAATCCCGTGTATAATGCACACAAAAACGTGGCTGCACATTATTCATGGCAAAATACGGTACTTTCCTAGAGCAGGTTGGTAAGAAAGAACTAACTGCTCAGTATTCTGAGTAGAAAGTCTGTTTCTGATGATTACATATTTTACATCTGAAAATAGAGGTTTTGAGATTGCTTTTATTAAAGCTGAAATAACCACATTTAGACAACCTGTTTTTATTAAGTTAAACCAAATTTTTTATCTGTAAAACTAAAGACATTCTATGTCTTTATATATCAGCTGATTGATATTCTTCATAAATGTTATTTGAAAAATGAAATATGTTCCATATAAATATATCCTCATGCAGCAAGTTAAGCTGAAAATGTAGGGAAAGGGGAAGTTAATGGTTAAAGAAGAAAAGAATGAGGATAAAAATTAGAAAAAACTCTATAAAAACTTGGTAACTATACCAAATTTATAAAATAGCATTATAAAACTTATTTAAATTTAAAGTATTTACAAAGGCCAAATAATGTGATCTTTTATGTGTAAGGGTAAAAATAATATGAAAAAGGTACTTTCATTCTAACAAAATTCAATTTGGGCAAGGTAAGTATTTTTTAAAAACAATTTAAATATGTCCATAATTTAGGTTTCTTGAGTCTTCCTAGTTAGAATGAATAGATCAAATGGCGAAGTTACACCAGACAGGCCTAAAAACATGCAGATAATCACAGCAGAAGAAAAAATTATTCCAATCATAAAAATGTAGAGAAGTTCAATAGGAAAGTTAATCCAAGCTTTTACTATTGAGCTGATCAAACGCAACCATAAGTCTGCTAAATAATAAGGATCCAAAGTAATTTGTCCTCAGAGAGGAGCACAGAAAAGGGTTATGTAATACCTTTGTAATTTAAGTATCTGATAAGATGTAACATTTCTTTTTTTAACCTTTTCACTTTCTTTTTGTTAAATTAACATTTTCAATAATATACTTTGTTTTAAATTAAATAATAATTATAGGCATCTAGAAAAGATTTCCAAACCCACTTCTTCAGATATGCTAATTATCCAGTTAAAAGGTCATCTCACTGTTTTGTTTTTTCAGACTTAATGTTTGCCCTGTTTTTACATTACACTCAAACTCCATAAGTGAAATTTAGAAGCATTTCTTTCAATTCTAGCATCTGAATAAAGAATAAACAAACAGGTGGTCAGCAACATTCTTATGACATAAAAATACTTATAAAGTACTTGTCTATTATAAACACACACAGTGTTTATCTGTCTGTCTTGTTACCTCCACACCTAGAGGAAAACTTACCAAAAAAAAAGCAACAAAGAAAAGAAAAATGGCAATAATCAAAGACAATGGCATTTTCCTTTCATCTGAGAGAGAGAGAAGAGAGAGATTTGTTGTTCCACATATTTATGCATTCATTGGTTGAGTTCTTGTACATGCCCTGACTAAAAACTGAACCTGCAGTCTTGGTGTACTAAGACAATGCTCTAAACAACTGAGCTATCTGGCCAGTGCAGGTATATGCATAAGTATATCTTTAACTGAGATGTCATATTTACATGATATTATATGTTGTATATTTGTCATTATAGAATATATCTACTCCTATTATAAAAACTTTCATACCATCATGCTTGGAAAAGCTACTTCACACTCCAAAGCAGTGTGAAGAAGACCATCTGGACACGGAAAGACTAGCTGGAAATTTGCTACAAAAGTCCAGAAGCCTAATTGGCAAGGGGGATTATATCCCTCAGTGTCCTGGCAGGAAAAAGAATTTCCTTAAGAGTTTTCAATGCTGAGAAATTTGTGAAAAGACTGTTTACAGAAATTGAGCATGGTTAACAGAACCAGTAAGGGAAACAGAACGCTGGCACTTAAGTGAGAGACAAAACAAATACACAGAAAGTGAACTTCTTCCAGTATTCACTCTCTTGCTGGTGCCTCCCATTGGGGACCTCCTTGGCCAGGAAGAGGGGCAGCAAGAAAGGCCAGGTGATTCAGTGTATTGCAACAGCCTCTGAAAACTGAAACAAGGGTAAAGGAGGGTGGGAAATAGATCTGGTAGGAATGAGGATAGAAAATAATGTGCTCAGGAATATAGAAGAGGCCAGATTTCAAAGATATTTAGGAACTAGGTGGCAAAAATAAAATGTGACAGTCAATTTGATGATGGGTATATGAGGGAAATGTACTTTGGATAACTCCCATATTCCTGGATGGGGTGATTGGATGGCTGGTGTTATCAATGACAGGCATAGGCGGATGGGAGTTTGAGTCTGGCTTTGGTGTGTTTTAGCCCTTTTATGGCACAGCTCTGTGGGAACCCATACCTGCTGCAGGTTTTCAGGGTCTGGGACTCAGGGGAAAGTTTCCGGCCTCCAATTTCACAGATTTCTGTTCTATCTTTCAGGCTATTTAAAAATAATTCATAGAATCAAGTGTAAATTCTTTATAATGACATTTAATGTCTATCGGGGTCTAAGTAACTTTTCTTCAAGTTTCTTATATTCTACATATTCCATGAGTCCAGCTCTGAAGGCCATGTCATTTCACCATCTTTCATAACATCCTCACAGTTTCTCTTAACTAAAATCCTCATCTTCTGTCTCTGAAAATCCAATTCCTCTTTCTAGGCTGAGCCTATGCAAAGGCTCATTTCACAAAGTCTTTGCTAATTCTCTGAGTCTAAATGAACTGCATCCTAATTTATGCTGCATCTACAGTTTATTTATACTTAAGCCACAGCAGTTATTTCATTTGGTCTTGTGGCTTACTTATTACTTTCAAGGGTGATAACATACATAAGGGTGGGAAGTACTTCAGTCATTTTGTGACTCAGTCATTCCCATTCAACTTACTAATATAATTCAATAAAATTCATCAAATTATGTATTGTTGTTTCTCCAAAGCGCTGTGGGGTTATTTCCAAGTAGTAAACAAGCAAATATTTACATTTCTTCTTTTCATTGGCTCAAAATTCTGGCGATTTACTAAATAAAGTACTTTCTGAGAAATATTTTATGGTACTTTTTATTGAAACCTTAAGAGTTCTGGAAAGGAGGTGTGTTGAAGCACATGGATTATTGTTATAATTTTGTTACTGGCCTTCTGGTTCTTGGAAATATTTTATGCATGTGTACCGATATGCAGTATCATACACCACCAATATCAGCAACCGAAAGCTAAAGATTATGGAAACTGAGATATTTATATAAGTTTATACAGTGAGTGATGAAACTGACTACAGCTAATTTTCTTCTAGTTTAGTATTCTATTTTTAAACCATATGACTTCATTCTCCTGCCTCAGAATGTGCATGTATACCTAGAAGACTTGGTAATGGACACATTGGTCATTTATTTTCGCAGAATCTACCATATTTTTTGGACTATAAGATGTACCCCCCAAATTTGGGAGGAAATGGGGGTGTGTTTTATAGTCCGAATGTAGCTTACTTGGCTCACTGTGGGCATGGAGGGAGGTGGCAGCCTATGTTATTTATGTTATTAAATATTTTACCACATATTTTGCTTCAAATTTTTTTCCCTATTTTCCTCCTCTAAAACCTCAGTGCATCATATGGTCTGGTGCATCTCAGTCCTAAAAATATGGTAACTTGATTCCAGGTATGTGGCTAATATTTAACTGGCAATGAGAGGCAAAAAAAAAGTTTTGTGCAGATCCATTCTTGAAATATAACTCCCTATGATCTGAGTCTTATATCTCAAAGTTCTGACAATCTTTATGATATTGCCATTGGGTTAAGAGTAGTTAATTCTACTTTGTCTCTATAGTCTCTGTATGGCCATTTTGAAGCCATCCTGGGAGAATCTTAGTCTGAGAGACTCATTCCAAGTGCATCTAAACTCATTAAGGATTTCCAATATATGCATAAATGATAAGAGACATGGAAATTATGAGTAAATTTTTTCTAAAAAATGCAACTGAAGAGTGGTTGTTTGAAAAATGCTTCTCATTAATTTAAAAACAAAAAATTAAGCAATGAGAATATATCATATGTTTATCCATGATAAAATTCACAGAATATTTAAATAAGGCAGATTTAAGGGTGTTTTAAAAAGTTTCTCTCCTTAGGGTAGAACTATACATTAGGAATATTTCTCAAAATGGAAGAACCTTATATGCGAGTCAGAACTCCAACAGTGGAAATAGAATGGATCATTAAAGAAAAATAGTTTCTAAAAATGATATGGAGAAAAAAAGAAGGCAGTATGAGGGAATAAGGAGTTTGAAGATGAATGAAATTGCTGGATATAGCTTCTATTAGTAGAATATCTTTTACACAGCATGTCTGCCGTCATCTGCTAGGCCTTTCTTTCTTCTCATGAAATCCCAAGGAGGCAGACACCTGGTACAAATGAGGTAGCAACAGCTTCCTTGTATTTTACAAGCATCAAGTCCACTTATTTTTTCCCCCTCTAAATTTTGGTAAAGGAAAGCTTAAATAAATAATGGTATTTTTTAAACCCCTGAGTGGATTTTCTTTCATAGTCGGTTCTTTATCACATCTATTCAATGCAGTTCGTTTGACAAAAAACATATGGCAACTTACTCAAGCTTAATGTATAACATTTATGGCATTAGGTCACTTTTGAAGCCATTATAAAAAATGTGTTAGCATTAGAAATTGAGGTTCCTTTCAATCCTAATATATTTTCTGAAAATTGGTCAGCACTATAGTGTTTAACTGTAATCCTGCACAGAATGGATGAAATTCATTCATTGAGCAAAGAAATGAATTTGATCAATTCTGACCTCTGAGGTGTTTTAAACCTTGAAATTCTACATTCTATGAAAGAAAACTTCATAAAACTTCATTCCTTATGAAAATAGTATCAAGACTTTCTCTTGTACCTCTTTCTCTACCTCCTGTGTCTCACGACATCAGGAGGCTCCTTATGTTGCAAGCTAATGAGATGTTAGACACAAAAGTTGAAAGGAAAGATCAAATGAGCAAGAGAAGAAGGAACTGAAGAGATACAGCACTGAGTTTATGAGAATGGGTGCTAACATTACTCAAAAATGTCACTCATACTGAAATTTGTTATTTCATATTTCAGCTACATTTAGCAAAGCTTTGGACTTGTTTTGGTTGTTTTCCATGGTGACATTTTCAAATAATTGAGATTAGTAAATAAAATCATATGACCTAAGAAAAAAATAAGACATTCTCTAATAACATTTGATTAAATAAAACAATGATAGGAAAAATGATATAGGGTAATCTTTTTAGTTTAATTAAAAATCTGATAAGACTGCCCTGGCCTGGTGGTTTAGTTGGTTGGAGCATCTTCCTGTTCACCAAAAGGTTGTGGGCTCCATTCCCCATCAGGGCACATACCTAGACTACAGGTTTGATCCCTAGTTCGGGTGCATATGGGAGGCAACCAATTAATGTTTCTCTCTCACATCAATGATTTCTCTCTCTGGCATAAAAACAGACATATAAATTAAGGAACAAAATAGACAGCCCATAAATAACCCACACCTTTATGTTCAATTAATATTTGATAAAGGAGGCAAAAATGTATGATGGGTTAAAGAATATCTATTCAATAAATGATATTGGGAAAACTGGACAGATAAGGTGCAGAAATGAAACTAGACCACCTTCTTACACTACACAGAAGAATAAAATAAAATGGATTAAAGACTTGCATGTTAGGCTCAAAACCATAAATATCCTAGAAGAAAACATAAGCAGTAAAACCTTGGACATTTCTTATAGCAATATTTTCTTTTCTGACAACTGCCTCAGGTAAAGGGAAACAAAATAAAAAGCAAACAAATAGAACTTCATCAAACTAAAAATTCTTGCACAGCAAAGAAAACCATCAACAAAATGAAAAGAAAACCCACTGAATGGGAGAACATATTTGTCAATGATACATTTGATAAGGGTTTAATATCCAAAATTTATAAATAACTTATAAAAATGGATAAAAAACAAAAAATCCAATTAAACATGGGCAAAGGACCTGGACAATTCTCCAAAGAGAACATATAGGTGGCCAACAGACTTATGACAAGATGCTCAATGCCATGTTTAATCATCCGAGAAATGTAAATTAAAACCACAATGAAATGTTACCTCACACCTGTCAGAATGGCTATCAACAATAAATTCACAAACAAGTTCTGGCAAGGATGTAGCAGGGGTGTCCAACCTGCAGCCCACCAGCTACACCCAGCCCAGTGTGGCTATGAATGCAGTCCAACCCAAAATCACCAATTTACTTAAAACGTTATGAGATTTTTTTGTGATTATCTGTCACAATGTACTTAATATGTGGCCAAAGACAACTCTTCTTCCAGTGTGGCCCAGAGATGCCAAAAGGTTGGACATCCATGAAAGAAAAGGGAACCCTCATTAACTGTTGGTGGGAATCCAGATTGGTACAGCCACTGTGGAAAGCAGTAGGAAGTTACCTCAAAAATTAAAAATAGAACTGCCTTACGACCTAGTGATTCCACTTCTTGGAATACATCCAAAGAAATCCAAAACACTAATTCAAAAGAACATAAGCACCCCTATGTTCATTGCAGTATTATTTACAATTGCCAAGATTTGGAAGCAGCCCAAGTGTCCATCAGTGGATGACTGGATAAAACAACTATGGAATATTTACTCAATGGAATATTACTTGACAAAAAAAGGGAAATCTTACCATTTTCAACAGTATAGATGGACCTAGACAACATTATGCTATGTGAAATAAGCCAATCAGAGAAAGACAAATACCATATGATTTCACTTATATATGGACTCTAATGAACAAAACAAACTAAAAACAACAACAAAATAGGAAAAGACTTATAGATACAGAGAACAGGCTGACAGCTGTCTGAAGGGAAGGGGATTGTGGAGCTGGATTAAAAGGTAAAAGAATTCAGCGAAATACATACATACATACATACATACATACATACATAAACCTCATGGCCTCGTAGACACAGACAACAGTATGGTGATTACCCAAGGGAAAGGAGGCAGGGAAGGGTAGATGAGGGTAAAGGGGGTGCAAATGGTGATGGAAGGAGGCTTGGCTTGGCAGGGTGAACACACAATACAGTGTACAGATGATGTACACATAAAACTGCTATTTTATTAACCAATATCACCCCAACAAATTCAATAAAAAGGTAAAATCAACAAAATTTTTTTAAATGGAATATAGGTTCTCCATCAAGATAGAACATGATGTGCAGTTGAAATAAAAGTTTCAGACTCTCGATTTAGACCTTTCAGCACCATCACACATTCCCTGATAGCTTCATATTGGAGTGTGAGAGGGAACCTGTTTCTTGAAGAGTGGATTCCTGGCACCTGGTCTGCACAAAAGCAGCTATAAGAGGTACAGATGGAGCCAACACTGATTTGAACCTGCTCCACAGTCCTGAATTTCTCTGCAGCACATAACTGCTCCGTGCTTACACTAAGTCCTTTTCTCCACCTCTCCCTCTTACCATGAGTGCAGGCAGAGAAGACTTTACAGTGCAGCCAGGTGTTAGCAGATTGCCTGCAGCCTCTCCTCATACCTGCTTTTTCTGGTCCTGCCTTCCACCAGGGCTGCTGCCTCTGGGAATCATCTCCATGCCTTGCCAGAACATCCTTCCTTTCCTTTATGTGTAATTAATCCCCTCCTCTCTCTCTCTTGCTCTCTCTTCTTTTATCTTCCCCCTCTCTCAGTCCTTCTTTTTTCCCTCCTTCTCTTTACTTCTCTTACTGGATCTTTTTTTTCTTTACTTCTGTTAATGTTTGGCTTCTCCACAAAGTTAGTTTTTGCCTCCAGCTGCCATTCTGCCAACTTTGGTTCTATGAGTTCCATGTAACCAGAAATAGACTGGTTCTTATTATTTCTTGGCCTCAGTTCTAGTGGTAATTTCATCTGCTGACTCAGTCTCTGAATCTCTTAGTGTAATGTCTTAACACTCAGAATCTTTTCAGTCCATCCTTGTAACAGACACTAATGACTGGAATGGGCAGAGTTGGGATCATATCTATCTATTTATTTTTTATTTAAAAAATAATGTTCTGAGTTCTCATTCTCTGTCAGAACCTGTGAGAGGTATTAAATTGAGGTTGGGGGAGGTGTGTTTATCCTAAATTATCTTAGAAAGGAGTGGAATCTAGGTTAGAACAATACTTAATCTTTGGACAATTACACTTTTAGGTAGAAATGGTAATATCTGTAAATTCACTGAACAGGGCACTTTAAGACTTTTCTTATCTTTTTAAGAAGATAATTCTGCCCACTGCTTTTGAACAAGTTTTGTTGCTCAGGCATCAACATTCCCTAACACCATTAAGTATCTGAGAAGACCAACTACTGTGTAGAGCAACAAGGAACATGTTTAAAGGACACATGGAAAAAGCCAAAGTGGGGTAGGATCAAGGGTGGGAGGTGGGAATGGCTGAGAGACAGTGGGAGTGAAATAGTCTTCACTTATAATTAAAACAACAACAACAACAATTGAACATTAAATAATACGTAAACAAAGACTTTAAACCATTTGTGATTAATTATCTTAGGAAAGTTAAAATGAGAAGCAAGTAACTTAGCCAAATGGGTGGCACAATAACAATGGATGTACAGGACAAAATGCAGACCCCTCCCCCTAGTCACACTGAGCAAGGGCTGACACGAATTCCTCAGTGGAGAGGGGCTGGAAAGTGATATTAGAACCCACTCTATATATGCACAACCAGTAAGCATGCAGAGCAATGATTCTATTATTTGCCAGGAAAATGAAATGTGAATGTACAAAAACATCAAAGAAAAGAGTAAAAAGTGCATTATTATGAAATAGGATAAAATAGTATGCCCCTAGCATATCTTAAGGGAAAAAAAAGCATACCAGTGGAAAGGAATGGAGGGGAAAAAGGAAAAAAGAATGAGCAGAAAACATTCAAGATGCTTTTTGATAAAGATGATTTCAGAACAGTTAATAACAATGTATTACATTTATGGAGTTAGAAAATAAGAAAATAAAGACAAATACCCCTATAGAAAAATAATTAAAGCCAAAACACATGACCAGTAAACATATGAGAAGTACAAGACTTCAATACCAGACAATTACAAATTCAACTATCATGTTTTATCTATTATTGCATCATAAATTGAAGCGACCCAGAACACTCAATGTTGGCAAGTGGTGAGAGAAAACAGGTACTAACATGAAAGCTCAGCAGTAGTGAAAATGGAGACAGCTTTCCTAGATGACAACTGGTAATGTTCTTTACAGTTAATAGGTGACCAAACCACACCCTTTACCACACCATGCTAATAATTATCTGGACTTATCCTACGGGAAACATCACTCAAATGTGGAGATATATGTACTTGGATATTCAACTCTACACGCTTTATAGTTACATACATATATAAGCAACCTAAATATTCAATAAATAATAGCACATTACAATTATAATGCATCCATATAATGGGGAAAAAGTGGTGAAAACAAACCAGGTTCAAAGTAGTATGCAGGATATAAACCCATTTGTTAAAATATAAGGAATATATACATAGAAAAAATCTATACCAGAATCAGTTCAGGTTATTTTTATTGTCTCCTAGCTACCCTGTGTTGTATTAATATTATTATGCTTTGCTCTGTTTTATAACTAAACTGTATTTGCTTAAACATTTATGAAATTAAACTATGTAAATTTCACCTTACATATTGGGAGTTCAGTCATTCTGAACAAATCACTTTGTTTTATACTAAAAGCTGAAGTTAAAGAGCCTTCAAGATTCCTGTCAACAGAGAGAGCAAATACAGTGACCAGCACTTCTTGAAAAAATATGTCTTAATGAGACTTATTTCTGAGGGAAATACAGGGTATATGTATATAAGATTTTAGACATCACTATTAGAATACTAGAAATAAAATAAAAAGACCAATCTGACATACAAAATAAGGGAGGGTTGTCTGAAATTCTAGTCTTCTTCATCTTAGGACTGTGAACCCTGGTGGGGGGCGGGGAGGTAGGAAGACATCTACTAAGAAGAGCTCCTAGTGGCTAACCATGCTCAAATTAAAAAGGTAGAGCCTAGCATCTTTCTGTACAGGGGCCTCTCATGCAAACTGCACATTACTAAAGAAGCCTCTGTACTAAAATGTCTGCCTTTCCACTAACCTGCCTGCCTGGCCTGCACCATCTGAACCAGCCTGTATAAAAGGTTTGGAATCCTAATTCAACCCATAGAATTGAGGCTTTCCCCTTCCAATCAGAGCTGTGCACACTGACCAATCAGAGCAGCTATATTCTGACCCATCAAGACAGTGCCTTTTTGGCCAATTAATCAAGGATTTGACATCCTTATTTGTAGGAGAACAGAGCAATCAGGAGCTGTCCTTATAAGCCTGCTCCCCTCTAGTTAAGAGAGCATACTTTCCACTGAAGGCTGCACTTCCCTGGCTAGAGCTGAAACAACAAAGATGTCTGGCAGGAATAGAGCAGGGCAGACCAGCATGGAGTAGAGCTGAGCAAAGCAGATCACTGTGGAGCAGAGCTGTCAAGCCAGAGAGGAGCTGGGCCCCAGGGCTGCCTGGCCCCAGGGCTGCATGGCCCCAGAATTTTACAGGCATGCTGTATCACTGCACTGAATAAAGCTTCTCTCTTTACTGCACCCCAAATTGAGCATTCTTACTGGTGTTAAATTGGTGCCAAAGACTTTCAGTTCACAGGACAAACACAAATGTATTGGAAATTGTCAATCACAAGCTAACTATAATGACTAAGAAGGACATGTGCAGCCTCCCCAATAACCAAGACACACTGATTAGAATTCTCAAAAAGACTATAATCACAGTAGAGTTGAAGACTGAAATCATGAGAGACGTAGCCAATTCCTACTCACATAGTCTCAAACATGGAGAAATTCTACAGTCCATATTAGACTTGTGAAATTTCTACCTCTGAAAGTCTGTAGAATC
The DNA here is from genome assembly GCF_004126475.2 of Phyllostomus discolor. Classification (NCBI taxonomy): domain Eukaryota; kingdom Metazoa; phylum Chordata; class Mammalia; order Chiroptera; family Phyllostomidae; genus Phyllostomus; species Phyllostomus discolor. The sequence continues at coordinate 126,061,005 of NC_040906.2, read as the reverse complement.
AAAATAATAAATACATAATCCTAGAATGACTAAACTTGAATTCATGATCTATAAAGTCACAAATGCCTCTGAAAATAGAACACAGGGGCATTTGGGAACATAGTCTCCCATTTCTGGAGTCACCATCACAGAACAAAATCACCCTGTTGTCTCACGGCATGCAGTTTGATGTCGATGTCAGAGACAAGCAGAAATACAGTAAGCCATGCTTGACCCAATAATGCAACCTCTTTGCCAGAGTTAGACGAGCAAAGAAACAACTGTGCTCCAAGTGATTCGGACAAAAGATGTCAAATTCCCATATTATGATGAAAAGAAGGTCAGTCTTACCCTCCCCTAATGAGAAAGCCCCCTGGATGAGAAGAGCAGCTGACCTCTGAAGGCTGGAAAAAGGGGATGGGGAGGGGATCACGGAAGGAAATGCAGTCTATCAAATTACCACTTTCCAGACAAATGACACACCTATCACTAAACAACATCAGCCTGTGAAAGTGCTCAATTACCTTACATTGCTTCTTTAAAACTCTGGTTAATTCAAATTACCTAAATGGAAAATACTGACTTCTCTTCAAAGTCATTCCAAGGTAGAACTCAGTGCCTCAACAACATAGTTTCAACCAGCAGCTGCTGTTTCTTTTATGTTTCAATATTAAAGGAATGAGTAAAGGAAACAATGCTATTTTTATAAGAACCTACATAAGTTATTTTATTAATTTTTCATATTGTGAGTATGTGATGTTATACATTCTTTCACATGACAGGAAATTCTTTACAATAATGGTTTCTGGGGATAAGACAGTCTATAGCAGACTCTGCCCACATTTGTTTCAAGTTAACAATACACATATTTTACAGTGGTGAGCAGCATTCTGAATCAGACAGAATTTCACTTACTCAGGTACTGTATTGATCTAGGTATCTATCAGATTCCCCAGTCCCACTGGTATTTCTGGTCTAGGAAAAAATGCTAAATGTATTAAGAGGAGAACAAGAGAATTTAAGAATAATAGCCTAAAAAACAGGATCAGTATGGATTGTATTCTTTGTTCTATTTAATAATTCAGGCTTTTTGTTTTTAGACTCTTCAAAAATCCTGGTTTGGCTAGATATAGAGATAGATTCCCAGTTCTTTCTGCAGGTGTCCACAATAGCTTCTGCTGCCAGCGACTCAGCAAAGCTGACTAATGTCAAAGAACAGTCAGGCATGTTCTACTGAATACATTTAAACCTTGACCTATAATTACTCTTTAATGTCTGAAACACAGGGCTGCTTCACAATTGATCTTACACTGATCTTAGTAGGTAGGTATGTGTGTGAATGCAGTTCCTGTGGTCCTGCACCCGCATTTCCCAGCTGTTCTTACTGAATTGCATGGGGTGGTCTAGCATGCTCATCGGTTTTGGCATCTCTAATTTTTCCCCCAATTTCCCTGCATCTTTCACTTTATTATTAAAGGAACTTTGTGAACAGTTATTTTAGCCTTCATGAGTGAAGCATTTTATTTGCTATGTATATTTGTTACATGTATATGTATATATTGTCATTGAAGTGTCCTTTTTTCTTCCCTCAGTCATTAACATTTACTTAATTAACAGCAAAGACAGAATCTGTGGCATCAAAATTATTATTTTATAAATGTTTTGAATATAAGAATATAAGAGATATTGTATTTTTGGCATTTCTGAAATATGAACAGAAATCATATCTACTGATGACTTCCTTTTTCAATACTGCTCTCATTTTTTCCGCCTCAATATGCATTAAGAACACCACGTCACAGTCAAACAGATGCTTTCTTTACACAGGTGATTCTTGCTGGGGCCAGGGAGAAGAAGCTGACTGCCAGGGTCCTCCCAGAGATCCTGGTAATACCACCACCCAGAGGGATGAGGTTGCAGGCACCTTGCTCTCTTGCCATTGCTTAACAGCAATGATCTAAAGATAGATTAAGTTCTTTGTTCTTGCTTCCCAGCTGTGCCTTGTATTTACATGGAGATACTAAAAGATGAAAGCCCCACTATTAAGCTAAGGTATGCTATAATAATTACTCCATTAATAACTTCATATACATTTCCACAAAATCTTAGTCAATTATAGATACAATACTGCATTCTGTAATCATATATCATGGAATAACTATTGTATCTGCACCCGCATTGTTTTAGTTTGTTTGTTTCAACCTGAATCATTTAATCTTATTATGCTGACAAAGTGTATATTCTAGCCATTGGGCTCCCCTAGTTCAACTTATCTTCAGTCACCAAAATGTGAGAAACAGCCTTCAAACTGGCAATTTCCACTAGCTTTCAAACAGAACACTGATGACTGAAGAACCAAGTAAAGAGAGCACTGAGATGATTAGGTTTGACAAAAGATAAAATGTGTATCTTGAACCAGGCAGAGTTGCTGCATTTCCCCCTACATCCTAAAATCTCAGTACAAAATTATCCTTGATGGTGATTTTTAAAATGATTAAAAGAAAAATGTTTGGGAAAACGTTAAACCTATTCTCTAATGGATGAAAATGCTGTATGCAATGTCTGTTTAAACTATAATAATAAGGCCTTCCTAATTTCTGGTGTATCAATTTATAACAGTAATTTGGATTTCATGACCAATTGCGACTCATATTTTCATTTTTATTTAAAAAATGCTAGGCATTTACCATGTAGTAGAATCTTAAAATGTGTACGAAAGTTCCTCTCTCAAGGACTTCAAGGTCTGGCTGGAGGAACAGGGGCAGAAACAAGATGCGAGTCGCAGCACGACTGTCACAGGGATGTGCACGGAAGCATGCAAGGCGATGCCGAACAACTCAGGGGGTGCGGGAAATGTTTAGCAGTGAAGACACGTTAATTAAAACTTGAAGGTTGAAAAGAAATCAGCAGGGAGGAACACTGCAGGAGAACAGAGAGATAAGAGGTTCCCAAAAGAGCCCAGGGAAGAGACCACGCAAGCCTGCAGTAGAGCAGATGGCAACAGGGAGAGTTAATTTGCTGTATGTTGTGATAGATTCAAAACATCTTGATACAAATCTGAATGGGGGTATGGAAAGGTATGTGGGAGAGGAAGAAGTTAAAAAAATGACTTCAAAATTATGACTTTGAACCCACAGTAAGATGGTGATACCATTATCTTAATCAGAAAACATAGTAAGTGCAATCTCTGATTGGGAAGAAGGGGTCAAGATAAGGAGTTCGGTTGGGAAAATACTAAATTCCGTGTATACGAAACACTCAGGTAGAAATATCCAGAAGACAGTGACTATGAACTGGTGATAGGAAACCTTCATTCTTCCAGGCCTTTGTCCCAATTCTCACTAACAAATGCCCTCCAAAGACCAACACTGCCGTGGCTGAGTCTCTGCAAAGTGTAGAGAACACCAGAGTTGGCTCCATACCAAACAGAGCTAAAGTTAAGTCCCCCAAGGAATCCACTCATTCCTGCACTGCTTCGGGCATACAGAGAATTCTTTTTCTGAGCCACGATAACACAGACCAGTGATAGGCAGTTTCAAATATGCCAGAAGCTTGTTTATCTCAGGCATTAATTAACAGGGGGTATATATTATGTTGTGTACTTGGGAACCCTACATAAGCAAAAAATTTTAAACACCCAAAGAGAAAAGAAGAAAATAATATTATCCACTCTAAGAAAGGTCAATCTGAGTAGAAGAAGGGAAGAAGAAATGTGTTATATAGAACTAAGGTATATATATAATACTCATGATTTTTGGGACATCTGATGTTGGGGCCCAGGGCAGGCTATCCCTAAATAACCCACAATAAAGTAATGATTATTTCAAATTAAAATCACTTAAGAAGCAGCCAGAGGAGCTGCCTGACTCCCCTGTCTCTCTAAATGCAGGAAGTGTGATTTCAAGGTGTCCTCCTTGCTCTAAAAGGGCTAAGGAGTAATCAGATAAGGAAGAGACAGCCTTGTCTAAAATAGAGAGAATCCAGAGCTCAGAAGCCTCGTTAAACAAACCCGTTACTTTTACTAATTTACTGCCGCAAACCTACATTCCACTTAAATTCCTAAGTACACTAAAACCTATTCTCCTTTGCCTTTCAAATCACCAGACACTTATTGTTTCTTTATGTGAAGGACAGCCTATTCTACTTCTCTTACAGAGAATTATTCTTTTAATTCTCCTGTGTAAGCATAATAAAATGGGATTTTCTCCTGTTATTCTTCCTTGTGCCAATTTTATTAGTAGCCTGGACACAAGAACTCATGGAAGGTAAAAGGGGGATTCCATCTCCCCAACACTGGCAATGCAGAGTACTAAATGTATCATTTAGATATTTTCCTTATTCAAGTTTTCTCTTTGGCCCAAATAATTGATTGTCATATTTGCTTATGCAATAATTATAACACTGAAATTCCTTAAACCTTAAGATGGCTAAAATACTATAGACACCACTTCTATTTTATACATGTCTAATCCCTACCTGCTCGCCAAAAGCATCGCTGGCTGTGAACTGGCATGTGAGCTACTTAATTCTTCTTCTGGTAGATCGCTTAGTGTTATTGTGTGTCTGTGTTACTGCCACATTGTCCTACAAGTCCAGGGGAAAAAAGAATGGCTAAGAAGTCCCAGAACATAAATCTACTGAAAAAAATCTTAAACACTTTGACCTGAATTTGACAGCTAACCTAACAGTTGGGTTTTGTGTGTTCTTTTGTCCTTTTCCAGAGGCAGTTTTTCTGATGAAAACTGTTATTAGGATCCCTATCAAAAGTTCTGAGGACATTTTCTGAGAACATTTTCTTAGACCTCTGTACCTATATTAGTAGAAAATACACTGATAGGTAAGTAAATGTCAAATTTTAACCTCATGTAAGGGTTTCCTATTGATAGCACTTAAACTATTCAGAATATATAACTAGGCAGACAAGCTTTTCATTATCAGCAGGAAGTTTATAAATTTTATTTCAGATTAATCTTGGTACCCATAGCTATTTCCCATCAGCAGTTTCCATACTATCCAGATGCTGCTGTTTCCATGAGGTCACATAGTGGGTTATTGCCATGCCAGTAGAGCAGAGGTATTGGCTGGTAAATCTGTCCCAAGTCTGTTGGAAAGTAGTACATAGTCTGAAAGATCTCAAAGAGAGGACACAGGAAGGAATGTAGTAATGCTGAACCGGAAAATAATAACAAAAGCAATAATAATAACAACAACAAAGAAGACTCAAGAGAAGGAAATACACAGACAACTTCAAGCTAAAAACTGTCAGGATGGTGTCAAATGTATTTTCATGCTATTCTGCATTCCTATTGTTTTCAGATGACCTCTCAGAACCTAGATTTGACTATGATATTCAACTATGTTTTATTTTTAACAAATTGATTTTTGTTAAAGAAGTTCTTTCTAAGGATTCTACTTAATGTGTAAACTCAAATATCTTAAGTTTTTTCTGATAGTTGTAGAAATGTGACTTTAAGTATGAAAAGTATTTCTTATTGTTTTTATTCTACCAATTTTAAATGGAAAACATTCTTAAATGTAGAATATCTTTCCCGACTTCTCAAGCATTACTGAATATAAATTAAATTTAACATTAATTAAGTGAACTCTAGACACCAAAAATTTTAAAGCTTGTTGAAAGTGGCAATTGCTACTTTGTATGCTGATGGCACATTTTTGTATCCTTCTGTTTTTCTTGTGCTATCAGGATGTCAAGCTAACACTTTCATTTCTCCTTGGTATTGCTCCTTGTATTCTAACCTAATACTTGGAATCTGATCTGCTTTGAGAAAGGTCAGGGAGCTTATTTGAATTGTGTGAAAAATAACAATAAATGGACTCTGGGGTGAAACCAGGAGGCTTGTTTCACCAAAAGGCCATAATTTTTTTGCCACATCAATTTTGGCTGTCCTGGTAGTGGCTTATTTCTTGGTTCTCTGCATCATTCTAGATGGATGCTATAAACAGGCAGCCAGATCTGGGTTGGCAGCATACTGGGTGTTTACTTTTAGGTTAAGCAATTGACAAAGTATTTTAACCAACAGTATTCTTAGACCTATAACATGCTATTGGGTATTGGTTTCAGGACTCATTTTTTTCCTAATTTAGTTGAAACCACTTTCAACAGAAACAACACAAAGCAAAAACTATAAACACGAACCTCATATGTTTATTTTCAGAATTATGATGCTTTGATATGACAGCATGTTAAAACTGTTGAATCTGATGCAGCTGATGCAACTGTATTTGAATACATACTGTTTGTGAAAGTACAAACAGATGCACAAATTGGCATACCTACCTATGGGTATAAAATGAAATATACTTTAAAAAGAAATGTACAGGTCTCAATAAAGTACAGCAAAGTATAACAGAATTTTACACAAGACTAAAATGATAGGCTGAAGGGACCTGGCGTGGTATCGAATCTATCCCTTCATCTTCCCAAGAACATATCTGCTCTAGTCTAACAAAATGAGATCTCTCTAGCTTAACTGTGATCATTTCTCCAGGACCACTTGGTAATGCTTATTGTCACTGATTCAGATTTTAGATGTTAAAAGTTATGCTGTTTTCCCACATCCTTTCTGAATGGCTGAGTTCACAAAAATAAAGTATTTGTGAACTCTGACAAAAACCCAGAGATTTAGGTTCTGGTCTTAAGTCTACCACGTATGAACTGCTAAACTCAGTCAAATTATAGCCAAATTATTTAATTTCTTGGAATTTCAGTTTCTTTATCCAAAAAAACGGCAAAATAAAATATACCTTAGAGTGTTTTCAAGGCCCAAATAAAATACCTGTTTAGACCTGTAGCATCATACTGAGTACACAGTGAAAGCTCAGCAGCAGAGCTAGCTGAAATTCAAAGTTAGGCAGTCTGGATCCAGAACTGATGCTCGTAATGACTGACCTAAGCAGCCACATACATCTGTATATCTTGAAGTTTCTTTCTGCAAGGTATGCTATCACATTTGTCCCTGCTTATTTCTAATGGCCAAACAAAGCCATTCTCCATTAGAACCCCACATTCCCAGGGCCTGTTACACTTTCTAATATGTCATCTACTGAAAAGTCAAGGGACAGGCTGTGTGGTTTTTTTTTTCAGTCAAAAACAAAAAATTAAGTCAAACATCAGATGGTTGAGGACAAACTCATATGGAGTTCCATTTCTTAGGATCTCTAAGACGACACACATCTTAATTAAAATTTCTGTAAATATGTTCTCTCAAATATAACATAACTGTGCAAACTAGATTGTATTTGTACATTTTGGGACACATATGTGTTTTTTTTTAATGACAGATTCCACACTACATATGTTAAGTTACAGAAAGTAAATTATATTTGCCCAATTTATCTATGAGACTGTCATCTTTAAACAACTATGGGACATTTACACAATGGACTACTACTCAGATGTAAAAAAAAAAGGAAGAAGAAAATTTTACCCTGACAGCATCGATGGACCTGGAGAACATTATGCTAAGTGAAATAAGCCAGTCAGAGGAAGACAAATACCATATGATCTCACTTATATGTGGAATCTAATTAGCAAACTGAACTAACAAGGAAAATGGGTATAGACTCATAGATGGAAAGAAACATGACAGCTGAGGGGGTGGGGAGGTGGGGATGGAGCAAAAAGGAAAAAGAACTCATACACATGGACAATGGTATGGTGATTGCTGGGGGCGGGGGTATAATGGAACTAAACAGTAATAGACAAAATATAATAAAGATTAAATAAAAATAAAAGTATCAAGATATTCATCAGAATCCAAATAGACTGACTGCATGTATCATCTGATCACTATCAGAGAAAGAGAGAAAGAAAAGAAAGAAAAAAGAAAGAGAAAGAAGGAAGGAAGGAAGGAAGGAAGGAAGGAAGGAAGGAAGGAAGGAAGGAAGGAAGGAAGGGGGGAAGGGGGGAGAAAAAAGAAAGAAAGAAAATGCTTCTAGGACTTGGAGTTTGCAAATCTATGGTCAATCCACTGCTTGTTGATTTTAGACATAGAACACTTGGGAGAGCCACTTAAATCAATGGCTACCACACCACAGGCACTGAAGGTCATTGGCTACATGTCCTACAGCATTTATATGATTAAAGTGCAAATATACACTGTTAAATACCAGCCTAAGTGCAACTCTTCTCCCTCACCATTAAATTAACCCTTTACAGAAGAATGTAAACGTCTAAATGAAAAAGAACAGCTTCATTCTTAGAATAATTAAAGAGTAGTGTTCTCTGACCACCACGAAACATACCAATTCAGGTTAAAGTGAGGTGACAAGAAACCAATTATAGTTCAGCACTTATAACACTTAAAGTAATTAGAATGCCAAATCACTTCCAAAATGGAAAAGTAGGAGGACTATAGAAATTAAACACTGAGATCTCACACGTATACACATATGTACTATAAAGTACTCTTTGAAGATTCCTTTCATATTTCTCTGCACACAAATATTACCAATGGAGAATCATTGGTTCTAAACTTTTGAAGGTTTTAATAAAAAGAATAACTATCTATATCACTTTGTTCAGGTGTTAGGCCTTAGATTTAATATGGAAATTGGATTGATATGTAACACGATTCAGTAGAATTAGAATACCTTAACTGGTTTATGGCTGTTGGATATATATATAACTGGAAATGCGAGACAAGATGCTGAGAATGTCTTTTAAGACCCACCAGGTGATAGTAAATATTCATATGTAAAACTTATTTTTGTTAAATCCTCACCAGAGGATATATTTATTGATTTTAGAGAGAGAGGAAAGAAGGGAGAGAGGGATAGAGAGAAACATCTATTTGAGAGAGAAAAACCGGTAGGTTGCCTCCCGCATGTGCCCCAGCTGTGGATACAACTTGCAGCCCAGGTATGTTCTCTGACCAAGAACCAAACCTGCAGCCCTTTTGGTGTATAGGACAACACTCCAACCAGCTGAGCGACACCAGCCAGGGCCAGAACTCTTTCTGATATACAGTGTTAAGTTACTGAACTGATATTAGAAGTTTGGTTTATATTTTAAGCTCTGATGTATTAACATAGTTTATTAAACAGTTTAGACTTGTAAAACTTTGCCATAATACACCAAATTATAAAGTGTATTAGTAACTGCAATACAAACAGACTGTGTCAAAGAATATGTTCGTGGCATAAATCAAGACAATTCTCACAAGTAGCCTCATCTCACTAGTAGAGATCAGGCTTCCTATTATTAGTTATCTGTTGCTGTATAGCAAATTATCCCCAGAGTTTAGTGATTTAAAACAGCAAATATTTATTATCTCATAGTTTATTCAGTTGAAGAATCTGAGAGTAGCTTACTGGGTAGTTCTGACTGAAGGCTGCAGTGACCTCAGCTGGCTGGGAAGGAGTAGTTGCTTCCAAGATGGTTCACCTACATAACTATTGTTAGAAGATTTTATTGGGTTGGCCAAAAAGTTTGTTTTTCCTATATGTAGGCTCTGGGAGCATTTAGTTGCCTTTAATTCATTCAAAACAATTTTGTTACATTGTATTGTAGCAGCTGCCATGTCAGTGTGCACTTAAAAAAAAGCATCAAAAAGAGCTGTCTTATGCACTGGAAAATGCAGCACCTCTGGCCTCTCCCCACTAGAAGCCAATAGTGGGAGATAGCTGACATACTCAAAATATTCAGATCAATAAAGTTATTGGTGTAAATGAAAAATGTGTCTTTTATTTTACAGAAGAAAACACACAGACTTTTTGGCCAACCCGTAGGCCTCTGTTTAAACTACCGTGTGAACTCATGACAAAGCAGCTAGCTTCCCCCAGAATAAGTCATGAAAAGAGTGCCAGATATCTGTTACAACCTGCTCACACTGTCACTCCTGCCATCTCCCATTCATTGGAAGGAGTCACTTCATCCAGTCTGCACACAACATGAAGGGAATTCAGATTCACCTTTTGGAAGGAGGACCTTTGAAGAGTTGTGGATACACTTTAAAGTCAGCATATGTAACATTAAAATCTGGTGCCCCCAAATATATGCAATATTAGGTGATAGAGACAGAGAAAAATGTTTCTGGAAGATGGAAGGGCAAATGCAAAGATTTAAAGGTAGAAAAGAACAGCATGTTAAATCTAGAAAGCCAGATGCTGGATTTGGTCAGTGCTTCTGTCACACTTGTGGAATGCAATGATATAAATGTATATAATTACAAAAGAATGACAAGATCATTGGTCATCTGGCAAGTGACTATGACTGGAATATTGGAGAAAGCAGAATTATGTAGCAAGATGAGTTAAAAGGACTGATGCAATCAACCTGAAAAGTAGGGAACAGAGCAGTGGCAGCAGCAATGGAGAGAATTAGGTGGAGGGAGATGTGGCAGAAGTCTAAAACTCTGCTTGATGACAAAGCTGGAGGTATAAGAAGAGAGAGGGATGAATCCTACGTGATTCTAAGATACTGTGGCCTTGGTGTCTAAGAAAGGATGATGTCTTTAACAAAGTGAGTAGACAGGAGAAAATGGTTTAGTGAGCTTCATAAACTTCTTGCTATTATTTTGGATATACTGCATTTCAAGGTCCACTGGGCTGTACAGGTAAAGATGATGGACTGTCAGAGTTAAAAGCCAATGTTCAAAAGACCAGAGTTGTAACAGCAGTAGTAGCTGAAGTCATGAAAGTGGAAAGCAGCACTAAGGAATAAAATGTGGAGATAGAACAAATCCAAGAATAAAAAATCTTTTAAGCATTCACTTGCTAGAAATGGCAATAGAGTTACCAAAGGATATTAAGAAATAATGTAAGTCCAGGGAAAGAATGGAGAGAAATACACAGAAATCAATGGTAAGAGAATCACAGAACACTACACAGGTCACTGGCATGTCTTAGCCACATGGACAACAGTGGACTCTGGGGCACGAGGACAGGAGAAGAATGGAGAAAAAATGCAGACCACAGGGTTGGGAGGAAAGAGAGATAAAGTAGGGACACTTGGGAGAAATTTTCTTAAGGAAGCATAATGGTTAAAAAGTAAGAGATAAAGCATGGTCGCAAGAAATGATAGTGGGATGGAGGTAAGCAACACTGGAGAGGGGGGTCTACTGGAAAGCAGAAGGGAAACAATTAGGAATACAAATTTAAAGTATAAAAATCAAAGTAATGCCATGGCTGGCATAGCTCAGTGGATTGAGCGCGGGCTGCGAACCAAAGCATTTCAGGTTTGACTCCCAGCCAGGGCATATGCCTGGGTTGCAGGCATGGACCCCAGCAACCGCACAATAATGCCTCTCTCTCTCTGTCTCTCTGTCTCTCTCTCTCTGTCTCTCTCTCTCTCTCTCTCTTTTTCTCCTTCCCTTCTCTAAAAATAAATAAATAACTCTTTAAAAAAATCAAAGTAATAGGATTGCAGGGGGTACAGGACTGTCAAGATCAGAGATTTTTTTCCCCTCTGAAAAACTATTGGAAGATAGGGTAGCTGAAATTAGGCTCTTAAGGAAGAAAGGCTGGAAGTTAAAAGGATACCAGCTGGAAAGTTGTCAGTCAGGAAGGGTCAGGGGTTGTCCAGGGAAGAGGCCCTGGGCATTGGAAAATAAAGATATTTGACCTTGTCTGAAATGTTAAGCCCTATGATAAACATGTGTAACTTTAAACATTGTTCTTATTACTGTTTTTTTGCAATAATATGATTACATAAGTTGAATACTGTTACACAGGTGATGGTGATGTATATAGCAGTTTCTTCAGAAGTGATCAGAAAAAAATTTTGGACATTTTCTACTTCTGGGGATAAGGAGAGGATTTCACATGTAAATGGATGAGTGCATTCTTTGGCTCACTTTCTGAAGTGCTATTCTTAAATAATTGTTTGGACTCTGTCAAATTCTTTGGTCTTACCCTTACAAATAAGGCCATGTGGACACACATTAATGTGAAACTAAGCTTTGGGAAATCTGTGACTTTGAGGTCCAGGGATTTTGCTGCTGTGAAACTATGTAAGTAAATCTTAAAAGCTCTGTTGATTGAATAAGAATCCATATAATTTTACAAAAAATAAAAAGGCAGCTGGTATGACAAATTTTTGTTTGTTTGTTTGTTTGGAATGAGCTGAATCATTTTCAAATTGGATTGTTAACTGAAATGAACGGTTTGAAATGTAACTTAGGGGAAAAATGTTCGTGTACTTGGCTTAATGAATACATTTATTTTTTTAAATGTGACAAATAATTTTGAAAAGAGAGGAAATGAATATACACTTAAAAATTAACATCACACTTTCCCAAACCTCTGTTTTTCTATAATATAAATGTGAAGAATATAATGCTATAATACTCTTCTATTTGGTTTCATTTGGAGCTGTTCATTTTTATCTGCATGTTTTGAATAGATTTACAGCATTACAAATAGTTCTGTTTAAAAAAATAAGTTTAACAGAAAGTTAAAATATAAAAGTTATATATGCACATACACATATATACAAAGCTTACATATAAACTTTACAGCTAAATTATATTTGTATATAATATTTAGATAATTCTAATGCTCTCTTAACTTTTTAAGGCTTTAAACCTAGGAGACCTAGGAGCACTCAAACCCTATTACATTTCCCATAGAGTTAAAATGTGTGTGTTTCAAGGACTTGGAGGTCTCCTTGTAAGATTTTAAACATGAAAAACTGCAAGTCTGTACATATATCCTCATATGTATACATGAACATCTATCCTTATAGACAGAATATAATACACAAATATAACACAGATAGAACAATAAACATACTCTTATGTATACTACTTTAAGTTGTATTTATCGTTATAGTTTAGAAAGGCAAAACTGGATTGGAATAGTTATTGAAATAGTGAGTTTCATGATGTGTTATATAAAGCATGAGAAAGAAAAATAAAATCCAAGATGACTTCCTCCATAAAAATGTTAGAAATGTTCAAAATAAGAGTAAAATAAAAATAGCCTTTAACCGATTCACTGAATGAGCTATATTTATATTTTAGTACTAGACATAATTTTAAACAATTTTCTCTAAACATTAAAATAGTGACAACTTACCATTTTCTTTTACTTAAAACGCCTTTAATATATAAAAGGCATTTTCTTAAATCCACATGTAGATTTTGTGATATTTAATCATAGTAATTCATTCAAAATAAAATAAAAGGGTCTCCTCTAATATAAGTCTTTGATAGTTTGTATTAGACCAACTGTCCTACTAGAAACAGTAAAGGCAGGAGAAGAAAAATTAAGGCAGCCAGGATTTGTGGGGCCAAGTTCATAAAGGAGAAGCAATGAGGTAAGCCAAGCTTTTCTGGCCACTTTTTCATCTAACATTTTTTCAGACTTGCCAATTCACAGAGCAAGAAGGCTAAACAGTGAATTGTGGTGAAATGTTTTCAGTAATCTCAGAGAGATAAAGAAAACAAAAATTGGAGTCCAGTCCACCAAGACAAAAAGGATTTGAAGACCTCTAATCACAAAAAAAAAGGATCACAATAAAGTGAACTCAAGATTCTGTTCAGTTACTAACCTTAACACATTTGCCAAATCCTAAACTGTCACTGAGCAAAAGGAGAAGAGAAACCAAATAAGAGGAAGTTAACATAAGAGTAAAAAGCTTAAGAAAACTTTTTAATAATATTGGGAAGATAAAGTTTGCAGTTCACATTATTCCAAAAAAGGCTCCTGTAAAAACTTTCAATGTTTAAAAGAAACCCCAGTAGAGCTACCTAAAAGTAAGTGAAAACTGAAGATAGCCCACTAGTCGGAAAGACTACATCTCAGCATCATAATATCTGAACACCTGTATGGAATTAGGTAATCTACCCTTTCTTTAACTGCCAACCCAAAGGGAGGTGAAAGCTAAATCCTCTATAAAAGAGATTGCCTCTGCAACTTTCATACTAAATATTCATCATTCAATCAAAAATTCCAACATTGTGAGCTGCCACACCAAATGACCAAACACCAGGAGAAAAACAACAGACAACAGAATAGACCTGTAGGTGATCTAGATATCGGTGCCATCAATATATGTTTAAAATAACTGTTATTGAGGCATTTAAGGTTTATATAACTTAAAAATACCAAGTTTAATAACAAATAATACTCAAATTAAGAAAGAATTAATGACTCGGCCTGGCTGTGTCACTCAGTAGGTTGAGCGCCAACCTGTGAACTGATAGGTTGTGGGTTTGATTCCTGGTCAGGGGATGTGCCTGGGTTGCAGGCCAGGTCCCTGACTGGGGCGTGTGAGAGGCAATCGATTGATGTTTCTCTCACACATAGATGTTTCTCTACCTCTCTCTCCCTCCTTTTCCCTCTCTCTTAAAAGCAAATTAAAATCTTAAAAAATAACACATTAATGACTGAAAGATAGCTTTATAGAAAATATCCAAAATTAAGTATGATGAGAAAATTATGAAAGGCACAAAAATGAATATGAACTACATGAATTGCATTTAAATAAACAAACAAATAAAGGCCCAATACAGGGTGGCAGAAGATGATTTGACTGTGGGTGGTAGGCACACAGTGCAATGTGCAGATCATGTGTCACAAAAATGTCCGCTTGAAACCCATGTGATCTTATTAACAATGTCACCCCGATAAATTTAATAAAAAAACCAAAAGATTTATATCATATATGTAATTAGAATTCCTGGAGAAAAGAAGATCTAGAATAAGGCAGAAGCAATATTTAAAAATCAAATAAAATGCTAACTGAGATATTTCCAAAAGAGCAAATAGACTCTAAGATACAGATTCAAGAAGCTCTGCTATGTTTAGAAGCAAAAAGAAAAACATTGAAAAGTAATTACTCAGACAGTTACATCATATTAATGCTTCATGAAAAGGAAGTGTTAAAGCAAACATAAAAGGACATATATTATCTTTAAATTATCAATTAAAAAAGCCAGTTGACTTTATAATTGAAATGATACTAAAAAAATGCACAGCAAAAACCCCAGGCCTTATGACAGAATGAAGAACATGTCTCACCTAAACTCAAAGGACAGTACATGAGGTGACAATAGCACAGGGGGTGGCTAATCAAAGTCCAGTAAAGGAATTGATTAGAACACAACCAAACACGTAACATTTAACACAGATTTTAAAGAATGAGTGGAAGGCATAGAATATGAGAAGGGATGCTCCATGGTAGGGGAATGGCTATGTACAAAATTAGGAAGGAATAAGTTGCCATGGAATGCCTGGAGAATTCAGTAACACCAGCATATAACGTGACTGGAAGCAAGTGGAGGAAGAAAAAACACAAAGGTGAGGATGCATGTGGAGCTTCTTTCAACATGAAGAGCAGCATATATATCATGCTTATTGAGCTGGAGTGTATCTGGTAGATAACCAGGAATCAAATGTAACAGTAATCTACACAAAAGTGTTGTGAGAATTCAGTTGGCTTGCATGGTACCAACACGGAATGGTCTATCAGAGGTAATGCTGATGGTGAAGTGCTCTGTCCTGTCTGGGCACACCGCCTGGGCTCAAACACCAGCATTGCTGTCTCTGACTTCTAAACCAGAGTATCAATTATTTAACCTCTTTGGTCTACAGCACTTAAAGGAAACAATAGAAGTACCTATCTTAGAGAGGGGTTGTGAACATACAAGTTAACACATAAGTGCTTCATATACTGCCTAGTACATACCACTCAATAAGTGTTAGACATTTTTAATGTCATTAACAAATTTAGTTCTCCTTCCCAAATAAAAAAGTGACATGATGTAAAAGAGTCTTTGAATGGAAACTGAGATGCCTGAATACTATTTGACTTGCTAGGTACTAATCAGTTGGGTGATTTTGGACTTTTGGACTTTCTCAATTTCCAACTGCCCATCTGTAAAAAAACTACACGGTCACAGAACCAGCTTTTTAGTTATTTACTCTTCTTCCATAACTGCTCCAGAATTTCAGAGGCTTGAATATGACTTCTATGACTCAAATATTTTTATTTCCATGACTGTGGATTTTCCAGGAGCACCTGTTGGGTTGATATTTAGCCAAATGGCAATGATTTTGCTTTTCAACTCATTTAAAATATTCCTTGCATTCTTGGGGGGGGGTGATTAAAATGTAATTAATAGAAATTAATCCAGTCCCAAGGGAAATTTTGGTTTGTTCAAGAAAATGTGCATTTACTGATTGTTCCACTTTTAAATCTTCAAGAGTCAACTAACTATTGAGGGTTAATGATTACACAAAAACAGTTATGAGCCTATCTTCATTTCCATAGGAAGACTACACCATGCCCACATTATATTAGCACTGGTGTACCAAGGGTTGGGAGGAGGGGGAGGGGTTGGTGGAAGCTGCAGGAATCTGTCCTGCCTTCATGAGGGTCTGCCCTGGTGAGGAAGAGCACATTATCACTGATATTATATACAATTTTCAGCATATGGTTTTATAAAAAGCAGACTGAATTTTGGTCCATCTGAGTATTGTTTTTAATTTTCTTAGAGACTATGAGCTTCTTTACTACCTGCACCCAAAACACATAGTTCCCACTGCTGCCTCTTTTATTACACCATTGCTTATCAGTAGACAAAATTAATTAATTTACTATGGGAAAAGTCCTAAATGAAAAAAAAAGTAGGAGATACATTCTTACACATAATCTCAGGTGTGATCTCAGTATATTACACATGTATATTTTATTTCAAAGGTCTGGATAAGGTATTATATATGCCTACACACACAAACATATGCACATATACATCTCTATCCATCTATTTATCTACCAAGGAAGAAAATTTCTAAATTCTATTTTCTTAAGCCTTCCCTGTATTTATTTATATCTTCTATAAGGAATATATGTACTCTCACAATAAAAAATAAGTAAACCTTTACTATATACATTTGTTGAACTAATAAGTTGAACTAGTAAGCAAACACAATTCTGTTAGCCAATAAATATTTTGAAGATATTTTCTCTAAATCAATTTTTTTATACTTTGAAACTTCAAGAAATGTCTCTATAATACTCTAAAACCTAGAGAGTAAAAAGGTGGGGGGAAATCCAGATCCTATTCAATACAAAGGTCACTCACATAAATGTCACACCCACCATATTTTATCTATGTCTCTCCCATAAATCTTTTAGCATACCTTCCAAATATTAGACTATAAACCACTCAAAGTGGGTTTTTTTCCATTTGTATGACCTAACAGAGTGCTCTGTACATAGCAGGGATTCAATAAGTATATGTAGAATTAAATTATGTATACATAGTTGAAAGATTTTGTACAGAAATGTTATTGTCCTAAAATCAGATAGTTTAAACATTTAAACATTAAAAATAACATTAAGACCCACAAAATCACCCTCCTTAAGATACAGAATTAAGTATGTAGTTAAAGTTTTTCAATTCTAGCAGGAAATTGATGGTATATTCTCTTCAAGAAGAGATTGTGTTTTATGTTGAAGTTTAGTCAACTCTAGGCTATTGTTAGCCTTTTAGGGGGCATTATCCTTTATAACCTGTTTTATATTTTCCTCTACATTTTAGCTAGCCAACAAAATGTAAATATGTCCAATATCAGGTTGATGACACCACTGGCTTACTCAAAAACATCTCACGACTTCCCACCATCCATATCCACAAAGCTAGACTGAAGAACCTTCACAGTTTGAATCAACCTACCTCTCCCACCAACCCCCACCTTCCTTTTCTTCCCACATCCCCTCTATAAAAATGTCAAGCTTTCCACCATACATCTCCTACTTCTCAAAATTTATTCAAGCAATAAAGAAATTTATTCAAGCAATAAAGAAAGTTTAATTCAAGAAAGTTATCACCCAAGTAATAACTTTCCAGCTCCTTATGTCTTTTGTACACCAGACCCAACATATGGGAGTTACTTAATGATTGCCCGTGGGAGGCTCTACTTCTCAGGGGGTTATACAATCTGTTTTATCAGGTCCTGAGTTAACATCCAGTCTGTCGTCTTCTTATCTCACACTCTGTATTTACCCACCTCTTTGTATCTGAATCTTATCTAAGTTACTTTTAATGCCATCCCTCACCTACACCCTCATAATCAGGACTAGCCTCCAAGTCCAGTCACCCGGTGTTTAGATTCCAATGTGAACCCTAATCTCTACTTAGACATTTCTGTAGGTCTTGGTGGCTGGGCTTATACTGACCAACCATGCCACAGCTATGGTGAATATGATAAAGCCTCTATAACTTAGCCTCTGCAATTACTTCCTAATGCAGTCCTCTGATGACTCTGACACCAACCTCAATGACAATGCCATCGTTCCATTTGCCCAAACCAAAATTTCTGGAGTAATCCTATCTTTTTCAACTTATTTCATATCCCACATTTTTCCACCTTTAAAATATATCCAAAACCTAACCATTACTGTTAACATCCTAACCATCTAAGATACCATCAACTCACACCTGAATTATTTTAATGGCCTCTGATATTCTTAAGCTTCTATAGTCAATTTTCAAAACTGCAGCCAGATGTATCCTTTAAAAACACAGCACATTTGAAAAATTGAGCATGTCTCTCTTCTGCTCAAAATTCTCTAACAGCTCTCCATTTCACACAGAGCATAAGCCAAGGTTCTTATAATGGCCCATAAGGACCTCCACGTTACCTCTCTAGACTCACCTACTCAGCTCCCCTTTGCCTTCTTGGTCCTCACTGTTCCTCTAACAAACAAGGAGCCATGTTTCTGCTCTAAACCTTACCACACACACACACACACACACACACACACACGCGTGCGCGCACGTGCATGCACACATGCCAAACATTAGATAGACAGATAGTCTGTCTAGTCCGTGCTGCCCACAAATAGATATATGGTTCATTTCCTCTTTCCTCAAATCTTGACTCCAATGTCACTTTCTTAATGAGGTCTACTCAGAGAACCATATCTAAAATTAACCTCCACTACCAATCTCAATCCTACCCAACCATATTTACGATTTGTTTTGTTTTCTCCATAGAAATTCTCATTATTAAGCTTATTTTCTCTCTCCCCATTTGTATGTAAGCTCCATTCAAAGCTATGGTTTCTTTGGTATTTTATTCTCTTATATATTCCTAGAATTTAGAACAGTACCTAATATATAGCAGGCATTAAATAAATTTTGCTGAGTGAATGAATAACCTGGCATACTTTTCACCTATAAGGCTAGTCAAAGCCTGACTGGTCCCCCTCACAGTTGAACCCAGCAAAGGCCAAAAGATAACTTCACTGTCTGACTCTCCTTATCTTACTTTTTTGAATTTTCCCTACATTTGAACTCAGAAAACGCATTTATTTCCCATGTCTCCTGATCTAGTCTGCATTCTAGGCATTATACCTCATCTACTCATCATAACCTCCTCTCAGTACCAAGTATGCTACTTCTGACTTCTAGTAGCAACCCCATAATGTCCTTGTACCTGGCTCATTCAGAAACTAATACTTCCACATCACCAACTGCTCTCAATCCTAGACCCTCTCAACTAGGTCTTCTAATGCCTCTACTTAGGAATATGCAGTCATTATTACTTTCTAACTATTATCATTTTGGATCATTACCACTGACTAGGGCCATGCCTATCACAAGAAAGCAAATTATTCTTCTGTAAAATATGAATAATAAAAGTATGTATTTCACAGGGTGGTTATGAAGGTCAATTTAAGGTAACATATGTAGAGTGCTTACCACAGTGACACACAAGTGCTCAACAATTATTACCTGTTATTCCTTACTAGATCATACAATATAAATTCATCACACAAAATCAGAAGCCAGTCTCACTCCTGATAATAAAAGCAAACCGATTTTTTCACAATTTGGTAAGTGACTAGTTAAAAGACCTGAATAATTGATGTAAACACGTATACTACACAATGAATCTGTGGAAGAGCAAGCAGAATGCTTAAAACTACAAAATGTCATTCTGACATTATAGCCCTCATGATTGCAAAAAGGCTCCCTTAGCTAGCCTTCATTGTATTTTATATCTCGTAAGAAGAACAGATAAGGAAAGCTATATGCCCTTATGCTTATGAAAGTTAACTTTTTTTAAAAGGTTTTATTTATTTATTTATTTTTAGAGAGGGAAGGGAGGGAGAAAGAGAGAGAGAGAGAAACATCAATGTGTGGTTGCTGGGGGCCGTGGCCTGCAACCCAGGCATGTGCTCTGACTGGGAATCGAACCTGCGACACTTTGGTTCGCAGCCCACGCTCAATCCACTGAACTACGCCAGCCAGGGTGAAAGTTAACTTTTGATAAGATACCTCACTGTATACCTGAGGTCCTAAGCTTGTTATCACACTCAGCTGAGTGTGACACTCTGTTCCACAGAGTCAAGTTGCCTTCTCTTCCCCCATGCTCTTTCACTTCCTACTGGAATGCCACTTGCCTCCTTTTCCTTGGCAGGATTATTTTCCTGGCTTTGCCCTAGAGGCATTGGAGTTTGTAGGTGCTAAATTCTATCCCTGTGAAATTTAGGTGTTATTTAGACATTAGGAAAACTCAGTATTTTATGAACAGAATGTTTCATGATGACAATTAGCTTTGCTATTTTAACAAACTGCTAAAGGTGTCTTGTTTGAAAAATATTACATAATTCAATAAGTAACTAAATAAATGGTAGTTTTTATTTTAATCTTGTAACAGGAGGGAAAATGAATAAACAGAAATCATCATAAAAATAAGCATTCTACTTCACAGATCTGAGAATCTACAGAACTCATTTTTTTCCCATAGTCAGTAACAACCCCTTGGAGTTTAACAGCAACACTGTACACACCGCATGCAGTTCTTACAGGGATGGTTTCTCACAGCTTAATTTAGAAAAAAATAATTAAAGAGAATCAAAGAGTAGAGGAAATGGCATTAAAACATTTCCCTTAATCGGATTAAGCCATGTGCACTCTAAAATAGCTCAGTTTTAAATTTTTCCCAACAACTAATAAAGGTATAGTTTGATATTATCAAGGCAGTATTTTTGGTAAATATTGTCTCTAATAGCAATTCTAATTTTTATTTTTAAGGCTAAAGTCTTTTATGAGGTGTGAATTTTCAAATGAAATTCTGTTAAAAATAAAAATTGTGATGATCGTTAGCTTTTACCCGATAAGTCACAGATGAAATATCTGAAACTCCTAAATTACAGATGACTTTAGTGTGCAACCAAGTTGAAGATCTCATTTAACAACTTTATTTTGCACACCCTTGAGATTTTTTGCATCAACAAAGCATGAAGTAGCACCTCTATCAAGAAATTTAAGGAGTTTAAGACTCCTTACTGTAGGCCTTAAATAATATTATCACTTTTTGAATTATGTCAGAAATATGTAGTAATTAATATTTCATAAGCTCAGAGTTATTTAAACCAAATTTTGGCAATAAAGGGTAGGTCTATAATAAATATGAACTTTAAAATTTTGCAAAATCCTGTTTTTTCATAAACATAAAACCCTTATATAATATCTTTATTTTAAAAGTTAATAAAATTAGCACTTTTAAAATTTTAGATAAAAGTGCAAAGTTATATATATTTTTATTTATATATAAATGTATTTTAAAATATATAGAACCATAAATTATATGACTCTCTCTATATAGACCACACCCTTCCTCCCTTAGCATTTCATCAAAGCTTTGTAGTTTTTAGATCTTCAGAACTTTAGGTAAGAAAGTATAGTTTATAATTTTTTCTTTCATAATTACCTGCTTTCCATAAAAAAAGAATATCTTTTTAACACATTTGAAATATATTAATAAAATACAGGGTCTGGCACAAATAACCCCCCTTTTGTTCATTACAAATCTTTTATTTCAAAATCATAAGCATATAATTCTGTAACATAACATCACACCCAAGCACACCTTGTAGCATATTAGATAAAATGTTCAAATTAAAACTATAAATTACTACACCAATATTATTACCCTACCAACCATATTCAAGCAGGTGTTACTTCTGTTGGATCCTGCATATATTTAAGTTGTCTTCACAGGACTCATTTTCATATATACCTATGCTGAATCAATATTTTCCCATTTTGAGCTTTCTAAGGAGTAACATTGGGAAAGCGCTGCATTGCTCTCCAACTAATGCAGTGTATATAATCATTATGATACTTCAGAAATGTGTTCAAGTATTTTCACAAATAGTCATTTCACAATCAGCTAACCTAGATGGCATACCTAGTAAGACACTATCTTGTTAGATACTGCACATTTACAGAAAAAAACGCTCTATCACAGTGATACAAAAACACAAACTGATGGATTTTTTTTAACAAAATAAAGCCCTGCAGTAATGTGGTAAGAGCAAGAGGTGCAGGAGAAGGAGGAGGAGGAAAAGGAGCTGTCATCACAACACTGCATGTAGGGTATTTAATTCGTGGTATGCATCATGTTAGATATGCCATCTATTTCTTTCCAGTCCCATAAGTATCCAATAAATATTAGAATCTCCATCTTACAGATGGCAAAAATAAAGTTCAGAAAGATTGAATGTGATATCTAATATGAACAGCTGTTTGACTTGGATTCAGTCTGGCCCCTGACTCTAAGATTCAGAGCCTTCATACCATCTCATGAATATTCCTTTAAAAGAGCATCATTTGAATTTGGCAATAAAAAAAAAAAAGAGGAAGAGACTACAGCTTTGTTACCAAATCAATCCAGGAAGCCTCAAACTCTGTATTAATAAGGTTAAAGAATCCCTATATGCTATCTTCTTTCCTCTCTCCTCTCCCTTAAGTAACTATTAAAAATTATGTATTTGACATTATCCTGGTTATTGGTAGTAGGGGAGGGAGTGTGTGAATGAACTGAGCAGAATATGGAATGTGTTATCTCTCTGTAGAGCACCAGAAGTCTGGCATAGCAAGAGTATTCCCATAGACAGCAGGAGTTACATAGCCAAGTAAGTGTAATTTTAACAATATATCTCCCTCTCTCTTTTTCCTTTGTCTCTCATATACATAAATACATATATATTAACAAATAATGCATTATATTCAGAGAAATGTTCAAATTAATATCAAAGAATGGTAATGTCATTAAATCTGACTAAACAGTAGGTATTTCCAGGCAGAAACTAATGTTGACTCAAATTCAGATAATAAAAGTACTTACAGTGAGAGATGGAATAGGGAGGGGGAAGAAAGGAAAACATAACAAAAATTGGGAACATTAAGAGAGAGATGATCTCAGTCTAAAAAAGGCACTGATGAATACATAAGTATCATTTAGCTGGCAGGATATAGTTGCAAAGTAATACAGAAGGAAGTGACACACTATGACACAGTAAAAATTATTTGTAAATTGATTAATTCAGCAAGGAGTATAACATATTGAAATAATCTTGAGTTTGTAAGAACTATCAGAGATTTAGATAGGAACATTAGATTTAAAAAAACACTAAAAGGCTTTGTTTCCTTTTTCTCACTAAACGAATGAAAATACCTGGGAAGGTACAACAACTTGTTGAATCCATACTTAGTGTAGGGCCCTAGTGATCAGACCTCTAGTCCAGTACTATTTTTATAATACCAGTCAAACCCAGGAAACTCCCCATCATCTGCTCACCTTCCCAGGTGCAGCCACAGGACAGGCTGGTAGTTAATGTTTCTCTGTATTACTAATAACTCCCTAGGCCATAACAGACACACCCAACAACAGTGACTCAGGGAGGAACCAAGACCTGAACTCAGGAGATGCAGTACATGGCACCTCAGGAATTACTCTGCCCTAATTTTCACTAGACTTTTGCTTATATATCTTCCTGACTCAATATTTCACAAGAGTAAGATTCACATCTTACAGAAGCAGTTAGCCTAGAATTAGGAAACAGGCAAATAGTATTCTGGTTAAACATTTACATATTCAAAACTATCAAAAGTTATACTTTATGGATATCTACCGCTGAGTGGCTGGAAGAAAAATTACTTTAATAAAAGATGACTTTTTTAAAGTAATTAGAGAGGATACTTTTATAAGAGGCATTCATGGTAATTAGAAATACATGCATATATCATTGGGAACGCCTCTTGAGAGACAAATAATTACCTGGGAAAGTCTTGCTAGATGCTATCAGACTTTAAAAAGTTAACCCAAATGTATTTATGTCAACCCTACAGTGAAAAATAGAAAGAGGACAGAAAAAGCACCCATAAATAAAAATATGGCCCTAGTAGGGCACAAGTAAGATGTTACCAGCACTTGGATTTTCCCAAAGGAAAATTTTCAGATAACAATATAAACAAACACACAAAAGAGAAAAAGAAAAAAAGCAAGCAAAAGAAAGTAAAATGAAAAAAAATACCCTTTAAACAATTTCTAAATGATAACAAAAAAATGATTCAATAAAAATAAATCTATGGATTTCTAAAACAAATACATCTATTCATTTCTCATGTAAAGATTATTTTCTGCTTATAAAAGCAGAATGATTTAAAGATTGTATTGTTTAAGATAGAAACTGTGAAGACTGAGAAACAGAACCTCATCTTAACTGGAGTGGGGAGGGCCCGCAGGGGAGCTCTCACTACCTCTAGTATTCAAACCCCATCTCCAACAGGAAGATGTTTGTTTACAACTACTTCAGCAGGAAGGAGGATCTTCTCCTCACCCAGCAACCACTCACCCAATGAAAAACTGTTATAACTCAGCCAGTGAAAAGCCACTACACTTCAAAATTCTCTTTTTCCTCCAATGGACTCTTGTTATAACATCCCCTCTGAGTCCCCCAACTTCCCCTATAAAAAAAATATTTGTCTCCTTTGTTCTCTGGACTTGTGCATGGGTTGCCATTAGACTACATGTCCCAAATTGCTATTCATTTTTGTTCCTGAATAAACTTATTTTTGCAGAGAGAAATATTTAGCTATTTGTTTAAGGTCAACAAATCAAAATGCATATGTTAGTGAAATTCAAAACCAAAATATTTCCAGTAAAGATAAACAAGATATAGTATTTATTTATTTTCTCTAGGGACTGGAAGGCTAACTTGGTGATTATAATTAGACTTCAGATGTTTGGACTGCTAGGAAAATTGCTTCTAGATTCTTTTCATTTTAAGATTTTTCAATAATATGACATTTATATTCACAAGTACCTTATCTCAGTTGCAAAAAGAACAGTGGAAATGGATTTAAATTTTTCCGAGATGACGGGGAGAGGTCAAAATGGTATAGAAAACAGAGGACTCAAAGAACTTATATGTACAACCCATGGCCATGACTACGGTGGCGGGGAATGCTGGAGGGTTGGGGGGTGCAGGGTGGAGAAGGGATAAGGGGGGAAAATTGGGAAAACTGTAATAACATAATCAATAAAATATACTTTAAAAAATAAAATAAGAAGTAAAACAAAAAGAAAATTTCTGAGATGGCTTTCTGGGTACTGTTTGATAGTTCCTAGCCCTGTTTGTTTGGCCTCATATTTCCATAGAGTTTCATAATAATAATCACCAAAAATAATCCCTGAGAAATTTGGAGGCATAAAACTTTCTTGTACTCATTAAAATATACATTATTCAAACACTTTCTGGGAAAAAAAGAAAAGATTGTCCTATTTATAATGCCATGACAATTCATTGAGAGTTACCAATAAAGAGAACTTGTCCTCTGAACACAGTTCAAAAACAGAAAGTTTATATGATAACTAATAGACTTGCATTGATTTTGAGGATTATAAGAAACTGATGTATCTGCTGAGTAAATGATAGTCATGAAAACCATGCTTAATATTTAAAAAGTGTCTGATAAGCTTTTACTTCATAATAATATTTGCTATTACCTTAAAAGTTCTCACAGGATTCTGTTCAGTATTGGCTAAATAGTGTAAAATCTTATAAAAGATTTTCATTTCTGGAGTGCTGGATCCTTCAAAAATCTTTAAGTAAACAGTTACATATAAAGAAATTTCCAATATACTTCAGAAATATATATTCAATGCATATATATAGCTCATTTGACCTCAATGATTATTGCAACTGGGGAGAAACTAACACATTCTTCAATGCTTTGGGAGGAAAAAACACTTGTTATCTGTTATGATTTATATTCAATTGCAACATATGCAATTTACAAGGCTCAAATAGCTCTCTTTCTTTGAATTCATCTTGGATGTATATATACAAATTGAACAGAGGTAAAAAATCCTCTTTCTTATTTTATGTCACTTTGATTTTGTGTATGAGAAGCGTAACATTACACTACTCTTTCATAGTATGAACTTCAACTTCCTCAGTTCCTCAATGCACGTGGGAGTTCCCAGCAGACAAAGAACAGGCAGAGAGTATTATTTCTAGAGTCTCTCTGAATAAATAGCTGCCACATTAAAAAGAAAAATATAACAAATGGCCATGACTACTATTCAGTTTCCAGTCAGTGCTAGTACAAGA
This sequence comes from Phyllostomus discolor, assembly GCF_004126475.2. Classification (NCBI taxonomy): domain Eukaryota; kingdom Metazoa; phylum Chordata; class Mammalia; order Chiroptera; family Phyllostomidae; genus Phyllostomus; species Phyllostomus discolor. The sequence goes on along the minus strand of NC_040906.2, from coordinate 126,034,643 downwards.
ACTGATGATACCTCCTGAATTTCATTTTGCATCACAGAAATGCAATGCCCATAGGAAACTAGCCATGGTGTAGGCTGAAGATTTCATACTAATAAGTTTACTGTACTAATATTAATCTTCACCAATGTATTTTTAATTGTCAGTTAATGACAGAGTGGTTCAAAAATGTATCCTGTCCCCAAATAAAAATTAGCAAATGTTGGTACTTGGTATTTATTATTTTACCTTTACAAGGGCTCATATATATTGTTGACTTTTGTTCTGTTGTTTTACAAAATACAATTGTATAATTTGTTCAAAGAGCATAGGATAGTCCAGTTTTAAAAATACTCATTGTTCCAGTCAGGAAATTGAACTGACAGCTCAATTCATTCAATAAAAGTTTGGACATCTACCATGTGCCTGATTCTACAGCTAATTTTTAAAAACTGAAATAGATTAGTGCTTTCTATAATGTAATCCTGTTGAAGGAGTTAACAATGCTTAAAAGTCAGTTTATTTGAATTCAAGAGGTTTGGGGGGAAAAACACCTTACTTTTACAAAGCTTACATTTGATATTAGCCTCAGAACATTGTGTCTCCCTAATATGACTGTGGGGTTTTTAGTTGCTCATCTTAACAATCTGTCTTGTCACTGTAGATTTCAAGGATCTTGCATTTCTGTACTCCATAAATGCAAGCTTCTCAAGTATGTCTTGTTGACATGAAAGAAAGCAACCCCACCTATGTGTACACCCTAAGGTCCTTTTTAGATTTAAACTTCTATATAATATCCATAATTAAGAAAAAGACACTTTATAGTTAAAAATCATAACTTTTCATTTATACATTTTAAAACTCTAGGTTGAGTTCAATAAACAACCTAGGAAATTCTGTTATAGTCTCCTAAGTGCCTATCATGGCACTGATACATGTTGCTGAGACATGTTATAAGTCTCAGTAACTTTTATTTAATTGATTGAAGAAAATTTAAGCAGTTTAAGCCCTGGCTGGCATAGCTCAGTGGATTGAGTGTGGGCTGTGAACCAAAGCATCGCAGATTCGATTCCTAGTCAGGGAACATGCCTGGTTTGCAGGCCATGGCCCCCAGCAACCGCACATTGATGTTTCTCTCTCTCTCTCTCTTTCTCCCTCCCTTCCCTCTCTAAAAATAAATAAATAAAGTCTTTTTAAAAATGTCTACAGTTTAATATGAGCTCTAAAACAAAATTTCTGAGATTTATAACCCAATATAAATATTTAATAAAGAATACTGAGTCCCCAAAATGGGGAGTAACTCAGGGCCTTCCTTCAGAATTTTACATTATTATGCCTGATTTGATATTGTTTTCACACAACTCAGGAAATAAATGAGTAAATCTATGACTTATTCAATAGTATAAACTATATCCAGAGCAAAAATTAAGGCTCAATCCTATTAAGAACAAAGAAAATTTCAGCAGATTTACCAGTAACATATTTTCTTTCAGGGATTAAGCAAAATTTAAGTGCTTTGAATTTATAAATATGTCAAATCAGCTCATTCACTGTGCAGATTCCTTAGCCTTCAGGGACATAAGGTCTCTTGTGAGAATGTACAATACATTATCAAGAGAATGAAATCTCCACCACTAGCAGCGACTTCAGAACTCTCAAATATCTGCAAGATATGAAAAGTACAATCCTCCTATATATCCATGTGTATATACCAATATTAGGCATGGTTGATACATATAAAGATTATGTTAATATATATATATATGTGTGATACTATTACGGTGCTTTTCCATGCTTCAATTTTTTGTTTAGAAATAAAAAAATTATTACCTTTCTGGCTTCTTTTATCATTTTCCGAATAGTTTCCTTAATTGTAAGTAGTTGTGCTCTTGGTGGATGAAAAAGGAGGTCTATATGAGTGCCCCCTAAGAGTCCGGGCATCACGTACGGCCAGCCTAAGTCAAGATCTGGAGCTTCCACATCAGACTCAATGGGCCAGTAAGTCCCTGAGGATGAGGTATCATCACAGGAATTATCAGTGCCATGTACTGTACTTTGTGCCATTTTCTGGACGTTTTTCAAAATATAATTAATTTCTTTCTCAGCTAGAAATTCTGATACTCGTTCCTTGGCAAGAAATTCACGGTACGCTTCTAACCCATGTTCAATCAGCGTATCAATGGCTATCCGGTACCATTCCTTGTAGTGAGGCTCAATGTAATTGTCTGATTTACACTCATCATTCAGTGAGGACAGCATCGACGAGGTCTCCATGCTTGCGAGTGTTTGGCAGTACCACTTTCAAACATCCATCTGTGCAGCAATGAGAAGTATCTGGGTGTTTGAAAAAAGGAAAATTAAGATCAGTTAGAATTCTGTAATCAAGTATTTTATAATTCATGTTAACCATTATTTTTACATTTACTCATTTCCACTACCTGTAGATCAGTATGGCATACATTTCATATCAAAAGTAGCATTAATTGCACCATAATTCGAAAACTACCACAAATAGATTTCCTTTTCATAGACTATTAGTTGATTTTCCATTTCCAAGGCCTCCACGTTCAGCTTCTCACCTAAGGAAATACACTTTCCTTCTCTGACATCCAGGAAGTCTATCCTTCTTAACTTTAATCTGATACTACACATGGTGGTATCAGTTTCTATAAGCCTATTTGATTTCGGTTTTAAAATACTTAAAAAATAGAACTAGAATGCAATTAGTACCTGGCCAGACAATGATGTTAGTCTTTACTGAGTACCTTTTATGCATATGATCACATACTGATGAAATATAAAAAGCACAAAATACTTGCTTTACAGGAATGTATTAATTAGCTGAAGAGGCAAAGTGCACACACACAAGGTGGTTTATTACCACTTTAAACAAAGCTGTTTATTGCCAAGGGCCAAATGAGCACTACCGGCTACCTATGCTTTCAGATAAAAGCAAGTAGAAATCAATTCAGAATATAGGAGTTACGGAGATCCCTGTGCAGGAGGTGGGCTTCAGCTGAACCTGGGGTGCCGAGTGAGAGCACAATCAGGTAGCAAGAATGAATATTTTCATCCCACATAAGAAGGAAAAACAAACAAAAGCACAAAACAGGTACGAGCTTGTACATTCAGGTCTTGTGAAAAAACTTGGTCTGCCAGAAAGCAGGTTCCTTTTAGTAGGAGTAGGAGATAACACTGAATAGACACAATGGAGCCAGGTGTGGAGGGGCACAGGAGATTTTGTGATTCAGCAAAACCTGTGTTTGAAACAATTAGCCTGGCACTATCAGGGGAATGGAGGACAGAAAAGCAGCTAGGACAGTCTTTCAGCATTCAAATACCCAGTTAAGAAGTGACAAGTGTATTCCAGGGACAGTTCAAAGCAAGAACTCCTGAGATTTGATGGCTTGAGAGCATACAGGTGAAGAAATTTAAGACATTAAGATAATTAGGGATCTCTCTGTGGAATCAAAATCTGCCTATTCAAGCTCACACCCCATCCTCCACAATGCCCCACAATGTTATTCATTCAATCACTCACCGTGTGAGATACTGGATTGGACATTATCTCAATCAAATAAGGGACTTTCCAGTCTTTTGAAATCATGATCTCCACTATGTGGATTCAAATGAAGTACAACTCTATAATGTGCTACAAGCACTAAAGGACAGATTTGACCAAAAAAAAAAATCTTTGTCAGTTGCCTGGCTCTAATTTAAAATATTCCTCTTAACAGCCTTTACAGACTAAGGCCTACCAAAATTCAAATCCAATTTGGAAGGATAACCAGGAACTATTACCATTTATTTACTCCTTCACTCTAAAAATGTAATAAGAGCCACTAATCTCACAGGGAGGTTGAAAAGGAATGGACAATAGGGACACAAGTTCTACTGGGCAGGAAGGGACCGAAAGAAATCCAGCATATACTAAGCAGAGCTGAGGAGCAAAATAAGGGGTCTACTTTCCTGTTTTATTGGAGACAATCCTGTCCCTATGTCTAAGCTCAGAATTTTCACTGACACAGTCTAAAAGTATAGAAAGCCTAAGATTAAATCTCATATAATGAAGATCGAACATGTATATACTACTGACGTGTAGTGTTTAGAGGCCAGGGACATAGCTAAACATACTTTAGCATACTGGACAGCACCCACGTTAAGGAATTATCTGGCCCAAAATATCATGAGTGCCAAGGCTGAGAAATCTTTGCCTTTCTCACTTCATATGCATGGTATCATACTACTAATGAATGACCTTTTCAGTGTTCATTAAAGTTCTCTTTTATATGTTATACTCATTTGTAACAAAGAAAAAGGGGTTTATCTACTTAACATAATTCATTTGATTAAAGCACCCTTCCCTAAGGTTTACTAAGGTGTAATTTTCATTTGGCAATTTCAGCATATGACAGGATAAGCATCCGGTAATCACATGAAAATCACATCTACTATTCATAGCTGTTAAAAATTGTAGTTAACTGCTGGTTGTTCAAAAAGAAATCTTGTTTTGTTAGCACTTATTTATTAGTTTTTAAAATTTAACTTTTGGCCCTGGCTGGTGTGGCTCAGTAGATTGAGCACTGGCCTGTAAACTCGGGGGTAGCCGGTTTGATTCCCAGCTGGGGCACATACCTGGGTTACAGGCCAGGTCTCCAGTGTGGGGGGGGGGGGCATGCAAGAGGCAACCACACATTGATATTTCTCTCCCTCTCTTGCCCTCCTTTCCCCTCTGTCTAAAAGTAAATAAATAAAATCTTAAAAAAAATAAAATTAACTTTTGAATTCCCATAATATGTGATATTATAAACCTATTACCTATTTGGAAGTTAAATGCATAAAGTACTTTTAAAAACTGTATTCTTTTCTGAGCTTCACCTATGCAAATATATACTTAGCTATGGTAAAAAAAATTCTTTCTTGAACTATGGGTGACCCAAGAAATCATAGAGATCAAGAGAACTATGAAAGCAAAATACACCCACAAAGACACACTTGAAAAGTTAATCACAAAAGAAACAACAATTGAAGATGAGAAAAAAAATGAAACACTAGAACTTACCAAACAGTAATGCCAGATACAACCATACAATGCTGAAAAACATGGCAGAAAAAAATGCAATAGCTTTGAACAAGAAAGTTGAGACAGTATATACAAGGGTTAAAATAAGAAATAAATAAACTTGATATTGTTCTCCTGAAGAAGCAGTACTCTAACAACTGTCTAGAGATACACATTTACCAAAAGGGCTGTTTTTGTGAAGAAACAATCTACAAAGAAATTTTAAGGTAGAACAGCAAGGTAATGGCACTTGCATGAATGGCCACTGCAATAAAATAGCACCTGTATTTAGACACAGACTTAATACTGAACTCTCAAGCATTCAATCACTGAACATTTGAAGGGCTTAAACTGAGGATAACATACTGTTATGGGTAGCTCTTTATAAATATAAAAGCACACTATTTTATTAATAATGATTAAACTTGCCCAGAATGTGTATTAACATAGATAGAGTTGATGAGTAGAGAAAAAAATAAAATCTCCCTATGAGGTGAATGCTGAAACAACTGCTAGGCTCATCTACTAATTAAGTGACTCATTGCAGAAAAATAGTCTCATGTAATAACAGACTCACATCCATGCCTCATAACCATTACAAATTGCATTTGATACTGAATGTTTAGTGTCATTTTGGGGAAGTATAATTTCCAAATGTTAAATATGTAAATACAAAGAATATAAAACAAGGTATAAAAAATTATATTTCAAAACAGTTTGGCAGTTTCATTTATAAAACTAAATATGCAAATGACTTATGATACCACAATCGCACCCTTGGGATTTATCCCAGAGAAATGAAAACTTATCTTCGCATAAAAACTGTCTATTAATGTTCATTGTGGCTTTATTCATAATAGCCCCAAATGGAAACAACCCAAATGTCCTTCCACAGGTGAATGTTAAACTGCTGTACACTCATACTATGGAATACTAATCAGCAATAACATGCATGAACTACTGATGCACGTTATAATGTAAATGAATGTCCAGAGAATTATGCTGAGTGAAAAAAATCAATCCCCAAAGATTACATGCTGCATGATTCCAGTTATACGATATTCTTGAAATGACAAAGAAGTGGAGATCAGCTTAGTGGTTGCCAGGGTTCGCCTCAATGAGTCATTCTAAGGAGGGTGTGTGGAAGGAGAGAGGGCAAGTGTCTAGTGGTGATGGAAATGTTGTATATCTTGACAGTATTAATGTCAGTTTATTGGTTGAGATAAAATATTATAGTTTTGCAATATGTTACTAGCAGGGAAAACTAAGAAAAGGATACAAAGAATCCCTCTGAATTATTTCTCTCAACTGCCTGTGTATTGACAATAATCTCAAAATAGAAAAGTATAATTAAAAAATCATACTGATGAGCAATCTCATATACCTTGAATAGAAAAAAAAGCAATAAATAGAAGAGAGAGTGATGGCTTATTTGTGGGGTGAGACTGCCAGGTTCAAAGCCAGTTTGCCTGATTATGGTGAAGCTCTTGGACAGGTAACCTGTGTCCAAAGGCTCAGTTTGGTCTTGTGTGGAAAGAAGAGTAACAGTAGTCTTCACCTTGCTGAGTCATTGTAAGGAATAAATGAGATAAAGCAGCACTTGAAGTACTTAGCTTTTAGCATTATTATTATTATTTTACATTTAAACAACTTGTTAATGTAAAATTGCTGTAAGGATACAAAAAAATTGATCACAAAAGTTTATTAAGATGCAGTAAAAGATTGTCATTCACTATTTCAGCAACTGCAGTATAAATAAATGGTCAAAGCTACTGTCAATTTGTTTATGGTTTCTGATTGAGATTCACTGAAAAGACTTCTGAAATAATACGTCAATAAAAATGTTTCAAAGAGAAATTACAAGGTTCTTAAATCACACATAATCTGAAGTTATAATTACTGTACTTAATTAATGTGCAAGCAGAAGACCCAAAGACAAGACTTGGAAAGGATCCTATGAGCTAATATCTCTGAGGTCCCTTTTCCTGACTTCTATCTTAGGCTGTTTCTATTTAGCTACTGAACAGTGTTATAGGTTGAACTGTGTCAGCCAAGAAGGTATGTTCAAGCACAAATCCTCAGATCTTACTGGGAAATTGGGTCTTTTTTGTACATGTAATCAAATTAAGATAAGGACCTATTCAATTAGAGTGCGACCCAATCCAATATGACTGGTGTCTTTATAAGGAGAGAATTGACACAGACAACTACACAGGGTTAAATCTAAGTGATTACAGAGGTAGAGATTGGAACTCTTAAGGGTTGCTGACAACATCAGAGCTAAGAGAAAGGCATGGGACACATTCTTCCCTAGAGTCTTCAAAGAAAACATGGCCCGATGACACCTTGGTTCAGGACAATGTACTACAAGCCTCTAGAATTATGAGAGAACAAATGCTGTTCATTTTTCCTGTTAATTTTGTTGTTTTAATTTGTTACAGCAGCACCATGAAGCTAATATAAATACACATAAAGATGGCCTTTATTTTGCAACTGTAACATTTTAAAATAAAGGAATTTAATAAAAAAATAATTTGTCATTAAGAAATTATTTCAAGTACTTTTTCTAGCTTATGTGATGATATAAAACTAGTTCTCTGACATAATTTTAATCTTGAGTAAATTTTATTGAAGAACATTTTACTGTCTTTCAAATATTAACAAAAAATCTCAAATCAATCTTTTTGGGGGTAACTGATCTTATGATGTTTATCAAAATGTCTACCTTTAGTATATGAGAAAACATTTCATAAAGGGTTGTTTCAGAATCCCTCTGTCTCATAAAATCATAACCTCTGGTCCACAACAGTTGAAAATCATATATCTCTTTATTCTTCAAAATTTTCACTACCAAGTTTGTGTTCATTTTTAATGTGATTGCCAGAAATTTAAGATAACAATTAAAACATTCAAGAGCTACTATTAAATTAAAAATTCACTCTAATACTCTAGCTGCCAAATATAATTTGATATCTAATTTGGCATTTAAACTTATTAAAAAATTCTAAGCTGGCTTCATAATGACATAAAAAACAATAGCCCCATGGTACAGATTACATTCATCCAAAATATAATTTAATAATTTAATGCTCAAATTAATTTTATAAGTATCAAATGAAAATTCCATTTCCTTATACCTAAACATTTCTTTATTTCCTTAATATCTTTTAATTGGGGATGAGGTGATGATATATCACTTCCCCACCAAAATAATTCCAGAGTTTCATTATACTGGCTCTTATTCAATGTATTTGTCAACTACAGTCTAAACTATAGTTCAGATATAAGAATACAAAGTCCTCCTATATATACTAATGATATTAAGACATTATCATTCACTATCATTTGGAAGCACTGACAAATTTCTGTAGAGAAATTCATAGAAAAAACAATAAACCCTTTACTTGGAGCATATACTCAATAGTCAAATTGCAGAGGAGCAGTCTATCCATGGCTTAAGATGCAAATAAAATTAAAGCAAAATACTCTTTTCCTAACACCCAAACACCCAAGCATCTGTGTCGTGCCAAAGAGCTCCATCTCATCCTGGTTCTGATCAATGTGTATAATAGGAATTAACTGAGATAAAGGCCCTCAACTTTATATCAGTCATAAAAACTTCTAACACATAGTTAATAAAAGAGGAAGGAGTTTCATTCATTAACAAGGCTCATTGTTCTCTTGCTTTCTTACTGAATACCTTTTTTCTGTATGTATTCAAGCAGGACACATACTTTCGTCAGGATCCTATATTGTGTTATAAATGGGGTTTTGGGGCACCCCTTGCTTCTAAGATTATATTTATTTTGCCTGCTGAAAAGGTTTATGATACCCACAAACTTGGTAACTTTGCCTGGAAGTACAGAGGTGGTTAGGAAAGTGCTTCTTACTTTGGTGGGACAAGGAACTGCCTACCAACCCCCTTCCCAGTTTCTTCTGAGTCAGTCTTCACAGTTCAGCTTCATTTTTTTGTGTCAAATAAACATTATACTTTCCCATTTTCAAATACAAAACAAACAAACAAGAAACTCAAGAAACCCAAAAGCCACCTCTAGTGCTTGTAATAGCATGGAAAAATGCTCGCTATGATGCTATGTGAATAACAAGCAGACTACCAAACTACGTAAGAACAAAATTATGATTAAAGAAGTTCATGCAAAAACAAAAAGAAAAGCATATACCTAAAAATAACTGATTGTCTTTAGTGGTGATTCTATGGCTCTTTTACATTTGGTAAAAAACATATTTACCAAAGGTTTACCAATAAACATGTGGAGTTTTGCACTGGACAAAAAAGAAAAGTTTTAAAAGAAAGAAATACCCTAATACTTTTTTTTTTCACTTTAGAATATCTCCCTTTCTTTTCCTTCATGCACTATGTTGATTGTGACAGATCATTCAAAACTCTGCATATAAAATAGTTTAATATTAATAATTCTTACAGAGAAACACATGAGCAAGTACAGAACATCCAGAAACTAAAGTTATATGGTTGAGGGACCATGAAGGAAAACATAAAAATAACTACATGCCCTTAATGGGGTCTCAGGAAGTGGCTCACTGATCCAGTGTCATCTCTGTCAGGGACCAGGAGTAGAGCCACTGCAAGCTGCTCCCGCAGCAATTCCTGCAGGTTACCACTTCCCGTGCATTAAATGCAGCATTCTCTCCCTTCTTCACTGTGATGGCAGAGACTGACTCTAAGCACAATTATTAATTATTAACATAATTGTTAAATAAACAATTTATGTCAGGGGACTTGAGGGGGCAGGGTGGGAAGGGTGGAGTGATTGAGCAAAAAAGAAAAAACTCGTGGACACAGACAACAGTAAGGTGATTACCAGAGGGAAGGGGATGAGGGGGCAGTAGAAGAGGGTGTAGGTGTATAAATGGTGATGGAAGGAGACTTGACTTGGGGTGGTGAACACACAATTAATACAGTGTACAGATGATGTATTATAGAATTGTGCACCTGAAATTTGTATAGTTTTGTTAATCAGTGTCACCCCAATAAGTTCAATAAAAAGGAAAAATTAAAAATAAAAATAAAATGAAAAAAAGAATATACTGCTTTAACAACAATGTAACAACATGAGAGTTGATCAAAGTGTGACAGACCCCCAAAATGCTGAAGTATCAACTTTCAGAATATGAAACAACCCATACAGAACTTTACAAGATTGAGGTACATTTCTGTTTACAAAAATGGAAGTTAGAATTTTGATAATACAAAATATTACCCATTTGTAAGTATAAACCCACTGAGTACCATAAAAATAATTAGATAAATCTGCAGATCTTGGTCAAAAAATAAAAATACTAATTTCAAATGAGCACTTTGTCAGAAGAATAGATATGTTATTAGGTGTCATTTGGGGATTCTCCCAAAAACTTGTCCTTGAAATGTTTAATCATGTTAAAGTTATTCTGAACACAGTGCATTGAAATTAATTTTAATAAAGTCCTAAGTCTTGTGCTTTTCAACAAAAGTGATAAAAGCTATAAAGCATGACTCATTTCTCTTATGTTTTGGGGTTACAGTTCTGTTATTATGTGAACTTACTTCAGCAGAAAAAATTAAGTGGGTGTTTAAATGAATTATGAGTAAAGATGCTAATCACTAAAGTGAAATTGGAGTAAACTAAATATTCCAGAGCAGCCCTGAGAAGTTTAGAAGTATTTTACAATTTGATAAAACAGAGCTGTGTGAGACTTAAATTTTTCAAATAAATCATCCAGATTCATACCCAAATTTTGGTTTCAAGAAATATATATATCGCCCTGACTGGTGGCTCAGTTGATTGGGTGTCCACCTCCTGCAAAGCGAAAAGCTGCCTGTTAGGTATCCTGGTCAGGACGTGTGCCTCAGTTGTGGGTTAGGTCCCCTGTCCCAGCTTGTGCAAGAGGCAACCGAACAATGTTCCTCTTTCACATCAATGTTTCTCTCCCTCTCTTTCTCCCTCCCTTCCCCTATCTCTAAAAATAAATAAATAAAATCTTTTTAAAAAAAATTATGTATATCTACTCTTAAGGCAGGTAAAACTTGCAACAGGATCAGGATCTTTTTTTTTTTTTTTTTTGGAGAATGCTAAAGTGGTAGGGGAAATGACTTTTATTTTTTTAATCTTTACTGTATTTTTTTACATTACCTTTTAGGCTCCTTATACCCCCTCTCCCCATAATCATCACACTGGTGTCCATGTCCATGAGTACTTTTTCTTTTTTGCTCAATCCCTCCACCCCCTAGCCCCCACCACTTCTCAGCTGTCATCCTGTTCTCCATCTATGAGTCTGTCCCCACTTTCCTTGTTACCTCAGTTTGTTCATTAGATTTCATGTATGAGTGAAACTTCTTCAAATGCCTTAAAAGTTACTTGTTTTCCTGTTGTCCAGACTTGAACTTGGGAGCTTTACTCATCTCTACTGTGAAGATTAATAAATAGAAATCTCATTTAAAAATGGATTCAAGCCCTGGCCAGTGTGGCTCAGTTGGTTAAAACATCCTCCCATACAAAGGTCATAGGTTCAGTTCCTGGTCAGGGCACATACCCAGGTAGTTGGTTTGATTCACAATTCACAGTCGCGACCTGTTCCCAGTATGGAGGCATATAAGAAGGCAACTAATCAATGTTTCTCTCTCACACTGATGTGTTTCTCTCCCTCTCTTCCACTTTCCCTTCCCCTCACTCTAAAAGCAATAAAAGAAATGTCCTGTGAGGATATTTCTCATAGTGAGGATTAAAAAAAAAAAAAAACAGAAAAAAAAAGATTCCAGAGGTTAGAAGAGAGAACTCTCATGAGTCTCTTAAGACACCGCAGGAAATCATGTACCTACCTTGCATCTCCAATAGGAAGTGATACTACTTTACTACTACTGCTTGCCCAGAAACAGCCCAGCCAATGAAACATCACTATACTTTTAACTTTCAGTTTCCTCCAATGGACTCTTTCTTTACAACAGTTCTTCCCAAGTCCATTAAAGAGGATTCTCCCTTCTAGAATTGCGCTTGGTTTGCCATTAGACTGCATGTCCTGAATTGCAATTCTCTGTTGAACCCAATAAACCCATTTTACTGGAGAATTATTTGGTTATTTGTTTAAGAATAATCCTCTGTCACCCTGGCTGGTGTAGCTCAGTGGATGGAGTGCGAGCTGCGAACCAAAGCATCGCAGGTTCGATTCCCAGTCAGGGCACATGCCTGGGTTGCAGGCCATGACCCCCAGCAACCGCACATTGATGTTTCTCTCTCTCTCTCTCTCCCTCCCTTCCCTCTCTAAAAATAAATAAATAAAATCTTTTTTAAAAAAAGAAATTCAGAACCATATTTATACCATGGTCCCATAAAAAAAGAAAAATAATAATAATCCTCTGTCAATTCTCTCCCCAGGATATCTCATCAAGTCTTACTTCAGGAAACAACATATATCCACAGATGAATTGCAAATCTTCAGATTTGACTGGTCCCCTAGGTTCCAGACTCATATGTTCAGGTGGTTTTCTGGACACCTCCCTGGACATCTGACAGGTTTTCTTTCTTTACATTTAACATGCCCAAGTTAATTCCTATAAAAGGATATTTGCACTAGTTGTTCCATCTGCCTGGAATGCTCCTTATTTTCATTCCTAACTTAGTCCCATGGCACCTCCTTACAGAAGCCTTTTAGGCTACCCATTTTAAAAAGAACCTACCCTCTCTGCCATGCAGAGAGGCTTTATCATCTGGCTTTATTTAACTTACAGCACTTATCATTATGTAAAATAATAAAGGTATTTGTTTACTTGTCACTGCCTGTGTCCCCTCACTAGAATGGAAGCTCCTCAAAGGCTACCATGCTATTATATTCTTAATTTGTCAGTGCCCCTGTCATTTAGTTATTGCATATTTTGAGTATCATGGCTGTCTTAGATAAGGTCTGTTGTCTTGCATTTCAAGTACATTGGGATCTATGTTCCATTCTTTCCTCATTGGGTTTCATAAAAGAGAAATAACTAGGGATCTATCAATCAATTAATCTACCCACCTACCCATCTACCTGTGTATCTATCTATCTGTCCATCCATCACCTCACTTGTTTGCCTGCCCCTCCTCCACACTTCACAAAACTGATCCACAGTTCCTGATTGCCTGTTCCTGTATGGTTCAGGACCATTCAATCTGTGTGTGAATCTTAGTATAATTTGTAAAAAGAATTTATATATTTTTTAAAGATTTATTTATTTATTTTTAGAGAGAGAGGAACAGAAGGAGAAAGAGAAGGAGAGAAACATCAATGTGTGGTTGCCTCTTGTGCACTCCCTACTGGTGAGCTGGCCCCACAACTCAGGCATGTGCCTTTACTGGGAATTGAATCGATGGTCCTTTGGCTCGCAGGCTGGCACTCAATCCACTGAGCCACACTAGCCAGGGCTATAAATTTAAATGAGTGCAACTCAGACAATGGAGATCCATGAAATGAACTGTTGAACATGTGTCATATGCACTCATCTGTCTAAGACAATGAAGTCAGGGACTTCTGGTCAAGATGAAGGCATGGGTAGACATGCTTCACTTCCTCATGCAACCACAGAGAGAATTACAACTATATCTCAAAACTGATAACAACCATAACTGTCAGAAAATTGAGCTGTATGCAAGTCTGACAACCAAGGATTTGAGAAGGCCACATTTATCCAGACAGGTACCTTTTCTTTCTTTTTTTTTTAAAGATTTTATTTATTTATTTTTAGAGAGGGAAGGGGGGGAGAGAGAGAGAGAGAGAGAGAGAGAGAGAGAGAGAGAGAAACATCAATGTGTGGTTGCTGGGGGTCATGGCCTGCAACCCAGGCATGTGCCCTGACTGGGAATCAAACCTGCGACAGTTTGGTTCACAGCCCGCGCTCAATCCACTGAGCTATGCCAGCCAGGGCGACAGGTACCTTTTCTAAGACAGGGAGTCAAAGCAGCTCTACCTAATACACAGAAGCAAACACAGGGAGACTGCAAATTGAGGAGACAAAGAAACATGGCCCAAATGAAAGAACGGGAGAAAACTTGAGGAAAAGAATTAAACAAAACTGAGATAACCAACCTATCACATGCAGAGTTCAAAACACTGGTGATCAGGATGCTCAAAGAACTCAATGACTATGGCAAAAACATAGAGGAAGAAATGAAGGTTACATTAAGTGAAATAAAGAGAAATCTACAAGGAACCAACAGTAGAGAGTATGAAGCCAAGAATCAAATCAATGATTTGGAACATAAGGAATGAAAAGGCATTCAATCAGAACAGCAGGAAGGAAAAGAATTAAAGAAAAAACAAAACAAAACCAGGATTGGCTTAGAAACCCCTGGGACAACTTTAAATGTGCCAACATCTGAATCATAGGGATGCCAGAAGGAGAACAGGAAGAGCAAGAAATTGAAAACTTATTTGAAAAAATAATGGAAGAAAACTTCCCTAATTCGGTGAAGGAAAAAGACATACAAGTCCAGGAAGCATAGAGTCCCAAAGAAAATGACACAAAGAGGACCACACCAAGGTACATTATAATTAAAATGCCAAAGGTTAAAGATAAAGAGAGAATCTTAAAAGCAGCAAGAGAAAAGCAGAGAGTTACCTACAAAGGGCTTCCCATATGACTATCAGCTGATTTCTCAAAAAAAAAATTTTACAGGCAAGAAGGGACTGGCAAGAAGTACTCAAAGTGATGAAAAGCAAGGACCTACAACCTCGATTGCTCTCTTCAGCAAAGCTATCATTTAGAATGGAAGGGCAGATAAAGTGCTTCCCAGACAAGGTAAAACTAAAGCAGTTCATCATCACCAAGCCATTTTTATTTCATAAAAAGAAGAAGATCAAAACTATGAACATTAAGAGGGCAACAAATTTACAACTATTAACAACTGAATTAAAAAAAAAAAAAAACAACTAAGCAAACAACCAGAACAGGAACAGAAGCATAGATATGGAGATCATTTGGAGGGTTATCAGCTGGGAGGGGGAGGAGGAAGGATGGAGAAAAGCTTCAGGATTAAGAAGCATAAATGGTAGGTACAAAATAGACAGAGAGATATTAAGAATAGTATAGGATTGGAGAAGCCAAAGAACTTATATGCACCATCCATGGACATGAACTATGGGTGGGGATTGCTGGAGGGGTGCAAAGGGGGAAAATTGAGACAACTGTAATAGTATAATCAATCAAATATATTTAAAAATAAAAAAGTAAAATACCTATCATTAAAAAGAAGATAATAAAGTAAATCTTGGTATATATTCGCATTTACAGAGAGACAGGTTATGTAGGAAAGCCTAATAAATATATGCTCCAATATGAACTATTAAAGTGGCTTTCTGAATATATTTAACAAAACAGCATGCTTCATCTATGAAAAAGTGAAAGTTTGCAAATTAAATGCCTTAAACAGATGTGTTTTGCTTAGGTATGTTAGGAACAGCTATAAAAAGTCAAGTGTTATAAATATTTCATGGCAAAAAAAATCCCCCAATCTTGGACTATTAAAAAATAGAGGTTTAAAAACAGTAATAATGTGAAAATTGTAAAAGTGGGCAGAAATTTATTTGATTAAAATGTCAAAAATATTAAATGTCAATAATATATCTAGTCAGAAAAGATTTAATTTTAATTTACATAAAGAGCCACATATATAATCAAAATATCCAAAACAATCTCACTGTGTAGCAATCCTTTATTAGTCTTTTCCCCTAGGATTCACTTTTAATAAAATCTGCTTATACAGCTATATCACAGTTGAAATACAGTGATCCACTTTTGTTTTCCCCCAGAAATTCCCCAAAAAATCTGATTGGAAAACTACCCCACACTAGTTCAGACCTTTTATCGTCTTCAAAGAATCTCCTTTGGCTCCTCTCGCTTGTTTATAGAACACTAGCACACACAGAAATGAATCAATACACTGGAAGTGAATACATCTTTAAATGGGTAAAAAGCTGCTGGATTTGTATAGATGCACTTCTCAGTTTTATAGGTTACATGTAAACCTAGAAATTGTGAAGAGGTTACTCTTCACAATTGTGCTTCATTCCTCTGACAGTGGTTTGAACATGGAAGACTATAAAGACTGAGACAAAGCTGATGTTTACAAAACTCTGGTTACAGTTGCCTAAACCAGACCTGACTCAGAAAATGTGCCTGCCAGCTCCTTTGTGTCACTTTCATTTGTCTTTATGGCCCGTGTAAAGGGGAAGGGGATTGCATGGCCACATGGTATCATGACTATCAGTGGTGATTTTTCATTCTGCATAATTTACTTGTGTGTGTACATGTGTGCAGGGGTGTGAATCTTGCTCTTCCCACCCCTTTGCTGTTCAGAGTTGTGATTTCAAAGGCAGGAATCATCTCTTAGTCTCTCAACTTAGATCCCACCCCAAAAGTGTGGCTAATATTTACCAATTCATACAAAATACATTTTTAACTGGGACGACCTTGGCACTCTTCTGAAGGTGTTATTGTCATATTATCTAAAACTATGTTTTCTTTGCCTCAGGTTCAACTATCTTCTATACAAGTCAAGATAATTATTCACATGAAATATATACAAAATAAATTGAACTACTTGTGACCTTCCCCAAATGATGGTATCACTATGTTGTGATATTAAAATAAAAGACAATTAGTTTCCCAAACTCAAATACTAATGATTTTATTAAGTTGTTCACTCTGTATGTGATACATAAACATACCTACTTAGGATGCTAAAGGGCTAATGCCCCAGCTCTCTGGCGAATCATATTTTGGATTCAATACCCTTGAAAAGATTTTATGCTCTTTAAGATTTCTCACACTAACTCTTCTACATGTAAGATTTAACCCACTAAAAGGGAGTATATCTTCTCTAAAAACAAATACAGAATTTCGCCCTAACCAGGTAGTTCAGTAGGTTATAGCATCATCCTGCTACACCAAGGCTGCAGGTTTTATCCCTCTCCAGGGCACATACAAGAATCAACCAATAAATGTGTAAATAGGTGAAACAACAAATTGATGTTTCTCTCTCTCTCTCCCTCAAATTAAAAAATAAATAAATAAAAATAAAAACATAATTTAAAATAGCTTGAAGACCCCATCTCAATAACGAGGCTCTGTGTCAAGGCTTTGAGTATGCTCCAGTGTGATTGCTTTGTGAAATCACACTTTTAGATATGAGTGTACTTACTAGAATTGGTCTAGTACTGTACAAATAAACACTTTTGCAATAAAGCACTTTCTATATTACTTTCAATATAGATAAACTGATGAGGTTTTCTTTTTTGCTTGGCATTAAACATAGGAAACATAGACTTCTGTCACAATTTAAAATTTTTTGGTATCATATTTACACTGAGATTAATTTTAAAGAAAAGTCCAGTTATATTTATGAGTGGTCCCTACTTAGTTCTTTGGACATTTGGATTTTTCTGCATTAGACACTGATACTTTACCTTTTCTGTGATAAATTTAGTCTTTAATCAATCAATTAACATATGTTTTAATAAACTGCATAGTGAGGCTATCAGCATGTCAATATGCAGTTTTAGGCAATGAGGTAGAAGATGTCACTTTTTAGTGCTTTGAAAACAGCCTTTTCTTACCAAAGTGAGTAATGCTTATATAATCAAAGAAGCAACCTGATGACAAAAAAAAAAAAAGAACTAAGGCCCTTTGAAATAAAAATTTGACAATAGAAGTAGAAATAATGAGTTTCCCATGGATACTCTGTGAAGATCTTAGTTAACATTATTTTATGGTACCCTCAATGAGAAGTGATCACAGAGAATTTTAGATTAGAATGTGACATGCTCATTATCATGTAGTCCAAACTCTTCACCATGCAGTTAAAATCCTGAGGGGCCAATGGAATTTAAGTACTTGTCCAAAATCACAACTAACTCAGATCCGTTAATATTCAATTTTCCAAATGATTAATGAACATACACAATATCTGATGAGACCTTCAGAGACTATGAAGAATGTATTAAGTAAATGAACCTGATCCATTAATTTCTGTTTGTACTTATTAATGATACCTGAGAACCCCACGGTGAACTTCCTGAGGCTCAGAAACAGTACCTTGTTATCTTCATACCCCGAGAGTGGAACACATTGCTTGATGCACAACTGTCAATATATATGTTTAATGAATGGATGAATAGAATGCAAATTCACTTACAACCTTCGGATATCAGGACTGTATAGCTTTCGTATGACTTCTTTAAAATGGGCCACTGACAGTAACATGGGGATTACACCTGACCCTCTGCCATACTCAAGAGGCTGACCACCCACCTTACTTTCCCCAGGGAAGGGCACAGTCTACAAATTACTTGATACATAGCTCAAAAGATAAATGTCACGTATGTGCCTTGAGGGGACATCTGGCCTCTCTCCTAAGGACTTTGTGAAAATAAAACAAAATACAAACTGGGTAGTTATTAGATGTCCCCAGAGGAAAATAATCCTCATGTCATTCATGATAATGTTATTCAAGTACTTTCCAACATCAGTGTACCCAAAGGGGGAGAAAATTCCTTACATTTAAGTCATCTCTCCAACCCAGGCTTATCTTCCTTACAGCATCATAGCTGCTGAAAACATCTTTTGCCTCCCTGATCTTCCACCCCTACCTCCTGTGCATAGCCTCCTGTCTCCTTGGTAAACCCTCCTCCCCAAGTCTCACGCCAAAGTGCTCCCACTCCACTTATCCCCTTTGTCCCACACATGCCCTTTCTGTTGGAGTTCACCATGTCCTAGCTCCTGTGTCACTGCCTCACAGTGCTCAGTCTCCAAGGACTGGCAGTACCTATCCCTCTGGGAACCCTACTCACCCCTGTAGGCTGTGTGTGACAAGACACCTCAAAATAGCGTCCAAGTCCACTGGCGCACCTCTGTAGGAAGGAGGCACCACCTGAAGGCTCCAGCACATTTTCTCAGAGGAATGTTGATGGAATGATTTTTTGATGGAGCTTAGGTATTATTTGTACACAATTTAACTTATTTGTATAAAACGGTATCCTTAAAATCAAAACCAACATTTAGAACTACCGTATTTTGCCATGTACAATGTGCACCCATGATTTGTGCACATTACACACAGGACTGTTATATCTGCCATGACACCCCTAGTATGTAATCATTATACCCATGTATAATGTGCATCCTTATCTTTCCCTCAAAAATTTTGGAAAAAATACACATTATATGCAGTAAAATGTGGTATATTTCCATGCGGGGGCTGATAAGGAGGGAATGCATTCTGACTTTAAATGATAAAGTCACCAACAAAGTTCTAAAATACATTCCATTTCCAAATTAGAAATAATTAAGTGAACAAAAATACATTTCATAGTTAACAGTAGCATTATGTTTAACACACTCTGGGAATGGTGAAACATCCCTGGAGCACTGATAGTTAGTAAGTTACAGAGGGACAGACATGCAAACCTACCTAACTAGCTAAACAAGCCCGACTTGCAATTTTACAAGTAATATGTTAAGTTAACCTAACTGGAGCCTTTTCAAAAGGCCTCCACCAACCAGATTTATGTTATGGAAGAGGCCTGGTTGACTGGGGTCACATTTTCACCACAAGATTCTGTGGACTTAAAGTACAATATTACTCATTATTGAATAATGTAATTGAATGGGAAACAGATAATTGAGTTGTTGCAGGGTGACAGTCAAGAAAATACTCAGTGTATGAACCTCTACCATAAACCGTAAGGGGCTATGGTATCAGGAGGGGACATGATAAAAACAATAATAATATTAACCCATCCCAAAAGAGTTTTTTCAGTTTTAGGTAAAGTAATAATCTCCATAGAGTAATCACAAGAGACATCACTGAGTCAGCAACCAGAGGTGTGGTTTGTCTGCATCTGTGCAATCTCTTCCAGCAACTGTTCTACTGGTGATGCTTCCCACAATACCTTCTGCGGTCTAGAATGTGCCAGCCATAAAGGCAGGATCCACCCAGCCCCTCAGGCAGGCTCTGCAGGGTGCAGTCAGCACTGGCAATAGGTGTGTACACCACGTGTGACCTGAGCGCAAAAGCAAGGGGGGTGGAATTTGGAACTGAAATCTGTGGGGGCTTCTATCATTCTGGGAACTGTAGGAAGACTGGGAGAAAACCAACAAAACAAAGGACCCTCTTTCATCCTGTTTCACACCATTCTCATTCTTTATTTTGAAAAAAACAAAAAGACCAGCTTTCTGTCCTCACAAGTTTCTTTCATCACTATCCCATTGCTTGTCAGGACTGATTCAGCCTCAGTCATGGATTTCCCTGGGGCCCTACCATTTGTTGGGGATGAGAAAGAAAAGAAGGGAGGTGCCTGTCAGTAAGAAACCTGGCAAAATGTCCAGCAAGTAGGAATCTGGAAATGAGGTATTGAACATCACAGCCTAGCCTAGACTGCTTGTCACCAGCCTGGCTTTTTCTTAATGTTCTAGCCTCGTTGGTTCTCACATCTACTTTAAAGTCAGCCCCACATATAGTCAACAGGCTATCCTGTGTTCCCATCACCTCCTGACCGCAGGGGTGTCCAACCAGCCGGCCACGTGGGGCCCAGGAGGGCTATGAATGTGGCCCAGTACAAAATCATAAATTTACTTAAAGCTTTTCCTTCTTTGTCCATCAGTTTTCATTAGTGTTTGTGTATTTAATGTGTAGCCCAAGACAAGTCATCTTCTTCCAGTGTGGCCCAGAGATGCCAACAGGTTGGACACCCTAAAGCATTAT
The DNA here is from genome assembly GCF_004126475.2 of Phyllostomus discolor. Lineage (NCBI taxonomy): Eukaryota > Metazoa > Chordata > Mammalia > Chiroptera > Phyllostomidae > Phyllostomus > Phyllostomus discolor. Next base: position 126,013,862 of record NC_040906.2, on the reverse strand, counting down.
GGTCTCTTTCCAGATCCATGCTTTCAACTAACACACGCACGTGGTCTGCCTCCTCACCCACTATATATCAGTGATAATTCTCTCAACATGTCACAAAGAATAAGACTAAAGTTTCCAAATACTTTCCCAGGAGCACCTAGTCACATGTTCCTTTTAAGGTCACTACCACCTAGAACAGTGGTTCTCAAAATCGGATACAGTATATACCAGAATCTCGTGGCAAACGAATCAAGGACACGGACCCAAGCTTAGGCCAACTATGGCTCAGCTATGCTCTGAGTCAAGTTTGAGCTATGGCTAAGCTTAGGCCCGCTATGCTCTGAGCGCTTTCAAGTTTGGAAAACAGGGTCTCCACTATTCTGGAGGCGGAAGTGGGATTGGATACAAATAAATTTTTTTTTCTCAAGAAAAACTTTTCCTTTTCCAATCCTGCCCCTCACACGAGATGTAAAGAACACCCCACGCAGCTCTGCAGCCTAGGCTCCTACCTGCACTTCCCGCCGTCCACCCCCTACACTCGAGCCTCTCCACTCCCACCCTTTGCTTCCTCCCTCAAGGCTCTCCCCAGCCCTTCTCCCAGGTCCTCCGCAGCCCCCTTGGAAAGAAAGAGGAAACAAATCCCGCGTCTACGGGGGGCGGCGCCCGTCCCTGGGGAAACAGAACCCACCTCTGTTGAGACTTAACTTCTCAAACTTCCCAACTCCCTCTCCCGTCCACTACGAGGAAAGAAAAGTAGACAAGGCAGAGGAGACAGAACTCGCTGCACTCTAATGGTCTTTGCTCCCGAGCGCGGGCTTTCCTTCCCCTCTGCGGGGCCGGGCCCAGGTGGGGACCCTGGCGTGAGCCGCAGCCCTGAGCCCCTTCCGCGCCACCCGACGGCACCGGGAGGGGAGCGAAAGCCCCACTCACCTCCAGCAGCGCTCGATTCCGCGCGCAGCCGCGCCCGCCGCCGACGGTGTGCGGCCCAGGAAGCGGCGAGCGGGAGGGAGGGAGGGGAGGGGAGAGGAGGTACCTGGGGAGCGTCAGGTCGGAGGAGCGCGGCTTATTCCGGCCCGAACCGCGCCCGGCGCCCCCGGGGCTTGGTGCAGAGCTGAGTGAGGGCGGGCGTGGGGACCAGTTACAACAAGTCCGAAGTGTCACACCAAACTCCGTGCAGCCAAGAAAGGGCCTTGGAACCTGTCTGAACTCAAAAACCCAATCCTCTACCAACAAAGTAGAGAGTTTTTCTTTGCTATCCGGTCTCGTAACTACCTAGCAATTACAAGTCCCCACACCTCGGCCACTGCAAGCGGAGACAGTGGCGCTCACCTGGGCAGGGGGTAGACCTCGAGGAGTAGGGCTATACTCCCATTTCCCGCCCTTCCTGGCTCCGGAAAGCTCCGAACCGTAGCCCAGTGCGCTGCTGGGCTAGATCCAGGGTTCCACCACAAAGGAGAGAGTGGGGCGGATCCAACCCACGGATGGTAATTCCAATCAGCAGCCAGCAATGCAGACCCCTACCCAGCCACCTGAGTGTTTCCGGGCTTGGAAGAGGAAAAGTGGAAGAAAAAGTGCTTGTGCGTTTACCTTTTTATCTGAAAGAAGAATTTGAAGTATCATTAAAGATTTGGTTCAGACTTCAGACTGCCTTGGTTACTGACTTGGAATGAAAAAAACACTGCTTTAAATAGGAACACCTGAATGATAAGCAGGTTACTCTCAATGAGGGGCTATGGAGCAACGTTATGGAATTAGAGTTTTTATAATTTGGTTTTAATATAAAAACAGCAATTAATAAAATTTACTTTTATTTTTTTGTCTACATCTCAGTTACTCAGCCATAATTGTTTCTAGTAATTGTATGACCATATTGTCTTCAAGATGTAGCCATTAGCAGCAATCGATAAAAATGCAGCCTCTTGCTGGAGGAATGAAAGTAAGGGTGGTTAGGCATATTTTAAGGTTCTAGCATGATATGTAAATTACCATTAAATGAAATTGACCTTAAAAATGACTTTTCTGGCTATTGTGCTCTGAATGAAACACTTGGGAAAATGCTAAACTGTTGCCATCTGAAATAGGTTTTGACTGAAGAGGAGATTTGGACGGGGGAATGAGATTTGCATATTCTTAGAGCAAAGGCCAAAGGCAGAAAGTAAAAGCAACTTCCAGAGCAATAACAAAACTAAGATTCCAGACTGTGGGCATCTGTGATCTATACTTTTTTCCTTCTTTTTCCTTCAACAGCATACAGAGAACCATTCTGTTTTATATATTTAATTTTTTTCTTACACTCTTGCTAATTTCCATGTCTCGCCTTTTAATAATTTTGCAATTCTGGGCTTCATTTTCGACATGCTATTGTCTCACTCACTCAATACATGTTCTCTGTGTGGTAGTTTATTTGCTGGTATGCTTTTTAAGCATTCAAAAATAATTCTGAATGCTTTTTAAAGAAGCAGTATTTATTTTGAATAATATTCAAAATATTTATTTTGAAACTGCATTCATAAATATACATGTACTCATAAAAACAGCAAGAATATTTAGACTCAACAAATTAAAATGGGCTCATGGGAAATCTAATTTTACTGATATGCACTCATACATAAATCAAGTGAAACCACAAAGAAGGATATCTACTACAGTGTTAATTACTGAAGGCAAATAAAAGAGAAGAAAATGGCTCTGGTTGGTGTGGCTCAGTGCATTGAGTACCCACCTGCAAATCAAAGGGTCACCGGTTCTCCTCCCAGTCTAGGGTACATGCCTGGGTTGCAGACCAGGTTCCCAGTAGGGGATGCATGACAGACAACCACATATTGATGTTTCTCTCCCTCTCTTTCTCCCTCCCGTCCCCTCTCTAAAAAATAAATAAAAATCTGAGAGAAGAAAATGTAAATGAAGAGGGAAAATTCATTAAAGACACTATGCAAAGGGCATTCCATCCTTAGTGGGATAGGAGAACATATAAACTTAATATAACTCCTTAAGGAGCCTACAAGCTAGATGAGGAGAGCGGACATGTGCACAAAAGAAGTAAGCTGATTAGTACGAGCCGGTGTGAGCTACAAGCTGGTGTGAGGAACTTTAGGTGGAAAGGACTCCAGTCCTTTAGGAGGTAAGAGGAAGAAATGATTAACTGCTTAGATCACTAGAGTATGCTGACAGAACTTCACAGAACTGTTAGAATTTGAGTTGGGTCCTGACTGAGCAGACTTGACAGGAATGTGAAATCGACATATGATTATATGTTGAACATGCAGAGTAAATAAAGGCTGGACTGTAAGAAAGTTCCAGGACCATACAAATCAATTGCCAGATTTGGCCATGGGCATGGCTGTGTTGGAAGGTAAGTTTAAGAATAGTTTAGAGTGATTTTCTCACCTACAGAATGAGGTCAGTATTATTTACCATCTAGGATTGTTATGAGAATTTTATGAATTAGAAATATTTTATGTAAAACCCTTATCATAGCACTTACTATATGATAAGACCATAATAAGTAGCCACTATAATTATACTGGGGGTCATATTGTGAAAAGCCCTGACTACAAAGCGAAGAATGTAGGCTTGGGTCTATTGATGGTATGATTCGATGACCCATTTAAAGTTGGTGATCTTTAGTTCAAATTCTGGGAAGTCAGGAAGAGCTGTTTGGCCCAGCTGTGACACAAAAAGGATGACAACAGTGGGAGGAATGGAAATGGAAAGAAGGAGACCAAACTGAGAGCCAATGAGATTGAAAATCAGTGTCATTTGGGTTCAGATTGGATGTGGAAGTTAAAGGGAAAGAAATAAGAAATAACTGGACTTTTAAGCTGCTAGACGTTATCAGTGGAAGGAAGGACAGTGTACAATAGCCATATGTGTGAAAAGTAGAAAGAGGCAGAAGCAGGGTCATGTGAAAGGTTATTTTTAAGATATTCGGGATCTCTGTATATAAGCACCCAGACAAAGACTATGGAGAGATAGTAGAGGATAGAAAGAATAGTGGGTAAGGAACAAGGTCCAGATGGTGTGGACAGGGAGACATAAACTTCAGTCTTTCCATATGAAATCTGAGCCTAATAAATTCTCAATCTAATTTTTTTACAACAGATGGGTTATATTAAAAACGGGAACTGAAATAAGAATTTCACAATTAATACTTAAAATGTAACTAGGTGAGAAGATTGTATTCATTATTAAGAAGTTCCCAAGGCAATATTTATTGATAAAATAGCAAGTCAATCTTTGTTAGATCTTTATCCTACACTACAAAGTTGTCTGAAGTTCAAGAACAAAATAATGGACATGTTGAATTAATGGATCTCAATTTAGCTCCCTTATTGAGTTCAAGTACACAAGGTTATTCAAAAGCAGTCTCAGGTATTTTTTATACCCTCGGAGTACTTATAATTTAATTGGGAAGACAAAATATATATGAAATAGAATAATGCAGAGATTAATATAGATAAGCACAAAAGTATGCATAAAAATAAAGGTGCATACATTGTAGAAGAGAAGAAGCAACTACAGTTTATTTGGAAAAGATATTATCTTCTTGGTAACAGTTTTTTCCCCTAATTGTTTATATTGCTTTTAACAAACATATGTTCCTTCAGAAATTCTTAGAAATATGAGAAGAAGCCATGTCTTTGGGTTATAAGGTCTCAGTCATTATTTGTAGATGAAAGTCATTATTTGTAGACTAAGCACCTAGTCCCTTCAAGAGCTTTGAAATATTCATATTGTAAGCCCTTCAAGGCAATGGCTCCCAGGCAGATAAAGCCATTGATATAGAAAGAATGTCATGTCTAACATTTTCCCCAAGTACTTTGGGGAAGTTAAGAAACAAAATTCCTGTTAGTGTTGGCAAAACCTATGGGGTGAATCATAACATTAGTTTAATAGTCTTATGACATTCTATGTAAGACTACTGTGAAAATTATTGAAATGAACTTTGTAATCATTTCATATATCTGCCATATTTAAATTATTACATAAAATATTATGCAAATGTCATTAATTCAACATACATTTATTGAGAATATTCTGTAGGAAAGGCATTGTGTCATGCACTTGTTGGGGCACAGGATGGAAAGATTAATAAAGCATAGTGGATATAACTAGGATTCATTCATCTGAATCCTTAACTTGTCTGTGTGTGTTCCTGTGTGTGTGAAAATGGGAAAACTTAAATATAATTGAAAGTTCAAAAAGATAAATATTTGTGAAAAAGGTGTGGAACTAAATGTAGTAAAATTAAATTAGATATATATGTAGATTAATAGTGGTTTTTTTGTTGTTTTTTATCACTACACTTCTTTAGAATAGGAAACATACTTTGTGCTTCCTCCGCCTTTTCAAAATTATAATGTAATTATTTTTTAATTTATAAGTATCTATAAAAGAATAGATCATTGTAATAAACTATTTTAAGGAATGAGGGAAAGCAATACAATGGTAAAAGGGTAGCAGTGCTCCTTCATTTTTAAGTAACTAAACTCATCGTATCCTACTCCCTCATGAATGCATTTCCTCTTCTCTTTCTCATTTGCATATTAAATACATGAAAATATTAGGTTGCTTACATTTTAATAACAAATAACTAAAATATTGCCAGTATTAATTGGTAAAATGTATAGTCATACAATTAGATGGCTAGACAGAATGTGAAGTGATGCTAATAGAAAGATATTTGATATAAAGTACTGATTATTATAATTATTCAATTTCAAATATATCCATTAGTTTTTGTTACCAGTATTTACTGAAACATATATAGTTCAGTTTAAATATCTTTTAAAATACTTCAGCCCTGGCTGGCGTAGCTCAGTGGATTGAGCACGGGCTGTGAACCAAAGTGTCGCAGGTTCGATTCCCAGCCAGGGTACATGCCTGGGTTGCAGGCCATAACCCCCAGCAACCGCACATTGATGTCTCTCTCTCTCTCTCTTTCTCTCTCTCTCTCTCTCTCTCTCTCCCTCCCTCCCTTCCCTCTCTAAAAAAAAAATAAATAAAATCTTAAAAAAATATATTAAAAAATACTTCACCTAATGTCTGAGAAATCATTAGGTATTTATCATTTTATGAATGAATATGAATACCCACCTTCAGAGGTACTTTATCATGGCATTATGTAGCAAATATTATCACCAATATTATTAACACAATTACAGACATCCATTGCTATTGCATGTTATATGACTTAGTTAGAAATATATTAATAGTGATCATTCTAAGTGTCCTCAGAATCAGTCATCACCTGAACTGGGTTTCACAGAAGTTAGCTGACGTCTGGGACATAACTTAATTTTTTAATTAAAAGAAAAAGAGAGAGAATGAGAGAAAGACAGAGAGAAGGAGGTAGCAGTAAACTTTTGACTTAACTGCCTTTTCTGGAAGGTCAAATTCACAGATGTCTGCAGCTCTGTTTCGCTGTCTCCCAGACACATGATGTCTATTTGTATTTCATGCCTTTGGCCACCTCTGCTCAGTGGATCTCCAGCCTGTGGTGCTTGCTTCCTTGCTCCTTTCTGCCTCACTGCAGGATAGCCATCACTTGAGACATATCTCTATTCCTACATCATCTACTTCTAGCTTTGACTAGTGTGAGCTCCTTAAAATGCATAAGCCTTGATCCCTTTACTACTTCTCTGCCAAAAATATGTGACCTTATAACATCCCTTTTATTATTTTTCTAGGCTGTTATTAAAGTTTGCTGGTATAATTTAACCTCACCAGTGCCTTGTCTTCCAATCAGATCAGTGATTCTCAGTGGAAGGGACACCAGCCCAGCCCATAGGAGACATTTGGAAAATGCTGTAAATGATTGAGGCATTTCTCAATCTCTACTGGCATTTGGTGGGCAGGGACCTAGAGGAATGACATATGTCCTGTAATGTGTCCTGCATAATGGAAAATTACCCATGTCTTATGCAAATAATAGCAGGTCCTGCCAGATATAATGAGGGTGAAAAATCCATTATAATTGCCTAAGACTAGAACTTCTTTCTGTTTTATACACAAATAACAAATTTTTGTGCAGTTTTAACATACACCAAATTTCAGGAATCCAATTACAACATATCCTGCTTAATTTAGACATTTGCTAAGAATCATTCTTTATTGTAACTCACAGCACAACAGAAGTGCATCAGAGTTAACAATAAAATTCATCAGTTTCCATGGACACCTGTAACTTAAACATCTGACCACTTAATGTTTTCTGGTTAGGTTGTCTGTGAATATTTTTTTACATACTAAAACAAATACCATTTTAATAAACATATTACAATTAGGTATGACATTACTGTTTAAAAAATGTGTGTGTGTTGTTATTTTATCAATAAATTTTAATTTGTTTTGTTGTAATAAGGGGACATTAACTTTTTTTATCCTCACCCAAGGATATGTTAGAGGATGGGGGAGAGAGACAGAGACAGAGACAGAGACAGATAGATCAGTTCCATATGTGCCCTGGCTGGAAATCAAACCTGTGACCTAGGTATGTGGTCTGACAGGGGATCAATCCCGACAGGATGATGCTCCAACCAACCAAGTCACCAATCCAGGACTGGGACTTTAACCTTCTTAACCTTATTTGTTCAAAAGCATAAAGGGGCAGGAGGCTGAGAATTGAGAACTACTGACCTAGATTATACCTTTCGTGGGAGAAGCAGGATAGAGAAGTAGAAAGCTAAGGATTTAGTGAGTAATTCCTTTGTACCAGGCATAGTGCCTTAGCTTCTATTATCCACTCAGTACTCTGAGGGACCAGCTCAATAATGATATGCAATGGCCCAGTGATAAATGAACAAATATTGGGTTGGCCAAAAAGTCTGTTTAGTTTTTTTCTGTAAAATAAAAGACACATTTTGCATTTTCACCAATAAATTTATTGATTTGGATATTTTGAGTATGTCAACTATTTCCTGTGTGGTATTACATTGATTGTTTCCAATTAATATCTCAATTTGATCTCTCTCAACTTCCTCTGGTCTACCCTGAGACAGCCACTGGCCAGCAGTAACTGTGAATGCTGCAGCTGCTCATGATATGAGAAAACATACATATGGACAACTGAGTCCTGTGGAGGAATAAGATTGGCATAGCCACTCTCTTTAGTGGAGAGTGCCCCATTTTCCTGCCTGAGCAGGCTTTTATTAAGAATACAGATACAATTTGTTGATTACAGTCTGGCAGGGAAGATCAAATGAACAGGTAACTTTCAAAGGGGCTGACAGAACTCATGCTGGGATTCTGGGCTGAGATTTTGGGGTTTTATCACTTAAAAAGGCTACAGGACCTAAAAACTAGTTTTGTTTCCTGCCCGTGCCTTCATATTATAATTCAAGAGCATCCTCTAGCAAGCAGGTCTCACAGGATCTTACATATCCTATGCCTCAGGTCTAATTCCCCGGGAGGCCTCCGGACTCTGGTCTGGACTCCACAGCCCCTGTTGTTTCCACAGGCCTGAGTCAACAGAGGAGACAAAAGCAGCTGGGAAACTTGGATTTCTCACAGCTAGAACAAAGACTCAGGCTTTAACAAAGCTGAGGGGGCAGGGGTAAATGTTGATCACCCCTTCATTTCCACAGCCCCCTGAGCCTCTTCCCTGAGGGCTTTCCCATGTGATCACGTCTGGCTTAGATTCATCCTCTTTTTAGAGAATTGTTACCCGTCATTGACTGCCAACCATGCAATATGAGCCAGGCATTAGAACAGGCAGTGTTCATGCCAGGGAAATAAGTTTTGTCTCCTAGGTGTCTCCTGGTTTGGAGGTTTTCTTCTCAGCCTTAGCCACAGGGGGTTACAGCTTTCTGAAACCGGGCAGGGCAGACCCAAACACTACCCGACTGTGGAGCATGGTCCAGTGAGAAACTTAGCAAGCTGCTTTTCACATGTTTGATCATTCATAGCACCTTCTACACACACTGCACAAACCTCTTTTTTTTTTGCATTTTAGTTGCATTTTTACCTTTCTTGAAAAAATAAAGCATAATGTGCTGAAAATGTTGTATATTTTCTTCCATCATCAATATTAAAATGGCTACACAAAAATTTGCCAATTTTAGTATTTGTTAAAAATGCATGCTGATATGGCAGCTGTCATAGTACAATCTAATGAAATTGTTTCAAATGAAACTAAAGACAACTAAGCACTACTAGAGTTATTGTATGGAAAAAAAACGAATGAATTTTTTGGCCAGTCCAGTAGTTCAAATGTATAGATCGTTCCCTGAGTGATAAAAAGAAAGTCCTTAGCATGGCCTATTCTTGCACAGCCTGGACTGTCTAATTCTCTACTTCACCTGGCCTTTTCTCCCCTCTTTGTCCTGCACCTCTGTCCACATTTTCTGAGCTCCAGATGTTAGCCGCCTTAGTTCACCTGTTTTACAGGCTCTCTTCTTCCTCTGGGCATTCGCAAATGCTGGTCCTTTTGCCTGGAAAGCTGCTTCCTCACTCTGCTTCCCCTCTTTTTTTTCCCTTTAGAAATCACTTTCTGGAATTATCCCTGTGTTTTTTTTTATATTTGTTCATTGTCTCACTCAATATAACTATGTTTCAAAAGGCAAGCTCTAATTGATTCTTTTAAAGGGAACACAATATCCTTTTGCGAGGATATACTCTATTATATATGCGGCATTCTTCCATTGATTAGAATTTTATATCCATATTATATTATTCCTCTAGTCACAATGTTACAATAAACATGTTTGTGCATTTAAGAAAAAAAATCTATGAACTCCTCCTTCAGAATTAAATACTACTCTTGCATCCACAGGAAAGCCTTCCTGGCTTCTCAGACCAGGTAAGTTCTGGGTTTACTAACTTGCATGTGCTCTTTCTTCCTTAAAAAATGCCCATAATTATAATTTTAGAGTTACTTATGCAAAAGCCCAACTCTTCTAGTTCCAAGAGAATTCACACTAGCTCTCAGCAAGCATTTGTCCCTCTCTGTCCATCTCTATATCTCTAGTGCATAGGGGGAACTCAATAAACACATGAAGAATGAAAGAGAGAATGAATAAAGTGAGTGAATTCATACAGTATTATAACTTAGAGCATTCTCCATTTAACTCTCCCAAATCATCCTTGTATAGTCTCTCTGTTGTCTCTTAACTTCTTCTGTAGCTGACATTACCTCTTTTCCTTCTGAGGACTGAGAGTTCACATGGTGTTGAAAAGGATAAATGGAAGATACTACGAGCTCCAATGATCTGGCTTCTATATACCTGAATATCAAACTTAACAATATTAAAATGTATCTCTTAATCACTGCTTTAATCATGGAGTGGAATTATTCATATTGAAACTCAAGCAGACACTTTTGAATAGTGTCCTTTTGTGCCTTGGGAGCCTTCCATATTCCAACCTAATCTGTATTTCCCAAGTGGGGATTAAACAGGAATTTAATTTAAAAACACTGAACTTCATTTAGGCAGCTGTTTCCTAAGGTTCCAACTCTGCTTACAAACATAGGCAAAATAAAATCCATCATCAATATGATTATTAGAAGAAAGAAAGTAATTAAAGAAGAATGTTTAAAAAAGAAAAAACTTTAAAAAATATATGATACTACTGCTACAAATTACAATGCTATTTGTTATTATATAAGTAACACATTTTTTAATTAAAACGTCTATTATAAAAAGCAGTTGGGACACTAGAGTATGTGGAATAAGAAATGAAGAGAAGAAAATAGAAATCCAGGAGAACAGAGACTGGAATCCAATACCATTGCCTAAACTTGCTGAGCTACAGTTGTTGAGTCAGCTGATCTGCCTTCACCTCCGGGATTTGTCATGACCCCTCCCCCCCCTTAGCACAGCACCTTCAATTCCTGTGTCTCCATATCCATACCCTTAAATCTGGCATAATTACAGTAATACTGACAAACCTCAAAGAGATGTTGGGTAGCTTAGAAAACCTACAATTATTGTACAAAAGTCTGATGTTACTATGGTTATCATTACTGCAGACATTCTACACCTATTCCCAACATCAAAGCCAAGACCAGCTCTGAGGTGAATTAAGAGAAAACATGGTATTATTCTCTAAGTGGCAGAATTCCATGCTGATGGTTCACTTTGAATGATCATGATCTAAATAGATTACCTACTGTTTCAAAATAACCATCCAAATTAAGTTCGTTTGTTTGTTTTTTACCTGGCATAACCTACAGACTCAGGGAAAGCATTTGTCTTACATTAAGCCAATCAGATTTTCCCTTGGAACTTAGTGACAGCTTTAGCATGTATGTGGAGTCTGTGGAGTAGCCATATGTAGTCATGTAGGCAGTAAGGCAAACTGGTCTGCAAAGAGAGCAAGGACATGGAGGGACAGTGTAAAGTAGAGAGAAAAGATGGAACTGAGTCCTAATTGCTTTCCACTTCCTAAATCCAGATCTGTTGTGGGCTTAAATCCAGCTCTGTCCTTGGTCTCTCGGAGATGTGTGTCCATCATCATAAATTACTTCCCATGCCCACATTTGTAAATACATGCTGGCTTCTGCCACATGCTAGCATTCTAAACAATTCTAACGAATGACCTAGTTTAAAGTCAGGTGAAGGGCTAAGAATAAAAAAAAAAAAAAAAAAAAAACAGAGAAAGTCAAACAGGACAAGTCAGGAAAAGATGAGGCCCAGGGAGTGTTTTCCCACCCCAGAGGAGGCAGTTGATAGTCCATACCATGCCACAATGATGTATTTGATTCAGATGCTATCTGTTGACTCTTGAGACTTAGGCTGAGTGCTAACTAAGGATGAATTACATGTCACTAATGAAACACTAGTGGGAATGGTAGTAAATATCAGCTACATGGGAGGATGTGGTTTGCACCTTGGATTTTCAGTTTTAGCCCAGGATATTCTTCAGTTCTGCATTCAGCTTCAAGCATATAGAGAAAAACTGGGTCAATGATTTAAAATATTTGAGGTCTAGACAAAAAATTTATCATAAATTATAGGAAATGCATTAGGTAGATTCACCAGGTACTGTGGGTGAGACAGGTATACTGATTTAAAAACCACTGAATTCAAATATTGGGTGTATATCTATCAAACCTGACCACCACTGACACCTCAGTGTCACCTCATATGTCTTTAAAGCAGACTTCAAACCTTTGTTCCCAACAACATGATCTCCACATTTCATTGTAAATGTCATTCCGTCACTACTTTGTCAGGAGCAAGAAGCAGGAGGTGGTCATGGGAAGAAAGGCTCCTTTAGCATCCCATTGTTACCCATCGATGGTCTGTGGCTGAGGTCAATCAGCAGAGAAAAGTGGGGATGTTTAAGGGTTGGTGACTGCTTGTAATCACTTGCAGGGAGCTTTCATGGTAAAATAAGGTTTGGAGAGTGACCGAACAGCCAGTGTCTTGTGGCAGTATTTTTGTTTTGTTTTGTTTGTTTGTTTGATTGGTTGGTTAGTTTTTACAACTTGAGTCCCCCAAAATGAAGTCTAAAGATGATAGTCTGGGAGGTTTCAGGGCAGCAGGAAACTCTGAGGCACATAATGAAAAAGAGTGTGGGGAGAGTTATCCACTTGGGTCACCCTCAGACCCACATTCAAGCATCACTGCGTATACACACCCGCGACACATGGAGAAGCCTTCCTTATGCTCTTCTGGGGTAGCCTTGAACGACATTGACCAAGGAAAAGACTAAGACTTATTTTGTCAAAGATCCCTCTTGTTTCCCCCCACCGTTGTTTACCAGCTATATTGGGCATTAATGTTGTAATTTCAGTTGTCAGTATATAATGTGGTAAGAATCCATACCTGAACAGATTGAAAATAAACTAGAGAAAGAATGAGTTTCACTTAAAGAAAATGAACCTATTAAAATGCCCCTCAGTGATTTTTTCCCAACTAACACTCCTTTTTTTTTTTCCAACTGTAGCTTCCCTGTTCCTTTTGCAGCTGATGGTGGGGAGAACAACAGTATCTCCTTATTCTACCCATAGTCACAGGGTTTTCAGCATATAACGTAGCCTTGTACATTTTACAAAAAAAAAAAAGGGGGGGGGAGGGAATGGACTGCTCAAGTTACCCAAATAGAGCCTGTTAGAGGTTGTCCCTGGAATCAAAATCTCAACACAAATAACATCATTTTTCTTTTAATTATAAAATATCTTGGTCATAGTAAAATATATAAGAAAAAATATCACAATAAATAATACACCAATACAGCTGCAGTTTCTGTGTGCCTCACCACAGCTCCTTCCTCTGTGAGCTCATAGAGGGAAGCTCTCCCTGCAGTTTGGTGTTTATCATTCTTATATCTGCCCTGATACTTTTTCCCTTACATATGTAGCATTCCTAAATGATATACATATATGCTTATTTTGTAAAGTTTAAAGCTGTATCAATATATCATAAAGCAATGAAAGAATTTACAAGTCATCTCTCTGCAGAGGCAGTTCATCTGAAAGGAGGGAGCCTGGAGTATTGGCCTCCGTCTTCACTAACTACGTGGAGGAACGCTGAAGGGGAGGAAATCAAGCCAACTTATAAGGGAAAATAAACCATAAATAGTGTGTGTGTGTGTGTGTGTGTGTGTGTGTGTGTGTGGTGGGAGGGTCCTAAAATGATTGAGTTCAGGATACAAACAAAAAATCATCAACCTAGTTCCCATTTTAAATTTAATCTGATTTAAGTTAGTTTTTTGTCCCTTGTAACCCAGAGTTCTCATATATAAATTGGTGTCTTAAAAAGGAAAACTGTGGGCAACAACACCCTGACCTAGGAAACTGTCTGGGTCCAGATGTCATTGTGAGCAGCAACGATCTCTGTGTCTGGATGGAAAGTTGGCAGTATTTGATATATCCCAGAATTCATACCTCATATCTTCCTGAGATGAAACTTTTGGGGACCTAGTGAAAAGATGAGAATGTTAGCAAATATTGGTCATTTTTAGCAGCTTCCAGTAACACCCTGCAAGAATGGGGATAAATTTTGATTCTTAATCCAGTGATCTGCAAACACAAAGGGAGCATTTAGATTTGTTGATAAAATATAACACAGGAATCTGAGATGGTTGAGAGCCACAAAACCAGTGCTTTATTCATTGTAAACAAAAAAATTATTTGCTCAATAAAAACATTAGAATGAGCAAAAGCAGGGAGATGAAAGAATAATATTGGTACCTAGGAGTGGGTTAAGCCATAGACTCATCATCCAAATGTCTCCTAATGTTTGTACCCAGACTGACAGCAGAAGTACTCTCTCTAGGTAGTAGGTAATGTAAAGCACTACCTATTGGGATGCAGCAGGACAGGACAGAGATGGACTTACCCTCACCACCACCAGCCTAGGGCTCAGTGGAAGCCTTCTAGCAGTAGCCTCAAGAAGGCAGCTAAGTATTAAGGACAATTATTGGGAGAAGCACCATTAGGTTTAAGATTCAGTGCTCTTGATCAAAGATTGCTACTGTTGCTTATTATCCTGAGGAGATTTCAGAAATAAATTACAAAGTAGAAGAGTGGAGGTTTTAGGATATTTAATTGTCAGAGAACCCTCAAGCCTGGAAAATGGAAATCGGTAAGTGCTCACCCATCAACTCATCACTGGAGTCATTATTACCATATCCACATAAAGTGGGTGGATCAAGCAATTACAGTCCTACAGAGGGAATCTCTCCATGTGCTACTTTCAGATATAGGCTTTAAAGGAAATGGACCCTGGCAATCCTCCTAGCCTTCAGAGCAAAAGGAGGTAGGTCTGTGACTGAATATTTACTCCATGGCCAAAAAGGGTTCCTTACTATTCCTTCCTATGAAATATGACTTTTCTAAGGTTCAGTAACAGCTATTATTTCTTCTTCTCCTCCTTTTCACAAAGAGTTGTTTATTGCAGTTCTCTTTTTTCCTGCTTACCCCCATTGTAGATTGTGTTAGGGTGTAACTACATCATGGAAACCTATATATCCGAAGAGAGAGTACACATCACTAGATGTGTCATCTGGAGATGATATCGATCTGTTGTCTATTGAGAAGAACTGAGTATATATTTGGTGACACTTGGAATTATTAGAGTATGTTAGGTAAAGACATTTAGCAACTGGTTACAATGTGGATGATGGGCAGGCAAGGTTGGAATATAGGAATGGATTGGACAATATTTTATCAGCACTTCTGCCTTTGCAGAATCATTCTTTTCCTGCTCATGAGGTTCCAATGGGGCTGTCAGTCATAAAGCACATCCCCACCCTCCACATACATGCCAGACCTCAGAAATAAATGCATGACACAGTCCTGACCATAGACAGAACTACATTGTTCTTAATAGAACAATTTCTCCTATGACTAAAACAAGATCAATTACAAGAGTCTCCCTCTGGATTGTCTATTTGGATAGCAGAGGAAAAACTGGTAACATACACCATGAATCTACTACAGAGCCATCTCCCCCAGGCACAGTGAGAAAGTCCCTCTGAACAGAATGTGAAGGTCATATAAAGGGGAAAGCAGTGGCAATTGAGATACACATATTGGAAATTGTTTGAATTCTGGAAACTAGTCAAGCCTGAATCTAGAAATACCTTTCAGCTATCCAATTAATGATTTATTAAATTTTCCTTTTAGTTTTATTTTGTGTTTTTAAAATTTTTATTGTATTTTTCAAATTTCTATTGTATTTTTCCATTACTATTTATCCCCCTTACACATCCCTCTCTCCTGCAATCACCACACTGTTGTCCATGCCCATGAGTCCATTTTCCTTTTTGCTTAATCCCTCCACCTGTTTAGCCCCCACTGGGAGCTGTCATTCTGCTATCAATAAGTCTGTCTCTATTTTGCTTATTAGTTCAGTTGTTCATTAGATTCCACATAAGAGGGAAATCATATGGTATTTGTCTCTCTAACTGGTTTATTTCACTTAGCATAATGTTCTCCAGGTCCATCCATGCTGTTGCAAAGGGTAAAATTTTCATCTTTTTTTATGGCCAAGTAGTATTGCATTGCGCAAATGTCCCATAGTTGTTTAATCCATTTGTAGGCTGGTGGACACTTGAGCTGCTTCCATATCTTGGCAATTGTAAACAACACTGCAATGAACATAGGGGTACTTACATTCTTTTGAATTAGTGTTTCAGGTTTCTTAGGATAAATTCCCAGAAATGAAATCTCTGGGTCATAAGGCTGTTCCATTTTAATTTTTTGAGGTATCTCCATACTGCTTTCCACAATGGCTGCACCAATCTACATCCCCAGGAACAGTGCAAAAGGGTTCTCTTTTCTCCACATTCTCACCACCACTTGTTATTTGTGGATTTACTGATGATAGCCATTCTGACCAGTGTGAGGTGATATCTCATTCAGGCTTTAATTTGCTTCTCTCTGATGATTAGTGACATTGAGCATCTTTTCATATGTCTATTTTAATATTGAATGTTTGAGTTGTTTCTTTCCCCAAAATGCCCCAGTATGTGCTCTATGGCATACCTTTGGGTGAAGTAAGGAATGTTATGTTAGGATTCCTCTATTTATGGAATAGTTGAGTGTGTTTGTTGTTATGCATCAGTTAGTGGAATCATGGATATATGTTTAGATACGTGGAAAGAAAGACAAATATGTGCCAAGAAACAAGAATGGGACAAAGCATATCTTGTTTGTAGTGCTCACACTAATCCTCTTCACTCTGGAAACTGTCAAAAGTATCACAAGAGTGAGATGGAACCATTTTTAAATTGTATCCTCAATCCCAACACACTCAGAATGAGATTGCTGAACCAAGTTGGACTGCTCACATTTTATATCCTGTGTGGAAAAGATCTTGAGAGTCAGCTTGTTACCCAAAGCATTGTGGCTGGAATTACAACATGTAAACTCGAGGGTTGTGGTAACACAATTCAGGGTAACACAACCCTGAAGATGGGAAGCAGAGAATGCCATTATGCCAGGATGGAAAAATTGATACATATGGGAAGAGATTAAGAAGAAAGATGGGAAGAGAATTTTGATGGTTCTCCTGGACCTAACCCATTATCTTTTGAAGCTCAATGGTATTCCAACCCTTTATGTCACTCCTCTGTCTCTGCTAATTCAATTAAGCTTCAATATGTGCTTGCCCTACTACTAGTTGGGTTTTGTTTTACAATGAAATATCTATGTAGTTGTAATAATAATTTGATGACAATGGTAATAATGTTAGCTAACATTTATTGAACATTTTCACAGCTTTACATATATCATTTAGCTTCATTGTAAACTTATGAGATAAATACTATTATTTTCCCTAATTTAAATATGATGAAATAAATGTTAACATATTGTTACATGCTTAATTGAAAAATTATTTAAGTAAAATATTACTATAAATTACAATCAATAAATATTGAATTTCTTTAAATAAACTATGTTATTGTATTAGAATTCCAACAGTAAAGGTATGTGATAACACCAAGAAAAAAGCAAATTCTTTTTTTTTTGGTGTTGGTTATTCACTGGCACAGTGTGATAGTCATTAAGAAGTGAATGCTGGGGTGAAGATGGCAGCCAAGCAGGTGGAAACTGAGTCCACTTGCTCTAGCCCCTACTTTGGATTCTCAGCTGATCTTCCAACAACAACAACAACAAAAAAAAACCTGAAAAAAATCAATGGAATCTTAGCTGATATGAAGTTCTGAGCCAAGAGGTATAGAAGATGCTTCACGATAGGCAATAAGGAAATTTTATAAGTTGAAGGGGAAATACACCATGCTTGGTGCCTGTAGATGTCAAGAGATTGATCAGAAATTACAGCTTTGTGGCTCCCTCCCCTCTTAGGGCAGGGGACCCTAGTCCCAAGCGGGGAGCCCACAAACCTGGGAAAGAAGTGACTTGGAAGGTTGTGCAAGGTTGCACACAGTGAGAAGCTCATCATCCATAGCTGCAGTGCTAAATGCCAACTGGGAAAGTGCCAGAGAGAGAGAGAAGGACTCTATCTGCACTTGGGTTGGGTGGAGGCAGGCTGCAACCAGCTGTGCCCGTGAGAGACTTCTGGCTTTTTGGAGAGGTGGTGAGGGCAGACTGGCTGTGACACAGAAAAACTTTTTAAAAGGGGAGCTGAAGCATGCTGGGCAGGGCCCCCATGCACAGCTGCCTTGCCAGGGAAGGGACAAGATTGAAAGTGTGGTTTGCTCCCACTGAATACAACTGGGCAGGGAGATCAGAAAATCACAAGCAAAGGGATTTCTGAGCCCAAGCCCAAAGAGGCTAGCAAGCTGGGGGGCTATGAAAATAGAGAGTTTGATATTGTGTCTATTGTAAGAGCAGTAGCCTGGGAATTAGACTCTGGGTGCACATTTTCTCATTCCATCAAGGTTAGAGAATGCATTTCCCTAGCTGGAGCTAAAACTGAAGATGTCTCATCACAGCAGAATGGAGCAGACCAGCTCAGAGTAGAGCAGAGCAGAGCTGCCTAGCTGGAAAGGGGCCTGATCTTGAGGTTGCCTCGCCCCATGACTGCCTAGCAGCTGTGCTGTATCACAATTGAGGTGTTTGCACTGAGTAAAGTTTCCTTCATCACCACACCCCAACTTGGGGATTCCTGCTGGCATTAAATTGGTGCCAACGACCATCAGTTGACATTAACATGACATAGCTTCCATAAGCAGTACTCTGCTATGAGACATTTAGATTGATACTATTCCTCTGTTTCCAGTGGTGTGGTATCAGTCTCTCCTATATTGCATATATTGTGTTGGGATTATGAATTTGACAATATCTATTAAAATTGTACATGCTCCTTGAACAAATGACTCTACTTTTAGGAATTTGTCCATTAGAAATAACATGTATGTACGACAGCAGCATTGTTTATGTTTGCAGAAACATTGGGAATAACATAAACATTCATAAATTACAAACTGGTAGATCATGGTATATATATACAATGAAATATTCTACAGCCATGAAAAGAACCCAGATGTGCTATCATTAAAAACCTTTCAAGACATGGTTTGAGTAAAAATTTCAGATTGAAAAATGGTATGAACCTATTTATTAAATATGTGAGTGTAGATTTATATACAGATAAAACATGTTCAGAGTAACATTAATCAGGTCATAAAAAGTAATCTTTTGAAAGATTACTAGGTGGTGCATGTATACATTGGATAAGAGATTGGAAGCAGCTTTGTATTTTATACCTCTTTTATTTTCCTTAACTTTAATATTACTTATATTAATTTTAAAAAATCGTTAAAAAGTTTCCTGTGGGAAGAAATAATCAAGGGTCACAATCTGGTATGGAAAAAAAAAGAAGTAAATACTAACCGTCATGTGGCATTATGAGTTATCTTGAGCTGTATTATTATTTAATCCAAAAATAGAAAAAAATGATACCCTGCTGACATTGAGCCTTTGTTAAGTTCTCACAGATAATCTTGTGAATATGTTTGGAGAGATAACACTTGGTACACACTGTCTTCGGTATCTAGTTTTGTTTTCCCCTAATATTTTTCTTATCTGAAGATCTGGCTTTAAATTTTAATCAAATACTTATATGAATCAGACAATTTGATGTAATACAAAAAACCCACTTTCCCCTAGCTGAACAGAACTTACATGGCTGCCTAAATAAAATGTCAGGAGAAAAATTAACCATGGGAAATCTCACCTATGACATGACCTCCCATAATATAACTCAATATGAAGATGGGATTTGAATCTAATATATCACTGCATCTTCTTTTGTACTTTGTGCACTTTTATATGGTTCTCACTAGATATCTAGGGATGACTGCATGATCCAGAAGGCTTTCATTTAAAAAATTCACTACTACCCTAATGTCTTGTTGTTAATGTTCTGCAGGTTGCTGTAATATATTTTCTCTACATTACCATTTATTTTCATGTCTGTCCTCTGTTAGACAGATATATCTAATATCAGAGACTGTGCCATTCTAATTCACCTTTCTTTCTTCAGGGCCTAGCACAATGTGAGCACTTGATAAAATTGGGTAAAGTAATTCAATATTGTATCAAATGTAGAATTATTTCAAGGTTCCAGTGCATTCATATAGCTAAGATAGTTCAATTTAAGGAGTACAACGCATAAGTAATTTGGCCACTTACTGTCTCCTCTTGTTATGGTCATCTATGATTTCATAGTCACTCTCTTTAATTCTCTTGATGATTCCAGCAGCTGTATCTAATTCTTAGTGAGCACAGTATACACATAGATTATCTTTCCAATATACCTTGGTCACTGTTTTTTGCTGTTTGTTTGTTTGTTTGTTTGTGCTGTGTTGTGTTATTGTTTATCTCTTCTCCAACCTACCTTAGTAACCGCTCCCATGGTTGTATCCTGGACCTTGCCATTACTAATAATGGCACCCTCTGAGAAAACTGAAGAAATCAGAAGAAAATATCCCAACAATTGAGCAACCAAATATAAAAACCTAAAAATTAAATATTGTTCTAACCTTTGAATGAACTATCCTTGGTCCTGCAAAAGTTCAGTCCCTCCACAGGTGCACTAGATTCCATCCCTTGTTGCCCACTCATGCACAGAAAGTGGCTTCCCCTCTCCTGTTTCATCCTTTCCACCAACTCTCTCTATTGAACATTTTCTGTGAATGTACAGATATTATAACATGTTATAGTATTCCCATCTAAAAAAATGAAAAAATTAAAAAAATGACTTCCTCATTTCTCTACTCCTCTTTACAACAAGTGTTCCAAAGAGTGTTGTCTGTACCAGGAGTTTCTAGTGTTTATCTTCTCATTCTTTCTAGAATTCATTCTATTAAGTCTTTCCTCCCACCACTAATGAAAGCAGTTGTTGACAAAATTGTGCACATCATTCACATTGCCAAATCCAATGGTCATTTCTTGATTTGTGTTTAATTGGATCTATCAGCAGCATTTGCCACAGTTGATCAGTATATTCTTCTTGAAACACAACCTTCTGCCTCATGCCCTCAGGTCTCTAAGATGCTTCACTGGCTGCTTTTGAATTTCTTTACTAATTCATCCTCATTTTTTGGATTTATAACACTGGTACACCTCAGACCATCCATTTACCTCTTCTTTATCTATACGTATTCCTTTAGATGATCTCTGATAAGTCCATAATTTTATCTCCACCCTGGTCTTCTCCCTTGAACTGCAGAATTATTTATTAGATGTCTTTACCATATTTCAAGTTGGATATATAACAGCACTAAAACCAGCAAATCAAAATAAAGTCTTGGTTAGGCCTGACCTTCAAAAATTAAACAAAAGAAAACAACCCTGCCCCACTTGTAATCTTCCCCAAATCACTAAATATTCCATTTCTTTTATTTCAGCAAAAAAATATGGATGCATGCTTGATTTCCCCTTTATATTATAATCTGCATTCAATACAACAACAAATCCTGCTTGATTATCCTTTAAAATACATCCTAAATCTTACTACTTATTATTATTCCATTATGTCTTAACTCTGATCATTTCTTACTTGAACTATTATGGAAGTCTTCAAACTTGTTAACTTTTGGTCACTTTTGGTCCTATTTTCGCTAAGCTTGGATTTTGCTATATTTAATAGAAATATACAAGCGATGGCATGAACAAGATAGAAATTTTCAGGAGGTTCCAGGCACCAGGAGTTCTTCTACCTCACTGTCCCACTGTACAAATTGAATGCTCTCACAATCAAAGATGTACGCTTCAGCCCAGCACCTGTCTGCATTTTTAGGAGAAAGGAGAGAAGAAAGCACAAAGAAAAGGTGGCTCAAGCCCTTTAAGGAGTATTTCTAGGACTCCTCACATAATGTTTCTACTCCCTATTGAATAGCAGGGAGTTCATCACTTGGCCATGCCTAACTATAAATGAAGTGAGGAAGTAAGTGAACTTCTAATCAATGTGCTGACCTAATAATCTACTACTAGAGAATAAGAGGAAAGTAAATATTGCAGTGCATCTAGCAGTTTTTGCTGTGCTTTCTTATAGTGTACTCTTTGGCATCTGCAGTTATTTCCAGCAGCTGCTCTTCATACCCTTGTCCCGTGATGTCTCTTCTCACAAAGCATCAAGAGTAAAAATTTAAAAATATATCTGAGTATATAATTCTTCATTATAAAACTTTGTAATGGCACTTCTTCCCACTCAGAGTAACATCCAGTGTTTGTATGATAGCCTGTAAGGTATATAAATTTCCCTCTTTGCTACCTCTCTGATTTCCTTGCCGTTGGCTTTCACTGTTACTCACTATTCCACCCACGCATCATCTTCATACATTTCACACATCGTCTCACTGCAGCACCTTTGCAGTCATCATCTTCTGGTGGAATATCCTTTCCTAAATACTCATACGGCTTACTAGATGTGACCTCACAGTGAGGGCTTCCCCCACCACTCTACATATGAGAAATATCCCTAGTCATTTTCTAATTTCTTTCACCCTTCTTTACTTAATTTCATTTACTTATTTTTATATTGCCTTTGTTGTTTTTCCTTATGATTTTTATGACCTTTTCCTATTAGCATATAGTCTTTTCAAGGGCAGGAAATTCCCTATTTTTTATTTACTATTCTACCCAGAAAAAAACAAGAATAGCATTTGGCAAACAGAAGGCATTCAATATATAATGAAGGAGTAAGTTAAGTTTATTAATTGGAGTTAAAAAGTTAATATCTATCCTAAAAATAATTTTTGAGCTCATTATCTTTGCTTTTCTGTATACTTAACAAAAGTATTAATTACTCATTTAATAATAGCCTCATAGGTGAGACTAGAAGTGCTGCTACACACATGCATGTTCTTTATTATTCTGATCCTCTGGTGTGAAACATGACAATTAAACACACAGCTCCCATACAAAATATTTATGAAATTTAAATAGATTTTTCTTACCAAGAAGTTCTGCTCAGGAAGAATCATCCTCAAAGTTAATGAGGCTCCTTAGAATTAGACTAAAATAGTTACAAGACTCACTAAAGACACATTTGGTGGGTGAATATTTTAGGGAGCTTCATGCTATTTCAATCTGTGATGATGAGGGTGTTAAAAGAAATTTTAATAGTTTTTCTTTCCATAATTTTATATTGCTAATATCAAAAAGTCCTATGATTTCTTCTCATAGATAGATACTCAGGTGAAAAATTTCCTGTACATATTTCCTATACATATAATTTTTGCAGCATCTGTTCTATAAGTGACAACTTAATTGAACACTAATGTTCAACTCACTTGACAAACTAATTCAATAATCTGGTTTATATTTTAATACTTTACATTGGTTGGTTATCTCTTAAAGCTTGGTTCTGAAGAAATTATGTTTTTAGCTGAGTTCCAAGTTAACAACTATTTTTTTTTGTCCGAGCCCCAAGTAGATAGCATTGCTCTACTTCCAAGAGACTCTATATTGCTAATTAAAGCATATGACTTTTTTCATTGATAACCTACCATTTAATCTACTAGCTTACTGTAGTAGATATCATTAGCCCACTTTGAAGATGGGTAACCTGAAACTCATGCTATCTCATAACCAGAAACTCATATTTGCATTTTCTCTTCTATTAACTTTTTAATCACACTCTTTTCCCACTTTTCAGTTGGTTGGTAATAATTGTTTTATTTATCTGAAGAAGCTTCTTGTAAATTAAGAAAATCAACTGCTGTCTAAAAGTTGCAATTCTTTTCTAGTTTCTTTTTCCTTATGGTGATTTCAGCCATGCAGAAACTTAAATTTTTTTTTGTTTTCAGGTAATCAAATTCACAAATTTATCTTTTCATGGCTTCTGTTTTTCCCCATATTATATTTAGAAATGTTTTCTCATTCTGAGATTTAAAAAATATATCCTCACACCAACTAGGAGGTCTATAAAGTTTTTTACAAAAACTGGGTATAGAGCAATTGGAACCACTGTACATTGCTGATGGAAATGTAAAATGGTGCAGCTGCTATAGAAAATAATATTTCACTTTGATTACTTAATTACCATATGATCCAGAAATTCACTTCTAGTTATTTACAAAAAAGAGTTGAAAGCAGATTTGACCAATATCCAAAAATTATTATTTACAATAACCAAAAGGTAGAAAACACATGTCTACCAACAGATGTATGCATAAACAAAATATGGTATATCCACAAAATAGAATATTATTCAGCATTAAAAAGGAATAAAATTTTGATACATAATACAACATTGATAAACATTGAAAATATTATGAGAAGTAAAATAAACCTGACACAAAAGGACAAATACTGCATGATTCTACTTCTTGTGGTACCTAGAACAGCCAAGTTCATAAAGACAGAAAGTGAAATAGTGGAGCTACTGTTTAGTGGGCACGGAGTTTTGATTTGGGATGCTAAAAGAGTTTTGGAAATGGATAGTGGTGGTTTTGCACAACAATACAAATAAACTCAATTTCATTTAAAATAGTTAAAATGGGCCCTGGCTGGTGTAGCTCAGTGGATTGAGTGTGGGCTGTGAACCCAAGGGTCCCCAGTTTGATTCCCAGTCAGGGCACATGCCTGGGTTGCAGGCCAGGTACCCAGTGGGGGCCACATGAGAGGCAAGCACACATTGACATTTCTCTCCTTCTCCTTCTTCCTCCCTCCCCCTCTCTAAAAATAAAATAAATAAAATCTTTTAAAACATAAATAAAATAGTTAAAATGGTAAAATTTATATTATGTATATATTTACATTATGTATATTTAAAAATCTTTCCCATTATATCATTTAATATTTTGCAGTTTTATTTTATAGATTTTGCTATGGGACCATTGGTCAGTTGCAAGAACCACACCAATGTTTAACAAGTTTATAGAAAGACATTTAGTTAGTTAGTTTTATACTAGTTTGTTTAGCATTGAAATAAAATTTACCTTTTCAATGTGCAAAAATTTCATTATAGAGACTTTCCTGAGATGTAGATTTAAACAGAAGATAAAGTAAAATCTGTGTTTATTAGTTTTGACAGTGATTTTACTTCAAGAAGGGAAAAGGAGGAAGCTACTTCTCTGACTCATTTTTCACTAGTTATCACTAAAAGGCAAACTAGATAACCATATTAAAAAGTAAGTCTGAGTCAGATTTTTGTTTTAATAAGGTCTCTCCCTTTAGAAAATGTTAATTTATTTATATCTCTGGTGTGGTGTTCTTTATTACTGATATATTATAACTAGCTAAAATGAATTTTTCAAAACCAATAAGAGAATTAAGAGGTGACTTTAACCCCATTTTTAATACAGAAGTATGTTTTAAAAACTTCAAATATAATTATTGTTTTTACCCCCAGAAATTTCAATCAGTATTTTTATATAAAACTCAAGTTTTTCACCTTATTTTATCTTAACATTCTAGGTGGTGGTCCTATATTTTCATAAATTACCCAAAAATACACATCTACTAACAACACTATGTACCAATATGTCGAGTACAAAGTGATCAAGTGTGAGAGTGGACAGAGAGAGATTGCTGGGGCCAATAGTGTAAGGCCTTACACACTCTTGCCTTATGTTTTTATCCAGTGTGATATAGGGAGGTACTAGGGGAATTAGAGCAAAGGAGTAATTTATACCAAAGGGATGTTCTGGTTGCTGTGTTTGGAACAGTTTATAGGCAGATAAGGGCAGAAGCAGATGGACTAGTTAGACAGCTAACTGGCCCATAGTCTAAATAGTCTAAACAAAGAATAATTGGTATCTGATCTAAGGTGGCTGTGAAGGTGTTGAGACATGGTTGGATTTGGGATATGTTCTGAAAGTAGAGTCAATGGGATTGTCTGATAGATTGGCTGTAAAATGTTGTAGACAGGAGTCAAGGATGATTCTGAAGTTTGGGAATTAGAAAATCTGTGTTTGGAAGGAGTGGGAGATTATATAGACACAATGGAACTGAATGAAAAAAAACTTCAATGCCAGATGGAGTAGTATGAACTTGCTCCTGTAAGCATTACAAAGCTACTTTAGGTTCTTGGGTAGGAGAATAACATGATGTAAGAGGTGTTATCAGAGCACCTCACTGCATTGTCTAGCTAGGCTGAGAGAAGGATGACAAGGAGGGACTAAAAAAACAGGACTCTGCCTGTTTCTGTGTGAGGATGGTTAGACCTGTTTCTCCTCTTTTCTCCGTTGCTAATGGAGGCTCTCACGCCCAGTGGCTCCTTGTCTTTATCACAAATACTTTCCAGTTCCCTATGAAATATCTCAGAGTGAGCACATACTAGAATTATTGTGGTGAGTCATATGAATACTCCAAGTACAAATGCAGTTCCTGCACCTCTGATAAAAGTTTCCAGGCAACATGGCAAGCAGCTTGCTGGAAATTCTCAACCCAGACTGTCAGATTTTGAATCTTGACTCTACTACTTTTATCTGTCCAACCTGGAACAAATTATTTAACTTCCTCAGGTCTGAAGGTTTTTTTTTTCTCCCTCAATATAGGAAACAAGGTTGAAAGAGCACTTAACTCTTAGGGTTAAAGTGAGAACTAAATAAGTTTTATAATCTAAAGGATTTGGAATGCTTCCTAGGTCATGGTAAATTGTTCAATAAATGTGAGCTGATTTTCCCCCCTTAGCTTTCAAATGAAAAAATCAATGGAGAATAATCCTTAAGATATGTTCTGATAGTAATCATGGTATGGATTGGTTGGGGTTTATAGTAGGCAAAAGTGAGAATATCATTTCAAAAGAAGAATAACAGAATTTTATATCTGGCTAAAAAAAACAGAAGTATTGAGTGATAATACCAAGTGACTAGGAGAATATTGGCGTTTTCAAAAGTAAGGAAGCTTGGAAAGAACCCTTATTTTTAAAAGGGGAAATGGAAAATTCCTTTGGAAATGTGTTTCTTTCAATCAAAGGTTTAGATAACCATGGGATATAAATTGTATTTACAGTTAAAATGATTCCAGAGTTGCTTGCATTAAAGTCTTTTTCTAACTAGAATGCAGAGATTTATTGATTGGGAAAAAAGAACAAAATCCTTGAGGAGCATTAGCTGTGTTATCACTCTCAAATAAAAGTTTGCAGGAAAAGAGCTACTCTCAATTATCATAATGCTGTGCTTTCTGTTTCAAAATACCCCACAGCATTTCTCCTCAACTGAGCTTTCATTCTTATTATTAGGCAAACTTACAAATTCAGTGTATGTGTGTATACTGGCTGATATTAGAATTGGTTAAATACAATTACAAGATTTAATTATTGTATGTTTTCAAGTAATTATCAGCCAAACACATTTTCACCTTTATAATAAATTTTAAGATAAAAAGCTTTACTATTTTTAAAAAGAAGCTGTCTAATTAAGATGTATGTATACTAGAAGAAATTTGAATTTTTGAGATTAATAAGGGCATTTATGGCAAAATTTTTCTATACCTACTACTCATTTGAGAACCTTTATTTTTTACCATCTGTGATAGGCAGAATAATGGCCCTAAATTTGTGATCTACATCCTAATTCCTCAGAACCTGTAAATATGTTACCTTAAACATGGCAAAAAAAAAAAGTATTTAGGTAGTAGATAAAATTAAAGTTATGACCTTGAAATGGGGAGGACACCCTAGCATATTGCAGGAGGGGAAACATAATCATGAAGTTTATTTTAGGTGTAAGAAGGAGAAAAAAAGTGGAAAGAGTGAGGTGATGGCAATGTTAGAAAGACTAGACCAGCCATAGCTGCCCTTGAAATTGTAAGTAGACCATGAACTAAAGGAAAGCACAAAACAAATCCTCCCCTAGATCCTCCAGAGGGAACACAGACTGGTTGACATCTTGACTCTCATTCATTGGGAACCATTTCTGACTCATGATCTCCACAACTATATGACAATAAACTTGTGCTCTTTTAAACCACTAAGTTTGTGGTGATTTGTTAGAGCAGCCATAGAAAACTAATATAAAACCTAAAAGGGATATTGGAAAAGGTGTACAGAATAAAGTTTGAAAAGGAGGTTTGGACTCTCAGAAAATTCAGAAGATGAGAAGAATGAAGGACAAATGTTTAATTAAGAATTTATAAAATGTATATCTTTTACCAGAAAAGTTTTAATTAGATGTTATACACACTTCTCAAATTGGCACCTACAGCATTTTCATTTTAAGTCCATTCTCAAATCACTGTCTCTTTCTATCTCTAGAATTTTCACAGACTTGGCACAAATACAATAGCAGTGAATATCAAATATAAGAACTTTAGAAGAAAAATGACTTATAATAAACTTTCTTATTACATTAGAGTGGCATTTTTTTGAAAACTCTCCAAAGCAATCATAAAACTCTCTCTAAAACAAATAGCCAGGGAACTTTTGACTCTATTAAGATTTATACTAGTAAGTTTTATAATCATTGTTCCTAACTTAAAATATTACTCTCAGCACTTCATTTAACCTCATCATCCACATTTAACCTCATATATTCCACATTCACAATGAAAGAGACATTTAACCAAAGAAGTGAAGTAATGATAAATTAGATAGTCTGTAAAACATGCCATATATCTAATACCATTTTTCATCTAAGTTCCCAAAGCACAGTCTATAAACTATAGTAAGTGTTATTATCTCAATTTTACATGGAGGAGAAGGCAGAAAGGATTAACTAGATTAGAAAAAGCCATAAATTACCCACTAGTGGTAGCAAACCCTCAAGGCTGTGCTTGCTGTATTCTAAGTATTAGAATTTTTATCTCTATTTTATACTACTAGGCTTTATTGATACAATCAATAATATCACAAGCCCTGAAAGTCATAAAAAATGTTTGAGAGAGCCTAGCCTGTGTTTTACATGATATGGAAAAGGCTTACTTATCTGTGTAATATTTCTAGGATTATTGATCTTAGTTCTAAGCATATCATAAAGAGAACGAAGCTTTTAATATTTGTGTCAGTCACTTTAGCTTTCCTAAAATTGTGGAGGGTTCTCAAACTAGATAATGCATGGACTATTTATAGCAACTGAAACTGCTTCTAAATACTATGGTAATTAGTTTAAAAGATTAAGAGACTCCTGGCTATTGCATAAAAGCTGATCCTGGACCAAACTGCCAATGAAGCCAGTGACATATAATCTCAAACAAACATGTGGTATACACAGTTAACAGCAAAGAGGCCAATGTTTAATGATATATATATATATATATATATACACACACACACACACACACACACATATTCACATATTATATATGTGTGCATATATATTTAATATAGAGTTTCTTTTGCAGTATCTGGCTGGGAGTAAAGGGAGAAATAAAACTATATTAAACATCAGGAGTAATAAGTAGGATAATTTAACAAAACTTGGCAAAATAATTAAAACGTTTATTTAGTGGGGCATATATATTTTCCACTTATCCATTGAATTGCCAGTCCAAAATATTTTCATGCAAGGGAATTATAAATTAGCTCATTGTCACAAGAATATTTTTGATCCAATGTCATCTTAAATTGTATATTGCCAACATGCATAACAAAAATATCTGAGGACCTATTATAATGAAGTTCATAAAACCAATGGTATATAAAATTCATTGCCAATCTAAATTTCTAAAGTTTTTATATCATAATTTAGATATTCATATTGATATTTTGATATGCATCAAACTCACTAGGACCTATGCTTTAAAACAAGTTTAATCCACTCATTACTGGAAAGAATAGTTAAAAGAGATATTCTAAATTATTGTTGATATGACAATATTTTTAGTGTAGTACATACCATTTCCTCTACCATGCCATGATAAAGTTATAAAAGTAATGTAATATTTATCTTTTACTTATCTAATTGTTCTGGATAGGACTTCCAATAGGTCCTATCCAGGGGTGACAAACTCATTTTCACTGGGGGCCACATCAGCCTTGCGGTTGCCTTCAAAAGAGCTGAATGTAATTTTAGGACTGTGTAAATGTAACTACTCCTTAACTGTTAAGCTAGAGCTCAGCGCTGCCGCTGTGTAGAAACAAGGTGCTGGGCCAGATAAAACAAGGTGGAGGGCTGGATTGGGCCCATGGGCCTTGTGTTTGCCACCTGTGCAATAGGATGTTGAATAAAAATGATGAAATCAGGTATTTTAAAGGAAAAGCTTTCAGTTTTTTATTGTTGAGTATGATGTCACCTGTGGAATTTTTATATGTAGCCTTTTTATACTAAGGTAATTTCCTTATATTCCTGATTTGTTGAATGTTTTTGCCATTAAAGTGTGTTGAACTATGTCAAATATTTTACCGCATCTATAGAAATGATTATGTGGATTTATCCTTCATTCTGTTAATGTGGTTTATCACATTGAAAATCATGTGTTGAACCATCATTGCATACACTTGACTATTGTGTATGATCCTCTTTAACATGTGTGTGCAGTCAACTGATCATTAACAAAGGTGACAAGAATACACAATAGAAAAGGGATACCCTCTTCAAAAAATGATGCTGGGAAAGCTGACTGGAACATGTGAAAGAATTAAATTGGAACCTTACCCTATATACAGATATCAACTCAAAATAAACTAAAAACTTATAATAGCTGAGACTGTAAAATTCCTAGGAGAAAACATGTAGAAAAAACTTCATGACAGTGGCCTTGGCAATGATATATTTATATAATACCAAAAGCACAGGAAACAAAAGCAAAATACACAAGTGGTTTTACATTGAACTAAAAAGCTTTGCACAGCAAAGAAAACAACAGAGTGAAAAAAAAACCTTATAAAATGGGAGAAAATATTTGCACACCATATATGCAGTACATATCAGTATATTATCTGATACATTAATCCTATAAGGGGTCAATATTCAAAATATATAAAGAACTCCTTCAACTCAATAGCCCCCCCCAAAAAAAAATTTAAAATGGCAGAGTACCAGAATAGACATTAGAAGACATAGAAATGGCAGCAGGTTATGAAAAGATGCTCAACATCACTAAATATCAGGGAAATATAAATCAAAACCACAATGAGATATCATGTCACATTTTAAAGGGATTCTTATAAAAATATATAATTGTTGGTGATGATGTGAAGAGATTGGAACCCTTGTATACTGTCGTTGGGAAAGTAAAATGCAAAATTCAAAAATGAATGTTTCAGAGATCTGCTATACAACAGTGTCTATAGTTAATAATAACGTATTATACACAAAAATTTTTGAAGAGTGTAGATCTCATGTTAAGTCCTCTCACAGTAATAATAATGATCCCAGTGTCACATGTTTTTGGATTGTCTGAATCAAGTTTAATGCAGTGGGAACTACCCGATCTAGCTCCAGGAGCTCCTCCATTCCTGAGTGCCTGCAAACAGCCATACAGCCATGTGCTGATTTGATTCAGAAAAGAGGTCCACAGTTTCTACAACTTCAATTTCTAATAGATGCAGAATATCTTGGAAGGTTCTTATCTGTTGTCTTTGTTCAATGCTAAAGTTTCATCTATGTGACATCTTTCCCAGCTTCCTGCTTAAATATGTGGATTCTATTCAATTGGGTACTACAAGTATGCCTCTTGTCCTTCAGGTCCAAGTGGATTGAGCCCTCAAGCCATGCTGCCTTCCTTAGCCTTGCAACCCCACCCCCAGGCTTACAGACACCCAGGAAGCTGTGTTGTTTTTGTAATCTCAATTCCTAGGAAAGAGATTGCAAATAAGCTTTCTCAGGCCCCTGTACCCCTCACAGAACTTTCAGTCCCGGCACAATTCCCTGTCCCTAAGTGGTTACACCCTTTTCTTATGCCATCCCCCCCCTTCACACTCCTCAATTCTAAATTCAAAGCTTCCATAACTTTCTCCTTCTGGATACTTCACTTGAGCTAAAGTTCATAAAGAGTTACTAAGAGAGTTTCAATCCCTACTTGAACTTCTGCCCAGTCCTTGAATGCAAAAGACTATTTACTGGTTTTTCTCCCATGGCATATTTTCATATGAAAAAGGAGAATCTATACAAATAAGAACTGGCCTCACTTTTGAAGAGGTAGGGGAGAATAACTATCCTTCCTTCTTAAGGGCTCATAGCAATGAAAAGTAAAACCAAGTAATTTTGCAATGGGTTATTACACGAATTTGCTCAATTAAATTCTCGATAAATTAATATGTTCTATAGTCTTATAAAGTGTCAGAGTCCTCCTGGTATGGTGTCATGATGCACTGATCTTCAGGTATCACTTTTTCCAGGAAGTAACACCCAGTTAAAAGGGATTAAATTTCCTTTCCACACTGCATTATCCTTCTCTTAACCTACATTGTAGAATACAACTTGAGATCCAGAGAGCTGTGGCACCCACAAAAGTATCCAATGTCTGTCAGATTACTTGAGAAGATGGAAAGACTTTTGAGAAAAAACATGTTAATGAACACTGGTACTATGAGTAAATCTATTAAAAATATA
Organism: Phyllostomus discolor; assembly: GCF_004126475.2. NCBI lineage: Eukaryota > Metazoa > Chordata > Mammalia > Chiroptera > Phyllostomidae > Phyllostomus > Phyllostomus discolor. The sequence continues at coordinate 125,981,582 of NC_040906.2, read as the reverse complement.
AACATAAAAGTCTGAAAAAAAAGAGCTGTCATATTTCAAATAGAACAAATGGAACTGAACAAGAATTGCATGAGACATCTGAAAAAGGGAATGGGACTGGATATGAGAATTACCTTGGGTAAGACCTTTTTCTTAAGTTATTTTTTTAAGTAAGGAAGAACTTGAGATTGATAACCTAACCACTCTATAGTTACCAGAATTTACTGTATATAAGTTTCTCCTTACTAAACTAGTAGAAGTAAAGACAGGCACATTAATGTTACTTTCAAAATGTTACAGCTTCCACTCTTATGAGAGCAGGATCTCAATTCTACCTCTTAAGTCTCTTCACGATTTTCTTGGGAGTTCCCACCATGGTCCCAGAGAATTGCTCATGTTCTGCTCTGTCATTTTCACTGAATCCTTTTGTAATGTTTGTAAGGTGCTAAGTTAGACTTGGATATCAATAATGGATGTACCCTATTTGTTGATGGGAGTCAAGATTCAAGTCATTAGAGTGTGCAAACCAGGTAAAGAGCATCTCTCATGGAAACCATCTTAATGAATACTATTTTTGTAAAAGTTTCACCTGTCAATATCTGTTTTGTGATTATTTTGTATATATTTTTCTATATGTGTCCTCTTTAAAATTTTCGTGTACTTCCCCAACTCATTTGATGAATAATATTTCTTAGCACCTTCTGTATGCAAAACTTGAACTAAGTAGATGCATTTCTGAACAAGACCTAATTTCTGCTCTCTAGTCTAATGGTAACTGAGTACTGACAATGATAATTCAAAGAAAAATATATGAGAAATTTTATATGAGATATGTAATAGTAACAACTTTGTAGTTCAAGGAAGGAAATACTAGTGCTTGTTGGAGTCTATAAGAAGACTTTAAAAAGAAAGTAGAATTGAGAAGAGCATTGTAGCTCATGAATATTATTATTTAAAATATATTTTTATAAATTTATTGCATATTAAGTGTGTTTATTTATTTTTTTAAAGATTTTATTTATTTATTTTTAGGGAGGGAAGAGAGGGAGATAGAGAGAAAGAGAAACATCAATGTGTGGTTGCTGGGGGTTATGGTCTGCAACCCAGGAATGTACCCTGGCTGGGAATCGAACCTGGGACACTTTGGTTCCCAGCCCGTGCTCAATCCACTGAGCTATGCCAGCCAGGGCCTATTTTTTCATAAAATTAGAAAAAATAAGTTTCATATGGAAGGAAATAAAATTACCTGTAAGCCTGTGAGTCAAAATTAAATTTATGATTATGAAAATCAAATTATTGATCACAAGTTTTATCACCTCCACATACATATCCATGATCTTTGCCATGAGACTTGCATTTTTTCCCACTAAAAGTTCTATGTACTTCCCTGTGTTCTGATTGTTGGCACAGCCATGGGATATTAGCAAATGGGATATTAGCACTGTGACACAAACAACACGTCTTGAAATGTTCCTGTCTTCTTATACTTCTCCCATTGCCATTACATAAAAAATTAAAAAAAGCTAGACCACTGGACTAAAGAGAATAACAGAAGACATGAACCCAATGAACAAAGACATGAACCCAATGAACAATTTGGAACCACGTTCAGCAAAACTGAGGCAAGATTAGCCAATCCACAGATAACCAATAGACACATGACTGGGAATAAATGATTTTTTTAAGGCACTGAGTTTGTTGTACAGGATAATTTTGTCAACAGTCAATAAGCACAGTGAATTTTATGCTTTCATAAATATGTTTTCAAAGATACTGTAAATGCTATTTTGTAATCTGATTTTATTACTCAATATATTGTGATTATATTTCCATTCTGTTATATAGTGTCTTAATGTTTGAAGGGTTTTTTTAACCAGTTCTAAGTAAAAATCTGTATTTGTTAGATTTAAATTCAGCTGCAAGTAAGAGAAAACTAAAACTGAGAGTGGATTAAACAAGATAGAAGTTTCTTTTGTACATGCAAAAAAAATGTGGGCTGGTAAGATGTCACATGATGTAAAATCTCAAACCCTATCTTCATTTCAGTCTTAAGGAGGATGGAGAAAAGTAAGTAGAGAGATAGTGTATTTCCCACAGGTTGCATATACATTCTTATGTACACCCAAAGGGTAGAAGTTAGTTACATGGTCATGCCTGGCTGTAAGAGAATCTGAGAAAAGTAGCATTTATTTCAAGCAACTGATACCCAACTAAAAATTAGGAGTTTCATTATCATCTAAGAGTTGGAGAACAAATAGTGGACACCGATTAATGTTTTTTGATTGGCACCTATGTTGTTTTTAGTCTTTTAATATACTTCAGTCAAGATGGAGGCATAGGTAGACATACTTCACCTCCTTGCACAACTATAAGAAGAATTATAACTAACCTCAAAACAAAAAGCACTCAGAAGTGTATGAAAGTCTGACAATCAAGGATTTAGAGAAGCTACATTCATCCAGATATGTAAGAGGGGTGGAGATGTGGAGCCAGGTGGAGAGGCAGTGTGGTGCAGAGAGGCAGCAGAGGTGGCATTGGCAGAATGTGTGGTCCCACATCCACACGTGGCAGATAAAACTGGGAGGGTTGCCTTTGGACTGAGAAATCCAAGCTCTAAGCCAGACCACACCCCAGAGGTCCAGCACCAGGAAGGTAAAGCCACATTACCTCTGGCTATAAAAACCACTGAGGGTTGGGGCAGTAGAGGAAACTGCTGGTTTCCTAGGAGAGTCTGTTTAAAGGACTCTCAAGGTCTTAATATGTATACAAACCACCCACTCTGCAATTCAACATCAGGGCAACAGCTAGAAGGGCCCCAGTCACATATGGGAAGTAAGTGAAGTGACTACAAACAGGGCAAGTGTCCAGCAAACCTCCAGAAGCCACGCAGCAGCTTTGTCCCCTCTCTGACCCCTCCCCCCACACAGAGACACAAAGCAGTAAAGTGGGTTGCCTGCCTTGGTAATTGACTAGGTCTCTGCCCCATACAACTTAACAAGTACACTGAGGGAGTCAAAGCAGCTCTACTTCATACACAGAAACAAACACAGGGAGGTTGCCAAATTGAGGAGACAAAGAAATATGGCCCACATGAGAGAACAGAACAAAATCCCAGAAAAAGAACTAAGTGAAATTGAGATAGCCAACCTATCAGATGTGAAGTTCAAAATAGTGGTGATCAGGATGCTTGGAGAACTCATTGAGTACAGGAAAAACTAAGGGAAGAAATGAAGTTTATGCTAAGTGAAATAAAGAGAAATCCACAGGGAATCAACCGTGAAGGGAATGAAGCCAGGATTCAAATCATTGATTTGGAATATAAGGAATAAATAAACATTCAACTAGGACAGAAAGAAGAAATAAGAATTCAAAAAAATGAGGATAGTATAAGAAGACTCTGGAACATTTCCAAAAGTGCAAACATCCAAATCACAGGGATGCTAGAAGAAGAGGAAGAGGGAGAAATTAAAAACTTATTTGAAAAAATAATGAAAGAAAACTTCCCAAATTTGGTGAAGGAAATAGACAAGTCCAGGAAGCACAGAGTCCCAAATAAGTGAACCCAAAGAGGACCACACCAAGATACATCATAATTAAAATGCCAAAGGTTAAAGATACAGAGAGAATCTGAAAAGTAGCAAGAGAAAAGCAGAGAATTACCTACAAAGGAGTTCCCATAAGACTATTATCTGATTTCTCAAAAGAAACTTTGCAGACTAGAAGGGACTGGCAAAAAGTACTCAAAGTTATAGAAAGGAAGGACCTACAACCTAGATTACCCTATCCAGCAAAGCTATCATTTAGAATGGAAGGGCATATAAAAAGCATCCCAGATAAGGTCAAGCTAAAGGAGTTCATCATCACTAAGCAACTACTGAAATGATAAAGGAACTTATTTAGGAAATAGAAGAACATCAAAACTATGAACAATAAAATGGCAATAAATACATATATATCATTAATTGAATCTAAAAAACAAAAACATAAAAAAACTAAGAAAACACCCAGAACAAGAACAGAATCATAGATATGGAGGTTATTTGGAGGACTATCAGCTGGTAGGGTGAAGGTGGAGAATGGGAGAAAAGGTGCAGGGATTAAGAAGCATAATTGATATGTACAAAATAGACAGGGGTGTTAGGAATAGTATAGGAAATGGAGAAGCCAAAGAACTTACATGTATGACCCATGGACATGAACTAAGTGAGGGGCTGCTGGAGGCAAAGAGGGTACCAGCCAGAGGGGAAAAGGGGGAAACATTGGGACAAATATAACACCATAATCCATAAAATATACTTAAAAATAAAGGAAAATATATAATAAGTAACACTGTGATTAAATTTATAGTGTTTGACTGGCAGAAATGTCCAGGATATTAGAGAATGGAATGCATGTAGGACAACATAGGGACCTGTTTAAGAACAAGTAATATAATTTTGTAGAAGTGTAAAAGCTGAGTAGAGGAATAGATGGGTCTAAAACTTGTTTTTTTTTTTTCCAAAAGTGTATTTAATCTTGTGTGTCCAGAAAAAAAAAATCCTGAGTTTGAAGATTAAGGATACTAGATCTTCCTTTTTGGATGATTATTTAATCAGTGTATAGCATTTATTTTTTACTAGTGAACTGGTTAACCCAACAAATAAAACACACCTAAGAGTTTGACTCTCTCTAGGCTTCTATCCAAAGGTAATTTTTTTCTTTTTCATATTAAGAAATATTTCTTGGACTAAGAAATTTCAAAATATGTATGAAAATATTCCTTATTTTATATAATTTATATTTTCATTTTGATAAAAGAAAATAACTTACATTTGTAGTTTTCTATAGCTCATAAAACATTTTACATGAATTATCTTTTATTATATTCATAATGTATCTGCAAAATTAGTAAAGAGATACTATCTTTTACACACAAGGTAACAGAATCCCAAGAAATGTTAAATACCTTGACAAAGATCACACAGCTAATTAGGGTAAAAGCATGGGATGTAGGCTAGAATCTAGGATTTCTGACTCATATTACATCATATTTCAATGCTCTTTTGCCAGAAACCATAAATGCTTAATTTAAATGTAACTCAATTAAATATAGTACATTTAATGAGAAATAAATAGCAGATCCTTAATTAGAAATTATTAATAATTTAAAATTAGTACCCAACATAATATTAATATCTTAGAAGAAATAACACTATTCAATTTATCATTATTCTGTTATGTGATCTTAAAAAGCTAAATAAGATCTTGTTAAGTATATCCCATTATCAGCTCTTTAACAAATATGGCCAGATCATATAGTCCATTGGTGACCAAGCACTCAGATAGAGTCCAAAAGCTGTGCTGAATCATTCTCTATCTCAATTTCAAGTTTTGATCTGTGAAAAATCCTCCTTGAATGGGAATTAGAAGTGACTGTTATGCACCATTCATCTCGTTCCACTCTTGGTCTTTGACTAGCAGTTCTTTTGAGTGTTCCACTCCAGATCTTTCTGGGAGCATTTTTGCAGTAACACTTTCTTCCCACCTGACCTTCTTTGTTCCACAAACATTCCATCCTCTGAGCCTAATTCAGCCACTTGGCTTGTCAATCATTCAGTTTCTTTAAATTTTACCCCACAGAGGTGGAAAGGTCTTTGATTATATCTGATGAACATCAGATACAAAAGAAAGTAGACCTCAGTATCAAGATAGTCAGAGCTTTTATTGCAATAAGAGTAAATGTTTTTTTGTTCATTACTTTATCCTAAAGTAGTCTATTTATCTTCCTGGATTTTATTTGAATTAGAAAATTCTGTACCCTAAGTTATGGGTATGGCCCTTATCTCAGTTGGGTGGGAGAGAAACAAAAACAAACGTATACCACCATAGAATAATAAAATAAACATACAAATTGGAAATATTATAACTTCATTAATACTACCTTTCAAAATATTATAAATATGGTTGGTAAAACAGCTCATTTAAAAATGATTAATATTTTCTAATTCTATCTCTTTCACAGAGAAGCATATTGTTTTTTATACTGAAGCTGTTTTACAAACATAGTTCATATTTGTAGAGCTATGTTTCTCAAAGTTGCTATGAAATTCATGGAGAATGACTATGAGCTGAGTGATTTGTACTTATTGAAACACAAATTCCTAGGTATCGCCCCCCAGATCAAATAAATCAGAATGTCTAAAGCCTGTACATTCTTATTTTATTTATTTTTAAAAGATTTTATTTATTTATTTTTAGAGAAATAAAGGAAGGAAAGGAGAAAGACAGGGAGAGAAACATCAATGTGTGGTTGCCTCTCACATGCCCTCTACTGGTGACCTAGCCTGCAACCCAGGCATGTGCCCTGACTGGGAATCAAACTGGTAACCCTTTTGTTCACAGGCTGGCAATCAGTCCACTGAGTCACGCCAGCCAGGGAAAAAGCCTTTACATGTTGAAAAAGTCCCACTTATTGTGTGTACTTATATTAGAGAATATCCTCTAAAATATAGATGTAAATATAATAAATAGTAGTAGGTAAAGGTTATGTTTATTTCTATAATTAATACTAAAACAACTAGATTCTTTCAACATATTGTGTTGGCAGAAATCCGTCTATCTATCTATCTTTCCATTTTAATAAAAGATTTATTTTAGCCCTGGCTGGCATAGCTCAGTGGATGGAGTGTGGACCAAAGCATCTCAGGTTCGATTCCCAGCCAGGGCACATGCCTGGGTTGCAGGCCATGGCCCCCAGCAACTGCACACTGATGTTTCTCTCTCTCTTTCTCCCTCCCTTCCCTCTCTAAAAATAAATAAATAAAATCTTAAAGAAAAGACTTATTTTTGTCTTCTCTTTCAATATTATGTTGGCTAGTCTGGATCTTTCCCCACTAGGGATATAACCTTCAGGATCATTTTGTTGATATCCATAAAATAACTCTCTGGGAGCTTGATTGGGATTGCACTGAACTTGAAGGAAATTTAGAAGAAGTGACATCTTGACAATATTGGGTATTCTTATCCATGATTATTAAATATCTCTCCACTTCTTTGATTTTTATAGTTTTCTTTATATAGATTTTGTGTATGTTTTGTTATATTTATAGCTAAATAATTTGGAGGTGCTAGTGTAAATAATATTGTTTTTAATTTCAAATTCCATTTGGTCATTGTTGGTATATAGGAGAGACTTATTCTTAAAGTTCAAGCATTATAACCATATTCTTCTCAGATGATAACATTTTTTAGTCATAAAATTAATGAAACTTTTATATTAATAACTGTGGCAGAAATCTGCCCGATGAAGATGATCCTCCTCAGTGAATGCCTGCTGTAAATGAGCCAACATGCATGAGTGACATTAACATTTTGTGGGGAGAGAGACTCAGATAGAAGAAAAGCTCCATGAAAAAGCTAATGATTTGTACCAATCTTATTAGAACAAGGAAATAAATCATTTGGCCTAAACTGCATTTTTTATTTTACAACACAAATAAGACAAGGCTTTTAGGTTTAGGCAATTCTACATGATCAACAATAAATTTGTATTAATGAGTATCTTTCATTTAATTATACAAAATGTATTTAATATCCTTATTGACATTAAGCTTTTCTAATAAAATCAGTAATAAATACTTGTTATTGAGTAATCACACAAAAGTATACTTTTTATGAGTTTTCAGTACCATTCAGATATCTAGGCTTCAAGTTAATATCCTCCATTATACAATATTGCTCAATTTGGTTTCCTATTCTTTGAAGCTGTTTTTAGTGAATAGTGTTATAAATTTCATCTGAGATTTTGTTCTCAGTATTTTTTTAATTCTAACTTGAAGAATCAACAACAGTTTTGTATATTTACTTATATTGGGCATATATTAAATTATTAAATATTTATTGAACATTATAGTTAGTAAGAAATATATTACCAACCATATGTAAATCTTCTAGGGAATCTCTTTATTTGTTTATTGATTATGTAGTTTGTTAGTTACTACTTGCTTTTTAAAGGAACATGACGCTTATTGAAATATATATAAAAATGAGGTAAAAATTATTTAAATATTTGGAAGAAGAAAAATAAGCATAGGAGAGATAAGATAAAATCAGAAATAAAGTTGCCCAAATATGTATTATATATTATACATAAAATATATATCTCCTATAAGAGATACTTTGCACAATTTTATCTAAGTGTCTAAGAAGTCAGTGCAAAGAGAAAGGGGGTATCAGATATCCCATTCTTGATGTCTAAAAGATACAGACTGGTAAGAAATAAGTATATATGTCTTATGAAATGATGTCTAAGACAGTTTTCTCTTATGGATTCTCTCCAAGACAATAGTTTATAATGAAAAGAATAATATCTTCACAACAACCTTATCAAAACTGATTGAAATTTACCAGGAGCTTTTCTTATAAAATAGGACACAATATAGGACAATACTCTGAGGAAAAATATATTAAACAAACTCTACAATGAGTCAAATGAAGTGATCTTGAAATTAGGGTTGGCAAATTTAGCAAATAATAATATAGGATTTCCAGTTAAATGTGAATTTCAGATAAAAAACAAATAATTTTAGGACAAGTATGTCCCAAATATTGCATATACACTTAAAAAAGTATTTATTGTTTATCTGAAGTTGAAATTTAACTGTCTTTGCTGTATTTTATCTAGCTATTCTACTTGGCATAAAGTTCAGTTGGCAGGTTTAATCCAGAGAAATATGTTACAGTGTTAAAGGAATGAGTAGTGGACTGAATGGCCTTCAAAGTACCTTTTATGAAAAGTAATTGCTTTCAACTGAGTTTTCCGTAAACAGCTAATCACGGCATGTAAACTGTTAGCTGTGAATGCATGTAAACTGCATTTATGCAGGAGTCCATACTTATTGAATGCTTATGTCACCACCTTGAAATTCGAGTCATTTTTGAACAAGTGTCAACATTTTCATCTTGCAGTGGAACCCACACCTGTTCTACCCAGTCTTCTATTAAGCAGCAGTAAATTCAATGTTGGGTTTGGAGTTGCAGCTCTTTTAAGTTTCTGGTTCAGGAAACTGAAATGCCTCCATAGCATCTATAGGAAGAATTGAGATCCCATAGGAAGTCACAAAGCTTGAGGACTAATGCCTGAACAGGGAGCCTTTCCAAACCCATATTGAGGTTAGTTCAGAAATTACCACAGGACCAAAGGTAAGAACACAGAAAGTGTGATATCCCCATCAAAATGAAAAGAAAGAAGTTGGGTGAAGGAATTAAAAGAAAAGTAGTGATCACATCTAAATTACACAGAAATATCCCTACTTTGAAAAATATATTTCTGACAATCTCTAAGCTAAAAGAACTATTTTAAAATTATGGTCTTGTTATTCTAAGAGTTTTTATTATTTTTTAATGTCTCTGACTCTTCCTCCTACTGTTACTCACTCCTCTGTTCTTTCTCTATTGCTAGTTAATTCATTTTCTTCCTCCTGCTTATTAAAGTTGCATTTCCTAGTGCCCATATATTAGTCATCTGTGGCTTACTTCATACATACTCTGTCTCAGATAATTCATTTCCCACTGTCTCACCCACTCTCACTAGAGTATAGCTGCAAAAGAACAGAATCATTCAGCCATATTTCCCCCTTATATCTTTAGTACCTAGCACTGTACCTTTGCATGTGGAAGACAATCAGTGTTGAAGGAATAAATAAATGAACTTTATTTTCTTCCTGTGCATAGATCCTGAATCTAGATCTCTGTCTATGGCCTCTGTCAAAAGCTTCCGAAATGACTTTCAAACACATATGTGATATATCTAAATGAGCACCAAACCATTGCCTCAGACTTAAAATAACTTCAGTTAGAATCTGCGGTTTCATCAATGATTTTATTGTTCCCTGAAGAAAATCTGATTTTTCTTTGATTTCTGCCTCTTCCTTGATGCTCAGAAGAGATAACAAAAATCTGGGGAGCCAACCACACATAAATATAGCCAAAAAATGCAACATTGTATGTATAGTTCATGGACTATATTCAAAGTAGTATGGAAATAGAGTAAAGAAAACAAGTAATACAAAGAACTCAGGGAAAATTTCAGAGGATGTAAGATAAGGATTGAGCAAGATCTTGGGGGTAAGTGTAATTTTACTCTGTGGAGAAGGAAACAAAATTACTTTAGGGAATTTATTTCCTAATTACTCTAGGAAATGACAGAATATTGTGTAGGTTGGACACTATTTAAAATGTTTCCCAAACCTTGAGGAACAGATTGTAGCCAAAACACAAGTCTTACATGCATGTGTTGGGGTTCTTTGTGGGGGGCAAACAGGAGGGATGGGAGGTGAGGCTGAAGATCTATTTCAAGTTTTATTGATTTTCTTTAACATTATTGCTAATTTAAATTAACTATTTTTTTCTGGTTGAAAAGCAATGCATATTTATTGTAAAAGTCTCCACTATCTGGCAGCTGGATTTACAGCAGCCCCTTCCTTGTCTCACTGGCCTTTAAACTGGATTAGCCTCATTCCATCCTGCATACCATCACGGGATTGAAGATGCAGACAGTGGTTGCCCCTGACACCCTTCTAATTAATGTTACAGAGAGAGTATTTGCTAGATTCATCTTGGCTAATGTTGAGATTCACACCCCTGCTGCTTTATAAAAACATCGATGCACATAGATTTTACCAGCAGAGGTTCTGATAAATTGATGTGAGGTAGGTAGGTTTCTGATGTCAGCATAGTTTGAAACAAACTCTCAGATCATGCTAATGTGCAGACAGAATGAAGATCAGAGAGCTAATCAATAGCTGCTCCTCGCCTCAGAATCCACATTTGGTTTAAATATTTCTGTCTTCATGAATCAGGCTAAGCTGTTTTCAGCCAAATATTTCTTATGTAAAGCTAGAATGGTCCTTTATGTATCTTTTACCCACAGAACTATTTCTACCCTGTGACACTACAAAGAATAAGCTTATTTCTTTCCACATGCTGGGTGGTTAATTACTTGAATAGTTGCTACTATGATTTTCCTGAGTATTCTTCTCCCCAAGTTAAACATAGAATTTTTTTTAAAAAGGTAAAACTGATGTTTTGCTGTGAGCTTGGCTCATTCCTGGTTGAACATAGAGCTTGTCAAATTCCTGGGCTCAGAAATATTTACATTTTAAACATCTTGCATTCCTGAGAGTCATAGTTTACAAACAGACTCAGATAGCTTTGGGTCTTGCAATAAACCAGAAAACTTTGTTTTCTTGTTATCAAACTCAGGAATGCCTGGCCCATATCAAAATGACTGAAACATTATCCAACTGTAATTTTTTTACTTTTAATAATTATTTAAAGAATAAATACATAAACACTATAATATACTATACCTTAGGTTTAGAAGTATAAAATTTAATATTTATGCTATATATTATAGTATAAATGCTTTAAATATTTTTTTTTGTTTTGGGGCCCCACTTACTCTCAAAGATGAGTTCCCTTTCATTATATGATCATCATCATAAGAAGAAAACCCTTCACTCAGCTATCAAAAAAAAACTATTAGCTAAAAATAACCCAGACCTTTCCGTCTCTCAATGATAAGGGTTTTTTAATTTCTTATGTTCACTCTTTGTGGACGTGTCCCCTCACTTCAAGTGCTGTCCCTCAGTGAGGACTAGAATGGGACTCTAATACTCTTGCTCTGAAGAGGGTCTCTAACCAATTTTGTAAGCTAGATCTCTGATAACCCATTTAAAATGTCAGTGATGAGAACAGCCCTACAGATTATGAACACACATCTCTCTTCTGATTGACACTGGACCGTTAATTATAATCCAACTTATTATCAATATCCACAGAATAAAGCCTAAAGGCTAGCAGATACTCACAATCATCTATAATCAGTTCCCAATTTAATCTTTCTTTCCTTATTACCCATGTCTCTGTAAAATGAATTCCTTATGAGCCCAGTGTAATAAATATCTCTTTAAATCATGTCAGGGATATTTCTGTCTGTACACCCACTTATATCATTTCCTTTCTAATGGAATGAAGCCTCTTACCATTCACAGAATCCTTTCTGCCTATACATAATTTACTCAACATTCAAGTACCAGCATAAACTATCTATTTTGTGAAACATTCCCAGAGTGCTAAACTTCACAGACCTTATACTTTCTTTGAACATCTGTTGCCTTTATCATCTCTAATGGCAGTTTGGTAGCAACAAAAATAATAATCATTATTTAATAAAAAATACCAGTTTGCTGAGCACTCTACTAAGCAATTCACATGTATCTTTAACACTAATGGGTATATTTTATTTCACCTGTTTTATAGATGAGGCCACAGAATCAAAAAGGCTAAGCAACTTTGCCAATATAACAAAGCTAGGAAGAAATAGAGTCAAAATTCAATTCCTGGTCTTCCTGACTCTATAATGCCCAGTCCACTCATTCCTGTGACTTGCTTGGTACTGAGCAATGTACTCACCGCATTATTCTTTAACTTTGCTATGTTTGGTAGAGTTTATGTTTAACCTGAAGAATAGTAATCTAGACCAAATCAGTATCATGCCAATACTTCTTATTGAGTTTTGCTAAATAAAAGCCTGAAATAACCCTAGAAACATTGTGACATTTGCTACCCAAAGTCATTTTACATCTCTTCCTATTCAACTGCTGTGTCCTTTTTCTGTTGGAATTCATTGCCCCAAATCTAATTAAGGGAATGCATCTATATGAGATCTACACATTTTAGAAAGTATGAATTGGACAAAGTGTGGAATGTGAGTTGGCCATAGTTCTTTGGTGACTTACTAAGGAATTCTCTTTCCAATGACTTTTCTGAATGGTTTGGCTCTTTCACCTTACCATAGTTTGTAACCATTACACCCTCCTGCCAACCTCTCCTGTGCCTCTGGCAGTCTTGCCTTCCCCAGGTAATGTTCTTTGTACCAGACCATTCCATTTTAGTTCTGTGTCATGGCCATCCAGAGCTCTGCTCTTCTTTCAAGGTTGTAGTTAAGATGTGTACTAATGAATGCTCTTTCTCAAGTTCCCTTATGCTTGCCACAGAAACTGGTATGCATTTAATTAGAAGACAGCTGGAAAGAGTGCTTGATGCAGTGATGCAGCAGGTGACCTGAATGTTACCATTTCTGGCATTACAAAGGATTTCTGGCAGCAGAACTTTTCAGCTCTTTTAAAATCAAACAGTGTATTTAGCCCCTGTGAAAAGTCCTACTGTGTAACTTAGTCTCATGACTTCTGATAGAAAGCAGAGAAAGAAAAGAGCACATCTCAGCAGTATTGAAGATGTGAAAGAAGCACCAAGGATAGAGCGGGCCTCAGTGCTGGAACTTTCTCACTTTAATGCTATGTAAAATGTATGTAGTAGGATAGAAGCTTTTCTAACCTCATGTCAATTAAGACAGAGTAGAACATACTGACTTGAATAATTATATATATATATATATATATATATATATAATATGTAACTTTATCTTTGGTTTCTTTTTTAAATATATAATCTTTTATATATTTTATTACCATTTAGTCCTCTTATATCACCTTCCCCCAGCAATCATCACCCTAAATTACATTGAGATAAATTCTTTTATTTTAAATATTGTATGTATTTTAAGATAAGTAATTAGCTAATCCTCTAGTACTCTTATAAGGCAGAGCCATGTTATTAGCCTCATTTCACCGAAGATAAACTTTGCTGGCTTCTCCTTTAGTCTTTCAGAGAGACCAAGGAGAACAGTAGAATTAGAAGAGCTTAAATGTAATCTTTATAGTCATGGTGGTTTCTTCAAATAAATATGGTGGTAAATAAGAGTAAGAAGTCTATACTTAGAAAGGATTTAACTCTGCATATGAGGTCAATGGAGAGTTTGACTAAAGTAGCATTGCCAAGTATTAAGTTTGCCATTGACCTCATCTGACAGAATAATATATGTCCAAAATATAATTAACACATTTTAAGTCAAATTAATATTTATATTTTCTTTTAAGTCAAGCTTACTTTATTGTTATTGATAATTTTAGGAAGAAGTATCAAATTTCTGTAACTAATGTCATTACTTTCACTTATTGTATACATTTAAAAGAAAAATACAGTCCCTCAAACCCAATTAATTTGATTAATATAAGATTCCTGTTAGGAACATAAATTTTAAAACAGTTCACCTTGTTAATGTGAACTATGTATAATACATATGAGATGTGTATATTTCGGGAACATTCAGCAATAAAGAAAAAATCTTTTCGACTAATGACTTAGAAATAGGCCTGCCTGCTTGATTCATTATGGATTAGTAGTGTGAGTCATGAGAATGAAAGTCCAGTTACAGGTTTGTGACATCACGACTATCACATGACTACCCTGACAGGCACAGCTTCTTAAGCTCTAACTTCATAGGCATCAGTGGTCTTAAGGCTTTCTGCAAAAATGTGGAACATGTGAAATATTTTTGTTTTTGGTGATTTAGAGTCTGCTGAGTGAAGATCATATAAGGTAATAATTTAATATTAAAGGGACTATCATTTTAGTTTTAAAACACTTAGATTATAATAGCAGTGTGACTTTTTGGTTTAATACTATTTTTGTCTCACAATGGCTTACATGCATGTCAAGAAAGGGTTACATTCTAATAATTTTTCATTTGGAAAATTCAAATACCTCCAGTGGTGCAAATGAAGAGTGTCAGTGTTGTATCTACATTGCATGCACTCCACAAATACTTTTCATTTGATTGACTGATTGATGTAATGTACATGGGAGACCGTTGCCATTGAGGTGACTGCTTTTGACTGACAGGTAAGGTAATTCCACTGTTTACGGTATATGACTTTTGATTTCCTGACAGGTGTTGTAAATAATTAATAAATTGATAAATTAATATTTTAATGATTTAAGTGATAGCTAATCATTTTAACTTTACATCTAATTAATTTTTCCTCAATCTGTGATTAGTTTTTTGCACCAATGGAGGGAAACAATAACGTGGATAATCTGGAGCAAGAGATAATTTTTAATTCATGTTTATAAATTAATGCTTAATTCTGAAACTGAAGAATGGTCTATTTCATATTCTGTTCCATTATAAATTTGTAAGGGCACAGATCCTGACTTATTTTACTGTATTTCTAGGATATAGCTCTGTCTGCCACATAGCAGGTATTTACAAATATAAGTTGAGGGAGTTCCATCCAGGATGGAGGTGTAGGTAGAAACCCTTCCCTTCCTTGCACAGCCAAAAGGAGGATAACAACCAATCTGAAATCAATAAACAACCAAAAGTGCCAGAAAATCAAACTGCATAGAACTCTGACAACCAAGAAATTAAAGAAGCAGTCAAACAGACCAACCAGATGGGTAATATGGGTGACAGAGAGAACCCGAGGCTAGGAGGCAGGCCATGTGGGTGGGGCTGACTGCAGCAAGGTAGTAGACCCCGTGGGCTTGGCTGGCTTAAGGGAAAACTGAGAATCAGAGCTGACTGTAAGCTATGGTAGTTGCCATGGTGGGAGAAACTCCCAGTCTCACACGATATTCTTTGGAAAGCAGGACTAGAGCTGAGCAGATGAATTGCATTGTTCCTTCTCTGCCCCCTTCCATGCAGGCAGCAAAACAAGAAGGGTTGCCCTGCTTGGGTGAATACTTAAGGCCCTGCTTGCTTCTTTACAACTTACTAGGTGCACCTAGACAAAGAAATATGGCTCAAATGAAAGAACAGAGCAAAACTCCAGAAAGAGAGCTAAGTGATGAGAAAATAGCCAACCTATCTGATGGAGAGTTTAAAGCCATAGTAATCAAAATGCTCACAGACTGATTGAGCTTGGTTGAAAAATGAAAGAACAAATGAAAGATAACCAAAGTGAAATAAAGCAAAATATTCAGGGAACCAACAGTGACAGGAAGGAAACCAGGATTCAAATCAACAATTTGGAATGAAAGGAAGAAATAAATATTCAACTGGAACAGAATGAAGAAATAAGAATTCAAAAAAATGAAGAGAGACTGAGGAACCTATGAGACAACTTTAAATGTTCCAATATCCAAATTATAGGGGTGCCAGAAGGAGAAGAACAAGAGTAAGAAATTGAAAACTTATTTGAACAAATAATGAAAGAAAACTTCCCCAGTCTGACAAAGGAAATAGACTTCCAGGATGCTCAGAGAGTCCTAAAGAAGTTGGACACAGAGAGGAACACACCAAGGCACATCATCATTAAGATTAAGTTACCCAAGATTAAAGACAAGGAGAGAATCTTAAAAGCAGCAAAAGGAAAGCAGACAGCTAGAAAAGAGGGCCCATAAGACTAGCAGCTGATTTCTCAAAAGACACCTTGCAGGCAAGAAGGGGCTGCAAAGAAGTATTTGAAGTCATGAAAGGCAAGAACCTACATCCAAGATTACTCTATCCAGCAAAGCTATCATTGAGAATGGAAGGACAGATAAAGTGCTTCCCACATAAGGTAAAGTTAAAGGAGCTCATCATCACCAAGCCCTTATTATATGAAATGTTAAAGGAGCTTATCTAAGAATTTGATGATCAAAAACTATGAACAGTCAAATGACAACAAACTCACAACTCTCAACAAATGAACCTTAAAAAAAGAAAAACAATGAAAACAAAAGCTAAGGATACAACTAGAACAGGAACAGAATCAGAGAAATGGACATCATATGGAGGACTATCAGTGAGGAGGAGGAGGGGAAGAATAGGGGGAAAAGGTATAGGGAAGAAGCATAATTGGTAGGCATAAAATAGATGGGGAGAGGTAAAAAATGGTATAGTAAACAGAGAAGCCAAAGAACTTATATGTACAACCCATGGACATGAACTAAGGGTGCGGAATGCTAGAGGACTGGGGAGTGCAGGGCAGATAGAGGGGGAAAATTGGGAAAACTGTATTAGCATAGTCAATAAAATATATTAAAATAAATAAGTATAAAAATATAAGTTGGACAAAAGTGAATAAACACACTAATAAGGCCTATACTGGTAGATCAGGAAAGCAATCTATTCCAAGTTATTTAGCTTTGAGGGACTCTATGATTCACTTCATGCTCAAAACTGACTAGTAAGCATTATAATTTAATACCTCTTTAAGTATTTTACTTTTAAAAGTTGAGTCAGAGAGGAGAAAAGAATCAACAGGCTCCAATGTTCTTAGTGTCTGCTCATTCACTACATTTTATAGAAGTAATACTCTAAGTTGCATGACCATTTTCCCCAACATGTTTTAGGTTAACTTTTTGTCACTTTCACTCACAAAACTTTCCTACTTTGTAAGATGTAATATTTGTGGCACCTGTCTGTTAACCTGAATTTAATCCATGTTCTCTGACAGTAAACTCCCAAAGTACTGGCACCAACCTAGTCATTTCGTCATCTTCTTTGACGCATTTGTTTTGTCTATGTTTGATGTACATTGAGTGCTCAAAAAATTTTTTTAGCCCTGTGTTCTAGCCACATCAGTGAATGATAAGCAGAAGGACAATAAAACAATGTAATAATATTTATTGCATTGCATGTTTATGAGCAAAGTCATCTACTGATTAAGAAATTAAACTGCACATATGGCTTTAGTGGTTCAATGCAAACTATGGCTTAGTCACTTCTAGATTATTTGCTTTGCAATTTATTCATAAGTTAGTGGGAGTCCTTTCTACCACCCAGGAGAGAAAGAATTCACCATCTTATACCTATACCATTTGTTTAGAGTAGGGTTCAGGGCTTGCTCCTATGAAAGTTATTTTCTACTGATCAGCAGCCACACACACTCCACTAGACAAAAATTTTAAAGCATTTGAATGTCAATTAATGGACTAAGGAATATTTATATAACACCTATCATGAACAAGGGATGTTGAGAAGAACAGAGACCAGACCAAGAAGAAAAGAAAAAAGAAAATTTTGCCTCCTATTTTAAATGAATTACAATCTAATAGTTGAAAAGAAATAAACAAACATGGCCCAAACTAAAGGATTGTTACAAATGTTTGTTAGAGAGCAAGGTGCTGGGTAGACTTTTTATATTTGAAAATATTGAGACTTTAAGATAATAGCATTGATGGTATAAGTTCTAACACTTATCTGTCAAACATTTGATCATTGCCTCACACCCAGGAAACTTTCCTGTCTAGACACTTAAGACATTTTATGTTGAAATAAGGTTGGTAACTAGACAAGACACCCATGCTCAATGAGGAACTCCATCATTATTATTCAGCTAGAGGAGACATCTGCATGCTAAATGGAAATACACTAGTGAAAACGGAGGGAGGGAGACAACACAAGTTATTTATAAAGTGAGAAAAGAATAAAATCAGCATTTACTGCAAATGAGGTAGCTTTAGACAAGAAGTGGAGTATTTATATGTCCAGAAGAAAAAGATAATTATAGATGAAGAAAAGAAGTATGTTGGACTACACATAAGAGAAATAGGAGAGCTCACTCTCGGTGGATTTCAAAGCCATTAGCTGAGACAGAGGGCTGAAATGAAGGAGTAGGACTTGAGAAAAGAGAAGGTCTGGGTAATCACTATTAACTTGCATTGTCTTCCTTGAAGAATTACTAAGTGATCTAGGAAATAACTGGACAAGAGTGAAATGGACCCGCCTGAAACTTGATCAGTCATTTCTGCTTTTGGTCAGGGCACAATGACTGGAGTTATCTAGGACAGGGATTGATAGCACAGGTATAACAGGCATGAGGGAGGTGAGCCTGGGTCAGTAGAAGGTCAGCTCTGGGGGCTCCCCATGTCTGCTGCTCCTGGGAATCCAGTGTGAATGCTGCTGCTTCTTAGTTATCAGTAAGGGTAACTGAATCCACCATTAGTATCTTCTCACTGTCTCATCAGAAAATAAAAAAGGATTGATATCCTCACTCCTTTGCATAAGCTCAGGTTTATTGAGAATTCCTCCTGTCTTTATCCAAATGCTCAAAAGTATGTTAATATCCTTTATATATGACTCACAAGAAAGGATCTAGCAGAACTTTAGTGAATTACAGTAGACAGGATAAGTACTGACTCTTAATATAACACAATGTATTACCTAAAAAAGAAAAAAATAACTCAAGAACCAATTCCAAAGAACAGCTAATTTCATGAAAAAAATAGACAATTTGAAAAATTATTTTGAATCAGACACATTATAAAATTTTGTCTCTGATGTAAAAGAGGTAAGAAAAGACTGAACAAGTTTGACTTTTCAGAAGCTTTTATGTATAGGTAATGCTATCTTCCTAATAACATGGGAATTGGTTACTAAATGTACCGACTCACATGATTACATGATTCCTATGATACCAAAGAATGTTGCTTCAGAACTGATCTTTTTCCAGTGGCATCTACCCTCAGGGCTTCCAATAATATTGTACTTGAAAATGAATGTCCAGCCAATCATATGACGATACAAAATCTTCTGTAGGCAGTGTCAGTAGAATAAATAAATATCTTCCAAAGGGTATATCTAGTTACCACCAATACATAGTATCATTTTCTGATTTTCTACCCAGCTCAGAAAAGGAGAGCATTACACTGTTCTTAATATTACTTACAGCCTATTTAAATATTTATATATTAATGTATATATAGGATTACTCTTAGTAGATATGGTGTCAGATATATTCTAGCAATACTCTGTTTTAGGGATATATTAAAATTGTGAGCAGCTTTCTGGCTTTAAATTTAGCTTGGAGAGATTTCATTGTTTTTTTATATGTGGAGACAATGTCATGGAAAAACATTCTACTTGGAACCACACTTCTTGAATTCAATCATGATGATGATGAATGACGTCTAAATTTGGTCAAGTTATACAAAGTTTCTGTTCTTTCATTCCTTCCTGGGCAAATCTGTACAACCCCTTTTATACCTACTGCATGCAGGTGTTGGAAGGATCAAATAAAGTAGCAAAAGGAAAGGTCTCTGAACCTGCAGTCCCTATGTATGTATATATGTATGTGTGTATGTATGTATGTATGCATGTAAGTACACACCTAAACAAAGAAGACAAGAAGTATAAATTTAAAAAATATGTTGACCTTAATACAGTGATTTCCAGTAACAACAGTGACACGTTAAATGCTGTGTACATCACAGTGAACTCCCCAGGCAATCTAGAGTCTACAGAAATATTGGATTTTTGCTGTACCAAATATTGCTTTGAACAAATAACCTCAAACATAGATTTTTTTTTTTGGTAATGATGACTTTTGTTGCTGTAATTGATCTAAGGTTGATCACAAATACACAGAGTAAATTTTCCCATAATTAATCTTAAAAGATAGATATGTCAGAAATTTATATATATATATTATATCAATTAGTCAATTAAATAATTATTAACACCATAAGTACTTTAGTAGACCTTTCCATTATTATATTGGCACCATAGTGGATATGTAAATGACACAGAGTAACTTAAATTACTGTGAATGCTGCTAATTTTATTTTCTAACCTGGGTTTCCTGATCTGGCTACTAAAATGTTTAATATTTTGCCCCAGCTGTCATTGCTCAGGGGATTGAGAGTTGATCCAATAATGAAAGGTTGCTAGTTCGACTCCGTGTCAGGATACATGCCTAGGCTGGGGGTCAGGTCCCCTGCTGGGGGCATGTGAAAGGCAACTGATGGATGTTTCTCTCACACATTAATGTTTCTCTCCCTCTCTTTCTACTTTCCTTCCCCTCCCTCTAAAAATAAATAAATAAAATATTTTAAAAATAAATAAAATGTTTAATATTTTATATAAATTGTTCAGTGTCTATGAAAATGAACAAATTAAATTTAAAGTCAAATAAATTAAAAGACAGCATATGTTTTAAGGGTGTATAAAAACTCTCTAGAATTTTATTTTGGCCTTGTGGTAATAGAAAATAAATAATTATGTGGTTTATTTAACTAGTATTTAAAATTGACTGTGGCTTCAGTATAAAAATTGAACTGCTAAAAGATTAAGAGTGATCCTGTATTGAAGAAAAAAAATTGTTTCTTTGTGTCTCTACGGTTTTAAATGTGAAGGTATTTTAAAAAGTAAAATAAAATACAAGGGATAAAAATATACCAAAAATCTAATAAAAATTATGGTAAGTTATTCTGTGGATATTAAAAAACTGTTGCAAAGTTTAGATGGAAAGCAAAAAGAAAAAACAGAACAAAACAAACAACAACAACAACAACAAAAACCCCACAAACCCAGAATAACCACACAATAATGGAGAATAAGAACAAAGGCAGAACACTGATATTACCAGATTTTAAAACTTACCATGTAAACCTACAGTAATCAAGGCAGCATGGTATTGACTAAATAATGAATAAGTTAGTCCATGCATTAGAATTGAGTGCCCAGAAATAAACCCACACTAATATAGTTAACTGATTTTTGACAAAGGAGTAAATGGAAATCAATAGAGATATGATTGTCTTTCAATAAATAGTGCTGGAACAACTAGACATTCATATGCAAAAAAGTATATTTACACACAGACTTTATGTCTTCCACAAAAATTAATCCAAAATAGATCATAAACCTAAAGTTAAGATGCAAAACTATCAATCTTCAAGATCATAACATAACATAGTTACCTCTAGGTGATTATGAATTTAGCAATGACTTTTTAGATCCAACACCTAAAGCATAATTCATGAAAGAAAAAATGGTAAGTTGGACTTCATTATAATTCAAAACATGTGCTATGTAAAAGACATTGTTAAGAAAATGAGAAGATAAGCCACAGACTAGGAGAAAATATTTGCAAAGACACATCTGTTAAAGGACTGCTGTCCAAAATATAAAAAAGAACACTTAAAATACAACAATAACAAAACAAAAACACAAACTGAGTGGGATTTATTCTGGAGATGCAAGTTTGGTATAATACTCACAGGTCAATAAATGTGATACACCACATAAGCTAAGTGAAAGACAAAAATCACATAATCAGAGGAATAGATGCAAATAAAGCATTCAATAAAATCCAGTTCCCATTTATGATAAAAACTATTAGCAAAGTGAAAATAGAGGTATTATATCTCAACATAAAAAAGGTCAAATAGAAAAAACCTACAGCCAACATCATACTCAATGCACAAAAACTAAGTGTTCCCCTCAGCATTGGGAACAAGACAGGGATGTCCACTTTCACCATTCTTATTCAACATAGTCCTGGAAGTCCTATGCATGGTGATGAAACAAGAAGAATAAATAAAAAGCATTCAAATTGGAAAGGAGGAAGTAGTGCTGTCATTTTCACAGATGACATGATATTTTACATAGAAAATCCTAAAGGCCCCATCAGAAAACTACTAGACCTAATAAATGAATGTGGCAAAGTAGCAGAATACAAAATCAATACCCAGAAATCAATGGCATTATTGTACAACAATAATGAGTTATCAGAAAAAGAAACTAAGAAAACAATTCCATTTACTAATGCAACAAAAAAATTAAGGTACCTAGGAACAAATTTAACCAAGGAGGTAAAAGACTTGCACTCAGAAAACTATAGGCCACTGAAGAAAGAAATTGAGAAAGACAAATAAATGAAAGCACGTACCATGTTCATGGATTTGAAGAATTAACATAATTAAAATGGCCATTCTACCCAAAATAATCTATACATTCAATGTAATTCCTATTAAAATATCAATGGCATATTTCACAGATCTAGAACAAATATTCCAAAAATGTATATGTAACCAAAAGGATCCCAAATAGCTTCAGAAATCTCATAAAAGAAGAACAAACCTGTAGGTATCACAACTCCTGATATCAAACTACACTATAAGGCCACTGTAATAAAAACTGGCAGAAGAACATACATATAGATCAATGGAACAGAACAGAAAGCCTAGGAATAAACTCACACCCATTTAACAAAGGTAGCAAGAGTATACAGTGGAGCAAAAACAGTCTTTTCATAAATGGTGTTGGGAAAACTGGACTGCTACATGCAAAAAAAAAAATGAAACTAGATCATCAACTTACACAGTACACAAAAATAAACTCAAAATGGATGTAAGACTTAATGTAAGTTATGAAACCATAAAAACCTCAGAAAAAAAACTAAGCAGTAAAATCTCAGCTATATCACCTGGGATACTGGAAACAAAGGAGACAATAAACAAATGGTACTACATCAAATTCCAAAAGCTTCTGTGCAGCTAAAGGAACCATCAGCAAGATGAATAGGAAACCTACTGTCTGCAAGAACATTTTCATCCATGATACATCTTACAAGGGTTTAATCTCCAAAATATACAAATAATTAATACAACTCAACACCAGGAAGACAAATGAGAAATAGGCAAAAGACCAGAATAGACACCAAAGAGGACATACAGAGGGCCCATAGATGTATGAAAAAATACTCAACATCACTAATCATCAGAGAAATGAATACTAAAACCTCACACTTGTCAGAATGGCTACCATCGATAAATCAACAAACAATAAGTACTGGAAACAATGTGGAGAAAAGGGAACCCTAGTGCACTGTTGGTGGGAATGCAATCTGGAGCAGCCACTGTGGAAAACAATATGGTGTCTCCTCAAAAAAGTAAAAATGAAATTCCCTTTTGACTTAGTGATTTCTGGGAATATATTCTAAGACTCTTGAAACACCAATACAAAAATATATGCATCCCTATGTTTATAGTAGTGTTATTTACAAAAGCCAAGATTTGGAAACAGCCTAAGTGCCCATTAGTAAATGTGTGTATAAAAAGGCTGTGGCATATTTACATAATGGAATACTACATAGCAGTAACTCAGAGTTTCTTCTTTGAGTTTCTACAAAGAAGAAATTCTTAAATTTTGTGCCTGCATGGAGGAAATTACCCTAATTGAATTAAGCCAGTCAGTAAAAGACAAATACCACATGATGTCACTTTTATGAGGACTCTAATGAACACAATAAACTAACACACAACATAGTAACAGAAGCTTAGGTAAGACATGAAACAGACTCACAGCTGCCAGAAAGGAGGTGGGGATGGGGAATGAAAGATGATGAAGTGATTAACCAAAGAATATTTATGCACAACCCATGGACACAGAAAACAATGTGGGGATTGAGTTAGGGAGGGGAGAGGGTAGGGCCAGGTGGAGATGGAAAAAGGAAGAAAAAGTGGAACGACTGGAATAGCATAAGCAATAAAAGTACATTTATTTTTAAAGATTGTATTTATTTATTTTTAGAGAGAGAAGGAGGGAGAAAGAGAGAGAGAAATATCAATGTGCGGTTGCTGGGGGTCATGTCATGGCCTGCAACCCAGGCTTGTACCCTGACTGGGAATCGAACCTGCGACACTGGTTCACAGCTTGCACTCAATCCACTGAGCTATGCCAGCCAGGGCTTAAAAGTACATTTATTTTTAAAATGGGCAAAAGATCTGAGCAGATCCCTCACAACAGTATATATGGATGGCAAGAAAATATATGAAAAGATAGTATACATCATATGTCTAAAATACAAATTAAGAACACAATGAGATACCAATAGACACCTATCAGAATGGCTAAAATTTGAAACATTGGCAACATCAAATTCTGGAGAGGACATGGAGCGATAGGAACTTTCATTCATTGCTTGTGGGAAGGCAAAATGGTGCAGCCATTTTGGAAGATAGTTTGTCAGTTTCTTACAAAAGTAAACCTAATCTTATATGATCCAGTAATCACATTTCTTTTTTTTAAAAAATGTGATCCTTATTATATTTTTTACATTACCATTTAGTCCCCTTATAAGCTCCTCTCCCCAGCAATCACCTTTCTTGGCATTTACTAAATGATTGTTAAAAAAAAAAAAAACAACTTACTTCTACACAAAAATTCACACATGAATGTGTATAGTAGCTTTATACATAACTGTTAAAATATGGGAGGAACCAAAATATCCCTCAATAGCTGAACAAATAAACAAACTGTGGTATATTCATATCATGAAATATTATTTAGCAATTTAAAAAATGAGCCATCAAGCCACACAAAGATATAGTGAAAACTTAAGAGCATATTGCTAAGAGAAAGAAGCCAATCTGAAAAAAAAAAAAATATATATATATATTCACATATATATACTGTTTGATTCCAATTGTATAACATTCTGGAAAGACAATGTCATAGAGACAGTAAAAATATCAGTGGTTGCTTGGAGTTCATTGTGAGGGAAAAGGGATGAATATGTGAAGCACAGAATTTTTGGAACAGTGAGACTATAATATTCTAATGGTGAATATGTGCCATGTATTTCCCCCAACTCACAGAACATACAACACAAAGAGTAAACTATAAAATATAAAATACAAACTTTTGCTATTCTCAATATTGGCTCAAAAATTATAATAAGTGTACCACATTAATGCAAGATGTTAATAATATGGGACAGTAGGTATGAAAGGATAACTGTGAGGTTATGAGAGTCATACTTTCCACTCAATTTTTCTGCAAACCTAAAGGGTTCTAAAAAATGTCTACTATTAAAAAGAAATATAATGAAAAAATAAATAACCAAGAAGATAAATAACATCTTACCTTAAATGTATTACTATTGTTATAAAATTAGAATTTATTCAAAATACATTATAAATATTAAGAGAAAATGGTGATGTACCCATCCCCCAGAGATCCCACTTCTGGGAATATATCTGAAGGAACCCAAAACACTAATTTAAAAGCACAAAAGTACTGCTATGTTCACTACAGTGTTATTTACAATGGCCAAGATATCAAAGCAGTCCAAGCATCCATCAATAAATGAGTGGATGAAACAGCTATGGAACATTTACATAGGGGATTCTACTTGACTGTAAAAAAAGAAACAAAAAAAACGAAAAAAACCCTTTTGCAACAGTATGGATGGACCTGGAAAACATTACGCTAAATGAAGTCAGAGAAAGACAAATACCATATGATTTCATTCATATGTGGACTCTAATGAGCAAACTGAACTATCAAGCCAAATAGAGACAGACTCATAGATGGAGAGCAGGTGACAGCTAGTTTGTGGGGAGGCTAGCGGGTGGAGGGACTGAGCAAAAAGGGAAAAGGACTCACGGACAACAATGTGGTGATTGCTGGGACCAGGGGGGTGTAGGAGACTAAATGGTAATGGGAAAAATACAATAAAGATTAAATTATTTTAAAAGATAAAATGGTGGTTAAGGTTGAGGTTTTTATATAACTCAAGGAGAAATAAATTTGAATGATGTTCAAATTACTTTTCTAATATCTTCTAGCAATTCCCGATGTCTTTTTCTTTTACATTTAGCTCATGATATAGACATGAACATAGTTAAAATCAATAATAATTGTGTACTACACTTTTCAACACCTTGAAAACAAAATATTTTGATCACCAGGAATGAGTGAAATTAGTTTAAGAGGCAAGATATAACTTGACAACATGCTTTAATAGTTTGGACGTTTAAAATATAACACATTGGTTTATTCCAGAAAATGAAATATCTCTAATTTGGGGGGAATTTCTTTTACCCAGTCACAAAACACACAATTTTTGTAAATTTTATTCTCTGTTATTAGGCAGTAAAAAACTGTTACTATTATCTGACAGGATTTTTTACTTAGTACAGTCTGTCTAGTATAAGTGTATTGTAAGATTATCTATAAATAGCAAAGCATAATGCGAGTCTGTCCAATAGGGTAAACATCTTTTTCCATTTTAGGATGTCTTTTGGTATAATTCACAGCCCTGAGTAGGGGGTGGACTACGGGGCCTAAGGGGTCTGGGATTTATGGGAAAATCTGTGAAAATGGCAATTGTGTGCAAATTTTTACTTGATGATGTTTTGTTTTTTTCTTGACAGACAATTCATAACTCTCATTCATCAATGAAGAGATACACATTACACAAAGAATTAATAAAAATGTTATTCTTTTAGGATAGATGATACTTTAATATCACCAAGTATTTGTTATGAATTTATTCAGCAATATGTATTGATCACCTATTCTATTGTACCTTACTGTCCTGGAAAAAAAAAGATTAAAAAATGCATTTTTTTTTGCCTTCAAGGATATTACAGTTCTGTTAGAATATTGTCAAATAAGTAATGTATATAGTAAAAAAGTGTTAAATTTTAGTTTTGTGTAAAACACTCTGATCTGAGAGATGAGAAAGTCATTTAAGCATAGACTTTAAGAAGAACTTTAGTCTTTAAAATTTCTAATCACCACAGTAGCAGAGTGATAACAAGTGTGAATTAGACGCAGTAGACACGGGGAGCCTTCCAGGCAGAGGCATTAGTAAGTGTAGCGATAGAGCTAACTCAACAGGCCTGGTGTGTTCAGAGAACTACAAGAGATTCTTGTAATTGAAGCTCTCAGTACGAGGCATGAAATGGAGGATGGTGAAGCTGGACTTGCAGGTGGATCACATATCCCAGGAGATTCTCATCCAAAGAGAAAATAACAATTTGAAGTTCAGCCTGTATCAGAACTTTCCAAAAGCTGAACAACATTAGAGGTATGTTGTTATCTCCTTCAGCTTTGAGGTGTTAGAGTGGGAATTGGAGTCTCTGGAAGATGATGGCTCTGAGGCCGTAAATCTCCACATATTCTCATGAAGCATAAATATAATTTTCTAAGTGTCTTATTATGTGTCAAAAAGAGAAGTGCTGAGTATGTCAGAGGTGCACTGAAAATAATGACATGACATTTTCCTCTTTCCATTGGAATATATTATACTGTTAATTAGTGGTGGTTTACATATATACATACATATATATTACTTATTATATTTAAATAAATATATGGACAACATAATAGCTATATTTTTCATAGGGTAAACTCTATTTTCTTTCAGCTACCTTGAAACCTTATCTACTACAATGTCATCGTGAAAATACAAAGGAGAGATTTTAAAGTAACAATAGTACATAGAATTCCACTTCTTAAGCAATAGACATTTTCTGGTATTTTCATATAATCTATATTTTCGCTTTGGTTTTAATTGCAGTGTACATTTTTTAATTCACTTTTTAATTTCAACACAATTTTCGATTCACATACACTTGTGAGAAATAATAGAGAGATCTTTTGTGCACGTGACAATATTTCCTCCAATGGTAACATACTATAAAACTTATAATGTCACAGTCAAGATAATGACACTGACTGATTCCATTCACCAATATCATTCTACTTTCCTCAGTTTGATTTGTACTCATCTGTGTGTACACATGTATGTGAATTTAGCTCTATCCAATTCTATAACTTGGCACAGGTTCATGTATTCATCACCACAGTTAACATACTGAACACCACAAAGATCTCTTGGGTTGCCCTTTTATAACAGCACTGGTCTTGCTCCCACACCTCAACTCCAGTTTGGACTTGTGAGACCACTAATCTGTCTTCAATTTCTTAAGTGTTCTTATTTAGAAAATGTCGTGTAACTAGAATTATATAGTATGTAGTCATTTGGGATCTGCTTTTTTACTCAGCGTAATTCCCTGGAGATTCAATCAAATTTTTGCATGTATCAATAGTTGGTTTATTTCAATTGCTGAGTAGTATTCCATGGTATAGATGTACACAGTTTCCAACATCTGATTGCTTTTTTCTAATTTTAATCACATCGATGAGGTGTTTTTTTTTTTCAGTTGTATCCTGGTTATTTTGGATATTACATTAGCAGATTATAGGTCTTGTTGAAATATTTTGTTATGGTTGGTAGTCACCCAGTTCCATGCTACTTTTGCTGACCATAGTTCCAAAGATAGTTTACTTGCTTTATTTGGTTCAGTTGGGACTCCCACTGGTCCTTGCCATTCCTGACCAGTTGAGTAGAAGGGCTTTCCTTTTGCTGGGTCATCTGGTGCCTCTAGGTTGGGAAAGGTTGTGTCTGGCCTCTAAGGACAAAGATTGTATCCCAGGCCAGGCAGCTCATTATGGCAGGATGCCTGGCCACTTGGTGTCTCTTGGTAGGGAAGGTAGTCTCCACCTTATGGCAAGGTAGTCTCCACCTTATGGGAAGGACTTGCCCTGAGGTTTATCCCTAGAATGACTCCAGATCAATCTCCCTTGCCATTGGTGCTGGGCTTACCTGGTTTGTTGGCAGGCTCCTTTTTGAGCCAAGAAAAATGAATGTCCCTGGACTGTTTTGCCTTGGTAGTTTGTGCTTTTAGAAATGCTTTCCCTGGTTACTTTATTCTGTTGGGTGAAGGGTAGTAAGATGTTGTTTCTCCAGCAGTAGGGTTTCTAACCAGTTTGCCCTCTTTTTTTTCCCATTTTTGAGAGTTATCCTTAGGTTTCCTTTTACATTTCTTCTAGGATTTATGGTTGTACTTAGCAGGTAAGGACAGGACAAAATGAGTCTACAGAGTCATGCCTAGACTTGGATTCTTCTTTACAGAGATAATTTCAATAGCTGTATAGAGAGTGAGTTCACTGTCAGTGAAACAAAGGGACTAGTAAATAGCTATTGCAGTAGTCAAGGGTTAAGATGTACCACTATGGATGGAAAAAAACTTAAAAATCCAAGAGATATTTTGAAGGTTAGATGGTTAAATCAAATAAACTTGTGATAAATAACTTAATGCTTCACTGATTATTTGGAACTTAAAAAACAATCCAGAACCCTTGCCCTTTAACTTTGAAATAATCACAATAGTAGGGACTTCTGGTCAAGATGGAGGTGTAGGTAGACACACTTTGCTTCCTCATGCAACCACGGAGAGAATTACAACTATATCTCCAAACATACAACAACCAGAACTGTCAGAAAATTAAGCTGTATGGAAGTCTGACAACCAAGGATTTAAAGATGCCACATTCATCTAGATAGGTAGGAGGGGTGGAGTAGCAGAGATGTGTGGAGAGACACAGAGACATGGTATGGTGTGGAGAGGCAAATCTTCAGGAGAGTCTGTTAAAGGGCCTGCATGGGCTCAGAATGTATGCAAACCTACCCACTATGGGATTCAACAGCTGGATGGGTGCCAGTTGCATATGGGAAGTGGATGAAGTGACTGGAAAAGGGGTGAGGACTGGAAAAACCTCCAGAGGCCAGGCAGCAGCATTGTCCCCTCTCTGGCTTCTCCCTGCACACAGAGCTACAAAGCAGTGAAGCAGGTTGCCCCTCCTGGTGATTGCTTAAGGTTCCATCCCACACAATTTACAGGTGCCTTTTCTAAGAGAAGGAGTCAAAGCAGCTCTACCTAATACACAGAAACAAACAGGGAGGCTGCCAAATTGAGGACACAAAGAAACTTGGCCCAAATGAGAACAGAAAACAACAACAACAACCCAGAAAAAGAACTAAATGAAACAGAGATAAACAACCTATCAGATGCAGAGTTCAAAATGCTGGTGAGCAGGATGCTCAAAAAACTCAATGGACATCATTATGGCAAAAACATAAGGGATGGCATGAAGGTTACATTAAGTGAAATAAAGAAAAAAATCATAGGAAACTAACAGTGGAGAGGATGAATTTGAGAATCAAATCAACATTTTGGAACACAAAGAAGGAAAAAACATTCAATCAGAACAGCAGGAAGAAAAAAAGGAATTTAAAAAAGCAAGGGTAGGCTTAGGAACCTCTGGAACAACTTTAAACATACCAACATATAAATCATAGGGGTGTCAGAAGTAAAAGAGGAAGAGCAAGAAATTGAAAACTTATTTGAAAAATAATGAAAGAAAACTTCCCAAATTTGGCAAAGGAAATAGACATTCAAATCCAGGAAGCACAGAGAGTCCCAAACAAGATAACACAAAGAGGGCCACACCAAGACACATCATAATTAAAATGCCAAAGGTTAAAGATAGAGAATCTTAAAAGCAGCAAGAGAAAAGCAGACAGTTACCTACAAAGGAGTGCCCATAGCCTATCAGCTGATTTCCCAAAAATACTGCAGACAAGAAGGGACTAGCAAGAAGTACTCAAAGTGATGAAAAGCAAGTACCTACAACCTCTATTACTCTATCCAACAAAGTTATCATTTAGAATGGGAGGGCAGATAAAGTTCTTCCCAGACAAGATAAAGCTAAAGGAGTTCATCATCACCACACCATTATTACATAAAATGTTAAAGGGACTTATTAAAAAAAAGAAGATCAAAACTATGACCATTAAGGAGACAAGAAATTCATAATTATTAACAACTGACTCTAAAAAAAAACCTAACTAAGAAAACAACCAGAAGAGGAATAGAATCATAGGTATGGACATCATTTGGAGGGTTATCAGCTGGGAGGTGGAAGTGGTAAATTGGGAGAAAAGGTGTGGGGAATAAGAAGCATAATTAGTGGATACAAAATAGGCAGGGGGATATCAAGGATAGTATAGTTAAGGGAAAAATCCAAAGAACTTATATGCATGACCCATGGACATGAACTAAGAGGGGTATTGCTTGAGAAAAAGTGGTTACCAGGTGGAGGGGGCAAAGAGGAAAAATTGGTATAATAGTAATACCATAATCAATAAAATATATTTTAAAAAAGTAGTAGTAGTAATAGTAATAATAATAATATAATATAAATTAATTGTCATGTTGTTAACAATTATTGAGATGTTACTTTGTGATCAATATTGTGCTCTAGACATTGTTATTTAATCTTTTAAGAATTGTGTTTGGTGGCTATTTTTAGTAACAGTATTTTAAAATTGAGATTTCTATGCTTTAAAGTGATTAAGAAACTTGGTCAAGTTGATCCAATAAGTAAATGGGCCTGTGACTTAATTCTTCAAAAAGTTTTTCAATTATAGTTGACATTTAATATTATATTAGTTTGAGGCATACAGAATAGTGGTTAGGCATTTATATCACTTACTAAGTGATCCCCAGATAAATCCAATACCCCACAACACCATACATTGTGATTACAATATCATTGACTATACTCCCTGTGCTGTATTTTACATCTCCATGACTGTTTTATAACTGCCAATTTGTACTTCTTAATCCATTCACCTTAAACTCTGTGGTTAACTGCCTCAGTGTTAAATCAACACATAATTTGTTAAATCTAATTTGTTAGCAGCTTGAGGCTCAACTTTAAAACTGAAATAACAAGTATATTATTATAAACATTTTGATATATGCTATTAAAAGTTCAAATATATTTAAACTATTTACATTCTTAACTCCACAGTGAAATTATATGTTTTTCCTCATAATCTAGAGCAAGACATACTATCCACAAGAAACCATACATTTGACCATGTTCTCATCATAGCTCATGTCACTGGCTCTTGCATAACTAGTAAGTATGTTACTGGCACAAGTAAGGGCAATTTTGTGGCCACAAAGCAGTTATATTTAACATGAATTTGCTGCCATCCTTGTCCCCTCCCACCCAGCCCAGGAGGATTAGAAGGAAAAGCACAGTAGTATGTTCATTGAGCAATATAGTGCTCCAAATTAAAAATTACTATTGTGCCCTCCTCCTCAAATATCCTCCAGGCAAAACAGGCTTGCAGATCTAAGAGATATGGCACAAAATTTTTCATTGAACAAAATAAACATTTGGCAACAATTAGCTCTTCTATCATAAGGTATACCTTGAATTAGTCATTAAATTGCATTTCTAGATACATTATGCTCCTTATCATGATTAATGATGCCTATTCCAAATGAGACTCTGAAATCCCAATTCTATTTATACTATTCTGGAAAAAAAGTTTCTGGAACATTATTAATGGCATATTCCCCTATTAGCTTTCGAAATCACTCTTAATTATTTCAATAGGGGAGGAGATAGATAAGGATCTTCAACTCAACTGTCATAGTAGATGTGAATTTCTATTATGTTTCCAAAAATGTTTATTTACCTAGCTATAAATGGAACAAGTATTAATTACATCAGTAACTTTCTTTTGAATTTCCATGAAGGAATGTTTGGAAGATGCACAAAAAAGTGGTCAGATTAAGATCTTTTGTGTGATTACATCTGTAGGAATCATTTAGCAATTTTTTGGTAAGCATTAATTAAAATATATTAAGACAACTTACATTTTCATATTTATATAAAAAGGAAGGTATTTTTGGAATGGTATAGAATATAGTCTTATTAAGAATGATTTCGTCGGCCCATAATGTATCTTAAATAATTTAAAACACAAAAGTAGTCTACATTTATCATAATTGTAAGGATTGAAAGTTTAATTTAAAAATTCAATAAAGAGACTTATTGTCAAGAATTTGAAAAATTTTCTCAAGGTTAGGTTGTAGAGTGGCTAGACCACACTTAATCATATGTCAGTTAAATCAACAGAAAACAATTTGACTGATGTAATAATACTTATCCTCAGGATCTTTCCCTTATCACCCAAATACCTATTACTACCCGAAAGCACTAATTTTTAATTTTTTTAGTGTCCTTGAAAGAGTTAAGCCATTCATGAGGATTTTTCTGTAGATGAATACTAAAGAGGGGTGTTCAGTGAATATATAGATGTTTGAGATTCTAAGGACATAAATAGTTTTAAAAGCAGCTCCTTCACTTCAGCCTAAAGAAAATATTTACAGCACACTCACAAGGCATCAGGCACTGTAAGCACTGCAAGCACATAGAACAGACAAGAAACTTGTCCCACATCTCATCGATGGGCACCAAGGAAGAAGATATTATTCAGTCTATTGGGATTAATCCCATGTTCTAATGATCCACAATGCCTCGGAATTTTTCTGAATATTTTCTATCTATAGATCATTACTTATATCACCTCTTTACATGGGAAGACATTTCTCCATTTATTTCTCTATTTTTTAGATGGAGAAATAAAGGTACAATGAAATTCAGGAACTTATCTCAGATTGCTACAAAAGTTTTTGTTGCACAGAAATATTACAATAAATAATATCCTAGGGATCTGAACTATTTTATTTACTTACATGAGATGTATGTGTCAACACAGAGGAGGAAAGAATTCTGGACCCCAAATAAGGAAGCCAGGCTGTAGGTGCTTGGCTGTTTCACAACAACCAACAATGGGTAAGAATGTGTGGAGACTTTTCTTGGGGTTTTTGTTGCCTCATCTATGAAATGAGGGCTGTGGATCAGGAATCTTTAGCCATCACCCAACTGTACATTTATATCATTCTATAGCTTCCAAAATATATGGAGAAATATGTGCATTGAAAAATGCTATATCAAATGTTTGGGAGCCCTTGAAATAAACATATTTATTATTCAACATCTACTTAGAGAAGATGAGAGAGTTTTATTACATGATTTTTTCAGTTGAAGAGTTGGCTTTTCAATATTTGTGGAACATACGAATACTGCTGCATTTTTAGTGATAATAAAATTTGAATTTAGTCATATATATTTTATTTATATACTGCCTTCATGTTAGGAATTTTAAATTAACTATGGTATAGGACTAATATTATTATTCCTGCGTGCTCAAACTAAGTTCATATTATAATAAACATTTAGAATATTAATATTGATGAACTTAATGGTGACAGGATTTATAATTACATATAATTGCAAAATTTGTGAGATTGTGAACTAAAGTTAAATCAGATAGATGGATAGATAGATAGATAGAATGGCACAAATAATGCCCCTTTTTATTGCAAAATCTTTTATTACAAAATCATAAGCATATAATCCTCTAACATAGCAATATTACATTCAAGCACACCACATCAGATTTTAGGTGAAATGTTCAAATTAAAACTATAAATTAAGCCCTGGCTGGCGTAGCTCAGTGGATTGAGCGTGGGCTGGGAACCAAAGTGTCCCAGGTTCGATTCCCAGCCAGGGTACATTCCTGGGTTGCAGGCCATAACCCCCAGCAACTGCACATTGATGTTTCTCTCTCTCTCTCCCCCCCTCCCTCTCTCTCTCTCTCTCTCTCTCTCTCCCTCCCTTCCCTCCCTAAAAATAAATAAATAAAATCTTTAAAAAAAAAACCCTATAAATTATTACACCCATATTATTACCCTACCAACCACAGTCAAGCAGGCCTTACTTCTGGCAGACCCTGTATACATATAAATAAAATGGTCTGTTCAGGGGTATCCAGCCACGTAATATGAAAAACAGAGATACTTATTGAAGACACAAAATACAAGAAACACTGTACATAGGACAATGACACCTCAGTCCTCTTTAAAGTAGGCACATTGGGACCTCACACAGTTCTCTCAGTCACCATCAGCTGCCCCATCACATTCTCCTGAATCTCATTGACAGTCTCAAATCTCTTCCCTTTCAAAGGTGATTTTAGTTTTGGGAAAAGCCAGAAGTCACAGGTCATCAAATCTGGGCTGTAGTGGGACTGAGTCACCTGGGTGATTTGACGTTCCACCAAAAAACTCTGCACAGACATGATGCACCAGTGGGCATGTTGTTGTGATGAAGCTGCCCAATCACCAGTTGCCCATAGCTATGGCCTCCTGAATCATCTAAATAGTTTCCAAAGAGGAATGTTCAAGCTTAACACAAAATGTGATGCAGATCCATTACTCTACTCACTCAGCCATTTTGAATGTGATGACCATACAGTGCACATGCTCACTCAACAGTGTCTACCAGCCCCACTGACTAGTACAGTGAAGTCTTTATTGTTCACGCACGTGTATTTCACTCTACTCTGCTTGGTTACCAGGTTACATTGATATCTGCAAACTGTTCTTATTATATTAACAATGGCTGGACTTTCTCTGGAGAGACTATATATATATCTTGAATACAATATTATTTTTGAAATTAGATGTCTTTGATTTCCAGTTACTTAATTTTCTGGCTCCAAGCTGATAGGAATCAGGATACATATAAGAGGGGTTGGGGACCCTAATCAGAACGAAGTGTTCAAACTGTAAAAAAATGAGCCATTGAATATAAGCTCCAACTATTTTTCCATTTTGTCTTCCCTTTACTGACTTTTTTGATTTACTCTTGTTTCAGCCTGACTGTTAATTTATTAGCCAACCCTTTTTTAAAAAAATACAAACATACTATAGAGAGCACATGCTGTACTGTACATCCCCATGACTTTTTCAACTACCAGTTTGTATTTCATAGTCCCCTCACACTTTTCACCCATTCTTCTCCTAATTCCTTCCCTTGGACAGCCATCAGTCTGTATTCTACAACTATGAGTTTGTTTCAATTTTGTTTATTTTGTTCTTTAGACTCCCCATATAAGTGAAACCATGTGGTATTTGTTTTTCTCTGACTGTATTATTTCATTTAGCTCAATACCCTCTAGTTCCATCTGTGCTGTCTCAAATGGTAAGATTTCAGGGGAGGAAACTGTCTTTCCCATTGACAAGGCACTGCTTACTATTCTGAAGGATGAAATGACATGACTTTCTTATTTTCTACAAAAAGTTTCTAGACATTTTTATTTTTCCTCTGAATTTTGTTCAGGCAACCTCTTTTCATCCTATTCTATATAGCTGCCTTGTATGATTTATAAAAAATATCACTTAAAATAAAATATGAAGTAACTCCTGAAAGTGACATTTAAAATAAAATCTTATCATAAGGGATGCTCTCTCCTCTGCAATTTTACTGCTTGCAATGGCTGCAGTTGTTGCTTGTATCTCTCATCTTGACTTTCTCTTTACTTCTAAATACAGATATATAAATGATTTTTTAGTGCCCAATCATGTTTTTGGGTGCTTGTTCTGTGCTAGTATGCTTATTAAGTACTCTGAGTTTACTCATTTAGCCCTGACAATAATTGTGACAGGTATAATTATTATCTCCATGTCATAGGGAATATACCTGGGACACAGAGATGCTTAATAACTTTTTCAATAGCGTGCAAATAGAAAATGTGGGAGGCAGGATTTCAGGGAAAGCAATAGGTCCCAGAGCCCATGTCAGAGCCATCACATTATGTATCTCAGTGGAAATGCTCACGGCAGTGCTGGTTATCTTGCTATCTCTTCGCACCACTTCACCCCAAACTGGCTTTTCCTCCTATATTTTCTTTCTCTTAATGATATCACTGTAAGCTAGTTGTCCAAATGAAAAGGCACAGAATCATCTTTAACTCCTGTCCCTCTTCCCTCTTTTCATCTCTCCCTCAGCAACATTTCCTCACTGTCTTTCATAAAATTATTTAAATTATTTAATTTATTAATTATATTATTAAAAATTAATTATATTAACCTTTTAAAATAATAATTAACATAAAGAACAAAGAAACAAATGGAGTTTTATACTAGGTTTTAATTCTCTGTCTTAGGAAAGTTGCTTTATACAGATAGAACAGAAAATATTAGGAATCAAAATGCAAGTCACTAGTTCTTCTATCACTGGTATAGAAAGGAAGAGATGGCCCTGGCCAGGTGGTTCAGTTGGTTGAGGTTGAGGCATTGTTTGGTGCACCAAACAATTGCAGGTTTGATCCCTAGTCAGGGTGTGTACTGGAGGCATCAATCAATGTCTCTCTCTCTCTCTCCTGCTTCCCCCCTCCCTCCCTCTCCCTCTCTCTCCTTTCCTCTCTAACACCAAATAATATATCCTTGGTTGAGGATTTTTAAAAGAGGAAGAATAAATAAATGATGGACATATACTATTACCTGAAATTTTCCTAATGGTAATAAAATAACCCCAGAGGTTTCCAGCTATTTTCAACAGCAATACTTCTGAGTTCTTAAGGTAAGGCAATCAAAGCTCATTCCATTCCTTAGGAATTTAAAATGCAGGGCAAAGTCGAGCACTGAAAATTCATTTTATTGAAAAGAATCATGGTTTCACAGGAGAATTCTACAAAGCATTTAAGGAAGAGCTAACCCCTATCCTTCACAGAGTATTCCAAAAAATCCAAAAAGATGGGAGACTCCCAAACTCTTTTTATGAGGCCAACATCATCCTAATTCCAAAACCAGACAAAGACACAACAAAGAGAAAACTTCAGGCCAATATCGCTGATTGACGATAAAATCCTCAACAAGATACTGGCAAACCACATCCAACAATACATTAAAAAGATCATACACCATGGCCAAGTGGGATTCATTCCAGGGATGCAAGGATGGTACAATATTTGCAAATCAGTAAATGTAATACATCACATAAACAAAAGCAAAGACAAAAACCACATGATCATGTCAATAGATGTAGAAAAAGCATTTGATAAGGTACAACACCCATTTATGATAAAGACACTCAGTAAAGTGGGAATAGAGGGAGCATTCCTCAATATAATAAAGGCCACATATGAGAGACCTACAGCCAACATCATAGTCAATGGGCAAAAATTAAAATCTTTCCCACTAAGAACAGGAACAAGACAAGGATGTCCACTTTCACCACTTCTATTCAATATAGTACTGGAAGTTTTAGCCACAGCGATCAGACAAGAAAAAGAAATAAAAGGCATCCAAGTTGGAAAGGAGGAAGTAAAACTGTCACTGTTTGCAGATGACATGATAGTGTACATAGAAAATCCTATAGACTCCACCCAAAAACTGCTTGACCTAATAAATGAATTCATCAAAACAGTGGGATACAAAGTCAATATCCAGAAATCAAAGGCATTTCTGGACACCAACAATGAAACAGCAGAAGCAGAGATCAAGAAAAAAATCCCATTTGAAATAGCAAAAAGAAAAATAAAATACCTAGGAATAAACCTAACCAAAGAGGTAAAAGACCTGTATTCAGAAAACTCCATAACACTCAGGAAAGAAATCAAGGAAGACACAAACAAATGGAAACATATACCGTGTTCATGGATTGGAAGAATTAATATCATCAAAATGTCCATACTACCCAAAACAATTTACACATTCAATGCAATACCTATTAAAGTACCAATGGCTTATTTCACAGACATAGAACAAACACTTCAAAAATTTATATGGAATCATAAATGACCCCAAATAGCTGCTGCAATTTTGAGAAAGAAGAGTAAAGTAGGAGGGATCACAATACCTGACACTAAACTATGTTACAAGGCTACTGTAATCAAAACAGCCTGGTACTGGCATAAAAACACGCACATGGACCAATGGAACAGAACAGAGAGCCCAGAAATAAACGCAAGCCTCTACGGTGAATTAATATTTGACAAAGGGGGCAGCAACATAAAATGGAGTAAAAATAGCCTCTTCAACAAATGGCGTTGGGATAACTGGACAGCTACGTGCAAAAAAAAAATGAAACTTGAGCACCAACTTACACCTTATACAAAAATAAATTCAAGGTGGATAAAAGACTTAAATATAAAATGTGACACCATTAAGTCCTAGAGGAGAACGTAGGTAGGGAAATCTCAGATATTTCACACAGAAACTTTTTTACTGACATGTTCCCTAGAGCACAAGGGACATAAAGGAAAGAATAAACAAATGGGACCTCATCAAAATAAAAAAGCTTCTGCACAGCTAAAGAAAATAGTATCAAAATAAAAAGAGAACCAACTGTATGGGAAAACATATTTGCCAATGACACCTCAGACAAGGGTTTAATCTCCAAAATATATAAAGAATTTACACAACTACACTCTAAGAAGACAAGGAACCCAATTAAAAAATGGGCAAAAGACTTGAATAGACACTTCTCCCAGGAGGACATACAGAAAATCCAAAGACATGAAATGATGTTCAATATCACTAGCTATCAGAGAGATGCAAATTAAAACCACAATGAGATACCACGTCACACCAGTCAGAATGGCCATCATAAACAAAGCAACAAACAAGTGTTGGAGAGGTTGTGGAGAAAAGGGGACCCTAGTGCACTGTTGGTGGGAGTGCAGACTGGTACAACCACTGTGGAAAGCAGTATGGAACTTTCTCAGAAAACTAACAATGGATCTGCCTTTCAACCCAGCAATTCCACTGCTGAGATTATATCCTAAAAACATTAAAACACCAATCCAAAAGAACCTATGCACCCCAATGTTCATACCAGCACAATTTACAATAGCTAGGTGCTGGAAGCAACCTAGATGCCCATCAGTAAATGAATGGATCAAAAAACTATGGTACATTTACACAATGGAATTCTATGCAGCAGAAAGAAAGAAGGAGCTCCTACCCTTTGCAACAGCTTGGATGGAGCTGGAAAGCATTATGCTAAGCGAAATAAGCCAGGCAGTGAAAGACAAATACCATATGATCTCACCTTTAACAGGAACCTAAACCACAAAACAAAGAAACAAGCAAAATATAACCAGAGACACTGAAATAGAGGACAGGCTGGCAGTGACCAGAGGGGAGAGAAGAGGGAATTCCAGGGGACAAAGGGAAAGGTTCACAGGAACAAATTTAAAGGACGCATGGACAAAAACTAGGGGGAGTGTGGTAATGGGATGGAAGTGGGGAGGGTTGGGTGGGTGGGCTGGACTGCGAGTAAAAGGGAGAAAACTGTACTTGAATAATGATTAAAATAAAAAAAAAAGAATCAGCAAGTTTCAATGGATCTTAACATATAGAAAATACTGAATTGAATACCATGTTCCTCCTTGGAGACATGGTTTCCTAAATTGCAAGGCAGTAGACAAAAAGCATCTGCAAATAAGAATAATGTTGTGAATCTTATTTAAAGTTTTAGGTCAGTTTTGCTAGGAGACATTGTTCACCATCTGTCAGGTTGTCGGCATGTGAAAGGCCTCCAGAGAATAAAGTCTATTTCACTGGAAAAAGTCTCCTCCAATTTTCTTTTCGATTAATAACTTGGGTCAAATCCATTCTTAGTAGGTCACTGTTAAATGATATTTCTGATATGTTTGACATGTTAGTCTGTATTACATCAAGCCAATTTTGATCAGACTTCATAAAACTTCTGATATGGCTAATAAAATGGCTTTCTCCTACTAAACACTCAAATGTGGTATTAATGATGTCCAGGACCTACTTCTCATCATTTTAGTTTCCTTTAAACTTTCCCTTGCCATTTTTTTCCTCTGACCCTGTCATTACTCCACAATTTACTAATGACTGTGATCAGTTAGTTTCCTCATACATAAAGTGGAAATACAATAGACACACAGTATGATGTTATTGTGAGGATAAAATGGGGTTTATAAGAGTTTATTTTTAAAATATGGGGTGAAAAATGAATTTGCTTCTCTGAGTAGAACAGGAATGCTAATTTATGGGGGAGTTTTAAAGTTTTTACATACTTTTATTTTTCACTTTGCAGGATGATGCATGCATGCTTGATCCCCAGCATGACTTAACCCATCAATGTGCTAACTTACATGAATCTCTCATGGCCCCAGCAATGCATTTAACT
Source organism: Phyllostomus discolor (assembly GCF_004126475.2). Lineage (NCBI taxonomy): Eukaryota > Metazoa > Chordata > Mammalia > Chiroptera > Phyllostomidae > Phyllostomus > Phyllostomus discolor. Next base: position 125,940,439 of record NC_040906.2, on the reverse strand, counting down.
CTTTTAATATATTTCCCTGTGTTTATAGCATTTTTTCTCTCCCTTCCTGTATTGTTTCATATTTTTTTCACATCATACCTTTGCTTATATTGTATGCATTAAAATTTTAAGGGTTTTTATTGTTTCAAGCAAAGTCCAATACAGATTTTGTTATATGAAAAAATAATAGATAACCACTCAAATATTTATGGGCAAAGATATTAAATATACTAGCTATCTGCAGATCACCCACTTCCACCCTCTGTCCCCAGTCAGGAGAATTAATCACACTTGGCTCTAATCCCATCTTGTCCTCAATGGTGTTCTACATCCTATCAGTCTAGCATGCTGCTCCAGTCTCCAGCTGGGCCAGAATCCGTTCTTACTGAAGCCAAGATAGATGATGTCAAGGGAACAAATTGTGTTAGTCTGACATCATTGTTCTTCATGTAATCTTTTCATTTATGAGAGGAAAAGGGCAGTTTTCATGAGCATACTAACTCTCTCTTTGCCCAAAGTAAAGAGCAGTAACGCAGATGCACCGGGTTAGTGTGGGCTGTCGTATAACTGTGTGGCAGCCTTTCAAGGCCTGGCAGTTTCATTTGGGAATCTGGGAATCAGGCAGAAGGAAAAAAATTTTCAGAGCTGTGGGAATGCCTGACATGCCTTTAGTATGGAAATTTCTAAAAAAACTAAAAATGGAACTGACTTTTGACCTGGCAATTCCACTGCTAGGATTATACTCCAAGTATTCTAAAACACCAGCTGAAAAAAACCAATGTACCCCAATGTTCATAGAAACACAATTTACAATAGCCAAGTGCTAGAAGCAACCTAAGTGCCCATTAGTAAAAGAGTGGATCAAAAAACTATTGTACATTTACACAATGGAATACTATGCAGCAGAAAGAAAGAGCTCCTACCCTTTGCAAGAGCATGGATGGAACTGCAGAGCATTATGCTAACTGAAATAAGCCAGGTGGTGAAAGACAAACATCATATGATCTCATCTATAAGGGGAACCTAATCAACAAAACAAACAAGCAAGTAAAATATAACCAGAGACACTGAAATAAAGAACAGACTGACAGTAACCAAAGGGGAGGTAAAAGGGGATAATGGGGAGAAAAGGGTTCCTTGTACATGTCAAGGAACAAGTATAAAGGACACATGGACAAAGCCAAAGGGCAGAAGGATTGAGGGTGGGATGTGGTGGTAGACGGGGCAGGGAAAAGTGGTAGTGGGAAATGGAGATAACTGTACTTGAACAACAATTAAAGAAATAAAATAATTTCCCTGACTACTCAAAAAAAAATGTTGGGGCAATCCATGCACACTGCAAGCCATGTGTCCTGCCATGTGTCTCATCAGCAGAGTCCCAATTCCCTTATATACCACATGCAAACAAAGTCGTCAGGGTGCCAAAATATTATATGTGATTCTGTGCACGTGGGCCCATTCTCAATGCTATGGGAATACTGTTTATTAGGCTCATTCTCAAAGTTATGGGAATATGACTTCCCTTAGTTTCCCAGACATCTGGGTGAGGGAGCCTGACTTCATTTACCCTAAAATGACTTACTCCAAATTCCATAGCTCTTAAACTGCCCTCAGTTTCTCTTTGAATAGGGTCTTATCAACTGAGAGCACTATGCTGCTGTTGTAGCTACAGTGAGGTTTCTGAAAGCCAAATCTGATCCTGTTGCTTACATCCACAAAATCCTTTAATGTTTTCATACTGTTTATAGGATAGGATCAAATCTCCCTTATGTGACCACACAGCCCTGCCTGATGTAGTGTGTGCCTGTCTGTCCAGCCTCGTCCTACCTCCCCCTGACACATATGCTGGACTTCATCTGAGTCTTGCTTCCACAGTAAGGACTGCAGCACCTTCTTCTATATGTTCCTGCTATGTCTTCTTACTTCCTTGTCTTCTTTGAGCAATAGCACAAATATAACTTCCCTTCCCACTTCTAAGAAAATGTCATAGGCTTTTTAAGTCAGTAGCATGCTCATATTCTGCTCTAGCATTTTTGTCATTATTTGTTTCATGTCTCCTTCTGCCACTGACTGTGGGTCCCTGAAGTTAGGACTTAGGTTATTTGTCAGAGTTACTAATATTGGTAACTTATTTTTCTCTAAATTTTATTCCAAAGAACAAAAGGAGTTTTTGAAAATTTTAGAGGAAAGTAAAGAAAGGCATTTATGGATTTTGTCATATTATTAAATAGGGAAAGGATTAAAAATTAGTAATTCTGGGTAAAGCTAAGAGGGGATCTAAGGAATCAATTCTAAGATGGGATCTAAGGAGGTTAGTTGGTAATTAACATTTATTGAACACTGCTTATGTATCAGGCATTTTAATGGAAACTTTTTGAGTCAACTATTACAAGTAAGGTTATAAGGAACTTAGAAAATAATGATCAAAGCTTGCCCACAAAGCAAAAGGAAGAGTAGTTCTAGTCACTGAGTTCTCAAATGGGAAAACTTGTAACCATGTAATCTCTATTCTCAGCAGATCTTCAAATAAAGTGTAGAGAGAAACAGATTGTTATCGTATAACTCTTGTTTAATTTAGCTGCCAGGATCATTCCTAACTGTTCACAACTGTTTGTTGATTTATAAAGGTACAGTAGAAACTCTTGAACAAACTATATATAGATTATGAAATCCTAGATTATAATAAATAAGATATATTATGTTTGAGCCCTTATGGAAAAAAATTGTTTGAATGACATTTATATTTTCAAGGCTTTTTGTAAAATAGTACTATGGGTCATGTACTAAAACCATTAATCAGCCATGGCTGGTGTGGCTCAGTGGATTGAGCATGGGCCTGCCAACCACGGGGTTGTTGGTTTGATTCCCAGTCAGGGCACATGCCTGATTGTGGGCCAGGTCTCCAATTGGGGGCATGTGAAAACAACCGCACACTGATGTTTCTCTCCCTCTCTCCTTTCCTTCCCCTCTCTCTAAAAATAAAATAAATAAATTATTTTAAAAAACATTAATCATCTTTAGGTTTTTTATATTTTCTGTGTGAATATAAGAAGAATATAAAAAGTAAATTCTTGATGCAAATTTCATATTATCAACCAACTATGCTTATAACAAAAACTTATGTTAATTCAGGTTAATTATACTATGAATATAACTGTGACTACAACTTGAAAAAATAATATGTATATATAATCAGACTTAAATATGTACATGTTATGTATACATGCTTTAAATATATCCCATTGTATGTGTGTACAGTATTCAGCACAATTTAAGTGATGGCTACTTAGCCCTAGTAAACTTGACTTGGAAGAAGAGACAACTGTATTATAAAAGTATTAACATTTAGCAGATTAGTAAAAGAGCTATCTGTTAAAATTAAATTACCTGAAGTATAATTATAGGTTTAAGCTGTATAGATTTAAATCTTAAGTCTGGAAAGGAATTGTGTGTTTAGGATGCCACCTTAAATTCATAGTCAGGAAGTCTTTCCAAGCAGAATTCATTTTTAAGTAGATGTCTGAGATTGAGGTGTCAGCTGAGTCAATTTCTTCTGAGGCTGCTCTCAGCTTGTGGGTGCCAGTCTTCTCTCTGTATCTTTGTGTAGTCATTGTCTCTCTGCCTGTCTGTGTCTTAATCTCCTCTTCTTATAAGGACACTAGTCACATTGGATTATAACCCATACCATATGACTACATTTTACCTTAGTTGCTTTTCTTAAAGCCCTATTTCTAAATACAGATCACTTTCTGCAATATCGGAGATTAGAGCTTCAACATATAAATTTTTAAGGGGAAACAGTTTAGCTTATACAAGGTTATATTCACTAATAATTATAGCTCATGATAAATCACTGCTTACTTTGTACAAAAGAGACTATCATAAGGACTTACATGCATATTATCTTACTTAATTTTCATAATTACTTATGAGAAAAAATATTAACGTGATCCCTATTATACATGGGAAAATTGAGGTTCAAAGAGGCAATTAACTTAGCTACTAAGTGTTAAAGTTAGGAATTAAACTCAGACTGTTTCCAGGTTGGGGCTTCTAACCAGAACACTTTATTTCCTCCTAATTAGATCCTGCAATATTGGAGTCTTCTTAAGAGTAAGATCCTCATTTAACAAACAAATCTTGAGTCTTGTGCATTCTTGTATTCATCCATTATCCATTTTTTATTTATAAATGTATTGACCACATTCATAATAGTTATCTATAGTTTCTACTTCAAATATATTTCATATGTTAACAAATAATAGGTATATAAACACATACCTTTATCTGACATGATAGAAGCTATGACACAACTCATCCAAACTGTAGATTTAGGCTTTAATTCCAGAAGCAACAAAAAAATCAGATGAGACTTACTATTTTCTATCAGAGGATAGAAACACAATGCTTAGCAAAACAAACTTGATTTCTAATTTCAGAGAGCTTGAAATTCGAGGGGGTAAGTAGATATAAATGAAAAAATCACACTATTATGTGAAAAGTTATAATTGCTCTGAGAAACAAATAGGAATAGAGTTATGAGAAATTCTAGTGCAGAAATATTTTTTTTAAGATTTTTAAAAATTTATTTATTTTTAGAGAGAGAAGGGAGGAGGATAGAGAGAGAGAGAGAAACATCAATGTGCAGTTGCTGGGGGTCATGGCCTGCAACCCAGGCATGTACTCTGACTGGGAATCAAACCTGCGACACTTTGGTTCGCAGCCCGCGCTCAATCCACTGAGCTATGCCAGCCAGGGCTAATGCAGAAATCTTACCTAAATTGGTTCTCAGAAACACTTTCCCTGATAAACTGTTACATGTGTTATGATCTACTGTAGTCAATTTGAGTTTAAGGAGGAGGTGGAGCTATGGCTTTAACATTTTGTACATAAAAATATGTACAAAGGCCATATGACCAGTTTGCAAAATAATTGAAGAAAGTGTGTGATTAGAATGCAGAGGAGGGAAAGTTGTAAGATATGGTTTGAGAGTTAGGAGCTTGTATGCCATGTTGATATTTTTTTATACCAGCAGCAATGACAAATTTTTTAAAGATATCAATGCTGATGACATAATCATATTAGACTTGATAAAGATCACTCTGTGGAGTGGGCAATACACTGGGGAAGGGAAGAACAGATAAGAGAAAACCACTTAAGAAGCTATTACAACAGTATAGGCGAGACACTGCTATGCTTTAGATTTTGATGGCAGTGAAAATGCAAAAAAAAAAAGGATAGATTGAAGAGATAATTATGAGATTATAATGGCAGGTCTTGGTAATGGGTTGGATACAATTTTTGTGGAGCAGAGATTCTATATTTGGGTAACTCCATGGATACTAGTGCCTTTCAATGACAGGACACTAGTATATAGGAGACTGTGAATAGACAAGGTCAGGCAAGTGAATATCATAGATTTGATATTAGGAACATCTTAAGAACATTGAATTTGATGTAATTTTCATGGTTTATATGTAGACTAGGTAATTTTTCTGGATTAGAACGGTATAGTCGTAGGTGTTGGTCCTACTATGTTCTATGCTTGTTGTTATTGCCTAGAAAAATAGTGTAAGGAAATAATGATACTAAAAAGGAATTGGGATTAATATTTAGCAGCTGAAATAAAAGAATATATTTGCACAGGAGACTATTGGGGAAAGACCACAAAACTGATCAAGAAATAAAAAAGAAAAGATGTTTTATGGATATTAAGATAAGACAGTAGCACAAAAATAGGATAGTTTCCTCTGGGTCAAATGAAGCAAATTGGACAAGCAAGATTAAAATAAAGGTAAGAGAGGTGTCTATTTAGGTCCTTTGCCCATTTGTTTAAATTAGGTTATTTGTTTGGCTTTTTTGGTGTTGAGTTTTGTGAGTTTTTTATAAATTTTGCATATTAACCCCTTGTCAGATGTGGGTTCTGAACATTTCAGAAATGAAAAGGGCTGAGGTGGGTGGTGGTAAAAGAAGATACTAGCCAATACGCTGCTGTTGGAATAAAGACATCATTTTATCAAACCATTGAGATCTCATTAATTGCGGAAATTTTCTCTTTCCTTGGTGTTGCATCATCATTCATTCTCTATGACCTCCTTAGTCTCTGTTTTTGTTAAGCCTCAGAACCTTATATCAACCACAGTTTGTCAGATGTTTCTACCAGTATTTCCCAAACACCTAAAACTCAATGTAGCCATGCAATCCTACTGTTTTCACATTTTCCTGAAATAGCATGAACCAATTCCAATTTGTTGCATTAATAAAATAGTAGTTTTCTCACTGTGAATGTTTGCCTTAGCAGTGACACACTTGACTTTTTGACTCTGCTAAATAAGAAGTTTATTATATTGAGGTCTGTCCAGAAAGTACCCAACCATGTAATAGAGAGACATTTACTGAAGAAGATACATAGGACAATGGTGCTTCAGTCCCCTTCAAAGTAGGCACATTGGGGCTTCACATAGTTCTTCCAGTATATCTTCCACTCTTCAAAATGCTCTGCAAAATCTGTTGTTGGAATCACCATCAGCCGCCCCATTATATTTTCCTGTGTCTCATCAATGGTCTGAAATCTATTGCCCCTAAAAGGTGATTTTAGTTTTAGGAAAATCCAGAAGTCACAGGGTGCCAAATCTGGGCTGTAGTGGGGCTGAGTTCCCTGAGTGGTTTGATGTTTCACCAAAAATCTCTGCATGAGACGTGATACATGAGGGGACATGTTGTCATGATGAAGCTGCCAATCACCAGTTGCCCATAGCTGTCCGTTTTTGTCATATTGCATCTCTCCACTGATGAAGAACGTTGAGTAGTATTCCTTAGTGATTGTTTGGCCTGCATGGGGCATACTCATGGTGGACGACATTTTCCCATTCAAAAAAACACAGTTAACATGGTCTTGATCTTGCTGCAACTTTGCTGCACCTTCTTCTGGTATGGAGAACCAGGCAACTTACATTATGATGACTGGGCCTTCATTTCTGGATCATAGCCATAGATCCACAATTCTTCACTGGTCATGACCTTCTTGAGGAAATCTGGTTAATTGGAATCAAATCATTAGCAACTGCAGCACGATTTTCCTTCTGCTCTGGTAACAGAAGGCATGGGACACATTTTGCTATGATACATTTTGTGCCGAGACCTGCTTCAGAATCTCAGAAACAATAGTGTTTGGAATCCCCAAATCAGGCTCTAGTTCTTGCACTGTCCATCATCGATCTTTGTTGACTGCAGCCAAAAAAATGTTCAACGTTTTCAGGTGTTGTGCTTGTTTCAGGCCTTCTAGAATGTGGACCACTTTCAATGGATTCTCAACCATCTTTGAAGCCATTGTACCACACTTTTATTTGTGCCACACTCATTGTGTTGTCCCTAAAAGCCTTCTGAGTCATCCAAATAGTTTTTGTGGAGGAATGTTCAAGCTTAATGCAAAATTTGATGCATATCCATCACTCTACTCACTCGGTCATTTTGAATGTGATGGCCACACAGTACACATACCCACTCAATGGTGTCTACCTCCCCCACTGACTAGTACAGTAAAGTCATCTTTCACACATGTGCATTCCAGTCCATTCTCCTTGGCTGCCAGGTTACATCAATGTAACACTAACCATGCTTCTTATATTAACAATGGCTGGGCTTTTTCTGGATAGACCTTGTAATTATACCTGCTTTTGAGCAAAAATTATTATGAGTGGAAGGGGAGGTTGATTGAGTTTTAAGAGGACGCATGAGTTCTGGTCCCCTTCCTTTTATCAGTATGAAACCATATCAGCCTTCATACCTTCTTTGTATCTTATCTTCCTCATTTATGATGTCCTGTAGGCATTTTCATTTTTCGCCTCCCTCTTATTACTTCGGTAATCTCTTCCCAGCCACCATTTCCCTGTTCCCTTCTGAAGGGCTCTCCTTGATTGCATTCATAGCCTATAGCATCTGTGGAGCCTAATAAGACACCTCCATATCTACTAATGAAAGGGAAAATAGGCCACATGTCTGTTCAAGTCAAAGTGTGTAAGGATATCAGGATTTTTAATCTCTATTATTGAACATATAAATGAAATTTTGCAGAAATTTTCTTCTGGATCATCAGAATTGAAGTATTATTCTATTGACACTAACAAAAGTATTGATTTCCCTTATTTGAACCATGTTCTAAAAATAAAGCTGGGACTTGGAGCATATGTAACATTTCATATTCTTTATTTTTTCAAAGAAATTTCTAAGGAGAACCAGTTAAGCAGCTCATTAAATGAGAAGAGCAATATAACTTTTCTCTTCATCATGCATGGGTATTATATTGCTATTTACCATCTTTTTGTTGTTGTTGATGTAATAAGTGTTCTTTTTTAAAAAATGTGGAATAGGATCATTATTTTCATATTCAACAACACTAGGTAAATGTAGGAGAACAGGAAATAACTAGGAGGTTCTGGCTGGGACTGAGGCCCATGGCAAGCACAAGCTGGTGGGGAACTGTATCCCTCTCAGTTGTATGCTGTGAAACAAGATGAAGCATCAGAGATGGAATCTGATTTCTCAAGAGCAACACCTATATGGAAAATGTCACTGTGTAATGGGAAAATCTGGGCAGATCACTGGGCAGAGGAAAGGGATCCCCAAAGTGGCCTGAAAGACTGACTCTCCCAAGTGAGGGAGGGGTTGCAGGAAACCCCAAAGGGGCAGACTAAAGCCACAGTTGGCATGTGACTCCATACCCCCAGGTGTGGATAAACAAACCAAGATACTCCCTGTTGGCTTAGGACAGAGGCCCTGTGCCCCTGCTCAAGGCTAAAAAATGCTCCTACCCACCTCCCAATCACAGCAGGGTGCCTATGGACGGAGCAGAGACTCTAGCAGGCTGACATGTGCCAGTCTAGCCCAACAGATTGGCTAGAAAAGAGGGATGCTTCCACAGCACACAGGATTTGGGGGCGGAAAATTTAAAGGAGGGTGCATGGAGACTTGGCCCATTTTTTTCTTTCCCTCACCAGCTCTGTCAGGGGTTGGGGGCTCTGGAGATCATGTGGACTGGCAGCTTTCATGCACTCCTCTGCACTACAAGTGGCCACTAAGCAGGTGACTGGCACTGTGCTGCACAGCCTGCTCAGCAAGGCACAGGGACACACCAGTGAGAGCTGGTAGCCTGAGGGATGAGGCTCAGGTATAGGTGCGGGGCTGGCAGGTAACTGACACCTGGAAAGAAGAGCCCCACACAGCAAATAAGACTCAAACAATGCCCAGGCTTCGAAAGACAGCTGGAGCCACACTATGAATGGAAACTAGATAAGTAACCTGGTTAATCATGCTACAGCCACTTGCATATCCCAACAGACAATATTTTTAAGTGGGAGAAGCAATTCCAGGCACGGCCTTAAACTAATCTGGCAAAAGGTGGAGGGATTATTTGTCTTTGGGTATTTTGAAGGGAATGGGTTTTGAGTCAGAAGCCCATTATTCTTCCAAAATTGTGCAGGCTTTAAGTAAAAGACTTGTTTCCTTTTTCACCAAACTTCTGCCTCCAGAATTAATGGGTAGCAGACAGCAAAACCTCACATGGCTGTTTGGTAACAACTGTACTTAGTTTTCAAAGCACAAACTGAAGAGAAACTCTGTATTCCTTCAAACAAGGACCTCATTATTCAGATCTATTAATTCTCTTCATATTTTAATTAGCTATACTAAAACTAATCTGTCCCCTCTCAATTCTGAAATACCAATGGATCCTTGTGTTTCTGAGTGTGCAAAGTCTAGAAAGCACAGAGGGCAAGTTGACTGTTGTCTGTGGGAACAATCAGTACATGTTACTGATCAGTAGGCACTCTTCTTGATCCTGTAAATGGCTAGTGAAACAGAGTCATTGCCATCCCAGAAAACTTACATAATTCTAGATAATGTCCTTGATTCAGGAGTCACATCCTCTTCTTTGCATTCTAGCTCATCCTAAACAATGCCAAGTAAGTGAACACAACATGGTGTTATCAAGATAGATGGAGTTTGTGTTCTTAGCACATTTGGTGTCTATTCCCTCCATTCATCCTCTTTGATGCAATTGTCAGGTTCTTATAATTTTCAGGTTCTTAGCATTTTCACCCAACTTATTTTAAAAGTCTCATGTAAGTTCTCTCTAAGTCTTGTCTTCCTATAATTCATTCTTATACCATGTCAGATTGATCTTGTAAAACATAAAGTGGATCAATTAGTGTTCTTAAAAACTTGTAATGGCTCTACAATACTTACCAAATAAAATTCAAACTCTCTCATGGCTCAGACAATATTTATGATATTGAAAATCATGTTCTACAACATCATCTTTTATTATTCCCTTTCATCTTCTCACTCGCTACCAAGCTACTATTAGTTCACCAAATGTATTTTGTGATTTAATACACTTATAGTTTTGCTGTTTCCTCTATTTGGATAGCTTTTCCTTTCTTCTGTGCTAGTTTCTACAGCAAATTTCTGCTCATTATTTCAGATAAAACTCAATTATTATATTATCAGTGAAGCATGTGAGACACTCATAGTTATTTATCTATGTTCTCTATCTCATCATGGAACATTGCACATGTTATTAAATATTACAGTATTTTGAACTTGACTCCCATTTTTCACTCCAGAATTTGTTAAGGAAACCTAGGCACATACTACAAGCAACACGGGAATATAATCAGTATTCAATAAGTTATCCCACCTTGATGTTCAACTCCATCTATCCAAATCAGAATGCTCCATCTTCCATTTAACATCCTCCCATCATCTGTGCTGTCAATGCTGCTATCATTTTTCATGTCGTTTAGGAGCAAAATCTTGAAGTCTGTTGAAGTGAGCCTTCTCCTTAATTTGAGGTATCCAGTTAGGAAACATGCTCGCTCTGAAAAACAGAATGCAGAGCCCCTACGTTTACCTCTCAAAGAATAATCTCCCCATGGAGCTTTCAACTAGCTCTCAGTTTGATTTTCCTTTGCTTCAGTTTCCATGGACAACACAATGCACTCTGACACAAGCAGGGATGTTCAGCTTCCTTTCAATAACACAACTGAAACATCAGCATACATCCTTCTCCTCAGGTAAAATAGACTACATCAGGTAAAATAGACTAAATAAAAAATAGATGAAATAAAAAATTTCAAAAGGCTAAATTAAACTAGCTGTCAGCATTTAAAAAAAATACAGAGTACAGCACAAATAATGTCCCCTCTTTTTTACAAAATCTCTTAATACAAAATCATAAGCATGTAATTCTGTAACATAAAAACATCACACTCAAACACACTACATGATGTGTTAGGTGAAATATTAGAATTAAAACTATAAATTATTTATACCCATATTATTACCCTACCAAGTACACTCAAGCAGGCATTACTTCTGCCACACCCTGTATAATAAACCTAAGAATTAGAAAACAAACATAATATGACTTCTGCAGCACATATTTATGATGCTTCCCAGCATGTTTTCTCCTTATGCTTATCAGTTCTGTCATATTTTACATTCAGTCTTAAAGAAGCACCAGCTCCAAAGGGTTGATTTGGACCACCTTGTAGGCAACTTGTGTGAGTTTCTTGCTTGTGCACTCCAGCCTGCTTTCATGTGTAGGTTACCATCTTTTCATGGGTCTAAAAGTTACTGTTAGGTATTTTGACCAAGAAGCTTTATCTACAGTCTATTTATGTATTTTTCTTCATACTACATGGTTTATCTGAGGGATTCCCCAACCTACCAGCAACACAAATGATAAATGTTCATTTTATGAGATCCTACCACTTTCAACATCACTTATGCTTACATTTCATGGATCCAAATTTTTCATATGATCTCACATTTTTTTAAGAGAGCTAGGTTGTGTATTCCTCTTGCATGCTAAGGGGGTAAAGAAGAATCAAATCTGAGTGCACACTAATAATTTTTCTATTTGAATTGCTTTGTTTTAATGGGGTTTAATATATAGCTTCAGAAACCAATTACTTTAATAATTATGTAACTATGGAGAAATGCAGTTTGCATTAGAAACAACTGACTTATTAAATTCTTGGAACTCAATCATTTTGAGAGCTATTGAGTGTACTTTTTCCCAAGAAGGCTGTAAGTGTTTTAAAGGTAAGGACTTTTCTGGTAATCCCATTGTACATTTAGATACATTTTTCATTGAATTTGGCAGATGTTCATTTTATTTTTTTATTTTTTTATTGTTGTTCAAGGACAGTTGTCTCCATTTTTCCATCACCACTTTTCCCTGCCCCATTTACCCCCAACCCCCTAAATCCTACTCCTTTCTTTGGCTTTGTCCATGGGTCCTTTATACATGTTCCTTGATGACCTTTCCCCTTCTTTCCCTTGTTATCTCCTTCCCTTCTCCTCTCTGGTTACTGTCAGTTTGTTGTTTATTTCAATGTCTCTGGTTTGTTCTCATTTTTTTTTTCATTCAAAATATAAATCACTACATAGCCATGTGTTGCTTAATGATGGGGATATATCCTTTGAAATGTGTCATTAGGTAATTTTGTCGTTGTGTAAACATCATAGAGTGCACTTACACAAACCCAGATGCATAGCCAACTACACTAAGGCTATATGGTAAAGCCTATTGCTCCTAGCCACAAACCTGTACAGCATGCTACTGTCCTGAATACTGTAGGCGATTGCGACACAGTGGGAAGTATTTGTGATCTAGACATATTTATACATAAAAAGTTACAGTAAAAATATTACATAAGAGATAAAGTACACATTTTAAAGCATTTATCATGAATGGAGTTAGCAGAACTGGAATTTCTCTGGGTGAGTCAGTGAGTGAGCAATGAGTAAATGTGAATGTTTAAGACATTACTGTATGCCACTACAGACTTTGTAAACACTGCACACTTAAGCTATACTGAAATTTATAAAGAATAGTTTTTTTTTCTTTAATAATAACCTTAGGTTACTATAATATTTATACTTGATAAATTATGAGCTTTTAAATTTCTTTTGATTCTTTTAAAATAACACTTAGCTTAAAACACAAAAACACTGTACAACTATTCAGAAATGATTTCCTTTTTTATATACTTATATTCTTACTTTTTAAGTTTCCTATTTTATTTTTAAATTTTTTAAACTTAAAACTAAGGCACAAGCATGCACATTATTAGACTAGGCCTAAACGGGGTCATGATCACCAATATCACTGCCTTGTCCCACAGCAAGGTCTTCAGGGGCAATAACACATTGCAGCTGTCATCTCTGACGGAAACGATGCCTTCTGTAACACCTCCTGAAGACCTGCCTGAAGCTCTTGAGGAGGAGTCATTCTTTTCAGAAATGTATCCATGGTGATGGGCTTTTATTTTTTCATTTTACCATAGATTTGCTTGGAAGAAGACAATGCCCCACAGACATTCTTCTCTATTAATATAAACCTTTTGAGGTCCACGTTTTAAAACTTTTAAAAGACCTTGTTGAGGTCTACAAAAGCTTCTGCTAAACCCTTCACTGTGAATTTTCTTGGGGTTTCTTCTTTTTTTTAATCTCCTGCTGTTTCCTCTTCTCTTATCTCTTCTTCAGTTATGCATTCCTGATCCAGTTTCAACAACTCTTCTTTAGTCAGTTCCTCAGGAAGCACCTCTAGGAAGTTCTCAATGTCATCATCATCATCCACACCCAGGTCAAAGTTGTTTACCATCTCGAACACAGCCCTGATTTATGTATCTTCCCTATCCTTGGAAAATCTTTTGTAGTTATAGATAAGCCTGTTGAATGACTTCTTTCAGATGCCATTCATATACTTCTTGTTGACCTCATGCTAAGCTCCAGTAAGGTTCGTTATGCAGTCATAGATGCTGTAATCCCTCCAGAATTGCATCAGTATCTTCTCAGTGGCTTCTTCAGTTGCATCCACAGCCTGGTCAAAGATCCTTTTCATGGGGTGGCCTTAAAAATTGCTTTAACTCCTTGATCTATTCATTGGACTAAAAGGGTAGTTTTTGGAGGAAGATACACCATTTGATATTGAGATAAAGATCATCAATAAAAGAAGACATCTGGGAACATTACAAGCAATAAGCAAAATCTTAAAGGGTATATTATTCCTCAAATAATAATTCTTCATTTTCCTAGCAGGGCAGTTCAGGAGGGCATCCTGGAACAGCAGCAGGGTCATCCATGACCTACTGTTCCCACAGCACACTGACAGTGTGTGCTTATCGCTATGCATGAAGACCCTGGTATTTTTTTATTCTTGTTCCAGTACAGTTGTCTTCATTCCCCACCCCCCTCCACCACACCCACCCTTGATCCTACTCACTTTTGGCTTTGTCCATGTGTCCTTTATACTTGTTCCTGGACATGTATAAGGAACCCTTTTCTCCCCGTTATTCCCTCCCACCTCCCCTCTGGTTACTGTCAGTTTGTTCTTTATTTCAATGTCTTTAGTTGTATTTTGCTTGCTTATTTGTTTTGTTGATCAGGTTCCACTTATAGGTGAGATCATATGGTATTCATCTTTCACACATTGGCTTATTTCACTTGGCATAATGCTCTCCAGGTCCATCCATGCTCTTGCAAAGGGTAGGAGCTCCTTTTTTCTTTATGCTGCTTAGTATTCCATTGTGTAAATATACCATAGTTTTTTGATCCACTCATTTGACTGTGCCAGATCACAAGGGTTTCAACTGTAGTTGCAACATTACCCTCAAGAAATACTGTTAACTTGTGTTTAAAAGCTTTAAAACCTGACATTGACTTGGCCTCTTAATAGAGGAAGGCCCTTTCAAGTATCTGCTTCCAGAGTAGGGAGTTTTCATCAATATTGAAATAGCAATATTCAATAGCAATATTGAATATTTGCTATGGCAGGTAATTTTCCTCCACAATCAGCTTATCTAGAGTTTCCAAAAATTCTTCTGCCGCCTTCATGTCAGCACTCCTAGATAAACTACTCACTTTAACATTATATAATGAATAAAATTCCTGAATCATTTAAGTCACCCAGAATATTAGCAGTAAATTCAACAGTGTAGATGAATCCAGGCTTTTCTTTCAACTTTGCAAGCAAACATTTTGCTCTGACTGTGATCCTCATGGTGCTGAGAGGGGTACACTTCTGTGTCTGGTCTTCAATCCAGCTCATTAGAAGTTTCTCCATGTCTGACATAGGCCCTTCTCAAATTTTTGTTAGTCTTGCTTCCATCAATGAATCATATCCTTTAAACAGTTTCCACCAATTTTTCCACCCAAGATTGTAGCTATGGGGAAATGAGACATGCCTGACTGGAGAGCAATAACTATTGTAGTCTCTAATCACTTCAAATTTCATTCCAGGTCAATCACTTGAGGCAACCTCTTACTGACAATTATAGCAGTGGATTTCTGACACTTAGGGGCCATGAGGAACAAAATAACTTGAGATATAATCAAGCACAAGAAAAAGGATGCAATCAAGATACACAGTAAATAGAAGATGTACAAGACTGCTGGAGGTGTACCACTGCACAGTGTTTCACAGCAGATTCTTTTTGTAGCATAAATGAAAGTATACACTTCTAAAATAGTGATAAAAAGTATAGTATAGTAAATACATAAATCAACAGCATCATTGTTTATTATCATTATTAAGTATTATGTACTCTACATTATGGCATGGGCTATGCTTTTATACAACTGGCAGCACAATAGCGTTGTTCACACCACCATCAACACAAACACATGAGTATGCATGGAGCTATGAGATTACTACAGCTACACTGTCACTAGGTGACAGAAATTTTCAGCTCCACTCTAATCTTATGGGATCACCATCATATATGTGGTCTGTCATTGATGGAAACAATCCTGTGTGGCACATGAGTGTAGTCTGAATAAACAACTGCCTGACCTGTAAATGAGAATTTTCTGCTTGATAAATATAATATTTTCTTCATAAAGTTCTGTTTACAAACAGTTGTATATAGAGATAGCAGTAATGTAGCAATCCACTGAGTTGTCAACCCTTTTAGTTATAATTTAATGGAATTGGATGTTACTGTATAACTTTGATAGTGAGATACTACTTTTAATGATTTTTGTTATGCATGCATAACTAATAACAAATTTCTCTCAGTGAGCATGGTTTTAACTTTACATATTATGATTAGAAGCCACTGAGAGCCAAACCAAGCTATATCACAGCCTATGACAAAAATAAAACATCAATATTATTACCCTATCTTTATTTTCGCTTTGATATTTTGATCATCATGGGTGTTTGCATTAATTTTTATTATTTGAATATTGTATTAAAATATTATTTATATTTATTACTGAGTTTGTTTTCCCCTTCTCCCCTTAAGTTTCACAAAAGAAGTAACTTCATTCACCTCACTCTAGTCCTAGGCTCGTAGCCACACCTAACTTCTAGAGAGGATGGGGAAGTACGATTCTATGTTGTATACTAAAAAACATGAAATGGAGGAAAATGGAGGGTTGTGCTAATGATTAATAGGTCCTGGTAAAGTGATAGGTTCTAATGTGGAATTGGCTGATAAAGGAAAAACAATACAGCAATACTCAGGGGGTCATTCTATTCTTCCTCAAATAAAATATTCTTCATCAAATCATTAGAAAAGTAATTCTGTGGGTATATGGGTTATAGTCCCATCACTAATAAGTGTATTTTTTCCTAGCTGTCTGACTGGATTATTTTACTTTTAAAAATTTTTATTTAAAATTCAGGGTAAGGTGCTTTTAGTTTCCCTAATTGAAATGTGATAATTGAATTGCTGTTACCTAAAAGTCCCTGTGGATGTTTAGTACTTCTTTAAATTGCCTTCTTTGGGCACTCAAAAATGCTTACCCTAACTCAGTTTGTTTCATGTTTTTGCATATTTTCATTTGCTACCCCCAACTCACCATAATTTTTCTCTCTCTGACTAGCAAAACCAACATTCAAGGAATAGCAAAAAAGTGCATAGAATTTTAAGAGTATCCGGCTTTTTAAAATATAAACAATTGTCTTAATAACACCCCTGCAATATCCTCTAGGATTGTGTATTAAATGCTATAGGTATTCCACAACGCACATGTAGTTTTTTCTTCCTGAGGAAATGTTATGAATGTGTGCAGTAGTGCATTTTTAGCAATACTGATTATAAGAATCTGTGGTTAACAAAATGCTAGCTAATATAGCACTTATATATTTCATCAGCTTTATCAATATGACTGGCTCTTCATGAAACTTTAAGGTCTAGTAGTAGCTTTAATGATGGAAAAGAAAAAACATCCTGAGGAAAATACTAAATCTCAGAACCCATTGTTTTCTGTATAATCTTCCTTTACCTGTGATGGTGGTGAACAGGTCAGTGTGTTTGGTTTACCTACCACAACTTTTACGTCAGCAATAGCTATTCTCTCTAAAAGGTTAGAAAGTCTCAACTACTCATAACATTAATCCTCTCAGCTTCTGACTCTGAAGTATAAACATGTTCAGCCACAGTGTGTGTGGCCTCTTGTACTTGCCCGGGGGCTCAGAGAGAGAGATGGTGTCAAGGGAGATTTAAAGAAAATAAAAGACTTGCAATTTCATGTATTTATAGGCAACATACTACAGTTCTGTCACTTGAGAGATACTCCCGCAAAGCAATTTTCTTATCTAAATGCTTATTTTCTTTTGCATAGAACATTTTTTTAGTGTATTTTGAATGAGAATAGATCCTGTAACAGTTAAGGAAATGTGAGACACCTCCTTCATTTCTTTAATTTACCTTTTCATATGAGTATAAATTAATAAAATATATCTTATAAATAATACTAGAGATAATTTAAAACTGTGTGGCCTTAGGATACTATGTAAAAATTTTAACTAAAGTATTTTCTTCTGAACAATTATATGAACTCAGCATAATATATGGAATATTTCCTGTGTCTTAATTCATTTTCTAAATAGAGTCCAATGATGTTCCCTCCTTGAAAGAGGTCTAAAATGATATTGCTTGACTTGGAATTTACTGACTAAGGAGCACAAGTCTCATTTGGATTTACACTTAATTTCTTTTATGAACAAATAATAGTCAATATATTTTTTAATTAACTGGTTTGTCATATGATCAAGGTAGGAGCCTTATGTATAAGGTCTGTGTGGAAAAAGTCCAGACATTGTTAATATAACAAGAACAGTTTGCTCCACATCAATGTAAGCTGGCAGTTAAGGAGAGTGGACTGGAATGCACATGAGTGAACAATGACGACTTCACTGTACTAGTCAGTAAGGGCCCTAGGCTCCATTCAATAAGCATGTGCACTGAGTGGCCCTCACATTCAAAATGATTGAATGAGTAGAGCAACAAATATGAATCAAATTTTGTGTTAAGCTTGAACAGTCCTCCACACAAACTATTTGGATTATTCAGAAGGCCACAGCTATGGGCAACTGCTGATTGGTAGCTTCATCATGACAACAGAACCACTCATGCATCATATGTTGTGCATAGCTCTTTGGTGAAACATCAAATCACCTAGGTAACTCTAGCCCAGATTTGGTGCCCTGTGACTTCTGGCCTTTCCAAAAATTAAAATCACCTTTCAAAGGAAGAGGCTTCAGACTATCAATGACATTCAGGAAAATGCTACAGGGCAGCTGATGGCAACTGGGAGAACTGTGTGATGTCCCAAGGTGCCTACTTTGAAGGAACCAGAGGTGTCATTGTCCTACATACAATGTTTCTTGTATTTTATATCTTCTTCAATAAGTGTCTCTATTTTTCATAGTACATGGCTGGATACCTTCTGGACAGATCATATATATATATATATATATATATATATATATATATATGCAAAATTTTGTGAGTATAATTTACAAAAGGGAAAAACTAAATTATTAATGGCAATGCCACAGTAGTTATGGCAAATTTTAAGGAGTGACCAGAAATAATGATTTTACTCTTAAGAGGAAAAATAAAACTCTACAATAGTGTGACTATTTACTGAATAGTTTTTTCTCATATATATGTATGACATATATATGAGAAAACATATATATATATATATATATATATATATATATATATATATAATGACCCACATATTTATTTGTTTTTATCTAACCAAAATATTTGAAAGCTTAAGATTGGCTTATTTTCCTATTAAATACTCCTGGCAGAATGTTTCAAGTCATTTTTTTAAGTTAAAAGAAGCACACAGTTAAATTCCTTCCTGGAAAAAATATCTAAGTATTCATTTGCATTTGTTTATATAAAAGAAAATTTCTATAAATTTACCTTGCTTTAGCTCACTTTTGCCATGATTTTAAGCCACAATTTTTATTACTGAGTGTTTCCATGTTATCCATAGCATTAATGTAACACCAAGGTAGAAGTGTTTTACTTAAGTAAAAATAGAGCAACCAAAAGCAAAAAAAAAATGTCCTGAAAGGGTTTCTATAATATCTAGTTCTTTGAAAGTAAAACCTGAGTAGGCTACTTATTTCCCTTTTCTTTTAACTGCTTCTTTCCCATGTGGTAAATTAATGATAGAATAGGATATAGATAGAATGTAGACACTAATGATAGGCTGTATTCTATTGTGCTTATAGTTTATGATAAACTTTAACATGCATTATCTGCTTTCATCTTTATAACAACCCTGGAGTAGGCTATTATTCTCATTTCATAACTGACTAAAAAAGAGAAACAAGTCGATTTTTCCTAAGGAGTAACAATGAGTCACTTTTCCCCCCAGAATGATGGGGGTGTGCAGGTGCTCAGTTGGGGGCTGGAAATGTCAATATTATGAATCAGAAGAGAATAAAACAGTAACACCACTGGACATCTTATCAGATTTCATTACCCAGTCAACTTTTCTCAATATCTCCCAAATTTGAATTGTGAAATTTTTTTAGGTACCAGTGTTTCCTAAGAGAATTTTATTTTAATGAAATAAAAAACAAAACAAAGGAACATATTCCAGATTATTTTTATCCTAGCTTTACACAAGCACTGTGTTGTTATGCCAATGAAATTTTTTGTGCTGCTAGTTACAATTGCAACGTCACGAGTTAGTCCTTTTGTAAAAAGAAATATAATTAATGTATCCCAACTAAATGAAGGCCAAGTAGCCTTGAGGTATGCTACACAAGTAAAGGTTTCATTACAGTTCAAACAGAGAATCACAGAGATGAGTGATGAACCTCAAGCACAGAAGTGTAGACTGATAAATATTGAAGAATTTTTGGTGTGGCATTCAGTGCCACACTTGCATTATGAAGAGTTATATGGCATCAGAAACGCAACATTAACTACATGTTAAATCAATGTTGTAAATTTGAATTTCTTTAGTTTTTTGTTTTAATTTAGTTTTATATGTTTATAGATGTATGTTGTTATAATTGAACAGTGCTCACAAAATTATTTGTAGATTTATGTTATCTCATCCTGTCTCTGCACACAATGACATAAATCAAGTTACCTTTGTGATAATCCAACATGTTACCATGTAAATAGAGAAATTGAAATCAAGAAGTATTTTGTTCAAGGCAACTTGATAGAGATTGATTGTCTTAGAAAGTATGTTCCCTGCTTCACAGTCAAGTGTCCTTTCTGATATCAGCTTCTTCTTTTATAGGTGGCAGGTTGTATAAAAAGAGAAACAGAAAAGTTAACATCAAAGGTCAAGCTATTGACTAAAAAGGAACAGTACTTGAGTTCAAATCATTTCACTCCAATTCAATGACCAGTTCAGGAACCTAAATTAGGTTCTTTCTAAATAAGTAATGATGACCTAAAGTGTTATATCTATGGAGGCATTGACAGTTTATAGCATTTTGGTAGCAAGTCTCAAGCTAAAGCTGAGGTTTTTCCCTCTGTGTTGCTTCAAAAGTCCTCTTCTCAGCTTTAAGGACCTTAAGGGAATAGTGGAGGAGGGCAATTAATGAGTCAGGATCTACTCCCTCCAATTAATCAGGCAAGTTTTATTTTATTTGCTTTACAGCATATTTAACTTATATGTATGATCTCAGTGGATAAAAATGTTCTGAAGCTTATTTTTGTATGTGAAATACTAATTTAGGAAAATAAATCTAGTGGAGATATTTTCCATGAGGTAAAATATTTCAAATTGTTCTCTCTATTGGTGAGCTCTTCATCATAAAAACTGTTGCATATTTGACATTTTAAAATGTCAATAGTCTTAAAGTTGATAAGAATCCCAATTAACTAATGGCTACAAAGTAAGGAAAATTTAATTTGCATCTGCTAAAAGAAAGTAAAGATGCCTCCTTCTTTTGGTTTCATATAATCCTTGGGGAGATATACTTCCCTAGAAATTACACTTGCAAGTTCTGTAATTATATTTTCAGATGACTCAAAATGAAAAGGGGTAATGTGACAGGCTTATATAGAAAACAATTCAATATATTGTTATGACCACCATGTGAAAATTACGCAGAACTCCACTGTTATTGACTAGAGGAACTCCATGCCATTGTCAAGGAAACAGTCATATAAAAATAGATGTTCACAGTTTCTTATGATTTTTAATAAAAAGCTTGCCTTATTCTTTGCTTTGTTCAGTATAAGTACTTAAAAAATATTAAGCCATTCATTACAATATATTGAAAACTGATAACTTCATTAGCATATTTAGTACTTTATTAAAATAAAATATAAAAAATGAGCCCTGGCTGGCTGGCGTAGCTCAGTGGATTGAGTGTGGGCTGCGAACCAAAGTGTCACAGGTTCGATTCCCAGTCAGGGTACATGCCTGGTTTGCAGGCCATGACCCCCAGCAACTGCACATTGATGTTTCTCTCTCTCTCTCTTTCTCCCTCCCTTCTGTCTCTAAAATAAATAAATAAAATTTTTACAAAAATGAGTATAATACATATGTTACCATTACATATAAATTCCTATATTATAAAATATGTTTACAGATTTTATAGTATTACAGATTATTTTCACTAATTTTAACATATTTAATTATTTTTTATTTTTAAAATTAATTAAATTTATGGGGATGACACTGGTTAAAAAAATTAGGTTTGATGTGTACAGTTCTGTAATACATTATCTGTATAATGTATTATATGCCCACCACCCAAAGTCAAATCTTTCATCACCAAACAGGGTTGGCCAAAAAGTAGGTCTACAGTTGTTCTTTTGAAAAATAATATGGCAATTAATAATAATACAAGAATTAACTGTTTCATGTACTCATGACTGTAAACCTACTTTTGGTTCACCCCTTTTATTCTGAACTGCAATATTATTCAAGGAGAAAAATAAGCAATGAGACAAAAATTTAAATTAAACAGATATTTTTTCTAAAAAAAGGTTAGTGGACTATACAACATTATGTATTAGGTTCATAAATAATTTCTCTACCTAGGCAATTATTTTTAGGGTTTTCCAACAAAAGTTCCTGAAATCTAATACAAATCAGCACTTCACTAGTATTCAAAATTATTTGATGGAAATTTCAGATTCAGGTAAACTTCATGTGACAGTTCCATAATATGACATATCATGACATTAAGCTTTTATTGGAGTGTAATTATGACTCAGAGTTCACTCACATAGAGGTTATTTACTACATATTTCTTAAATTTTTATTAGCCATGTATACCAGGATATTGCATTTTTACTTTAACCAACACCTATTTCTTATCATTAAATGAGAAGGTAAAAAACCATAGCTGGACAAATATTTCCATAGTATTTACTATTCATCAGTGACAAAATTAAATTTCAGTTATTTAATCAGTATTCTGTTTTAGATGAATTCATACATTCAGTAAAGTCTATCTGAAATACAAGCAATATACAAGGTCTCTCTGGAAAAAGTCCAGCCATTGATAATACAACGACAACAGTTTGTGTGCCATAAGTGTAACCTGCCAGCCAAGGAGAGCGAACTGGTGTGTGCATGTGTGAACAACGATGACTGCACTGTACTAGTCAGTGGGGGCGGTAGATGCCATTGAGTGAGCATGTGTACTGTGTGGCTGTCACATTCAAAATGACTGAGCAAGTAGAGTGATGAATCTGCATCAAATTGTGTGGTAAGCTTGAATATTCTTCCACAGAAATTATTTGTATGATTCAGAAGGCTGCAGCTTTGGGCAACTGCTGATTGGCAGCTTCATCATGACAATGTGCCTACTCATGATTTACATCTCATGCAGAATTTTTTGGCAAAACATCAAATCATCCAGGTGAGTCATCCCCTCTTATTACCCAGATTTGGTGCCATGTAACTTCTGGCTTTTCCCAAAACTCAAATCACCTTTGAAAGGGAAGAGATTTCAGACTATCAGTGAGATTCAGGAAAATATGATGGGGCAGCTGATGGTGATAAGAACAGTGTGAGGTCCCAAGGTGCCTGCTTTGAAGGGGACTGGGGCGTCATTGTCCAAAGTACAATGTTTCTTGTACCTTCTACCTTCTTCAATAAATGTCTCTATTTTTTTCATATTATATGGCTGAATACCCTCTGGACATACCTTGTATATCAATTACAAAGAAATATTTTTTCTTTTATGTTACTGAAATTCTGACATAGTTGAATGCACAAATACTATTTTTAAAATTAGGATAATAACAAAGAGGACCATCATGTCAAATATATGTGATCACTTTTGCTTCAAGCCCAACCAGTTGGTGGAGAGGAAAAAAGTCACAAGACAACTCTCACATTTAACATAATTCATGGATCTTCATCTAAAGAGCTTTCCCTCTAGTACAAAGTGGGTTTTTGAGCTATCTCCCTGGTGCTCTTGAAATGCCAATATGCCCCTGTTATTTCTTTTCCAGTTAGTGTATTTTTCCCAAGATGTAACTTTGGGGTTTGACACTAATGATGACTGATGATCTGGTAGACAGCTGACAACACTGATTCCATCAATTCTAATCATTCACTGAGAGCTGGGCCACAAAGTAATCTGAGACAATTGTCCCTTTGCTCTAATCCTGACCATTGTCTAAATATCTTGATTCTCCCTATGCACTAATGAATGTCTTCCTCATCAAGTACAGTGATTTAAGAGCAGCCTGTCAGTCTCATAAGTTTTACTTGTCATTGCTCCTTTGAGGGTTCTCAGTCCTTTCTTTAAATAGTTCCCAAGTTATCTTGACTGCTATGGACTGAATTGAGTACAGCCCCCCAAATTCATACATTGAAGCCCTAACTCCCAATGTGACTATCTATATAAGGAGACAGACTACATGGAGGTATTGTAACTAATGTTAAGTGAGGTCATAAGGGTAAGGCCTTAATCTATTAGGACTGGTGCTCTTATGAAAAGAGGAAGAGACAGGAGAGTTCTCTCTTGTTTCCCGTGAGGACACAGTAAGAAGGCAGCCAAGAAGACAACCCTCACCAAGGAGCAGAACAACCAGAACATTGATTTTGGACTTTGAAGCCTCAAAAATTATGAAAAGATAAATTTCTGTTGTTTAAGCCATTAACAGTCTATGGTATTTTGTTATAGCAGACCAAGGAGACTAAAACTTTGATCAACAGCTCACTGGGAAAGTATTATGCATTTTATTTAGCTTTGCTTATGTGGCCCAAGCTCTAATATATATATATTAGGAATATATATATTGGGAATATATATATATATATTCCCAAGCTCTAATATATATTAGATATATGTTCTAATATATATATTAGGTACATATATAAATATATATCTAATACATATAGATATCTATTTGATATACATTAGATAGATATTTATATATAAATTTATATGTGTGTATATAAATTGGTTAGGCAGGAAATAAGTCAGGTCATATAAAATACCTTTAACTTTACCAATTATTTTCTCATCAATCCAATGCCATGGGTAAAATCAGGCTTATTTAACTGAAAGATTTCTACCTTTTATCTCTCCCTTCAGCAACTCTTCACTCCTGAGTATCCTATGAACTATTGCTTGATTAAGTGTTCCGAAAATATGATTTTAATTAAGCCTTAATTATATTACCAATTGTGAATTGTTCGGCCTAGACTGGATCACATCCAGATTTTTCATTCTAGCACCCAAACTTTGCCTCCAAATGGCCCTCCATAAATAGCTAGACTTGCTTATGTTTTTTTTTTCTATACATATCTTTAATAAGGTTGACATCCTCATCTAAAAGCAATACTTATTCTCATAATATTATTTTGAAAATCAAATAAGGTATTATATGTGAAACATTCATTATTGGTGTCTGGAATATATTAGGTATTCAGCTAATAGTTACTATAACTATTCATACTGACTTCTATACATGTATTAGGGTTTTCTAATTATAACAGACATTTCTTAAAAATTCAATATGTACTAAAATTTAGTCTCAATTTCAGTCTTGTCAAAAGGTATGTATTAGTTACATTTTTCTTACGTTTTATACATTAGCAAAACTATGCTAAAGAAAGATTATGTAGTCAGATGGGTACTAGATGCATCAGGGTGATTAGTTAATAAGTTATATAATAATTATATAAGCAGTGTTAGACATACTTTTTATTTGTTTTACTCTTTTAGTTTTATTTTTATTGTTTATGCTGTTACAGTTGTTCCCACTTTTTCTCCCCTTTCCCACCTCCACCCAAACCCACTGTCTCTCACCTCAAGCCAATCCCCATATGTCCACATCCATGGGTTGTGCATGAGTGTTTTGTGGTTAATCCCTTCACCATCTATCATTTTACCTGCTACCTCCTTTCTAGCAGCTGTCAGTCTGTTTTATGTATCTAAGCATCTGTTACTATTTAATTCATTGGTTTATTGTATTCATTAGATTCCACATATAAGTCAGTTCATGTGATATTTTTCTTTCACTGACTGGCTTAACTCACTTAGTATGACTTTCTCCCAGTACATCCAGGCTGTTGCAAAACATAAGATTTCCATCTTATTTTATTGCTGCATAGTATTCTATTGTGTAAATGCACCACAGCTATTTTATTCACTCATCTACTGATGGTCATGTAGGCTATTTCTAAATCTTAGTTATTGTAAATAGTGCTGCTATGAACATAGGGGTGTATATATATATTTTTTGTATTGGTATTTTGGTATCCTTGGGATATATTCCCAAAAGTGGAGTTTCGTTTTAAATTTTTTAAGGATACTCCAAATTGTTTTCCACCACGATGGCACCAGTTTGCATTCCACCAACAGTGCACTAGGGTTCCCTTTTCTCCACAACCTCATCAACACCTGTTGTTTGTTGATTTTTTGATGATAGCCATTTTGACAGGTGTGAAGTCATATCTCACTGAGGGTTTAATTTACATTTCTTTGATGATTAGTACTGTTGAACACTTTTTCATATGTCTATAGGCACTCTGTATGTCCTCTTTAGACAAGTTTCTATTTAGGTATTTCACCCATTTCTTAATCAGATTACTTGTTTTTCTGGTGTTGAGCTATATTAGTTATTTGTATATATTATAAATTAAACCCTTGTTAGATATATCATTGGTGAAAATATTCTCACATACAGTAGGTCCCCTATTTGTCTTACTGATGGTTTCTTTAGCTGTAGAGAAGCTTTTTAATTTGATGTATTCCCATTTATTTCTGCTTTATTTCCATTGCCTTAGGAGATATATCAGCCAAAATATTTCTACACTGAATATCTGAGATTTTGCTCCCTATGCATATTTTACTTAAAATAGTTCAAAGCTAGTATAAATTAAAATTAAGCTGAAGAAGATATAAAATAAATCCTACATCTCCAGAATAGCATGTGATACAAAAGAAACTGAGTTTAGTAAAGACAGAAGCAAACTGCCTTAGGTGGTGTGGCTTAGTGGATTGACAACCAGCCTGAAAATCAAAGGGTCACTGATTTGATTCCCATTCAGTGCACATGCCTGGGTTGTAGAACAGGTCCCCAATGGGGGATGTGCAAGAGGCATCCTCACATTGATGTTTCTTTTCTATCTTTATCCTTTCCTTCTCCTTGCTCTAAAAATAAACAAAATCTAAAAGAAAAGAGGGAAGCAAACTGTAAATAATTCTTAGAAATATAGATTTACCTGTAAGCAGAAATGTTTTGAGTCCTATTAAAACAGAATATTTGGGGGTTAAAAATAAAAATTTAGGCTTCTGGCCAAGATGGAGACATAGGTAGATACACTTTGCTTCTTCATACAACCAAGAGAAGGAAAACAACAAATTTTAAAAACAAAACACATCCAGAACTGCCAGAAAATCAAACTGTATGGAAGTCCAACAACCAAGGAGTTAAAGAAGAAACAGTGATTCAGTCTGGTAATAGGAGCTGAGACAGACAGTTGGGGTGGAGAGGATGTAAGGCAAGGTGATGGACCAGATAGGCAAGATGGCGGCTGTCAGACAAGGTGGTCCTACATTTGTGTGCAGATAAATCGAGCCATCATTTATAATAGAAGGGCAGATAAAGTGCTTCCAGATAAGGTGAAGATAAAGGATTTCATCATCACCAAGCCCTTATTATATGAAATGTTAAAGGGACTTATCTAAGGAAAAAAATATCAAAACTACAAACAGTAAAATGACAAACTCACAACTATCAACAACTGAACCTAAAGTACAAAAACAAACTAAGCAAAAAATAGAATAGGAACAGAATCACAGAAATGGAGATCACATGGAGGGTTATCAGTGTGGAGGAGTAGCAGGGAGAATGGGGAAAAGGGTACAGGGAATAAGAAGTATAATTGGTAGGTACAAAATAGACAGGGAGAGGCTAAGAATAATATAGGAAATGGAAAAGCCAAAGAACTTTTATGTACTACCCATGGACATGAACTAAGGGATGAGGGCAATGCTGGTGGGAGGGGGGTGTGCAGGGTGGGGGGGATAAAGGGGAGAAAAATTGATAACTCTAATAAACAATTTATATATATATAAATAAATTTATATATAAAATATAAATTTATTTATATATATATAAATTTATTTATATATAAATTTAACTATAATTTGGGACTCAAGTACTGAAGTGTATTAACCAAGACTTGAAAATTAGTTTGTTATAAGAGAGACATTAAAAATATTCTACCTGCAAAATTCATCACCCTACATATTACATGAGTGTGTGCATGACATGCTGTGTAAATGGCTACTTACTTGTTTAACTGATTATTATAACAAACTATAGAAATGATCTCTGAAAGTACAGTCTTTGTTTAACTGATTATTATAAATGAAATGATGATTCTGAGAAACATGAAGAATATTACAGCAAAAATGACAAATTTGCATATCCATAATGATTATTAGGGATGATAAACAACAACTCCAAACACTGCTTATATTAAAATAGAAAATTAAATTTTTTTCTTTAAAAAGTACCTTAAGAGGGGGAAAAAAAAAGTATGGGTCAGTGGGTAGAGGAGAGAGTAGGAGAACTTTAAAAAAAGTCATCATTACCTATAACTAAAAGCAATCCAAAGCAAAATATAAAAGAACAAAGGGCAAATGATGGCAAGTGTGTCTGTTAAGGGAGTGGGTACTGTATCTGAGGGTGAACTATATAAAAGAAAGATACTCAGATATAATTAAAAATAAAACTACCTAATGTAATAGTCTACTGACAAGACCCACGTAAACAGTATAACAGAATGGTAAAGAATAGATGAAAATCTTTAACCTAAAAAAATGAAAACAAAGTTGGGACAGTTAGATCATTTTATACAAATCACTCTCAGAAGAAACCTAAGAGGAACCTACACAAGAGAATACAATAGGTATGCAGACATTCCAGAAGAAGGTGGAGCAGTTGTGAGCTTTAAGTGCAAAGCAATATACCATCAGTAAGTTTATGGGGAAATAACTGTGAGAAATCAGCTCAAGAAAAGGAGTCAATGGAGGAGTATTAACATTTCTGTTAGCACTAGAGACCTTAGAGGTAAATTTTTACAAACCTTCAGGGTACTCAATCTTATTCAAAATTCCCTTATTATTTAGAATAAAAACAAAAAATATAAGTGAATCTTATATACATGTTTGAATATTAAGTAACATAATTGAAGAACAGTTCATCATTAACTGTTTTATCAGTTTTACTGTAGAAGTCTACTAAAGTAATACATCAACAAAAATAAAATCCAATATTCTTTTGTCATAAAAGTTATTAAGTTGGGAAAAGTTAACTGGATAAAATCTACTTATAAACAACATAAGCAATCATCATCCTCAATGGTAAATTTTTAGTCACATTTTTAATTAAATTAAGGAATAAGACAAATGTGTCAAAATCACTTCTATTCAACACGTTATTATGTCTTATAGTTAGTGAAACAAAACAGAAATAAGTTATAACTCTCCAATATGTGTAGATAATATGACTCTCTACATATAAAATAATCCAAATGAATTTAGTCATTTGAAATAACTGTAAAGACCATTCACGAATGTTACTGCATACAAAAACATTATAAAATATCTGTAGCTTTCTTTACAGCAGTTACAACTATTTAAAAATGTAAGAGTCCAAGAAGATGATGTACATGTATTTTTCTGCTAAGTACAGCTGTTCCTCCCACTCAATCAATGTAGACAAAGCACTGAAAAAATTAAACATCCATTCATGATAAAACCCCTCAGAATAATAGGAATAATGAGGAATCTCTTCAAATTATAAAGAAATATAGGCAATTCTTCCAGGGTGTACTCAGTCATGCACCCTACCACTAAGTGAATTTAAAAAATAACTCCTTGCTGGGAACAGTGAGACGTCAGGAGGCAGAGGGACTGAGCAAAAAGGAAAAAAGACTCCTGGACATGAACAACAGTGTGGTGATTGCAGGGGGGAGGGGAGTATAAGAGGACTAAATGGTAATGGGAAAAAGAGGCAATAAAGATTAAATAAAAAAATAACTCCCTTAAGAATTTCTCTTTGATCTAAGATTTATTTAAAAGTCTATTATATAATTTCCAAGTGCTTTGAGGTTTATATGTTATCTTTCTATTATTGATTTCTAATTTGATTATGGTTATAGAACATATTGTGTATACACAATCCATAATTAACATACCCAGTTATACAAATACAATACTTATACAAGTTGTATAAGCTGTACAAATATAGTAGTCAAGACTATGTGGTATTGGCAGAGAGAATGGCATATAGATGAATGGGACAAAATAGAGAACCCAGGAATATACCACCAACCCAGATATGACAAACTGATTTTTACAGAAGTAAACCTGTCCAATAAGTAGTCCTGAAACAATTAGACATCCATAAGAAAAACCACTGAACCTCTATTAACCTTAAAACTTCTATAAAAACTAATTTAAAGTAGAACATGTACACACATGTAAAATAGAAACTATTAAACTTTTATAAAAGAAAAACACAGGAGAAAAATAATAATTTTGAATGATAAGGAACCTGTGCTATTATGCTATGTAAAGTTCAGAAGCATGCAAACTATTCTTCAAAAATTACTATATTTAACTCATATAAATATATATACAGAGAGCATTTATAAAAATGTACATGAGTCTAATACACCTCAAACATAGGATAGCGGTCATGTTTACAAACAAAAAGGAGGGAGGAGAGTGGAATTAGGGAGGCATACACAGTGGACTTCAAATGAATATTTACTACTTTTTTAAAAAAACTAAAATGTGTAATACAAATTTGAAAAAATGTAATAAGCATAAAATTAGTTGGTATATACATGTATGTGTATATACCACATTGTTTTGTATGTGTATATACACATTGTTTTTTACACTTGTCCATGCTTTGCCGTTACCACAATAAAAAAGTTGAAGTGCTTAACAGCCAATGTGATAAAACTGAAAAAATTAAAAAGAAGTATTATATAGTACTTTTAAAAAAGTAATTCTTAAAAAATATCTAATATTTTTATGCTTCTCTAAAACCATTATTAAACTAAAAAAAATTGAGAACAAGATTGAGTGTGGAGTTGTTTATATGTGTTCTCTACACATGGTAACACAAAGTCACAAGGCAATTCAACATAATATAATCAAATATTTTAATTTAAAATGTTTATACATATAAAGAAAATTATCCACTCTGTGGTGGGTTGAATGACTGAGTACACCCTGGCAAAACTGACTACACTTTGCATGGAACAGGAGACATTGACAAAACAAATAATTATAGTAGAACACTTTAGAATCACTTAATTACATTAGATTTCCCTGATTTAATTTAATGTTTACTTTTCATTTTTTTCTGACTACAAAAATAATTTTTACAACATATTTTCAGATAGTGGTTGCTTTAAAAACAAGATAATTTAATTATGCTAAATGCTTATCTTTTTAAAAGTAATATATATACAGAATGGTTTCTGATAAAAGCTTATTTTTATAACCACTTAATATCTTAACATGATGCCTGCTGATAAATATTGATTTTAATAAGTATAAACAATAGGTGCTTAATAAATACTATATAAAATCAAAGTATGATTCTTCTTGTATACTTTAGTTTCTCTAGTGTAGTGACATATTGTGGCGTGATTTGCAGTTTCTGGAGGGCCAATGATACCAAAAATCTTTTCGTGTGCTTACTCCTCATCTATCATCCACATCTCCTTTTTGGTAAAATGGGTTTTGCTTTATCTTAAAGTTAGGGTTTTCTTTATTTTACCATTGAATATTGAGAGTTCTTTATATATTCTACTACGAGACCATTGATTCGCAAACTGGCTCCTGTACATGGAGGGTGAAGAGATACCAAAAAAGAGGCGGATGACTCCCGATCGGCAGGTGGCAGGTTTAATAAGGGAAATAACTTACATACAAACTCGATTTTGTTCAACCACAAGATGAGTAGATCTTCTAACATGCCTACCAGAACCTTAAAATTTTATATAGGGCCTTAACTCGGCTCTGTCATGAATGCCATACAGGTGGTCTCATCGACACATTGCTCTCTCAAGGCTGCCTGTTTGAAGCCGCTCCCCTGTCAGAACATTGGGCAGAGCATACATTCTACGGACAGGGGCAGGGGTGAGGAGCCTCCAGTCCCCCGGGTGCAACTTGCAGGTCAACTAGTGGCCATGTCCTCTCCATGACCTCCTCCTACAAAGATCTTTTGGAGCAAACATTTCCTCCCAGTGTGTAGCTTGCCTTTTCATCCTGTTAATAGGGTCTTTCAAATATTAAGTTTTTAATGCCAGTGAGGTCTAATTTTATTCTTTATGTCTTATGCTTTTAGTGTTGTATCTAAGAACTCTTTGCTTCTGTAGATCCTCAGAATTTTCTTCTGTTTTTCCCTAAAGTTTCCCTTGTATTTTACACTTAAGTTTGTAATCCATTTTGAGTTAATTTGTTAGAAGGTGTAAGGTTTAGGTCAATTACATGTTTTTCTTTTTTTGGCTATGCATGTCCAATTATTCTATCACCATTCATTGAACATGCTATTCTTTCTTCCATTGTATTGCTACCAAATTACCAAAACAATGATCTCCATGTTGATCAATTCAATGGAAACCCTTTGGTTACCATCTTACTTTTTGATTGCATTTAACAAAATTGATCCTATCCTTTTTGAAATACTCTGTTTCTCTTTCTTTCATTACTGCTATCATCCTCTGTAGATTTTACTCCAACTTTTCTGGTTATTATTTCAACCTCTGTTTTCAGTTTATTTTCCTTTAGTTGTCCTTTAAATGATTGAGTCTCTCCTCTACATGATGAAACTAGTGACTTCTATATATATATATACACACACACACACAAAGTCTAGCACAAATAACACCCCTTTTTATTACAAAATCACAAGTACATAGTTCTGTAACATAACAATATCATACTCAAGCATACCATATGACATTTTAAGTGAAATGTTCAAATTAAAACTGTAAATTATTATACCCATATTATTACCCTACCAATCACGCTCAAGCAGGCCTTACTTCTGCTGGACTCTGTATATATGCATATATATTTCTTTCTGGAAAATTTTACTTCTTACAACCCTGCCTGGCTTTTTATTGTCTATTCACACTGTCTTCTTGTATCTTGAAGACATCAAGCTCATTCTTGCCTCTCTGCCTTTGCACTTGTTGCTCTACCTGCCTCACTTCCAGATATTCTCTGAAGCTTTACCTTCTCACAGAAGCCTTGCTGGTCCAGCACCTTTATAATAGCACCACCAAAAACAATCTTAGCCTTGTTTTTTTTTCTTTTTGCTCTATTTCTTTTATATTTCTTTACAACAGTTTACAACTCATATTTTACTAGATATTTGCTTGTTTGTTTGTCTAGAATGTAAACCCCATGATGGGAGGAGGACTAGCGCTCCCATTGCCTGACACGTAATAGGTGCTCAATAAGTATATGGTGAACAAATACTGTGGCGTAGTAGAAAATATGTACATTGGCATCTGTAAACAGATCCTGAATCTGTTTCTTCATGGCCATGTTGACTTAGATCACACTATGGAATCTATTTTCACACTTCATATCTGCAACAGAGTTACTATGAGTAATAAATGAATTGACTCTTGTAAAAGTGTGAAGCAGAGTGTCTTAGTACCCAGCAGGCACCTGATAATCTTTATTCTTTCCTTTTCCCTGACTAAACATTCTTACCTTCCTCCTATTAACAGTGATTCCAAGAGAGATGAGAAGGCTATAGCTTTCTTTCTCACTGAAAATATCTTAGCTTTGATTAATAGTCTAGTGTGGCTCTGTCAACTACACATTTTTACTTAATATTCTTCATAAGCCTATTATTGTTGTCAGTCTGTGCGACCATAAGGGTACATAGAGGTTTCTCTGTCTGAAGCAATACAACTTTTTAACAGTCCTTCCTTCCTTTTAAAGGCTTTTGTACAGTACCTTAGGTATTGATTCTGGTATTATCTATACTTTTAGATGTTTGTAAGACCAAACTATTTTTTTACCCTTCATTTTCTAAGGCTAAAGCTTTCTGATCCATTTAGCCTCTTTCACTCATATATTTGTAATTTTTCAGAAATCATCTTTTTTCCACTTTGATATATCTTTTTAGTGTTGTGTCTGGAGCTGCATGAAACTTTTCTGGCATAGATGTATTTTCTTTTATGTCATTTTTGAATGCAGGTGAGATAAAATGAGAGTATATCAGAAATAGCAGAGAAAAGTTAAAAATTTTTTAAATTTCTATAAATATGACCTTTTACATACCCACTCTGACTCCATTTTCTTTAAGAATACTTGTTTTTGAAATAAAGAATGCCTTTTTAAAAATTATTCCTGCTGGGTTATTTCCATGTTCCTATCTGACAAGGATTTGTGGGTAGCCTTTGGGCCCAAGCAGCAATTACTTTACTGACTTTCAAGTCACTGCCCCCAGACAGCAATGGGGACCTCAGGACTTTTATCAAGTACATATGGTTTGGACTATATTCCTCATTGTAAATTTATCTGATCTTTTTCACTTCCTTTGACATTTTCATGCAGAAATGTGTTTCTCCACACTTCGTCACTCGTATTTCATTAAGTAACTGTTAATATAGCCTATTAAAAATATTTATAGACTAGGTCATAGCATGAGTATTTCCAATACTCCCTGTTAGGAGAAAATCAACAGAAATATTAACATCCTAATAAGGAAGCCTCTCATTTTGGTAGTACAAAAAATTACCATATAAGTTGGAAGTTATTTTAAGAAAAAACAGAGAAGAAGACTCTCTACTCTTTAAACTCTTTAAAACAGGGGTCCCCAGCCTCCAGACCACAGACCGGTACCAGTCCAGGCTTGTTGGGAACGTAGGATGCACAGCAGGAGGTGAGCTTGAATGAAAAACACTTGAATCATCGCAAAACCACCCCCAACCTCCATCTGTTGAAAAATAAAATTGTCTTCCACAGAACTGGTCCCTGGTGTCAAAAAGGTTGGGGTAACTGCTTTAAAACATTCAGAGAAGATATTAAGAGAAAATAACCCAACAGAAATATTTTTGCTGTTGTTACTAAAAAGTAAAACATTTAATGAGAGGGTAGAATTCCCTAATGACCAAGACATTGTAGTATAAAAACTCTCCTAAATTTATAGCACAATATAGTTCTAAAGCACTCTTACAACTATTACATCATTTAATTCTCTACCCTAGAAGGCAGGTAGGAAAATTATTGTCCTCACTTTGCAGCTGAAGCAATTGGAATTATGAAATGCTTAATTACTTTTAAATGTCACATAGTCATTTAGTGCTAAGTCATACTTCGATAGGAAAAATTATTTATAGATACCTACCAAACATTAAAAACATTACCTGCAATCCTCCAAGCTGACTGAGACTTCACCTTCTTTCCTTTGGTATAACATTGAGTAACTCTCTTGCTCTGGCTGGCTACCCAATAAATCCTGTGTTAGAGGCAATCTCCAAGGATTTGTAGACCCTCCTAACCCCAGGAATTGTTTGGGTAGTCATGTCCAGGTGAATGAGAATCGTCACTCTCTGGTAATGTCATTCAAAGAACAGCTATAGGTTCTTACACCCCAAGCCCTAGTTCTATAGACTTGTCATTCAAACATGGTCATTCCTTCAGGGGGCAGCCATGGGGTTATGTTTTCTTTCCTGCTGATAATATACAGTAATATATTCAGTGAATTGTTTATTGAATGAAAAATCTAAGAGCTTTTAATCGCCTTGAAGTTTAGATTAGAAAATATATATATTCATCTCATATCAATTTCTTTAGGAGTCTCAGAAATTAGTCCCAGCCCTGCCACCAACAGTTCTGAGCTTTATTTTTCTCCTGTCTAAAATAAGGAATTTGACCCTTCCAATAATTATGGAACTTGGCTGTTTCAAAATGGTTTTAAAACATTATATCACGGGTTACCCATAATAATTATATGAGGTAGATTAATTTTATTATAAATTACACTTGCCAGAAGAGCAAAATTAAACTTAGAGGGGTTTTGCTACAAGGCAAGTTCATATAACTAATAAATTGAGACCCAAAGCCAAATCTGAGATGTCTAACATACAGGGTGAGGCAAAAGTAGGTTTACAGTTGTTCATAGGGATAGTAATACAATAATTAATAAATTATAATATAAAAATAAACCGTGTTTCATGTACTCACAACTGTAAACCTACTTTTGCCCCACCCTGTATGTTTCTAACTCTAAAATCTCAAATCTACTTAGGTCTGCAATTTTCATCAATGCAATTATATAAAATATGTCCCTTTCTTCTATCTCTTTAGAAATTTTAGCTAATAAAAAGGTAACAAACTACAGTACAGTTTATTACCTGAACAATTTGAAGTGTTGAGCCAAGGATTTTTTCAGTTTTTCTCATGTGGTGTCTTTGGAACATGGTTTTAATTACACATGCAATTGTCCTAATGGGTAAGCTCCCCAACAATTGGTCAAAACACTCCAATATTAAAAATAATAATTGTATTCAATTCTTAGCCCTGATGAATTTGAGATAAAAACTCTAAACATGTTTTTGCAGCTCTCCCTGATAATGCTCATCTCAAAAAGTAATTATTTGCCTTCAAAGGAATGAGGCTACATAGAAAAAAAACCCTCTGGGTCAAGAACCTCTCTTGTAAAACTTGTTTAAACAATTTCACAAATAGGTATTATTTGTTCAGTGTCACATAATTCTCTCCTGACGTTAGTCTTCATGATGAATAGGAGGCTGGGACTGGTTAATGGGCTGGTTGTAATATAGCTGGCAAATCTTAAAGCTGAGGCTGGGCGTCAATATACATTCTGACTTAAGTCAGTGGGATTCCAAATGTACAGCAGGACTTCTCTCCTGCTATGCATTCTGGCAGAATGCTGCAGCTAATTTTTTGTGTGTTTAAAGGACTGTGTCCATAACTGATAGATATACCTTTCTGGCAATCAGGAATAAAAGTCTAAAAATTATATGAACGTAGAAACTCAGAAATTGTTAAAGGAGGTCCCCTATGAATTTGGGTAGAGACACCTCAGTAGGGGAAATTAGTGGAGGCTTAGCCACAGCTATACATGCTGGGTTTGTGTTATGAAAAAAAGAACTTCAACCTTCAATACATCGATTTAATGTCAGCCACAATCACCCTACTCAGCTTGTGAAAAGCAGAATTTTGATTCAAGAGACATGCAAAGCTTTTTAAGAAGTTTAATGTAGTTGTGGCTCCCTATTAGGGTGCCAAGTTCAATTTTAAACTGAGAGGAAAAGGGAGAAAGCAAAATTGTATTGTGGATTGATAATCTGCTTTGTTTAATTGACTCATAAAAGAGGTAATGATAGGACCCTTTGTCATCCACATATAAAGTGTACTCATTCCCAGAATCAGAGGTGCAGAGGATCCTGTGATGAACATATATATGACAATTTTAGGTTCAATGCAAAGCTATGCATACATAGAAGATAAAGACATTCAACACTGTTTTTTCCTTGAAAAATGCTTAGAATAAATGGCTGCATGACATAAAAATGTTGTCCTTTAAAAATTCCCAATTTTCAATTTCCATAACATGTCAGAAGAAATGTTTAGTTTTTCTAAATCTATGAAGCTACTGACATGAATATGAAGGCAGAGTCTAAAAGGATGATCTCTTTAAAAAGGGCAGACATTTGTAATGTGTTGTTTTGCAAGAATCCTTGGGCTGAAGCTCAATTATATTTGCCCCTCTTCTTCCTTCCTTTAGAAGCAGGCAAGAAAGCCAAGCTTCAATGCTACACCTCTCTCCAGCTTGGCTTCCAACTCCAGAAATAATCATTAAAACCACACCCAGATTACTTGTTCGGTCATGTAGAGAAGAACTTGAAAAGAGAAGAGGAAATACTGGCTCCTATGAAATACTATGCTCATATGACCCAGAGAGTGAATTTGCAAATTCCCACTTGAGTAGTATATCATGTTCATATGAATTCAACTGTCCCAGGTCAGGTGAGGCAAACTTCCTCAAGACTGGATTTGTTGTTCTGACCCTTCCTTCCCAACAACAAAACAGGTAAAATGGGTTTTTATTTGTTTGTTTGTTTTGTTTTGTTTTTCTGCAGTAATGCCAAGAAAATTAAGGGTGGCAATTTAGATTATGAATCCTCTGAGGAATTCAGCCAGCTACCTAGATGCTTTCTAATCATATCATTGTTCTGCACACCTTCATGCTTAAGTAACATGGTGTTGAAATTTTGGAAAGGAATTTAAATACTTAACCACACAGTGGCTTTAACTGAACCTTTCTCATCCTTATAAAATTCAAGTTCTGATATTCTGGATTTACCTCTGGGAGAGCTGGGAAAACAAAAGGCACTTTCTCCCTTCACACCTTGTCTTATCTGAGGGATGGATATGATAGTAAATTTTCATCTGCTGGTGTCTCAGACCAGGTAGATGTTTGAATAAGTAAGTAATAAAAGAAAAATGGCATCATACTGGAGAGCAGTAAAGCTGACAATGTGACAGTAAAAAAAAGTTCTAAGCTGAAGGAGTACATATTGTTAAAGCACTTCAGTGAAGCTTGTTATTAGCTCTGTGGCTTTCAGTTACTAAACTCTTAAGCCTCAATTTCTTTTTTTGTTTGTTTTTTAAAATATATTTTATTGATTATGCTATTACTGTTGTCCCATTTCCCCCCTTCATTCCCCCCCACCCTGCACACCCCTCCCACCCATATTCCCTGCCTTTAGTTCATGTCCATGTGTCATACATATAAGTTCTTTAGCTTCTACATTTCCCATACTACTATTACCCTCCCTCCATCCATTTTCTACCCACTACCTATGCTACTTATTCTCTGTACCTTTTCCCCCTATCTAACCCTCTGTTGCTAACCCTCCATGTGATCTCCATTTCTGTGGTTCTGTTCCTGTTCTAGTTATTTGCTTAGTTTGTTTTTGTTTTTGTTTTAGGTGTGGTTGTTAATAATTGTGAGTTTGCTGTCATTTTACTGTACATGTTTTTTATCTTCTTTTTCTTAGATAAGTCCCCTTAACATTTCATATAATAAGGGCTTGGTGACAAGTTAGAGTAGTTCATCATCACCAAGCCTCAATTTCTTCATCTAAAAGATGGAACTAATACAGTTGCCTTGCCATGCAATTGTGAGAACTAAACATTATATATGTCGATTACCTAATATACTGCCAGATCCAGAATAGACACACAGTACATTGTAATTACTTTCTACTTTAGTGTCAGATTACATATAAAAATATACTCACAGATTATAACAATAGGTAATCTTTAGTGAGATCTTCATATAAGAAGGTCAACATAGAGAGTATAGGTTTTGTGTCACTTCTAACAACATTGCCTGGATATTTGATATTGTTGTTCTACTTTTCTATATGTAAAAATTAGAACTTGCTTGAGGCAAGCAATTTGCTCAAGGTGAAATAGTTGAAAATGGATGAATGGGAATTTAAACTCAAGTTTAACTTCAAATCCCATGCTCTGTATCAGTAATAATTTTATATGGATGTTGTAGTTAAGTGCAACCCAAGATATTTGCTAAACTAACTAACCGCATCAACTAATAGAGTAGAACAAAGCGCTCAGGGTGTATTTGTTGATGATTATTGTTGATAATATTGGGATGAGGATTTACGGTGGCAAAACACATGGAGGTGAGAAATGAGAGAATGAGTAAGAGTTATCAGAGCCCTCATGCTACCTTGGAGAACCTTGTTCTGTCTGATGTCCTTCTCTTGACCCAGCTTCCCAGAGAGGTCAGGGTTTTTATTACATTTACCTTTGATATAATCTAGTGTTTTCTCTCAATTTCATTTTATGCCTGGGAAGCCATCCTTATAGGTTCTCATAAGACTTGTGTTGCTATATAGTCTAGTCTCATATAATCACCAATGTCCATCACCTAGCCCAGTGATTTTCAGCCTTTTTTTATCTCATTGCACACATAAACTAATTACTAAAATTCTGCAGGACACCAAAAAATATATTTTTGCTAATCTGACAAAAGAAATAGGTATAATTTTGATTCATTCACACCAGATGGCTACTGTTGTATGGGTTGTTGTCATTTTTTTATCTGACAATCTAAAGGGAAAGAGGTCAGTGTCCCTGACTAAACAGTCAGGTGTTGCATGTTTTAAAAACTCTTGTGGCACACTGGTTGAGAATTGCTGACCTAGCAAGGTAGTCCAAGTTTCTGAGCCAGCTCCACCTGCATAGCAGGCAGGGTGCATGGCAGGCAGGGTATGGCCTTAGAGGCATCGCTCTGTGGGATCAGGATGGCCACTCAAGTGTTGGCATCCCACCTGCCTCGTAAGCCTTGAGGAAAGAAGATTCAACTAAAATTAATCTTTTCAAAAACTTACAGAATCTTCCAAGTCCTTGTCATGTGTCCACTGTCATCATTTTTCTATCTCAATTTAGGTGCTGCCCTGAATACTAAAGCAACATTTCTCAAGGTGTGATTATGCCCTTGTTACAATGTAATGAATAACCTCCACATAATCAGAACTTATGGGGATGATACTCAGGAATCTAAATTTAAACAGACTTACCCACGTAACTCATATATACTGTAGTTTGAAATAACTACCTTAGATCCTACATTGAACTTTGTTATTGTCTGGAGTCTCCCTCTGCAGGGGTCCCCCAGCAGTGATCCATTGGATTCTGGATCTGGATAGCCATCAGAATCAATCCCAAAGCAGCTGCACAGTTCTGAGTAATCTTTAATTCACCTTCCATTCACTGTCCCTCCTGGGCCAGCCACAATTTCCTCCTTCTCCCCACTTGTTCAAGCTCTTAGAGCCTCTGCAGGCCCCAATTTGGAACTCCCACCTAACTCCTGATGCTCTTTTCCCTAACCCAGTCTTTTTTTTTTCTTTTTAATTTTCCTCCTCTCTTGCCATTCCTAAGTCTGGAGTTCCTCTGTCCTTTGAATCCATGCTTTGAAACCAGCACTCGGGCTTGCCCAGTTTTGTCCTGCCATTCCCAAAGGGAACACATGGCAGCACTCTCACATTTCCACAGGGAAATTCATGACCGAGTCAGAGGTGTAGTCAAGAAGATTATGATGCAGAATTTTCTTCATTCTCTATCATTCATTAATCACATGTAGGGGAAGATATCAAACACAGTGTGGTGAAGTGTAAGGTAACCTGTTACACCCTGTTTGGGTCTTCATGTTATTTAACTTTTCACAGTACAAACCAGTTAATTTCTCAAACTGTAGGTTACAGAAACAATTTATGTCTGTCTGTCAGAACTTAAAAATAGAAGAGAAGAATAGTATGGGAAATGGAGAAGCCAAAGAACTTATATGCACAACTGATGGACATGAACTAAGGGGGAGGAAATGCTGGTGGGAGGGGGGTGTGGGGCAGAGGACAATAAAGGGGAGAAAAAATGGGACAACTGTAACAGCATAATCAATAAAATATATGAAAAAATAAAGAAAGAGGATATTGAAAAGGAACAAAACAGGGTAGACGAAAAATTCACTTAGTAAAAGTATTATATCATGAGACTATTTTCATAAATATCTGTGTATATTTGTGAATATTTGATCATGATGGAAAGTATATTATTTTTTAGTTGTGATCTATGGTTATTTTTTAAATAATCAAAGCTGTTTCTCTCAATTTCAGAGGATTAGAATGGTCTTATGCCCACTGGGAGCTCAGTGTCTGTTTATGTGCAAGTTGTCTCTCCAGGGAACCAGCCTTCTCGTCCCCAAATTAAGCATGTAGTTTCTTCAGTCTCCACATGTCAGTCAGAGTGTAAACTTTCCATGCTGATGGTGTGTCATCTAACTTAATAGAAATATAAAGTGTTGACACATACCATATGTAATATACTACTTACTTAACTATCTTAGTCTCAGTTTTGTCACAATTAGCTCTATAAAAATAGAGCTAACAAAGACTGGGTTTTCATGAAGATTCAGTGAGATAACTCACATAAAATACTAAGAATAAATGTTTAGCACATAGGGAGCCATGAATAAATGTTGGCCATCATTATTATTATCATACTCAATGACATAAACCAGATACAATTTTTAGTTCAGATCAGTGCAGATAGTATAAAAGAAAGCATTCAGTACAAAATCTTGGAGTCTAAAACTGCTGTAATTTGATCAGAGATTTTTTTTTTGGAAAGACTGAGTGTTATGAAGCCACAGAGGGAATTTCAAGGAAAGAAGACTTCTGTTTATGCCCTTAGCAAATTATTTAAGACTAATGAGCTCTTGCATGCCTGCCAAAACAAATCTGGATTACCCCAAGATGTAAAAACACGCTACCATAAAAATTGAATATTTGAGGTATTCTTCTCACAACCATGGAACAAAGAGGCAGAGGGAGGAAGGGAAGGAGGGAAAGAGGAAGGAAAGGGGGGAGGAGAGAGAGAGAGAGAGAGAGAAAGACTCAGAGGCCAGCAACCTTTTAACACTTATTTTACTTCACTAATCTGTTATTTATCTGTATACCTTTCTTCTCCTTCCAACCTGCGCGTCTTCATGTAAAAGCACAAGCCAATGTGTCTTCAGTTATCACTGTCCATGCCTGTTTGCTATAAATTAACCTTTGTATTCAATGTGCTATGAATCACCATCAGTTCAATTAAGTGTATAATAGTGGGCACAAACTTAAAGAGCCACCCCCCCACCCCACCTCTTGTGTTTTTTGCTGCATTTCCTGGATGTGTTGAAGCCTGGGAAAGTCTGATATTACTCACACAGCCTGGCCTTTGGGAGACGACATTATTCTTTTAAAAAGGTAATTCATATCAGTTAATGTTTAGAAAATTTAAGAGAAGTAGAAGAGTACAAAAACCAAGTTGACTGACAGCTTTTGATTGTCTGGTGGCAAGGCTTGTTAAACAATTATCCCATTGTGTTCTCAATAAGGCCATCAAACGGCCCAGGCTTGCCCGAGTGGGTTGGGAATCTCCCTCAAATTCTTCTGCTGATTGGACCATCCAAGTATATAAAAAGGAAAGTAATGATTGTTTTACAATCAGTTTGGCTCAGTTTAATTAAATATTGGATGTGGAGCTATGGTAAGGGGAGGAGGCAGAGTTATAAGAAAGAAAGAGCTGAGAAAAATTCATTTACTCATGAAGTTGCAGAAAATAGCTCAATTCTATTAACTTAAACCAGTTCTAATGGTGCTGTTAATAAGTTTGTAGGGAAGAACTCTGGGAAGCCGAGCAGAGAGACACAGACCGACACAGACATATAAACAAAGGGAAATATCAAAGGTGTGAGTAGATAATGTAAGTCATAAAAGAACACATGGTGACAAGGTCACTAGTTATGATAGAATAATTAGGGCAAAAGTATAAATATGGTTGTTTTAGAAACAGTACTTTAAATGAATAGGTAACTTCTGATTGATACCTGATACCAGAAAGCCAATTACAAAATTGTGTTTTATACATATATTTTTTAAAAGGCACTGTAGGCTGAGTTATGTTTCTGAATTTCTAAAAGGTACCTACCTTCCTGAGTAACCCAAGACCGACCAGCTATAAATTACTAATAGTGCCACCTGGTGTTTGGATGTTCACACTGCAGCTACGTGTGGCATGTGCACAGGTGCACTGCACACTCCAGAGAAGAGCCCACGCTGAACCCCTAAG
Organism: Phyllostomus discolor; assembly: GCF_004126475.2. Lineage (NCBI taxonomy): Eukaryota > Metazoa > Chordata > Mammalia > Chiroptera > Phyllostomidae > Phyllostomus > Phyllostomus discolor. The sequence continues at coordinate 125,896,971 of NC_040906.2, read as the reverse complement.
CGAACCTTGGGACAACTGTCATGAAATTATAAGTGTGAGGTCACATAAACAGAATGTTCTTTATGGGGAAATGATTAAGTTTAAATGCTGCTGTCTGGGATCCACACAGCAATTTCTTTACCTTTTTTCCGGTCATTGTGTTGAAATTACGAATAAATTTGGGTAAAAAATAGCTACCAATCAAACAAACAAGACTATAAACTTAGATTAGGATATAAACATGTCCTAACCGTGAATCTGAGATTCTTAGATATTAGTCAATGTGCCTTCTATACCTGTTCTAAGAATTATAAGCTCAGTCTGAAATTCCCTTAAAAGACAGTTTTTTGGGCTATGTCTAAAACAAAAAGAAAATATAGAAAACATGGCTGTGTATCATAAGGCAATTTAATCTCAATGCAAAATAAATCAAAACAGTCAAAGGCTTAAAAATATCTCAGCTAGTGAAAAGATTACTATCTTGAGTAAGCAAGCATCTGGTATTAACAACTCAGGACCAGTGAGTTACCACAAAATAGGAGAACTGCGGGACTAAAGCATAGGGAAACACAGGCTGTTTGGGTACAGGAGTCACGAGTAATTTAGCCCTTATCCTAGTCACATTACTTTTCCATGTAAAATAGTCACTAAATTTATTAGATATACAGAGCTGGAAAATTTCCAGTTTTCTGCTCATGAAGAGGGCTGGACTACGACATACACTTCCCCTCACTGACAGAGACCACATGTGGCTATTTAAGTTCATTACTCTTATGCACGGTATTTACCCTCTCATCCTCGGTCATGGGCACAACTTGCTTTTATGTCTGAAAATACCAGCTTGCTTTATATTTCTGGGAGGATGAAAGAAAAGGAAATAGAGGAAGTGAGGACTATGCAGCCAGAGGGATGTATAAACAGTGTCTCCTCTGTCGTGGAGAGTGAAGATGAGAACCTCAGGACGAGTCCACACCGCTAGAGAGCAGCGGCAAAGAGCGATCTCAGTGATGGGCAGTGGCAGGCAGAGCAGCAAGTGTACATGTAAAGACTGAGAAGTGGAGGCAGGCTGAGAATAGAAAGACTCTTGACTGCTGGAGTACCCATGGAGACCAACAAGACAGGAAGAAGCCAGACAGGCTCAAGCACGAAGGAGTGTGGAGTGAGATGCCCACAAGAACAGACTCAGGAAGGTCTCAAAGAAGGAAAGTTATAATGATTTGCAGAGGGAATAACAAAGCCTTAATAGAAATTATAATTATTTGACACTGAGGCATGGGAAGAGTCTACTGTTCCTTGTGGAATCCTTGAAAAGGATGATATTGAGGAATGATAGTAAATGATTGAAAGGTAGAGACATCTAATATCCACATGTAGAAACTTAGTGAGCGCAGGGATTTCTGGTTTAACCTGAGTTCACGTGAATTTGGTGTGTTTTAAATGTATTATAATTTTAACATAATGTTTAATAGATTGTAATAATTATAAACGTACATTGGATATTTTTAATTCTTGAGATTTTTTACTTAAAAGATTTAAGCATATGCACCTAAAAGATTATTACTTTTAAGCAAATATCTGTTTTCATCAACTGCTGCAGAAGACTTCAAGGATTGAAAACTCAAATACCTCAGAGACTAAGTAGGCTGTACCAACACATAAAGTGGATAAAGGGAAAATGTTGGGCATGGAGAAAAGATGGACAATGAAGGAGCCAAAGAACTTATATGTATGACCCATGGACATGAACTAAGGTGGGGAATGCTGGTGGGAGGAGGGGGTGCAGCTATGTGTGGCACATGCCACACATAGAGGGGAATAAACTGGAGAAAAAAATGGTACAACTGTAATAGCATAATCAATAGAATATATTTTTTAAAAAAGAGAAAAAAGAATATTAAACCGAGGAGTCCATTTCCTTCTTAAGGTACTCACAGTAATCGAAAATACTAGATTTCTACAACTGAATCAGCAGCAACAATAAAAAATCACTGTGCTGGTCAAACACAACACAGCACCCTGCTTGGCTAGTGAACCCCTCGTTCTATGGCCCCAGCTTTGATCTTACTACCAGACGTTAAAGCCTATTTGTATCTGTTTGCTGAATACTGACTGACCTAGTTGATCAGTAACCCTAACTACCTTGTAGAGCGGGGCTGAGATAAATAGGTAACTTGAGATACATAAGATAAACTGGAGTAGGAAGAAATAAAGTCAGAGCATGTTTCATGTTTCCAGTCAGTCCTGTTGAAGCATCAGCTGAAATTATGAGCACATTTAGGAGAATTTGTGTATAACACATTCAAATGCAGAGTTCAGACTTCTCTTCTTTAGCAGCCCATTAAGAAAGTAAAGAAAAGTGAACCTGTTATCTCCAATTCCATGAAGCATACCCTAGCTGTCACCTTTTCATTCTCATTTTACCCACTACTATTTCACAGTTCAATTGTAGCAGAAATAGCCATAAAACCTAAATGACCTCTCATTGCAATAGGGCAGTTTTTTTTTCCATTTAACATATTACTTGGGAAAAAGAAAGATATAAATAAAATCTAAGTCACAAAATATGACTTAAAAATTAACCTCTGATCAAATGGAGCACACATTATGCATCAAAGAGCAAAAGAAGGTCAAGTTTAGAGAAGAAAGTTCCAGAAAGCATGGCACGAGAAGCAGCAGCGAGATGATATCCTTTAATTTGATTTATGCTCTTTGACTCCCTAGATAAGGACCTATGACAGTTAATATCTCATGGCTCTATTTAGGCCTCATGTGGCTGTTTAAGATTAGTTTAGAGCAATGTCTCTAATACTTTAAGATGAACAATTTTTAGTGAACTTCTACAAAGATGATTGCATCTTTTTTTTTTTTTACCCACAGTGCAATATACAGCAGGGATTGCTTTTGTGTTTCACCATAATTTTAATGGGAAAATTTGTATGGCATACTGCATACTATTGAATTCTAGGGTGTATATACATCTTCTCAGGAGTGCAGCACATTTAGCAATATTTTCTTGACTACAGTATTGACACTGAAACCTTAATTAATAAACATGATACAATTTCAGTGCAGCAAAGAGTATCTCTCTCCTCAACTGTGTCAAGTCAGAAAGCATTGCATCATTTGCCATAGTTTTCACAGATATAGTTAATTACTGAGTTTAACTAGACCAATACTGAAAGAATTTTCTGTTATCATAGAAATGTTCTCAATCTTCACTGTTACAGTAGCCCTTAGCCACACAACACTACTGACACTCAAATGTGGTTCATCAGACTGAGAAACAGTATTTTAAATTTTATTTAATTTTAACTAAACATAAAGAGCCACAGAGGACTGACCAGTGGCTTTTCCCATTTGGGAAAACACAACACTAGACTAAAAGCAATGTAAAGGATAAGCCCTCGTTTATGTTGTTTATTTGTTGCATAAGTGCCTGATTATACTATAGCAACAAATTATGAAAAAATTGTCACTCATCCTCATTATTCTCAAAATTACTGATCTTTCTATTGTACCACTCAACAACATCTGGAATGAATACTGTATCAATTTTTCGGTACCAAATTTGTATCAAACAGAATTGATTTCATAGATCCTGACCACTTATTAAAAATTTCATATTGGGAGAATTACTGAAATTTTCATAATTTTGCTTGGCTCATCTGTAAACTGGAAAAAGTAGTTTGACTGTTGCAGTGTCCTTGTGATTGAATGAGATCGCTTGTAGAGAGTTTACACCTTTCTGGTGCTCACTAAATTTAGCTGCTGTTGCTCCTGATACAGAACACTCTATTCTGCACACAAATGAACCTACAGCAGACATGAATTCATTATGAATTAAAAGTCAAGTAAATGGAAATCACAGTAAAAGTTTCATGCAGATATACAAAAACTAGAAAAATTATAAGGAGCCTTCTGACGTTTTGGGACTTACTTAGGGCCAGAGAAGTCATTTAAATGTTCAAAGGTTTAGCACTCAGACCAAAAAAAAAAAAAATAAGCTATTTTTAAAATAAATTGCAATTTGTTTTGAGAGCTGTGTGAACAGTACTTGAAACAATCACAGCATAATTCACTCCTAAGAGCCAGCCTATATTTTCCAACCCATAAAGCATTTTCAAATGCTTGGGAGAAGTCAAAAGGGGAAATTAGAATTTTTGCTGATAACCTGTTTTCTGCAACTGAATGAATGTCTGTGGACAGAAAGTGAAGTGATTGATTCCCATCCATATTACAGGCATTCAGTCTCAGCTTCCCTGTCTCCTGCCACCTGCAGCCATACCACCACAGAGGAGAAGAGCATTATAGAATGCACCATGATAACAAAGAGACCAGACCTCCAAAGAATTTCAGTGCACTAAGAGTGCTGAGAACTAGTCAGCTGAAAGGACTGGCTATGACTGCTGACTACCAACCTCCACCCTCCATGGAGAATTAGTTGTGTGGGAGCAGGGTGATGGTGCTCTGACATGGTCTATAGCTGTCCACTGGGTGAGCAAGCTCTGCAGTTTCCTGGGTGGTACAGGCCAAGGTCAGCCCCCACCTGTGTTTCACCTGAGGCCACCCTGCCTGAGCTATAAAGCAATCTGAGATGCCTTCTATGTATGCTGAGCTTGGAGATACCCAGGTGAAGCCAAGCTGTGAATCTAAGCTGGATGCTGCTAAAGCCAGGCCTAAGGCAACTTAGCAAGAAGTATGGGGGATGGGGGCTCATTCAAGTCAATAACTTGTGTGAGTTGAGTCTCTGGGGATCTCCAGGGTGGGGAAGACAGTGTTAGCCAAGTTTATGAAGTTTCAAATACGGCACTCACAAGCCAGCTAAGTAGCTCTGTGGAAGGAGGGTTCAGAAAGGGGACAATGGCCTTTGCCTGCCTTTCGTCTAATAGAAGGCTGTCCCTCAGCCCTGGCCTTGATGCCAGACACTTCAGTTTCTCCCTGTATGCCACTGGTGCCTTTCAAGCTGCTACCCCATTGCTGGAGCCCTGAGGAAGTGAGTCTGTGTAAGTCCATGTGTGGGTTCTTTAAGAGGAACTACTTGGAACTCCAGAAGTTTCTTCCACTGACTCAGCCCCTGCTTGATTTGCAGTCAAAAGTTATGGGGATTTATCTTCTTGGCACTGGAACCCTGGTCTGGGGCACCTGGTGTGGGGTTGGGACTCCTTGATCCCAAGATATCCTCCTGAATTTTTATCCAACCTATGTGAATGTGGGGCCAGTTCATTCTGCATTTCCTCCCCTCTTACCAATCTGGGTAGATATGGTTTCTTTAATTCTGTAACTGTCAGACTTCCATTCAACTCTATTTCTGATAGTTCTGAGTAATGGTTGTTTTACATATTAATTATAATTTTGATGTGGTTGTGCAAGGAGGCAAATTGTGTTTACCTATGCCACTATCATCCAAAATACAAAATTTTTTTGACCTGCCAACAGCAATCAAGTCTCAACTACAAGTGGAGGTTGTACTCAGTCCACATGAAGGACAAACCTTGAGTATCCAGCTAGAGTGATAGGGGAGGCTGTGCCACTGGACACTACATGACACCCCCTACATTAGGACGTGATACCAAGACAGGGAATCATAGAAGCTCTACCTAGTACATAGAAATAAACACAGGGAGGCTACAAAAATAAGTAGATAAAGAAACATGGCTCAAATGAAAGAACAGATCAAAACTCCAAAAAAAGAACTAAACAAAATGGAGATGAGCAATCTGTCAAATGCAGAGTTCAAAAGACTGGCTATAAGGATGCTCAAGGAACTTAGTGAGGACCTTAACAGCATAAAAAAGATCCAGTCAGAAACAAAAGATGCACTAATTAAAATAAAGAGAAACTTACAGGGAAACAACAGTACAGTAAATGAGGCCAAGAATCAAATCAATGATTGGAATAAAAGGAAGCAAAAAAAAAAAAAAAAACATGCAGAACAACAAGAAGAAAAAAGAATCCAAAAAAAATGAAAATAGTGTAAGGAGCCTATGGAACAACTTCAAGATGTCCAATATTCTCATCATAGGGGTGAGAGAAAGAGAAGGAAAGAGCAAGAAAGTAAAAACTTAATTGAAAAAATGGAAAGAAAACTTCCCTAATTTGGTGAAGGAAATAGACATGCAATTCCAGGAAGCACAGAGAGTCCCAAATAAGATAGATGCAAAGAGGCCCATTCCAAGACACATTGTAATTAAAATGCTAAAAGTTAAAGATAAAGAGAGAATCTTAAAAGCCGCAAGAGAAAAGCAGTTAATTACCCACAGGGGAGTTCCCATAAGACTGTCAGCTGATTTCTCAAAAGAAATTTTGCAGGCTAGAAGGGATTGGCAATAAATACTCAGTGATGAAAAACAGGGCCCTACAACCAGGATTTCTCTACCCAGCAAAGCTATCATTTAGAATCAAATGGCAGATAAAGAGCTTCTCAGATAAGAAAAAACTAAAGGAGTTCATCCTCCCCAAACCATTATTATAGGAAATCTTACAGTAACTTATTTAAGAAAAAGAAGATCAAAACAATGCACAATAAAATGGCAATAAATACACACCTATCAACAATTTAATCTAAAAAACTAATCAAACAAGAAGAACAGAGCTAGAATCATGGATACAGTGAGTGTTTTGATGGTTGCCAAATGGGAGGGGCACATGGGAGAAAGGGTGAAGAGGTGAGGTGTTAAGAAGTACAAATAAGTAGTTACAGAATAGCCATGGGACTGTAAAATACAGTATAGGAAATGAAGTAGCCAAAGAACCTATGCATGACCCAGGAACATGAACAATGGTGAGGGGATTATCTGAGGGAGTGCTGGATGCTGGGTTGAGGAGGGGCAAGGGGAAAAATTGGTACAACTGTAATAGCATAATCAATGAAATGTATTTTTAATAAAAGAATGCTGGTAGCACATAGTTACTGAAAAGAAGTGGCAGTAAAACATCTATACGCCTCAAGTCTCATTTTAAATATCTGACTTTATGTATATACTCACACTTATTAATGTGCTTCTATCATTTTTATAGATATAAGACAAAATTAATTTCAAACCAGAGCTGGTAGGAATCTTCCCTAATCAAGGCAACATGGTAGTGTGGTTTCTAAACTTTTGAGCAAAAAAAAAATATTATACAGAACCTCATTTATAAAACAGATAAAATTTCCTTGGGCCATTCAGATCCTTATTTCAGGGGCATGACACATGTCCTTGTTTACGGATGTCCAGGCATCTGGATGTTAGGAGAGAAAGGCTCATTGTCTGAAAGCACGTATCTTTTACGAATAACTCCAGAATTGCAATACCTCTGTCCTACCTTAATTTGTCATCACCTGAATGTTTGGCCCAAATCATCATGCTTCTGATTATTTTTATGTTTAGTATTTAAGAGTAGAATGTATGTATACATATATACATGTATATCAAATAATACTGTTAATAAAATGGAAGACAGTCCTGTTAACAAAAATATTCACTGCCATAGTCTTGTTGTCAGAACGATGTGCTCTATTGTCCTACATGTGAGTGCTTGGATTTTAGTTTTCCCCACTGGAAATTAGAGAAGTTTTTCATCCTTGTTCTTGGAAAATAATACTTTTTGGCCCAAAATTATAGCAGAAAAATGTTGAACCAATCACATTATCAATTGCTCCCAGTGTCTTGGTCCCCAGGTCTGCCCTGGGTAGTATAGTTGTAATCAGTGTTGCAGGTTTGGGGCCCAGAACAACCATTTTGAGAAGGTTTATTTTACTCCCTTCCTGCCTCTAGCATCTGATGACCCTGGCAGTGCCTGACTTATAGTAGAAATTATTAAGTACTTATTAATGAATGACCAAAATAAGTAATGAATGAATATTTCTGTATGTCAGTGGTTCTCATAGTTGAGAGTTCCCATTATCACCCAGAGGGCTTGTTAAACCACAGACTGCTGAGCGCTTAGCCCCATTTCCAGAGCTTTTAATTCAGTGCATCTGGTGTGCGGTTAAAGAATTTGCATTTCTTTAAAAAAAAGATTTTATTTAGTTATTTTTAGAGAGAGGGGAGGGAGGGAGAAAGAGAGAGAAACACTGTGTGAGAGGTGTGGGAGGAACATCAAATGGTTGCCTCTTGCAGGCCCCCTACTAGGGACCTGACCAGCAACCCAGGCATGTGCCCTGACCAGGAATAGAGCCAGTGACCTTTCAGTTTGCAGGCCGATGCTCAGTCCACTGAGCCACACCAGCCAGGGTAAAAATTTGCATTTTTAACAAACTCAAAAGCTATAGCTTATGCTGCTAGTCCAAGAGCACAGTTTGAGAGCCTCTGCTCTATGCAATGCTAACTGGCTTGTGGAAGGGTTAGTTCTTTATCTTTTTATCACGCTCAAGTCAACTGAGCTAAAGGCTCATTGTAGGTAGTAGGTAGCCTTCTCCCAGGTGTGACATTCGGTTGACCAACAGAATATTGAATTAAGTGCAGAAGCGGAACAAATATAGGTTGGCATGAACAGAAGGAAAGAGTAAGACACAATTTCTTATAATGAGTCTCAGTGGTGATCTGCTGAATAAAGACCTGAGAAGAACATCAACAAGCATTGATTGAGTGCCAGGATGTTCCACCAGTCTCAATAAACAGGCTCAACTTGTCCCACTACAAATGTCACACATTTGTACTCTTCACATGTGTGAAGCACTTGTGCCCACTGCTACTTCTTCAAATGTGAGGAATAGTATGTTAGTGCATACAAACTGACATGTCAAACAAATCCTATTTGATAACAAGTTTTCAAAAGGAAGTTTGAGAACACCTGTTGAAATTAATCAGAACACCTGGCCCATGCCCCATAAATTCACTGGATACTACAGACAAGTGGAGATGACAGAATTAAGTCCTAGCTACTTCATGTGAGGAATATTTTATGATGTAGTGAGCCTAATTGTCAATAATAGTATGACCTGATATTACTTCAGAAATAACAGCTAGTAATGCAAGTGAAGTTTGGCTGTAAGTTTTAAGTCATTTTCTTCTTCTTTTTGTATGGAAGAAAATTCTATTTTTATTTTTGGTGCCCCTTAGATACTACAATCATGTAATAATTATCTTCAAAAAATGGTAGAAACATGTTTAACTCACATCAGACAAGGATAATGAAGATTTCATTCCTGGTCAGAGTAAAAACCAGCCCATCCTTGTATTAAGAAGTTGTTGGACTGTGCAACTATAATTTTTGCCAGCTTTGTATTTGTCTAACTTTTCTTCTTCTTTTGTTTATAAAATACAGGATTTTATATTTGGTCACTCAAAGTTTAACTAACAGGAGCAAGTAGAAAGCTTTCTTAATAATGGTTAGACTTTGGAATCTACCCCAGAAGAACATTCTCATCTACAAAATGGATATTTCAGTATATACTCAGCATGGCTGGCTATACTTTAGAATCAACTGGGAAATATATATTTTTAAATTTAAATCTTAGGTTCTCATTCCCAGACCTTCTGAATTAACATCTGTAACAAGAGCAAGTCTTAGGTTCTGGAGTTTCTTTAAAGGGCCAAGTGGGTAATTCACTGCCCTGGACCACCCCTACTGACCAATTTCTCCCCCCTTCATGTGACAAATCATTTACTATGTCTGTAAGATTGTGCTAAACCTATAAAACTCACAGTTGTTGAATGTGAGTTGCTTTCATTTTTATCTTTTCTCTCTAGCATTTGTAAAGGGAGTGATAAAAATCTTAGAGAGAGTAGAGACTTCAGAAGCTCATTCTGGAAGTGATAATTGAGCTGTGTCATAAGAGATGGATAGTTTTTATAAAGAAGAGATTAAGAAAAAGAGGATACTTTTTTAAAAAGCTAAAGAACAAGAACTGAACTAAGAAATCTATATGATTGCCAACAAAAGGTTCCTCTGCCCTGGCCGAGTGGTTCAGTCGGTGAGTAGCCCCATGCACCAAAAGGCTGCAGGCTCGATGTCAGGTCAAGGCAAATACCTAGGTTGCAGGTTTGATCCCAGATCAGAGCACATATGGAAGGCAACTGGTCGATGTTTGTCTCTATCTCCCCTCTCTTCTCTCTAAATCTATTTTAAAAACAACAACATACTCTCGGGTGAATATTTAAAAAAGCATCCCCTGTTAATACCAAAATGAAATCAAAGAGTATAAATCTGAGAGAAGCCCTTTGAATTTGGTAAGACAATGGGAGGGAACATAATTATAAGGTGAGTCACATTACTTCCTAGAACTCATCAAACTGTTACCAGAATTCAGAAAAGGGTAGGAAGCACACAATTAGCAGGATTTTGGATCCACAGTTGCACTATCAGTGGCCAGAGAGATAGGCGGGTGCCTCTGTTGGCTGTGTTTATTAAAGGATAAACGCAGAGGATCATGACCAAGTGTTCAAGCTGTTGTCACATTCCACTGAACAGAACAGCAAATGGATTAATTTGTTCAATAAATATTTATTTAGCACATTGCTATATGCCAGGAACCAGAGATAAAGCAATGAAAAAGAAATAGAATCACAACGGTCCCAGTGTGGAAAGGACTGTTGAGATAATACAGTCCATGGCAGGGCTTATCAGCCCTTAAGGTGTACCTACAAAACACCGGTAACCTCGTTAAAATGCAGATCCTGTTTCAGCAGTTTTGGAGCTGAGTCAAGAATTCCACATTTCTAGCATGCTCCCAGGTAGTGCCTCTGCTGGGAGGCAGATCGTATTTTGAGCAGCAAGGACAAAGAGATCCAACAAACTGATGTGTGGATTTGCATCGCCTGAATTACTTTCACATAGGCAGATTTGGGGGCCCCATTGCTATCGATTTGGATTCAGAAACTGTCTTCTCAACTCCATGGGTAATTCTAAGGCTTACTCGGGTCTGGGAATTACTGCTTTTACCTGACCATCCCACTTCCCCGTGGAGAAGATTAGGTTTCAGCAAATAAAGAGGTTTAATCATTAGTGAACACCTGAACCAAGATTCAGGTCTGCTGATTACTGCTGGGATTACTGAGGGTGTCTAAAAATGCTGTCACCTTCCCCACATTCATTTCTGAAGAAAATGTAGAACAAGACATAGAATAATCACCTCAATTACAGATAAAGGCTAAGTTAGATAATATAGCATACTTAAAGCAACTGGTGGACCTCTGCATTTAACCCAGACTCAGGCAAGCTCACACAGCCAATTGTGAGTACGGAGAAACAGGACCAGAGCCAAACTCCAGGAGGGATGGGCAGGCACCCTGGAGGACAGTGGAGAATGCATGCTCTCTGTGAGCAGTTAGTTCCCCAAAGTAAAAAGGCAGAAAGTACACTAAGCATTCCTAGGTTTTCTTTCAAAATTAACCAAATGAGATTTTGCTGCTCCTGGAGAGGCATAAGTGAAGGGGAAGAGAAGCCTGAAGAATCCCATCTGAACCTGGAAGGATCAGATATGGGGAAGAACCATTCTTAGCAGCATCGGCGAGTCTTGTTCTCTTTCTACGACCACATGGCACAGCTACCTACAACAGGCCAGGCGCTGAAATCAAGAATGATGACAAAGTGAGGTGAGACTTGTGAATTTTGCAAACTAGTTATGATTTACAGCAGTGTTTTTTCCAACATTATTCTGCACATAAATTACCTGGAGATCTTCGTAGGATGCAGATTCTGATTCAGTAGGTCTGGGATGGGCTTGAGACTCCAGATTGCTAAAAAGCTTCCAGGGGAGACCTGGCCAGGTAGCTCAGTTGGTTGGAGCACCATCTTGTACACCAAAAGTTTGGGTTTGATTCCCAGTCAGGGCATACAGGGGAGGCAACCAATGGCTGTTTCTCTCTCATATGTCTGTTTTCTGTCTCTCTCTTTCTCTCCCCTTTTCCTCTCTGTCTAAAATCAATTGAAAAAATATATCCTCAAGTGAGGATTTAAAACTTTTTAAAAAGTCTTCCAAGGGATGCTGATAAATACACTTGTTTTTTGAGTAGTAATGGAAGAAAATTCTGTCTCACTCAATTCTGTCTCTGCTTCAGATTCAAAAAGCAAGAATATTAGTAGATTATTCTTATTTTTTGTTTTAATGTGGACTGGCTATTTAAAGTGCACTGCTACCAGTATATGATATTTAGAGGCAAAGAACCTTATTGATGATAAGTAAAGGGGAACATTTGCTAGCCCAAACTCACACTAGTAGTTGATGTGAAAATCTGGAATAAAATCACTTCTTTCTGACTCTAAAACCAGTGTATTTTTCATTTAGCTGTGTCATTTGCAGACATACTGTGACCTTTGTTCCCCCATATACTCCATGATGTTGACTGATCAGATTATCTCTCTTTATTGCACTGAGATGTCTGTGGAATGGTGATGTCATTCTAAACACCTCTCAAATATTACTGTCACTCAATTTAGAACAATATCTCCTTATTACTCTACAGGTCAAGTTTCCAGTTTCTTTCTTAGCATAATACCCTTTAGGTCCATCCAAACTGTCTCAGATGGTAAGATTTCACTCATTTTTATGGCCAAGTAGTAATCAACCATATATATGTACCACTAGTTTTTTATCCACTCATCTCTTAATGGGTACTTGGGTTGCTTCTATATATCTTGGCTATTGTAAGTAATATTGCAATGAACATAGGATTGCATATATTCTTTCAAATTAGTGTTTTGGGTATGTTTACACACACACACACACACACACACACACACACAAAGTGGAATCACTGGGTTGTAAGGCAGTTCCATTTGGACCTTCCATAGTGTTTTCCTCACCAGCCCTCATTGTTTGTTGATTTATTGATGATAGCCATTTTGACAAGTGCAAGGTGATATCTCATTGTGATTTTAATTTGCATTTCTCTGATAATTAGTGACATTCAGTATCCTATACCTACTAGCCATCTGTAGGTCCTCTTTGGAGAAATGACTATTCAGGTCCTCTGTCCATTTTTAATTAGACTTTTTTTGTTGTTGTAGTTGAGTGACTGATAATTCTTAAGAATGTACTTTTTACTCTAAGAATGTTTAACTTTTCTTTCTCCTTTGGAACATTTCTGGGAGTTTGCCTAGCTGTGTTGCAAGTTTGCAAACTCCAAGACCCTTGAATAAACCTTTATTATTGATTTCTGACCCAAATCTCCAGACCCATTGACTTCATTTGAGAAATCTAATGTCTGATAAATTACTAGCAGAAATCAATGCCCACTAGCCAAAGACCTCTAGGAACTCCTACCCCTGGAAGTCAACCACATTGCTTTAATCACCACGCATTGCATTAATGGAGAATACACACTGTGGTGGTCTTTGGCTGGTGGGCTTTAGCACTGACATGTGGCATAGTTCTTAGACCACAGTTAACTGCATGCCAGTAGGCCTGTAAAGGTCATCCTTTATCAATAATTGGAACTTTTGGGGTGGCAGCAGTTTTTCCTAGAGGCCTTTAAAACCAAATAAGCAAGGACTTATCTAATCTGTTTCTATATAGATAACCATACATTAAAATTTGTCTCTCTGAAAAAAAGGACAGGAAACTTAAGGGAAAGGTACATGAAGTATTCACTTGACTTCTGTTATAATCAGATTCCAAACACCCTGTACATAGATAGAGAACAGCTTGCTCAAATATGTGTACCATGGAACTATTGATTACGTTTAAATATTCCGTATCTCCTATTGTTGAAGTGTTAACTCTATACTAAATGCCCATAGACTAAAGGAATTTCCTGTATTATTTTTCAGAAGTTAATGAGCAGGAAACCCAATTGCAATATTAAGAAATTCAATCAAGACTAATTCAATGAAAAAGGTATTTATTTATATAACATTATAAAGATATAATTTGCTTCTATGAATTTGCTTCAAATTCTTTGAAGTTTGAAAGCAGCTTCATAGAATTTTAACTAAAGGTTAAGATTTTGGAATAACAGGCTTCAGCTATCACTGAGCTCATGTCTCACTTAAAGTTTAGGTTACATTTCAAATTTATGATTTATAATATGTAAGGTGTTGGTTAAAGACAAGTGATTATTAACTGTACCTCATCTATGTAAAGGGTACTTCCCTATTACTATTTCATGTGTCTAAATTCAATTTTTGTAGAAAATGAACATTTTCAGGACATGTTATCAAAGGCAAATGGCTGCAGGTCTATTTCTGGCTGATACTGTCAGCTGTTTCTCAGCTTGTTAAAGGTCAGGTTTTCAAATATTCACCATTCTAAATTGAAATGAGTAACTGATTTTTTTGCATAGACTTAGTAAATGGTCTTGCTTTCAGAGTCTAAGTTCCTTAAATTTTACTATTCTCATAAACATCTTTATATTCCTAAATGCCCCAGTATCCTTTTGAAAAAACCATGAATATTGTGGTAGGTAATAGAGGGAGTCAGGTGGAAAAAAGAAATATTGTCTTGAGGCAAATCTCCAATCCATCAGATATCAACCGAAGTACAGAGCCTTTGACCTTACAGCCCACTGCCACATAACCCCATCTTACCACTGTGGTAATCTAGAACTTCTTTCCCAAAAGACCCTACTCTTCTGTGAAACTTGACTTCATATAGCACTTTGGTCATGCCTTTGTTGCCAATTCTTCACACATTTCCTAAGATCATTTATTTTCCAGGTATGAGTTTATCTTTTCTTCTCCATTATGCATTCTTTATTGGATTATCTCTCATTTCAGCAAAGACATTATTATTTATAATATCAGAACAAAAAAACAAAATAAATATCAATAATGAAAACTGATTGTATTAAGATATATTTGCATGATGAAACATTATGGTGCCATGAAATCATATTTTTTTTCTTTAAATTTTCATGCTTTATCACTTTTTTGTTTTTTCTTTAACTTTTTGCTTTGAAATAATATTAGACTTATTTTAAAAAGCTGCAAGAAAATTACATGGAGTTTCTCTCTTTTTTAAAGGTTATTTATTTATTCTTAGAGAGGGGAAGGGAGGGAGAGAGGGAAAAGATACATCAATGTGTGGTTGCCTCTCCTGTGCCCCCCACAGGAGACCTGGCCTACAACCCGAGCCTATGCCCTAGATGGGGAAATGAACCAGAGACCCTTTGGGCCACTGGTCAGTAACACTCCACTGATCCAAACCAGCCAGGGTAGTTTCTCTGTGTATATACTCCTCACTCATCTTCTCCAGTGTTAACATTTTATATAACTGTAATACCATTATCTAAAAGAGGGAGTTAACATTTATATGATACTACTAACAAATCTATAGACAATGTTTGAATTTCACCAGCTGTCCTGCTAATGTCCTTTTTCTGGTCTAGGATCTAATTCAGAGTCCTACATTGCAGTTAGTTGTCATGGCTTCTTAGTCCCCTCCAATTTAGGACAGTACCTCAGGAGTTCTTTGTTTTTCATGAACTTGACATTTTACAAAATATTAGCCAGTGGTATTGTAGAATGTCCCTTAATTTGGGTCTCTCTGATGCTTTCTCACAATTAGATTAGTGGGGGTATGCATTTGGAAATAGAGAACATAACTCTTTCCTATTACTAGAGATTAACAAATAATATTTTATAGGAATTTAATGACAAAGAAAAAATATTAAGACTATAATTTTAAATAAATTAGGGACATTTAAAACTCTATGTCATATGTTCATAAATATGGAAAAACATATATAGGAAAAATGCAAGTTGTAAAAAGTGAACAATAGATATCTCTACATTAAAAGATAATTCTGTTTAGTTTCTTTAGAAAATATTTGTATGCATTTCCCAAATTCTATCTAATAAACACATTGTTTTCATAATAAGAACTAGAGAAACATCCTTGACTGGAGTGCTGCCTTTTCTGTAATATTTCCTAATCCCTATGGCTAGAGCTTCTCTCCTCTACTTCTTTGCATCTCATGTATGGTCTGTACTATATATTTCCAGTACTACAGTTATTTGTGTTTCTCTGTCCTAGAATATTATCTCTTTGAGGGCAGACAACATTGCTCATTCAATGTTAGATTGTCTAGAGCATGTTACCAAGTACCTATACATAGAATGCATCAAGAAGTATTCATTGACTAAATTATTTACTTATGTAATTTCCATTCGGAATATCTCTTCTGGTATCCCACCACTTTAAGCAAAACAACTGTGTGTTGGTGTTGGTGGTGTAGTGGTGAGCATAGCTGCCTTAATGAAAAACAACTATAAAAGTTCCCATTTCATCATCACATATGTACATCTAATATGCTCATTTTTCTATAAGTCAGTGAAAGTTTCAAAGGGATAAAAATACAAACACAAACACCCATCAATTAACTGTTTCCTCCTGCTATCTGAGAATACAGGCTAAACTAAAGAAATGTGTGACTGTTAGCTTGAGTAGAAAGGATTAAGTCACCATCAACTTCTCTAATTCTTCGCAGCATCCTCTCTGCCAACTAATTTTATTCTATCTCGACACAGTCTAGACTGTGGAGCTTAGGCCTGGACCAGATTTAAAATGTATAATTTTATCATTAAATACATTTTTAAATTAGATTTCAATGTAATAGCAACCCAAATCACCTGGGATTTTACCTATCAAAGAAACTTAAACCTCAATTTTAAAAATTACCAAAAACTTACAGAAAAACACCATTCAGTTATATTGAAAACCTTAGCCCTTCATATTAGGTTTTTAAAAAATAAACCTACTGACCAAACTTTAGGCATTTGTGTCATTGGACCAGAGAGTAATGGAAACTGGACTTAAGACATTACCTACTGAGTAACTACTACTTCTGCATATTAATAACTCCACATAAAGAATCATATTTAATTCATATAAAATCCATGCAAAGTTGGGCTTGTACCCATTTACAGATAAGGAAACTAAGGCTCGTGCAAATTAAAATGTAATCTTAAAATGCAAAACTGTGTATTTACTATATTCATAATTAAACATAAAGATACACAGATGGTAAATAGATGGCAGATGATAGATAGCTAGCTAAATGATAGATAGGTGTATAGAGAAAAAGACTAGATGAAAAGTCCTCAGAATAGAGGTTGAGGGTTGGTTAGTGAGGATGTGGAGAAAAGGACCCCTTATTCACTGTTGGTAGGACTAAAAATTGCCCTAGCCATTATGGAAAACAGTATGAAGATTTCCCAAAAAACTAAAAATGGATTGACCATATGACTCAGCAATCTCACTTTTGGACATGTATCCAAACAAATCAAAAACACAAATATGAAAAGATGTATCAGTATGGTAATTTTGTGATGTGATGGAGATGCTAGCTAATGCTAGTGTAATCATTTTGTAATGTATAAATGTATCAAATCAACACATTATACACCTTAACCTTACATATTGTAACTTAATTATATCTATGTAAATCTAGAAAACAAATGTGCCTGCCTCTAAAGCCAAAGTTCTTATTTTTCTATAATACAGTTTCTAAATAATGCCATATATCCTTCTAAGTATGTGTTATGTGCAAAATGCTAACATTAACATTCATTTACTTCTTTAGGAATTATGATGGATGATAGTGCTGTGGTTGCCAATTCAATGCCATATGGCCAGGCAGGGAAGTGAGTCAAGTGGGCCTCAATGCAAGGCAGCAGGGAGTGGTGGAGGTGGTTGACAATTGGAAAGCATGTGCCTGGTCCTGAGGGGGAATCCTCTGTGTAGTCTTGGCCTATATTGCAACGTCTGGAATCATGGACTCAAATTGCCGCACCTTCTGACTTTTCAACAGAAGCCAGAATTGAGATCCTTATAGTAAATTTTATCATATGGTAAACTGACAAATCCTTATTTGTCAATTTTGAAAGCTAATTTATAATATTTTAAAGGACTACATAAATCAAAATTGTGTTTGTTGGTTGCAGCTGTAAATAATATGTAAAAAATGCCTTGATCTCAATCATTATAAAATTCAATTTTTTATATGAAAAGATTACTAAGCTTAGTTGTCAAGCCCCTATTAATTTAGCATGGTATATTTTATTTCAATCATAAAGAAGCCTAGATGACTGGAATTTCTTGTTCTGAAATGTTTGATAAGATTGACTTTATCTCCTTGTCAGTGGATTGTGTAATACCAAGATTACTCATAAAATCCAACCAGTCATGGTTGTCCTTGGCTTTGTTGTTCTTTCTTCTCAGTTTATGAACATTAAAAGTTATTTAATTGTACTACTCACATTAGCTCTGTTCTACACTGTTTCTACTACACAAAGGATCAGTCTTTTCCCCACTTCCCACCCAGACATCCCAACTCACTGCTCTTGTACACAAACATGAACTCCAAATACTAAACACAAACTATTAATTTGAAGGTTAAAGAGACAAATGAGAGATTTATAGAGTAACAATACAAACTATTTGAGGTATTTGGTATTCTTGGTTTTAAAAGGCTTTGGCCACTTACTGCTGGACATTTTTCCCTGATGGCTTTATCCTGAGCGATTCTGCTGGTCCAGCTACATCACCAGACCTGGCCATCTCTTCTTGCCTTCTCTGTTTATCATCTCTCTGTTTTCCCGCTTTCTCTAAAAACCAGCAACTAATGTAATGCCATGCATTAAATAATGTTCCTTAACTTCCTTTTTATTTGAGCAAGGGGGTTGACCATGCTCTCAGGCTCTGTCTTATAAGGCTTAACAAGGTATATTCCTAAATAAAGGGAGGGCTCTCTCTAATCAGGAATTCTGGTGCCAAGGATAAAATCGTCTCCTTCCTTCCACCTGTGAAAGTTTAAGAAATGCATTTCACTAGGTCTTTTTGACTGTTTTGTTTTTAGATTTTTTCAAATATATTTTATTTTTACATATTAATCTATTGAAAAGCAAAGCCAAGATTCCCAAGATCATTAAAAAGAAACTAATACTTTTTCCTCATATTAGATTTATTTTTAAAAATTATTTTTTTTATTTTGGAATAACTTTAATTAAGGGAAAATTTGCATAGATATTTAAGTTCATGTATACCCTTTGACCACCTTCCCCTAATGTTAACATGTTACTTATAAAAACTTAGAAAGTAACATTGTTCCAATACTATTAACTAAAATAAAACTTTAACTTTGAGTTTTTTCACTAATGTCTTTTATATGTTCTAGGATCCAGTTCAAGATACTACACATCTTTTAGAGAGTTATTTTTAGGAAAGCAGCTGATTTGTATCTATCTCAGCATAACCTTCATAAAATGAAGTTCACCATTATTCTGCTTTATGACTGAAATGACCGCCACCATCATTCATGGGTAGCATTTGTGGTAATAGTGTGTGTACCTACCTTGAAATAATGACCCTCCCTTCTTCCAGGTGCAATGATTCTGGACAGGCAACATTGCCCTCCTTCCGAGCAAAGCATTTCTCTGAGCCACACACCAGCTTAGAAAGATAGCAGCTTTGCAGGAAAGGATTTTGAATTACATAGCATAGTGTAGAAGATAAACGATATATGTGACATCATTCTAGATGGAAGCCATAATAACTTGACTAAAAAAAAAAAAACCCCACACATTTTCTGTTAGTGAAGTAGGCCAGTCAGAGATACACAAGTGTCATATGATTTCATTTATATGTGGAATCTAATAAGCAAAATAACCTAACAAAATAGAAACAGACTCATAGAGACAGAGTACAGATTATAATATATTCTAATTTAATAAAATCCTGACTATTTCTCAGCTTAATCCATATTGAACTAACTCATTCCTTTTAACAGATGCATAATGTTCTATAAAACAACCATCCCAGAATTTGATCCACCATTGACAGACATTTATGTTGTTTCCAGAATTTTGTTATTATACAATAGATCAAATTTTGACCGAAAGACATGGAAACAGAGTCAAAGAGGACTTCTGGCCAACATGGAGGCATAAGTAGAAATGCTTAGCTTCCTCACACCACCAAAAGAAGGATAACAACCAATTTAAAAACAAAAAACAAGTAGAATTGCCAGAAAAATCAAACTTCATGGGAGTCTGACAACCAAGGAGTTAAAGAAGAAACATTCATCCAGGCTGGTAGGAAGGGAAGAGATGGGAAGCTGGGGCAGAGAGGACACAAGTCAAGGCAGCAGACCAGGCCAGTGAGGTGGCAGCTGGTGGACCAGGTGGTCCCACATTCAAGTGCAGAGGAGAACGAGACAGACGGCACAAACCCAGGGTTCCAGTGCAGGAAACTAAAGCCTCAAAACCTCTGGCTGTAAAAACCCGCAGAGGTTGCCACAATGGGAAAAACTCCCAGTCTCACACAAGAGTTCATTGGAAAGCGAGGCTAGGACTGAGCCAGTGAGCACATTGTTCCCTCTCTGACCTCTCCCCTCCCCACAGACAGTGCCACAATGAAGCAAAGTGGGTTGCCCTGCCCTGGAAAATACCTAAGGCTTTGCCCCTTACAATGTAACAGGTGTGCCAAGACAAAGAAATATGGCCCAAATGAAAGAGCAGATCAAAACTTTAGAAAAGAACTAAGGGATGAGGAGATAGACAACCTATCAGATGCAGAGTTCAGAACACTATAATCAGGGTGCTCACAGAAATGATTGAGTTCAGTCACAAAATGAAGGAAGAAATGAAGTCTATACAAAGTAAAATAAAGGAAACTATACAGGGAACCAAGAATGATATGAAGGAAACTGGGATTCAAACCAACAATTTGGAACAAAAGGAATAAATAAGCATCCAACTGGAACAGAATGAAGAAATAAGAATTCAAAAAAAAAATGAGGAGAGGCTGAGGAACCTCTGGGACAACTTTAAATGTTCCAACATATGAATGATAGGGGTGCCAGAAGGAGAAGACGAAGAGCAAGAAACTTAAAACCTATTTGAAAAAAATAATGAAGGAAAATTTTCCCAATCTGGTAAAGAAACTAGATATGCAAAGCCAGGACATTCAGAGAGTCCCTAAGAAGTTGGAACCAAGAAGGAATACACCAAGACACATCATCACTGAGTTACCCAAGGTTAAAGATAAGGAGAGAATCTTGAAAGCAGCAAGAGAAAAGGGGAGAGTTACCTACAAAAGAGTTCCTATAACACTATCAGTTGATTTCTCAAAGGAAACCTTGCAGGCAAGAATGGGCTGAAAAGAAATATTCAAAGTCATGAAAGGCAAGGACCTCCATCCAAGATTAATCTATCCAGCAAAGCTATCATTTAGAATGGAAGGGCAGATAAAGTGCTTCCCAGATAAGGTAAGGTTAAATGAGTTCATCATCACCAAGTCCTTATTATATAAAACGTTAAAGGGACTTATCTAAGAAAAAGAAGATCAAAAACTATGAATAGTAGCCCTGCCTGGTGTGAATCAGTGGATTGAGTGCTGGCCCAGGAACCAAAGGATCACCAGTTCAATCCCCAGTCAGGGCACATGCCTGGATTGTGGGCCAAGTCCCCAGTAGGGTGTGCTCAAGATGCAACTGCTCATTGATGTTTCTCTCCCTCTTTTTCTCCCTCCCTTTCCCTCTCTAAAAATAAAAATAAATAAAATCTTAAAAAACCTAAATTTTAAACTTGAGGTGGTGAACACATAATATAATATAAAGATGATGTATTATAGACTTGTATGCCTAAAACTTATATAATTTTAGTAACCAATGTCATCCCAATAAATTCAATAAAAAACACATTTTAAGATTTCGTCTTATGTTTTCTGACTACTGGTATTTAGCATATTGCCTAGAAAATACATATTATTAGAGCAATATATCATCCTAAACCATTTATATTATGTTTGGTGTCCTTAACAGGTAACCAGAATTTTTCAGAAAACCAAGCAAAACCAAACAAAAAGTTCCTTCCAAAGCCTTGAAAACTAACCAAAGACAAAAGCTAGTTTTGTTATTAGAAACATTTGGAAAGCATTTGGTTAAAACAAAGGCCTAATCAAAGATTTAATACACTAATGTGCACCATGTGTCTGAAAAAGAAATATGACTTTCAGTGTTTCCCAAGCTTAAATGTACCAGAGAATCATTTTTTAAAAAACATATTAACTTCTCAAAGAGAATAAAACTTTAGAAGTGTTGGGTAGTGTATGTTCTTATTGACTCCAAACTGGATAGGAATTTAGACATTTTAGTTATTTATTTATTCATTCATTTATTTATTTATAATTTTATTTTTACTGTTTATGCTGTTTAAGGTGTTCTCACTTTTTCTCCCTTTCCCCCTCTTCACCCAGATTCCCCCCATGCCAATTCTCACAGAAGTCTTTTCATTCAAACATTCTCTCTCACAGTCATCCTCACAGACGAGTCACCAGTTCCTACTTCCAAAGACATGTGTAGTATGCCTTCCCCTTCTAGAAAGCACTAGTTAGAAGAAAGAACCCTTTTATTCTATGCCTGAAGTTGCCTACTACTAATGTTCCTGAATCAGTCCAAAGTTACTTCTCCAAGGTATCACAGGACATTCAGTCGGATAGTACTTCACGAGGCAAGCTGAAGCTTGATTTGAGGTTCGAATTTCTGAATCACCAGCTTATGTCAAGGACATTGTTTATAATCTCTTCCTGGGCTTCTAGCAAAATCTCTAGTGGTACTGAATATGGCCTTAGTCACACTCTTGCTTTTTCAGATGACTTTTTCCAGAGGGTGGAGCAATGAGGTAAGGAGGACGCCCTAGCGTGAGAATGTAGGCAGGTAGAGCCGGTTTGACAGCAGTCTTACTCATTCTGAGTTGTGGAAAGGAAATTCCTGCCCTGCCCATGACTGAGGGAATCACAGATTTAAGAAGATGGTTTAGAAAAGCTACATTGTCTTTGCAAAAAGTCCTCTGTTATTCACAAAGAGTAAACCCATAGCAAATGCTGAGGCTCTGTATCGTGAAAACAAGCATCTCTGTCAGAAGATCCTATCAGGAGATCTAAGAACTGTGATGACCAGCATTTTGAGAACTCCTTTAAACAAAAAAAAGATAATGCCCTTACTTGCCACAGACTTTGAATGACCTCTGAGGTTGAAATACATGCATAACACATACATATATGTTTGTGTGTCTATATATACGTATTTTGCTTTGTAAACAGTAGAGATTTATACAAATATAAAGTTATGTACCTTCAAAGCTCTCATTCAAATAAAGACACTTATTCAATCAAACATTTTTTAAACATTTTAACAACTTATACATTCACAAAGTAGTCTTTTGATTAAGATCCCAACAATGATTATAGTCTGCCTACTACAGAATTTATAGACATCTATAACAGTTTGTAGATTGTTACATGTATTGCTTTTTCATGAAATGCAATTAATGCATGATATAGAAATCCCCATTACAGCAAGAAAAACATATTGATTATGCCAAGTGTATAAATGATTATTCTCACTATGACATAAGAATAATAATATTTTCATGGTAAAAGACAGAATTTACAAGGCCAAGGGTCCCTGAAGCTCTTCCAGGAAGTTTCAAAGTAAAACCTGGCTATCCTTTCCAAAAATTAAATGCAACAGCAGAAATCTCTATTTATCCCTTATGCAAAAATTATGAAAATCCATTTTTATTAATTGTGCCTTAAGTACATGACTGGTTACAAATAAAAATAAAAATTTTAGAAACTAGATTATGTCACTGACCCAAACTTGGTTTTTACCTGACTGTGAATGCCTAGGATAATAAGTTTCATCATGAAGTACACATTACATCACAAAATTAACAATCACTTATAACTTATACATTAAAAAAAGTGCTCTGTCTAATCAGGGGAGCAAAACTTCTTTCTGAAAATAATCTACAGAAATAATACATAGGCACATAGAGTTTTGAGATAGATGAAGAACATTTTTCTACATTTTATGGATCAAAATGTAAAGACCATTACATATGTACACAAACACAGGCCCATTCATTAATTTGGGGTATGTGGATATTGCATGACTGTGCATACACATATATATATACCATGAGCCAAATTTTGATAATGTTTCTAGCAACATCACACTTTGAAGTCCCAAATGCCAGAGAGAAAATAAAACTTAATATGAAAACCACTTTTCCTTTTTTTAAAGTAAATTTTCAAATGGAAAAACAAACCAAACAGTCCTCTCTGCAACATGCACCAATTTCTCAAAGGCTCAGAGTCAAGAACCTCTTCAGTTGTTCCCCGACAGACCAGAGAGGCTTTCTGTCCCTCTCTTCAGGAAGTCTGATCATCCTCAGTGTTTTGTCTTAAAAACTGCTTTCCAAGATAAGATATGGTCCTGCTTGTTAAGTTCATTCTGCTGCCCTCTCTGCACCTGCTGCAGCCCTGTAGATGGGCAATTTGTAATGCTGCCCGCATGGAGACTGCTGCCCACCACTGCACTCTGAAGGAGAAGAGAGCGCTGTGTACAAACATCACCCACAGTGATGCACAGGCAACAAGTCCTAACCAAAATATTCTGGATCTGGCCTCTAAAGCAGCTTTATTTTCATGAAGGGATACCTTCCAGGACTCAAACACTCAATGGATTTTTCCATTTTTTTCAGTATGATTTCACCAGTACAGGCCAACCATTTATTTACTGGTGACACTATGGACTACCCCCAGTCATGTGACAATAACAAAATCACTGTCACCCTATAAGCAATACAGCTGCTGTCAAACAATTCACAGAGAAGCCCAATTACAATGGCACTGCCTTTTCCTTATAAATTATTTTAATCATGTAGTAAGATATTTGTGTGTTTTTTTCTGTATTTTTGCTTTTTTAATTTAATTTTTCTCTTTATCAAAGTAAAGTTTCAATGACCATAAGGCTCTATTACAGTGTTGGAAAGACCAAATATAATTCTATGCAAATATTAAAAAGAGAGAATGAATGAAAAACTGATGCCACTGGGTGTCTGATTTTGGAACTTTTGGGTCCATTAGCCTCTTCCTCTTCTGTAGCAAACCGTGCAGCCACGTCAGGGTCATCGTTGCTGCCTTCTGCAGCATGGTGGCCCTGTGCCAGCTCTGGAATGCAGGGCATAGCAAACATGAATTTACAGTAGTTTGTGTGGAATATAATACAGTAATTAATAAAGAATAATATAAAAACAAACTCTGTTTTGCATACTCACAACTATAAACCTACTTTTGCCAAACCATGGTGTGTGTGTGTGTGTGTGTGTGTGTGTGTATTTAATGGCACACTTTGATAATACTTCAAAAATATACTAGTAATATTCTAATATAATTAAATATACAAAGAATTCTCTTTGAAAGTTAGAATAGTCTTATTCAATGTTAATATTACTTTGTACAATAACATAAAGTTATACATTAGAAAAAAGTGCATGTGTACAGATATACGTGTCATATAAGCAGATGTGGTTTATAGTATTACTTTTTTCATAACCTTAACATTTTAAAAACATTTATAAATGTGTAAGAAAGAGAAGATCTGGAACTACACTATCTTCATTGTTTTTAAATCTTCACCTATTTGCTCCTTAGTCTGTAGCAATGTGATCTGCATCCTCAGCACTTCACTAAATCCATTTCTCCAAAACATCAATGGAATTTGTTCCTGCGATGTTAGGAAGTTACTATTGGACTGTGTGATGCTGGGTGCAGGGAGCATAAGAACAAGTAAGAGACAGAACAGGAAAGAGGAGGAGGTCCTTACCATCCTTCCCGATCAATTCTCTTGACACCAAGGCAGACAGGAGCACCTTTCTCAACCTACCACATTCTCATGCTCTTCTCCCTCTAACCTACTTAGGCTCTCTGTTGTTCTTCTGTAACATTTTTCACCTCTTCTAAATGTCCTCTGATACTATTGTAACTGTTTCATTTTATACAAATGTTAGTTGGACACAGAGAAGGAGAAACCATGTCGCTGACCTGCCCCCAGCCCACACCTGTAGAAATGGGTGGGTGTCAGTCTCCGGAGTCTCGGCCCAACTAGAGAACCAATGGCTGACCGTCTCACCTGGCTGCTCAGCTCACCTCTACCACCTTTTACTTGTCTCTCAAGGATTCCTTGTCCAACCTCTTTCAATTATTTGTTTCAAACCTTATTGATTCCTAAAATCCTGTACCATGTATCTAGCCACTTTTACAAAGAAGCTGATTAAACCTTTTAACAAAATAGAAAATATTAACAGTGCTTTCTCTTGGTATCTCTCCTTCCCATTTTTACACCCATCCTTTCTTCTACAAAAGGCAGGGATGGATACACTCCTTTGGCAGGGAGGTAACCCTCTTGTCTTTCTCCACAAACTTCAGCCATCATTTACCTTCCGCTCCCTCACTGAGCTCTTGTCCTTACTGCTGTTCTCTTCATGGAACATTTCTTTCAAAGCTAAAGCAAACACCCTCAACACTGCTTCTCTCTCAAACCACTGTTCTGTCTCTTTCTGCCCTCTTAAATGAGGTACATTTGTTATCTATCTCATCACTTTTACATCTTTGCCCATTTGCTCCTTAGTCTATAGCAATGTGATCTGCATCTTTGGCACTTCACTAAATCTATTCTCTCCAAAATATCAATGGTCCCTAATGGTCAAATCCAATAACCTCTTTTCACTTTTACCCAAATTTCAGAGTAGCTGACATTCATTCTATGGAAAACATTTCTTCTGTTGTCCACAAAACCATTTTCACCAAGTCCTCTGTTCAATCTGCCTGTGGAATTCTCAGACACTACTGCCTACTCTAGCCTTTGCAGCCTTTTAACTTGGGGATCCCTCAGGGCTTCTCCCCCTCTGTTCTCCCCCTTTAGAAATGACCTCATCTCTGCCTATTAGTTACAAGTATTCAACTGCAAGAGAAAAAAACCCACAAGACTCTACAGTACTTCGATACAGTAAATAGGAGTTTATTTCTTCCCAAGCAACAAGAGTAATTCAGATTGGTAGGGCTGATGTTTAGAGATTTGAGTGTCAAGAGAAATTCCTCTGCCTTTTCTAATGTCAGACATTATGACTGGTTCAGCTCAGCCATCGTTTCCAGAGTCCAAACCAGAAGATAAAGTGGAAAAGAGGGCAGAGCCTTAATTATGAGAGCAAAGACTTTCTATAAATCCCCGTTAGACTTCACCTTATGTCTCATTGGTCATAATTGTTACTGGTCACATGAATTTGCACAGGACTCTGGGAAAGTGTCATTGGAAAAAGATGTAGAAATGGGTATTGAGTGAATCAGCTTACAATATATTTAATAACTTCATCATCCTTAAGGCCCCAATGGAAATGACACACGCTATGTAAAATATTACCTGAGTCCTTATGTGTACAAATATAGCATTTTGCATATAGGTCTTTTAGAGCATCTGCCACCTTACACTGAAGCTTTTGTATAGGTGTTTAATATCATGGCCCTTACCCTCAACTCTCCAATTAGATTATGAACTTCTTGATTGCAACCAGTAATAAATCTAGCAGTGGATTTGTAACCTGTCAGTACCCAGCACATATGTATACAGATATACTTTACATATAAAATATCCATATGCACATATGTTAAATATTAAAAATAAAATTGAACACTATACTGTAACTATTTAAATTCCTATTGTAGATATTGATCTTTATTACTATCTTGATTACTCAAATCTAGACAATATTTTAACTGAAACTGAAGCAATCTGCAAAATACTTGATACTGGAGTCTATTACTGGCCCTTCTGAGCTCTCAGGTCAGTGCCAGTATGATATCTCAGCAAGTTGGAATACAAGTATTTTTTTCTGTTTATTTCATATTGCACTTCTCTTTTTCTGTTCTCATCACAGTTGCTTTTGCCCTTTGATCCATCTACACTTCTACCCTACAGCAATCATACAGCAAAGTTTTCCCTCACTGTTTACAATACTGTTATATCTATTGCTCCTCTGCTGCCTTTTTTTGATGTGATGCATGTTTCCGAATGTTTTTCCTACAGGCAAATGTCTGGATTCTTGTCACTGGGAGAAACAGAAATGAGTGAGTATTTCTAGGAAGGGGAGGAGAAAGTAGGAAAAATAATAAGATTTTTTTAACCAGAAATCTGCAAAGCTGATAGTCTTTTCAATCTTATTTTCCATTTCACTTTTATTTTTGTAGTCAGCTTACCATCCATCTCTGCAGCATTGCCAAGAACTGGAAAACTGTCACTTAATGACTATGTTTCACATCTTTCAGTATCAATAAGACTGGGAAGTAAACTGTCAGGTACTTGACTCTCTGGCTTAAGTTTATGCCAGGTTAATGTCTTATCCAGGAATAGTCATTGTACTTACCTTTTTTTCATTAACTGGAATGTTGTTGATATGAGTTTATTTACATTATCTACATAAAATATTGGTAAAACTTGAAATGTTCTTATTTTTAGAGAAATAAAAGAAATTATAAAGTATATATCAAAAAGTATGAGAGAAGACCATTATAAGAAATTATTTTATATTAATA
This sequence comes from Phyllostomus discolor, assembly GCF_004126475.2. NCBI lineage: Eukaryota > Metazoa > Chordata > Mammalia > Chiroptera > Phyllostomidae > Phyllostomus > Phyllostomus discolor. Next base: position 125,868,695 of record NC_040906.2, on the reverse strand, counting down.
ACATATCCAACTGGTTTAGTTTCTTTGGAAAACACTGACTGATATAGAGACTAAGCATGTAATAATACAAGACACTCTCTGTGAATGAGAAGTTTTAACTTGCTGTTGGCTGACATTTTATCCATGGGTAAGACAGGACCCCTTTTCCCCAAGTCTTTCCATGGTTGTCTCCTTCTGATCACTTCAGTCTCTTTTCAAATGCCATCTCCTTTGAAAAACCCTTTTCAGATGATCTTCAAATATTCCCCCATATGCTAGTTCCATCACTCTGCTTTGTTTTCTTTGTAAGGCCTATCTGAAATCCTGTCAAAAGAGAAAAGAAAACAACAACAAAAAAACAACAGTGGCTAATTTACAGCCCCTCTTTTGCTGGCCCCACTACAGACCCTGGAAAATAAATATGTACTTTCCCCGAATCCCTTGCAGCTGAACATGTCCACATAACCCAATTCAGTCCAGTAAGGGGATGCATGCTGAGGGTTCCTGGGAAAGATGTCTAAACTCTTGTTGAAAGAAAAAGAAAGGTACAAGAAGGGAATTTTTTGATCACTGATGAGATGCCTGCAGGTATAATACCCATCTTATATGGTTGATGGTGAAAATAATGAACACTGAAAGTTATCATGCTGAGGAGCACAATGTGAAAGAGGAGAAACCCTGAGCTCTGAGGTCACTGTTTGATGGCCTGGGCACACCTGATGCTGCTTTTCTCTGGATGTTTTGTTCTGTGGACATCGATCCTCCCCAGAGATTAAGCCACTGTTGTTTGGGTTTTCTGTTATTGGTGGCCATAAGCAACTCTCCAAAAAAGACAAAAAAGAAATGATCTTATTTATTCACTTATTTACTTGATTTTTGTTTATACTCCACTTTTTAATCTATAAGCAGGTAAAGTACCAGACCTTATTAGTCTGTTTCAATGTGGTATTCTCTATCTCTGTCACGGTGCCTGATACATAGAAAACATTCAGTGAACGTGCTTCAATGGACAGATTATAAATGAATGGAAATGAATGAACTTAATTCTGCTTCACATATTCTTAGGGCACATGGGGGATGATAATGGGATGATGCAGCCAGGATATCTTAAGAACCCACATACCAAGTAAGCTGAGAACTCTTAAAAGAGTTTCGCCTGCTTTTTCCATTAAATGATTTTCATATAATTTTTCCAGGAAGCAGGTTGTTTTTCCAGACCTATTATTGTAAAAAAAATGTGACAAAAACCTGTGTTTTGACCCAGAAACCACTATCTGTATAATTACATATATCAGAAAACATCTTAGACTTTTCCAGATCTTAAGCATATTGATTTTAGTGATTTAACATTTGGACACATGGTGGAGATTCTGTCATTTAGACTTCTTTTGTTCAATAGAAATATGTGAGCCACATACATGATTTTATAATTTATAGTATGTATATTTCAAAAGTAAAATTGTATGAATTTTAATATTCTTATTTAACCCAACATCTTCAAAACATCACTTATTATGTTATGTGAATGAACATGTGGTCAGTAAAATGACTAGTGGGATATTTAAAAATTTTTGAATTCAGTAAGGTAGTGAGCATTTGACAGAGTACCTCGCAATTTGGGCTAGTCACTTAAATATTGAATAGCACAGTTTTAGACTAAATCATTCTGCAAAACAAGTCTCATTCTCTTGAGCTCTCCTGACATTTACTTTTTTAAAAGATTTTATTTATTTATTTTTAGAGGGGGAAGGGGGAGAGAGAGAGAGAGAGAGAGAGAGAGAGAGAGAGAGAGAGAGAGAGAGAAACATCAATGTGTGGTTGCTGGGGGTCATGGCCTGCAACCTAGGCATGTGCCCTGACTGGGAATCGAACCTGCGATGCCTGGTTCACAGCCCGAGCTCAATCCACTGAGCTATGCCAGCCAGGGCTACATTTACTTTTTTAATTAAACAATTACTAAAACATTTTAGTATAGTAGGCCCTGTGTTACTGCACATGTACAGGTAAGTATTGTTACTTTCCTTTATTACTCCAAGTAGCACATAATATTAATAAATTCATTTACAAAAAATAGGTCATAATAAATACTCTGTGAAATATTATAAAGGAAAGATGCATAGTACAGTGAATTTTAACCATTTTCATTTCTTGGCACACATTCACTAATTACTAAAATTCTGCAGCACACCAAAAAATATATTTTTGCTGATCTAACCAAAAAATAGGTATAATTGTGACTTATTCACACCTGACGACTATTGTTGTGTTAGCTGTTATAATTTTTTATTTGACAGTCTAGAGCAGGGGTGTCAAACTCATTTTCATTAGAGGCCACATCAGCCTCATGGTTGCCTTCAAAGGGCCAAATGTAATTTTAGGACTGTATAAATGTAACTACTCCTGAACAGTTAAGCAAGAGCTCGGTGCTACTGCTGGAGAGAAACAAGGTACCGGGACGAATAAAACAAGGAGGAAGGCTGGATTTGGCCCATGGACCTTGTGTTTGCCACCTATGATCTAGGAGAAAAGAGGTCATTGCCCCTCATTATTTTGTCAGGGGCAATGACCTCTGAAACATTACATGACCTCAGGAAACATTACATGTTTCAAATCCTGCGGCACACCACTGTGCCACAGCACACCGATTGAAAATCTTTGGCACAGAGTATTACAGGAGCACTTGGGGGAACACTGGTTAGGAGGACAGGACCCCTAGAGGATGAAATGCCACAGCTTTGCCTTAAGGAGTATGGGCAGCTTAGCTTAATAAAAGGGATGAGGGGTTTCCAGGCAGGGGATCATGATTGAGATTAAAATGAACAAAAGCAAACAGAAAGCCTCACTGTATGTAACCATATAAAGTTGAATGTTGAGAGGAAGGGAGACTCTGGAGGGAGAAAAATAAAAAACCTTAAAAAGGGGGACTTTGGACACCGAACGTTCATTTTATAAAACGTTTCCTTTCCTTTCTCATCTTCTATGATATTATGCAAAATGACTCTACTACTCTTTCACACAACAAGGTTTCTAGTCCCACCGTTCACATCTTCCAACACTGCAACTCTGGTACTGTATGAAATGTAGACTTTGGTCCCAACTGCTCTCATTTTATCTTTTCTTAGTCTCATTTTACCTGTTCTTGTCATCATTTTTCATTGTCTCTATGATGATAACTTTTAAATGACAATTTTCAACACTGACCCATTGCTTACAATGTCATGGATTGGGGAAGTATAATTTAAAAAATATCTCCCAACACAGAAAAGTCTCTCCACAAAGGTAGAAGACAAAAAGACAACTTTCTAACTGAATAAACACTAGACCAGAATGTGAAACGTATTAAAGGCAGTCTTCTAAGAGGCTGCAAAGACAAGAAGAATATATCTTACCCTTTTATATAGCCAAGTAGATATAATCCATTTTATACATATACTTTTAAAAAAATCCATAATACCTAGCCCTCAAGTAAGAGGACCTGAAATATTATTTGTCACACAAAATTCATTCCAACTTCACCTGGTGACCATCTGTGTTAGCTAACTAACTTTATCTGGAAGAGAAACAAGGCTCTCATCCCTTTAGCACAGGAGGTAGTTTTACAACTGGGAGTAAGGTGGCAGGCACCTAGCTCCAGGGCAGTCTCCTCCCTCCCAATGGGAACTGGTAGACAGGGGTGCTCTCTCTCTTGATGTTTGTATTTCAAAGGCTTACAGCTTTAAGAGAAGGGCATTCTTGGGTCAGAAAGCTGACAAAAAGCACATCTTGTCTTCAAAAATATTTATATACATGGTAATGGATGATAAGATACCTACATTACAAGTTCTCTGAGGTAAATGCTGTAAGAAAAAGGAGGGGAGGAAAATCCCTCTGCTTATTTTCTTTTTTATTTTTTTAAAGAACATTTTTTAAAGATTATTTATTTATTTATTTTTAGAGAGAAGGGAAGGGAGGGAGAAAGAGAAGGAGAGAAACATCAATGTGTGGTGGCCTCTCGCACTCCGCATACTGGGAGCCTGGCTCGCAATCCAGGTATGTGCCCTGACTGGGAATCGAACAGGTGACCCTTTGGTTCACAGGTCAGCACTAAATACGCTGAGCCACACCAGCCAAGATGATTTTCAAAGAGAGAATTAAGTCTCTTGTTTTTAATTCATATTAGTCTTTACACATGCTTTCTCCATGCTATCACTACTTGGATAGTTCACCATCACCTCCAATGAAATACATTTAAATATCGTGTATTACCTTCTATCTAAATTTATTTCTTCACTTCTGCCAATAATTTTATGTACTATCTAATACCAAAGCTTGAAATCTCAGAGCAATATTTGAAATAGCTCTTTTTCAGTCTGCACTAAATTCTCAATTGTTCCTATTCACTTTCTTCCAACTTTTTCATTACTAAACTACCACCTCGCCTCACACCTAGGTTATGTGAAGATATACTAACTTAGTGTTTTGCTTGTACCTTGTACACCTTTGATCTCCTGACTGATCTTCACAATCATCTAGTCATCCTTGTTCAGAATCTACCCTTGATTTTTAAGAGCTATAAGAAAGAGAGTTCTAAGAAAAAGGTAGCTACCATGTGAACTTGGTCTTTCTGTATATTTCATACTAACCTAATTCCTTAGTTCAAGTCCCAGTCCTCCTTACTGATCATCAAACACACTATACTTACTTGTGAACTTCAGGTTTTTATTCACAAACTTCCTTTTTCCTAATTTTCTTTCCTCTTCTCTTTCCATGATAGCATTATATACATAGTATATAACATAAGCATTATATGTAATACAGGAAATAGATGTAAGTTTAGCATTTATCATAATTTATTCTACTTAACCTGTTTAGATTTCATCTTCTAGTTATGTGTCCCACAATGTGATGTCTGAGACATCATTCCCATTGTCTCCAATCCTTCTGGGTTCTACAAAGTTTTCTACAAAGTTTATCACCACTCATTTTATAGCCTCTAGAATAAGACTAGGAAATAAGTAATCTGCATTTCAGACATGCCCTCTCCCAAGCTCTGTATTTATAAATGATACATCTCTTAAACAGCTGAAGTATACAAAATTAAATGATTATTTCTATAGAATTGCCTTTGTTAACTTTCCAATAAATTATTTACAATTCCAATATGCCTGTTAAAATGTTAGTCTTGCCCTGGCTGGTGTGGCTCAGCAGATTGAGTACCAGCCTGCAAACCAAAGGGTCGCCAGTTCAATTCCCAGGCAGGGTACAAGCCTGGGTTTCAGGCCAGGTCCCCAGTAGGGGAACGCATGAGGTAACCACACATTGATGTTTCTCTCCCTCTCTTTCTTTCTTCCTTCCCCTCTCTCTAAAAATAAATAAATAAATAATTTTACTCTCCATGTTAGTAGTTATATCAAGGAAAAATACTCATTAACTCTGAAAATGTTTCCTTAGCCTTGGTCAATAGAAAAACCAAATTTCCTTCCTGGAAGCCTGGGCAATTTAATCTAAAATATTAAGCTTTATGAACAATTCTTTGGAAACCATATAAAGAAAGCATTTCTTCTTTCTATAATACATTGGCAATGGAAAATACACTTCAGTTTATAAAGAGGGACAATATCTTAATATGCAGCTTAAATAAAATAATTAATAAATGAATATTGTGGCTTAAAATACATTAAAGCAGCATATAAAGGTAAGGACATGCTTCACTCATGTGCAACTGTCTAGTGTCTAGAAAAGCATATGGTAAAAATATGTATTCAATTATTTCATTTTTGAATAGATGTTAACTGATTATTAAGATTCAGTTCCTCAACAAAGCTTTCCCTCTGCCAACCACCCAAACTGATAGTAATTTTTTTATCTTAATACTGCAATATTTATATTTGGCATTTTATACCATTCTATATTATAGATGTGCTAAGTAAATAAATGCTAAAACGAATGGAGGAATTCCTCTCATTTAAAAAATTCAACTTGATCCATGTCATTTTAACTCCAATCGTGGCCACTGAAAGCTTTAAAGCCAAACCCAGCCTTCAGTGCCAAAAGGGATAAAATGACTTATCATATTCTAAACTGTCTATGCATCTAGTTGCTCCTAACAGCTGTTAACAGAAGCTTCAAAAAGGCTCATTTCTGACAGATTTATGTGAATTTCTTCCTTGAGAATTGAAAATGTGCAAATAAGAATTCAGATTTAAAAAGGCTTTGAATAAATGTCAAGATCAGTCTTGGAAATATAAGAAAGCTAAGGAATTCAGAAGTAAGCTTGTCAGTCTACATTGCATTTCATTTGTTAATCATTTGTGGCTGTGTATCTCCCCTTTTACATGGAGACATACCACACAAGCCATAAATCATTAGAAGGGCAAGATGAATTTAGACAGTGGGTAAAATTCCATGTCATCAGTCCCTACAGAGAGGGACATAAGATCATGCTCAGTTTATTTCTTGTTGGGCCTGTGAGCTATTCTTTGTATTAGGGATTTCAAATTAATTAAATATCAGAAACAGTATTTCTCAGTGTAAGCAAATGCCTTATAAAAGACATAAAATAAGCCATACATAGCATGCACTTGAAATATATATATAACTTGAAATAAATATTTCTGGACGGGAGAAAACCCACTAGAACATAAAACTAAAGAGTAAAGTTTTCAATAGCTTTGAGTGGACTGAGAGTCAGCACTAAGCTGAAGCTGAGCACTTCTCCATGAGCACATGAAAACACCCACTTAATCTGTGTCACTCAAAACCACCTGTCAGGGCTGCTATAGAGAGAATTATTTGCATGATGACACACAGAAAAGCTGTGAAAAGTAATTGAGAATGATATTTTGGAAAACTAGAATGGATTTACAATCTCGTCCCACTTTTTTTAAGCAACAATTTTAAGTAGTTGGGCAAAGTGGCATTACCCATAAAAGTACTTTAAGAGCTATTTAAAATTCATACTTTGTTCCAGAGTTTTCAGTTCAATAAAATAAAAATATAGTATTTGAGCTTCTATTACATATCAAGCACTTGTCAGGCTCTGGGGTAAAAAAGGGCAAGTAACACATCATCATAAATCAGGAAAAGAGATAGAAAGATATTTAAAGTACCACATGATAATTAATGTGATAAAGGAAAAGATTAAGTGGGCAATGAATGCATAGGTAGAGGTCATTTCCTTGGAAAAAATAGCAGAGCACATAACATTTGAACTACTTAAGCCTTATGGGGTAACTAAGATTTTTGTAGAGGTAAAAACATATTCCAGGGAGAGGTAAAATAGGAACAAAAGCACAGAGCATTGAAAGTGTATGCATAAGAAGAATAATTCAGCATGGTTTTGGTGAATAGAAGGAACAGAGGGAGAAATGATTCCTGGGAGGTAAGACTGAAAAGTACTTTGGGGCAGATTGATAATTTAAATTTAATTAAGCAGTTGTCAGGTGAGGTATGAGGTATGATATGTAAATATAATCTGATTATATATGTAAATATAATCATAATAAATATGTCCTCAGGTCCCTCCAACATGCAGGTACAAATGATACCATATTAGCATCAAAACTCAAATTTAGGCCCTGGCCAGCATGGGTCACTTGATTCGAGCATTGTCCTGTAACTGATGGTTGCAGTTCATGCAGTTCAGTCTAGTGGTTGTTTGATCCCTGTCCAGGTGTAGGTGCCTGCAGAACCCCCACTCTGGCTGTGTTTGGGTAAGCTCTCCACTCTGGGCACATATGGGATGCAACCAAATGATGCTTCTTTCTTACATGGATATTTGTCTCTCTCCTTTTCTCTCTTTCCCTTTCTCTCTCTAAAAAAAAAAAAAAAAAAAAAGGAAAAAAATGTCCTTGGGTGAGGATTAAAAAAAAAGAAACTCTGAAATTTAGGTCTCTGTAACTTCAGGTTCATCACCACTGCCTTCATCTTTAAACAACTGTGGAGCTCAGAGGACAGTCCTACACTGTCTATAAATTGTTCCTATCGGCTGGTCATGCAGTCACATGAACTCTGCATGAGATGAAGAACCTTCTGTTTTAAGAGTGCTTTGTTTCCTGCTGTTGTTCCATGGGGGAGCTATGAGTTGCAACTCATAGCAATGGTTTGCATCAGCAGAGTGATGTGACCTGTTAGTGCAATGGAAACTGGGGACAGGGAAGCCTAACCTACCCTCCTTTGGAGGAGTGTTAGATAGAAGTTAGGTGGAAGTCACTAAAATGTAGTGGGATGGGGGTTCACAGTGCTCAAAGAAAAAGCCCATACATAACTTTGGGTAGCTGCCTTAACTTTGATTCACTGCCTCCATTCACATATCTATTTTACAAAGAATGACAAGATGTGGTTTAGATCAAGATAGGGACCTGGGTTGACAGCCCTCCACACATGCTTACAGATAGGGAGTCACATCCCCCAGAGGAAGCTGGCACCACCTTTACCCACCAATTAATACATAACTCCCTCACCCCATCCCACTAACTATATAAGTCCTCAGGACAAAGTATCTGATGCCTTGTCGCCCTTTGCCTATGTCTTTCTCCCCCAACCCCCACCCCTAGCAAGGCCCATTCTCTTCCTTGAGAACACACTGCTAATAAACCTTATTTGCATACTAACTATCTTGCTGATCTGTAATTCTTTACTGTGTCAGCAAGAAGAACCAAATTTTTCCCACAACAGGAGAACAAGTGGCTAGGAAAAATTCCCTGGGAAACTGATGACTGGTATATGTCTTTAAAGACTAAGAAAAATTAATAAGCTGAAGAGGAAGGGAAGAACATTTCAGACAGAGATCCAATTATTTAAGTTCTGAAATATCACACTGAAAAGCATGGATTTTATTCTCTAATCAATGAGAAAGCATTGAAATTTCTACATAGACAATGAAATGATTAGATCTCAGATTTGGGGAGAAAATTTTGGCAACTTAGGAGAAGGTAATTTAGCATGGGCCTAGCCTAGAATAGAATCACTATTTAAGTTGAGATATTGCAATAACTACAGCAAAGAAAGTGAAAGAATGAAATTGATCTGAAGGAAACCAACAGACGTAAAAGGGAATTATATTGTAAAGTGTGAGAAGATGAGGGTAGAGGACAGTGAACAAGATTGAAGCTAAGGTTTCTCTCCTGACTGAGATGACAGTGATGTGTTTATAGTAGAAAATATAGGAGAATTGAAACTTGTTTAGAAGCTTGAAGAATAAAGATAATACATTTGATTATCTAATAGGCTGTTCTGGTAGACTGAGTGGAGGAAAAGAAATATGGAGTAAAAATAAATATTAGACAAAAGTAGTCAAATAATATTTTAAAATACTGTGCCATCACACCTGTTCTTCAAAGTGGGATTCAAGTAAACCTTTCACATTTTAAGTGATATACTGTTTTCTATGGAAAGGATTTGCATATATTTTATTTACAAGTTGGAATTAAAATAGAACAAGTTAGCATTTTTGTACTAGTAGTTAAACATAATGTCGGCAATCATTTTAATAGCTTTGGAAGAGATAAGGTTCCCTGGAATTCTGTATCTAATCCTGGATGTAACACTAAGTCCTCAGACCCATGTCATAAAACAAAAGCAAGGTTCTGAGCCTAGGCTATCAGTGAATTTTTTTCTCAAAAGAGCTCAGAAGTAAATGTTTTAGGTTTTGTGGGATCACAGTATCTATTGCAACCACCCAATGCTGGCTTAGAATACAAAAACCATCACAGACAATACATTGTTGTGTTTCAATGAAACTTTATTTATCAAAATGTGCCACAAACTGTATTTGACCTATAGACTATGATTTGCTGACCCCTTCTCTTAGCTAACAAGCTATATTTCTTTGTTCAATTCATTACTAGAAACAAGTCTGGGATAGAAAAGCATTCATGTAAGATTATGTAGATAATACAGGGTTTAATTTATACATCTATTTTTTTTTCTTTTTGCTTAGGGTCTTTCAAGTGAATATAAAAAATTTAAAGGAAATCTAATACTTTTATTTTCCTTTTTATCTCCTTAAATTCTCAGTTGTTACATTTTTCACTACCTCCCTGAAGCTCTCAGACAGACATTATACTGGATCATAATGGAAAATAAAATCTTGAACTGAAATCACAAATGTGCCAAGAATTTGGGGAGTGCCTGTACTTCTGGAAGCCCACCAGCTTGTTGTTACCCTTAAGGCCTCCTTGGATATGTCACCAATATCTTTCTAAAGCCCATTAATACTCACAGGAAATTCAGAGTCACTGAAGATGAATCAAAAGACCAGAGAAAACTAAAATCACAGAGGTAAAAGTGAGCTCTCATCACACGAAGTTAGTCACCTCTTTATGGCAGTACCCTAGACTTTTCTGACGTCAAAGAATGAGGTCTCTGTAAACCAAGGCCTAAAAATGAACTAAAACTCCACAGGAAATGTGAAGCTCACCGGAAAATTGGGATGATAGGTATTGTACATGTCCTTGAAGTCTGAGGCCTGTCTACAAGAGAAATTTCTAGTATGTCCTCAATTCTCACTAAAAATATCTCTCTGAAAATGTAATTTACCTCCCCTAATACTCTTAGTTAAATGATTATCATTTTGAGTTGTTGACCCCCAAGTATCATACCTGTAAATAAGTCAATACAAGGAAGGCATGAGTTTCTCTGGGTCTGATTTATGTAGTTCAGTATAAAGTACTGTTCTAGATTAAAAAACAGTTATATGTATATAGGCCCTCTATGTGTCTTCTTTAGAGAAGTGTCTGTTCGGGTCCTTTGCCCATTTTATAATTTGGTATGAGAAGGTGCTCAGCATTAAAGAGATGAAAATTAAAACCACAATGAGATACTTCACACCAGTCAGAATGGCCATGATAAACAAATCAACAAACAACAAGTGTTGGAGAGGTTGTGGAGAAAAGGGAACCCTTTTGCACTGTTGGTGGGAATGCAAACTAGCCACTATTGAAAATGATATGGAATTTCCTTGGAAAACTAAATATAGAACTGCCTTTTAACCCAGCAATACCACTGCTGGGATCATACCCTAAGAGTCCTGAAACACCAATTCAAAGGAACCTGTGCAACCCATTGTTCACAGCAGCACAAATTACAATAGCCAAGTGTTGGAAACAGCCTAAGATAAGTATCCATCAGTAAATGAGCAGATCAAAAAACTGTGGTACATTTACACAATAGAATATTATGCAGCAGAAAGAAAGAAGGAGCTCCTACCCTTCACAAGAACATGGATGGAACTGGAGAGCATTATGCTAAGTGAAATAATCCAGGCAGTGAACGACAAATATCATATGGTCTCACATAAGTAGAACCTAATTAACAAAACAAACAACCAGGCAAAATACAACCAGAGACATTGAAATGAAGAACAAACTGACAGTAACCGGAGATGGGGTGAGGGGGAGAGGAGGATAATGGGGGAAAATAGGAGGAAGAGCCATCAAGGAACATGTATAAAGAACAAAGCCAAAGAGGGTAGGTTTGAGGGTAGGAGGTGGGATGGGTGGGTCAGAGGGGCATGGTGGGGTGAAAATGGAGACAACCGTACTTGAACAACAAAATAATAATAAAAAATAAAAAGAAAAAAGCAAAAGAAACTAGAGTTACAAGTAAAATAAAGTCCTATCCCTGAATAATATTAAACAGATAATGAATACCAATATGATGCTAATTATGGGCCAGGCACTACTCTAAATAATTTATGTATTGTAATTCACTTCATTCTCAGCAAAAAACAGTTATGTATGGAGACTTTTTCAGTTCAAAAGAAATTAAGCCAAAGAAATGAAAAATTAATTTTAGAATATATATATATACATATATATATATATATATATATATATATATATATAATACATCTATATTTCCCCCCCAAAGGAATTCTACCAAATAATTAGATTTTCAAGGACTTTAGACTCCTGTGGTTTTATAACTCAATACTACAGACTTGGTTGGGAAATGGAAATTTTTATTTCGCCATTCAGTAACTGAGCAGACAGAGGCCTGTCCACATGGCTCCTTGGTGAATGACCAATAATTAACACTGGAAGGAACAGGTCTTTATTTACAACAGGGGTGTCAAATTCATTTTCATTGGAGGCCACATTAGCCTCACAGTTGCCTTCAAAGGGCCGAATGTAATTTTAGGACTGTATAAATTTAACTACTCCTTTACAGTTAAGTGAGAGCTTGGCATTGCAGACAGGTAGAAACAAGGTACCAGGCCAGGTAAAACAAGGTGGAGGGCCAGATCTGGCCCGTGGGCCTTGCGTTTGCCACCTGTGATTTACAGTGTTCCAACCTCAGGGCGACTCAGAGCACATATGCTTGGAGCCCTCCTTTCCCACAAGACCCAGCACTTCCCTTGTTCCCCCAAAAGGCTATAAGCCAAAAGGAAACCCAATAGTTCCCCATATTTTTTATCTGACTGCTCAGTTTTTCAGTCTCTCTGGAAGGTACCAAAGTCACCATTCTCATGTAGTGTTCTTTCTTTTTTTTTAAAGATTTTATTTATTTATTTTTAGAGAGAGGAGAAGGGAGGGAGAAAGAGAAGGAAACATCAATGTGTAGTTGTCTCTTGCTCAACCCCTACAGGGGACCTGGCCTGCAACCTAGGCATGTGCCCTGAATGGGAATCATACCAGAGACCCTTTGGTTCGCAGGCCAGCACTCTGTCCACTGAGCCACACCGGCCAGGGCTCATGCAGCAGCTTTCTTCTTCAGGATTCGGGGTATGTGGTCATCAGCCTCTGTGTAATAGTCCAAGAATAGATGTACCATGGTGCACTGGATCATAATGAAGTCCAGGAAAGACATAAATCTCGGGTTCAGATAGAGTCCAGGTTTGTAAGGCAGCTGGTCATCATCTTGCAAGGGAGAGTCCTCCAAGTCAGCCAGAGCAAGTGTGATCAGTGAAGCATGCTTGCTTTTCTATTAGCCCATGGGGGACCACCTCCTACAACCTGGATGGCTCCTATCCCAGTGCCAGCAGCATGGCTCTTCCACACTCTTCCAAGCTACATGGCAAATCCCCTCATGGCTGCTCTCCTCAGGTTAAATCCTGACTTGGAGCCTCCTGTGTGACCTCTACTCTGATTCCTCCCACAATGAGCTACATTTGCCAGTTTTCTGTATAGTTCACATTTTCTCAGCTGCCATCACCAGTCAAGGCAAATGTGACTCAGTGATTTAGGGGCCTCTGCCTCCTCTGGCTATATCACAAGTCAGGATATACCCTGAAAGTCATGCCCACCTGTCCCTGAGGCAGTGGTACAGCTATTATCTTGCCTTTGTTGTGAAAGGTATCTTAAGCAGTACTTTCCAGTTCCCACCCCAAACCATAGGCTGTGGGGTTTTTCTCCTATTTTCCCAGGCACTCCTCGCCCTATACCATTACAAGTCTTCCTCTGATAATACTCAGCATTTCCAAATGCACCCTTTCCTTAACAAACTCACCACTATTCTCTAATACTGTTTATTTTGTTTTTAACAGCAAAAATTATTCATTTGTCAAAAGCACATGGTTTACTCATTATGTTAAGTGTACACATGACAAATTTTAAGGAATCTAGAAGGATGAATATAGAGAAAACTTTTTATTTCATTGTAGTGGCTGTTCTCTACCTAGAAATGATAAGACTGTTGAGAATATTCCGTTCATTTTTTCCCAAAATACTAAATGATGTATTGGTATACCAAGACCCCTAAATCTATACATGGATTTTCTCTCTTAAAAGTATGATTAGCAATTATAATAAAGATGTGACTAAGATTGTGAATAGTCCTCTAAAGTTTCAGAAACAACTGAAATGTAAGCTCCTTTTTTCATCTTTAAAAGTAGGTTGGTTTCTTCAAGAAGAAAATTGATTTACTCAATAGATAGTCATTTTGTTCATAAGGCCTGGAGCAGTCTTCAAAGCTGGTAGGAAAAACACTGCTAGAGACAACAGGTATATGTGGAACCTAGATTTAGTAATAATAAATTATACAATTGTGTGGATTTTATATACTTTTTATACAGCCTTCAATTACAAATTTTAAAAGTGAAAGGACAAATACAGCAATATTTGTGGAAACACTAGAATTTCTACAACACTAAGGTAGTGAATAAAATATTTTTGTAAAGATTTGAGCACTGCATGAATTCTAAATGCAATTACAGATGGCCTTCATCAATGTAGTATTTAAAGTAATTAGAGATTTTAACAGTAGACTCCCTCTCCTACTCTGAATTCGGCTTTTAGACTAGTAATCAGAGAAAATTGTTATGCCAATATCCTTGATTTGAAGAGTCATTATTTTTGTGGGGTAAAATAATCCAAAGCACATCCAAATAAAGTTAACACAGTCCTGGAAATGAGCTTCATCAATTTACTTATAGGACAGCAGCACTCTAATATAAACCCTTTCCTCTATCTTTCCTTATTGCTAATTTTTATAAATATTGAGAATTTGTCTCACCCAATTTTGTAAGATAAAGGTAATCTGAAAACTTAGAGATATAAAAACAGATGACACATTTTAAGTATATTCCATATATCCCAACACTTCCAGAAATGGGAACATATTAAAAGTGGAAAAAGAAAGAAATACTGCCACCTCAGTTAGCATTTCCATCCAAGGGGACCTACAGGTATGGCTAGTGACACCTTTCTCCTTCTGTCTGGCCATTCTGTACTCATGTATTTGCTGCTTGCAAACAACTTTTGAAGCTCTTGGGTTTTTTTAGTGGGTTTTTTTTCTTACTAAAATTCTCCCCTTTATTGCTAACTGATTGGAATTTTTTTCTTTCACTTCCACTTTTTTTTCAGTCATTTTTTTAACAAACTTAAATTTTGACTCTTCATTATCTCTTTGACTCTTTTTGGAAGATTCATGCAATTTTATAGCTCCATTTTTTTAAATAAAAAAGGACTGATTTTTACAACATATTTGGAATTCAAATATAACACAGATATGTTAATTACTAATATTTATCCAGCCAACTGCATGTCTTCCTGTTAAAATAAAATTTCAAGGAAGAGTTTACTTATTCATAACAGGCACCTCTGGCCACAGAATAACAGAAAGGTTCTTAAAAAAGTTCCAACTTTCTAACTCTTTTGGGCAATACTTACCTTCAGGCAGGCTTCTCTAGAACATAACAAAGCTCAATAGGATTAGGCTCACCCACCATGAACATGGTTTTAGCTTGAAAATTTGGTGGCAAAATGATATTGCCCTTTTAGTTGGTGGATCCTTCTTTAGCTGCAATGATTTGAATAAATTATTGTATTTCTACTCTATTCCTCTTGCAATGGACCTTTTTACCCAGCTTTCACTTAATTATTTAGCTTATTAATATATTGGCAAAATTACCATTGCTACATAATTATTGGACTATTTACAATGGCCATTATAATGTACCAGTGCAATAGCTATTGTTACAATATCTTTTGTGACTTACTATTTCAACTGTCCCCATTACAGACCAATTTGTGGCAATTTATATAAATGGCCCTCCTATGTGGATGCCTTAAAAATAATTTGTACATATCTAACTACTTTATTTCCTATTTTATGTCCTTATTTTCATCAGTCTCCTAGACCTGTTTTTATATTTTTCCTTCTGGAAAAAACAGGATGTTGTTGACAATTTGAGTTTCTTCTTGTGAGTTGCCTCTTTATGTTCTTTCCCCTTCGTTAATTTTTCCATCTTATGAATACATATTATTACCTGGCAGGTGTTTTCTATTATATGTTTTAAGACCACCATTGTAAACTTCATCTCACTATGCCTAAACATGAATTTGTTTTCCAACCAACCATCTGGTCCAATGTAACCCTCCATTCCTCTGGCAGGCACCATCATTTGTATCCCTTTCTTTAGCTCTGAGCACTATTTGCTGGCATCACTTATTTGGCAAAAAATTATCTTCTGAATGCCATTATCATGGCATTTACTTAATGACATTTAATATTTGTCCACTGATAATTACTGCTCACAATGGTCAAATAATTATATTCACAAAAGTGAACATATCTTGGAAAAATATCTAGCTTTGAACCATCTAGCACTGTGCAAAGGTATTACATTTGTATGGATATACTTAATTTTCATAGATATTTTCATCCATGTTATGCCTCTCCAACTAGTAGGTTAGTAAAGTGAAGGTAGAAGGGTACTCTCCAAAATTTCTAATGTAATACCAAACACAGTCACTTACAAATATTTGTTGTTTGCACAAATAAATAATTTAATCTGAAGAGTTAGAACTAGAGATTTTACTTTTGAAAAAGTTTTCTATTTAAATGGCAAAAGTACCCTCTGGGTTTTAAATTGCAATTTACTTTTGTCTACTAGATATCTCTAAACAATTAATGCCAAATGATGCTGTGATTGATTAATATAAATATATATATATATTTAAGATCTTATTTATTTACTTTTAGAGAGAGGAAGGAAGGGAGAGCGAGAGAGAAACAGCAATGTGGCAGATATGTGGATTAGTTGCCTCTTGGACACCTCCACCTGGTGACTCGGCCTGCAGCCAGGCCTGTGCCCGGACTCAGGATCAGGCCTTAGATTCACAGGCTAGTGCTCTGTCCATCGACCCACACCAGCCAGGCTAGATACATACATATTTTATGTTATCTCCTCCTCCCATAGTTAACTCCTAGATAATTTTATCAGTAGGAATCCATCATGTATTTCTAGTAATCTAATTGACTAAATTACCTTCAGCAGAATTCAATACAGGAACATATTATATGGAATAATTTACATAATAATTTGCATGAGTGGATGGCTATTATAATTCTTAGAATAGTAAAAAAGAGTCACTTAATGAAAAAATTCTAGATGGTAGAATATTACAGAATGAACTTGTCATTTACCACAAGAATAAGTAAATTCTTATTGTTTGTAAAGAAAATGGAGAAATATTAAATAAGCTGATGGTAGAATTTAGAATACTACAAGATTTACCTGGCCATTTCAGAATTCATGCTTAGAAAAATATAAACCACAAAAATATGCTTTTTGAAGCCTATCTATCATTTATTTACTCTTGGAATCTAAATGTGTTAATCCCAAACTGTAGGAATTAGTGGTGGGGTATAAATGAAGGACACTCCAAAGAGAACTAGTTCCCTCCCTGGTATGTTAATCCTTGTGTACAGGCAAAATAATTACATGCACTGAATTAACTGACCTATAGATTTTGACTCCACATTGTGGGGGAATTAGTTACTTAAATATTCTATTATACTTACACAGAAGTCTGGTAGTGATCAAATTATTGAAGAGTAATTTTAAATGCTCAGAGCCCATCCTGGGCCTCAGGAGGGCAGTACAGCTGAGCTGCACACAGCACAGTGGCTAAGACCGAGGTGGGGATTGCAGCCCTGTGTGGCAGGGTTACAGCCCTGGCCCCCTCCTTTCCTATACCTCTAATACTCCCCCTGGGTTGGGTAAAGGTAATGTTTGAAACAATCACACAAAACACTTTCAAGGAAAGAGTAACAAACCATTATTTGACTGTCATCTTAAAGACTACAACCGCTTTGACGTATGTGACCACATTTGAACAACCCTTTGAAGAGCTAGTAACACCAATATAAAATTGAGAAAGTGTGCCTCTTGGAGGTGAGACAATTTTTCCAAGGTCACACAGATTGTAGGTGGAAATCTCAAGCTTCATAATCAGTGACTGTAACTTCCACTTTCATTCTGATAACAAGCTGCTTCCCATGGTAAATGAGTGCATACGCAGTAGGGATCATTCATATTTTTTTGATCCAGCTATCCAAATTGTTTCTATAATTCATTGCTTGCTGTGACTTCTTGTAATTTGCATATTTTAGCTAATCAGGTTTTTAAAATAGTACAGTGACTTGTACTCATGGTTCTTTACCATTCTTCTTCACTTCAGCACTCCAGTCATTCCGTATCTTTGATAGCCTCGTTCGATCTTGTTTTCTTCCAATTAGGATGATATTAACAATTGAAGCAATTATCTTGACTACAGTGTCAACCTTTTTCTTTCCATAGCTAACAGCATTGACTGATGATACACAGGTTTTTGGTATCCAAAGCTGTTATCATAATTTGGCATTACCACCCAATTTTAATTACACAGGTTTTGACACTATTTATTAATTTATGATAGAATGACAATATTGCAGTCATGGATGATTTGGGCAATATGAGATTCAGAAGCACTTTAAAATAACTGTCCTTGTCTGATTTTGTACTTTTATTCTGTAGCTTCTGAGGTGTTAAGATATTTATTTAATCAACTGCAATGCTATTAGTTTATTGATTTTGCTCTTGCATTGTGTTTCTTTGTATCAGAGCCTTTTACATTTAGTAGTATTACACTTAGACTTATTCACTGGACATTAGTGTTCATATCAAATGAATTCATCTTGTGTTTTAATTCATTCTTTGATCTCTGGTGGTCAGATATTCTGAACACTAACAGATTCTATTAGAAAAGCTCTGTGTATGTAAATGATGCATTCTAATTCTTGTAGACAGAATTGCAAAATAAAACACTCAGACTTGACTTGCTAAGTGGTTAAGTGAATATATTAATAAAAATTAGATTTTTAAAAATAATTTTAAAATATCTTAAAGTTTGTTTGTTTGTTTTTTACAAACTGGGAATTCTTTATTCTCACTTTGCTTTTGATTATTGCATTGTGGCTTGGCCTAAATACATTTCCAAAATAATACCTCAGAGTCATTAGCCCACCCCAGAGACATATGATGCTGGTATAAGAATATGCCATCCAGCCTTTTCAGTTTGCATTTATAAAAACTCAGTCGTGCAATAATGGATGAATTGGCCAAGATGCCACCATCAGTTGTTGGAAAAATCAAATCTAAAACCTAAATTTTCTACCTCTTCTCACATACTTGTTTTTTTGCTTTTTGCTTTTCCTTCTTTTGCCAAAAACTAAGCATCCATATATCTACTTCTGTTAGGAGGTGTTCTATGTGTTTAATCTTTATATATGTATACAAACACCCCACATACATATATTTAAAAGGTGTGTGTGTATTATACATATATATGTATCTTTGAAAGATATGTATATCTGCTTATGTACTTATATATCTATTTAGTCATATATATCTATTTAAAGTCACTATAAAATATACATACATGTGCATATACATGTACATAAAGGAGGATCTTATCATGATATATCTGACTTTTTTGGACATTAAATGAAATCAAATAATTTAGATGAGACAGTGATAAACTACAGAAGAACTAAACTAAATAAAGTAAAACAACCAGAAAGGTGAGGAGGCTCTAACACCCATTATTATTATAAGGAAAGTTTAACTAAGCACAGCAGATTAGCCTAAAGAAGGAAAGATTTGAGGGTTACGTGGTTACTAGTTTCGAGTATTCTCAGGAAAAATGACTTATTCTACTTTCTTCCAAAACCAGAAAGAAAGGAAACATGTTACAGCAAACAATATTTTAGTTTGCCATAAGACCTTTCTGGCACTCAGCACTGTCCCCCTATCCCCTACCAAAAAAATGTGCACTGCTATATTGAATAAATCTATTGATTCCTACCACTATCTGATAGGGAGGTGATGGAAAGAATGCTACATCAGTAAAATGTCTCAGTTACAATTCTTTCCAATCCTATGCTTCCAACTAGCAACTCTGGAAGATTTGTCTGCTATTGATGTCATTAATTTGGAGTAAGTTTTTTGAAATGGAATCATATTCCATCCAGCTTTTATAACTGGTCTTCCTGGTGGCAAATAGTTACAATGGTCCCAGAGAGGACACAGCCACACAAAGTGAGATGAGTCTGTCCTCATCCCTCAGCTCCCGCATGCTCTGACTGGCAGAATTGGGAAAGGTGGTGCTTTCATTGCTTATCTCTGAGAAACTTAAATTTATTTTTTAAATATCTGCATTATTTTTTATAATTAATGTTATTTCTGTGAATGATTGATCATATTTTGTTTCTGTGTTTCCCTTAAGGAGGCTCATTTCTATCTAGAAACAACAAAAAGCCAGGGAAGAAAGAGAACTATTCTGCTTCTCTAGTCAAAATGTCACAACATATTAAATGCAACATGCCACTAGGAAAAAAAATGCAAGTGTGCATTTTTTAACACTAGGGAGTTTTCATGGCTCCTGACATCTTTCCCCTTCACCATGGGGAGCATACGGCCTGATTTCCTCAGGGAGCAATCTGGAATAAATTTTTGATCCTCCTCAGGAGAGCAGAATTTATAGAATTGCTGACAAAATAATCATCTTCCTAATGGCATCAGTTTTTTTCTTTGATTTTTCATTTATAAAGAATGTCTCTAAAGACTTTTATGAATGTCTTAAAATTCTACTTCTTGAGAAATTAGTTAGAAAAGTGTACTCATTTGCATACTTAAGGAAAGCTCCCATTGCCCCTTCAGAAGAATCTAAAAAAACAATTTTAATACTAAAGTTTTCATAGAAAGGGTAACAGCTCTATTGAATTTTTAATTTAAAAGTGTTTTGAACAAATGGCACATAGCACTTTTCTTTCGGCTTATGGGAAATGCATATGCCACATAGATATGCATTATTATAAAAGAAGATTAATAATTTATTTGATATTCACTGCTACAATCTCTCTCACATCCACATCTCTCTAAGCAGAAATTAAAATCAACAGCTCACCGGGATCAGGGTGACAGTGAGCACTCCATGATGACCTGGCACATGGTAGGCTCTCTCTCTACACACACACACACACACACACATACACACACACCCTGAATGATTGAATTATCCATTCTACTTCCTTTTCTGTTTCTTCCTCAGTGGAGCTATCAAAGGACTGAAGATCTCAAAGATCTCAACTGTTTATGAAAAGCTGCCAGTCCCTGGACTGAACCCCAACTCAGATCCTGCCTGGCCCACTGATGATGAAGTCAATTGCACCGTTTTTATGAGATGTACCAGTGATGTACCTTTTTTAAATCTCCATAGCTGCATGAAATCAAGGACTGCTTCCACTGGCCAAGGAAAAGAGAGGAATGGATTTTTCTAGTGACCGTTTGCTCCCCTACCCTGCTACCACAGTTGCCCTATTTTAGGCAACTGTTATCCCATCTGCTATTCCAAGCTACCTCAAAAGTATCCCATTTATCAACTGGAACTCTGGTTCAATCCCACAAGGTACTGCTAGAAATATGGAAACCTCTTCATATCCACATCTCCTTCAGAGCAGTTTTTTTTTTTTATCCTTGCTTCTTCCTTTGATTATGCTTCACAGAAGAAATGAAAGTATAACTATCATGTGACACATAAATGTTTGGTTATATTTTATAAGACCACTACCAGCTGTCTATGGGAGATCTTGAGAGATAATAATTATTTTTGTGTATGCCATCCATTGTCATACTAAAACAATCTAATGGTGATGGGAAAAATTTCTAAATTTAATTTTTATATTTTACAAAACTACAGGTTATAAGTTCTATCAGGTTATTATACCCTTATATTCAAATAATGGACTTATATTCTTTTGGGGCCAAAACCAGTTAGCTATAAATGAGTTCTTCACTCAGTCTAGAGTCTACAGAAGGTGTAGACTCTAGAAGGTGCTGGATTTTGAAAAACATGAATTTGAACTGGTCACTTTGACTCTCCATTGTCTGAATGGCAAGTGGGGGACCAAAGAAAACTAACATATATCTAGTTTGAAGCTTGGTATATAGGAGCAAGCAGCCAATGTAACAGGTACCAATTCCCTTCAGACATACCACACTCTCATGCCTCTGCACACCTACTCATGTCGTCCCTGAAGAGACTTATCTTTCACCTGGTTCAAGCTTCCCTGCCAGGAATAGCTTCACTCAAATATCACTCCCTGGTGTTCTCTCTCCCAGTTCCTCCCACTCCTCTAGGCCTCACTATCCCCTGTCCTCTGTCCTCCCTTAATGCATTATTCATGTTGCTTTCATAGTATCTATCACTTGTTAGTGTAATTAGATGCATTTGTATAACAACATTATGGCAACAGTGAGAACACAGACAATGTCTTATTAGTTTTCATACTCCTTAAGTGGCTCACACAGACACAACTATTTTTTGAGTCAATGAATGAACCAATGAACTAATTGTTCAGCAAGCTAACAGAAATAAACATGAAATATACTGATATGTTAGAAATACCAATAAACTTTATTTCCCATGTACTTTTACTGCATAGTATATATTTTTCATTAGTAAAATATAGATAAAGATATCTACTTTTAACTTGAAGTAAATGAAGATTTTTAAAATAACATTATGTGTGTACTGTGCACATGTGTGGACATGCATGTGCATGTGTGTATGTGGGGGAAGAGAGAGGAGAAACATTTCTATGTAATTAGATACCAATATGACACTTCTGTGTCTCAGATGTGATTGTGTCACAAGACAATAGGTGTCAGAAACTTCATATTCACAGCAAAATGCTAACTTTCTATGCGTCACTGGCTGAGGATTATATTAAAATCATTCTTGTCAACTCTTGGCAACATGTTTGTCTCGAGGGTACAATAGACTTGGTGTTGTAGGAAAGGGAAAAAGTCCTTTGGAGACAGTTGTCAGTGTGCTATGAATGTTATGTCTTCTTCCCTGGGGAAAGGGTAGGGTCCTTCTCCTATCTTCACACAGAATGGGAGAGGGGCGAGATTGAAGAAAATATGGAACAGCTGACGTATGGATTTGGGGGCACAGGGGGCTGATATCTGGCATGCACCTGGATAAAAGTGATGATGAGAGAGCTAGAACTCTCTACCAGGTGGCTAAATAAGGTGACTATGTTGGGACCAGTCTGCAATACCAGTGTTAGTCAACGTAGGGAATACTTGTAGGATTTCTGTGGACCAGATATGAGTTATACTGAGCTAGCACAGGGCCATCTTAAACGGACTTTACCCCACAGGGGTTATGATGCACGTGGGTCACCGGCCAGCAGTGATCACGGAATGCTGTGGATGGCTCGACGAAAAACATGCAAGAAAAAACACATGCACAGAGACGAACGAGTTTCTGTGAGGAAGTAGGGACGAAATGGCCACCCCTTCTAGTGAGGAGCATGCCGATATTGGGCTCATTTTGCATAATAATTCAGGTAAAGTATAGTACTCATTAGGGGGAAGTAAGGAACTATAGAAAACAAGGAACTCTGCCAGTCTATTGAGTCGGGGTCAAAGAGCTGTAAGACTTTGAGGAACAAACTAACTTCCTCCTTGGACCCCTCTCATTCAACTGAGAGCATTCTAAACAAAGAAGGTTTCACAGTAATTTACATGTTCTTTCTTAGGCCTGATCACCCGGGGAATCCGCCCTTCTCAGTACTGAGCTGCACCACCCTGTCATTGTTTCAGGCTTAGGTGGAGCAAGGGAACTAAGGCAACCAAGAGATAAGGAGTTTTTCTCCCAGACAGTGAGAACTCAGGCTATGTCAAAGCCGAGGAGCGAGGGCCCATCACCCCCTTTTGCTGCAGCCCCCCAAGTCCTTCTTTTGGGGGGCCTCCCAAAGTGTTCGTGCCTGTCTTAGGTCCTTCCCCCCATGGGGAATCTTACCCGTCTTTGGCTAACCAACCAAGCTTTTGGGGGTTCAGTTATGAATAAAGCAGCAGAAGCAGCATTCCTGCCAGGGAGATAAGCTTTTGTCTTCTTGCTGGCTTACGGTTCCAAGGGCATTCCCTTAGCCTTAGCCTAGGCAGGGGTTTCAGCTTCTGATACCAGTCAGGGCAGTTCCCAGCAGGGTTATGCAGTTATGGATCTCCACTGCTGAGAGAAAAATCTGTATGGTATTTTTATTGAGAGCCTCCTCTCTCTCTCCCTCTCTCTCTCTCTCTCTCTCTCTCTCTCTCGTGCAAAGTCCTTTACTTAAAACTTGGTGTTAGATCTATTTCAAAATTTAATGTGTTTTAAGTTTTAGAAAGGTAAAAACAAAATGTATATTACATATTATAAGCATACCTACAATCAAGCACATTATTATAAATACATATATAGTTATAGTAAAATATGAATAATTCACTAATAGGCTATATGTCATTCAGGACAGGTTTTGTATCTAACTGAATTTTAAAAAAAAATTCTTACTTTTCATAATAACTGAAAAAAATATCACGGACCTGTACAAATTATACTCACAGCTGAACTCTCATTTTGTCTCCAATTGGGTAGTCTTGAAAAACACTTCTTCCATTTAGGCCTTGGTTACTACAATTAAAAAAATAGGAGTCTTGGGCTAGATCAGGAATTATAAACTCAAATGTCTTCAAAGGACAGGTTATAAAAATGAGTGAAGTCCCTTTGACCTGGCCCTGTAGTGAGAGCTGAGAAGAGTGTGTAGATTGGAGCACATTCATCTTGTCTAGAGACATTCACACACTAAAGAACCTTAAAGTCCCCTGAGGGTTCAACCCAGCATATCTCTGGAAAGCCAGCTTTTAGCTTCTGACCTACTTTACCATCTACCCAAGTGCCAAGGTTCCGTAACTCTCCTATTGCCAGGACACCTATGTAGTGCCTCGTGTCACATTCTTTAACACTGTCTCTCACTCCACACACAATGCTTGAACATCACAAAAAGTTATCACCCTTTGAAGCATATTCCTCCTTCATTGTTTCCCTGTTGAAATCATTACTGTCTTTCCTTCTTCATTTATTTTTTTTTATACCCAGTAGGATTAAGTTCTCAGAGCTTCCATTCATTACAACATAAAAATAGCCAGGAGTTTGAAAATATCCAAAGAATTTCAAAATGAGTCAAAGCAAATTCAAAGAAAGAAATAATTGAGTCTAGGATTATTGAATCATTTTCTGCCTCTGCCATGCAATGGACTTGCTGGACCAGTGAAAACAAGCTTTGATAAGTAGCCCTTTATTCCAAAATGCCATAAAAGTAATAAAACATTTTATCACATATGCTACAAATCCATTATTCATTCAAAGCATCCCTGTCTGCTACTTTCCCCTTCAATATTCATAGTATTCTACTGAAGAAGTTACTATTTCAGAGCTCTTTGAAAGTTTGATTTCTCTTCTTTCACATTTTTGACATGTTAGGAGAAAAAATTTAGTTAAGATGGCCTTGAAGAGCCTTTGTTTTTAATGAATGCTCCTTTTCTCCTTTTCTTAGACTTTCTTACTCCTATTTCTCTCTTACACGCGGTTCTGAATTAAATCCTCAGGTCATATCCCCACCCTGAAGCTCTTCCTCTGCAGTGTGCATTTCCTCCCAGCACTGAGGAGTGTCAGGTGATGGATGGAGCTTGCAAGCTCTTTGACCCTTTTACATGCAGGTGGCTATCAAGCTAAGTAGTGTAAGCACCTTCCTTTGCAATAAATACTGAATTAATTTCACTCCATGTCATCTGGCTAAGGAGGAGTGAGAAGCATTTCCATGGTTGAAGGTGAGAAAACAGGACAGAGATCTGATGATTCTGAAAGAAAAAATACTGTTTGTCTAAAACATAAAATTGCTTTGACTTTCCTCACTTCCCCATCCCCTATGTTTACCTGTCAACAAAAATAAACTTTCACATAGACATACTTTGTGTTATTGAGCTTCACAGATGTTGCATGTCTTACAAATTGAAGGCAAGACACTCCACCATCAAAAAAGATTATGACTTGCTTAGTTGAGGCTGCCTGTAGTTATATAATACTAATGCGCTCCAGAATTCATTTGTGTGTTCATGAGCTTAGTACTTAGTACTGGGAAGGATCCAATAAGAAGCCTAAGGCAGAGTCCCTGACTAACATCAGTAAAGTACCTAATATAGTATGTAGCACCAATAGAAGCAAAGATAAAACTAAGGGTTCTCAAAATGCTTCTCAAATTCATAGATGAGGGGAGGGAAAGAGGTGGCACAGCCAGCCCTATGTATTTGCTTCTCCTTTAATATGCCTTACAAAATGGCCTTTGGCATGGGGTGAGTTTTCCACAGTAGTTGGGGCTGAGGAGCTGGAAGACTGCATGCATGTGTCCATGAGTGTGTCTAAGTAGAGAGGAAAAGTAGAGCTGTGATTTCTGAGAGAGAAGAATACACACAATTTTAATGAATGAAATTATGAAAGTATTGTTATTTTAATAATGTTGTGACCAGTGACCAAACTGATTGTACTTCTAAATAGAAATTTAGTGATACCTATTTTATTCTCCACAACTCATAATTTGATTCTGGGAGAATAAGTCTACACACAGAAAGCTAAATATCAATGCATAGTATAACACAGAGATTTCAAGGGGCAATACACCCATGTGATTAGGGCCTTAAATTTTAGAATTCAGCAAAGAAGTGAAGACCATAATGGGTCCTGTACACCTAGGGCTTTGGTGTCAATAGGTTACAGAACAGGGCCAAGTGGGTACAATATACTATTACCAAAAGGACCCCCTACTGGGTTTGCATTGTCTACTGCCAGAGGAAAGATGGTGCCTCAATGCCAGAGATTTGTGAAAAGGAAAGGAAATGTTTATTTAAAGCTATACAGACTTGAAGTAGTGACCTAATATCTTCATTAAAATATCAAAGTCCTTTAGATACCCACAGATGCACACAGTGCTTCCTTCTCCCTCCGCCCTAATTTGCGGTACCGTATATCAGGAAAAGAAGTAGATTCAGGCTCCCAACATCATCAGCTATGTCGTCGGCCAGGATCAAGCTGCATGGTTCTGCTCTGCAAAGCTGTGGGTGTCTCCTCCCAGGCCAAAGCCTTGTGGTTGTCCCCTCCACCAAAGCTTTGAGGGGGTCTCCACTCTGCCAAAACTGCATGGTTCTCCCTTAATGGCTGCCACATCTCTGTTTAAATCCCTGCACCAATCCTCCACTGCAGCCCCATTTTCGACTCCTCCCACAATTGGCTACACTTGCCAGCACTCCCATATCCTTTCAGCTTTACTGGGCTGCCATAGTGGATCAGGGCAGGGGTGGTCTTGTGGCATGGAGCCAATTATCTCCGGGCTCTCACGCAGGTGCAGTAACCAGGGGGAGTTGCCTCCCAGTTAAGTCTTGGGTGGAAGTCACTTCCCTCCCCCTGACTCAAAGCATGGCCACAGCTATTTAACATATCTACGCACCCAGTTAAAGGTTATAGATATGTTAAATGACCATGCCAGAGGATAGCTGCAAAGCTATTGCTATGAAAAACAGGTCTCCATGTTCCTGTTCCATGTGGTTCTTCCCCCAACTCACACCTGTGGGGGGAAGGGGTGAGGTCATCTTATATATCTTTCTAATATTTCCCGGACATGAGTTCTGTACCCCATTCCAAATCCCTATTTGGGGTCCCCCTCTTGGCTGCACCCTGTTACAAATAGGTACCAGCTAGTGGCCTCAGTCTATATGTAAATACCCAGGGAAAAATAACTGAAGGTCCTGAAGTATAAGTACTTTATTTATGCATTCAGGTTACTCTCCTCCCACCTGACCAAGCCTGGTGTTTCCTTTGACCCACTTTCCCTGGAATCCTGGGTCTCTTGAGCTGCTTATGGCATCTCTTGCCCAACCATTGCCTTAAGGATTAGTTGTAATGATTAAAAGACTTTAAAATACACCTCAAGCCCTGGCCAGATAGCTCATTTTGTTAGAGCATTATCCCAATGTGACAAGGCTGTGGGTCTGATTCCAGTTGCAGCACATATAAGAATCAACAAATGAGTGCATAAATAGGTGGAACAACAAAACATTTCTCTCTCTCCCCTTCTTCCCCCCCCCCATAAAATCAATAAATTTAAACGAAATTAAAATACACTACAGCACAAGAACTGCAAAGAAAAATCCTTCAGCCTTTTGGAATGAAATATCAATTTCAGAAGCTCTCCAACTTGTGCAGAGGGGATAGAAAAAATGGAAAAACTACCTTAAATATCCTCAGCAATTTTGAAAAAGAAGAACAAAATAGGAAGGATCACAATACCTGATATCAAACTATATTACAAGGCCATGGTAATCAAAACAGTCTGGTACTGGTATAAGAACAGACACATAAATCAACGGAACACAATTAAGAGCCCAGAAATAAATCCAAGTCTCTATGACAAATTAATATTTGACAAAGGGGGCAGGAGCATAGTATAGAGTGAAAATAGCCTCTTAAACAAATGGTGTTGGGAGATCTGGACAACTACATGCAAAAAAAAAAAAAAATGGAAGTTGACCACCAACTTACACCATACACAAAAATAAACTCAAGATGGATTAAAGACTTAAATATAAGTCATGACACCATAAGAATCTTAGAGGAGAACACAGGCAGGACAATTTCAGATATTCCATACAGCAATATTTCCACCAATATGTCCCCTAGAGCAAGGGATTTAAAGGAAAAAATAAGCAAATGGAACTTCATCAAAATAAAAAGATTCTGCATAGCTAAAGAAAATATCAGCAAAATGAATAGGGAACCAACCATATGGGAAAATATATTTGCAAATGATACTTTGGACAAGGGTTTGATCTCCAAAATATATAAAGAACTCATACAACTGCTCTCCAGGAAGACAAAAAACCCAATTATAAAATAGGCAAAGGACCTGAATAGACACTTCTCCAAGGAGGACATACAGAGAGCCCAGAGACATATGAAAGGATGCTCAACATCACTAGCCATCAGAGAGATGCAAATTAAAACCACAGTGAGATACCACTTCACACTGGTCAAAATGGCCATCAGAAACAAATCAATAAACAAGTGTTGGAGAGGATGTGGAAAAAAGGGAACCCTAGTGCACTGTTGGTCGGAATGCAGATTGGTGAAGCCACTGTACTGTGGAAAACAGCACAGAATTTCCTCAAAAAAATAAATAAATAAAAATAGAACTTCCCTTTGACCCAGAGATTTCACTACTGGGATTATACACTTAGAATCCTGAAACACCAATTCAAAAGAACCTATGCACCCCAATGTTCATAGCTGCACAATTTACGATAGCCAAGTGCTGGAAGCAACCTAAGTGCCCATCACTAAATGAGTGGATCAAAAAACTGTGGTACTTTTACATGATGGAATACTATGCAGCAGGAAGAAAGAAGGAACTCCTACCTTTCACAACAGCATGAATGGAACAGGAGAGCATTATGATAAGTGAAATAAGCCAGACAGTGAAAAACAAATACCATATGATCTCATAATTGGAACTAATCAACAAAACAAACAAGTGAGCAAAATAAAACTAGATACATGGAAATAAAGGAGAAACTGACCATGACCAGAGGGGAGAGAGGAGGGGATAACAGGGGAAAGAAGGGAAAGGGTCAAGGCAAGGAACATATATAAAGGACTCAAGGACAAAGACAATAGGGGGACAAGGACAAAGGGGGTGGGTAGAGTAGGGGAAAGGAAATAGGGGGAAATGGGGACAACTATAACTGAACAACAGTAAAAATATTTAAAGAGTAAAAGAAGCTGTATAGGTTTACATATGTAATCTGAGTTCTGGAAGAGTGTATTTGGGAATGTTCACACTACATACCCACTGCAGCTAGGAGACTGCCTATTTCTGGTTCTCTATAATTGTAACTCTGAGCCAGGATTCTGTAGAGATGGAAACGGCAGCTGCCTATACAATAAAATTTGAAAGGTCTTAACAGGTTCTCCCACCAGTCTGTCACTATGCCCGGAGCCCCAGCTACCATATCGTTTATCTGAGATGAAGCAATGTGTCCTTAAGAGACCTTTACTCTGTCTTACTTTAGAATATTCTGGTAAAGGTTACAAAAACATACTTCCAATTTCCATAAACTAGTTTACTGTAAAGTAATTGAGATATCTCTCAATCTAAGAAGAATGTGAAAACAAGTATTAGAGAGTGGGGGATGCTACAGAGAAAAGCTATCAGAAAAAAACCCAACTTTTTTAAAAAAAATTATCTTTCTTCTTTTCTCTCTCCTTCTCTGTTGGGCTGTATTCTCTGTTGTGTTTCTTTGAAATGCATCCATATTCTCTCCAGGCAAGCCAGCTGTCTGTTTCTTGAGAAGTTGGCTACCACACAATGTCAGCCTTAATGACTACGTTCAAATCACCAGCTCTGTGTTAACTGAAATTCTCATAGATTAAATCCTGTTGGCTCAGCGTTGGTCAGGCATGTGTCCTTGGCTTGACCAACTATGGTTGGGAGTACAAGAACAAACTCCTTATGTGTGCAAAAGCCCAGATTTATAGGTTTTGAAGCAGTTTTCAGAGAAATGGGGTCTCTGTGAGTTGAATAAATGCTCCAAAAGTAACCTACAATGTGTCCATTAAAGTCCACTAATAAGGGTGATGGTCTGAGATAGAGAAACACAGTCTGGAGTAAGGAGAAGATTGCATCTTTTGAAGGAACAGAGAAGTGTGGCAGTGTTGGGGAACTCGGGGTTGGCCAGGCTTCAAAGGATGCTTCCATTAGGTCAGGGTGACACACACTGTGGAGAAGCTGAGAGCTCTGAAGGGTAACACTGTGTTAAGGAGGCCTTTGGTCTTTAAAGACGCCCCCTCCAACCAAGCTGGGTAACTCTCCTTTCTGGACTATTCTAATCACTAAGAACAAACAGCAACTGGATGATTTCTTGCTCAGGTTACTGGGCAACTTTCAGGGAATGTTTGAAAATGCTTGGTTAAACCAGCATTTTTGCAAGTAACACGTAAAAAGTTATCATCTCATAAAATAATATATTTTCCTCAAAAAAACTGTGGTCAACTTTTTTTAAGAATCATAAGTCTAGGCAAAACTTAACAGGAGGTTCAATTGTAATAAGACTTCTCAGAGCTTTTAAGATGCTTTTGCTCATGTTGTAACAGTGCACAGCACTGTTCTTGGCTTTTCTGGGGACTGCTGTCATGCAGGTCACATTGTAAGAAACGATGGGCTAAACCACAATGGGAAGGAATATTCCATTTATTTTAAAGCAAAGGCTATTGGCACTTACTTATTTGCACTTGGATGCAATATACAGAGCCCAGAAGAAGTAACACCCCTATTTATGAGCTTTTATGATTTTTATTATAAAATCATAAGCATGTAATTCTATAACAACAATATCACACTCAAGCACACCATATGACATTTTAGGTGAAATGTTCAAATTGCTGTCCAACTTGTGCGAGACATTTACTTAACCCTACCAACCCCAGCATTACTTCTTCTAGACCCTGTATATTTCATGGAACACATCATGCCCCCAGGTAAGAAGAAAGGTTAAGTGAGCCATTTTAGAAACATTTTCAATCTCTCATAGGAAAGGCAGCCTGTAAGAGTACGAGATAGAAAACTATGAGGTGATTTCTGGTCTTAGCATGACCTTAGGGTACTCAGAATCTTTGGCAAAAACATTGCCCCAGCAAGCCTCAGGTCACAGGTCACTGCCTTCTGAAATATCTGTCCTGTCATAGCCACAGGGTTGACATGGGAATTTAAAAATTCAGTATAAGTGAAAACACCTTGTAAATCTCAGACTCCTTTGCTGAAAGTTGTTCTGAACTCTACCAAGAATTAGAGTGTGAAATGCACACAGAGCACTGAGCAAACGAAATGCTACTTACTCTCTTCCTGGTTCACTAATCACTGATGTCCTCAGTGCCATGAAAATTGACACATGCTGTGTTATTGTGAGATTAGCTTAGCTCCATACAGCTTTAGAAAAAGTTTGTATAGACTCAACAGAGAACACTACAGATTATATAATATAATGAATACAAATAATTGTATCAAGCCACTTATTTTATATAAGATACGTTGTAAACTTGTTTACAGAGTTTATAAATTTCACCTAGTACTAAAACCTGTATTTTTTTCATTTTTCTATATAGCCTTCACAATAACCAGAAAATATTCTATTTTCTTGAGTCTTGCGTGATTAAACCATCTCCCTATTATAAAGGTTTTCCTTTTATTGGTTCTTATGTGAAACCCTGAGCTAGATGCTTTATATGCATGTCCATTTACCTTTAATCCTTGCAAAAGCCTTTTGAGATCATTACTATTATTATATTCATTTTATGAATTACAAAATTGAGACTACAAAAAGTTACATAACCTTTCTAAGATCACACAGATAGAAAGTGACAAAGCTGCAATCCAAGCAGTTTGGATTCAAATTGTTTCTAATTTTACTTTAAATATTTCTCTATAAGATGATTTCATAAAGTTTTTTATCTCTTTTGCTTTTAATAAATTGATTTTTAGGATAAATTCCTGGAGATGGACTTATTGGCTCTAAAAGTATATTATTTATGACTCTTGCCGCACATTGCTATACTGTGCTCCATTAACAGTTCATTTTCATCCAAGATCTACACAACTTTTCATCAGTCTTGGTTTTTTAATATCTTTTAATTCTCCTTTCTTAAGAGGAAGCAACAGAAAGAATATGTTTTAACTAATAAGGTCTCCATAAATGATATTTGGATGTTGCTATAAAAATATCATACAATTAACAAATACATTTGCATACCTACTTTGTTCACGGTAACTATTTACAGGAAATCTCTTTATCCTTTGGCATTCTTGAAATTTAATTGTCCTTTTTGTTAGATACCAATGTTTAACCATCTTTCTGAAATTTTCTATCCTCCTGCCATTTTCTGTTTCTTGTATTTTGATTAAAGATTCTCAGAGGTGGAATTAGAGAATAACAGATAGTCTTTTCTACAGAGTAATTCACAGCTAACTGGAGGAGCACTTCTCAGTTGATTCTGTAGAAAACTAATACCATAAAAAGCTCCATGAAGATAGGATTCACTGTTGAAGTTTTGGAACTCTTCATAATGTACTCTCTCTCACAGTCATAGTAATTAGCAGTTGAAAGCCTCTAAGAAAGACTTTAAGAAGCAGATAGACTTCATTTTATTTAATCCATAATTTCTCAAACATTTTTGGCCTTGACACTCATTTTCAAGATTACCCAGTCAGTGTTGTTTGACATTAATGTTGCCTGTGAGCCTTACAGCAGCTGCAGTGATAACCCATTAATTTTAAAAGGAAGTTGTCATTACTTATAACCTAGGTATTTTATGTAGCAGAAATTGCTGGGAAATCTGAGAACATCTATTCAATTACACAAGTAACCTAAATTTCTCTGGGCATTAGTAACCTGTGGGGCAAAGCAGGGCACACCAATAGAAATAACTCAAATTTCACTGACACATTTTACGTGAAGCAGGAGCTCTTATATGAGTTTCTCATATAAACACATGTGACCACATGTGTGTGTGCATATATACCCAAACACACATTAGGTTTGCGGGCAGGAAAGAAGGGCAGTTTTTAGTAGATATTTCACATGTATTCAATAATAGGTTCTCTTTCCACAAAGCTCCTGCTGCTACTATAGAAGCCGTGGTTACTGCCACTGGCCCAAAAGGAGCTACAGTTTCTCCTGCCGCCTGGTAACACCTGCCCGGGTCATTTCCTCTGACACACATGCACTGGAATGGTCGTCCTGTCCCTGTTATACATCTAGGTGGAGGAGAGGAAATTCCTCCCTTCACACTGGGAGCACACTGTTAACATACTTATTGAGCTTGGGTATTTTAAGATATTTTAGTGAAAGGGTTGTTATAGTTATAATTTTGTGACCTGAATCACTATTTCCTCGTATAACTAAAGTTTTATAGGATCTGTTTGGGATAAATGGCTTCTTCTTACTTGGCATAAACTCTCTCTCAGAAGAATGCTCAGCTTTGCAGTTTTCTGTCAGACCAATAGTTTTTCAAGCACCTTCAATTGTCTAAACATCTACAATATATTCTGCTCAGTTTGTGATGTTTTCTAGGCATTTAAGCATTCATTTGAACAGCCTTCTGTTGGACCCATCTGCCACTTCTTCCAATTTCCTGGCATGTATGTAGCTGTGGACCTCCATCCATATCAGGACTATGGTCTTAAGGACTCTCTCCTTGCCCAAGCTCATGGTTACAGATGCCCTTTAAAACTGACCTCTGCTTCCAGGCTAATCTCTTAACTCTGTTTGAATCCTCCTGTACTCATCTGACATCTTCAGGTTCAGTTCTCTCTGACATTATGTCTGCATGTTCACTTTATCAGTTTGGATGGAAAACACAATAGGTTGCCAGTCAAAATTTGTCCTGAATTGCTCATTCTGGCTTCACACACTGCCTCATTGTCCAGGCTTCCCCTTTACAGAAGGAAATCATGTGATTATTAACGTATAAAGTCAATGGCTACATTCTCAGTTTTACTCTTCCTCAACAACTGTTTGAGATATTATATTGTTAATCAGCTCCTTAGTCCTGAAACTCTCTCTTCTTGGCAACAGGACTCCATACTAGTCTTATTCTATTTTAAAAGACCTAATGGCTTCATCGGCTTCTCTTCCCCCATTGCTTCATTCATGTAGTTGCCTTCATTCTTAATAGTTGAGCTCTTTTTGCCTAAAGAATACTTTACAACACATCTTCAGTTATAATTTGTGCTTCTGTTCCAGGACTTGTACATTGGATCACTGATTTTCTACCAATGTGCTGTGAGAATTTTTGAAATGCACAATACCTGACTATTTAGTTAGGGTCACTGACCTCTTTTCCCTTAGACTGTCAAATAAAACAGTGACAATAGCCAGCTAGGGGAATGAATCAAAATTATACCTATTTTTTGTCAGATTGGAAAAATATATATATTTTTGGTGTGCCTCAGAACTTTAGTAATTAGTTTATTTGTGCCACAAATGAAAAAGGCTAAAAACTGCTGTTCTAGAGGGATTCCTGAGGCATCAAACCAGCAAGTCAAAAACAACTCTTCACTCTTTTTTCCAAACAGCTTCTCCTTGAGTGTTCCTGCTAATACTTCACTCCCAGCTCTTGAACACCCAGGCATCTCTGAACCCTTCCTTTTGATTCAGCCTTCACATGCTGCCAGTCCCTATGACTCATTGATTTTACCTCTGTGTTTTTTCTTTTCCATTTTTATTGATGCTAAAGCCCTAGATCAAATTCTCTTGCCTTGTAAATCAGGATATTCTTTTATTTGGTCACTTTGCCACCAGTCTTTCCCATCCTTTGATTATAAAGAACATGCCATCCTTGGATTATAAAACCCAAATTTGGCTCTTAATATACTATACTATATGCCAACATAATTTTCTTAATTTATTTAGAGATCCTTTTTTAAAAAAGGTAGAATCCAAATAATTTCCTGCTATTCCTCATACATGGACCACGTTTTCAGCCTTGATGGGTTTACTTATGCTCTCCCTCTGTAGTGGAATACCTTTCTTCCTTCTAGATGATGTTCTCATCTCCAAAAATATTTTTGCTATTACTAGGTTTCTTTATTACATTCACTTATTTTAAAATATTCTTTATTAAAATGTTTTATGTTTTCATTTTCAAACACTTCCCTTCATTGAAGCTTTTCACAGTGTAACTATTCAGAAATAATTGTTGCTTCAACATAGTCTTTGTGGAAACTTCCCTCTAGGTATTTATTTTTTCTATCTTTTATTATAAGTGTAGTTATATATTTTTTTCTTCTAGAGGTTATGATATTTGAAGAAAGGTCCTAGAAACCTTATTTATCTTGGTTTCCTTCACTATATTTAATAAATAATTCAAATTGTCCTAGTATTAAGTAATAATTTTAAAATTTTAAAGTAAATTGACATGCTAAAAAAGTATCATGACTCTATAAAACTAATCATTAGCCTAACTTGCAAGTTTTTGTGATCTCAAGAATTTTGCTATGAGGATTGGATTAATGTTGCCTCTAAGGATACAGTTTGGTTTAACCTATTCAATTATCAGAATCTGTTGGATGTGATAAAAGAATGGGTATTTGTCCTGTCAAATTGTTTTATAAGTTATGCAAAAAGGAAGCCAGAGTCTTCTTAAATACCTCTATCATAACCAAGTGAATTAAAGGATGGAATGCCAAATATGCTGAAACTCCCAACTAGGACAGTAGGGGTTATAACTTCAATTATAAATGCCCAAAGGCCCAGCCAGAGGAAAAGTCTAGGGAAAAAAAGACAAAAAGTAGTGTGTTCTTTTCTTTCAACTAGGGATTTACTATCCCCTGTCTGTAACTACCAGTAACCATTTTGGAAAACTGATAATATTATACACACTGAATATATACATAGTCTCTAACATAGTGATGCCATTCTTGGGTGTACATCAATGCATAACTATTTATACTGAAAAGTCTGTAAATGATGTTCATATTAGCAATACTCATAATAGCTCCAAACTGTAAATACTCAAATATCTATAAATATTGAGACAGTGAAGTAAATTTTGGCATAATCAAGAGTATTACACAAAAGTGGAAATAAACGCACTGTTTCTATATGCAAAATATCTATGAATCTTTTAAACATAATATCAGACAAAAGAAACTAGGAACAAAATAATACAGACAGAGTGATTGAATGTATATAAAGCTCAAACCCAGGCCAACCTAAGATTTAGTGGCAGGAGGCAGGAACAAGAAGGTAGTGAGTAAGAAGAGGCTACATACAGAGGCTTTGGAGTTGTAGGTCATGATCCATCCCTTGACCTGGGTGATATTTTTTTATTGAGGTATCATTAACATATAACATCACATAAGTTTAAGGTATACTAGGTGATGTTTATATGGCCATGTTCAATTTGTGTATGTATCTGATTTGTCCAATTTTCAGTATTTGATAAATAAAAAACATCAATAAAACATTCAGTAAAATGATGCCTGGGAGTAAGTGAAATTCTTGGTGCAAGTTAGTAAGTGGTATGACCCCAGATGCAAAAAGATCTATTTGATTCTGATGCCCATACTCTCACTGTACTACACACATTTCTCCTCACACATGGTCATTCTAACACTATCTCTAATGTCGGGATCCCTGCAGTCTCAGGCATGTACCCACTCTCTGCTGTGCGTACTGATCGGTAACATTAGCTTTTTGTTTTTCTTTTCAGATTTCTTTTCCTTTGGCATTATATTGTTTTCTCTCCTTCCTTGAAACTATCCCTCATGTTCTCTAAAATTTATTATTTAGTTTTTATTCATTCCCTTTTTTCATTTTCAATATTTTATTGTATCTTCTGTTCAAACTAATAACGCAAACATGCTTGCCATAGCCAACAAGCAGTAGCGAGGTGTAAAGTTAGCACTAAAGAAGATTCACTATCTCTCCTTTCCTCTAATAAATCTTATTTTTCCAAGTAATCAATATTTGCAATGTGGTATGCAGGCTTTAGGATCATTCTTTATGTTAAGATAAAAGGAAAAAACCATAGAGATGCGCAGGTATTTTTTTGTCTTTCAATAGCAGGATTGTGACAGGACTTGTCTCCATCATCCCACTGATCAACACACATTAGTTTTGCTGAGTATACTGATTATCACCCCCTCTCCAACAAATAATGCTGCAAAAATATTCATATATATTCTTGTGGAGGATTGATTCCAAAAGTGGGATTGTTGAAGCACACGTGTATCTAATTGTATCATTTAGATATTGCCAGATAACTTACCAAAGACATGTAGCCCACTTTCTCCCACTAACTACATGAGTTTCTCCCATTCCTCACACCTTCACCAGAACTTATAAATCTTTTGAAACATTTTCTAATATGATGAATAAAATATGTCATCTTATTGTTATAGTGTTAATTTCTCTGATTACTTGTGTAGCTGAGCATTTTTATGAAAGATTTGGCAATTCAGATATTTTCTGTGAATTACCTGCTAATTGTACTATGGTTATTTGCATTATTTTTTGTCTGAATATCTAGTAAGCATTTCTGCTTAATATTATAGGATTTCATTAGTTGTGTGTTGATATTCTATTTTTCATTTATGTTTAAAAATGAGATAAAAACTCTGCCTGGCATTTTTTGCTGCCTTATTATTCTCCCACCTTGTTTGGTTCCTTTCCATTTGAAATTCCCAAATAATTTAAAAGAAGAAAGTGCTTAACTATTAGGCATTAGGATGTGGCATCTTCAAGTAACCTACAGCCCTATTCCTCATCCTTGTCTCCACAGTGCCGACAGGGCTCAGACCGTGGGGCCTCTGCTCCATTCACTCTGCCAGGTGGGCCCCTCTACTCAAATTCCAGACAGAGGATTTTTCCACTCCTCTCCATCAGAAACTATTCCTTCATCCGTGTTCTTTCTCCAAAACACTTTAGAAATTTCTCATCTGCTGACAGTTGCCCACACTATTAACTTCTTCTTGTTTTATAACTTCTTAATTTTTCACCAAATGTTAGTATCTTTCTGGGAGTCTTAGAGGTAGATTATTTTAATGTGACTATTTAATAAGACATTAGACTAGAAGCCCTGACACATTTTGCTAAAAACTATTTTTTCAGACCTCTTAAAGTGCATACTTAACTGAATTATTTTCCTCTATTTCATAAAAGACAAAATGTTAGTCTGATTAGGACATTTGTTTTCACATGAAATGTTCCCATTTTTGTCAATTTCTACATAATTTAGAATTTAAGTTTTTATTGCCTTTTTGATGAAGGATTTCATTAAGTTGACTCATATGGATTACCATTTTTGTAGGTCGGAATAGTAAAATACCAGCAATTTTATATAATTCAATTTAGATTGGATATTTTCTAAGCTGTTCAATTTTTTTAGTGGTTTTTTTTTTTGGTTAATTCTAGTTTATTAGATTTGGTTAGAAAATAGAGCTTACAAAAGTATGCTCTTAGGGCTATAATAACATTTTAATCATAGACAAATATATAAAAAATTTTTTGTAAACAATTAACAAATGTGTTTTCTTTCTATGGAGGGAATACAGTAGTGTGTCTCTATGAGTATGTGTATGAACTATAATTAACCAAATTCTTTATATCAGTTGTCTTCAAAATGTGATATACTGTACAGATTCCTATTAGTAGACCACTTTATTTTTGATTTGTTGAGTATTTTAAAACTACAATCTAAATTTCTCTAAAGCAGGGCATGGAATTTCCATGTAAGCCACAGTCTATACCATTCCTTATAGTCTTTTTATTGACCTAATCCCACGATTCTATTATCTGCCAAGATCCTGTAGGCATTTGAGTTTTCTTCACTGCTCTATCTTTTCTCTTGTGATTTTCACTTTCTTTTGTATTTTTGTTGCCTTATTTTTCAATTGTTTGTTCTGACCACTAAAGCAACCCATCTTCTTTTTCTGTTCTTGAACTAAATTTTGTAATTCAAGTATTCTGCTTTTCTTATTTCCGAAAAAGCTTTTTATGCCCTAAGTACCTCTTCTTGAGAAGCTACATTTCTTTTTTCATTCAAGCTTTTCTCTGTCTTTTTCATTTATTTTGCCTTAATAGGAACTGCCTGTGCTTACTATTCAACTTAGTCTTTTTCTATGTTTTTGCTGAGTCTTTTTAAAAAGGACCTCTATACCTCAACATCTCCATATGTTAGGGTTCTGGGGTCTCTTAGGAACTGGAAAATCTGCAGTAACTGTGAGATACCAAAGTCCTTTTCCTGTGAGGCAGGGTATGAAGTCAGCTGACAATACTGAAGCACATGATGAAGGCTGCTTAGTGTTTTAATCTTTTTCAGATATTCTTGGGGAGCAGTACATTCTTTCAACCACATGGAATATTTGTGTAGACCACCAGGGGAGACCCTTTCCTGGGCCATTAGCTCCAAGAGGTCTGTATAACCTCTTCCAGTACTTGATTTTACAGATGAGAAAGCACAGCCCCCTCCTCACCCATCTGATGTCAGGCAGGCAGTATAAATTCCTGGTATTCGCTCCAGGCTCTGCTCTCTCCACACTAATAAAAGCCTTTTTCTTTTTTCTTCTGAAGAGCTCACATTTTGGTAGCAAAGCAATTTCCTCCATAATTTAATATGGTTATTTTATTTGCTGTGATGCCCAACACATAGCTAGCAAAGAAAGGAGTCAGAAATGTGAATTTAATTCATCATCCTTCCTGGAAAGCCAGCCATTCTTCTTGAACCCTGTTCACTGATTTCGTTCTGGTCCCATATAGTTTAACACTCTCTAGAGTCCTTCAGTCTTCACATCTTATATATTAACACTGAACAAACACATTTTTTCCATTCTATAATCATTTACACTTTAATAAATCCTGAGTCTACTATCTCTAGCTCCAATCTCCCTTCTAAACTCTAGTCTCATATATCCAATTCCCTTTGGGTATATTCTCCTGGAGGTTTCAGTAATACAGCAATTCAGTGTTAAATATTAAATTCAGCATCCTTTCCCTTTGTTTGCTCTCTGCTTCATTTTCCATAAGGGGTTAATCAAATCATATCATGCCAACACTTCTCTAGCTTTTGACAAAATTAGAAGTTAAGAATAGTTCTAGGCTCCTCTCTTTCTAACTCCAGCAGTATATGAACACTCCAGTGTTAATTTTACATTTAGAATATCCTGAATTGGACAATGTTCCCATTTCCATGACTGTCATCCATCATGGACTCCCTTTGTCTTTATTAGGCACTATTGTAAGATCTTCCTACAAGGAATCTTTCTCCCCAACTTCTCTCTTTTATAATCTATCCATAAATCTGATTGTTTTAAAATTATCATCATCCCAAATTTTTCCTTCAAAAATAAAATGGCATTCTTATTATTAAACCTAAACCTTTCAATGGCTGCATTTCCCTAGCATAAAGCACTGGGTCCTAGTAATCCACCCCTGATCTCCATGTGAAGCTTTATTTCTAGTCAAACTTCAAACACAGGGACTCCTTCTGCTCCAGCTATGATATCATGATATCACCCTTCTCCCAAATAGACAATGTATATTTTTGCCCTCGTTCCTGTAGCTCAAGCATCTGCATTTACTTACCCATGATGCTCTCCTGCCCTTTTCTACTCATCCTCCAAATTCTTTAAGCATGAACTCCAACATTACAGCGTCTTTGAAATCTCCTCTGATTTGGCTGAAAGTTACCCCTTCTCCTAGATCTCAAAGCACTTTAAGATAGTATACAAGAGTAATTTTAATGTATTATTCTCTTTGAATAAATCACATCTAGAAAAGCTAGATTTCATTTTTATCACTAACATAACAACTATTAAATACATGTTTTGTTTAATTATGAACCACACTATTTTGCTTATTGGGACTTTTTTATTATGGAAACAGAAAAAATAAACATTAATTTAATCAAAATAAAAATATTTACAGGTATAACCAATTCGTGAAAAGTGAAGAGTCTTGTTCCTTCTTCCCTATGTGTTTTTCTGTGTGTGATCATTTTTTCAAGTTGGATATTCCTATGGGCCACAATCACAACCTCCTGTCAGAAAGAAAATGGAGTTGTTTTCCTTGAGGTCTAG
Organism: Phyllostomus discolor; assembly: GCF_004126475.2. NCBI lineage: Eukaryota > Metazoa > Chordata > Mammalia > Chiroptera > Phyllostomidae > Phyllostomus > Phyllostomus discolor. The sequence continues at coordinate 125,827,469 of NC_040906.2, read as the reverse complement.
GGAGAAAATACAAGTGGAAAAGTCCAAGTGACCCAGTTTTAAAAGTATGCAAGCCAGAGACCAGAGGGTAGGGGCCTGTAATTGGCCTCTCCCAACAGAGGTGCATGGATAGAATGTGAAAGGAACAGTTCCTTCAAATAGACGGCATTTCTAGTAGAAAACAAAATACACAATAGAAATCCTTCATTCATTACACTTTATTATGTATAAATGTCAAGTACACAGTAACTGGTCCAAAAGTGAATATTAGCCCTTCTACCAACATTAATTAGCTTTATATATTCTTATTGCTTCTGTAGCATAAGAGTTTTCCTCTTTTGAAATTGAAAAACATTTTATTTATACTTTTTACCTGAATAGATGACTAATTCTAGAGGCAGAGAACAAACAGAACTTTCGGTTTTGCTATTATTTTTTTTGCTGCAATGTAGAGATGAATTATTTCATAAGCATAAATATTTTCCCCATCTCTTCTTAAAGAATATTACTGTGGACATTAACAAAACATGTCTCTATGGAGAAATAACTAGTTCCTTAGTGTAACATAGCAGAACTTTAAAAGTATGTTAATGTCTGAGATACCAGTTAAATAAATGGGCAATAATAAAAATTCCTGATTGAATATACATGCATTATTGATTATACCTGCATCTGTTTTTTAATCAAATATTCTAAGAGAATCACAAAGTACTTCAAATCCTGATTGGCCCATAATTTAATGCTTCCTCATGTAGCATCAAATGTAACCTCAATCTTAAAATGCTATACAAATTATATATTTGAAATTTCAAAGTGATCATAGTTAGCTAAGTGATATCTTTTTTACTGAATAATATTAAGGTTGGAATAAAAAATCTTAAAAAGTTAACTTTTGTTGTACTTCGGCATACGTGTGTTTATTTTGGGAAGATAGTTATTTAAATTTCCTTGATTAAGCAAATATTAAGTTTTATCTTATTTTACCTATGTGTGCAGAGTCTGGGGAATCACATTTGCCATTTGCCTTGACTAGGTGTCTATGTAACAGAATTGCATTTAGCTTCAATAAGCAGAAAAAAACTCTGAGGAGTTAACCAAGCATGTGTGCATCTATGTGCCTCTGCGTGTGTTTTCCAAGCAACAAGAATTGTGGCTTCGTCTGATGTGCCATCAGAGACCCAGAATCTCATTCCTCCCTTCACAGATCTCGAGTTCAAGCTTCCAAAATAACTCCCTAACCTTCAGGAAGAAGAAGGTAGTGATATTTACCAGAAATCCTCACAGATCTCTGCTTACATCTCATTGGCTGGAGTTAAGTAATACACCCAAGATTAACTGCAAGGATGGCTTAGAAATACCATTTTTAGGCTGGGCCCGTACCTCTGAGTTCTCTTAATTTTACAACAGGAAGGGCAAGCAGAGTGGATAATAACAGAAAACTCTTGGTGTCTAACACAACCTTTTATCTGTTAGTGATTGTGTTCACAATCAGACAAAGGGAATCGAAGGACATGATTAAAACATACTAAAGTTTTGTGGATATAATCAAATAAAACTCATTAAAAATTTGGTTTTTGTTCAGAAGAAGGCAGGAACATACATATCTCCAAGGAACCTCGGGTAATAGAGTGGTTTCTATACGGCATGACAGAAGTGGGCTGAATCTGTTTCTTTCAAAACCATGGTGAGCCACGGAAAAGCCCTCCCTTCCTGCTTGGATGAAAAGCCTCTTCTTTGGAGTCTGTCATTTAATTTTTCATAATAATATTTTTATCAGAAACCCATCAAAACCTACCTTACTTTAAAAATCAGCTACAGCACCTAAAACTCTTCACTCAGTGCACTATCATAAATTTGTTTATCGACATAGCCACACATCCCTTGGGTTACTGGAGAAGCCTGGACCTCTGAAGAGAGGGCGAAGGGCTCACTCAGGTCATTGTACTGAGTGAATGGAAAGAACCCTGGGAAAGGACCAGAGTGCTGAAGGCCATAACTTCACTGTTCCAATATTTTGCATAGACCTTTTTTGAAGCAAACTTATTTCATTGCATACAAGATGCAAATGGAAGGACGTTCCAATGTCAGACTGCTGAGAAGCTTCTTATAAACTGATCAATATTTCTTAAGCATAAATTCACTCTTGTATTAAATATTAATTTTATCCTAGAAACATATCCACAAGAAAAACACTTTAATCATTCTATTTCAACTGGACACACTCAAATTTAAATTATAAAAGGGGAATTTAAAAGCTTAGAAGTTAATTGCGAGGGAAGTAGAAAAGCTTAATTTATTCAGTGGGAATTTAAAATAGTTTTCAATTCTCACTTTTAGCATAAGAGACCTGCTGTTTAAATAAAAACAAATATAAGACCTGTTTTTCAACAATGAGTGCTAATCAAGATTGAGAAGTAGAGAAATGTTTTTCTCCAGTAACTGTGCATATTCCCACTTTGGGATTCCTCAGTCCTAGGTCTATTCTAACTCACAAGGATCCATAGTGCTAATGACATTTAAATTCCTTCTTCTAGAACCGATCAAAATATATTATTCATCCTACTGTATTAGTTTCCTACTGCTGCCCTAAAAATGTACTATACACTGGATGTCTTGAAACAACAGAAATTCATTATTCTTTCACAGTTCTGGGAGTTAGAAGTGCAAAATTGAGATGCTGGTAAGGCGATGCCTTTACTGAAGTCTCTAGGGGAGAATCCTACGTTGCTTCACCCAGCTTTTGGAGCCCCAGGTGTTCCGTGGTATGTGGCAAAATAACTCCAATGTCTGATTCTGGGTTCACATGCCCATCTTCCCTCTGGGTCACCGTCTCTGTGTCTCTTCTCCTATTTATGAAAGGACACCAGTCATATTGGACTACAGGCCATCCTAATAACTTCATCTTCACTTGATTATATGTGCAAAGATTCTGTTTCAAAATCAGGTCACATTCACAGGTCCTTGGGGTTAAGACTTTAATATATCTTATTAGAGAACACAACTTAACCCATAACACCCACATTCTGTTATTTTCTGTTTATTCAGAGGCCATGGGGTGAGGATGTTGTATTTTATCACCTACAACACCTACCTTGCCTTCTCTCATGTTTATTCAGAGTTGATGGTGAATGGCAACATAAAGAGATAAGTCACTTGTGCCACTGTTTTACCTGACATGGACTGTGACACCCACACTGTTATATGCATGGGGCTCTAGGAGAAACCTTAGAATGGTAATCCTCAGGCTTTTCCCAGAAGACACCTAAGAGTAGAAGAGAATGAATGCCACTCCCAGCTGCCTAGGGACATAATAAATAGCAGCCTGCCATAGACCCAACATTTCTTAGAAGCCTCATGGATTATTTTACATATTTGCAAATTTCCCTTCAGCTTCATACCATATCTATGCTTCTTTCAATAGAAACATATTTTAAGTTTCTTACAGCTAGAAGAAAATAAAAACAAAATGTCTTTAAATGCCTGATCAGACAATGGAAATGATCCTATTGAAATAAAGCACTGTGAGTTAATGAGAAAAAACTGTCGCTATGCACTTTTGGGGGTGCAGAGCATGAGACTCAAAGAGTCAAATTTGGCTCCATCTATTTCCACTTGTCTTGGGAAGTTACTTAGCTCTCACTGTCTGTTTCCTTACCTGTAAAATGAAAATGATACCTGGAGCCTGCCCAGTGTATTATAGGACAATTAAATGAAGTGATATATGTAAAGTACCCATCTCATTTCCTGAGAGTTAGATCATAGTCCAATATAGTAGTAATTATAGAAGTAATTATTAACAGGATTAAAGAATCATAAAGAGTTGAAAAGAGCTGACATTGCATATGAAATTTAGTATTCTGGAAGTTGAATCGTTGTCACAATATTATAAGAACCTAGACTCCTACCAATTTGTGAGTACCAGTGGCAGCTCATTGTTTCATCATATACAACCCACTAAAGAGGGACACATTTACCCAAACACCCAAAGATGTGACACCATGCGATATTTATAGCTGGTGTTGGTAGAAATGTTAGTAAATGCATTTCCTTGCTAAGGAGTGGGATTATTTGATTCCCTTAGAAATCTGAACAATTCTCTGAATTTCACTGAACATTTTAGCAAAATTCTTGTCTACAAACATGATAGTGAAGAAAGTTAACTGATTCTATAATTATTTACTTTACTATCAGCATTTTTATGTTCTTAAAGTCCCAAACAAATCTTCATGACCTACAGGTGTCAATACAACTCTTCATAAAATCTGACCTCTTTTCTTATAATATTATACTCTTACTTTTTACTTTTCTCCCTTTATTTAATGAGCATTTTAAGTATTTATTGAGCTTATGTGCCTTCTTTAACAGTGTTTGAATTCTCCTGTTTTTCACATCATATAGCTCCCCCTTTACAAAGCTTCATTATGCTCTTAATCTTTCATGATCTTTGTGAATTCATCTTGCTTTTCATAGAATGTCACATGCTCTGTGCTGTGGAAACAGTCTCCCCTCTCAGCCCTTTTGGGCAGGCTCCTAGACATTCTCGTGTTAACCTCTTGACCTAGGGATGCCCACATCACGTGAGTCCTATGAAATTGGATCTCCACATCCAGTACAGGACTGAGAGCTTGATGACTTGTGAGCTGTACTTTTTGCAGTGAGAATCCCAGGTGTCTGAAAATTCCTTGTAGATTCTTTGGTTTCTTATCTGCAGACTACCCAGTAACCCCTATGCAGATTTCTAGGACCTGAAGAGCAGAAGCTTTTCCTAATCTGCTGTGCCCACTGGGCAGATGAAAGATCTCTCCTATGTAGTATTTGTTTGTTTATGCTTTCTCCCTCCTGTGGAATGTGAGCTCCCTTGAGGCTGATCTTGGTAGTCTCACTCGACTCTTAGGGTCTAGACACAGACCAATAATACTCCATTATAAAATTAAGAAAGGAATAAATGTTAATCCTGTAGACATGAGTGCTCTGTGACCTGCTGCTTTTATTTTTTAATATGTTTTATTGATTATGCTATTACAGTTGTCCCATTTTTTTTCTTCCCTTTATTCCCCTCCGCCCTGTACCCCCATCCCACCATCATTCCCCCACTTTAGTTCATGTCCATGGGTCATACATACAAGTTTTTTGGCTTCTCCATTTCTATACTATTGTTAACCTCCCCCTGTTTATTTTGTACCTACCATTTATGCTTCTTATTCCCTATATCTTTTCCCCCATTCTCCTCACTCCCCCCTCCCTGCTGATAACCCTCCATTTGATCTCTATTTCTGTGCATATGTTCCTGTTCTAGTTGTTTGCTTAGTTTGATTTTGTGTTTTGGGGTTCAGTTATTGATAGTTGTGAGTTTGTTGTCATTTTACTGTTCATAGATTTTTATCTTTTTCTTAGATAAGTCCCTTTAACATTTCATATAATAAGGGCTTGGTGATGATGAACTCCTTCACCTTTACCTTATCTGGGAATTGAACCAGTGACCCTTTGGTTCACAGGCCAGCAGTCAATCCACTGAGCCACACCAGCCAGAGCTGCTTTTATATTTAGGGGGCACATTTACCCTAGAGTAGCAATCCCAGCTTTAATAAGCAATGTCAAAATTCACATTCCAAGCATTATGATACACTGGTAAGGAAGTAAGTGTTATACAGAAAAATAAAATTGCTGTTTCCTTGTGAATAAGAAATGGAAATATTAATTTATTCATAATAGCAGGACATTTTACTCTTAGAGAGACCAGTTATTTAATGTACAACAGGAAGAACTTACCACTTGTCTATATTCAGGTGAGCATAAGAGGAGACAAAGTATGGCCCTGGCAGACTGACACTGACAGCTTGCTCCCATTTCATTGAATTCTTTCCACTTTAAGAATATTTTATTCTAGAACTCCTTTCTGGTTTCACAAACAACATCTTAACTGCTAGTTTTTCAAAGATGCTTCTTTTCCTGTGCCAGTTCATTCTGTCAGTCTTGTACTTAAGCTGCAATATCACATTGCTTATTCAAGTACATACAGATATTTTATTTTTTTAGAATATATCAGGATTTCTTTTTTAGAAGGTAGTTATGACAGTAGATATTTTAAATATAATGAATGGGTTTAGCGTATAACTGTTTTTACTCTGAATACCAGTTTGATTTAACAATCAAAGGTACATTTATCTTTATTTTGTTTTTATAGAGACATGAATAAGTTAATAGTAATACAAAATGCATAAAGAATAAAGAATAATGATACAGTGAAAACTTGGATATCCACCATCCATTTTAAGAAAACAAAAGAAAATCATCACTAACGTTAGAGTCCCTTGTGTCACATCCCGGTTCCATCCTTTTCCATTTTCTCTCAAAAGGAATAATAACCATGAAATTTATGTTATTTCCTTTGTTCTTTATGCTTTATTTATTTGCACTTATTCCTAGTTGCCTATTTGTACTTTATAATGTGTAATGTGTACTGTATTATACAAATACAAATAAATGTCTATAATGTTTAGTTTGTATATATTTTTTCTGCAGCTTGCTTTTGCTCTGCATTATGCTCGTCACCTATCTGTTGCATGTAGTTATAATGTTTTCATTTACAATGGGTAATTTATTCCATTATCTGAGTTTTTTAAAGCTATGTTGAATATTTTGTTTGTTTCCTGTATTTTTTGCTTTCACAAACAGTGTCTCAATGAGGAAAAATTTTTTGTTTGTTTGTTTTGATACATATTGCTGGAGCACATGTGAAAGAGTTCCTCTATAGTAGAGCTTTTCAAGAAATATACCACACCAAATTATAGATTGTGCTACAATGTTGCCCCCCTCCATCCCGAGCTTACCTAGGGAGTCATGGGTTGGCTGGCGCCTCTGCACATGTTGCCTGAAACACTGACTGCCTCATCTCATTCTTCTTAGAGCAAAATGGGGTCTGATACAGCATTCCATGCTCTCCTCCAGTTGGGAGCACACTATGTGTCCTCAGATCCTCTGTGCCTCATTACAAAGAACTCTAACACCTGTATACCTACTTTCAAAGCTGTCTACAAAGTAAGCAATTGTCCATCATAGAAAAGAGTCCTAGGAGTCACTTGGAGTTCTGATGTGAGGCAGCCAAGGTGCAGTCTACAGCTTAGTTGAGATTGGTTAAGAGTGGGGTTTATGGGGACTTTGGGTAGTATCCTCAAATTACTGTTTTCAAGTATATCAGATAGTTCTGTTTATTTATATCTAATACACATTTTTACTAGCAAAAAGACTTATTCAATTGGGTTTCTGAAATTTGTGGGTTCTGAATTATTTTAAAATAGTTGATGTATTAGTAAGAGTTTTGTAGAAAAAAAGAATCTACACCATATAGATAGGTATAAATATAGATATAGATGATATATATAGATGATATAGATATAGATATAGATAAATATAGATATAGACATAAATATAAATGATAAGGCATTAGCTCATGCAATCATGGAGGTTGAGAAGTTCCAAGATCTGCAGCGGGCAAACTGGAGACCCAGGACAGCCAGTAGTGTAGTTTTGGTCCATGTCTGGTGTCCTGAGAATCAGGAGAATAATGGTGTAAGTTCCAGTCCAAAAGCAGGCACACTTAAGACCCAAGAAGAGCTGATGTTTTAGCTCAAGTTTAAAGGGCAGAAAAAGACCGATTTCCCAGCTAAAAGCAGTCAGACTGGCAGAATTCTCTCTTACTTGGGGAAAGGTCAGACTTTTTATTTTATTCAGGTTCAGCTGATTGGATGGGGGCCCACCCACATTAGGAGGGCAATCCACTTTAGTCAGTGTACCAATTCAAATGTTAATCTCATCCAAAAGCATCTACAAAGACACACCTAAATAGTATTGGACCAAATAGTTAGACATCTGTGGCCCAGTCAAGTGAACACAAAATTAACCATCACAACTGATATGAAAAACACCAACTGAATTGAGAATATGTTGACATACCATTGGTATAAAAAAAATGTTTTCTATTCAAAATTTGGTTTCAACTGTTTTACATATTTTTCAGTTTTGAGAAATTAATTTTAAACTTTTATTACATATTTGAGTGAACATATTTTGTTTTTTATGCTAATTTTTGAGATTGTGAGGAACTCATTATGCAAGTGTTATGATGAAGAATCGCACATAGCAACTGCAAGTACAAGGAGAAGTTATATTTATAGAAGCAAATTCAACATTTCCATAAGTATTTTGAAAACATATTATTTGGAAGTTGTAGATAAATTTAGTATCAAATTTATTCCTAAATATTTTTATTTTACTTTTTAAATAGCAATTATGTAATATGGAGAATCTAATGAAGTTTTAGAAATCTAAGCCTTGTTATATATGCTCTCACAATTTCTAAAATTTATATTAGTTTATATTACATATATATTTTTTTCATTACTTATCTGTGCCATACCCTGAAAAATGTTGGGAAGTACTGCTCTGAGTGTGTATTTAGGAACAAAAATTCCGTGTTATATGGCATGAGCATAATTTTTATCAGATAATTCTTTATCATTTTCTAATTTCCACTCCAAGAAGAACAGCATAAATGTTCTTGTTACAAATCCTGTTAATACTTGATGTTGTCATGGTTCATAATTTTGGAAATCTTGGAGGTGGGGTTTTTAATTTGTAGTTCCCTAATTACCAATGAGTTTAATATCTGATGCATTTGCCAACCACAATTGATTCCTCTGTTAAGTATCCACTCATATATTTGATTTTGGCTGCTTTTATTCTTTATCTTTTGAAAATTGATTTATAGTTCTTTGTTTATCCTAGATAATAATCCTTTGTATATTATCTGCATTGTACTCACCTCCTTACTTATCATTCTTTTTCTGGTATCTTAATGAGAAAAGTTTTAAAATGTTAGTTTATCAGTTATTTTCTTTGTGGCTTAAATGATTATATGTTGCATAAGATATTTTTCCTGTACCAAAATTGTTATTTTCCTATATGCTTTCTGAAAGTCTTATGGTTTTGCCTTTCGATTTTAGGTTTTAACCCATCATGCATTCATTTTGCATAGGTGAATGGGAATTAATTTACTTTTTAATGGCTATAAAATTTTTCTTCACTGATTTCAGAATAGTTCTCTATGTATGATGATTCCATATACTTAGAGCACTGTTTTGAGGCACTCTAGTCTGTTCAATTTATAACTTTTGTATCTCAGTACATACACTCTACCATCTTAACTACTATAATACTAAATGAATTCTGTGACTATTAGGATTTGGGTTGCAATTGCATTGAATTTGTAGGTAGAAATTAGATATTTCAGCACTGCATTTGAATGTATGAGCTTATTACATCTCTCTATCATTTGGGCCTTCTTGAAAATCTCCAGTAATGTTTCTTTCTAATAAAGGTCTTAAAATGTTTTTATATTCATTCTTATTTTATATTTGTATGGTAATGTAAATTATATATTTATGAGTATATTTTTAATGTTTGTTGTAGAAATATTTAGTTGAGCTTTATAAAATGATAATGTATTCAGCAAACTTGTTATAGCCTCCCATAAGTGCTAAAAATTACCTGTAGATTTTTGGGGGTATTTTATATAGAAAACATATCACTGAAAATAATTAAAATTATTATTCTTTCCTTCTAAAGTGTATCTGTTTTTTTTAATTACTGCCTTTACACTGAATGCCAGAACCTCTAATTTTATTTTTTATTTTTTCTGTTTATGCTTTATGATGCCTTATGATGCTTTATTTCTTAGTGAGAGGGAAGGAGAGAGAGAGGGAGGAAGAGATTTGTGATAATTTACTCTTACTTTTAGGAACCTCATTACATAACATGTTTTGAAGCCTATGCGAAGGTGAGTTACTTTGGGGAGAACATAGTGTGTACTTATTTCTACCAGGCACCTGGGGTTACTTTAAATTTTTACTTTGAGATAAACATTTACAATACACCAAGCTAAGGTAAACCTGAACTACAAACCTGTCCAAGGACCTTCTAGTAAATATTCTGATTTTTTTCTGTCCCTTCCACTCAGGGATAGAGTCTGAGACATAATTTTTCTTATTGTCTACCAGAATTGGCTGTTTAATTCCCCTCTAACCTGGAGGAAATAGCCTTGTTATGCAGAGAGATCCCAGATTTCTGTGAAGGTTTCTTATTAGACCTTCTATCTTAGGGGGCCCTGGGCATTGCCTCTTCTCCCAAAAGCCCCTGGGTTCAGTCTACCTTCAAACAAACAACAATATCAGTGCTCAGCTTCCCATCCTGGGCATCAGTTTTTCTTTCACTTTAGGCCTTTAGGCCTTTAATTATTTCTTACTAAGTTTCCACTCTACTGATGGGGTAGAGATATTGTAAAATATTGTATCCAGCATCTTCAGGTGTCTTTCTTTTGGGGAAGGGGCATTGACCAGGGTGGTGGGGTAGCCATACAACCAGAAGCAGAAAAATAAATATTTTTCTCAGTGTTCTTTGCATTTGTCCTTTATCTCACACATTTACTTCAACTTTTAAATAGTAGTCTTGATCTCTAGGAGAAATTTTTATGTACTTCAAGACTGTCTATTAGCAGAATTTGCTGCTCTTTTCAGAATAAGGAGTTAAAAGAAGAAGCTGTGGTAGGCAGGCTTCAGAGCTGGCCTCCGTGATTCCTGCCCCTCAGGATCTGTGCTCTTTATTATCCTCTTTCTTTAAGTGAGGGCAGGATGGTAAATATGATGGATTTTACTCCCACACTTGAGTCACACTCTATGTCAAAGGTGAAGAGATTCTTCATATGTAAGTAAGGCCCCAAATCAGTTGACTTTGAGCTATAAAAGAAAGATTAGTTTGGGTAGGCCTGACCTAATCAAGCGAGCCCTTAAAAGAGAATGGGCCCCTCCTGGGAGAAGCCACTCAAAGCATGAGAGACGCTGTTCTGCTTGTCCTGAAGGAGCAAACTGCCATGATGTGGAGAAAGGCATGTGGCAAGAGCCTAAAAGAGGCCTCTGGGTGCTGAGAGTAATTGCTGGCAACCAGTGAGCAAGACAACAGGACCATTGTTGTATAAGCACTGGAAATGAATTCTGCCAAAATCTAAAGAAACTTAGAAGAGCATCCTTCCCTAGTCAAGTCTCCAATGTAAAGATAATATCGGCCAGCACCTTGACTTAGTCTTGGGAGGCACTGAGCGGAGAACCAGCTGAAACAGTTGATTTCTGATCCATAAAAAACAGTGAAATAATACATTGCTTTGTTATGTGCTGCTAAGCGTGTGGAGATTTGTCATGCAGCTTGAGACCTAATACAGAAGCAATTGCACCTAAAGCATGTCAACACCCACAGCTTTTTCCTTTGTCCTCCTATGCCTCATACCCCATTTTCTACTTTCTGGAAAGGAAGGACTCACAATTATTCCCTGGCATGAAAAACAAAATTGTACAACAAAACCTTTCCAGGTCCTATTTTTCAATAGAAGAATTGGGTTGACATTGGGGGAAAACAGTATTCTCCTTTGTAAATTTAGACTAAGTCTTTGAATTAACACAACAGCTTAGAGTAAGATTACCTTGCTTTAATTATAGAACAATCATAGAATATGAAACAGATATTATCTAGAAAATATCTGCATATCTTTACAATGTGGAACAGATATTGCATAGAAAAAATAATTATATTTTGAGAGGAAATATTTTTAAAATTAAGAGAAATTCACTTTTAGAGCCTATAAAACCAATTAAGATAAAATTATAATATGCTGGTTTACATTGTCACTACATCTTAGGAAATACAATGGATGTCAAAGGAACACCCTGGTGACTCATTTACAGTAAGAAGCACCTAGTTTCTTCATTACTTAAAATGCAATGTAGAAAGGCTCAAATTTTGCAAAATGGTGTATTTTGTTTTCAAGCTCACACTTGACAAGAAAATGTGCATGTCAGTTGCAACAGTTGTACTTTGACATAGAGAATTGCTTTTGACCATTATGAATTATCAAATTGTGTCATCAAAAACAAGGTCTTATACTCTGAACATCATGCAAAAGTGCACTGCCCCAAGACCTATTCCTTACTCATTGTGCTTTATCAGAGGGATGTGACAAATTAGTTTATGGTAAAGAGCTTCTTGATTCTGAGTAGAAGCCACATTCCAGCCAGCCAACCAAAGTATGACCAGATAAAGCAACAGAAATATATCTTAGGCCATTTGATCACTTGTTAGCTCTCAAAAGTTTGTTAATAGCTCTGAATCTCAGTCAATTACTTCAGAAAAAGTAGGGTATTAGAACCATAACAGAATGACTGCCCCATGCAGAAGCATTTGTTTCTTACTCCCCACAGACTTACATATGCCATAATAGGCCTGTGAGTCCAAGACAAAACTGAGAAAAGAAAAATGACTGTGATGGTCTTAGCAGAAATAAAAATCATAGCCCAGAGCACAGCACTGACGTGAGGAAAAACCCGACTGCTTGTTCTTCCTACTGTAAGCACAGGTGATGTTTCGCAGTGCCTCTGCTCATCAAACTGCTATCTTTGCCTATTGAGAACAAACAAAACAAAACAAAAGCAGAGAAGCCAATATTTATCTAGAAACCAGCTATGATAGAATGAGATAGCTCTCAAATGTCTGGTCAGTGTTACCAAGAGTTGTATGACAGTTAGTATCAGTGCCACTCTGACCAGAGTTCTCACCTTCTGTGGACATTACAAATAAACGGTCTTAGCCTCGTGCTCTCACCCCACTGCACCCCTACCCAGACAATCCATCTCTTATCCAAGCACATTCTCTGTTTCCTCTTCTCTGTCCCTGATGCTTTAAGCCAAGGAGAATTTTGCTACTTGTTTGTAGTCTAGCACAATTCAATAAGTCCCCTTAAGCACAGTAATTAACATACAAGATATAATTTGGCTGCTGTGAATCAATGAAGAATGAGCCATGTCTCTCTCTTCAAGGATTTAACTGCCAGAAGCACATGTACATGACTTGCCTTGGATCCCACTTCTACTCGTTGCTGACCCACTCTGCCCTAATCCAACTTCTTCATTAGTTTCATTTTCTTGAAACCAATTTCCTGAGCCACCAGCTAGATCCCTGCTTTTTGTCCCAGCACCTAGTATTTGTACTTTGGACCTGCAGAGTTTGGTCCTTGTTATCTGACCAACATGTTTCCTGCTCTTACCCTGAGTTACCTGGGTTGTTTCCAGCAGGAATTCACATCTCCAGGTCTGTTACTATGGAATGCATCACCTGGCCAGCATTTGGGACATTCTATCCTCCCTTCCGTCTCCTTAACGGGAAAATTGAGACTCACCTCTCTAAACATCTCCCTAAAGATTTCCCTAGAAATGCTGACTTGTTAGTAGAAACTGACAGAAAGCTCCAGCATACCCTCTCAACCTAGAGGAGCTGGTCAGAGAGTGGGGCTGGATGCAAAAGAGAATGTGAGCTTAGGGCTGGGCAGAGCAGGGCACTGATCTCAACACTGTCTCTCCCTAACTGTAATCTGTTGGGGAAATTACTTAATTTCTCTGAAACTGGATTTCCTTCTTTATAAAAAGAGGGAAATTTTTACTTTGCAGAATCACTGGGAGTATTAGAACAGGATTATACATAGTACTCACTGAGGAGTACAAAAAAAGAGCAAAACTAAGTATAGCTATACCACAGAGCTGGTTTCTTACATGCCTAGAAAAAAATGGCTTTAAGGGGAACAAAATGCTGAAGAAGAGTTTCAATCAAATACTCATAGTATATGTCCTTAGATCAGCATTCAGATTGTATTTACTTTTATTTTACCAAAATTTTCATCAATCGTAGCTTTCTAATTTCTCTGTTCATGATGTATTAGAAATAACAAATTAAGTGGGGAGAAAGTCTGCATAGAAAGACAGCAACTGATGATTTTAGTACCCAATAATTCATTCCTTGAGGGTTCAATTTAACAACCATATTTTAATAGGATTTAGTCTTGAAAAACTAATATTTAGCCTTGTAATTTAGGTGTTGTACATATATAATGTGGCATGATTATCATTATATCATGAAATTCTAAATATTAAGCCCTACCCAGAACAAAGGATAAAGACATGTTAACAGGTATTTTAAACAAGAAATTATACGACATTTTGTTTTTATTATGACCCCCCCCCCAAAATAAACTTACCTTTCTGTAGAACCCGTTTGCGTCAAATGCAGTAATGTGCTCAGTAAGGTCGCTTTTCAGTGACACTCCGTAGTTTTCTCCAACACAAGAGACCGGGCTTTATTTTCCCACAAATGTTTGTAAACAAATTCAACTTTAAGATCCTTTTAAAAACAAAGCAATTTAACACATTTACTTAGAATGAACAGTAGAGTATTACAAAACAGAATATTAATTTTTATATTAATATGTGCCAGGGAATAGTCAAAACATAAAAATTAGGCAAGTTTCTTGTTTCTGATGGCATAAAATGACCAAGAAACAGTAATGCCCTGTACTCAGGTTAGACTTTCTTTTCCAAATGTCCCCATCACATAAGGTCTTTCTAACCAAGATCTTTCTAACTCCAAGTATTGCCACCTAGAGATCTTAACATGCTATCTTGGGAGTTCACTTGGCCTCATTCACTCCACAATTGCTGGATCTATTGTTTTCAAATTGGATACCTGCCCTTTCGCACACCTGATAGGCATCCCCAGCTGTCTGGGCAGCCAGGCCCACACCATGTATACCATGTATACAATTATACAAATTTAGAAAGAATAAACACCACTATAAAGATGAGAGTCATTTGGAAGTAGCTATGGATTGATTAAATATTGAATAAGTATTAAAGTGTCTATGTGTCATAAAGCTAATTCAGAAATAATCACTGATTATAAATCCAATATATGAGATCACATAGGTATTAATTAAAATAGTTTAAAAATTATTATGACTCCATGATTAGAAGACACTCAAATGCATTAGTTTGGCCACAGAAAAATAAAACAAGTTAATGTGACATAGTCCCATATATACTATATGACAAAAGATATTAGCATCCATCAGAACAAAATCATAGTCAATGTGTGACAAATATCTCATGATCACCAATTAAGGAAACGTAATATTCCTGGATGAATGAAATATTATAGAAATGTGAAGAGAAAACACTTCAAATAGGTAAGGGTGACAAAATAAGAATAATATAATGCAAATAAAAGCACTTAAAACAGAGTCTGTAAAATGCACAAGCATATTTTCATAAAAATATTAAAATTTTAGTGTATATATCTATATGCATATATATTAGATATTATAAATGTACAATTTATAAGTTCATAATTTTACTATAGTAAGGTCTCAAACCCATAGGAGCCTGTAATGAAGTATCTGCTGGGCAGATACTCCATGCCCCCACCTGTCAGCTTCCAGGTCTATGGGGAAAAAAGAAAATACACTGTGAAAGTGAGTAAAATTAAGATATGCCTGATCCCTACAGAGCACCCAGTTAAAAAAACAAACAAGCAAGCAAGCAAACAAAAAAGCTCTACTTTGGTCTGATTTTTTCCTCATTGGAATGGCCTTCATCTGCACTCCTCTCCGCTCCCACAAGCACCAACAGGCCCCACCTGCCCTCACGACTTAGTCTACTCCATAGTGCCTG
The DNA here is from genome assembly GCF_004126475.2 of Phyllostomus discolor. Taxonomy (NCBI): domain Eukaryota; kingdom Metazoa; phylum Chordata; class Mammalia; order Chiroptera; family Phyllostomidae; genus Phyllostomus; species Phyllostomus discolor. Next base: position 125,811,894 of record NC_040906.2, on the reverse strand, counting down.
CAGACAAACACAGGGCCCCTCCACTGGTGAAGTGGAAGTCTTCCTTCAGCCTTCAGAGGCTGTATTTTTAAAACCATGTCTTTGCATTTCTAGACATCTTATACACATGCATAATTAGCTTGTTCGGGACAGATTTTATTCTTGGACCTCTGTTTCTAAGTTAGAATGATGCCTGCCTGGGGGATTTCACCTGGAGTTCTGCCCCTTACCCTGTGGATCCATGACCAGCCTGGCCCCACCTATCCACCTACTGCAACACAATACTTCCCCAGTCAAGATGCGCAATGCATATATTGACTACTGCAATGAAAGTGGAGAAAACATTTTTCTAATCATAAATTTCTATTTAAAGGAACAACTCAATCATATTACATTCCCTGACAGTGAAACGGTGCCTTATACTCATGTTACAACTTTATCGTGCCTGCTCTCTCAATACACTAATTAAAAAGTTTAACAACAGCTTTTCTGGTAACACACAGTATATATATATATATATGTGTGTGTGTATAATTTCACATCGTTTCATCAATCCTATATTTGGCAATAATTTACTTACTTTGAGCCCTGAAAATGTTTGAAGGACATTTTCTGAAAAAGTTAATAAATAAATGGATAAATGAATGAATGAATGAATAAACTACTTTGATAGAGTTTTACTTTGTAGGATCATTAACTTCTTTTTAAATTCATTACTGAAAAAATGTATTGTCTGATTCAAACATATTTATTTTATTTTCCTCATAAGTTTCTTCATCATCATTTGGTAACTTTGTTATAATATGGGACTATGGTAAGTTTGGAATTACATAAACAAGAACATTCTGGTCTCCAGAACACTCAAGAGCCTCCCTTAAATGGATTGATTTCTGTTTACCAAATAATGGTGACACCTATGTTTATGTAGTGGTCAGGAGTACAGGTTATTGGAAACTTCATATGATGGCACAATAAAGAATATATTTGAAACCAAAAAATATTCTATGTTTCATATAGAAAAGCAAAATCTTCTTGGTATGATATCTAATAAAAAATAAAAATAAAAATAGTATCAAATAAAGGAATCTGAAAAAGTGAAGTAAAATGAGGAAGTCTAGCTCTAAATATTGTTTTAAATGCTTAGAAGCACAAAACAAAAAGCCCAAATGCATATATTACAAGCTAAAATCCACATTTTCATCAATGAATGGGAAATATTGTATATTTTATAAAGATGTTGGAAAAATTCAATAGTCAAGACATAAATAAACTAGGAAAACTAGCTTAACAAAATAAATTCTAAAAGATCACTGATGTGTTTTGCTTTTTAATCTTTTTTTCTAATTTATAAACAAGAAAAATTACTTTGTGCTGTTCATTTCAGTGGTTTTGATAAATGCAGAGAACCATGTAATTCTATGTCAACCCACCACCACAATCAACAAGAGTCCTGTCACCTCAAAAAACTCCCTTGTGCAGCCCCTTGTAGTCAGTTACTCTCCCCACTGTTAACCCCTGGAAAACAGCAATCTGTTCTCTATCTCTGTAGTTGTGCCTTTTCCAGAATGTCCTATAAATAGAATCATACTGTGTGTAGCTTTGTGTGTCTGGATTATTTGATTAAACATAATTTATTGGAGATTGACTTGTGTTGTTTCATTAGTAATTCATTTTTTATATTGCTAAGTAGTATTTTATTGTATGATTGTACCACAGTCTGTTTGTAAATTCAGGAGCTGAAGAATATCTTGATGGCTTACAGGTTTTTGTTTTTATCATTAAAAAAACTGTTATTTCATTCTCTTCTTACTTTTCTAGTATGGCTTTCTCCACTCTTTCAAACTTTTTCTGTTTGAGAATTAGTTCCAAATATTTGAGATATAGCTACACGAGTCCCTCATTTTGGACTTTGTTGGTATCACAGACGTTACCACAATACATATCATGCTTAAATATGCTGGTCAAGCTGGTTTCCATCTCTCAGTCAGCAGCAGCTGGGTCAGTGGATGCTCAAAGTAATAAGCTCTTCTCTTTTTCCATCATTATTCACCTTGCTGAATTGAAACTTTATACCTATTGATTAGTAACTCCCCAATTCTGCCTCCCCACTAGCTCCCAGCAACCACAATTCTGTTCTTTGATTCTATAAATTTGACTAATTTAGAAACCATACATAAGTGGAAACATATAGTATTTGTCTTTCTGTGATTGGCTTATTTCATTTAGCATAGTATCTTCAAGCTTTAACCACATTGTTACATATGGCAGAATTAACTCTTTTTTATAAAATACTGAATTGTATTCCACTGTATTTGTATACTACAATAATTATCAACCTTTTTCATCTTATGGCATGCATAAACTAATTACTAAAATTCTGTGACAAACCAAAAATGTCTTTTTGCCAATTGGATAAAAAACAATAAGTATAATTTTTATTCATTCACACTGGATGGTTATTGTTGTGCTGGCTGTTATCATTTTTTTTAATTTGACAACCTAAGGGAAAAGAGGTCAGTGTCTCTGACTAAGCAGTCAGTATTAAAAATAGTCAGGCTTTAGAAAGTCTGCAGCACACCAGTATGCCTCTTGCGGCACCGGCTGAAAGTTGCTGACATAGTACATATCCTTGATCCATTCATCTGTTTATGGATATTTAAGTTGTTTCCACTTTTTGGCTTTTATCAGTAGTGCTGAGTGAGCATGGAAGTGCTAATATCACTTCAAGACCCTAATTTCAGTTCTTTTGGATAAGTACTTACAAGTGGAATTGTTGGATCATATAGTAGTTTCATTTGTAAGAAGCCTCCATACCCTTTTCCAGAAAGAATGCATCAATTTCATTCTTACAAACAGTGTGGAAGGGTTCCAGTTTCTCTACATCCTTGTCCATACTTGTCTATTTTTAATTATAGCCTTCCCAGTAGATGTGATATCTCATTGTTTTGATTTTCCTGCTAATTAGTAACAATGAGCATCTTTTCATATACATATTAGTCATATGAACATGGCTGTTTTCTTTTGGAAAAATCTCTTTTCAAGTTCCTTACCTACTTTTTAGTCAGGTAATTTGATGATTCAGTTATTGAGTTGTTCTTATATAATATAAGAACAACATATGAGGAATATCTTATCTCAATATGAGGAATTCCTTATATATTTTGGAAATTAAACTCTGATCAGACACATGCTGTGCACATATTTCTCCCATTCCATTTTTCAGTCTGTTGATCATTTCCTTGGCTGGGCAGAGGCTTTGTGGCTTGATATAGTGCCACTGCTTCATTTTCACTCTTGTTGCCTGTACTTTTAAAGTTATATCTGTAAAATTACTGTGGAGATCAATGTTGTGAAGTTTGTCTCCTATGTTTTCCTCTAGGAGTTTCAGGTCTCACATTCAAGTCTTTAATCCATTTGTCTCTCTCTGTGTGTGTATAAACAAGGTTCCAATTTTTTTAAATTTTTTTATTTATTTATTTTTACAGAGGGAAGGGAGAGAGAAAGAGAGAGAGAGAAACATTAATGTGTGGTTGCTGGGGGTCATGGCCTGCAACCCAGGCACGTACCCTGACTGGGAATCAAACCTGCAACACTTTGGTTCACAGCCTGAACTCAATCCACTGAGCTATGCCAGCCAGGGCCAAGGTTCCAATTTTATTCTTTTGTGTGTGTATGTCCAGTTTCCCAACATCATTTGTTGAAGAGATGATCCTTTCCCATCATGTATTCTTTCATGTATTCCCATCATGGCTCCCTTTTGGAATATCAGTTAACTATAGATGCATGGATTTAATTCTGGGCTCTCTATTCTGTTTCATTGGTCTATATGTATGCCTTTATGCCAGTACCATTCTTTTATATTCTCTACATAGTTTTCACTAACAGTCCCTGGGAGAGGTAGGCTATGGTGAGCTCACTTCATCTTGGCTGTCAACAAAAGTCTCAGGTCAATGATACAAGTTTAAAAAAGGAAACTGTTTTTAAAAAATAGAAGTGGAAACAAGGCCCTAGAGGAAAATATAGGAGAATTCATTTAAAAAAAAACAAACAGGAGAAACCATTTATAAGCAATAGTGAAAGCTTGACTCCATGAAACTGAAACATCTTCCTGACAAAAATGATACACTCAGAGTGAAGAGAGAAAAACTGGCCAAAAATACTTCACATGTTAAATGTCAATGTCCTTAAAGAGCTCTTATAAACTAACGTATATGAGACAACAACCCAACAAGGCTCAAGAGCAGGCAGTTCACAGTGGAAAGACAGTGTAAACCTGTATGAAGTTACCCAGCCTCAAGCAAAGTCAATGAAATGTACACGAAAACAAAGTATGTTGTGTTTCATCCATCACAGAGGCAAACAAATGTTTGGGCTCTGTGTGGTGCTGACAAGAGTTTGGGGAAACAGTCTCTTCTGCACTGGGACTGGTCACATGCCTTGATATTCTCCCACAAAAGCATGATCTAGATTATGTGTAGTCATTGGGATTTAAGGTTTATGAAGTTTGTTTCACAAGGATTAACTAAATTTATCCTCCTAACACTAATGAGGGTTAGGAGTTTCTATATATTCATGTTAAAAGTAAGAAAACTGAAGCTCAAAGAGCTGCCATATCAAGTTATGTGATGCAACTAGGCAGTGGCATAACCAGGTTTAGAGGCCACCTCACAGATTTTAAATTGTAGTCCTATTAACCAGAGTTGACTTGCCTGAACACCCAGTGTTCTGTGCAGCAAAGTGTGTCACTTCTTCATACCGTGGACAGGAAAGATGCTGCCTATTATAACATGAAGACAGGTGATGTACTAGTGTGATTCCTATCTCCAAGTTGGTAGAATTACTAAAGAAAAACATAAAAAGAAGTATCAATAGCCAAAAAATATTAAAAACATTTTTCTTTTTCATTATTAAAACATTAAAGAAGCATATCTATTTTTTATTTTTGTTTGTTTTAAGGACATCTTTCTAAATGTATCATTTTGAAGCTTTGTGTTAGTTAATAAAGCACCATTGTTTGGGGACTTCAAAGAAAGGGATCAATGGAAATACCTAATTAGTAATATGAATGATTAGTTTAAACCAAATATATGGAAAAGTGAAGTGTAGTTTTGAAATAATGTATCACCTGACATTGCATTATACCAGGTTTTGAGATAGATAATTATTATGGGTTGCTGAAGTTTACTGCAATTTTCACATGGAGATATTTCATCTCCCATTTCCTTATGCTATTGAAGATGTATTATAAAAGCCATAATATTGAAAACTTGCAATTTGGAACTCATCTGATTTAACTGATAAGAATTTTTCCATTTCACAAAGCATAACTTCACTCAGAAATATAAACTTGTTCTGCTGCATTAAGCAATGAACAACAGTACAGCAATGTAAATTACCTTTTGGACTGTGAGTATTTTAATCAGCTCTCTTCCTCTTATTTTTTCCATTAGACTTGGCTTGAAATGATAAAAAAAAAGTAGTTATCCTGCTTTGAAATACTGTAACATTTTCCTGATTGCTATTTTAGCATTTTTAGAAATTCTTTGTACTGTAAAGGACTCACTAAAGCTAATCTAGAATGTGTGTTTGACTGAATAGCAATTAAACCTTTTTTTCACTATTCAATGATCATCTTCAAGTAAAAAGTATCAGATAGGACATTCAGATAGGTAGCAATAAAAGGGAAAAAATGTGTTTGGGAGCTAACCCTGTTAGGTTTGAATCCTGATTCTGTTTTGCTGTCTCTCCTCTAGTACAGGATCAGGTACTCATTAATGATGTAAACCCTCTGCTCAAGCAAGCTCTCTTTGGCCACTTCCTGGCCAGGTGATGTGGAGCAAAATACTGTGCTGCTCTGAACCTTGGCTTTCTTGTCTGTAAAGTAGCCACTTAAATACATAGAGATATGTAATACTTAAATGAAATAACCAAGAAAATGTCTAGCCTAGTACCTGAAACACAATAAATATAAAATAATCATTAATTTCCATTTCTCCCCACCCCTTTACCTCTTCTCTGCAGCTAGTGGGCTTGCTGTGGACCGTGTGATGAATGAGATTCCCATCAAGGAGGGGCTTGCTGGCCCAGCTGCGGGGAGTGTGTGGACAGATGGTCTTCAGCTGCTACCACTCCAGTGTTTGCCCAGCACCTGCCAGCCGCTTTCAGAAAAGTCACATCCCTTCCTAGGGCAGTTCACATCCAGTCGTGGACCAGTCCTTGCAGAAAGAGGCCAGGCTATCTTGGTCCACACCCTAACCACTCTAAAGGGTCATCTAGCTCCAGAGTTTCTCAGCGGTCTCAGAGATTCTCATCAAGCTTGAATACAGCTCAACTTCTCTCTCTCTCTGCCCATTGCCACTGCATTTTCTTTCTAGAGAGATTGGTATTAAGGGTACTTTTTGATTAACAGCTTTTAATTAAAATCCAATTCAGTTTGCTCTCCAGAGAACCTTACCTGCAACTTGGCTCCACTGTACTCTTTGCAAGTATTCAACAAACATTTGACTCAGAGTAAAACCACAGACATTTCACTTCGCCTGCCTGCTCCATACACCACTGCCAGCATTTACCAGCCCAGAGGAGAAAGGAGCCAAATTAGGGAGTGTACCGATCCCTGATCAAAAGCCCTTGGTTTTAGTAATAATCATTTATCCTGGCCTGGAAAGCTTCATTTCAGGTTAGTCAGAGTCATTTAATTCTATTGATAGGAACTAAAAAGGTTTTAAGATATTAATATTGAAAATCAAATCCGCCTCAGTGTTACAGTTTGGCCAGGACTAGGCTGAATCTTTCAATGACATAATCTTATTCAAACAAAAACAAGACATTCAATACCATTATTCTACTACCAACCATTTTACTGCTAAAACCAACAAAAGCAACAATGGCAATAATATCTAAATTTCAAACATCATACTCAAGTCTATAAAATCTAATATATAAAAATAATACAGGGAAGTTAAGAGCACTATCTTGATACTATACATAAGAAAATGAAGCCCGCATAGCTTAATGATTCCTGGAAGGTCCAAAACTAATTGATAAAATTAAGGCTGAATTCTGATTTCTGATGTTAAACTTCTACATTATGGAAAACTCCACATCACTTACAAAACTCAAGTCTGTTTGGAAACACAACAGTATAAGTAGTCTTACTTCTTTCATATTAGACTATTATAAATGTGTATATTAATGAAAGTACTTGTCCATAGAATACACCTTTGCAGCATACTTGTTTCAAAGAGCTGAACTTGCCTGCACATAACAATAAACAAGTTGCCTGAATTGTGTACATGTATTGACAATAATTATGAACCCAGATTACTAGCAGACAATATTACACTGATGGATAATGTGGCTTTCCCAAGGATAAATAAGAAATCAACAGATTATGTGATACCGCAACAGTTTGGAAAGAAGTTTAGCTGTATGTCTTAGACCAAGAAACTTTGCCAGAAAGATAAATGGAAGCTTAGGACTGGAGACTGGGTTTCTTCATTTCATCACATTGACCTCTAGTTACAGAACATGAGGCCACAGTGATTTGAACGGCAAGTGCTTTATAGAGTGTTTTACATTGAGAAATCACACTGAACACCTTGTCAGAATTACAACAGCCTGATGTACTTCATGGCTTTAGTTTGCAAAGAGGAGCCTCTAATGATTATTTAGTTAACATGTATCAGATATCTTATCCTACATATGGTTAACATTAACAACAAAAGCATGCAAAGGTTTCCATGTCATTCACATAAGCATTTTAATTGAGTACCATTTTCTCAGCATCACCAATTAGCCATTTATGTTGTTTGCTATGATTCATTTGCAAGATATTAAGACATTTCCAATAATTGAATAAAAAATATTTTGTTCAAAATCAGTGAAGAGAGATTTTATCAATTTAAAAGTAAAAATTCATAAAGCCAGACTGATAAAGGAAAATTTTACTTTGGCCTGTTTATCAATAGGTGATGGCAGGTGTTGTTCGGGACAGAGCTATTTCTCAGTGTCAGTGTCCCGTGTGGGAACACACACAGCAGTTAGGGTCTCCTGGGGACCAGGTGCAGACTCCTCTGCTGTGCGTCACAGGGCACAATAATGGCTAAAGTAGGCTGAAGTACTAAATCTTCCCTAAAAGAATGATTTGCTGTTTCCTTAAATTTGAGGTGAGTACAATACATGCTTTGTTTCGAAGCATGTGATAATTGAAAATTTGTTTTTTTCCCATAATCCTCACCCAAGGTCATGTTTATTGATTTTAAAGAGAGAGGGAGAAGATGGAGAGGGAGAGAAAGAGAAAGACTGATGTGAGAGAGACACATCAATAGGTTGCCTTCTGCATGTGCTCTGACCAGGGACCAAGCATACAACCTAAGTATGTGCCCTGACCAGGAATCAAACCCACAACCTTTTGGTGTATGGGATGATGCTTCAAGCAACAAAGCCACCCAACCAATATGATAGAGCATTGTTTTATAAAGTCTTACAGGATACTCACAATTCTATAAAATCTAACTAAGCAAACAAGGAGTGAAATCTCACCAAACTGAATATATATATATATATATATAGTCTATCTGGAAAATGTCCAGCCATTGTTAATATAACGAGAATGGTTTGCACAACATTGATGGAACCTGGCAGCCAAGGAGAATGAACTGGAATGCACATGTGTGAAGAATGATGACCTCACTGTACTAGTCAGTGTGCATGGTAGACACCATTGAATGAGCATGTGCACTGTGTGGTTATTGCATTGAATGAGAGAGAAGAGCAACAAATTAGAATCAAATTTTGCATTAAGCTTGAACATTCTTTCACAGAAACTATTCCAATGATTCAGAGGTCCGCAGCTATGGGTAACTGCTGATTGGCAGCTTCATCACAACACGCCCGTTCATGCATTATGTCTCATGAAGAGTTTTTTGGCGAAACATCAAATTACCTAGGTGACTCAGTCCTGCTACAACCCCAATTGTCATCCTGTGACTTCTGGCTTTTCCCAAAACTACAGTCATGTTGGGAACCACCCTGCCTGGTTTCAGAAGCTGTAACACCCCCATGGCTAAGGCTGAATGGGCGACCTTAGACCATAAGCCACTAAGGAGACAAAATTTATCTCCCAGGCAGGAGCATCACTTCTGCTCCTTTTACTTCATTTATAACTGGCCCCCAGTGCTTGGTCGGTTAGCCAACGATGGATAAGATTTCCCAAAGGGGAGAATGACCTAAGCCAGGCACAATCACGTGGGAGGCCCCCGAGGAAGAACTTTGGGGGGTACAGCAAAAGGGGGTGATGGAGCCTCACCCCTCAGCTTTGATAAAGCCTGAGTCCTCATTCCATCTGCAAGATGTCTCCTAATCTCTTGGCTGCCTTACTCCCTGCTCAATTTAAGCCTGAAACAATGACAGAGGGTGGTGCAGCCCTGTGCTGGAAAGGGCAGGTTCCCTAGGCAATCAGGCCTAAGAAAGAATATGTAAAATCCTGTGAAACCTGTTCTGTTTAGAATGCTCTCAATTAAATAAGGGTCCAAGCAAAAAGTGAGTTTGTTCCTCAAAAGTTCTATTGCTCTTTGGCTATCCGACCCTGACTCAAAATAGGCCCTCAGAGTTCTTTGTTATTCTATTGTTTAATCCTTATTGCCTGACAATGATTAATGAGCATTACCTGTATTCTTGTGCCAATGAACCCAGTAAAAGCCCATTAAGGAAGAGACTCTTGGTCCGTCTCCTTTGAGAGATCAGCCACCTTGCCTCCCCTAGCAGATCATGTCTTGGTAGACTTATTCTCATTTGTGGAGGATGGGGGGGGCTCTGCGGGTGGAGCCCCCACACACAATCACCTTTGAAAGGAACAGATTTCAGACCAATGATGAGATTCAGGAAAATACGATGGAGCTGCTGATGACATTTGGGAGAACTGTGTGTGAGGTCCCAAGGTGTCTACTTTAAAGGAGACTGAACAATCATTGTCCTAAGTACAATGTTTCTTGTATCTTGCATCTTCTTCAATAAATTCCTTTATTTTTCATGTCACATGGCTGGATACCTTCTGGACAAACCTTACATATCCTTTCAATAAGAAGAAGGAGCAAAATGGTTTTATCATCTCAGGTCTTCATTCTGGCTAAATCATAAATTTATACAATTAAATATATACTGATTGCTTTATAAACTTTTAGCTTTACTCCCATTATGGAGATTTGTGTTGGCACATCTGAATGTAGTTTTGGAATTTCACAAAGCTGAAGCAATGGAACACCTCAGGCTATCTTATTCATTTTTTTTTCACCCCAATACCAGCAAAGCACTGGTGCATAATAGGCTTGCAACGCTATTTCTTTGAAGACTGCAAAGGTGAATGAAACACACTATTCTTGTCCTCAAGGAACTCATTAGAGCTCCTTGAGGAAAGACTTTGCAAGAGGGAATTTTTACTACACTTAGAAAGAGCTTTATAGTATTTAAGACAGGGAAAGAGTGCCCAGACCATCTTTGACCCCTCCACCATTACATCACCCTTAATCATTGATTTTTCTGCTGAGATTGCTAATGGCAAAACAAATCACTGCTGATTGTAACTATGATAAAAATGCTGGATGTATCTCATACAGAATAAGAAAGAACACAGTTCTGGCTTGTATTCTTTTCCTAGGACAAATGCGGTTCAGATTTCCAATTTGCTAAATGAAGACATTCTTATTTAAATCAATTATGTATATTTTCACATAAGGATTGATGAAAAATCTAGTTTTTTAAATGGCTGTCAATATTACACAATACAATTTGCTGTACCATATATCTCAAATAATTAATATGACACAGTTATCATATATTGAATCACCATAGATTTGTATTTCTATTTTTGAAATCTGATAGAACTCTGTGTATGTTTGTGTTTGTGCATACACACACATATATATTCTTATTGTTATTGCAGTATTTTAATAATCATTATAATAAGAGCTATCAAAATGTATTTTTTCGAAAAATCTCAATTTTATTCAAATCCTTTTACTAATACTTTAATCAATTTTATCACAAAAATGTAAAGATTAGTTTTCAAAATTATTTTAATAGGATATTATTTAAGAATAAATTTTGACTCTATTTATTTATGACTCTTTTTAATTTGTTCAGTAAATTTTTATAGTTTTCTTATCATTAATCCTGCATATTTTTTGCCAAATTGATCTCTAGGTCTTTTTTCTTGTTTTTGGGGGAGAAATAGTCAATAGTGTTAATGGGACATTTTTTAAATTATATTTTAAGAAAGAACTTATAACACTTATTATATATCAGTTACCTCTATAAAGTTTCCATTATAATTGTTCTTTAATTACTTCTCTTAGTATTTCTAAATACTTTATCTTATAATCTGAAAAATATTAATGGTCCCTATTTCCTTTCAGAATTTAGAATTTGTATTATTTACTTTAAAGTGTAATCATTTTCAGAATAATGTTAAATAAGGCCATGAGAAGAAGCCATCTTGTCCAGTTCTTGATTTTAATGTGTCCACACGAGGACACACAAATGGTCAATGGACTTATGAAAAGATGTTCAGTGTCACTAATCAGAGAAATGCCAATAAAAACCACAAGGAGATATCATCTCATACCAATAAATCAATAAACAAGTGCTGGCAAGGATGCAGGAAAAGAGGAACCCTTTTGCACTGTTGGTGGGGATGCAAGCTGGTGCAGTCATTGTGGAAAGCAGTATAGAGATACCTCAAAAAATTAAAAATGGATCTGCCTTTGGACTCAGCAATCCCACTTCTGGGAATATACCCAAAGGAACCCCAAATTCCAAAGAACATAGCACCTCATGTTCATTGCAGCATTATTTACAATAGCTAAAATATGAAAGTAGCCCAAGTGTCCATCAGTACATAGAGTGGATAGAACAACTATGGAACATTTACACAGTGGAATTCTACATGGCCATAAAAAAAGGAGAAAAGTTTATGCTTTGCAACAGTATGGATGGACCTGGAGAACATTATGCTAAATGAAATAAGCCAGTCAGAGAAAGACAAGTATCATATGATCTCACTCATGTGGAAAGGAATGAACAAACTGAACTAACAAGCAAAAGAGAGACTGACTCATAGATACAGAACACAATGACAGCCAAGGGATGGGGGAGTCTAGGGGGTGAAGGGATTGATTAAGCAAAAAGGACAAAAGACTCATGGACATAGACAACAGTGTGGTAATTGTGGAGTAGGAGGTATAAGGGGGCTAAGTGGTAATGAGAAAAAAATACAATAAAAAGAAAAAAGAATGAGGCTGGTAGTTGCTTTGAAATTGTTGGAAGTTTCATGATTTTTTTTATGCATAAGCTTTATTTTTAAGCATATATCATTTGACTTGTATTTTAATCAGTGGCTATTTTTGCAGGCACTACATTTTATCAGAAGCTTTTTAAAGGACTATTTAAATGATAATTTTGACTTTTTATTAACAGATTGAATTATATTAATAAATTCTTAATAAAATTTATGGAATGAACCCCACTAGGTCATGATATACTGTTCTTTTATCTTTTATTAATTATATTAATAAACTCTTAATAAAATTTATGGAATGAACCCTACTAGGTCATGACATACTGTTCTTTTTTGATAATAGGATGTTTCAGATATTTAGTTTATTATAAAATATAAATTTCATCTTTAGCTAGAATTACAAATTCAGATATTTTAGGGCAAATTTTATAAAACAAATTGTGAAAAGGCTGAGTATTTTGTAAACAGGGGTAGTCAATGCTAAATGGAACTAGAGAGAATTTTTCTTGCCTAATGACATTCTTTTTATTAATATTTTAATTGAATTTATTGGGGTAACATTGGTTAATAAAGCTGATCAGTTTTCAAGTGTACAGTTCTGCAACACAGCATCTGCATAGAGCACCATGTGCTTACCACCCAAAGCAGAGTCTCTTTCTACTACCATCTATTCCCCCTTTGCCCTCTTCCAATTGCCCCTATTCCCCTTTCCCTCAGGCTATGGCCATACTGTTGCCTATTATCTATGTGTTTTTTTCTTCTTAATCCCTTCACCTTTTTCACCCAGCCCTCCAACCCCTCTTCCCTCCGTTTTCTGTATCTATGATTCTGTTTCTGTTTGTGACCTGATTTTGTTCACTAGATTATACATATAAGTGAAGCCATAAGGTATTTTTATTTGTCTGTGTTCTCTTCTGGTGACATCAAATTACCTGAGGGGGAATTCTCTGATATCTCAGGTTTGTTACCCCTCATAAATGGCTTTGCAATACATAGTCACTGGAAGGTCAGGACACACAGACTCTGAGGGGGGCAATGTTTGTGTTTTCATTTTATTTTGTGATAAATTTGACAAGCAATGAAATCCATCAGATGTAGATTCCCCATGCCTGCCAATGCATTTCAGATCTGAGTGGTTCCACAGTAAGGATATCTGTTTAATCTAGCATTCCCCACACATTTTTGACCATAGCAACTACTGTTAACATCCAATCAAATATGAAACTTTATAATTAGAAAAATGTGGTACTGTAGTTTTGTTATGGTTCCAGCCCTTTGCTAGGTATTTGCTTAGTGTCATTTAGCTCTCTCATCAAAAAAAGGAAAAAATATATTCCTGCTTTGTTTAGGCTTTGGAAAAGTTTATGTAGCATTGTAAATATGCTTGGCTGTTGAAATGCTTGAAAGGTTAAAAAATATTCTTGACAGAATTTGGTGATTTCAGCATTTGATTGGAGAGTGGAGAGTAAGAAATGTAAATCAAGTGGGCTTTTAAAATATTAATTTACTCCTTCCTTTTGGCTTATGTAAATTTGTAAAAAAATGATATTAACATTTTCCATGATGTTAAGGTTAATAACACAAAGTTACACTAAATATTTCTTGTCATATAATATATACAAAATACAAATTTTCTTATATATTTTAAGTGCATCTGGATGTGTGATAATTATTTATTATTTGTACTTTTTTTAAGTTTGTGTATTTTGTTGTCTTTCTTATTCTTTATTAGTTTAAATAGTCATTTATTTTATTAAATTCCTCTCTCTTACATGTAAGATTCAATGCTTTGTATGTAATATATTTATAGTTGATATTTTTAATAATCTAATTTATTAACTTTTTATTCTCCTTTGTTGGGAAACATTCTGCCTGGTTTCAGGAGCTATAATGTCACAGACAGGTGAAAAGGCCCCATGGCTAGGGAACCTAGGGACCATAAGTTACTGTGGAGACAAAACTTATTCTCCCAGTAGGGGTGCTGCTTCTGCCCCATTACTTCACCCTGCTTGGCCACTGGAGGATGGCTGGATAGTCAATGATGGGTAAGATTCCTCAAGGAAGGAGCAAGCTAAGACAGACACAGTCATAAAGGGGCCATCAGGGAAGGATTTATGGGATTATGGATAAGGGGCAAAAGACCCTTATCCCTCAGCTTTGCCATAGCCTGAGTCCTCATTCTATCTGTAAAAAGTCTCCTAATCTCTTGCCTACCTTACTTCCCCCATGTGCCAAAAGAGGGTGCAGCCCTGTGCCGGAATGGATGGTTCGGGGTGTGGTGATCAGGCCTGAGAAAGAATGCATAAAATTCTGTGAAACCTGCTTTGCTAAGAATGCCCTCAATTTAAATGTTAAGGGTTCAAAGATAAAATGAGTTTGTTTCCCAAGGTTTTATAGCCAATTGGCGTCACCCTATCTATCAGACCCTAACTCAAAAGGACCCCTGAGATCCCAGAAATGTTATCTGTAAACCTTACATGCAAGGTATGTATATCTATGCAAACTAAACTCAATAGAAGCTATTGAGAAAGAGGCTCCAGGCCCTTCTCTAAGACATTGACCAGCCTTTTCTCCCCAAGTAGATCATGTCTTGGTAGATTTATTCTCATCCACAGTTGCCAGGAGAGCTTTGCTGGATGGAGCTCCTCCACAACCCCCTTTCTTTTCTTTATTCTACTATTTAAACATGTTTTCTTACTTATTTTTTACCTTCTTACTTGATTGCTAATGCAATTATATTTACTTCTTTTCTTGTCAGGTAATAAATATATTTGTGAATACACTTTTTCTTCTGAATAAATTTTGCATCTTATAAGTGATATATTCTTAATATTATGGTTTTACATATATTTGACAATTATAATTTTGTTTTTCCTTTTATTCAAGTTTTCTAAAAAAATTGAATTTTCAATAGTTGAAAGATTTCCCCTTAAATTTTTATTATATTGATTATTTTTATAAGATTGTAGTGAAAATGGGCTATTTCTAGTTTTACATAATCCAAAAATATGACTAATTTAAATTTGTGTTCCAGCTATCCCAAGATGTATCTGTCTTTGTTTTCAGATACATATCTGTTATGTCACCAATTTTTGTTGTAACAGATGAGCTTGGTGTATTATAATTTTATTTCAAGCTTTTTGCTCAATGAGGCCTTGTTTTTATTTTTATTTTTTTGCTTTTTATTTTAAAAAGTCTCATCCAATTCCTTAAACCCTGATCAACCTCTGCAGTAATTTAGAAGGCACATATTCTGTTTTTCTATTGCATTGGCATTTACTTGTCTTCTAATAAAGTAATTACTGAACTACATAAACTATGTTTCTCTCCTTAACAGTGAGTTACATCTTTTCTCCCTTCCATGTTGCCTGTTTCCTGTTATTCATTTGTTGGATCTGTAATTGTTTTTTCATTCTATTAATAAGGATTATCATTTGACATTATGAGGCCTTTCATAAAAAATTTTAATATTTGTATTCAATATAGTAACTGTGATTATTTATATTTGTTTATTATTTGAATGGGTTCAGGACTCAGTGACACTTTTTCATGACACGGTTTTATTATTTGTGAGTTCCTCTTTTTGGATTCACATTGAATATGAACAATTGTTATAATGTATCTTGTTAAGTTCATACATGAAAAAATATAATTATTCATCTTTACATATAAATGACAACTTGGTGTATATGACAGACACTGTTGGTCATCTATTACTAATTCCTTCTTACTTACTAATGAAATGTCAGGGCTCTTGGGGCAGCAATGCACACAAATAAAAATTCCAGTCTCCCTAGATGACAGGATCTAAACACTATGATAAAAGGCAAACTGTAATTGACTGACACTCTCAACATTTTCTTGGACTATGTACAACTAGAAAGAGTCCGATTTCACCACAATCTTATAAACATGATATCAAAAGAATAAAAATTAAGGGGAAATCTTTCACCTGTTGAAATTCAATTTTTTGAGAAAACTGGAATGAAAGGAAAAATAAAATTATAATTGTTGAGTATGGACACAGGAAATTGATTCAGTGTCTGTGGGTCATGAGAGAGACCACAGGCTTAAAGACAAAATCTAAGAGGCCAAAAGTGTTGGAGAAGAAACCTATCATCTGTGCCTCTGGGGTCATCATTTATCATTTGGACTAAATATCAGCACCTGCCTGCCCCTGCAATCCTTGTTTTTTGAGGAGCCAAGGAACTTGTTTAATATGGATTTTCAATTACACAAAGCTGAAAATATTCCTGACTGGTACAGTGTGACAAAGAATATAGCCAGTCCTAACCTGGCCTGTCAAGTAGTAACTTGACAAAAAAATAGGGTAAATGGAACCTCTAAATAACAGTTGTCTTAGTAGTAATGAAGCTAATTTCAAACTTCTAGAGATATTTGTATTATGCTGATGATCACATAACCCAGTCTTCACCATTTATTCTTAATTACTTATTCTTGCTTGAACATGTAGCCAGTCAAGAGCTGCTGGTCTAGATCTGCGGTAATGAGTACAGTAGCCATTAGCTTCATACACCCAATTAAATTTACATTTTAATATTAAATAAAAATTCAACCCCACAGTTACACTAACCACATTTCAATAGCCACAGGTGGCTAGCAGGTACCACACTAGAAAGAGCAGATACAGAAACTTTCATCATTACAGAAAGTGTTCTGTTGGGCAGCAATTGTCTTCAGTGCACAAAAAGTAGTCCTTGGACTGGAGACGTCTACATTAGCTGGGCTAGTTGGAAATGCAGAGTTTCCAGTCTTACTACAGATCTCCAAATTAAAATCTGAATCCCAGGTGATTTACATAAAGCTTACTGTTTGAGCTTCACTGCCCTATATGATCTGTTCCTATATATACCTTGGTGTCAGCATTTAACAATGATCTAAGGCTTACTGATCTCTACAAAGTGACTAAAAACTATTCTAAGAACTCTACAAAAATGTCTATTAATCTTCACAATACCAATATGACATTTGTATTATTGTTCCACTTTATGTATGAGGAAACAAAGTCACAAAGAACTACATAATTTTACTCAAATTACTCTGCGAATATGTCAAGAAACCAAGATTAAAACTCACTCATTCTGTCTGTAAAACTCACAGTGCTGACTCACCAGAATGCCCCATTATCTAAGTCTACTTTAAACACTGGGTTGTCAACTTGTTGAGGGAGGTACTAAGTCTTATTTATTATTTGAGGTTAGAGCACAGTACCATAGTTGGAATGAAGCAGGTATTCAGTTCTCTTTATGAGACAAAGCAGGCATGAATGAATGGAGGAATCAAGGCTACTTTTGTCCATGTCAGGTGAAGCCTCTGGCATCATTGTCATAAAGCTCATTGTTTTCCATTTAAATCAGGAAGATTTTGCTTCCATTTAGCTTAGATACAAATAAGATACCCTCCCTCCCACCAAATACTCTGCACAGCTATTACTTTAAAGCAAGTAATAGATTCAGTTAGTGGCCCTGTATCAAGCACTATGAAAGGGAGTAGATAGAATGTGCTTAGTGATGAGCAACCTGCAAAACAATAAAAAAAGGGTTTGGAGTATGAAAACACTCTAAGAACCAAATCAGGATAAGAACAGCTGCTTTAGCAAATAAACTCCAGGATGTATAATGACTTAAACATGATAGGAGTTTACCTCTTACTAATGTAAAATTCTAAACAGATGTTCCTAGTTGTTGCCTAGATCCCCTTCAAATAATTTTTTTGGGGGGAGGGTTCCTTGTCTTTTATAACTATGCAGATTACAGTTCTCAAAGTTCACTGATAATAAGCCAAGAAAGCACAGCTTAAAAAAAGGGTGGAGAAAGCAAACCCTCCTTTAACCCTCTCAGCCTGGTGGTAACACACATTACTTCTGCTTACATTCCATTGGCATAGGCTAGGCATGTAGCTCCATCTGGATGCTAGGGGGAAAGGGGTAGGGAAATACTAGCATCATGATGAACACTTGTCTGAATAAGTCCTGCCAGGTGCCTAGTTACCCAGGCTGTGCTCTTCTGAGTCAACCCACAGCCCTCCTACTTGGCAGACATATTGGGAGAGATAACACCCACAGAAGAGGTATTTACTAAGCAAACATTAAGTAAATTCATAATATCCATTGATGCCACAAACAGTATAAAAATGAAATATATTAAATACGGCTTTAAAGGCACATGAATATGGATCCATCACTTAACAGCATTGAGAACCTGGTCTGGCAGGTGGCTTAACCTTTCCAAATATGAAAGTCTCCAGAAATAAGTAGAGATGGGCTAACACCTACTCCATAAGTGTCCTATGTCACTGTTTTAAGCTAGAGTGTCTGGCCTAAAAGAAAAGACAAAAATTTATTACATATTTTAATACTGAGACAAAAAGGGAATCAATAGCAGAAAGAGTGGACCAAACCAACTGAGATAAAGACACTGTAAGAATTTCAAAAAGAGTAACAAGGACCTTAACACTCAAGTCTTGGCTGGCAAACAAAGCATTCCCATTGCTATTTCTAAGTTGGCTTTCTACATTTAGTGTCATATTAGAAAGAAAGATGCCTGTGAGCTTCGGGAATGCTTATAAAATACATTAATTTCAGAATGAACATTTTTCTGTACTAATCAAGGTGAGATCAATCCCCTCTAGCCCCCTACATTGATCTGTTTCCACAATTAGCTCTGAAAAATATCAATGGCTCTACCTCCCTGGGCTCTTCTTTGGAAGAACTGGAAGCAAGCCAAGCAGCTTTGGAGTTTATTTTTGTTAAAAAATGGGCATGATAGAGGATGTTCTTGACATCTGTAGCATCACTGATGAATTATCTGTTCCTGATTATTCTGAGCAGACAGACTTGTTTGCAGTAAATGTCATGTATAGAACACCTTGGGTACTATGGTTCAATAAATTTAGAGATTGTAGTAGGATAAAGTGATATAATCACATTTTCTCATCATGATTATTTAATATTTAGAAATATTAATGTCTTTAATGTTAGTGATAAAAATATTTGTATCAAGGTCTGGCTTCTAATAGTGTATTACTTCTATGCTTATACTTCTAGTTCATTTATCAATCTCTTAGCAGTTGTATAATTTATCAATATTTACTTTAATAATATTATTCTGGAGAATAAATCTTAACTGTCTCATTACTAATTTAGTTTCAATTAACAGCAATGTTTTCGATAATGAGAGGAGAATAGAAATATAATCAAAAGTGATTTTTTATTTAGTCTAAAAAACATATAAATCACAACAGACACTTGGTCATAAGAAAGTTCATTTTTTAAAAAAGATTACAATGCCAATTTAGCCTTAGTGTATGCCAAAACTTGTGTTGCAGTTCCTTCTAATGGAAATAATAACATTTTTTTTGTTTAACTAAATTTTATGTCAGAGATGATAAATGTGGTGCTCACCTATTTGTTCTTTATTGATTATCATGCATATCATTTATTTAAAAAAAGTACTACTTCATATTTTATTCACACCAGAACCCCCGCCCCCATACTCTTCGAGGTCTCCACCACTGGCAGGGGTGTGAGTGCGCACATATAGACACTCAGTCATGGCTTCGCTACCTTGATACCACTTTATTGGCAGCCTGCTTCAGGGAACTGCTGAACAATGGCCGCAACACTTCGGTGGGAAGCATTCTCTCTGCAGCTACCGTGGACAGCTCCCACAGACTTGTTCATTGAAATGTTGGTTGGTATTGTCAAAGTTGTCATTTTTAAAGTGGTTTTCTATCATAACATGTTTCAAAATTCACTTTTTGTATGCTTCTTTAAAAAAATTTATTTGTGCCCTGGCTGGTGTAGCTCAGTGGATTGAGCGCGGGCTGCAAACCAAAGTGTTGCAGGTTTGATTCCCAGCCAGGGTACATGCTTGAGTTGCAGGCCATAACCCCCAGCAACCGCACATTGATGTTTCTCTGTTTCTCTCGCTCTCTCTCTCTCTCTCAAGTGAATAAAAAAAATCTTAAAAAAAATTTATTTGTTACTCAAAAGAAAGTTAGAAAATGCTCATAATTAAAATAAAGTGAAAAAAATCATCAGCCTGAAAGAACTCTATTCACTTTATCACATTTCCTTTAAGCATTTTCCTTTCTATATTTACATATTACATATATGTGGTATCCTTTTTAAGGAATTATTTATCATATTATTTTGTAAGCTTTTTCACTCTAATGTCTTGAATACTTTTTATTATTCTACTACAACACAATCTTAATAGCTACATAGTATTAATTGTTTGGCTGTATGGATGTACCTTATTTTCTAATTTGTCCTCTATTAGACATTTAGGTTCTTCCTGATTATTTTTATTTAAGTATAGTTGATACACAAGATTATGTTAGTTTCAGGTGTATATAGTATATTGATTCAACATTTATATGTCTTATCATGGTTTCTAAGTCTAATAACCATCTGTCACCATACAAAGTTATTATAATATTATTTACTATATGCCTTATACTGTACATTATATCACTATAAATTATTAATTCTATAACTGGAGATTTATACCTCT
Source organism: Phyllostomus discolor (assembly GCF_004126475.2). Classification (NCBI taxonomy): domain Eukaryota; kingdom Metazoa; phylum Chordata; class Mammalia; order Chiroptera; family Phyllostomidae; genus Phyllostomus; species Phyllostomus discolor. The sequence goes on along the minus strand of NC_040906.2, from coordinate 125,791,086 downwards.
TAGTCCCTCCACCATTTTTGCCCATTCTTCTCTATCCTCCCTTCCTCTGTTAATCATCAGTTTATTCTCTGTATCTATAAGTCTGTCTCTGTTTGTGGGTTTTTGTTTGTTTGTTTTGTTTCATTTTTACTTAGATTTCACATAAGAAAAATCTTATGGTATTTATCTTTCTCTGTCTGACTTGTTTTACTTAACATAATACCCTTTTGGTCCACCCATGTTGTCACAAATGGTCTGTCAGAATGGCCATTATTAAAAAGTCAACAGACGTTGGCAAAGCTGTGGAGAAAAGGGAACCCTCAAGAGTCAGTGGGATTGTAAATCAGTGCAGCCTCTATAGAAAACAGTATGGAGTTCCCCCCAAAATAAAAAAATAGAACTACCATATGATCTACCTATTCTATTTCTGGTTGTTTCCAATTTTGGGCTTTATGAAGAATTTTGTGACAAACATCATTATAGCTAAACTTTGCCTATATTCTTGACTATTTTGAGGATAACATCCAAGAGCAGTAATTTCTGGATCAGTGTATAACAATATTTTAATGATTTTCAATATCTACAGAAAAATTGACCTTCAGAAAAGAAGTATCAATTTACACTCCCACTACGTATGTTTAAGGGCCCTCTTTATCATGAACTCTCATCAGCACTTGCCATCCATTTTATTCTTCTGTGTGTATAAGAGAAGGAGGGAAAAACACATAATCAGGGTGAAGCAAGGAGAGTAAAAACAGTGAGAAAAGAGAACCCTGTCTTCCAAATGTTGGCTAAATCACTGCTGAACAAGGAAAGTGTTCTTTTGAAAGACCTATCTCCAATTTCACTTAACTACATGCATTCCTATTTGTCTCCTTCAGGAGTTCCCAAGAAATTTCTCATCATGGTTTCTCTGGGGGAACTTTATACTAACACAGTTTCAGAGTGGTGGGGCTGATTTTTTTTGAACTTCCATACTGTTTTCTATAGTGGTTACACCAGTTTACAATCTGATATAAAGGTACTTTAAAACTATAAATATCTATGCAAACATATGTAATGCTACAAATAATAATTGTTCATAATGTATTTTCCATTTAGTTTTCTAGGATAACCTCTTCACCTACTTGCCCACAGCAAAAGAGAGTGCACACTTAGTCTATTATTACCAGATTTCAAAATGATTTATAGAATACAGATCAGACAACCCACAAAAACAAAGTCACCTATAGGTTGAAAGCACTGTTCATGCAAAGAGAGAGTGACAGAGAGAGAATGGGCTGTTTTCCAACTTTTGTTCTTATAGAGAGAACACTCTCTTTTAGTTCTTTTATACTGAGGTTTGGATTCACTTCTTAGTCTGAGATGGAAACTACTCTCAATCCTCTGCAACTCAAACTAGCCTCTGCTCTGCTTAGAAATTTCCTGAATCAATTTTTTCCCTTCCCTTGGATGCACTGCACTTTTTTCTCCTAAACCAATTCTATATCTTCACTGTCACATCCAATTGTAGTTTACATTTTTTATCTGTAAATTATTTATATATTAACTCTACAACTTTCCATTCTCAGCCTCCCAATATCCCTCAAGTTTTCTAAACTCATGTATTTATGCTGATCACATCAAATAGTTTAACTTCCCTTGGAAGAAAACCTTTGGAAATTTAAATTCTTTAAACACTCATTCAACCCAAATTTCATTTGATCATGACTAGGCACTGATATTACATTTGATATTACATTACTATTTAATAACAGGCTTGTTGAAATGACTACACTATTCATTGTATGCACTAAATTAGTCTGATTGCCTACTTTTTATGTAAATAAAGTTATGTAACATTTTTATAGGATGCATTACCCAGAAGGCACAAAACCAGTCCTAATAATTATTGGGTGTCCATGTTGAAATTTGTTTTCTTTAAAATCTCTATTCTTTTTTTAAAAAAATTATTTATTTTTACAGAGAAGGGAAGGGAAAGAGAAAAAGAGGAAGAGAAACATCAATGTGTTGTCGCCTCTCACATGCCCCCTACTGGGGACCTGGCCTGCAACCCAAGCATGTACCCTGACTTGGAATCAAACCAGTGATCCTTTGGTTCACAGGCCCAACCTCAGTCCACTGAGCCACACCAGCCAGGGCTGTTTTCTTTAAATTTTGTATTCTACATCATAATAACCAATTTGTCAATGTTAGTAGAGAAATAGATTCACTGCCTAAAAATGCCCCATGCTCCACCTATTCATCCCCTCTTCCCCCTTGGCAAATACTGATTTTTTAAAAATATTTTATTTATTTTTAGACAAAGAGGAAGGGAGGGAGAAAAGCATGGATGTGTGGTTGCCTATCACGTGCCCCCTTCTGGGGGCCTGGCCTGCAACCCAGGCATGTGCCCTGATTGGGAATAGAACCGGTGACCCTTTGGTTCACAGGCCTGTGCTCAATCCACTGAGCCACACCAGCCAGAGCCAAATACTGACTGTTTTATTGTCTTCACAGTTTTGCCTTTTCTAGAATACCATATAGTCAGAGTGATGTAGCCTTTTCAGATTGTCCGCTTTCACTTGATAATATTCATTTAAGATTCCTATACAGCTTTATTTATTTTTATAAATTAATAATATCCAATTGCTTGGATGTACCATAATTTTTTCATTAACCTACTGAGTTTTGGCAATTATGCATAAAGCTGCTATAAACATCAACATGCAGATTTTTATGTAGTCATAAGTTTTTTATTTATTTGGTAAATACCAAAGGGCATAACTGCTGACTCATATGTCTTTCAAAGTGGCTGTACCATTTTGCAGCCCTATCAGCAATAAATCAGGGTTCCTGTTGTTCCACATGCTCACCAGCATTTGGTGTCATCAGTATTTTGATTTATGGTCATTCAAGTAGATATGTAGGGGTATGTCATTGTGGGTTTAATTTGCATTTTCCTGGTGATACACAATATAAAACATCTTTTCAGGTGCTTCTTTCTAATCTGTGTATCATTTTTGGTGAGGTATCTGTTCAGATCCTTTGACCATTTTTTAAGTGGATTTTTAAATTTTCTTATTGTAATATTATACATTTTGGATAATAGTCCTTTATTTAAATACATCTTTTGCAAACATTTCCTCCCAATGTTTGGCTTGTTTTCTTATTCTCTTGAAGGAATTTACTTTTAAATACATTTTAATGCCCCCAGCGCTGTTGGAATTAGCCTGCCCAGTCCACTGTGCCTGCGAGCCTCATTCACACCCGGCCCTACTTTCACCACCTTGGTCCAGCAAGAGCCGCCTTCCAGGAATGTGTTGTTGCAGGCTAATAATCACTAATATTAACTTAAGTAACTCTTTTGCCTTCAGTCTATAGCATGCTAATGTTTCATTTTCCAACAATAAGCAGGTCATCACTGTCTTTAGACCCTGCCAGGGAAGATGGACATCATAGATTTTCCTCTTTATAGTTCTATTCTATGCAGGCATTTATGGTATCAGTTGGGTTTCAGTTTAAGAAACATAAGCCAGTTGAAAATTGTTTTTCTTTTAAGAAGGCAAACATATTTATTCCAGTTCAGGGTACTGGAGGACTTAAAACAATTGTGCTGCACGGCATTCCTTGTTATTATCAGCACCGGTAAGGGAAGACCATGCGTTAACACCAGCAGCTCTGCCCAAAGCTTGCCAATGGCTACTGTGAGCCTCCCCATGAGTTCAGGCAGTCTTCTTCCTCCTGTGCAGTTAATGAGGCTTTTCTAATAGCAAAGGGCTCCTTAATTCTAAATTTGTTTTGTTCAGAGAAGAGGAAAGAATGTGATATACTGATTATTCCTCATAATTTAAGCCATAACTTAAATCTTATCTCAATATTTAACTATCTTCATTTTCTGCTATAAAATAGAAAAAAAGGAGGGGAGTGAGGAAAGGGGCAATAGAAATTACACTGTGCTGATATAAAGACTTTAAATCCTAGTCAAAGTTAAAACCTATTTTAAAGGTCAATTCATGATTCCAAGGAAATGACTATATTGAGTTCAATGAGCACATGTATCAGTTGAGTCTCAGTATTAGCCTCAATAACACAAGATAACAATTCTCAACAAAAGTATAGTCCACATTCGTATTTGTAGGTAGGCCATGTCAGCCATTGTTAGGAAAAAGTCAGAAAAAAATGGGCTCTCTCCATGTTCCTGTGACAAAGAAAGAAATCTGATTTGATAGAAAAAGTGGCCCTGTCCCAGGCAGTGTCTGCAGCTCACAGACAATTTTAGCAGTGGAATTGAGCCCAGAACTTGAGAGATAAGGGCACAGTCAGAGGATGGTCACTTGCATGTTAGATTTGCCTGTGCACCACCAGTTCTTTCTGGAACCTGGCCAGCAACTTCCTCTGCTGCTCCTTCCCAGCTACACAGCCTCCTGCACCTGCTGGACTCTGGGCTTCTCCCTCTACCATGTTCTTTTCCAGCTCTTGCCTCACCTTGGCTCTCTTCTCCACAGCCAGCTGAAAAGTTTCCTGAACATCTACAGATTTTTTTTTCTCTTTCTTGGGAACAAAGGACTCCTGGCAGATGATAGTGTTTGGAAGAGCCTTGAAGCAAGTTGCTTCTTTCTGCTGACTCAGTTCTTCCTTCAGGTGGTGCTTCCAAGTCTACCTTTACAGACTGACAAAGCCTCTTTGTCAGTCTTCATGCAGAAAGGCTTGGTCTGGGTCATATTCTTCACCTTCTTCCCTTGAAGGTTAATGGTGTCAAAATGAGGCAAAAGAAATACCTTGAACTTGGGCACCTCACCTTTCCACAATTCTTTTATTTTTGTCTCCTTTTGTAACTGACATTCTCCATCTTTAGAATCAAAAAAGAAAGAACATATTCCCACAGTTTTTATCTCTGGGTTATGGGGCTTAAAAGGCAATCCAGAATGTGACACAGGTTCAACTCTTATCATTACTGGCTCCTCTTCCATGTCATTAGTGGGCATTCAGATTCTGTTTTTTAATGCAAAGGGAGTGATTTTGGGAGAGTGATTGGAAGTATTTTCTTTTCAGGAACACCCACGACATCTGCCAAGATATTTCTTGGGCAAAATCTGGAATGAAATTCAAATTGCTCGTCCTCTGGTTTCTTCTTTGACTCATGCTCCTGGATTCTTTTCTTAATTTCCAGATCAAAGCCAGTGTGCTATGTGGGTGGCTTCACAGGTGGTTTCTTGGGCAACCTTCAAGCATTCTGGGATCAACTTCCTGTGCTTTGAATTTATATTGTGGCAGTTTCTTGAGCTCCTCAGCCTCCTGATCTGCTGCATTTTTTGCAGGTCAACGGGCTTTATGCATTGTTTAGCTGGCAACACAGGAATCTGTAGGTATCTGGAAATCTTGGCCATAGCATATTTGGGGGTAACAGAGTAATATCATCCTTGTTGCTTCTCAAGTGATATCTGTTAGCACTTCATTTATAGAACACTTCAAACAGCTATGCAAGAGACACATATGAAAAAGTTCTTTCATCAAATGTTCTTTTCTTTCCTTGGGACAGGTTGAAAGGCTTTATAATGGTGTGTCCCTTAGTGACTTGGGTAGGAGAGGGAGGATACTTGCACGACTCAAATATAAAGTTCACTCCCTTATACTCCTCCTGGTTCTTAGAATGTTGTTTGATTCAGTCCTCTGTGTGGAAGTGGAAGTTGACCAATCTGGTACTTGGCTCACCAATTTCTTCACAGGTTGCCCTGCAATTGCAAGAGCAAGTTTCTTGAGTTCTTCATTCTTTATCCAGATCTCCATTTCCCCCTGCTGTGTTTTCATGTTCTTCTCCAACTCTTGCTCCTCAGCACTTTTTAGAATCTTCTGCCTTAAAGGTGATGTAGAAGGCATAGTATGTCCTTGGTTTTCTCTGGGGAAGACTCATATTTGCCAGAAGAGTCTTGATAAGTACTATCATCTTCCTCTTCTTCTGGCTTCTTTTTATTGTTCAAAACTTGCATTCTTCTGGAGGGTGGAATTTCATGAACAATTACAGGAACAGAAATATCTCTTGGCTTTCATTTTCACATGGTAGTTTCTTTCTGTGCCAAGTCCTCCCAAGCAGAGAGTCTAATAGATCTTCTCTGCAGCTTGGATAGAGTATTTCTTGAGGTGGTTCCCTGGACATCCACAGAAGAACAAGCATTTGAGGGAATGCACTCTTGCACCAGTTATTTTCCTGATTCTTTGTAATAAGTATGGTCAACTGGTCTCAAAGGTGTGACAATAATTTGCTGAGAATTTGCCTTTTTCAGAGGAGTTTCTTCCTGAAAAAGCCCTGCCCCATTCTTTCCAGAAAATTTATTCTCCAAATTGGCCTTCTCTTCAAACCAAGAATCTATGTTTTGGGTATCTTCCTCATCATTCAAAGATGATAGTCCATGGGAACACCATAGGAGTAAAAGGCTTTAACTTACGATATTATGCTCACCCATTATCACACAATTATGTAAAGGCAGAATTAGATCTAGAACCAAGGCTGCTCACTTCAGCACAATATTCTTTCCTTATCATCCTCCCTTTTGTCCTGTGGTTTTATTTGTCAGTCCAATCAAAGTTGCAATATACTTTCACCTCTCTTCTGAAATCCTGAAGTCTAGCAAGGATTTCTTATCAAAAACCTGGTCTCAGCTGTAAGGATGGAGTGCCCACAAGAAACACCGCAGGATTCACTTAGTACTATTGAAAATTTGACCCCACACTCTCCAGTTGAATGCATCAATCAGACCACTTTAAAATATTCTAAGAAAGCAATTTAATACAAATAAAAAGGTACATTTATATGCCTGACTTGAGGAATAGGAATTAAGAAGCTTCCACTGAAATTATTAAATTCAAGGGTATGTTATTGTAACAATGATCCAGTTATTAAAAAATCAACTGTCATCAATATCCCAATCCCTAGAACCTGGTTTGCTTGTAGAAGCAGCAGCAGAAACAGGGTTTTAGCTTCATTATGTCTTTTAAATCTCATAGAAATGCATCTAATTGGTGGAATCTAGTTCTCTTCCTCAACTCTGGGTATAATTGTATGGGAAATGTAGTTCTTAGATTTCTGGGCTCTGCAGTTCAGAAAACACATATAGGGAGTGGGCTGGATGTTGACTATATCAAACTTAGTCATGCAATAGCATTAGTTACAGTTCATGCCCATTGTTTAAAAATCTATAATTTTATTTTTGTGCTGGAAAACTGTCTCACTGATAGTAGTAACTACATTATTGTCAGTTGTTATTATCACTATTCATAAAATATATCTTTCTAAGCCAAAATATGTATGCATTAACCATGAATTCATATGAGTTCCTTTAGCACACCTTTAAGTTTTTGTAAATCCCTAAAGGGTCATGGGGCTCTGGAAGTGATTGTTAGCAAGTGAACAGGTGAAACCCATATGTCCCCACTTTCTAGTGGCAGTGAGAGGCTCATGATGAGTTCCCAGACAAGGTGAGTAGGGGCAAGAAGTGAGGAGACAGATGTGTTGTCTACTTCTCACCAGCTCCGCTTCTAGGGAGCCCTTGGTTCTTCCATGCTTTGTAAGGTTGAGATAAAGTACAGCTGAGTTTCCTTAGAGAGGGTTGTGAAAGAGAAGGGACTGAATATGTATGTGGCCTTAGAGCTTCTTAACTTTTCATCTCCAGAGAGAATCAGAGCTTTAATCCTCTCATTTTGTGTGGAGTGGCTGGAGTGGGAATTGTGAAAGAGGAGTCCAATGCCTATTTTCAGATGTCATCTTAACTTTTCTGCTAAGACTGTATTTTGACTTTAAATTGGAGTAGCAGAATTTAGGATTAAGCCCATGTACTGCAGCATAGAGTATTTTAAGGCAGTTATATGAAACCTTGGTTTAAAGGTTAACAGTAATTCTTTTCACAAACTCCATCAGACCTGAATTAACTGTCATTTGTTGAAAATTAATTTCTTTAAGATGTAAATGTTCAGACTGGTGTGGTTCAGTGGGTTGAGTACTGGCCTGCAAACCAAAAGGTTGCTGGCTCAATTCCTAGTCAGAGCACACACTTTCTCACATGTCCCCCATTGGTGGTAGGTAAGAGGCAACCAGTTGATGTTTCTCTCACACATCAATGTTTCTCTCTCTTTTTTTCTCCCTCCCTTCCCCTTGCTCTACAAGTAAATAAATAAAGTCTTTAAAAAAATAATTCATAAAGAAAGAAGTCCTCCTCTTATCTTTATTTTTTAGTTCCTGTTTGAAAATATGACAGAAATGATGGTTTCTATAACATATCCAATGACCCTTCTAATATTTCCTCCTTTATAATTTTATTTCAGTTATACTAACCAAGATATTTCAAGAGTTAAATGAAGAGGATGTTAAATAAGCAGCTAGTACAGATTAGTCAGAATTGAAAAGGGGACCATTCCCTTAGACTGAACAAGTCAGCAGTTCTTTTTGCTCATGTTTTCTCACTTCCATCATGCCTGCTGAATGTTACTTTGGCAGGAAAATATATGATAGAAATATGGATCTTATCTTTTGAAACTCATTAGAAAATGTTTTCCCTGATAAATTTCCCTCCACCAAACACTGTTTTGAAGTTATCAACCAAAGCAGACTGATTGCTTGATAAGCTCACTGGGAGCGAGACTGCGTCCTGTGTCCTGAGAATCCCCAGTGGCATTTTCTCTCTAACCTCCTTTCCCCAGAGACTCTGCACTCTGATTGTTAATCATTTTACAGAGGAAAAGAAGAAAAGGATTTCCTGAGAGTCAATCCCACCTCTAGGTTAGAATGGCTGAGGATTATTCATCAGAGTGGTAGGAGATACAGAATTTATACTTAGCTCTGCTAACCTTGAAAGTCTTTTACAATTTGCTACAACAAATGAAGAGGGACTAGGTCTAAATCTCTTAGAAAACTATATTGCTTAACCCACTTTGAATGGTGAAGCTGAGACAGGAGGAGGGTCTGAAAATGTATTTCAGATTCTCCTTATAAAAATGCCTATTTGTGCCATGGCTGGTATGGCTCAGTGGATGGAGCACTGGCCTGCAAACCAAGGGTTGTGGGTTCAATTCCCAGTCAGGGCACATACCTGTGTTGCGGACTGACATTTTTTCGTTATTGTGCATTTGTATGTCAGTACGGATGTACTTGGTGTTATTTAATACATGAAATTTACACGTGATCAGGAACAGACTGGCCAAAACAGTGCATTCCCAGTAAAATGCAGACACGAATGCCCTCCCTATAGCCAGGCTGTTTCTTGAATAAACCACGTCATAAGAAACAACTAAAGTGGCATTGGCTCAAGGGATTTCTATACAATTTTAAATAAATCTTTTTTAAAAAATTATTTATCAAACATGAATTTAGTATATGAGGCTAACCAACAAAAATATATCCCCTCTGTCAAGTACCGTCTCAGGCACCGAGAGGACATCATACCGTACCACAGTGGTAATGTGAATGTGATTTGGAGTCCACAGACCTGGATTTAAGTCTTGCATTGATGGCTTTTTTATTTTTTGTCTTAATCTGTACTCAAGCTAATTTTAGAAAGAGAAATTTATTGAAAAGTCTACATACTTCTCTAGAGCTGTTCATTGATTTCTATGTTTTGTTCAGTTAGACTGGCTTGTGCCACATGGCTAAAAACATTACTACTTGAGGTAATGTCGCTTCGTTATCTCTTGTCTCCAACTTAAATCCTGGAAAAGCATTTGTCATAACTTGATTTTAAGTATCGATCTAACTGACAAAAGTCCATGTCTGGGAGTGAAAAGTGGTATAGTAAGGTAAGGATTGTACTTATCACAAAAGACCCCAAATAACGAAAGCAATCTTGAAAAGAATAAAACTGGTGGTATTATGATTACTGGTTTCACTATATCACAAAGCTATGGTAATCAAAACAGTATAGTGTTGGCATAAGAACAGAAGCATAGATCAATGGAGCAGAGAACCAGGAAATAAATCCATGTACATACAGTAAATTTATGAAAAAGGAGCCAAGAACATACAGTGGGCAAAGGGCAGTTTCTTCAATAAATGGTGTTGGGAAAACTGGACAGCCATATGCAAAAGAATAAAATTAGACCACCATTTTCAACAGACACAAAAATTAACTTAAAAAGGATTAAAGACTTGAATGTAAAGAGCTGAAACCATAAACCTCCTAGAAAAGAAGATAGGTGGTAAGCTAGACATCAGCTCAGCAATGACGTGTGTAAACACACACACACACACACATATGAGGTCTGTGTGGGAAAAGTCCAGTCATTGTTAATATAACAATGATGGTTTACACAACATAGATGTAAGCTGGTAGTCAAGGAGAGTGGGCTGGAATGTGCACACCTGAAAAATGATGACCTCACTGTACTAGTCAGTGGGGGTGGTAGATGTCACTGAGTGAGCATGTGTACTATGTGGCTGTTGCATTGAGTGAGCGAGTAGAGCAACAAATCTGAATCAAGTTTTGTGTTAAGCTTGAACATTCTTCCACAGAAACTATTCCAATGACTCAAAGGTCCACATCTGTGGACAACTGCTGATTGGCTGATTCATTACAACCCACCCACTCATGAATTATGTTTCATGCAGAGTTGTTTGGCGAAACAGCAAATCACTGAGGAAACTCAGGTACCCTACAGCCCAGATTTGGTGCCCTGTTATTTCTAGTTATTCCCAAAACTAAAATCACCTTTGAAAGGAAGAGATATCAGACCACTGGTGAGTTTCAGAAAAATACAACAGGCATCTGATGGTGATTGGGAGAACTGTGTGAGGTCCCAAGGTGCCTACTTTGAAAGAGACTGAGGTGTCATTGTCCTATGTACAATGTTTCTTGTATCTTCTTTAATAAATGTCTCTATTTTTCATAGTACATGGCTGGGTAATTTCTCGGCTGACAATATATCTATACATATACATGTACATATATATACACACACACACATGATTTCATAACAAAAGCAAAAGCAAAAAAAGGCTAAAATAAACAAGTGTAATTACATTAAACTAAAAAACTTTTTCATAGCAAAGAAAAACATCAAAAAAATTAAAAGGCTATCTATGGAATGGTACACAATATGTGCAATTAAGATATCTGATAGGGAGTTAATATTAAAAATATATAAATAACTAATACAACTCAATAGCAAAAAAAAACCAAAAAACACACAAAAAAACCACTTTTAGCCCTGGCTGGCGTAGCTCAGTGGATTGAGCGCGGGCTGGGAACCAAAGTGTCCCAGGTTCGATTCCCAGCCAGGGTACATTCCTGGGTTGCAGGCCATAACCCCCAGCAACTGCACATTGATGTTTCTCTCTCTGTCTCTCTCTCTCCCTCCCTCCCCCCCATCCCAACCCTTCCCTCCCTAAAAATAAATAAATAAAAAATTTTTTTAAAAAAACCACTTTGATTTAATAATGGGCAAAGGACTTGAATAGGTAGTTTTCCAAAGAGGAATACAGATGGCCCACAGATACATGAAAAGGTGTACAACATCACTAATCATCAGGGAAATGTGAATCAAAACTACAATGAGATATCATTTTATTTCACACCTATTAGAATGGTTATTATTTTAAAAATGTATTGGTGAGGATGTAGAGAAAGGGAAATATTTGTGCTATTGGAAATGTAAATTGGTAAAGCCAGAATGAAAAACAATGGGGACGCTCTTCAAATACTTTAAGAAGGAATTGTCCTATGCTCCAGAAATTCCACTTCTGAGTATTTATTTGAAGAAAATAAAAAAAAACTAACTTGAAAAGATATATGCAACTCCATGTTTTTTCAGCATTACTTACAATAATAATCCACATATAGAAGCAACCAAAGTATCTATCAACAGATGAATGAGTATAATGGAATATGACTCAGTCATAAAAAAGAATGAAATCTTGCCATCTGCAATAACATGGATGGGCCTCAAGGATATTGTGCTGAGTGAAGTAAAACAGACAGAGAAAGACAATTGCAGTACGATTTCAGTGGTATATGCAATCTAACGAAAAAACAATAACAGCTAAGTTCACAGATACAGAGAACAGACTGGTGCTTGCCAGAGGTAGGGAGTGGGAAGCAGGTGATATGGGTGAATGTGGTCAAAAGGTACAAACTTCTAATTATAAAATAAATAATACGTTGAGATATGATGCACAGCCTTGTGACTATAGTTAAAAAAATACTGTATTGTATATTTAAAAGTTGCTAGGAGACTAAATCTTTAAAAAGTTCTCATCAAAATAAATTGTAACTATATAATTAAAATATGCCTTTTTAATTTGCATCTCTTGGTTACAGTGACTTCGGTATTAGAAAAATAGTCCCATGGATTCATGCCTAAACCCATTTCAGTTGGCTGCATTTCTTGCAAGTGAGAAAATTCCAAATTCAAACTGACTTAAGCAAAAAAAGTATTTACTGCCTGACATAACAGAAGTCCAGCCATTGCCAGGGTTTAGTCTCAGCGGTATAAAGTGTTTAACATATAGCATCAGTACCCAGTTTCTTCCTCTCCACCTCATGGCTACACTTCTTTTTCTGACCTCTTCTTTCTTAGATAATATCTTCTGTCCTGATGCCAAAATAGCTGCATAAGCTTCATCTTTTCAGGGAAAAGTCCCTGGAAATAGTGAGGTTCTTTTCTAGTAGCCCCCATGAAAACTTAAATGTTCCTTCTGATTAGATTCACTGAAGTCACATTCCAACATGTGAAATAAATAGTATGGTTGAGATAATGTGGAAGTTTACATTGAAGTGGGCTCGAATCAGGTGCTCAGTGATGATGCAAAGGTCTGGAGCCCCCTACAAATAAACACGGAAAGTTTTTTGATGCATTGATCTTCACCTAAAAACTGGGGTTATTTCTAGAAAACAGTAAAATGGAAGCTAGAAAAGCCAATAACAAGTATCTATAAACAATACCTAATGGATAAGAAGTAACAGACAGAAGGTGAAGTAGTCTAATAGAAGACTTTCTCAGTAATAAAAAATTGCTACTTTGGTGCCAAGTGTCAAGGTGGGTCATAACAGGTAGAACAGAGTATATTCTTTACACATCTCAGAATTCCATTGAGCTTCAGTATATTGAGGAATATGGAAATACAGACGTTGGCTAAATGAGAATGTGTGGCTTGAGAAGGGTCAGAGAATGGAGTATTCTAGATGCATTTATAGTAGAAGAGTATCCACAAAGAGCTTCATAGAGAGTAATAAAGGAGAAAATGAGAGTACTATTTAAAAACTCAAGTCATCTCTGATACTCCCAGAAATTAGTGAGTTCAATCAGGTAGTGATAAAAGCCAGGGAAAATTGATCATTACCTTAGAGTTTCTTAGGTTGTATCCATAGGCAAGTGAAACCACAGGAAACTTTTGTTAAAACTATCAAAAATTCACAAATAGTTCAGATATTAGGGATAGAGGAAAATCAAAAAGGAAGCAAGGAAAAAGCAGGAGGGACATTAAACTCAGTTTAGGGAGTTGTATATTGCAATGTACAGTGATGATGAGTGAGAAAAAATGAACTTGATCTGAAGACTTCTCTTGTGGTATCTATAATCTTGGAACAAATGTAAGACAATGACTTAAATAACTAAAATATAATATAAAAAGCAATGAGAGGACCTTGTATTCTTTTGAGAATTAAATGAAACAATAAAAGTATGTGCAGCACTTAGCATATTACCTGGCACACAAATGAAACCCAATAAATGTGGTGATTATTCTTTTTTTTTAAATGTAGTAAAAGCCAAAATCAAGTGACATTAAAAAATACTTTGCAGTTTTGTAGATGAGGAACACCTGGAAAAAACATTTCTGTCATGAGCAAATACCAGAAGCAGAAGTACAGTGGCAAAAATTTAGGACATTTGTATCAGTAAGTTGATCAATTTAACCAGGGTGGAGAGATGGATGAAAGAAGCTTATAGAAATGAAAAGTAGCAAATTAATCGTTGAAAGCAGACTCCCAGAATGTAGGGAAGTGTACTGTGCTGAGTCACACCTGTTCTTGGCAGGGGAAATTAGAAGTGGTGACAGGTGTGCAAAGAATGCACCATCCCAAACAGGGGGCACAACACACTGGAGGCAGATAAGCCTGACGGCTAATGGGGTATAGTTAGAAGACAGAGGGCTTTAAATGTGTACTCACAAACTCGCTCTCTTCCCATCAGTAACAGAAAGCTAGCGGAGATTTTTGTGTAAGGAGGTGATATTATATATTTATTTTAGAAGCATAACTCAAACAGCTTGTGAATGATAGAGGCACAAATTTATTTAGGAAGTGATTTCTGCAGTCCTGCTGAGGTAGTGATAAGGCTTCAAATAGGATTATGCCAAGAGGAATGAAAGGAGAATGGATAAGAAAAATGATTCCAAAATGCAATGAATCAACTATACCGCAAGTAGAGAGTAAGAGAGAAAATTTAACACAAAAGACACTGTGATTTATAATTTGAGTTTTGAGGAAGAGGTACTAAAAATCTTAAGAAGAAAGAAAATTTTGGAGAGTAGAAAGAAGAAATATTGGTTCTGGACTTCTGAGTTAAAACATCCTGTAGAACATCCAGTTAGAGTTTGTCAGCAGATATTTAGACATCTAGTTTTCAGTTCTACAGAAATGTGGTATTTAGAGATAAAGACTTATGAGTTACCCAATTACCAGTATTAGTTAAAATGAGGAGTTGGTTCTATTTGCCTCTAGCTAAATAAAGCATCCAAAATTATTGCATTGGTGGTCATAAGAATGAAGTAGTATTGCAACAACTCTGTTAACAGATATTCTCTCTGGTGGCTCTTCTTGAATAAATAAGTGCAGGCTACAAAAAATATATTTATTTTAAGGAATTTTCAAGCAGTTGAAAATTAGAACAATTTATATCTGAAACATGCACCAGAAAGCACCAGAAAGCAATCCTTTGACTTTTGGGAAGGGAAAATGTAAAAGTGATGTAACAAAGTAAGTTATTATTGAGAAGCTTTGTAGGGAAGAGAAAGCTTCAGCTTTAAGTCTTTAAGGCAAAGGTGAATTTCAATTATGAATTTAATTTCTTGGTGAATAAATATTATATTCCAGAGAACTGTGCCTGGAGTCAATTAGACAAGTCCAATGGACACTGAGCTACTTTATAAATGTGTTTGCAATGGATCCTCCTGGAAGTCTGGTTGCTTTTCTGCTCAAGTCCACATTTGCAATTACAGCATTGATTCACATAAAATGCTAAAATTGTTTATCAATTTTGATTTTTTTTTACCAGGATGATGTAATTGTAATGACTTATTCTTCCATAGCTCAAAAATAATAAAACTAAACAATGTGTATGACACTTTGCTTTCAGGCTTTAAAATGGGCAGTTTGGGACTTTCTAAGATAATAAAAATAAAAGAGATGAGCTCACATTCCCTTAAGTTTTCTATGAAAGGGCAATTCCTCAAAGTGCACAAAGAAGGGTAGCCACAAACAATGAGTGGAGGTCTTTATGGCAGGAAAAAGGCACAGATCAGAAGTCAGAGCTAAAGAATCCACTGGGCTTGGTGGGATAGAAACCAAAGAGGAGCAGCCTTCACAGAGGGTGCCCTACCAGTTCACACGTGGATCCCTTGTAGGTTCTTAGCTGAGGACCAGGCTAAATATACCGAGGACAAGACTCTGCAATGCGTAGCATAGAGCGCCTGAAGAGGATCTGAGAGCTGAAGAGGATACCGGAAAACTTACAGGGTGAAGTGACATCAGAATTCTTCCCCAGCCATTATTGAGACCTTACTGATCACCTTGGGCATTTAGCTGAAAAGCCTGGAAAAAGCATGACTTAAAAGGGAGAATCATGCCCTGAAATAGGAGCTACAACCTAAAACTAAGAGGAACTGAAACAGTCTTACCTTCTAATAGAGTAAAATCAAAACTGAAAAAATCAAAAGCATCTTCTAGTAATTTAATTGCCTATAAGATCAAAATTTAAAGGTATTTTTAAAAGGCAACATAATCTTGACTCTCTTCAAAAAATTAGCCAAAATGTTTAATCTACAATACAAATTACTAGCCATGCAAAGAAGCAGGGAAAATTGACCAGTTATTAGAGAAATTAGGTGTCAATAAAGAAAGACTCTGAGATGATTCAGGTATTAGAATTAGTGGAGGAGTTTGTTTTTCTTTTTTAAAGAAACTGTTATAAATATGTTCCAGGACTTTAAAAAATGGACATAGTGAATGAAGGGGTAAGAAAAGAAACATGTAAATAGATTAACTAAAACAATTTTAATAAAAGAGAATCAGTTAGAAAACACACATTCTCTGATTTCAAGGCTTACCATGAACCTATACGAATAAAGACAGTGTGGTATTGGCAAAACAATAGATATATAGAATCATAGTAGAGAAAATAAAAGATGATCAATGGATTTCAAAAAACACCACTGACTCAGATTGAGAGCAGGAATGGAACTCTTCAACAAATAGTGCTGAGACAAGATATCTCTTACTCATGCCACCCACAAATTTAATTCTGTATGGAGCATAGACCTATATATAAAAGTAGAAGTTATAATTCTTCTAGAAGAAAGCATAGGAGAATATCTTTGCAATATCCTTAGAGAGGATACAAAAATAACTACAATAAAAAGAGTTTGGACTTCATCAGTAGTAAAAACTTCTGCTCATTAAAAAAGTGCCATTAAGAAAATAAAAAGGTGATGAAAGATGATATAATTTTGGGTGTGGGCTCACAGTGCAATATACACACCACGTGTCATATAAATGTACCCTTGAAACCTATGTGATCTTATTAACCAATATCACCCCAATACATTTAATTTAGAAAAGAAAAAGGCAAGACCAATGATAAGGAAAATAGTCTAAAAACATACTTTTTTGACAAAAGACTGGTTTTCTTAATATATAAAGAAGTTTTATAGCTCAGTACAGGAAGGCAAACAACCTAATTAAAAACAAGCAAAGGATTTAAAAACATTTAACAAATAATATTTTCCAAATGATGTCTAAGCACACAAAAAGTTGCATAATATCTTTGTCATGGATATGCCAAATAAAACCACAATGAAGTATTATTTCATACCTTCCAGAATGATCAAAATAAAAAATAATATAAAATGTTGCCAAGGATATGAAAACCTGGGACTCCCTTGCATTGCTAGTGGGGATGTAAATCACCACTACCCATTTGGGAAGTCCTATGGAAGTTTCTTATAAAGTTAAACACAAGCCTACCCTGCCACCTACCAATTCTATTCAAAAGTATTTACAAAGGGAAGTGAAAGTATGTGCACACAAAAAAGATAACAGAAGAATAATTATAGTGGCTTTAAAATAATCCCAAAATGTAAAGACTGAAGAACTAATGTTCACCAACAGAGTGAGAAGTCAAATTGTGGTATACTCATACAATACTACTCAGAAATAGAATATAATAACAATACAAGTAGTAACATGGATATAGTTTAAATAGTTTAAAAACAAGCCTATTAAGAAAAAAGACAAGGATACTAATAACTCCACTTAGCTTATGTTCAAAAGCAAGGAAAACTAATCTGTGGCCATAGAAATGAGAACAGCGGCTGTTGCCTAGTGAGGACTGACTGGAAGAGAACAGAAAGGAACTTACTTGGATGGAATTGCTCCATATTTCAACTGGGCTGTTGGTTACATGGGTGCATACATTTGTTAGAAGTCAATGAATTGCACGTTGAAGATCTGTATTTGTCACTGCACATAAAGTTTATATACCCATATAACAAAGAATGTGTGTTTAGACTCTGCTAAGTGTAAAGCACTGTAACAGGCAGTGTAGGGGACTCAAAGCAACATGAGAATTTCATAAGGATATGATAAGCATATCATAAGGATATGATACTATTTGTTAAAACATAGTTTGAAGGTCTAAGTAGCCAAGAAGCTTGAGTAAATCATTCAATTGTTTTTATCAAAGATAGATTTTCTGTTTTCTTTGTTTTTATTACAACAGAATAATTAGACATTTATAAATGAGAGCAACCACTTATTTTTAAGTAGATAACATAACAACTAAACAATTTTATAAATATATAATATATATTTATTTTCAGTAATGTATATGATATTGTATATATATATATACACACATACATACATACTTCAGAACTATTCTGTATGTTTTACTTATATTTTAACCACATTCTTGTTTTTTTTTATGTTTAAGTGCTTTGCCTTTTAAAATGCATTCTTACTTCATAATCTTTTCTGTGCCTGAATTTTCCAGGTGTTCAGAAACTCTTTTCAACTTTCTAAAGATAGCATGTTTTCCTCTTTTGCTCTTCACTCTAGGGAGAAAACTGATCAGCTCCATCTTAACCAGAGAGCAGTCAAGAATTGTCTTTTTAGCATTCCCAATTAGATTGCTGAATACCAAGCATCCCTGCCGTGCTCCTTCTGAGGTCCTTGTTTCCTCCCCTCTCTTCTTGGCAAAACAAAAAGAGACAAGAATTATGCAGCAGCATGAAGTCTCTGGTCTGAATGAAAACTCTGTGATTGTCTTTTTTCAACCACCACTTTCTCTGGCAGACAGCTTCTAAATTGCCTTAAGCTTCCCTCCCAGTAGATACGCTGGATGCTAACTAATTAATTTGAACTGAATTGGCCCTGAGCAACTCTGATTCACAGAATTAAATCTCAGTGCTCTGCAGATTTGAAAGAATGGTACCTTCCAAGAGTGCATCACTTTACAACCTGAAAAAGGTTTATGAGCAGATATAAAATAATTTCTATAAGCAGTACATTAAGCTTAGCTATTTGTAGAACATATTGCAAAGAAAAGAATAGAAAGCATTCACTGATGAGAAATTTTAGATTTTAAACTAAGTCACTTTAATAAATTTTTAATTATCTATTATATGTAGTCACAATGAAAAGTACATTTGCCCTGGCTGGCGTAGCTCAGTGAATTGAGCGCGGGCTGGGAACCAAAGTGTCCCAGGTTCGATTCCCAGCCAGGGTACATTCCTGGGTTGCAGGCCATAACCCCCAGCAACCACACATTGATGTTTCTCTCTCTCTCTCTACCCCCCTCCCTTCCCTCCCTAAAAAAAATAAATAAATAAATAAATAAATAAATCTTTAAAAAAAAAAAAAAGAAAAGTACATTTGACCACAGTACATGCATCTTGTTTAAAAATCTATAGTATTTAATGATTACTTATTTTTATGTAGGTGATCTTAAAAATTGAAAGTAATGGGGGGATATGAGGACAACTGTAACTGAATAAAAAAATAAAGTAATAAAAAGTGGGAAATAAAATTAGATTCTAAAAGAAGAAAAACTGAATTATTTCAGAAGTTGTTAAAATGTTAGGAGTGATTGAATGTTATCAAAGAGCAAAATGGTAGTTGATTAGGAATCTTTGCATTAATAACAATTCTGTAATGCTTAATGAAAAAGGAAGTTATGGAAATTACTCACCCATCATTATCTTCACTCTCACTGAAAATGATTTTTAGAAAAAGAAGTGCCTGTGATGGCGCACACTACTGGAACTAAAATCTCTCTTGTGTTGAGTACATATATTGTTACTTGCAAATGTATCTTTCTTCGACTTTACATACATCATCACTTAATGCATTTGGCCATGGTAGCATGCCCCACAGAGGTGGTTTTGTTTACATGTCTGCAAGTGACTTCGCTGACACCAGGTGCTATAGATTGAATTTTTGTGTCCCCCAAAATTCATATGTAAACTCCTAATGCCCTATGTGATGGTATTTGGAGGTGGGGCCTTTGTGTAATGAAGAGGTCATGAAGGTGAAGCCTGTATGAATGGCATCAGTGCCTTTATGAAAGAGACCCTAGGAAAACTCCTTTGTCCCTTCTGCCATGTGAGGGCACAGCAAAAAGTGGCCATCTGTGAATAAAGAAATGTACTCTCACCAGACACCAAATCTACTGGTACCTTGATCTTGGACTGCCTGGCTTCCGTAACTGTGAGCAATAAATTATATTGTTGGTATAGGACACCCAGTCTATGGTATTCTGCTGTGGCAGCCGAAAGGGAGGAAGACAGCAAGCCATGCATAAGGTATCTGCAGTGTGGATGTTCTCAGTTCTGGCTATTCATCAGAATTAAGTATGAAGATTTTTAGGCATACAAAAGACTTATCAAGACTTTCTGAATCATAATCTTCAGAGAAGGGGGCTTTACACCAGCATTTTATTTAGAGCAGCACACATGAGTTTGATGTGTAGCCCAGTTTTATAACTACTGGTATTGACCAATTCTCCTACTCAAGAACGCAAGTGAAAACTAAAACCAACAAAGTTTTCTCCCCATGTGTTAAATTATATTGGGACAAGGAATGCTTTCTTCTCCCGATGTTAAAGAATGCAAGGATTAAGCAAACACAATTTAGCTACTTACTCCAGTGAATAGTTGCTTTTGGAAGATAAGCATGTAAAGCAACTAAAAATGCTTACTTATGAAGTGCAACAGTTAATCATCAAAAACTGACTTCAAAACCCTTGTCTCACTGTGCCCATAAGTCCAAAGCTATTATCTGATAAAATCTGCTAAATTCCGAGTAGTTCTTGCCTTGTAAAGTGACCTTTAAATTTCCTAGCCCAGTCACCAGTACATTATAAATGTTCAATTTGATCCCACTCTTCTGAGAAACTTCTCAGACATTCTCAAGGTAGTTTTTTCCCTGATGGCATTATATTTAATGAATTTAGCTTTGCTTGATCAACAGATAGTTTTAGTGGGTTGAAAGTCACAGTTAATTTTTTTTGATATTTAAATTAAGTGATGTTTTTAACAATAATCACTAAAGTTAATAAAAATAAAATAGAGTTTGGTTGAAAAGCATAAATCAGGTACAGACGGATGACATGAATTAATTGAGCATTTTTGCAAATGTTCTCTTGTTTTTCTCCACCTACAGATGATTTTCTTCTTGGATAAGCTCTAGCAATGCTATAAGCTTTGATATTCCAGAACATTCTAGTTTCATACCTTTACTGGAATCAGCTGTCAAAAAATTCTAAGATGCATTGTCTCCTGAAAACCTTCAACTGTTTCAGCATCATACTGCTCCCAGTAATCCAAAGTCGCTGCTTGTTCTCCTTCTTAGGGGTCATTCTGTTGCTGTTACCATGTATTAATATATGTGCTAAGCCAATTTGGAAAATAATACCTATAGCAATTAGGCAATTATGACATTTGCTTCAGCTTCATCTTTGTCTCCTCCTAGAAATAACCTGTTTCTATTTATTTTACACAGAAATAGCTTAACATTACTCTATACAAATTTTAACCTATGCCTGAATTAAGATACAAATTTTAAAAATTCCAAAAAATATATATTTGAGTCCATAAAATGAATTTCCAAGAGAAAAAAATATAAAAGATAAGAAACTATAAAAAAAAAAAAAGAGGGGAATGATCTAAGAGGAAAAAACACCAAGGTAAAGACCTAACAGGCAAATAGGAATATTTGTGACTGACAAGCCTGGACTTTAAAGGGCACGTACAAAAGATAACCAGGAGTGAATGTGATAGAGTGAAATGATGTGAGAGTCTAGAAAGAAAAGCTAAAATCCAGAATAAGCTTCATGTTGTCCCCCCAAATAAAAATAAAATTAGTTTAAAGCTAAATTTAGGCAAAAATGCCTCTTAAATTACACGTATAGTATGAAGGAAAAAAGAAACTTACCTTGAAAAACTGGACAGAAGAGTTACATCTATTCCTGGGTGTGTGCAGGTAAATGTGAAAATCTTCAAAAATATTTTTATTTATCCTCAAAGTCCCATATTTAAGATAAAAGATAAACTTTAAACATAATATTCACTACATGCATTTATGATCTACTATTTGAGGCCCTAGGACATGTCTTGTTTGAGGTGAGAAAGCCAGGAAGTTACATAGACAAAAACCACAGCAGTTGAGCTCAGGCTGGTTATTCACTAATGGAACCAAAGTCAATCTACAAGTTCTAATGCAACTGTGATACAGGACGTAGTCTAGAACTGTCATATTTTTGGTAAAATGAGCCTTAGACTCTCCATTATAATTTATTTCTGGTTTTACTTTATGGTAGTGTTGAAATCAGTAATAAAGACAGCATAGAGCCCTGGCTGGCATAGCTCAGTGGATTGAGCGCAGGCTGTGAACCAAAGTGTCGCAGGTTCAATTCCCAGTCAGGGTACATGCCTGGGTTGCAGGCCATGACCCCCACCAACCACACATTGATGCTTCTCTCTCTCTTTCTCCCTCCCTTCCCTCTCTAAAAATAAATAAATAAAAAATCTTAAAAAAAAAAGACAGCATAGATGTACACTGAGTTTGGACACCCAAATCTCAACACCAAATAAAACATTTGCTAATATTTTACACTGTGTGTATGTAGATACAGATGTCAGACACATCAAAATATTGGTATGAAACAGTATATACTTTATACCTTTTTAAAGGTATATTAAATGCCCTTTATATATTAGTGCTCATCAAAAACATTTGTCAGCAATTTTTTTCATTTTTGCATAGAGAATTAGATCACGATTTCACTGCCAAACTAATGTTAAAATTTTAATGTTTTACCCCCAAATGTTCTTATAGCTATAAGATTTATATACACTACTAATTTTCTTCATATAAACCCCTAGAACTACAAATTCTAGGTGTAAAGCTATGCACATTTTTAATGCTTTTCTCTCAATACTTACGCTATAAAAGCCTCATTGGTAGAAATGTATTAATGTAAGAAATTGTATATGTGGGAAAAAAGACAAGTGGCAATAATTTTACTTCTTCACAATACAATATTTTAATGTATTAGGTGTATCAAGTTGACAACAGATATGTTATAAGGTCAGAAGTTCTGGATTAAATTCCCACAATGTCACCTACTACTGCAGTCTTTCAAATAACACATTCATCCCTATCAACCTATTTCATCATTTTCAAAGTTGGATTAATAATACCTGTCATAGCAGCCTCGCATGCTTGTTTTAAGGATCAATATGGAACAAAGAACACAGAACACTCAGAAAAATAAAAGAGGTTTTTACTAAGGTCAATGCTAAATTGAAGTCACAGCCAGAATTCAGAGGGCATCTACTTTATACACAGCAGCCCGTGTGTGGCTGAGGGGGTCAGGGATCTGAACAATGTTCTTGACCAACCACACACTTTAACACATTTGTCATTTTGTGAAACAGCTACTACTTAAAGTAATGGAGAATGTAGATTTTTCTTTTATTGCTGTCACAAATGTAACTCTTTAATTTAAATAACAACAACCACCTATCTTTCACAAGTTCTGAGGGGTTAGGCATTCAGACCAGGCACAGAAAGCAAAAGCATTCGGATGGTCTGGAAGCTACATTGGAACACTTGAAGCCCAGAGGCTGGCAGCTTCTCAAGGCTCCTTCACATGCATACCTGGCAGTTGGTGTTGATTGTGAGTAGAAGGTATGGTTGGACTGTCACTTCCAACATCTATATGTAACATTTGTAAGTGCCCTGATTTTCCTTACAACTGCTGAATGGTTAACATAGTGGTTAGATTCTATGGACCAGCATCAGAGAGAATAAGAGAGAGAGAGACAGAGACAGAGAGAGAGACCGTGACAGTGAGAACCAGGAAGAAACCACCTTGCCTTTATGACCTAGCAACCAGTTGTGGGAGTCACATGGCATCATCTCCACCACATTCTATTGGTCCAGACTATCTCAAAGGCCCATTGTGTTCAAGTAGAGGAAACCACCTCTTGACAGAGGTTCAGTCAATGTCACATTGTAAGACACCACATGGAATGCAATATATCTTGTGAGGTCATCTTTGACAAATATAATGAGATACAGAGCTGGAATATACAATGCCCTAGAACTGTTCTCTACTCCTCCATAAAGCTGTGAAATCCACACTCTTCTTCCCAGAAGATTTCTTGTAGAATTACCAGGGGTGGTGAGGTGGAGTGGAAGACTCAAGAAACCTGAGTAATTAAAAAAGCTGAGCATTATAAAAAGGTATCTTGAAAAATATTAGTATCAACTAAGGTTTAAACCAGATTGGACTAATTATTATTATCATTTTACTACTTAATGTATGGGTCTTGAAAGAAAAAATCATTTAGTAATGCATAAAATTAAAAATACTGCATTTTCTCAACATCTTAATTCTAATGTAAGTTAAAATGTTACCCTGCTTTTATTGAATTAGGTTTAAAAAAATTACTTCTAGTTTAGAAATATTCTTCAATGTTATAAAATATTCCTTGCTTATATGTAATATAGCAAGTTGCTTGATTAAAATGGAATATTAAGATTATTGAAGTTGGAAAATTCTCATTTTGGGATTCAAGGCAGATGCCTCTAAACTAGGAAAATGGTTATAATTTGATAAGCCTCTATAAACATGCATATGTTAAACAGGTATCATAATAATTCTTGGAGGAGTTCTAAACCTATGATTTTGATGCCCCAGATGTGGTAGATTATGGGAAAGTTTACTGCCAGGTATTATGACTGTCTTACATGATTCGTGCATGCCAGAGTAAAGAAAATGAGGGTTCTCAATGTCAGTATATCTAGTGAGAAAAGGAGGCAAGCTCAGACATACAAAGGTAAATAGCTCCTTGTCCCTCAGATCAACAGATACATGAAGATTGTTTTTGTCCAATGAGATGGCCATGGGGAGCCATGATGCAGGCTCTCCTTCATTCATTTTTCTTTGTTCTTGTTTGACATTTTTGGTTTGTTCTCCTTTTTTGTTTACTAGATTTTGTCTTTCATTCCCTGTACTCCAATCCTTATTTTGGATATAATATTTATAATTTTCAGAAGTTTTTCTAATTGCTCCACTTTTATACCATTTTTCTCATCAATGCAACATTTTCTTTTACTTCTCAAAGACATTGGTTATAGTTACTTTGACCTACATTTTCTCCAAGTACTTTTTTGTAGCTATTTTTGATGTTAGGGAATTTCCTCAATTACCTGGTTATATGGTGTCGGTTGTACTGAAGAGTGAAACACCAAAGTTAATCAGTAGCTCAGTGTCAGTAGCTGAGGTTCATGATCTGAAAGGCTCCCTGGAGGGTGACTGGATGGCCAGCTAGTTTTTCTAGAGCTTCCCGTGTAAATATCGATAAATCTTGCCACCTTTGATTAATTTTCCAGAGAACTATCCTCTAGTACCATCACAGGAAGCTTTAAAGCTAGTTTAAGAAAGATATAGTGGGGGTTCTCATCATTCCATATGCAGCCTTTATCTAATCTCTCGAGGCATAACTTTGCTCTTTGGGCTCCTGAGTGCTTGCCTCTGTATCTAGACTTACAGGGTGGGGGGAATTCAAGAGGGACAGTTATCTATGTTTGTTGAGGCTGGAAGCCTGAAGGTACAGCAATTCCCTTATAGCCAGTTCCTTACACATTCTCACATTCTACATTGCGCGTTAGCTCTAATTCCTGAAGCTTTCCAAGGTCCCATGGAGTGAACTGCCTTGCAATGCCAAACCACCCCAGCAACTGCTGAAACATTAGTAAGTCATGTATTTCTCCCCACCTGCCTTATATCATTAAACATTGGGATAAGAGGGTTATAGAACTCTTAGTTTCAATTAAATTCAAAATTCATTTTTCTGTTCTTTGACATTTTTGGACAATTTTTTAAAGGAGAAGGGGAAAGGTATGCTGATTCTACTGTCTTGAAATTATAAGTCTGGTGTATCTATAAAGCACATTTTTATAAAATGTGTGTGAGTTTATACACACATACACACATATATACATATGTACATATATACACATATACACAGAGTATATGCATACATGTATAAGTATATATACACACACATATATATTGCTAGAACATCTAGATTTTAAAAAATAAAAATAAAATATCCAGAATCCTATCACTCTGATAATTACTCAAAGTATATATTCTCAATTGACATATTGTTCTCATTCTGTCTCACTGCCCTAAAGTTAATTGTTAAACCACGCAGGGCCTCAAGATGTTATCTAGCCAAATAAAGAGGTTACACCAAATAAATGGAAAGGTAAAATACACCTTCCAGAACCAGTTTGCCATTTAATGGAATGAAGCTTCCTGTTAGTGTTAAGTATACTTCTACATTTATTGCTTTTCTGGTAGGTATTTTTCTGGCAGGTATTTACAAACATTAGGAAGCACTGCATACAGACTTGCACTCCAAAAATCGATACTTGTTGTCTATACAAAAAATAACTAAAGTGAAAAACAAAAACTCTCATACAGTAGAGAAAATAAAAGTGGTTAGTCATTAAAATTACCGGTAATTTCACTTTCCACAGCTCAGGAACTATAACACTGTGAAGCTTTCTCAGTAAATCATGATTCACAACATTAAAAAATCCCTTCACAAACCAAAGGCCGAGTCTTACTTATCTCTATCTCTCATTGTGCCTAGATAACCATTTTGCACATATTTGGCTCTTAAGAAAAGGATATTAAATACCTGAAAAAAATACCTCTGTCTATATTTTTTACAAGTGGGTTTTTGTTCTCTTTGCTGAGATCAATGTATACTTAGACGAACACCTGAGAAAAGCTAACTTATTGTGCAGATGACATTTGCAAGTCAAAGTAACATGCAGCTTGCTAAACTTCACTGTACATAAGGGTGCTTCTCTTTTATGCAAAAAATAATTTGTAAAACAAGTTCCAAATATGACTAGCTTTTTTCTTTTTCGTCAGGTTTAAGATGGTTTGTAACTTTTTTAAACTTCTTCAGGTCTTCAAAATCCATCTCTACAGACTATTTCTGAAGAAAATCCAAGCACATACAAGTGATAATTCAGAAGTAGAAAATATAAGATATATTTTTCACAATCAATGTTATCATATGAAATTTCTTAGTTTTATTGTATAGCAATGAAATATATTAATCCTACTATAGTATGAATGTAAGGGCCCAGAATTACTTCTAATAAGGAATTTAAGTTTTTTATTGAATTTATTGAGGTGATATTGATTATTAAACCATACAGGTTTCAAGTGCACAACTTAATAAAACATTATCTGAACAATGCATCCAAAAAACAGTCTCCTTCCATCCCCATTCATTCCCCCTTTGGCCCTTTCTGTTCCCCCAGCCCCCTTTCCCTCTGGCTGTCATCATACTGTTTTTGAAAATGTTAAAAAAAATGGTGTATTTGGAGTAAAACAACTTTGGTAAATTAAATTTTTTTAATATAATGATTTACTTATTACTAAACAATATAAATTGGTTGTAGTAAAAACAAAAATAGAGATAAACAAAAAACAAGAAATAAAGATAGAAAAATAAATTTAGAACCATAATCCTAATAGTCAAAGATAGCCACTGTTCACATTTTGGTCTAGGTTTTCAGGGGTTTTCTGTTTTGTTTTGTTTTTGCATAGCATGTTTATTATATTTAAAAGCAAAAAATTGCATGATTTGATCATACTAATCATTGGAAATGAGCTCTATTTTTCTCAGAGTTCTGAGTAAGCCTGAGGATTAAAGGCCTGCCTGAGCCTCCCACACACTGATCAAAACAGGCCCTCAGAAACCCAGGTTCTACACAAAGACCGGACTGTGTATGCAGGGGTGAGCAGCAAGCGGTGGCTCTTATTAACCTACTACCTGTTCCTTTCAGTCTCCCGTCTTGCTTGCACAACGTTTTTCTTTGGAAAGGATACAACTGGGAATGAATGGGAACACAGTGACTCATCTTGGACAGAGACCTGTGTCTATCCGAAACTCCCAACCATCTTTTCAAGTTAGGAAATCATCCAGCACATAGGATGTGCAATCATTGTCAGCCTGAGACCATCTGTGGCTTAATCCAGTGGTTGGCAGTCCCTGGCCTAGGGGCACACTCAGTCTGTTGCTTAATTTCTTATGGCCTGTGAGCTAAAAATGGTTTTTAAATTGCTACATATTGGAAAGAAATCAAAAGAAGAATAATACTTTATAATGTGGAACTACTATGAAACACAAATTTCAGTATCATAAGTAAAATTTGATTGAAACAGCCGAACCCATTCATTTATATTAATTTGTGGCTGGTTTCCCACTATGTAGAGTTAAATACTAGACACAGAAATTGGATGGCATAAAGTCTAAAATACTTAGTCTTGCTGGTTTATAGAAAAAGTTTGCTGGCTCCTGGTTTAATCTGTTTATCCCACTTCTGATACCAACATCAGGGGCTGGACCTCCCTGGCCTATCTGCTCTAAGGCTGATATTTTAGAACAGAAGTTTAATCCTAGTTGGCTCATTTAACCTAAGACTAATTTATTAGATTGGAAGCCTATTTTTAAATTTGTTCAGCTGCTGTATCTTGAATAATAAGCAAAATTCAGCAGAACTAAAACAAATAGGGAGGCAGCTGCTAAAGAATACAGCATTTAAGAGTGCATTATTCAAGAGTACATTCTGGGTGGCGGGAGAAGTGGGGAGAAAATGGAGACAACTGTACTTGAACAACAATAAAAAAAGAGAAAAAAAAAAGAATTTGAACTAGAATGCTATCCTAGCCCGGGTTCCTCACAAGCAGAGCCTGAGATGGAAGTTTATACACAGTAATTTATTTGAGAATCCCAGAGAACAAGATAGCAGAACATGGAGAGTGAAAGATGAAAGAAAGGAAAACCCGTACAAGGATGTGACTGAACTGACAATGGCAAAGGGCCCAGGTGCTCAGTCCTGTGGGGACCCACTAATGGGCCTTCTGACAGGCATCTCAGTATGGTGTCAAGCATTTATCCAGCCTTTCCTTTATGAAAATACTCATTAAATGCTTGATAATCTTTAAAAAAAAAGAGTGTATTGCAGCTATAAGCATCACTCACTTTCTCATAATCTCTTTATCCCACAGTAAGATAATCATTGAAATATCAGGTTTTTTAAAAACAATTCATCCTTTCTAATAGGTCTATTCTTTTTTCAGGCCTACTTCTTGGAAGCAGGAAACTACTTCTTAGTGTCTCACTGACTCATCCTAATTAAGGAGACAAAGCTTAGAGGCCCCGGTTATTGTCAGCAGTTACTGATGACATCAGTTTTTTTGTCCCAGTGTTTGCAATGTGTGAACAAATGTAATGTGTGCATTGCTTTATGTCCCAAGGCAAGATTATCTACAACAGAAATTAACTTTCAAAAATGGTGGTAGATTGGGGTGTGATAAGGAAGGAATGCATAAAAAGCATCAGCCATTTCTAAATTGTATTTACCATAATCTGGGGAAAAAAAACCTTAAGAATATCTTCCTTCAGGTTTTGAAGAGATGGCCCATGATTTATCATCAGTGTTTGATATTTATTATCAAGAAAATATGTAATACAGTAAAAGGCATACTTTTGTTTGCTTCTGGTAACATTATTATGACTCAGTTTCTGTAGTCAAGCTCCATGATAACTAGAAGAGTAACTCAGAGATATTTAGATTACCAACAGGGACCTTCATTTTCTTTTTTCATCTACTGCTTTTACTTTCAGAATATATAATCTAATTGGATCAGTTTTCACCAGCCAAAATGGAGAGGCAATATGGACTGAAGTTTCATTCAAGCCACCTTAGAGACAGTTAACCTTCACACACTGCACAGATGTGTGGTTACCCACCATTTCTTGTTTGGGGCATTATTCCTACCCTCTTCCATAGCAGCACCATTCCAGGTACTTGGTTTCCTTAGAACGGACTTTGTCGGCCCAATGCCAGAAGTAGTCACGTGACCCAGGCCTGGCCAATATCCCCAGCCTTTGAGTAGTTCAGACATGACCATGTGGCCATATTACAGGAATTGAAATTCTTGACAGGGATTTTATTATCAGAAAGACATACTCTTTTCTTTTGAATATAAGGGACTTCATTAGTTTTTTTTTTTTCACATTAAACAAATATTAATGAGTATCTTTATGTGCCAGTCTCGGCTCTGGACTGTACAATCAGTGAAACCTGACAGGACAAACATTCCTGCTCTATGGGGTTTACATTCTAATTGAAGAGGAAAATGGGTAATATGCAATAATCAAAATGCTTTTGTAACATTTAGCATGTTAGAAAGGAATAAGAGCCATGGGAAAAGGGGGAAACAGAGCAAGATGAGTGGGATTAGGAGTGCTGGGGCTGATGGAATGCAACGGTGAGTAAGGTGGCTAGGTAACTCTCAAAGAAAATGACATGAGAATAACTTGGAAGAGGTGAAGGGGTTAGTGGTGCAGGTATCTGAGTGTAAAGTGCTGCAGCTACAAGACTGATGATATTATGAAAGAAAGATAAGAGGCAAATCAGGAAAGTGAGGTGTCATGGAAGGAGGTATAATCAACTTCTAGCACTTTATTATTGCATGAAAAGAACCTGCATGACATTGAAGCTAAGCAATGCAAAGAAACTATGTTGAATTAAATTTGTCTGCCTTTCATTCTCACTCTGCTCTCCTCTAAATCACTTTTTCCTAGGACAATAGATTTGGATTCATTTAACACATATATGACAAGAATCAGAGTTACTTGAAAAGAAGAGGTCCATTTTGAAATTTTGCCCAAAAATGGAGCAGTGTAATTGACAGATATTTCATTTTTCTTCTACATTAAAGAAAATACTTGCTAGACTCAGCATTTCTTCCTAGCTCCACACTTCCAAAAAATTTTTTAATAATATAGCTAGTTCACATCGAACCAAAAATACATCCATCTCCTTTCCAAATGAGTTGCAGCCAAAACTATGACTTACTTTTGCAGCCAAAAATACCTTCCAATCATTTTGAAACTACTTTCTAATATAACAATCTAGTCTTGAGTGACATTTATATACTTTCAAAATTTGTAGATAATACCTTATTTACACAACTTACCACAAAGCCATTTTTAATTTTAGACTTTTATTCTCTTTCCTTTGCCTTTAGCTAGTTCCTTAGTTGACCTTGTAGCATAGTATAGCCTATGATTCCTAAGATGTCTAGAGATATACTTCCTCAATGACAGTGATCAGGAAATAAAAAAGGTACCCCCCAAATCCCCTAGTTCTTCTATTCATTGATAGCTTGTTCATGCTCTGTTTGGGGGTAGAAGGCATTTTCCCTGTCAACACAGTGATAATCTTTTTTTAACATATATATATAATTATTTATGTAATTACAGTTGTTATGATGATCTTTCTTACTACTTTTAGCATGTCATGAGATGCCAAGATCGTCAGGTACCAGGCACAGTTTACAATTTAGTAGAACCATTTCTATAGTTTACATGAAATATAAATATGTGTGCCTCTTTTGGATATTTTTACTTTCATTCATATGAGCTCATAATGCAGAGATTCGGAGAATATCTTGAAAGAGAGACATCAGGTAAGATTTTAAAAGGCACTACTCCTAACACTTCTCAATCCCTAGACCTATGTATTTAGTTACAAATGAGGCATTAAATTGTATTAGTTGTCCTGTCAGACCACGTATCACACAACATAGGGCAGATCTTCCCATTACGGTGAATTGAGGGACACAGTGAATGAGCTGTCAATACAGCGAGTTATC
The DNA here is from genome assembly GCF_004126475.2 of Phyllostomus discolor. Taxonomy (NCBI): domain Eukaryota; kingdom Metazoa; phylum Chordata; class Mammalia; order Chiroptera; family Phyllostomidae; genus Phyllostomus; species Phyllostomus discolor. The sequence goes on along the minus strand of NC_040906.2, from coordinate 125,759,604 downwards.
ATTATATAAGGCCAACCACTTATACGTAGTGTGAAGATAACAGTAGTTCCTTTCAGCATATTGCTTTTATTTCTGGGAAGTAAGTGACACTGACATAAGCAACACTGATGAACTTGATAGTACATGAGACATTCCATTAAGCCTATTGTCATAGACAAAAGCAAAATGGCCACAGGAAATAAGGTTAGATTCCTAATAATCTTGTCCAGTGAAGGTAAATAATTGCCATATTTATGCTGCACAAAAACCTGATGTAAACAACATCATATCATCAGCTAGATGTTTTCTAACAGAGTATAGTGATCTATTAAAAATTCAGAGCTTGCTGTTGGTGGCAAATTTGGCCTTCAGTTATGGCTGCAGTCAGAATTACCTTAGCAATAAGAAAAGAAGCCACTGGATCCAAATATAGTCTCTGTTCTTCTCTGGTGAGATAACAAGGCTCTGGCCTTTTAAAAAAAAGATTTACCCACACAGTGTTTGTCTAAAACCTTAGGGCACAAATCCTCCAATTTTAGTTCTTTAAAGTCCATGATCATTCAGCCAAATGCCTGCCACTCTTCCCAAATAAAGGTAAATCCGAATTTCAATCTAGACTTCCTTCCAGGCATAACAAACTGCACAATGTCTCCGTTGAAGTTTCGCTGAGTGGGAGGACTTCCTCAGTCCATTATCTTTTAAGCTATCTCTTAGGAGTGTTCTGAAACTGCAGCAAACCACTTTTGGGTAGTGCTGTCATATGCTGCAGGATTCCCTATAAGCATATCTAAATACTTGTATCCTTGTTAAGTTGAACAAGACAAATTTTCTATAAACTCACAGGCATAGGTTAAGTGAGAGAGAACATCAACGTGACCAACACAGAGTCAATGAATACTGGGAGAATTTGTTCACTTAGTGTACCCAAGCCCTTGATCCTAAAAAGACCACTTCCATTTAATGGCAGACTTCATCTGGGCATACCCAAACTTATGGTTTAGTGGATCATATAACAGATAATAGATCACAATGGTCAGTTCATGACTCAAGGTCACCTGTATTTCATGATCAGGCTTTTGTACTCAAGATACTTGTGGAATATCAAGCATTCTGTCTCAAAAGACAACTAGTATTCTACTACAGAACATATAATTTTATGTCTAACCTTCAGGGTCACATTTAAATGTCCTCCCTTGAGCTTTTAATACTTGACATTCTGCTTTGTCGGCAACTGCAGACCTCCCGTATTCAGCAGAAACGTAGGCACTAACTTGTTCTGCTTAAAATTCTTCAGTGGTTCTATAAAGTATACAAAGTGAAGTATTTTTCTTGATGGGATAAGGAACCATGAATTTTATTTTGTTTCAATTACTAAATACACTTGCCAAGTATGTACTCTTGAATTTGGAACACAACTGTTGGAAAAAATATAGACCACCTGTCCCAATTACTGTGAAATAAACTCAGTCACAATCATTTACCAGTTGATGCTGTAAGTAAGTCCCCAGTGAAATGCTGGGGTCGGTCAATGTCTAAAATTTTTAAGCTATTCCTTCTCTAAATAATAATCACATGTCCTTACAATTTTCTGAGTTCTTGAAGAAGACAGAGAAGAGTGACAAAAGTATATATAAAGGTAATTATAGCAGCCTTTACCAGAGGTTCTTTGTTTTCTGGTTTTCTAATTGTCTCCAGTCCTGTTACAACTAAGGAAACCAAGTATCTTATCTTACTAACAAAATATAACATTTACTATTTCCAGAACTTTCTTGAGTATTTTATAATGTATTATATTTAATAATGTAATGTATTCTATATACATTACCTTTATTCTTACAATGAAACTTTTGAGCACTATTCTTATCCCCCTTTTATATTGCTTTTGAAGAGAGCAAGGCCCAAAGTCACAGAGCAAGTATAAGGGGTTTCAGCATTTGAACCCAGGCTGTTCGCACTCTGCTGTCAATATAACACCTTGTTGGCATGAAAGCAGCACAGCTCCCTCTGTCTTCAGGCCAGGGTGGTTTCCTTGGTTGTACTGATCAAATAGAATCTTAGTAAATACTTTTAAATTTCATCCTATACTTTGCAAGTACAACCAAATATCTCTGGTGTTTCCATTCCCTAAAGCTGGAGTACCACTTCTTGTTCTTGTTGAAACTCACTACCTGTGCCTACCAACTCTGATTGTCCTCATTTCCATTACAATAATAATGCTCTTATAGTTGCAGCTTCTCCCACAAGTGGGGGAAGGACAAGAGGTCGTTTTAACCCTCCTGGAGATTTGCTTTACTAGCTTCCCCTTCTGATCTCTAATAGCCAGATCTACTATATAAGCCCTTTCTCTTCAAACTATTGAATGTATTTTCCTAAACTATGTCAAGCTCTGGCTCTTCACAGCAGTCATCATGAGGCAGGGCCTAGTATAATTGTACATTAGTTCCAACAGCAAACTGTTAAAGCTCTTGAGCACTGTCCATGACTGCACTTTAATGTGCTTCCTGGTGGGTCAAAAAAAAAAAAAAAAAGCGGCATACTCCAAGTACATGCTCTGGTCTCCTGGACAAAGTATCTTTAAAATCAAAGACTACTTCATCTCTTCTACCTTCTTTCAGTCCTCTGACAACTTGTACAGCTCCTCCTGGGCACAGTTCTACTCCTGGATACGGTTTTGCATAATGAGGCTGAAGCCAGTGACAAATTTCAACTCCCATTACCAGATGTGTCTCATAATTGGAAAGATGATCCTAACAGCAAAAAAGGAAAAGGGAAGGAAGGGTTCATGATTCTAAATGCTCTGGTGTGACAAAAACCTCACTTAATCCTTCCAGAAGCCCACACTTAAATGAAAACAGAAATCTGATTTTTTTATCATCAAGAATTAACCATGAAGAAGTAATAAAGCTGGGAACTCAGCCTTCCCTTCCAGGGTCCTCTGTGCTCCACACCATTGCACTCCCTGCGACACAACAGTGCAAGCACTGGATTTGAGCTGGAAGCATTTTCTTCTAGAGTCACTTGGTTGAGACTCTAGAAGTTAGTGCACTTTGAGTACAAAAACCAATGGACCTAATGGACCTAACTTAATGAACTTCAATTTTGAGGCTTCGTTTGCTTATAGTACAACAAAATTCTGTAGTAAGGGATTCCCAGTGTTTCTCCAAGAGTTCAATAACATCATCAACGATGGAGGCTCTTTTCATGCTCTTTTTCAACCACGCTCAGCAGGTTGACTCAGCTTTAGTCTTGCTCCTCATGGTCAGAAGATATATAGTTCATAGCATCACCATAACCAATATAGCATCCAAAGGAAAGGAGTATTTATCCAAAATTTCTACTGTTATAGATGAAACCTTTCCTATAAGCCAAAAATTCCTATAACCCTTCCTATACCCTAACCCTATTTCCTATAACCCTTCAATTCCCATACCAGGCTGCAGCTATTATGAGCTTAGGTGCTTGGCATGACCTAGCCACAGATAAAGCAGGCAAAATGAATATTCTTTGGACAAAAATGCCCTTTAAAGAGAATAGAGGGAGAGGATGTTGTTTGGATAAGCAATCCAGCATATCTGACACAACACTGGAATTTAATCTGCTTAGTTGTCTATAGTCAGAATATCTGAATTTATTGCTTTCTCCATGTAATATAACACAGGGCCACCAGAATTGCCTGTTTATCTAGTTATTTTTACACATCATAATCCCTCCAAATTACTTTAATATCATGTCTATACTACATGGCTTGAAGCCTTGATTTTGTTGGGTTGCTATCCTGAAATAAGAACATAATGGGGCTGATACCTTACTTTCTGATTTACCCAAACCCACAGTTAGCTCCACAGTACTAAATGGGAGTACCTCATGCTATGAGTTTCACCTAGCTCCATTCCAATGTCTGAGGTCTAGTTCTTAAAACCTCACTTCCAGGTACCAATATGTAGCAAAAAGTCTATAAAAAACAGAAGAGCCAAAACCCAGGTACCTTTGCTATGGGACATTTATGACAAGAGTGCTCAAAAATGTTATGTCTCATTACCCACACTGTTATTCTAGGTTTGGGTGTCAGTTTTTATAAAAGATGTGCACCAGACTTTTCTGAGTGAGATCAAGTAGCCTGCCTTCTCATTTATTTAGTAGTTATACAAGGTCTGTCCAGAAAAAGTCCAGCCATTGTTAACATAAAAGAATGGTGTACACAACATTGATGTAATCTGGCAGCCAAAGAGAGTGGACTGGAATGCACATGAGTGAAGAATGACAACGCTGACAACTTTACCATACTAGTCAGTGGGGCAGTGCATGCCCTTGAGTGAGCATGTGTACTGTGTGGCCATCACATTCAAAATGACCCAGCAAGCAGAGTGACAAATATGCATCAGATTTTGCTTTAAGCTTGAATATTCCTCCATGGAAACTATTTGGATGATTCAGAAGGCCACAGCTATGAGCAAGTGGTGACTGGCAGCTTCATCATGACAACGCACCCACTCATGCATTACATCTTATGCAGAGATTTTTAATGAAACATCAAATCACCCAGGTAACTCAGCCCCACTATAGCCCAGATTTGGCACCCTGGGACTCCTGGCTTTTCCCAAAACTAAAATCACCTTTAAAAGGGAAGAGATTTCAGACCACAGATGAGATTCAGGAAAATATGATGGGGCAGCTGATGACAATTGGGAGAATTGTGTGAGTTCCCAAGGTGACTACTTTGAAGAAGACTGAGGTATCATTGTCCTATGTACAATATTCCTTGTATCTGGCATCTTCTTCAGTAAATCTCTATTTTTCATATTACATAGCTGGATACCTTATGGACAGACCACGTATATCCTAAGAATGATCATTTTGTCACCACGCAATATGGGGAAGCATATTGCATAGCATATTGCATATTGCATATTTACTGAGCATAGTTTCATCTTGGCTATCTCAAGAGGAATAGGTTTTATTCAAGAACAGATGCCAGTGGACTCTGAATCAGGTACCACAACCCTAGATTCCATCATTTGTGTCTAAGCCAGCTGAGTTACTGGCATTCAACACAGTGAATAATACACAGAAGTTTATTGTTTAAAAAAAATTTATCAGAAGGATGCAATGAATTTCAAATGTTCTTTAGACTTACTTTTGAATGAATCTAAGGCTTACCTGGAGCCTTTTAGAGAACACCTTTTTCATACCACTCAATATACTAAGTGTGTTGCATATTTAATCAGCATAGAGGTAGTAATATCTCTATTACACAGATGAAGAAACATAACCAGAGAAGGTGACTGTCCCAATATCATACAGCAGGGAAGCCTATCTACACTCCTAGAATTATTTGACTTTGAATAGCCTAAAAATAAAGTTTTTTAAAAAGCCATTTAAATTGATCACCTTTCAAAAATGAGGCATGTAAAGAGCAATAAACACAAGGATACAAAAAATTAACCATCTTAAAAATTCAAAAGCTAAGATTTTAAGCAGTCTTTAATTATTAAGTTAACTAATGTGAAGGTAAGATATGTATGAACTTTAAGTAATAATCTTCATCCTAATAGAATTTTACTTAGACCCTCAGTTTCTTAAACACATTCTGTACTCACTCCTGTTTTAGATTTTTTTTAAATGTTGCCTTTCCCACCTGTTAAACTAGAAGGAAACTAACTCTACTGTGACTACTGTATGCAAGGCATGAAGTCAGGTGCTTTATGCATACCAGGTCACTGAATTTAATAATCTTGTATTTCTCTTACTTGCAATGTGTACTTTCCGTTTGATTGAAGAAATAAATTACAGTAATATCTTGTGAGACTTCCTTAATATATACATTTAAATATTATATTATATCATTTATCTGAGAACTTTATCATCTCTGAAATATCTCCAAATTTATAAGTTATGGTTTCTCAAAAATGATTACAGGTATTTGTCATTGTTACCATGATGAATACCTGTAATTTTCCTTGTGATTACAACCATACTCTAAATGGAATGGTACCAATTAACTTAGGTAATGATTTTGATCTACATTCTGATGTTGTGTACATGCCCCTCACTTTTAATTTGCACTCAGATATTCACATCAGGAGGCAAGAGTTTGGGTGTTCTAAAGACAGAGTGCAATACCACATCCAAGTAATTGGAAATTTGGGACTCAGTCTTGTATGCATAATGCATTGTTTCCTAGTTAAGATTTGTTTTCAATCTGAGGTTGTGTAGTAAAAAATGCAAACATTTTGAAAATTTTTAAACTAGCAACTTATTATTATGGATACTCTGCAGTCTATCAATATGTGCATTTATTTTTATTTTTTAAAATATATTTTATTGATTATGCTATTACAGTTGTCCCATTACCCCCTTCATTCCCCTCCACCCGCACACCCTCTCCCACCCACATCCCCCACTTTAGTTCATGTCCATGTGTCATAAGTTCTTTAGCTTCTACATTTCCCATACTCTTCTTGCCCTCCCCTGTCTATTTTCTACCTACCATCTATGCTACTTATTCTCTGTACATTTTCCCCCTCTCTCCTCCTCCCACTCTCCTGTTGATAACCCTCCATGTGATCTCCATTTCTGTGGTTCTGTTGTTCTGTTCCAGTTCTAGGTCTTTACTTAGTTTCTTTTTGTTTTTGCTCATTTAAAACACCAAAAAAGTTCACGTTTTAGAGACTTGCTTTATGGTATCAGCCTAAATTAAACTTCATTCAAAACGTATTACTTTTTACTTTTCTCTGTTTGACAAGCAAATATAGATTCAAGTTCTGCCTTTCCTGCTATAAAATTGTTTAACATCAAGCTCAAGGTCTCTAAGCCTATTCTTTACCCCAGAAAATCCCTTAATAATTTAGGGTATTTTTTATAAGGATTATGAGATAACATATGTGAAAGTGCCTAGCCCAAGGCAGACTTTTGGTAAATGTTTCTATGTTTTATTTCTGCAAACTGTTAACCTATCTAAATGTTACACAAGCTACATAAATTACCGAAATCAAGGAAAATTAGAGTTTGTAAAATATATATATGTACTATATCCAACGCATTTTCTTTTCACTTCCTACATGTGAAAATATTGAATTTTGAGGTGAAGGATGACTCTGGTAACCAGTGACAAGGCAAAACATAACTATTACTTTTCTTTCTCCTCAATTAGTTAATCAAATATTTAAGTCTCTAAGAGGCAGAAGGACTAAGTGTTTTCGGCAGTCATTTGGGACACCCTCCCCTATAAAATATTCCTGATTATTTCCCAATGCTGCCTCCAATCCGATGTTTACCTCACTATCCAAGCTTGCATTTTAAACTAAAAATGTGCCGTTTTTATCCCCACACTTCTATAATGCTACCCCCACTTGGCCCTGGATCACCTCTTCTCCTGTTACTTGATCAAGTCCTTTACCTTACATCTCAGTCTAGATAATACCTGCCCTAGAAGGTCTTCCATAAATATCATACTCCCCAAACAAAATATAATTACTTATAATTCTATCCTTTCCTCTGCCAATGGGGAGAGCAGATGCTTACTAAAGAGGAGCACATATGGAATTCTAATGCTTGTTAATTTAACCCATTTCCATTGCTCTATTGACTTCTTTTCCTATCCTACTGTCCATATTCAGCTACGGTAGTATGCTCAGCCAGGAACCCAATTTGAGACTTCTAAGAATTAACTGATGTGATTTTAGTAGCTAATATTTGTACTTTGGAGTCTAATGTACCTGTCAAGTCCATAGGCACAAATAATTCAGAGTGGGAAAAAAGGGAAATTAGGAAAACATCTTGGTCTGTGTTATGAATTTACCTAGGCCTGATCATGAGCTCAGATAAAAAAATAAAATTAAAATAAGATGATTAAATGAATAGCTGTAAGAGCAGTGAACTATTAGAATTTTTGCACCTGGAACCTTATATGTCAGTTCCTTCCTGATGTCTTATTGGGTATCAGCCCCTAACACTGACCTTAGAATAATATTAAGCAATTCTGATTGAGCAATGTAAAGCCATTATCCTATAGGTCTAATAATAAGAAACAAACACAATAATAAAATTTTTAAAAATTGGACAGCATAAATGTTATGACTACATTAAAAGTAATGAAATATTAACTTGAAAAACATATGTAATAATGCCTCGCATTTATTCATATCATATTCAGAAGCACAAAGGAAACACAGCCTCTTCACTTTCGATGAACACATGTGATGTTCCCCTAAGGTTCCTCCTCTTGGGGAGCTCAGTGTGGGGGGTGATGAAAGCAAAGCAGAGAATATTACATTTATTCCACTACAGTAACATGGGTCTGTTATAACAAGTGGAAAGTATTTCAAACTTATGTATTCTCTTTTAGATCATTCCGTCCTCAAAGATCTACCTTTTTTCCTGCGAATCTGAGGACTCCTCTCCAACCTGGAGAGACTGTGAAAGCCACGTTGCTTACATTTCAGGGTGTCTCACTTGCACAGGTCCCTTCCAGAGCTCTGGCATCTATGCACAAGGTGATACAATGTTTAACAAAATTTGCAAAATTACCTGCTAACCACAGCTGATGCAGACCACTGGCTATTTTAACTCAGATTGTCTTTCTCTCACAGCTCCCCTCTTGTGTCGTAACTCTGTCATGGCCATGGGAAATTCTGGAATTAATCTATGGGGATATTTAGCTGAAAATACAGAGTCTATACTTAATGTATTTTTGCATTTCACAGTTGTTTCTGTGTAAGTTAAATTATTGCTCACAGTCTTGAAAGGCTCCTAGGAGAAATGTAGTCAATTGAAAGAATAGTTTGGTACTGAAGGAGACTTGCAATGCCCTCGATTTTTTTAAAGCTTATGTATGAGAGAAGCTTGGCAGAGGGCTTTCCAGGTTTGTCAGCAATCTGTGTGCAGGTCTACATGACATTGCCAACTATAAGTCATGAAGCCAAAGGAGCTTTTCTTAAACTGTTACTATTTTTTAAGAAATTAATTTTCAATTGATGATTTTTAATTCCAATTTCTATTGAACATGCTACATGAAAGAAAGTTACTTGTCTAATCTCTTTGCATAGGTGTGCAACAAATTTATCATATGAAGAAGCAATTAAAGTGAAAGCAGTCAATAATGTAGGGGTAAAATGTATCATTTAGTTACATCCTTTTCCTCTGGTATTTTTAGAGCATTTTACAGCTTTTGATAACATACTTTCTTCTGTAATTTTTTTCCTGTTATAAATATACATGTTTATTTCCATTCCTAAATTTTTACTTGTAATTTTCTATTTTTTCTTTCTCAGAAAAGCTCCAAAAATCTTGTGAGCTTTAGGTACCAAAAAGCCTGAATCATCCTCTGGTTGTGGCTTAAGCAAATTTGCAGCTCCAGTTGGGGCAGAGACGACAAATGTCCATGGTGTCTGCCTTTGCTGCAGAGATCATGGAGCAGATTAGTATGGATGGCCCCATCTGGCGTGTGGGGGCATTATGCTGGCTCCATGGCAGGGGCCCTTGTTCTCAAACACTGGCTGCTTTGCTCTCTTTGCTGCAACCCCAGTCCTCTGCTGCTCCACCAGCCTTCTCTAAATACACCCCAGTCCAACAAGGAGGTGTATGTAGATGTTCTGCAGTTCCCTTCTCACAGGGCACACCAACCACAGGGGAGCAGGGGCAGTGCTTCAAGGTTCTTGTGAATAGCTGTCTTTCACCAATATCACTAAGTTCCTGCACCAAGTTGCAGGGGACTCCAAGATGGGAGCTTTCTTAGAGGTTGTGACTCCCATAAAAAACACCAAAAGTTTCTTTTCAAATCACCACTAACAATCTATACATTTCTAAAGAACATGATCTCATGTCAGCGAGGACCCCCAAAAACCCAGAATTTATAAAAAATTGTGTATTTATTTTTACATGTTTAAACTTCAGTTACCTTCAAAGTATTCTCCATAAGTGAGTATTGATGCAATACACCTATCAAGACTCTTTCCCACTGCTCAAAAAACAGTTTTTGAATTCATTGATTTTGATGCCTTTTAGTGCTTCTGCCATTTTTTGTTTCACCTCTTCCACATCCACAAAACATTTCCCTTTGAGGAATTTTTCTTTCATCTGCGGGAACCAAAAAAAATCGCTCAGGGTGAGATTGGATGAATAGGGAGGGTGGGAGATGGTGGTCATGCCATTTTTTGGTCATTTTTTTGGTCAAACTGCTGAACATTCAGTGCAGTGTGGGCAGGTGCACTCGTAAATCACCCACCATAAAATAGGCAAATGCACTGAAAGAATCTTCAAAAAAAAAATTTACTGAAGCTGAATGCAGCCTCTCACAACGCCAGCTGGTACACTGACACAGATGGGTTCCTAGAACACTCAGCTAGCCAGAAGAAGCCTATAATACAAGGAGCCCACCCTCCAGAAGATAATTCTGGGTTGTTGTTTTTTTGGGGGGGAGGGTCCTCCCTTGTAACTTAACAAAATTATGATAATCCAAACATTTAACCTAATTTCCATTTTCTTGATCCAGTTAGACTATGATTATATTTTGTCTCTGACCATAACCTTCCTTACATAAACTCCAATACTCTAGGTCTATTTCTTGCTTCCATAGAAAATAAAGTCATACACTTACAGCATGGAATCCAAGCCTACTTTCTCACTAAAATTTTGAAAATCCTACTTTGGATGTCTGAAGCCAAATATAAACAATGTCTTTCTTCTTTTCATTTTTGCTGTGATAAATCCTAATCTACCTCCAATCCACCAGTCATGAAAAATAATGGATCTCATGTTGATTAAGGAAAAGGTCATAGACACAGAGAAACAAAAAACAAAACAAAACAGATATTACTAGATTTTCCCAGTCTTTTCCTCCCCCTCACTTCACAGGAGTAGATGAAAGAGAAGAAAAATAATTTCAGAAAGCCTATTTCAAAGCTAATTGGATACGAAAATGGGAAAGAAAAAATTCTAACAAGTTATGAGCACCAAACTGTCTTCCATTTGATCACCTCTACTCCTCCTTAAGGGCTTTCCACTGAGTCACCCTTTCGTGAGGGAAAGACAGGAGGAAGGGCAGAGAGCTGGATCCACCACAGGAAGTGACTTCAGGCTGGTGCAGCGCTCCTGCTGCAAGAACAGAAGGTGCTCTTCAAGGTTGGGATTCTGTTTTTAACGGTGACGAAGCAAAAAATAGAATGAATATCCATTCTGACATCTTATTTGCATTTGCATCTTTTCCCTTTAGTAACTGTAAGAAATCTATGCTATATGAATTTATTTTATATTTGCTAATGGCTTTTCTGACAGATGTGGCATAATCTGACCACTAAATTCATTATCCTTGTTTATATTTGGCCAACTATGTCACATAGCAGGAGAACATATTTATATTTAATAAAAATATCAACCTAAAGCAAAGTATAATACCAATAACCAATTCTGTTACTTAAAATGTGAACTCAACCCTCAAAATGCTGAAACATTTTTGCCTATATCCACCTGTTTCATTTGTTCCTTTCAACATTCTATAGTGATTGCTGGAGCATTCAATGCTGCCAGCATCTCCGTTTCCCTGTGTTTTCCAATAATATTCCTAATCTGCAAGATCATCACATGTTAAACAACCCTACTTATTTTAATTTGGAAGAAACTGAGGCTCTAATAGAAATAAGTATATTTTCTAAAAACTAACACCAAGACAACCAAAACCATCTTGTGGCTCAGTCTCCACACTTTATACTACACAATAGCCTCCTGAATTTGACTACAAATAATTGTATCACTCCATTTTGCATAAGCTTTGCCTGGAAGAATCACAGAGGTTTTGTGAGATACCTCAGTAAAAAAACTGTTCAAAAAGCCTTTTTCTTTTTTTACTAAAGAAAACAATATCCAGAGAAGTAAAATTCTTTACTCAAAATCTAGTACCCAAATGGTGACAGATCCAAGACTCCAATATTATACACCATATAAAATTGGTAAAACTATGATATAAAATATATGGTGTAACGTAAGGAAATGGCACTTGTATTTGTAATTGAGTAAAGCAAAAATTTTAACCTAAGAGCATTAAGATTTTGTATGGCATGCAGAGAAAAAATATTATTTTGCAGAGTTTTCATATATTAAATAGGCTCAAAAAACTCATTTTGGAAAAGATCAAAAACAAATTCCAGATGAACGAAAGAGTACATTTTAAATGTAAAAACAAAAATAAAATTGTATTTTAAGTAGTAAATAGAAATTAATAATTTCTAAATCTCTATATAAAATAAGACTTTCTAAGATCAATTGATAAAATGAAAAAAATGAATCTGACTACACAAATATATAAAACATCTTTGTCTAAAATGCATACAAACAAGATATCATAAGGAAAAGAAAAAGAAAAAAAATTCTGATCACAAGGAGAATTAAAAATCAAGCAAGAAGCCAGGAAAATGTATTTCTAAAAACATTACAGGTAGTTAATATCTTAATATTTATAAAGAAATGAAGAACATTAAGACTGTTCTGAGCTGAATTATGTCCCCTGAAAAAAGGTATGTTGAAGCCCTAACCACTATTAACTCAAAATGTGACCTTATTTATGGCCTTTACAGAGGTAGTTAAATAAGTTTATTGCAGTGTGGCCTGATCCAATACACCAGAATCTTTACAAAAAGGGAAAATTTGGACACAGAGATACACATTCCTACAAGCAACATGCCCTCTGAACATGCAGGCACAGATGGGGTATGATCTCCCAGCCAAGGGAGAGCAAAGGTTGCCAGCCAACCAGCAGAAGCTAGCAAGGGGCATGGAACAGATTCTCCTTCAGGATTCTCAGATGGAACCAACCTGCAGACAACTCGATATTGGAATTCTAGCCTCTAGAACTGAGTCAATAATTTCAGCCTTGTTTCTCTCTCCTTGTTTAAGCCTCCCAGTTCATGATATTGTGTTAGGGCAGCCCTGGCAAACAAATACAAACCCCAAATCATAAATGGGCAGAGGACACAAGCAGATCAATTTTTAAAATAGCTTATACAAATGGTTAATAAATGGTTTTAAATGATTAAAATTTGCACATAATTTTAAAATGCATATTAAAAACATAATTTTCTCTTTCATAAAATAAATTGGCAATTAAAATGCTAATATTGAATGTTCTTGGATATACATGGAGAAACAATTTTTCATCATGAGTCAAGAAGCTTCAAAAAATGTTCTTAATTTTTCACTGGGTATTTTTCATTTCTCTAAACACCTCTTTAAGGAAACAGGCAGTCAAAGGTCAATGTACACAATATTACATTGAGAGAGCAAGTAACTAAAATACCTTAATTTCCAAGAAAAATAGGGAAAGATTTAAATAAAGTACCCATACAGGAGGAATTAGTTTATATGTATGGATAATATTAAGCACAACAGTTTTTAAAACTACTGGGAAAAACTCATTATTTATTTTTTTACAAAAAATAAAAACTCATAATTAAAGTTAAAAAACTTCTTTTTTACAAAAAAAGAAAACTCATAATTACGTGATTTACAACTATAAGCTTTGCTATGTCAAATGTTATTTCAGTAAAATAGGTAGTGATTTTTCAATATGAAAAGTGACTATTCTGAGATATATAGGATTGTTTGTTATTATTTTCCCTTCTTTTATGTGAAACACACATAAGAGGGAAAATAATCAAAATGAAAAGTAACATTTTCCTAAAGCTGCCATAACAAATTACCACAACTGGTTTGTTTGGAGAAAACAAATGCATTTTCTCACAGTTCTGGAGGCCAGAAATTCAAAATCAAGGTGTTGGCAAAGCCAAACTCCATCTGAAGGTTCAGGAGGTTTCTTTGCCTCTTCAGAAGCCTGTGGCTTCCAGCTTTGTTGGCTTGTAGCATCAGAGCTCCACTCTCTGGCTCCGTGTTCCCATGACTTCCTTCCCTATCTTTGTGTCTTCATCTCCTCTTATAAAGAAGCCAGTCACCAGAGTTAGGGTCCAGACTAAATCCAAGACAATCTCATCTCAAGTTCCTTAACTATTGAATGTCAACTGTAAGTTAAAAATTAAAAAGAACAGTATAAGATGAAAGTAACCTAGATAAATTCTTAATAAATTCTAAAGATGAACTTAAAAAAAAGATTCTTAACTAATCACATTTTCAAAGACCGTATTTTCAAATAAGGTCACATTCCAAGATTTGAGGTAGAGGTAGACATGAATTGGTAGGATACTTTTTAACCCCTTACAGAAAGCACAAGGAAAAAAGGAAGAAATCATAATTAAAAAATAACATGGTTATCTTTATGTTCTGAGATTATACATGATATACTAACACGGCTTCTTTATTTTATATTATTCAGTTTGCAATTCTCTTTATACTATCACAGAATAATTTTAAATCAGTAAGATCATGAGTCTTACGTAAACACACGATAAACATGTCAAATATTTATTTAACTCATTTAATGAAGACACAGTAAGATGTTAAATTGATTTAAAGATCTTTCCAAGCTTTAGGAGAAATCTCACTGCTTTCAATATTTCTGAAGTGGGGAAAGAAGAGCAGACACACACAGATGTCAAGATCAAGGAGCTCTGGAGATTTGATGTCTAAACCTCAGGGATGATCCAGAGCTACCTAGTTCTTCCCTCTGAACAAAAGCCAGCTCTGAGCTCCTAAGTCTGGGAGAAAGAAAAAGCACTCTAGCTGCCTGCTAACTAGGGAGAAAATCTAGACAAGAGGGAGTTAAATATTTTTACAAGGTTGCTGAAAATTTTGTGCTACAGTAAAATGCTGTGCAGCAAGGGTTGGCAAACCACAGGCTAGAAGCCAATCCAGCCCACTGCCTGCCTTTGTAAATAAAGTTTTATCGTAACACACACACACACACACACACACACACACACAACTGATTCAAAGAGCATTTGAGAAGCTCAATATTAATCTGTAATATTAGAATAGGATTGCTGATTTAGATACAAAACTAGTTAAATTTAAAAGGGCTATAACTATAACTTTTGAGGTATTTTTATTCTACCATGCAAAAATCATCAGCATCTCTACAAGATAAAAATTTTGAAGTCAACTTGTAACTTCACTAAGTCTCAGGCCTTTCATCAATAGTAAACAGTGAATTCAACTAAATACATTCCCCTCACATCCATATGACATTGAAAGAATAAGTGGTATAAAGAAAAATACATTTTAAAAAAGGAATAATATTATACATATTATATACTGACAATTTCAAAAGTTAGTTTTTAATTATATCAAAAAATAGCTCATAAAATAGTGAAGAGATATGATTAAAAACAATTAATATTCCTTTTAAATATAATTAAAGATTCCACTATGAAAGTTTAATAACAAGGGTCTTATGTGATTATAGATTATTTTGAGTAAGAAAAACGTACTATCAATTATTAGTTTCTATTTTTCAGTAATAAATTCAAACTCATTTTTTGAATAGTTTTATATTATAAAAAAATTGAGGTGTCATCTACATAATTTATTAAAATAACTATATACATAAACTATCATATCCACAATATTTCTTTATTTTATTATATAAGGTGAGGCAAAAATAGGTTTATAGCTGAGATTATACAAAACACAGAGTTTATTCCTGTATATCATTTATGAATTATTTTATTATTTTCCATATGAACCACTGTAAAGCTACTTTTGCCCCACCAGATGTACATATGTATAGTGTGGTTTACATGAATATATAATAATCTATATATAACTTCATATATTGGGTTGGTCAAAAAGCCTGTTTAGTTTTTTTCTGTGAAATAAGACCCATTTTTCATTTTTACCAATAACTTCATTGATTTGGGTATTTTGAGTATGCTGACTATTGCCCCTGTGGTATGATCATTGTTCTCAGTTAATATTTTGATTTGATCACTATCAACTTCAACTGGTCTACCTCACTATAGAGCATCGTCCAGCCAGAAACCTCCAGCATGAAATGTCACAAACCATTTTTGACATGTTCAATCAGTCACAGCACCTTTTCCAAACACTGCACAAATCTTTTTTTTTACATTTCAGTTGCATGTTTACCTTTCTTGAAGTAATAAAGCACAATATGCTGAACATGTCTTGTATTTTCTTTCATCTTCAATATTAAAGTAGCTATACATAAATTTGCCAATTTTGATAAGTTTTATTTTTAATGCACAGTGATATGATAGCTATCACAATACAATGTAACAAAATTGTTTTGAATGAAGTTAAAGACAACTAAGTGTTACTCATGGGAAAAACCAAACAAACATTTTGGACAACCCAATAGTTTTTAAAATGACATATAGCTTTATATGTCATTTTAAAATGACTGTTATTAAACTATAAGTCATTTTTTAAACTATAAGTAGTTTTATAAAACTGAAAGTCATTTTTTTATAAAACTATAAAATGACTTAATTTAAAGTTTTAGAAAAGATGGGTCAGAATTTTTAAATTGTTAAAACTTTTTTACCCTGGCTGGTGTAGCTCAGTGGATTGAGCACGGGCTGGGAACCAAAGTGTCCCAGGTTCGATTCCCAGCCAGGGTACATTCCTGGGTTGCAGGCCAGAACCCCCAGCAACCACACAGTGATGTTTCTCTCTCTCTCTCTCTCTCTCTCTCTCTCTCTCTCTCTATCTCCCTCCCTTCCCTCTCTAAAAAAATAAATAAAATCCAAAAAAACAAAACAAAAAAAAAACAACTTTTTTATACACAATAACACCTAGTAGAAAGTACATTTTTAAACAACCTTATGTAGCTATGGGAAAGCATCAAAATATTCTTCCATACCTACATGTATTTCACTAAAGGCTATAAGGATTTTCTAAGATCAAAACTGTTAGAATATTTTGCTCTTCAAAAATTATATAGTGTACCTATGTGATTTTTTTATAAGTACACTTTTCTTCATCTATTACAACTGCATCCACCAACATTGCCAATTTTATATAACCAGAACAAGGTGACATAAATTATCAGTTGTACCTTTCACACTTAAATATCAGGTATGAGGCACAGGTAGAGACCTAGAAAGAAGCCAAAAATGTATTTCAAAGGAACTCACTGGAAAATATGTAAAAAGCATTTTAAAACTTCCACATATTAACTATTTCATTCAAAGTGAAACTAAACAATAACTGAGTCTTTTTTTCTGAGCCTGGTACTTGGCTGGATGCTATAGGAGAAAGAAAAAGTCAGACTTGGAGAGCTTTCAGTTTCCCCTACCAGACAATTCCCAAATCCTGAGAAAGCTGATAATTGCAATATCTTATTTATATTACAAATGGAAATTTATGTTTGTTTCTTTGTTGGTTCATAATCTGAGAGATAGCTCATGACTAGTACATCAACAAGACTGATATTAGAAAGAAAGAATGAAACACATTCACCCATTTAGAAAATAATTACAGAGCACCTACCAGGTACTAGATGCTTTGATAGACAACTGAGGGCAACCCCACTAACTCCTCTATTTCATGATGCTGGCTATGGCATTGTAGATAAAAATCTGTTCACATGAAACAAATTGAAAATTATAAAAGAGTGTATATAACAAAATATAGTTTATAATCCAGTACTAAAGCATTGAAACAATTCTTGACATCTTTGTTTTTCTCCTATTCCATAAGCAATCCATCAGGAAATCTTGCCTTCTTTTCCTTCAAAATATCAAAATCCAAATACTTTTCATGCCATCTCTTGTCTGATCCACCATCATCCTAACCTGGGCATAGTAGTAAGCACCTGCGTACCTACCCAGCTTCCATCTTCATCTTCCTGTAGCCTATTTCTAGGCTGTGAGAGTAGCTGTGAAAGTAATCTGCTTGAAATTTAAATCAGGTCATATAACTCCTCTGATAAAATGGAAGATTTGGGCAAGTTTTTATTTACAATAAGAACCATCACTTTGGCAATGTCCTACAAAGCCCTATTTGGTATGGCTTGGTTACCTCTCTGACTTGTCTTTGGCTCTCCCCCTACTGACACTTTATTTTCCAAACATAACAAACCTATTCTCACCTCAAAGATTTTATGCTCCTTGTTTCCTGTGCTTTCATGGCTATTCAATGACAGTATCTGAATGTTTCCCTCCAGGGAAACTTCCTTCCAGGTCCCTGCTTACACATCATCTTATTAGAGACTTTCTCAAGGACTGCTATCAAAATATATAAAATATACAAAATAATAATATATCTCTGTCCCTTTCCACCTTCCTCTGTTTGTTGTTCTTCATAGAAGTTAATAGCCATTTGGTTGCACTAGATATTGACTAATTTTTCCTTTTTTGTGGTTTGCCAAAAGATAAAGAGAATGCTGGATAGAGGAGGTACAGCCTGTTTAATCAGCACAGGGCACAGTGAAGCTGGAATGGAGACAGGGAGAGACAGGAAGGTAGAGATGAAGAGGGAGGGTGAAGACAGAGAGACTGATGTGGGGGTTAAATGAAAAGATAAGCAGAAGGAGGCATGGTGAGAAGTTTGAATTTCATTCTAGCTGCAGTGGGTGTTTTACATATCTGATTTACAAGGTATAAAATGGTAATATTGAAAGATCACTTTACTGTGTGGAAAAAAGATCGTGGTGGAGTGTGTGGAATATTTTCTGGCACTCCCTATTCACTTTCTTCCTTTGTCTATTCTGGGAAGCTGATCTTTATAAGCAGTATAATCAGACACTCTGGCCTTCTGACTTCCATTAGATTTGGCCAATGGCAGAATTCAAAGGATGGAAGGAGGGAAACTGGGGGAAATTTGTCCTCCCAATACATACTTGCTGACCTGAGGTTTAGAAATCTTCATGTTCCTCTACCAAAGCCCTCAGCTACTAAGGGGGACAGAGGTGTCCTACAGTCATTGCTCACACCAGGTTCCAGTAGCCCCTCCTTTGCCCTGCTCTTTATGACCTTGAGCTGGCCCAGGTATGTTTGACCATCCCTTCATAGCAGGTAAGTCAAGAATGAGTCAGGAAGCAACTATGGTAGTTCAGAAGGGAGGAAGCTTAGACTAGTATAGTGTCAGGAGAGATAAAGATAGACATGAGATATACTTTGGTGTAAAATTGGAGGACTTTACAGTCATACTGTCACTAGGGGATTTGCAAAAAAAAAAAATACATAGGAACTCCTATGTTTGTGCTTATTGTGAGCTGAACTGATGAGTCATGTAAAGAGACAGAAAAACCAGGATGGTGGAGAACAGTATGGAGGAGGAAAAATGTCAAGTTCCTTTTTGACATTTGGGACTGAAGTTGCCTCTTTGGCGCAGAACTAGATTAGGAGGTTGTAGGACAGGGAGATAAAAGTGTAAAAGTTGTGGGCATGGAGGTGGTGCTTAATATCAGATAACTGGATAAAGGTGTCATCTTAGATAAAAGCATGACTTTAAATTCAAAAATATCAGGACATTGCCCTTCCAAAAGTGGAAAACACAAACATTCAGAAATTGGGCAGAGAAGGAGGAGTCGGAAAAAGTGAGAACAAGCAAGGTACCACAGGAGCGGGTAGAGATGAGAGAGTCAGAGTGTAGTGTTCCAAAAGCAGAAAGGCATAACAGTTATTGCATGGAAAGCAATTTCAGTTTAGGTGTGGAGTGGGAGTGAAAGTCAAACTAAACAAAGGCATTCATTAGCATCCAGCCAAGCTCATTAGAGATCTCCTCTGAGGATAAAGAATAAAACACCACCTAGTAATAAATATTCCTTTGTCTTATGTATGTATGTATGTATTTAATACTTAATTACCAACAGCTGAGGATATATTTTTCTTGGCAGTATTTAGACAGACTGTGCTATTCCCCAGTAGGATTCGGGTGTTCACTGCCTTGCCCAAATCACTATATGTTTATTCATAATTACCTATTACCACCTCATCTTAACTGAATTATGAGACAAGTTATGTTTTACAAGCAGAATAACAATAATCACAAAA
The DNA here is from genome assembly GCF_004126475.2 of Phyllostomus discolor. Lineage (NCBI taxonomy): Eukaryota > Metazoa > Chordata > Mammalia > Chiroptera > Phyllostomidae > Phyllostomus > Phyllostomus discolor. The sequence goes on along the minus strand of NC_040906.2, from coordinate 125,739,727 downwards.
CAAATTAGAAGTTCAAGATGGCATAACAATGAATGCACACTCATCCAAAATCCTACTTACAAAGTTTTCAGCATATCCAAAGGCCTTTATTATCATTTTCATTGACTGGCTTTAGAAATAACTATTTGAAATTTGACTGCATAAAGTGAAACTATACTAGCTATATGGTCTCTTTTATTCATAAATTCCATGGAGTATTTTGATTAGAAAAAGAATTCCATTGCCAAATACACAAACCATTTTTGGGAAAAGTGGCATGTTTATTCCTTAAGAATGCTTACCCCCTTAATATTCCACAAAAAACTATTAAAAGCAATAAACAAATACAATAAAGTTGCAGGGTACAAAATCATTATATAGTAGTTCGTTGTGTTTCTATGCACTAACAACAAAATCAGAAAGCTGAATTAAGAAAACAGTCCTTTTTACACTTTAAAAGAAAGCAAAATAAAAAACTAGGAATAAGTTTAAACAAGAAGGTGAAAGACCTGCATACTGAAAACTAAAGCATTGTTAAAAAGAAATTAAAGACACAAAAAAAATGAAAAACTATTCCATGCTTATAGACTGAAAGAATTAGCATTGTTAGAATGTTCATGTCACCTAAAGCAATCTATAGATTCAATGTAATTCCCATCAAAATCCTAATGATATTCTTCACAAAAATAGAACCAAAAAATCCTAAAATTTGTATAGAAGTATAAAAAACCTTCAATGGCCAGTAATTTTGAGAAAAAAGAATAAAATAGAGGGATTAAAATCTCTGATTTCAACTATAATACAAAGCTATAATAACAACTACAGTTTGGTATTAGGAGAAAAGCAGGCACACAGATCAATGAAACAGAATGAAGAGTCAGGAAGTAAACCCACACATATATGGACAACTAAACTAATTTACAACTAAGGAGCCAAGAACAGACAATGGAAAGTCTCTCCTACAAATAATGTTGGCTTATTTCTTAGCATAATATTTTCCAGGTCTTTCCATGCTGTCACAAACAGTAAATTTTTCTTCTTTATTTTTATTTATTTATTTATTTATTACTTTAATGACTGAGTAGTATTCCATTGTGTAAATGTTCCATAGCTGTTTTATCCACTCATCTACTGATGGACACTCAGGCTGCTTCCAAATCTTGGTTATTATAATAACACTGCAATGAACATAGGGGTGCTTATATTCCTTTGAATTAGTGTGAATCAGTCAGAGAAAGAAAAATACTATATGATTTCACTTACATGGAATCTAATGAACAAACTGAACAAACAGGCAAAATAGAGACAGGCTTATTGATAGAGAGCAGGCTGACAGATCTGAGGGGGAGATTTGGGAGTGGTGGAATTGAGCAAAATGAAAAAGGACTCATAAACATGGACAACAATGTGGTGATTACAGGAGGGGAGGAAGTTGGAGAAGTGAAGAGGATCTAAGGGGTATAAATGGGAATGGAAAATACAATAAAAATAAACTATTAAATATTTTAGTTAAAAAATTTAAAATATGGTGTTGGTAGATACTGGACAGCCATCTGCAAAGGAATGAAATTAGACCTCTATCTTATACCATACACAAAAATTAACTCAAAATGGATTAAAGACTAGAATGTAAGACCTAAAACCATAAAATACGCAGAAAAAATAGGGACATCTGTTCCTTGGCAAGGGTCTTAGGGATGTTTTTGTGAATTTGACATTAATAGTGAGGGAAACAAAAGCAAAAATAAACAAATGAGACTACATCAAACTGAAAAGCTTCTGAATAGCAAAGGTACCTACCAACAAAAGAGAAAGGCAACTTACTAAGTGGGAAAAGATATTTGCAATTATACATCCAATAAGAGGTTAATAAATAAAATACATAAAGAACTCATATATTGTAACAATAAAAACAAACAATGTAATTAAAAATGGGCAGAGTATTTGAATGGACATATTTTCAAAGAAGACAGGCACAGATGTTTGACATCATTAATTATTAGGGAAATGCAAATACAAATTACAGTAAGATGTTATGTCATACCCATTACCTGTTAGAATGGCAGCAATCATGAAAAAAAAAAAAAAACTGGCAAGTGTTAAAGAGGCTGTGGGATTAAAAGGAACCCTCATTCACTGCTGGTGGGAATGTGTATGAGTGCAGCTACTATGGAAAACAGTATGGACAATCTTCAAGAAATTAAGAAAAGAACTGCTATATGTATGACCCAGCTATTCCACTTCTGGGTATTTACCTGAAATATATGAAAATTCTAATTCAAAAAGATATATGCACTCTTTGTCAACAACAGCATTATTTAAAATAAGAAACGAAAACAACCTAAGTGTTTATCAGTGGATAAATGGATAAAGAAGATGTGGTGTGTAAATACAATGGAATATTCTTCCACCATAAAACTGAGTGAAATCCCACCATTTGTGACAACAAGGATAAACTTTGAGGATCTTATGCTAAGTGAAATAATCAGACAGAAAAAGGAAATAGTATATGATTTCACTCGTGGAATATTAAAAACAAAACAAAACAAAACAAAAAACTCATAGACACAGACTACAGATGGAAACTTACCAGAGGGGAAAGAGGGATGGAAGGAGGGCAAAACAAGTAATGGGAACCCACTGTGTGTTCACAGACGGCAACCATACTTCTGGAGGTGCACAGAATGCAATACATATACATATTGACTTACAGTGCTGCCCATCTGAAACTCATGTAATGTTAGAGACTAATGTTAACACAATAAAAATGTTTTTCTGTTTTCTGTTGAAATTAAATCATTCCAAATATGTTTTAAATAGTATTGTTTTTTTTTTGCTTTTCCTGTTGCAAATATTATCATGCATTAATAGGTAACAGGGTTTGACCTCATTATTAGGATATGATTTAACCTTGTCAAGAAAAGCCTAGTCAAACTAAAAAGATTTGAGTTGTAGAATGTATTTTTAATTTTAAACAGATTTTATTATAAATATTGAACCAGATTTTTTTACTCCTTATCCTGTTTTTCAGATGATTTCTTTAAAAAGGATATTCCTCAAAGTAGTATAAATAAGAACACAATATATGTAAAATGATCTGTGGGCTAGCTTTAATTTTTCTGTACAAATTTTAAATGTTTCAGATGTGCCAATTGTCTGTCTTTAAAAGAATCAAGCAAATTAGAATGCAAACTGACTGATTAAGATTTTTTATCTAACATGAAAATGAATGCTTTGATCCAAGACATGGACAGATGGCTAATGCTGTAATTAAATGAAACATGGGTCTGTTTTTTTTAAAGATTTTATTTATTTATTTTTAGAGAGAGGGAGAGGAAGAGAAAAAGGGAGGGACAGGCATGTGCCTGGATGAGGAATCAAACCGGCAACCTTTAGGTTCACATGCCCGCACTCAATCCACTAAGCCACACCAGCCAGGCCAGGCCAGGTTTTTACATTTAGATAAACAACGTCCAAAATAATCCCTTTTTACTTAAAGAAACCTGCATCTCTCAAACGTCCTTCCCAGCTTCAGAATTGTATTTAAATAAGCCAGAGTGTAAACAGATTAAAAGTGGACTGCTTCAACTGGGCTGTGGATCATCATATTCAAAGTAGAACACAGAAGTGGAACAAAACCAACTCCCAGAACAAAAACAAAAGAGATTTGATTGAACACAAAGCTTCACCCACTTGTTCTTGAAAAAAACAAAATTTTGCCTGTGTTACTTTTGAAATTGCTTATTTTCAGGGAGAGTTTAGTAATTTTTTGAGATGGAGGATTTGTTTGTTTTTTGTTGTTATTGTTTGTTTGTTGAACCTCCTATGGAAGTGAGAACTATTAAGTACAGCTTAAAGTAGTAAAATACATGGTTACATATATTTGAATGAGCACCTTCCTTAAAAGATCCAGCCTTCATGGTTGCATGCCTTGCTTTTAATAAGGTATCAAATTTCCACAGTATGGATTTGGTTTTTCCATGTGAAAAAGTAATGAATTGATATTTATTGGTATAAATATAAACTACATGGCTAACTGTTAATTTAAAGTAGTAGCTATTTTTTGAACAGTTCATCAACTTGTACACAGATTTAGAGAGTGTTTCAAATCTGATATGAATCTAGTAACTTAACTTGGAAATGACATATACATGGTATTAATATTTTCTTTTACTGATTTTTGGTGATAAAAATGCAGTTTAATTTTTGTCTTTCACCATCTATTTAAAATTTAATCAGTGGAGGCAGTTTTCTCTTCTGTAGGAAAAAAATATACTCTGACAGTATCTATGACTTTTCTGGTGACTCCAAGGTAATAGAAAATCTTATGGTCATTTTAAGTTGTAAACATTGACTCAGAAATTATATTGTCAAGACTAATATGTTAAAAAGCATTTCAATTTCCAACCCTCTAGTAGGCAGGCTGTTGACCTTCAAGGGAGAGCTGTTTAGTGAACTCTGCTCCCTCTCCGTTTTCTCTCTCTCCTTTTTTTTTTTTTTTTTGATATATCAGATTTACAGAAGCATTGCAAGAATAATACAGAAAGTTTCTTCATGCCCTTTATTCAGGTTTTTAAAATGGTAAAATAAACGTTTTACCATATGTTTTATTCTCCTTTCTCTATCCATATATATTTTTCCTGAACTATTTGAAGATATTTCACAGTCATCTTGCCTCTTTATTCTTTAATGCCTCCCCATACAGTTCCTAACAACAGGATGTCCTCTTATACAACTTATGAATTTCAAAATCAGAAGAATATTACTGATACAACACTATTCTTGACTCTGCAAGCTTTATTTCAGATTTTGCTAGTTATCTCAATACTATTCTTTAGAGCTAAAGAAAATCCCATGTCACACCTTGCATTCAGTTGTCATGTTTCTTTAGTCTCCTGTATTCATCTCAAACAGTTCCTCAGACAGTTAGTGTGTTTCAAGATGTGTGCCAATAATTTTGAAGAATGTACTTCAACTTGAGTCTGCCTGATTTCTCCTTATGAGGAGAGAGTTACGTATTTGGCAGGTGCCCTACTGAAGTGATCTTATGTTCCCAGTGAATTCTTTCAAGAGACGTGTGATGCTGAATGCTTCCATATCTGGTGATGCTGCTTTTGATCACTCGGTTAAGGTGCTGTGTGCTGGGTGTTTCCACTGTAATGGTTCCACTTTTCCTTTTGTAACTAGTACATGTCTTGTGGGAAGATACTTTGTGATTATGTAAATACCTGTTTTTTCCACAAAGTTTCAACTTAGTTTTGCCATTTCTTTGATGATTTTTGCCTGAACAGATTATTGCTATGATGTTCGCTAAATGGTAATTTTAAATTCCTTCATTTCTTTCATAGCTATTATTTGGTACTCTGCTGTAAGAAAGGGATTTTCCCTTCCTTTCCCCCTTTTCCACTCACTATTCTTTCCTCCCTTCTTCCCTTCCTGTGGGTGTGAGTTCATGGATCCTTGTTTTATTTTTTTGTGTTATATGTTGTATCATTATTTATTTTGATGCTCATATCCCAGATGTGGGAATGCCTTGAAACCAGATCCAGAATTATTTTGACATGTCTTATTCTTTAATCATTTCATTATATTCTGCAAATTAAATATTCCAGACTCATCATGAATGTTCTATTATCCAGCACTGGAATCAGACATTTCTCTGAAGAGACCTACTTCTTTTTTAATGGAAAAGATGTTTAGAAGCCAAGGTCTGAGGTCTAGGTGATATGTGCTCATTGTTTCTGGATCCTCTCAGCAAAGCAACTAGAAAACACATGCATATGTACACACATACACAGGATACAAACACCCACCCTTACCTACTGTTACATTTATTTGTCTATTTAAAAAGTGAGTAGATTTTGATATTTCCAGTTTTAATCCGCTATCATAGGGTTTATTCTCTCTCCCTCTCTCTCTTACCTCTAAAGATCCTTTTGCCAGCGCTGACCACAATATACCTAATTAATTCCTCAATCCTAAAATATATAGAAAATAGTTCCAGAATTATCAATCCTACTCCATGCTACCAACTGGAGTTCAATATTTGTTTATAGCTGTTTTTTTTGTCTTTAACCTGGGAGCATATGAACCAAACACTATTTTAAATTTTCCTGAAGGTTATGTTTTCCTCTTCAGTATGGCTATGCTATTCATTTGTTAATGCAGCTCATTCTTTTGTTTCTGTTTTTATTACAATTTGGGTGTTACCCCTATTCTTATTGATTTATTTCTACTTATTGCTTATGTGAACCATAAACATGGTTTCAGAATCAGAGCTGTCCAGAGAGATGTCTTTCTAACCCTCTTCCTTCTGTCTTTCCTGCCCTGTCCTCACCCATCTCCTAAAGGCGCCAATTTCATTACTCTTTGCTTTATTCTCCATGTATTGTGTTTTACACAAATTAGTTAATAGTTGAAAAATGCCTTACTTCCTTTTCCTTCTTACACAAAATATTTATTTCTATGTTGCTTCTCTAATTGGTTTCTTTTGTGTTTTTTCTGACTATCTCTTTTCTAAGGGCCATCTCTGGCCCAATGCCTGTTTTTGTGAATTAAGTGCATTGGAACATAGCAGCACTCATTTATTTATATGTTGTGGCTATTTCTATGCTTCAATGATATAGCTGAGTAATTTCAATAGAGGATTTATAGTCCCCAAAGACCAAAATATTTATTGTAAGGTCCTTTATTGAAAAATATCCATCTGGCCCTTTAGAGAACATCTATGTCTGGTTATTGTTTTGTATGTGAAGGCTGTAGATTTCTGTATGTTAACTTTATATCCTACTAATTTACTGAATTCCTCTATTCTCTGGGTTAGTTTTAGTTTTGATTCTCTAGGGTTTTCAGGTATACAATCACATAATCTGTAAATAGATGTACTTCTATTTGGCGGTGGTTGTTTTTTCTAGCTTTTCCACCTCCATTTTTTCCCTCTTTTCATATTACATTAGCTAATATCTTTTTTAAAAATATTTTATTTATTTATTTTTAGGGAGGGGAAGGGAGGGAGAAAGAGAAGAAGAGAAATATCAATATGTGGTTGTCTCCTGAGTGCCCCCCTACTGGGGACCTAGCCTACAACCCAGGCATGTGCCCTGACTGGGAATTGAACCAGAGATACTTTTGGTTCGAAGGCCAGCACTCAATCCACTAAGCCACACCAGCCAGGACCACATTAGCTAATATCTTAAGTAAAATGTTGAACAGCAGTGGAAATTGTCTTTAACACCTTCATGATCTTAGTGGAAATACCTCTAGTGTTTTACCATTATTACCTTTAAAACTAATACTTTTTCATTTATGATTAATATTTTTACTATGTTAAGAAAATCCCTATTATTGGTCTAAGAAATAAAAATACAGCTAAATGAAAGAGAATGAGAGTTCTGATAGAGACCCACACATACATGATAAACGAATTTCAAGTTTCAAAAGAACAGAAAAATTTTCAACATATGCTCAAGAAAACAAATATTTGTGTGTAAAAACATAAACTTGAACACTAATCTCACTTCACACATAAAAATTAACTCCAAATAGATCATTATTCATAAAACAGTATAAGAGCTAAAACTGTATGACATAAATATAGGAGACACTCTTTGTGACTGGATGAAGTAAAGACTTCTTAAGCAGCAAACAAAAACATGAATGATAAAAATAGATAAGAATTTGTAAAAATTTTAAACTATTGCTTTTCACAAAGCACTGTTTAGAAAGATAAGCCTTAGACTAAAGGATAATAATTGCAAGTAATAGATCCAATAAAAGACTTATATCTAGAATATATTAATAAGTCTTATAACTCAATATAAGAAAACAAAATATTTTTAGAATGTAGCTCTTACATTTAAGTCTTTGATGTTTTGAATTTTTATATATGGTTCAAGATAGGCATCTAACTTCATTTTTTTAATGTAGATATTCAATCATCCCAACACCTTAAAAAAAGTCTTCTTTCCCCATCTAATTTTCTTAAACTTAAGTTTACATTTGAATCTATTCTTCCTTAAGTACTTTATATTTTAGTATTTGCTTGTATTATTTTTTTTCTCTAATCTTTTGCTGGGTTGAGCAACTCTCATTTTCTCTTTCCTGCTTCTGTCCATTTCTCTACTTAGTTTTTGAATTTTTGATTCAAAATCTGTGCCTTTAAACTACCTCTGAAAAGTTACGATTTTCTTTGCTGTCCTTTTTCTTTTGGAAAAATTCTCATCAGCTAAATTGTTTGGATTCTCATTTTCTATTCTCTTATTAAAGTAGTCGTATAAGCTATGCGTGAATGTGTGAAAGCTATGTACAGAACTAAATTTTTGCTGTGATTTATAAAATTATCAGTTCAAAAGTATCCCTTTTGTCAGTGTAGCAGTGTCATTTCTTGACCGATGACTTTATTTTTAAGGAATAGTTGGAGAATTTTATGCATGCAGTTCAATTTTTTAATTTTCTGTTATAGGATTCTACATTTCCTTCTGTTCTTTAATTTTTTCCTTTATTATACAGTCTCCAAAAGGAATCCTTCCCTTTCTTTTAACCTCTTCTTTCCCTGTACTATTCCTGCCCCTCCACATCTGTGCACACTTTTCAGCTCTTCTCTTTTAGCTAATACTCAGATCTACCAAAACCTTTCCCAAGAATTTCAATGTTTTGGGTAGACTGACTGGCTGACATTTTTCAGCCCAATGCTAGCTCTCCACTTTTCTTGCCCATGCAATTTTTTTCTAGACTGCTTTTCTAGACTTCTTTGAAGTCTTACCCTGTAAGCACAGGCAATAGGTCATGGGGGTGGGGGTATGGTTCTTTTTCTATAATAGGTACTTTGAAACTTACTTTCCACCTCCTAGATGGGATGAGCATGTAAGCTTTTGGAAGTTATTTTTATTATTTTTCTATGCTTTTAAAAGGCTTTGGAATGTTCAGATTTATTCCTGGACTACTTTAATGATTCTACAGATGTGCAATGTAAGACTCCAAAAAGGCCAGCTAGAGATACTTCTTTGAAAGCAGTGAGATAAACAGATTCCAGAAGTCACACAATGCTGGGAGTCAGTGGGATGCTAATCTGCCATAGTAGGGACACCTCCCAGAGCACCCTAGCATTTGATTGAGGCTCCTCCAAATTTCCACACTTCAGGGCAAGGGCTACTCAGCTCCTGAGCAATGACTCCTTATGATCCCAACAAAATTCCAAACAACCCTCAAAAGAATCAAGCTTATTCATCCATAAAATAAATGGTCACACCTCTGGTTGCAAAATACCTACACTGCCCTTCTTCAAACCTAGAGGATCTCCCTCCACTAAGAAATGCCATCATCCCATTCAGTCCCTCCGCCCAACTCAAGCCCTGGACCTTTGAATGAAGTCCTATCCCTTAGGTCCAGATATGGTCATCTATGAATGAATGAATGAATAATCAAGTTTTCTCTGTTCTTCCCTTATATGAGGATATCAACCTTTATATGCTATAGAATAACAGGGACAAAATATTTTCAGTGAAAGTCCACACTAGAATAGAAAGAAACATAACAATCATTAATCAACTGTGCAAATTGTCTGAATTAGAAATCTATTCTCTCTGTTCTCTGTGACTCTGGGCTCCACCTTCTAGGAGTTTCTTTCTTGTTTATTTTCCTCCTTTACCACAACTGCAGTGATTGTTGGATGTGTAGTATTTTGGGACTTCTAAAACTTTCACAGCATGACTCTTGCTCATGCAAAACTGGTGGGCTTGAAGTGGTTTTGATTTCAGAATAAAGTTTTTGTTTTCCTTGGGTTTATAATTTTTTTCTTTCAGCAAACCAATTCTCTAAAAAAAAATTATAGCTTTGCTCAATTTCATCCCAGTTTCTGGTACCAGTAGGTACCGTGAAAATATTTCTTTGAAAACATGATTCACAAGTGTATTTTTTTTTATTTGATTTCTCGCTCCACTTATCTTTCTCTCAACCAGTTATGGCTGCCTTGGGACTCCACTATGAATCATGTCACTGTTTCACTATTAGGTCACAAACTCCATTTTTTTTTTTTTTTTTGCGTTTCCACTAACAAATTCTTTCTCCATATACATAGAGAGTCTAAGGACCATATTTCAACCTTTTGCCTATTTTATTAATGAGTATTAATAACAGAGTATTAATTGCCACCTCATAAAACATTTTTTCTAATAAACAACCTGAAGTAGGTCCCCACTTGATTTGCTCTAAAATACTACTTATCCTTCTCAGCATTTACATACTTTGGATTCTTAGTTGTTTATTTTTATCCTTGCAAGATTTCTGCCTCCCCACACATTACAAAGAGCATGAGGCAAGTTCCAAGAATAGTATCCCACACATAAGGAGCACTCACCAACTATGTACTGAATTAACATGTGGATAAATGGGCAAGAATGAATGTGCTTTGGTTAAACGTGTGGTACAGCATTTCAGGATTATTGTTTTCAATGCCTCCTGAGCCATTACTGTTTAATGGTTCGCGAGCACAGTACATGAAAAAATGGGAAGAAAACTCTAACCAATCTCAAATTTCTAAATTGGCTTTTTGAGCCACGATTAATTACTCAACATGGAACAGAACACACTCTCAGTAAAAGTAGGCATTAAACTGATGAGTACTTTGTCTCCACAATCTACCTAGTAAACTAATTCCAAATGGAGCTCAAAATTAAGGGTTTCCTTAGCTCACTTCTTCTATCTCACCACCCCTCCCTGATATCTGAGTGCAGTCTGGAGCAATAGTGTTGTTACAGAACACACAACAAGGGGGGCCTGGGACGATATACTATTACTGAAAGAAGGCCCTGGGTCCATTATGTCCGCCGCCAGAGGAAAGATGTCTCTCAATGCCAGAGATTCGTGAAAAGGAAAGGAAACGTTTATTTAATGCTACACAAACTTAAAGTAGTGACCTAATGTCTTCACCAAAATCCCAAAGTCCCTTAAAACACCCACAAACACACAGTCCTTCCTTCCCTCCCCCTTTGCCCAGTCCAGAGTACCATATCTCAGGAAAGGAACTAGAAGTCCATGGCTTAGGTAGTCTTCTGGTTCTTCCCAGTTAGATCTCCATCTCAACTGGGAGACCTCCCTGGGTTCCCGGCAACCTCCGCTTAGTCACCGGGATCTCTGCTTAAAACCAGGTGGTGGTTCCCCCTTCTAAACCTGTGGGGGGGGGGTCCCCACTCTGCCAGGCCGCATGGTTCCCTCCTCAGGGCTGCAGGAGTCTATACTCCGTCAAGTCCGCGTGCTTCTCCTCCTAAAGCAGCATGGTTCTCCTCTCAGGGCTGCGCATGGCTCTCCTTCTCCTCTCAATGGCCGCCAAGTCCGGGTTTTAAATCCCCGTGGCCAGTCTTCCTCTGTAGCCCCATTTCCGACTCCTCCCACACTCGGCTTCACATGCCAGAACTCATATCCTTCCAGCTTTACTGGGCTGCCATCATGAGTCTGGGCAGGCGTGGCCCCATGTCCTGGAGCCAATCCTCTCTGAGCTCCCATGCAGGCGCTGTAACACAGGGGACCTGCCCCCCCAGTTACATCTAGGTGGGGAAGTTACTTCTGGGTGGGGAAGTTACTTCTGTTCCCCTGTCTTAGAGCTGATCACAGCTACTTAACATATCTATGCAACCAGCCAAAGGCTATAGATATGTTAAATGACCAACCCAGAGGTTAGCTGCAAGGCTGTTGCTATGCAAAACAGCTCTCAATGGCCCTGCTTCACTTGTCCCTTCCCCCAACCCACACCCTGGGTTGGGGGATGGAGACATCTTAAAATCTCCTGGACACCTTAAGTTCTGGACCCCATTTCAAATGCCTATTTGGGGCCCCCCTCTTGGCTGCACCCTGTAACAGTGTGTCACTGTCAGCAATATAATGAACCCAGGAATGGCCTTTCCTCATATGGGAAATTGACAAAAAAAATAAAAAGGACCCCTTAATCTTACAGTTTTGGGGGTGTTATAAGAATTAGTAATATAGAAAACCTAGAAATTCAAAAAATATACAAAATTGAAAAATCATAGTACTTCTATAAGGACACAAATGCATACATTATTCTTCAGGAAGTATAATGGAAAGGTGATGTAACACTGTCAAATGTAAAATATCAAAAACTATTGATAGACTGACAGTATGCAGTTCTGAGATGTCTGCCTGACCTCAAAATTAAAATTTTTAATTATTACAAAATGAATTTAAGTGCAAGATCCTCTTGGTCCTATTTGTGATGTCACTTTCCATGCCAGCATACTCTTACTCTGCAAGGATGAAAACTTTATTGAGCTATGGAATATAAAGTGAGTTCAAGGCTAGGGAAGTTGCCTTTTTCAAAAGAACACCAACACTGTGACTTTAATTGATTTCTGGATGTGAGTTGTCACAGGTAGCAGCCCAAATTGAGCAGTGGAAACTGAAAGCCCCTGGTGTGCATACATTTATATCTACACACATATATATCTCTCATCAAGCTAATTATATATATGTATATATTTCTATTACTATAGATCACAGGTCATAAATGTATAAATCAGATATAATTTATATACAATTGCATATATATTATACGTATTTAATAATTTTACATATCCCTCAAATTAGAGGGATGTATTATCCATGTATTTGGATAATAGACCTTATTTTTAGGGATTCAGATAAACTATGAAATAATAAAATTTATCAACCATTGACTGCTCTCTGTACTATAATATTGTCAGTACATTTTTACAGGAAACAGGTTAGAAATAAATGGGAAGGATATGTTTATGTGAGTGTTTTGTGAAGGGGAGTGTGTGTATCATTTTCTAACTAAAAAGCGATTTTCCTCTCAATGATAGGAGATAATCCCCAATTTTATTTAATTAACACATGTTTTTCTTAATTGCTTGTGAATTGAAGGATGTATCTGCTAGTCATCTGAATAGTTTCCACAGAGGAAAGTTCAAACTTAATGCAAAATCTGATGTGGATTTGTTGCTCTACTCAGTCATTTTCAATGTGACAGCCACAATTTTCACATGCTGACTCTTTGGTGCCTACCACTCACAGTAAAGCTGTCATTGTTCAAGCATGCATATTCCAGTCCACGCTCCTTGGCTGCCAGGTTCCATCAATGTTGTACAAACTGTTCTTGTTATATTAACAATGACTGGACTTTTTCCGGACAGACCTTGTGTGTATATATACACACACACAAGATGCAAGATGTGGAATATATATATATATTATAATATTATAATATATTATAATATATATATAATAATATTATTCAACCGTGCAAAAGAAGGAATTCCTGACATTTGTGACAGTGTGGATAGATTTGAGGAGATACTTATTTCATGTTAAATAAAGGCAGACAGACATAGGAAGATAAATGTTGCATGGCATCACTTCCTGTATGTGGATTCTAATAAAAAGAAGTTCAACACATAGATACAGAGTAGAAAAGTGTTTTCCAGAGCCTGGGGGTGGGAGAAACATGGAGAGGTTGGGAAAAGATTACAAACTTTAAGCTATAAAATGAATAAAATCTGATGATCTAATTTTTGTAAATTATCAACTACGTGTGACTATAGTTGATAGCATACATTGTGTAATTGAAGTTTTCTAAGACCATAGAACCTATATGTGCTTGTAAAAAACAAAACAAAATAATTTTATTTAAAAACTGGAAATACCATCTAGAGAGAAAATGGATAAAATATAGTATATTCATACAATTGAAAACTCCAGAACAATTAAAATTTTAAAAAGGAATGGACTGCTGCCTATAACCACATGGATGAATCTAACAGACATAACATTGAACAAAAGAAGCCAGACACAAGAGTACTTCTGTGAAATTAAAATACAAGCAAAAGTAATCTCTGCTGATAGGAATTGGTTATTTAAGGTTATTAACTGGGAAATGTAACAGGGAGTGTTCTATTTTTAAGGATTTTATTTATTTATTTTTAGAGATAGGGGAAGGGAGGGAGAAAGAGAGGAAGAGAAACATTTATCAGTTGCCTCTCACACACCCCCAACCGGGGACCTGGCCTACAAACCAAGCATGTGCCCTGACAGGGAATTAAACCTATAAACTTTTGGTTCACAGGATGACACTGAATCCACTAAGCCACACCAGTCAGGGTGGGAGTGTTCTGTAGTAGTGTTTCATATATTAATCTGAATGTAAAATTCACTGAGCTGTGTACTAAACATTTATGCACATTACTATAGATGTGAAGTACTTTAATAAAAAATATACTTGATCCATAGATAATAAGGTATGTGTTAACTAAAAATTTCTTGTTTTGCTGTATTCAGGTTAATTTGTATTGCCATAAGTAATATATAGTAATTTCTATCTATATTTCAGAAATACTGCCAGATCCTCATCTTTCAACCCAGTTAATGTAGGACATCTATTTATTAATTACTTGACATTCTATTTCATTAGCAGGTTCTCTTTTTTCTTGAAATTTCTCCCCATTTGAATAACCTAGAGAGCACTTAGAGTTTTGAATAATCTGAATAAACTTGCCTAAACCAAGGCATCACTTTGAATTTCAAAAATCCATTTGAATGACCAAATATTTCTGTGTCAAAGACAGTGATTTAAATTACAGCAGAAATGGAAACAAAATTGATAGTAAAGCAATGTGACAGAAAGAAAATGAATCTAATAATATTAGTATCACTGTTTTTGGAAGTACCAGGTTAACATGATTTCTAATGTCTTCATTTCTCAGGTGCTCCTGCACCCTGAGAAGCTGAGGAAACCAGCGACGTTGGCACACTTGTTTCAGAAATAAGAGTGTTGCGTGCCTTTTGCTTTACTTAATTGAAGCCACATATATAAACTAGAAAGAAACTAATACCACTTAAGAAGGTTACAAAAAAATACAATGTTGAAACATATATTAAATTATAGTCCACATTTTGGGAAAAAAATTGTTGGGAACCTCCCTGACTGGTATCAGAAGCTGAAATCCCTGCCTAAGCTAAGGCTAAGGGAATGCCCTTGGAACCGTAAGCCAGCAAGGAGACAAAAGCTTATCTCCCTGGCAGGAATGCTGCTTCTGCTGCTTTATTCATAACTGAACCCCAAAAAGCTTGGTTGGTTAGCCAAAGATGGGTAGGATTCCCCAACGGGCAACGACCTAAGACAGGCATGATCACTTTGGGAGGCCCCCAAAAGAAGGACTTGGGGGGCTGCAGCAAAAAGGGGGTGATGGACCCTCGCTCCTCAGCTTTGACATAGCCTGAGTTCTCATCGTCTGGGAGAAAATCTCCGTATCTCTTGGTTGCCTTGGTTCCCTTTCTCCACCTAAGCCTGAAACAATGACAGGGTGGTGCAGCTCTGTGCTGAAAAGGGCGGATTCCCGGGTGATCGGGCCTAAGAAAGAATATGTAAATTACTGTGAAACCTACTTTGTTTAGAATGCTCTCAGTTGAATGAGAGGGGTCCAAGGAGGAAGTTAGTTTGTTCCTCAAAGACTTACGGCTCTTTTACCCCGACTCAAAATAGACCAGCAGAGTTCCTTGTTTTCTATGGTTCCTTACTTCCCCCTAATGAGTACTGTACTTTACCTGAATTATTATGCAAAATGAGCCCAATAAAAGCAGGTATGGATGGTAAATCAGCGTACTCCCCACTAGGGGGGGTAGCCATTTCGTCCCTACTTCCCCACAGAAACTAGTTTGTCTCTGTGAATGTTGTTTTTTCTCGCTTGTTTTTCGACGAGCCATCCACAGCATTCCGTGATCACTGCTGGCAGGTGACCCGTGCATCAAAAAATAATTGTCTTAGTCAGATTAGGCTAACTATCACCAAATCCCACAGACAGTACAAATCAATTTTCTCACAGGTCTGGAGCCTAGAATTTGGGATCAGGGTTCCAACCTGGTTCAGTTCTCTCTGCCTTATGGTCCTGTGCTTCTGGAGAGTAAGAGGTCCCTCCCCCTCTTCTCATAAAGCCACCAATACTATTAGATTATGACCTCATTTAACCCTTAATTACCTCCTAAAAGTCCTATCTCTAAATACAGTCCTTTGGTGTTAGGGTTTCAACATGAATTATAGGGGGACATAATTCAATTCATAGCCATAATCTAGTAGCTAAAAGTGGGAACTCTGGAGTTAGTAATCAAGTTCAAATCTCTGATCCACCACCTCCCATATTATCTTAAACTCTTTCTGATATACTTTTCTCATATGTAAATCAGATAATAGTACTCACCTAATAGAAATATTGTGACATTTAAATGAATGTATATATGATATTCAGAATAGTGCATAACAAATTACATTTTTTATCAAAACTTAATTGACATATAAAATTGTATTAGTTTTAGGTGTATAACATATTCATATATTAATACTGATACATGCATATATTACTAAATGATTACCACAATCCATCTTCACATAGTTATACATTTTTCTTGTGATGAAAACTTTTAATGTCTACTGTCTTAGCAACTTAGCAAATATAGAGTATTGTAAACTATAGTCACCATGCTATACTCAACGACACTTACTTGTCACTAATCAGTGTTTTAAGAATCACTGTAAGACCTTTCCAATCTGCCATCTACAGTACAATCACCACCAAGATGCAGATTTTCATGAAAACCCTTGTAGGAAAGACCCTCATTCTCAAGGCTGAGCCCTCGGGTACAACAGAAAACATAACAGCCAAGGTCCAGGATAAGGAAGGAGTTCCTCCTGATCAGCAAAGACTGATCTTTACTGCCAAGCAACTGGAAGTTGGACATCCTTTGTCTGACTGCAACATTTGAAAGGTGTCCCCTCCTCATCTTGTGGTGAGACTTTGCAGTGGTGCTAAGAAAAGGCAAGAGTCTTACAGCATGACCAAGAAGATTATTGATAAGAGAACAAAGGTTAAGTTGGATGTCCTGAAACACTATGAAGCGGATGAGAATGGCAAAATTGTTTGCCTTCGTTGGAAGGATCCTTCAGATGAATATGGTGCTGGAGGTTTTATGGCCAGCCACTTTGAAAGATATTATTGTGGCAAAAATAAGGCAAATTTGTCAAGGAGGCAGACTTCATAGAGAGGCAATCTTTGATGACAACTTGGCATGGAACATTGAGCCTTGTGTTAATTTTATGCCAATAATGAATAATAGGAGAAACATGGAAATCTATAGGCAAATACAATAAGGTGTGTTTATTTAACATAAAGGTTTTATTAAGTTAATTCTACTTTAGAGATAATAGTGAGAATTATGGTGTCTCCCCCTGAAATCTCTAGGATATTTCTTTTCCAAAAAAAAAAAAAAGAGGAAATGTCATATGAGGAACTATTCTGATCTAGAATTTATGCAAACTATTTCTGTTCTAGGCTAAGAGCAGCCTCATTTAACAACACAATTGTACTAAAAACTTCATTGAGGACTAGAAACCACTTTTGCATAATCTTACTTTAACTCTGCATTTGGCTTTGTAAAGGAGCTTCACTTTATTTTATAATGACATTATGTCACTTTTTCATTGGAGTAAAATATTGATTGACTTGGAAGTATTGTATGAGAAAGACCTGGCTAGTGTCCACAGCAGCACCTCCAAGACATTAAAAATAATTCAGAAGGAGAAGTCAAGGTAATTACTCTGTTGCACAGATAAGGAGACAACATGGGTCAAAGATTTCAGCGGCCTGTGATTTGCCACAATTGAACATGCAAGTCAAAAAGAAGTGGCCCATTGTACATGCTATGTGCCTGCACACAACTATTCATTGGAAAATCCCCTCATCGGCAGCATGTCAACAGGCCTCTGTGGTGCCCTCAAATGGTTTCCTGGAGAAAACTCTTCACCATTTATTTAACCTCAAGATTTATTTCTTTATTTGGTACATGTTTCTAACCTTGGTCCATGACAACAAAAGCACCCCAGAGGTGGGAGACAGATCAGTGAGAGGGTATGGGGGAAAGGGAAAGTTGAGAAGAAGTGATGGTGAGTGGAAACCTTTAATGCTAACCATCCTTAATATTTTTTAATTCATTAGAATGACTTTCATTTTGTTTACTTGTGGTAGAATCTTCAAGCTATCAACTAATTAAAATATTAATGTATGCAGTTTCTACCTATCCAATGAGACCATTCAAAGAAAAGCCAATATAATGCTATGCAGAGGAGGAATATTCAAGAAGGACTTGCTATTGATGTGATAAGCAGGATATCAAGACTCTTAATCACCAAATTACCTCCTCCACTGGCATCTGAGGAGCATGTAATTGTGTCCCTACAGTATTGTACAGGGTTGTCTCTGTGCTTGGGTCGGTTTATTAGCACGGTTTACTTTGTGACTTTATAGTGGCCACTTCATTTGTATAGGTAAGGAGAAACTGCACAAGTGCTTAATTAGTATTGTACTGCAACAGGGACTGAGGTCAGGGGCTTATCAAAGGTGTATTAAACCATCAGTTAACCATAAATAGAGCATGACTTTAAACAAATGTGCATTATATTAAACCATTTGTAGCAGAGTTGATGTTATTTTGCCATGCTAATGGCTTATCATTATAACCATCCTAGTGCTAAAGTCCAGTCCTTGAAACATAATTTTTTCCCAATAAGATTCACTAACCATAATTGTCACACATAAATCAAAACAACTTGTTTTAATTAATGGCTTAACATAAAAACATTATTTAGACATTAACTCACAAGAAGGCAATTTATAGTTGAAGTAAAATTGTTCACAGCCTATCAGTTTATAATAGACCATTTAATTTAGTTATCTAAGAATTTCGGTTACATGCCAAAGGATTTAAAAATAGGTCTTTCAATATTTAAATATGAAGGACTCTGGAGTGTCAGGAATAAGCCATGTGAAACTCAAGTTACTTTTGAAAATGATACTATTTAAAAATATTTCTGTGGTAGTTAACTTTTACATATCCAAAGAAATCACTTTACCCACTTAATACCATAGATTCTACCATAAATATCTTCTTTGAAAAATCAGATTTTCTTTTCATTGCATAAACTAGGCAATAGTTTTAATTTTATCAAAACTGTCAAAATAGATTTGGCGTGTAGAGATGAAAAACATTTTGAAGTGTTAATATAATTTAATTAGCAATCTATAATGTGTAAAATATTGTTTTAAATCACAATAGTTTGCAATAAAAAAATCTTTATTGCTCCAATCAATATTTAGAAAATGAATCCACTCCTTCTCAGAATAATTTGGTTTTGCTGGGAAGGTTTTACTGGACAGTTTTTAATGGTCATCATATATTCAATATTGTGTGTTTGATATATTATGCTCACGTCACCTGAGAGTCTTCAACCAAGCTTTAAAAATTGTACCAAAGTGGTTATCCACAGAGCTCTGGATTCTGTCTGCCTGGGATTGACTCGTGGTTTCTCATAGAACCAGCTACAATGGAGTGCAAGTTATTTCTTTAGTTTCCTTACCTGCAAAATGGGATGTATCGATATCTATTGCTATGTATCCTGTTGCCATGAACCTAGTGATGTTGATCAGGTTCCACCCTCTTCCAGAGTTGGGAGTCCTCTCCAAAGTTCTTTCGAGTTGTTGGCAGATTCAGTTTCTCGCAGATGTGGAATGGAAACTCTCAGCCCTGAGGACTGCCTCTCTCCTCAGGGATCACAAATGGCCTGCAGCTTCAACACAAACAGGAGAGTGTCTCTGCTTCCAGTCTCTTCTCTCTGGAAAGGCATGGGCCCTCTTTCAAAGGGTTCAGCTGATAACATAAGGCCTATGTAGGATATTCCCCCTTGTGATTCATTTTGTGTCAGCTGATTAAGTACCTTAATGTTACCTACAAAATCCCTTCACCTTTGCCATATTTATTGGTTAGAAGCAAGCCACAGGTTTTCTTCCACCTGTACTCAATGAGAGGGGGATACCTAAAGACGTGGATACCAGGTGAAGGGAATTATAGCAACATCTTATAATTCTGCCTTCCACATTGGAATATAAGAGTACATGCATCTTTAGATTGATTTTTTAAAAGATTTTATTTGTATATATTACTTAGAATAGTGCATGACACACAATAGGTATTATTGACTTTTTTAGTTTGATATTTATTTCTGTAGAAGCTTTGAGTAATGAAAATGTTGGCATTACTGGGAAAATTCTTCAGGTGACATGTGAGTTGTAAGAGAACCACATGGTATTCATTGCACTCCATGAATATCTTGATGGTAAGTGTGTTCTAATAGCTCACATGCAGAATGAATGGAACCAATTGTCCAATTTCCACAAAACCATTACCATGTCCTATGATGTCCCATGGTCTATCATATTTTAAACATTAAATAATTTCCCTACTGAATATTGAAACACTAAGTAAAAGTTGATAAGAGGTAGGTAGTTATTATATGAGTTACTCCATAATCTTTACATTTTTGATCTCTTCATTACTTTTAAGTGGGATCCAGATATTCTGTCTTAGGAAATGGCTTCTCATATAAATGGTAAACAGTACATCATTGGGCAAAGAAAGTATATATTTTTAAAATAGTTCTGAAAATCTTGCCCTTTCCTGTGCCCTCTACATTCCAAGAAATACCTTCTAATCATCCATAGAAATACCTCATTTAATTGGAATTGACTAGGCAACCTACAATAGTATTAATTTTTTGCTTTGGAAAAGAGGAAAAGCTCATTTCCTCCACTTGAATTCAGCCTCAGACTGGAGTGAGGCAGAGGGAGAAGGTAAGGTGACAGACACCCTGCCACATTAGTTTAAGGTAAATAAAAGCTTTATTTTCCTGAGCATGTGCAATCTGAAAGCAAATTTATCACCATTTCCCTCCACTCTACCCAGATCTCCTTTTAATCCCTAGAGAACTCAGAGGAAACCAGGGGCACACCCCAACACAGTTTCCATTATTGTTAATAATAGCCACTAAAAGTTGTCACAGCTTTCTCTCACTAATTCTCAAAAAATCCTAGTGGATAAAAGTCTTAAAAACAAATTGCAAAATGCAATGATTCCAAAATTTAATTAGATAAAAAATACATATTTGGTTTATTGGTTGGCTTGTTTTGATAAGTCATTGACATTTTAACTAGATTTACAAAATGGAAACTTCAAGAATATTCTCACTTAAATATGTAACACTAAAAAACTCATTATGTTCTTTCCTGGTATATAAGTAACTTGTTACTCCCTTTCAATTCCCCACAAGGCTTCTTTTCCTAAGATTCCTTGAGAAATAACTTGTTTGCATATATTGCCCAAACAATTGATTGGTTTTATATACCAATCAAAATATTATTAGTAAGTTTAGTTTTAAATTACAAAACAGGAAAATATGTTGCTTAATATGACAAAGAGAAACTATTTTGTTAATTGTTATCTTCTCCTTTTTCATTGAATTTTGTGCTATTTCTTATCTCAGCTTTTTTAATCATTCCGTTTTTTCATTACTTAATATCCACTACCAATTTGGGTTTTATTTCTTGATCACCTAGGTTTAATAATAATTTTTATTTGTTTCTGACTGTAGAAAAATACTTTTTAAAATAATTTATGCAAACATGCATACCCTCATATATCTTATTTATACATAACCATATAATATTTTCAAGGGGAGACAAAAAAAACAATATTTATAAAAAATTGTACATTATTCTTACATGTTTAAACTTCAGTCATCTTCAAAGTACTCTCCATTCAATGCAATATGCCTATTGAGACTTCTTTCCACTGCTCAAAACAGTTTCTGAACTCATTGAGTTTGATGACTTTAGTGTTTCTATCATTTTCTCTTTTCACCTCTTTCACATTGGCAATACATTTCCTTTTGAAGACTTTTTTTATCCAGGGAAACAAAAATAAAACATCATTTGGGGTAAGATCAGGTAAAGAGGGAGGGTGGGCCATGGGGATCATGCTGCTTTTGGTCAAAAACTGCTATACACTCAGCAGAGTGTAGGCAGGTGCACTTATAAATCATCATCGTGAAGTGGGCAAACATGTTATGAGTCTCTAAACAAAAATTCACTGAAATCAAACTCAGCCTCTCACAACAACACCAACTAGTACACTGATACAGATGGGTTCCTAGAACACACACCTAATGGGTAAAACCTGTATAACAAGGGACCAGCCCTCCAGAAGAGAATTCATTTTGGGGATTCCCTCACATATTTGTAGGAGGGGACATAATGAATGTATGTATGTAACAACACATAGGCTACATTTTCAGGTCTCTTGAGACCACCCTACCCCATATTTACAATTTTCCATCCATTTTCTTATGTGTAAAATTTCATAGTAAGTCTCAATTTTTTTTAATTAAAATGCTGATGCCATTGAAAAGTAGGTCCTTGATGAAAATTCCAATTTGATATATTTTGATAAGCAGTTATGTCTCAGGCCTGCTAATGTCTCCCTGCAATACTTAGAAAATCACACACATGCAGTCTGAAAGCAGACCCCCACATAAAATAGGGCTGATCATCCATTCATTCACAGAATCATGGCAAGATTTACACTAATTTTAAAGTTAATGGACCTGACTGGAAATGCCAATGAGTGGAATAACCCATTTTATGATGTCAGTAAATCTATTGCTTTAAATATTTTGAACAATCCTGTCTGCTTCCCTTTTTTGGACTCTCATATAGCTACACAAAAGAAAAGGCAGCCATCATTTCACCTCATGGCTACGTGTTTAAGGCAGCAGTGGGCTTGTCCCTTCTTTATACTCACACTTCCAACAACCTTCCCATCCTGAAACACTGAGACAGAAATGCTTGGGGGCGGGGGAAGCAAACCCGCAAAACAAGGAGGCTGAACTTGGTGGGAAGTAGATTGGAATTGGCACATGTCTTAATGGGAATCACAGTTCCTAAAACACAAGGTAGACTTGGTAGAAAAAGAAAAAGTTTCTAAATGCAGGGCATTCTGAAACTTGAAGTCATTCATATACTTATTCCCTTTATCCTAGTGTAGCATGTTTCCAGGAAATGAGAATAAGTGAAGAACCCACGTTAATCCAGATGCCAAATGTTTTTTGGACATAGGAAATTAACTGAGTCAGCAATTTACCAAGTATATAGGTTATAAGTAACTACCATACATATTAAACATTGCTCAAAAGAAGTAATGAAATAAAATACAAGATACTGTGCTCTAGTGACTGAAAAACACAGGTTAAATTTTTTTAAAGATTTTATTTATTTATTTTTAGAGAGAGGAGAAGATGAAGGAGAGAGAGAAGGAGAGAAACATTAACGTGTGGTTGCCTCTCATGTGCCCCCTACTGGGGAAATGGCCAGTAACACAGGCATGTGCCCTGAAAGGGAATTGAACCGGTGGCCCTTCAGTTCGCAGGCCAGCAATCAATCCACTGAGCTACAACAGCCAGGGAAAAAAAAATAGGTTAAGTTTAAAAAGCCGTTTTTAAACTCAAGATTTCTCAATTTTTATTACCCTTATATCCATTGTAATAATGGCCATGGAAGCAGCAAGCTGCCTAGCTTGCAGGTTTTACACACAAGGGTACCACGAATGGCACCCCTTCCCACATTTTGTGGGACTAGAACTCTGCAAAGAGGATGCAATTATTAGAAACTATATATATGTCAGCCTAGCCTTAATCTGTAAGTGTGAGAACTCATACAAGTCAGATTACCTAAAAATAAGTATTTAGTGCAATTATGAGTTGAATGAAACAAGCAAGCCTTGGTAAACGAGACAGACTGGGAATATATTACTTCTTTTCATCTTCTGCAGTGTCTCTTTTTGTAACCCACTCTCTTCTTACTAACTAGACAAGTCTTACCCAGCAGATTTGTCAGCACCCTCTATTCCCTGGTCCAAAATCAAGACAGTATGTATAACTTGATAAATTTATACATATTGGGCAGAGCTCTTGGGGCCTTGCCAGCTCTCTGTTCCCTGGGTGGGGTCACCTTTGACACAAGGGCCCATCCAATGCCCCATTAGAGTGCAACTTAGCTTATTATGTTTTCCTGACCTAGGGGTTATTGGAAAATAAGACTGAGCAAGAAGAAAAACCTGATTAATAATTCCATAGTTGTGGAATAAAATCACAAAATTAAGGGGGGCAGGGAAGCATCATTCTGAAACTACAGAGGAGAAGTACAGCTCTGAAAATGACCTTCTGAAAGAATCCAAGTATAGAAAAACACTGGGCAATTTCAGTAGATTCCAGAAGACATTATTTATTGGCAAAAGAGAAATCCTTAAGAAGTGAAAATGTCAGAACAAGGAAAAAGCAGGATGAGTTAAAGAGAGAAGGTGTCAAGGAATGAAAAACTGCAACAAGATAATTCAAATATACATTACAAGGAGTAAAAAGCAGAATTAGTGATATAAGAATTTAAATATTTAATGTGGGAGTCAAAAGCACAAAATGATGAACACCGAAAAAGATGATATTTATGTAAGGTAGAAAACACTGGTTCAAGGCCAAGTGCTCTGAAATCTTCCCCTCTGCCCTCTGGGATTTGCTGACAGTTACCAGAATCTTCCCTATATGTAGTCCTTACTGAAATTTTCCCAAAGAGGACATCTAACTTACAATTCCCTCATATCAAGCCCACTTTAAAAAAATTGATTACATTTATCAGAGTGACATTGGTTAATAAAATTATTATATAGGCTTTAACTGTACAATTCTGTAATACATCATCTGTATATTGCATTGAGTTCACCACCCAAAGTCAAGCCCCCTTTGAGCTTGCTTTATATTTCCTATACCAAGTATCCCAATTCATAGAGATAAACCAAGTTTCTCATTGTTCCACATCACCATTTCCAAATCACTTTTAGGCCTTTTTCTTTCACAAACCTTATCCACACTGTAAACTGTGTTCTGCACATTTACTACCCTTCCTTATGTGCCATCTATGTATTTTTATACAAAGCAGTGTATAATACCAGTGTCTCCTTCTCCACTGGTATTTCTGAAATTAATCTTTTTTCATCTATCATGGGAAATACTTCATTTCTTCTTCTTTTATAATTTTTTAAATTACAATTTACATTCAATATTATTTTGTATTAGTTACAGGTATATTGCAATGTGTAGACAATCATATACTTTACAAAGTGATCCCCCTGATATTTTCAGTACCAACTGGCATCATACATAGTTATTATAGTATTATTGACTATCTTTCCTGTGCTTACTTTATGCAATTATTCTTGAAGCTATCAAAAGTCATTTGGGGCATGTGCCTGACTTCCAGTCAAGATGTCAGCATAGGTAAACACAGCTCAACTCCTTGCACAAGATCGAAATTTCACCTAAAATATAGAACAACCATCACTTAGAACTATCAGAAATTGAGCTGAGTGGAAGTCTGACAACTAAGAAATTAAAGAAACCATATCCATTCAGATTGGTAGGGTCTCATGTGCATGTGTGGTGGATAACAATTTGAGAGGAATATCTTGGGACTGAGGAGTCCCAGCCCCACACAACAACTCCAGCCCAGGGTTCCAGTGACAGAGAGATAAGTACCCATAACTTCTTACTGCAAAAACCAGCAGGGATTGGGTTGGTGGAAGGAACTTCTGGAGTTCCAAGTAGCTCCTCTTAAGGAACCCACATACAGACTTACTCAGATTCACTCCTTCTGAGCTTCAGCAGTCAGGGAGTAGCTTGAAGGCATCAGTAGCATACAGGGAGAAACTGAAGTATCTGGCATCAAGGTGAGAGGTGGGGGACAGCTTTCTCTCAGACAGAAAGATGGGCAGAGGTCTCTGCCCCATTTCTGAACTCTCCCACCACAGAGCCTATAGGTTGCTGCCATATCTGAAACTCCATCAACCTGGTTAACACTGTTTGCTCCACCTTGGAGATCCCCAGAGACTCTGACCCATCCAACTTACAGGACCACCAAAGCTGTGTTTCTATATGAATGGCTGGTCTTGGCTCATACTTCACAAATTTCTAAATCATCTTAAACAAGCAATAACCAGCCTCAGTGAGCCCCCAGCCCCCCAAACCTCTTGCTAAGTGGCCCTGGGCCCAGCACTAGCAGCAGCCAGCCTAGATTCACAGCTTGGCTTCACCTGGGAATCTCCAAGGCAGCATAAGTAGCAGTCAACTCAGACTGCTTTATAGCTCAGGCAGGGTGGCCCTGGGCAAAACACAGGTGGGGACTGACCTTGGCTTGCACCACCTGGGAAATCCCAGATCCAGCACACCCACTGGACAGTTACAGACCATGTTGGAGTACCACCATCCTGCTCCCACACAACTGATCTTCCACAGAGGGCAGAGGTTCATGGTCAATGGTCCCAGCCATTCCTTGAAGCTGACTGGCCTGGGTAAATACCTCCCATTAATCTACAAACAGCAATCAAGGATCAAATACAAGAGGAGAATATATTGAGCCCACATAACGTGCTCATCTCAACTACCCTGCTTGGGTGATAGGGGAGGCTCTCTCACTAGACTCTACAGGACACCTACTACATTAGACCATTCTGGAAGTCATAGTAGCTCTACCTAACACATAGAAACAAATACAGAGAGAATGCCAAGATGAGGAGACAAAGAAACATGCCCAAATGAAAGGAGAGGTCAAAACACCAGAAAAAGAACTAAACAAAATGTGAATAAGCAATCTATCAGATGTAGAGTTCCAAACACTGGTTATAAGGATGCTCAAGGAACTTAGTGAGGACCTCAGCAGCATAAAAATATCCAGTCAGAAACAAAGGATACACTAATTGAAATAAAGAACAATTTAAAAGGAAACAACAGTAGAGCAAATGAAGTCAATAATAAAATTAATGTTTTGGAACATAAGGAAGCAAAAACAACCAATCAGAAAAACAAGAAGAAAAAAGAATTTTTAAAAAATGAGGATAGTTTAAGCTGCCCCTCTTGGACAACTTCAAGAGGTCCAAAATTCACGTCATACAGGTGCCAGAAGGAGAAGAGAAAGAGCAAGAAATTGGAAATCTATTTGAAAAAAAAAAGTAATGAAATAAAACTTCCCTAATTTGGAAAAGGAAATAGACATGCAAGTCCAGGAAGCACAGAGAGTCCCAAATAAGATGGATGCAAAGGGGCCCAACCCAAGACACATCATAATTAAAAATGCCAAAGGTTAAAGAAAGAATCTTAAAAGCAGCAAGAGAAAAGCAGTTAGCTACCTACAGGGGAATGTCCATAAGACTGTCAGCTGATTTCTCAAAAGAAACTTTGTAGGCCAAAAGGGACTGGCAAGAAATATTCAAAGTGATGAAAAGCAGGGCTCTACAGCCAAGATTGCTCTGCCCAACAAAGCTCTCATTTAGATTTGAAGGACAATAAAGAGCTTCTCAGACAAGAAAAAATTAAAGGAGTTCATCATCACCAAACAATTATTATATGAAATGGTAAAGGGACTCATTTATGATAAAAGTTTCCAGATGGGAGGGTGGGTGTGGGGAAATGGGTGAAGAGGTAAGTGGATTAAGATGCACAAATAGGTAGGTAGTTACAGAATAGCCATGGGAATGTAAAGTATAGTTATAGAAATCGGAGTCGCCAAAGAACCTATATGTATGACCCATGAACATGAACAATGGTGTGGGGATTACCTGAGGGAGTGGAGACTGCTGCATGGAGGGGGCCAATGGGGGGGAAATGGGAATAAGTGTAATAGCATAATCAACAAAATATAATTTAAACCATTTTAAAGTATTTAGATAATTTCTTTTGACCTTCAATTTCATTGACCTTCCAAGCTCCAATGATCACTGATTTCTTAAAATTCCACATGGGTCATACCCTTGATTTTCTAACAGTGACAACTGCCCCAAATTCAAAATCACAATAAATACTCCTTTCCCCTCCTCTGGTTTCCACTATCCATCCTTTGGAAAAATGAACAAACAAGTAGCAATTCTTAACTTTTTTTTACTCAACCCCCTCAGTCAATACATCAGCAAGTCATGTTAGCTCTACCTCCAAAATATATCCCAAATGCATCTACTGTTCTCTTTCTTACTGTTACTCTGATTCAATCCACCACCACTAATCACCTGACCTACTGCATAGGACTCCTAACTAGATTTCCTGTTCTTATTCTTGCCTCTTTGTACTCATTTATGACATAGTAACAAAGTTAAATATTTAGAAAATGTAGACTAAATCACTTCACATCTTTCTACTTTGTAAAACCCTTCAGTGGCTTTCCAGGTCAAACTCTCTAGGTCCCTTTATATTCTTTATGATCTGGGCCATCCTACCTCTCAGACGTAAGCTCCAACCACATTACACCACCCTCACTGTACCTGAGGCCTTCTGAATGCCTTTCATTCTTTCAAACAGTCCACCTCATGCTTCCTCATGCTTCCACCCAAATGTTACCTTTTTAAAGAGAATTTTTCTCATGACTCTAAAAGTGGCCACCTTCTCACTCATCTCTCATCAGTATTTTCTATCAACTTACCCTGGTTTTTATCTCCTTGTTTATTGCCCATCTCTTTTTGATAGAATGAATGTAAGACCCATGAGGGATCTTTCTCTTTCCCACACTGACATTTCCAACACCTACAGCATCATCTTCTACAGAATGGGTAGTACTCAGTAAGAAGCCAGGACAATTAGAACATCAATATATAATTTAAAAACTTTTCAGGGCTGAAAAAATGATCTGAATGTTCTGATTTAAAGTATACAAGTATGTAAGAAAAATTTTCGATACATTCAGAACAAATTTTTGAAAATGTTGCCAATAAAGAAAAAAGACATGCTTTCCTCAGATTTTTGCCTGCAAGAATAAATAGGAGGAAGTCCAAGGGCAGCAGAATTACAGAAAGGGGTGGCTGTTATTTCAAGTTTGTAACCAGCTTCATTTTCTTTTATATAGAATACTGCTAAAAGACACTCTCAGATATGGTACAGCTTAAGAAGGTTACCATCAGCTCTCTTTGAACTAAAATAAAATAATACTATAAAGATAAGGAGTAAATAAAAAATCAAGAACCAAAAATAAATAGGCTTTTTTTTAACTTCATAAGCTCAGTTGAACTACGTGTTGTTAGCTGCATTTTATGGACTTAACAAAATATGCATGGTTCAGAGCACTTATATTACATCTTATCTTTTCCTACAACCTCTTTTGCATACCAGGAATTATGTATCTCGTTCCACATGAGTTAGATTTCAAATGAAATATCTTGCCTATCATAATAACCAATTAAAACAGTAATTGGCTTCATTCAGTTTTGAATGCTGAAATATGCTGCCAGTGGGACTGTGCTGGGCGAGCAATGGAGTCAAATCCATCTCCCTCCCCCTCCACAGGAGCAGAGCTCCTAGAGCTCTAGGATGGCAATTTTCATTACCTAAAATCCTAAGTAATAATTTTTATTATCATTGAGTGACCTCAAACACTGGGTTGTTTTTTTTTTTATTTCAACTTGGGGTGACTAATAAAGGATTCCGTGCCAGATGTTATCTGTCATCAGCCAGCCTTTCTTTATGTGACCTGGTATCTGAATATGAATGTTCCTTCATTAACAATACTGAATGGAAAATGATATCAGCTATGTTAAATACATGCAAAGACAAAAAGGCTATAAAGAAATTAACCAAAATGTTAGTGTTACTGCTGAATAACAAGATTAGGCATGGTTTTCCTCTGTACATGTTTCTGAATTTTTGTATTCTGTGACTAACAGTGTCCAGTCAGCTGGAGGTCCTTATATATGACATAATTTTATACATATATAAAATTGGATCATAATTAGGTAGAAAAATACACAGCAGGAAACTGAGAGAAAACAAACCACAGTGTTAATGGTAGTAATCTCTGGCTGTAAAAAAGAAGTGCTTTTGTTTTCCTTTTAATCTAATTTCTTACAATTTTTTTTTCAAAATAAACATGTGTTAACTTTATAATAGGAATGAATAAACTGATTTTAAAATTCATGTATTTCTTAAGAGAAGTTAACACATCAGGTACACTCAGCTGCTTTATAGTTCAGTGCAAATAAAGAAACAGCACAGGATTACTAACGGCGGAATGGGAAAGCAAGGAGAGAAAGGGCATTAATGCACAGAAAGTTTCTTTAAAGCAAGGGTGGCAGTGGCAATATGGAAGTACCTATAATAAGTATTTCCCAGAGGTACTTTCTTTTACATATTTTTAAACATAGTTAAGCCATTTACTTACTTTTCATTTTTGGTTAAGACTGACTTAACTTTGAGGAAGGAAAAAAAAAACCCATGAGCTGCAAATTTTCAGATTGATACTTTTGACATTAGAGGTAGATTTTACAACAATTCCTTATTCCATTCATATATTCTTCCAATTATGTATTTACAATCTACTACTCGGCACTGGAGGACAACACTGAACAAGATGGATGCAGATTTTAAATACTAATACAAATGTGTGAGGGAGGGACAGATAACAAAAGGTAGGCACCTAATCAAGATAATTTTAGCTATTGATAAATACTATGAAAAAAATAAAACAGGTCAACATAATAGAGGAAAATGAGAGAAATTGAAATTTGATATGAATCTAGGGGCTCTCCACATAACACCCCAATTAAATATTTAATAAATATTTATTGACAATTTATGTTCAAACATTGCATTCAGTGAGATGAGAAATGATAAGAGAAAAAAATCACTGCTTTTTGGGACCCACAATTTAGTGAATTTATAGAGTTCCTATTTTTTAATGCAGTGGTTCCCAAAATGTGGTCCCAGACCAGCAGCATCAAGTATTTGTGAGAAGCAGAATTCCTTAGACATAGCGAGTCAGAAATTTTAGGGTTGGCCAGACACCTTCACTTTAACAGCCCTCAGGGTGATCTGAGACATGCTAACATTTGGCACACTGTCTTACTTCCTACTCAGCTGAGTCTGAAAATTGGAACCAATTTTCTCAGCTAACTAAAAATTACTAACAATTCAAATACGTACCCTTCTCTCCCTCCTTGCCTAGAACTTCTCAGAAAGTCATGGATGCTGTACATTGGCTTAGATAGTCTAAGAAAGCATAGCCCCTTCTGAATGTATAGGGAAGAGCCCTGACTTCCTTTCACAAATAGCTCTGCAAAGGACCCAGTCACCATGAGGCAAGAGGAGCCGTTCAGGACTGGGGAGCAACCCCACCTCGTCTCAGCACCCTGGTCACACAAAAAAAATAAATGTTTTTTTTAAACCCTTAACCAAGAGGACAACTAGATTCTTTCTGTTCCTAAGAAACAGGATGGCTTTTTATGTGATGTAAATTGATCGAAAGACAAATAGCTCATTCTCATAGTGTATTAGTTCTTAAGAGAATAGCTATGGAGAAGAAAAAAGTAAACAAGAATGTAATTTTTATAGGCACAAGTGACTATACCAGAAAACTCATTAAAATGTTGACACAGCAAACTCTAATATTCAGTATTTGTTTTATGGAATATATATTGTACTTTCTCTAAAAAGGCTTCTCCATGTCTCATACTATTAGGACAGGAAGAGGTATGAAGCTGCTGGTTTCTCTCTTCAGTTGCAGAAATTCTCTTTACAACACTTTCAGGTCAGTGGTGCTAGCGTTCATTTTCTATATCATAAGTGAAGTTTGGATGGTATGGTATTCTCCCCAGCAATATATCTTACTATTTTAAGGAAAGAGGGAATATAAAGTTGTTTTCTCAGGTATAGGGTGTAATAAAATTTACCTCAAAGCAAAATAAAATTCAAATTAAATATACTTTTCAGTGAAGAAAATAAAGACCAACCTCAAGACTTTCTTCATCTAGGTTTTTAGTTCCAAAAAGACATTTAAACTAAAAGTAAAATAGGGACAATAATACAACTCTAGGAAATACCAGTAATCAGATATAACCACTGTTGATGAATTTGCAAACCAGTCATTTGTCCTCCAAAATAATGCTTTAAGATTTATTTATAAATTAAACTCAGCATCATGCTACTTTCTTATTCTATTCATTATTTTCAACATCCATATAATTCTGAGCTGTTGTGTTTCTTCCCAGTTTTTAATATTAAACCCTCTGTGCTTCCAAGTAGTCTGGAGAGTACACTTAGCCAGAATTGTGCTTGTCTGCCCAGCTGATAGGGATGTCACGGACTTGTTATTACTCTCGGGGAGCTGTGTTCTTTCATGTCTAAAACGTGTTTGTGATGAAGCCAAACTAATGATACAATTTCAATCCCAAATTGTTCCAAGTTTCTGGTAAATTAGAGTGTAGCGTGTACCAGTTTTCTTCATTCACTCATGGACTAAAATGTACTGCTAATACTACACGAAATCTAGTTTAACAAAATGCATGGCTATTCAGTCAAAAATATACAGATAATACACAGATAATGAAAGCACTTTGCTCTTTAAAATATATGTTGTATGCAAGATATATCATTCCATTTGGAAAACAAATTTGTAGAACAAATGCATCAGTACACATGGAAATTTGGGGAAAATTAACAATTTTTATACTTTCATATGTTATAACATTGAACTATCTTGATTATTTAATAAAGGTATCTAAAAGTGGAACATAGTAAAAAAAACCCCTCAAAATTATAAAAGATGGGCTTGCTATAGTAATACCATAAAGTATATTTAAAAAAATGAGAGTGAAGTGCACATATATAAGGATTACAAGAAGGAAATATAATTACAGTTTGGGTAAGGGAATACTTTAACAGGTATTTTGGGAAGAAAGCAAATAGAAAACTGTTTTCTTACAACAAAGAAAGAGGGATATAGGAAGATCACTATAAAATTGGAAAAATTGTGAGCTTATGACTTTTAAAAGACATCCTTTCACAGCTCGCTCATGAAAGTGCAAGTTTCCCCCGCTATCCCAAAGTACAGTGTTTCTCTGAAACCTTTCAATAACTGAAAGTGTAAAGCAAGGTGTGTCCCCCACTTTCTGAAAGTTCCAGGTCAGCGTCTTCACTTTTACAAAAGACCTACATTAGTGCCTGTGTTTGCTAACCAAAGAAACCCAAAGAGGATTTTCATTTTTAGGAAAAAAGCTGCAGCACTCCTAATGAAGGTCTTTCATGTAGACAAAGTGGAGAAAGGCAAACTTTAAGAGCACAGGGGATGCAATGTCACATTGCCCATGAGCAGTATGACTGACAATCTTATTTGCACCCCTAACACCACTAAATAAGAGAGAACAAAGGGAGAGGCTGATTCCATGTTGCGCAGAAGGGAAAACTCAAGGTGGACCAGGGTTATCTTGAGAAAAAAGCAAAAATATTTTCAAAGGTCTCAAAGGTACAGCTGAAAGAGAAAAGGAGTTTCAGTTCATATCAGTCTTTCAGATATTGACCTTCAATGATAAAAAAATAATTAAAACTAAATAAAATGAGTGGAATCTGTGAAAAGCCCTAAATTCAAAAGGATACCCAAACAGGGAAATAAATGCCATGTGTCTCAGCAATTTTATTGTGCAAAAGAATCGCAAGTCATAATTATATTAATTTTATTTGAGATGCCCCCTCTGATCCCCAAAATCCATTAAAAAGTACATGCTACCTATTAATCCCCTAATCCTAACTCTCTTTTCTACTCATCTCTTATCTCCTATTTGATATCACTGAAGATTCTTGGATGCAGGCAACAGAAACCAACTCTGGGTTACTTATTCACTAAAGTAATAATACTAGCACAAAGACCCGATAGAAAAGTTAAAAAATATATAAAGGATTTAGGCAAGTGTCAGACCCCAAAGACAGGTTATGCAGGAGAACCACAGCCCAGGGCCAAGGGCAGGGTTAGTGAAGACTCACCTTCTGGTCCTGCCCCATGATGCTGCAGAGCTTTGCAACAGCAGAGACTTGAAACCACCGCTTCAGATATTCGATGCCACTACTGTAAGTAACATCTAAACTTACACCTTTTCCTCCACTTCCAAACTCCCTGACAAGAGTGTTCTCTGGCTGTACCTAGGTCACCTGCTCATGTCCTCGATGTCAGGTGTAGACAGACTATCACCCCACTCTGTGGCTTCCCTAGTGAGGGGAAGGCATTGCCTCCCACCACCTTATTCAACAAACACAGGATGGGCAAAAGTCAGCTAACAGTTGTATGTGAAGCAGAATATATTCTTGTGATATTATTTATTATTATATACTTTTTCATAAGAACAACTAACTGCAAGTTTTCTTTTTTCCAGCCTGTATTTATTGAGTATATACTGTGTGCCATTTTAGGGACTGGGTACAATGCTGAACAAAGCAGCAAAACCCTTGCCCTCAGAGACTTGTTGGGTAAGAGCTCCAGAATGTGTCTTACATGACTTTGCCTAAAGCTTTTTTTCCAATCTGTTATGAATTAGTTTTGCAAAGATGCAGACTTGAGACAAATGGTTGCCTGATTTTATGAAATGTATGTTTCCTTAAGAATTTAGGTCATCTACAGGGTTAGAAAAACTATCTAAAAGTTTTTCAAGTCTGAAAGGCAGCTAAACCTCCATTTAATTTCTCAAATCTGCACTTTCAACAAGCTTAGCCCCCTCTACTCCCTATCCAGGGGTGTCCAATATTTTGGCAACTCTGGCCCACCCTGGGAGAAGAAGACTTGTCTTGGGTCACACATGAATAAACAAACACTAACAAAAACTGATGAGCAAACGGAAGGTTTTAAGTAAATTTATGACTTGGTGTCAGGCAGCATTCATAGCCAGCCTGGGCCACATGGGGCCCACAAGCTGTGGATTGGACACCCCTGCTCCATGTCTGCCCCGGTCCCATGCTTCTGTCTCACTCGTATGACACAATAAAAATTTGTATCAGTCAGGGTTACTCTTCTTGGATCAGTGATAATTTTTTATTCTAATTTTATATATACTGGCAAATCCCAAATATTATACAAACAATGAATGCTTATCTGTATGGGTTCAAATCTAGAACTTTCATTCCCACCTGTAGCCATCTCTCACTCAAACTCCCCATTGGGAAAAAAAATGCAGTTGGTATATTAATTAATTTAGAACACCCAGTGTTCTTTACATAGATTATGAGGGATAAACACCTAAAATGTTTTATGCAAGAGTTTCAATCCCAGTCTCCTACAGCCCACACAGGGGGAGTTGAAGAGCTTTGTACTGAAATCCATAATTAGCAACAAAATATCTCACCGGAGCAATATGATAAATGGGGTCAAGTGAAAATTAAATCATAGCCATAATGCATCAGGGTTTATTAGTATTAGCATTTCTTTGTTCCTTGCTGTAAAGAAGAACTTGACTACCAAACACTTAAAGAGAAAATAAGTGTTTCCCAGGTCTAGATGTCAAAATGACAGCAGAGGCTCAAACTGTGATTCAACCAGGTTGCTAAAGAAAATATCAGTCTCCTAGGAAACCTACATGACCAGAAATTGTGGAACTCTTTCACTGTTTAAGATGTTCACAAATTGTCACCTTGTGGTAAAATATTACTTTGAAAACCCTAAAAATTAAGATAAAAAACAAAGCTGATTCACCGATTTATGCAACTATAGGCTAGGCATTATTCTGCTAGCTGAATGTATAGCACCAAAACACCTGTCTAAGCCTTTGCTTCTCTGGAGCTGACAGTCTAATGAGAGAGCAATTAGTAAAGGAAAAATAATAAGTTGTAATGTCAGTGGAGGTGTGGGAGGAAGTAGACTTCAAAGATGAAGAGTCATGAGTTTGGCAAGGCACATTAAGTAGAGTGGATGTGGAAGGTGACTCAGAGGAAATGAAACTAGAGCAGAGACTCGTGCAGTGAGGGAGAGCATCAGCGAACAAGCCAAGCAGTTATTTAAGGGGGACAAGTGGTAGGGCATGTGCAAGCCCCATGGCATAGCACGACCCATGTGCCAGGTGGAAGTGATGCTGGTAGGTGCTGCAAGCCACCTGGTGCAGTTTTCGAAGAGTGAGAGAGTAAGCAGGAAGGAGGTAGAAGCTTCAGCTGGAGAAGCAGCAGGGACAGTAAAAATTGGGATTTATTCTGAGTGAGATGGGAAATGAGTTGGGGGAGTTTCTGTTGAATCAACAATCTGACTTTATTTTTAGGTGAACCACACTGATGACTCTGTGCAGGCATGTGAAAGATCTCTTAAGATGTAAGAATGTAACAAATATTGTATGATAATCACTTATATGTAGAATCTGAAAAAGCCAAATTCATAGAAACAGTAGAATGTGGTTACCAGGGGCTGGTGATGGCTGTGCCAGGTGGGGGGCGTCATTGGGGAGATTTACATTGAAGAGCACAACTGGAAGTTTGAAGATGAGTAAGTTCTCCAGACCTGGTGCACAGCATGGTGATTATGTACCACACTACTGTATAACATCCTTCAAAGTTGCTAAGAGATGACATCTTAAATATTCTCATAAAAAAGAGAATTATATGATGTGATGGAAGTGTTACGTAATGCTATGGTAGTAATCATATTGAAATATATAAGTGTATCACATCTGAAAAACCTTAGATTAACACAATGTAATATGTCAATTATATCTCAATAAAAAGATGAAAGACTGCCCATAGAACAATGTCATTTTTGCAAATGAATGTATTATCACTTCTGATTATTTAATTTCATTGATCTTCCCTTATATACATTTTTAGCATGAGGGACTATAGCTCATATAATATTCTACTGAAGCCAATAATAAAGTGTTTCTTTAAACTGCCATTGATGTAATTATTTTATATACTCCCAAAATTCTTGCATTTAAACTCTAGTCCCTATCAGATTTTAAGTAACTATCACAGAAAATAACCAAAAATTTCTGTTCTGTGAGAACTTGATCTCTCAACATAATATACTTCATAAATCTTGATGGCAACAAAGAACTTTTTTTTGCATTCAACTAAAAAAAAGGCATCAGAAATATTGGTGACTTGTGGTCTGAAAGGGTAAAAATTAAGGATCAAGAGAAGGAGGGAGGGAGGGAGGTTATTGGCAAGCCATCAGCCATCTTCTGATTAGTATACACAAGAGGGGCACCTGTATGTTTTGTGTGAGATTCATTATTCAGCAACCAGCTCATCAAGTGTTCCACCGAATGGGACTCTTCCTGGCTCAGCTCCTGGCATGGACTCATTCTGTGGCCCATAATGGCAATAATGATTGGTTCCAGTGGGGGTACATGACAGAGCAGATCTCAGGGATTATGGCAAACTGAGAAAAAGGATGCTGTCTCTTTCCATTAGACGTGGAAGTGTGAGTTTGTATGATTAGACTTGCTGCAATAAGGCAGAGTCTTTCCAAGAAAGGAAGCGACTCAGAAGAAATGCAACTGAAAGTGAGCAACTAGACTTTGGTGTCACAACTTGAAACTTTGCCTTAACCTACACCAAAAGCCAGTCTTCCTTTCCATTTATTCCTCTATGAGAGCCATAAAACTAATTTTCCTTAGGCTAGTTTGGGCTGGGTTTTTTGTCATTTAAAACTAAAAATGTGGCAATGGATATATATATATCCATATATATATATATATATATATATATATATATAGTTTAAATAATCTTGAATATGAATACTAAATTCAATAATATAACATTAGATATTATAATATTGTTCTCCTAAATAGTAGGCAACACATCTCTCCTCATGAATGGAAATTTGTATATTTACATATATAAAATCAAATTAGCAAGCTCTATCCAAACACACAGAGAAAGAGTTGCTTGGAGACCTATGAGACATACTTAGGGTGGAGTGCTGAGACCTGAGCAGACACAGAGGTGGAATGGGATTGATACAGGCTTCAGGGCAAGGACCCTTCAAGGGGACCATGAATGCCAAAGCCACGTAGACAGTACAACAGAAGCCTCAAGTCACAGAGGTGAGTTACTAAGTCAGAATACAAGCGAGAAGCAAAAGAACACAGGGGCCCTCATGCCAGTGAAGATTTAAAACTGGTATGACAAAGGCCAGAATTAAAGGGATGACTGACGACCTGGGGATTAGCTGCAGTGCTTTTTATAGGCCACCTTTGTAGTCAGCACAGGTGGAACTCGAATTACCGAAGGCACTGAATAGACACATGACAAAATAAAATATTCAGTTATGTATCCAGGTCAAGTAATATATTCGGAACTCAGTAGACCTTCAAATCCCCAAGGCAACATTACTTTGAAGGAAAAATATCTTCATGTAGAAAAACACTCGCTATTGATGAAATGGTAACTCTCTACGACCTGCAACTGAATCAGTGAAGGAAAGTACAGGAAGCCAGTTGTATTTCTCTGCTTCTCACCCACCTATACAGTCCCCTCTAACATAGAATGTGTTTGGCATTGATGCTTCACAATAAAAAATAAAGACATGACCTTCACTTAACGTAAATGTATGTGAGATTAAGGAAAGAGGTGAGTACTTTAAATGTATTGCTACATTAAGAGAACCTGGAGAGTCCACTTGCCCCACAGCTACAGGTCAAGGCTAGATTAAGACAATAAATACTGTGAAATAAAAGTTCTTACCCTAATAGTCATCAGAGCACCTCCTGGACAAGCAGCATCAGCATCACTTGGAAACTGCTTAGGCTGAACTACTGGATCAGAAATTCCTGGGAGTGGGCTCAGCAGGCGGTAGTTTAACAAGCATCCCAGGTGATTCTGATTTACACTCAAGTTTATGACCCTCTCTCTGCCTTAGCCCAGCCTCCTCTCAGCTGGAGTCATCAAACTGTTCCCTCTGACAAGCTGACCATAATAACTATTTTCTAAGCAGCACATACTGACCACAAAAGAGAAGATGACATAAAAGCCTCTGGCTATTACAGCAAATGTCCTCAAACACTTACAAATTATATATATATATATATATGTGTGTGTGTGTGTGTGTGTGTGTGTGTGTGTGTATATACATACACAGGCATAAAAAAGAGAAAAAGAGGATGGATCTTACTAAGAGAAGAAAAATATTGTTTTAATCTTTTTTTAATGAAAAAGAATTACCAATAGCCAATCACAAAAACTTTTAGCAATGTGGTTGTTATATTGCATCTGCCTACATTGTGTAAAGATACAAATATACATTTAACATTTTTTATTTCTTTTTAATTTTTGGCAAAAATATATTAAAATCATGCATTGGTGATTGAACTAGAGGGCAAAGACTACCTACCCTGAAATATACCATACTGGTCATACACTCTACATATCAGGGGAACATTAATGGTCATGAATTCTAGTCTCTTAGCCAATGTGGAAACCTCTCCTCCAGCAGCCATTGTAAGTAACTCTCAAGCCTCTGGTTGAATACTTATAAGGAGAAGAGATAGTTTGACTGAGACAAATAATCAGAAAAATATTTGTATTTTTTTAACTTTAGCTTAAAAAGCTGCCTTGATATATCATTTTGTCAGCAGGAAGCCCCATTTTCTGTACCTCTCAAAGCCAGGTCACAAGTGAAATTTCCTGTAAAGTGGTATTTAGACAAGGGTTCTGTTTGCATACCCCACATTGCTATGATACACTTAACTTTCATGTAATTTAGCCACAAATGCTCATAACTTCAGGGTGGAGGATAGCTGGTATTTTGGAAGGTCTAACAAATCTCATGACACTACCATTCCCTTTCTTGAAACCATATTTTAGTGCAACAGTCATCTGCTTCATTAAATATGGACATTAGTCATGTATCAAATTTCTAGATAAATAAAAAAAATTCCTGTTATTAATAACACTAAAAATGTGCAGTGCAAACTTTTACATCCTGAAATGAGCAGGCCTCTTTGAGAAAGCTATTGGTGTGCAGAGCTGATCTTTGTGGAAGAGATAGATCAATTTGCTTATAGTATCTTCAAAGAGAAAAGTCCAAGACTTCAATCATTCCTCATAAGAATCAATATCAGCAAGAGCTAACCAAGTGAATTCATTCATGCATTCATGTATTTATTCTACCATCTATTAAGGACCAAGCACATATCTAGGTGCTAGGGACACAAGAGCAAACAATGTTCCTCAGCTCTAGGCCATGTCTGCTGGCAGAGGAGGACTCCGAGAATGTACTTGCAGAACAGCACGTCTGATCTCCAAGGGTTGAAGTGCACAGGAGGAGAGATATTAGCACACAAGTCTCCCTGGCATAGAGGCTGTATTTTATGGAGCAATAACAAAGCATGGGAGTAGGAGTAAAAAGAGTTTTAATTTGGGTATTGATTGTGGAACATCGTTAAGGTGCTGTTATGGCCCTAGCCCAGCAGAAATATTTCTGCTGCAATGGAGAAGCACCATCCCACATATTTTGTCATCCATCATGTCCATGCTATTTGAGAAGAAGGAATGGATGGCAATAGTGAATCGATTATTTGTTTTCTGTTTAGTGGCTGAATAGTATTAACTTTTTTAAAATAGAATAAACCAAGTTTTTTGAACAATGGGATTTGGCAGGCAGATATTTCGAGAGAGAGATAATGAATTTACTGCTAATGAATAAACAAATGATTTCATGGCTAGTTGAAAAAAAATTGAAGTGGTCGTGTACTTATAAATGCAGGAAAATTGGTAAGGTTGAAAGTGGAGGTTATTACTAAACAATAATGCCAGGGGTATACAACATTGTACTATGAACTATATACAAGGTCTTTCAAGAAAAAGTCCAACCATTTTTAATATAATGAGAAAGGTTTGTGTGACACTGATGTAACCTGGCAGCCAAGGCGAGTAGACTGGAATGCACATGCATGAACAATGACTACTTCACCGTACTAGTCAGTGAGGGCAGTAGATGCCATTGAGTGAGCATGTGTACTGTGTGGCCATCACATTCTAAATGACTGAGTGAATAGAGCAATAATTCTGTATCAAATTTTAAATTAAACTTAAACATTCCTCCATGGAAACTATTTGCATGATTCAGAAGCCCACAGCTATAGGCAACTGGTGACTGGCAGCTTCATCATGACAATGCACCTACTCATGTATTACATCTCGTGAAGAGATTTTTGGTGACATCAAATCACCCAGGTGACCTAGCCACTCCTACAGCCTAGATTTGGTGCCCTGTGACTCCTGACTTTTCTCAAAACTGAAATCACCTTTGAAAGGGAAGAGATTTGAGATTGCTAATGAGATTCAGGAAAATACAATGGGACAGCTGATGGCAATTGGGAGAACTGTGTGAGGTCCAAGGTGCCTACTTTGAAGGGGGCTGAGGCATCATTGTCCTACACACAATGTTTCTTGAATCTTGTATCTTCTTCAGTAAATGTCTGTATTTTTCATAGTATATGGCTGATGATACTTTCTGGACAGACCTCATATATAGCTAATCCTCCCAGCAATTCTGCCTGAGAGATAACCCTTTATTTAATAACTTCCACAACATCACACAGCTGTCTCATGGAAACCAAATAATATTATAAAACCACTGTGTGTATATCTTAAGAGATCAGGGCTTTTTCTTATTAAACAAAGTGGTTTTTAATGCACACAGTGTAGCCATATTAAGGAATTACCCAAAAGAAATGAAAGCCTTTTTTTATAACTTGAGTCCTCATTGGGAAAACAATTATAGAAGCATACTACTACCATATGGAGTTCATACACTCAAAGAGATTTGAAATTGTTTACATTGATGAGAAGACAATTTAACCCTCTGCTCCCCATAAAGTTTCCTCTATTTCTGTGTCCTAATTAGAAATCTACAGGGAGCTGAATGGACCAGGGTGATCAACCATTTGCATAATGACCTTTTTTGGTTCCACCACATTCTGCATTTCTTCTTATCTACAATGTTTATTGCTCTTTGAAGAAGGAATCTAGTTTTGTTGTTGCTGTTTCTTTTGTTGTTGTTGTTGTTGTTGTTGTTTTACAGGATCCCACAGAGCCACCACTCCCCTTCCCTCCTTTTTACTCCTTGATTGGAGAGTAGGCAACAAGGCTCTGCCATGCACCACCTTGTCCTAGTACTGGGCTTACTGAGATGAATGAAACACAGCTCCTGCCTTTTACATGGAAAATGAACCAATAAAGTCAATAAAGCCAATTCCAATCCTATGACAGGGGAATGTATCCGCTTACAGGGACTGCCATAACAAATTACCACAGGCTTGACTTAAAACAACAGAAATTTATTCTCTCAGTTCTGGAAGCTAGATGCCTAAAACCAAGATATCATCAGAACTGTGTTCTCTCTGAAGATTCTTGAGGAGGATGCTTCCTTGCTCTTCCAATTCCTGGTGTTGCGGGCAATCCTTGGCATTCCTTAGTTTATAGATGCAGCACTCCAATCTCTGCCTCTGTCATCACCTGGACTTCTCTCTGCAAGGGTGTGTGTCTACCCTCTGTTTCTTATCAAGATTTATTGGATTTAGAGTTCACCCCACTCCAGATGTCTTCATTTAACTTGATTACATCCACAAAGACCCAATTTCCAAGTAAGACCATAGTCACAGGTACTAGAGTTTGGGACTTGAACATATCTTTTTTTGGAGGGTGGGGAAGGTACAAACTGGAAGTTTGAAGATGAGTAAGTTCTCCAGATCTGATGCACAGCACGGTGATTATGTACCACAGTATTGTATAATACGCTTCAAAGTTGCTAAGAAATGAGATCTTAAATATTCTTAAAAAAAGAATTATATGATGTGATGGAAGTGTTATCTAATACTATGGTAGTAATCATATTGAAATATGTAAGTTTATCAAATCAATACCTTATCAAAAACCTTAGACTAACACAATGCAATAAGTCAATTATATCTCAATAAAAGGATGAAAGACTGCCCATAAAACAATGTCATTCAATTCAATTCACCACAGTATAAGTAAAGGGGTGCTTGATGTTCTATATAGTTCACAGATTTCACCTTTTCCCTAGTATGTTGGATGAATGTCTTCTGAACTTTGGAAGAACACACATGAAATTAAAATATGAAAGAGAGGAAGTTTCAAATATTAGACTACCTTCAAAATCCACGATTCCCTTGGTATGCTGTAGTCCTGAAAGGTTAAAAAGGGGACAAGGACCCCAATGACAACGTTAGAAGCTTGTCCTATGGCTTTTGGTCCTGGTAACATATTTTGGGACATGATTATTTGTGGTAATGGTAAATAACACAGAAAATTGTTTTATATAGGAAGGGGATCATGTATAAAATTATTTGTGAAAGATTATGTACTTGAATTCATCTTGAAATAGAGTAAAGCCTGTTCTTATGGTACAGCTGGCCATCATTACAGTAACAAGTTCAAGGGTTAGGACTTGCATGTATCTTTTTTGTGGGGTGGGGGGCACAATTCAATCTAGCATAGTATGGTAAAGGACTGCTTCACATTCTGGCTCATAGAAGGCTTCACCTAAATTTTACTGAAATTTTATTTAACAAGTATAATTTTAAAATAGAATATTTATGTGCAATGGCACTATAATGTATGGGTGGGACCAGTATTTAGTTCCTTCTATAAGTACTTATTGAAAACCGAGTGTATATTAGACATCGTTTGTTGTTCTGAGGATACAGAATGAATACTAAAGACAGTGTTCTAGCTCTCAAGAAATTTACATTCTTATGGGGGAAAATCTTTAAAAAATTAGTTTAAAAATTTTAGATTATGATAAGGTATATAAAGGAACTAAAAATGGTTACCAGTACAGACCGGGACTAAACCTGTAGTTAGGAGCCTGTGGAACAAAGTTGTTGGGGAAAGCCTCTCTGAGGAAGTGTACCTCAGTTCAGCCCTGATTAAATGTTAAACTTTAAACATTAAAGTAGCATTTGGTGGGAAGAAGAGACATTTTGGTAAAGGAAAGTTCTAGAAAAAAAGTATACAAAGGAAAGTGATAAAATTCAAAGGAAATAAAGGTAATTTAAGAGACACATTTATGTTGCATAATAGTAAAAACTCAGGATTTGTTTTTTAGAGCAGACTTCATTGTATCGATATGTGCTCAGTGGATGTGATTGAAAGCTCTGGTGAGTTATTAAAGGAAGATATGCTCTGTGCATATTTAAATGATAGAAGGGAGATAAAAAGCAGAGGTCTTATTAAAAATCACCTACCTATATTTTTGCCCAGAATGTCACACATTTCCTCTTCAGATCACCTCCACACAGGAGAACAGGATTCGTCATGCTGGATTAGAGCGCTAGTCTACTCCGTGTGCAGTGCCGATGCCAGCAACAGTCAAATAGTTCTTGTATCAAAAAAGCAAAAACTTCCAAAACAGGCTGTCATACTTGCTGTGCTTTCAACAGCAGCCAAATTTCATCTGGAGTTATACTTCACTGGACTCCAATTTTAGATGGAAATCATTTTATTCAAGAACTTTAATAATACTGTGTTATATATTTGAAAGTTGCTAAGAAGGCAGGTCTTAAAGGCTCTCATCATGAGAAAAAATGTAATTATGTGTGTTTGATGACAGATGTTCACTGGATTAATTGTGTTGATCATTTCACAATGTATACAAATATCAAATCATTATGTTATATACCTGAAACTAATATAATGTTAAATGTCTATTATATCTCAATAAAAACAAATTAATGAAACAATTTTAAGACACTTTATTTTGTTTTATGAACATCTGTATAAATGTTATATTCCAGTCTCCCCTTTCCTCCTGTAGGTAACTTCTCTTTACCCAACAGCTGTACTCAAGTTGGGTTTTATGGAAGGTTGGAGATATAAAGCTAAAAAGCTGGAATTCCATGAGGTGTGACTGAGGCAACAGCCATACTTATCTTGTAGTCTGCCTTTACAGGGTTGGGTTTTTTTTTATTCAAACAAACTTCTTGATGTTTATTTTATATCAGTGA
This sequence comes from Phyllostomus discolor, assembly GCF_004126475.2. Taxonomy (NCBI): domain Eukaryota; kingdom Metazoa; phylum Chordata; class Mammalia; order Chiroptera; family Phyllostomidae; genus Phyllostomus; species Phyllostomus discolor. The sequence goes on along the minus strand of NC_040906.2, from coordinate 125,695,051 downwards.
TTTTTGGAAAAGGGACACATAGTGTGATTTTCTGTGGTCCATGAACTCCTAGGAAAGGCACCATTATCATTCTTTAGAGTCTACTCTGGCTAAAATGCCATAAAGGTTGTGGTGGACCCTTCTCCTATAAAGAGATGGTTAATTGAGCTTAGAATATTTATGTGGCTGTATACTTATAAAAGCAGGAGAATTGGTAAGGTTGATATGGAGGCTATTACCACAACAATAATGCCTGAGGTGCATCTCATTATATTTTTATGAGCTACATATTACATTATATCTAACCCTTCCAGCAATTCTGCATGATAGATGACCCTTTACTTAATAACTTTCACAACATCACACAGCTATCTCATAGAAACCAAAAAATATTATAAACTACTGTTTGTATATATTAAGAGTTCAGGGCTTTCTCTTATTAAACAAAGCAGTTTATAATGCACCTAATATAGCCATACTCAATGAAAGCCTTTTTTAACAACTAGAGTCTTCATTATGAAAACAATATTATAGAAGCATAATATCACCATATGGAGTCCATACACTCAAAGAGATTTAAAATTGTTTATATTGACGAGGAGAAAATTTAACCCTTTGCTCCTCATAAAGTTTCCTCTATTTCTGTGTCCTAACTAGGCATCTACTGCAAGCTGAATAGACCAGGATGATCCACCATTTGCATAATGACCTTTTTTGGTTCTGCCACATTCTGTATTTCTTCTTATCTACAATGTTTACTGCTCTTTGGGGAAGGAGTCTAGGTTTTTTTATTTTTTTTTTACAGGACCCCACAGAGCCTCCACCACCCCTTGCCCTCCTTTTTACTCCTTGAATAGAGAGTAAGCAACAAGGCTCTGCCATGCACCACCTTGTCCTAGAACTGGGCTTACTGAGATGAATGAAACACAGCTCCTGCCTTTTGCACAGTAAAAAGACCAAGAAATAGATCATTTCAATCCTATATGATGGGGTTATGTATTAGCTTACTGTGACTGCCTAAAGCAGGGATTGTATCTTATACCTATCTATAACTCAAATATACCTGCTTTACCTTCTGTATTCTCTTGCACATTGTATGTACTGTACTCAATACACATTTTTTATATCAGCCTGCCAAATTTAATTTTTCAATTGAAAAATTTTAGGCAATTTACATTTGTTGAGATTGCCAATATGTTTAGTTTTGTCATAGTACTTCATCTTGCACTTTCTATTTTCCTTTTCTTACTGTCATTTTTCATGCTCTTTGTCTTTTTTTGTGTATTATTTTCTTCTTTTACAGTTTTGTAAGTCATAGACTATATTAGACTATATTTTAGGGTTAACTTGACAATTTTAATATGTATATTAAACTTAACAATGCTTGCAGTCAGTACTTTTTATCTACAATCTAAACAGTACATGGATATTAGAGTGCTTTAACTTCAATCACACATTTTTTTGTTATATTCTGATAAATATTATCTTAGGTTTATCTTGTTTAACCTTAACTACCAAAAATAGACACAGTTATTAATTTATACAGTCAATTTTGTTTATATTTACACACATAGACACCAGGTTTTGCTCACCATTTGTGCTTCCATTATAGGCCTTTCTTCTGCAATCCTTCACACTTTCCTTTTGCATTTCTTTAGTGATAGTATGTGAATAACAAACTCATCTATGTCTGTCTGAATGTTTTTATTTTACCCCATTTAAAAATATTTAACTGTTTATAGGACTCTAGATTTCTTGGTTATAGGTGGTTTTCTCTCATACTCGACATTATTGTCCTATAGTTTTTTTGGCTTCAATTATTTTTTTAATACCCTCATCACTCTAATTGTCTCATCTTTGTAGGTACTCTGTCTTTTCTATTTGGCAATCTTTAAGTTCTTCTCTTTGTGTGTAATATCCTGCTGGCTCACTCAGAGGTACTGTTACAGAACACACCAAGGGGGGCCTGGGATGATATACTATTATTGAAAGAAGGCCCCGGGTCCATAATGTCCGCCGCCAGAGGAAAGACGTCTCTCAATGCCAGAGATTCGTGAAAAGGAAAGGAAACGTTTATTTAATGCTATACAAACTTAAAGTAGTGACCTAATATCTTCACCAAAATCCCAAAGTCCCTTAAAACACCCACAAACAGACACAGTCCTTCCTTCCTTCCCCCTTTGCCCAGTCCAGAGTACCGTATCTCAGGAAAGGAAATAGAAGTCCATGGCTTAGGTAGTCCTCTGGTTCTTCCCAGTTAGCACTCGATCTCGACTGGGAGACCTCCCTGGGTTCCCGGCACCCTCAGCTGAGTCGCCAGGATCTCTGCTAAAACCAGGTGGTGGTTCCCCCTTCTAAAGCTGTGGGGGTCCCCATTCTGCCAGGCCACGTGGTTCTCTCCCTCTGGGCTGCCGCGTGGTTCTCCCTCTCTCAGGGTTGCAGGAGTCTCCACTCCCTCAAGTCCACGTGCTTCTCCTTTCTAAAGCAGCATGGTTCTCCTCCTCTCAGGGCTGTGCATGGTTCACCTTCCTAAAGCAGCATGGTTCTCCTTTCTAAAGCAGCATGGTTCTCTCCTCAGGGCTGCGCATGGTTCTCCTCTTCAATGGCCGCCAAATCTGGGTTTTTTTAAATCCCCACGGCCAATCTTCCTCTGCAGCCTCATTTCCGACTCCTCCCACACTCGGCTTCACATGCCAGAACTCGTATCCTTCCAGCTTTACTGGGCTGCCATCATGAGTCTGGGCAGGTGTGGCCCCATGTCCTAGAGCCAATCCTCTCTGAGCTCCCATGCAGGCGCTGTAACTCAGGGGACCCGCCCCCCCCCCCCCCCCCCAGTTACATCTAGGTGGGGAAGTTACTTCTGGGTGGGGAAGTTACTTCCATTCCCCTGGCTTAGAGCTGATCACAGCTACTTAACCTATCTATGCAACCAGCCAAAGGCTATAGATATACCAAACGACCAAGCCAGAGGTTAGCTGCAAGGCTGTTGCTATGCTAAACAGCTCTCAATGGCCCTGCTCCATTTGTCCCTTCCCACAACCCACACCCTGGGTGGGGGATGGAGACATCTTAAAATCTCCTGGACACCTTAAGTTCTGGACCCCATTTCAAATGCCCATTTGGGCCCCCCCCCCTTGGCTGCACCCTGTAACAGTATCTACATTTAGATTTCTTTATATGCATCCTGTTTGCAATTCCTGGGACTACCTGAATCTGTGGTTAGGTCAACTCAGCTTAAATGACATAGACAAATCCTTTGAAAGATGCAGATTTCTAAAACTGACACTGAAAGAAATAGAACACCAGAACAACCCCATGTCATTGAAGAAACTGGACTGTAATTGAAATTTCCTTCAAAGAGAAAACTGCAAGTCTAGATGGCCTCCCTTGCTATTAATTCTATTAAAAATCTATGAAAGTTATAACAATCCAAAAAACTCTGAAAATAGAAAATGAAGAAATACTTGCCAATCTATTTGATGAGTCCACCAATTACCCTAATGTCAAAACTAGGCAAAGACTTTACAAGACAAAATAATCACACCCAATATAGCTCATAAATGGCTGAGCTGGGGCTAGAGCTCAGGCAATCCATACTTACAAAACTCTTCCAAGGAGTTGCCTACATTTTCTAACAGAAGGTGTGATTTCTAGTGCCTGTGAGATTTCAAAACTAATGTCCTGTGAGAGTTCTACTTCTACAAATATCTGGTCCCCTCATAAACTTTGCTGGATAATTATTTGTTATAAGAGTATCTCCAGATACCCTGGATGGACAGAAAGGCAAGCAACTGAATTAAGCCTGAAATATCACTGGAGGTAAAAATGACAAAGCTGAAACTGTCCTTCTTAGGGCACATCATGAGAAGGCATGGTTCTTTGGAAAAGATAATAATGCTGAGAAGAATAGAGGGCAATGGGAAAAGAGGATGACAAAGTATAAGGTGGACTGATTCCACAAAAGAACCATAGGTATAAATCTATAGGAACTGAGCAGGCCTGTTGAGGACAAGACACTGTGGACATCACTCATTCATAGGATTGCCATGAGTAGAAGCTGGCACAACAGCACTTAACACACATATACAGGAGTGCCTAGGTTTCCCCCACAAAAAGTCTTACAATAAATATGTATATAATTGCATCTATAGATTTAACATCTCTTATTTTGTTTAGCAGATTTTAAAGGAATTGAAAGATCACAAAGTTTTGCATGAAAAACATGCAAGTATTTTAACAATATTTGACAAGAATAATGGAAACTAGAGTTGGGGAAAAATAAAGAGCAATTAATTATTTTATCCACTCTACTCAACAATACCTTCAGCAGTTCTGCTATAATATGTACAGTAGGTACTTTTGTGTCATCATTGTTGATTGTGAAATTTTAATAAGGAATCCTAGTTGTAGCCCTGGCTGGTATGGCTCAGTGGATTGAGTGCTGGCCTGCAAATCAAAGGGTTGCTGGTTTGATTCCCTGTCTAGTGCACTTGTCTAGGTTGCAAGGCTGGTCCCCACTAAGGAGCACGCAAGAGGCAACCACACATTGATGCTTTTCTCCCTCTCTTCCTCCCTTCCCCTCTCTCTAAAAATAAATAAATAAAAATCTTTAAAAAAGGAAAAGAAATCCCAATTGTAGTACAAAAGTGAAGTTTGTCTGAACTGCTAGAATTATCCCAAGTCAAAATGTCTCTTAAGACCTAATTTACACACATGAAAAATGAAAATGAGAAAATATTATATTTGTAAAACAAATACAATTTAGAACATTTCCCATACCTGTTTTTTCATTTGACACTCAGCTCTGTGAATTTTCCAGAATGGTCACATTTTCTCTATCTTACAGAAAGATAAAAGGAGACCCAGCAACATTAAATAGTTTGCTTATCCAGGATCACATAACTAAGAAGAAGTAAAAAATATGGCAGAATTCAGTCATTTTAATATTAAATTTTTGATTCTGCAGTACATGTTTACCGTCTCTGCAGGTGATGTAAACATTTCTCATTTTCCTTTTCAAATAATATTATTCAATCTGAGCATATTTGCAGAGGGTTTATCATTTACACTTTAAACTCTGAATATTAAGTAAAGCATCAATAGAAGACCATAATGTAACTGGCACTTTTTCTGCAGGATCCATGACAGAGTTATAGCTGTGGCAAATATTTAAGCATCTTGATCACTGCTCTTATATTTAGAAAAAGTCTGATGTAAGATAATGCCTGCCACAGTGCTGGACTTCTGAATTTTAAGTCTATGTGTTATGAGGCAAATTTTGAGTTTGAGTTGTGAACAGTAGTTTATGTTCTTTCTAACTGCCATGACACTAAAGGAACAGATGTATAATTCTGCTGTGTTTGTAGAGACATCAACATACACCAAGAGCACAGGCAGTAAAAAAGAAGTAAACATTTCACTATGGACAAAGGGCTATGAAATGGAAATACCTATGCTATATCTAAATACATTGGGAAAATATTATTAATATATTCTACTTAATTTTTTATAGTTCAATATATTTTAATAGCAAACTTACAGGAACAGCACAGAAGTCAGAAATTAAACACATTCTTGCATGTAGGACAACTAGTTAGAAAAGCATGAATGGATGGAATCTACTGTATGGTAAAAATGCTACAAACACCACTTAGTTGCCATAAGTAAGAATTCTACTTGTTTAAAAAAAATTCAAATGCTGTCATTGTCCAGAACAATTTTACAGGTTTATATTGTCATAAAGTTGAACTGCTGAAACTTGTTCACTGAAACATCTTGACTTGCATTAATGCTTTATGTCCCCACATTTATATTTAAAAAATTCATACACAAATGAAAATGGAAAAATGGCCAATGCCTGGTTTTTGTCCCCTGTTTTTCACTTACAATCATATACTTAGCTCCCTTCTGACCCCATTGGGGGAGGGGGGCATATCTAACGTTTAGAACTACTAAAAGCAAGAAGAGAATTTTTTTTAAAGAACGTTTCTCATCATAGTGGATTCTTAAGCACATTCTCCACACATGCAGCATGCTAGCTGAATGTATTTTGGTATAATTGTTACACGTTTGCCATGGATGGAACACATGTTGGTGTCTTCAAAAAGGTCAACCAGATAGGCTTCGCTTGCCTCCTGTGAAGCACCAAGAGCTGCACTCTGGAAGCACAGATCTATTTTGAAGTCCTGAGCAATTTCTCGCACCAAACACTGGAAGGAAATTTTGCAAATTAGAAGTTCAGTGGACTCCTGATAATGTCTAATTTCATGAAGTGCCACAATACCAGGCCTGTAACAATGTGGTACCTTCAACATCCCAGTAGAGGGCACATTCTTGCCAGGGGCTTTGGTAGCCAGTTGCTTACTCAGTGCTTTACTGCTAGTCAATTTGCAGGCAGCTAACAGGAGCCATGTACAGAGCTCTTTTACTTGCTCCCCTTCTCATTCACCGGGAGCCCGGCAAGTTGGAGGAGGCATTGGCATTAGAAAGTGACAGCCTAATATATTCTGCTTTAAATTAATAACTTCTACAAAACGTCCTGAAGAGATTATGGCACAATCTTTTAAAAATAATTTAACCAAAGCTGGCTAGCTGAATTCAGTTATGTTGATAGCCAGTCCAGTGATTTTTTTTTTTTATATTCTTGGAAGCAATCAGGGAGAACCTATCTGGTTGTCGCTGAATTTGTGAGCATACTGTCTCACAAATTCACGAAATAACAGGGCAAACAAGAGAGTCTTTCTTTGCGAATCCAACCTATTCAGAACACATGAAACATTGGCCATTGTTGTACATTTCAAACTAGTAGTTTAAAAACTATAAAAATTAACTTAATAACTTGTTTTACCTACTTATTATTTCACTATTAAAAGAATAATAATCCATTCATTTATATATTATTTTTAGGACAATTATTCAGAAGGCACTAATAAAAGAATCAAAGATGTATAGGACATTTATCCTGGCCTCAAAAGATTCTACAAAAGAAAAAGAAATTTGTTAATATACATTGGTTACCATAACACAAGCTGAAACCTTTAGAGGCTATGTGTGACAGAGGGAGGGATAAGTAGGAAGGACTTGCTGTGGAAGTGACATTCTTACTGGGTCTTACAGAATAAGCAGGTTCACTATGAAAATTAGAAGGGAATTCAAGGAAAGGCATTAAAAAAATGGTCTAAAGAAGATGGGACAGCATAAGGCATTTTTGAAGAATAGCATAACATTATCAGAATCATTCTTCATGAAGTAATAAATATACTGCATTATATAATAACACTATGCAATAATTTATTAAATATATTATTTACCTTAAAAGATAATGATTTTTGGTAGGTTTTACTAGCTTAAACTGATATCTTGACCCAACATTTTTATGAGCAGAGCAATTACATCTGTACCTGAAAAATGTAATTTTAATTAAAATTTATACTGAAATATTATGTGGGTAACTATTGATGTTGTGTGCGTAAGCAATCAATGCATCAAATCACTGTCTTTCTACTAATTCTGCATTCCTAACAAAGTATTTTCAAATTTTGAAAGCTTCCAATTTTCTTATAAATGTGCTCTAATTAGAGTATTTCAAGGAAAGCAGCAATTATATCAAGGATAAATGAATATGAATCAAGATGCCCTCTATCTTCAATATCAACAAAACAAATATTTAGCTTAATTACAAAGGATCAAACTGTGCAACCATTTTTATGCTGAAATAAATACTCATATTATTCTTTGATGTTATAGAAAAAGAAAAAAACCATCAAGGACCATTTTTAGGCATACAAGTGAGCATAGGCTAGTTTAGGTCTAAAACCTTGTGTAATTCCTTTGGTACCTCCTGACCCTGAAGGGTGTGGTAGGAGCCAGCACTGAATCCCATCCAGGCCTTCCCTGGCTCTAGGCCCCTGCTTTACCTCAGGTTCATAAAGTTGGACTCCCCACCTCAAGCCTCAACATTCTCCATTCTACCCCCTCTCCCTTGCTCTATGAGAAGAGATGGAAATGAGGACTATCATATAGCCTTCACTCTCCTGAATTACTCAGTCTAAATAAAAATTCCTTAGACCTCAAGTTCAACTTCTTGTGCAATATATCCTTCAGACATTCTGATGAAGTCCATGAACTCCTTCCTAGCAAAATATTTTTATGTGCACAAAATATAGTTCAGAGTATTACAAGGAAGCCGGTTATACTGAAATTCTTTTATTAAACTAAAAATGTGGTATAACAATGTTTCCTTATTAACCTATTAAGTAGCAAAATTTAGTAAGATATCTTAATAACACCATATTTGCAAAGTAATGGTGAGTATAAATGATATTCTTATGATACTGCAATAACTTTAATATGCTATTAAAATATCCACATGTCTTCTGGTGATAAAATCACAGGTATTGCTCATTTGACTGTAGTTTGTTGCCTATATTCAAAATTAAGGAAACTGCTACATTGAGTCACATGTTACTGAAAGTTAAGATGTAGTTTTTTTTCTTCACCTAAGTTTCTGAATTCTCAATCCTCTCTATGCACCCTAGGTTAACCCCTGCTTCAAAGATGGAAGATTAGGAATTAATGTACTATGACAGCTGAGAAGCAGCAGCATATCTTATGAAGGACATGAGTTTTATAATTAGTGAGACCCAAATTTCAACCCACATTATGCCACTTTCCTGGTCCCAAACTCTGAACAAGAGTTTAAATTATTTAAATTTCCAGCCCTGTTTCTTGCACAGTGCAAGCAACAATAACTACCTTGCAGTGCTATCGAGTAAAGGCTTGTCACCTCGTCGTTGTCCCCTAACCCTTTTTGGTAAAGCCAACTCTGCACATAGACAAGGTGTCTACCAGGATTTCTCGAGTCTCATTACATAGGCTGATGTAGACCACAATACAACAAATTTTAGACCTGTCCCAGAGAAGTCAGAAAAACTTTACTTTCTCTTTTGTTCCTTAATATAGTACCTTATTCACATTTCTTCTTTGACACTTGCCATCTTTGACTTATGTATGTATTTAGAGGTCAATCTGCTATTTAAAATGTAAATAAAGCTGGTATATTTATCATCCCACATTCAATGTGTGAGCTAATATCCACATAAAAACTGTATTTTCCTAGGACATGTTCTCTCACAGTCAATTTCTGCCCAGTCTCTGTTTCTCTGTTTTTGGTGAACTTAGTCACATGTGCATCTCATCCTCTTTCCCATTTTTCAGTGCCAACTTTAATGGAGAATGGGTCACTTTGTCATGCATGATCCCCCTTGTTTGCCTGCTCATATATATATATATATATATATATATATATATGCACCCAGGACATTTTGTAGGCAGGCTTGACTGATGCTTTAGGGCAGTAGAGGACTCTATACCTGCATGCTACTTAGCTCCCCCTCCTCCTCTCCTCACAGCTATTTCCTCAGACCTCAGCACCCTTGGGCTCTGCTACTGAGCTCATTCCCTTTCTGTTGTTGGGCCAAGTAACTTAGCTCTTCACCACTTAATGTGTGCAGAGCTTACTCTGGTAGATCCAGAGACACTAATGTCTCCTCTAATAAAGGGACCATCTCTTCCTTTAGCAGCAAAGACTTGGTAGAGCCATTTCTGGTCTCCTTCTTCCACCAGTCTCCGAATACGAAAGACAGCAACAGCAGAATTTATTTTCTCTCTGGTGCAAATTTTCCCACTCATCTGGGAAGTCTGAAAGATGTAGAGTAAGTTGTAGTTTTAAATAACAGATTCCTCCATTGCAATATTGGGTATGCCCTCTGCTCTTCTCACTGCAGTCCCTAGCTCCTTGAGGAGAAAGTGAGGGGCTTTGCAATACACAAGTTCCTCACTGCACAGCAAGGTGCTTGTCCCACAGTATCTCTTAAGGCAGAAATGAATGAATGCTTGAATGGAGAGAGGATTTTGCAGCATTGAATGTTCTCTGCATGCACTTAAGTGTTTGATTAACGGTCTGTGGGAGCAATAGGTTGCTGTGTAAGTGGGGTACGAGTGATTCCAATGCCAGCAATATGGTTTGTGTGAGCTCAATGACATTACCTCTTAAATTAATATATTTAAAAGGTAAATATTTATACAGAGCTGTTAAGAGAAATAATGAAGATGTGAAATCATACTGAACCCTCATAATACAAAGGATCTAAACAGAGTCGCCCACTTTCTGATGTAACATAACAAAGTGATTAAGTAAATGGGATCTAGAATAAAGCAAAGCCAGGTGCCAGTCCTGGGATGTCTCATCCCACCCATGCCATGTTGAGAAATTCCTTATCCTCATTTCTCTTACCAGTAAAATAGTTATTAAAGAATTGTGAGAATTAAAAGAAAGATATTGTATGCAAAGCTCCTGGCTCACTTAACATAATGTTTGCCTCGTAATCAGGAAATATGAAAAGCTACTTACAATAATGTCTTATTCGTTATTATTAAAAAGAAGCAACAATAACTAAACCACTTGATGTTGAAGAATGTGCTGGGCACCAATCTAAGATTTTTTTCTTCAGGTTCAACTTGCAGAATTTGTTAATTCTTCTGGTAATCTCTGATGTCAAATGAAATTTTATAATTGCCCCCATTCCAATTATTTTTAGCTGTGTTCAAGAGGTACAAGCTAAGCCACATGAAATATCTATGGTTCAATGGGATTTTTTTTAAAAAAGCATTCTAGTATGTTATTAGCAAAAAAAAGTTGTCAGAACAGTCCTAATGTAACCCAATCCATGACACAACTTTACATATTTTATTCTAAATTGTGAGGGGGAGGTGGTTGTACATGCAATTCATGATAGCTTTTATTGCCTACCATCAAGAATATGTAGTATAGATGAGTTATTTCAATGGTTCATTTAACTACCTTAAAATTGTATCCAAAAAATGTGAACACTCTTAAGACTATTTTATTAAAAGCATTGAATTCAGTGAGTGGGTGGTGCTTTGACAATGTGCTGTCCAAAAACTATCGCTGGCTTTCAGTGTTGCTGTGTCAGTGTAAGTGGGAACAGCCACCTTTTCTATTTCAGTGTTTGTGTTTGCCAAAGCCATGGTGATGAGTATTTGTGGGGCTGATTGTGGTTTCTCTGGCCTGTGGATTGCCAGCTGCCTCCACTTTTTCCCTTTGTACTGAAGTCCTCATCAACAGCTGTGTGGACTTTTTGGCTCCACATGAACACTGAGTCCTTTGAGAAACAGAACTTAATCAAAGGGCAAACAGGATCCCACGCTGGGCTCTCTCCTCACATTTATGGGTAATCAATGTCCATTTAGTTGTGTTCTCAAATGCATGGTGTTTGCCGTATTACATAAAATAAAGAATATTTTGTATGTATGTTAATAGCATTTTAAAAATATATTTTATTGATTATGTTATTACAGTTGTCCTATTCCACCCCCTTTATTCCCCTCTACCCTGCATCCCCCCTCTCAACCACATCCCCCACCCCTTGGTTCATGTCCATGGGTTGTACATATAAGTTCTTTGGTTTCTCCATTTCCTATACTATTCTTAACCTTCTCCTGTCTATTTTATACCTACCAATTATACTTCTTATTCCTTGTACGTTTTCCCCTATTCTCCCCACTCCCCCTCCCAGCTGATAACCCTCCATGTGATCTCCATTTCTGTGATTCTGATCCTGTTCTAGTTGTTTGCTTAGTTTTTGTTTTGATTCAGTTGTTGATAGTTGTTTCTTGTCATTTCACTGTTCATATTTTTGATCATCTTCTTTTCTTAGATAAGTCCCTTTAACATTTCATATAATAAGGACTTGGTGATGATGAACTCCTTTAGCTTGATCTTATCTGGGAAGTACTTTATCTGCCCTTCCATTCTAAATGATAGCTTTGCTGGATAGAATAATCTTGGATATAGACCCTTGCCTTTCATGACTTTGAATACTTCTTTCCAGCTTCTTCTTGCCTGCAAGGTTTCTTTTGAGAAATCATCTGTTAATAACATTTATTGAGCTGTTTCTGGTGTCTAAAAGCTAGAAAGACCTTTTTTTTTTTTTAAGGAACTCTTGTGATTGGCTTATTGCGGGAGGTGATGAGCCAAAATGGCCTAATGCATGTGGTGTTTCTCTTTAGCCACCCAAGACATGTCTGCTCTTGGGGTCCTTCCTCCCTCATGGGGGTACCTACATGTCTCTGCCCCTGTAGGGCATTGTGCTGCACAGCCCCATGTCAAGCCCCCTCTCCTTTCCCCTGGGTACCACCCCTGACTAGAAATAACAAGAGAAGACATATCTAATTGCTAGTATTATACATATAATCCCTTCATGTCAGGAACATATAAAAAGCCTATGAGTCTTTTCTAGCCCAATAGATGTTCCCTCACTTAATTCAAGAGCAGAGAGATCCAGAACAGGACTTGAGGAAGAGACTACAGAGAATGTGGAAAGAAATTGGATCAACAACTGACAGTGAAAGAAATTGATTTTCTGTTGTAGCAGGTAGAGATGAGAAAAAAAAGAAGGTAAAAAGTAATGTGAGTTCACATATCCCTGCACATGCTCCTCTATTAAGTATTCATGTTTTCATATAAGCAAACAAGAGATGGTAAGTGGAAAATAGGTAAAGCTTGTATGACCACACATTAACATAGGTTATAATTATCAAAGTTATATATATATATATGTATACACCTCTCTCTCAGCTCCCTTTTCTTCACTTTTATTCCTTCCTTCCTCTCCTTTCTTTTTCCTGGTATTTTCCTTTTTTTCCCTATCTCCAATCATTTACTTCTTTCTTTTTTTTCTGTTTTTCATTAGAGTTGTTCATTTGTTATGAGACCTAAGAAATCTGAGTTTTAAATTTACTATCAAAAATGTTTTTCATTAAAAACTTTTAAATTTTTATTTATGTAGGAGAATTTTCTTTTGTCTTAAAATATTAGGAAATATAGAGCTATAAGCACTTTACATTTTTTGTCTCTATTCCCACTTTCCCTGATCCAGTCCATACTCCCAAGACTTACTCATAATGAAGTCTAACTAAAGTTATTTTAATTTGTTTTTAAATGTGACCAATTTTCATCCACATGGAAAGAGCCATCAGGAAAAAAATAGGTTTATTCTTCTTGGTGTGCAAGAATGCTTATTGTTGGGATCTACGTATGCTCTCAATTAATCTGGGGGGTCTCATTCTTTATAGATTAATTATATCTCTAAACAGAAGAATTTACCAGGAGCCAAGTATAATCCTGAATATTTTTTTTTATCTTTATGGAAGAAGAATAAGTCATCTAATGGAAGATTATTGATAGCAGTTTTTTTATTTTAACTTCAGACTTCAAAACTGAAATCAAATGGGATTATGTAAAGAACTTTTTGTTTTTGTTTTTCCTCATAGGCTAATCAATTTTGCCTCTAATCAATTTTGACATTGAAATGCATTGTAAAATAATTATTTTTAATATTTGACAGAGATCATGTTCTCTTGCCTTCATAAAAATTATTCACATTTCAAAAAACAATATAGAGTATTTTCTTGCACTTTGCTATTCATTATAACAACTCATTTTCTTGTTTGCTTGTTTTTCTTTGAGAAAAAGATTTGTTTTATGGAGGATGTATTGTTCAAATAAAATGATAATTTATGTTACTTTCTATTACCACCTACTTTTTAAAAAATGTATTGGAGTGATATTAGTTAATAAAATTAGATAGGTTTCAGGTGTACAGTGTTATAGCACATCATCTGTGTATTGTGTTGTGTGTTCACCATTCCCATTCAAGCCTCCTTTCATCACCATTTATTTTCCCTTTACCCTCTTCTACCTTCCTCCCATATCCCCTTTCCCTCTGGTAATCACCATACATTTTTTCTGAGTCTATGAGGTTTTTTGTTTGTTTGTTGGTTGGTTGGTTGGTTTTGCTTAATCCCTTCACCTTTTTCATTTGGGCCTCCACAACCTCTCCCCTCTGAGAGCTGTCAGTCTGTTCTTTGTATGTGAGTCTATTTCTACTTTGTCTATTTATATTGTTCATTAGATTTCACATATAAGGGAAATCATACAGTATCTATATTTCTCTGACCAGCCTATTTTACTTAGCATAACATTCTCTAGGTCTATTCATGGTGTCCTGAAAGGTAAGATTTCTTTCTTTTTTATAACAGAGTAGTATTCCATAGTGTAGATGTACTACAGCTTTTTTTACCCACTCATCTACTGATGGGCACTTGGGCTGCTTACAATCTTGGTGATTGTAAATAACACTGCAATGGACATAGGAGTTCATATATTCTTTTGAATTAATGTTTTGGGTTTCTTCAGATATATTCCCAAAAGTGAAATCTCTGAGTCATAACGCAGCTCCATTTTTCCTTTTTTGAGGTAACTCCACACTGCTTTCCACAGTGGCTACACCAGTCTGCATTCCCACCGACAGTGCAAAAGTGTTCCCCTCTCTCCACATCCATGCCAATACTTATTTGTTGATTTATTGATGACAGACATATACTTTGAAACCCACTTCTCATAAAAATGTTTCAATGTGATAGGGAAAAAATGGGTTATTTTCCTTATTTTATAGAAGAGCCCACTAAATTTAAGGGAGTTTTTGTGACTATACCAAGGATGTAACAGGGAATAGGATATAGAAATTCATATTTCCTGAATAAGTGTTTTATAAAATATCACTTCCTCTTGATTCTTAAAGGCAATATTAAACTTATAGCATTATAATTCTGTTTATTCTGCTCCCAGCATAGTTCTTCTTAATCTATACTTATAATAAACATCAAACAATATCATTTTATACCAGTCCAACAGAAAAAGGCAAAAGATGTATACATTATACATCTCCTTACTAAACAGAAGGTAAGTTCCTTGTATTAGAATACACTGGGAAACATGTGAATCACCTTGACATTCCCGTTGATGTTCAGCTTGTAAAACCAGTACAATGAATTGAAACATGCATTTTTTAGAGTACTGGAAAAAGTAAAACTAATTAAGTTATTGTATTACAATATAGTTAAAAATATGACAATCTTTCAGAAAGCTTTACTTCTTTGTATTTTTCAGGGTTCTTAGTTTCTGTCAACAGAACACACCTTAGCTCATTTAAACAGAAAGGAATTTATGGAGACCAATTGGAAGTTCAAAGAATCATTAGGCTTTGAATTCAATTGTCAGGAACAACCCTTACAACAGAACTAGCCTGAAAAGTTTGCTTCAGACACTAATGACACCTGAACAATTTTGCCTCTGCCACAGTTGAGTTTCTTAATTTGAGATCTATCATATATCCACTGCCAGCCCCAGAAACACCATGTTAAACTGGCTTGATTAGGAGTTTGTCACTACTGTTAACCTCAGAATCAAGAGCCTCTGATCTCCCTAAACCAACAAAGTATATTTTCCACATTGGGTCTGTTTCTTCATCTAGCTCAATTATAAATGAAAGTTCTGGAAGGTTTTATCTCACTGAAGAAACCTAGATCATCTATTTGACCCTAATTGAAAGGGAAGTTGAGCAATACAATTTTATGCATTCTGTTTTAGGAAGGCAACATTCAATAAAAATGTTAAAATGTGGAAGAAATGTTCAAAAGATTTTGGACATCTCTGAATGACACAGGGTCATTTACAACTTTGCAAAAATAATGCTCTTACTTGTAGGTATATATAGAACAAGAAGAAAAAAGTACCTACTGTCCACTGTCATTTTTTTCATGCAGATTACCATTGCTCATTGGTTTTCAGGTATTTTTCCTTGGGTAGAAGTTCTGAAGCAAGCTTCATGTTAAAATTGTAGAGTTAAAGGTGTTCATTTATTTTAGTGTGGTTGCTTGGAAAAGTAATCAAAATAGACTTCTGAAATTATGTTCCTAAAGACGAAATAAAAGAGTGTCCCAGAGTTTTTAATAAAAGCCAAAGGAATACATCTCCACCAAGCAAGCATTGCAGAAGGTGCTAAAGCAACTGCTTTAAGAAGAAGAAATGAAGAGGAACATAGGTACAAAGGGAAAAATGGCAATGAACAGATACCTACCAATAATAGCCTTTAATGTAAATGGATTAAATGCTCCAATCAAAAGACATAAGGTAGCTGACTGAATAAGAAACATGACCCACATATATGCTGCCTACAAGAGACCTATCTCAGAACAAAAGATTTACACAAACTGAAAGTGAAGGGATGGAAAAATATTTCATACAAATGGACATTTTAAAAAAAGCTGGGGTAGCAATACTTCTATCAGACAAAATAAACTTCAAAATAAAAGCCATAACAAGAGACAAAGAAGGTCAATATATACTACTGATCCAACAGTAGGACATGAGCCTAGTAAACATATATAGACCCAGTAGAGGAGCACCTTAATATGTAAAAAAAATCTTGGAGGACTTTAAGAAGAAGATTGACAATACAGTCATTGTAGGGGATTTTACCACCACACTGTCAGTAATCAATAGATCTTCCAGCCAAAAAATCAACAAGTATATAGCACCATTAAATAATACTCCACATCAAATGGACTTAACTGATATTTTCAGAACATTTCACCCCAAAGAAACAAAATTTACATTCTTCTCAAATGCACATTGATCATTTTCAAAGATAGACCATAAGGTAGGACACAAAACAAGCCATAAAAATTTTTTTAAATTTGAAATTATATCAAGCATCTTCTCAGATCATAATGGCTTACAAATAGAAACCAACCTCAAGGGAAAAACTCAAAAATATTAAAATACTTGGAGACTAAATAATATATTATTAAGTAATGAGGAGGGTTAACAATGAGATCAATGAAGAAATCAAAAAGTATCTGGAAACAAATGAAAATGAACACACAACAACCCCAAACCAATGGGACACAGTGAAAGCAGTTCTGAGGGAAGTCCATACAATATAGGACTACCTAAAATAGAGAAAAATCTCAAACAACCTAACCTTACATCTAAAAGAACTAGAGGAACAACAACAAACAAAGTCCAGAGTGGGCAGAAGGAAAGAAATAATCAAGATGAGAGCAGAATTAAATGACATAGAAACAAACAAACAAAAAAAAATTCAAAGGATCAATGAATCCAGGAACTAGTTCTTTGGAAATATAAACAAGTTAACAAATCTTTAACCAGACTCAAAAAGAAAAGGGAAAGGGTCCAGAAATAAAGTTAGAAATGAAAGAGAAGTAACAACTGGTACCACAGAAATACAAAGGATTGTAAGAGATTACTATAAAAAGAAGATAAAAATATGTACAGTAAAATGACAGCAAACTCACAATTATTAACAACCACAACTAAAACAAAAACAAACTAAGCAAATGACTAGAACAGGAACAGAACCACAGAAATGGAGATCACATGGAGGGTTATCTACAGGGGAGTGGGAGGAGGAGAGAGTAGGGAAAGGTACAGAGAATAAGTAGCATAGATGGTAGGTAGAAAATAGACAGTGGGAGGGTAAGAATAGTGTGGGAAAAGTAGAAGCTGAAGAACTTATATGTATGACACATGAACATGAAATAAAGTGGGGGAATGTGGGTGGGCGAGGGTGTGCAGGGTGGAGGGGAGTGAAGGGGGAAAATTGGACAACTGTAATAGCATAATCAGTAAAATATATTTTTTAAAAAGAAATTACTATAAACAACTATATGCCAAGAGATTGGACAACCCTGAGTGAAATGGAAAAATTTCTGAAAACATACAATCTTTCAAAACTGAATTAAGAAGAAGCAGAAAACCTGAATAGACCAATAACAACTAGTGAAATTGAAGCAGTAATCAAAAAATTCCTGGCACACAAAAGCTCTGGACCAAATGTCTTCAGAGGCGAATTTTACCAAACATTCAAAGAACTAACTCCTACCCTTCTCAAACTATTCCAAAAATTCAAGAAGAGGGAAGACTCTCAAACTCCTTTTACAAGGTCATAATTATCCTAATCCCAAAACCAGGTAAAGACAAAACAAAGAAAGAAAACCAGGCCAATATCTCTGATAAATATAGATGCTGAAATCCTCAACAAATTCTAGCAAACCAGATCTAGAAATACATTGAAAAAGATCATATAACATGATCAAGTGGGATTTATTCCAGGGATGCAAGGATGGTACAATATTCACAAATCAATCAATGTAATACAGCATATAAATAAAATGATACAAAAATCACATGATCATATTAATAGATGCAGAAAAAGTATTTGATAAAATTCAGGGCTCATTTATGATAAAAATACTCAGCAAAACTGTAATAGAGGGAGCACACCTCAACATTGTAAAGACCGTATATGAAAAACCTACTGCCAACATCATACTCAATGAGCAAAACTAAAAGTGTTTCCTTTAAGATGAGGGACAAGACCAGGATGTTGAGTTATACCATTCTTATTCAACATAGTACTGGAAGTCCTAGCCACAGAGATTGAAGAAGAAGAAGAAATAAAAAAACATCCAAATTGGAAAGGAGGAAGTAAAACTGTCATTATTCACAGATGACATGATAGTATATGTAGAAAAACCTATGGGCTCCACCAAAAACCTACTCAACCTAATAAGTGAATTTGGCAAAGTAGCAGAATATAAAGTCAATATTCAGAAATCAATGGCATTTTTGTGCATCAACAATGATCTATCAGAAAGAGAAATTAAGAATACAATATCATTTATTGCAACAAAAAAAAGTACCTAGGAATAAGTTTAACCAAGGAAGTAAAAACCTTGTACTTGGAAAACTATAGTATAGTACTTGTAGAACACTGAAGAAAGAAACTGAGGCAGGTACAAGTAAGTGGAAACACATAGTGTGCTAATGGATAGGAAGAATTAACATCATTTTAAATTAATATTAAATATTAAATTTAAAATAGTTGACAGATGAAGGAGGGAACACTATTATCCACATATTGTCAACCATAGGGTCACTCCTGCAAAATCTTGTTTTGCTGGTAGGTCTGCCATGTCTGGCCATTTTCTGGTTTGCACATTTTCTACACTTATAGTGTGGTTTGAATCCGTTATTAGATGAATAATCTTGAACAAATCATTTAAACTGTGTATATTTTATTTTCCACACTGGTAAAAGGTAAGCCCAATAAAAATGATTCTTGCTTCCCAACAATGTTAATACGATGGAGTTAATAGCATCTGTACATGTTCTGTGTTTGTTCCAAGAAATCTATGAGAAATATTAAACTGTGGTCATCTTTGCACGAGAGAGCAAGTTTTATGCTTCTGTATTTCTATCTACCCTATATCCTTTCCCCCTTTATTAGGTAACCCTCTCATTCTTTTGGGGAATATCCTCCTCCCTTATCCTCCTCCCTTCACCTATATGATTCTGGAAGAGCTGCCAAAACACAGAATCTCATTCCCTGGGCCAGGGATATGAACATATATTTCACATCAAGCTCATCATATTTTTCTACTTCTCTGCCTCTAGAGATAGATATAGGCTCAACAGCAGTGAAGACATTAGACAGCGAGAGGATGGTGTGGACATAATTTAGGCTCTAGATCCAGTTGACCCTATACCTATCTTTATGTCTAATTTCCCAGTTATGTTGATCAATAAATGTCTGATCCAGCTTATTCTAGTTTGAGATGGTTTTCCATTTTCCAAAAAGAAAAAAAAAATTGTATCAGTTGAGTTTCCAAAAATAAGGAAACTTTAATCATGTCATTTAGATATCTAAGCTTTATTTAAGAAAGGTCCCTGAAAAAAATATTGTACTGTGGCTATGTTTGATTCACTAGGAAGAAAATATTCAGGCATCTTTATATATAACAGTATTTAGTGTCAAATCTTTTCAAAAAGGTTGACTTTTGTGTGAATGGAAGATGTTAGATAGTAGAAAGGATTGGTGCATTGGTAATTGGCTTCTTAATATATGGATTCACATAATTGTTTTCAATTACCATTAAAGATGGTATTTAATTTCAGCACAGCTTTTACTCTGCTCATCATTCTAGTTGGGTTTTGAAATAGTTTATCAACAGAATTTAAATTATATACTATAGGGGCAACATAATACTGTACTTACTTACAAACATATTTTCAATGGTCTAGCTTGAGAAAAACCTACAATGAGGGGACAGTTTGTCATTTTTTACACATTTGCACTGTTTTACTAATTCTTGAGTGACTCCAATCACAGAAATCTATTCATAGGTTTAAATTTACTTCCAAAAATAGAAGTAGAAGGACAAAAGAGAAGAATGTAGGAAAGGTACACAAGAAGGATTTTGATGATCCTGTTAGGTAATTAACACAGTAATGCTTTTTTTCACGAGCTGTCTTTTGCCCCATTGAGCCAAAATCAAAGTCCTGTCATCTTTTTATTTCTCTCTTTTCTAAGGATTTTTTATACTTACCTAAAAAGTCCTTCATTTTTCATTAATACTTTAAGTACAAAGCTAGTTCTGGTGATGATACAATTTTTCCAAGTCTAAAAATTGGGTTACATACAGAGCATTACAAAGTCAAAAGGCAGAACTCATGCTGTTGTGCTATTTTACTTAGTGTTTGCATGAATAAAGGAGCATGGAGTTTCAGAAGTTAGTTTATTATTTTCTTTTTTAAGTCAAATTTTATAGTTGATTTAGCATTCATTAGACCAAAAATAACAGAAGTGGTCAGTTTTGATTACTCCTATCATTAGAGTTTCTGTGCTTACCCAGTTTCAAAAGGGTGCATAGAGTTTCATTCAACAGAGTCTGTTTGTATACATAGCCAAGGA
Organism: Phyllostomus discolor; assembly: GCF_004126475.2. Taxonomy (NCBI): domain Eukaryota; kingdom Metazoa; phylum Chordata; class Mammalia; order Chiroptera; family Phyllostomidae; genus Phyllostomus; species Phyllostomus discolor. The sequence goes on along the minus strand of NC_040906.2, from coordinate 125,674,373 downwards.
AAAAGCCATGTAAATTTGAGTAAAAGTTTTCTGTATATTTGCATATGTGGCTCTATCAAACTTCCTGGTGTGATTAAAACCAATTTGTATTGGTTCCTTGTTTTCTTGATATTTTGATTAATCTGAATTATCTCATTCTATAGACATTACTGGTACTAAACTCGGCCAAACACTGAAATGCTCACCAAAACTTTCAAGCAGTTCATTTATATCATCTGTGTTTTAAAATGTTGGCCATCCATTAGCAAGCATACATTAAATATTTGTTTGGAAGGATACAAACATTTCCTCTCAAAAAATTTTTAATCAACTATGAAGATAATATATCCAAAACACATGCACAAACATTCTGTGTGTGTATGTATATATACATATATACATATATATCTCTTTTTCTCTCATACAAAGACACACATGTATAAATACATATGGTAATTTTTTAGTATTTTACCATAATCTTTTATACCTATTTTAATTGCCCATCTAATATTATGGGTTAAATAATTTAATATTAGTCAATCTGGGTAAACACATTCATTTCCATTTCAAAAATAGTTAACTGGAGATTTATCTTTTCCCTGATTGCTTTCTGGGAGGTAGCTATTTCCTAGGTTACATTTAGCCTTAATTGGAGCATTGTGTGGTTGGGGAGAGCGGAGAAGTGCATTTGGACTTCATCAGCTGCACCGGTTCACATTGTTGTATGCTGACATGATGCTCATCCTCCTGTCTGGCCTTGGGCAAGATCATCCCTCTGCCCAGTGAGATGTCCATCTCAATGTCGATCTCCAGTTCTTTCCCATTTTATATAATTCATTCACACTTAGAAGACATTTTTGCTATTTTGCTGCCCCTATTACTGTAGGACTGTGGAAAACTTAGGGTCATAGCAAATTAACACGTGAACCCTTGGTTTCATCTCATTACCTGTTTGTCCTTCCACATTTCAGTGAATGGCCCCACAGTCAACCCAGTTGGTCAAAGTAAAGACCTAAAAGTCTTCCCTAATTACAGAGCTAAGTCCTCTTTTTTCCTACTTCTCCTTATCTCCCAGTCCTCAGTTACCACCCTAGTTTGAGCCTCCATTACCTCTCAGCTGAACTACTGCAATAGCTTGCTTAATGGCTCTCTTTCCTAAACTTTAGTTCTCTCCAAACCATTTTCCCCATAGCGTGTAAGGGATAATAGTTGCTCAATGGTTTTCCATTGCATCAAGAATAAAATCCAAGTGTCTTACTGTGGCCTCCACATGAATCTATCCTCTGCTGCTTCCCCCAAAATACCCTAGTCCATCACCAAATCCCATTCCACCACATCCCGCCATGCTCTGGACAGTTTATTCTTTCAGCTACTTTATCAAGAATATTCAGTCTCCCCTTTGCATATGATACTTTCTTTTCCTGAAACTGCCTTATGTCTTTTATTCATTTGGCTGATTTCTTAATAGCTTTAATGTAACTTTCCCCCAAAAATCCTATTTATGCCCACACTATCTGAGTGGATCTCCCTTCCTCCAATTCCATTACTTTTTAAAATTCTAGACTGTTTTCTTTATAGTCCTAAATTGTTGAATATATTTGTCTTCTCACGAGGATGACAATAGAAACTATGTCCATTTTTTTTCTTTATATGACTAAAAGTGTTCTAAATAGTCCACAGTACACTAGGTACTCAAGAGTATCTCTTGAATAAAATACCAAATAACCAATGCTGAAAAGTACACCGAGCAAGTTAATGTTCTCCTTCAAAGCAGTATTTCAAGTACAAATTCATAATATCCTGGAGCTTCACTCTGAAAATTTTGAGCTCTAACTTTTTTTACTTACCCAAAACTCTGAAGTCATTCTAGACTCCTCACTCTCCCTCACTCATGACCATTAGCCCTAAATCAAATCCTAATTATCTTGTAAAATAAACATTTTACAAACTTGAACATTTCTCTACTTCTCTAGTCCAGACCACTGCCATCTATCTCCTCAAGCTTCACAATAGACTGCTGACAAGTATTCTTATCTCTAGTCTCACCCTTCTCAAATTTACTCTCCAAGTGGCAGATGGAGTGGCCTTTCTGATCCTTTAATAGATCCCATTGCTTTGGCAAACAGTTTGCAGTCCTTTATACTCTGTTGCCTCTATTTCTAGCACCACCCCTCTTCTGTTACTCTCTCTCACCCACAAAAGGACATCTACTCAATCCCTTTAGGATAAGGTCTCCCTTCAGGCCTGCCACCTAGGCCTTATTTTCTCTGGCCTACTCCTACTTTTCCTTCACATGTCAATCTAAATAAACATTTCTCCTGAAAAGCCTTCACCAACACTCTGAATTATATCAATTCCTCCTGCTACAACTTCTAGTCATGTGGAATTTCCCATCAATATATTCTTCAAAATTGATTGTAATTATTTGTTTGTCTATGTATCATCCAGACTAAAAAGTAGATAAAAGTGGAGCCAGAATCTGACCTTTTGCCCCAAATATCTTCAGTAACTAGCAGAGTCTGACACAGAGCAAGTATGCCAAATAAATTTCTATTTAAATAACTTTCAAACTGAGATATGAGGCTCCCACCTCCAGTTTCAAAAAGACTGCATGTGCACCTGTGTATACATGTGTGCACAAGTATGTGTATGTGTTCTCACCATACTAGCCTTCAGATTTTTACAACCATTGCAGCAACTGAGTGCTGAGGTCCTGATCTCCACTGCAACAAGCTCTGAGAATCCTGAAAGGTAGAGATTTCCATTTCCACCTTCTAAAATGAGATATTAAGTAATTACTTTCATATTTCATCTGCCAATTGGGAATCCTCTTTTTTCTCCCTCTGCCCCTTACAATTCTTGGGAAAGAAATGGAAAACCCAAGAACTGATTTTATTTAGAGAACTTTATGCACACTGTATCCATAGAGGCTTAGATTTTCCAAAGAAGTCATGATATGAACTAGAATGTGTCACTCCCTCCTTAAGTGTACTTGCAGAATTCCAGCCAGGCATCCTGAACATTGGTTCAGAAAATAGGGATGCTGATCTGACACAGAACTGCTCTGAGAGCAAGCTGCTTATTCTGAGCCACTTGTAGACCTGGGTTATCAAGAGAGAGAACTGCTAAGGCTTGTTTCAAGGTCTGTGTTCTGTTCCTTGTGCCTTCACTACACCTGGCACAATGTCAGGGTGGGGAGAAATGTGGTCTGTCATTAAAGTAGCTGTATTGCTACCCCCTTAAATTATACTTGTATCTTCTTCAGCTGCATGTACCACTTCATGTATTGAGAAATTGTATAAATAGCACTCACTATATCACTCTTTACTTAGCAAGAGCTAAATAAATGTTAGTATGATTAATATGTTAATTTAGTTTAATATGAACAAATAAAACAATGGAGGTTTAGTAACTTCCCACAGGTACTAAAGTCACTTTACCTGATAACTTAATATTCATAAGGGAGATTGAGACCTAGTTTCACTGTATTTCACAGGTTTCTTTCAACACTCTACCTATATTAAAATAGGAAAAATTGAATTCTTATTACTTCAACTATGTCATAATCTTAATCATTCTCTGACCTGTTAAGTCCTGTTTATATGCATGTCAATATGTAAAATATCCTCATCTAATCAAAATGGGGCTTTTTCTACTATGGAGTAGTTTCAATTTTAGATTCATATTTACTTCTGAGAAAAGATGCCATATTAATTCATGAATCAAAAGCACAAATTAGACAGAGTTGATTAAATGCTAGAGATTGTAAATGGCAATTACTTATGGTAATTGCAATGGTAAGAATAAAGCTTACTGCCTTTGAACAAATGTCTCTTTTCTTTCCTGGGAATGTACATACCAAATGTACATTTCCTGTGGATTCAACATACCAAATACCTTAAAGAGAAATGTATAGCAAACTACAAAATCTGAAACAGATTTTTAAATGGCAAAATCATTTATATCTTGGCTGAAATTTTTTGCTATTTTATTTCTGTTGTCTCTATAGAAAACTAGAGGGCTAAAGAGACTGTTATTACCTGAAATTTAAGAACTAGCATTTGACTGCCTGGCCGCAGAGAGTGGGTCTCCCTGGAAACACAGCTTTCATGAGTGAATGCATCTGTGAAATAGCCTATTATGAATTTTCCAATCTCAGATATGAATTAGAGACCTAAGTGACCATTTCCTGCAACACCAAGTACATCAGTACAGCTAGTTGTCAAATTCCATAGCTGGCATATTATGCTACTACATTATTTCTACTTGGTACTTACAAACTTACTGAATAGAGATGATCTAAGGAAGTATAGTAGCCCACCCTCCTCAGTTTCAGTTACCCACAGTCAAGCACCATCTGAAATAAGAAGTGGAAAATTCCTGAAATAATAGAAATAGATTTTTGATTCTACACCATTCTGAGTAGGATGATAAATCCCATGCCACCCTGCTCCATCCTGCTTACGACATAAATCATTCCTTGGTCCAGAGCTCCACACTGCATTCGCTCCCCACCTGTTAGTCACTTAGTAGCCGTCTCAGTTATTAGATCAACTGTCTTGGTATCACAGTGCTTGTGATCAAGTAACCCTTATTTTACTTAGTGATGACCCAAAGAGCAAGAGTAGTAATGCTGGCATTTTGGATATACCAAAAAGAAGCCATAAAGGACTTCCTTTAGGTGAAAAATGTATATATGTATTTTCATACATGAAAAACCTATTCCTATATGTTCCCTATATCTATGGGTTTCTTTGCTTTTTTAGATTACATATGTGAGATCATACAGTATTTGTCTTTCTTTGTTTGAATTATTTCACTCAGCATAATGATCTCAAGATACATTCATGTCACAAACAGCAGAATTTTCTTCTTTCTCATGGCTAAAATATATATATACACATATATACATATATACACACATATGTACATATATACACATGTATATACATATACATCTCTCCACTAGAAACCTCATATCTTGCCAATTAGAGAGACTGACCTCTGTCTAAATCTAGAAACCTCCTCATGCTATTTTCAGTAGGCCAGAAAGGAATTCTTAAGTTCCACTGTGGCTTTGCTACTCAAAGGGAGACAGTGGCAGCTGCACCTGTGTTGGGAACCCAGGACCTTCCTCTCTTGCTTGGCCTGGCATTTCAAAGAGATCTGGGGAGTGTGAGGTGGGGAAAATAGCTGAAGATGGTCAAAAGGTACAGACTTCCAGGTATAAGAAAAGTTCTGAGGGTTTAATATATAGCAAGGTGACTATAGTCGTTAATATTATACTATATTTAAAATATGCTAGGGAAGTAGATCTTAAAAGATCTCATCACAAGGAGGAAAAGTATAACTGTGAGGTGATAAAGGTTAACTAAACTTATTATGGTAGTAATTTCATAATATATAGATATACCAAATCAATATGCTGTATACCTTAAACTAATACAGTATTATATGATAATTATATCTCAATAAAACTGAAAATTTAAAACAAAACAAAACAGAGTATATATGAGGTTTCGTACTACCTGTGGTTTCAGGAACCCATGGGGGTCTTGAAATGTGTCCCCTATTGTAACAGGATGCAGCTAAGAGGGGGACCCCAAATAGGGATTTGGAATAGGGTCCAGAACTCAAGATGTCCAGGAAATATTAGAAAGATATATAAGATGTCCTCACCCCTTCTCCCCACAGGTGTGAGTTGGGAGATAGGACACATGGAACAGGAACATGCAGAGCTGTTTTGCACAGCAACAGCTTTGCAGCTAATCCATGGCATAGTCATTTAACATATCTACAACCTTTAACTGGTTGCATAGATACATTAAATAGCTGTGGCTATGCTTTGAGCCAGGGGGATGGAAATGACTTCCACCCATGATGTAATGGGGGTCGGGGAGGCAGGTACCCCTGGTTACAGCGCCTGCGTGAGAGCTTGGACAAGCTTAGCTCCAAGACATGGGGCCACACCTGCTCAGACTCACTATGGCAGCCCAGTAAAACTGGACAGATACAGGAATGCCAGCACATGTAACTGATTGTAGGAGGAGTCAGAAATGGAGCTGCAGAGGAAGATTGGTGCAGAAATTTAAACCCAGATGTGGCAGCCATTGAGGAGAGCATCATGCGGCTGTGGCAGTAGAGAGAACCACATAGTTTTGGCAGAGTGGGGACCCCCGTGGCTTTGGTGAGAGCTGGGGACCCCACAGCTTTGGGGTGCTCTTTAGGCCACATGGCTTGAGAAATAAGAGAGATTTTGCCTAGAAGAAAAGGGGTGCAAGGACTTTTGTTGGTGGGCCATGAGAAGGTGCCACATGGCTTTGGATTAACTGGAGATCATGGTAGCAACACAGCTAATGGTGCCAGGAGCCTGAATCACAGACTTCAACATTTCCTGAGATACAGTACCCCAGATTAGGGCAGAGGGAGAAGGAAGGACTATGTGCATCTGTGGGTATCCTGAAGCACTTTGATATTTTAATGAAGACATTAAGTTACTACTTTAAGTCTATATAGCTTTAAATAAACATTTCCCTTCCTTTTCACAAGTCTTTGGCATTGAGCAACGTCTTTCCTCTGGCAGCAGACAATGCAAACCCAGTGGGGGGTCCTTTCGGTAATAGTATATCATACACCCCTCTTGGCCCTGTTCTGTAACACGGTGAATAAAAGTGAGCCACTATGCATGAAAAAATATATAACTAGAATTGATACAACTTTTTTCCTGTTTTAACGATTTAGAAAATATGTTCTCTTTTATAATATTTAAGTAATTACATTTATTAATAGCTAAAGGAAGCAATAATTATACTGAGAAACATCATTTAGAGAGTACCCTACATAAATGCTTAAATTAGAAGAAAACTCAAAACTAATGAGCTATAGGTACAATTTATGAGTTTAGAAAAAGATCAGAATAAATTCAAGAAAATTAGAAGTAAATAATTAAGATGAGAATAGTCATTAATTAAACAGAAAACAAAAGTATATTAGAGCATATCAATAAAACCAAAATTTGTTTCTTTGAAAAAAATGAAACAGTAGGCAAATTTCTGGTGACCTTTTTCAAGAAAGTAAAAAAGAGAGAGAGAGAATATATAAAGATAAATAATATTAGGAAGAAAAAGAAATAAATGCAGATCAAAGAAAATTAAACTAAAGCATTATTAGTGATAATATGAATAATATAAATGAATACAGTTCAATAAATTGAAAGCATATGAAAAGAGCAAATTTGTTGTATTGATAGATACACATTCTACAAATCTTTTCTCCTTGTTTTCCCTATCAATTCACTTTTCTTATTGTGTCTTTGATGAGCAATGTTCCAAATTTCATGTAGTAAAGTTGTACAAACATTTGTTTCATAGATAATGCTTTTTGTGTCTTACTTTCTATTTCTTCTTGGGACACATTACATTTTTATATGCATATAAAATTTGTATATATTACATATATTTATGCCTCATATAATTTACATGATTATACAATATATTATATTTCATAAATAATATTTATATATTATATATGATGAATATATTAATGTGAATATCAATGTGGAAAATATATACAATATGAAAAGATATAATAATTAAAGTGAACAGACAAGGCAAATAATTCAATAAACTGTGTACATAAGGAACTAAATTCCATTAGTTTCAAAGAGCTTCTCTATGTTTGATGAGTTTAGCAAACCAGTTGTGGCTCATTAAGAGAAAGCTATATACTTCCTAATGAGAAAAATTGTAATGTATTTTATAATCTTTAGAAAAGCTCCCTCAAAATTTGTCAGTGGAAATTATGTATTGCAGACACTGTGCTTGGACGAGTCATTCTATGACCACATTCCCTGCCCTGTGGGAGAGAACACTGTAGTGGGGACACAGGGCAGGAGGGTGGTAATGTCACCGCGGAATGATAAGTCAAAAGCAGTTTTGTTCTGAAATGATGTGTTCAATATTCATCTACTTGATAATTATTTACCAAATATTTATTGTGTATAAGCTGTGTTTGCTACTGAGGCTAGAAACACTAAGGAATAAGAAGACATAGGCTTTACCTTAGAATAGCTTACAGTTTACTACTTATCATCTTGCCAAGCCTTAATGATTATCAACAAGAAATGTGAACTTAAAATTGTAAGATTTAACATTTGTGGTTTTGTAGGTCAATGACTTGTACAATTTTAATATCTCTGATGCTGGGATTTAAATACTATAAACTATGAGCCTGCTGTGGGAGTAACTGTCACTTATTTACTTAAAGAAAGCCACCTACTGATGCTGACTTGTAAAATGGGATGAATCAGAGGGGGACCTAGCTCTGTGAGGTGTAATGTCATAAAGAAAAATTGAACAGTCTAGAAAGATGACAGCTCTTAGCCATTAATCAAAAGTTGTCTATAACTTACACAGCCAAGGACTAGAATTATTGGTAGCTTAGACACATGATGTATCTTTCCAACATAATGTTCATGAAGGCAATAATGATACTGGTGATGATAATAACTGTCATCCATTTATAGCTTACTCTTGCCAATAATCACATAAAATTTTTTCATAATCTCTCAATTACTATTCATGCTAGTAAGAGTTACAAGTACTTGTAACTTGTAACTCTAGCATACAGATTCAGAAACTGAGTCTCAATGATTATAATTTGTTGACATGGAACTTCTAGTAGCTATCTTCTTACCACATACAGAAAATGTACCTGGAAAGAGGCCACATGGAGTGAAAAAGAGCTGAGACCTTGAGAAAAAGACATAGAACTGATGGGATCATTTAAACCCCTAAACCAGCCATGCTTCAAGCTAAACCCTCTTCTTGATCATTCTGATTTTACAGGTCAATGTCATTCCTTTCCGGCTTAAGCTAATTTGTGTTGGGGTTCTGTACCATGCCTTCAAATGAGGCCTATTATGAATTGTTGGACACTCACAAAATTCTTGAGAAGTACCCCTCACAGATGATGACATTTGTCCTTCACAGAATAAGTTTAGAATGTTTTTGAAATAAGGATCACTGAAAACTTGGGCTCTCCTTAAAACACACTTCACTGGAGCATGGTTCCCTCACATGCTTTAAGGGAACTCACACACAACAATCTTTGACTTTGCAGCTCAGGGCACTATCATAAGACATTTCAGACTGGCTCCAGAGACATCTAGCCCATGGCTGCATTCTGAGAGTGGCACCAAAGTTGATTCGTAGATAAAGATAAGTGCTCCTTGCAATATCAAAAGTCAGAGGTTAGGGTATGCCAACTTCTCTCTAAGAGCTCATTATGGGCCTTATTTTTCAAAACTGTATCTAGGCCAGTATCTGCCAAAATGTGTTCTACAAAAGAATAATGTGCAAGATAAGACAAGGCAGGCTGTCTCTCCTACAGGTCCTGTTGCTATTTACCTAGTACCTAGCACAGCAGCTAAGTGCACATGGGAAGCATGTAACAAATATTGAATAGATAATATGTGAGGATTAATGGGAATTTTTAGGAGAAAATGGTCTTCAGTCAAATGTGGAACCATTGTACCTAACTGTACCTGTTGATCACTGCAGAATCGTACCTGCTAAAGATGCGTGAGGACCAAACTCCAGGAAGTCCTTTACCAAACATTATTGCAGGACTTCTCAATAGCCTGTGAATTCTGAATGTTTTAAATGGTGGATGTAATACCAGATGTATCTTGAATTCTATATAACTAGATACTTTTCCCTGATAATCTCAGAAGAAACAGAATTAAGCAGTTTGCCTTGCAGGGAGTAGAGATGGTAATTCTTTCCCAGTTCTTTTTCTCATTAATGAGGATCTTACTGATGTTGTCTCTGAGGAGAAATCCCACTTTATTGGCTACACCTGTCAATAACTTTTTAAGCACTTCTATCAGGTATGGAAGCAAAATGATGTACAATAATGTTAATGGCTAAAGAGAGAAAAGCCTATTCTCTTCATTCAATCACCTCATTCTTGATAGTGTTACACAGATTTTTTCTCTCTTCTATTGACCTCTCTGAAGAAATATCTGCGAGTTCTTTAGAAGAGTCATTGTAGATACAATAGTATCTCATGATTGATGTTTTTTCTATTAAAAGATTTTATAAAACAGTCATTTGTGACATACTACTTTCATCCTTTTTTCCTTTTAAAATAGAATCAGCTTTCCGAAAAGAAAAATAAAAGTCCTAAGATCAGATCATTACAATCTTTTTGATAGGCAATGGTGGTAAATACCAGTCTCTAGACTACTGGGAATAAAGTGGGAAAAAGTCTTTTCAATATAGATTATAATATATTCCCTATAGGTCAAAAGATTTTTGAAAAGATTTTTTTTATTTATTGTTAGAGAGAGGGGAAAGGAGAGAGAAAGGGAAAGAAACATCAGTGTGCGGTTGCCTGTAAACATCAATCTTGTGCACCCTCTACCGGGAAACTGGCCCATAAAACAGGCATGTGCCCTGACTGGGAATCTAACCAGTGACCTTTTGGTTCGCAGGTCAGCACTCAATCCACTGAGCCATACCAACCAGGGCTAGGTCAAAGTATTTTAACATTCCCCACAAAAAAAAGAAAAAGGGAAGAATAAGTAAGAGCAATCATTTCAGTCCTTAAGACATATGTATTGACTACTGGTCAAGATGGCAGCATAGGCAGACATGGCTTGCCCCTTCCTACAACCACATCAAAATTACAACTAAAATATAGAACAACCATCACACAGAACCATCAGAAATCAAGTTGAATGGAAGTCTGACAACTACAGAATTAAAGAAACCACATCCATCTAAACTGGTAGGAGGGACACAGATGTGGAATGGTCTGTTCACTCATCCAAGTGTGGTAAATAAAGATTCAGGAGGGATATATCAGAAGCAAGGAGTCCCAGCCCCATACCAGGCCATGAGCCCAGGGTTCCAGTATCAGGAAGATAATTCTCCACAACTGCTGGCTGCAAAAACCAGCAGGGATTAGCTGGTATAAGAAAGTGCTGGAGCCCTAAGCAGTTCCTCTTAAAGAACCTACACATGGACTCACCTACTCAAACTTACTTCCTCTGAGCTCCAGCTCCAGGGTACCAGCTTGAAAGGCACCAGTGGTATACAGGGAGAAACTGAATTGCCTGGCATAAAGGCAAGCAGAGGCCATTATTCCTTTTCTAAACACTCCCCCAACAGAGCTGGCAGTCTGGTGTCATATCCGAGTCCATCAACCTGGCTAACACTGTTTGACTTGCCTTGGAGATCCCAGGAGACTCTGCCCCACTCAACTAACAGCCACCCACGAGTCTTTTCCGTATAAATGGCTGGTCTTGGCTCATGCTTCACAATTTTGTAAATCCTATCAAACAAGCAACAGCTGGCCTCAGTAAGTGCCAGGGCTGACACTAGCATCAGCCAGTCTAGATTCAAAGCTTGGCTTTGACTGGCAATCTCCAAGCCCACCAGAAGTAGCAGCCAACACAGATTGCTTTAAAGCTGAACAAAACACAGGTAGGGGCTGACCTTGGCCTGCACTACCTGGGAAACCTGAAGGCCAGTACACCCAGTGGACAGCTACAGACCATGTGGGAGCACCACCACACTGCCCCTACACAGCTGATCCTCCACAGTGGGTAGAGGATGGTGGTAAGTGGTCACAGCCAATAGTAGCAATTGACTGGCCTGGGTAAACCCCTCCCATTGATCTGCCAACAGCAACCACAGCCAACTATGAGAGGAGGGTATACTCAACCCACAGGAGGGGTGCACCTCGAGCACTCAGCTTGGGTGATAGGGGACACTATGCTACTGGACCCTACAGGACACCTACTATATTAGTCCACACCACCAAGATACAGAGTCAAAGTAGCTCTACTTAACACATTGAAACAAACACAGGGAGGCTACCAAAATGAGAAGACAAAGAAACATGGCCCAAATGAAAGGAATGGGTGAAGAAGTGAGGGGATTTCAGAAGCACAAATAGGTAGTTACAGAATAGCCATGGGGATGTAAGGTATAGTATAGGAAATGGAGTAGCCACTTATATGCTTGTCCCATGGACATGAACAATTATGGAGGGACTGCCTGAAGGAGCAGGGGGTGCTGGGTGGAGGGTGAGGCAAAGGGAAAAATCAGAACAAGTGTAATAGCATAATCAATAAAATATTTTTTAAAAAGATGTATGTATTAACCAGGGACTGAGTTCATGTGCTAATCAATCATTAAGAAAGAATTCATTTACATAAGTTTACTTTTCACTGTCTATATGGGAGGTATTAAAAATTTATTTTCTATGTTTACCCTCTAATTTATTCCTTGTACTTATCCTATCCTCCTTTGTATCTGATAAATGTGGAGACTGACACCAACAGCTCTATTTCATAATTTCCTGAATCAGTCATCGCTCAGCAGATCAGCCAATGAGAGGCACTCAGGAGACTTTGTATGTCATGAGGAAAGGAAAAGCCTCAATGTCATTTCCCCTTCCTCTCTTACTCAGCTGGCAAATTTGGCAGCATCATGACTTTTTATGACTCCATCTTCTAACTGACAAGCCTGTCATTGCTTCCAGCTACTACTAGGAAAATGCCAGCTCTGACATTCCAGTAGCCCACCTTTTTACCTCATCCCTTCAGTCTAGAGAGGATGAAAGCTTCCTGCTACTCCCAGCCCTGGAAGAATTAAACACACTCCATGGCCTTCTCTGCTCCTCCATGACCTAAATAACCAATTCCTTTCATTATATTGCTTATGTTGGAAGCACTCAAGATGTTTTCTTTTTTTCTGGCTGAACACTAACTGACTTCATTTTTTTGTATGTACTTTTAAGAGAATTTGTGAATATGTGTGGTAAACACACAGGAAGGCACTTCTGGCTGGGATGGAGGCGTAGGTAGTTACACTTTACCTCCTCATACAGCCAAAATAAGAACAACCAATTTAAAAACCAAAAGTAACCAGAACTGTCAGAAAATTGAACTGTATGGGAGTCCAACAATCAAGGAGTTAAAGAAGAAACATTCATTCAGACTGGTAGGAGGGGTGGAGATGGGTAGCCAGGGTGGAGAGGACATGCAGCAATGTGATGGCTGAAGGACCAGGTGGGCAAGGTGATAGCTGGCACACCAGACCAGGTGGTCACACATTTGTATGCAGATAAACTGGGAGGAACAACTGGAGAGCAACACATACTGTGCAACCAGGGTTCCAGAGCAGGGAAATAAGACTCAAAACCTCTGACTCTACAAACCTGTGGGAGTTGCGGTGGTGGAAGAAATTCCCAGCCTTACAGAATAGTTTGTTGGAGAGATCCACAGGGTCCTAAAATGTACACAAACCCAACCACCCGGGAATTAGCACCAGAAGGGCCCAATTTGCTTGTGGGTACTGGAAGAAATGGCTGAAAGCCAGCCAAAAGCTGAGCAAGTGACACTGTTCCCTCTTGGATGCTCCCCCACCCCACACAGCCCCATTGAATACCTAAGACTCCACCCCTTACAATTTAACAGGCACACTAAGACAAAAAAAAATATGGCCCAAATGAAAGAACAGATCAAAGCTCCAAAAATAGAACTAAGCGACAAAGAGATAGCCAACCTATATAATGCACAGTTGAAAACACTGATAATCAGGATGCTTACAGAAATGGTGGAATATGTTTGCAAAATAGAGAAAATATGAATGCTATGCAAAGTAAAATAAAGAAAAATATACAGGGAACCAACAGTGAAGGGAAGGAAACCAGGACTCAAACCAACAATTTGGATCAGAAGGAAGAAATAAACATTCAACCAGAACAGAATGAAGACACAAGAATTTTAAAAAAATGAGAGGCAAGGAACTTCTGGGACAACTTTAAACATTTCAACATCTGAATCATAGGATGACAGAAGGAGAAGAGAGAAATCAAGAAATTGAAAACTTTTTTGAAAAAATAATGAAGAACAACTTCCCCAATCTAGCAAAGAAAGTCCAGGAAGCCCAGAGTCCCAAAGAAGTTGGATACAAGGAAGCACACACCAAGGCACATCATAATTATATTACCCAAGGTTAAAGATAAGGAGAGAATCTTAAAAAGCTAGAGAAAAGGAGACAGTTACCCAGAAGGGAGTCCCTATTAGACTATGAGCTGATTTCTCAAAAGAAACCTTGCAGGCAAGAAGGGGGTGGAAAGAAGTGTTCAAAGTCATGAAAGGTAAGGACCTACATTCAAGCTTATTCTATCCCACAAAACTATCATTTAGAATGGAAGGGCAGACAGGTCAAGTTAAAGGAGTTCATCATCACCAAGCTCTTATAATATGAAATATTAAAGGGACTTATCTAAGAAAAAGAAGGTCAAAACTATGAACAGTGAAATGACAACAAACTCACAACTATCAACAATTGAACGTAAAACAAAAACAAACTAAGCAAACAACTTGAACAGGAATAGAATCACGGAAATGGAGATCAAATGGAAGGTTATCAGTGGAGAAGGGGAGGAGGAGAGTGGGGGAAAAGGTACAGGGAATAGGAAGCATAGATGGTATGTACAAAATAGACAGTGGGGAGTTAAGAATATTATAGGAAGTTAGGAAGCCAAAGAGCTTATACTAATGACTCATCGACATGAACTAAAGTGGGGGATGTGGGTGGAAGGGGGAATGCAGGGCAGAGGGGGAGAAAGGGCAGAAAAAATGGAACAACTGTAATAGCATATTCAATAAAATAGACTTTTCAAAAAGTGTTTAAAAAACAGGGGAAGGCTTTTCATTCTTTAGAATAGAATGAGAAAAGGCAACTGTGAAGCATAAAAGGGCATGAGCCCTATCTTTTCTACTGCTTCCTTATGTATATTCCCTAATAACAGATGAAGAGAGAAGCAGTATTCAACTGAGTGGAGTGGTCAAGCTTTGATTCAAGGGGCTATATGAGACTATTTTCTCTTTTTCCAGGAAAAACTACATACTATAACCAGTTTTAACTGGAGCTCATCAAAAGCACATAAATGGCACATACTTCTGATTGAAAAGGAAAAAAAAAACAGGTCTTAGTACTTTCAGTATTGTCCAATACTATGCTTATAGTATTTGAGACATTGTCCTGGCTGAGTTAAAAGACTTTTGCAGACAATATTTTCTTGTATATTTTTAACATAAAATATAAAACCCTGCCCATGCAAACAGAGACAGAAACTCTAAAGACATATGCACAGATGTCTGGTCCTTCCCACTGCTCAGTCCAAGCTGAGGTGAGGAGGGAGCACCGCACACGAAGAAAAGCCAAAGCAGGAAGGGACCATCTAGTCATCAGTCAAATCAACTCTACAAATAGTTACTCCCTTGAGTGGGCAAAAAAATATGCCAATTAGTATTTTCTAAAGGTTGACAACTCAGGGCCTTTTGATAATAAATAGAACCAAACATGTTCTTAAAGTTGTAAAAATAAAAAGCAACATTATTCAAAGGAAGACATTGACTCAATAAGCCAACAAGCCTAAAATATTTCCCTTACTCCCTTATACTTCTGTGCCCACTAGTCTCTGTCTCTCCTTCAGCTCTGAGTCTGTATATGCTAAACTAACACATCTTGTGCCTTCCCATGGGCTTTATTATTTTTATACTTTCTTTTTTGTTCAAATTTTTGGGATGTTTCCCCACCAGTTGGTATAGTTAGAAGAGTAGGAAATTTTAAAACAGCAGATTTAGGCCTACAATCTAGAACCACACACCACAATGAGAAAGTTAATTCCAACAACTTTTGTCCATTTATCGAAGCACATAGCAAGGACAGGTTAGATCAAGCTAATCCCATTTTGTTTTTAAAGCAATGTTAGTCATCTAACATTTTAGTACAATATTATTTATTACTTCCTCAGTCTTCAGCATGTAAACAATGTTCTGAAAGTGTTTCACATCTTTAGTGGAGACACTGTCTGTGCCCTGCATGTATCACCTCACCCACACCACTTCAGTGGACAACCTAACATCTGACATCCACCAGGACCTGCATTTCTTTGCCTGTGTGTCTTCTCCTTGACACTGGAAGCAGCTTTTCCCACCGTTATGCCAGATCAGAGCAACTAAGGAATTCATGGATCCCAGGAGCAGCTCTCCACCAACAAACTGCTTTCTTGGGGGGCATATATCTGAGGAATTATCAACAGTCCCCAGGAATAGGAACTAGTCACCTATGGTGGTGCTTTGCTTTTAATGTGCCCTTTACGCTCTACCTTCTATGCCTTGTGTCACTGCCCCCTCTTCACAATGTTCCCTTCACCCATGATCTGCATTCAAACTCTTATGTCAGGGACTGCATCTAAAGAAACCCAAACTAAAACATAAGCAAATCATTTGTCAATTCTCTGGGGGAACATCAGCTAGTCTCAACAAGGTGAATCTATACCAGAATGCCTGGGTTCTCTCACTCTGGGTTCTATTGCTCTGGGTTCTACTGCTCTGGGTTCTACTACCCACCACTGATAAGAACTGTAAATCCCAATGCCAGGTTTTATGAAAAGGAAAGGAACTATTTATTCAAAAGTTACACAGATTTAGAATGACGGCAGAATTCTGCCATCAAATCCCTCTCACTTTAGAAACAAAGAAATACCCACAAACACATACTCATACCCTTCTGGCCAAACCAGACCAGTCAGAGGTACCGTCTCTCAGGAAAAGAAATTGAAGTCTGTAGCTTAGCTGGGCAGATTCCTGTCTGTATTCTGGCTTATCCAATCGTCCATGCTCGGCTAGCTAGGCTCCTGCCCTTAATCCAAAACCACATCCTCATGGTGGGCTAGGGAACCCTTCTGCATCCTTTCAAACCATGTGGCCAAGACCCCTCACTATTGCTACATGGTCAAGAGGCTTCTCCTTCCCAAGCCTCACTGTCAAGAGTGAATGGTTGTCCCGCACCTGGGTTTAAATTCCAGCATGGATCTTCCTCTGTAACCCCATTTTTAACTCTTCCCATGCTGAGTTACACCTACCTGTAGTCTGGTTTCCCCTGCCTTTCTCAGCACCTTTGTTAGTCTGGGCAGGCTTGGCGGTGACAAAGAGCTAACTGCCTTCCTGCTCTCCTGCAGGTGCAGGAAGCCCCTCAGGCTACATGTCATCCTGGGTTGGAGTCATGCCCATCTCTTTGGGTCTGAGGGGCACAGTCACTTAACATTTCTAAAACACTGGCCAGGTTCTTCAGATATGCAAAGTAACCCTCAATAGCCCTGCTCCACTTCTCTCATGCCCCAAGAAATAGTTGTGGGGGCTTTGGGACTTTGGGGAGAATCTCTAGCTCAGCAATGAGTTACAAATCCTCTTCATGTATATTTTCCAGGGAGGACCCATGTGAATAAAGCTGCAGTGACAAATGAAGAAAACAGGAGTGGTAGCAGTGCTTCACATTTCTGCATCTGCTTCCTTCCATGTTCGGCACATCTGACTTATCTAATCAGGGCACCTTTGGGCACGATGATATAGAAAAGCCCCAAGCTGGAAATTAAGATGAAAAAGTGCTGAGAAACAAAGGCCATGGCTATCCCACCACTGTAGTTATAACTGGCCATGCTCACTTACTGATCAGCTTTGCTTCTTCATTTGTTAGTTTGCCATTTAAGATGCCAGTGAATTATGAAAACATTATATTATTTCCAGGCCATTATGATGATGCTACTTTTTTCCCTGACTATAGAAAACTAAAAATTAGATTGAAATTAGAATGAATTTAGCTGACTTTCTAGAATCTCAAGCAGTGAGCTATACAACAATTGTGATAAAAGTGTATTTCTTTCATCTGACTCATGTATCATACTGTTGTTTGGGGGGGGTGGTAAATATGTTATCTTTCCAAATAGTTTGCATCTGAGTTTAATAGACTTTACACAAAGTGTATTGGCTTCCAAAAGTAAGGTGCCTATGTGTCACGACTACTTCTACTGTTAGCCTCTGAGCTGTTCCATACTTACCATCTTCTCCACATTAAGTGCCATTACACAGTACCATAAAGAGTAGTTATTTGCTGTGGAAAGTCACTTTCCTTTTGTATCCAGATTGCAAATTGGGTTTAGGCAAATGAAAAGAAGCAAAACATTAGCTTATTGAGAGAAACAATTAATCATCTATTTTCATTGCTTTGGGGAAAACAAACAAGCTCTGAATTAAGGAGGCATTATTTGGTTGAAAAAAGTGTAAAGATGGTAAATTAGTGTTTCCATTGTTTTTGTTGTCTGTAGTCTTCATTGGTCAAAGGGAAGAGCCATACATTTACAAATGAATGCTGTGAACTTTTAGGACAAGAGCATCATACCCTTTGTGAACTATCCGAGTGAAAAAAGACATTGTCATGAGAGAAGAGTAAAGGCAGAAAGGAACTTTAAAGGCTTGTAGCCCCTTTGCTGTTCTCTCTGTGTTTTGGTATACTCGGTAATGTAAAGAAAGCAGAAGCACAGAGCCTGGGATAAAACGAGAAAACAGGCAGATTATAACAAGGTGAAGGGGCAAAGAATCCACTGTCACGAGAACCTGGCAGTGCATAATTTCAGTGTAAGGGGTTAGTCAAATGCTTAGCCTATGGAAATTTAATATGTTATGGCTCATCTGAATTTAGATGGCCCCAAGCTGCGATAATCAACTTTTCAATGTCAGACTCATTTACTCCTCGAAGAATCCTGAAATAGCCATTCTCTCCCCATGACTTTCCCCAGGAATTGGCAGCAATCTGCAAAAAAAGCAAAAAAAATGTAAAAGCTGAGTATCATACTTTGATTATTTTTAAATTTTGCCTGTAAAAACAAAGGAGACTCAAGGTAGATTTAAAGACTATTAGACTTATTGTAGTTTAATTAAGAACTTGAGCATAAATTAACCAGATTTTTTAAAAGGAGCAAGAGGGAGTCAGGTAAAAGGAAAAAGAGCATAAAGACCAAAGCATGAAGCAGTATAAAGCAATGAAATGAAATGATGATATTGTTATACAATTAGATCATAAAACACAAGTAGGTGATAGGTTATGAGGCTGTAATGTCAGGTTAGGAACTCTATCCTGAAAAAAATAGTGAAAATAATGTCAAGTTTTAGTGTTGCTTTTAGCATGAGAGCAATCTGGACCAAAAAAAAAAAAACCCAAAACGTATTTTGATTGCATTACTTTGTAGAAAATGAGATGATGGATTTAAGAAGGTTGACTCACAAAGAAGGGAAACTATCTCCTAAACTTGTTATAATTAAGGGGCAGGGGAAATAGAGTGATAGAAAAATGTCGAGAAAGTAAAATCAATGAGAATTAGAAATTTCCTTATTTCCATTAAATGTCCATTTTTTAATTTTTACTTTTTAAATATGAGATACAGAATGTCTCCTGGGTTTAGAGCTTGAGGGAATAAGTGTGCAGAAAAGCAAAAGCATTAATTCAGTATATAAAAAACATGCAGGGTAAAAGGGCACACAAAAGGGAGTCAGCTTACCACAACTAAATGCAACAGAAAAGCCCAATAAGTTAACAACTGAAATTATTCATGGGATTTGGTAAATTAGGGACTTCACAACAACAGCGTCTACACTTACCTCACATTCATCCTACCCTGGGCTTAAGATGGAACATTTTCTCGGATGTGGTCTATGCTGATATTTTCAAGGCATATAATGTTGCAGTGAGCTTTTAATGTTTTCTACCATGTAAGAGAGGGCAGATTTACTCAGGATCAAATTGTTAGCTTTAGGAAAACACTGGCCCTTGCTGGTGTGGCTCAGTTAGTTGGAGCATCGTCCTGTACAACAAAAGGTTGTGGGTTTGATTCCCCATCAGGGCACAAACCTAGGTTGCAGGTTCCATCCCTGAGTCAGGGCATGTATGTGAGGCAACCAATCAATGTTTCTCTTTCAATCTCTCTCTCCCCAACCCCTCTCTCTGTAAAAGCAATGAAAAAAAAAAAAAAAACAAATGTCCCCTGGTAAGGATAAAAAGAAAAAACTGATTCTCATCATTTCTTTTAAGATACCACTTTTTGGGGCTTCTTTTTTTCTTAGCTTTGCTGAGATATAATTGAAATATAAAACATGTAAGTTTAAAGTATACAATATGATTAGATATACATATATATTGTAAAATGATTACCACAATAGTTAGTTAACAGCTCTGTTTTTTCATGTTTATGATTTTTGTGTGTATGTGGTGATAACATTTAAGATCTACTGTTTTAGTGACTTTCAAATATATCAGAGGGGACCCCCCCAAAAATGAATCATCTTCTGGAGGACAGGACCCATGTAATGTAGGCTTCCCCCACTAGGTGAGTGTTCTAGGAACCCATCTGTACCAGTGTACCAACTTGCATTGTTATGAGAGGCTATGTTCAGCTTCAGTAAATTTTTTTTAAGACAACGCATTTGCCGATCTCATGATGGGTAGTTTACGAGTGCACCTGCCCACACTGTGCTGAATGTTGAGCAATTTTAGACCAAAAAATGGCATGAGCCCCATGCCCCACCCTCCCAATTCACCCAACCTAGCCCCAGTGACTTTTTGTTTCCCCGATGAAAAAAGTCCTCACAGGGAAATGTTTTGCTGATGTGGAAGAGGTAAAACAAAACATGGCAGAAGTGGTAAAAGGTATCAAAATCAACGAGTTCAAAAACTGTTTTGAGTAGTGGAAAGAAAAGTCTTGATAGGTTTATTGCATCAGATGGAGAGTACTTTGAAGGTGACTGAAGTTTAAACATGTAAAAAGAAATATACAATTCTTTATGAATAAATATGTTTATTGGAGACCCCCGTGTATAATACAGTAGTGACGATTACAGTTGCCATGTTGTGCATTAGAGCTCCAGATCTTATTCACCTGATGGTTAGGAGTTTGTGCCCTTTCTCCAACATATCCCCATCACCCCTACTACCAAGTCTCTGGCAACATGTTCCTTGCTATTTTTATAAGTTCAGCTTTTAAAAATTCTGCATGTGAGACATACAATCTTTTTCTTTATCTGTCTGACATTTCACTTAGCATTATGTCCTCAAGGCTGTCCATGTTGTCACAAAAACAGGATTTTCTTCTTTAAGGCTGAATAATATTTTACTGTACAAAGTACAGAGTGTGGTAAAAGTAGGTTTATCATTGTTTATATGAAAATATAAAAATTAATAAATAATAATACAACAATAAACTTTGTTTCACATACTCACAACTATAAACCCAGTTTTGCCCCACCTTGTATGCACCCCATCTTTTTAATCCACTCATATACTGATGGACACTGAGGGTGTTTCCATGTCTTGGCCATCATGAATAATACTGCAATAAGCTGGGGAGTATAGATATTTCTTCAATATTTTTTGTCATTTCCTTTGAATATATAACAATAAGTGGGATTTTTGCATCACCATATGGTTTTTTTTTTTTTAATTTATTGAGGAGCCTCCTTACTGTTTTTTTATAGTGGCTACACTGATTTACATTCCCACCAACTATGCACAAGGGTCACCTTTCTCCACATCCTCACTAGCAGGTTTCTCGTCTTTTTTATAGCAGCCATCCTAACAGGTGTGAGATGATATCTCAGTGTGATTTTGAGTTCCATTTCCCTGACTGTTAGTGATGCTAAGCACCTTTTTACATATCTGTCAACCATTTTATGTCGTCTTTTGAAAAATGTCTTTAAATCCTTTGCTGATTTTTTAATCAGATTGTTTCAAGTTTTTGCTATTGAGCTGTTTGAGTTCCTTACAGATTTTAAATATTAACCTTTATCAGATATACAGTTTGCAAACATTTTTTTCCATTCAATAGATTGCCTTTTTATTTTGCTGATTGTTTCTTTTGGTTGTACAGAAGTTCGTACAACCAAAAGAAAAAATGTTGAACTTATGTTGAATTTTGTATTTGTTGCTTGTGCTTTTAGTACCTTACCCAAAATATCTTTGCCAAGACCAATGACAAGGAGATTTTTTTCCCATTTTCTTCTAGGGGTCTTACAGTTCCAGTCTTACAATTAAGTTTTTAACCCATTTCAAGTTAATTTTTGTGGGTATTATAATATAGGGCTCCAAATTCATTCTTTTGTATGTGGTCATCTAGTTTTCCCAAAACCACTTATTGAAGAGACCATATTTTCCCCATGTATCTTCTTGGCTTTCTTGTCAAGGATTAGTTGGTCAGTGGGTCTATTTCTGGGCTCCCATTCTCTGTCATTGGACTATGTGTATATTTTTATGCTACTATCACTCTGTTTTGAACAGCTTTATAATAATGCATGAAATAAAAAAGAGTGATGTGTCCAGCTCTGTTTCTCCTTCTCAGGATTATTTTGGATATTCAATGTATTTTGTGGTTTTATATGAATTTTAGGATTGTTTTATCTATTTCTGTGGAAACTGTCATTGAAATTCTGATAGGGATGCATTGAATCTATAGATGCCATGGGTTGTATGGACATTTTAACAGTATTAATTCTTCCAATCCATGAACATTGGATAGCCTTTTGTTTATTTGCTGCTTCTTTAATTTCTTATAATTTTTAGTACAACTCCTTGGTTAAATTTAGTCCTAAGTATCTATTTATACTATTGTAACTAGGATTTTTTTTATGATTTCTTTTTTAGATACCTTGTTGTTAATGTGTAGAAATATAACTGATTTTTGCACATTTATTTGGTATCTTGCAACTTTACTGAACTTATTTACTAGTTCTAATAGTTTTTTGATGAAGTCTTCAGGGTTTTCTATATATAAAATCATATCATTTGCAAACAGAGACAGCTTCACTTCTTCCTTTCCAATTTAGATGATTTTTATTTCTTTTCCTTGCCTAATTGCTCTGGTTAGAATTTCCAGTGCTACTTTGATTAGGGGAAGTAAGAGTAGGCATCCTTGTTTTGTTCTTGATTTTAGCAGAAAAGCTTTCAACCTTTTATTATTGAGTATAGTGTTTGCTGTGGGTTTGCCACATATGGCATTTATTATGTTAAGGTATGTGTTTTTCTATACCCAATTTTCTGAGTATTTTTATCATAAAATGATGTTAAATTTTCTCAAATACTTTTTTGTATCTTTTGAAATGACTATATGAATTTTATATTTTGTTTTATTAGTATGGTATATCATATTTATTGATTTGCATGTGTTGAACTATATTTGCATCCCAGAGATAAATCTAATGTGATCATGCTAGATGATCCTTTCAATGTACTGTTGAAGTCAGTTTGCTGGCTTTGTTGATAATTTTTCCATCTATTTTCATCACTGATATTTAGTCTATACTTCTTTTTTTTCAGTGTCCTTATCTGGCCTGATATCAGGTTGATTCTGGTCTCATAGAAAAAATTTGGTAGTATGTCTGCTCTTCAAATTTTTTTTTTTTTGGAAATGTTTGAGAAGAATTGGCATCAATTCTTTGTTTAATGATTAGTAGAATTCACCAGTGAAACCATCTCATCCTGGGCTTTTCTTTATTAGGAAGTTTTTGAATGCTGATTTAATCTTCTTACTCACTGTTCTGTTGAGATTTACTATTTCTTTATGATTAGGTCTTGGTACACTCTATTTTTTTAGGAACTTACCTATTTAATCTACATTATCCAATGTGTTGGGGAAATGCTGGTCAAAGGGCATAAGCTTCTAGTTATAAGATGAATAAGTTATGTGGATTTAATATAGAACATGTTGATTATAGTTAACAATAATGTATTATAATCTTGGAAGATGATAAGAGAATATATCTTAAATGTTCTCACCATATACACCAAAAGTGATAACTATATGAAGTGATGGATGTGCTAACAAACCTTATTTTGGTAGTAAGCATTTTGTAATACTTAATGTATATAAAATAATCTCTTTGTTCACATTAAACTTAAACTTACTTCAAACTTAGTCTCCTACCCACAAATTATGTATATTAAAAAAATAGGGAATATTTGCTTCTCCCAGAAATACTTTGTCTAGTTAATTGATCTGATCCCAAAGGATAATAAAATTTTTCTTATCTCCTCATACGTAAATAATTGACACAAATGTTACAAAGCCATCATCCATAGCATAAAGACTGTAAGAATACAAAGTTGATTGACACATATGAGAGAAGTCTAACCATTAAAGTTTAATATAGATGACAATAGAAAAATACTGTTCTTTTTTTACAATTGAAATGAGTAGTTGAGAAAAACTGTTGCTAAAATATTAATGATTACAATGAGTTTGTGTTGAAGAATATCCTGATATTACAAACAATACCACAGTGACTTAGGATGTGACTAAATAGAAATCAGGGAGTGGAGACACACACACACAATTCTAAAACATTTACTTCACAGCAGAACTTCAAGGAGGGTTACATACCCAAAATTTTTCTTTCTGCCCCTGGGCTCCTCTCAGTGTGCCCCATCTATAACAATAATAATAATAATAATAATAAATATTGGTATGATTAAAAATGTTTCACTTGTATCTTAATAAAACAGATAAAGATGTACATATATACAATGAAATATTATTCAACCATAAAAAAGAATAAAGGATGGCTATTTTTTGAGAACATGGATACATCTAGACAGTTTATGCTAGTGAAATAAGTCATAAAGAGAAAGATAAATGCTTTATGATTTTACAGCAGTCTTCAAGTACTTAAAGATTCCTCTTTTATTTATATCTAGCCCTCTGAAACTCTACATATTGTTATAAATTATAAATCACCAAGAATAGTAAGAAAAAACAATGTCAATACAGATCATTGTTGTAGATAAGAGAATTTATGTTAAAATATTCATATGTATAAGTTATTTTATAAAGTGGCTATGCATCTAATGTGGATTTTCTTTATACATGTATACATATGGAAATAAAATTCTATATCCCCAGTACTGGCTCATTTTTAGTGTAGCATATAACAGTTCATAAATAACCTAAACCTACAATATCTCATTTTTTTCCTCTTGATTAAACCCAGTGAGGCAGATGTTATTAACATGTTCTGTTAACCAATGAAATAACATAGACTGGGAAATGTTGAGCCAGGACTCCAAATCCCATGCTCTTTTTAATATGAACATTAAAATCCATTGCTTCTCTATTGTTCTATTGTTTCTCTTCAAATATAGAGTCCCCAATGACACTGTGTCCTGAACAGCATCACTTTTATGTTGAGAAAGCATATTGACTACCACTTTCATGAGATTTCATGGGTTGTGAAACATAGTTCTGCCCACGTGTTACCCCATCAATCCATCCCTAATATTCCAAATCCCAACATCAGAGCTCACATCAAGTCATGGTGTGCCACAACATGACAAACATTCCTGGAAGAGACACAAATTTGTTGTTCAAGTATTTTTAACATGACAATTTGCAGGAAGTTATTCTTTAGGGTACAGAATGGAATAATGCTGTGGAAGTGTTCCCTAAAGGTGGCAGGTTTATAGTAGAGACCTTGACACGTTCAGGAAAACATATTAATGCATTTGGATCCTTTGGCATGACAGTGAGGGGGAAAAGGTAATGTGGGTGTAGGATACACTAAAGAACAATTTTTCTTTCTCTTGCCCCTGATAGAGACTAGGAGTGGTAATTACACTGATTGCCATGTCTCTTCTAGTTCTCTGCTGCACACATGGGTAGATGGGAACACTTTAAGGTTTCAAATATCTGGGCAATATAGTGGGTAAATTTAAACTGATTCAATTTCCAAACCATTTTTGTAGTTTTGTAATTGCATTTACATCCTTCTAACTTTTTTAAAGAGTCATCACCATTGAAAAAACTTACCAGTCATATATGGACCTACAAATCTTTAAAAGACATTATATACTTCAAGTAGTAGATAATTTCTGAAACTTCAAGTCATTCATTTCTGCTCCCTCATTATGGCTATTGATACCATTTCAAAAGCCTTTACCACTCAATCAGACTTTCTTTAGGTGGTCTAGCTACTAGTTACTTAACATAAAGTATAAGACTAAATTAGAAGAATCTAAGGAAACATTTAACTCCAAAACTATATGGGCAACAGAGGAACACCATATCTGAGATCCTACCAGATTTTGGCAAGAAGTTGTGGGGTAGACTTGCTTGAGGCACCAGGAGCCTCCAGTGAAGAACCTCCAATGAAGAAATAGGTATTCAGACATGACAAGCTTGATCCAGTAATTAAGCCTTAATCAGAAGAGAGGAAGAGCAATTGAGAGTATCACTTGTTCCCTGTTACTCAAGTCTTTCCAAATTCAGCTCTCACACTGGACTCAGGAAAGTTTGGAGGTGGGAAAAGCAGAAACCAGACTTGTAATTAGAATCCAAAAGAGCTATTTTATGAAAAACTCTGTGTATTCTATAAAAAAAACTTTAATAATACTCAGATAGAAAGCAACACTAAAAGTAGATAGATGTTTCTTTGTAAGATCTTTCAAATGCTTGTTGGTCTCCAAAGCGTTCAGGATGGTGGATGGGAAAACAGAGAAAAGTTCAACAGAGAAATGTTTAAAAGACATACAAGGAAAATATACCATGGAATATATATTGCATTCATGAATAAGACCATTTTAGATATCCCTGGAGGCTCTCATAAATATTGAAACAGTGTTTGGGAACTTGAAAATCTAAAATTGTATATAGAGTTAACATTTAGCAAAATAATAACTGCACATCATTCTATTACCAGCAGATTAGAGGCCAACCAATTCTAAGAAAACAGAATATTTACTCACAAAGGAAAAGACACACTTCAGATTATACTTGTATAGTTTTTCTCTTTCTAATATCACCAAATAAATTATAAATAAAATAAACTACCTTACTTTGGAAACATCTAAGTAAAAAAAAAAAAACTATCATTTTTCTTAGGTTGTTCAATTGCCTGTATTTTTCATATATTCCTATATATTTTGTTATGATTATCTAAATAATTTTCAATGATATAATGGACAGCAATGATTCTAATTTTGCAAATCTATCAACTCTTTGGAGTGCTATAATTTTTTCTTTCAAGAAGCATTGCTCTTTTATACACCAATAATGAACTCTCCAAAAAAGACACCAAGAAAACTATCTCAGTTACCACTGTAACTTGCAAAAAAATAAGATAACTAAGAATAACTTAACTAAGGAGGTAAAAGTCCTGTACTCAGAAAACTATGGATATTGAAGAAAGAAACACAGGAATACACAAACAACTGGAAGCATATACTGTGTTATTAGATTAGAAGAATTAACATTAAAATGTCCATATTACCCAAAGCAACCTATAGATTCAACACAATTCCTATTGAAATACCAATGGCATATTTCACAGATTTAGAATACTTATTCTAAAAATTTATGTGGAACCAAAAAAGACCCCTTATAGCTCAGCAATCTTGAAAACGAAGAACAAAGTTGAAAGGATCACAATACTGAATATCAAACTACACTACAAGGCCATTGTAATCAAACATGCCTGTACATGCCTGGTACAGGCATAAGAACAGACATATAGATCAATGGAACAGAACAGAGAGCCAGAAGTCAACCCATGCCTTTATGGTCAATTAATATTTGACAAATGATGAAAGAGCATCCAATAGGGTAAAGACCATTTCTTCAATAAATGGTGTAGGGAGAACTGGACTGGTACAAGCAAAAAAAAAAAAAGTGAAAGTATACCACTTCTTACACCACGTACAAGAACAAACTAAAAATTTAATTAAAGACTTAAATGTAATTCACAAAACTATAAAAAATCCTAGAAGAAAATATAGGCAGTAAAATCTCAGACATCTTTGTAGCAATATTTTTGTCAATACATCTCCTAGGGCAAGGTGAACAAAAGAAAAAATAAACAAATGGGACTACCTTAATCTAAAAAGCTTCTGCACAGCAAAAGAAACCATCAATAGCTCTGGTAGGTGTGGCTCAGTGATTTGAGCACTGGCCTGTGAACCCAAAGGTCGCCAGTTTGATTCCCAGTCAGGGCATATGCCAGGATTGTGGGCCAGGTCTCCAGTTGGGGACACATGAGAGGCAACTACACATTGATGGTTCTTTCCCTCTCTTTCTCCCTCTCTTCTCTCTCTAAATATAAACAAAAATAAAGTCTTTAAAGAAAAAGAAACCATCAAGTAAAATGGGAACCTACTATATGGGGGAACATATTCACCAATAATACATCTGATAAGGGGTTATATATAAAGAATTTATACAATTCAACACCAATTTAAATCCAGTTTAAAAATAGGCAGAAGACCTGAGTAAACACTGCTCCAAAGAGAATATGCAAATGAACAATAAACATGAAAAAATGCTTAATGTCACTAATCACCAGAGAAATGCATATTAAAACTGCAATGAGGTATCACCCCAAATATGCAGAATGGCCACCATCAATAGAGCAAGAAACAACAGGTGCTGGTGAGAATGTGCAGAAAAGGGAAACTTAGTGCACTGTTGGTGGGAATGCAAACTAGTGTAGCCATTTTGAAAAACTGTATGGAGTTTTCTAAAAAATTTAAAATGGTATTACCATTTGATTAAGTGACCCCACTTCTGGGAATGTATCCTAAGAATCCTGAAACACCAATCAGAAAGAATATATGCAACCCTATGTTCATAGAAGTGTTATTTACGATAGCCAAGATCTGGAAACAGCCCAAGTGCCCATCAATAGATGAGTAGATAAAAAAGATGTGGCATATTTACACAATGGACTACTACACAGCTATATAAAAGAAGGAACACTAACCCTTTGCAACAACATGGATGGAACTGGAGATTAGTATGATAAGCAAAAGAAGCCCATCAGAGAAAGACAGATAGATACCAGACAATCTTACTCATATGTAGAATCTAATAAATAAAAGAAACTGACAAACAGAATAGGACCAGAGGCAGGAATACTTGGAACAGACTGACAGATCTTGGGGGGATGAGGGCATGTGGAGGAAACTGGAGAGATTATCCAAAAAACATGCACACATGCACAGCCCATGGACACAGACAACAATGTGGTGAAGGCTGGGGGAAGCTGGGTGAGGGGGGACAAAGGGCAGGAAAATGCAAACTTCTGTAATAGTGTCAACAACAAAAAAGAAGCATTGTTGTTTATTATAACTTTAAAATGCATTATTTAAAATACCAGTTTTTTTAACCCAGAAAGAATACCAGCATTCACATTATTATAAAACATCTCAAAATGAAGAGAAAAACAAATTAAGTCTTCAAATAAGGTAAGAGAGGAAGAGTAAAGAAAGTCTGCTACGTCTGATAGTTTCAGAGACTAGGACACTTGTGAAAGAAAATTGTAAGCAAAGGATGTTAATTTTATGCAAAATTCAGAAGGAAAGAAAATATCACACCTCACCATGGAGGCTATTGTGCACTTCCCCTATGTTACACCTTCTGTGTCAAATGACAAGCAAGGTGCCAGGATCTAACCTGGTAACTTCAGTTAACTCTTCTTGCCACTGTCTTCTCCAGAAAGTTCCTAAGACAGTAATCAAATATCCAATAGAGTCACAATGGGGTGTTGTAGAAAAACAAACCTATGAGTTGTTTTCTCATTATCCCACTCTCTGAAAGACTAAGAAAAATCACTTTACCCTAAGTGATTTCCCATTGACATCATAGCAAATTCATGTAAAACATTTTGTGAAATAAGTCACCCCACAATGTGCCTCTGTGGTATATAGATCATTGTGAGCTAAAGGCAACTTTAGCCACAAGCTCAAGAGAAATTTCTTCCTCCCATACTAACTACCTAGATGAGTTTTAATTAGAGGCCTTGCCCATAAGAGACTACCAGGGATAACTTCTTTTGACCTATCTAAAGGGCAGGGCAAACTTCTATTTACTAAAGCTGTGCCCTTCTATCATCCTGCAGTGATGATTTGAAGCCCCCAAGGCACCTTACTTCATCTCTAGCTCAGGATGTCTTATATTCCCATGTGCACGTTCTATCTCTGAATCTCTCCTGCATACAGAGTCTCTGACTCACTCACGTATGTGGGGTTCCCATACATATGTATGTATAAAATTTGGTTACTTTCTCTTACTAATCTATCTCATCTATGTTTTATTATTAGACCAGCCAGAAGGACCTTGAG
The DNA here is from genome assembly GCF_004126475.2 of Phyllostomus discolor. NCBI lineage: Eukaryota > Metazoa > Chordata > Mammalia > Chiroptera > Phyllostomidae > Phyllostomus > Phyllostomus discolor. The sequence continues at coordinate 125,644,380 of NC_040906.2, read as the reverse complement.
GGTAGAGGAAAGTTTGTTCCTCTTCCACACCTTTATCCAAATGGAAATGAAGTTTAACTAGTATTGCAACATAATGCAAGAAAACTACTTATATTATTCATTTATAGGAAAGAGGGCCTCCCTTACTGACCTCTGAAGGGCATTATTTCCTAATCCAAGTATGTTCCAGAATTGTGGTACTAGACTTTTCTGGCCATTATAACAACAAGCTGAAAATTCTATTAATATGTATATGTTTTCACAAATGCCCTCTTTCAAGTCAATAGCTCTTTTTGAGAACATGGGAATCTTCATTACTTTCATATTTGCTCCAAGTATAATGATTTACTTTCTTCTTACTTTCACTTATATCTCCTCATTATAAGGACTATTCACAAGCATTTTGGACAGACCAGAACTTCACCTTACTCACTATTTCCTTAAACTTGCTACTCTAAAACAAGTTATACAATAGGTTCACAAGCTTGAGATCTTAATAGAGGCTTTTCTTGCCTCAAGTGACTGCACTTAACATGAACTTTATACTGTTATTTTCAATTTTTCTACCCCGTTAAATTAAATTATTTCAAATATTTGTTAAGATCCATTGATGTGTATTTTCTCTCAAAATTTAGTGACATCTGGGGAAATACTGATATTAAAAAACTCTCGGCAAATCCTAGTCCATGTACCCTAGTCCCCAAAGGGGTCTGAGAAATGGTGGCCTCCAATACTGTGTTTACTCTCACCTCAAGGCACATGATCATTTCATCTCTTCCTTACGGATTCCTCTTATATATTCACTTTTAGATCATTCTGGAAACACTATTTTTTTTTTCATAATGTTAAAAGTCTTAGTGGAGAGACAATAAATTCTGTAGAGTAAAGCATGAAAACCCATTAAAGAATAATGTCAGATTTCATGTTGCTAAGATTATGAATATCTTTTTTAAGTTTTCATTGAATTTATTGGTTAATGACATTGGTTAATAAAGTTAGATAGGTTTCGGGTACAATTCTATAATATAGCATCTGTGCATTGTCCACCACCCTAAATCAATTCTACTTCTATCACCATTTGTCCCTCCTTTACCCACTTCTACCTCCCTCCACTCTCCTTTCCCTCTGATAATCACCAAACAGGTTATGAAAATCTTCATGCATGTTGCCTTTAAAAAGAATCTTGTTCTTTTCAGATAACAATGCTAAACAATATTAGATTTCTTAAAACCCTATTTTAAGTTTTCTCTAGGTACTAAAATTATTGGAACCAAATAACTGCTTTGTATAAGATTTTAAATAACTTTTTTCTCCCTGGGTTTTGATTTTGGCATTGAGGTACATATATCCAGTGATTATTGTATTTGACATGGTAAAGAGAGAGACTTAAGGTAAAACTTTTTATGTAATATTTATATTCCCAAGAATATATCCTTTTTCAAAAGAAAGCACAGAATTTCTTGTGTACTACATTTATGTCTGCTTTTATTCAGAAAGCCACTGTGTAATATGAAGATTGTCTTGCCTTCAGTAGGCTGACAATCTAACAGGACTGGTGCCAGGAAATGAAAAACAAAATATAAAATAATTCGAATTCTTTAATTGCTACTTTTACAAAAGCATGTTTTAAAATTTTTCTGTAGGTTATAGCTCTGGCTGGTGTGGTTCAGTAGATTGAGTGCCAGTCTGTGAATCAAAAAGTTACTGGTTTGATTCCCAGTCAGGGCACATGCGTGGGTTGCAGGCCAGGTCCCCAGTTAGGGGAGTATAATAGGCAACCAATCAATGTATCTCTCACATGTTTCTCTCCTTCTCTTTCTCATTCCCTTCCCCTCTCTCTAAAAGTAAACAAATAAAATCTTTTTTAAATAAATAAATAATTTTTTGCTGTGGTTTACAGATGAATAAATTAACTGTTTGTTTGAGGCAAAGACAACTCCCTTCAGAGAATTGAGTTAAAATTCTTAAAGTGGAAATGGGAGTATAAAGTCTTAGGCACAATAAATGAGTGTAAAATCACAAGAGAGCCATGAAAAGCTTACGTCTGCCTAGTCTAAGACCAGCACCTGGTCCCACATGACTGCAGAACAACATTGGGAAACAGGAAATGAAGTAGGAAAAGCAGATTTGGCTCAGTCTGACTACCAAGCCTGGCATTTTCAAAGCTTGTGATAGTCATTTGAATACAGGATGTGACAGAATCCTGATAGTCTTTCAGAAGGACAACTATGGTGTTAGTGTAAAGGAAAGATCCAGGTGAGGGAGGAGGCTGAAATCATGAGATGAATGCTATAGTTAAAGCAAAAAAACAATGAAATCTTGAATAAGAATATAAAACCCATGAAGCAAATGTTGTTTATTCTTTAAATAGCTGTATCTCCAACACCTAGAATAGAGACTATTGTATAGCAACCCTAATTAGATATTTGCTGAGCAAGTGCACTGAAGAACAATGGCAGTGGACTGAACAGGAGAGCACAGACTTGAGATCTACTTTGGAGATAAAAGTGATGGAGTTTCTGGGCCAATTTAATTGACAGAAAGGGAGAAGAAAGGGTCAAGGTTCACTCCAGGATTCCCAGGTTGAATGAGCAGGCACATCACACGTGGCATGACTTGAGGTGCTCTCCCTATCACACAGAGATGTGTTCCTGATGATCAGGTTGATTTACCATGGCAAAGGCTGTAATTATAGAGGGGCTTCATCTTCTTTGAGTTCTCTCTACTGATAGTGATTCTGCACATTAAACTTTAAATTCATGGCTTTTGGGGGATTTTGACAGTTAAAACACTGTAAAAACCAAGGAAATATGATTATTAAAAGAAATTGTAGAAGTCATTCTACATAGTGAGGAATTATTCTGTTATGAGAATAATTATTTCCTAACTCACATGTCAAGACCACATTTGCTTAAGAATTAAATTCTTTAAAGCAGGCCTTGCATCCACTTAAGAATCTGGAGTTAGAAGAACAAAAAAAATTCAATTTATATTGATGGTAGGTGCATTACACTGGAGCAGAATCAGCTGGGCTAAGATATCACAATGGTCCTGTTGATTTGCTGCTTCTGGGGTCCCAGCATGTGCCCAGTAGACTTAACCATAGGAATTCAAACTCATGTTTTCTGGACAGACCAATTCTCTGTTAGTGCATATAGATCCAGACAGATAAAAACAAGTTTCTAAACAGTGGACAAATAAAAAAAATATGTGGTACAGACTACTAGAACAGGAAATTTTGGAGGAAAACAAGGAACAAATACATAAGAAAGCCTGATAGAGAACTCTAAACTTTTTTTTATTAAGGAAATGAAAGTCAGATAGGATACAAGTATAAAGAAGTCACCAGATAAGCCTCCAGTCAATAACAATGATATCACTACTCTAGACAGAGGATTTTGTTTTTAAAGGTGAGACTGCAGATGGACTCTCAGCTTTCTTCACACAAAGGTGTGAGAGATAACTGCAGCAACAGTGAGGCAAAGATATGCAGGCCTTTGTTGCCTTTTGAATGCTCTACCAGAGACACTAAGTAACTTCATTTAAAACCAAACAAAAAAGGTACTCAGGCATAGTGAGTGTGGCAGTGTTGAATATAATTGAGAGCTATCAGAAAATGTTAATTAATGCTGGATCAAAGGTGAATGAAAGTAGACTCCAGGGAAAGCACAATAAAATAAGGATATTCCCCCTCCCCTCATTTTCCTCTGAAGCAAAAATGTAAATCAAACCTGGGTTCACTAAGTCTAAGATCAGGTGCTTTTATTGATGTTTTATACAAGAGCTACAAATTTTATCAAAGAATGAAGAAGCAGAGTAATATTTCCAAAAGATATTCTTGTATGAAAATGTCAGGGATAATTGTGTACTCCTAATATTAATTAATCATATAAACAATGATATTTATTGAGTTGCTGACATATCACTAATCATACCCTACTGCTGGGAACTGCCCTGCCTGGTATCAGAAGCTGTAACCCCCCCGCCAAGGCTAAGGCTGAGGGAATGTCCTTGGACCTTAAGCCAGCAAGGAGACAAAAGCTTATCTCCCTGGTAGGAGAACTGCTTCTGTTCCTTTTACTTCACCCTGCCTGGCCCCCAATGCTTGGTCGGTTAGCCAATGATGGGTAAAATTCCCCAAGGGGGGAACAATCTAAGACAGGCATGATCACGTGGGAGGTCCTCAAGGAAAGACTTTGGGGGCTACAGTAAAAGGGGGTAATGGACCCTTGCCACTTGGCTTTGACATAGCCTGAGTCCTCATTGTCTGTGAGAAAATCTCCTAATCTCTTGGCTGCCTTACTTCCCTTGCTCCACCTAAGCCTGAAATAATGACAGGGTGGTGCTGCCCTGTGCTGGAAAGGGCAGGTTCCCCAGGTGATCAGGCCTAAGAAAGAATATGTAAAATCCTGTGAAACCTGCTTTGTTTAGAATGCTCTCAATTGAATAATAAGGGTCCAAGGGAGAAGTAAGTTTGTTTCTTAAAGTTTTTTATAGCTCTTTGACCCTGACTCAAAATAGGCCCACAGAGTTAGTTCCTTGTTGTTTGATCCTTACTTCCTGGCAATGAGTAATGAGCTTTATCTGAATTCTTATGCAAATGAACCCAATAAAAGCCTGCTCGGGTGGGGGGAATGAGGGTTCTCCCTTAGGGGTGCTCTCCCCTAGGGAGGGTGGCTATGGTGCTCCCCACTAAAGAGAGTGGCCATTTCGTTCCTACTCCCCCACAGGACCTGGTTGTCTCTGTGTATGTTTTTCTTGTGTGTCGACAAGCCATCCACAGTGTTCTGCAGTCACTGCCAGTTGGTGATCGTGTCACCCTACTCCCACACTCAGGAAGCAAATGTATCATAAATATAATATTACATGTAATTTGACCAATCAAATAAGTATGGAAGAAATAGACAACAAGATTTTGCCTAGTTTATGCTCCAGTCAAAATGATTTGCTATGAAACTGAATTTACTATATTGACAGAATATACATTAAGATATTCATAAGCGTGTGAAAGGTACTGGGGAGAGAGAATGCAATGCTAAAACCATCCATTATCATCCGTGACAATTAATGGGGTAATAAGATATTCTTTGAGGAAAAATTCAGCCCTTTGATGTTAGGAATAGAAATGGCTTTTCCCTGGCCACTGTGACTCAGTTGGCTGGAGTGTCATCCTGTGGACTGAAAGGTCATGGGTTCCACTCTTGGTCAGGGCACATGCCTACAATTCAGGTTGGGTCCCCAGTTGGGGGAACATATGATAGGCGGCTGATCTATGTTTCTCTCCCCATCTCTCTCCTTCCCTTCTCCTCTCTCTAAGTATGTCCACAGGTAAGAATAAAAAAAAATAGAAATGGCTTTTTTATAATCTCATACAATCTTAGCACTGGGAAGAGACTCAGAGATTAAGGACTCAGAGACTCCTGAATATACTTCAGGAGTTGGCCAACTATGACCCATAGGCTAAATCTGGCCCACTGCCTGTGTTTGTAAATTAAGTTTTATGGAACAGTCAAGTTCATTCATTTACATGATACCTATGTCTGCTAATGACAGACTTGAGTAGTGAAGAACATATGGCCCCCAAATTAATCTATTCTAATCCAATTTCTTTGCTTTATAAATAAAGAAACTGAGGCCCAAGGAGGTTAAGTAACATTTCAAAATTATATGGTACGTGGCTAAATTGTCACTAGTGTCTAAGAAATAGTTAATAATGAAAGCGGTAAGAAAGTAGGAGTAAGAGAAGGCAGAAGTGGGTGAAATCATTTCTAGCTATGATGAGAGAAGGCATGGTGGGCCTTGAATGATTTACAAAAAGTGCCAAGAGGAAACGAGTATGTACCTGAGGGAAGAGCATGAAAAATTCCAGGAGCTACCCTTTGTGTATTCACAGAGAAATCATGAAAGGTTGGGAAGGAGGACTATAGGCAGCTGTAGAAGGATAAATCTTGTGATGATTAACAAGATGAACCAAAATGGAAAAGTGTGGGACTGGAGATAGGAAAACAGTTTGATCATTGTAACAATATTCCAATCAGGGTTGCATTCATCACATCCAACCATCTCATTTGTATGTAATGAACATAATTATTACAATGATGAGATTAACAAGAATAACATTTTATGCATTTATTTTGGAGGATCAAAATAAATCAAAGTTGCCACTTAATATCACAAAGTACTCATTCATCATCTTCAAAACTCATTTTTCTACAATCTTTTCCTTTTTACTGCAACATAGGCTTGATCTGACCTTTTCTTTGCTCTTATTAAAGTCCTCAGTAATACTCTACATGTTTCTGCTCAGAGAAGATATTATAAATTGCCATAGTGATACACACCATTTAACAAAATCTCCCAGTAAGTTCATTTATCAGAATTGTCATATATGTCATATTTTTGGAGTATAGAAAAAGTCTTGATACTAATTTCTGAAGTGGTAAGCTTGCATTTTATGCTTTTTAAAAATGCACAGTGATTATCCTGAAAGTGTGCTCTCTTTTAAGGGGCAACTAATCCACACTTGGGTTGACAGACTAGTGTCAAAAGCCAGTATAATTCCTACTCCTGATGTCCCCTCCACCAACCACACATCTCTAGAAATTCACAAACATACACTGTATCCAATTTCCTTGTCAATTCTGTCATATTTGGAATTTTAAGGGCAACACCTACCATAGAAGGTATTAGATTATAAAACAAAACCTCCTGATTTATTAAACTAATTTAAAAGGTAGCACTGTAACAGGAACTAATACAATTTCATCACACAGACATCCCCCCAAATCTGAATTATCTACAGACATGGAAACTCATCTTAGCAAAAGGTAAAATAAACTTTCCCAATAACTGGAAACAATTTTAAGTCTTAGTGTAAACCATTACTTGCAGTTATCTATAAATCTAAGGCATTTGCCTATAGTCACCTTCCTCAGTTGGACCATTTGTTCATGGACTACATCTTTCCTTGATACTCACCAACTAAGAAATTATTTCCAACACCAGCGATTTCACATAATCCAGTAGAGTAAAAGTGCATGTAACCAAACTGCTACTACTTATGTAGCTATGTTTTCACAAATACAACCATATTATCTAAGGTCATGAAAGTTTTATCACATTTACCAAAGAAATTAACCATTTCCTACTGCAGTCACATTTCTCCTTTCCTTCTCATCCTTATCCATCTACTTGTGTTCTCAGAATAAGAAGGATGAAAAAAATGTTTCAATAATAATAAATTGAAATAATAAATATAAAAGTATATTATATCATCGGTAAGTACTCATTAAGGCCATCATTAAAATCAGCTTCAAATTATACTGTTTTAAAAATAATTCTGACAGCAGATTCAGAGCAATAAAGTTAAAAGTGTGAAATTTAAAAAAAAAATAAAGGAAGTGTAAAGTGAGTAGCCTGCTGGGTGGCAGATACAGTGTCTAATTTAATCATCATGACAGGACAGTTAGGAAACTATGTGTTATCCCAGTGTACCAGATGAGAGTGAGACAGAGAGAGATTCAAGGGCCTTTCTGAGATCCCCTGGAGAAGAGCAGAACTAGCATCTGAAACTAAGGTTGGCTCAAAAACCCATGTTCTTTGTGCTCCATAGCATTACATCCACAGTCAAGTTGGGTCCTGCACTGTCCGGGCAAAACCATCTCAGAGATCTTTGTGAGTGTACACCTGTGTTTATGCTTCATATATGTTATTTGTATGTTTATAAGCCACATTTTTATGAATGTCAAGAGAGCTTTCTAAGAATTCTTTCTGAAACAACACTCCTACCATGTCTTCACCTGAAGAAAAATAAAGCTTTTCTTTTTTGCTATGGCTGTTTTGTTTTGTAAAAGGCCAGTTTGTACTAATGGCAATTACAGAGTAGAACGGACTCAATCAGTGTCTGAGATGACAAATCAATGAGACACAATGTCAAACAAGAGAAAACAAATGGAGCACACACTGTTCTGTCAATGTGATTCAGTGCTGACAGAGAAGGCAACACAATTCCATCAGCGCTGAAAATGACAGAAAAACAGAACCCATTTATCAGTTTCACCATTCTTAAGTCCCTCGCCACCTCCACTCTTCGGTCCATGAGTTCAGCTCAGAGGTTCCCAAAAGTCTGTGGAACCTCCCAGTGGCAACTCTGGATGATTAACAGCTTTCCATTGCTGTATCAGACCAATGAGTCTTACTATATTTTATTTATAAAGGTTGTCCATGTTATTTATCTTAGTCTCTCCAGCACCTAGCTAGATGCCAACTACATGATCGTTTCTCAATAAAATTTGTTGAAAGTTTGAGTTGAAAATAAATTTGGGGAGCATGTATATCAACTAAATAAGATCATTTTTCATTTTCTCACTAAGGTTCAAATATTTTTAGAAGTCATTGAAAAGATACTTGGGACCCACCCTTGACAATTTCCTCTCCAATCACTATTCCTTCCAACAAATTAACCAGGCTCTGTCAATTCTACCAAAAACCTCACATTTACATATTCATATTCCAAACTACCAGCCTAGCCCCAGCTACTATTATTCCTTGATCAGGGCTTCCCATTTTACTTTCCTAATTGTTTTTCTCCTTCTACTTTCAGCCCCATAATTTCATTTTCTAAGAATCACATAAAATGACCTTTTAAAAAATGCAAAATGGGTAATTTTCCTGCTGAAATTCCTTGAAAATAACTTCCCTAAAGCTTTGGATGAGGTTCAAAATACTAATTGTAACTAATAAGTCTGGGAAAGCTTTGTCCTATGCCTACTACATTTCTTGGTTTTAAACTACATTATCCATATTTCTGTTGTACCTAATACCTTTCTAATACAGAAAACACCAAAACAGTACCTAACAGGAAGTAGTAAAGCATAACATTTTGGCAACACAGTCATTATAGGGAAGTGTAATAATTGACTGTGGAACAGGAATATTGGTCCAGTAGTGACAAATGCCAGTTGGCACTTAGCATCACGTCCCATCTCAGTGCAGCAGAGCTTGAGTAGAACAGTCAATACATTATGGCAATGGAGCTTGGAGCTGTATGCACCAACATAAACTTGAATTCAGAATGTAGGATGAGGAGTGTAACCGAGACCAAAGAGATGGTGAGTGAGGCTAAGAGCGATCTACAACACTGTCTGCTGGCAACCACAGAGTATGGATAGATTTCTTTTTGTTTATGTAGGAGATAAAAAAGGGAACTGCTTTTTAATTTGCTTTTTGTTTTCTCTAGTAAGCCACTAATAGTTGATTTTTTAATCTATTATAAAACACTTTACCATTTTTAAGAGAGCTTCTGAAAAATAAGAATATTTATGCATCAGAAAACCAATAGATCTGTTATTGAAATAATAATGAATATGCCAAGTATTTTAATATTATCTAATTTAATATTATCAAAGCCAAAAAAGATACAAAAATATTAGCATTTACTATATAAAATGAGCAATTTTACATATTGTGTTCTTATCCCTTCTGCACTCCTACATACAACTTTGTAAAAAATAGCACACATGCATATAGTAATCTCCATGTGTATATTATACAAATAAAAATGTACATAAATGTAGACAACTATAATCCTTGTTTTTGAGCTAAAACATCAGAATCCTATTATTAAAATGTTTTTGAAATCGAAACAGTTTTAAAGACTGTTTTTCATTGTATCAGGAGTATGAATATGGTGTTGAGTTCATGTATGTGAAGCACTTAAAGCAAGGCCAGATAATTTAAATACTATACAGAGGAGTTAACAACAACTGCTACCACTTCTGTTATCAAAACACTATCATTACAATGAAGTCATCAACCTTGATGAGTTAATTTTCTGGAAAAATATCAACTTAATCATGGTTGAAAGCCAAACTATATAAATAAACACAAGGTAAACTAGTAAAGATATAAAATAATTATTACTCCTAAATAGCTTTAGGTTTAGATAGTTTAATGGAAGTTTTTTCTTTTCTAAAGAAAAAAAGTATCTTATAAGAAGCTTCAGAAGTTAAAAATTACTGAAAATAACAGAATTTTTAATAGTATTATCAATATATTAGCAAAATATGAAAAGGTAATTATATAAAACTAACTTTATACTAATTTCTATAAGTTGTAAAACTTTAAATAAATGCTAGCAAATCATATACATTGGTGTATGGAGCCTTCAAAACATAATAGAGTTAATTATAGAAATATAAACATTTAATGTTAGCAAATACAATGACAGACTATAACTCTAGTAAACTTATTAAAAAATCATTCATTTCAACATATGTTAAAAATTTCAAGTAAAATTTTAAAATTCACTATCATCAAGACTTTTAGAAAATCAGGATTAAAAGAATGGTTCTTGACTAGTATCAAAACAATCTAACTTTTTCTTCATTTTGATGAAAATAAATTTTGTTTTTATATAATTTTTATCTTCAGCCAAGGGCACTTCTTTTTTATCGCTTTGAGAAAGAAAAGAAGAGAGAGGGAGGGGGAGAGAAAGAGAAAGACATTGATCTGAGAGAGAAATATTGATTGGTTGCCTCTTATACATTCCCTGAAGACCTGGGATCAAACCCTCAACCTAAATTTGCGTCCTGACCAGTAATCAAACCCACAATCTTCTAGTATACGGGAAAATGCTACAACCAACTGAGCCACACTAGCTGGGGCAAATTTGGTTTTCTTTACTCCTGCCCACTCTTTGCCAAACATCAGCTTATATCTGTGGATCTGTTTTGTTTGTTCATTTGTTTTGTTTTCTACATTCCGCATATAAGTGAAGTCATATGGTATTCGTCTTCCTGTCTGACTTACTTCACTTAGCATAATGAACCTCTAGGTCCATGCATGTTGTTACAAATGTCAAGATTTCATTTGTTTTTATTGCTGAGTAATATTCCATTATATATGCATAATATTTATATATATATATGAAACATTTTCTTTATCCATTCATCTATCCATGAATACCTAGGTGGCTTACATATCTTGGCTATTGTACATAATGGTGCAACAAACATAGGGATGAATACAACTTTTTAATTGAAAAAAATGTATCTTGATTCAAGAAACAACACACAATTAAAGATTGGACCATGGGTGAATTTAACTTAAAGGAAGAAAAGAACAATGAGTCCTCTATCCCAGAGATTGAGTTCTGGAGGTCCTGGAAAATTTAATATGTATAAAATAAGCTTTTGGTTTTCTCAAGTTATTTTCATTTGTACAATAGAATATTTTCTGTACCTATCAATATACTTCAATTTCCTTTTGAAATTTACTAATTTTCTTTATTACTTAATGTCATGTTTTTCCACAAAAATAAAGGTTTTTTTTTATTTTCACTTCACTCAAAAAGTTTAAAACGATATTCTGTCCAGGTTTCCCCCAAGAATATCAAAGAGTGATGTTTAATCAAATGTCATCACTAGCAACCCAAGAAACTCCTCCAATTACACTTCCAACAAGACATTTTATATTAACTATTTTTCTCTAAACTCCATACTAAATAGTGTCTTTATCCATTTTTAAATGCTTCAGGAAAGCATCAGCAATAAAGGACCCAAATGGTATAACTGAATCTAAATTTTTTTTAAGTTTTTAAAAATTTAAATAATTTTTTATTTTTTGAGTAGAGTTGACATACAATATTATATTAGTTGCAGGTGTACACCCCAGTGATTAGACAATATATAACTTACTATGTGATCATCCCGATAAATCTAATACCCACCTGACACCCTATGCTGTACTTTACATCTCTGAGGCTATTCTGTAACTACCAATTTGTACTTCCTGATCCCTTCACATTTTCCACCCATCACCCCAAACCCCTTCCCATCTGGCAATAGTCAAAATCTTCTCTGTACCTATCAATTTGTTTCTGTTCTGCTTGTTCATTATCATAAATGGGTGCTGGATTTTATCAAGTGCTCTTACTGCATCTACTGATATGATCATGTTATTTTTATCCTTCATTTTGTTTATGTGGTCACATTTATTGATTTTCAGATATTGTGCCAACCTTGCATCCCAGGAATAAATCCTGCTTAATTAGCTTCAACTTTAAAAGTTGCATTTTAGAAAAATATAAAGATCTTAAGGTATATCTATAGATGAGAAAAAAATTATTACAAAAACAAATTTTTAAAGATTTATTTATTTTTTAGAGAGAGGGGAAAGGAAGGAAAAAAGAGGAAGAGAAACATCAATGTGTGGTTGCCTCTCAGATGCCCCCAACTGGGGACCTGGCCTGCAACCTAGGTATGTCCCCTGACTGGGAATTGAACTGGCAACCCTTTGGTTTGCAGGCCTGCACTCAATCCACTGAGATATACCAGCTAGGGCACAGAAACAAAATTTTTGAAAAATAAATGCAGGTACTAAATTATAGTCTTCAAAAGATAAAAACAAGTTATTTTATCTTTTTTATAAATAAAACGTATGTGTTCCAATTTAAGATTTTCTGACCTTTTTTTCTATTATCTTTGGGAAAGTAAACAGGAAAAATAAATGGATAAATACTGAAAAAAATTAGACCAATGAAACAATGCAAACACCATATAGTATTAAAATAAAGTAGTCTAAATTGAATAATAGATAGAGACTATTTTGAAAAGGACACCTCAGAATCAAACCATATTAAATTTTTATAGACACTTAATAAGCAACAAAAAGTGCATTATAAAGAATAAGGAAGGGATATATTATTCATTGTGTGACCCTGTTGCTTTAAAGCTGAGAGTTTGGAGGAAAAATTAGATTGCCACCACACATTATTCACCTAAATCTCTTTCAGGTTAATTTTTGACTTAACTATTTTAAAAATAAGATGTTAAAATTCATGATTAAAAATTAAAGTGTTGTCCAGGTCAAAAATCATTAAAAACAAATTTAGAGAAATCAACAATAAACTAGGATTTAGTCATTATAAAAGTGTTAATGCTTCCAATGCTTTATGATCTCATACACATCAAAATTTTAAAATCTAAGACTATTAGAAAAATGAATAAAGGAACAGAATGAAGAGTTCACAGTAAAGAAAATGCAAAGGAATAATTAATATATTCACCTTTATCCTAGGGCCATTTTCTACTCTTCTCCTCCCTTGTACCATCTCTAATGCACCTGAACACTCTTAGATGGGGTTCCCCTCGTCTCTCCTTCCTTACGGTTTCACTCCTTCCATTTCAAAACCAGTGACTCACATTATATTTTTATGAGACTGTCTCTACTACTAGATTTGAACCATTTCAAGTTCAGGCAAGTATTTGTATGTATTTCCCAGAGCTTAGATCTGACATTGTGTCAGGAAAGAAAGATTGTTTTTCCATTTTGCAAGTTATTTAGTTCCTGCTACTTGCCTTGTAGCAGAAACCAAATTTCAGGTCATTGAAATCCCTTTTATTTTCTTTGGTGACAGTTTCTGATCTCAGATATGTCTCATCTCAGAGTAGGGTGATTCAGAACTAGGATGCTGAACTGAACCGCTTGCGAATGTGAAAGACTTGATTTGTTTTCTTCACTGGGAACATCACCTCAAAGGATAAGGTGTAGAGGGGTGTCAGAGGGACACTTACTGGAACTCTCACTATAAGGCAAATAAATAATGCTGTGGCAACGACATGTAAGTTAATATAGAGATAACAGAGGGGTGTGAATCTACCTCAGAGATGATGAAGCAGTCAGAGCCAGGCTAGGCTCCAGTACAAGCAAACCATCATTTAATAGATAGAATGCCCTTCTGCCTTGTCCACTGCTTAGTCTCATTTTTCACTAGTTTCCTCCTTGCTCTACACTCAGCCCATATTAAGTTCCTTCCAATTCCTTAAATTTGTCATATTGTCTCTCACTATGAGATTTTATATTTACTGCATATCTTTCCTGGAATATACCACATTTATCCTGGAATACACCTCTTGTCTTTCCATATACCTATAATAATTTCTACTTGCTCGACTAAACTCCACAGCAGGTGCCGCCTCTTCCCAGAGTCTTCTCTGGCCCCAGAATTGGGATTATGTGCCTCCCTATATGATGTACATCCTCATTGCTCAGTATAAATTCCTATCCCATTTCCACCTTTGCACTTGACATAGTGCATTAGCATTAACTAGCTCACTCGTTCCTCTCTCTCCCCTTGTTTAAGAACAGGAGCGGTACGTTATTGCCATCTGCATCCTTAGTTCCTAGTACAATATTTGACACATATTATGTCTTTAAAGTTTCTTTTTGAAAAATTAAACTAATGACTTTAAGTACAGATTAAAGATGTGTGGTCAAAGCAAGTGGGAATACAATTTTAGATAGGGTAAAAGAATATATTTACCTTTCCCCTAAAGAAATTTTTACTAAAAGAGAAAATGTGGCAACTACTTGGGAAATCTTGTGTAGTAAACAGACATTGAGTGGATCTTGAATCTGGACCTTCCTTCTTCACATATAAGTTAGTGTAGCATCAGGGGAATATTAATTTTGAAGTCAGAAGGACCTGAAAAGTTTTATGAAACACTCTCAGTTTCTTAATTCCGGTAAAGTGAAACAATAATTCCCATCTTCTAAGGATTTTAAATATAAGGATTGTGTGGTTAGTACCTCAGTGACTATAGATGTAGCTGTTACCAAATACATTTATTAATTTAATCTTGTAGAGCAATGATTTTCAGTATTTCTCTAAAAGCAGAACACATAATCACAGAGGGCCTGGGAGGTATCAATGAAGACAGCTCTCCACAACCTCAAAATTTGAGTCTCTGGCTTTTTTCCTTTAAAATATTTGCAAATTTTAAATTCTATTCCAATATTTAGCCCTGCTTGTTCTGATATTAAAATGTTCCTGTTAACCCCTGGCCAGGCAGCTCATTTGGTTGGAGCATTGTCCTGTACACCAAAAGGTTGCCAGTTCAATTCTCGATCAGGGCACATGCCTAGGTTGAGGGTTTGATCCCCTGTAGGGATGCATCCTGGAGGCAATTGATAGAGGTTTCTCTCTCACATCAATGTTTTTCTCTTTCCTTTTCTCTCTCTCTAAAACCCGTAAAACATACCCTCAGGTGAGGATTAAAAAAGATAATTAAATAAAATGTTCCTGCCAAATCTTTTACAATTCCCTGTCACTTTTGCAACTGGGCCAGAGCCATAGGAATGAGTTCTAGCCCCCCCAAAAAATGTGAATGGAGTGATAAAAGCTATTTTGGAGTCAAGAATTAAAAAGAAGTGAGTGAAGAAACCCTTCTCATATTCTCTTTCATTTTCAATAGGCTGAATGAGATCACAACATATAATCCTAACAGGTGGCAGAGCAACAAAGTAGAAAGAACGTGGGGTCCCTGGACCCATATGAAGGGGAACTACCCCAAAGCTAGAATCACTCACCTTGTTATACGAGCAAGAAATAAACTTCTATTAATGTACTTGAAGTATTAATTATTTTGAATCTATCTGTTACAGCAGCTACTGTTATTCAAACCAGGGCATACTCCACCCTCCAAAAAAAAAGAGCTAAGCATTTTGTAGTTGAAACACATCCTAACACACAAATTAAATGTTTTTATATTGTCTATACTAATTATCACAAGTTTATTTGCATTTTCTAAATAAATGTAGTTGAAATGTTTATTCAACTGTCTTAGACCTTGCCATGCATTCAAACCTCTAATTAAAACATCTGCTCAGAATTTACCAATTTGCCAGGGGTTAAACTTAACATAGCATGAAAATTCAGGCTTACCATTCAGTGGTTACTCAGAAAGGAAGAGGGGGAGAAAAGATGAATGGGGAAATACAAGTGGTGACCCCAATAAAGCTATGTCAAATCACTTGTAATAGCACTAAGTAATGATTTGTGTTCCTGGAATCTTTGCTATTTATGGTATGTATAGAAACTGTAGAAAAAATGTATTAGAAATTTAATTCTGAAGCATTATTTTTATATTCTAGAGGACAAGCACCTTTAACTAGATAATTATAGATAGATAAATGATAGATGATAGATAAATAGATAGATATCAAAGGCTTATGACTACAAAGTAGATAATTTTCAACATAAGTATGCATTAGTATAGAAACTTATGCCTTTTAGCCACTCTATAACACTGTATTCATAATCTTAAAATACCACTTCTTTATTATTACACGATTACTTTTTCTTATATTTTGATCATGATAATGATATTATCATTATAATGATAAAAGATATATTAGAGAATCATAAAATCACTGGGATTAGAATCATCACAATCTCTAGTCCAATGATTATTCTGTTTCCTCCAAATCCATCAACCCTTTCTTTTCATCAGTTTTATTAAGCCTTCTGCCATTTAGCTACACTTACATTACTATTAATATCCTAAACCTTTTGTTTTTCTGACTCTTCATTGCAACCATCTGGAAAACTCAATTGGATAAATTCAACTACTCTTTGCTCCTTGTGTACACCCAAGCAGATGACTACAACAGCAGAAAGCACACACAAGAGGGCAGAGTGGTACCATTAGCAATGTCTGGCAATCTCCAGGTTCCTCTGGGCAGCAGTCTCTCCTAAACATCCAGAGAACCACTGAAAACCATCTCTATTCTGCTCAGATTTCTGATAATGCATCTCTCCTACCATATTTTCCCTCTCCAGATAAGCTCACTTTCTACTTTCTACAGATACAATAAAAAAATGAAGGTATTTGCTAAGACTTTTCCTCAATTCACCACTACCTTAAATGTTAAAACAATTTCATCGAAACCTCATCCTCTTTGCTTTCTCTTTGTGATACAGCGGAGTTACCACACCCAGTCTCACTCTAAGAACAATCTCTTTACATACTCTGAATTCCAACCCTGCCAGCTTTCAGCTTTCTCAAAAATCTTACAAGGGCAACTTTTTAAATAAAACCTACCTGGCTTCTCCTTCTTTCTTTTTTTTTTGTAGCCTCATCATTTTCTAGCCAGAGGTTAAATATTGGGTATTTAATTTTAAAATTTTATTTATTTATTTTTAGAGAGAGGGGAAGGGAGAGAGAAAGAGAGAGAGAGAGATGCATCAATGTGTGGTTGCCTCTCACACATTCCCTGCTGGGGACCTAGCCCGCAACCCAGGCATGTGCCCTGACTGGGAATTGAATCAGCAACCCTTAGGTTCACAGGTTGGCACTCAATCCACTGAGCACACCAGCCAGGGCTAAATATTGGATTTTTTTCATGGCTTAGTCTCAACCAATTTTTCTTTTTTTCTTACTCTGTTTAGTCCTACCTTCAACACATATCTCATCTATGACCTGGAGATTAGTATATACATGTCTTCTCTGACAACCATCTGGATTTTTATGACTCAAAGACACCTTAGAATCATAATGTGCAATATTATACTCCTCCATCTCATTGCCCATGCTCTATTCCAAATCTACATTACGTCTGCCAGCTTTTCTCCTTAAATATTTTTGATCCATTCATGTCTTCCCACCTCTTCCACGATCCTTCCAAGTCGAGACACTGTTACCTTTTACTTAGATTATGGTAATTTGCCTTTTTGCATCACATTTTTGTAGTAAAACAATCTTTTAAAGTAATACAAAGAAAGTATAGTCTGTCATTCTATTTAAAAATTTTCATGACTTCTTTTTGTTCTCAACATCCTTAACCAAATGCTTGACATGCTTGACTAAATTCTGTAAAGTGGCCTATGAGTCCTTGCCATCTGAGATTCAGCAATCACAGCACTGTGTTCACACAACACTTCACATCCCTCTGACCTAAGATGCTTTACACAAGCTGTTCCCTTTGCCTGTTTCTAAACACCCCATAAATCTCAGCTCAGACTTTGTTCCTCGGGGACCTTGCTCAGATACTAAAGTCTAGATCAAGTATAGTATGCCCTCTTACTGCTTTCATAGGTATGACAACTTTACATTTTTAGGTGTTTTTGTTCAATATCTAGTTCCACTGTGAGGTCAAGGACTACCATTTTATTTTTCTCACTCTGCCTATTATCATAGTACCAAGAACACCATGGGTTCTCTTTTCGTATTTGTTGAATACATAGAAAAAAACTTAGAAATCATTCTATCTGTGCCCCATTTTAAGTCATATGATAGATTTGTATCAAAGTTTACATAAATCTCTGGCTTGAATTTTAGATGACTCACTCCAACCAGATGTCCTCTCAGTCACTCATTGGAAATACGCTTCGTCTCTGTCACTTTGCAGCATTTAAAAATGTATTTTGGGGTATTCAATTTAATTTAAAAACCTGGTAATTATCACCCACAATCTACTTGAAAAAAGATCTTTGTTATTCTTTAACCGGGTGTTTTTCATGTTTGCTTTCCTTCCAGCTTCCAGTTCACAATGGCGTGTCTCCTCTTTGAGTCACTGCACAATACTTACAGGTAGAAAGTGGGTATTTTTGACATCAGATATACACATAAAGTTTACTGCCCAAACTCTGGTCCTTATAAAACACAGTTTGAATTGTCTAACAGCTATGTATCAATTAGTAGAATATACATTTGATGAGGATCAGGATGTGCATCTATTTTGTTCACTGATGTATCTTGAGCACCTAAGAGAGCACCTGACATATATATGTACTCAATGAAAACGTGTTAAATAAATAAACTTTCACATGAAATATGATCAAACAATGGCAAAAATATTTTCTAAAATTATTTTACTATTCACTTTTTGTAATACATAGACTATGTCCTCAATAAAATTTTGTTTCACAAGCAGGGATAACAATATTAAGAAAATCCAATGTTTATCCCAGTTATTTCTTACAATTTTCTAAAATGTATAACTGATAGGTTATTAAAATTCAAGTTCTAATGATGATTCCTGAAAATTATATGCAAAAGTAAATGGCATTAATGCACTATATTATCAACTTCTGACTTAAGGATTAAAAAAAAGCTCAGAACCTTTTGTGGGTGGGGATGCTGGGTGACTGTGATAGATATGGAGATATCACTGGAATAGAACCATAGTATAGAGAACACTGGTTAGGACAAATACCTCAATACCATATTTTTTTTATTGCAAGACACATTTTTCCTGCATATTTTTAAAATTTTATTTTAATTGTTGTTCAAGTACAATTTTCTATCTTTTACTCCCATCCCAGCCCACCTGCCCAGCTCTCCTCACCTCCCTCCCATTTCTACCCACCCCTAGTTTTTGTCCATGTGTCCTTTATACTTGTTTCTGTAAACCCTTCCCCTTTTCCCCTGAAATTCCCTCCTTTTTTCCCTCTTTTCCTGCATATTTTAATATCTATAAAATTGAGAGCTATCTAAAAATCAATGGAGTTTCTTTAAGTGGTAATATTTTCTTATTATTGGTATATAAAATAATGCCAGCCTCAAAATATAACATTTATATTCAATTAAATGCTTGTATAACTATAGTATTCATAATTGAGATAAACAGAGGTTTTGGAAAGAGAAGAGTAAAATAAGATTATTAGGAGCAAAGAAAAGCATTACAAATTTTTTATCTGCCTACTACAACCCTGTCCTTTATATATGGAAATACGCAGTGTTTGTTACATTATACTGGAGTCAGTTATGAGCCTGTCTGCCTCATTACCTAAACTCCTTAAAAGCACAACTACATAGTAATCCTCCTTCTATCCCCAAGTTCTGGGCACTGGATAAAAGTTTAAATTCATTTATTCAAGTAAGTTAAATCTAATAGCTTTGTCTTCTAAAGAAAGGGCAGCAAATAGAATGTATGGCAATACATTTTTAAGGTATTTCATGAGAGTATATTAAGCTCCTTGAAAAGGAACATTAACTTACTTGGGCTATTTGGTTACTCTCTAATGCACTGATGCATTAATTTTAGGCATGCAATAATTACCAAATCAGGAATTACCAATGGAAAAATGAATTAAAATCTACTGCTCCAGAGCACCTAATAATGCCCAGGTGACCTAAAGTACTTATAAAAAATAAATATATGTTCCAAAATTAAATTTGTTGGGGATAGCCTAGTTAATTGTCACACATGGTATAAATTTGTAAAGATCTCAATTTTCTAGAAGTTTATAAAAGCAAAAACACTACTGCAACTGGCACATTGAACATGGAACACAAGCAGTGTCGAGAGCAATTCAGTGTAAATACATTCATATCTTGTACAACCCCAGCATAAACAAATTTAGGAATAGAATGAAGATAACAACCATTGTGGCTGAATAAGTGGTAAAGGTGGTAAATGATCAGTTCTAATAAATCAAGGGAGAGTCCACATCAATGTTGACATTTTCAGTGTTCTCTGAATGACAGCAAAAATTATTTCAATAACCAAGTATATGGTAGAAAAAATTTTCCAATCAAGGATGTCATCAAAGAAGACAAAAATTGGTAATGACACATATGTAAGAAGGAAAGGTTTAGAAAGAATGGAACTTTCAAACTGAAGGAAAATGAGATAGAGGTGAATTTTTAGTTACAGTGGTAGTATAAGGCATTTTTATTCCACTTGTCTTCCTGAAAAGTCACTAAACAATTAAGAATTAAAAAAATAAATAAATAAAATGAATTGTAAAACCTCAATACTTTTATTTTTAGGATACCAAGCAAACAGCTATAATTCCAAATAATGTTGAGGAATAACAGAAAATCACATTTTGTTCTCTACCAAAGCAAAAGGAGATGCTAAGAAACAATACCCACTACAGCCTTCCACCTCTACCTCCAACCTGAAGAGGAAAAGTTTGCCCTTAAAAGTATGCAAGACAGTCCAGAAATATTCTCTCAGGATCTTTAGAATGAGGGCCATGAGCAGGCCATGGCAGCTGGACTATGTCAGTTTGTTCTCAGACTACCCATTGGAGGTCTGCTGAAGAAGAAATCCCACTGGAAGCCCATTGGGTTGCTAAAGTCCTGGCCAACCCTCCAAGACCAATGGTTAAAAGATAAAGCAAGCTGAAGCAAAGAAAAAAATGCGAAGAATAGCACATAACAGCAAAGACAGGTACAAGAGATGAATGGTGAGTCCCACCAAATGCTCCAGGCTATGCCCTAAGGACAAAGTTGAATTAGCGAGAACGGGTCCTAGAATTGCATACTTCGGTCAAATCTGAGGAGAGCTTCCGCACTCTCCTCCAACTTCTCCACACTCTACTTCCAACAAAAATCTGACCCATTTAAAGATGAGTACCAAATGAGAACTAGCATAAAGCATATGCTGAAAAAAATCATTATTTGACTTAAAAACACATTAAGCGTTTTATAGATTAGCATTGCATTAGGTGGTTTGGCTACATTAATGAATAATACAGACACCTGTCCTCATGGAGCTTCATTCCAGTAGGGGAGACAGAAAATATACAATGAACATACAAAGCTAATGAAGTTAAATGTATGTTAGAAAATGATAGTTGTCATAAAAACTAATAGATCCTGTAACAGGCATCATAAGTACTGGAGAGGAGGGCAGGGAGCCACATTAAATAAGACAGTCAGCAAAGCTACACTGAGCAGATGAAGTCTAAGCATGTACACAGTGGAGACATGGAAACCAAGAAATCAGATGTCTGATAAAAAAGAGCATTTTAGGCAGAAAGAAAGACCCTGAGGTGTGGGTTCCTGAAACATCAAAGGACTACTAGAGCGGGGAAAACACGGCATAGGTGAGTATAAACAGAGCTCAGAAAGCTGATGAGGGTGCAGACAGGTAGACTTAGGGACGTTCTCAGATCATGTAGGCCTTTGTGGGCCATGGTAAGGACCTTGGGTTTTACTCCAAAGGAAATGGGAAAGTAGGGTAGGGTTCTGAGCAAAGGAGTAACAAAGTTTGGCTAGTATTGTAGGAGGAACACTCTTATTTCTCTGTAGAAGAGGCTTTTGAGGGCAAATATAAATGTAGGAAGACGTGTTAGAAGCTACTTAAGGAATCCAGGTACAAAATATTGGGTAATGGTAATTCAAGCAAGAGTGGTGGTAGTTTCTATAGTAAAAAGTGGTTAGATTTTGGATATAAGTTGAAACAACAGTTTCTGACATACTGAAAATGAGTTGCAAGGAAACAAATTTCAAGAAAAATTTCATGGCTTCTAGCCAGGGCACATGAAAGGATATGATCATCAAGTAAGCTGGAGAAAATTGATGTTGTTCAGCAGGTGTAAAGGCAGAAATCAGGAGTTCAGTTTGGAAGCACTAAATCTGAGCCATCTATTAGGTATCCAAGTGGCGATGTCAGTAGGCCATGGAATGTATGAGTCTGAGTTCAGGAGAGAGATCTGGGCTAGAGTTATAAACTCAGTTGGTGTCATGTTTTAGATGATTCTCAAAGCCAGATGAGCTCAGAGACTGGTGAGTTCATCAGAGAATGGGTGAGAATAGAAGGGAGAAAAGGACCAAGAACTGAGTCTGGGGCACTCCAACATTAAGAAATAAAGAAGTACAGGAAAAGAAAAATAAAATAAAAACTAGGAAAGGACACTGAAAATCACAGTCAGAAAAGAAAAACCATCAGAAAAAGATGAGTAGGTCCACATTCTGACTGATAAATATGGTAATGTGGTGGTCATTAATAACCTTGAAATTGATATTTTTACAAAGAGGAGCAAGGAAATAAAAATGACTGGAGGGGTTTAAGAAAAATGGGTGGAGGAGCACTGATGTAAGTACAGTGAAGTAAGTACTGACAAATCTTGTATGAGTTTACTGCAAGGAAACAGCATGAACAGAGTATGGAAGAAGTGGAGCAAGTGAAAGATTTTTTTTGTTTTTTTTTTAAAGATTTTTATTTATTTATTTATAGAGAGGGAAGGGAGGGAGATAGAGAGAGAAAAACATCAATGTGCGGTTGCTGGGGGTCATGGCCTGCAACCCATGCATGTACCCTGACTGGGAATCGAACCTGCGACACTTGGTTTGCAGCCCGTGCTCGATCCATTGAGCTACGCCAACCAGGACTGTGGCAAGTGAAAGTTTTTATTTTCACAATAATGGCATGCATGTATGTTGATAGAAATAAGGTTGATTACAAAGAAGAGAAAGGCAAAATCTCTCCTGCCTATTCTTAAATAATGGAAAGGGTTGGTGTCTAACTCAAGAAGCATTTAGGCAGGACCATGGATACTTTATGTAAGAAGTGGAAAAAGGTAAGAGAGGGTATATGCTGAGAGATGGCATGTCTGATACTGGAAGTTATTTCTGATTGCTTTAATCTGTGTGTGTGTGTGTGTGTGTGTGTGTGTGTGTGTGTGTGTGTGTGAAATAGAACTCAAAGTTATCAACTAAGAGAACAAGGGTAGAGGTATTAGAGACTCAAAACAAAATGAAAGGTTTTGAGATAATCACTGGGAGTGGAACAATAAACAGAATAAAAATCTAGAATATAATTGCCAATAGTATTAAATAATTTGTGGTTATAATAAAAAGTGAAACCAGCATAGTTATGTAGTTTTTCTGGTTTTGTTCAGATGCACAGCTACAGGTACAAAATAGGCTGATTTACATTTAACCAGGCTTGAGATTTTGCTAAGCCAATATGATGAATCAAGCAAGGACAGGGAAGTCCATGTATGTGTGAATAATTATAATGAATCACCATGGTATTTTAACAAAATAACAAAGGGAGTGTGGGAATCAAGGAGAAAAGGAATAGCTAAATGGGACGTCAGATAGAATGGAATAATTTACTGAATTATGGTGTGGGGATGAGGGAGAGCTGGGGTCAAAGTAGTAGAGGAAATGGACTGAGAAAGGGAAGGGACAGAGGGTGAAATGCATAGATTAGAGGGGTTTTCTTTAATCAGGCAAAAGACACATAAAGACTAGGAACTATTCAGGAAAACTGGAGAAATCAGACACATATGCAAGAAATTATAGACATGAAGTCTATGAATATAGGTCAAAGACCTTAAAAGGCAACTGAAATAAAGAGAAGGGAAAAAATTAAAAAAATAAACATTTCAGAGACAAAAGCTCTTTGGAGAATCAATACCAAATACTCCAATAAACATTCAAGGATAGATGGGACAGAGTGAAGAAAAATCATATACAATGAAATAATAAAGAATTATAATAAAATATTAAAATATGAAAGAACATATAGAGGATCTAGCTATGAATAATATATACTTTTTTAAAGTGAATATAGCTAATTCAAGGATAAAAGAAAGCTTAATATGAGTATTTGAGTAGAAAGGGTCACGTCACTTATAAAGAGACAAAAACATCTCTGGTTGAGCAGAGATTTTTCTGCAGGAAAACCCAGACTCAGAAACCCTTGAGCATTATCTACAAAGGTTTAAAGGTTCTGTAGTTCCAGGATTTTATACTTATTAAAGTTATTCCTGAATAGAAAGGAAACACTTTCTCAAATTTTCAAGACATTAGAGACCACAGGCATTAAAAGAGAACCCCTCTTGATTAAAAATGAAATTCACTCACTAAAATATTCAATAAAAATGAAACTCAAGGTCAGAAGGTATTTGCTTATCAGTAACTCTATTAATATGTAAGAAATTATAAACTATGTATATTATGATTTCAGAGAAGAATGCAAATTTTGTAATCCCTTAATATGTAAAAATAATATTACTAATAATATAAGGTATGAGAGGAGTTAAGGTGGGAAGAAGTATAAGAATGGTGAATTTCTTCATCTTGTCTGTAAACAAATCAATATAATCTAAAATTGAAATATGAAGCTAAAAATGAATTATTACTCCAATCACTAATTCTTTTAATATATTTTTTCTTAAGTATAAAGGGTTCCTTTAGAAACTAGTATCTCTTATGTTAAAGAATCAAAAATATCTTATTTCACATTATTTTACTATATTTCATTAAATTCAAGTAAAATTAATGGGATTGTTAGCATTTTTAAATGCAGTTAACTTATATTATCTTTCTATTTTTGTCCCTCTAAATTTTCACCAACAGAGAGAGGAACACAGAGAGACTTTCATGATATACTTTTCACCAAATGTTTATAATGACTTCAGAAATTTAATATGGCTAAATGGAAAAGTGAAATGCCCAGTGGGTACAGGAATACAGAAAAACTTTCATTCTTCTGTGCTCCTAATAAAAATGTTAGCAAAACTGTCCTTGCCATAAAACTTTAAGTACTGTAGTATTCTCATTTTCCTATAAAATATATCTAGTTATCTATCTGGCCATCTTTCTCTAAAGCTATATATTTAGGAGATCAATAAACTATTCCAAACTCTTAGGCAAGATTATCACTGAATAGTGAAATTATCTTTGTTTCTCTCACCTGTAGTTTTTTTAATATCCTGCATTAACTTCAAATATATTTCAATTCTAAGATGCACATATTTTTACATCCTTGAAATCAAGAAAAGCCAAAAATCAGTAGTATCCTAGATTCAATAAAATGTAGTGATTTTATAATGGAAATATGAGAGCATTTCACATAAAGGAGGCATGACGATGAAGGAGACATTGCACATGATAACATACCTTAGAACTGACTCAGAGAGTTTCAAAGATCAGTAAGGAGAAGCTAGCAATTAGGTTGCAGCAGAGGTGGTTTTTGTACAGGTTCAATCAAACTTAAACAGAAAGCACATATTCACTAGGATTGAAGATATTTACCATATTAAGCAAGGTGAGCAAAGTGAGAGTCTGGGATGAAAACAGAACAAAAAAAAAAATCCCAAACGTCTTTTCTGTAGCGTTTTATTGAATTGGAGTGAGGCATTGGAGTGAGAAAACACTTGCCCAGTGGGCAGCCGGAATGACATAGGAAGGCACAGAAAAGCAACCTCAAGGGCCACACTCTTTCTGAGTGGGGTCTATTTATGAAATTACTTAACTATCGAAATGTAACCAAATTTTGAGTTTGTTTCTTGCCAATTCAGGACTGCACATATTTTACTCGCAATTTTGATAAATATTAATTTCACAATTCTCACATAAATATAAAAAATAATTTTATATTACTTAAAGGTGACTCTACCCTCTCTTCCTGCTTAATCTTTACTATTTGTAACTTTATTTAAAACGTTTTCACCAAATTCTAACACATTTTGGACTTCTATCCTTCCCTCAAGTATGCATAGGTAAAATACGTCATTGAACTAATGTATTTCCCTTGTCCTTGGAACAGATTCTTAGGACACACTTACAAGTAAGTGAGAGGCAGGGAATGATCATTCCTCAGAATTTAAAGTGATCCTTTCACTGAACTGAACTTTAAAATAATGACTAAGGACTGTTAAGGATTAGATCATTTTAAATTTGTATCAGATTCTTGAGTATAAAGGGAAACTAATTTCATTTCCCAAAAGCATTAAATGAAGATTTTAAACTGCCTTACCCAGTGAGTTTGACTGCATGTGTCCGAAGCTTTCGATATTTTTCTGATTCTTCATTTGTGCTGGTGACGTGTCTGTAAATCCCTGACTTATAATGGAAGAAATCCTCATGGACTTGCATGATTGCTAAAACAAAATTCAAGAGGTAAAATGATATGGTTAAAATGTAGTATTTAAAAACCTCTAGAAATTAGCATGAAAGAGTAAGTGGGTAAATTGTCAGGAGAAGAATTTTTTAAAATAATATTTTATTGATTATGCTATTACAGTTGTCCTGATTTTCCCCCTTAGACCCTTCCACCTAACACCTCCACTTCCCCAGGCAATACCCCCACCATTGTTCTAGTCCACCAGTCCTGTGTATAGTTCCTTGGCTACTCCATTTCCTACACTGTACTTTACATCCCCACAGCTATTCTGTAACTACATATTTGTACTTCTTAATCCCCTCACCTCTTCACCCATTCCCCCATACCCCACACTTATCTGAGAACCATCAAAAAGTTCTCTGCATCCATGATTCTGTCTCTGTTCTTTTTGTTTGGTTAGTTTGTTTTCTTAGATTCAATTGTTGATCAATATGTATTTTTGTAATTTTATTTTCATAGTTTTGATCTTTCTCTTTTTCTTAAATAAGTTCCTTTAACATTTCATATAATAATGGTTTGGTAATGATGAACTCCTTTAGTTTTTCTTGTCTAGGAAGCTCTTTTCCTGCCCTTCGACTCTAAATAATAGTTTTACTGGCTAGAACAATCTTGGCTGTAGGTCCCTGCTTTTCATGACCTTGAATATTTCTTGCCAATCCCTCCTGGCCTGCAATGATTCTTTTGAGAAATCAGCTAACAGTCGTATGAGAAATCCCCTATAGGCAACTAACTTCTTTTCACTTGCTGCTTTTAGGATTCTCTCTTTATCTTTAACCTTTGGCATTTTAATTATGATGTGTCTTGGAGTGGGCCTCTTTGCATCCATCTTGTTTGGGACTCCGTGCTTCCTGAACTTGAATGTCTATTTCATTCACCAAATTAGGGAACTTTTCTTTCATTATTTTTGCAAATAGATTTCTAATTTCTTGCTCTTTCTCTACTTCTTCTGGTACCTCTATAATGTGAATGCTGGAACACGTGAACCTGTCTCAAAGGCTGCTTACACTATCCCGTTTTTGTGGACTCTTTTTTCTTGTTGTTCTGATTGGGTGTTTTTTGCTTCCCTATGTTCCATATCATTACTTTGGTTCTTGGCTTCATCCATTTTACTGTTGATTCCCTGTAAATTGTTCTTTATTTTCATTGGTATATCAATCATTTATGCCTGGGTTTTTTCATGCTGCTGAGATCCCCACTGACTTCCTTGAGCATTCTTATAACCAGTGTTTTGAATTGTGTATCTGACATTGTTCACCTCCATTTTGTTTAGTTCTTTCTGGAGTTTTAATCTGTCCTTTCATTTGGGCCATGTTTCTTTGTCTCCTTATTTGTCAGCCTCCCTGTGTTTGTTTCTATGTATTAGGTAGAGATGCTTTGACTCTGTATCTTGGTAGTGTGGCCTAATGTAGTAGAGGTACTGT
Source organism: Phyllostomus discolor (assembly GCF_004126475.2). Lineage (NCBI taxonomy): Eukaryota > Metazoa > Chordata > Mammalia > Chiroptera > Phyllostomidae > Phyllostomus > Phyllostomus discolor. The sequence continues at coordinate 125,616,547 of NC_040906.2, read as the reverse complement.
AGGGTCCAGTGGCACAGACTCCCCTATCACCCAAGCTGGGTACTCCAGGTGCACCCTTGGGCTGAGTACACCCTCTTCTTATAGTTGACCTTGGTTGCTGTTAGCAGATCAGTGGGAGGGATTCACCCAGGCCAGTCAGGTTCAAGAACTGGCTGTGATCACTGACCACTAACCTCCACCCTCTGTGGAGGATCAGCTGTGCAGGGGCAGGGTGGTGGTGCTCTATCATGACCTGTAGCTGTCCACTGGGTTCACAGGCTCTGGGATTCCTGGGTGGTGTAGGACAAGGTCAGCCCTCACCTGTATTTTGCCTGGGGCCACCCTACCTGATTGATAAAGCAATCTGAGATGGCTGCTACTAGTGCTGGGATTGGAGATTCCAAAGCAAAGCTAACCTGTGAATCTAGGCTTGCTGCTGCTAGTGCCAGGCCTGGGGTTGTTGTTTATTTGATGGGTTTTAGGAAGTTTTGCAGTATGAACCAAGACTAGCAATTCATATGGAAATGCAGCTTGAGTGGGCCCAGAAGTTGGGTGGCACGGAGTCTCTGGGGATCTCCAAGGTGGATCAATAGTATTAGCCAGGTTGATGTAGTCTCAAATGGAACACCAGCTTGCTGGTCCCATGGTTCTGTGGGGAGGGGGGAGGACTCAGAAAAGGGACAATGGCCTCTGCTCATCCCAAGAGACACTTCAGCCTCTCCCAGTATGCCACTGATGCCCTTCAAGCTGCCACCACAACTCTGGAGACTGAGCTCCAGCAGTCTGAGTAGATGTATCCGTGTGGGGATTCTGTAAGAGGAACTGCTTGGGGCTCCAGAAGTTTCTTCCACCAACTCAATTCCCGAAGTTGTGGGGAGTTACCTTCCTGGCACTGGAACCCTGGGCTGTGGGACTTGGTGTGGGGCTGGGACTCCTGGTTTCTGAAATACCCTCCCAAATTTTTATCCACCACATGTGGGTGTGGGACTAGCCCATTCTGCATCTGTGCCCCTCCTACCAGTTTGGATGGATGTGGTTTCTTTAATTCTGTAGTGTAGGACTTCCATTCAACTTGATTTCTGATGGTTCTGAGTGATGGTTGTTCTATATTTTAGTTGCAATTTTGATGTCGTTGTGCAAAGAGAAGAATCATGTTTGCCTACACCACCCATCTTGACCAGAAGTTCCCCAGGAGTAGAATTTAAGGAGGGAATTTTTAATACAGCCTAATTCCAATTTCTGCTTAATGTAATTGGTTGCAATATTTCCTTTTTTAATAGAATTTATTGGGGTAACATTGCTTAACAAAATTATTTCAGGCAGACAATTCTATAATACATCATCTGTATATGATATTGTGGGTTCACTTACTCCAAGTCAAGTAATGACTTACCCTCTGTTACCTCACCCCCACTTTCCTTCTGGTAATCACCACACTGTTTGTTGTCTGTGTCTGAGTTTTAGAGGGCTTTTTGCTTAATCCTTTTGCCTTTTTCACCCAGCCTCCTCCCCTGACAGCTGTCAGTCTGTTCTCTGTATCTATTAATCTGTTTCTATTTTGTTTGTTCATTTATTTAGAGAGTATTTTGCTAAGTGAAATAAGCCAATCAGAGAAAACAAGTACCCTATGATATCACTTATATGTGACTGCAATACTTCCTTATTCTCTAATAAGAACTTTTGTTGTTTGAGTAGTACTTAGGTAGACATTATACCCTTGAAACACTATCTATTCTTAATTGATAGAGGCACTATTATCAGCAGGGGTGTCCAAGCTGCAGCCCATGGGCCCCATGTGGCCCAGGATGGCTATGAATGAGGCCTCACACAAAATCATAAATTTACTTAAAACATTGAGATTTTTTTGTTTTTCTTAGTGTTTGTATATTTAATGTGTGGCCCAAGACAACTGTTCTCCTTCCAGTATGGGCCAGGGATGCCAAAAGTTTGGACACCCCTAACAAGGAGTTGAGTTTCTTGCCGTGAAGAACCACCACACTTGGCTAATGATTTGCAATTTTTCTATTAACATTATACTTCACCAGAAGCCTCTTAAAACTCCAATTAAGCTAGCAGTGAAGGGTAAAACTGGCAAACTGGGCTTAAAGTAATTGTCCCTAATCCTTAGAAATAAATACAAATTTTTCTTTAGTGAGCTAATAATAAAAAGGAAACTCTTGGCAAAAGAATTTCATCCTCCCAGCTCTGGAGAGGTAAGGCAATGTTGTATCCTTTGGAAAGTAAAAACTTATACTTTTTGCCCTCGCCTACATTACTTCTCTTCTGCATTGTACATTTTGTTGAAGGGCTTGGGTAATTCAAGGTGAAGACTTTAAACATCTCTTCTAGAAGATTTGAGCAGCAAGATAAGTATACCTTCATAACTACGTACAATGTTTGTCTATCTCCCAACTGTGTAAAATGCTTGTTTATCTCAGTTTAACATGCATTTTCAATAAAACAGGAGCTAAAGTCACTGGCTAAAATGAAGCTTCTACTCCAAAGTTAAATAAAACTTTTTAATGTTCCATGCCTTTCCTGATGCTGTTCAAATATTCTCAAAAGAGATTACTTTTTTTTATCAACTTTAAAACACATTCCCATAGGTTTTTAAGAATTTATATAACTGTATTCTATGAAGATCTTTGCTTTTGTTCTCTTTCCATAACCTAAACTTATTTTTAGTTCTACATATTTTAGAAGAATACACACAGTGTTATTTATTCAGCACTCTGTTGCCTTTTATGTCCTTTTGCATTGAGACGGGAGAAATGCACAATGTTGGCCAGGCAACAATGGGCAAACAATCACGTTGCATCTACAGAAAGAAGAGTCAATCAGCATTTACAAAAATGGGAGAATTTGCTAGTGGTTTTCCTCTTCTATAGAACACAGGCTTCTTTAGCTTGTCCCAACTCTCTCGTAACCACCATGAATAAAATACACTTTTCATTTCTGAAAAACACTGCCAACTAAAGAAAAATGGGTGAGAAGTTATCACAATAAACTTGAGGGTGGCTTTTTCCTTCAGTTTCAGGCACCAAAACAGACTTGATGAACCCACAAACATCAAACTATTCAAAGTACTGCAGTGCAATTTTATTTTTGGAAAACTACAGCAAACATACAGAATTACCACATGCAGGATGAAGCCTGCCTTCACAGCAGCTCTGTCTTTTGCCCCTGGCTCAGGCTGGCAGGAGAGAGGTTCTCACAAACATTGTTCAGTGGATGTTGAATGCATTTCAATTTATTATTTTGAAATTGTATCTATTTTTTCCTTGTTAGGTGAAATTCACAATCATTTATGTATATGACCCCAAAAAACCTAAAGTGTTTTCAGTTTTAAATGATAATGATCCAAGTATCTCTTGACAGAGGGGAGAGACAGAGAGAGAGAGAGAACTTATAAAAGTAATAATTATGTGAAGATTCAGAGAGGTTAAATAGCTTGCCCAAAGTCATTTAAGTAGTAAATATCAAAGTTGGATTTTTGAATTCATCCTTGAGTTCAAATGCCTGTACTCTTTCAAATTTGTCACACAAACTCCACTCCCTGAAGTATATATTTAAATTACACATGAATTGCTCTTCTCTTATAACAGCCAACAAAAATGACACAAATGTAAGGAAGAAAAAGTATTTCTATTCATTTGTTCTAGATTTTGTGTAAGGTCCCAGGTTTTTTAAATTAAACATGGTTCAGGATGTGTTTAGTGTAAGCTTCAGTTTTTCAATAAATGTTCAGTGGTGATAACAATAAACACTAATTATTCCAACACAAAAATCCATGGTTACTGCTGGATGTTGAATCAGTACTAATTAGGTCGGCATTCAGCACTTCAAAAACAAAAACTGGCCAACAGTTCCTTAGATATACATCAAATGTTTTAAATTTAAGTTTTGGTTTACTTAAATTTCTTTGCTTAATTTAAATGTATTTGGTTTAACCTACTACACTGATATTATATTCTGGACCCTTCAATGTTCACAACCTGAATTTCCATTTTGTGCCTTCTGGATGTATGTTTCTGTGCTCTTCGGGGCAAGGTTTGGTACAGAGAATAGATGCTGTGACTGTATCTTTAGCTGTGCAATTGGTGCAAAGTAAAATTAAATAAGCAGAGGAACTACATATCAGAGGTGATATCTTAAAAATCAGTCAATGTACAGTAAATATTTTATTTTTAATTTACTATTTATTTACTATCCATTACATGTTTAGAAAATTGACTAAAAAGTAGCCTTTTATAAAACACAAAATCATACTGGCTTACTTGGTTTATTTTGAGTTTATAGAAAAAGAAAAGTAGATACTTTATTTCTACTGCAGAACCTTGATTTTTTGCAATTCATTATCAGATCCATTTAAACCGAAGGTAAGAAAATTTCTAACACTATGTATGATTTTTAAATATGACCAAACAATTAAATGAGCTCATTGCTTAGCATTTCATGTTTGACTGTCTGCTGCATTCATGATCACTTTGGAAAGATTTAGCAGACTTCCATCAAATGTGTCATGAATATTTAGGAATTCAATTTATGGGTGAATCTATTTTCTTAAAATAAAATGCACCTAATGAAGTTATTAGGTGAGCATATTTTTCCATGATTGCACTGACCTTAAAACTAACTGTTGAACCCTTAGGAATTCTCTGAAAGTAAAAATTTTCTTTCTTTTATTAAGTTCCTTTTACATGAGCTAAAATGTAATGTTAATTAAAGGAATGGGTATCATGCAACCATATTTCATCCAAGCTTACCTTGAACTGGTCCATTGTGAATGATTTCTTTCATTATTTCAGTTTCCTAGAAGGAATAATATAATTGAGCACAGTCACTGTTATCAGAGCACACTAGGTCCATTGTCTGGTGTCTGTTAGATGTTGTACAATCAGCTTAGGAGTGACTGCACAACCCAGTGTACCTTGACTGCCTACCTTTAATCATACTTTGAAATACTCACATGTAAAATGCCCTACTGATAAAGTTGTTAAAACAAGATGCACCCATTTGTTTCACTGACTTTAACACTGATAATAATTTTGGAATGGAGACAAAATATAATAGTTTCTTATGGTGACAAAAAATAATTAAGTTAAAACCATGTTTTGCCCTGGCTGGTGTGGCTCAGTGGATTGAGTTCCAGCCTGCGAGCCAAAGGGTTGCTGGTTTGATTACCAGTCAAGGAGCATGCCTGGGTTGCGGGCCAGGTCCCTGGTCAGGAGAGTATGAGAGGCAACCACATGTTGATGTTTCTGTCCCTCTCTTTCTCCTTCCCTATCTTCTGTCTAAAAATAAATAAATAATATCTTTAAAAAAATAAAACCATGGTTAATCATTGGTAATTAGTGCCATGTCCATTCTTTTGATCACAGGAGCAATACCAGATGCATGCTTAGTGAACTTCCTTAGTGTAGATTTAGCACACAAATGTTTTTACCCAATGTGTAATGCAGCCCTTAGTAAAGAGCCAGGTTATGCATTCATTCATACTTCTATGCACATGTATCACAAAGTATATACCACAGGAAACCAGGATAGTAACAAATATTGACCCTGAACCTATCCTCAATGTTTTTATATTTGGTGGAATAGACAGTAACACAACAAACTGATAAGTTCTGTTATAGAGACAAGCTCAAAGTACCATAGACACAAAAAAGAAAGAGAAATTAATGTTACCTAGAAGTCAAGAAAACCTCACAGAGAAGATCAAGTTTTGACCTAGACCTGAGACATGTGATATTTTACCGGATGGAAATAGGTGGGATAACCATTTGGGTAAGAAGAATCATCACTTGGCTAATTATAGAAGCATGAAAGAACATGGTATACCTAGGAAGCAGATAGTAGTCCTTAAATCAGGTGCATTATGGGTGGGTAGAGGGGTAGATGCTGGCCAGACAAGAGTCTGCAAAAGCAGTAGTCAGAACCAAATCGTGAAAGCCTGTGTGTCATCATAAAAATACTGGACCGTATTCTGCAGGTAACTGGAAGACAGTGAAGATCCAGATATTCTGAAAGTGACAAGGTTTGGGTAGCACTGATATGACAGAGTAAAATTTGCCAGTGATTTTGATATGACAAACTGGAATCCAAGGGTGTTTTCTTCCCATTGCAGCTACCTTAATTATTTTGTGGAGTAAGGCAAAAAATTATAAAATGAGCTACTACAACAACTGAAATGTCAGCAAAAAGGGGTTTGATTTGGCTTTTACTTGTCAAGTATATTAATTAATTAAAACATAATTTAAAAACTCTAGTTCCATGGACATTTTTAAATGTAAGCCAATCATTTATACTGCCAATATTACAAAGATCAGAAATCATACCCAAATTGGAAGTCTTGAATGAGCACTTTAAGAACATCAAAAAATTATACCTCAAATCATAGCATTATCTTAGAATGTTATCATTTTAAATAGTTCTTAAATAGGTTTAATAACAGCAGAGCTATAGATTTTGAACAAGTTAACCATTATTAATCCGTGCCATTTAGACTTACATTGGAAGAGACTCTGTATGGAGGAGAGCATTGGTAGATTCTATTAGATTTCTCAATGATGTTGGGACATGGCTTTGTGGCATGCCGTTTTCCCCGCCCATCAGACCTGCTTGCCATGGCACAGACATTACTGGTAGCATTCTGGTCCTTGAAAAGTGGGTAGCATGCATGGGATACCAGTCTATGAGGAATAAGCAAAAAGGTAAAAATAATATTTAGGAAAATGCTATAATATCCTATCCAAATGCAATTTTACTGAATTAAACATTCTGTTTACTCACATGTGTAACTTTGATTCTAAAAGAGCAGTTCACTGATATTACATTCTCCCCCACCCCCTCTTATTTCTTCATTATAATTTTTTAAATCTTGCTTTAATCCACTTAAATAAGTAATTCTATCTACATTATAGAATTTTCTGGAGATGAAAAGTGACTGTCAATAAAATCTATGGTAATATTAATAGAGGAAGTGCTTCTTCATTCTGCATCTATAATTACAATGTAGAAGAGCCAAATTTAATGTAAAAAAGACAATAAATTTTACTATATTTAGAGGGAGTATTCTGATAAATTATGTTTTATAATTGAGGATATTTTTACATTTTTATTGTTATAGATACCCTCTCCTATGACTTCAACTATTATATGTCTATAGTTCAAGATACTTAGAGAAATACTATATGTTAATTTGATATTTAAAGTTAATGAAGTCAAAAATTATCAGATATTACACAAAAGATAAACAATTTTAATCTCAAATTTTGAAACTGAACATAAAAACATACAAATTATTTTGCTCATTGAATAAAGAAGCAGATGGTAAAAAAATGAAATAATAGAATTGGCTATAAGATTATACAATAAGATTGGGTCAAGAAAATTCAAAAGTGTTCATGAGAGTAAAAAAATCTAGGCAACGAGCATAATGAAAGCAGAGTCATTGAAAACACTGACTGCTTCAAAAAAATCTTTCCTTAAATGGGATAATGAGTGTTTTCCATTGAATTGTGTCACCCCCAAATTCACATGTTACAGCCCTACTCCCCAGTGCCATATCTGAAGATGGGACCTTTCGGAGATAATGAGCTTTCAATAGGGTAACGAGGTTGGGGCTCTTTATGGAATCATAATGGAATCAGTGTCCATATATGGACAGGAGAACTCCCTCTCCGTCCTGTGAGAACACAGAGAGGTGGTAAGCCAGGGAGAGGGTTCTCTCCAAGAACTGAATTGGCTACACCTTGGTCTTGGGTTTCTCAACCCCTAGAACTGTGAGAAACTCCTACTGTTTAAGACATCCAGTCTATGCTATCTTATGTCAACCTAAGCAGACTAATACAATGAAACTTAGTTGGGTCTCAATGACCACTTTTATGAACCTCCTAAAGGGTTTTAATTTTTATCATAGTACAAAAAAGAAGCTAAACAAGCACTAGTATGCCAGGAAGGTATCAGTCCAAGTTGTCCATTCTAAGTACTGCCTTAGTAGGCAAAACATATGAAAGAATTTTTTTTTAATTTATTACCACTCATCAATATCTGACACCCACTTTTTTCACAGCACATGTCTGTGCTATAGCAGCTGCAGAGCACTGACTGGACAAGGAAATAAAAGGTGAGCAGTACATATGTATACTACTAGCTATCATCTACAGTTTACTTAGCCAAAGAACTCAGCTCTTAAGTGGATGAGCTCTCAAAGCAGACATGAGGGTGCTATGTGGATTATCAGAGCACTTGAGAGTAAAACAATGCAACCTGCCTTTTCTTGTCAAATGGGACAGGGACAGTTAATGATATTGATGAACTGAGGCAACTGTAAATTACTCCTTTATTTTATTCATCTGATTCTTAATCTAACTTACTTGACATTATCTACTCATATACTTGGGTAACTGAAAGGTTCAGTGTAAGTATCAATGATATCAATTACTATATTCACTCCATGGGGATTCAGTAGAGCCATTTGGCTCATAGAAACAAGAAGGCAGGGCTTACTTGAATCTTTCCATTAATTTAGCTAGGAAGTAGACATTCTTTAAATAATCATTTCCAATAACTTGTAAACTCAGTAGATACCTAATATAGCATATATTTATATAGATTTAGCATATACATTTGTGCATTTTTGTAAAACTTTGAAATATATATATTTTTTCTTTATTCTAACCCTAAGCAGCCCTCATAAGACTCCTAGAAATACATGTTGGGCAGCTATTTACCCACGTTTTCTCAGGTACCACCAAGCCCTATCAATGCTTCCACCGTTGCAGCCATGGCGGTTCTTGGCACAGCAAGAAATCAAATTCTGAGGAGACAGATTGGCTGTGTATCGCCCCTTAGACTGAATTGCTATTCGGTCAGCGGCCACACCTGTTTCAAATAAAATATTGGTTAATATTAAAATGGCATATGATATTTCTAATAATTTCCATATCCCTTTTTATCTTGAACCCTAAACCAGTCTTCTAAACTTTGTGTAATTTAAAATTAAGGCAAAAAATATCATTAATATATTTATATATTCTAATAAGTTAACTATATCATAATTCCAGTCATAGTTTTTATCAGACTTTGGTACTATCCATTGTCTTATCAACTTCAAAGACTTTTCTACTTCCTTGTTTCTTTCATATTCCATATACCTCTGAATTCTTCATTAAGAAATCAGTCAAGTGACTTCAGGGCCAGAGCTATATGTTACTTACATTTGTAGCTCCTGCCCTAGAACAGTACCTTACATATAGTCATGAATAAGTGTATATTTTTTAAATTAATGTAACTAAGGAAATCAGAAATACTTATCATAGAAATATTAATTGGAAATTCATCTATATTAATCTGATGTATTGGAAAACACTGAATTTTTGGTATTTAAACAGATACCCAGTTTAATTGCCCAAGAGACCATTCTTAAATTATCCAGGTAATATGAATCTATCTTATAAAACATTCAAAAGCTATGTAGCACACTTTTATCATGTGTATTATATTCTTGAAAATCATGATCTTAATCTTATTTCAGTAGACTCTAAATATATATACATATATATACATACATATATATGTATACACACACATATGTATGTGTACACACAGATATATATATATATATGCCTTTTATGATTGAACCTTACATTCTTCTGTTTAAATAATTTCACAGCATGGTTGCTGTTCATCAATTCATCTCTTTCCCAAACATATATTTATTGACTACCTACTAAGATGACAGCTTTGATAAGCACTAGACATTATAATGATGAACAAGAAACAAGACAGTCATACTAATCAATCAGTAGCAGAAAACTATGCATGTTTTCATTTTGATCATGCTCCCATGATAAACTAGTATGAATAATATGATCACAAAAAAACTGGGGTGGGTGCCATTTTGGTACAGATTGTCATCATCCGGTATAGTCTCAGTCTTGATGTTTAGTCTCTTTTATTTTTTTTTTCAGACTTTAAAAAATGTTTATTATTCCTTCTTTTTTAATTTTATTTTAATCATTGTTCAAGTACAGTTTTCTCCCTTTTACTCCCATTCCAGCCCACCCACCCAACCCTCCCCACTTCCCTCCCATTACCACCCTCCCTCTAGCTTTGGTCCATGTGTCTTTTACATGTTCCTGTAAACCCTACCTATTCTCCCCTGAAATTCCCTCTTCTCTCCCCTCTGGTCACTGTCAGTCTGTCCCCTACTTCAGTGTCCTTGGTTATATTTTGTTTGTTTCTTTGTTTTGTTGTTTAGGTTCCTGTTAAAGGTGATACCATGTGGTATTTCTCTTTCACTGCCTGGCTTGTTTCGCTTAGCATAATGCTTTCCAGCTCCATCCACGCTGTTGCAAAGGGTAGGAGCTCCTTCTTTCTTTCTGCTGCATAGAATTCCATTGTGTAAATGTACCATAGTTTTCTGATCCATTCATTTACTGATGGGCATCTAGATTGCTTCCAGCACCTAGCTATTGTAAATTGTGCTGCTATGAACATCAGGGTGCAAAGGTTCTTTTGTATTAGTGTTTTAGTATTCTTAGGATATAGTCCCAGCAGTGGAATTGCAGGGTCAAAAGGCAGATTCATTTCTAGTTTTCTGAGGAAGTTCCATACTGCTTTCCATAGTGGTTGTACTAGTCTGCAGTCCCACCAACAGTGCACTAGGGTCCCCTTTTCTCCACAAGCTCTCCAACACTTGCTGTTTGTTGCTTTTTTTATGATGGCCATTCTGACTGGTGTGAAGTGGTATCTCATTGTGGTTTTAATTTGCATCTCTCTGATAGCTAGAAATATTGAACATCGTTTTATGTGTCTTTGGATCTTCTGTATGTCCTCCTTGGAGAAGTGTCTGTTCAAGTCCTTTGCCCATTTTTTAATTGGGTTGCTTGTCTTCTTAGAGTGGAGTCCTGTAAGTTCTTTATATATTTTGGAGATTAAACCCTTGTCTGAGGTATCAATGGCAAATATGTTTTCCCATACAGTTGTTTCTCTTTTTATTTTGATACTGTTTTCTTCAGCTGTGCAGAAGCTTTTTTATTTTGATGAGGTCCCATTTGTTTATTCTTTCCTTTATGTCCCTTGTGCTCTACGAGACATGTCAGTAAAAAAGTTTCTGCATGAAATATCTGAGATTTTCCTACCTATGTTCTCTTCTAGGACTTTAGTGGTGTCACGGTTTATATTTAAGTCTTTTATCCACCTTGAATTTATTTTTGTATGAGGTGTAAGTTGGTGCTTGAGTTTCATTTTTTTGCACGTAGCTGTCCAGTTCTCCCAACACCATTTGTTGAAGAGGCTATTTTTATTCTATTTTATGTTGCTGCTTCCTTTGTCAAATATTAATTGACCGTAGAGACTTGGGTTGATTTCTGGGCTTTCTGTTCTGTTCCATTGGTCCATGTGCCTGTTTTTATGCCAGTACCAGGCTGTTTTGATTACAGTGGCCTTGTAGTATAGTTTAGTGTCAGGTATTGTGATCCCTCCTACTTTACTCTTCTTTCTCAAAATTGCAGCAGCTATTAGGGGTCATTTATGGTTCCATATAAATTGTTGAAGTGTTTGTTCTATGTCTGTGAAATAAGCCATTGGTACTTTAATAGGTATTGCATTGAATGTGTAAATTGTTTTGGGTAGTATGGACATTTTGATGATGTTAATTCTTCCAATCCATGAACACGGTATATGTTTCCATTTGTTTGTGTCTTCCTTGATTTCTTTCCTGAGTGTTATGTAGTTTTCTGAATACAGGTCTTTTACCTGTCTGGTTAGGTTTATTCCTAGGTATTTTATCTTTCTTTTTGCTATTTCAAATGGGATTTTTTTCTTGATTTCTGCTTCTGCTGTTTCATTGGTGGTGTACAGAAATGCCTTTGATTTCTGGATATTGACTTTGTATCCCACTGTTTTGCCAAATTCATTTATTAGGTCAAGCAGTTTTTTGATGGAGTCTATAGGATTTTCTATGTACACTATCATGTCCTCTGCAAACAGTGACAGTTTTGTTTCCTCCTTTCTGATTTGGATGCCTTTTATTTCTTTTTCTTGTCTGATCGCTGTGGCTAAAACTTCCAGTACTATATTGAATAGAAGTGGTGAAAGTGGACAGCCTTGACTTGTTCCTGATCTTAGTGGAAAAGATTTTAATTTTTGCCCATTGAGTATGATGTTGGCTATATTTCTCTCATATATGGCCTTTATTATGTAGAGGAATGCTCCCTCTATTTCCACCTTGCCGAATGTTTTTATCATAAATGGGTGCTATACCTTATCAAATGCTTTTTCTGCATCTATTGATATGATCATGTGTTTTTTGTCTTTGCTTTTGTTTATGTGATGTATTGCATTTACTGATTTGTGAATATTGCACCATCCTTGCATCCCTGGAATGAATCCCACTTGGTCATGGTGTAGGATCTTTTTAATGTATTGTTGGATGTGGTTTGCCAGTATTTTGTTGAGAATTTTAACGTCAATGTTCATCAGCAATATTGGCCTGAAGTTTTCTTTCTTTGTTGTCTTTATCTGGTTTTGGAATTAGGATAATGTTGGCCTCATAAAAAGAGTTTGGGAGTCTTCCATCTTTTTGGATTTTTTGGAATAGTCTGTGAAGGATAGGGGTTAGTTCTTCCTTAAATGCTTTGTAGAATTCTCCTGTGAAACCATCTGGTCCAGGGCTTTTGTGTGTTGGGAGTTTTTTGATTACTGCTTCAATTTCTTTTGCTGTTATTTGTCTGTTCAGGCTTTCTGCTTCTTTTCCACTGAGTTTTGGAAGATTATATTTTCCTAGAAATTTGTCCATTTCATCTAGGTTTTCAAATTTCTTGGCATACAGTTCTTCATAGTAATTTCTTACAGTCCTTTGTATTTCTGTGGTATCTGTTGTAATCTCTCCTCTTTCATTTCTGATTGTGTTTATTTGGGTCTTCTCTCTTTTTTTCTTGATGAGTCTGCTGAAAGGCTTGTTGATTTTGTTTATCTTTTCAAAGAACCAGCTCTTGGATTCATTGATCCTTAGAATTGTGCTTTTAGTCTCTATGTCATTTAATTCTGCTCTGATCTTGGTTATTTCCTTCCTTCTACTTGCTCTGGGCTGTCTGTGTTGTTGTTCCTTGAGGTCTTGTAGACGTAGGGTTAGGTTGTTTGTTTGGAATGTTTCTAACTTTTTTAGGTAGGCCTGTATCGCTATGGACTTCCCTCTCAGGACTGCCTTGGCTGTGTCCCATAAGTTTTGGGTTGTTGTGAGTTCATTTTCATTTGTTTCCAGAAACCTTTTGATTTCTTCCCTAATATCATTCTTGACCCATTCATTGTTTAATAGCATGCTATTTAATCTCCATGATTTTGAGTGTTTTGGATTTTTTTTCCTTGGGGTTGGTTTCTAGCTTCAGTCCCTTGTAATCTGAGAAAAAGCTTGGTATGATTTCAATTTTTTTGAAATCGTTGAGGCTTGTTTTGTGTCCTATCATGTGGTCTGTCTTTGAAAATGTTCCATGTACATTTAAGAAGAATGTGTATTCAGCTTCTATCAGATGGAAGGTTCTGTATATATCAGTAAAGCCCATTTCATCTAGGGTATTGTTCAATGCTACAATATCTTTGTTGATATTTTGCTTGGAAGATCTGTCTATTTTTGATAGTGGGGTGTTAAAATCCCCCACAATAATTGTGTTGCTGTCACTATCTTTCCTGAAGTCCTCTAAGATTTTCTTTATGTATTTGGGTGCTCCTATATTGGGTGCATATATATTTACAATATTTATGTCTTCTTGGTGGATTCTTCCCTTGAGTATTATGAAATGACCTTCTGGGTCTCTCTTTATGGTCCTTTTTTGGAAGTCTATTCTGTCAGATATGAGTATTGCTACCCTGGCTTTTTTTTCCTGTCCATTTCCTTGGAAAATTTGTTTCTAGTTCTTTACTTTCAGCCTGTGCAGGTCTTTTATCCTGAGGTAGGTCTCTTGTAGGCAGCATATGTGTGGGTCATGTTTTCTTATCCAATCAGCTATTCTATGTCTTTTGATTGGAGCATTTAATCCATTTATGTTTAAGGTTATTATTGATAGGTATTTATTCATTGCCTTTTATGTTTAATCTCTTTTAATTAAAAACATCAAAGTCATAACTTTTCTTCTATCCAACCAACCAATTTTCTCAGAAAAAGTTGTTGCTTTTGTTCATCAAAATTGTCTGGGTACTACAATCCCTCAAAGTGCTAATTTTATATCATTGTAAAATAATTTATTTTAAATAATTCATCTACATATGTGTTTCTGTATATGCATGGTTTTTGTGTAATTGCAGCATATGCACAATTCCCTGGTACAAATGCTGGAACATTTCAGATGCTCAACATGTGTTGAGTCTATATCCTCCTCCTCCCTTCTCAGTCCCAACTATTATCCAGCTAGGATATATTTCACAGAAGCAAATAACATTATACTGCCACCTCTGCTATTCTCAATAAAATAATTCCCTTCTCCATAAAAGAAAACTGAAATCCTTTGATGCTTTGACTTCCTATACAAAAGTTCAGAATCAGATATAAATTTTTGAAATGTTATTGTAACTGTTCTTCGGCTCAGAATATACTTTACAATGTAGAGAAAACAATATTCAAGAAGTCAGAAACCTGGCTTCCAGAATCATTTCTGTTACTGCTTGGCTTTTGGCTCTGGGTAAACCACTTTACCTGTATGTGCCTCTTTTATAAAACCAAAGACTTGAAAATGGTGACCTCAAAGATCCCTTCCAACCCCATGAATCTGAAATTTCAACTAAAGAATAAGTATTTCAAATTCTGATGGTATACAACACATTGCTCTTATATAGACATGTCTGAACCTCAGTGAAGGTTTAACCCAAATTCACTAGAATACTTAAAAAAGGTCAGAAGATGAAAGAATGACTCAGCTTAGCAAATTATTTTTCAGTCTCTTTATAAAAACTTTTATTGGGCTTTACCTCTGAAACACATTTTATTATTTTCTCTGCTTATTTCACTCTGTCTCCAACTTTGGCCCGTGGTTGTATAACTACCACCATTTCCAGCTCCTTCACCTCCTCAGCTGATCGCATCATGCTCGAATTTGATGTGACTGAGTAACTCTTTATTTACATGTGTATATATGTTAATGTCCTATTTATTCCATTTTATAGCTTTTAGCTTCTTTAAAAGACGATTATTGTTATTTTAACTACTGCTTCTTGATAGAATTTTCTAGATCTTTACAATAACCTAGTTTCTTCTTTGCTTTACTTAACCCTTTAAAAAAAATAGCATCAGCCTTGTTTTCTATGGTGAACACACAGGATACGGAACTGTGTCCTCCAAAACCATAAAAGTGCAGAAAACTCCTCTCTGTTGTTTTGGTGAGTTAGATATGGGACAAATGCAGACTTAGTCCTGCACTGAGGACTACTGAGGGTAGGTGGCCTAGGGTTCCCAAAACACACTGTCCAAATCAGCCTTGTGAGTTTACTGTCAGCATTTCACCACCAACATCTTCCCTAAAACATCTTCAGAAATACTGAAGTTAAAGCAAAATTCTTACATATCACCTAGGAGGTGTAATACATTAACCACATGAATATAAAATGACAAATGAATTATCTGATTAAACATCTTTCTACCCATCTGCATCAGGACTCAGTGAGGTCCCCCTGTGTATCTTTACCACAGTGAGGACAGACATCCGACAGTCCAGGAGTGTTTATCCTGGGGGCGTGGGCAGTAGCACAGCATTAACAGAGGGAGCCACTTAGGAGGCAACCTTGGCTAATGGCACTGTTTCTAGAACAAGCCAGTTGATACTATGAAGTAATAATATTTACACAAAGATATCAGCACTTTTCTGTCCCAAGGAATGCCACTCTTCAGAACCGGCTCTTCTAAGAGTCTAATTACTGATTTGACAATGCTTTTGGTGCTTAGACTGGTATTGAGTGCTCTTTTGGAATTACCTTTAAAGCTTAGGGCACAATTTTATGAAGGTCTTTGATAGCAGCCAATAAAAATTATGTTAGTGTCAATTTAATTGCTGGAATGCATACTCCTCTGAGGATTATTTGGAGACCAAATCTTGGTATTAACCTGAGTACTGATTTACTGGACTTCTGAACTAATACAAAAATAACTATAAAAGATACACTGTTACACTTTTGAACAATCAACAACATTAATTTAGAAATCACTTATATGAGAAAACCAGTTATATTTCTTTAGACTCAGAACCTATATATTTGTTTCTATCTAATGTGAGATTAAACCCATTTAATCCTTTGTCAGTTAACTCTGGTCTTACTTTATATCAAATTAGTTTACCAATTTAATATATTTTTAAAAGAAAAGAGTTAAAATCTTAAAAAAAAAAAAAAAAAGCCCTGGCTGGCGTAGCTCAGTGGATTGAGCGCAGCTGCCAACCAGGCATCGCAGGTTCCATTCCCAGTCAGGGCACATGCCTAGGTTGCAGGCCATGATCCCCAGCAATTACACATTGATGTTTCTCTCTCTCTCTCTCACTCTCTCTCTCTCTTTTTCTCTTCCTTCCCTCTCTAAAAATAAATAAATAAAATCCTTAACAAAAAGAAAAGAGTTTAAGAATTACATGAATATGTGTATACTAGTATTATAATATACATAAAAAAAAGAACCTTATACCCCACTAATTATCTGGCCTTAATTCTCAAAAGACAAACAAATTTGGTAACTTTTCTTTGTTGCTCTTTTGCTTTACTCTCTACTTAAGATTAGGCCCTACAGACCAATTGTCAGAGTAAAATTGATTTTTACATAATTTTCAGGTTGCTTTCTCTGGTAAAAGTAAAATTTTATTTTAATTAACCAAATGTTAGTGTTTAAATATTCTAAATTTTCAACCCTTTTAATTACTGCCACAGGATGTAGAGACAAAGGGAGAATGCATAAGAAAGCAATTAAAATGATGTTATTACTTGCAGTGGAAAATGCCCATGATGCAGCACAATTCTTTTGATCCAATGGGCCATGAGTCCATCCAGGCCATTTATATGAAGCAACAAAAAACTCTGGAAGATCACTTACTGCAGGTAAAGGAGCCTATAGAAGAAGCAGCATATGTGTCAGATTTTTTCAAGTGCAACCCAATAACCCTTCTAAGAAAATTCCATGCCCTTTTATAATGTTTACTATTATTTTTTATTTTGTACATTTAAATCATCTGAATGACATCCCCAAAATGCATTAGTTATGTCCAATTTCTATTTCATATATGTTTTAAAAGGATAATTCAATACAGGGAATCATTACATAGTACAAAATCACCACAATACACAGAATGCTTTTCTGGGTTACCACAGAGTATAATAATTTCGGCCAATGCTTGTCATCTTAGATCAGCACTTTGGTCATCCTTGTGAAAGACCACATGATGTTGTTTAAATTTGGCCTCATAAATAATGCTTACTTTTATGTCTCTCCTATGTTGGAGAGTGTATGTGATTTAAAATCAATTTTGAAACAAATGCATTTGTGGCAACTATGTATTAACACACTTGGTGCCACAAGGAACAGAAATTTTACACCAATTACTGGGAAACAAAACTGGGACAATTGGTTGATATTTACAAACCCTTTGAAGATTAAAAAGGACTACAAAACCTTTGAAGATTAAAAAGGACTTCAGAAAATGTGTAATGCCAAATATACAATACCATTGTGTCTTAAGAGCCCGTGTTAAAGTCCTGACAGAGTCAATTTTAGCTGTTCTCTTTCCAAGAAAGTGAATTAAATGTTATAGACCTTGCTCTGTTCAAATCACTCAAAGAAAATCTAAAACCCAATGCCCTGTTTTTTCTCAAACTTTTCCAAAAAGTGATAAGCTTCACTTTTATAAATAATCAGAATTCAAACCAAATAAGGATCTATTATATTTATCACTTATGTATACACACATATTCATACACATATGCATCTTTTTTGAGACTGCTTTAAAGTTTTTAAGTATTTTAATACTCAGTATTTTATTTTGTCTTCTCAGGAGCTCTAATATAATTATCAGAGCAAATATTATTCACTCTATTTTACGAATGAGGAAACAAACTTCTAAAAGGTAATGAATGACATGCTAAGGCTTCTCAGTTAAATAAGGATACTCTGGTTTCTCTTCAGATGGTATAAATCTTTTGCCTTTTTAAATAAGAAGTAACCTTGAAACTAGACCCAGGTTTTAAAATTCTTAACACTGCTCCAATTATCATTCCGCTGCTTTATCAGGAATACAGACATGCTTTGCAACAGAAGTGAAATTTCTATGAAAGCTAAAGTGTTACCTATTTAAAAGTTTTATAGTTATACATTGAACAGGTCAAACTAATAACCCAATACATTGCAAACAAAATTACTCCTGACAAGTAAAATTGAGAATTTATGTATCTGCTTAAAAAGGTATCCATCCAAAATATTTATGAATTTGAGGTCTAATGAGAAAGTTCCATTTTGATTTGAAGAAGGATTATCACCTGATAAGAAAGTTACTAAATCCTGAGTTTCATTACTAAAAATACTGCTATTTAGGTGATGGGAGAAAAAGTACAGAAAACAGCAGACAGGTCACAGGAGGGTGGCTGCATGAAAACATGAAGAGTGGTAGCATAGAAATCCAACTGACTTTGGATGGCAGGCCATTAGATTGACCACACTGCAAACACTCACAGTTGGGACTGAATAAATTTACTGCTCTGAGTAGATAGTTTCAGAGACACAGAATCAGTCTTCTAAGGGGTCTTTCTAACTGGTACAGAAATACAGTAGTCCTTCCTTGTCAGTGGTTTTGCTTTCTGCAGTTTTGGTTACCCAAGTTCAACCATGGTCTGAAAATATTATGTGGGAAATCCCAGAAATAAACAACTGATAAGTTTTAAATTGTATGTTGCTCTGAGTAGTGCCATAAAATCCTGCACTGCTCTACCCTGCTCCACTCTGTCCAGGCTGTGCATCATCCCCTCGTCCAGTGTACTCCTGCTGTATACACCCCACTCATTCATTGCTCACTTAGCAGTCATCTTGGTTACCGTATCAGTTATCAGAGGCAGAGAGACAGAGAAACAGAGAGACAGAGACCACATTCACATAACTTTGATCACAGTGTATTGTTATAAATTTTTCTATTTTATTGTTAGTTATTTTTGTTAACCTCTTACTGCACCTACTTTATAAGTTAAAGTTTATCATTGTTATCTATGTATAGAAAAAATATAGCATATATAAGGCTTGTACTATTCATGGTTTCAGGCATACCCTGGGCACCTTAGAACATAGTCCCCATTGGAAACTACTGTACACATTTTTCATGCAATCTTTGTACCTTCCAATTTTATTATTGGCTTATGAATGTGCTTTAAAGCAGTTATAATACTAAGCTGCCTCAAGTTTCAAAAAAGTAGGTGTTGGTTTTTATTTTATCACTTCATAATTCTTAATTCATACCATAGCTTGGATATTTCCCTTCTCTGTTGAAGCAATAAAGATATAACCATTACTTCAAACACACTTCAGCAGGGCTGAGTTATTTGAACTTCCACATTCCAGCGCCTGCTAGAAAGCTCTGTGCATGAGAGGTATTCAATACATACCTGGTGATAATAAGAAAATATCTATCTGGTAGATTTCATCTTTTTAAAAAATCAGCTTTTCACTTGTGGGCACATTAAGTAAAATTATAATACATGCATCCATTTTTGTTTTTGTCATTTATAGTGTTCAAAAACTTAAAAGTATAAATAACTAATCCTTCTCAATAAGGTAAAGCAATAGAGAAACAACATGTAAACTAACATTTTTATTTAAAACATTTTTATCAACTCACTAAAGCCAGATCAATTCATGAAGCTCACCTATTGGGTCTTTCAAGATTTTTTACCACTTATTTGGTTGTTTTTTCTTAAAAATAAGCCTGGTGGAGATATATTACTTTACAATTGTATTTGACTTATGATACTAGATAATCTAATATAATAAACACAGAGGGAATTTTTTATCCCATTATTATATAAGTACTATTTTTACATTAAATTATTGCATAATTTCCCTGTGAAGTGAGTGCTTTTTAGAGCCTGTAAATTAAGGTAAGCACCACAGAACAGCAGCTTTCAGGAACTGGTAGTAGAAATCCAGCTTCAAAAAATACTTTTTTGTTTGTTTTGGCCAAAAGATAGCTTAATAAAGCAAAAGAATCAAGAAGATCAGCTGAGGGTGACAGAAATTACAAAATGACAATAGCCAAAATAGGTAGATGTTTACATTTAAAAAAGATAATTTAGTCTAATTATATTTCCAAATGAGCAGTAGTCAAACTTGAGGTTAAATTTGAACAGCCTCTCCACTTCAATATTTCTATTTAGAAATTAGTGATTAAAGATATTGTGAACAAATATAAAAATTAAATGCAGTGGTTAACACTGGAGAATATTTTACAGTAATTTCCGCATTTAATTCAATCAAAACACCTGAAAGAATAATCAGAACAATCACAGAGCAGCTTGAGAACAAACTGGTCAAATTCCATACATTCTGGACATTCCTACTATGAGCCCATATCTACACAGTATCCATCATGTGAATCACTCCCTGTGTTTCTAGTTGCACTTTCCCCCACTGAAATCTGAGTAATCAGAGAGACCAGAGAATCAAAGGAAGGTAATAGAGAACATCATTCCATTCAGACCTTCTCAATCTAAGGCCATACATACCAAGAAATTTCTTCTAAACTATTTGATATTAGAGAGGAAAGGGCTAATTTTCTGGCTGCTAATGGTAAAATGAATTTTTCATCTTTGAAAATAGTTGCCTTCATGCCTTAACTCTGAAAGAGCTGTGCTTTGATATTTGTCTACTTTCTGTTTATAGATTGATTTTTTAAATGATCTACTTCTGGTGAATAGCAATATTCAGGGAAAACACCAGAGCAGGTAGTGCTAGTTCTCCTGCCTTTCTCCCTTTATAGGCTTTCTCTTTATTCATAGCAAGAACAATCTTAGTTCAGTACACAGAAGGTTAGAAAAACAACTATATTCCTGAGTCCCCCTTGGCTACTGGGTGTGGAATACAAAACAAGTATCATTGAGAGAGTCTGAGAACTTTCCTGAAAAAAACATCTGACACTTTGCTTTTACTACTTTTTATTGATTTATTTTTATTTTACTGCTATTAAGAATTTGGGTATAACAGATAAACATAGAGCAACCTTCCTGAACCATTTTATGGCCTTGGATATAAAGGTTCTGGAAAATGGAAAAAGAAGAAAGAAGCCTGGGAATCCAACACCAAGAAATGCAACTCTAGTGGAAGACCACCCACCCCAGAACTGCTGGGGAGAGACAATTTCTGTTATTCAAGCTACTGTCATTTTGGATGTCTGTCACTTTCAACTGAGCCTAATCATCACTAAAATGGCTCACATAACTGACATGAAAGCTGCTAGGGCAAAATCATATTTCACTGAACCCTGGACATCAAATAATAAGACACATCCCAATTTCAGAGGGTAAAAAAGTAGAAAAAATGTGCATTTGGAACTTGATGAACTATTATATTTCCTAAAATGACTTTCTAAGAGCACTAGTTTTGAAGTATTATAATCAATCATTACAAAAGAAAGAGTTAATTAATCAAACAGTTCTGAAAAACACTAGCTTTGAAAATTATATAGATTTTTGTCCTCATTGCAATATGTTTTATAAAGTACCTAAGAGTTGTGAGTCTGGAATGAATGAAAATAATGTTCATGACTGTAAATGTTTATGACCAATGGGAAGCATTTTGTTTTATCTCACATTATTTTTCTTGTGAAGCGGATCAAAGGACTATTGTTTCATAGAATAAACTTTGAGAAGAACCATAGTTTGAACTAGATAGACCAAGGTTTAGGGTGGCCAGAGAGTAGGGGCCTGTAATATCATCATAACAAATCACTTCAGAAATCTACTTTTTAACAGCTCCAAATATTTGCTGTTATAGAGGGACAAAAAGAATTTTCATATTTCTTTTTGAAAATTTGTCTTGCAATGACCCGTTCATCCCCATGGTGTTTTGTGACCGTCATGTCCATTTATACCACACCATTATGCATTCAACTGTAACTAGTGTTGAAAATAAAACTGAAAACTCAGAACCTGATTTGAGAGATAAGACATTCATTGTGCCATAAAATCAGCTGAATAAGGAGTGAGGCTGGGTGTATATTTTCTAAAATTTACTGAAGTGTTTGGGATTTCATTCAAAGAAGTAGGGAAAGAAAGAAAAGACAGGGACTTGAGAAGATATAAGTAATCCTTTGATGCTCTCTGAATTTTAAAACTCTTAGGGATAGCAAAGCAACAAGCATTCTATTCTGTCTCTCACTCTTTACCTACACAGAGGAGGTGATTCTGAGATGAACAGAGGGAAATAAGTACTTAAAGGGACTCTACTATGACCCCTGGCCTTGGCCTTGACCTGTAGCATCAGTGGGCACCTACTGCACTTCATAAAATTATTATAAAAGCCTGATGTCATTTGCCTTATGTTGAACTAAACATCAATTTTATGGGAAAAATAGTTTATTCAATGTTATATAATGAACATAACTATATAAATGTGTTTCTCACATTTCTCATCAGTGTTCCAGTTTCTACACAGCCTTCTGTTTATACAGGTGAAAAACATTATTAGAATTGAGTGGAAGATGGTTGTTCAGGCAGTGTTATTACTAATCAAATTGAAAACTTCAACTTATGAAGGATAAAAACTAAAGTTGGTAATGACTTCACTTTGACTTTTTCCAAAGGTACTTCCCATCCCTCAGTTTTTACTAATATTGAAATGTATTTCAGAGAGAAAAAAACAGATTCCTTCTCTTATAACTAGTGACTGGAGAAATAAATTCAGTCAGTCAAATACTATGTGTTATCTAGACAATGATATAAATTTGCATTTCTGATTGATAGTTTTAAAGGTTATTATATAACACATAAAATATTATTTTAGTTTAACTTCCAACAAACTGTAGGAAAACAAACATTATTTTTCTTTTGTCAGTAATGCCAACTAAAACACACTGAAGTCATTTATACCAGATAAAAGATGTACGAGTAAGCTGTGAGGTTGACAAACAAAATTTAGAACATTTTTACATACATCAGTGTCATATCATTTAATATAGTATAGCTACTGGTTTTAAATATTATATGAGGCTTCTTAATGTTTTAATAGTGCCCAAATAGCTTCATCTTAGATGTGATGCTTATCTGTAACAGTTTTTGTTAATTAACTTTTATTGTTCTCCCTGGAGAATCAGCAACAAAGAAAATACTTTAAAATTTATTTTTAACTGAGCTGAGTATAGAAATAAACTCTTAATTTCCCCTTTTCTGTTTGAAAATAGTATTTTTATTCAAAACACTATTTTGAATAAAATAGTATTTTGTAATATTTATAATAGGACATAACACAGTGAAGCTTTTTGAAGTTATTTCCAAAATTCAATAGCACTTGAATATTATATCTGGAAAAACAATCAGGTACAGAGTTGATTTGATTATTTATATTTGTTTTGATATGGTTTTATTTGATTTAGGAAGATAGTAGAAAAACTTTTAGATTCACCAAGAGTTATATAAGGGTCAATAAATAGAGAGCTACACCTTTCTTTGTGAATCAAATGCTCCAAATAATGAGACTTTGCATGATTTAGTCCTTACAGAATTGACCTATTTCAGAACCTAGATATTCTCCTAACATTAATCCAAGAGAGAAAGAACTTACATAATATTCTCTCAGTGCTTTACTATTGTCCAAGTACTGTACTGTGCTCGGCACTTCTCATTCAGTGTTTCATAGATTTGTTACTAACTTAAGAGCTAGGTACCACTGCTCTCACCATTTCAGAGAGGAGAAAACTGAGGCAATAAGTGGAGGAGCCAGAACAAGACCCAAGAACACTGGCTGTATAGTATATGGAATTGTGCCACATGGGTAAACACACTGGCCTACACATTCCTGTTAACAGACTTCAACTATGATCTGTCTATTGGCTCAAAAGGACCTCAGTCGATGCCAGTTTTGCATACAGTCACAATAATTAGTTGACTTCATTTTTTTCCTGAGATACTGAGAATGTTCTTCTTTATATGAATATCCTTCTACACCCTCCAGCACTCTAATTTAAATATTTTAGCTTAAATTAGCATTTCCTAAAGTGTGTCCCATGGAGCCTAAACTAAACCTTGGAAAATATTAATAATCATTATAAACAAACAAAAAACCCTTCTCTGATCTCATAAATTTAGGAAACATTGAGTAAAAAAATGTTTTTGGAATTAAGATTCCCAATGTGTTCAACATGCAAATGAATACTATGAACCTTCATAAGGAGATATGTTAAACCATGCCATAAACTGTTTGGTACAAGGAGACAAAAGGCTCAATGAGCAGAATTTAAAGTTCTTGTGGGGAGCTCAAGTTCTTCTGAAGCCCTGCTCCCAATCAGTCCTTTTGTGAATCTGTCCATACAGCAAAAGTTTCAATGTTCATTATCTCAGTTGTTCATTAACATTTACAGTGTAGGACAATTTAGAGCAGAGCTGTACAATCGAGACATGACTTTGAACCATGTCAAGGTAACACACCTGCAGGGAAAATTTAAGCATGGATTGATCAGCCAGCATTTGTTGACCTGACGCTAGACATAATCCTAGAGCAGGTGAAGCAGTCTTTGTACACAGCAAGAAGCTACGAGGTCTGGACAACATCCCTCTCGGGGTTTTTTCTTTCCCTTTTTCACTTTCTTTTATCTACTCTCCCTGTACCCAGAGAAAACATTAAGTTTATGCTTCCTTTTGTCTGCCCTCATTTCGGATTGTCATCCAGGAAAGACTTTCCAAAATCCTTAAATTACCTGTTTCTGAAATGATACAATCAACATGTTTCCAATTCTCATTATTATTCACATGCTACCAAAAAATTTTTTTTTCATTAAACTAATTCATATAGATCAAACAGACTTTTCAGACTTAGATGATTGTGGAACTCTGCATACAACCCTTACTGATATTCCTCTAACTTACTCATCCTCAGCAGACACATTCTGGAAACGGTGACATAAGGCAAGAAGTGAAGCCAGGAATCCAGGCAGAGAAGAGAAGAGCTTTCACAGGAACTGGGGATGACTCATGCCTTATCTTTCCCACCCAGGATACAGAGTTTCATGAAACCCTACCTGCATCTACATAGTGTGGTCAAGGAAAGGAAGGTGTTTTGCAGTTTCCCAGCAAAATCATTACCAGTGTTGTCAAGTGCCTAACGTAACTGTACATACAGATCATCCCATGTTGAAAATGGCATAAAAATTGGGGAAAAATTGTGTGGGAGTTATCTAGAAACATACAAAAAATAATTAATCTTCAGTTTACTCAGTGGCAACTTGATGTATTGGGGATATTTTCTATGTAGTCACCAGGCTAAGAATTAACCTATTTTTTAGCTCTTCCTGTAGTTGCCACTGTACCTCAGTTCATATTAACTTCATGTTCTTCCTTAGAAGTACGTGTTATATTTCTGATTTTCTTATCATCTAACCAGATATTAGCATAATGCCAACACTTAGAAACTTTTGAAAGGCCCTCAATCCTCAAGTTACTGTGCCCTAGGAATAATAAGCTAGTTCCTGGCCTTACATCGTAAGTGGAAAATGCAACTCTTACAGATCAGCCAAATTTTCCCTATTGCTTTCCTGGAATTACTGCATCACTGTATTACAGTAATTCATAGCATTAGATAATTTAAATTCTCCCAAACTACTAATCATTAAGATTTTTCACTTAAATATTGCCCCAGTGACTTTTATGCAAACAAATCCCAGCAGCCAATGATGATTTAGACTTAAATTTATTTTTCTATGCTATGGTGAATGGCAATTTGGGGAAGAAATGTATCTCATTTTCTCTATAATATAAAATATTCCAAGTTGCAAAATTAAAAATTAAAAAGGAAATGTTAGAAATAATATCGAAATCAATAAAATATATTTTTTAAAAAAGAAAGAAATAATATCGAGAAAGTGTATATATACACCCAGTATGTGGTTTACTAGGGGCTTCAAGAAAATCAAGAGCAGTTCTTATACAGGTATGAATTTTTCTTTTCTTAAAGGATTTTGTCTCTTTTTTTCCAGATGAGGACAAAAACAAAAAAACAGCCAGAAAAAAAAAATAACTTAAAATTGATGACACAGTTAGGTCACTAAAACTAATGAATCTGAGCCACACCTGTAAAAATTTTATATCTTACTGATTAAAGGAAAAATCCAAAAATACATCTAAGCTGATCATTTCATTCAGTTAGCTCTGGATCAAAAATTTAAAAAGGCTTTCTGCTATTTTGCGCTTCAATAGGCCAAAGCTAACTGATTCCACTGGAACTCCAGGGACTATATTGGGGGCAGATCTTTTAAGATGTCTTAGCTCTGTAAATTAAGTAATTCTGTGGTGGCTTTTCACTTCTCTCAATCTCAGTGTGACTTAACCACTCTCAATCTCAATTTTCTTTTCTTTAAAGTGTAGATAATTATAGCACCTCTACATCAAGTTGCTGTGGCAATTAGATGAGATGATGTATAAAAGTGCTTATAAGAGTACTTAACACACACCTACTCAATAAATGGCAGCTGTTACTAGCTTTTATAATACTAGTTATAATTTAGAAGGCCCAACTAGTGGAATTTGAATTGAAATAATAACTCAGGGAATTGAATCTCTCCAAATCGAAGCACATTAAAGGTTTAATGAGAAACCCATGGATTTACAATTTATCCAACAACAACCCTGCTTGCTCTGAGATGCTTAGAGCTTCCAGAGAGCCAGGACCTGGCATCTTTACTGCAGAGTCAGGAGGCTGCACTGCAACATCCTGGGAGCCCAGCTCTACTCTGGGCATTTGTTAAAGGGCCTTAAATACAATCGGCATCTCAACTGCAAACTATGTATGCCTGAGAGACATCACACATCTTGGAGGTGGTGAAACCCAGCTGTGGGAGTTAGAAGTCTATGATAATTATACAGACAGAAGCTTAGTTGTGCAAGATACCTATTATCAGATGATAACACCTCTTAATAATGAAAGGGAAAACCAGCACAATATACAAAGCATAAGAGTGTTAGCGAATGCAGAAATCCCCCAAAGGAGTTTGCCATGCCATCAGAAAAAAATTTGAAGATGTTCTTTCAATAAAAACATTGGGGATTTTAAAAATTATTTTAATTTAAGTGACCAGAGGGGAGAGAAGAGGGAATTTCAGGGGAGAACGGGAAGGGTTTACAGGAACAAATTTAAAGGACACATGGACAAAAGCTAGTGGGAGGGTGGTAATGGGAGGGAAGTGGAGAGGGTTGGGTGGGTGGGCTAGAATGGGAGTAAAAGGCAGAAAACTCTACTTGAACAATAATTAAAATAAAATTTAAAAAAATTATTTTAATTTATCTCTCAAGGATATGTTTATTAATTGTTAAAGAGAGGGGAAGGAAGAGAGAGACAAACTTCAATACGAGATAGAAACATTGATCAGTTTCCTCCTATAAGCACTCTGACTGGGGATTGAATGCGCAACCTAGGTAAGTACCCTAACCAGAAGCAAACCCTCAACCTTTTGGTGTACAGGATGACACTCCAAACAACCGAGCCACCTTCCCAGGCCAAAATGTTGAGGATTTTTTAGGATAAACCTTTATTAATCATCATAGCATATGTGTCTACAGTTACTGTCATTTATTTTATCCTTATGTGATAATGGATAGATCAAGAGACTAACTTACAAAAATAACAATGTTTATTAAAAAAATAAAGATAACTAATGCCTTTCTTAATCACTGGGTCACTAAACAACCAACAATCAGAAACACAAATTTCTATGAAATCATTACCAATGTAAATGAATACACAATTGTTCTTGAAGATAGGAGGGTATATCTCATTGACATTAGTAAACTTTAAACCTCTTAATGAAATTTTGAGTGCTATAGCAAACATTTCATGGAAGGTTTTTTATTTATATGATAAAATTATAACTCTGAAAGCTCAAAACTCATTATTTTTGTTATTTAAAATTGCTTTAAATGCATATATAAGCACACCAATACACACACATATACATAAGTCAGAGAGAGAAAATGCTTACTGTCATTTCATTCATACTCAGGAGCATGGAGCTGGGTGGCAAGGTACCGAGGCGATATTTGAAACCTTCTTCTAAAGTCATTCCCCAGAATTGACTGTAGTTCTGGGCTGTCCATCTGCCTTACAAATGAAAGCAAGAAATATGTACAGACTGTGTAATAACACTTTTATAAATACATGTTCGTTTATATTTTTGAAATTTCACAGAAGTAAATCTCACAAAATTGGAACTATTACTAAAAGCTAGATATTTTCTATATTAGTGGTGCACTATTGATTACTGTAGCAGGGAAGCACATGAGACACTCTTCCCTGACGAAGTCTGTTTCAATCACTTTCATAACTCACGTGAAGAAACTAAGACTATACCAATACACACTAAATTTAAAGATATAAAATCTTTACAAACAGTAAAGTGATTAAGTGTGCAGTTTCCTTTAAATGTCCTTAAATGCATTTTAGATAGAAGCTTGAATGTATAGAAATATACATATAGATTAAATAAGATAATCTGTTTCATTTATAACTTAGATTTCAAAAGAACTTGACCACATAAAAAGAAGTATCCATAAAAAACTGGGAAGATAGGTATTCTTTAAAAGATTATATTATTTAATTTTACTGAAATTTTATTGAAATATTTTACTTAAATATTGAAATAGTCTATCATGTTGATTTAATTTGTGTTAAGTGCTCAATCACATTAGTTATTAGTAATTAATATTCACAACATAAACTCAATTGGTATGAAAATAGAGAAAAATATGTGTATTTTTCTAGAGACATATTATGTTCCCTTACATAGAAAAATGAGGTTTGTTTTCAAATTCTAATACTGAAATTTGAAGGCAACAAAACTTCCTTAATGTTAAGAGGTGAAAAATGAGAAAGATGAAAGTAATTTAATCATCTCTTGGTTGAATTAGCTACAAATAGAGGACAGTATATATTCAGAATCTAAATCTAAACTTTATTTTGTTGCATTTATTACCAAATTGTAATGTGGTAGGTTAGTAGACTGATTGAATATGAAACTCAATTTTCAATAATATGCTCAGCAAGTTAATGCCTTTTTTAAAGATCTGTTAGTTCATAACATCTTAAGCAACTTCAAGCCACAATTTTAAAGTGCAATCTCTGTCACCCAAGCAATTTCAATATGAAATCCTGTGACTATATTAGGTATTACAGCATTATTTAAAAAACTAACAGGACCAGCCTTAGGCAAAAATCATAATATCAGTAAAGTGTGCTTTTGGTGCCCTATGCTAGTAGTTTCTAAACATTCAGATTTGTTGATAATTTAATTAATCACTAATTTTAGTAAGCAGGGGTCAGTATTTTAAAAAAATAAAATAGAATATAAGAAAAATAATAGTAAATATTCAAGTTTACTGCACACAGTGAAGGTAGGCACTGTTTATAAATAACCTGAAAAGGTTGCATGTGTGTCCAGGTGTGTTCACACGTGTGTATGTGTGTATGTACAAGGTCACAAAGTTAAATGTATGTTTTAATGTGACTTATGCTCAGAAAAAGTGTGAAAGACACTATTACCCTACAGCATCCTCTTTTGACCTAGACTTAACCATTCCTTCTAATCCAATTTAGCATTTATTGTGCATTATTAATTTATTTATCAGATTCTCTCAGAAACATTGGGAACACTGAAATAAATGCATTTATTTACCCTTAAGGAGCTCATACCTAAAAAGACAGCAAAGAGAAAAATGACTTCAGTACGTGTCATTTCCTAGCAGTAGGTGAAAGTCAGATCAGAGTAGAGTATTTATAACACAACTCTGCCTGAGGGAGTCCGTACAGTTTTTCACAGAAAGTGATGTTAGTGCTCAGTATGGAAGGATGAAAATGAGTTTGGTGGCCAGATGTGAAAAAAGAGAGCATTTATTCTAAATAAAGGCAACTCTGGAGCAAAGCATGAAGGTTTGAAATTGGTAGAACATTTAGGGAACAGCAGATAAATTAAATGCTTAACTATGAGAGGGACTAGGGAGACAGAGTCTGGAAAAAGTATAAAAGATGAGTCAGTAAAGAAGCATTTGAGACAGATGATTATTTGTACTAAGGAGTATAATTCTATTTGATAAGCAATGAAGTGCCAGTGAGAAATTTTACCATGAGTGGCAAACATTTGTTTAAGAGGGATAACCATGAAAGTGTAAAGGGTTGGTTAGAGTTTGGTCAGTCTAGAAACAGAGATATGTCAGGTTATTTCAAGCTAAGTTTCATAAAGAAATCCACTAGAATATAGCAAAGGAATAGAGAAGATATTTAAAAGAAATGTGAGAATTATAAGAACTTAGTGACTGAGAGTGAGGACGAAAGAAGAATCAAACTAACTTCCCATTTTCTGGGTTGGTTGACAAGGTGGAGGGAGATACAAGGAGAGATTAGAGGTTAATTCTTTCACTTTGGGGTATGCTGATTTTGAAAACCCAGTGAAAAAAAATCCAGGCCAATTTATTCAACAGGCTAGATTTTGAGTTCATGAGAAAAACCAAGTTTAGATATGTAAAATATTTAACATTGCGACAAAATTTCTGCAGTTCTTTGCATCAAGAGGTGGATGCAAAGGTGGATGCACCTTTGACTGGTGTAGTGGCTTTTTTGTCTAGTAAAAAGCAAAATTGATTCTTGGCACATTTCAAGCTTAGGCCTCAAGAGAGGCCCTTTGCAGCCTCCACTCATGTCTTACTAGAGGGCTGCCACGTGAAGAAGCTAAGGCCAGCCTACTGCAGACACATGGGCCCACCGACAACCAGCACCAACCACCAGACATGAGGGTGAGGCCATCTTAGACAACTCAGCCCCAGCCAAGGTTCCAGATGCCTGGAGATACATGAGTGACCCCAGGAGGGATCAGCAAAGAGCCTCAGCTGAGTCCACCCAAACTGCTCACGTGAACAAATGAAAAGCTTGTGGTTTTAAGCTGCTAAATTCTGGCATATTTTTTATTTGTTTGTTTGGTTGGTTGTTGCAGTGTCAGACAATTGGAACAGTTATCTATATCCTTTTTTTCCACTAACGTACTGATTATTACTTGAGCCACTAATTTGGCACTTATTCAATATATGCTGCCTTATCATTAGAAATCCTTCTATAAAGTACAACATGTTGTTAATTCTTTTAAGATGAAAAGTATTTATTTGTATCCTTAGCAGTGCCACAAAAGAAAGACATCTTGTTATTACTAATTGATTGCATTAAAAATAATATAGGGCAATAATATAGGGATTAACATAGGAAATAATATAGAGAATAAGCACTGAAGTAGGTTATGCAGAATGAATAATGACTGGGACCTAATATACTCCTGAGATACAATAAATAAATTTTTTTAAATCAAAGGTTGTACATATGTATATGTAGGCTGTTTTTTAAAGCATTCAATCAATAATGAATGATATATAATTCTGTTTTACACATGAAAACAATTTGAACATAAGGAACAGAAACTATCTGAGAATTAGAACTTTCTTTTAAATTGAAGCACTTCCTCCTCTTTTCCCCCTCATAATTAATTTGAGTTTCACTCCTTTTCTTCATGCCTTGTGTCTTTTACATAACTTTTCTTCCTTTGGTCCATGTATACTTCCTTTGGCTCCAATTACACTTCAGTTTTTATTCTTTTAAAGTTATCTAAGTTTGCTACTAAAAGGCAAAATCTAGGACACTTAAACAGTCCTAGAGTATTCTGTCAATAAACAAATGATGAAAAGACAATTCTTCCTTCCAAAGAAGGCAGCATTCCCAACAGCTTTTGTTACATGTAGTTTCTTTCCACACTGCTTTAGACTGTGGTTCTTCAAGAGTCTGTTGAAAGGTGGGATACTTATTACGGCTTCTTGGAAGTGTGTGCTTATAGGAACCTGATTCAGGTCGTGTCTCAGGATGACATATACTCTTATGTTCTTTTAATGATCTGAGTATCGCTGAGCCACAGAAAACTATAATGAGCCTTCCCCAGAAATACTTAAAATATATTGTCACCTAAAGTATTGATTAAACACATGTATACACACACATATACACAGAGGAATTAAGAATGGTTTAAGATTATCAATGTCAACAAATGTTACTTCTCATATTTTGTTTCTCCCAAGACAGTATTTTGGGTACATTGGAATAATGGCTCTGTTGTGCTGGGAAACATATATTTTCTGTGTAGAAGGGAATGATTCTAATTTTTAAAAATACATTTTGATCCTAGCTAAGTAGCTCAGTTAGAGCATTGTCCCAGTCAGGGCACATACAAGAAGCAACAAATGACTGCATAAATAAGTAAAACAACAAATTGATACTTCTCTCTCTCTCTAAAAAGCAATGAATAAAAAATTGAAAAAAGTATATTTCAGGGTCACTTCACTTTTATGGTTGCTTGACAATAATTTGTCTTATATGAAATCGTATCCCAAAATGTGTAAAATGTTATCAGGGGTATATAGAGTTTTGATCCATGGCAGTGGAGAAATTCTGAGACAGACACCAACCAGCCTATCCCTCTTTCTTTCAATGCACTAAAAAACACCAGTGTTAGCACTTGCATCTTAATTTTTTCTTTGTAAGCAGAGAAGTAACCTAATTTTTTAATCTTTCAAACAGCATCAAAAAGTTATTTCCTATGTTTTAAGTGTCAATCAGCCCTATCTTTATTACCAAAGGAAAATTGTCCAAGCAAACCTTTGACTTAATTGTAAGTGAAATTGACTAGATATCAACTTCTCGGTGAAATTCTCTAGATGGGTTGGTTATTTAGGGCAACATCAAGATATAATACTGTCCCCATAGGCTAGATGTACCCAGGAGGGCTGAGCATGTGGTTGGCAGGAATAAATCAATTACGTCTACCTTCTGATTTTGCCTGAATACTCACCCAAACTAAAGCTCTCCATATACTCCTTGCTCACATTGCAGCACTGCCCCTTTCTAGACAATTTAAGAGCATGCTCTATGCTTCTTCTTTGTGCATTTGAATTACTTAATATTCACCTCTGTGCATCCCAATTTTATATGCCTTTCTACCTACCTTCCTATTTCTTTCTCACTCTTTCTTTTCAAATAATGACTATTTTTAGAAGTAAATGATAGGAAATACATCATTTGGAACCTGAGGAGTAACTGGGAGTGTCAAAAAGCCTATAAAGCAAGATTTCACTCACCCGTAATCTCCTTTATTGACATGTTCAATTAATTCTGGTTCAACCAGACATACATGCTGAGAACACTTCCATTGCCGTCCTGAACATGTGCTAGAAAAAATATAAAAAATTACAAAAGTGACCTGGCCTTAATGAAGTACATTTACAAAATTAGTCACCACAGAACATTGCTAAGGCATAAAATGTACTTGGATTCATTCATGTTAGCCATGTGCCTGTTTGATTTTTGGCAAAAAAAAAAACTATAGCACATGCATTAGCTCCCACTCAATAGGCTCTTACCTTGCACTCCAGGAAGTTAGTATATAAAGTGACCACGCATTCACTGAAGTTTAAAAACACATATCAATTTAAACAGTAGATTCAATGTATTTACAATTGGAAACTTTCTACAGGATAATCCTATTAAGGTAGATTGTTTTCATATATAGTTACTCTGTTCATAGTATATCAGAATGTTTATAGTTAAGAGGTATATTTAATGCAGGCCTGCTGTCTGATGAACATCAAATTCAAGCAATAAAAAATATATCCATGCACTCTGGCTGGGTGGCTCAGTCAGCTGGAGCATCGTCCTGTACACTGAAAGGTTGCAGATCTGAGTCAGAACGTGTGCAGGAAACAGTGTTTCCCTCTTATCTCTCTCTCTCTCTCCCTTTCTCTCTCTCTAAAATTAATTACATATATATCTATATATGATTATCTTTTTAACGTGCATTAAAATTAAATATGCTTATGCGAACTATAGGTGTATGATATATTATGACTATGATTCTATCTCTATTTGAATATATGCTTTGTTGCATAGACATTTCTTTTATTTGAAGAAAACACATAAGAACAGTAGGATTCAGCTCAGTACCACTTAAATTCACTACTGTCAAAATGGCAGTGTAGGCAGACATGACTCAATTCTTTTCACAACCAAAACAAAATTACAACTAAGATACAGAACAACCATGGCTCAAAACTGACAGAAATAGGTTGAATGGAAGTCTGGCAAGTATGGAATTAAAGCAACCATGTCCATCCAGGCTGGTAGGAGGGATGAAGACACAGGATGGGCTGCTCTCACATTCACATGTGGTGGATAAAAATTCAGGAGGGATATCTTGAGAACCAGGAGTCCCAGCCCCATACCAGGCCCCCAACCCAGGAAGTGCCAGGAAGATAAGACCCCACAACTTCTGGCTGAAAAAACCAGTGGCGATTGAGTCAGTGGAAGAAACTTCTGGAACTCCAAGCATTTCCTTTTAAAGAACCCACACTCAGACTCACCTGCTCAGACTCATTTCCTCCACACTCTGGCACAGGGGTGGCAGCTTGAGGAGCACCAGTGGCATACTGGGAGAGGCTAAGGTGTCTGGCATCTGGGTGAGCAGAGGCCATTGTCCCTTTTCTGGGCCCTCCCCTCACAGAGCTGGCAGACTGGTGCTGTATATAAATTCCATCAACCTTGCTAACACTGTTTGACCTGCCTTAGAGATAGATCCCCAGATATTCTGCGCCTCCCAACTTATGGGCTCACTGAAGCTGCTTGTCCATATGAATGGTTTTGGCTAGTGCTTCACGACTTCCTAAATCCCCTCTAACAAGCAGCAGCTGGCCTCAGTGAGGCCCAGGCCGGGAATTAGCAGCCTAGTTTCATAGTTTGGCTTTGCCTGGAAATCCCCAAGCCCAGACCAAGTAGAAGCCATCTCAGATTGTTTTATAGTTCAGACAAGGTGGTCCAGGCAAAACATGGTGGGGGTTGACCTTGTCCTGCACCACCAGGGAAGTCCCAGAGCTATTGCAACAAGTGGACAGCTACAGACCATATCCAAGTACCACCACTCTGCCCCTGCATAGCTGATCCTCCATGGAAGGCGGAGGTTGGTGATAAGTGGTCACAGCCAATCCTTGCAGCTGACTGGCCTGGGTAAATCCCTCTCATTGATCTACAAACAGCAATCAAGGCTCAACTATAATAGGAGGGTGTACTCAGCCCATACAAAGGGCACACCCAGCTTGGAAGTACCCAGCTTGGGTGATAGGGGAGACTATGCCATTGGACTCTACAGGACCCTACTATATTAAGCAACACTACCAAGGCACAGAGTCAAATCAGCTCTACCCAAAACATAGAAACAAACACAGGAAGGTTGCCCAAATGAGGAGACAAAGAAACATGGTCCAAATGAAAGGACAGATCATAGGCCCGGAAAAAGAGGTAAACAAAATGGAGATAAGCAACCTATCAGATGCAGAGTTCAAAACTGGTTATAAGGGTGCTCAAGGAATTCAGTGAGGACTTTAACAGCATCAATAGATTCAGAAGCAAAGGATAAACTAACTGAAATAAAAAACAATCTACAGGGAAACAACAGTAGAGCAGATGAAGCTGAGAATCAAATCAATGATTTGGAACATAAGGATGCAAAAACAACCAATCAGAACAAGAAGAAGAAAAAAGAATCCAAAATGAGGATAGTATAAGCAGCCTGTGGGACAACCTTAAGCAATCCAACATTTGCTTCATAGGGGTGGCAGAAGAAGAGAAAGAACAAAATATTGGAAATCCATTTGAAAAAATGAGAGGAAATTTCCATAATTTGGTGAAAGAAACAGACATGCAACTCTAAGAAGCACAGAGAGGCACAAATCAGATGGATACAAAGAGGCACACCCCTAGACACATCATAATTAAAATGACAAAATTTAAAAATAAAGAGATAGGAGGGTAGGTGAGGGAATTAAGAATTATAAATCAGTAGTTACAGAATAGCCATGGGAATATAAAGTACAGTATAGGAGAGGGAGTAGCCAAAGAACTTATATGCATGACCCATGAACATGAGCAAAGGTGGGGGGATTGCCTGAGGGAGTAGGGGTTGCTTGGTGGAGGGGGACTAAGGGGGAAAAGTCAAGACAACTGTAATAACATAATCAATAAAATATAATTAAAAATAAATTAATCAAAAATTTAAAAATGTATTACCAGAAGTTACAGTTTTCTTTAATTGCCGATCCTTCTTCATAATGTTGACCCTCTCTGAGGCAACCTGCCAATATAACATGTAAACAAATGAAAATTCTAAATTGAGCAATAAAGTCCATTAACACAAGTAATCTAAAATTGTGTTTAGTTTGTCAATTATGCAAAAATATGTGATGTCAATTTGATGGAAGTTCACATCTGGTTTGTGTCAAAGTTTATATATCAAATTCTTCTGGGTTTATTTCATGAGCTTTTATCTAAAGAAGTCTGTATTAGATTCCAACAGAGGATTTGTGAAACAAGAAAACTAGATTACTAAGAAATTACCACTAGCCACACACAAAAAATAACTGTGTTTTAATAGTTAAGCAAAGTTTAAAGAAACTTACATTATTTCTTATTTTTAAAAAACTAATCAAGTGTCATAAGTGAATGTGATTAATTACATATGACTACACAAAATATGAAACCATTTCATTGAATTCTATTTTTCTTCAGAATTTGGAACAGGAGAAAATTCGTGTGATCAATAATATTGCTTGTATTTGTGTTCCAAATCCAGTTTTTTCAACTATTAACCCTAACCCTAACCTTAACTCTAGCCTTAACCCTATCTCTAACTCTAACTCTAACCCTCACCCTAACTCTAACTCCAACCCTAACACTAACTTTTACCCTAACCCTAACCCTAACCCTAACTATGGTGAATAATTACCATATAAAAACCATCAGTAAGATACTGTGAAAATAGTACCTTGATCATATATTAAATCCTTTCTAAGAAAATAATTTATACAAATTTAAAAATCATGCTCAATTAGCAAAGTAGCAAAACTTACTACTTTGTCATGTAAAAACTTTTTTGACAGAAAGATATAATTGATAGATCACATCAATGAACCCTAATTAAACAAAATGAATTCTAACTTTCCAGTCATTCAATCTTAGGGAAAAATCTACATGTTTAGAAAATGTTCTAAGGGATGTGGTGTAACTACCAGTCACAATATCACAAAAGCCACT
Source organism: Phyllostomus discolor (assembly GCF_004126475.2). Taxonomy (NCBI): domain Eukaryota; kingdom Metazoa; phylum Chordata; class Mammalia; order Chiroptera; family Phyllostomidae; genus Phyllostomus; species Phyllostomus discolor. The sequence goes on along the minus strand of NC_040906.2, from coordinate 125,579,202 downwards.
TATACAATTACCTATCCTTCGATTTTTCAAAAAATTGTTTTGTAGGAAACTTTACAACTAGTCTTCTTCAGCATGTATTATGTTTTTCAGCTCAATATTTTTCTTAATGAATGAATCTAAAATCTCTATGTAGTTGCATCTATTCACCTCTTTCCTATGGACTTTTGACATTTTATAATCATGAAAAAAGGGGAGGGAACTAATCTCCACCAATTTCATGACACGGCAAAAACAAGAGGAAAGATTCAGCTTTCAATCAAGTTCAAAGTTACAATTACTACCCAGGATTACAAACTTTTAATTACTGAATGTACACTATGTTTGTAACTTAAAGAGACCTTAAAACATTTTGTTATCTAGAAGCAACAGAAAATTCATGTAATGATTCATGTTAGTTCAAAGTCAAGGGAAGTACTTCTCTGATTAGTTTAAGGTGAGGGTGAGTGGTAAAATCAAAGCTGATTTTTAATTATCCCCCATGGATCTTGCTTGTACATCACATCACAGTCATGTAGATAAAGGGAACAGAAATCATAAGGTCCTAAGGGGAAAAGACCATCCCTTCCCCGACCCAGACTCCATAAAATCTAGAATAAAACCAAACATTTTACAGCGACTTCTAAGGCCTTACCCAAATGCCTCTGCTCACATTGCTCCTGTTGCGCTGGCTGGGGTGGGGTTCCCAGAACCTGAAGGATTTGCACAATAGTAGGATGGAGAGAAGTGGGCATAATGGGAGGTAAAGCAATGGGACATGGATTGAGTTTGGGAAGTGAAGAAATAGAGGAATCAAGGGTGTCTCACTAGGAGTTTTACTTTAGCAATACAAGGATGCTGAATCTGTTACTGAAATAAGGAACAGGTTTGTGACAAGAAATCAGGAGTTCTGCTTTGCCTATTTTAGGTTAGAAATGCTACTGGAGGATAAAAATCCAGAGTTAAGTCAAGACTGAAGCATGACTTTAAGAGACAGCAACATACATATTTTTAAAGCCTTAAGATGAAATAAGAGTCCATTTGAAAGGTTGTATATAGGTAAGAGAAAGAGACCCAGAACGAAGTTTAAAACAGTCCATCCAACAGACATTCAGAAGAGGAAACTGGGAAGGAATGGCCTGAGAGGAAGCAGCAAATTCAGGAGAGGGCAGAATCTTGGAAAGCAAGAGAACAAAGGATTTCATACAAGCAGAAGTCATCAACCCCGGAGAGTAGTGCAGGGAGGCGAGAGAGAGAGAGAGGGAGAGGGAGAGGGAGAGGGAGAGGGAGAGGGAGGGAGAGAGATTGAGACCAGATATCTGAATATTGCATTTAGTAATGTCAAAATGGTTAATACCCCCATCAGGAGAGATTTCACTGAGTAGCAGGAAATGACATCTTGTAGGATACATTGATAAGAAACTTAGTAGTCAGGAAACAAAATGTTTCAGCTATTTTGCCATTAAAGGAAAGAAGGAAATGGGATAGTAGCTGGTTCAGGACACAGAATCAAGGGAGCTTTTTCAAAGTTGGGAGCTGCTACAAATACACATTTTGTAAATTAATAGTTGATCAGGAAGGATGGAAGAAAATGATGATTTAGGAGAAAGAGAAGGACAGGTAGGAGAGATACAGAGGAGTGGATGGGAGCGGGGAGAAAGGAAAGAGATCATTATAAGGGTAAAGATCTTGAAAACACTAGAGTCTGGGATTTAAAAGTCAAGAGGAAGAATTGACTCAAGGTAAGCAGTAACCCAGATGGAATTAGGTGAAAAATTATGACAGAGAGATAAGACAATTCCTGGTGGCTTTATATTCACAGTGGAATATGTATGAAGCACCTCAGAGTGAATTAATTGATGGTTACATGTATAGTATCTCAACAATAACAACAAAAAAGGTAACGACTATTGAAATTAATGGAGTTTTGCAACTTTAACAGCCACCAATACAAAACATTTGGAGAGTGAAACAGTTGGTCTATTGATGTGAGAAAAGATAAGATGCTTATAATTTATTTTAAAATACTTTATAGCATAATGTGTTATAATATCTGTGCTGGTCTAAACTTGACTTTAGGGAAGGCAGTTACTTGCTCTAATCAGGATTCCTACGTATCAGCAGTGATCACCCAGAAAGGCCAATTCCAGGGCAGCTGTTATAAGTGCCTCCATTATCCATCTTTTTTTTTATTTTAATCATTGTTTAAATACAGTTTCCTCCTTTTTACTCCCAATCCAGTCCCCCCTCCCACCCTCCCCACTTCCCTCCCATTACCACCCTCCCCTTAGTTTATGACCATGCGTCCTTTAAGTTTGTTCCTGTGAACCCTTCCCACTGTCCCCTTAAATTGGCGTTGGTGGTATAGTGGTGAGCATAGCTGCCTTCCATCTTTTGATGGATGCTAGAGTGTGGGTATAATGAATGTCAGAAATAGGCTTCCATTGTTAAAACTAGTGGCTTGTTAATCAGCATAATAGATGTAAATAATCAGCTCTTATTGGTTAAATTAATAGTACTCAATTTATATAGATTTCATAAAATAGTTTAAATTACACTCTACTCATACCTCATAGTTTATATGTATCTCTAAGGTACAAAGCTGTTATTCTTATACCTGGTGCCCTAGAATTGATCTCGGAAAGGTCCTGTGCCCAGCCACTGGCAGGAGGATTTCTCATTCCCTGACACCCGCTGTAGTGATAAAAAGTCCTACCTCTGTAATATTATCACATGTGCCTCCAATACATTTTCACACAAAGTAGATGTATGAAGCTTATAGAGGTTGTATGAATTGATTCCTTACCAATGTCTCCTTACCAATATATGTTTTTGTAACTATCAGTATTTACAGCAGAGTTTGAGTGTGACTTATTATCATTATAATGTGGTTTAAAAGGTTGTGAAGGAGTAAATAATCTTCCTCCAATTCAAATGTGTCAGTGGCTTCCATACTTTTTTTTACCAATGTGAACGTGAGTTGTGCATGATCAAATTAGCTTCAGTCTAATCACAACAGATGGTATACTCTACTCTTAAGATCTGCTACAGCAAAAGATTCTGCCTGGAAAATCCACTCTGGTTCCATTTCAAACTCAATCACTTGTTTTCTGTATCTGACATTTGAAATCCTCCACTTATTGGAAGTTACCATCAGAGATGAGGAGAAAAACATAGAAGGAAGATATTTGGCAATGTGCTCTACATCCAGTTTATACAAAAGGGATGTGATGTTTTTAATTCTCAAAACAATGTACATAGTTTTAATTCACTGGTTTAAAGGAGCTCCTAAGATAGAGTACAAAGAACTAGACAATACCATGTATGAGATAACTAAAAATATTATTTAATAGATCAGCGAATTAACAACACATCTCAGAAGAAATAGACTGTACACATGCAAAAAATGTGTAAGTAATACACCATTGTTTTTGCATTAGCTAATTTTGCAAAAATTTTCAATGTTGTGTAGAAGTATTTTCTTTTAATCAGCTATTCTGTAAGCAAGATAAAAAAAAGAAAAAATTACCTTCATGAGAGCAATTATAGTCTAATGTGAACTTTTCCCTACTGAATAAAAAATGATTAATTGCTTCCCTTCATAATGAATTGAATAAAAACTACAACATAAATTCTTCCTAAAAATGATCCTAAATTAAAGTCTTAGCAAAATTCTAGCCCTCAAGCAAAAATGAACATTGAAGAAGTAGTAATTACTTTCTAAACAGACTATATGTCTCAAAAAAAGAAAAGCTCAAATACATTTCAGCACATGCAAAGCACTGCAGTTTATACATAATATTTAGACTTACCCATGAAACCAAACCTTTTCCTACTTAACATCTTTCTATGGTTTCTCATAACAGAATTGTTAAATCCTTAATATGACCTATAAATCCTATCATAATCTGACCTCTATTCACCTTTCAAACCTCATCTCATGGCACCACGAGCCCTCCAATAATCATTACTATGCAGAAAGGGTGGCCTCCTTTTAGTTCCTAGACCGAGCTCCTTGGGCTCAGATCTGAACAGCCCTTGGATCTTCAGGTTAGATCCTGTCTCCTCACTCCTTGAGTCTCAGTTTAAATGTCCTCGTTTGCTGCCCTCCCCTACAGGCTAAATGTGTATTTTATTTTATACTCTATTTTATATTTGAAATTACTCATTCATTCAAGATTTTTAAAAAGTGTTAGATGTAATATTTATTAATAAAGGAAGAATATTTGCAAATGTACTCAAAACAGACCTGTTTGCATTAATGTATATGTTATTTTATACATTAATGGTATATTCTGATATACTTTCTCACAGCCCCTTAAGTGCTTCCTTCAGAGAAGTTATGCCTGTTTGAAGTTGTACAGTGAATTTGTTAAATATCTGACATACACGTTCCCCAACTTCACTGTCACTTGAATGAGAATAAGATCTTAGCCTTGTTTCTTACCCATGGTTGCCTCAGAACTAAGCATTATACCTGGCACAGTGGAGACATTCAATGAATAATTTTTTAAAGATTTTACTTATTTTTAGACAGAGGGGAAGGTAGGGAGAAAGAGAGGGAAAGAAACATCAATGTGTGGTTGCCTCTCACACACCCCCTACTGGGGGCTTGGCCCGCAACCCAGGCCTGTGCCGACTGGGAATTGAACCAATTACCCCTTGGTTCTCAGGCCAGTGCTCAACCCACTGAGCCACATCAGCCAGGGCTCAATGAACAATTTTTGATGTACATCTAAATCTCTCATTCCTAGTAGAGTATCTGCCAGTTTTTAGGGTTAAATAAATGTTTGCTGCACTGTTTATCGATAAAGGCAAAGGCTTGAGATAAATGACAATTCTGCAGAAATTTTAACATTATATGTGTTTTTTAAATTTTATTTTAATCATTGTTGGAGTACAGTTTTCTCCCTTTTACTCCCATTCTAGCCCACCCACCCATTCCTCCCCACTTCCCTCCCATTACCACCCTCCCCCTAGTTTCCCTGAAATTCCCTCTTCTCTCCCCTCGGGTCACTGTCAGCCTGTCCTCTATTTCAGTGTCTATGACTATATTTTGCTTGTTTCTTTGTGTTTTAAGGGGTGTTTCCTCAATTTTTAGAAATTAGATGACATTGAGAATGAAGACAACAGCATCTGGATTTTGAAACAAGATCTTAATTTGGAAGGATATCAAATTCTAGTTTACATTAAATTTTGTCCTAACTGTAATTTCTAGTCAGTATACCCATTTACAGTAGTATGACAAAGCTCTGATTAAACCACATTCCTGCTGAGGAAATTTGATCTAATGGGTGACAGAGAAATAAGGCTTCATATAACTGTAACAACAGAGTTTAGTGTTTGTTGCAAACCTTGAATATGTTGATAATTCAAAATCTATAGTCATTCTCTTCTAATTATACCAATATAGTAAATACCATCATTCTCTTTATGACTTATTTGTATTTACCCACTCAATCTTAGATTTTTACAATTACTTTATATGAAGGCCTCCTTTCTTTTTAATAGTTTAAAAATCCCAGATGGGCAAGACAAAACAAAACAAAACAAAGATACAAATGAAGATTCTATTTGGTACTAGGTAGGGTGGGTGGCTGACTTTATTTGGCATCTGTACTGGTTTTAGTGGCATTGCAAAACCATAGATTCTAATGCTAGGAGGTCTGTTAATCCCATAAGATAGTAAGTAAAATATTGCATGAATCTGCAGATGGTCATGTGACTTTCATGAGATTCTCTAAGAGGTTACACTCAAGAAAGCTTGAGAGTCCTGTCATCGATACATTTTTACAAAGAAAGGAAAAATGTTTCCAGTAACTTTTATACAGGTTGATTGTGTTTCAAAAGAGGATTCAGAGCAGCATTCATGACCATCACACCAGAACTTTCCTGATGGTGCTAGTATGATTCATGTACCTTCATCTAAGCCAAAATACTCTAACAACCCTAAGGCAATTACTCTGGTAATCCCAATATTCATTTTTTTCTTAAAGAAGGATGGAAGGGAGGAAGGAAGGGGGGAGGAAGGAAGGGAGGAAGAAGGAAGGAGGAAAAGAGAAAGTTTGTCAGACCTTCTTATGAGCTGGTACAACATAATGCTGAAACGCATTCCCAAAGCCTACCTTCTGGATACCAAGGCTCTGTGTAAGGAGGCCATTCTTTCTCTTCACGGCAAAATGACTGGTAATCAGGACAGCAATCAGAATTCTCCCTTTCACAGAATTTATCACAGTAACACAGGGCATTCACCTCATAGAAGTGAGTGACACAGCCATCATCTCTGTCTTCGCAGCACCCAAAACTTCTACAGTATTGCCCTTTGAAAATGGCTCTTTTGAATCGAGTACCTTCCAAAATGGTGTGATTGCTAGTGAAATCAGCTCCAGGGTCCACTTCTCTCTGAGATGCATACTGTTTCTCCATCCAAATTTCTGTAATAAGATAAGAGAAGATGAAGATTTTATATCCAGTCCACATTCTCTACAGGTCACATACAGCTCCCACTCTCTGTTATATCCAATATACGACTCCTTGGGGCTTCTCTTTGGAGACTGAATTCTAATCACCAAGACAACTCCGCTGGAATCCTGATACTGATCCTTTACTTGAACTGAGTACACTTCATGTAGTTAAACATTAATCAAGAATTTAAATGTTTGCCCAAGATAATGTGTTAGAAGCAGACTGTTGTAATTCCTCTGAAGTTAACAATTTATAATATTTCATATTATGTAAAAAATGTTCATCACTATAAAATAAATACATAGATGATATATCAAATATTGCTTGTCTCCCCCAAAACCTAGATTTTTAGTCAAAAACCTCTCTAGAATATACATGGCCAAAATTATAGCTGCAATAACCACTGTCAAGGGACAGGAAATTCAAAAGTCAAAACCACAATTATTCATTTCACCTACTTGCATTGCAACTGGAATCCAGGCTCTCATGAGGCTTCCTGTGAGGATCTGTCATATCAATAATAGTTGCTGTAAATCATGCCCAGTCACACGCTGGTTTGATTTCCCATCTGTACTCTGTTTATCTACCAGGAAGCATTTTGATTTCAAGGCTTAGTGGAACCTAATTCAGCCAGAAATTCCCTAAGGATGACAGTTCTCTCCACCTAAGTTCCTGCCTGGCATCAACATAGCAACCTGCAGTAACTGGAAGGCAGTGTATAGTTAAGGAAAGTGCATACTCTGTACTGAAGAACTTCAGGGGGAGGGAATTGTGAAGGAAACTCAAAGGTCAAGATGTGCTTAGTGCTTCTGTAGAGCTGTGCATTTACACTGGGTTTTGCTGCATGGTATTTATTCATTAACTACAATAACTCCCTTTGGATTGGGGATTAGTAACCAACAGATGATGATTCAGCACGAGTGGGTGGATGGCATAGTGGAAAGAGCTTGTCTCGACAATCAGAAAACTTGGACTCTTGTCCCCAAGCTACTATTTAATTGGCTTTAAAACCTGGGGTTGACAACTTGCTTCTCTGGTCCTCATTTATTTTTCTATAAAACCAGGGTCTTCTCCTTCAAGGCTAATTCATAATTCCAACCCTTCAAATTTATTCATTGACTTTGCTCCATAAATTATTGGATTCACAATTTAATCTTCATCGTTGCACTTGCTTTTGTCACCTTCCTTTTTCTCTTTTTATTTCATTTTACATCATCTTCGTATCACTCTCCATAATCCCCCTGTCTCTCCAATCCCAAAACTGCTGCCTCCACCTCCTTGTCATGCACTGAGTCACTCAGCTGCTGTAAAGTGCAGTCTACATTCTCACGTACATTCCCCAGCAACCTCCTAACATCCAATCCCCAAAGACCAGTGTCCACCTTTATCATACAGGGTGGGTCTCATGCAGCACTTAGCCTGGGTGCAAATCCTAGTTTTACCACTGACCAGTCCCATGTCTTTGGGACAGTGGCCCAGCCACTCTCGGCCTCAGTTTTCTCATAATATTTATACCATGTCAAGTGAATGGAAAATTGAATTAAAATAATACAAATAGAAAGTATAGCACATCCCACATGCAAAATAAATTAGTTATTTATTAAGTATACTCTTTAGTAAGTATACTCTCCCTCTAGGAACTCTTTCCTCTTTTGCCTACTATGTTTCCATTCATTCTTGATTTTCTTCCCCTTCTTGATAAGGCTTCTAACTGGCTTATATTTGGACTCATTTCCTTTTCTTCTAAGTGGTCATGTTAGAATATTTTTTTCACAAACATTCCCATTTTGTTTCCTCCCTACTCCTCACACCTTATCTTTCCTCAAAAATCCTAGCCTGCATCATTCTAGAAGCCATGAGTCGCAAGACCTTATACAAGGTGGACCTCCAACACTGTTATTTCTCTGACCTCACTTTAAAGCACTTTATACCTTGCTCATATTGCCACTAGCTTCTTTGCCATTCCTCAACATACCAGGCTCCCACCTGTCTTAGTACCTATACCCTTGCTGTGTCCTCTGCCTGAAGCACACATCCCAGATATTTCCCTGACTCACTATCTCATTCTTTCGAGTGTTCTTTTAGACCAGGGGTCCCCAACCCCCGGGCCACCAACTGATACATATCCTGCAGCCTGTAAGGAACTGGACCACAAGCGAAGCTCCCCTCCACCTCCTGTATCCCCTACACCTCCACGTCATACCCGATCCATAGCAGGGGGGTGAGGTTCACCTGAGCTCTGCCTCCTGCCCTCCTCCCATATTCCATGAGATTGATCTGTGGTGCCAAAAAAGTTGGGGACCACTGTTTTAATCTACACCTTCTCAGAGAGGCCATGCCTACATTCTCTATCTAAAATGACACCCCTTCCCAGCCCCATCACTCCCTGTCCCCATTCTCTATGCTTATGACTAATAGATAATAATTTTATTCATTGATTTTATTTTCTTATTTTTCTCCACAATGTAAAACCTCCAAAATCATAGAATTTTGTCTATTTGTAATTTGCATGTTTTCCTACAGCACTCAGTGCCTAACACATATTTGTCTTTCAATAAATATGTATTCAATCAATGAATGAATTTACAATTTGCATTTTCAGCCCCTGTACCACATCTGCTGAGCACTTTGGAGGTGATCCATCAGCCCATAGTGCTGATGCCACCACACATTTATGGATTTTTATCTCAGCTAAGCTCTTAAATGCTGCTTATATATTTTTTAACTTGTTTCCGATTTTCCTTACTGACTATTACAAACTTTGCTTTCCTAACCTACTAAAGATCATCACTTTCTAGGGATACATTTTCTCAGAGGTCACCAAGAACACAAAGAAGCAAATGTTAATCCCCACACCTTCCTGTCATCAAATCCACAAACCTATCTACATTTGCAGCCATCCTTCCATCTTCCTTCCAGACGCAGGAGATGAGGTGTTGTCCTGTTCTCAAGCGATTCTCCCACCTATGATTTTTGGTCTGTGACCATTTACCCTATTCCTTCACTTGTCTCTTGGTTTTTATTCATCTTCAAACTCTCTCTTACCCAATTCCTTCAGTCCTTACCATTTTAGAACAAAGCTAGCTGAAATTCCAACTTTATGAGTTACTGACCAGGGCCCACTCCTCCCCCCACCCCACTACATAACAAACCTGAAGTGCTGAAGAACTAATGCCCTCCCTGTAACCCAAAAGCAGCCATTACAGGATGCCTAGAGGAAATGGTTCCCATGGATGCATTTTCTCTGACATCTACACAGTAGCCCTCACCCTGAAGTGAGAGTGGGAGTTCCGTGTGTGGAGGCATTGCCGGGGGTGTGCTGACTTATTTGTTTATGGCACACAGGCAAATACTACAGTTTATCATTGTCTGGTGTTATTTACTGATCATAACATCTCATTTTAACTAATGCACCTTCTCTAAATTGACAAAAGCTTTTAAATATCCCTCCTTGTCAAGGAACTTCACATTGAAAGTAACATATTGACACAAGTGTTACTAATGGTGTGTTTCTTTGGACCAGTGCTTTTCAGCAGGGGTAACTTTGCCTCCCAGGAAAAGTTTAGCAATGTCTGGAGACAATTTTTACTGTCCTGACTGTACAGGCTCCACAGCATCTAGTAGATGGAGGCTAAAGATGCTGCTTAACATCCCAGAATGCACTGGTCAGAACCCACAACAAAAAATACTCTGGTCCAAAGTGTTAATGACACTGATGATAAACCCTGTTTTACACACATTGTAACAAATTTTGAACAAACAAGAAATCAGAAACAAATGAAAATAGCATGCCTACTTGCAATTGGATTTAACTAAAGGTTGATCAGATGAACTTCCACTAACTCATAGATTTGAGATATGATAACGACAATAGTACATACAAACTGAGGGTGCTTCTTCAAAAAATTTGGGTGTGTTGCCCTAGCTGGTGTGGCTGAGTGGACTGAGCACCTGTCTGCAAACCAAAAGGTCACCAGTTTAATTCCCAGTCAGGGCACATGCCTGGATTGCAGGTCAGGTCCCCAGTTGGGGGTTTGTGAAAGCAACTGATTGATATAGCTCTCCCACATCGATGTTTCTCTCCTCTCTTTCTCCTTCCCTTCCCCTCTCTTTAAAAAATAAATGAAATTTTTTAAAAACCAAAATTGGGTGTGGTATATGTATGACTCAAAGGTTTAAGTCCACCATGCCACACCCTCTTCCAACTTGGTGATTCTCCTTGGATGAGGTACATTCCAGATGAGAAGTTCCACATTCCCTCCTCTTGTGATTTCTATGACCTCCATCACACAGAATACAGTGGAGGCAATCTGCAGCCTTCTGGGTTTTTTGGAGGAAAAGTGAAGTCAATCAAATAACTTCCTTAATACAGTATCTTAGCTAGATGTTATGAAAATTACTGGACACTGGAAAATTTAATTGTGCTTAAAATTTAAAGTTTAAATAGGCAAAATATAAACTTGAAAAGGGGAGAGAGAGAAAGACATAACAGAAAGGTGAGCTTACTAAACATAATTTATTTTGTTGTCTTAAATTCTATCATTAGAGATATATTCCTCTGAATTATGGAGTTTGCAAAAGTGTCTTATGGTAGTAAGTACTCTTTGATGAAGTGACTTAAGAAATACTAACTCACCTTTCAGGGGTCAGGGCTCAATCTCTTCACCTTGACAGGAGATCTGGGATGCTCCATGAGTGGTGAGAAGGACTGGAGAGGACCAGAAGAACTGCATACAGGAAGACTTGCTGAAAATGAAATGTTCTTTCTTCACACATTGGCCATCAAGTACTTATATGAAGCTACCTTCTTATTTCTACTCCACTGAGTTAATTCAATTTTCAGAAAAAAGGATTTCAATAAGATGTGAAGAAAACTTCCAATTGCAAGGTGCAATTGTCTTTGGATTAGGCTGCTGAGGAACACAGCAGGATTTTGAACATTAAAATTACAATGTGAATCCATATGTGTGTGTGTGTGTATATATATATATATATATCCTATATATGTGTGTGTACATATCTATATGATATACAATACATATTGTGTTACTGTGTGTGCATAATCTCTGCTGATCCTTGCAATAGTCTGTGATGGCAAAATTATTATTATCCCTGTTTTGGTTTTAATAGATGACGGACTGAGAATTGAGTGACTACACAAGGTCACACAGCCAGTGATGGAGTGTGTGACTCCAAGCTTGGTGCACCTTTCCCTGCCTCATCCTGCGTTTCTGTATAAATGCTCACCTGGTCCTCTTGACTACAGTCTGGATTTAACCCATGACATCAATAATCTTTCCGGGTCCTTTTCCAACTCAGTGATTCTTGAGGTGGAGAGAATATGGAAGGAGGATAGTGATCCGGGGAAGAAACACAGGGTTTCATACAGATTGGCTGTGCATTGTTACAGAAGAGGTGAAACTGTTTTTTCCGTGGAAGTTTACCACTTAATGCACATTTGGCCTCTAATTATACATTGCTGAGAAGATTTATTAAAAAATTAAAACTTAGCAGGTCTATAAAATGGAAAAGAGCATCTCACAATAGCTTCCCAACTGACAATAATTCAGGATGTGGGGTCCAGGTCCAGGCTTTTAACAGTTTTGCACAAAGCCTTCTAACTTCTCACTATAATTAAACAGGTACTTTGGATCTACTTTCCCCTTATTTTTTAAAATTGTTTTATTTTTTGCAATGACAATTCTAACATCCTTTTTCACTTTTTATTTTTCCGATATAGAATTGTGTGGTACAGTGACTTATGTACTGTGCCTTTGTGGATTAAAACAGCCCAGAGGGAATATTCAGTTTAAAACACCAAGCACTAAAGGAAGACTGTAATGCAGAGGTTCGCAATCCCCTGGCAGAGAGCATAGCTCACCTGAGCTCCCCCTCCTGTCCCCTCCTACAGCCCTACTCTAAGTCTTCTCTGCTCTGGTTCGAAGACCTCCTTCAGAAATTACATTCCATTACCACCCTCCCCCTAGTTTTTGTCCATGTGTCCTTTAAATTTGTTCCTGTAAACCCTACCCATTCTCTTCTGAAATTCCCTCTTCTCTCCCCTCTGGTCACTGTCAGCCTGTCCTCTATTTCAGTGTCTTTGGTTATATTTTGCTTGTTTCTTTGTTTTGTTGTTTAGGTTCCTGTTAAAGGTGAGATCATATGGTAATGGGAGGGAAGTGGGGAGGGTTGGGTGGGTGGGCTGGAATGGGAGTAAAAGGGAGAAAACTGTACTCGAACAATGATTAAAATAAAAAAAATAGGGAAAAAAAGGAAAAGGAGAGGGGAGGAGGAAGGGAGAACAGAAAAATTAACTTGTTGTTCCACTTTAAAAAAAAAGAAAAGAAATTACGTTCCCAATTTTTTGCCTTGTTGTAGACAGGGGAAGAGCCACTCAAATATCATAATGACAAGACCCAAAAAGAAACTCCCTTCATCAAAAGAAAAGAAAAAAAATGAAGAAATGTGTATAAAGGCAAAGGGTATAGTAAAGATTACACTAGAGAAAAAGCTAACAGAAAAAGTTATTACAAGAAAAAGTTATGACTCTAAGTAAGAACCAGGTTTTCTTTCACATCAAACTTCTAATTTCAACATATTTAAACAGGAGACAATGGGAGATGCAAAATACTATGTCTAAAGCTAATATTATAAAAAATTTTAATTCATACTTTATTTCACAAGAGGACTTGAAAATAAGAAATCAGCCTGCCATCTCATTCTCTTTGTGTGCCTCTAACAGTTTAATGCTTTGAAGACAGGCAATTCTATTCACACTTTTTTTAATAAAATAAATATATGTTGAACTTCAAATGTATTCTAGGCACTGCTACATTCTGGGGACGCACTGATTAAGAAAATCTATCTTAGTGCTTAGAGAACAAGCCAGTATAGCCAGGGAAGCCAACTTCTAAAGAAATCAGTGCCATCAGCCTTGATAAGTCTTATTACAGGGACATGCAGGGGATTTGAAGAGGGCACAAAGGCAGCAGTGGGCAATCCTTCCCGGTGGAATTAAGGAAGAAAATATTAAGACACATTTCCATTGGGTCTTAAAGAATATGTAAGATATTTGCCATGTAAAGAATACAGAATTTCTAGACTGAGAACTGGTAGGGGCTAGATTTTTTTTGGAGCTTGAGTAACAAGGACATTATAAATATAAATTTTACATTCGAAAAGAGATATGAGTCAGTTGTTGGTTTTGCTCAACCAGCAATTCTTTGTAAGTAACAGCATAAACTTTCCTTTGGTAATCTGCTCTTCTCCTATTCATGTTGGGAATAGGGGCTACCTACTCTTGATGACTTGCATGCGTGACTAGATAGTAGAATTAGTTATATAGGAGAAGTGGTTTAGGACAAAGATTTGCTCGATTTGGAATCTCTTGTTTGATTTGCTGGTGGATATCCAGATGAAGAAGTCTAACGAGGAATTGGCTTCCATCTTTGCTAGAATGTGGGTTTAGCTATCATCAACATATAGTTAGTAGTAAAGACCAAGGAGGTGAATGGCATTACCCATCATAATCCAGGGCTGAAGCATGACTCTATAATAAAGATATTTGAGTAGACTAAATGTGTTTACAAAGAATTTTATTTTAGAACCTGATGAGCCCTAATGAAAATTTATTATTTTTTATATACTACGTGAAAATTCCAAGGGTCCCTCATATATTTGTTTTATGAAGGATGTCATATATAGGATCATTATTGTTACCTTTGGATTCAGATAAAAATCAGATTGAAATTCCTTATTAGCCATGTAGCATTGGTCAAGTTACCTTCTTACAGGCTTAGTTAATTCAAATATCAGAATAGGAACTATAACACCAATTTTATAGAGTTGCTTTGAGGGTTGAATAAAATAATCTATGAGAAAATACTGGACCCATGCAGAAAATTCTTTATTTGCAGAGGATTAGTTTGCAAAAGCCTCATCAAAGTCAACGTGTTTAAATTAAAATCCCAAGAGACTCCAAGGTTTTAGCTTGTGGTCCTAGGTGCATTTTCCCTAAAATAACTTAAAACTAAACATAATCTTATTCTCTTTGCTGATTTATATTCAAGCAGGAATGCTTTTCAAAGCATGACTGTTTCATCTATATGAAAATGTGTGAATGAGAGCCCCACTTTGTCAATCATCTCTACAAAAGGGGAAAGGGTACTCAGCACAGGGCAAGAGCATTTACTGCCTCCTCGCTGGTTTTAATGTGCAAAGTTCCTATGGGCTTTGAGGCTGTGGAGTCTCCACCAGAATGAGGCAATCATCCTAAATTCACAGCATGGAACATTCAATATTCAAAACGTCTTTCAGTGAAAAACCCACAGCCTAACTTCCGAACATCTGCCCCAGTGTTTCACACACCGGCTGTGGATTAGAGTCACCTGGGAATTAAAAATTATAAAAAATAAAAGTCAGTCAGTCTGTAGATCTTATTCCCCCCTCCCAAATTATTTCACTGATACTTTATGAGTGTGAGTCAGGCTGGAAACACCTGCTGGAACCACACACTCAAAAACTGCTTCATTTTTTTTCAATTACTTTTCTTTACCTTTGTCTATTAATTTCAATGATAAAGAAACAGGGTTTTCAAGTATTTCATGATTTGTGATAGATCCTTTGGATTCATTTTATTTAAAATGAGTCATACCATATAATTGTGCAATACTCATTCATTTTTCTATCACTCCTAAATTATAAAAATTATCTCCACTTTCCATCCCATTATGTCTTTCCTTTCTGGCACTTATTTTGCACTTACCTACTATGATGGGGTAAATGATGATCATAAATTAGCTCAAAACTAACACATGCATGGCAGACTTCCTGTCTGTGATTCAAGATACACAATGACTAAAAATGACCTAATTTTACTTCATCTCTTGGTAGTGGGCTCTTTTAATTACAGTACAACCTTGTTCACACAGTTAGAGCCCATAAACTGAAAATTTATAAGGAGAAAAGCTTCTGTATCAAATATAATAGGCACTCAATATATATTAGTTTCCTTTCTGATTTATTTCCTTGCTCTGCCCCTCCCTTTCCTATCATTCACCTTTAGATAATAAATGCATTATTGAGATCTTATCTAATCTTAAATTCTAATCTCCAGTGGGCTATAAATATTCAGCAGTCATATTTCTTCACTTTGCAGAATAGAAGAGAGTTAGTATTCATGAGAGGGGGTCCTCAGGGTATTCATATCTCATTCACTCACGGAGATGGTGATATTAACCCATTAAAAATGATATTGAATCAGAACTGAATGAAGAAAATGAGAGGAAACACTGGGTGAAATGGGTGCATGTGTTTTGAGGGAGGGATGGTGGTTCCAGACAAGTTCACAGCCCCTTTTTCTCATCAGAAATAGACACCCGTTGGTGAATCCTTTTCAGCGGCTGCTCTAGTGAAGGCCGGAAGACAGAAAATGCAAGCATTGCCATTGTCATAGACAACAGAGAACTGGAGACTAACAGCTCTTTCTAAATGTTTCAAACTTTTAAGGAGAGAGAGAGAAACACATCACTTACACTATAGAGAGGGATATCAAAACATAACTGAAATCTCATTTCAAACAGTGATGTCAAGAAAAGAAAGTAATGATGTACCTCAGAGATATTGTGAGCTCGGTTCCAGACCACCTAATAAAGAGTGTCACAATAAACTGAGTTGTAATCTTTTGCTGGTGGAGGGTCTTGCCTTTGGTTTGTAGAAAACACACCACCTGTGATGCTCAATAAAACAATGCACAAAAAAATAAGGTACGTCTGTATGGGATTTGGAATGAAAGACAACCATTGGGCCATTGTGTTTGTGTGTGTGTGTGTGTGTGTGTGTGTGTGTGTTCCTTTTAGAGATCACTTAATCTTTCTGTAACTTAATTTACAAGTAAATAATAATAAATAGACCAGGTCAGCATCTTTTCTTACACGTGGGTTATCTGCAGAAAGGACATCAATAGTTTAGACCTTGTATCTGACCTTCTTGCAACATGGTGTAAGCCTCACACCTGCATATTTTTCTGCTAAACTCTGAGTTGGTTTAGGCATTAATGACTAGCTGTTAAGCAACAACGCAAACACATCTGAACAAGAATGGGCAACAGTTCAAGCGCAATGCAGGCTGCATTCAGATCCCATTTTTGTTGCTATTTTTATCCCCCAAAAGCAACAAAACTGCAGCATTCACATCAATCATATAAAATTTACACTACCAAATGGCTCTCACAATTTCTGTGTCGAAAGTAGCAACATTCAGATGATTTATAACTGTCAACAAAAATAATGTATTGGTATTTATTTTACATCTGTGTAACCAGAGCTTCCCTTTAAGTTTTCAAAACAACTCTTAGTTTAAGTCTGAGGCATCATTTCAAGGGAAATAACAACTGGTTGCAGAGATTTTAGAGTTGTTTGACTTGCCTGCTCTTCTTTGAGGTTGAAGTTGGCACTTCTGCTCACACTGAGGCAGCGTACCTTGTGCCTACAGTTCCATGAAGTAAGGAAAAGGGAGAATGGATTTTTAATGTACGGCAATATTGAGATTGACCTAAATAATAAAAGTAATTTTAAAAGTAAAGAGTCAAGTTTTCTGGAATTCTGCTGCCTTCTAAAATGGATCTCAAAAGACCATTACCAGGAAAATAATATGCTCAGATCATTTTAGATCAGAATGTTTACAAATCTCATCACATGACTTTACTTATTAGCTATGATGCCTTTCAAAGTCTGTATCCTCAGTCTAGAGTTTGCCTCAAATTCCTTGTCCTCATTTTAACTGCATACTGGACGTGTTCACTTAAATATCTCTCAGTCATCTTGAATGAAACATTTCTAAAATTAAGTTCACATTCTTCTTTTCTGCTCCCCTCTTTTTTTAACCTCAGCTGCACACACACAATTTTTTCAATGTTCCAGTATTCGTCAGGATAGCCTAGCCCTATTCTAGCCTTATTGTATGAGAATATACAGCCCCCAAATCTCAAAAGCATAACATATATAGTTTATACCCATCCCAAAGTCCTCCTCTCTCACAACTGAGCAACAATCTAAAGCACCTGTTCCCTGGAGCATAATTTGGGGTTCTCAGCTGTTTTGATTCTGTGGCTCCATCATTTCAACATCATGGCCTCACTGCTTCTTGCCAAAGAAGAAGAAAAAGACTAGAGAATGGCACTGAGGTTCTACTGCTTCATCCTGGAAGTAGTATACATTGCTTTCATTTACATTTCATTAGCCAGAGATAATTACGTGGTGTCTCCTATACAAGAGGGTTGCAAAGTGTAGTCATCCATGTGCCAGAAAGAAGAATTAGGAAATGAAAACTACACAGTGTTCTCTTTGGCCAAATTTCCCACTTTTCAGGTTCTCAGGCCATAAACTATGACGTCAACCGTCTTTCTCTGGCCCCCTTGCCATGTTCCATTAATAAGCAGATACCGTTAATTCTGCTTTCTCCATCCCTTCTCAATCAGTTTCCTCTTCTTTATTCCCACCACCACTTAATAAAGCCAAGCTCTCACTGACTCTTTGATCACAGCAGCAACTTTCTCACGGGTTTCCCTGGCTCCAGTATCCTCTCTCAAATCAATTCTCTACACAGCAGCCGGAGTGATCTTTTTAAAATACAAGCACGATTGTATTGATTTAACTTCTTGTTTAAGACCCTACAGTAGCTCCCTGTTGTTTTATTTTTTAAACTGCCCAAGCCTGTAAATACAATTTATAAGACGCTGTATTACCCGCTTATGCTTGCTTCTCGAACTTCATTTTTTTCAAATGCATGCCTTGTAGTGGAAGCTGTGATGTGCTACCAGATGCCCCCACGCGTCTGCAGCATTCACTTCTCGGGACAGCAACTGTATTGTCACCCCAGGGCAGCAATTATCCAAGGTCAGGGGAGAACACAAAAACTATCTCCTTGCTTCAATCTGTGACAAATTTAAAGAGGCATCCCAGTTCCAGAACTTACTATGACACAGCTTGAGATCTAGATCACAGTCTCTCCCTGCCTTCCCCAAAACCTTCTCATAACCTCCTATACCAACATCTGTGTCCTAGAGTCTGTTTCCCGGGGGAACCAAAACCATCCTCAAACTCTGCACTGCAGCCATTTGAAGCACTCACAGCACTGCCAATATACCCTTCTTTCTACTAGACCCATATGAGACTAGGCTCATATGGTATCTGTGGCCTGGAATGCAATCTCATCTCCCTAATTTTACCTGAGTAATTCCTACTTATTTGTAAGAACTTGAATATATGTAAACAAAGAACACTACATCTACAAAGAAGCCCTCTCATCAAGCCCGTATCAGATGCTGCAAACAGATGCCTTCTTCCTCAAAAACCCTACCCTGGCTCAGAGCAATGCAACCAACTTTCTTATTCAACTGCAATACAATGCCCTGCAAAATGGGGTCCTGAGCACTCTCAGACATGCAGTTAAAGTATGTTTGGGCTGACACAATGTACCTACCATAAAAATGTCTGATCTCAGTTATTTTGCTCTGGTCTTGAAGACTGGAATAGTTGATTCTTGTTTTAATTCTGAACATAGGCCTTATTATCTGTCTGGGATCAATAGAACCTCCTGTTGATCTGTGAACTTCTGGATCCCCTGAACTCTGCACATGACCTTGGGGAGACAGAGTGCTACCTGAGTTCCTGCTGCTGCACATGCACCCAGTCATTTACGGACCATTTCATTGAGACAACAAGCTGAAGGCTAGGATTCTTCCAGGGATCTTCAGCTTCTCCTGCGTTACATCTTTCCTTCTTCTTCTCTCACCAATTTCAAGGGCAACAGCTGACATCCTACACCTTCCCCTGATATCCTGAGATCTCTTCAGCAGAGCCTACCCCATCAATCCAGTCTTTCACTTATCTCTTGATATGCTAAAGGAGGATAAACTAATTTAGAAAATTGTTTTCTCTCATTTCTTTTAGAGTTACTGACTTCTTAAAAATGTCAAGAAAGTCAACTTTGGAAGTTAAGACTAATGAGTGGCCTCTTTCCTAAACAACATCATCTTCCTCCCTCCCTGGAGCCAGAAGCCTGGTGTCTCAGCATGAGTTAGGAGAGAGCTGCAAGTAAACACATTTTACAAGGGATGTGAAAATGCGTGGGTTTCTCATTTGCAAAGAATTGTCCCCCGTGACATTTATTCATGAGTCTGCCACTTCAGAGTATAAGTTTCCTGTCAGTAGTAAGAATTTTTATTCGCCTTTGCAAATTTGGTGACTAATACAGTGCACAGCACATGGCAGGTGTTCCAACATTATTTCTTGGAAGACAGTATCTTTACCTCCCACTTCAGATCTATTACGATGCTGCTCCTATGCTGAAGAGCCCCATCTGTTTATCTCTTTAAATTCTTGCCTGAACTTTCTTTTAATTTCAGCTGAAATTCATCCTCTGAAATACCAGTCACTTTCAATTTTACCAGTAATCCACATGGTTTAGCAGGTAGTATAAGGTAAATATGCTAGCTCCTCATACATATAGAAAATATACTGTTATTTTTAGCATTGATTGGCACTTGTGTTATATATTTCACATACTTATTTTTGATATTTATTATTTATTTCTTTCTTCAACTATTTTCCCAGATTTTATTTTAAAAGAAAGATCTGTTTTTAGAGAGTGGAAGGGAGAAAATGAGGGAGAGAAACATCAATGTGTGGTTGCCTCTCATGTGCCCCCTACCTAGGACATGGCCTGCAACCCAGGCATGTGCCCTAGACTGGGAATTGAAATAGCAACCCCTTGGTTCACAGGCCGGCACTCAATCCACTGAGCCACACTAGCCACGACTATTGTCCCAGACTTTAAACTCCTAAAGATACAAAATTAATTTTTATTTCTGCCATTTTTTGGTGTAAATCTTTGGTGTAATTTTTTCTGCAAACAGTTTAAAAAATAATGTAAGTTCCAGATATTGATTCTAATTAGAAATTGAGCCGCACAGGAATTTTATACCATCCCTGGATGGCTTGGCTTGGTTGGGTGTTGTCCAACAAACCGAAAGATCCCCAGTTCGATTCCCAGTCAGGGCACATGCCTGGGTTGCAGGTTTGGTCCCTGTTTGGGTGTGTAAAGAAGGCAGGCAATCAATGTTTCTCTCTCATATTGATATTTCTCTCCTTCTCTTTCTCTCTCCATTCCCCTCTCTCTTATTCTCTTAAAAAAAAGAAAATTCTAAACCTGGCTAAGTCTATATAGCTGTAATAAAAATAATAGCTAACATTTATTGAACTATTACTCTGAGCCAGACTACTTAAGAGTGTTCACAAACACTACTTCACAGCATCTCAGAAGGTAACTACTGTAAATGTTCCAATTTTACAAGTGAGTTTGAGTAACTTGTCCAAAGTCACATATTTGCTAAGTGTCAAAATCATAATTCAACCTAAGACAAGTTAGTCTTGAATTCATGCCTTTACTGTGGTACAACACTGGTTTCTTTCTGCATATCTGAGTGATCTTTCGGTTATCACTGTGGAACTCTCTACTATACATCCTAGTTTTCTAACATGATAAAAGCATTACAACTGTCACACTCTAGAGTTGCTGAAATGGATCCTAAGAACATAGTATTAATACTTGAACCCCATTTAGAGACCTCTGCTGTAAACCCAAACCCTTCTTAAGGTACACTTTAATGGAAGTTTCCACAAAATATTGCAACTTACCCTAATGAACCTAATGTGCCACACTCCTTAATAGGTCTAAGCTAAGCTAAAAGTACACTGGAGCACCTGTACCTAAACATCGCTAGAACATGGACATACTTCTTAGGAGTAAAGAATGCTGCTAGAAATATATACACAGTGAAATCTTTGAAAAGAGGTCACTTGTCTCCAGGTGCCATAGTGGCTACCCAGATTAGCAGGCTGTGAGTTTTAATGTCACTATCAGTCAGTTAAACTTCTTTTGGTTACAAGTAACAAAATTTAACTAGGACTAGTTTAAGCGAAAATAAATGCATTCATTGGAAGTGTGCATGGAGAGCTTACAAGGCACTGAGGCAGGTGGCCCTTGGGAATCAGTGGAACCAGGGGGTGAGAGGCCAGAAGGATTTCAAACTAGTCCCTTACACCACTATTTCCTCTCATACATTTCCTTCTTTTGACCCTCACTGCAAATCACATGCTCTGCCTTTACCTACACCCACTGTGGAAAGTAGCTCTGAAAGCTTCTGAGATGGTTTAATAGCCAGGCACCTACATAGGAGATGGAATTAATTCTCTAAAGTCAAAACTCAAATTTCTGGGGAAGTTCTTTCATCCAGCTGGACATATATACCCATCATGGCCAATTAAATGTGGATTGAGGTAGGCTCTTGAGCTGGTGTTTTATTTCTGTGTAGTTGAATTGTGACCTGGGAGCCTCCCTATAACGGTTGTATGCACACCACAGCTTTCCCAATGACTATGTACATGGCAGGCCAGTGTGTAGGTAGAAGGGCTAAGTAACTCCTAGAAAACATAGTATGAGGTAGAAAAATTAATATGTATTCAACTCAAGTAGAGAAGAAGGAAAGCCTAACTATGATTCTCAAACATACCCGGGTATGTTATTGTTACTGAAGGCATAAAAGAACAGTATTCTAAATCACAAGCTCAAACACCCAGTTCTCCTGAGCATGAGTGCTCATACACATGGTGAACCGCCTCCTTCACCTGAGCTACTCCTGACGCATTGGGGCTCGTTCTTGGCAATATGAAGGAAGGCACAGGAAACTAGTTGTTATTGTAGAGGGTACTATTTCAGCTCTTTTTACTTTTTATTGCATCTTGTCCTCATATTAAAAATATAAATTATTTTATAGCAGAGATTTTCACCAGTGTGTTGCAAGAATTTTTAAAACATGCAATACCTGACTATTTAGTCAGGGGCACTGACCTCTTTTCCTCTAGATCATCAAGTTAAAAAAAGACAACAGCCAAGACAACCTTAGTTATCGGGTGTGAATGAATCCAAACTATAACAATTCTTTTCAGATTGGCAAGAAATGTAATATATTTTTGGTGTGCTGCAGAATTTTATTGGTTAATGTGTGCCATGAGATGAAAGAGTTTGAAAATTGCTGTTCCGTGGTATCTCTATTTAGTGAATGTGAAAACAGAGACTCAGAAAGATCACTTTTCCAAAATCAATTCCAATAAGTTAAAACAGAAAAAGAGAATTTAAAATAATGCCCTTTTGTTCTTTATCACAGGAATGCATTTTATATAATCTTATTAACCACTGTCACCTCCAATAAATTTAATAAAAAATTAATAAACAAATGAAATAAAAAAGTAAAAAATATATAGATATATATAAAAGAAAAAAGCAAACTCTGAAGAATTTTGGTAGCCAAATCTAAAGTACAAATGGTCATGTAAGTTATAGAAGTGAAGAAAGTATTTGTAGCACCGGGGCAAAGGAGAAAAGGGGAAAGCCCCCAGGCGATCAAGCCCAAGCAGTATGAGAGCAAAAGTAAGACTGACCGCAGAGGTGACTGTGTACAGAGACAGAATCTGTAAGACACACTTTCTTTATAGTTTGGAAATTCCCTTGACTATTGCTTTAGAAAATAATGTCATATAACTTAGGACTTGAACAGTTTGGTTAATGAACTGCGTGCGTGTTAGTGAACTTTAAAGCTCTGGCCACAGTTCCCTGAGCCTATTATCCAGGGTTCAATGATTTTTGTTTAGCTACATATTGGTGGGTACATATTAATTAGAGAATCTCAGAGTATAAATATCAGAAAGGTTGTGAGATGTCACTTGGTGGTGGGAGGGGATGGAATCCTTACTTCATAGATGAGGAAACTGAAGCCCAAGCAGAGCCAGTGGCGTGGCCACACTCACTCTGAGCATCGGTGGTACAACCAGCGTCCTGACTTCTACCCAGTGCACCGAGAAGATGTCCCTGTGAGAGAAGGAAATGAGCCTGTCAAGCACTGGGTGATGAGCCTAAGGCAGGGCCAGTGTGTCCCCAACAGAGGACAAGCCTCTGCCAGCAGGAGCTGGGCCCCTGGACCTGTGGGCCTTTGTGTAGTCAGAAAGGACTCTAAATCAGCTGCTCCGAGTATAAGCAAGTTATAAAACACAGCTCAGAGCCTCCAGATGTACTCAGGTGTAATGAAATAGTTGTGTCCAACTGTTGTTCGGTTCTGAGGATAGTCTAATGTTCTTATTTTAGGAAAATGGGTTAGAGAGAAACTTTTAGTTGAGAAAGGCCATTCTTCTCCTCAACACAGGGCTTATTGCCCTATTATGGTAGAAACTTGTTACCCCTCTTTTCTGAAACTTTAAATAATACAATAAAAACATGACACCATAAACTCCCTCACCCTGGCACTAATCTAGCCCTCAGGCTCCACGCTGAATCATAAGCCTGGGTATAGTTTAGTTTCCGTTCAGGCTGGTTCAAAGCCTCCTGCCCACTCTTTGCTAAATGTATTAA
The DNA here is from genome assembly GCF_004126475.2 of Phyllostomus discolor. Taxonomy (NCBI): domain Eukaryota; kingdom Metazoa; phylum Chordata; class Mammalia; order Chiroptera; family Phyllostomidae; genus Phyllostomus; species Phyllostomus discolor. The sequence continues at coordinate 125,555,298 of NC_040906.2, read as the reverse complement.
GTCCAGTCTGTACTTCAAGTAGAATGAGAGACAGAAAGGATGAGATTTTCATTCCAGGTTCACTTTGGATGCAATTGTTTGGTTTTAGCTTTGGCTTGGTTTTGCTTTCCTAATATCACTAGTTCTTAAATAGCAACTGCATGGAAAGAGCTGAAGTGTAAATACCAGGGGAACTCAGGAACCCTTTTCACAATTTCTGGAATGTGTCCCCCTCCAGCATGCCCTTATTGCCTTTCTACCTGTGTCTCTTCTAAGACTTCCACCCTCCTTGGCCTGGCCAATGGTACTTCATCCTTCAGTATCTGCTGAGTCCTCCATCCCTCAATAAGACCACACCCATCCCACGGCTAACATCCTGTGGTGCTTTCTGTCTCACTGTAAGTCTGCAGGCAACAAGAGAGACTGAGAGAGATGATTGCATGTGCCCCTGCAGCCCGGGCCCAGGCACAGTGCCTGGCACAGAGCGGATACTAACCAACAAATCTGTAAAATGATTGAATGAATCAGTTAATGAATAAAGTGCAAATACATCCTCCTTTAAAGCTGCTTTTGCCACCTGAGTTAGCCAGACGTCTTTCTTTCAATAAGGAACATTTGACTCGGGATGTTTAGTAATCATATGAACTTAGTCATGTTACTTGACATCTTTGTGCTTCAGTTTTCCCATTTGTAAATTGGAAATTACAATGGTAAATAATGATGTAACACATGTAAATTAATAACTTAGAGTAATGCTTGACACCTAATAACAATTTATTTAATTTTATAGTAACTATTATTATTATGGTGATGTTGGAATATAGATGGGTGATTATATGGGTGATAGAATGGGTGGATTGTGGATGATGGATGGATGATATATTTAGGATTTACAAATATATGTTTAGTGTTATTTTATTTTTTTTTCAGCTTACTGAATTATTATAAGGTGAATACCTTTATAACCACCCAAGTCAAAAAACAGAACTTGACAGTCACTCTCTAATCAGCACCTTCTCTCCCTCCTAGATATTTTTTAAAGACTTCATTTATTTATTATTAGGGAGAGGGGAATAGAGGGAGAGAAACATTAGTGTGTGACAGAGCACATTGATCAGCTGCCTCTCGTACACCCCCAGCTAGGGACCCGGTCCTCAGCCCAGGCATGTGCTCTGACTGGGAATTGAACCAGCAACCTTTTGGTTCACAGGCCGCTAAGCCACACCAGCCAGGGATAGATAATATTCTTGCCTTTTTCTCTCTTAAGTTTTTTTCCCTGAGTTTTTGAAGTCTATTTTAATCTAGACAGAAGATTAAATTAAAGTTTTTTCTTTATCTTGTGTATTTTATAAGAATATTTATTCTTTTACAATGTTTCTGCTGAATAGCTTAGTTGTTTGTCTTATATTTTCCTGTGGTCTGGATGGTGTCGAGTGTACCTTCAGGACATCATTCAACATATTCTATATCCTCTTTATGGCCTGTAAATTGGCAGATGGATGCAGAAGCCTGATAAAATCAGCTTTACTCCATTTGACAGAATGTAGACAATATTTTTAACCAGAAGGCACATAATGCCCAATGTCCAGTTTTTCCTCTTTTTTGATATTCACAGTCATTGAGGCTCAATTCCTGATTTGTGGATTCATTGCAGGCTACAAAATACTAATTTCTATCATTTTATTTGCATTTGTGCTCCATTCCTAGATCCATGACTTTATGGTAGGTTGCAAAATACTATTATTCTATCATTTCATTTTCATTTATTAGCTGGAATAGTTTTGTAAGGAAATGCTTCTCTTCATTTCCTACTTAATTCAGCAGTGCTACCGTTCACAAAGGGAAGCCAGGATAAATGTTCATTCTTTCCTTTTATTTACTCAGTTTTCAGGATGACAAATTACGTTCCTTTTATATTCTGACACAATGAGTTTACTTTCTAATATTATAATAAGCTCATGGGTTTTTAATTCATTTCAATTTTACTTTTATTGAAACTTAAATTGTTTCATCTTGGCCAGTTATAATCTCTTCGAGTCTGCTAACGAGTTCTTCCAACAGGACTAGTGGTATTCCATAGCTTTCCTGCTCATCTCAGGCATTTCCTACTCTGGAATGTAAATCAGCCATTAGGGAAAGAAGCCAGATTTTTTGTTTTGTTTTGTTTTTGTTTTTGTTTTTAATGGGATATAGTATGTGGAACAAGAATCCAGTTCCTAGAAATGTCATTGCTAATGGGCTAGTCATCATTTCTAGGCATCTTCAGTGGTGAGAGCTAGGAGTTTTTACTAATACTTGAACTAAAAATCAGATTGGAGGGTAGTTTTCTCCAACACTAAGCATCTGGTTTTCAGAGATCCAGAGGCTAATAGAATTAAAACACTCCTCATTTATTCACTGACTTTATTTCACATTCCACACACAGTAGTTTCAGAATGGCACCAATAATACTACTACCCAATATGATTACTAAAAACAATTGAAATAATAAAACCACTACAATCAATACCATTATTAAAAACAGCTAAAAGTGTTCTGGTTCCAGTTCTAAAGTGGGGAGGGGGGGATTTTCCCATACCACCAAGCAATTTTCTGGATACCAACTGGGGGTCCTACAGTTCAACTTAATTCTAACACCATCTAAAAAGAGAGATATAATTAGATTCCCCAGGTTAAAATTCCATCCTATTAAACTGTCCCCCACCCCTCCATATACACTTGAGATGCCTATTGCAAGCTCAGATTATTACTTGTGCTTCTGACTAATTGGCCATAAATCAGAGGTTCCCATGACCCCCTGCTTAGAGTTGATTAATTTACTAGAGTGACTCAAAACTCAGACATTTTACTGACTAGATTACCAGTTTATTATAAAAGAATATAATTCAGTAACAGCCAAAAAGAAGAGACGCCTATGGCAACGTATGGGAAAAGGGCACAGGACTTCCATGCCCCGGTGGGTGCACCGCTTTCCCGGCAAGCACCTCCACTGTTCGCCTACCCAGAAGGTCTCAAATACAGTCCTTTCAGGTTTTGTTGGAGGCGTCATCACACAAGCATGGATGATTAAATCATTGTTCACTGGTGATCGAACTCCATCTCTAGCTCCTCTCTGCTCCCAGGAAGTCTGGGAAGGGGACTGAAAGTTCCAAATCTCTAGTCACATGGTTGGCTCCACTGCCAAGCAGCCTCCATCTTTAGATTCTTTCCAGAAGTCACTTTCAAAAGGTAACTTTATCCCTCTCAACACAGGAAATTCCAAGGATTTTGGAAGCTGTTAGCCAGAAACAGCTGTTATCCTGGACAAAGGCCAAATATATATATTTCTTAGTATAAATCAAAATATCACACATACATTCCTCATTCTCCTGCCATTTTTTAAATGTCTTACCATATCTACACTGTCAAAGCATATGGATATGAACAGTATAATCTCTCACTTTTAGTTTTACCTGGTCCTGATTGTACAAGTAGCTACGTATGTAATACTTACCACAAACTTCCATGTCTTTCATCCCATGTCTGTCTGGTTACATCTGGTTGTCTGTAGCTCATTCACTAGTACATTTCTTTTTTAATGGGGCTCCTAGTAGCAATGCCCCAAGTTCTTTCATGGTGGCCAGTTTGTCACTGGCATTCATACTTGAAGGAAAGTTCACTGAATATAAAATTTTTGACCACATTTTTGAATATCTTAAATATGGTACTTTATCTTTTTTGTATGAATTTTCAACATTAGTATCTAAAACTCAGATAATAATCTAATTTTCTTTTTCTCATAACCCATGTGCTTTCCTTGCCTAGAAAGACAGAGAAAATTTTGGTGGGCATTTTTTCTTGAATTGTTTTGATTTCTTTCTTCATTTTTTTGTTTTCTTTTTTCTATTACAGCTTTATTAAGATATAATTCACATAAAATGAAATTTGCTCCTTTAAAGTAAATGATTCTGTGGGTTTTTAGTATATTCACTGTCAAAATAATAAACATTCGAATATGCAGAGAATTTTTGGTGAGTGTGTTTATGCCAATTGATGACAATTGCAGGAAGCAGAATCTCAACTGAATGAGAAATGCTCCCTCTGGATAAGGGCAGTTTGCACCTTATTTTATACATTACAATCAAAATAGGAGCTGGAAGGGGATTACAAGAAATCCATAGGTGATTGAATACGGAGGTGGAAGGAAGCAAAGCATAGAAACTGCAGGGATTAGATAAAAAGCAAAATGATAGACACATACTTTTTCACAGACACTATTTCCCGTGTTAATTTTAGTTTTATCTTGAGATCTGTAGCATCTGCACCCCATATTCTCAGAAAGCAATTCCAATTGAAAAGCCAAACTTAAAAATCAGCCTCTCTTCTTTTTTTTCTTCCAGTCCTGCTTTAGCCTGGATTTTTGTCAACACTTAATCTTAGTTTTACCTCAAGGATTTAAAAAAGACAGCTCAAATACAATCAGGGCCTCATTTCTTAAAAGAGGGCGGTCTGGAATTCCAGTTGAAACTCACGCAAGTTCATCCTTTACAAAACGAGGAGCCGGTGAGGCACAATGGGCCCCTGCTGGTACCTAGCGTGAGTGCAGTTCTGCAAGGTGGTCCTGGGTGGGCTTCTTTGGAATCCTGCCAACTACACCAAGTTAATGTCAATGGAAGAAACATTCAAATTTATGGAGAATTTTTGGTGAGTTTATTTGAGCCAAACTGAGACAACCTTAAGTAACTAAAGTTGCCCTTGACTTCTCTACAAACATTAGTGATTCAGATTATGTGTATGGCCTTGATATATATGGTTTTGATGTAATATGTGTTCATCTGTATATTATGTGTAGTGTTTTTTTCTGCCTCTGGATGGTGTTACTGGGTGCAATATTTTACTGGCCTAAATACATTTAAATATTTATATAAATTAAGTAGAATCCTGTGGTCTGGAGAAAGTATTTAATATTAAATCTGGTTTAAGTTTGATTGATGTCTTTTAAAGTTATTAACATGGAATATGTGTTTATTTTACCAAAATAAACAAAAGGGGTTTATGCTATGGTCTTTAGGTTCAGTTTGTTTGACAAAACTTCCCAAAGTTTAAATTTTAAGAGACTTTTTAACCAAGAAATGACTTTGAGTTGTTCCAATAAGTCCTGGAATACCTCAAGGATTTATTCTCTCTCCTTATAGAAGAAAAGTTTTTAAATTAATTAGACTCATATGGGAAGCTTTGCCAGAATAATAATAACAACAACAACAACAACCATGTTCTGTTTGTATACCTCTTACCCTTACCTGGGAAGATTACAAGTTCACTTGGACAGTGATGCTACAGGTATATATGGAAAAGTCCCACCCACCTATCGTCTTAGATACTAAAAGCTAATTTAAATGATTTTAAATTTCCTAGAGATTCTGTTATAGAACAAAGAGCCAAGGGGGGTACGGTATACTATTACCAAAAGGACCCCCCCCAGGTTTGTTATGCCTGCTGCCTTATAGGAAAGACATCTCCCAATGCCAGAGACTTGTGAAAGGGAAAGGAAATGTTTATTTAATGCTATACAGACTAAAAGTAATGACCTAAAGTCTTCATTAAAATATCAAACTCTTTTAGGATACCCATAGATGCCCACAGTGCTTCCTTCTCCCTTGCCCTAATTTGAAGTACCATAACTCCAGAAAAGAGGCAAACCTGTGATTCAGGCCGCTGGCACCATCAGTTGTGTCGCCATCCAGGCAGGATCTCTAATCCAAAGCCATGTGGCACCTTCTCACAGCCTACTGACAAGAGTTCTTTCACCCTTCTTCCAGGCAAAGTCTCTTCTGCTTCCCAGTCCACTCAGCCAAAGGGAGCACCCCAAAGCCACATGGTCCTCTTCTACCAGAGCTTCAGGGGTCCCCACCCTGGCCAAAACCTCATGGTACTTCCCTCCACCCCCTTCTCTTGGGAGTCTGCACTCTGGCAAAACCGTGTGGACCTCTCCTCAATGGCTGCTGAGTCTGGGTTTAAATCCCCATGCCAACCTTCCTCTGTACCCATATTTCCAAATTGTCCTACAATCAGTTACACCTGTCAGCATTCCTGTATTATTCCAAGTTCACTGGGCTGCCATCGTGAGTCTGGGCAGGTGTGACCCCATGTCATTGAGCCAATCTTGTCCAAGCTCTCATGCAGGTGCTATAACCAGGGGGACCTGCCCCCCCCCATTACATCTTGGGTAGAAGTCACTTCCATCCCCCTGGCTCAAAGCATGGCCACAGCTATTCAACACATCTGTGAACCCAGTTAAAGGTTGTAGATATGTTAAATGACTATGCCAGAGGTTATCTGCAAAGCTGTTGCTGTACAAAACTGATCCATGTGTCCCTTCTCCCAACTCACACCTGTGGGGGAAGGGGTAAAGACATCTTATATGTCTTTCTAATATTTCCTGGACACCTTGAGTTCTGGACCCCATTCCAAATGCCTATTTGGTGCCCCCCTCTTGTCGGCACCCTGTATCAATTCCACTCTAATCCAATATGTGAATGATGCAGTTTATGCTCCAGGAAATCACTGGACTCCCAAAGGAATAGCTCTGATTTTGTTTACTGAGATAAAATATTTACTGGGTTATTTAATATCTAAAAACGGGCTACTAATTAACCCTGAAAGCCACAAAGGAATCCTGTTTTCTCTTCCAAAAACAAAAAACAGCTTAGAGGATTCCTGGGTTTGACTGGATATTGTCACAGCCGAACTCCAAATTTTTATTAATAACCCAACCTCTATATGTATTATTTGAATTAAATTGACCTGTCTACTTTCTTGTTCCTAGGAAAGATTTATAGGAAACCCCTTGATAATGCTAACTTAATTTAGGATACAGATGGATCTTTGAAAGATAAACAGAAATGTTACTAAGCTGGATATACAATAACATCCATGATGGGCATAACAGTGTTCTTATGTACCTGAATAATACCTTCCCAACAAGGCTAATTAATTTTTAACTCGGACTTATCAGTTGGCCAAAGACCAAATAGCCAGTATTCACACTGACAGTCACTATGCATTTGGCGTAGCTTGTGACTTGGGAACATTATTGAAGCAGCAGGACTTCTTAATTTTTTCAGGACAGTCAATAAAGAGTAGAAAGTAGATTGTGAAATTATTAGATGCCATACAAAAATTGAAACAATTGGCGATTATCAAAATTCCAGGGCTTTCTAAAGCTGCTACCATGGAAGCAAAAAGAAATTATTTAGCCAATGCTGCAGCTACACAGGCAGCATTAAACAGCCAAATTGTCCAGACATGTGAATGCTCCTTGCTTCCTAATAAATCAATAAAAACTCTCTTTTATAGTTCCAATGGACAGCTGCAGAGGAAAAGAAAATATGGCAACAAAAGGGGGAAATTTTGTCCCAGACAAAGAGATATGGCTTGGACCCAATCAGAAACCAATCCTACCTATAGGAGTTTAATTACTATACTGTATTTTAGCATGTACATGAGCTAAGATTAGAGTCTTAAAAAATGATTTCATGGAGTAAACAATATTACTGGAAACTTTCTCTGACTATAGCTCATAAAGTATACGACAACTATTCTATCTATGCAGAATATTGTGTAACCCAGAAAAATCATCCCACGGGTCCCAAGGACATTTCCCACTTCCTTTAGATCCATTTGAGATGAAATTGGATTTTACCCAAATGTCTCTCTAAAAAAGGATATTAGTTATGATTATCTACAGGCTGAGGCATTCCTTTGCAGGAGAACAACAGCTTTAATGGTAGATAAGCTATTTACAAAATAATAATAACTCCCAAATTGGGGCATTCCCTCTAAGTTGGTGACTGAAGGACCCCTTTGACTAGACAGACAATGCAATCCATTAGTAACATTTGGCCTATTCTCCAGTATTTTTATTGTGCATATCACCCCCCGTTCTCTGGACTAGTAGAACATACAAATGATACAATTAAAATACAAGTGGGTAAATTTTTAGGAGCCCTTAATCTCCCATGGTTAAATCTCTCCTTATAGCATTTCTCAGCCTGCAGTCTATGGTAAATATAGGCTTTCTCCTTATGAAATAGTCACCAACCATCCTATGAATCTAGAAGAAAGGATGTGTGAATCAACTTTACTTAAAGGAGACATCCTGCATTATTATTAAAGGCTAATTAACTAGTGTACAGGGACTAATAAATTAGTAATATTTCACAGTGCACTCCTGGGAGACAAAGACTTCAAAGATCATGACTTACAACCAAGAGATTTGTGCCCATTGGAAAAGGCAGTGAAGACTCTCCAACATTGTTGGAAGGGACATTATCAGGGACCTAATCAACCTAATCACAAATGCCCATTTGCATCTGTCTCTGACACTTGCCTCCACCTACAGCAGGCATCAAGAACTTTGTAAGGATGAGAAGCTCCCGATCATAGAGGCAGACAGCTATCCCAAGACATCAGCAAGCACTGTATGCTCACAAAGTGATGCTGCTATGGATGCGGTGTACATAAAATGATTTTTATACTGTTATCATCTTCCTTCTGGCTTCCTAGTGGCAATGCAGAGCCCCTCCCTTATTAGATATGAAAAATTTAACTTGGGTACCTGCTAATCTTCCCCGCCTACTAGAGGATGATATTGTAACCATTAAGTATAACAGTGAAGTAACACTGTGTTGACCACACATTAGTCTAACTCCTGCTATCATTATATGTTTTGGTACTTTTTTTCTGGATATATCTATTGTAAAAGACCCATCGTGGGCAAATACCTCCAAGAACAACTCCCTAATATTCCCCTAATAGAACTATATATGGATCCAATCTAGATGAGTATGTATATGAGAAGCTAAGAACAATACCTAGATGTAATGGGAAAAGACTTGCAGGGACCTGCCCTGTCACAGTATGTCTTGGCTTCAGGCTCACCAGTCATTCTCTTGTGACTGGATGTCCATGAAATAAGAAAAAAAAATCAAGATGCCCCAATTCCAAGTATTATTAGGATTACTTGGTGAGTAGATATGTCTATAAATACCCCATCCTCCTTACATTCTAGATGATTGTGGGAAACCCTATGCAATACTCAAACTCTAGCTCATTTTGGAGTTACCTCTACCCATTTAACTATATAGTATGGGAAACAACATTTGTGGGTCCATTCAGTATACCCCAACTGCTCCATAGCCATAGTTACCCAGTGGCAACAATATTCCTAGTGTATGCAACAGAATTGACCCTCTGAAAGAAAAAAAAAAGGAGATGCTTGGAGAATTAGGAGCTGACCTTGTTATTCTGGGACAAACTGAACTTGCAGTTAATGAGGAACATCATCCATTAGGAGAAGACTCATTATCTAAAATAGCTCATAGAAAGAGAATGCTGTTTCAAGAACAAGGAAAAGGGTGGAAAGCAGGATGGAAAGACAATAAGGCTTTTTAACTCAATAGATAGAACAACTCCACCGACTATAAAAACTCATGCAGAGACCCAACAATAGAAACATGCTGGTACCCTATCTCAACAGGGCCCACTGTCTGCACTAATGCAAATGGAAACTCAAGTGGCTATGAAACAGTGGCCAACTATAAAGGGTGCAAAAGCCCAGGCCAGACATTTATGGGACTCATACAGTCGCCTGGATTTTGGAAAATTTTGAATGGGAAATGCAACCTACAACATTGTATCTTAAAAGCCCTAGCACCTTGGTTAGACCTTAAGCTTAAATTCTTAGTAGTTCAATTGGCTGGCATAGGAACCATCCACAACAACACTAGAATACTTCCAATGGGAAGTAAACGGGCCAAATTTAAAAATAACGAACAACGGGAGCCCACTTCACTATCTGCGAAAATCGAAAAGGTGAATTGTTATACCGCTACTCTGTATTACAGAATTCTCTAACCTGTCCCAACAATATGGTATCAACCCCAACAAAAATCAATATATGGTATATGGGAAAAGGGCGTTTTTGTTGGGATAGGTTAGAAAATTCTTCTGTTGTATTAAGTGACTTTCATTGTAATAATACCAACTTTATGTTAAATACTACTGAAATATGGTGTAATGCTGAAATTATAGGTAAAATAGCTTTGTCTGAAGTGAATAAAATGTATGATCATATTGATACTGAAGATCTAATATATAGGGAAATTGAACTTAATCCTCTCCCATGAAGTTGTTTCTATGGAAACTGACCAGAAGAAAAATTAGAGCTTCTGGACAATGAAATAGTAGAATGTCTTAATTCATCTGGCCAAACATAGCATAAGATACAAATGACAGTGGGTGAAAGGGGAAAACATACTATTAGCTTAATAAAGAATTGTGATGACACTGTGAAGGGTTTTATGGTTGTCTGGGATGCTTGTGCCCCTCAGACCCTTCCTTGTCCACCCCTAATCAGTGTTACTACTTTGATGCTGTTACTCATGTTCCTAATATCTCAAACTAAATGCAGAAAAACAAAACTTGGGACAAGCAGCAAAAAGACTTGGATCATGGTAGCTCAAAAATTAGAAGTCATCCAGAATATTTTTTCAAAAGGACATATAAGATCTGACTGTCTCCCATCCACTTGCCCTTTTTAAAAAATATATAACAATTCTACCTTAAATGCCATATAAGGCTGTGGTCTTGCCCCATTCCCAGCGGTCCACCTCCTTCAGCAAGACAAACACGGACATTGAGACTTCCTGGGAATGTACCTTCCTGGCTCCGTGGGACCTTGCTACCCAAGCAAACAGTTAATCGGCAATGCATCCTTTGGATTGCTTTGTGACCAGCAGGGAGATGTGTGGAAGAAAAGGGACCAATATTACCCTTACAAGTTCAGAAGAGGCCTGCAAGGCAGCCTTTCAAACTCAGAGACCTGAAGTAACCACAAAGGATGGTCTACAATTATAACATATTAACTAAAAGCAGTTCATGCTGAGTAGCGATGTCCTAGGCTGTAATTGTTCCCTAAAAAAAGGTCAATTCTTACCTTAACTGAGCCAACCTATTGTATTTTTGAAACTATGTTAACAAACCTTTGGAATATCAAGGTAACATCCCTTTTTTTACCCAAACCCTCCTGGCACAAACTGAGACCACAAATCCCCTCACTGTTATGTTAATTATTGATTATTAACTATCCCTTACTCACCTATGTAAAAAAAAGTATGTGTCTATCATTTTACCTTTTGTCTAATCCCAGAGGTACCCTCCCACTCACTCCCCTTTGCTTTTTCCCTCCTCCCTAATCTATCACCAATGGATTTCATGTAACTCCTTATGTCTCCTCCTTCGACTGCATTGTATAAAATGAGGTGCTAAACTGCCATTCTCCAAGCATTTCTCAGTCTGGTGAGATATTACTTTCCAGCAATTGTCAAAAGTTTAGCTCAAATAAACTCACCAAAAATTCTCCACAGGTTTGAATGTTTTTTATGTTGAATGTTTTTTATGTTGAATGTTTTTTATGTTTTTTATGTTAAGTTATGTACAAACTTAAAACTTTCACAAATTTCTACAACCTTCACAATCTCCTACAAAACTTTTACAGCTTTCATATTTGCAAACCTTCTTCTCCATTCAGAAATAACCATCATGAGAACTCACTTTCTTCCTTTTCCCAATGGTATTTCTCTCCCTTGCAGATACAGAGAGAACTGATCAGATCACTGGGGAGTAGTAAGGAGGGGCCATAGGAGGAGGTTGCCCAACTAGGCAACTGTAAACACTCTAGGTCAGGATTGGCTGAGAAGATGGATACCTCCAGAGCACATGAAATTATGGGCAAGAAGATTTAAAATAAAAAGAGGACAGAGACTGGCTCTTGGACTCTTCCTTGAGAATGCCTGGCTGACCATACAGCAACATCCTGTGTTTCTCAAGAGAGGGTATTTTGGATGGGAAGGAACTCTGAGCATAGCCTAGGATTGGCTGGTCAGGTAGACCATGGCAGGGTTATTCTTCTTTGGGTGTTCTGGATGGAATAAGCTCTGAGACAGAAGCCTGCCATTCTTCCAAAAGTGTGTGGCTTTTGTATCTTATGTAAACTAACTCTATGGAAATAATGCAATTAAAACTCACAGGAGAAATGCAAGGAGAACTAAGGTGTTAAGGATTTTAGCCTTAATTGATAGCTTAAGTGATTAAGATATAACTAAAGAGTTCAAGAATTTAGCCTTAATTGGCAGGCTTAAGTAACCAATACCTGTGGAAAGCTGTTATTCCAAAATTGTGAAGCTTTGAATGAAGGCTCCCTTCCCTTATCACCAAACCTTTCACCTCCAGAATTTTGCCTAGCCCTAGAGGGTGGCAGTGGGCAGTGGGCAGCGGGCAGTGGGCAGCTGGCAGTGGGCAGCAGGCCCCCACTTGCTGTTCAGTAACAATGCCTTCTATTACCAAAACACACTTCTTTCCAACTTAATTTGAATTTTTAACTTTTAAAAACCTGAATTCCCAATAATAACCAAAAGTAAGCAGCCAGAATTCCCTAGATTGACTTCTATGAGCACATTTTATAACCTGTAGAAACAAGTTCCTCTATTGGTAAACACATTTTCAAACAACACGCCTCTAACAAGAACATTAACAAGACACTCATTAACATTAACAGCTCCGAATCCACTCCGTAGCCTCTCTGCAACAAAAGCCAAAAGCAGACAAACCCAAAACTTGTCTAGCAGTCAGTGTTTCAGCATTTCAAAATATCTAGTGATCCAATAACTTTAATCAAAATTCCCTCATTTAGAAAGGAATAGCTGAAATAAGTTGATCTGATCAGATATGACTAACGTTTTACAAACCTTTGGTAAGATTTTACCTTTCAAAAATTTGCACTTTAAAAGATGGTCCAGATAAGAGCTCCTGGAGACCAGGTCCAGTATTTGTGATTCAAAGACAGACTTTTGGTGTTAGAGTTGTAGAGAAGAGAGGATGGGGCTGTAGGGTAAACGGAGGCAATCTGGCTTCCTCACCCAGCTGTCCGGGAGACTAAGTAGTGTTCTCTCATACCCTTGAGACTGGGCCCGGTGAATATTCCCATAGCCTAGAGTGGGCTCGCATGCACGGAATCTGGCTGTTACAGAACCTGTTTGGTTCTCTGCCGGCTTTGTTTCTTTTAAGTATATAAGGGGTTAGGGGCTTCCCGCTACACACGCAGCTTGCAGCATGCATGGCTTGCCCACCTTGGAATAAAGGCGGGTCAAGCATCCCCACAGCTCTGTGACTTTTCTTTCGTTCGCCGGAATCTCTCAAGTGAACCTGCCTGGCCTCGACAGACTGTGACACAAGGGCATTGGCATTTGTTAGCTTCAGAAGCCTTCTTTCTTTCTTTTTTTAAAATTTTAATTGTTGTTCAAGTACAGTTTTCTGCCTTCTCCTCCCATCCCAGCCCACCAGAAGCCTTGTTCAGTTCAGAGACAGCCTCAAAGATTGTAAGTTTTTAAAAAATTTATCAGTATGGCTCCTAAAAGTTTCAATTTCCCAATCAATAGACACTTCCCATTCACCCAGTTTAGTTTAGAGGTGGCATTTTCTAATTTTGCATGCAAAGTTGTAATTTAGGCACCTAAAGAAAACTCCATTTTGGCCATTTTAAATTGATATCATTTCTAGTTAAATTTCCTCTTTTCTGTAACACTCTTGCAAGTCAAGGCTTCCTACCACAAGTATTAATGAGGGCCGGGGTCTGGGAGTTTCTGGTCTTGGAGGCACTATTTCCCATGTTAATTTTAGTTTGAGGGGAGAGGGGAGGATCTGTAGAGTCTGCACTTCAAACTCTCAGAGAGCAATTCCAATTGAAAAGGAAAACTTAAAAACCAGCCACTCTTTTTTTCCTTTCAGTCCTACTTTAGTCTATGCTGTGTAAAACTTTAACCTTAGTTCCACATCAAGGATTTAAAAGACAGCTCAGATATAGTCAGGGCCTCATATCTTAAAACAGGGAGGTCCAGAATTCCAGTTGAAACTCACCCAAGTTCACCCTTTGCAAAAAGAGAGGCCAATGAGGCACAGTGAGCCCCTGCTGGTACCTCACACTCGTGCAGTTCTGCAAGGTGGTCCTGGGTGGGCTTCTTTGAAATCCTCCCACACTACACCAAGTTAATGTCAATCTAAGAGATATACGAACCTGTGGAGAATTTTTGGTGAGTGTATTTGAGCCAAACTGACAATTGCTGGGAAGCAAAATCTCAACTGATTGAGAAATGCTCCCTCCCGAGAATGGCAGTTTTGCATCTTATTTTATATATTCCAATCAAAAGAGGAGGCGGAAGGGGATTACAAGAAACCCACTGATGATAGAATAGGGAGGTGGGAGGAAGCGAAGTGGGGAAACTGCTGGGGTTGGATAAAAAGCAAAATGATACACACATACTTTACACAGGTGGGTAAGGGATAGTTCACAGTTAACAATTAACATAAGACAATAACAAAGAGGCTATTTGTGGTCTCTGGTTCCGAGACTATGCTTTAACACGTCCTGAAAAAGGAAATTTGACATTCCAAAGGTATGTTATTGTAGATGCAAGAAGACAACAGACAGGCTCAGTTAAGGTAAGGATTGGCCTTTGTTAGGGAAAAATACCAGCCTAGGACATGACAACCTGCCATGAACCATTTTCATTTAGGGCATCCAATGTGGTTACTTTAGGTGTCTGGGTTTGTAAGGCCACCACACAGGCCTCCCCTGAGCTTGTCATGTTTAGCATGTGGCCCTGTTCTTTCATATCCCAATGTTATACAATCATCATAACTACTAATTTGGGGATATTTTCATCACCCCCTAAAACCTCATATGTATTAGCACTCCACTGTCCCCTGCCCCTGGCAACCACTAATCTACCTTGGGTCCCTAAAGATTTATCTATTGTGCAATTTTCATATAAATGGAATCAAACAATATTAGCCTTTTATGACTTTTTCATTTAACATAATGTTTTCACGGTATATTTGTGCTTTAGAACATATAAGTACTTTATTCCTTTCTGTTGCCAAATAATATTCCATTGCATAAATATACTACATTTTGCTTGTGTGTTCAACAGCTGTTGGACATCTAGGTTGTTTCCATCTTTTGGCTATTATGAATAATGGTACTGTCACCAGGCAGGGGCCTGGCCCTGAGTGGGTCTGCCTAGAGCCAGCTGTAGTATGTGGGTCCTTGACTTGTATAAGAAAGGTTTCAGAACACAAGTCTACCTGACTATGAAAATGCATTTATTAAACCTGGGGACAGTAAAACAAGGAAGGGCTTAGCATAGAAGAAGCAATAGGAGAGCTCTGGCTTGCCTGCCTCAACTCACTGGGAGTCAGAGGAAAGAGGGCTTTAGGGGCAGGTTCAGGGGGTTGCCCTGGGACAAGCTGCCAGATGCCCACTGCTTTAGAGTTTGGGAGACATGTGCCTATGAAGAGAGAAGTGAGGGTGAGGGTAGAGCAAAGGAAAGGAAATGGTGCCAGCTGCTCCCCAGAGGAAGAGCACGTGCGTGCTGGGTCCTTTGTCTTGAGGCTTTTCTTCCTTTCTTAAGGTCAGGAATCTTAGGGGAGGTCTCTGGGAATGGTTTCAGCAGAATGTTCATCAGTTCTCCAGGTGTGCCCTTTTAGGGTCCTGGTCTCCACTGATGGGTCAATGGCAGGTCTGGGAGTCTGTAGTTGGTCCTGGCATCCCCCACCTGGCTTTGCTGCTTTTCTGGGCCTGGAGCTGAAACACGACTGAGGCCTAGATGTTATCTCCAAGGAGCAAAGGCCAAGGAAGAAGAGGTTACCCTGGGGCTGATTTTCTTATTTTCCCAGTTTTGCCCCCTGTCAGGCACTTGGGACTTCTGCCCTGGTGACCATGTGTACCTGGCTGTGAATTGCCTAGTCATTGTGCTCAGCTCTCTCATTACCCTATTCCACTTGCCAAGAAATGTTCCTAGCTTCTCACAATCCTGTCTCACTACTATTAACATTCATGTACAAGTTTTTTGTGGATATATGTTTTCTTTTCTTTGGATATATACCTAGGAGTGGAATTGCTGTGTCACATGTTAACTCTATGCTTAATATTTGTCTTCATGTATCTTTTATTTTTAAGTTGTTTTCTCTGATTGATTTAAGCCTTTCCCTGTAAGTCTCATTTGCTAAAGACAAATTGTCACAAATAGTATATTTACAAAAATACTTCTGTTGGTAAGTAACATAAACCCAAAATAAAGTGATGTTATTAATAAAAGCTATGTTGTCTCTAGGGTTGCTTAACTGAGCTACTCAAAGATGTCAATAACCAAAGTTCTTTCCACATTCTACTATGTCATTACTCCTTAGTCTTGCAAAACGACCACAATAGCTCAGGGTGTCTCCTCATATCAATGTAAAAGTCATAAAAATGAACTGTCCATCAAAATTATGATAAAAGCACATAACATGAGATCCCATAAGTTCCTTAGAACTTCCACTCTGTTATTGCTTTTGTTTTTGTTCCTCTGACTAGATAATTTCAAATAGTCTGTCTTTGGGATCACTGATTCTTTCTTTTGCTTGATCAAATCTGTAGCTGAACATTTTACTGAATATTTTTATTCCAATTATGGCATTCTTCAGCTTCAAAATTTCTGCTTGGTTCTTTTTTGTATATTCTCTTTGCTGAAACTCTTGTTTCATTCATACATTGTACTTCTGAGCTAATTGAACATCTTTTTACTTGTTATTTTGAGTTCTTTCTCAGGTAATTCAAATACCTGCATTTCTTTAAGGTCAGTTTCTATTGATTTACTTTGTTTCTTTTTTTTTGGCTCTTTTTTGGTTGGTTTTGTTTCATTTCCATGTTCCTGGTAACATTGAGTTGGTATCCCCATATTCAAAAAAACAATCACCTCTTCCATTCTTTAGGAACTGGCTTCATTAGAGCAAGACCTTCACCAATTACTCTGGCTAGAGATTCTAGAGAATTCTCAAACCTTTTCAGTGGGTATCCCTTCTCTGGATTTGTATATGTAGACTCCTAATAAAAAGGATTTGCTGATTTCCTTTCTGGAGCTCATACTGGAGCTCATACTGGAGCTCTCTTGCTCCCTATGGTGTCTGTTGTATCAGAAAGGAGCAGCACACCACCCAGCTCCTTTTTGTTCTCAGTAGCCCCCCGGGTATTTGGATTATGCCATTTCTCACACATTCTATGAGACAGGTAAGACAGAAACCAATTCTTTGATCATCCCCCCAAAAGTCATAATGTTGGGTATAAGGTCCTGTCTTCTTTTTCCCTACCCAGGAGAAGCCAGGAGCTTAATGTTTTCCCCACAGTAATATGCTAGCAAGAGGGACTATGATGAGAAGGTGCTTACATTTTCTACCAGTTTTGATGCACTTGGTTTCACGCTTACCTGGAGTACAGGAGTACTGGATTTCTCCAGCACTTCTAGGTTTCTCATAAAAGGAATTGATCCAGGTCTTGTTGTTGAATGGAATCTCCATGGGAGAAAGAGGGGTTGAGGCTTTATATTCCACAGTCTTGTTTTCCTATTGTGTCCTTTTAAAAGCTAAGGAATCCTTACTAAAAAACCCCAAGAGGACTTCTCTTAAATTTCATCGACCAGAATTAGACCCATGCCCCTTCTTAAGCCATCAGAGGCAGTAGGTTCCAATGGTTCCCCAATGGTTCAAGTTTAGTGAACTCCCCCCCCCCAACACTTTCCTGTATAGGTTGGCCCTGGGCCAGAGATCTACATGGCTGCATTAGAGTACTAAATATGGCAAAGTTTCTAGAATATAGATCCATAGGGTAAGGGATTAGCACCTGAGGGAAATGTCAGATATGAGCCAAAGTTGTAGTTTAAAGTCAAGTTGCAAATCTGAAGGGGGCCTAGCAATGAGGAAGAGCCTGAACATGTCAGTGACCAAGAGGAGCTGAGAAGGTGGAAGGGTCCAGTAGGTGTAAGGGGCCAAAAGGCAACCTGTCACGGGAGCTCTGGATCCAGTTACTGCTACCTAGGGCAGGGGATGCTTGGACGGATGACTCCAGAGTAGACAAATGCAATAAGTTTCTTTTTTTTACTGTGATGATTCCATTTGCTTAATTTTTCACTTTCTGTAAAAGACTACAAGAAGGAAAAAAATTGTCATACAAATTTAGCTGAAATTTTTAGATTCTACTCTTTGTACACTAATGGCCTAACATATTATTTTATCTCTTAGGAAGGGCTCTGAGGAAATAAACTATTTTTATTTAGGAAAATCAATAAGCCTTGATTGGGTAGGAAGAAAATCTAACAAAGAGATATTAAAATAGTTGCATAAAAATTAATGAGCAATATGTGCATTCAATGAAGCTAAGGGGGCAGAAGATGGGAGAAGCTGAAAGTTACTAGGTAGAAACTAAAGACACCAATTTGGCATAAATGTTTCATTCCCTTTTAAGAATGGACAAATCTAAAATCCAATTTAATACCATTTGATTCCATACTATAATTCCTTGTCTCCCCATCCCTCACCGTTATCCACAAATCTCCAGTAAATGATTATTCCACACCTTGTTAGGGTGTACTTTTAGGTGGGATTATCACATTCACAGGTTGTGACCCATACTGAGGACACTCTAAGAGCATAGCAGCAAGGTGAAAACTAAAGTAAGACTATCCCATAGAAGTTGGGAATCTGTTCTAGAGGAAGTTAGGGAAAATATCAGTTTTGGAGAATTCACAGAATTCTCTTGGAAAGAGCATTGCATTTTTCTTAGCAAATAGGTACGTGTTCAAGCTTGTCTTAACTAGAGGTAGCATTCTATATATACTATTGAGGGTGATTTAACAAATGAGTTCTGAGATGGTGAATAAATCACCCTGGGATTTCTTGAGTTCTCAGGGAACAGTATGGTGTAACAGCAGTTTGCAGCTTCAAAGTGGTGAAACTCTCAGAGAAAGTGGGGAGGGACAGCTGGCATACCAGCTGAAATGCATATCCTCTCTAAACCCTTTTTTATTGTGCTGGAGTGCTCAGTGAAGCACCATTTTTTAAAAGAAAAAAATACATTAGTCCTTCTTCACAGTTTAAGAAACAAGTCACCTTAAGGCAGATTTTTATTAAATGGGGAAGAATTGCTTGAACACTATAAGGTCCATAGAGATTGCTGGGCTAAGAGAAGTCAAACCTAGGCTTCCAAAAGGAAGGTCAGTTGCATAATGTCTTTGGGCAAAGGGAACCAGACAACCAAATCAAGACATGTTCATTCAGGTTTACCCTTCATAGTGCAAGCGGAGATGTGAGCTATTCATTTGAAAAGTAAAATAATTAAGGGCATTTGAAGCCCAAGCTGGTGGAGAGGTTCTCACCTGTTGTGATCTCCATTCAGTGCTCTTGGTGATGTGCCCTTACAGAAGCAGATGTGTTTTTCAGTGAGTGTTATCTCTTTTGCATGTGGTGGGAGAAAGATGAAAAACACGTATAGAGTATAAAGAACTTTGGAGCAAAAAGACCAAAATCTACATCCAATCCTGCTATATGCTAGCCTTGGGATTTAATCTCCCTCAGTTTCTCTTTACTTCTCTGCGTTAGTGAAGCAGTAATGCCCACCTTGTATGACTTTGGGAAGGATAAAATAAAACGAGTTGACATATGCAGATGAGTCAGTCTCTGATATTGGCCCTTTCAGGGGCTCATAATAGATGCTAGTTCTTTCCATTCCTCAGTTCCAATTGTCATGAAAGAGGAAAATAAAAGGAGAATAAAAGAAAAATATACATTGTTCCTTTGTCACTCCTATATTTAGTCCTGCATGTTTAAGATTCACTCTGAATTATTAATATTTACAACCAAAGCAATGATGAATCTTTTTCTCTTCTGCAAAATTCAGTAGTATATTGCCAATACCAGATCACTTATTATTTTTATCATATACTTAGTCTATCCAGTTTAATTACAATATTCACCCTTATTTGATGGATGCAAACACATTTAATATAGGTTCTCTCTTATGCACTCTCATCACCAGTGAAATAAATAATGTCATAATATGCATATCTTAACCATTTTAGAACATCCCCATGCCTCCCACTTAGCTATTGTACTGATCTAGGAATCTGTGGTTTGCAAAAGTTTGTCTGCATAATAATCACCCAAAAAACTTATTTAAAAAGCATATTTCCAGGCCCCACTCCATATATTCTGATTCAATAGGCATGTGAGAGGACCAGAAAATGGCTTTGAACAAAGCATCTTCACTCATTCTGAGACGGTGGTCTTGGTCACTCTGAAAGACATAGCTAGGACTGCCAGAGGCCCATAGTACTGAAACATAATCCCACTTGACCAAAATGAGTCTGCTCCTCAGTTTTAAGTTTTTGAGTCAATTTCCTTAAAATTGAGCAACTGATTTACATAATTATGTTAATTGGAAGAAAACTAAGGGAAGAAAGATCTAGTCTGACACATATTTTGCAGATGAAAAAACTGAGCCTCCTAAAGGCAGACTAATAAGTATCCAAGAACTCACAACTAGTCTGTCCTGAAAGTTTCTAACCTGAGGCTGCTCCATTTTCTTTCCCACGTGAGCGTGGCATCTTGACATCCATTCTGCAACGAGCACCTTCGGAGCAACTCTGCATGTGCCTCGTGTGCTCATGCTTGTCAAATATGCAATCTTCTCCAAACAAGTTTAAAACTTCAAAAATAATTAAACTTTAACCATTTAAAATGCATCTTAATAATACAAAAATTCCCTGTTCTGTGCCAAATATAGCTTTCAAATAATTTATTTCACATGAATTTTCATTGTTTTCTCAACATGACAAAGTTAAATTGGGGAGAACTTACTGAAGAAAAGATAAAAACCCAATGGAACTGTGTATTTTCAACTTATTTTTAGAAACATCAAACATGTGATATTCTAAAACTCTGTCCATCCTACTTCAGGTAGGTCCTTGAACAAAAATCACTGTCATGGTTCATTACATTTATGTTTAAAGACTCAACTCTTTTTCTGCAAGCAAAATCTGTGATTAGCAACAGGATTGGAAACTCAAAGGAAAACATACATATTTTAATTTTCTACTCCTTAGGGATATGTCATTGGTCTCATGCAGAAAGAAATGCTGGGAAAGATATTTTCTTCTTAGGATTACTAACCTTGATTATAATAATTAAAAGCTTGAGTTATTGATGGTGTACTTTCCCAGATTCTGTTGAACCTATCAAATATTTTTATAACTGCTGAACATTTTTTAAAAAATTTGGAGGATGGCCTATCACATACTGTTCAAAATCTGCTTCTTTAATCTTAAATGACTCAAGTAAAAAGTTTCCCATATACTTATCAGTTCATCAGAGTAAAAAGTAGACTTAGGCTGCTATTGTTAATTTCTCCACAATTTCTACACTTTTTACCTAAACTAGTGTTAATTAAAAAAACAAACAACTGAACTGTGACCCAAAATGAATGGGCAAAATCACTGGAATTCCTACTGCCATGAGTGATTTAATTCAGCTCAAATTTATTTGAAAATGCTTCCTAAGCCTTATGAGAAAATAGTTTGCAGCCCGATTCCCACTATTATAGCTCAGTGTTTTGCCTCACTATTAGTACTTTCACAAAGCATGCTCTTAGCTAAATATTGCACAGTGGTGTCCTCTTTCTTTGTAGCTGAATCTTCAACTATTTATTTTAGAGGTTCTTTTCAGTACTTCTATCTGTAGACACCTGGATGTCTTTTCTATTTTATTTTTTTAATTATTGACTCCCTCTGCCTGTTGTGTAGTTTCATCTTTTGAATTTATCTCTAGAGTTTTTAGTTAAGAAAAATCTGGACTCAGGTATTTAAGTGATGCAAATTTTTTTAATCCATTAGAAAATCCTTATAAGAAGAAAGTAAAGTGTGTTCATTAAAGTATAAATAAAGAAGAATTGAATTCTAGTCAAATAAATTGAGAATAATATGTTCTAAAACATGAAGGAAATGTAATGTTTAGTATTAGAACATACCACAGAAATGTGTGGAAAATCTTGAAAATGTAATGTATATTTTAAACAAATTCAGTAATATTTCCTAATTACTATTTGAATACCCTAAGGCCTTTAGGCTTGCTTTAAACAAAACCATCTTCACTGCTTACAAACCAAGTTATCTTCCCACACTATTGATTTAATTTCTAATAGATAAAGGTGGTTTCAAAAATGGAAATCTATGGCAGTCTAGTTAAAGAAGCATTTTTGTTCCCATACTAATTGCAAAATCTTCTGCTTATTCAAAAAATCAAATTCTAAGAATATTGCCTCATTATTAAGCTTTCAATTAACTCTAGATTCATACACTTCAGAGACTATACAGAACAATATGCAATAAACCCCCATTGTTCCCAAATTAAAACTTCACAAGAAAATAATGGGTCCCATTGGGTAGTCATAGTGAAAAAATAAAAAAATATATAAAATAAAGTAAGAAAGAAAGAAAGAAAACTACCCACAAAACCAAGAGCTTTAAAAGGAGAAAAGTCGCTACTACATAAATGTTGATAGTCAAGCTTTAGAATAACTACCCCAGTTTTCCTTCCTCTGGGCAGAATTAATTCCGGGATATGTTCAACCTTGTTTCCTAGAACTCCCCAGTGGGATGAGCTCCAGTCGCCCATTCCCGTAACTGCTTTGTAATGGATTCTTTATTGGTTCCTTCCCTAACTCACTTCTTCACTTCTTTACCAGTGTTCTTTGTGATCATGTCCTATGTCCCAGAATGTGCTTTCCAGGGAATCCAAAAAATGACACAGCCTCAAAATTTCATGTTACATATTCCCACCCCTCCTCCTCAAAAACATCCATTGTGTCCCTAAGCTCCTTAGGCCAATGATTGCTTATACAGACCCACCTGAAAAACAGCCAATTCTTTATGTTCTCCCTACAACCTACACTTGCCCCTCCTGTAATCATGCTCCTAAGACTTTTATCTTTGCTGAGAAACTGAATAAATTAGGCCATGATGTTCAGAAGCAGCTTGTTTTACTAAAAATAACATAATAGGAAAATCAAAAGATCTTGTACTAGCTTTATAATTCACTACTTTGGTACTCAAAGTCAAATAGCCCTTTCAGGTTTGAGTTTTTCATCAATGAAATTAAGATAATAATACCTGACTACTGCAATTAGTTATAGGGTATAAAAGTTTCTGAGAATTGGGAAACTTAGTGGGAAGAAGACACCATGTTCAAGCTTCCCATGTCAAACGTTGCTTTTAATGATAGTATAGCCTAGCCTAGTGTTTCAAAGCTCAGACCTTCAAGAGTGAAGATGAATATGGGGATACTAAGAGTCTGGTAGAAATGAAAATGGATACATACTAAAGAGAAACAATCTGGGATAGTTAGTCAAATTAAATACATGCAAATTTATGATTAAACAATCCCGAGTATGTATTCCATAGAAATGCTCACCAAGGTCCACATAGGGGAATATGCAAGGACATACATCATAACCATTCCTGGCAGATGGAAGCCACCTGAGATGCCACCCATCGGGCCAGTGAGGTGGTGAAATGTGATAAGGGCACACTATGCAGTGGTAAGGAAGCACTCCACTAGACATTTACAGAGCAATGTGAATAGAATGCAAAAACCATAGTGCTGAGTGAAAAGAAAGAAAAAGTGGAATATAAACAATAATGCCATTTACATTTATTAAATATATGTGTCAACAAAAACAAGGCATATCTTCAAAACATATATAAGTAAAGAATATACATTAAACATTTAAGAATGTATGTCTACACAGGATCCTAGAACATACGAAAACCCATTCACCCAGGAATCAGCACCAGAAGGGTCCAATTTGCTCATGGGTAGCAGGGGAAGTCACTGAAAGCTGGCCAAGAGCCAGGCAAGCAGCACTGTTCCCTCTTGGACCCCTCCCCCACATACAGCACCATGATGCAGTGACTTAGGTTGCCCTGCCCTGGCAAATACCTAAGGCTCCACCCTTTACAACATAACAGGTACACCAAGAAAAAGAAATATGGCCCAAATGAAAGAACAGATCAAAGCTCCAAAAATAGAACTAAGCAATGAAGAGATAGTCAACCTATCAGATGTAGAGTTCAAAACACTGGTAATCAGGATGCTCACAGAAATGGTTGAGGATGATAGCAAAATAAAGAAAAAAGTGAAAGCTATGCAAAGTGAAATAAAGAAAAATATACTGGGAACCAACAGTGAAGGGAGGGAAACTGGGACTCAAATCAATGATTTGGAGAGGAAGGAAGAAATAAACATTCAACCTGAGCAGAATAAAGAGAAAAGAATTCAAAAAAATGAGAGAGGCTTAGGAACTTCTGGGACAACTTTAAACATTCCAACATCTAAATCATAGGGGTGCCAGAAGGAGAAGAGGAAGAGCCAAAAATGAAAAACTTATTTGAAAAAATAATGAAGGAAAACTTCTCCAATCTGGCAAAACTAATAGACTTCTAGGAAGTCCAGGAAGTTCAGAGTCCCAAAGAAGTTGGACCCAAGGAAGCATACATTAAGACACATAATAATTACATCAGCCAAGATTAAAGATAAGGAGAGAATGTTAAAAGCAGCAAGAGAAAATAAGACAGTAACCTGCAAAGAAGTGCCCATAAGATTATCAGCTGATTTCTCCAAAGAAATCTTACAGGCAAGAAGGGGCTGGAAAGAAGTATTCAAAGTCATGAAAGGCAAGGACCTACATCCAAGATGACTCTATCCAGCAAAGCTAATGTTTAGAATGGAAGGGCAGATAAAGTACTTCCCAGAAAAGGTCGATTTAAAGGAGTTCATCATCACCAAGTCCTTATTATATGCAATGTTAAAGAGACTTATCTAAGAAAAAGAAGATGATCAAAAATCCAAACAGTAAAATGACAACAAATGAACAACTATAAATAACTGAACCTAAAGCAAAAAAAAAAAAAGCAAACAACTAGAACAGAAATAGAATCACAGAAATAGAAATCACATAGAGGGTTATCAGGGTTGCAGAGGAAGGGGGGAGAATGGAGGAAAAGGTACAGGGAAGAAGAAACATAATTGGTAGGTACAAAATAGGCAGGAGAAGTTTAAGAATAGTATAGGAAATGGAGAAGCCAAAGAACTTATATGTACAACCCATGGACATGAACTAAGAGGGGGGAATGCTAGTGGGAGGGGAGGTGCAGAGTGGAGGGGAATAAAGGGGAGAAAAAATGGAACAACTGTAATGGCATAATCAATAAAATAGACTTAAAAAAAGAATGTGTCTACAGCATGGGAAGGGAAGATAGCAATTGTTATAAAACATCATTCAATCAATCATCTAATCAAACTACACAGTAGAGGGTCCTTTCACAAACTTATAATAGCAACCTGGCATGAGCTGGGGAATGTGGTCAACTCAACCTTTTTTACTCAAGGTCAAAAAACAAATGAATGAATGATTGAATAAAAATCTTGCATTTGGAGTCTGATTTGATTTGAATTCTACCTGTTCCACTTACTAGCTTTATTCAGCCTATTAGAGCCTGCTCTTATAAACATAAAATATGAATAATAATATTCATAGGCGTGTTGTGAAGGTTAAAGTAAATTCATGTGAAGCACTTGGTGTAGCTCCTGGCACATGATATGAGCACAGGTGTTACGGAACAGCAAGTGGGGTCCTGCTGCCCACTGCCACCCTCTAGGCAAAATTGCAGAGGCAAAGGTTTGGTGATGAAGGAAACAAGTCTTTATTCAAAAGCCTCACAATTTTAGAATAACAGCTTCCACATACATTAATCACTTAAGCCTATCATATAAGGTGAAAACCTTGAACTCTTTAGTTATAGCTTTAATCACTTGACCTATCAATTAAGGCTAAACCCTTTAACACCTGAGTTGTCGTATCACCTCCCCCATTAGTTATAATTATATTATTTTTATAGGGTTAGTTTACAAACTAAAACAACATAAGATACAAAAGCCACACAATGTTGGAAGAATGGCAGGCTTCTGCCTCAGAGCTCATCCCCTCTAGAGCCCCCCAAAAATAACACTGCCACACTCTCTGCCAGGCCAGCCCCATCCTAGCCTGTGCCTAGAATTCCTTACCATTCAAAATACTGTCTATTAGGAAACACAAGCAGCTGCAGAACAATCATCATCATCCTGGCATCCTTGAGGAAGAAGAGAGAGTGAGAGCCAGAGAGCCAGCCCCCTTCATATTTCAAATCTTCTCACCCATAATTCCATTCACTCTGGAGGCATTCAGCCTCTCAGCCAGTCCCATCCTAGGCTGTTCACCATTGCTCAGGCAACCTCCCTACGCCCCTCCCTTCTCCCAGTGATCTGATCAGATCTCTCTGTATCACAGGGAATACTAGAAATTTTATCAATAATCTAAGGTGATGACTCACATAATTTAGCAGGTTGATGGAGAAGTTTTATTTGGGGGAGAAGAGATGAGCATAAAACTTTACTAAGACTCAATGGCTCTTCACCCACTAATTGAGAAGATGATGAGAATTTTACATTTCCTGGTGCCAGCTGATTACTGGCGATGAAACACCCCAAAATAGTGGGTAGAGAATGAAGGAGGACTGTAACTCTTCCGTAGGCAATTCTTTCTGCTTATCCCTGAGTTAGATGATGGGGTGATAAAGCAGTGGTCTGAGGGAGCTATGACTCAGACAGTTGACTTCAGGGGGAACATGAGTTATGTGCAGAGGGAAAGTAAATCAGCCATCACTAAGTCCCCTCTGCTACCAGGAGCTCACTGTCAGAAGTGCAGGGGGTTCTTCCTTAGTTCTCCAGGCTCAGCAGGCTACTGGGGTGATGACTGGGCAAAACTCAGCACAGCTAGGACATGCGCATCAGGTGTGCTGACAGGTGGGCTCTCGGGACAGTCATCACAGCGTGGGTTTGCCCCGTGGTCTTTGCTGATC
Source organism: Phyllostomus discolor (assembly GCF_004126475.2). Lineage (NCBI taxonomy): Eukaryota > Metazoa > Chordata > Mammalia > Chiroptera > Phyllostomidae > Phyllostomus > Phyllostomus discolor. The sequence continues at coordinate 125,528,464 of NC_040906.2, read as the reverse complement.
ACAGGCTTTTGAGCATGGGCTGACTCTGAGAGAGCCTTCACTGTTGGAGACGCTAATGTGGCACGATGCTCAACATCAGCGGCCTGCCCCACGATGGTAGCCTGTCCTGACAGTGCAGACCCAACAGAACAGGAACTCAGTGTTTTGCAAAATACCAACTTCCTCATATCCAAGACCTCTCCAATGAACCCCTCAGTATTAATGTCTCCAGAAAGCGGGCAGAGACTCATTTTATTTTTAAAAAAAGATGTTTTTTCTTTGCATGTAAGAAAAGAAAAGAAAGAAAAAGGGGAATGAAACCTGATTCAGTAAGTAATGTATGCCTTAAATAAAGCGTGTTGAAAAACAGTCACAACCATTGTTCTATTTACTCACAATTCTTTATTTTACTTCCAAATACAGGGGCACCTTAGTATTGCTGTCAGCTTAACAGAAGGCATTAAGGACTAGCATTAAAGACTAATAATGGTGCGAGAAGCTGTAAGCAAATCTGGGTGTTATTGAGTACTGAAATGTTATATGCGTGCAAGAAACTTTTTTTAGTTCCACTGCTGCACTGCTAAAGGGAACACTAATACTGAAAAAGTAAAAGTTAAATCTAGTAAATGATTAGCACCAGCATTACAAAACTCTTTAGCGCAGCCTGGGTTTTTAGCTTCTGCTCCAACTTCATTGCTGAAAAATAATAAAAAAAAAGCAGTCAAGTGATGAAGATAAATATTTATTTTTAAAAAAATATATCCCAAAATTTGTATATTAACATTTAGGCATAGCATTTCATATTTTTAGAAAATGGTTTATAGTAAAAAAGAAATTTGTTTTTTTTTCCCTCGGTAGCTGTTTTCTTGTTACACAATTAAAGGCATAGTAAAAATACGCAGCTTAGCTTCACATCAGACTCTGATCTCCTGAGAGCCCAGGAGAGCTGACCTGGCCTCCCGCAGAGGGTTACCATAGCTCTGAAGAGCCAGGAACAGCATCGCCTCACACCACATCCCACCCACAGCCCCTCACTTTGCCACCACTTGGCGGCTGCCTTCCCTATCTTTTAGCATTCATGACATCATTCCCTAAAATGTCAACCATAAAACAATGGGGTAAAGTGAACTGGGATTGAATTAAGTCCCATAGTCTACAAAATGAAACACTACAAAAGACCTCTTGCCTTTTTTTCATATATTGATTCAATTGGCTTTATAATATAGTTATGTAGTAGGACAGTGATTCTAATAATTTATTTATCCATCCAATCTCTATGTGTTTCTATTTGATAGTGGTTGACTGTCTGGAACAGATAAGACAAATGTAGTTGAACAGAAATGGGTATGAGCAGGTCATATAATTTAAGACAAAAGTATAAAAGAAAGTATTAGACATGAGGCCCAAAGAGAAATTTAATTCTAAAACATTACTCTGTTAGAATGTAATAGAATGACACCAATGGAAGGAAATGACCTAAACTTTATTTCAGGTGCCAACTTGTGGCTGACAGTAGAGTGTTCCAGAATGGTGGGTGGAAAATCGCAGAGGCCAGCTGCTCTTTGAAGGCAGCTGTCCCTGCTTTTTCTTGGGCCGAGTCACAGCATGAAGAAGCAGTGGTCCAAAAGAGCCCCCCGCCAGGAGAAGAACACGGGCTGTGTGCAAGGGGTGAGTAAAGCAGGCAGGAAACCCAGCAATGGCCAAGTGGCGGCCTGTGATTGTCAGACATTGACACATTCCGTATCACTTCAGGAGAAACTGCATTTGTTAGATGACACAGAGGAGTTAGAGAGCTACTAAAAGGAAGGGGTGGCTCCATTACTGATTTGTTCTGGCCAAAGAGAAGGAACAGTCATGAAATAAGTGAGTTGTAGCTTTCACCACCTGGGATTCTCTGAAGCTTTAAATGAAAAAAGGAAATAACGAAATTACATCTCCCATTCTTTCTAACAAATAAGAACCACTATTTATTTAGATTTTCCTGAAAGTATCAACATTTGTTAGCAGTATCACAAGAGATTTAAAGAAATCATCATGATTTGACTAACAACCATTAAGTGTTATATATTTTATATGCCAAGCACTTTATATGCATTAATATAGATCTTCACCTTCATCCTTTGATCTCATTTTACAGAGAATTAAATTGAGACTGAAAAAGATTAAATATCATGCTCAAGGCCACAGTATTTGAAATTAAGCCCCCATCTTTCAATGTTTTCTATTTGTTTTTGTTGTTCTTGTAGTTGTTAGTTTGTCTTAGCAACACTTAAAACATATATTGTGTCTGACTTGTCACCAGAAAAGTTTAAACAGAGGACATATAAGGAAATATTTGTAGACATGATTAGAACTTTAAATAAAATGTTGGATTAAATGCCTTCTAAATTCTCTTTCAGATATAAGATTTTATAATTACATGAAGAATTAGATCAGATGAGGAGGAATAGGCAGTTCATCCTCTGACAGCTAGCTGGCAAACTCAGCCCCACTTCCTGAGCCCCCTGGCAGAGCGGAGAGAGGGGGGCACTACAGGGCGGCCCTGGGGTGAGATGGGACGGTGCACTCTGGCAGGCAGAGGCCCGGCATTAGACATTCTGGGAACTTTGTTACTTTCCTTTACTGATCTCCACACAGGTAATGAGCCAAATAACTTGAAGAAAACAAAGGTTGACATTTAAGAAAAATGAAAATCATTAATAAAATAAAGAAATAAACTATTATTTGCAGACTGGCATCCTGTTAGTGAAGGCCCAGTACTTCACATGCTGCCAGCTGACTGTCCTGTTTCTTTTGGATGTAAGAAAACATAAAGAATATTATTATTCTGAAGGGAGTTGAATTCCAAAAAATATTTTTAATTCAAATTTACTTTGAGTAACGAGTGATGTAGTATTGTGAAACTTTAGACCAGTTTTACAGAAAGCATTTTTGTTAAAGAATGTGTGGTGTGCCTTGAATTCTCAGCCCCTTTTAATACAAAACCTTCTATGCATACTCTTCTCTGCCAAATGAAAACAAAACGATCAACATATGTGCTCTTGTCAATATAAAGCCAGACTTCATGCATGCAGAACAAAAGGCAATTTCCAGAAAATGTGTATCATGGTATTAATGCTACGTACTCATTTTTTCTGAAAGATTTCAAATGTACTTTGGACATTTACATAACCACTAACTGGTGTAAAGACACAGGATCTACTACTAGAATATATTATCCATAAGCCAGAAGCTATAAAGCATTCAGTAATTAAGGTCCCAGAAAGACATTGTGGTAGAGAGTACAGGTAGAATGGACTCTAAAGAGCACAGCGTTGAACCTGGGGTCAAAAACATTTAATATCTGGATGACCTAAGCTCCAAATAATTATTAACATGGATCTTATATTGTTCGTTCATCCTGAAAAACTAGCACACAGAGTGTGGAAGTCATTCTAGCTCCTGGCTTTTGCTCAGCTTTGCCATGATTCACTAGACTACAAAACCCAACAGTACTCCACTGAGAGGACTTTAAGGGGAGTCCCCCAAAGTGTCAGCTCTGAACCGCTTCTACAGTAGATTCAACTAAGTCCCTAGACAAGAAGGTAAGTGAGGTTTCTTTCTTTTTCTCACTACTTCACAGTAAGAGTCTCTCAGATTTCAGCTCTGCCCCTTGCCAACCAGGTGTAAGGACAGACAGAAATAAAACATAAGATGCTTAATTCTCCTGTGGAAAATAAGGGAAGAGATCTCCCACCCTCTGTTCTTTGAGCATTTACTTTAGGAAACTTGTCACGGTGAGTAAATTCTCCGTTCTTTAAAATGCATATAAGTCCTTTGGAAAATTAGATGGACATTATTATTTTGTCAGCTTTAAGACCCAGGAAAGTCTTTCTCAAGGTTTGACCACCAAGTAAACATTCAAGTGAGAGACCATCCCTGTCGCCTGGTTTCTGAGAGTGGGGAAGAGCCTAACTTCAGCTGATCCCTGACTCCAAGTTATAAAACTACCTCCTGTGATAAAGATATGAAAAGCTTATTTTTCCTTTGTATAAAAGCCAATTAATTGACACAGTTGGTCACCTCACTTACCAGGTGATAAAGGATAAACTACGTGTAATAAATGATGCTGTCAAGCCCTCTTCTGGAGAATGAATTGAATCATTATTTATCTGGAGAATATATATATTGTGTGTGTATGTATATATGTGTACACACACACACACACACACATATATACATATACATATATATATGCTTGACTATAGGAAGGGTGAGATTTATCCTGCTTCGCAATCCCCTAGTGACTGTCTATGATGCATGTCACATTCTGGTTTCATGCTTATTTGGTAACAAAATAAGCATGAAAGTGCCTTTGTGAATTTGACTTCTGGTTTGGTAGAGAGTTTTTTGGGGTTGTTTTGTTTTGTTTTGTTTTGTTTTAATTATATTTCCCCAACACAGATTGGGGCTTACAACACAGGAAATTCACTTTGTCAGGGTTCATTGCTGCCAAATCTGGCAATAGGGATGCCCTTCCCTTTATTATAATATTTCCTTGCCTACTTGAATACCTGGGCAAGGTGCTGTTAATTCACATGCCCCATTAGATGTCTTTATAAGGCAAATTTACCCTGGTCTTCTAGCCAGTTGTCTATCAAAGCATATGAATCTTCTTTTAATTAGCAGTTAGTGATATCCATATTTCAAGTTCTTGCCTAAGATTACAACCTTGAACTCTTCAAGATTTATCAAAACTCGATTTTGAGAAGTAATATTTAGAGTAATTGCCTGAAGGGAACAGAATGAGCCCATTCTTGATAGTTTCATTTTTACCCTTAAATCAAACCAGAAAATGAGACTAGCTTCCATGGACAAGTCACTTATTTTTTCTTTTTTATGTTGTCATCTGGAGAATAAAGACAGATGAATGAGATGCTAAAACTTAGACATCAAAGGGGGTTCTGGAACTCAAAATAAAGTGAGCACAATAAAAAGCTTATACACACTGAGGCAGCAGCAAATCACTCAGAGTGACCTTGCTAGCAGTATTGTGATCTTGCCAGCCCTTAACTGTTGATTGAAATTTGCAAAAAGGAGGAATAAGAAAAGAGGAGAATTTGCCAGGTATGTGTTTTATGAGCAGCTAGTAAATGATTAGCTTTCAAGTGATATTAGTAAAAAGTAGATCTGAAAGGTTGGAATCAAATGCATCTAATCATGTTTTTGGAAATCAATGACCCTCAAGTTAAAAATAAAACAGGCTCAAAGACACTGAAATAGAGGACAGGCTGACAGTGACCAGAGGGGAGAGGGGAGGGAATTTCAGGGGACAATGGGAAGGGTTTACAGGAACAAAATATAAAGGACACATGGACAAAAACTAGGGGGGATGGAAATGGGAGGGAGGTGGGGAGGGATGGGTGGGTGGCTGGAATGGGAGTAAAAGGCAGAAAAATGTACTTGAACAATGATTAAAATAAAATTTAAAAAACAAAAAATAAATGAAACAGGCATAGGGCCACATGTAGTAGATAATGTGAAAATGGCAGGTCTGTTTATATGTCATTCCCCAATAGGACTTTCACAATTAAACCTGAGAAAGAGAAGTGGGTTACAGAATGGTTGTGGATCAAAGAAATGCTGAATTCACAAAACATGATGAATACAACCAGAAATAATTTTTGCTACAAGAATTTATTTTCTTCTAAGTAACCCTACTCAAAAATCATGAATGTCAGGCAGGGCATTTGATCAGAATTAGATGGTATTAGCTATATATCTTCTTGGAGATTACTGCATTGGTGTGAATAATCGAAATCTATGAAAGGGAACTTCTTTGAAAATTGATCAGCCAGCTAACCACAACAATCAAACTGATTATTTTGAGATCTCATCTGTTTGTATGAGAGTTCATCAATGACAAAATTTTAAAAAAATGATTGATTTTAGAGAGAAAGGAAAGGAGAAAGACATCTATTTGTCGTTCCACTTAGTGAGGCATTCATTAGTTGATTCTTGTGCCCTGACCACGGATCAAACCTGCAATCTTTTTTAAGATTTTATTTACTTATTTCCAGAGAGAGGAGAAGAGAGGGAGAAAGAGGTAAAAAAAAAAACATCAATTTGTGATTGCCTCTCATGCATCCCCTGACCATGGACCTAGCCCACAACCCAGGCAAGTGCCCTGACTGGGAATCAAACCTGTGACTCTTTGGTTCATAGGCTGGCGCTCAATCCACTGAGCCACAACAGCCAGGGCCAAATCTGTAATCTTGGTGCATCAGGACAGGGCTCTAACCAACTGAGGCCCAGCCACAGTGAGCAAGTATTTTTTTAAAGTGCCAGATAAAATGCCAAATAAAACATTCATTGGAATTCACCAACCCCAGCCCCAGCTTGCACCAAATGCTTTACAAGACTTTAGCCTAAGTATTTTCCAAAGCTGAGTGGAACACAAAGAAAACACAGAGACAAAGTGTTAGATTTTACTAAATAAATTATAATGAATCTCAACAGGACAGAGCTCTCAAAATTACTCTACACAAGTTAAAGCCCACATAGGCCTTTTCAACAGACAGGTATGTGTGGCCCAAATTTCTATTAATGCAAAGCATTCCCTAAAACTAACTTCTTAAATAATTCTCCTGCTTTACTTTCAAGTTTTTGTTTCTATGATTAAATAACTGATCTTTTTTTTTTTTTGGCTTTCCTAACTGCTAATGAAGAAGCTAGAATTTGAGGATCTCAACTCTTGTTGTGATTTTGAATCATGAAGATTTGAAAGCATACCAACGTCTTTGTCTGCCTCCAGAGATCCTTGATTCAATTTGCCAGAAGTGGAACCCTGCTCCTGGGACTTTCATAAAGCAGATTCTAATGTTCTACCAGACTTGACAACCACTGAACTAGATGATAAGTGGATTGTTTTGAATTAGTTCTTTTTTCAATGTACTTTTTAAATTACATGAATTATGAAAACAGTAATCAGGTCAAATCAGATAAATCTGAGGTCTGTTGGTTTTAAATGAATTACCAAGGTAATTTAAAAAAAACTAGAATCTACAATAGAATAATGGAACACAAGAAATGGGAGTAGCGTAGTAAAAAAAGACAGAACGCTGTCTTTAAAAAATGGGAGAAAATCTAAGAGGTAAATTTTGAGATCCCATGAAGGCTTCTTCCGTAATTGTTCAATTGTACTGGGGTTCTGACTTGAACACTTTCCTCCTGAGGCTATATAGTCAAAAGACTAGAACTGCTATATAAAAACAGATCATTTTCTTGATTGATGCTTTGCAGGTAAATAACAAAAAACAGTTTAGGGAATAAAACAGAGATTAGTATTACAGTCTGACCACATATCATAAGGAACCATAAATTGTGTTAAATCGCTTCAAAATGTGCCACTTTTACTAAGAAGCAAAATACAGAACACTAGAAGCACAAAATTTCCTTTTCCCTAATTATTTACATTTCCTTAATATTATCTAACTTACTGTTTCCCACAATTGCTAAACTTCAAACTGTAGTTTCTTATATGGTGTTTTCATATATTTCAAGTCTGAGATTCAAATCATTTTTGACAATCTTACTAGTTTAATTTTAAGTTTTGTCTCTAGAGTTATGGTAATTGGTGAAAAAAGGAAAATACTATAATACTACCTCTACCCAATTCTTTTTTCAACACAGTCTTTCAGCATTACCTAATATTCAGAAGTTTTTAGTTCGGTATTTATTGTTACATCTGGGTGCTTTTGTTATTTAATCAACCAACTGATTTCCTATTATTGTATAGAAACATTCTCATTATATAGATATCACCTATATAAACCTCAGCAAAAATTATAGTTTGAAAGAAAGAGAATATTTGATTTATACATTCACCTGGAATGTGCAAAATTTATTCCACCATTCTTCTTTTTGGACATATATGCTTGTCTGAATTTTCACTGTTACACAATTTTTCACCATCACACCAAAAGAGCTAGCATATTTGACAAAGAGTTAATATCCTTAATATATAAAGGTAGTTTACAATGCAATAAGAACAATGCCACCATACCAGTAGATAAATTCATAACTTAATGCAGAAGAAAATAGACAAAAGTAACAGAAAATACAAAACTTTAAAATGCAAATTAGAACAAAATATAATTTCTCCTTTTATATAGCAAATATTTTAAAATATGATTTTAAAAGGGAGACAGATTTAGATAATACAGAGAGAAGTTTAGATGAAGATAGAGAGCTAGATAGGGCATGGCAGAGTGCTCAACAGCACAAGCTTCAGGCAGTCAGATCTGGGCTCCTGATCGTGCACTGTCCAGCTATGTGGCTTTAGCTGATTTCCCTCAGCCTCAGTTTCCTCATCTGTAAGATGGGAATAATAATAGTACTTAACTTACAATGTTTGGTGAAGATTAAGTAAGATAATGCATATAAAGTGCATAACACATTTTAACATATAGTAAGCTCTCAATAAACTGGCAATTATAATAATTCTCAATGCAACAAGTATATATGAGACACAGGTATGACAACAGATTTCTGTTAGGATGAACTGCTACAGTTTTTCAGGAATGCAATTTGGCTATATGTATCAAAATTTTCCATAAGTTTATACTCATTGAACCAGTAATCCTATTTTTTAAAAATCAGAGATGTGACCAAGTATATAAATCCACACCTATTCTTAACACATCTTTTATGTTTTAATGTCTAATGTTATAATAAAAAGGCACATTTATGTTGTATGGTAAGGCTTTAAAAATGTGCAGAAATAAGATGTCAGTTTATGAAAACTGAATAATATGCCCCAAAATGTGGAAAAGATACTTTGGGGAAAATATTCAGATTCTATTTGGAATTTTATTACTTCTACTTCTTTTGTAGAAGTAGAAATAATGGGGCTTTTCTCCCCATAAAATTGGAGGCTGCAAAACTGAGTATGGCTCATTAGTGAGGGTGTCTGAAATGGATGGGTGAGCTCACTGGTTCCTTTCTTAAGAAGTTCGTTTAAAAAGTCACTTTTGTTTTTACATTTATCACTTTGCCTGAGAGGATGTAGAAGGAGAAAACACTGTTCAATTATTTTTGCTGTTGATATTTTGCTAAACACAAAATTTAAAAAAAAAAAAACTTACAGAATTTCTTCTGTGTCATTAACAAAAATAAAAATTAGTTTTTAAAAATGTATTTTTTTGGTCTTTCAAAGTTTGAAAGTGGCTAAACATTTACATGAAATTTATAGGCTGTGTCTGAGCTGGCATGCTTTTGTCTGTATGCTGCTTGCCACATGCAAAATTCACTTGGGGGGCTAGAAACTGAGACACCATGGAATACAGAGACCTCTGACTCAGAAGATACACTGTAAGTATTAGAGGACATCTACTGACCCTCCAGAAAAAAAAGGCACCAGTGGCTTCACAATGAATCCAAAGAGAAAATCACAAAGACAGTCAGGATAGAAGGAGTTAGTTTGTGATCGAGGTGCTACCTGCATAAGAACTTCTAAAGCAACCTTCCACATTGAGAAGCAGCAAAAATTCACTTAGCAATCAGGTTCTCCTTAACAAACACAAGGTGGGTCAGTTAAGTCTTTCTTTTAAAAAACCCACAATTACATTAATATATTTTTAAATAACATTAGTTTACTCCTACAATCTAATATTACATGGATATGGATGGAAAACGAAATCTCCAATTGTATCTTACATTTACCTCTTTGGAATCAAGAGTTTCATGTTCAGGAATAGCCACCATTGGATGACTCAGCTTCATAGAGAAGATGCCCAGGATGTGATGAAGGGTAGAAATAAGGAGAAATAATGATTAAATTTCATTTAGATAGATAGCTAAATAATGGCATAAAGTGTACTATTGTTGATCATAGTAGATTCTATCACATATAAACATTAAAATTTGATTGTTATTAAAAATAAAGAAAGATAGTCTTACCATAGAAAAAAATTTAGCAGATGGTGAATGCTTGGAGCACAGGCCCACACCTTACTTGTTTTTCCGTTCCACGTAAACTCTAACAGTGCTTGGCATGTAGCATAGATAGTTATTAAATGTTTATTGAATTAATGAATTATTAAAACTAACTGACAGACATTACAAAGAGAAACAAAGCTGTATTCATGTGTCAACTCTCACAAAAGGCCTCAAATTGAAAAATTCCAAAGCAAAAGAAATAAATCATGCTCAGACCCATGGTAAATGCAGGTGTATCTATAGATATAAATGCTTACTTGGAATGGAAAGCATTGTGCATTATTGTTAACGTTAATAGTCTCAATACACAAGGGACTTAATAATCACTGCAATCTTCCCAGACTATGTTATTATAATGTAGTGTGTAACATAGTGACACTTTAATGGAAGGGAGGTCCTTCTGCATATATAAGAGTTTCTATTATCCCATTGGTCTTCTGTGTACTACACATACACTTAACCCTATTAACATAGAAGAAAGTACTAGACACACACAAGGAAGAGACTGAATGAGGGACACACACACACATGCCAAGAGGCAAGAAGAGCAATCATTTGTAATAAATCTATTAATTTTTTTTGTTTTGACCACATCTCCTCACTCCAACTTTAGGGTAACCAGCATACCCATTTTGCCAAAAACATTCCCTGTTTCTTCTATTATCCTAGAAAAATCAGGAAACGATCGTCCAGGAGAGTGCCAACACTGGCTATCAAGGAGACCAAGGAAACACCCCTCACCTTTCCTCAGACTTCCCTCTGTTCTGGCAGATTTTTAGGAATGGAACCTTCTCTTACGTAAATCTCTAACACCACTAAATGTCAGCCATTGCACTATGTCCCCAACTATGAAATCCTCTGGGTATAACATCAGGGCTCCTTCTAACTACTTCAGACCACACTGCTTCAAATAGAAGTATAATCTGACCCTGAGCCAACTAGAGATCTAAATAGTATTCCAGAAATCATCTGAAAGTACCTATTTTCTCCTATTCATCAGGATCCCCTGCTGCCTGGTTTAAGATCAGACCCTATGTACTGCTGCAAACCTCAGACCCAGGTAATTGGTCCTGCAGATAGCCAAATTTTCAGCATGCCTAAGCTAAGTGCTATGGTAATTATATGAATCATCGGAGCACAATGTCAAATTTTCATTTTCCTAGTCTCCTAAGATAGGATAGGATAAATATTCTGAAATATGAAAACATTGGAACTCTCCCAATAAAATACTTACTGAGATTAGAAAAGCAATTGAGTAATTATGTCATAGCTACTTTTACATTCCATTTTTTTTCAATATAGGTATTTATTCATTTAAATTTATTTCTATTAATCTTGATTTTCAAAAACTACGCATTAATCATCCTAATCAACAAAAGAGAACAAAAATGACTGATTCTAATTAGTTGATAATCCCCAAATCATTTATATTTGGCTTTGTAATGCTTTTTTTCTATTTATGATCTTTTTATTATCTTTAAGCTGACCAAAAACACTAAATAAAATGTGATATTATTAATGGATTTAGTCATAACCATTTATTAAGTTCTCACATGATAAATTCATAACAATCTAGTGAGATGAACACTAGTTTCACCCTGTTTCACAGATGAGGAAACTAAAACTGAAAGGGAGAATAACATCGAAAGTCCAGAAGTAGGAAGTGGCACATCCATGATTAGAATCTAGGGCGATAGTCTCCAGAGACTGTGCTTTCACAGTGAGTGGGAAGTGACAGTAGGTCCCTGGGAAGGAGACTCAGGAGATGGGGCAGGGGGAGACAGGGACTGGGAGTGATGTATACCATTGTGCAAAAGGAAAAGCCACACACTAAAGGCAAGAGTGTCCCTTTCCGAGATAAGAAGCACTTGAGGAGTGGCTGGTGTAGCTGCGAAAGGTCATGGAGGAGGCACACTGCAATGGAGCTTGTGTGTCAGAGAAGGAGGCTGGGCTTCACTCTCTAGGCAGTGAGAAGCCCTTGAACTTACTATTCTAAGTGACAAAGGGGCATGTGTGATTAGGTCTTCACTTCAGAAAAAGTCAGTGCAGCTGAAGTACAAAATATGGATGGGAAGGGAATTGGAAGATATTTAATTAATCAGAGACAGAGAATAAAGAAAAAAGTTTAAATTAAAGCATTGCCTTAGAAAAGAGAATAGACTCAAGTTTTGCTGGGTGACTGTAGGCCTCCCTACTGTTTAGGATTAGTGAGGTTAGAAACTTTGGTATTTTGTTGATTAGGAAAGAAAAATTGGGAAATGCTGGAAATATGTAAGACTGTGGGAGCAGAGTGGTGGGCAGGGCAGGGAAAAGCAATGGAAAAAAAGTGGCACAACTGTAACTGAACAACAACATAAAAGAAATAATGTTGAATATCGATATCTCTGCTGAACACAGAGATTTTTTTAATGCAAGAGGACTAAATATGTTAAGTTGGGAGAAAAACTAAAATGATGTGAAAATGCTCTCACAGTCAGAATGGAAATGATAAACCAAAAACATTAAAATAAAATATACATAGGTGAATGGCTGGCTATCTATATAGGGAGAACATATACCTAGAGAGAGTTGACGAATAATGAAGGACAAAGAGAATCTTCTAACCCTGTTTATTTGTTGTTCTGGAGAACAAATGAGTGTTTGATCTCAAAAAATAAAATAAAAAGTTACTAAATTTGGAGCAGGAAGATGGTGGTGTTGTAGGAGGGAGCGTATTCCCCTTCCCCTACACACGGGAGAGAAACTGGCGGATCTGTGGAGGAACAGAGCAAGGGGCCAACAATATCGCAACATTTATGAAAACATGTCATCAAAAATTATAGTGGACATTGAAAAACCAGACAGTAAGGAGACTGCTTCAGGATAATAAGGGCCCAGGGATCAGCACAGGGACCCCGGAGGTTGTAGCCCCCAGGCCTGCTGCCCCAGGGTCTGCCTAAGGGCACCCGGGAGAGAAGAGTCACTGCTCCCTCTCCAGACAAGGATTGAGCAGCACTGGGGGAGGCCTTGTTGCTTGAAGGCACAGAGAGGGGAGTGAGACTGAGAGACAGTCACACAGGGGATGCAAGCACCCACACCTAGCCCTGGGAAGAGTGAGTGCCCCAGCCTGCTCATCCAAGAGTGGCCTCGCTGTGTGCCCATGCCTCCAACCCAGTGAGAGTGTGGTTCTGTGGAAGACCCAGACCCCACAACCCTGAACAAGGAAAGGGCACGGGCATTCTCGGGATTCTGGAGCCCGCAGTGGTGAACTTGGGGAAGCACGCGCCCCTTTGGGATTCCTGACTCTCACACTGTGAACCTGGAAAAGATGCGGGTGCTTCGCAGATTCCTGGAGCCCACAAAGGGGAAAATGGGGGAAGGGTGCAACCCCTCGATATCCCTGGAGCTTACATCATGAACCTGGAAAAGACTCAGGTGCTCTGCGGGACCCCAGAGCCCAGGAGACAGCAGCAGTGAGCTCTGGAGAGCATGCTTGGGAGCACCCATACCCACACCCAGGGCCCTGCATGAAGGCATCAGATCAGCTCTGGGGAGAGTGCTTGGTTAGCCCTGGGAACAGTACACGAGAGGCTGACTGAGTACTGACTGGGAAGAGTAAAAAGCATTCCAATCTCCCCTCAGCCTGCTGAAGCCAGCAAGACCAGAAAAACTGGTTTGGCCAGTTAGAAACCAACAAGAGGGTTTTTTTGTTTGTTTGTTTTGTGGGGGGGGGGGTTGACTGTTGTTGTTTGATTGTTTGATTTTATCTTGTTTTTTAAGTAACTTTTTATTTTTTAATTCTTATTATTTTTATATCTCTCAATTCCTTATGTTTCTCTTCCTTTCATCCTACTGTTATTCCTTCTACTCCAAATTTATCTCTCCTGCATTCCATCTTCTGCTTTTTTTCTCTTTTTCTTTTGAGCCTCCAAGTCCTGCAAATTTGTATTATCTTTTTTCATTTTTCTGACATTTTTTATTTTAATAGTATTTTGGTATTCTTTTTCTTTCTGTATAATCTTCTTTGCTTGGCTGGCTATACTGTCCTTTGGATAGGTTCCCCCTGTTATCTCATTCACGGTGTGTTGCTAATTTACTGTTCTTCATTTGTGTTCCATTAGTGTACCACTCAAGGTTCTATACTCCTTATTCTTGTTATCTAGATCTCATAGATTCTGCCACATGATTGTTGCTTTAATATTACTGTAAATAAGACCTATTTCATACAATTGTAAAGACTACACAACACCCCTCCCTGGTCTCAGCCCACTTCGCAATTTCCTGAACTCTATTATTGCAGGGGTTATCTCTATTCTTTTACACATCACTTCTATTTACTATTCTTTATTCCCACACTACCTCAGAATCTGACCTCCCACAGCCTCATAGCTTTTTAGATCCAACTAACAATACTTTTGTCCCCAGTAAGAGTCTTATCTTCTTTCCATCCTTTCTAAAATATGGCTAGTGGGGTGGAACATCATGGTTAACACTACACATAGCCAAAGGATCTCCCATCTCCTCTCTACTGGCTACTACTGTAAATATCATAGAATACTGTATTGCTGTCTTAAACCATTTTGCCTTACTCTTCCAACTGATCACAAAAAAAGAGTAGGGGGAAGCTGTGAACACCAGGATTCCTGAAGGAGACTGCACCTCTGAATCTCACAGGTACTCTACCACAGAAGTTCACACCATAAACACAGGGAACCAGAAGAGATCAATTTAAGAAACAGAGGCTAACAAGAAGAGTCTCATGAACAATGAGAAGACAAAGAAATAATCCCCAAATGAAGGGAAAGGAGGGAGCCTCAGAAAGAATGCTAAATGAAATAGAGGCAACTCAACTATCAGATATTGAGTTCAAAACAATTATTATCAGGAAGCTCAATGAGCTCACAATAAGCTACCAGAAACTACAGTGAAGCTACAACGAACTCACTGTAAACTATATCAATATGAAAAAGGAAATAGAAACTACCAACAAGGGCCAAGAGGAAATGAATAATACAATTTCTGAACTGAAGAACACAGTAGAAGGAATGAAAAGCAGGATCGATGAAGAAGAAGATCGGATCAGCAAATTGGAGGACAAAGTAGGAAAAAACACCCAGAAAGAGCAAGAAAAGGAAAAGAGGCTCAGAAAGAATGAAGAGGGATTAAGAGAAATGCAAGACAATATGAAACATAATAATATCAATATAATACGGATACCAGAAGGAGAAGAAGAAGACCAAGGGATAGAAAACCTATTTGAAAAAGTAATGATGGAAAACTTTCCTAATTTGATGAGAAAAAAAGTCAAACAAATCCAGGAAACACAGAGAGTCCCAGTCAAGAGGAACCCAAAGAGGCCCACCACAAGACACATCATAATTAAAATGGCAAAATTTCAAGACAAAGAGAGAATATTAAAGACAGCAAGGGAGAAACAGGAAGTAACATAAAAGGGAACCCCAATAAGGCTAACAGCTGACTTTTCAATGGAAACACTCCAAGCTAGAAGAGAATGGCAAGAAATATTCCAAGTATGAGAACCAGAGGTCTGCAACCAAGACTACTTTACCCAGCACAGCTCTCAATCTAGATAGAAGGCCAAATAAGAAGCTTCCCAGACAAAAGAAGTCTAAAAGAATACACCTCCACCAAACCAGTTCTTCAAGAGATGTTAAAGGGACTGCTTTAAGAAAAGGAAGGAAAAGAGAGAGAGAGAGAGAGAGGAACACATTTACATAAATGGCAATGAATAAGTTCCTATCAATAATAACCTTAAACATAAATGGATTAAATGCTCCAATCAAAAGACATGGAATAGCTGAATGGATAAGAAAGCATGACTCACACATATGCTGCCTATAAGAGACCCACCTCAGGATAAAAGACCTGCACAGGCTGAAAGTGAAGGGCTGGAAACAAATTTTCCAAGCAAATGGACAGGAAAAAAAAGCTGGGTAGCAATACTGATATCGGACAAAATAGACTTCAAAAAAGGGCCATAATGAGAGACCCAGAAGGTCATTTCATAGTACTAAGGGAAGAATCCACCAAGAAGACATAAATATTGTAAATATATATGCACCCAATACATAATATATAGGAGCACCCAAATACATAAAGAAAATCTTAGAGGACTTCAAGAAAGATATTGACAGCAGCACAATTATTGTGGGGGATTTTAACACCCCACTATCAAAAATAGATCTTCCAAACAAAATATCAACAAAGATATTGTGGCATTGAACAATACCCTAGATGAAATGGACGTAACTGATATATACAGAGCTTCTTTGGGGCTCCAACCCAAAGAAGCTAAATACACATTCTTTTCAAATGTTCATGGAACATTCTCAAAGATAGACCACATGATAGGACACAAAACAAGCCTCAACAATTTCAAGAAAATTGAAATCACACCAAGCATTTTCTCAGATCACAAGGGACTGAAACTAGAAACCAACCCCAAGGGAAAAAACCTAAAACACTCAAAATCATGGAGATTAAATAGCATGCTATTAACAGTGAATGGGTCAAGAATGAAATTGGGGAAGAAATCAAAAGGTTTCTGGAAACAAATGAAAATGAACTCACAACAACCCAAAACTTATGGGACCCAGCCAAGGCAGTCCTGAGAGGGAAGTTCATAGCAATACAGGCCCACCTAACAAAGTTAGAAACATTCCAAACAAACAACCTAACCCTACATCTACAAGAACTCGAGAAACAACAACAAAGACAGCCCAGAGCAAGTAGAAGGAAGGAAATAACCAAGATCAGAGCAGAATTAAATGACATAGAGACTAAAAGCACAATTCTAAGGATCAATTAATCCAGGAGCTGGTTCTTTGAAAAGATAAACAAAATGGACAAGGCTTTAAGCAGACTCATCAAGAAAAAAAGAGAGAAGACCCAAATAAACACAATCAGAAATGAAAGAGGAGAGATTACAACTGATACCACAGAAATACAAAGGATTGTAAGAAATTACTACAAAGAGCTCTATGCCAAGAAATTTGAAAACCTAGGTGAAACAAATTTCTTGAAAAATATAATCTTCCAAATCTCAATGAAAGAGAAGCAGAAAGCCTGAACAAACCAATAACAGCAAAAGAAATTGAAGCAGTAATCAAAAAACTCCCAACACACAAATGCCCTGGACCAGATGGTTTCACAGGAGAATTCTACAAAGCATTGGAGGAAGAGCTAACCCCTATCCTTCACAGACTATTCCAAAAATTCCAAAATGATAGGAGACTCCCAAACTCTTTTTATGAGGCCAACATCATCCTAATTCCAAAACCAGATAAAGACACAACAAAGAAAGAAAGCTTCAGGCCAATATCGCTGATGAACATTGACGCTAAAATCCTCAACAAAATACTGGCAAACCACATCCAACAATACATTAAAAAGATCCTACACCATGACCAAGTGGGATTCATTCCAGGGATGCAAGGATGGTACAATATTCGCAAATTAGTAAATGCAATACATCACATAAACAAAAGCAAAGACAAAAACCACATGATCATATCAATAGATGCAGAAAAAGCATTTGATAAGGTACAGCACCCATTCATGATAAAAAACACTCGGCAAAGTGGGAATAGAGGGAGCATTCCTCAACATAATAAAGGCCATATATGAGAGACCTACAACCAACATCATACTCAAGGGGAAAAAATTAAAATCTTTTCCACTAAGATCAGGAACCAGACAAGGATGTCCACTTTCATCACTTCTATTCAATATAGTACTGGAAGTTTTAGCCACAGCGATCAGATAAGAAAAAGAAATAAAAGGCATCCAAATCAGAAAGGAGGAAACAAAACTGTCACTGTTTGCAGAGGACATGATAGTGTACATAGAAAATCCTATAGACTCAGGCAAAAAGCTGATTGACCTAATAAATGAATTTGGCAAAACAGCAGGGTATAAAATCAATATCCAGGAATCAAAGGCATTTCTGTACACCAACAATGAAACAGCAGAAACAGAAATCAAGAAAAAAAATCCCATTTGAAATAGCAAAAAGAAAAAGAAAATACCTAGGAATAAACCTAACCAGACAGGTAAATGACCTGTATTCAGAAAACTACATAACACTGAGGAAAGAAATCAAGAAAGATACAAACAAATGGAAACATATACCGTGTTCATGGATTGGAAGAATTCATATCATCAAAATGTCCATTCTACCCAAAGCAATTTACACATTCAATGCAATACCTATTAAAGTACCAATGGCTTATTTCACAGACATAGAACAAACACTTCAAAAATTTATATGGAACCATAAATGCCCCCAAATAATGGCTGCAATTTTGAGAAAGAAGAGTAAAGTAGGGGGATCAAAATACCTGACACAAAACTATACTACAAGGCCACTGTAATCAAAACAGCCTGGTACTGACATAAAAACAGGCACATGGACCAATGGAACAGAACAGAGAGCCCAGAAATAAACCCAAGTCTCTATGGTCAATTAATATTTGACAAAGGGGGCAGTAATATAAAGTGGAGTAAAAATAGCCTCTTCAACAAATGGTGTTGAGAGAACTGGACAGTGACATGCAAAAAAATGAAACTAGAGCACCAACTTAACACCTTACAGAAAAATAAATTCAAGGTAGATAAAAGACTTAAATATAAACTGTGACACCACTAAAGTCCTAGAGGAGAACATAGGTAGGAAAATCTCAGATATTTCATGCAGAAACTTTTTTACTGGCATGTCCCCTAGAGCAAGGGATATAAAGGAAAGAATAAACAAAGGGGATCTCATCAAAATTAAAAGCTTCTTCACAGCTAAAGAAAATAGTATCAAAATAAAAAGAGAACCAACTGTATGGGAAAACATATTTGCCAATGATACCTCAGACAAGGGTTTAATCTCAAAATATATAAAGAACTTACACAACTCTACTCTAAGAAGACAAGCAACCCAATTAAAAAAATGGGCATAGAACTTGAACAGACACTTCTCTAAGGAGGACATACAGAGGATCCAAAGAGACATGAAATGATGTTCAATATTGCTAGCTATCAGAAAGATGCAAATTAAAACCACAATGAGATATCACTTCACACCAGTCAGAATGGCCATCATAAACAAAGCAACAAACAAGTGTTGGAGAGGTTGTGGAGAAAAGGGGACCCTAGTGCACTTGGTGGGACTGCAAACTGGTACAACCACTATGGAAAACACTATGGAACTTCCTCAGAAAACTAAAAATGAATCTGCCTTTTGACCCAGCAATTCCACTGCTAGGACTATATATTAAGAACCCTGAAACACCAATCCAAAAGAACCTATGCACCCCAATATGCATAGCAGCACAATTTACAATAGCTAAGCACTGGAAGCAAACTAGATACCCATCAGTAAATGAATGGATCAAAAAACTATGGTACATTTATACAATGGAATTCTATGCACCAGAAAGAAAGAAGGAGCTCCTACCCTTTGCAACAGCATGGATGGAACTGGAAAGCATTATGCTACGCAAAATAAGCCAGGCGGTAAAAGACAAATACCATATGATCTCACCTTTAACAGGAACCTAAACAACAAAACAAACAAACAAGCAAAATATAGTCATAGACACTGAAATAGAGGACAGGATGACAGTGTTCAGAGGGGTGAGAAGAGGGAATTTCGGGGGAGAATGGGAAGGGTTTACAGGAACAAATTTAAAGGACACATGAACAAAAACTAAGGGGAGGGTGGTAATGGAAGGGAAGTGGGGAGGGATGCGTGGGTGGGCTGGAATGGAAGTAAAAGGCAGAAAACTGTACTTGAACAATGATTAAAATTTTAAAAAAAGAAGGAAAAAAGTTACAAATTTTTTCATGAAGTCATTATTCAATATTTCTATTGAATGGATGGAAGAGAAAGCTGAGATTAAATAAGACAAAACATACTGTTATCCTGGATGCAGACTTCAGTCCCAGATAATTGTGTAATGGACTAATTAGACCTGTGCTCATTCACCATTGTGGGATCATCAACAAGTGGCATTTGAATAAAATGTCCAGTTGATTTTTATTACACTTGATCACAGCTGCCACTAAACGAATATAAAGCTTTTTGAAATGTTTGTCACCAGTGTGGGGCTCTCCTGTAAATGTCACTGCTTCTCCAGATGTAACAGGAACTTGTATGACAAAGATAAAATTCTCTCAAACCAACTAGAGAATGAAAACCCTACAACTAGAAGGAAACATGCAAGATGTGGCTAAATCACTTAATCAAGTCTCTGATCTACCTGAGAATTAGATTTCAAAGCTCTCGCCTTTGTGCAATAGCTCTCCCTGCTGCATGAAGATGAAGTAGGTTTTCTTGTCTGCCAGAAATTATGAAGCTGGGGAAGTGATGCAAGAAATGTTAACATTTTAAAACTGTCAAGGGCGCTACACACGCTATTTGGGATTGTTTTGTTTGCTTTACCACATCCTTTTGTTAAACTCCCTTACTCTATTTGTCTACATAAGCTGTACCTTCTACATCTGTCTCCCCATCTAGATTTGTGAACTACTCAAGCTAGAGTGAAACCTTAAGGACATCTCTCAAAAGAGACATGACAAATTACTGTAGCAATTCCTACATAAAATATAGCATTTCGTGATGTATAAAGTAATGATTATGAGATGTCAGCAATGGGAAATCATGTAGATTACATGTTATTCATCTTTAGTCTCCTGCACCTGGCACAGGGTCCCCTCAGTACTGAGTAGACACAGAGTACCAAATGAATAAATTAATGAAAGAAAGAGTGAATGAAGTGATTAGAGGAAACACAGCATTTTCTGATTTGCAGAATTAAAGTCTGTCTGTATTAGTGAAGAGTCAGGAAGTGTTTGCTGCATTCCTAAAAGCCTCCTCATTTATATGAAACTCTGTAAGTGACAGACCTTTGAACCAGAACTGTCACACACATGTGTTCTCTTTGACCCTCACAGTCCTTCTGCTTTACACAGTCCTTTGTTGTCAGTGTTCTAGTTCACAGACAATATTTGCAAGTCTGTGTTTCTCTTGAACTGCCCGAAGTTCTCACTGCCATCTTGCTCTGTGTGCCAGCCCGCCCCTTTAGATGAAGCTAATAACTTCCATGTCAGCACAGTCCCACCATGCCCGCTAAGAGAAGGCCAAGGGTCAGAGTTAACCTGTTATAGTGCTTACACATGACTATCTGGCTTACTTCAGTCAATTAGGGAACTAACTACCAGAACATTGGAGTTTTGAATCCCTGATTTACAACATACACCAGTGCACAGGAGGAAGCACCCAGGGAGTCTTACAAATTTGATTCTGACACACCAAGTCTGGAGAGTGGTCTGAGAGTCTGAATTTCTAAAGGACTCTCAACTGATGCTAATGCTACCATAGGTTGAGTAGTGAGTGAAAGAGTCAGGCCAGTTCTCCAGCCCCCTGGACTACTCATGATTCAGTTATCCCAACTCAATTGGTAGTGTGCAGCTTAATTGAAACTCTCTCCCACTTCCCACAACAGACATCTGACACTAGCCATGGTGGCCGGTGGTCAGACTGATCTTCCTGTACCTGGGACCAGGCTGGCCCTTTACCTACCTTTGTCCCAACTCACATCCCGAAACCCTGAGGCAACTGCCTAGAAGAACAAGAGACTAACCCCCTCCTGTATCCCCCTACAAACCCAGCACTTTTTCTTTTAAAAACCCCATTCTTGCCTCCCCAGGGCTGCATTGGATCCAGATTCAGCCCACCTATGAGTGCAGCATCAAATAAAGGCACTTGGATCAGGTCACCTGGTTCTTCCTGCCTCTATTTCTTAAGCATTTCTAACAGTGAGGCCATAAACAACACTTTTGTATGAATGGATGCAGTTGATGCTTTAAAAATATTTGTTCACAACTAGAATTAACTATATCAAAAATTTCCTAATTAGTTATGTGGTATTGCAATTGCCTAATTAAATAATTTAGCACAATTTCTTTTATTAAGTGCCTACAAATGTCCCAGGCACTTTGCTAGATGTCAGTGAACAAATACCCATTATCCTTGCCCTTGGAAGGATAGGTGTACTATATTGAGTCATATATGATATACACTTTTTTGCCCAAATTTCTAAGGGAAAAATAAGGATTCACATTATACATGGGTAGTACTAATTCCATTTCTATATAAATGTTCTTAATTCTTTTATTTATGCTTATGCATTAAAAGCATGACTCTAGAAAGCAGTAACAATATCTGTATGCAAAATAATAGCCTGGAAAACAATAATTGATTTTGTTTCTAAATATAAATAAACAATTGAATTAAAAAATTAAAAGATTTTTTTTCCTGTAAGTTTGGGCCAAAAACATTGAGTGCACAGTATACTTGGCAAAATACAAGCAATTATAAAAATCAGAAATAACTAGAAACAAACACAAAATAATGTATTCTGAAGCAAAAGTTCAAAGTACTGTGTTCATAGCAGATAAATCTGACCTAATCTAGAAGGATGAAGGAATCTTTTCCCAAGAGGCTGGACTATAAAGGATAAATCTCCTGTTAGCATTATAGGGGACTAGAAAATGCATATGGGGTTAGTAGCTGAAAAGAAATGACAGACTGAGTGGAAGACAGGGAGAAAATTCAGGGTAAATGGGCAAAATGAGTCTCAGAATGTCAGGAACTAAGGCTGGAGGACTATCGTGTAGGTATTTAGCATGCATCAACTCCACTTAGGAAGCAAAGGAGTAAGCCTTGGAAATGCTTGTTAAATCAAGGAAGGCTATTAAATATGAGTTTGTCTCATTAACCAGAAAGTTTGTAAGCTGCCGGAGGCTAAGGCCCATGACATCTTAGCATCCTTGCCCCAGAAACTAGTTGATTGATTTCATCGTGAAGATTCTATGCCTTGGAACAAAATGTGGGCAGTGCTCTGAGTTTTTCCTTAATGAAAACAGCTCATGAGATGTGCTATGAGGGAAAAGCTACTTTTAGTGACAGTCACAAATATGCTACTCCCACCCATATGTTATAAAGATTTCCTCTGCATGAGCCTGAAATATTTTTAAACATTACAGGCCATCAATAGATTAAATATTTACTTTTAGAAGTTAAAGGTACAGCATCTATTTTTGGTGATTTTATGATTTTGTTGATGCCACTAACTCCCTAAGTGACATGGGGAAAATCACTTTGTCTCTGGGCCTCAGTGTCCTCTCTTTCAAAATCTGGGCCCTAACTGGATGAGTTTCAGTTCCTAGTCCACTTAGATAACTCAATGAATCTGTGATGCTTCAGCAAAAATCAGTTGATTGATAAATGATGCTGTTTAGGAAAAAAAAAAAAAGGTTCTTTCTTTTAGGAGTCTCCTGCAATGAGCCATGGCCAAGGTAGAAGCAATGTCTATAGCAACAGCAAAAATGAGCTCTGCATAGAATCTTACCTGGGATCCCTATTATCAGCTCTTAGCCATAACACCTGCTCCTTACAGGAAATTTTATAAACACTATTAAATTTCATGACATTCCTTTGTGTATTCCCTGAGTACTATCATATACTCAATTGGAATTTGGTACTTGTTAATCATTTTGTAAACCTGCAGAAAACTTGCTGTTAACTGTTGGTTGTTACTATTATTACATTGCAGTCTAAGTCCCAGTAAGCCTTATACTAGTCTAATACCAGTAAGAAAACAAGAATTTTCTGCTCTGATCTTTGGGAAAGGTCTTTTGAGATATGGCTAAAAATTCTCAAATTACACTATTTTATTCTTGGCCTTTCCTCTGCCTTCCAGAGACACAGAACTTGGGGCATGTTAGAATTCTCTCCCCAAAGACCACCATCTAAAGGACAGCACGACAGAGCCCTGACTGGTGTGGCTCAGTTGGTTGGGTGTCATTCTGCAAAAGCAGAGCTTGATTCCCCTATCAGAGCACATGGCTGGGTTGCGGGCCTGGTCTCTGGGCAGGGCATGGGCTGGAGACAACCGATTGATATTTCTCTAACAGACTGATGTTTCTCTCCCTTTCTCCCTCCCTTCCCTTCCTCTAGGAATAAATAAGTAAAATCTTAAAAAAAATAAATAAAGGACAGTATAATGGAATTATTTTCCCATCTAATATGTGTTCAGCCTGTCTTAAAAACAAACCACATCCCTATATATTTACTCACATTTTTTCCTCTGCAGTTGCTTCTTTCTCAACTAGAAAACCACCCCAAGGGGATTAACTACACTATTCACTTTTTTCACTGCACAGTTTTCTGGCTGTAATGAAAATGTAGCAGAATCTATATTCCAACACCACTTTAGACCTCAGAATAAATTTCAGAAACTAAAATTGGAATTGACAAAGTATATTTGTTGTTCTTCCTCCTTTCCTTTAAGGACACAGTTAGTACTTAGTACTACAGACAAAATATCATTTCCAATTTGTTTCAATATCATACTAACCCTAGCATAATCACAAACCAAATGTCTATTTCTTCACAAAAGACAATGTTGATGGCAATTTTTTCTCCCCTTTATTTCTTTTCTATAGACTATGGGGGTACTAGCTATTTTATGCCAATGTGATATATAATGATAAATAAACACCTCTGTATTAAGACCCTCAACTACATAAATATTTTTCAAGTCATAGCCTGCTTAGTTCCATCCAAACTATTCCTAATTTTCAAGCAGTTACCCCAAGTTGCAAGAAACCTATCCCAGAACCCAGGACTATGTCAACAGATGTGAACCGATGTATCATAAAATCTTGGAAGAGTGTCTTAAGAGGAAGAACAGGCATGATAGTGATGGGGTTAATCGATGCTGTCCATCTCCAGAGGCCCCCTACCAGACACCACCCTGTTTTCTCCTAACACTATATTTCCAGCATCTTTGAGAATGGTTGGGGGAGGGGTGAGGAAGACAGAGAGGATGTATAAATGATTGGCAGGCATATGAGCTAAGGACTGTCATCCACAGGTGACTGGCGGGCGGCCTCCAGTAGGGTGTCTGCCAACCCTGCCCCCCTGGAATTGGACGCTATTCCTCCATCACCCATCTCCCTGCACATTATTTTAAACTACATTTCAGGAACAAGGTAGACTCTTCTGAACTATGTGGGTTACACATCTTTAAATTATCAGTACACTCTCAGTGTCCTGTCCCCACTCTCTGTCCTTGCCCTAACTGACCTGCCAGCCATGGCAGCTTGGCCTTAGACTGCAGCCATCCCTGAGAGAGCCCGACAGTCCCACTTCCCCGAGCCTCGCTACAGTCTAAGTCCTACTCTCTGGAAAATCTGTATGTTTTTACTTCCTGCTGTGTTCCTGCTAGAAAAACATACTAATAGCCATGATACTTCTTTATTCAAACTTAAATCATAAAATAGACAGGTCATTTACTGATTGCTAAGAAGCCAGTAGAAAAACTCTATGTTTAGTTTTGTAATGTTAGTAGCTTTCTGCCATTCTATTCTTTTGAAAATTAGGATAAACATTCTTTAATACTACAAAATTTATCTAAACTTTTTATCACCTAAAATTTGATAAACGGTTAAAATGTCATTCAAATGTGAAAGCCATAAAATATATTCTCAGGTATAAAAGGCCTCAGAATACTTGCCAAATAAAGGCCCAACTTAAAAGCTTTCTTGGATCAAAGACTCCAGTAAGAAAAATAAATACTGTAGGATAAAGCAAAACATATAGGAAAGCATGGCAATAAAATACTCTGAGTAAGAGTATCATTGCCATTTTTTTAAAAATCCATGAAAGACCATGGGAGAGAAAAAATTATAGCCATAACATATCAGCATAATCAACATGATAGTGGATAAGAGAAGGGATCAATGGACTTGTCTCACTGTTACTGCAGGTAGCAGCTGGAAATGAGTGGCCAGCAGGAAAGTAAAGTAGGGCCACTGCCATTAGAATCCAACAAAGAACTTAAAACAGGGGGCTGGAAACCAAAGGAAGTCAGGTGTCACCAATGAACTCAGTAGTCCTGAGCCTGGTAGGATGAGATGGCCAGGTTTGCAGACATCACAAGCAGGGGATAACACAGGGGAGGGGAGCCTCTGTAGACAAAGAGTCTTTACTAGCTGAGAAAAAAAAACCTTTGTAGCTGTGTGTTACTCCCAAGATTTAGAAGAGGGAGATGAAGAGGGAACCTAAAAGCTGACTAAGGTATATAACCCCTGAACCCCAATAGGCAGCCCACTCAGGTTAGCTGAGTGCCGCTTGGAGTCTTGGTCAAGTGCATTGAACAAACTTGCTAACACTTACTAACAAACTTATTAACAAATTTATTTCCTCTATAGATGGGGCATTTAGACTAGCCAGGTGCCTGCTTACAGCTTTGTGCTCGTATGTGTTTCATAAATAAACTTGCCATCTCATTTCTATTTAAGTGTTGTCTCACTTGAATTTGTCTTTTGCAATGAGACAAGAACTGAGAACAAGCTCCAGGTAGGCCCTGACTCAGGTCTCTCTCCCCGGTGACATCACTAGGAGAAGACAAAGATGTTGATAAGGGTATATCAATATGAATGTGAACCCTAAGTGAAAAGAAATCATAACAACAAAATACAATGAATAAATTTTAAGCTAGTAAATTAAAAACATACCTATTGGACACAAAACTGAAAACAGAGATGAGAAATGGTAATAATGGACAATGTAAAATAATAGGGCAGGTTAAGGTCATGTAATGAGATAATCTCATACATTAAAAGCAGTCTCTCAAGATTAAAAAAAATAAGATCAGAAAATATATGGTCAACAAGAGACACACACAAACAAGAAGGCATACGAAGTTGAAAATAAAAGGAGGAAAAGATTTATCTGTCTAATATAAACCAAAATAAAGCAGAAATAACAATCTTATCTTTAAAATGGAATTTAAGAAAAATATTGTAAAGTACCAAAAGAAAAACATATTATATATTTGTAAAAAAAAAAAAGAACAATGAACAAGAAGACAGGATCATAATAAACATATATTCCTAATAATACAATCTCAAAGTTTACAAAAATTTCAATGGTTTACCTCTAATACTTTCAAAGCAAGGGGTGGTTTACACTTTATTTAAATGCCTTAAGGGCTAAAAATGTGTTTCAGTGTTCCATAGAAGATAAACAAATATTTTATACGGTCTGAGAAAGAGTCCAACCCCACAGTCATATCTTTCATTTGCAAAAGAGACTTCTGTTTGACTCAAAGAACAAATAGAACCTACGGCTTACATGTGGGCAAATGGGTATCATTATCCTATGGCTTAAATGAAATGTCTGGGTTGTATTTTGATCAGTCAGTCACACAAGGATAGGCTTCAAAAAATTTAGCAATCTGAAAGAATTTTATGTTCATATTTTAGTAAAAGGGATAAAACAACAGCCACGTTAAGCAAGAAGAGGCAACACAGGCAAATTATGCCCTGAAGTTTCAAAATAAGTGATGCCTTGACTATGTAAATGACAGAAGGCATGTACGGCTTTTGCTGCACAGAATGTATAACAGGATAACAAAATAAATTAAAGCAGTGAAAGAAACAATTAGGTTGAAGAATTTGAAACTGATAAAATTGACGTTTTTAAGAACTGTTTTAAGAACTGTTGAATAATGGCAATTTCATGAGTCATGTGACTCAACTTCATATAAAAGACTTTTAAAAAAGTAATAGCATTAAAAGATTAGACAAGCAGCCACAGTTAAAGGTAAACTATCTATGTCTGTGTGTATATCTTCACATACGTATGTGTGTACATGTACATAGACTCAATTTGCAAAGATAAATGCTGCTTTCAGGGTTTCTTTGACATGTCGGGGCCCATGATTGCCGCCTTCCACAGACCACATGCTCAGTAGAGTTGAAGTCCTAAAGCTGAGTGACTTGACCCTCTCTCCACATCATGGCCCATAGCCAGTGACTTGCTCATAAGGGCTATCAATGGAGGATAACTTTGCAATTTATGCCCAGACTCCGCTGCCTGTGAATTAGGAGGCTTTGCCCCTTCCAGTTAGGATTACTCCCTCCTCTGTAGGATGTCTCTCTGAAGAGCACACCCTCAATATATCAGAAAAGTCTAAACTCCTGTCCCAGGCTCTGCTTCTGAGGAAACTGATCTAGGACACCATGTAATGGGGAAGGGGCAGGAGCTGGGGACTGCTGCGTGCTTTGAAATACAAGGAACTCATTTTTCCTTAGTGCCTCCATCAGCACAAGAGGCAAATGGATGGCAACTTATTTTCTCTATGGCTATAAAACACAAGAGTGCTCAATAAATTCTAAGGGACCAACGTGTTATTTTACAAGAGCTTTAAAAATCATCTTTCTCCAAGTATATGTCTCCTCACTAAAAAGTGTTACAATGAAAAATTTCTGCTATAGGACAATAAATGAATTTAAGGGCAGATATAAAAGAAATGGATTAGTCTCTGTTTCCTGGAAGAAATTTAAGTCAACTGTTTGTGATCAAATTAAGCGCATTTTAAGAATGATGTTTGGCAATTACATCACCTGAAACATGACTGGTTTCAAATGCCAGCCCACCAAAGCACCTACAGGGTTGAAATGTTCTTTTTCCCCCTCTTGTGGAGAACTTAAATAAATATGATTAATAACTGCATTTCTCAGAAGTGCTTGATTTAAAATACCTGCTCACTGGCATTCATTTTTTCATATTAAAAGTCCAATTAATTTGCATTTAGCCATTTTGAACAGAATATTCTTTATGAACATATTATACAAATTCATCCAATTTGAAAACTATTTGGCATAGGCAAATAGTACCCATGTTCTGGTTTTCTGAAAAATCTCTCTAAATGTTAAAAAGCAATTCTGAGTATATAAAGCTTTTTCTCCTATTCCATCTACCTCAAATGCTTTCTATTCCACAACATTGTAACAATTATCCAATTCCCATTAACTCCAAAAGTTGTCAGAAAGTTTTAAAGTCAAGAGCAAGGTAGTTTATCTCTGTGATGATAGAAAATAAATTACCTTGGTTTATTCACACAGAAAGATTTCTAATTATGTAGACAGAATACCAGTAGAGATTATTAATGAGGATAAAAGGAGGTTTTGCCTCCAAAATTCATGATGAAATTTTTCTGTAAATGTGGCTGCTTCAGTAGTTTTGTCAGATGATTAGATGAATAGTGGTTCTCTAGCCTTTGGAACCGTTGCTGCCAAAAGAAGGTAGGAGCCTGGGATGAATGTGAAAAGTACTGTGTGGTTTATGAGAAACTAGGGCTCTGCCAAGCCTCACATGCCCTCGGGTGTGTCACTTTGTATCTTTAGTCTTCCCATTCTTGGTCCATAAATGTCACCTACAGGCCTCAGCGGTGAGTTTGTGCTGAGGTATTTGGCACTGCTGTCTGAGCAGGTAAAGGCCTGTAGTTCCAGTGTGGTGATGTTGACAAAGGTGGTAATACTATTTCATGGCTAGATTTGGAGTGGGGGGTGTTGGGGTGAGGAGATGAAGTATCTTAAGGAAAATTAGTGTAGTATCAGCTTTTACATCAGTTTTGTGCAATTTTGTACAAATTATTTATACTTTCTGAGCCATAGTTTCTTCATATGTAAAAGAAAGAGGATAAAACCTACTTTATGATTTTTTAATTTAAATAAAACACTGTCTGTAAAGTAAGTGGCATGTTTTCTACTTTTTTAAATATTAATTTCTTCCTTACAAAATTTCAGTGACACCCCTCATCCTCAAGTCACTCTCTGCTTTGTTCCCACAAATGACAATAACTCATACCCAGGGATGCAGATGTCATCTGGCAAAAAACTTCCTGATTCCTCTTGCTTCCCCCATACAATGGCCTCCTTCTGTTGTCACAGGCTTGCTCTGTTCCTTTTCTTTGCTCCTGAAAACTTTCCCCAATGCTGTTCCTTATAGCTGAAATACTAAGCTTATCCTCAACCTTTGTTTCTTGTCAGTTCTTTAAATCTTTCCTGATTCATCAGACTAGATCACAACCTCTGTTATATGCATTCATAACTACTTCATCATCTTCCACAAGGCAGTTGTCACAATTAGCATTAAGTAATGAATTTTTGCTTATGTATTTAATTTGTTTTCTCCCAAATACAGAACAAGTACTTAGCAAAGACCCTTCATGTTATGACATCATTCTTTTCCAGTGCATGTTCAGCACAGACACAGAGCTTTGTAAGTAAGGGATACTCAATAAATCTTTGTGAAATGAATAAATTATCATCTATGTCAACATCCTGACTCCAGGGTTTCTAAACTTAATGATGGAATAAAAAAGTTGCAAAGTCCATGCTCTTTGTTATTGGTAGGAATTAAGCTATTACCATATTTTGCTGTGTATAATGCATTCCCATGTATAATGCACTCCCATGTTTTGGGCCCAAACTTTCAGGAAAATAAATTTTTCATTTTAATTTTTTAATCCAATGTTTACTTATTTACATTTAGATACTTTTTGTATTGTAAAGGAATCTGAGCATTTATTTTTGAACATATTATGGTACAAGAAATTTTATGTAACAAATAATTATAAAACACAAGACAGATACAAGGTGTTTTAGGTACTGCCCATGTATAACACCCATCCTTATTTTTCCCTCAAAAATTTGGGCAAAAAAGTGCACATTATACATAGCAAAATATGGTAGAAAAAGTTTTTGTAACCTTGAACTTCTCATTATTAAAACTAGGAACAATTATAAACTGCTTATCTCAAAGGGATGTTGCTTCATTCTTCAAATATATTTGTTAAATATTGTTCACCTATGTAGATCTAAATATTTATAAATTACATTAGAATAATACACTTTTATTTCAAGTCCCCTCACTCTTTGAACTACTAGTAGGTAGTAGTACTTCAGACTTTCCAACTAAGTCATAATCTACTTTAAATTTTTTTGATTGATCTCTGTTAAAATATCAGAAGAAACTGCAGAAAACAATTCTTTTCAGAGGAGCGACTAAAAAATTTAACCCATATTGGAATCATGCTTATAATATGAATATTTTAATTTATTTATTGGATTTCTGTAGCTTTGCAGAATCGATTCTCTTAATAACTATGCAATGATAATACCCCTTAAAATATTGGGTTGTTCAAAGTCTGTATGTTTTCTTCCATAAAATAAAAGATACATTTTCCATTTTCACCAACAGCTTTATTGATTTGGGTATTTTGAGTATGTTAGCTATCTCCCATGTGGTATAATATTGATTGTTCTCAACTAATGCCTCAATTTGATCACTATCAACTTCAACCCTTCTATCTGACTGGAGCAACTTCCAGCAAGAAATCTCCAGCACAAAACGTCACAAACCACTTTTGACACATTCAGTCGGTCACAGCACTTTCTCCATACACTCCACAAATCCTTTTCTTTTTTCATGTCAGTTGCATTTTTACCTTTCTTGAAATAATAAAGCATAGTTTGCCAATAATGTTGTGTACTTTCTTCTGTCGTCAATATTAAAATGGCTACACATAAATTCACCAATTTTGATAAGTATTTTTAATGCACTCTGATATGACAGCTGTCACAATACAATCTAACAAAATTGTTTCAAAAGAAGTTAAAGACAACTAAGCAGTACTAGAGCCATTTTACAAAAACTACCAAAGTTTTCTGGCCAAGTCAACATTCTCAATGATGTAAAAATATAAACTTTATAAATGGATTAAATTTAAAAATAAATGAGTAGGAGAAAGAAATGGAGAAAATGAATGTGAGTGAGGAAAGTCAACATTTATAGGGTACAATATCCAAAAGACTTAAAGAAAGGATGCTCATAATGTAGAAAGCCAGCTAAAGCAAGTTTATGAAGAGGAGAGTCCCTCTTACCTATCCTGGACATCAAAGTTTCTTTCCTTTCTTCTGTCTCCTATCTCATTTACACAGCACCAAACTACCGTGAAACCTGCTCAGAGGTTCCAAAGTCTGTGAAAACAAAAGACAATAGGGCCCAACTCCCCAAAGAGGTGACTGTCTGTTACCATTGTTTTCTCTCCTATTACTAAACTGTGTGTTTCTCACTCATTACCTATTTTGCTAGGTAGGTTTCCTCACTATTCTAACAAATGTCTCACTTCTGCCTTATTGTAAGGGGTCTGATCCTTTGCAGAGAAAAGATAAGTAACAGATGGAATTAGAGTGAATACATCTTCATTTTGCTCACTCTCCTCTCACTTTTTTTAAATCACAGACAAGTTATATTTTCTCTTTTTTCTTAATCTACAATCTCAAAAGTAGCTGCTTGAAAAAGAGATTAATGAAAACTTATCAGTAAAATTCTGTGAACATATCATAAAGATAAAAATACATTTCAGGTAAAATGCTCTCTCTTTCTTAGCAAAAATATAATTCTAACATAAAGGGTTGTTATATTTTAATATCTTTCTTATGAAAAAATTCACTTTAGTTGTTGAAAGTTTAAATCATAAGAAAGAACATGTTGGCAGCTGTGTTTTTTTCTTTTTTTCCAAAAAAAAATGGCTTTTAATAATTGCAGTAGTGCACTGGAAAAATATGTACCTTCTGATTCAATGTGTCCATACATACTGAATGTACAAACACAGCCCAATTGTAAATGTTGCAAGCATATGGGGCTGATATCAATTAAGAACTCAACCTAACATTCTATATCTTATTCTATTTAAAAAAGTCCTGTAGCACAAATGAATATGTATACTATTTAACCGTTGTATTTCCTTTTACTTATTAAGGGTTTCGTGAGGGGAAAAGCAATGGCAATCAAGTACTTAGAAACATGTCAATATAAACAGTTTTTCTTTATGAAGTTATTTCTCATATTAAAGTTCATTTCTTGTGCTGAATCATTAGAGAATTTAAGAAGCTAAAGTGAAAAGTTTGCTCTCATAGAGGAAGCATAGAATTTTCGATGAGGTATAAACTTTAAGATCACCCAGTTCAGTGGAAATTCTGAGTTTAAAGTTTTAAGTGAATCTCAGCAACTGACATTTTTCTAAAGCTCCTTACATAATTTTGATGCAATCATCCCAGTTTAGATCCTAGATTAAGAGTTTTGGAACCAAACCATAATAACCTACTATTACAGATGAGGAGGGAAAAAAACACAGAAAAAGAGTGAAGTATGTGACACATAGCATTTATGTAAATTAAATTATATGCACACAACATAACAGAACTTTTTAAAGAAAATATGTAAACGAAAAGCGCGTTAGTGCAGTTAACTGTGGGGAACAGAGCAGAGTGAGTAATCAGAATTAAAGAGAATACATATGTGAATGAAATGAAAGCTTCAAAGGAATGAAAGACATTTTAGATGAAAATAATATCCTACTAGTCAGGTTGATGGATTGTTTCTTCACTCCATCACCAAAATTCTATGAGTAAGAGCTAGCTGAAGAAGATAGAAAACTGGGTGCTGAAGTGGGAACGTGGAAGTTTTGCCTGCACGTGTCACTTGGTCCTGGTTACACTCCCATGACAGAGATCCTATTTTTACTGCTATTTTACAGGCAAAGAAGGTAAAAGTTTAAATTACTTTTCCAATTATAGGCACAAAATAATTCATTATTTCAAGAAAATTAATTTAGCAACTGTTGTCTTGTTAAAAATAGACCGTGCAGATGAATTTTT
Organism: Phyllostomus discolor; assembly: GCF_004126475.2. Classification (NCBI taxonomy): domain Eukaryota; kingdom Metazoa; phylum Chordata; class Mammalia; order Chiroptera; family Phyllostomidae; genus Phyllostomus; species Phyllostomus discolor. The sequence continues at coordinate 125,494,939 of NC_040906.2, read as the reverse complement.
AATTGCATTTTACTCTCAATAGAGTAAGTGTAGGTATACTTACTGATCAGATCAGGATATTTCTAAATGAGAAGGGGGCTCTAAAAATAATTGAAGTCATGTAATTATAAAAATATTTATTTATTGACTGAAATCATTTGTTACATTAGTAGACCTATAGGAATTTTTTTCAAAAAACTATTTTTAAAAATAAAATTTAAAATATAAGAAAACACATATTGGTATTCTTTCAAAAAGTATATGTCATCCAGGACATATGATGGTCCTGTGTAGGAAAGTACATTTTCCTCTTTCTGAGTCTTGCCCTGACCTCTAGCAATAGTGATAGTATCCTGGTGGGGGGGGGGGGGGCCTTTAGGTGGACGTGGGAGGAATGGTCAGGGCTAGGAGGGATGCTGGTCAGGGAGAATAGAGATCTGTCTACAGAAAATGAATGACACTTTCATGCTCTGAAGTGAAAGCTATAGCAAAAGAAGTGAAGTAAAATGACAGTCACCACCTAGGCCTCCTTATACTATAGTTTTTGAAAACTGAAAGAGAAGATGTTCTTAGAATGGCTGCGTGTTTTCTCCCAGGGCTTCAAAGCTGTCTCTCTGTCTATATAGATTCTATTCATTCCTGTAAAACCCCTCTAGCCTTCCCTGTAAATAGAGCCTTTCTGAGTATGAAATCCCAGCCTTTCTCCTGCCAAAAGATCAGAAAAGTCATCTCAGTTGTAAAGGCTTAGTTCTCACTCCTTCCAGTTTTATTCATGAGCTGGCCACGTGTTTTCTTGTTTGTTGCTGGTGCAAATTGGCGGAGATTCAGGGGAGACAAGGAAAAAGACAACTGCCTGTCTACATGGGTTGTAGTGGTGCTCAATCAAAGAAAGAAAATATAGTTGGAATTTTTAAAAAGAGGAAATGTGTACAGAACTGAGTACTTATGTTAAAATGGGAAAACAGGCTTAAAGAATTGGAATTTGGGGTTGATTTAAAAAGACAAGGGTACCTCAAAGGTTGTGAGAGTAGAAGATAAAAGAAATGAGGCAGAGGATGAATAAAAGAATGAAAGTTAGGGAAAGCAATAAATTTTCTACTTATATACATGATATTCAGGTTAGGTTTCTCATCTGAGGATCAAGAAAGTAGTTGAGATGCCCATGGCAATGTATTAGTGGTGCCATGAAGGGGATTCTTTCTAAATGAACTGAATTCTTAAAAATAGAAGATAGACTCCAGTAGACCTTGACCTAAACATCAACAAATGTGTTGTGCATAATGCTTTTATGAGCTTTAAAGTTAAAAAATTTTAAATGTATTGCAAAATGGAGGGGAAATTGGCAAAATGAGTGTGGATGAGAGAGTTTTAAAGCAGTAATCCCACATACCCAGACATATTTCCTTTGCATTTTTTGTTGTTCCAGTAGTTGTATGCCTCCCAATGTATAATATATTAAAAATACAGAAAATTCTCTTGAGTTTTGTTAGCCAAAGTTTTGATTTATAAGATACTTGACTTCAAATTTAGATTATGAATATAAGATTTATTAATATATATGATAGAAATCCCTACCTGCCCATATCAGCTCAGGCACTGACACTGTACTACCAGCCTCCGAACCTCAAATGCTTGTCCCTTGTCCTCTTTGTCTGAGGGTTCTTTCTGGTGATCAATACACCCCTCCCCTAGGAACAGCTTTCAGGGCTAGGATTCCCCTGCCCCCACCTCAGATCAACTAACACTGAGCTGTGTGTTCTACACTGTCTCCCAGAATGCCCCCGAAAACTCAAGTTCAGATATTCATACTAGTTACTTGCTTGATGACACACCCTTTATTAGATGTCTTCTCCTCAGTTTCTCACTCCCCTAATTGGTATTTCCTGGAACCACCTCTGAAATTAAGTGCTAATATGTGACTACTCTTCTCAGGAAGCCCAAACAAAGCAACAATGGATTCTCATTATCTGCAGTAGTTATGTTCTATAAAGTCACTGCAAACACAAAATTAGAAAATACTGAACCATTGCTCCAAGGGGAAATATAGGACTGTGTTCCTACAAGTCTGATCATGTTTCCATCATCAGTCAAACATAACCTTGTTTTATGTGTGTTTCTTTTTATAGATATATATAATTGATTCATTAATACTGAAGTCAGAGCCAACAGCACTCTAATTCATGCCTGAAAGAAGCTTACCAGAGATGCATATATTCTTGGTAAGTCACATCACAGCCTTCTTGCACTTAGAAAACACAAGATAGCATTTTAGCACTATGCTTTATCACCATTTTAAACAGCAAAGCACCAACCAGAAGCCCAAAAATTCAAAACACATAGCACTAAACAGACTGTGAAAAGGACAACTGTTTACAGCATGAAAACTGAAACAAGAAAGCAGAGCATCACCTTGTTCAGCCTCAGCTGGGAATATGTGCACAGGCCAATCATAGTTTTCACTGCTCTTCACGTGTGCACAGGTGACCATAAAAGTGCAGCAAGTATTGATTTGGGGGACACAAATTTTAGCAAGTAGACAAATTCTCAAATGAACTTCTGTGGCATTCCCTATAGCAAAGGGAGTAGGAATAGAAGGCAAGAGAAGGATACCAGGGGCATCCAAGCTGATAGTTCAGAGAAGAGACTCACAAAGTTTACCTGCTTTAACTTTAAAGCAGGTTAAGTTTCCCTTTAAGTTTAACTCTATCAGTATGCAAGTTAACAATGCTTTCACACACACAGAGGCTCAGAAGTAGCTAACGTCGAGTCAATGAAGGCAGTGCAGGTGAAGAAAAAAGAATGCAGCTATTTATTGTATGATTAGTGGTCATATACCAGACAAAAATGAGGACCCCCCAGTGGATACCAGAGTCTACATATAGCAGAAAAAGATCAGATCCTCCTGCTTTCACATTCCCATCCCACCTATGCTCCCATGCCAGGGACTCTATTGGCTTGCTGGAAATTGGATGCAGGCTTCAAAAGAGAGAGATTCTCAATTGACTGAAATTGTACTCACTATACTGATAAACTCATAAATTCACTCAGATTTAGTTTTGGCTTAAAGTAAAAATAATTCTAAATATTCAAGCATCTTGTGCTCTTAGTAAACAGCTTGGGTCATTTTAGGATTTAACACATATTTATTGCTGAACCTGTGTGAACACCATACCACATGTCACATCCTAGGCAGACACTAAGACAATCACAACAGATAAATATGAGATAACCTATAACACGCATGAGATACCTTGGCACAGGCAAGGATTTTGGAAATTGAAAGGAGAAAAATACCACTTTGAGTTCTGATACATGGGGAAAGCACAGAAGAGGAGAGATAATCTGACTAGATCATAAAGTACAAGAATGAATGGTTTGCATAAGAAAGGCTGGAATGTGTTTTATATGAGCAGGACGAATGCATGAGTAGGCTGAACAGTAAGAAATTTCCAAGGTGTACCTGGAGGGAAATAAGTTAATTGGTTTAAGTAAAGTAGAATGATAATAAAGAACAGGGAGAGAATACAACATGACAGATTTAACAAAAGAAGAATCCATTGAACCTGGTGAATTAATGAGGAAAAAGAAGAAAAAACATAATAGATGAATTGAGTTTGGAGGTTGGGGACTGAGAATTGTGGTACCAATGACAGAATAGGGAAACCAGAGCAGAACTAGTTTGAGGCAAAATAAATGATGAGTTTGAAGTGACAATGTGACATTCTAGGGGAAATGACAAGCAAGCAGCTGAAGTTATAAAACTGGATCTCAGAGGAGAAATAGAATTGGAAATGTGTATCTGAGAATTATCAGAACTAAGCTGACAATTCTTAATCAAGCACTTAACCAAGATAGCCTGTCATAGCTGACTATGGAGGAGGTAGAGGAGGAAAAGTGTCCACAAAGGAAACAAAGAAGGAGCCATCAGAAAGTGGGAACATAGATACTATCTCCCAAGAGCAGAGCAAGGAGAAAGATTCAAGAGTTTATGATCAACTGTGTCAATTGCTCCATGGGATAAAAGGACTGAGGAAATTCAGCTGACAAGCAGTTTTATAACTCAGAGAGCAGTTTTGTTAGAGTGGTTGAGGTGAAAGAAAGAATGCGGTCCAGAACAGGTTAAAGAGGATATGGAGGGGGAATGCAGATCATGGCTATTCACCACTTTGAGAGAAAGCAGGTCTTGAAATTACTAGGTTTGCAGCATCACCAAGGAAAAGGATGGGGACGTTTTTCATTTTGTTTTCTTTTTTGAAGTTTCTGAACACGAAGAAGAGGGATCCAATGAAAAAAAGACCAAATGAAAATTCAAGAGAGAGATGGGAATGACACTGGGCAGGCCAATTAGTAACAAGACCTAACTTTTATGTAGTTCTATTTTTAATCCTCACCCAAGGATATGATTTATTGGTTTTAAAGAGAGAGAAATGGGGTTAGAGAGAGAGATCAAAGTGAGAGAGAAACACTGATCAGTTGCTTCCCCTATGTGCCCTGCCTGGGGATCAAACGCACAACCTAGGTATGTGCCCTGACCAGGAATTGAACCTGCAACACTTTGGTATATGAAACACTTCAACCAACTGAGCCACCAGGCCAGAGCTCTTATATGGTATTTGTTCTGTTCTAGGCACTGTTCTAAGTGATTTGCACATATTAGTACACCTTAATATCCTCATCATCTAATAAGGTGGATACTATTATCATCTTCATTTTATAGATCAATAAATACAGTTTTATGGAGGCTAAATGACTTACTTAATATCACTATCTAGAAGGAGCAGTGTCAAGAGATGAATATATACAGACATCATGCTTTTATCCATTGGGCTATATCACTTTTAAAAATTACAGAGTAATGACTCCCTTTGTAAGACTGGGGGAAAGAAAGGATATACTGGCTTATTTTAAGGTAAAAAAGAAAGTACCTGAGCATCATCATGTATGATGTGACATCATATAATAGAGTTCTATCTTGAAAGTAAGAGAAGGCAGAGTTTAGGGTAAGGATTTAGAAGATACTGAGTCTGATGAAGGTTTAGAAAAGAGGAGCTCATAATACAGCTTCAGCAGGAGAATAAAACCAGTTTAATACCTTCTATATCCCCAGCTGATGACAGACTATCAGAGATAGTTAAATCAAGCTCAGTGTGGCTCTCCTAGGGGAATGGTGGGAAAATTAGAGTTTGGAGATGAGCCTAGCAGGTAAAGCTGTAAAATCAGGCCTAGCTGGAATGATATCAGAGTATTGAAGAGAAGTTAATTTAGATGGCAGATTACATTTTATAATGCTAGGCAAGAAGCTATTTCAAGTAAAAAAGACAGATCTTGAAAACTTTGAGGGGTCTTGGCCCCATATTTAAGGTTGGTAAACATCAAATTTGGTAATCTATATATTTTAATAGGAACAACTGAAGTATAAAACTAAGCAATTGAATCTTCAATCAGAAATATTGTTCTACTGTATTATTATCATTTCAGATATGTTTTTCCAATATCAATAAATCTGAGACTCTGAGAAATAAAATTTATTATGAAGATTGTGTAGACTGAAAATAGTTGTGCAACCTGAAATGACATTTGTGTATTGTTTTTCACAGTCTGACCAAGCACAGACCAAAATATGGCTGAAATGTTGACTTTATTTTTGCTGAATAGTTCTAGAAAGTACCACCAAAATAACAAAAAACTGAGCTGTTTAATGCTATCAAGACCTATAAAATACAACTGTAACCCCATCATAGATGACAGCTTATAAGAAAATGATGTTATTAGCAGCACTGTTAACTCTATTGAATAGCTAAATACATTTCATGGATGTTGGCAAGCATTCAGTCAGGAAGAATTTCACATAATATAAAATCATTAAAAATAATATGCTTCCTCTGAAATACTTCTTTTTTGTAGACTGAGTAGAAAACAAAGGTCATAAAAATGTCATCCTGAACCTTGCCCCAAAACATTTTGTTTGCAGAAAATAGGTGTTTTGAAAGTTCAATTCATGGTTCATGATTCAGTTGTGATATATGTTATTAAATATAAACAGCATATTTCCCCCATACAATTGTATCAACTTTTTAGATAATTATTTGTGTTTAGACTGGGTTTATGAACATTTTTTCAAAAAAAAAAAGATTTAGGGCCCAAGTAATATTGTTCTACTTCATTCTGGAATATATGGCCTTGACTGATTTTTATCAGTGGTATATGCTCAGTGGGGCCAAGGGCCCCAACATGTACGCCTAGTGTGATGCCAGCTGCTTGCTTCGAATAGAAACTTCATGATTGTGTTCCAAAGCTAACTATAAATATTTTCACTTGTTTTTTTAATATATATTGACATTTATGGTACTAACATTCATTATTGTTTATGTATCCCATTACTATAATTATGAAGCAAATAGACATATTTTATAGGTACCTGCTGAATTCTAAGTACTTTTTGCTCATTGACCACAATTATAAGTACTTCCTCCTGGGGACATTTAATTTAAAGAAGTTTTTTAAGAACATTTAAGTAAGACTAGAAGGTAAGTTAATAATGGCATCTTATAAGGTTTTGGAAAATTTCTTGGGATTTCCACCCTAGGCTAGAACATGAAACGATGAGGAATGCAAATCAGGAAATGACTTGAAAAGAAAAAATAAATATTTAATAACTTCCCAAGGTTAATTATTACCTTTTTGTAAGGTCATGTGCCTTAATGCAAATATTTAATATTAATATATTTAAATAACCTTAATATATGTTTCCTGCACACTAAGGTTTTAAAAGTTAAGCATAAAGAAAGTTCACAGCATAGAATAATTCCCCTTTCAGCAGGGAATTCTCACCTTATTATATGCGTTGTGACTAAACAGGGTGTGGGAATTTTCCTGTTCATCGGTCAGAGAGAAGGAGGACAAATGACTGAAGGGTCCTGGGGTAAGACAGTCGGCATGCGAGAGGGTCTGTGGATGCAGCAGGGACTTAGCAGGAGGATATAGTTTAGTCTGATATAAAGGATGGAGAGAAGCAGGCTTGTGAGGGACTGTCACCTCCTGGGAAGAAGAAATGCACAAAGAGTATGTTAGTGGACAAAAGTCAAACTTACTTAGAGTTAAGTCTAAATATTATAGACGTAATGCTAGAATTTCTTACAAGTGAGAAAGTCTGTTCTCATACTCAGGTCTCCCACAAGACACTTGCTTTTATGATGTTGGTTTTTTGCTGTTGTTTTATTCAATAATTCCTGTCAGTTTCCTACCTCCAGCCTCTTCTACAGAACTAAACAAATGCCTTCAGTGTGTCCTAAAGGGTACCAGGGTTGTTCTTTTTGACAGTATTGAAAGGAGAAATATTTAAGGAAGAAGAGAGCTCATCCCAAAAGGGAGAGATGAGATTAGACATTCTCCATTGAGAGGTAGGTAACAGCGGAAAATTAACTTAAGGGTGCTTCTGATTGGAACCAGAAGAAATCAGACAAGAAAGAGGAAGGCACTGCACAGGATATCAGCATCTAATCAGGAGCAAAAACACTGGTTTAGTTCATAGTACGGTAAATTGCTGAGTTGGGCTGAGTATGAACAAGGGATCAGGGAGAGGTGAGTCTAGAATGAATGAATGAGGTCTTTAATTCCAGGCAATGTGTTGCTATGGAAAGTGCAGATAGAGCAAACAGATGAGTTCAACTGTAGAGAGGAGAGGTGGTGAGGTCTTAATTTGAGTGAGTCTTTACCCTGGAAAGGGGATTAATGCCAATGACTTTGAGGAAGTTACAGGACAAGGTTAGGGATTATGTGAAAGGAACAAGGAAACCACCAGAGTGCAAAAGTCTTGAGCCTACAAATTAAAGTTGCAAAAAGGGTCTATCAACATAAATCTCTATGAAAGAGAAGGGCTACTTTTTTGGCAGATACATAAATACCTTTTGCATTTCAAGCTGAATTCACTTTGCCAAAACCATATATTTTAAGCCATTGATTGATTTTCTAAAATTTATGTTGAATGTGGTTACTTTATCAGTAGATGTTCCCCCTTTTTTTAAAAGCAACAGGTTCAAAACTTACTTTGCAAACTTAAAAAAACTCTCAAAAAATTTCAACAGGTTAGAAAATTATAATTTTAAGGTATTTAAGTTTGTAGAATTGAGAGGTTTAAACCCTCTGTACCTTGAAACAGAGACATGTGTTTTATTTGTATTAGTTTCTTGTTGCGCTCCAAGTGTTTATTTTACATATGAAGATAATACAAATAATTTCACACATATATATGACAAGTATATACTATTATAAAAATGATAGCACTTATATCCATTATCTTCATTTTATTTGTTTGGATTTTATTTTATACTTAATAACAGCTTTGGGCTATTTCTGTGTCAGAACATGAAAGCTTTGGATTTCCCACTGAGATACATTACTAAGTCATCTCATTGATTATAATTATCATTCAGTTGATTCTCTTGGAAGTTCCTATACAAGATTCTCTTGTATCACACCTAAAATATTGAATCACCTAACATAATGATAAATTTAACTCCTCTTTGCCATTTCATATACTTTTTATTCCTTTCTTTTGTCTAATTCCATTGGTTAACACCTCTAACATTAAATAATAGTCATGTTAGTGTGCAGTATTAAAGGAATACTTGTAGTTTTGTCAGTGGAAGATGGCTTTTAGATGGAAGTATGTTCTAATTTTATTTCTCAATCAACTATTTCATTATTTTATCAAAAATTAGTTACACTTCTTAATCAGTGCAAAAGTGGTTAATATGAAAATTGAATAGCAAGTACAAGCCTCTCTGTGTAATGAAAAGGCAGCATTGTTGAGATTTGATGGTGCCTAGGGAAAGATGAACTAAACAAAGTCTCTGGTTTATTTATATTCTGGCTTCAGCTGTTCTTGGAGAGTTTGAGAGTTCATTCTGAGGATGTCTGCATGATACATGGAAAGCAGAGAGTTTCCTGTATGGGGGAAATCTGATGGCATCAAGGTGAACCAATTAGGAGTAAAACATGTGGTGACTTGTACGGTTGTTTCATGCTGCTAAGCTTGTTGTGGCCAACCTCCATCTCTCAAAAGTCAGTTAAACCTGAACATGGCTATAGGTAGGGTCAGGAAGTATCAGATACTCCAGGCAGGAAGGAGAACAGAATTTTATCCACACTTGGAAAAGCCAAAGAGAGTTAAGAGTCTTGACCAGGCTCGTTGGAGCGTCATCTGGTTGACAATACAGAACAAAGGTGGAAGGATTCTCTATAGTGGCAGCCTCAACATAGACATCACTCGAGGTACCTGTTCCAATCTGTGCTAGTTGTCTTCTAAGCTTTGTATAAATTCTCATCCTGTGATTCTCTTTACCAATATACTAGAAATTTTCTTTGCCTATCTCTTGTGTTCGATCTCCTCTTTTAAGGGTACCATATCTTTCTTTTTCTTGGTTTCTCTCATATGTACTGTGCCCTAAAGGAGCTTCCTGGGGAAAAAAATGGATTAGAAGCAAACTTTTTCACATTTTACAGGTTAAAATTTTTCTTCTGCTCTTACTTTTAAGTTTTTGGATGTAGAATTTTAAGCAAAATGATGTCCTTCGGAATTTTGAAAGTATTGTTACACTAGAATAGTGTTACTATACTGTTACTGATTTACTTGTTTTTTAAAAAATGTTGATATTTATGATTTCTACATCTTTTCTGTTTTTTAGTTATCTCTTGTCAATTCTTTTTAGTTCCTTTGTGTTGCTTTTCTTAGGTTGGGAAAATGTTATGATTCTTAAAATTTCTGCATTGAATGTTTAATTGATTTATTTTTATTTTTCTATTTACTTATTAAACATACTTCCAGCTATAAATATTCTTCCAAGAATGATTTTAACCGTAACCAAAAAGTTCTAATAGATAATAATTACCTTGTATTTTCAAGGTAGAAATTTATTTTTAATTTCTTCTTTAATCAAAGATTTTATAAAAAGCAAATTTTTCAATATACTGCTGTCAGGGAATTTTTGTGGTTTCTAAATTTGTATTAATTTTTTGTGTTTTCTACATTTGTTTTAATTTATGATTTTTTTACTAAAGACATTTGTGTGCATTATTTTTGTCTTGGCAATTAATAAATGTTTATTTTTGACCTAAAATATAGCCATATTTTGTGGCTATACAAATATTTTGTATAAAACTTGTGGAGGACTCCACAAATTTTTTTATTTTTCCATATATTCTATCATAAATTGAAAAATGACAAAGTATTTTATCACTAATATATTTTACTTTATTCTCATCTTATCTCTTGTTATTGCCTTATGAGTGTCGATGTTAAAATACTCTATTACATTTTCCCTGTAAAGTTTACCCTTCAGCATATAAGTGGGTCTTACTTGTCTTACCTAAGAAATTTTTGGCCTGACTTCAACCTGCCCATTGTGAAGATTATAACCTCTCCTTCCCTTCTGTTTGTAGTACCTAGAATACTTTGTCATCTTCAACTGTTCCCAATTTCTTTGTTTAACAGTCTCAACCTAAAGATCAACTTTGTTATGCAGTCTGGGAGATGTTTTGTTTCCTTATTTTTTCCTTTATCTCCATAGTAACTAAATCTTTCCTGTATCAGATGTTTTTGTAAGAGGTTCACATGCAGAAGGTACCACTACTGGGATTGTTTTTGTGCTCCAAAGATACAGGGTTTGGTTTGTTAGTTAATTTAGCCTTTATTTTTCCTCAAATAATCAAAACTCAGCTATACTTTACCTAGAAACCTGTCTGTCCAGGCTGCCTCAGAGAAAGAGAAAGAAAGCCTCCTGTAAATAAGACTGCTGTGTGATTGGATGTACATCCTCATCTCCTCTGCTTCTTGGAGCAAAATCAGGTCAGGGAATCCCTGTTGCCAACATACACACCCATGCAAAGACAAAGGATTTGGGGGTGTGCGTATTAACGTGTATCCTACACATTCAGGAAGAGTGTTCTCTGACTCTGCCCTCTGCAGTCAATGTATCTTCTATTCAAGAAGACTTTGCAGGAGGTTTTTAAAAATCAATTCATTGGGTCTGTTTTATGAAGATTATTTTAGTTAAAAATAGTTAAAATGATAAATCATATGTCCAACTGGCATATGAACTGCAATAGGTTGCAGCACCCTTAAGGAATAGACAATTGAGGACTCTTGTCTATTACACCAAGTTACAGAGCCCTGAGACTTTCCCTGAAATTCTCACTTAGAATACATGTAAGTTCGACTGTTTAGCATTCAGAACCACCAAGAAGACCAATGTAAACCCATATAATACAACAAAGTTTAAATTCTTTCTTACGCTTTTAGGTCAGGAGCTGGCCAACATTTTCCATAAAGGAACAGTTAGCATATATTGTAGGCTTTTCACACCATATGTTCTGTCACAGTTGCTCCTACTATAGTAGCATGAAAGCAACCTTAGACAATACATAAAGAATAGGTGTGGCTATGTGCCAAAAAACAATATATATTTATAGGAACAGGAGGTGCATCAGGCCAAAGTTTGTGACCCTGTTGTAGGTTTAAAAATAAAACTAACAAAATCTTTATCAGACCTGCACCCCACCTCCACCCCAATGAATTATCTCAAGGCTGGTATGTTTTACTTTGGAGATCACTCTTCTAAATTATTCCTGAAAAATGAACAACTTTCTACACTGCTTTAGTATTCAATAAATGAATCTTTTAATGTTCTAGTTTTGAGGGAAGGACAAGGATCATAAAATTGTTTTGTACATGTTTCTACCAGTGAGAGACGTAACAGTTATTTCTGACATATTTCTGACAAAGTGCTTTAAATTCTTTCACTTAAGAATTATCTCCTAAATATAAAAATACTTAGAGAATAAATTTCTCAAAATAAAATGAGCTTTACTTAGGAGCTTGATTTTTATTTTGATTGATTTATAGTGTCATTCTGGCACAATTTCAAGAACATAAGAACACATGAAGCAAATATCTTTGCTCATTAGAAAAATTAGCAGACAAATATGCAGTGGATAAATGAATTTAGCTCTGTTGATTAAGGAATTATGGGCACTGCAGCATTAAATATTGACAGAGACATCAGAAAATTAATGTCACAGCCATATTCAATGCATTCATCACTCTAGCAAAAGTCCATTTACTCCTCAGTCCTCAAGTCACACTGTTTATCTTCAAACACTGTTTTCATTGCCACACCAACAAAGGACATTTTAAAGTACTATGGGCTCTTTTTACTAAAGTCTGTACACCTGAGGCTCTTTTGTTGCATCCTGGTATTTTAAAGTTACCTCCTTCCCTGTGGTTTGGAAATGAAGGGTAAAAATGCACTTTCTTTGTGCTCTCACTGTCCCTGTGCCTCCTCCGGAACTCAGAGCACCACTGCATGAGATGACTGGAGTGTTTAACTCCATCCTCTCTCTCTTCTCACCTCTTTGGTAAAACACTTATTTTTAAATAAAGCACTTCTTTTCAGCTTTTCTTCCCAGCCTACAGTATCTAACTATTGAAAATCTGAAGTACAGAATTTCTGCTATAGTTGTAACTTAAAAGAACATCCTGTTCATAAAGTCAAGAACAGTTTCAATGCACTTCTTACAGAGTGAGTGACTCCTTCTGTCAAAGACATACCAACATTTTACAGATGCCATCACAGAAACCCCAAATTACCAAGAGATTCTAATAATCTACATTTCGTTAAGATCAAGCCAAGATAAATTAGGTGTCCCAATTTTGAACATATGGCATAACTTCTTGCTCATCAGCCCTAATTTTGAAGAATCCATATGCATTTTAAAAACAGACATACTTCAAGCAACACAATCTATTTTGAATCCTAATTTTAACCAAAAAATGTGAATCTGTGAGGCATGAAAAAAGATAGCATATGCTTAGCCATTTCAAATCCCCTATACAAAAAAGTTTTTAAATGATTAAAATATAATTTTGGAGCTAAGCTTGGATTATTTAGTGCTTAAAATTTGTGGTTGTCTTACAGCAAGTTTCACAGAGCAGATGACATAAATAAATGCAAAGATATTTAAAAGAGACACACTCAAGGGAAAATAAACAAAATATTTTATCATCAATCACAATGGGCCCTAGAGGGTTAAAATGCCGTTTTATGTTTTTCTGTATATATAGTTTAATTCCTTCTTGTCCTGCATTGCTGCCCTAGATGTGTTTGGTGGAGAGGAGTAATTTATATTGAAGAAGTCAGAAAGTAACACACAAAATAGGCATCTGTGATTCTTCATAATGGTGAGGAGGAAAGAGAACGTATTTGGTGACCTTTAGGAAGAAGTCAACCTCTTGCTTCCAAAATTACAGTGACTCCAAAGGAAATTGTAACAATTAATATTTAAAATAAGCATTCTATTTAAAGTGTCTGGGGTCTTTTCACTATTCATTTAGTGACTATTTAGAAGTACTGACTGTTTCATTTACCCACAAATCGGTATTAATATGGGTACCATTAAAATGAGATTAGTAGCCCCATTTTTCTAGGATAAAATTAAGTGTGGTGTTGATCTTCCCCAGATCATGATGCATTCTATCATCGTGTTTCTCTTCTTTGCAGGAAAGCCAAAAGCTCAAGTAACCAGCAGCTGGGAGAGGGTACCTTCATAGATTAGAGAACCAGGGGACCAGGACATGAAGTACACAGATTGAGTGTGAGGGGGACAGTTTCCAGTGAAGAATTACTGAGGTCTGCAGGAAAAGATTAAGAGCAGCAGAAAAGAAACAGAAACCAAGGTTCAGAATATTTAGAACCTACTAGAATCTAAGCTCCATGGAGTGGGTGGGGCAGAGACTATCTGCCCTATTTCCTGTGGAGTCATCCATAGCTATCTCAGAGCCTGGCACACACATTAAACGTTAAATGCTAAGAATAGAGGGAATAGTCTCCCTATTTAGGGTATTTGCAGCAAAAATAGTTGCCATATTTGCCAATGCAAAAAAAAAAGACAAAGAGTAATTTAAGTAGCAAATATCACAGCCCTTAAAAAAGCCTGTTAAATATGTGTATCTTATATAAACAGACACACATTTAATTTTGTGTTTTTTTAAAGATTTTATTTATTTATTTCTAGAGAGGGGAAGGGATGGAGAAAGAGAGGGAGAGAAATATCAATTTTTGGGTTGTCTCTCATACACTCCCTACTGGGGACCTGGCCCAAGATCCAGGCAGGTGCCCTGGCTGGGAATTGAACTGGCGACCTTTTGATTCACAGGCCAACACTCAACCACTGAGCCACACCAGCCAGGGCAAACACATATTTAATTTTGAAAAGAAATTCTTTCTCCTCCCCCAGTTTTAGTTCAAGAAAAATTATTCAAAGGGAAATAGTGGTAATATATCAATGATTCCTCAATATTCTACAAAGAGGAAATAAATAGGAAGTGATTTTTAAAGAAAGAAAAAAGTCAAAATAAAAGAAGATTCACTACCTAAAACTGTGCAATCCATAAAGAAAAAAATATCATAGCAAACTTTACAGGGATGGGTACTATTTATCGTGATGTTGACTTAAATAGTAGATTAAGACTTTCCATCTCTCCAAATTTATATCTTAAGTAATTGTTGCAATTTTTTTCTTCTTCTATTTTTTGGGGGATCACCTAAGGATGTAAAATATCATGAAGGTTTCAATAATATTTAAATATATAAACACAGAATTTCAGTGTAAGAAGTCACCATCAAAAGTACTTTGATGTGAAAAGATACAACATCCTCATTTTGCAGATGTATAATAAGGTCCTGTATCAGGAATGACTTAATCAAACGCTACACATGTTAAGAGCTCTTATATAGACTGCCTAGCTTTTAAAAATTTCTATTCTAGTTGACTGCCCTGACACCCAACAACTGCGGAAAATACAAGAAGAAGGGAGAAAATCTAGAAAGATGGAGAAGCCACAGTTTTGCTGAAATATTCAGAGGCAATGAAAATACAGGGTCCAGCACAAATAACACCCCTTTTTATTACATTAAAATCTTTTTATTTCAAAATAGTAGGCATGGAATTCTGCAACATAGCATATCACACTCAAGCACACTATATGACATTGTAGACGAAATGTTCAAATTGCTGTCCATCTCATGTGAGACATTTAGTAGCCTACCAACCACACTAAACTGTTGTTACTGCTGCCAGACCCAGTATATATCCCTTATCAAACAGGGCTATCATTTTGAGTAGAGGCTACATGGAATGTGGGAAGTTCTTTAAATGGAGGCTTACTTATCTCCTCTGTGTAAATCAAATAGGGAAAAGTTTTTAGTTTAAACACAAAAAGAAGGCATTTAATCAATGCTAATTGAATAAAATGCTGCTGGCAGGGACAGTATTTAGCTTCATTAGTCATAGTATTCCTGGAGCTGAAAGGCAGCCAGGAGATGGTCCATTCCAGGAGTTTCTCTGTTGACATTCTGGGCAGCATAATTTTTGGGGGGGTGCTGTGGGGAGAAAACTATCCTGTGCATTGTAGGATATGAGCAGCCTTCCTGGCCTCTTACCTACTAGATACCTGTAGCACCAACCTTCTTAGTCATGACGACCACAATGTCTTGGGCAAAGTCAGCCTGGGTGAGAACCACTGGTCTAGTCCAATCCCCTGACTCCATCAGTAAAGTTCAGGTTGTGTGAATACACTGAGTAGAACCCACATTGCAGAGCTCTTTATGTAAAACCAAGCCGCCCTAGTTTCCCTTTGGTTCAATTACACAACAAAAGGAAATAAGGTCATTAGATCCTGCCCGAATACAGGCTCTAAAATGGGAAGGTGAAACTAACCTGACCCTACAATAATACCCTGTAAAGGGTCAGTCCTTTGACCAAAGCAATTCATGACAGTCTAACACTTCTTGGAACCACTTGGGCAGAGATTGAGAAAAACACATCTATTTTTTCTGAACTTACCCAATGGAGCAAATATCATATATACTTGTTTTCATGTGAGCAGGTGTATTTATTTGCTAAGCCTCTGAACTCTGCTACACAGAGATAACTGACAATCCAGTTCCTGGTTAGTTGTTTATTTTCTTACCAAATGTAGTTTTCTATTTTCAAGGGAAAGTAAGATTTTAAAAATGTTAAGGATCTAAAGATCCATAAGACAAATTGACATTTGGATGGCTGCCCTACAATAGATTAAATTTCACTTAGGAGGTTGCACTTGGAGATTAGAACATTGCTTTGAAAAGTTCTAAAACCCTACAACTCTCCTGTCCATAAGGAATCACTGATTTTGAATTTACAAATCAACTACAGAGCTTCCATTGTGTGTAGCCTTTGAAATAAAGAAAAATACATTCTTTAATTTGTTTTCTTTTTTTCATATGATATTTATTTTAAATGACCTCCTTCACCAGCCTGGTTTCAGTTTTCTACAGGCTAAACTTCTAAAGGTTTCTTTGGGTTTTTTGTTGTCGTTGTTTTTTAAGGAAATTCGAAAACAGCTTATTTACCACTTTTAGTTCTCTGCCTCATTGTGTCCTGTCAGTCTTTTGGTTATTCTTCTTATTTGGATTCATTTTCTCTGCCTGAATATCCAACTTCAGGCTATTTTATCTTGGATCACAGAGAGATAAAGAAGGTTCCTAATTCTCTTCATAGAACTCATCTTCAAACGTATGTACCTAGATGTGACCTTTCCATCTGTCATCATTCAAAGTCTATTTTGCTCACACTGTAAAATATGTAACAACCTCTCCCATAATCAGAGATTACAATATGTGTTCCAAACACATCAACCTTAGCACATATATTCAAGTAATGCATCCAGTTTTTACTATGTCCTCCTCGGCACTCTACCTTGATTCTACTCGTGAGTCAAAGAAAGTGTTCAGTAGAGCAAATTAAATGACAAGCCCTTCATTCTGACTGTATTGCCTATGGACACTTATTAATAACTGTCCTTCAAATCATTGTAAGGCACTTGTGGAACTGAAACTGTGTAGTGCAGGAGGGGAAAAATCTGTAGACAGTGTCCTGGGAGAAGGGCACTAGTTTTACCCAAATGGTCTTACACACCATAACACAAAAGCATGCCAAACACATGTGATTGTTACCATCTACAGTTCTATTCCCAAACTGACCCTGACTCAAGGTTCAAGGGTGAAGTTTTGGAATAGAGACTCCTGTGAAGCCAAACATAAGAATGCATATTTTTTCTTGCAAACAAATAAAATTAACCTTCTAATATCTAAATAACATTTACTTTAGGTATCACTCAAAATTCTTTTTGCACAGCTACCTTCTCTCTATTGACATTTTAATGGTTGTTTATTATTTTTCTGATGAAACCAACATTAAGGTTTTAATTCTATGCTGTTAAGGCCTTATTTTAAAACTGGAGTATACTTCCCATAATAGGTTCTTAATATGGCAATGGCCATCTCTCTTAAAGACATAGGGTGACATCATGGGTTAAGAAAATGTAAAAGAATGCAGACACAAAAACCTTTCAGATTGTCAGTGTTTCCCAGTAGATTGGGAAATACATAGGGTATACATAGTCAGACACTACAAAGTCACCAAATATTTGTTAAGCAACCAATGTTTCAGAGCTTAACCAATTATTAGATTCAGTTGCTTAATTATTAGAATTATTATGTAATTGTATATATTATGATAGAAATAGTAAATAGGTCTTTAAGATTCTTTAACCTACATAAAGCAAGGGAAGAGGGACAAAAAAGTAGTATCCTTTAGCAATGTAGAAACAACAGAAAATTACAGTCCTTCAGTTACAATTATCCAATCTTGGTACATACACAAGGTCAAAGCAAAGGTAAAGCCTTAAAAAAGGGAAATATGAAAGCACAAGTTTCAAGAAGTGATCCTATCTAATTATATCCTAGAGGAAAAAGCAAATATTGTCTCCATAAGACAATTTAAAATATATATATACATATATATATAACTAGAAAAATATTTTATTGTATTGATGATAGAATATCTAGTACATATAGTACTTAAGTTGTTTATGGTAGGTTGTCTATTACCCATTACATCTGGAGGAAGGAAGGGAGGAAGGAACAATAGGAGGGAGCGAGGGAGGGAGAAGGACAAAAGAACAACCCACATGGATTTTATTACTTGAGTAAACAAAACCAACTTGGTAAAAGCTGGAGAAGCCAGATCTCTGATCTTAACTCTTTTAAAAGAAATGATACACAACAAGCAATTTCAGTTCTCTCCCCCTTAAAGCAATTGAGCAGACCACTTAATCATCTCTAGACCTAAACAAATTAAACATTTTAATCTGAAAAATATTTCTTAATAAAAGAAATATTTCATTACAAAAGATAATGAGCCTTCTTGATTGACAAACAAATGTTGAAAAACTAGCAATTTGTGGCAAAGCCAGAAGTCATTCAGGATTAAGGCAATATTGTCAGTTTCACCTTATGAAAGAGGTATCTGCCCTAACATTAACATGTGGGTGACATGAAGAAGTGAAAGTGAAGATCATGGTAGAAATATAACTTGACCAATCATTAGATAGATATCTGAAAGTCTCCCACATAATCATCAAAGTTCAATGTCAACCAGAGAGAGTTTGGTAAATAAGAGAAGCAAGTTGTATGGCCAAGAAAAATCAGGAAAGAAAGAAATAATAAAAGAAATACAACAAAGAAAATTCCCTATATTTATCTTTTATGTTCTCTGTGAAGTGCTGTGGAGAAAATTTGCTAAATAGTCATTTTCACACATCAACATATTATTTTCCCTATTGAGAAGCAAGTTCAAAGAATAATGAAATTTAAGAGGCATATGTACTAGGAATCATTATTTCCCATTAAAAAAACAGTTCTAGGAAAATGACATAAAATGACAATATTCCTCCTTTAATTTTGTCCTAAACTGTTTTTTATACATTATTCTAGGGCTTTAAGAAGAAAATGACATATCTAATGTCATGAGTTAAATTAATAATTTATAAAGAATTAGAGAATATTTTATATAACTGATGGTAGCAACTTCTTTTTATATTAAACTGAGTGTATTCACTGAAGAAATCAACCTTTATGTAACCAGATACATTAAATGACCAGAAGTTAACCAATACATTTGCAAACTCACAAGTAGTCAGACAAACTAAAAACCACTGGGGCCTTTAGCATCTTCATTTATATCAATGAATTGATTGCATTATCAATAGAGCTATGCTTCAAAGCACTTCATACTTTTAAATCCATATGGGGGGAGTGAGGATATTTCATAAAAACTCAACAGAACCACAAAATGATACAGTAATGGATTTAAAGGTAATTTCAGAAAAGCGGAAATTTCATTATGAAGAGGTTTTGTTTAAAAAAATCAGTCTAACTCAAAATGAGGCTTCTGGCCTATGCCATTTTGATGTGAAAGTTGTTAATTAGTGAGTCTCAATTATTTGATTGTGCATGTGGTTTCAAACTTTCCTTTTAGTACTCACAGGCTAACTCCGGACAAATTTTCAGTTCATTATCAGTTCAAAAGGCTGCCCCAGTGTACCTTCTTAAGCAACAGTAAATACATTTCTGTCTTGTCTCATCATCTTTAGTGTCTGATGTTTTGCAACAGAGAGTTTTGAAATCATGTTTTATGGCAGTGAAGCTACTGGGGGAAATTTATTGATTTAATAGTCTCATCCAACAACTCCTGTCATGTGGAACTGTCCCAGTACAAGGCAGATTAGTGAATGTGAGCTGCTTCAATTTGGCCCAACATTCTGGCTAAAGAATTTTCCATTACATGGGTGGGTGATAGCAACTGAGTTTGGAACCATTCAATTTACGCTGGGGTAGCAGACAAGGACACAACAGCGACTAGAACTGAATTTGAGTACGCTCTCTTCTATTAAAGTGTTCATGAAGTAGCAATACTGAGATTATAAATTGTTATAACTCAATTTATTTTTTAAGTAGATCTAAATATCTACACTTGTGAGCTATCTTTGTTATATGCCTCCATTGCAGATTCTGCCTCCATATGCAATGAGATGGTAATTGAAGTTCGATATAAAGAGGCAAACTGAGAGTACATGCAGTTTCCTGGTATGCAGTGACCCCAAGGGTCCATCGTAATTTCTCCTTGCATGAATGGTCAACAAAAAAGGGCAGGGAATGTTTGGCATTCACGTTTAAGTAGTATGCTGAAGTGTTTTCAATTCCAACAGTCTGCAGACTCCTATTACTTCCTATGCTCCACACAGAAATTGGGATACACACAGAATAAATTGGTTGAAAGAAAACATAAATAAGATTATATCTGCAGCACCTTAATATTTGCAAAAGAGCTGAAATGTTCAACAAAGTTCCTGGAAACACATAGCTTTATGTTGCATATAAACAGAGCTTTAAACTTGCTGTATAGTCAGGAAAAGCAAAGGAAAAATGGTAAGTCCTTTTAATAACAAGGATTTCCTACACTTGAAAATGAAATTTATCATTTAGAGGACATCAAATTTTGATCAAGTAGATTAACTTGATATTCTACACAGAATTTTGTTTAAAGTAAAATGTACAAAATTTAAATTATAATACAAAAGTAAAATTATTATATTACAGCATTAGATCATATCTTGAAGAATGTAGGCTACATGGGTCATAAGTAAAGTTTATTTTAACTATTGACACATTTGTCATATAAGAATAAATTACTCTTATAAAGTTTTTATAATGACCCTATACTATCTAAAATGTCACACTGGACCTCTAAAATGTTAGTGTCATGCAAGCAATAGATTTATAATGTGTTTTGTTGATAATAGAAATATGCCTTTCTAATAGGAATTCCCATTTCTGTTATGTGTGGAATTAGATAAGAACAACCCTATGTATCAATAAGATTTCTGTATTTAATTTAAATTGAGAACTCTATTGTATGCCACTAAATGCAACTAATTTCTTCTATCATTTTCAATGTTATCAGTGCTTTCTAAAAATGTTAATTTATTAAAATAATGTCAGCCTTCACAAAGTATATATAAATAAACAGAAAGTATTTTCATTTTATTAATAAAATTTTTTCCACTTTATAAGTTAAAAACTATAACTAATCATGAGAAAGTATTTCTACTGAACTTTTTCAGGGGTACCTATGACCTTCAGACACAGTCAGAGTTACCCTTAGATTTTAAATAATCCAAATTTTGGAATTTGAAGGACCTTTAAAAGTACCTGATCTAAATGCCTCATTTTATATAGTAAGAAACTGAAACTAGAGAGAAGAAACAACTTGTTGAGTGTTATAAGCTAATATGTGGAAGATAAGATACTCCTTACATTTCATATGTATAGATAGATGTCATTTATAGTTTCAAAAATATTGTTAGCTATATTTTCAAACTTAAACTTAAAAAGAGCTTATATTCCTTTATGACACTATTTTATTACAGATTATCAAGTGTGGTGATCTTACGTGCTCTAGCTGTATGTAGAAAGACTTTTGGATGGCTTACGTTGTTTACTCATGTAATGTTTAAGATGTAAAATATATAACCCATGCCTACTTGTTGCATTTTAATAAGATGAACAAATACATAAAGTTTGTGTTTGAAATAATCTTTGAAGTATTATATTATATAATGTATACTTTATATTTTTCCCAAATATCTAACAAAGCACCATTGACAACCTTGCATTACACCTCCTCCAACATATAGGATATACTGTTGGAAGATAGTATACCCATTTCACACATAAACCAAATGAACAACGAAGCCTTAAATAACACGAGGCCCTATCTTCTAACTAGTACTGCTCAATGTAGGGGATCACATCGTCCCTCACATATTAATATGAATTGAAACAGTAAATCTTTTGTCAACTGTACTAATAAACCAAGTCTAAAATATTACATCTCTTCAAACAGAAACAGGATTTTAGAAATAAGAATTGAACACCTATATGATACATCCAACCAGTGACTTTATGATGTCTTCGTAGAGAGTAATGTCTTGCTTACCAGAATGATATGTGCAGTAGGTAGAACACTTTTAGGAGAAAAGAATACATTTAATACTTCAAAATATCATCCTGAAAACACATAAGAATTTATTTTTATCATGCAAAATTTGACCTTTTTTATTACTAAGGATACTCCAATTAAATGAACTTTTTCTTGTACAGAGTATATTCACAGAACCATCTTATATTATATATAGCCATTTGTCAAAATATCAAAGATTTGTTCACACATATTTACTCACCTGCTCAGAAAAAAGGTCACTGTTATCTTCCAGGTATTTACTGAAAGGGTTGGGTTCATAGGCTTCCTCCTCCTCTTTTCTCAGTAATATTTTGGATTTTACAGGTACCGGGCGAATTACTCCAGGTTTAGTCTTCATGAACATCCAAAAATTTTTTTTAAATAGAGAGACAAACATTATTAAAATAAATAAATATGTGTATTATTAAGTCATCCAAATGTTTTCACAAAAATTTATAATTTAAAAATTTTTTAAATGTCTTTTCAAATTCAGAAAAAACAGCCTAGAAATCAAATGATTTGAACTAATGTAACTTTAGTTTTCAGTTAACTGTTACAGCAACCAACGCACAAAGATTTACTATCATGATGTTCAAAATGCACAAACTTCTTCATGTATCTAACCAAACATGTTTTTGTATATCCTTACCAGTGCATTCAGTCAATAATCATTTCACTAGACAAATATTTACTGAGAGCACACTCAGCGCCAGGTAGTATTCTCATTCAGGGCATGGGAGAACAGATGAAATTTGGCACATTCATCAAGCCCATAACAACTTCTCTTTTCTTGAAAGTGCCTCCCACCTTCATGTCTCCAAGTCCACAGAGCTAGGCATCCAAGAAACCATGTTCATACCATATATGATGAAACCAGGGGTGGCCTTCTAATCTATGTGGGTGAGCAGTGAGTAGCAAATAGATTTTCTCTCCCAAGAATGTGGAGTAAGTATTTAAACTGCTCTGTGGACACTGGGAGATTGAAATTATTATATATCAATTTGGAAGCTATGGGGAAACCTTAATCTACCATAAAATAGATCAGATGAGGTCAAGAATGATAAACAAAAGTTCATGAAGAGACAGCCCAGAGAGCAGATAGGCATTTGAGGGCTTTCCAGAATGAATTTCAAAACGTTCCAAGGGCCCACCTACATTTCTTGCACTGAGCCTCCCTAAGACTTTCCTATTCTTATACACTAGACTCCCTTTTTTTTCAAAGTCAAGTTTATTTCTGTAATTTGCCATTAAAAGACTTTTAGCTAACAGACCAATCATTCAAGATTCATAAAGTTGTACCCAATGTCAGTTTGATGGAAGAGAGAGAAATCTAGTTTGGGGCAATTTCAAAATGATGTTTTACAAAAACCAAAATCTTGTTACACTGTAAAATGTCAAAAATAATTGATAAGTTAGCAAAAATATCCCAAACAAAAAGTCAATAAAAAATTGTGACACTTTTTCTGTTTAGGCACTTTGCTGTAATCATACTTCTCAACCCCATTTTCTTTTGGAAAAGAGTAAATTAGCTCTCCTCAATCAAAGTTGATGTGCACAACTTAAGCCTTAAGGGAGTACATCTATCTCTCTGCTATATAAACCACCCGAAATATTTTGAGTCTTGAGTAAATGTTGATCTGCAATACTTTTTTCAATCAATATTCTCCCAGTTGGGGTGTGTGTGTATGTGTGTGTGTGTGTGTGTGTGTGTACCCCAACTGGGGAAATACAGATGGGGAAAAGTCTCTCTCTTCCTCAGGCTGAGAAATATCTCCCACTTAAGAAACCCTAATTTCTTTCAAGGGGGGAAAATGAGCAAGTAACATCCAACTGTGAATGAAGTCACACAGTTGAGTATACATGAGCGAACAATATCCCTCAAATAAACTCAACAGAACAACACAGCCCAGGCACCTGATATCTCCCCCAATATCTGAGTCATGATCCTACGTTGCCCAGATTTCCTGTCAACTGTACTTCCTATTTCATTTCTCCTTCTTTCTGTTCCTATTCCTGTGCCTTCTCCTTCTTTCCCACTTCTTTGTGAGGCAGGAAGACAATACA
Organism: Phyllostomus discolor; assembly: GCF_004126475.2. Taxonomy (NCBI): domain Eukaryota; kingdom Metazoa; phylum Chordata; class Mammalia; order Chiroptera; family Phyllostomidae; genus Phyllostomus; species Phyllostomus discolor. The sequence goes on along the minus strand of NC_040906.2, from coordinate 125,470,936 downwards.
ATAACACCAGTACTCACAGCCTAACAGATTCTAAAATCATCATTGAGCTTTAGAAGCTGAACTTGTTGGCGGTATGCATGAAGATGAAAGCAGAGAGAAGGAATGTCTCCGGAGCACTCAATATGTTAAGAGAATCCCTCTGCTAAAAATCATGACCACCGGTCGCTGTGCTCCTAGCAGGCAGAATTTGGGGGTTATCCTGGCCTGGAGCCTTTCACTCAGATCATTTGTCTTGGGATCATCATGTTCCAGGTGAGACCAGAAAAGGACCTTCTGGTTGGTTGAATATCATGTACCTGATGCTTCATTTTTGTTTCTCTACCAGCCTTTGTACTCATTAGTTCCCATGAATTTCCTGGACTTCATGGTTGTCTGACAACTTGATAATGATTCTCTACCTATTTCTCCTACTTTACCAGATTTTCCACATGTTCTCTTCTTGGACTCTGTCCACAATCTTGGTCTGCCTGAAGTTTCACTTATTTATACATTTATTGGTTACTTCTTGTATATGCCCTGATCAGAGATTGAACCTGCAATCTTAGCATATCAGGCAGACACACTAACCAGCTGAGCTACCAAGGCAGGGCCACCTCTTTTCTCTAGTCCTAATTTTCTTCTGCACCTTAACTAGTTGTCACTCAGCAGTCAGTATTTCATAGACATGAAGGCCAATTCTAGGCAAAAGAAGACTGGATATAGCTTGTCTTCGACATTGTTCATACTTCCCACCCTATAACCTTGAACCAAATCCTCCATAACCAACTTCCTCTCACTCTTTAGTCCAATTGGAAATAGAATCCTGGTGGCCCAATTCTGAACCTCATTCACTTCCATAACCATGTACTTGGTAGCCTCTGCACCTTGCTCACATCATTCCACATTTTTTGAAACCAGCTCAAAATTTTTGAGGACTCAAGTACAGCCAATTACATTGTCTTTCACCCACAGATCCAGATGCAATGTTTTAGATAGATTATCTCATTGATTCCTGATATACAATAGGCCTGTGAAAGGCTTAGAGAAGGTAAGTTCCATGCCAAATCATGCCGTTAATACTCGTACATAAAGTCATCGAGATTAAATCCAGGTGTGATCTGATTATCAAGTCCATGATTTTGATTACACCTATGCCCTCAGAAAGAGGTTGAGAGAGCATAGACAGAAATTTAAATTATTAAAGATGGTGGCATAGGTAAACATGGCTCATCTCCTCACACAACCACATCTAAATTACAGCTAAATTATAGAACAATCATCACTCAGAACAATCAGAAATAAAGTTGAATGGAAGTCTGACAACTACGAAATTAAAAAAAAACACATCCATCCAAATTGGTAGGAGATGAAGAGACATGGAACAGGCTGGTCCCACATCCACATATGGTAGATAAAAATTCAAGAGGGCTATATTGGAAGCAAGGATTCCCAGCCCCATACCAGACCCCAGCCCAGGGTTTCAGTGCCAGGAAGTTAAGATCCCATGATTTCTGGCTGAAAAAAAACAGTAGGGATTGAGTTGGTAGAAGCAACTGCTGGAGTCTCAATAGTTTCTCTTAAACAACTCACACACAGAACTTACTCATACTCACTCCCTCTAAGCTCCAGCACTGGAGTAGCAGCTTGAAAGACACCAGTGACATATAGAGAGGTACTGAAGTATCTGGCACCAAGGCTGGAGCTGGGAGACAGCTTTCTCCCAGATAGAAGGGTGGATGGATGCCATTGTCCCTTTTCTGAACCCAACCCCACAGAGCCACAGGGTCAGCTGGTGGGTACTATACCTGAGACTTCATCAACCTAACTAACACAATTTGCCTTGCCTGGGAGATTCCCTGAGATTCCATCCCACCCAAATTATGGGCCCACCAAAGTGTTAACAGAGACTTTTTCATATAAATGATAGGTCTTGGCTCATGCTTCACAACTTCCTAAATTCTTTCAAACAAGCAACAGCTTATCTCAGTGAGCCCCCAGACCCCATACCTCTTGCTAAGTTGTTGCAGGCCTGACACTAGCAGCAGCCAGCCTAGATTCTTCCATTGGCTTCACCTGAGAACTACAAGCCCAGCAAAAGTAGCAACCATCTCAGATCATTTTAGAGCCAAGTCACAGTGGCCCCAGGCAAAACACAGCTGGGGGCAGACCTTGGCCTGCACTACCTGTAAAACTGCATGGCCTGGGCACACAGTGGACAGTTACAAACCAGGTAGAAGCACCACCACTCTGCCCACACACAGCTGATCCTCCACAGAGGGTGGAGGTTGGTGGTCAGCAGTCACATCCAGTCCTTATACCCAGCTGGCTTGGGTAAATCCCTCCCATTGACCTGCCAACAGCAATCAAAGCTCAACTACAAGAGGAAGGTATACTCAGACCACCCAAAGGGTGCACCTCAATTACTCAGCTAGGGTGATAGGGTGTTAATGGACCCTACAGGATACCTACTACATTAGACCATGCTATCAACACAGGGAGTCAAAGCAACTCTACCTAATACACAGAAATAACAGAGGAGTTGCCAAAATAAGGAGACAAAGAAACATGGTCCAAATGAAAGAACAGATCAAAACTCCAGAAAAAGAGCTAAATGAAATGGAGATAAGAAATCTATCAGATGCAGAGTTCAATATACTGGTTATAAGGATGCTCAAGGAACTCAGAAAGTACTTCAACAATATATAAAAAATCTAGGCAGAAATGAAGGATATACTAATTGAAATAAAGAATAATTTATATTGTTCTTTATTTCAAGTAGAACATGAAGAACAATTAGTAGAGTGGATGAAACTGAGAATCCATTCAATGATTTGGAACATAAGGAAGCAAAAAACAACCAATGAGAACAAGAAAAAAGAATTTTAAAAAATGAGAATAGTGTAAGCAGCCTCTGGGACAAGTTCAAGCATTCCAACATTCACATCACAGGGGTGCTAGAAGGAGTACAGAAAGAGCAAGAAATTAGAAATCTATTTTTAAAAAATAATGAAAGAAAACTTTCCTAATATGGTAAAGGAAATAGACATGCAAGTCCAGGAAGCACAGAGTCCCAGACAAGATGGATGTAAAGAAGCCCACTCCAAACCACATCATAATTAAAATGTCAAAGTTTAAAGATGAAGAGAGAATATTAAAAGCTGCAAGAGAAAAACAGTTAGTTAACTACAGGGGAGTTCCCATAAGACTGTCAGCTGATTTCTCAAAAGGAACTTTACAGACTAGAAGGGACTGGCAAGAAATATTCAGTCATGAAAAGCAGGGCCCTACAGCCAAGATTGCTCTACCCAGCAACGATATCATTTAGAATCAAAGAGCTGATAAAGAGTTTCCCAGACAAGAAAAACTAAAGGAGTTCATCATCACCAATCCATTATTACATGAGATGTTAAAGGGACTTATTTAAGGAAAAAGAGCAAAACTATGAGTAAGAAAATGGCACAAATATATATCTATCAACAATTGAATCTAAAAAAACAAACTAAGCAAACAAGAACAGAGACAGAATCATGGATATAGAAAGTGTTTGCTGATTGCCAGATAGAAGGGGAGTGTGAGGGAATGGATGAAGACTGAGAGGATTAAGAAATACAAATAAGTAGTTACAGATTATCCATGTGGATGTAAAGTACACTATGGGAAATGGAGTAGCTAAAGATATTATATACATGAGTCATGGATATGAACAGTGGTGTGGGGAATGCCTAAGTGAGAGGGTGGTACTGGGTGGAGTGGGGAAAATTGGACAACTGTAATAGTATATCAATAAAATATAATTTAAAAAAGTAATTTTTAAACACCTATCTCTCTATAACTTTCTATGTCCATTCATTAATGATTGTCACATCCTTGATTCTGGCCATTGTTTCCTCATTCTATATCATTTTACTTTTCTTTTTATAGTCTTCCTAAATCCAGTTTTTCTTCTCTGTAATGGAAAGAAAGCTGACATTCCTGCCAAATGAATATTCTTGGATACTGTAGGACCTGATGTTTCCTGCTCGATATACAAATTCATACATCCTTCCTTCTTCTGTGCACACGTTCACACCCTGCACACTCCACCTCCTACAGAACTCTAGAGTTTATGTGGCCAAGACATCAAAATTTATACTGATATCTCCCTTGACTTGGTTAAAAATCCACTCCCAAGAAGCAGCATGATACTGGGGGGAAGATAGCATTGAGGACATAGATTTTATGTTTTGCAATAGTGTTAATCAACTGTATGACCTTGAAAAAGCCATTCAACCTGTCTGGACTTTCTGCAAAAGGTTTATAATTCTAACTCATGATTAGGTCTTTTAGTAGTGAGTAATGACACATTTTATTATTTACACTCCTGCCTCCTCAGGAATCACACCACACAGTTATTGCATAAGGCTTGTTTCTGCTATTCAATCCATCTTTCAACCAAAGTTACCAAAGTGCCTCTTAGAAAGTCTATAAAAGAGTACATAAGATGCAGCTGGTGGTGTTGCCAGTACACATAAGGTTCTGTTAGAATATTAATTAACTTCCTTTCTGCTCTTCCTATATTTTGCTCCTCAATGTCATGTAACCCACATTTGCTGAAGACTAACACAAGTAAACTAATGGTTCTCTCCAAGTGAGATGTCTGCTACTACTTTGCCACTAAGAAAGGGGGCTAGAGACCAGCAGTATCTGCATCCCCTCAGAACCTGTTAGAGGTGCCAAAGCTGGGGCCCTACCTCAGATCTACTGAATCAGAATCTGCCTTTGAACAAAATCCCTGGGTGATTCATGTGCACATTAAAATTATAGGCACCCAACTAGAACCCATCCCATTAAAATATCATGCTGCCCACCTAAAGACAGGCCTTCCTTTGTCTGCCATTCCAGAGACATCTGTTTAACCTTGAACTTCTGCCTCCAGACCGAAGCAGAGGCTTAAAAACAGACTATCCTTTAGTAATCTCCTATCTACAGTGCAGCTTTGCTCATAGGCCCTTAATATCTTCCCAGTTCAAATAGACTTTGGTTCTCTAATCCGGGCAAATCTAATTTACTAAGTCTGTGTCCAAATAAAAACAAAGAAAATAATGTGAATTAAGTTAGAAGAGTCTATAAAGGTGAACTACTACAAGGTTGTTGTTTTCAAGCAATATTACAACAAAACTAGCCCAAAGAGGCCCTTCTTTCATTTCTACCTGCTATAGAATCCATGGAAGAGTGAGGCTCAAAACTTACAAATACAAATATCATTCTTATAGCATCTCCATGTTTTTCTTTCCAGCCTAAGTGAAGAAATAAAAACAGGTAATAATTCCACAGTCAGCACAAAACGCATGGAAGGAAAAATGAGAAAGCTCTCCAAACGGCAAATTTCAATTCATTTTGATGAACCCACTGAAAACTGATTTACCTTGGATGTATGATTTTAGAAGTGCTTTGAAAACAAAACCACTATCATCCTGGAGCTTTTAAGCATACCTCTATTAGATGTTGTCTAGAGCCATTTTCTCACTTGGAAGTTAGCCTGTGTCAGAAACTGTAGTGTCTACAGACATGTAGATATACAAAGGGAGACCCCCAAAATACCAGAATTTATTTATTAAAAAGTTGTGTATTTATTCTTGAATGTTTAAACTTCAAAGTACTCTCCATTTGATGCAATGCACCTATTGAGACATTTTTTCCACTGTTCAAAAGTTTTTGAACATGTCAGTTTTGATGCCTGTTAGTGTTTCTGTTGTTTTTTGTTTCACATCTTCCACATCAGCAAGACATTTCCTTTGAAGACTTTTTTCATCCAGGGAAACAAAAACAAGTTACTTGGGGTGAGACTGGGTTTATTGGGAAGGTGGGACATGGGAGTCATGCCATTTTTGGTCATGCCAAAAACTGCTGGACACAGCATGCAGTATGACATAGGTAGGTGCACTGGTAGTCACCCATCATGAAATGAGCAAATGTATTGAGTCTTCAAAAAAAATTCACTGAAGCCAAATGCAGCCTCTCACAACAACACCAGCTGGTACACTGATACAGATGGGTTCCTAGAACACTCACCTAGTGGGAGAAGCCTGTACTACAAGGGGATTGCCCTCCAGAATATAATTCTGGGTTTCTTTTTGTTCCCCCCTCATAGCCCTTGTTCTCACAGGGCTGATAATCCAATTGAGTAAACCACGGAACAATAACAGTGTAAGCCAAGTCACGTCACTCCTCTCAATGCTTCACCTTTTCACTTAGAGTAAAAGCCTACAAAGTGCTATATGACCTAATCTTTTCTCTCCCCAACCAGCTCCGCCTTTCCAATCTAGTCTCCTGCTACTGCCCCTCCCACTCCTTCACTCTCTCCACTCCACCATACACTGTGCCAGTCTCTCCTCTGGGAGTTTGCACATGTTCTTTGCTTTGTCTGGAACTCTTTTCTCCCTTCCCAGGATTGCAATCCCTACCTCTTTCCCTTTCCTGCCTTATTTTTTACCAAAGTACTTACCAAAATCTGACACCAGTTCACATTTATTGTCTTGCTTTCTCCACTAGAGTGTGAGTTCTGTGAGGCTAGAGATCATTGTTGTGTTCATTTTTGTATCTCCAACACCTAGAACCACACACATGACACTGAGGAGACACTAAATGAATATTTAAAGAATGGGTAAATTAACTGACAGGCAGAAGCCCTGTATACTGGCAATAATCCAATAGAGGCCTCAAACATGGAGGCGTCCCATGATTTTTCCTGAATTGAATTTTTGATTACTGTATGACCTAGGAAAAGTAAACTGCAAGACAGAAAATCCACAATGCCTTTCACCAACAGAGAACCAGAAGAAGGGAAGTGGATTAGTGACTCAACTCTCAGAGATAAAAGGCTGGAGTTATCATCTCTGATGGATATAGGAAGTCAAGGCCAGATAGCATTTCTGTAGGGACTTTATAAAATTTAAGCCTCTCCATTAAAAAAAAAGTTTTCTTGTGTCCCCCGTTTGCTTCTGGTAATAAACAATAAAACTGAAAACTAAAAAATAGTACTGCCATCTTTTTTGAGAATTCAAAAGTGAGGTGGAACTCAGGAGATCATATCTAACTCTATTGTTAGTCTTGAGGGAGATGAAGTTGGAGAGCTAGAGTACGTAAAGTCCCCAGGGCCTGTGGGCAGGTTTTAATGGCCTGCTATTCATCATGTTTATAACTCATCACGTATACACTTAAACTTCAACATTGCTACTCAGGGCACTGTAAAAATAGACACTGTTTCTGTCCAGAACTCGGAACTCAGAATCATATTCTATGACAAGTTGGTACTGCCTCTGGCTAAAGACCAAAGTTGAAAATTAACTGCCAGTACTGACCTAGAAAATCCATTACTAGTATTTTAAAATAATGGCTTCTTAGAGCAAGATCTTTCTTAAATTAGTAACTTCAACTAGCTCTGATGTTTTTAATTGCCTTTGACTACAGGAGTACGCTCTAAGACATTCGTGAGGAGGTGGTGGTCCCAGTTTTCAAGGGCTTATTTTTACCCTTTTGATGAAATAAGATATATCATAAAACAGCAAAAAATGTAATAAAACAAAAAAATAGAAAATTCTATGAGCCTGCCTAGGACCTACCAATCAGATCCAAAGAGTCTGTTAAAGTGCCATAGTTGTTTTCACCTGTTTCTTCAGTCTTGTCTTTATTTTCTAGTGTTATTTATTTATTTTTTAAAGAGTGTCTGTGGCAACAAGCTCATAGAAACTCAAAAACATTTTACCAGTCAAGACTGCTGACAAAAGCATCTCTCTAAACTATACAGCTGATTTACTCATTTAAATAATAAACGTTTTTTGGTTCTGATTCTTTTTCCAAAAAAACAATACTACATACTTGAAGCAAATTCTTAACCTTTATTTTTCCCCTCAGAGAACTATCTCAAATGTCAAAACACTACAGTTTTTAAGATTAGAAAAAAAGACAACAGCAACAGGAGCAGCCGAGAAACAGGATGTTACAGTGCCCGTCAGCTGCAGGACAGTTGAAATGGCATTACAGGTATCTGCACTCAGTTTATTTTTTTCCATCAGAACAATAAAAACGACAATTTCTGTCATGAGAATCTAATAGGATAACATGCTGAACAGAACTTTGTTAAGAAAAAAAAAGCAGCATAAAAAGAATCTGAAAAGAAAATGTTTTTCTATGTTCACATTTAGGATACAGTGTTAATACTAAGTGATACTAAATGGATACATAACAATTTCTACTTGACCTGTTTTTTTCCAAAATAAAAAATTATAATTACTGTGGTAGTTGTATGAAAGTAAACATCCAAAAGATTTCAATAATTAAAAAACACATACCAGGACTTAAGAAACATTTTGTGGAATGTACACAACACAGATCGGCCAAATTGAAATATTTCAATGGTTAGAGAAAAGACAATAGCATGACTCAGACCCAAGGAGGCGTATCTGATAAATGCTGTAGCACTTAAATATGTCATGTCAAGAAAAACTGGTCAAGGACAAACTGCTTTTAAGCTTGAAGAAGACATCAGTTCTACACAAAAGCTTTCAGGGCCACATTTTCTGAACAACGGAGACTTCAAGAGCCCTCAGAAGGATGAGTCATGCAGCGCTAAAACAGGACACATCAGCTGGCATTCAGAACCCAGAACGAAATACCTGCAAGTTTAAGCACTCTTCTTTATAGTGTTCCAGGAAACTGTATTTGCTTTTACCTGTATAGAGCCATGTGTCTTATTTTTTAAATCTATTGTTTTGTACTCTCTAGATTCAGTATTCCATTGTGGAAAACAATGAACATTTTACAATGGCATGAAATTTCAAAAGCAAAAGTCAAATGCCACCTAAACCACACTCCCCTACCTACCTCCAAGGAAAAAGGCTGGCACTTTCCCATCTTGTAGCACCCCACTGTTTTCTTTTATTTTTTAAGATTTTATTTATTTATTTTTAGAGAGAGAAGAAGGAAGAGAGAAAGAGAGGGAGAGAAACAGTGTGTGAGAGAGACTGGTTCCATCACACACACCCCCAATTGAGGACCTGGCCCGCAACCTAGGTATGTGCCCTGACAGGGAATCAAACATGCCACCTTTTGGTTTGCAGGCCAGTGCTCAAATGACTGTGCCACACTAACCAAGGCCCCACCTGTTCTCTTATCCAGAGAAGAGACATCCCACCAGCCTCTGTTAATATTGTGATAACTCAGCTCAGGAATTAGGAAACCTTGTGAAGTTTCAACCTAGATTCTCCTTTCCTTTGCTCGCTTTGTTATACTAGGGGCATACTACCCACAGGTGAAAAGCCTCTACACCGTACAGACTGACCCTGCTCAGTGTTCTCATCAGTAAAGGGTCACACCTCTGCAGGCCCGACACAGATGTCCAAATGAATGTCACACTTCCATAGAGACCCAGTTCCCCAACTTCTTCATATTCCCCTCAAATTACCTAAAATCCATAACAATTCCTTTTGAAAGTTACACAGAGCAAGGATGACCACTAACACTGATCTTAGATAATATATTTAAAAGCTGTGGGTCTATGTTTTGGCCTATAAAAATGGTCTCTCATATTATCTCAGAGTTAATATTTTAGAGATTTTGTGTCAATAATAATGCCTCCCATCTGGACAGGGGGCAGTGGCAGCTTCACATACTATCCTAGGGGAGCCTTACAGTAACCCCTTGAGGCTGACAGAGGAGTTATACCAACCCCCATTTTCTAGACAGGTATTTCCAAGACCCTTGACTCTCAGTTTCTTTTCAGTCTTGATGTCCTGTGATATTATTTAACAGAAAAAGAGAAACTGACGCAGAGATTGGTGAATTAGTTTCATAAGAGCCCCCAAATTATTCTCCCTGAGCTCACTACTAAATAATTTGGCTTCCAGAGCAAAGAATAAACATATTTTAAGAGTAAGGGCCAGGTCATATATTTTTTTCTTCCAATGTTTAATTGGCACAATGGCAATGTAAAGAAGCGTGCATGGAACTGAAGAGCATTATGCTAAATAAAGTAAGCCAGGCAGTGAAAGACACATACCATATTATCACCTATAAGTGGAATCTAAACAAAACAAACAAACAAGCAAAATATAACTAGAGACATAGAAATAAAGAACAAACTAACAGTAGCCACAGGGGAGGGGGAGGGGATAGTTGAGGGGGAAGGGGAAGGGTTTTCAGAAACATGTATAAAGGACACATAGACAAAAGCAAGTAGGATCAAGGGTGGGAGGTGGGGATGACCGGGGTGGGGGGAAAATGGAGACAACTGTACTTGAACAACAATTTTGAAAAATTCAAGAAAAAAAGTTTTTTAAAATTTAGAGGAATAAGTTTTCCATTTCACTGGAAAAAATAATTATGAAAAAGTGATATATTCTTAAAAAGCCAATTCTCAAAAACAAAATGGCTTCTTTATGAGGCTTTGCTGCCACAGCATTTTATCATACATTTTCACTTCAACCAGTTTATTACATTTCCTGCCTAAAATAAGAGCCAAATAATTTTAACTACTTATTCTATATAAAACATACAACATTTACTTATGTAATTTAATTATAATCTATCACATATTCCCAGTAATTTTGTTTTTCTGTGCTCCACAAATACATATATATAATACACACATATGAACAAAAACCAATATGTATCATCAGAATTACCAGTCATATGGCATCTATACATGTATGTGTTATAAGCATATGTGTGTATATATGTATATAGTTTTATTTTTCAAAAGCATTCTCATTTATTAATTTATTCAGAACTTAATCCTGAAGAGAATTCATTATGGCAAATGTTGGGAACTTCCCTGCCTGGTTTCAGGAGCTATAATCCCCTGCAAGGCTAAGGCTGAGTGAGCACCTTGGGATCATAAGCTACTAAGGAGACAAAGCTTATCTCCCTGGCAGAGGTGCCGCTCTGCTTCTTTTACATCACCCTGCCTGGACCCCAATTCTTGATTGGTTATCCCATGATGGGTAAGATTCCTCAAGGGAGGGACGATCTAAGACAGACATGATCATAGGGGGTCCCAGGGAAGAACTTGGGGGGCTATAGAAAAAGGGGGTGATGGACCCTCACCCCTGGGCTTTGACATAGCCTGAGTCCTCATTCTGTCTGCAAGAAGTCTCCTAATCTCTTGGCTGCCTTACTTCCCCTGCCTGGCTTAAGCCTGAAACAATGCTGGAGGTGGGTGCCGCCCTGTGCTGGAAAGGGCAGGTTCCCTAGGGTGATCAGGCCTAAGAAAAAATGCTTAAAATCCTATAAAACCTACTTTGCTAATTTAAATAATAAGGGATCAAGCAGGAAGTGAGTTTTTTCCTGAAAGTTTTATGGCCCTTTAGCTATCTGACTCTGACTTAAAATAGGCCTTCAGAGTTCTTTATATGTTATCTATTGTTTGATCATTTCTGCCTGACAATGATTGATGAGCTTTATGTATACACTCTGTATTACTATGCAAATTGAATCCAATAAAAGCTTGTCAAGGCAAGGGTCAGGGCACTCTCCTCTTGAGGGAGTGACCAAGGCACTCCAAGGCTTTTTCTTCTCTTGAGAGAGAATCTGCACCATCCTTTTTCCTCCACAGGACTCAATAGTCCATGTGAATTTGTCTCATATTTCATCCATAATGCCACGGACACTGTGGGCCAGAGTCCGAGTCAGGCAAATATTGAAAATTCATTCATAAAAGTAAAAAAAGTATAATTTAATTTATAAATGGTATTACTTAAAAGTAAAAATATTATAAATCCTTAAAAAGTAAATGCCATATAACATTGCTGCAGGCAACAATTTATAATCTATTTTATTCCCAGGTAATGTAAGTACAGGGTTAATGTCACAAAATGAAGTCAATGGGATTGAATTAAATAATAATATCAACACAGGAAATGTTCCTTTTTTATATGATAAGCTTACTTTATAATCCCTTCACAAACCCACCTATATCTCAAGGGCATTTGGATATTAAAATTTAATTTAAAACTTGGTTAAAAATTTTCTTGAACTTTTTAGAGAAAAGGTCTAAAGTAAATGCAAAGAAATTATCATCAAAGTCAGTCAAAGCAATGCTTTGTACTTTCCTCCCTAGAGAACACAAACATAGAATTTATAGAATTATTTTTTAATGCAGGAAAAGGCTTATATATTATATTTGTAATGAGTTACTTTTACTATGTCCCATTTCATGAAGTCATTATGTATATTTGCTTCTTTGAAATAATTTCCTAAAATATTAAGCCAAGAACTCTCATATATATATGTCAGTCTGATAATTTATATGCAAAAAATAAATACTTGTATATAACCAAATACATATGTCATCATTTAATATCTAAAATCTATTTATTATACTATTGAGTATACTTATACATGAGGAATTTTGTTTTGCATTTTTTATTGTTGTTCAAGTGCAGTTGTCTCCATTTTCCCACCACCACTTTCCCCCACCCCACCCATCCCCACCTCCCACCCTCAATCCTGCCTCCTTTGAGGAATACTAAAAATATTCTTGATTTTCAACATTATTCTCAAGAAAAGTATATCATTATTTGAAATATTAAAATAGTTATAGTAATATTTTCATATCTAAAGTGGGAAACTGTTCAGCTTTATTATGTTATTGCAGTGCTGGTTTCCATGGCAACTCCTTCACTTCACTGTGTTAGTAATGATAGACTCACAGCACTTGAAAGGCTCAGGAAGCTCCTGTGTAAGAGAATGCTCTCATTGTTCAGCGAGGAGCTGGAGGCCCAGTCTCAGATTCATGACTTATCTACTGTCAGTGCAGTAGTCAGTGTCAGAGCAGGAAGTACAGGTGGATCTTGTGGCCCCCATGCCAGCACTCTCTCAACAATCTTATACTGACTGCCACATTCAAAACCAACTGCCATTAAAATTACACACACACGCAAACATGCTCCATACATGTGCCCTATGTGTGTGAACACCAACATACCCAAGCAGTTTGATTGAATCAGGTTATTTTAAGAGTCAAACTACCCTTTTATGGTTTTGCACACAAAATAAAAATGTTTTTGTCCTGGTGGCATGATAATGACAAGATGACTTGTTGGTCATGGAGGTGGGACACTGAAATAACTATTTTGAATGGGGGAAAAAAGTCAATATTAAGCAGTGATTTTGTTTTCTTAATGTCTCAAACTGCTTTACTAAAAACTTCCATTAATTTCACTGAACATGTCTATTTCTCAGGAATTTTCAGTTTATAAACAATACAAATTAAAGCTACAAAGGGATTCTTCAACTAGTAATAGTGAGGTAACTTACTTCATGGATTCAATTTGTTAGGAAAAAGTAATCCTCCTATTTAATCAAAATTTTATCTATAAATAACAGATTCTAGAGTCTCGATCTGTGCTGTCCAGCACACTGGTCACTAGTCCTTGTGAGGGGCACTTGAAATGTGGCTAGTCTGCATTTGAGATGAGCTACAGATGTAAAATATGTAATGAGTTTCACAGTGTCCAAAGAGTAATGTGAAATATCTCAGTTTTATAATGATTATATGTTGAAATAATATATATATTATCATTATCGATACATATTATTGAATATATAACATTGTTATAGAATATTATATATAATACATAATATATAATATAATTGAACAAATAGTTTAGTATTGAATCTGATCTGTTTTTATTTTTTTAATGTGGCTACTAACAAATTTTAAATGACATATGTGGCTTGCATTTATGGTTCTCACTATATTTCTATTGCTCATCACTAGTCTAGACCATATTCATGTTAATAATCTTTCTGTCTGAAATACCTTGTTTCCCATTTCCTCAAGTCCAGATCCTACCCTGCATTATCTAATATAACCTTTTCCTTGAACGCTCTTCTGATCTCTTCCATCAGGAAGTGAGCTCTCGCCTTCTCTAAAATCCAATTTCTGGCTGCTGACCCCACCAAGTCTATTCTAACATCACTACTAGGAATGCAAGTTACTGGCAAATAAGGGTAGGTTTATGTATGTTTGTAGCCTGCAAAACAACTGCCATTGAACTTTAGTAAAGCATCAGTAAACATTTATTAGAAAAGTAAGCAAATTAACTTATACATAATAAATTTATTCCCAGTTCACTTTTGCTCAAGTAAAGTTATCTTGAGGGATCAGAAATTTCTAAAGTAGGTCTATGACTTAGTCAGAGGATACATACCAGCTGACTCTCAGATACTGTGGAGGATGGTGAGGCGAGGTTTGCCTGCAAAATACAAACATGGTGTTTATTTAGTAAAATAATATATCTATGTTACTCAGTATATTGAAGTTCTTTTATCATTAAAGTAATCTGTTCATTGTAAGGTTTTGAAAAAGTATAAAATTAAAGGAAAAATTATTATGTCACCAAAAATGACCTTTAGTATTTTTGGTACATTGCCTTACAGTATTTTTTCTATGTGTTTTTATTCAGCTCACATAATAGTAAATAGGATGTTTTATATGTTGATTTCCCTGAACATCTTAGCATAAGCACTATCACAAAACATCAAAAATTCTTCAAGGTCACATAATAGTTAATTCTCTGTATCACATTTTACTTATGCATATGAGCATTGCTGGATATTTACATTTATTGCAAATTAAAACAAAAACAGATTTTTCTTTAAGTATCTTTATACATAAAAACCCAAAGTTTTCATGATTTGTGCAATAAAATGATTTGGTTTTTTACAAGTTGTTTTAAATTAAAGGCGAGGCCAATGTTATTTCTTCATCCTTTGTTTCTGTGTTTTACTCCTTTAGTTTGGATTTTTTTTTTTTAATTTCAATCATTGTTCAAGTACAGTTTTCTCCCCCCTACTCCCACTCCAGCCCTTTAGTTTGGATTTTGTTGTTCTTACTGAAGTAAATGCTACAGTAATTTTTTTCAGACCTTACTGTCTTGGACTTTATCTGAAAATATTTTTCTTTTCATTCTTGAATGGGAGTTTAACCGGACATAGAATTCTGGGGCAACAGTTGCTGTCCTGCAGCATCTCGATGGTCCCATTGCGCCAGCTTGGGCTTCCATTCCCACTGGCCAGGTGGCTAAACATCATGACTGGGCAGCTCTGCTGTCTACACATTTGGTTAGAGTTTAAGACTTTGTATCCCTGACATTCTGTAATTTCACTATGATGTCTCTGAGAGTGGGTTTCTTTTTATGCATCCTTCTGTGGGACTTGGTGTATTCCTTCATTCTCAGTATTCATATCTGTCTTCAATTCCAGAAAATCCTCCATGAATATATCTCTTCAAATGTTGCCTTTTCCCCATTATATCTAATCTCATTTTATGGAGCTTCTATTAAATATATTTTGGATCTTCTCAATCCATCCTCCATTTCTATAAAATCCCATTCACATTTTTTATTTCATTATGCTGCATTCTAGATGGTCTCCACATATAAGCCCAACAGTTAATTAATTTTTCTTCAACTGTATATTAGTATGTTTTATATGACAAATTTTATAAACAATGAATTTATTTCTGATTTATAGAAGTCCTATTTGGTTCTTTTTACAAATCTCTTTTTATGGTAACTATAACTCCTATTAACTATTTTAATATTTTTAACATATTTATAAATTTTTTCCAGATTTTTCTATAGTCCCTCTTTGCTAAATCTCCTATATCTTTTATCTGCAGACTCTCTCTCATGTCTCTCCCCCATAATAATCTTTAGTCATTTTACGGCTTTCTTTTTTAGCTCATCTTCAGTCAGGGTAACTGGTGACAATTTCTGTAGGTATCTGAGAAGCAAGCCCTGGGTTGGAAACCAATCTCTACGATACATTTCCAATTCACCCTTGTTGGGACCTTGGAGTTTGACTAGCTCTGGACCTGCTTCCACTTTATCACCCTGATACTTCTAAACCTCCAGCATGATGTATCACCACATCTTTAAGTTCTCCAGGTTGTATGTCTATTTTACCATCCAAGAGTGTAGGGTAAAGATAATGGATGGATTTAAACTTTTTTGTTTGTTTGTCTCATGTTTTATGTCCACTGTAACCTTCTAGGCTCTTGGATGTACACAAAGAATTTCTTTACAGGTCTTAGACCTACTAAGTAGTGAAAGTTCAAATCTAAGCACCTGGCTCCTAGTACATAGGTTCTGAAGTACCTATGTTCCACTGGAGCTTTAGCTTCTTTTTAACATTCTCACTTGAAGCTCCTACACCATTTCTGGCACTCAGAGGTTTCTCTTTTTTTTAGTTGGGTTACAAAGGCTTATTTTAATAGTTACCATATATTTTATCAAGCATTGTTGTATTTAAATAGGGGGCTGAGTTCACATATCAGCTAAACCTTCAACTTTTGTGAAGAATAGTCGACATAAAGATGCACAATTATAAATATACTTAGCTAAAATGTAACACAGTTGTGTTCCTAAATATTTCTATTCTTGTTGAAACAGCAAACATTTTCAGAGTTTATTATAGATGTGTCAATATGGCTCTTACTCTCTGACAGATGAAATGCATCGAACACTGAAAACTTAGTAGTTCGAATGGTATTGCCAAGCATAGAGGCTTGTCAGTCATCAAACACAATGAAGAGGCACGTGCAATCCTTCTCACAGTGTGTCCCATGTTGTTTGTTTTCTGCTTTTGCAGTCAGGCCATTTTGTAGGAGAGGCACTACTTGCTGCCATTTCTGGATGCTCCGTGGCAGCCAACGTCTTGGCCAAGTGCTCCCATCTCTAACTGCTGACCAGGGTAGTGTGCACCGAGGTTTACAGCTATTCTGTGCGGTGGGAAACTGCCCTTCAGAATGTACATCACATTGTCATTACAGTAGGCAGCTAGTTAGATACTAAAAGTTAGATGAAAGAGGGGAGCCAGACATGTAATTAAGCCAGTTTAACTAGGAAGGGGCAGCTTCACAGACACTCCTGGGAACAGCCACATCCTCCACCAAACAGATACTAATTGCCAAGTAGGCAGGAAAGATGGCTTTCTAATCGCCCCAGGGAAAAGCCAGCGCATTCCCCAGATTAACCAGGGAGGGATAAACAGTGAGCAGGAACTGTTGTGCTGAGGCATGTGTAGTAGAAGCCAAGATGACTTGGGGGGTGGGGGGGGGTCCTTTTACTATGAGGTGTGCACAGTAAGAACAAAAATGGTGACCATAAAGGGGAGGAGAAAAACCTAGGGAAAAGATTCAATAAGTTAAGGGCACAACCCCCAGGAAGATCCAGGAAAGAGATTGAATAGGGGGAGGTATCAGCATAGCCCTGGGAAGATTCGGGAAAGAGGTTGGATAGTTTAAAGAAAGCCTGCTCTGCTCTGGGTACCAACCACCTGCATGCTTTCTCTCTGCAGGAGCCCCAGGCCAAAGCACAGCTCGAATGGCCAGCCCGCTGGGAACAGAGACTGTGCTGGATGACTGGAGCCTTGGATGCTGAGCTAACGGCACAGCAGCCCTGGGTCCTGGACCTCCCCCTGCACTTGGTGGGGACAAGTGCCAGCCTGTAGTCCCAGAGGCAGGGCTTCTTCCTCAGTGACATGGAGCTGAACCACCTAGTCATGGATGAGAAACTGTGCATGGTATACCTGGGGTACACAATGGTGTCCTTTGTTTACACTCCAGTACATCTTGCCACTTTGCCTCAAATCCTCCTTGGCACATACCCCTGAAGTGCATTTCCTACAATATGATGGAAGAACCCTATTTTTTCTGACAATAGTATTTTTTTCTGTTCACTTAAAGTTTTGTTTGTAACTTCATAATGTAATATGAGAAATAGTGATTTCTTTTAAAATCATTTTTCCCTTTAGTTCATTTTACATTATCATAATAATAAGAGAATCTCTATGAATTTCCTTAGTTAAACAAATGCCTACTATAAAATATGCTGAATTAAATGCATCTTGGCTAAAACAAAATATAAATTTTTATCTCAATAATTATAGGAAAGTAGAGGTTATATGCTAACAATAAAATATTTGCACAATTTAACTATATTGCTAACATTTATCAGTACACTGAGCTAAGTGATATCTAACTATTATAAGGAAAAAATAAAACTCTCAAGCAAACATGTTAGTTAAATTAGGAAAAACCCAATGTACCCAGTCTCTAAAATTTCCCTAAAAAGTCCCTAAAATGTACCCAGTCTCTAAAATTTCCCTAAAAAGTCCCTAAAATTTCTTCACTGGGGATCATGACATAACAATAAGATGCTTTAGATATCCCCAGTACATTTTCTTTTAGCTAATATAATGGACTTCATATCACTATTATAAGAAATTATTCCCAGAGAAAGGACAGAATTAATAAATATGAAATTCAGGATGGAGTAAAACCTATAAAGCTATACTGCAGATCCTTTGACAAAGAAGAAAAATATTGGCTTATGTGTATTATCACGAATATATACCATATTCTTTCAATGAACTCGACCACATAAAATCTTTTGAGAAGCCCCCCTCTCCTTGCCAAATACAGGTTAATGATGCTTATTAAATGTTGTAACTATAGTTACATTATCAAAATTGAGCAACTGATTTTCAAAAAGTGGGGAAATATTGTTTGGTGAGTTGAGACTGGAGCAGTGAGTTCAGGGAGGAGGCTACTATTTATATGAACAACTGCCTATCAGTCAATTAAACTAAGGTAGAGAAGCAACATGAAATACATAAAAATGAAATTGAAATTAGATTTCAAGAACACAGCCCTAAGCTGCTGGTCATTTGTGTCTATTCATGTTAATACTGATTGTGAAGAACATTGGAGATGAGTGTAAGAATGCCCTTCTATGACACAAAATCCCATAATCTATATTCTATAACCTGGTTTATGGCACCATTATCTACACTTGATGAAGTCTGAAATGATGAGATGGATACTGGGCGCAAACGGTTTCTCATTAAATCCTTTCTCTTCCTCCTCAGCTAGCAGTACCTAGATAATGATCTTTCATTCCCTCTTCAACCCCTTGCCTGTGAGGATACCTTAGAAATATTTCTAAACAGTGAAAAAAAGAAATAAAACTGCCTGATAAATAGAGTGATAAGTAAGCAAAATTTCTTGCTTAAATTTTTCGCTACTATTCCTGTAACTCATCAAAGCCCTGGTTACATCCTACAGAAGCATATTTGAACCCAAGTCTGGATTTAAGTCACCTCTTAGCTTGAGATGTCTGACTACATTATTGCTCATCAACCCTGAAACACTCCAGCCTAGCACCATTTGCAAGCATAGCAACAAGGGGTTTGTGAGCTGGCTAAATTGGAGACACTGACCTTTATATTTATATATAGTGGAGAATTTTTTTAATAAAGTTTCACAATTTTTAATATATTGTGACATTTTGAAAGCAGCATGTACGCAATTGTAATGATATTTTCTGTCCCTCAAGCTCATTAAAATGAGATGTTGCCTGTACTCTATATAATATTTAATAAGTCTGTCTCTGTTATCTCTCTGGAATTTAAAAGTAACCTGTGAAATGTACACAGTTTATAATATAAGTTTTTATCAACAGAATGTGATTCCAACCAAGGGTTTTTTGACAAATTAATAATAACTCCAAATACTTGCCCTATTTTTTGAGATTTCTTTTTATTTAAGAGTCTACTATCATTTTGAATTTTATAAATGAAGTGAATTTAAAAGGGTAGTAGTTAAGGGTAGTATGTATTAATAAAAAATAATACATAGTTACAAAGATAAGTGTAATGCAAAGAAAAAAATTATATTCCCCTCTAAAGAAAATACAGTTAAAACAGAATGAAATAGAAATTTAAATACAAAGCTTATTCCTTTACACAGAGGGAAAGAAACTCTTTAAAAAATAAGTATCATCAGAAATAATTACCCATAAATTATCTGATAAATTATGAGTTAATTTACATATAAGCAAGTGATTAAAAACTCTAGCAATATAGTAAAACATTATCATCCTATATTACCAAATATAAACTTACTTATTCAAAGTTGGACTGAAGGTAATTGTACATAAATAAGTTAGACACAAAGAATAAATACTTATGGGTAAACTATTTGAGGAAGACAAACTATTCCAAGCTTCTGTAGATTTACACAAATATTAATGTCAATGGCTTCAACATGTGGAAGACCTTGGCTGGTTTTACCTACTGTGACTTCTGACACTTGGTTATTTCCTCTGTAAAATGGAGACATTGTAATCACAATATCCCTTTCATGGGATTAGTGTGAGGTTAAATGAGAGGGCTAAACCTCAATTGAAATGTTAGAACTTAAAACGATAGTTATTATCATTGTTGTTGAATTTGGCATCTGTTAAAAACAATCAGTGAAATATTGCTGACAAATCCATATAATTGGTTCTACAAGTAACCACTGGTGGAAATCACTGAACATGTCATTAACCTAGTTTAAATTTTATTACTCTTAAGAGAACCTAAATTAAATCACAGTTGGCCTTTGAACAATGCAAGAATTAGGGGTGCTGACCCCCTACACAGTAAAAAATCCACATATAACTTTTGATTCTTCTCAAACTTAATTACTAACAATCAACTGTTGACGTGAAGCCTTACAGGTAAGTTAAAGAGGCAATTAAAAATAATTTTAAAATAAAAGAAAATTTTAAAAGAGCCAATTAACATCATTTGGTATATTGTATGTACTACATACTGTATTTTTACAATAAAATAAACTAGAGAAAAGAAAATGTTATAAGAAAATCATAAGGAAAAGAAAAATATCATTTATTGAAATACAAGTAGACCTGCGCAGTTCAAACTGCATTGTTTAGGGTCAACTGTACTTCAAAATAACCTGCAACTCAAGTACACCATGAATTGAAAATAACCTTAACTTTAATTATTCTGACTTGGTGGTACTTTTACTGCTTCTGGGTCATCCTATAAAACACTACGGGACATGTAAAATATGTATGTACAATAAAGAATAAGAAAAGGAAACTATGTCTTGCAGTGGCTTTCTTGTCTTTTTTTAATGGAGAAAAGTCAGCCTTTCGCCAAAGGCCCCATAATTAGGAGTTGGTCATACAACTTCTCATTATTTAATTAAACCATTTATAGTTATCCCAGGAAATTTGAAAATCCAAAGGACACTCCAATACACTGAAAACTAGCAACTTTATAAATTTGTTTTAACATTGACCAGATTTCTGGCCAGCTCTTCTCCAATTTCTATAAGAAAGTATTTGAGGTATCACAAAAAACAATGCAAATGTCAGATTGCAAGAGGAAATGCAAAGCAAAGGTTCTCACTGAAAAAAACAAACTTAATCAAAGTCAAGAACCTTATCTGAATCAGAGTTTGTATTTTTTCTAGTTTATAGTAAATTTGTTTGATGATTCAGTGTAAACTTCAAGCGATTCAAATGCCCTCACGAAGTTTGAGCAAATGTTATCTGACTTTAAGTCTGGTAAGTGATTGAAGGACAATTTCAAATAACCACCAACCACAGAGATTGACACAGCCCCTCCAGACTTATTCCAATCCCTATCAAATTAACCACCACCAGGAAGGGCTGGAAGGAGACATCAGCCCTCTGTATCTTATTGTAAGTCAGTCTAAATAAGAGGTACTCTGATAAAAAGTAGGAGTAAACAAGAAAGTTGAGAGAGCAAAAAATTCTAGCTACTTTTTCCTGGGTCTTGATCTTATAGAACGTATTAGTCACACAAAGTGTAGAAACATCTTTAGGATATTTTTTTCTTGTACCCAACTGAAGAAAGAAGGAACTCAGTATGTCTTTCCAAGGGAGGGGGCAGGAAAAGAAGGGAGGGGGCAGGGATGAAGGGAAAGCAAGAAGGAAAAAAGAAGAAAAAGAAGAACTGTTATTTATTAAGTGATTCCTGTGTTTCAGAATTACATTCAGGGCTTTTCATGTATTAACCAACCTAAGCCTTACAGCAACCAAGGTTATTACTATCCCTATATTATATATGAAAAAACTAAGGCATAACATTAAGTGATTTTCTGGGGTTAGACAGTTACCAAGCAGCGATACTATGATGTAAACTTGAGTATAGCCTACTAGATGCCTACAGTCTTTTAAATATTATTCCAAATGGTTTCTAATAATGACAAAACATCAACAGTGCAAACTTCTAGAAATGCTCTAAGTGGTGTTCCTATCCATGTCATCTAAACATCTCTTCCTGAATGTGATAAAACTCAGTAATTTCACCCAACTTATTATTCACCTTACAGAGATTCAAATGAAGATAGAAATTTATCATTGAAAAAATATAGGTTACAGTATATAAACTGAATAACTATTTACTTATGGTGATGATAATGATGAAAATACATATTAGAAAATATAATTATAATAAAATAAATAGTTTAATGTTTTGTATTAAACTAAGAACTTGTTAGAAAACAATCCTGTTTCTACTATAATATGAGGGGAGATCCCCCCAAAATAGAATTATCTTCTGGAGGGTGGGTCTCTTGTAATACAGGCTTCCCCCACCAGATGAGTGTTCTAGGAACCCACCTATACCAGTGTACCAGCTGGTGGTGTTTTGAGAGGCTGCGTTTGACTTCAGTGAATGTTTTTTGAAGACTCAACATGTTTGCCCACTTCATGATGGGAGATTGATGAGCACACCTGCCCACTTCACGCTGAATGCTTGGCAGTCTTTGACCAAAAACGGCATGACCCCCATGCCCCACCTTCTCAATTCACCTGATCTCACTCCAAGTGACTTTTTTTTTTGTTTCCCCAATGGAAAAAGTTCTCAAAGGGAAATGTTTTTGCAGATATGGAAGAGGTGAAACAAAACACAGTAGAAGCACCAGAAGGCATCAAAACTGATGACTTGAGAAACCGCTTTGAGCAGTGGAAAAAATGTTTCAATAGGTGTATTGCATCAAATGGAGAGTACTTTGAAGGTGACTGAAGTTTAAACATATAAGAATAAATACACAATTTTTAATAAATAAATTCCAGGATTTTTGTGTCCCTCCTGGTATGCTTGAACAGAAGCAGACAGTGGCCACAATGCATTATTAGGGTGAAGCCTGTGTGCGTGTGTCAAGGATATTCAGAACTAGCTCTAAATAATTAATTGAATCACGTGTATGGCTCTGTATTTACACATTCATTATTAATCTATTTTTGCTCATAAGTGAAAATTGGCTTATTTGTTAATAATTTAAATGCAAGAAAGTAACAACTTAGTCAAAAATCAACTAAACTAAAAATCCTATTAGAAATGGACAGATCATTGTTTCAAGTATATAAGTTGACTATTGTATAATAACCACAATAAACCATTAAGAAATGAGAATGTCATCTAAGCTTTGATAATTAGAAAGACAGAAAACAGGTGTTGAAGTTCTGCTTTACTTAGCTATATTAATCAAATCAGACCTCACTTAAGAAGAAATTTATCTCAATAGACTTATCAGACATAATCTGATTTTCCAAATCTAGGTCGATCATACCATCTTAACCCTTTCTACTGATGAAAAAACTCAACGAATTCAATTTAAGTGACTATAATTGAGTTGCCTTCAAAGCACGCACATGCACCCATTAAAAACAGCAATATCAATAATTATGAAGGGACTTACATATTTGGTTTCTCGGCCAGCTGCTCTTGGAAGAGTTGTAGGCTTCTGCATGGAAATAAAAATAATTATAATACTGAAGTAATCAATAAAATACTAAAAGATTTAAATTTGGGGATGTTTACCTATTTTTTTCTTACTGAGCATTCTAACCATTACTCCCTTTTTTCTACAAAAAGTCCCCTGGTTCCTTTAAAAATCATTTTATTACACTACATTTTATTAAACTATATCATTTTATTACTTTTCATTACTGTTAGGTATCAGCTTTCTGGTAAATTTCCCTTATTTATGAATGATGTTTATTCATGAATCGTAATAGTTCCTTACATAATTTTTGGCTACTTCAAAATTTATATAGAAGTCTCTGTACTCTCAAATCTTTAAGCTGTTCAGCTCCAAAGGTATTCTCATCCACTCCATTTCAATTATTCATTTCCAGAACCATTCCTATACTTTAATGGGAAACCTCTGAAATTTCAATTTATAACATTCTACTCTCAGAACTACCCCTCCTAGACACCATCTTATTTTCTCAGATATCCCTAATGCAACATTTCTTCAGGATCAGCCTCATTGAGACTTCAAAATCATTGACCCTTATTAGCTCCACTTGAGCTTTATTACCTCTTAGTTTATGTATATTGCATATTCTCAGTCATTTTATACCTTAATTTCTCTTGCCTAATTTTCTCCTTGTGAGTGCACCCCACCAAATCACACACACAACCTGGATGGACCTTATCCATTTTCTCTGAACTTATACCTAAGAAGCAAAATATTACTGGGCAAACTCTCTCAATCAAGCTAATTGATTTCACTATAAATTAATGATAACAAACTTCAATTGGGCATCCAATAATCCCTGGTAAGTCCCCAATTTTTCTCTTAGAGCCTCACCTTCCCACTTTCTGAAATGAAGTGGCTATTTAATTCATTCATCTATACAACAAATATTATTGTGTATATACTGTACGCCAGGAACTGTTCTGCACACTTCAGACTTATCAGCAAACAAGGGAGACAAAGATGCCCTGCCCCTGGGAGCTTACATTTTAGCAGGAGCTAAAATAAACAATATGATAATAAATCAGTGAATTCAATCATATGTTAGAAGGTGGCAAAATCAATTACAAAAAAAGAGAAAAAAATAATTTGAAGGCTAGGGTATCACATTCTTCCAAAGTAAACCTTTGTTTCTGCCCCCCTCCCCCCCACACACACACACAAAAATACAGAGTCTGGCAGAAGTAAGGCCTGCTTGAGTGTGGTTGGCAAGGGAATAATGTGGGTGTAATAATTTATAGGTTTAATTTGAACATTTTACCTAAAATGTCATATGGTGTACTTGAGTGTGGGATTGTTATGTTACAGAATTACATGTCTATAATTTTTGATAAAAGATTTCATAATAAAAAGTGGTGTTATTTGTGCCAGACACTGTATACATATATAGCTGCCCAGATGTTAAGAAAGCCAATTGCTCTGAGGGTAAAAGTCAAGAGTGCTGAGTGCTTACAATTTTAAATAGAATTGTCAATCTACAGAAGGTGGCACTAGAGCAAAGACTTGAAGGAGGTGAGAAAGTTGGCTGGGTGGGTCTCTACATAAAAAGCATTCCAACAAGATGGAGCATGTGCAAAGTTCTGGTATGAATTTCCACCCTTGAGAACAGTGGCTAAGGAACTCAAAGCAGTCCTGCCATAGTAGATAATAACAAAATTGAGCAAAATATTGGAAAATATTATATTAAAAACATTGATAAGCTAATAAGAGTGAAGAATTGGGAAACAAGATCAGGAGAGAATGGGAATCTGAAGAGAGGAGTCCGGCATTTGAGATCTGCTTTTGCCTTGTGGGTATTTGCAAATGTTGAGTAGCTGAGAAGCTGATCCAAATGTTGGACATTCCCAGAGGTGTAAAGAGATAAAAGTTGGAGTCTCCAGAGATAAGAACAGATTGAGCTCCAAGAGTGAGGGCGATTCAGAAGATCTCATATGGAATTCAGCCTGGCCTCAAATCATCTAAATATTATTGTTTAGAAAAAAAAAATCTCAAAACCTTAGATTAAATTAAAGTAATCCTCTTTTGCTAGGGCTCCTGGTATTTGACAGAAGCAAAAGCAAGACTCTCTATAGTATGATAATATCATCTGAAGCCTCACATGATTTCTATAAATAAATTTTCAAATAGAATATCCAATACACAATCAGATCCAGAAAAACAGGGGTAAGAAAATGTGAGTGAGAATTAGCAGCAATAATATACTAAAAAAAAAAAAAGATGCACAAAGAATCCAGAAATTTGTTATCTTAGAACCAGACTGAAAACCACCATACATAACCATATTGTTTGAGGTAAAAATTAAACTTGCAATTTCTTACAGGGAACTAGAGAAGATAAAAAGTGGTAGAGTTGATTGAGAAAGAACAAAGATGTTGAGGCAGAATAATGGCACATTCAAGCCTCAGCAAGGAGGTAAGCAGAACCACAGCAGACTGTTTGGTGAAGGGGGTTGCTGCGGGGCAGATGGTGCGGCGTCAGGTGGCCAGGTCTCCAAGGCCCTCCCAGGTCTTTTAAGGACCCTCACTTACATTCTGAGGGAAATATGTAGGCACTGCTGGATTGAAGCAGAGAAGGATCAGATTCTGACTTATTCTTTAAAAGAATCCCTCTGCATGATATGTTCAGAATAAATTATTGTAAGGCAAGGGTATAGGAGCTATTGTACTATCCAGCAAAACCTGAAGATGGCTCAGTAGTACATAGTATACTAAATAATCATATTCTACATGTATGTTGAATACACAGCAATGAAATTTCTAATATAAAAAATGCAGAAGAGAAAAAGGAGAATAAAACTTGGCACCAATGTTTCTGGCCTTGCATAAATGAAAACTTGTGGCCCTGTCACTGGAGAAGGGAAGGCAGTATGTGGAACAGGTTTTGTAGGAGAAAATCTAGATTTCATTTCTAAAATATTTATTAGAAATCTAAGTTAAAATGAAGAATAGGGGACTGGAACTTGGGAGAGAATACTTGACCAGAAATATAAATTGGAAACAATGTGAGAATACCAAAGGAATGAATAGAGAGAGAAACGAGAAGTCCATGCACTGAGCCTAGAGCACTCCAAATTCAATATTTTGGGAAGGAGAGGATGAAACAGCAAAGGAGACTAAGAAATGAAAATGGCAAGTGAGGTAGGAGAAACACTGAGATAGCATGGTGTTCTGGAAAGTACTGGAGGAATATATAGCAAAGAGGATGGACCGATCAGCTCAGATCAGTTACAAAACAGGTTTGCAGCAATGGGAAGGACTTCCACAAACTTTGGAAAATGATCTGGGCAGCAGAGCAGGGTTAAGGCCTGAATGGAAGGGACTTGGGAGGGAAAATGCAAGAAGAAATGAAAGTAGAATACATAAAACTTACTCAGCATTTTTTCAAATTCTTCCCCACTATACTGTCCCTCTTTAATTTCAGTTAAGAATTTAGTTTTTTTCACTAGAAGGTACTATAATATAACTAAAAATACTAGTTATAAAATTCTTCAATTTCCCACCATCAGCCCACTAACATCCTAGCATCTGTACCTAACAGTTCCTCTATTTTCTGTCCTATTACAATGTTTAATGACATTTCCAGTTTCTTATCACAGGATACTAATTTGAATTAGGCTCTAGTTTCTGTGCCCTTTCAAAGTGAAGATCCTTTCACTTTTTTAGGATCTTCCTTTCTTTCATACAAACAATACCTCCTTGCTCTTGTCATTTTCAGCTTTAAAAAGCAGACAAAAAATTCTTCCTTGACCACTACTGACCCAACTTTTTTCTCCCTTTCACAACTCCACATTCCAAAGTCACTACTTTTGTTGTTTTATGCAGTTTCTCTGTGCTTATTCTTTTATTAAAATTTTATTTTACTTTATATTTTATTTTTAATTAAATTTTATTGATTATGCTATTACATTTGTCCCCACTTTTCCCCCTTTGTCACTCTTCACCCAGCACCCACCACTCCCTCAGGCAATCCACCCACCCTTGTTCATGTCTGTGGGTCATACGTACAAGTTCTATAGCTACTCCACTTCCTATACTGTACTTCACATCCCCATGGCTATTCTGTAACTATTTGTATGTCTTAATCCCCTCACCTCTTCATCCATTCCCTCATAATCCCCTCCCATCTGACAACCAACAAAATGCTCTCTGTATCCATGATTCTGTCTCTGTTTGTTTTGTTTGCTGAGTTTGTTTTACAGATTCAATTGTTGATAAATATATATTTATTGTCATTTTTCTTGTTCGTAGTTTTAATCTTCTTTTTTTTAAATAAGTCCCTTTAACATTTCACATAATAATGGATTGGTGATGATGAACTCCTTTAGTTTCTTCTTGTCTGGGAAGCTCTTTATCTGTCCTTTGATTCTAAATGATATCTTTGCTGGGTAGAGCAATCTTGGCTATAGGGCCCTGCTTTTCATGACTTTGAATATTTTTTGGCAATCCTTTCTAGCCTGCAAAATTGATTTTGAGAAATCAGCTGACAGTCTTGTGGGAACCCCACTGTTGGTAACTGTTTTTCTCTTGCTGCTTTTAAGATTCTCTCTTCATCTTTAAACTTTGACATTTTAATTATGATGTGTCTTGGAGTGGGCTTCTTTGCATCAATCTTGTTTGGGACTCACTATGCTTCCTGAACTTGCATGACTATTTCCTCCACCAAATTAGCGATGTTTTCTTTCATTATTTGTTCAAATAGATTTCCAACTTCTTCTTTCTCTTCTCTTTCTGGCACCCCTATGAAGCAAATGTCACAATGCTTAAAGTTGGTGCAGAGGATGCTGACAATGTCCTCATTTTTTAGATTTTTGTTCTTGCTGTTCTGATTGGTTGTTTTTTGCTTCCTTAAGTTGCAAATTATTGATTTCTCAGTTTCACCCAATCTACCATAAATTGGGTTTTTATTTCAGTAAGTATATCATTCATTTCTGACTAAATCTTTTTTATGCTGCTGAGGTCCTCACTGAGTTCCTTGAGCATCCTTATAACTAGTGTTTTAAACTCTGCATCTAATAGATTTCTTACCTCCATTTTGTTAAGTTCTTTCCCTGGAGTTTTGATACATTCTTTCATTTGGGCCATGTTTCTTTGTCTCCTCATTTTGGCAGCTTCCCTGTGTTTGTTTCTATGTATTAGGTAGAACTGCAATTACATTCTGTCTTGGTAGTGTGGCCTAATGTAGTTGGTATCCTGTAGGGTCCAGTGACACAGCCTCCCCTATCACCCAAGCTGGGTACTCGAGGTACACCCTTCGTGTAGACTGAGTATACCCTTCTCTTGTAGTTGAGTCCTGATTGCTGTTAGCAGGTCAATAGGAGGGATTTACCCAGGCCAGTCAGCTCCAAGGACTGGCTGTGACAACTAACCACCAACGTCTACCCTCCATGAAGGATCAGCTATGCTGGGGCAGGGTGGTAGTGCTTCAACATGGTCTGTAGCTGTACTGGGTGCACAGGCTCTAATGTTTCTTTGGTGGTGCAGGCCAAGGTTAGCCCCCAGCTATGTTCTGCCAAGGACCATTCTGCATGAACTATAAAGCATCTGAGATGGCTGCTACTTGTATTGGGCTTGGAAATTTCCAGGTGAAACCAAGCTGTGAATCTAGGCTGGGTGCTACTAGTACCATAACTGGGCCACTTAGCAAAAGGTTTGGGGGATGGGGGCTCACTTAGGTTGGTGGTTGCTTGTTTGAGAGGAATTAGGAAGTTGTGAAGCATGTGCCAAGAGCATCCATTCATATGGAAAAATCACTGTTAACACTTTGGTGGGCCCATAAGTTAGATGGGACAGAGTCTCAGGGGATTTCCTGGGCAGGGCAAACAGTGTTAGCCAGGTTGATGAAGTGTCAGATATGACAGCAACCAGCAGGTTCTGTGGCTCTGTGGGAGGGAGGGCTCAGAAAAAGGATATTGGCCTCTGCCTACCTTTCTGTGTGGGTTAAATCTGTCTCCCAACTGTCTCCTTGATGCCAGACACTTCACTTCTTCTCTGTATTCCACTGGTGCCTTTCAAGCTGCTACTCCAGTGTTGGAGCTCAGAGGGAGTGAGTCTGAGTAAGCCAATGTGGGGATTCTTTAACAGGAACTGCTTAGGACTCCAGAAATTTCTTCCTCCTACTTAACCCCCACTGATTTTTGTGGCCAGAGGTTATAGGGACTTATCTTGCTAGCACTGGAACTTTTGACTGGGGGGCCTGGTGTGGAGTTGGGACTCCTCGATTCCAAGATATCCCTCCCTAATTTTTATCCACCCCATGTGGATGTGGAAACAGCCCATTACACATCTCTACCCTACCAGTCTGGATGGATGTGATTTCTTTAATTTTATAGTTGTCAGACCTCCATTCAACTTGACTTCTGATGATTATGAGTGATGGGTGTTCTGTATTTTAGTTATAATTTTGCTGTGATTATGCAAGAAGGTGAGTCATGTTTACCTATGCCACCATCTTGACCAGTATTTGTGCTTTCCCATTCATAACACCTTCATCACCAGAGATAAGGAACACAAAGGGCTAGTGCAAGGAAGTAAAATTTAGCAATGGTAAAAAGAAGAATCTATGGCATCAAGGTGATCCTACAGCTGCAGCTTGACAGAAGAGGTGTGAAGAGTTAACCATAGGTTTGGACAACTAGCCAGCTTCTAATGAGTCCCTTTCCTGATTTCTTTCTTGGGAATGACAACTGAGACAGCTATAGTAAAAAAGGAGTATAGAATACCATAAGCAGAGTTGCAGGAAAGCAAAGGTGAAGGACAGTGTCACTGAGGCTGGGAGGAAGTTGCAAGTGATAAATCATTGATATTATGCAGCTTCTATATTTTGAGACACATGCACCTTCTACTCACACTCACACACACACACACACACACACACACTCCATAATTCGGGAACCCTAGGAACTAGGCTTTAGTATCTTCCACCACAAGCATCAGGCATACATACAGCCAAAATGGCTGATATGCCCAAATAAATTTGAGTTTCCATGGAAACCTAATAGGACATCTAAAAATGGAAGTACTGTAAAAGAAAAACAATGGTCCAGCCATTTGCCTTATAAGGCTTTACCCCAAAGAAACAAAAGCATATGAACATGCAAAGGCTGGTTTACAAATGTGCTTAGTAGCTCTATTAGTAATATACTCAAATTAGAAATAACCCAATTGCCCATCAACTGGTGAATAGTAAATGTACAGTACAAATGTACAATGGAATGCTACTTAGCAATAAAAAGAAATAAACTATTGATACATACAAAAATATGACTTAATCAACTCAATTGCCTTCTACTAAATATAAAATGCCAGACTCAAGAGCCTGCATACTGTATAATTCTGTTAATATGGCATTTGAAAAGGCAAAAGTATAGAGATAGAGAAAACATCAGCAGTTGCCTAGCACTTGAGTTGGAGAGACAGATATACCACACAGGAGTAGGAGGGAACTTTTCTCTTCAATGGAAGTGTTTTGTATTTTGGATGTGAGAGTGGTTACATAACTGCATGCTTTGTCAGAATCTATACACTAAAAGGGTAAATTTTACAGTAAGTAAATTATTCCTCAGTAAACCTGGCTTGAAATAAAAGAACTATATAAGCTAGAAAAGAGAAATTTACA
This sequence comes from Phyllostomus discolor, assembly GCF_004126475.2. Taxonomy (NCBI): domain Eukaryota; kingdom Metazoa; phylum Chordata; class Mammalia; order Chiroptera; family Phyllostomidae; genus Phyllostomus; species Phyllostomus discolor. Next base: position 125,439,717 of record NC_040906.2, on the reverse strand, counting down.
TAGGCATTAGAGAACAAAATAGACACTGAACAAATTCTTATTCTGGAATATAAAATCAAGGAATCCTCTTGGAAGAATCAGAAAGCAATAGGTAGAAAATATATTAATAAAGCTTAACAGATATATAATACAGAAGCAAAAGTGTCAACATCAGTATTATAAATGTCCCGGCAGGAAAGAAACGTGAACAAAATGACCAAAAGTTATCCTGAATTTAAGGGGAAGAAAAAAATTAAACACTCCAAGTGAAAGGTCAAAGAGATCATCAGTCCAGTTACATAAGACCAAAAAAAAATGTACTCCTAGACACATTATAGGAAAAATAGTCACATTAGAGATCAAGATAAAATACTGGAAGATTACAGTACTACTCTGTAAATGATTACTCTGTAGAAGAGTAAATATCATGCTGACAAAATACCTCACAAGAAAGTAGTTGAGGGCTAAGAACCTGGGGTAGACAGAAGAGAGAAGATCTATACTTTTATGTCCAGCAAAACTATAATTTAAATGAAAGGGCAAAAAAATACATTTTTAGGGAGAGAGGCCATTGAACCAACACAATGAGATGTTGAATAAAATTTTCAGCAAGATTCCAACAAGATAAAAGAGAAAGACATGAATTTGTGAGAAATAAGATCTAAGTAAAGAATAAGTATCTAAATAGAGTTACATAAAAATATAATCATAATAATTCAGATATAAAAGTCAAAAATACTAACAAACTATACCTGTCTAAATGTGTAACTTGATTAAAATATGTAAAAGTGAAAGAGCTATATAGTATTTACCTAATTTGGGGGAAAATATTTGTAAGCTTTAAAAATGATAGGAAAATAAACATAATTATTGTCTTTAATAAATTATATGGAACTATAAAAACTAACAAAAATATAAATTAAAATTTTCAAAAGTTTCAAACTAGTATCAAAATATCCAGAAGAAAGCAGAAAAGATAAAGAAAACATTTTAAGTTAGAAAATATAAAATAAGATCACTGAAATTAGTATTAATGTAATAAGAATTACAATAATTATAAAAGACTTAAGGTCTCAGATAAAGAAAATCTCAGATTGAAAATAAAAGTGATATCCAGAAATGTTGTTCTAAAGAAAAAAACAAGACAGTACATAAAGAAAAAATAAATAGAAATTGATTTTTAAAGGTAACAACAAACTGATGAAACATTAACAAAACATGAATTAAAAATTACATATATATTACCTATATAAGGTCACTATTTTCATACTACACTAAAAATACAATCTTAGGCTCAAAAGTATTATAAATGCTAGTAAAGTTTATTAAAAATAAAAAGTTGAGAATGAACACCAACACATAAGAAACAGCAATATAGTTTCAAAATATATGTCAAATCTAATGAATACTTCTCTAGCCCTATCTTTCTCTTCCTCTTGGCAGCAATCCCCACAATTATATCCTCTTCAATACTCTTTTCTTGTAGCTTCCATAACACCATACTGCTCTGGTCTTTTGTAATGGATTTTTCTTCTCCTTTGCAGGCTTCTGCTCCACCTCCTTTATTGGACTTGAGATATTTTGTTCCCTGGAGCTCTGTGCTGGGCACTTGCAACATTCATGTGTTGGCCATCCCCAAAGATCTACTACCTTCACACACCTATGTTTAAGTCCTCTGTGAGGCACACTGTAGAGTCATCCTATCCAAACCAAACATGAGCCCTTTCCTCTCCCACACTCTGCCCCCTTCACAGTCATCTATGCTCAAGGAAGAGACCCGGAGCTCACCTGTGATTCTTCTCTCCTTCCCACTCACATCCAAACCTGCAGCAAGTCTGAAAAATATCTCTCATGCCCGCACACTGCTCTCTAGCTATGAACCCACCCCACACAGGCCAACTTCATCAACTGCTTCTCTGGCCTCAGTAGCCTCCTTGCAGCAGCTGTTGTGATCTTTTCCATCGGTACCATATAATTTCCCCCATATTTTTATGTCTTCTCATTTTTCTTGGAATCTAAACTTAATGTCATGGCCTAGAAGTATCGTCACTGTCTCTCTGGTCCACTTTCTCAACCTCTTTTTACACGGTTCACCCCTGGCTCACTATGTTTCAACCACACTTGTCTTCATCTTCATACACACTAAGCGCTTTGCTGAGGAAATCTGCCTACTCCTACTTCTCTACCCAAAAGCTGTTCTTCCTAATCTTTCTGGGGTTGGCTTCTTTCTATCTTTGATCTCAGCTTGAATTCTACTTTCTGATTACCACATCCAAAGTACACCCCCCCCCACCCCAAGTAACTCTGTCCTGTTTACCATTATCTCCCTGATGCCTCAGAGGGCCAGGCCCATAGTAGGCACTTAATAAATATTCATTGAATGAAATAATTGCCTTAGTGACAGTGACTTAATATTTTTAAATACTATAAGCACTAAATATTTAAAATAAATCAATAATAAAGATGGTTATTCACATTATACTTTTTAAGTTCTATTCATATTACAGTTAATATAATGTAGGATATATTAATATATTCAAAAATAAAATAAAAATATTTTAAAATTTATATAGTATTTAAACAAAGTTTTGTATTTTTAGATTAAAAGACAAAGTATATACAACTAAACAGATAATAAACACAGAAACTACAATTATTCATTTGTAGGTCCTCTCTGATAAAACAATATTTTAGTACTGACAATTAATGGTTACTGGGTTTCTATGTTGTTATTAATGAATATCTGTCCATAATGTCCCAATCAATAGTTAGGATTACTCTTCTAATTATAAGCAATCTTTACATTTAAAACTTAGTTTACACACACAGTATCCAATTTTTAAAAGGAACATACACAAAGTATACCAATTCTAAGAGAGAATATAAGGCTGACAAAAAACTAGCCATTATCAATAAAGAAAAAAAACACAACCCATTTTGAAATTTGGATGAGTAGGTCTGTATTAAGCACTCAAAAAAATTGGAAAAATGTATTTTATTCCAACAAATGAAAATAGCTACATTAAAAGAAGGAAATATTTCATTATGTAAATATAAAATTAATTGTTCAGTAGTACCCTAACAATCTAAAATATCCAAACTTCCGTCCCTCTGAGTCAGTGAAATAGATTCCATCAACCAAAGAAAATAATATTCTAGAAATAATACTTGTGTTAAAGCTCTTAGGCTAATGCTACTTTAGTCTACTTCATTTTCTGCTTCTATAACTCTAAGTGGCTGTGAATTACCTAAGTTCTGGAGACATGGTTTGAGAGGAGATTAGGTAACAAATTGTACACATAGCTTCTAAAAATGTCAACATATAATGTAGCCCATTATGTTGGTTTTCAAAGTGTTTTGAACTTGGCCAATGGTTAGAAACAGATTTTACTTTACAACCCTGTACAAATGTACCTATATATGTATATGTAAACAAATTGAAATAAATTTCAATACTACCTATACAACCTGGATAAAGAGTCTGATATTTTACATTCCTACTGTTCTATTTTTAAAATACAGTTTGCTAACAACAACAAAGAAAGCTAGTTGCTATTAAATTAATTTCCCAATTCCCTACTGAACTTTGACCTGCAGCTTAAAAAATCACTGATATAGAAACTCTTATGATTCAGTAAATTATATTAAATGAATACATACTTTGATAGTGTTAGAACCCAACAATGTCTGTAAGGAACTTGAAGGAGAATCAGAAGAATGCTGGAAAATAAGAAGGACAAGCCTGTGATACATCATACTCAAACGGAGGCAAACAAACAGAAGCAAAGCAAATGTTTGAATTGCACATTCTAGTCTAAGGCATTACCATAGACAAGGAATCCTGTAAGACCTTATCAATGGTAGCACAGAGCTCTTCAGTTTGCTGCCTGAGCTGTGCAGGGGAACAAAACTGGAAGAATTGAAACCAGGCACTGAGTTAGCAGAGAGTTTCGGGATTGCACTTCAAACGCAGGGGTAATACAAAGTCATTACCTCCAGAGGTAGGTCTAATGTGTTGTCCTTGGAGATACTTTCAGTCTTGGCTGGTTCATCTAGTGCCTAGTGGTAAATGAAATAGTTCTTACATGAGGCTTTTAGTCAAATATAAATGTCATTAAAAAGTGTCTTCAAAGAAATCCTTCTATATCTCAATATTTCCAAGAAAAGAAATCTTTGAATAATTTGATGAGCTCTTCTCTGTCATGGAGACATTTTCCACATTGGTCTAGTTTCTCTTGTGGAATCAATATCTCTATTATAAGATGCTGGAATAAAGAAAAGAGGCTGAGTTTTTAAATATGCAAATTAGAACTTGGACATTTTATACATCTGGATGAGCCTTGTTCCCTTCCAAGAAGTCATCTGGAGAAGCTACACACAGAGATAAAAATGATGTAGACATTTCTCAAAATTTTCAAAATCCATTCTTGAGGAAATGCTTCAGGACCAGTTTATAGGAAATATGCATATGGAATAAAAAATCGTGCCTCATTTTTAATTATTTACATACAGTAGCTACCTTACTCATAAGACTTGGTCTCAAGTGGCATCTAACTATTTTCCAAATAAAACATACTTTTTATTTATTGTGATAGATCACAAATATGAAAACGGAGAGAATAAGATAACACTCATGTTCACTGTGTTCACTCCATTTGGGATATGAGGTAAAATATTACAAAATAACAGAAGCCAGGATGCACTCCACACTACTTGCTTTTTCTCCCTCTTCATGAGAGAAGTAGCCATTCCCACTCATTTTGTGGTTATCATCATATATATGTCTTTGTTTTATCATATTAATATATGCATACATTGTTAGACAACACACTATATAGTTTTTTTGGCACTGTGTTAGTATAACACACACTTGCAGAGCTTGCTTTGTTTTTTGTTGCTTTTTTTCAGCCACTTTGATGAATTTTGACTGACATACAAAAACCTGTATTTAATGTATGTAACTGATGAATTTGGAAATAAGTATACATCCATAAAGCCATCTCCACAATCTAGGCTATAAATATATCCATTGCCACTGAAAATTTCTTCCTACCTTATTACTTCTTCCATGTAGTTATTCGTTCAGTCTTTAACATACATATAGGATTCCATTATATGCATATTCCACACAAAAATGGATAATTTCTTCTTTTGCTGGATATTTACAGTGTCCCCAGTTTTCACTGTTATAAACTGTAATAACTATCATCTATGTACATATTTCTTTAGACAAATATTTGTAATTTTAAGATTACAGTACTTATATAATAGCCTAATCATGGAGAGTAACTTTTATCAGATATTTTCAAAGTGTTCTTTAAAAGAGTTGAATAATTTTATGCTCATCATAGTGATAAGTGACAGTTCTTGTTTTCACACTTAAACAAATTGTTAACATCCTGATGTACATGCAGTAACTCTCTGGTTTTAGATTTTATTTCCTTGATAATTTGTGATGTTGGGCATCTTTTATATGTTTATTCCCCTCTTCTTCATTGACATTGTTTCATTTGTCATTTGCATAGATGTAAGCTATTCTATATTCTGCTTTATTCTATGCATCAACAGCATACTTTTAGAACATAAATTCAAAGAAAGCCTTGCTATCTAATGAGACAAACAGCAGATTTTATTCTTCGAAAATGTCTTACTTAATTCTTAGCCATTTTCTTTTTTACTCAAATTATATGAGATGTTTGTCAAGTTGGGACACCCTATCGCTTTGCACATAACTTAAGCAGATAGCATCATAATTACTTTTTTACTGTATCTCCACAATACTGGACCACTTGTCCTATTACAATTGAAAAAATATAATATTTATTTTTGTAGCCTCAGGAAAGAGCACGTGATATGTGCTCAGTAAAGATCTTTAGGGATAGATTGAAAAGGTAAATTGACAAATAAATGGAGTTAAATGAATATATAAATAATAGAAAATGTGATTTTAATACTTCTCAGTAAAATGCTATAGGGAAGTGATTTAAATTCTTTAAATATTTTAACTAAAAAATAATTTCTTTTCCTATATTTCATTAAATTTGTTTACCATCAAAGATCTGAGCATGTGATCAGTGCTAATGTAATGAGAGAATATTATTTCTCTCAAACCAGATAAGGCTAAAATCCTTGTTATTCTGTTGGAACTTATAGGCAAACACAACTTTTACTCGGCTATTTAAAACATTGAAATTTGCTCAAATAATGAAAAGAAAACTATCTACTCAGGACAATTGGAAAACTGGGGTAGATAATGGGTTTAGGTCATTAATGTGCTGAAACTTTGAAATGGGGACAACACTAAGACTGCATTAAAATTTGGAAGGGGGTGATTTTGAATTTAAATAGCCTCAAAATGTACCAGAATTGATTTTTTGATTGATCAGAAGTTATCAAACATATCATCTTGATCCACTCCTTTAACAGCCATAAAAAGTAGTTTATTTCCTGGTAGTACAAAAATGTATTAAAATAAAATATATTCAATCTCCATTAACAGGAAATATGACCACAGATTGTTTTGTCACAACTTAGCCAGCAGGATTGTATTGATATTTCTTTATATTTATTCGCTTTGAGTGAAGTTTTCTCAGAACATTCTCCAATAAAAGATTTTTATTAAAAACATGTTTTTCTACCCAACTGGATGACAGCCAAGTGAGGCATAATTGGGACACGCTGGAATTCTCTTTTCAAAGATTCTTAACTAATGTAAGTTATCAGAAATATTCTTATTAAAAGTAGTTATATTTTGGACAGCCAACTGTGGGGCCCCATTTTTGAAAAAAGACATAGTAAGTCTGACTTTTAAAACAAAATCATTTTTAGCTCAATACTAAATTATTAGTAATAGCTATGAATTATGAGCAAGCATCATAAATCCAAGTCCTCATGGGAATACATGCCAACAACTGTGACATGTGTGCCCCCAGCAAAGGGAACATCTTTGATGGAATTGCAAACAATTTTTATTCTGATATATTAAATCAGTCTAACCTACTGTCTTTGGAAATAGGATTAAGTTCTAAAAAGTATCCAAAGATAGAATACATTAGATGCATTCTAAATAGAATTAGAAACTCACAGCTTTCAAAGGAAGAATGATGTAAAGGGGCCTGTAAACTTTCTGCATTGCCAACGCTATCCAACTGAATTGGATTTCAAAAACTTCATAGGAGAGTTACTATATATTTTAGTAAGGATCAAATTAACCTCTCCTCAATATGATTCATGCTATACTTAAATGCTCTTATACTTTGTTAATCTGACCAGCCATTTTGTGGAAAAAACCCTCTGAGGACTACAAAAGTGTTGCTTGATTTTTTTAGTGATAAGTATGAAACTACCTATAAGACTGAAGATAGTCTTGGCAAAATAAATCTCACTTGAGTTATATTTGGTTGAACATTCAGGACTAAATAGCATTCAAATCTGAAGAATAGGGAGAAATGTACACTGTAAGCCAAAGGGGCATCCAGATATATAAAAGCACCTCTTCTTTAAAGAATATTTATCATTAAATTATTGTCATATGATTGGTTTTAAAATTCCAAGAATTGGGGAAATCTACTTGGCAACTTTAATCCCAAGATCTTTGGAGGGTAAAATGTCTGTTCTTTCCAACAGAAGAACTGTTTACAAACCATTACAGGCAGTATCAAACCCATCCAACAAAGTTCAGTGGCAGGAGAATCCATACTTTCCCTTCATTTAATCAAAGGTATCAGAAGGGTGTTTCCTATTTTCAGCCAGCACCTCCTCCACTGTAATTCACCTCATATCTTTCAGTAGCTCAAGAAATTGGGCTGGTTTTGTAATTCCTCGCTCACCAAATTCTTCTCAGAGCTAAATCATTTCCTATTTCCTTTCATTGTTCTTCAATTAAAAACACACTTCTGTTGCTCTAATTTAATGAGAATTTAAATATATTTTAGCAAGTAATGAAAAAAAGGATTATGGACAGGGATTCAAAATCATCCTCTCTGCCTCAATATTTCACTTCAGCTACTTGGTGTCACTCTCACATGAGGAGGAGGAAAACCTTAGGGGATAATCAGATCCCATTTGAGGTCTGGTTCAGCCACTTACTAGCCCTGCTACTTTGAGATATCTACCTGACATCTTTGATCATCAAACTCTTCACAGGAGTATGAGCCTAGTATTCAGCTCAGTGTCCAATACACAGTAACAGTCACCATGGCAGCCATTGTGACTGTATTCTGTCATTGTAAAAGGTGCCAAGTCTGATACCAACGTGCTTCCCTGATAGCGGAATGTCCTGTGTATATTTTCCATGGAAGCAAAATTGATGAAGCTTATTCTACCCTAAAAGAAGATGCTAATTGTCATACATAAGACTCCTTTGTTTTTATAATCCTATGAACAAAAAAAAATGTGTTTTAAAATCCCGTGGAGTAAAATTGAAAATTTTAGAGAAATGCCCAGCTATAAACTAAAATAATCCATTCAATAAATGTTTGGCAAAAATCTATTCTATTCTCTCAAATAGTTCATAGTAAAAAATAAAACAACCAATATGCATAATTAAATATGGTGTGTAAGTGTTTAAAAAGAGATGTGTACGTGGTAGACAAATGCCTAAGGAGAACCAGTTAGTGTAGATTTGGGCCCTGGCACTTCTCTGTTGCTAAAGAAATTGGGATAACACTCACTATTTATACTAATCTAAATGAAGAGATATCTCTCTAGGATAGGCCATATGCTAAGTTAGCAACCAGATTTTGTTCAATTTTTCAGACATGCAGAGATTTTAAAATAGTCTCACCCAAAGACATATGGTTAATCAGATTGGAGTTTACCAACTCATGTCTTAAAAAATTAAACTGGCAACTTAGAATATATTGATTTGACAGCTGATGAGATATCTCAAATCTTTAAGTTTCTGTTTTTAAAGCACAGTCTTCAAAATGCTTGTTTTTTATCTTCCTTCCAACAAAAAACAATTTATCCCAGACCTTTTATTTAAATAATAAATCCTGTAATTTATATATGTTACTTAAAAAGTTGAGCACCTCTAGAATTTTTCTTTCAAACACACATAGCTTATGCATTAAATATATCTTTGAAATGCCATTGGTTGGAAAAGAGTACTGGTCATAGTCTTGATTTTATCCTCAGCAATGCTTATGAGGAAAAGAACAAAGAATTGAAATTAATTTCAAGAAGAACATTTATACTGTTATAAAAAAATATCTTTCCTTTTCTTAGCACAAGTGTACAATACAAATAATAATCTACTTAGAATGTTAATATGTATTCTGTTTAATTTTAACTTTTTATCTGTTGTTATCAGGCAAGTGATAAAAAGAAAAATTAGTCAATAAGAGAGATACTTTTAACCTTCTCTGAAAAGAACAACAGTAAACACATAGACTAAAAACATAATGTCCACATCAAAATTACTTTCTCTACAGAGCTTAGAGAGCTTAGAATAAGCTCTCTCCAGAGCTTATTCTTTCTCTACTGTCGAACATATTGTAATAAAGTCCATGGACAGTCACAAATCCAAGGTAATCTGATTACTTTGTTTCTGCTTTACAATGACTTGTATTTATTTCATCCTCATCTCCATCTTGGAGATGATTATTGGTAGCAGATTAAGCCAAAGACCCTAAAGCAAACATGTTAAAATCTGATGCCTTACATTTACTTCTTCCTATAAAGCCTTAGTTAAGACTTAAGCTAAAAATTCTTCCCTCATAAATGTACATAGGGAAAAAAGAAAGAATACTGAATAAGCTATAAATTTGGTTCAGAAAATAAATTACAGAAGTACCAGAAATCTCATATACCCTGCCAACAAAATGTACCCTTTTGAAAATTATGTGATTCATCTAGGAGTGATTAATTCAGAAACCAATCCAGTGATTCAATGATAGCTTAATGTCTCATTAAAAGAGATGCCTATATTTGAATTTGGAGAAAACCTTGCTTTTAAAAATATTATTTTAGTCCTGGCTGGCATAGCTCAGTGATTTGAGCATGGGCTGCGAACCAAAGCATCGCAGGTTCTATTCCCAGTCAGGGCACATGCCTGGGTTGCAGGCCACAGCCCCCAGCAACTGCACATTGATGTTTTTTTCTCTCTTTTTCTCCCTCCCTTCCCTCTTCAAAACTAAATAAATAAAATCTTTTAAAAAATGAAAACTCTTGATTCCCTCACCAAAGCTTTAAAAAAAATATATTATTTTTAATTGAGCCTGGTTCTTCACTAATTATACTATATGTTATAAAGCAGAATGTTTTCTAAAATGTCAACCATGGATTTAATCTAACTAAAGGAGAGAATTAATTGTTGAACTAAGACTTCAATTAAATGTTAGTTCTATCTTCAAGTCATTTTACTGCACAGATGCTAACAGGTTATTATAATGAGGCTGCAGCATCACCCCTCACCTTAAAGGTGGTGTTTTGTGTGATGTTAAAGGGATCTCAGAAATGATTGTGTGACTTAAAATACTCCAAAATGTTAATGTTTAGGAAAATAGATGAGTTTATGATGATTATAGTCTTAATTTTCCCACTCAATTCAGAAACAAATTCCTTTTATTTAAACAGCATAAGGTGAGTTTTATTGTATAAACCAGCAATTTCCAACATTTTCCATCTCATGGGCACATAAACTAATTACTAAAATTCTGCAGAACACCAAAAAATGTACTATAATTTTTGCCAATCTGACAAAAAATAGCTATAATTTTGATTCATTTATACTCAATGGCTATTGTTGTGTTGATTGTTGGTATTTTTTTTTTTTTTACAATCTAAGGGGAAAGAGGTCAGTTCCCCTGAATAAATAGTCAGGCATCGCATGTCTTCAAAATTCTTGTAGCACACCGGTTGAAAATAGCTGGTATAAACAGATGGTAAAATTGTCTCAATTATCAGATTTATTGTTTAAAAACTGTAATCATAAAAAAGAAGCAAAATATCATTTGAGAAATATTAGTGAAAATTAAATAAATTCATAAAATATTGGGATAAGACTTTTATCATTGAAAAACTCCTACAAAGTTAAGTTTCTCATTGAGGAGCTCATAACATGGGAAACCAGCAAAAAATATGTGAAATTATGCAAAGGCTCTAAAGCAAAAACAAACATCAAGTCATATCTTGTGAACTTTGAGCAATTCAAATATTTATGGAACAATTTATCTTAGCCAAGAGAATATTACCCACATTATTTCTTGTATAATAATCAATCCTCCCTAGGAAAAAATATTTTAAATGTATTTTTTTATAAAGTAATTTTTTTAAGATTTTATTTATTTATTTTTAGGGAGGGAGGGAAGGAAGCGGGGAGAGAGAGAGAGAGAGAGAAACATCAATGTGCGGTTGCTGGGGGTTATGGCCTGCAACCCAGGAATGTACCCTGGCTGGGAATCGAACCTGGGTCCCAGCCCACACTCAATCCACTGAGCTACGCCAGCCAGGGCAGAAAAAAAATATTTTAAATTAGGCATCATGATATTTACATTCTCTGTTGTACTAAAAACAAAAATAATAATTTTCCTAAAAAATCTGTTTTATTGAAAATTAAAAACACAAAACCTCTTCCATATGAAGTTGTATTAGATTCAGTATACAGTAATACAGCCATGCACATTGATGAAATGGCTTTATAATAAAATTGGAAATTAAGTTAATAGTTCTTTATTTTTAATCACTAATAGATGATAATCTCTAAAATCCATTTAATTGGAAGAGAAGAGAGCTGGCAGACAGTGATTCTGGAACCAATAGTGACATTCAGCTTTATTTTATAAAAGTCAAAAAGAATTAACTTATTTTCTTCAGTAGAGAATTAATATAGCAGAACCACACAGGCAGAAGAAAATGAACCAGGTTAGGTGAGACAAGCATGATGGAAGGACACCATGGCAGAACAGGCCCCTATCCTTCTCCTTGCCTGGCTGCTTCACAGTGGGGAGAGTTTCTCCCATTTCTGGGAGGGCAGACACTGTTGACCAAATTTCATAAATGTCCACTTGAAATAGACAGAGGGTCTGTGGTGAGGGAACACTGCTACTATGACTCAACAAAAGATGGGCGATTAGGATGAGGGGCAACCAGGTGCACTTATTGCATCCTCCTGAAGGCTCCTGGAATCAGTGTTTTAGGCCCATCTTTTAAAGAGTTATAAAAGATAGAAATTTAGAAGAGAAGCTAGAGAAGTAGCTGCTAATCTCCCTGCAGCCCAGTGACAACACATCTCTGCCCCCAATTCAAAGCACTTAGATAACATAGAGTATAGATTCTGGACTACGTGTGGGTAGTTTATGATATAAGCAATGCTGCCCACTAATGCTCACCTACTTGCTACTTAGCATTGCTCACTAATAATTCCTACATTGTAGACGAGAGGTCATACAAAGGTGTTATTCCCCAGATCATGCTAAAATAACAAAAATGTAGATTCATAAACCAGTGGTCAAAATACCATCTGTTTGGCAAACATTAACATTTGACAAATAATAATAATAGTATCTGAAATATTAATCATACAGAAAAATGGGTTTGATGTACAAAGAGATATATTGCCTAAATATCAGAAAAATAACATGCAAAATAAATAATTTCATAGACTTAGTAATTGATTTCACTTTGATTCTGATATGATCCTCTTTTTGGCCCTCATTTGAACATCTGTAATGTGTTTATTGAATGAGAGGCTTTAATCTAATTTGCCTACTGAAGCAGAATCCTATAATTTTATAATTAATGACTCTAATAGCAAAGCAAAAATGCACTAGAATCACGTGAGAGGATGGGTCATTGGAAGCAATCTCAATCCTCCCTGTCATTTATGGAGGTAGGATCAGTAGTCCGCAGGAATGGTAAAGAGGGTTAGCCCATCATGGGATCTAAGGAGCTAAGGTGGATACTCAGCTAACATGTTTCTGCACTGTGGAAGTTACTATGAGACCAACTTTTGACCAAGGGGGCCAGTGGCACATGTAACCCCATTTTACCTCCACTATTCTGATCAATACAAGTAGAAGTGTAAGCTCTTGAATATAACAACCATATAAAATCCCAAAGGACAGAGATCTATCTAAATCTAAATTAAGTTTCCCAGGGCTACTTGACATGGAGCTGGACAACACTAGGCTCTTATCGATCCTCTGGTGACAAGTCAATGATGTCTTCAATTTTATTCACCAAGATGTTTTTAATCATATCATCTTAAACCAAAAGCAGAATTTTCCTTTAGTAAAGACAGAACTTTAAAAGCGAAAATTCAGAAAACATAACAAAAAGGACATTAGAAACATAAAAGTCACTCTGCTTTTGAGCCAACACTGACCTTCTGTTCCAAAAGCAATACGTTTGTAGGGATTGCTGCAAAAGCCTTGTAGCTTGACTTGGTCTTGTATTGCTGGAATGGGTAACCAGAAAGCAAGAGTGGAGATGAAAAGAGTAAAGAATATAACATAATTTTAGACTAGTTCTACCAGGTTAAATGACAAGTTATTAAACAAAGAAAAGAGTCATTAGGCTTGAATAACTTGTTTTTAATGGAAAAAAATTAGTTGACCATGTTAATATTTCATAGAATGAGAAGCAAAGAAATATCACAGTAGTAAGCATAGGGATTATGGGCAATTATATGATCTATAGTTTCAGAACTTAAAAGTATCAATTTATAGAAAGTTATATATAAATTTCTCATTAATAGCATTCCCTCATAGGAGTATTATTCTGTAAATTTGAGGGTTCTCTTTTTCTTGAATCTCAAAGGAAAGTGGTTCTTTATTTATAGCATCATAATTAACAAATACTATGCCAATAAAATATATTGAACTTTTGATACATTTTCTTACATCATTCATAAAAACAAAGATCAGAATACATAAGATTTAGTAGCCTTTTAATAAGCAGCATATTCTGAATAGAAGTAATTTCATCAGTTTAACTGCAAAATGGAAGTACTAGAAAGCTGTTGATCTTAAATTAATTTTTTAAACCTTATCATCTCCTGTACTTTCTAATATATTAATGTTAATGAATCAAATGATAAAATGTCCTGAGTTTTAAGTACAATTCAGAGAAACATAGTTTAGTTTTGTGTAGTATCTGGGGGAGAGGGCTGAACATGAGGAAGTTGTAGAAATCGGGATTATATTCATAATAAAAAGCCCAGCTTTGATATTGCTGTGGGCCCCAAGCTGCTTAACTAAGTTCAAGGCTCCTGTCACTTCAGAAGCCTCTGTCTCAGGCAGCTTTGCCAGGGGCTCAGAGTCAGGGGGGAAATCTGTACACAGCTCCAAGCTGCTTCAGTCCACTAAAAAGCAGAACAAAGAGACTGCACAAGAAGACAGGATAATCAAATCAAATAAAACCTTGAGTTTTATGGATATAATTGAAGTAAACTTCATTAAACTGGAGCAATGAAGATAAGAAAAATCAAAATATCCAACTGAAAAGAAGTCTCAGGTCCCTTTCAAGCCTTAAGTCTCTATCTTCACCCAGCACTGCTATGGTCTCCAGACAACGATGTACTTGGATACAGATAAAAGAAAAAGTCATCTCTTCACAGGGGATAGGAGCTGACATTTATTACTAGGCAAATTATATACATTCCCCATTTAGTTTTACAGAAACACTGTAACAAAAGAGTCATTAGGAAAAGGAGACATGGTGAGGTGAGCTGTAGTTTTGCCTAAGACTACACAGCCCATAAAGAGTGGAAACAGGTTTGGCATCCAGACTTGCTTGGACCCAATATCCATACTTTTCTATAAGATAATACATCCTAGCCCTAGCTGGCATAGCTCAGTGGATTGAGTGCGGGCTGTGAACCAAAGTGTTGCAGGTTCGATTCCCAGTCAGGGTACATGCCTGGGTTGCAGGCCATGACCCCCAGCAGCCGCACATTGATGCTTCTCTCTCTCTCTCTTTCTCCCTCCCTTCCCTCTCTAAAAATAAATAAATAAAATCTTTTAAAAAAAAGATAATACATCCTCCCAATGAATATTTAAAGACAAATAATGCAGAATAAAATATATCATTAATACTGCATGATGGTTTTATGGATATTTAATTGTAATGACAGTTGCTATAATAATAATAGCTAGCAATCACTATGTGCCAGGCACCATTCTTCTAGATGCTTTATGTATATTATCTGATTTAATTAGCACAACAAGTCTATTAGGTAGATACTGTAATATATCCATTTGATATATGGGAACTAAAGTGCAGGATGTTAAATAACTTATCTCGGGTAACTAGCTAGTAAGTCATAGTTGGGATCTGGATGCACGCACTCCAGCTCAGCTAACAGTGCGCTTATCTACTACCCACCCTTGCCTCTCAGCTCAGGTTGCATAATCATTTACAATGTTTGTCCTCTGTCTTCAACTGCCCTAAAGCTTATAGCTGGAGGAACCTTTACACAAAGATACCATTTTAATGCACATGTCATGCCATAGAATTTTAGAATCAGAAGTGATATTAACTATTAACTGCCGTGTGGTTTAACAGCCCTCACCCAAGACATAAATCTCTTTGGTCCTCTGTTCAGGCACCACATCAATGCTTACTACCTCCCAAGGCAACACATTTAGGCAAAATTGTTAGAATTGGTACGAAATTCTTACTTATATTGAGCCAAAATACTCTCCCTGCTAACTACTCCATTGCTTCTATTTCTCCTCCCTTGGAATCATGCACGCTGTAAGAGCTCTGGTAAGCATGATACCGGAACTTTCGGCTGTTCCTACCAAGCGGTCCTTAGTGGTGCTTAACTGAAGAATTTCACTATTCTTATCATTTCCCTCTGTCAATATTTCTTTAAGTTTTGAATAGGTATGTGTTTAATTAGATCTATTTTTAATACAAAGTAGAATATAATCATTGTTTTCATAATTTGACAATGAAGTCACTTAATACAATGAAGACTATAATAACTGAAATTATCTCTTTGGTTTTTTTGGTGAGTTTAGAAAATATCAGAGAGTGAAGTTGGAGTTATTTCATATTGTGAGATCATACTGAGCATGTTATCACCTAAAATCTCTAATCCTCTTTCATTTTTTTACACATTTGTTGACATTGAAATCCATCCTGTAATTATGCTTTTTCTATAGATACAGAAAGAGTACTTTAGGGATTACCTCTATCTAGTTTCATCTGACTATATTTGGTTTGTCATTGTAAACTATGAAGATGGATATTTTTATATCATTTCATGAACCATTTTGTTAGGTATGTCATTTTTATTTTCATTCAAGTCATATAGCAGGTATAAGGAACTCTTGTCTACTGAGTTCTGTCAACCTAGTTGACATCAATCAATTCTATAAATATATTTGGATACGGCAGCTCAACTCATGAATTCATTCAACAAAATATTATTGAGTACATACTTTGTAACATACACTCTAAGTACTAGAGATTCAGTAGTGAACAAAGCACACAAAGCCTTTATTTTCTAGAGCTTCTTATGTCCTAACATAAGGATGAAGACAAACCATATACAAATAAGAAAGCAAAGGAAAAGTCATAGGGAAACAAATACTGTCCAGAAATTTGAAATAAGGTAATAGGTTAGAGAGTGAACTTGAGGATGCATTGGGTTGGGCCCTTGGAACAATGTGAGTTCGCAGAAACACATCTTACATTTTGCATACCTCTTTTTGTTCATGATATAATAAAAGATATCACAGAAGCTAGAACTTGGAAGGCATTCAATAAATAAATGTCTGTTGCTTGAAGAAAATGTCTTACTTCCAGTTATAACTGTTTTTGTAAACATTCACAAACCAAGAATATAGGCTATAACTTTCAGAATTTATCTTCTATATTTTTGAAAAATGAAACATATGGCTCACTTCTTATTCCTGGTAAATCTCTTATTTTCCATCATTTAAAATAGTTTTGCAATAGAAGTAGAAATTTCATCTGTTTTAAGACACAATTTATCTAGACCAGGAAATATGAACTTACTTAGAACTAAGTGATCTTTCTAGTTCCTCATCTATCTTAGGCTTTATGCATCTCCACGACATGTATAGCTTTCCCTTTTCAGTCTGAAAATCATTCCTGTTGCCATAATAGATACATTTCGGGTTCACTATATTTCCTCTGGGTTCTTTTAACACTATTCTAAATTGAAATATATTTCTTCTACAGCTCTCCAAGGCTCCCAGGTGTTAAAACCAAATTCACTGGTTTCCCTTCCTTTGTTTAAAATTGCAAATCACTCTACTTAAGGTAAATATAACTTGAATAATAGACTATAGTATTACAGGCTGGAATCACCTTCAGCTAATCACAGAAGGTAGACCTGACCAGCCTGACCCGGAATGTAGCAAAATATCCCCCATGGGATGAAAACAAAGCTTTTGTCAACATGTAAATCATTGGTAAGATCATTCCAGAAAGCCTAGCTGGAGAGAAGTGAAGAAAATGGGACACAGCATTGGCTAGTATAGAGATGGAAGTGACAGAATAGTGGGGATGGGAGAATCACGGAAAATCCAGAATCCTCAGAAAGGCACCAGGAACTTTGTGCAGGAGGTAGAATGAAAAACAGTAGGACGAAAGAGAAAAAGAAAACAAAAAAATACATATGTATGTAATTTCAGCTATTTTACTATTTCACATATGTCTGGCTGTAATGACTGATGAATGTTACTCTACCTACAAAATATACACAGATACAGAATATATCTTTGTCTTCATTGCTATAATGTCACCAGAGCCACCATCACTTACTGAGGTTGTTGCAAGAGCCTCTTAAGGTGTTTTTTCTTCCCCTCTCAACCTCTTAGAGTCTATTCTTAACAAAGCGGCCAGATGGATAACACTGTGTTAGTTATCTCTTCAAAACCCAGCAATTGCTTCCTGTCTTACTCAAATTAAAAATCAAAGACTCAGAAGCGGTCTGCAAGAGTTCCCAGGCCTGCAATCGCTCTGAGTTACATCCCCCTCTTGACAACCTCAGGGTCCCCTCACCCCACTCGTGCCACACTGGCTCCCCTGTTCTTTATGTCTGCCAGGCACTCTCTGGCCTCAGGGATTTTTCCTGACTACACTCTCTCACGAGCAACCCCTCGTGGGATGTCACCTTCTGAAAGAAATCTGTCTTGACTGCCCAGCATGAATTTGTGACACCATTCCTTATCCTGCTATACTTTTTCATTACCACATATGGCCTTCTAACACACAAGGAAATTTACTTATTTAGGGGGAGGGGTTATTGTTGATTGTTTCTGTTCCACCATAGAATATATACTCTGTGAGCAGATATTTTGCTATTATGTTTATAGAAATACATGCTTACATATTTGAAAAGTGCCTTGCACATGATAAGCACTCAGTACATATTTATTGAGTGAACGAGTGATTTGTTTGAGCCCACACGAACTATGCAAACCCACAGAGGTATATTTCATATTGCTCATTTTCCAGATTACATGTGATCAGCAGTAATGGAGAGAGTTACATAGAAACTGTTGCCAGGGTAATAGGTTTGGAAGTGTTTTGAGGCCTTCAAGGAATGAGAGTTTATAAATAAAGTACCAGCTAGAAGTTCATGAAATATCAAAAAGCTCCCAACTCTTTCCTTAAATATGCTATGTTTGCAAATAACTTTAAGGCCTGCACAGGCACACTACCAACTTGGGTAAGTGTCAAAATGTGTGGAACATCATAATAACTCACTAAGAGAAATTTAAACTATTTCATAAATAGAGGCAAAATATATTGTGACCCAAATACAACTCCATGGATTAATTTTGTGATATCCAGGCTTTCCCAAGGGAAACAGTATCTCAGACAACATTGATCTTGATCAAAAAGTAGGCTGAGCAACATTCAGGGAAATCCATCCTGTCCATAGCCATGACATCCTTATTATGAAATGATACCCTCAACTACATCTGAAATAATCAATATATGTGAAATAATGTCCTGAACTATATCTGAAATAATCACTACATGTGAAATAATATTCTCAACTATATCTGAAATAATCACTATATATGAAATAATTTCCTTAACTGTACCTGCAATTAAAAAATATCCATTTTAAAAGGGGACCCTAGTGCAGTGTTGGTGGGATTACAGACTGGTACGACCACTATGGAAAACAGTATGGAATTCTTTCAGAAAACTAAAAATGGATCTGCCTTTTGACCCAGCAATTCCACTGCTAGGATTATATCCTAAGAACCCTGAAACACCAATCCAAAAGAACCTATGCACCCCAATGTTCATAGCAGCACAATTTACAATAGCCAAGTGCTGGAAACAACCTAGGTGCCCATCAGTAAATGAATGAATCACAAAACTATGGTACATTTATACAATGGAATACTATGCAGCAGAAAGAAAGAAGGAGCTCCTACCCTTTGGAACAGCATGGATGGATGGAACTGGAAAACATTCTGCTAAGCAAAATAAGCCAGGCAGTGAAACACAAATACCATATGATTTCACCTTTAACGGGAACCTAAACAACAAAACAAACAAACAAGCAAACTATAACCAAAGACACTGAAATCGAGAACAGGCTGACAGTGACCAGAGGAGAGAGGGGAGGGAATTTCAGGGGAAAGGGGGAAGGGTTTGCAGGAACAAGTATAAAGGGCACATGAACAAAAACTAGGCGGGGCGTGGAAATGAGAGGGAGGTAGGGAGGGCTGGGGGGTGGCCTGGAATGGGAGTAAAAGTTAGAAAACTGTACTTAAACAACAACTAAAATAAAAAATATATCAATTTTATCAAACTAATGCAAACAGATTCAGAACCTTAAGACTCAATCTGTGAAAAAGGAACACTAAACATACTTTTATCTGAATTTAGCTCTGCATGCTCTAGCTGTTTCATTTTATTTTAATACCAAAGGCCAGCAGGGTCTTTGAACTAATATCCTCCAAGCATTTGTGTTTTAATTTGATGGCCATTTGTATAACAGGACCACTTTCCTTTCTGGATCTTGCACTAAGTGGGGCTGATCTAAATCCAAAGCTCTTTGATTTCAAAGATAGCCCTGTGCTCACACTAGCACCACAGCGGAGCAAAACAAGAAACAATTTGTAAAAGCGTATAACTTCTTTGATATCCCAAAGCTTTTGTCTATTTCTTCCTACCAATCTACAAAGTAATCTTAGCAATTTAATAAAAACTAGTCAAACATCAAAAGAAAGTAAAAATAAGGTTTATCTATCCCAGAATCCATTTAAATGAATTTTTATACTCAAGTTATAATTTCTACAAATAATAGTTTGCAATAAAAAATATAGAGGCTGATTTTTACCTGGAGAGATGATAACAAGAAGCAAGGAAGAGATAACTAGACAAAGAACAGCATGTCTCAGAGAATGACTATTTTTGCAGAAGTTATTCTAGGTTTTACCCATTATAAGAAATATTTTTCTCTTCAAAGCAGCAGATGAAAGTAGACAAATTATAATTTCTTCATATTTTCATAATTGTATTTACATCAAATTATCATGTGTTTCTATACATTTAATTTTTAACTTACAAATGAAGTAAAACAAAATATAGGACAATTGCTGAAAATTTATTAACATTGGGAGCAATAAGTGAGCTGTGGAAAAACAGGTCTTTAACAAAATTGATTTTAGGACAAAAAAAGGGCTCGACTTATCAAAAGCCCCTCTGGGCCAATCCTCCTCCAACTACCTCCAAAGAAACAGGATGAAACATGAATGAAGCAAAGTGAACCACAAATAGAAACAATTTGAAGAAGCCTCTGCAGTATGATCGCTGTTCACAAAGGTGATGACTAAGTGTATGGCACTGTGGTTTCAGAAATAATTGCTAATGAAGTCAGGAAACAGTAATGTTTAGATTACCAATTTGTTTAATACACCACAAAGGAATTCCATAATCAAACACATGTATTGAAATGGTAATCACCACATCAATTTTACCTCAAATAAATAATATTTTTAAATTTAGAATTATAGAAAAAGTTAGATTTTCTCTACCCCATTTACTTTGGAAGTTTAAAATACAAGGACTTAATCTCTCATGATACATTTTTAAGACGACTCAAGTATATGTAAGTTAATAATTCTTATCATTATTTCATAATGATGATTTCTTTCATGAGTTATTAAAAAGGGCTAAAATGATAATTAATATATGAGTTTTTGTTTTATAGCAATAAAGCATGGTAATAAAGAACATGGCTTCAGGAATCAGTTGACTTAAATACACATGTCAGCTCTGCCAGGACAAGACAAGTGACCCGGGCAAATTAGTCACTGAACTTCAGTTTCTTGGTGTATGTAATGGAGAAAATAATATTACCAACCTCAAGTGGTCATAAAATTTAACTGACATAGTCCCTTTTAACTACTTTCTAACTATTTTGTATAACTGCTCGGATATTTCTTGACTCACAGAGAGCATTCAATATCTGTTGCTACAATCACCATCACTATCACCATCACTGCTCAATGGTAGGCCAGTCTTCCTATGCCCCCGCATGTGTTCCCTTGGAATCTTCTTTTGTGTATTTGGTCAGGCTAGTTACCATTTCTGAAATACCAACTTCTTCCCTCTTGATTAAGATTAATTCTAAATATTTCCAACAGGACTGACATTTATAATAAATTCCCTCACTAACCATATCTCATAATAACATTTACAGTATATCAAACTCAGGGCACAATTACATTTAATCCACATTATACTATGTTAATATTTCCATATACTTGTTTCTAGCTTTATTATACATTTAATAACTCTACACCTTCTCCACATTATGCATTTATTTTTTGATGAATAAAAATTTTTAAGGCAAAAAAATTTCTCTTACTTTCCTTAAACACACACACAAGCATGTATACACACACATCTCAAAAAACACTAGTATAGTGGTAGGCATACAGTGGGTGTTTAATGCATGCATAAGTTGAATCACATTGCAATATGATTAACAAGGGAATGTGGGTTGTTTTATCTTTCCCATTTTAAGTTCATCATTGAAACAGAGTTGAACACAATCTTCATGGAACTTGGAAGCGCTAAAGCTGTTACTTTGAATGCACCAAACTGAAAATCTCAACTCCCTCTTTATACAAATACTTTCATAATTTTATTTTATTTCTATAATAATGGCCAAATTCTGGGTGTATAAAATCCACAATCTAAAGTATTTGAGAATGGCTGGGAAGTGGTCATGCTCTAGAACAGAGGTGCCTTCCTCCAGAAGAAATGAACTCTACAGGTCGCTCCTTCAAATATTTCCCTTCTCATATTAAAATAAATGTCAGTTTCACACCTCTGCTCAATGGTTTGCTTCAGAGCATTTAAAAGTCAATCTTTCCCCTTTATTAATTCTATTTCCTATACCCAGTTTGTTTATTCTTTAATTACTAAGTTTTTAGGTTTATTATAAATCAAATAATTCTCACACAATAAAGAAATTTTCCATTCCTTTTTGCCCTGTATGTATATAGCTAGATCCATATTGCTTTAGCTTGAGGTATAAAGAGCAACTAAGAAGTCAACCTGGTAGAAGGAGAAAGAATTAATAATTATGAATGAATGACAGCAAAAGAAATAGATTTCAAATTGGCTTGGCAAGATTATGGGCCTAGATCTAAGATAATGTTCCATTTTACACTAATCCTGTCTACTATTCTATCAGTACAGAATATTTTGATGGATAATAGAGTCCATTTATTAAATAATTGGAAATGTATCATATTCCCAAATCTCAACTAGCTGCTTTAAATTCCATCTTTGGAATCTATGATATAACTCATATTACTATGCCTAAAGCTATAAATATAAGAAGTTTCAATAAGAGAAGAGTTTGCAAAATCAAAGAGTTTTACAGAAACATGCACAGTTTTAGGCAGATTATAATTCATCCCCACATTCAAATATACCAAATCCTAGTTCCCTCCATCCCTCCACTGCCAAATGCCCTTGCACTTCTCTGTCTCCTCATAAGAACAGAATGAATGTCATAATTGCTGATACCCCCCCCCCCCGCCAGAGAAAAAGATTCTTCCATGCTTCAAAATAAGCATGCACCATGCAACGTGCAAAAAATACCTTGGGTTTCTTATTCTCAAAGTCTGCTGATGTGGGCAATGCACAAGGTGAAATCAGGTCCTTGGTTCTTGTTAGAGAGGTGGGAGGTGATGGGGTTGAAACAGATGACCTGTGGTCGGATATTGAGCTTTCAGATTTCCCAAGTCTTGAAGGCAAGGTACCACTGCCACAATTTGGGTGCAGTGCTGAAGGACTGAGCTGGAGTGCCTGAGTGGGAAGATTAGTATGAGGGAGAGGGAAGGATCTGGGGGGAGAGGCAGAGCCAGCACTGGAAACAGGGGGTAAAGGAGGAGCTGAAGGATTCTGCCCCTGGCCCGATATCTGGGGTGGTGCTTTCTGGGACCTGTTGATCAGGTTTGAAAGAGCTGGGGAAGGATGGAAACATTTCTCTTGGGAGGAGAGTGTGGCTCTTTGGTTAGTGGGAAATGTAGAAGATGATGTAGAGGAGGCTGATTCAGAAGGATATGTGTAAATATTCCTGGGCTTTTCCAGACCTCTGAGGTCAGCATCCCTTTTGCCCTTCCAAGAAAAAGGAGAAAAGCTAGGTGGAACAGGAGGAAGACCTACAGGACTCAAAGTATTTGTCTGTAGCAGCGAGAGGGTAGGATTGTTCTTCAAAGAAGTGGGTGATGGTGTTTTCTCTACACTCAAAGAAGCAAGGCTGTTGCTTGCATGTTTTGTGGGAGAGAGGGAGGGTGCCTGAGAAAGGGAAGCAAATTGGGTGAAAAAAGGTAAGTGAAAGGATTGTTGGCTAATGTCAGAAACCTGGTGTTCTTTTTGCTCAGGAGACCCTGTTCTCAGTGAGCAACTTGAGAAAGACTTTTTAGGTGTGGATAGGGTTTGCTTTTCTTTTTGATTGAGTGTGAGTGTGGATGAGGCCAGGGAATTGAGAGAGAAAGTGGGACAGGATGCAGGGGAAAAGGGTCTCTGATGAGAAGGGTTTGACTTGAGCATGGCAGTGAGAAGAGAAAGCCGGGAGGGCACTGGGGATTTCACCCCTGACTTTGAGAGATTTCCACTGGATGACATCGGGCTACAGATGGTGGAAGAAGAGCCATGGAAAGAGGAGGTAAATGGCTTTGGACTTGGAGAGAGTGAGTGCATGACAATACGGACTGGTATGTACGAGGCTGAATTCGACTTCAGAGAACCACCAGAGGATTGTGAAGGAGAGGTTCTCAGACTTTCTCTGGGGCTAAGGACATTTGAGGCTGACGTCGTCTTCCTCAGAGTTTCCGAAGTCAGTCCAGATTTTTGATCTGCTTCACTGGGACTGGATAAATTAGAACCTGATAACTGAGTGGAATAGGGCAAGTCTACCGCCGAGGAGGTGACCTTCGATGCAAAAAAGGGTGAAGAGTGAGCAGAAGTTTGGAAATACGTAGCTGTTTCTTCTACCAAGGCCCCACTGACATTCAGCCTCCTAGTGTGGAACTCCTCTAGGACAGAGGCTCCGGCGAGGTTAACTGGGTCAGGTGGTGTTTTCTGATTAGTTGGAGAAACAAAGGAGAGAGCAGGTGGTTTACAGGCAAGCTGCTCAGAGGTAGTGGAAGAAGAAGTTAACTAGAGGAAAGAGAAATAGACAGATTGTAATCGGACATTATTTGTGACATTATCAAAATATTCTTGATGCTTGCGTGTTTATACAAACAGTTCTATTAGTTTGTATGAAGAAGTACCTTAAATCTCCATAAAATGGAAAAAATTCTGTTTTGCTAATAAGGCATTGTTTTCAATTTGAAATAAAATATAAATAAACTATGAGGCATTATATTCAGTAGCACATTGATTCCCTAGGATGACCATCAATATTAAATTGTATTCACGTATTTCTATTTAGAAAACAACTCATTGACAAAATCTAAAAGAGTTATCTTAATTTGGAGTCATGTCATTTGAAAAGAGTTAAACCACCATCAATATAAATTTCAAAATTCACCTTGGAAAATGAAATAAATTTTCTATTGGAAGTATATAAACCATAATATAATAATAATGAATGCAATCCTTAAAAAATTAACATACTTCGAAGCTTGAAATTCTAAAACTTGGACTACTCCTATATATTGTGAAACTAAAAATGCCCAGAATTTAACAAATGCAGCACTCAACCTCAGTATACAGGGGTAAACAATGAGAGAGTGAAAGCAAGTGCAAACCACAGAGGGAATTTTAGCTTACGGAAAATATTTTCCCTTATTACTTGCCAAAATGAACACGAAACAAATGATTCAGTTATATTGAAAGGAGTATGTATTCTCTCACAGCAAAGGAATCCTGAGTGCTTTACAACTGCAATCTGCCTGAAACAAGGCAGCCCATCAATTCCGCATAAAATAAAGAAATAATGCATCATTGTCAAGAGAGGATAGGCAGGGCCTGTAAAATGACGGACTGTGTGTATTCCTGTGCTATTTTAAAAATCACCCATAAATACTGAAATTGTAAGTGATTCTAGTCTGGGAAGCTCTTTATTCCTTCTTTAAATCTTTAAACAGAGGATTTATTTTTGCCAAAATTATTGTTTTGATCCTATCAATCCATAAGAGAAAGGAAACTACTGTGTCTAATAAAGAATTTAGGAAATTAATTAAGATTTATGATCTTATAGGTATATTTTTTCACATTACATAGCAGAAAAGCATGTGGGCATAATATTTAAACTTAAAAGGTTGATTTGCAAATTCAGTAAAAAATAGTTCTTACTGTTGCTTAAGATATCCATGTTAAGTCATCCATCAGCCCTAATGTGAAGATTTTCATATCATATAGTTTTGAGTTCTAAAAAATATTTAAAACTAATAAATTCAAACAACTCACCCCAAACTTCCAAGTCTCTGAGCAAACATACCCAAAATATTCCTGTTTTTAATATGTAAACTCTTGTGCCTTTGCAACACAGAATTCTTGCCATATAAGTAATATTTGAGTATATGGGCATAAACCAGAATATCTAAAAATGAGGGATAATTTCAAAAATCAAACAGAATTCAATCAAATCAAGAAAGAAAGCTTAAAAATTCCCTCACATAAATTTTACTTAGAAACAAGTCTGTTTGGCCACCGGTTATGTAACTCTTTCACGTGCTTAGCCCTGAATGAAAGTCTTCTCATTGTTTCCATTGATGATCTGTCTCCTTTCACAGACAGAATAAAGTAATTTGAAGACCCAGTAGGGTGCCTTTTCAGTTTATGCCAGAGCTATTGGTAAAAAAAAAAATTATAAGTTAATAAGAGCCCCAAAATCCCATTATCTTTTCAATCATCTTCCAAACAACTTCAGTTTATAGAGCAAACATTAATTCATCCTGACTATCCATCAAAGTATCATGTTTAAGTAGTAGGGCTCTAATTTTGAGGGTCTCACTCAGAGGAAAAGACTATTCCCTCAAACTTCCTCAAGAGTATAGATTTGAACAATGATTAAAATAAAAATTAAAAAAAAGAGTATAGATTTTAATTACCAAATTTTCTGCTGCATTAAGTCATATGTTATCTAATATAAGTAACTCAGAATTTAATTGTATTTTTAATAGTTGATTATTGAAGAACTTAAGAGAATAACCAAAAATTCTAAGAATGTTATGTTTATATTAATCTACATGTTTTTATAATTTCCTATTCAATATATCAGTAGTATCCATAATATGTTCATTTCTAATTTGCAAACACATCCTGGTGTTATTTTAATTTACACTGGTATAAAAAATGTGGTTCCCCATTTTTATAAAATTCTCAGGAGTGAAGAATACATTTTTAATGAAAAATATTCATTGTCCTGAGTTCCACTTATTAATAATTTTTTTAAAGAGGAGCTAAAGATATGAATAATTTTACACAGAGAGAAAAAATGGATACCTGTCAATTGCTCAGTCAGTAGCCAAGACTTTATTTTGCCTCTTCCCTATAAACCCTTTACTTCTCTAGTAATGTCTATAAATTATTTCTGTCCCTTCATTCTCCTCTATTAATACCCACCCCCCATGCTGTTTGTTACTGGGTTTGTTTCTGGTGCTCTAATTCCTTCGCCCTCAAACCTATTCTCCTTCTTCTCCACTATTTATTTCTAGCCTGAGCTTTGTTGATTCCTTTGCTTCAAACACCTTTCAGAGTTGCCCTGACTGTGTTCTCCAATCCCAAGCCCTCCTCGGATTCCTTGAGTCCCCTGACTACACACCTCCAAAGTCATTCTCAAAACTCTCTTTTCCTAGAAAGACTACCTTGACATTCACAATAATCTCAGGATCAGAGGATACTTGCAATGTTCTGCTGTCATCAAGTGGACAATCTTAGTCATAAATCCACCCATAGATCCTATATAATAGGGGTCATTAGTTATTTTAACAACCAGTCTCTGAAGTAGAGCTGCCTTGTAATTTTAGTCAATCTAAGTAAACTGTACCTGTATATATTCATTTTTCCCTAATGTCTCTATGATATTCCAAAGCATCTGAATAAAACTAAAGTGATTGGTCTGCTGCTGTCTGATGTTCTGAGTAGTTCCCAAGACTTGGACAGCACCAGGTGTCAGTCCCGTATAGTTGTGCTTTTCTTCCTGAATCTGCACAGCCTTGCAAGGCAGAAACTCCAGAAGATTCTCTGTTCCCACAATCAAGATATTATGCAGCTTGGCCTCCTAAACTTACCTGTTATCAGTCCTCTTCTCACTGACAGACACTCACAATATCACTGGGCAGATTCTCAGCCTTTCTTACCTGAACATTTAAATAACATTCAACCTATCATCAGATTGATCTCTTACAATCTGATCAAGGTACAAGATGTCATCAATAATTTCTCTGTGTCTACCATGATCTAAAGATCTGTCCTTCTTAACAGAGCCCTCTCTTGCTATCCAATCTCGTTTCCCCCATTCCTTGCTATATTGCATATTTTGCATATGTTATTACTAAAAGCATGTTTGCATTACGTTTTAGTAATACTTTCTTCAATCTCAAATTCCTTGTGAGTATTGTCAACATTTTAGCCATCTTGTATTTTTTACCAATCTAGTTGGCACATCTTCATTCTTAAATCATTCCTACCAACTGCCATTATGTTCCTAGACCTAGTCTATTTAAAGCTGCTACTAAAAAAAGTAACACAACCCTGTTGGTTGGCAGGACTCCTGCACTTCATTTACGAACTGGTTCTGCAGGAGCGCACTGGCTGAGAGTGGGCAGAACGTCCTTGTGCCCCCGCAGAAGGAGCACTGGTCTCTAATTTGCATAGAGGATGAATAAGGCACTGTGGGCTGGTGTCCTCATAAATTTGAGGTCTATAGTCTCAGCTGGGCCCTGGACACCTCAGCATTTTTGTTGGCTGCTTTTTTTTTTTTAAGTTTTCTTTTGTTTGGACCTCAGCTTTTCTCTTTTGCTCTGAACAGCAAGTCTTCTAAAAAGTTAACACTGACCACAAATCCTTTTCCCACCATTCCCTCATTGTTGTCAACAACCTAGAATTCTTTTCCTCCAAGGAAAACTGAGATTACCAGAAACATCCAATTTTTTAGATCTGCCTTTCACTTCTTTAAGGTAAATTTTCTCTATGTGCTCCAAATTGCAGTAGCTCCTGTCTTCTTAGGGATCACATTCCATCATTCCTATGCTATGTACTCATTCTTTTTTTTCTTTTTTACTAGCTCTCTCATTATAACATAAATATAAAGCAGAATCCTTCCAATCTTTAAAACCATAATAATAAATGTCATGTAGTGGATTATAAAAATTTTTACCATTCTCCACCTCCTCTATATTAAAGAGGCAAAGCCCTTTACCTCATCCCTTAATCTCAACTGGCCATATAATTTGTTTTGGCCAGTGCAACATTAGCAAATGTGATTCAAGAAGCAGTGGCTAAAAAAACACTGTGCATTGGAACTTACTGGCTTGCTGAATGCAGAACATTGCCACAATATGAATGAGCCCAGGTTAGTCCACTGGAAAATACAAAACCATTTCTCAGCTAACCAGCCCCCAGACAGCTAATCACCTACCATTCAACCAGCAGCTAATCACAGACACATAAGTGAACTACAGCAAATAGCAGCTGAACCTGACCCAGACCTGCAGAGCCACCCAGCTGAATCTGGCCCAATTGTAGACTGGCAGATTTCTGAGCTAAATAGAAAGTTGTGTTTAGAAACAATAAATTTTGTCATGGTTTGTTAAATGGAAAAAGGTAACTAAAAATGTGTGCATACATGAACACTAAGATCTTTGTGGAATCTGTCTTTCCCATTATTACAGGCTCACATTTCTCTCTTGGTAATTACACCTGAAAAATATAATAATCATTGTATTGCTTTCCGTTTTGTGGCCAACATACCCAAAAGTAACTACGCAGAATCCCCTCTTGTATAATTCCCTCTTCTTGAGTATGGGTGGAAGCTGAAAGAATTTAGAAGTCCCTAATCAGGTGACTTCAAGTTAATCAAACAGGAGATTATCCATCTCCTGGAATATCCAGAGTGGGTATGACCTAAATAAATGATTTAAAGGTGAATGGAAAAATTAGAGATCAAAGTGGCAGAGAAAATAAATAAAAATAAACGTATTTTTAAGCCACTAAATTTGTGGTGATTTGTTCTGTAGCAATGGAAAACTAATATACTCCCCTCCCCCCTCTGTCCGCCGCCCCTCCTCTTCCACAGACACTGTTGTCACTGATGCCTGCAATGATTTCCACTTCCTAAAGCCAACAAGCATTTGAATTCCTTATCTTTTCTGATTTCTCTCTAAAACCTGATACTTCTAAACTTTCCCTCCTTTTCAAAACTACCTTATCTGTGCCTCTATTTCATCACTAAGTCCTTTTCTCCTCTTCTTCTATGTTGGTAATTCTTGCTGACTCCCAGAAATGCCTAAGCACAGCTTGTTTGACCAGAAAACTTGTACTTATTCTTTACATTTTAGCTCATACAATATGAACCTTTCCTGAGGTCCAAGGGTGATTTCCATTTCCCATTTTCACTCAAACTCGTTACTTTTCACTGTCATTATTTTCAGGTGCATCTGTTTTTTAAAGTTCCTTGAAGGTAGGCACTATGTCTTTTAATGTGTACTCACAGAGTGTCTGTCTAGTACATGGCATATTGCCTTCCTGCAGGAATAGAGAAGTAAAGTGCCCTGTGGATGCAGGAACAAAAGGACAGAGAGCAGGAACATAGTGCCTCCTTGAAGAAAGCCTCATCACCTTCCTCAGCAGTGATGCCTTCTAACTCCGCTATAGACTCCAGATAGTGAATGAGGGAGGGTATGGGGTGGAGGGAACTGTAGCTCTGATAGTCAATTCTGTCTTACCTCACAAGAGAGAAAAAATTGAGTTCTGACATCAAGTCAGGAGACCATCCTTTTTAAGACCTCCATCATCTCTCTGCTGGAATTGACAAAGCAACTTGATTTTCCATAAATGTACTTTCTCTGTCCCTGGAACTAAAGGTACAAATAAATGGTGTTTCAGCCAGGGGAAGCAACAGGCCACCAGGGATCACAGGGATTCTTCCAGCATCAGAGCAGAGCCTGGGTCCTCCCAACTGAGTCAGAACAAGCCTCCCAAGTGTGTCCAATCTCACCATAGAAGGTGACAAAAAGGTTGAGAGGAGAGAATCATATCCTCACCCTAAGCAAAAAGGGAAATGGGGAGGTGGCAATGGGAAGACCACTAGAGAAAAGTGGTTAAAAAAGTAAAATCGCCCGCTGGTGATTTTATTCAAAGGTGAAAGGCAATATACTCAATATTATGGTGAAAAATTCGCACAGTGACATATGGTTACTAGACTATAATGTGGTGATCACATTGTAAGGTTTAATCACTACATTATACAACTGAAACTAATATTATATTGTATGCCAACTATACTTAAATTCAAAAATAAATTAATCCACTTTTAACTGGTCAGGAATGTGTGCAGCAATTTAAAAAATGAGGGTCTCTACAGTTTTAATCATCACAGCTGCCTCTAGGCAAGTACATGACGAGAGGGCCCACCTAGAATCTGAGTTACCACCTGATCACCTCTCCCCTACTGGGGCAAGTCAGGCCCTCTTTTTGTTTTCCTCACTCTGCCCCATGTAGCTCTGCTCTGCATGCAGCTAGAATGTTGTGTGGATGATGGTCAGGTGCACATTGCTTTCTGGAATCTTAACATAAACGTCATTTTTCAGGAAATATTTCCTGTCATTCTAAGCTGGTCCTCCCAGCAGTTAGCAGAATCCAACTTGGAAGTTTCACCTACCAGCTTCTTCCAAAGTCTTTCATCTCTAAATCTCTAAGGCCAAGAGTTATGTTTGGATGATGTTTTAATAAGCAAAATATGGAGCAAGAGCTAAACTATGAGGCAGGAGTCCTAGGTTCTCTTTTTATTCTCCATGACAGTTTTCTCTTAGCTATGGGTTAAGATAGTTCATATAATGATGTTTATTTCCTATCTATCTATCTATATATATATATATATATATATATATATATATATATATTACAGGGTGATGTGAAAAGGAGGAACATTCACTCACTTATTCACTCATCAGACACTTTCCAAGCACCTACAAGTGTTCCAGGCATTGTGTTAGGTGATGGGGACCAGAGACAAGAAGATTTTTTGGCATGAAGAAGCTCACAAATATACTAGAATAATAGAAACATAAAAAGACTATTCTAATACAGTGTGTTGGTATGAATAGAATATTTCATTATAACATTGAGTCCTAGGGGGTATAAGGAAGATTTGTATGTCAAATGCCCTGTCCAAATTTGTTGTAATCTTTTTTCTATGGATCCATGAAATCTAGGTACTTAGTAAATATGAGAGCTAATGTCCAAATTTTCCAGGATATTATGTAAGAACCTCCTTTATTTTGACAGCCAGTCCTTCTGACCTTATTTTCCATGTTCCTCCCCCAAGTTCTTACATCCAAGCTACATTTGAACCAATATATAAAACCTCTCCCCTCTTGCACATTCCTTACCCTGTACTATACCCCAACACATGCTGTCCTCTTAGACTTCTTAAATATGGTAAATTATTTGTTGAGAACTTACCATGGGCCAGGAACTGTGATGAACAGTTTATATATAAATATACACAAATAAATGTATAGTTTCATTATATAATATATAATCTCATTTGATCTTCATAAGAAAGGTTGATATCATCACCCCATTTTACAAATGAGGAAACTAGGGTTTATGGTTATAAGTAAATACCCAGAAGAGCATGGCCACTCAGTTGCTTGTCTCACTTTGGTTTTCCCAGTCCATTCCTCCAACACGCAACCTCTTTGCCCTCATCACCCATCCACTTCTCAACTTGATTTGTGCCCCTAGCACCCCACTCACACTGTTCTCATTAAAGTCACCAAATAACCTCTTAATTTCCAATTTAAAAAGCTTTGAGGGCCCTGTTCATTGGAATTTGTTTTACATTTATAATATTTTCATTATATTAAATAGCATTATTTTAATAAATAATAGTATAGTATATTTTAATAGCAGGCATCAGGTACCTCCTTTGTAGCTGGACTGGTCAAATGTTGGGAACACTCACCCTGCCCTCCCAGAGCAGGAGAGAGCACAGAGGAGGTGTGGCTCCCAGCAGGTAATGCAGCATAAGATTCTAGGGGCTGGCCCATGGGAGTGAAAGTGTCCCCATATCCCAAATTCAGACTCTGGCCAGGTCAAACCCCACACACCTGGCCTCATCCCTAAACATCTGGTTTTTATAATGCTCACTGGGGAGAGGGGTTCCCCTTCCTGCCTGACAGGGGACACACTTTCATCAGGGTCTCCTAGTGTTTCATATCCAACTTTGTCAGCAAAAGGACTTTGATCCTCCTCTCGGTTTTGATCAGGGCCTCGTGAATCTCCCAACCTGCCCTTCCTCCCTAACCAAGTGGCAGGATATATTAACCTGCCTGTCCCACTTGACAAAATTACTTGCTGCTGTACAGTGAGGAAATGTGGCAAGGCATCTATAAAACATGAAAATACAATATTGTAAAGAAATGCTTCATTCTCCATGAGGTTTCTCAGCATTAAAAATAGAAGAGCTCTTGTGCTTCAATAACTCTAGGTCAGTACTCAAACTATGACACACTGCCAGAAAGATGTTAGTTATTAACACATTAGTATAGTAAAAGTCATCAGTTGTTATTTTGTATTCCCAAGTTGACCTGATTGATACCAGATTTTATCAAAGTTCTTTCAGACAAACCAGTCTGCATTTGCTTGTGTATAGTCACCTCTCTTTGAACTCTAATACTATCCCTAGGTAAGATTATTCTTACATCTTTACACCGACACTCAAAAACATGAATAGAGTATTTCATTATGGAGTATTTTTTTCTGAATTCTATTTGTGAGGATTTATTTCAACTGCTCTCATAGCATTTTTACTTTTGACTTACACTTTAAATTTTAAATTCTTTAGGGATTTTTAAAACATAATGTGCTTTTATGTAAACATGCCACTACAACCTTTGGAACAAAAATACACTCAACCCAATACTTATACTGACTATATTTGAGAGAATACAGTAACCACTCTGGAGAACAAAATAATTAATAAAAATGGATTTAATGGTGTCTTTACCTATAAAAACTTTACAGTCTGCTAGGGAAGATAAGGCATTCACCTAAACAGTTATAATACATGCTGTAATAGAATAATTATAATAAAAGATATTCAGGGGGAAAAAAGCTATCAGAATTAAATTGAGGGAGAGTTTGCTTTCCCTGAAAGAACCAAAGCAGACTTCATGAAGGAGTTGATATCTGAGAAAAGACTTCAAATGTGTAAACTTGTGAATATTTTTTTCATACACCTTATTGAACTTTACCTATGTTTGAGATGCTGCACTAAGTGCTATGGATACAGAAATAAACAGGAGACAGACTTTGGCTTCAAGTTGCTTTTAGTCTAGTGAGTAAGAAAGATAAAATCAACTATTAGAACTAAGTTGAAAGTTACATTGAAGATTTACCAAAAAGGCTACAAAACTATGAGAAAAATGACAAAGATGAAGGAGAAAAACTAATCCATCTGGGAATGTCTCTAGGAAAAGGGGCAACTTGAGCAGAACTTAGAATATCGAGTAGCCAAGGCCAAAATGGCCTTGGGTCTGGGGAAGAAGGAAGCATTACACTCAGAGGAATCAAGGGCTCAGGGACAGAAATGTATAAAGTGTGGACTTTGATGATAATACAGGAGAGCTGAAGAAATGAGGAACAAGATGTGAGAGGAAATGTCATACAGGTTAGGTTAGGAAAAGGTTAAAGCCCAAACTAAGAACTAAAGACATTTTTTAGGAAAAGTTTAAGTTATTATTACTAACTAATAGTACCAATTTATAGACAATTCTATTCATTTTTACCAGGTTGACCAGAAAAATCACTTCTTTATAGAAAAATTAAAATTTCTTACTGAAAAATTACTGTTGTTGGCATCAAGTAATCCAATCATGGGGTAGTCTCTAGACGTTTTATATTAAAATTCTACTCCTGACTACATTAAACCTCTCAGAGTGCCCTTTTTTGTGCCCTGGTCATTTTTTTTAGTTTAAATTTGTGGGTAACAGTTATCTTATTTTTAATTCACCTTATTTTTATTTCATGATGACCTCTATTCATCACTCAGGAATTATTAAGGAATTATTAAAATAAATGGAGACAGGAACCATGGCTATTCCCAAACAATTCAGGATCCAGTATTCCTCCATTTGTGATAAGATCATTTTGAGGCCTTACTAATGAATTAGGTTGAGCTTTGTCTTTTCATTTGGAGCATTAATAACATGAACTATAACCTCCTAAGTAACCTACACTGGCCAAAAAAAAAAATCCCAAAGTGCATGTTTAGTCTCCAGTTTGACATATATATACACATACATATGTCATATATATATATATATAATCACATTAAAACAAAATAAATGACCAACTTGGGAAAAAAATTACCAATTGGAGAAAAGAGTAAGTTTAAAAACCAAAATTGCTTCATTAAGAATATTTTCATTTTCATATATCTTGTATCATCACACCTACATGTTCTTCTTCAAAGGCACCCCATTGAATTACCAGTACTCTCCACTGACTATGGAAGCCCCCACATCTCCTACTGGTTTTTTCACTATTTTCCTGAAATAAGAAAAAAAGTGTTTAAGCCTATCACACTTACTGAGAATATATTAATGTGGTTAGAATATTTTAAATAATTAGCTGAGAATAAACCTCAGAAAGAAATGAATGTTTTAGTCCAGGAGACCTGGGTATGGACAGCCCAGTGTGAGTCTTCCATCACCACAAGG
Organism: Phyllostomus discolor; assembly: GCF_004126475.2. NCBI lineage: Eukaryota > Metazoa > Chordata > Mammalia > Chiroptera > Phyllostomidae > Phyllostomus > Phyllostomus discolor. The sequence goes on along the minus strand of NC_040906.2, from coordinate 125,404,369 downwards.
CAGAATGAGGATACTGGATGCTTGGAGGAGATATGAATATATCATCAGGAAGTCAGTGAAGGCTACAGGAATAAAGATGGGGTGGCACCAAAAATAAGATGCCTACTGTACAGTTTTGCATCAATCCTAGTAGCAGCAAAAGGCTAACTCACCAATAAAAATGTTCTCCCATCTACTTTGGAAAGCTTGCAAATGCCCAATCTGGTAGATTCTAAACAGAACACCTTGGTACTGATTCACGCTTACTGTCTAGGGCAACTTCCCATCCACTATTTACTCCAAAGCCAGCCTCTGCATTCCTAACATCCTATATACCTTGCCAAAGTCATATTATAATTTCATTACAACAAATAGCCAACAACAAATTCTCTCTATTTTTCCCTTCAAAATCTTTCCCTAACTTTCTTTCTTTGACATTTCTTTCTTGCCATCACAGACACAGGACTTCTCCTACTGTACCATAGACTCTCCACCTTAAAAAAGGCATTCAGTCTTGCTGCTAAGTTTTGGGATGGGGCCTTCTCCCTATTTCACTGAGGCAGCCCCACACTGGAGGCTTCCAAGACCACACACAGCCTGGAACAAAGGATATGTAAACAATATTTTTTTTCTTATAAGAAGAAAAACCTACCTGCCCATGCTTTTGCTGAGAGGCCATCCTGTGGGGCATTTCAGGATGTGATGGGGCCTGGAGGCTTGTTGCCTGTGTTTTGGGACGTACCACATCAGAGACCAGACTGGAGGATATAGCTAGGGACTTGGGCCGAGTAGCTGTGGTGCCCATCCCCACTGGGGGAGTTTGTTCAACTTTTCTGCTTGTAGCTTCATCTTCCCCCTCAGAGTCCACAATAAAAACATATTCAGCTTTGAAGAGGCCACTTTGCTGCATTTCTTGAGGTTTGTTTGCTTTAAATTCCCTTACTTGTGAAATCTTTCCGCTGACTTCTGAAGGATAAGTGAATGTTCCTGGGTCTCTCTTCTGTTGGCTCCCAGCATTCAAGGTCAAGTACTCATTGAAATTTGACTGCAATAAATGTATAGACATAAAAGCATTGACATTGGTTTGATACTTGCTTCTTTTTTCTATGCACTTAAAAGCTTTACCTGCTTAAGGACAAGACTTTATAAAAACATATGTAAAAATCAAGAGAAATGAGGTTGAAGTTAACAGTTTACTTTTACTAGCCCACCTGTTTGTTCTGGTCTAAATCCAAACAATGTAGGGCCCAGAATCAACATCAACAAACAAACCTGCTTTCTAATAAATAATGAGATGAGTTTTTAAAAGAAGAGGAGGAAAGCAATGTTTTCCATGAAGACATTCATGGAACAAAGGGAGACTTGACAAGGATATACTCTGTGAAAGCCAGGGGATAAAGGAAATCCCACTGAAGGATTCTAAAAGAATATAAATCTCTGTAAAAGTCTGAGCAGAAAAATTATATCAGAACAAAATGCACAGATATTAGACAAAACAACCTAAGCTAATTGGGAAGAACCTGTGACTAGGACACCAAAAAGATAGATGTTTTCAGCACAAACTATTTTTTACTATTATTTTATTTTGGATTTATAATTCCAAATCTTTTCCCATACAATTTTTTTGAACACACAGAAAGTTTATAAGGCCAGGAGTAAGACAGCTTTACCATGCTAACAAAAGGCTTTGTTCTAAAAAGACAGTAGCTATGTATGCTGAGAAGATTCAATGTTAATTTTCTTGGTTTTGATAACCATATTATATTTATTATTCTTTCTTTAAGTTTGAATTTATTTAAAAATAGAAAGTTAAAGAAGACACTAATTAAACTAAAATAATTTCAACTATGATCATCCATTTAATGTACGATAATATGTGTGTTTGTGTTTTGTGTGTGTGAAAACACAATAGAAATCAACCATTGATTAGTCATAACTAAACTAAGGACATCACTTTATACATCAATTCCACACTTTTCAGCTGATGATGAGATAGTCAGAATAAAACTAATTGTCTCTGATTAGGATTTCTCTGATAATGGTGATTTCACATATTAATTACAATACTATATAGTAACAAAAACCCAAATTGGAAGGAAGTTTCCATTAAAAATAGAAGTAGTCAGTGACAAATTGCTTCCTATGAAAAGTAATGGAATAACTAGAAAACCAGCAAAAACTTGAACTGGTTTTTGAAAACATCATTAATGCTCTAAAACAATTTCCTTCCTCCATAGTCTATCATTCTATGTTCCTTCACTCGGATATATTTTTACAGCATTCATCAATACCTGAGATTTGGTTATACACTTTTCAGTTTTCTCACAGTCTGCATTCCCAATAACAAATAAGTAATGAGTTGACTTTATTCGCTCAGAATCCACAGCACCAAGCATGTAACATGTTGCCAGTCAATAGTTGTTAAACATAGAAAGAATGAAGGATTATTTACCCTGTTTGATTATAATACTGAACCATTTAAAAGACAGAAAGAAAAAACTTTAATCTCATTTTAATGCCATAGCTGTATGTGTATCATTGTAATCATCAGATGAATATCAGCATTTCAGAAGGCTTTGGAAATTTGCAACCAAAATTGGTTCATATAGCTACAGCCTCATGTAACCATAGCACCTAATAACAAAGGATACTATGAATATATTATGTATAGTTGAGTACTGTTAGGGAGAAACTTCCCAGAAGAGCCTTATGTAATATTCAGGATTTCTCTGAAATAATGTGGCCCCAATGATCTTGAAATAAGATAGCACTGAAAATCTCAGAAACATAAATATATTACTACTTGCCTGTAAGATGTTTTCATATATACAAGGTAAATTAGATTATTTCCTGCCCTTCCAGTTGGCTCAAGAATACCACAAGTTCCTTAGAGACACACTTTATTTTAAGTAAGAGAGTATTACAACACATTTTAATGAGAATATTTCTAAACCACAATGTCATTATTCTAGCACAAGTCATTTTCAGGGTTTGTTTTAATTTAATTTTCAGTCTTGGTTTCATTTTAGAAAGGTATGACCAGGGCATAAATATAATTTTATCATCTGTTTTGTTACATAATATTATAAGGTTAACATTTTTCATGGAATTACATAATTACTATAATTATAACTTTGTCAAAGTTATGTATTATCATATTCTTAACTTTTCTGGTATTGGGCTGTTTTTATTTTTTTTCTAATTATTTTTCTCTATAACATTTTTCTTCTTTTGTCCTATTTTGGGGGATGCATTTCCAAGAGTTAGGTTATTGAAAGGCTATGAACAGTTTTATGAAAGTGGATAAAGGTTTTCTACCAAAATTGTACATATTCACAAAAGTAGCAGCAAAATATGAGCATGCAAATATCTCCACAACTGCCCTAACGATGGGTATTATACCTTTATCATGTTGCTAATTTATTACATGTAAGGTAGTAGCACCTCATTATTTAATCATATTTTCTTTCAAAATAAATGCAAACTTCTTTTTAATTTTGTTTTTATTATTTTAAGATACATTTGAGAGAAGGGAATGTACAAGGAGGCAAACTATAGGCTATCAACTCAAAAAGGTTGAGAATAATGTATTATGGAGAACCAGGAATTAGATAACAATTACGTTCCTATTACATAATTGTATTTTTAGTCAATCTTGGATTTCATGGTTGTCTCACTTTACGCAGAGGAAATAAACATTCATCCAAATTTGTCAGTTATTATTATGATAATTTAATGTTAATTGCTGGATATAAAAAAAAAGAATAAAAATAGTCCTACCCTATTTACAGTTTCTGGATTCTTATCACTTGGTTCCTCAGGAATTTTAACAAGGAATCTAGAGATGTCAGCCAACTGAGAGTGGGTTGGCAATCTTCTGACAGTGGGGACAAATGTGAAGATCAAAGGTTTGGCTTCAGAATCACCAGAAGAGACCTATGAGACATGTAATAAATTAGGCCTGTAGTCTTGTCAAATGTTTATCTTGACTTTTTCTCTATACACCAGAATACTTATTTATTTTGATAAATTGCCCATTTTCCTGTGATCATATATATGGTTGCCAAAGAAAACAGCTATAAAAATAGTCACAGTATATCAGATTCTTTTTTCATAATACTATCTTTCAGAAAAAGCAATACAACCCCAGCAGGATCCTGTTATAGGGGATGGCAATAACATAAGAGGTGTTAATCTGCTGGAATATTACAGGGCATCTCTACCTCAGTGGATTTATCACAAACACAGTCGTCAATCTGTTTCAAAATGGACTTTTATCCATTTAACCCAGGTTAGCAGGTTCAATTTGATTCATAATCACTAAACATGCAAGAAACTTCCATTTATCATTAACAAGAATACCAAATATGGATTTAAAATTAGAAGTAAACTTTTCTCACTACCAAAATGTGAATGTCTGCTAAAAGATATATTTTATCTTTTATTCATTCTTTATTCATTCAAAAGTAATTTTGTTAAGCGTTTCCTGTGTGGCAGGCAGTCAAGAGCTAGATACACAACAGTGAATAGAAAAGAGTCAATAGACCACTCACAAGTAGAAAGAGGATACACACAGAATACTGAGGGAAAAGTGATGGGGGAACCTGCCTACCCAACCTGGGAAATTCTAGGAAAAAAAAATAAAACACCTGAAATTTAAGTCCCAGTGAAGAGGAAGATAAAGATGTCCCAGGCTGAGAAAACTGGCCGAGAGAAGCATGGAAAGAAGCAGCAGTGTGGGGTGTGGATCCAGCTTGCACGTTGTCCTATTGCCAACAGAGAACCATTGTGCTCTATAAAGCACTACAGATTGGGAAATGACATAGCCACACTAGAATTTTAAATAATACTGGCTTTGAAAAACACAAGGCTAGAGAGAAGGGAGAAAAGTCAATAGCAAATAGTTTGAGGACTAAATGAAAAGGGAGAATGAGAAGATGGTGCTGTAGATTTCTCTTTCAAGAAGTATGGATGAGAAGTAGGGAGAAAGGTTAAGAGCAGTTAGACAGGGAAGTAGAGTCAAAGAGATGCCTTCTTGTCTGTAAGGGGATAGACTTAAACATGTCTGTAGCCTGAAGGGAGGAACCAGGAGAGAATGAAAGTGGAGCAAGATCTTGGAGGGGGCAGGCAGAACAAGGTAAGGAAACAAGAGAAGAAACATGGTCTCCCTGGAGTCCAGAGAAAATGAACTAAGATAAAGAAAGGCTCATGGACATGATAAAGTAGGGAGAGTGAGAAGGTAAAGGGAAATCACTTTTGATAAAATAATGACCATGATAAAACCAGCCCCACCTAGTCAGAGCAACACTGTCCCTTTGCTGCCTCCATGACTCTGTCACAAAATATATGATGTGCCCTGCCAAGATCCCTACTCTCCTTTCCCTTCAAGTTGTATCATGTTTCTGTGCCTTGGACAACTTGGACCTTATCTCAGTATGCCCTTTAATCTGACGATGTCTGTCCCTGTGAGGAACCCAGGCCCCTGAATCTCCCCCCAATACCCATGTGCTGTGTGTGCACCCCCAGTTTTGTTTCCATCTTGTACCATGTTCCAACCCCTGAAACACACTGCCTGGGATCTAGTCAGTCATCAAAAAATCCTTCACATCATCTTTAACCTCTTCTCTAAATATTCTAGCTCTAACTAAACTACAGCTCCCTCTGAAGGACTCATTTCCAAGGAGCTCCCTCAATGGGAGCTGTTCTCTCTCACACTAGACCTGGGAATGGAAGAGGTGTGCTCCTTATTCCTTTTTACTGATTCCAAAATCTTCTCCTTTTCTTTTACCTAGAAACTTCCAGTTTGAATCTCATTTCATCAGTCTAGACTACTCACTACCTCTCCTTGTAATAGTCACCTGTCCACAGCCAAATGAAACCCTCTTTTCTTTGAAGATTAAATTCCTAGTTCAATTCTACTCTCTCTAACACTACACTTTTTATAATGCTCAATATCATATCTCATGGATAATTTTTCCAATATTGTGATGCCTCAATCTCTACTCTCCTTGTCTCTCACATCTCCAGCCTAGACCAAGAACCACAGTCCCTCTGTAATTTCAGTTTTTTAATTCTCTGACCACCACTTCTTTTCTTTCCATACCACTCCCACTAGTTTTCCAATTCCAATGCTTCTCAGAATTCACCACAATGAAAAATCTATTGATCCTTCCAACACTAGGTTTTCCTGTACTTTGTTTTAACTAGCTTGCCTTTACCAAAGGACTACATTTACCATGATCACTCCCATGCATATCCCTCACGTTTCATACCCTCTCTCACATCGTCATCCCCATTTGGGTAAATCACAGTCCCCACTAAATCTAACCCCATACCTCCTCTACCCCTGCGTCAGAGATGTAAATGTGGCTAGGGAAAACCTCATGACCATGCTTAGTGGTTTCACTTCAAATTTATGATTCTGAGCCATAAACAGGCCCTTCAGTGTTGGTCTATAATTAATGTAGTTCCATAGCCCATTCACTCTTCCACTTGCCTAGAAAACTCATATCTTTTTTTTCTTTCTTTAAACCCCTAACATCTTCCCAAGTTTTACTATGAGCTGAAGACTTTGTTTCTCATTCCACTGAGATAATTGAAGCAATCAGAGAAGAACTTCTAAGGTCCCCATCACCACATCTATTCACCCACCCCCAATCTGTGTCCTTTAATGTGGTCTTCAGTCCAGCCACTATGCTCCTACTAAACACAACTCTCACTGAACATTTTACCTTATACTTCTTTTTATTTACTCAGCAAGGTCTTATTAAATGCCTACCAAATGTGAGGGAATACTGCAGGGGTTGGTCATATAGCAGTGAACAAAAATCTCTACCCTAATGGAATTTACATTCTAGTGAAAAAACAGTAATAAACAATTTACATTCTAGTGAAATAAGTAGTAAAAAAGAATTTACATTCTAGTGAAAGAAGTAGTAAAAAAGACAATAGTTATAAGCTATGAATCCTGGCTATAAGACAGTTGCAATAACCCATGAGAGAGAAAATGTTAGGTTGAACTTGGGTTGCTGCAGTTAATAGTGGTCAGAAGTGTTAAATTTCTGGCTATATTTTAGAAGAAAAACTTAGAATTTGCTGAAAAATTAAATATGGGATATAAAAAGTAAACAAGAGTCAAGATGAGTACAAAATTGTTGACCTGAATAATTTTGAAAAATAATGATTTAGTATTCACTGAAATGGGGAAAACAACAGGTGAGGCTGGTTTGAGAATAGAGATCAAATTTAACATGCCAAATACACACCCCAGTGGAAATGTGAGTAAGGGAACAAGTTCAGAGGAAAGTCTGTGCCAGAGATAAAATTTTCAGGGTTGTTAACCAATGTATGGTATTTAAAACCACAAGACTAGATGGGAACACCAAGGGGGTAACCTGCACATATAGGAAAAGGGGGTCCAAGACTGAACGTGCCAGATTCTACCATTAAGTGGTCCGCAGCAGAGGAAGAACTAGGAAAGATGGCATGATGGTGAGAGTTTAAGAACAGTAATTCTGGATGATTATGAGGTCTAGGCTTTGGCCTTGAGGCTGAGTGTCTGAGATGAGAAAGCAGGGAGGCACTGAGATTGTGAAGGTTAAGGAACTGTGAGACAAGAATGTTAATAGGGCAGTCCTTATGAAAACACAAGACACACTGGGTGACAGAAAGACTGGGCTGGGGAGAATAGTGGTGGCTAAGCATGGTGGCTAAGCAATTCTACTGAAATCACAGGCCTAATAAACTAACTCTGGACCACTTACCACAGGATGTATCTTTCTGGTAATTTAACAACTAAAATATCTATGCCTTATGAAAAAATGTATATTCCTTAGGGGAGTTAAAATACATAGACAAACCCTCTGAGCCAACTTTTATTTTTTAGTATTCTTTTCAGCCTGGAAAGCTATTTGTCATTATTCCATGACTGCAGTCATGTTACAGTTCCCAGATTTCAGCTTATTATCAGAAAATGATAAATCAATGCTTTCCTTTGTAGGAAAGAACATTAGACCCTTTGTGAGATTTAGAAAGCCCACTGGTCTTATCAGCAATACATAATACAACACACTTTCTATATGAATTATTTTCTATGAAGCACTCTGCATAACTAACCTCATCAATATCATGATAGACGGAGAGTGGTTTTAGCACGGAAATCCCTGAGGGTAGTTCATATAGTTCATCACAGACTTTCATTTAGAAGTCAAAGAAGAGGTGACAATGCAACTTTGTCCCCAGATTCTATAGGCCTCCCTCATCCCCACCTATGATGACTATAGGTCTATCTTGGTTTCATCCAAATGCAATTTAAGTACCAATGTAGCAAAGCCCTCAGTATGAGCACCCCATTGTTATGAAATGCATATAATCATTATTAAAAGTAAGTGGCTTTACCTTCTAAAGCATATAAAATAATGAAAATTCACTAAGCCTTGCACAATTTGTGTAATTCCACATTACTTAGATCTCTATAAAATACAAGTAGATCTACACTAGTGTGAATGGAAACTGATGTTTCAATGCATAAGCTGTGCTTTTATAACAATGCCCTCAAAAGAATGTCTGAACATAACCACAGGTTGACATTGAAAGCACCTGAAAAGAAATAAAATTATTTCCTTCTACTTTATGTGTTGTATTTTCCTGTGGCAGTATCCAAATGCTACATAAAATTCTTTCACCAGCTGTGAACAAAATTTTTAAATTTTAGTTGATGTCCTTTAAAAATAACATAAAAAATATAATAGGACTAAAGACTCATTCATCCTCCTAGGTTACTACTGAAGAACAAGATCAGGAATATGCTCCTGTCCACACACATTCCTCAGAAGAGCAATCCAAAAAAAGAGCAATGATTTGGCATTCTCTTTTAAGCTGAAAGTACAATGTTAGGGTGGAGCTCTTTTCTCTGCTTTTACCTAGCCTCCTCTTATCTTACCAAAGATGCACAAAATTTTTTTCACAGAATTTTCATTGAAAAATGATTTGAATTACACCAGCTACACTATGCAACATTTAGATGAAGAGATAATTTATGTGGAGACAGTTTTTACATTTAGAACTTCCTGAGAGGTCGTATTAACTGGTGAAATGGAGCTAGCAGGGGGAGGAAAAGGCGGCCGCTATACACTTGCCCTCTTTTCCTGCATGTATTCCAGTGTTAGCCAGTAGACTGCTGAATCTCTTCTTTTAGGAAAGGAAAAAAATAATAATTGCTGTTTACCGCACACTGTGGCCACGTTCCATTGGAGCCCAGAAATGAATCGCTATGGTAATGAAAAATCATTTTCCACACAAAGCAGGAACAGATGCATGTTAATACCGTTGCATTGGTTAAATGCTAATTAACATTTTCTGTTGTCAGTGCTGTTTAAAATCACATCTTCCTTCCTATCCTTAGGAAACTATTTTAATAATAGAAATTAGAGCTGAAAAGGATTAAAATCTTTTCCTAAATATGGTTTCAAGCACTTCAAACTTTTGAGACTGTCACCTTCTCACCAGGCAGCCAAATAATTTAAGAAACTGTTCTCCCCCATGCCATGAGGCAAACTGCTCCTTTGCTTAGTTTCGGGCTGCAATGCCTTCCTTTCTTCTATTTTCCTAAGAGTTCTCTTCCGATGTTGACACCCCCACTCACAGATGGCCACTGGCCTCCTTTTGTAAAACGACATTACAGGGTGTCTTAGCATTGACACTGCGCCAAGGGCAGTCCTGAGCATTTTCTTTAGCTCCCCAGTGAGCAGTTCTGCCTGTACAGACGCCGTAGGTAACATTTCACTTTGAAACACACGCGAATTTATCTACACCCAGGCAGCTCTCCCATAAGCCCTCTTGCAGCAAACACTACAGTGCACAGCCTTTAAAAGTTCTTGAAAGCATTAAGGAAAGACTCCCTTTTACCTGGGGTGCGGTCTGAACGCTCCCTGTTAAGATGCACGAGCTCATTTGGAAGTAATAGCTCCCGCAGTCCCTCGGAAGCCCCTATTCTGGAAGCATTGATTCATCACATAAGGGAGTGAGCAAACCAATGATGAGGTGGGAAGGGAGCCTCGCACTGAAACAACACACACTCACAGAGAAAAAAAGAATTCTAAAAAGAGGTAAAGTGGAATCCTCCTTGAATTGAAGAATGGTTATCAGCTCCAAAGAGATTTATGTGTAGACAACTTTTAGACTTGGAACTTCATGAGAGGTCGTATTGACTGCTGAAATGGAGCCAGCAGAAAGAAAAAAAAAAAGCCACCCACAGATACATGTTTGCCTTCTTTTCACACATGTATTCCAATTACATATTCTGCAAAAAGAGAGAAGCCAGATTGTACAGCATTAAGAAGCTGATTGAAGGGCCCGAGCATCTGCCAATCTCAGTGATCAGCTGGTCACACTCCCTGAGAACATTTAGAGGTACAAATATATGCAAACACTGTGTCTAAATAAAAAAATGAGAAAGCATACAGTGATCATTTCAATGATATAGGAGCATCTGCAGTGACTGAGGTTTTGCTATTAAACAAATTAGCTATAAAATAAAGCTTGGAATCAAACATTCATCAAAACAAAACTCCATTCCAAGGTTTTTAGAAGACAGTGAGTGTCCTAAATGCAGACAAACAAACCTCAAAACTTCATGCATGAAACGTATTAGAGTCTTCAGCTTTCAGTATTTCTATTTTGTAAATATTGATTTTTCTCCAAATCTGTAGTATCTATATTTGCACATTGGCAGTGAAAGATGCTGTGTCCCAAGAGCTAGTTATAGACCAAAGGATACAGGATCAAGGATAAAGGTTTTATTTTAAGGACCTGGATTATGCCTCTTAACATTTTCAATGTAATCAAAAGCCTGAATTTGTGGAAACAAATGACATTACAAGTCAAATCATTGCCAAAGTGATTCTGTTAGCACACAGGGAAAACATATTCCAAAGAACACAGTACTTTTTGACCTAGAGAATGATCTAAATTTTTTAATGTAATTTCTGTTATATCTCCAAATCATGTGCCTTTTCTATGCTGTATATACTTATATTTTATATACTCAAAAGAGGATATAATACCCTCCTGCCTCCAAAGAGCTTACACTCCAATTGAGACTATAAAATAGGTATACAAATAACAAAGGTATAAAGCAAAAAAGAAGAGAGAAAGGAAGAAAGAAAAAGAAAATGTCCCGTACTGCAGTTCTCAAACTTTGCACATAAACTGCCCAAAGAGCTTGTTAAAATGCAGTTTTTGCTTGAGGACGTCTGGAGTGCGGTCTCAGATGCCACATCTCCATCTGATGCCCTGTTCCTGGTCTGTGGTGCTGCAAGTCATGAAAACTTAAGAGGAATTTCTCCAGCATGGGGAGATCACAGTTACCTGGAGTAACTCAGGGAGAAAGGGGGATTTGGGCTGTACTTAGAAAGATGGGGAATAGGGAGCTATAAAGATGGGAAAGAATAGCACTTATTGCATGCAGAGGAGAAGCTTAAGTGAAGGCAGCTCTCAGAACTGCAGGAAACAGCAGGTGTAGTTGAAAAGGACAGGACCCTGGGGTCACCTGTATACTAGCTATGCGACCTAGGAGAAGCTGCTGAACCTCCCGAAGTCTCCGTCCTCTCGCCTGTGAAGTGTGGATGAGAACAATATTTCTTTCATGGGGTTCTTGTGAGGATGACAATTAAATTCAGCATGTAAAGCTTTAACTCTATGCTAGCAAATATTTAATATATGTTAACCCTGTTAGTGCCATTGTTATTTAGTTTGGTAAATAACATAAATGAGAATAAAGGAAAATAAGACTAGAAAAGCAAGTCAAATCTTGATGATCAAAGATCTTAAATTAAGATGTTTTAAGTTACTCAGTGGGGAATAGGAATGAGGAATATATATTCAGCTACACATATTATTATCTATTGTATATCTAATTACTATTGTATGTTTATATAAACCAAACATCAAAGGGCAGCATTGACAAACTCTGAAACCATCTCAGAGTTCTAGTGTACAGCTCCACAGTGGGAAGTAACAGTCTACTCTTTTATCAGTGATTCAATCAGTGTATTCTGAGTAGATGCAAACAACTGAAGTTTTCATGCAGCTTATTCTATTTTTTTCTCTTATTACCCCCCAAAAAAAGAAAGCAATAGTTTTGCATGCTGCATAATCAAATTTGAAAGAGGAAATATTTCAGCCCCTATATTTTGCCCTACTTAAATCCTTCATTGAATCATTTAAATCATAAAACCAAATAAATTAATCAATTACAGGGTGGGGTAAAAGTAGACATATAGTTGTTCATATGGGAAATAATAAAATAATAATACAAGAATAAATTGTATTTTGCATTCTCACAACTGTAAACCTATTTTGCCCCACCCTGTATTTTGCTATTTTGCTGTGTTGTATCTGAAACTTTTCACTAGTCATTTTCTTTCCCTTATTAGTTTTATTAATTGATATTTATTGGTGTTATAGACTATTATATTGAAAGAAGTCATAATTTTTACCTTAAAAAACACATACTAGTCATGCATTATAACAGCATGCATCAGCCATAAGGTTAATAACTACATATAAGTTCAAAAAGCAGATACATTGAGGACAATATCTATAGAAACCATCCTTATTTGAACAGGAAATGATGGTACTTGATTAAGGGAAAAACAGGCCCCAGGCTTGGATGATGAAAAGCAAGTTAGTTACTTCTACAGGGTGGGGGAGAGGGGCGCCTGTCCTCCAAGTACAACATATTCCCAATGGATTAGAAAGTCACAGAGGGTCTGCCCAAGACCCTGAAGCATTTTATAAACACAGTCTTTTAATGATGATCTCTCTTCAACTAAGGAGAACAAACTGCTCTTCTGAATGATCTTTTTCCAAAAGAAAAGAATTTGTCAAAATTTGCAACAAATATAACCCAAAATTTTCTTTAAAATCTGGCATGATAGATGGTTGAAGTAGGGCATCCTTCACCCTTATTACCAAACAGACATTACTGCAATAACTTCCAGCCAAAAGACTTTTAAGATATTGCCTTTTAAATAAGTAATATAGAATAAATAGTCTTCCTTCCTGACATGGGAAACAAATTTGAGAAATAATAAATTAGTCCACAAAAGTTTGCCAAGAAACATGTGATTAAGTAAATCCAGCTGCCAAGGCTATTTGGGTGTCCACTTATTTGTTCTTTATGCCTTGTGCTTGATAAACAAAAGTACTACAAATCCTGTTTATTTATCTTAATAAACACCTGTTGAGTGCCAGGCACTATTTTAACTGCTGGGAGACATTAGGACACAGAAAACTTGGACTCTAACTTTAACAAGGGAGATAATCTCATAAGTGAGACATCTTTGTAAGTTTCACTGGTGGTTAGTAGTAGAAGAGAGTAGTGCAAGGTGATATGCTGAATACAGGCCGCATGGGGAAATGGTCTCAGGCCATTCCCAGGGTCATTTCACTCTAGCCTCTGGACTCAGTTTCTGTTTCCAGTGACCAACATTGGGACTTGCTCTGGTTTAGCCCTGAGTGGTGTTTTTCCTCTGAGGATGGGAATCAGCAGGAGTTTGGATCCCCATCTCCAGGATAACACGTGACTCCAGAGACCCCAATCAGGACTATCCCAATTCACAGACTCAGAACTGGGTGTGTGGTATTTAAAGTGAATTCTGACCTCTCAACAAAAAGACGTGAGATTCCATCCCAGCCTAGGTTTGGCCTCATCTACATTGCTTACCCTCCCATTAACACAGCTTGTAGATTCTCTTCTCCTTGGGTACATATCCTAGTTAAAATAATACTAGTAACCCTCCTTAATTCAAGTAAACCAGAAGCTACCACTTTTAAAAAACCTAGCACCTTGTCTCATTGCCAGTGGAGCAATAGATAAAAAAAATCTAGCACCTAAATGAGACTGTTCAACATAATTAGATACTCAGAAGAAATAAATAGGCCTTATGCATGGTAGAATTTGAAAGGGGGACAGAAAAAATGATAAGAAACATTTATCCATCAGGAATAGTGTCTGGTGGTAACTCTCCTTTTATTGAATCACTGTCTTAGCTTGGTTTTTGTCTTCCATTTATTTGCCTTTGTCCTCTTCCTACACTCGACCTCCCTCCTCTGTCTGCTTCGTGCTGTCTGGCCCTGAAATTTTGACATAGCCCAGGAGTCACACCTTCCAGTCACATACTCCAGGTCTATCAACTATAAACCCACTTGTGCCAGCAGTTTGCAAACAACACATTCAACAGCACAGGAATATGAATTGATTAAGTGGATGAAGAATTAACTAGAAGATCTCAAAACATGTCCAAAGAGGGAGTAACAAAGAGCGGGGCAAACAGCTGGAAATAAAGCCCATTATTTAGTCTTAACACCCAGAGATTCCATAGTGAATATTTTTTATATCGATCATGAGAGAAAGAAATTCTGATCCAGAATACAGTGCATAAAATCTTATTGGTAAATAAACAGAGTGATGCTAGCTAGCATCTCTAAGTTTATATCATAATTTCATAAAGTAACATAAGAAAATATTTATTTCCAATATAACTGTTGGTATAATATGATTTATATGTACTTTTATTTAAAATAAAAGAAGAAACAATAGCATCCTATTTTATGTTTCAGACATATTTACATACGAAGAATACCCTCAACACATCTTTATCATGTTCTACAGATAAGTATTTAACCTGTATTACTCAGTTTTAATAATGACAAAAACTGTGCTCAAAATGTGTTACTGGAATGGCTCAAACATAAAAGGGTTTAACTGATTATTTTTAAAAACTTTGAGTCTTCACAGTCAGGCTCTGCCCCCTAGGGAAGTCATGAACCTCCTCCACACACAGGGTATATTGTCACAGAAAAGATCAAGAACCAATGTTTTGTCATTAGAGTCACATCTTCACTTTCAGAAGCAATTGCATTTTAAATTAACGCCCTTATACTTGGGTAACGTAGAGAATAGGCCAAATATACATGTAAAGACATGCACATCAAATAAATGTTTACTGCTTATTATACACATTTTGTATTTTAATTCATTTATTTTCATTTCTACTCTGTAGAAACACATGACTTAGCAGAATAACTGAAGGCAGATGTCAGAGAGCCAGCTTTTGTAGGTTTTGCCTTAGATTGGAAGAATCAACCAGAGAGCAATAGAAGAGTAGAGCTAAATTGTGTGTGCAATATATTAGAGAGAACGTGGGCATTAGGTTAGAGAGGATTGGTGCTGTATTCCCAACATTCTGCTACTTACTAGCTGTGTGACTGAAGGCAGATTCTTGATCTCTCTGAGCTCCCTTTATTTATGACCACAGAGTTTGTCCCAGAAACTCAGATGCTCTCCAGCATGAAAGGTGGGCAGGGGCACAATTAGAAAGTTTACTTTAGGACAATAGGCATAAAATGTAACTATCTGGGGCAAACCAAGACATAATCAGCCTAATTATTTGCAGTTCTGTAATAACATCTCAATACTGTAGTGAGATTAAAATAGCATGATATAGTATTCTGTATCGGAAGCTTGACAACACATGTGTTCAGTAACAGTCACGACTTCCTTTTCAGAAATAGGGTGTTGGTTAGGGCTGGGGATGACATACAAGGCAAGACAAATGACTAACATGCTACTTTCCCTGCTTGGGATGCTTTTTAGCAATCTTCTCCCTAGTTAACTCCTCTTCACCCTGATGAGTTCTAAGAAACTCAGAGATTACATGGTGAATCATTTTAATTTGCATCATGAAAGTGACATAATTTTTGACAATGTACTTCATACAATTGCTACCTGAAGACTCCTCCATGCCCCCATAGGTTGGATATAGCCTCCTGTTGTATGTACACTCTTAGCACTTGTACTTCTTCACAGTATTTGCTGCTATTGAATTCTATGGTTATATTGTGAATTCTTTAGTATCTTGCTCCAAAATTGGAACATAAGCACCAGAACAGCAGGGAAATTTTATTTTGTTCTCTGCTAAAGCCCTGGCACTAAGTATAGTGCCTATCACATAGTGTATGTGTGTGTGGGGGGAGAGATAAATGTCCATTACATAAATGAATGGTTGTGTGCATTCACGATAGTTGTATGGAACATTCAGAGAGGGCAAGAGAGATTTCTGTCTTCAAGAAACACAGTGTCAGGATCCATAGAGCAATGAGAGTGATTTAATCATTGTGTGATTTTGTTACTTTGAAGATAGACTGCATAAAAATAGCAACCCACACTGAATGCCAAAGCTGTGAGTGTTTTAGGAGTGTATGGAAGGCACCAGCACCCAAAGGGTGCGTGAGGGACCAGGATGCGTGGATTAAAATGGGGAAAAGCATCTCTATCTAGAGCACTCCTCTCACTCTCTACAGCTGTGGTCTGCCACCCTGGCCACCTCAAACACTGCACCTGCTCACCCCAAGAACAGATTTTGTCCAACATATATGTGTAAATGCAATTTAACAAGTTGTACATGAGCTTCTCTATTTTTTTTATTTTAATCATTGTTCAAGTGCAGTTTTCTGTCCTTTACTACCATCCCAGCCCACCCACCCATCCTTTCCCACCTCCCTCCCATTTCCAACCCCCCCTAGTTTTTGTCCATGTGTCCTTTATACTTGTTCCTGCAAACCCTTCCCCTTTTCCCCTGAAATTCCCTCCTCTCTCTCCTCTGGTCACTGTCAGCCTGTTCTCGATTTCAGTGTCTTCGATTATATTTTGCTTGTTTGTTTGTTTTGTTGTTTAGGTTCCTGTTAAAGGTGAGATCATATGGTATTTGTGTTTCACTGCCTGGCTTATTTTGCTTAGCAGAATGTTTTCCAGTTCCATCCATGCCGTTGCAAAGGGTAGGAGTTCCTTCCTTTTTTCTGCTGCATAGAATTCCATTGTGTAAAGGTACCATAGTGTTTTGATCCATTCATTTACTGGTGGGCACCTAGGTTGTTTCCAGCACTTGGCTATTGTAAATTGTGCTGCTATGAACATTGGGGTGCATAGGGTCTTTTAGATTGGTGTTTCAGGGTTCTTAGGATATAATCTTAACAGTGGAATTGCAGGGTCAAAAGGCAGATCCATTTTTAGTTTTCTGAGAAAATTCGATACTGTCTTCCATAGTGATTGTACCAGTCCGCAGTCCCACCAACAGTACACTAGGGTTCCCTTTTCTCCACAACCTCTCCAACACTTGTTTGTTGCTTTGTTTATGATGGCCATTCTGGCTAGTGTGAAGTGGTATCTCATTGTGGTTTTTATTTGCATCACTCTGATAGCTAGCGATGTTGAGCATCTTTTCATATCTCTGGATATTTAATATATATCATCTCTTTCATTTCTCAACAAGCCAGCACAAGAATTATGATCTCCATTAGACAAGTGGAAGATTAAATTACTTGTTTCACCAGCACATGATGCAATTGGATTTGAACTCATATCTGCCTGGCTATAGCCAGGTTAATGGTGACACTTATTTGCTGACTACTTCTGCCAGCTTTGCCTTAGAAATACCCATCTGTAGGAAAGCAATAAGAAAGATGGTAGCACAGGATATACTGCAATGCTGTAGCCAGCAAGGCTTTTGTTCTTAACATGGCTCCTACCCAGGGCAATTGGAGGTTCTGATGGAGGTTTTTCCAAGCCTCCAGGATTTCTTTCTCAAAATGTGGCTACACACTGACTTTTCTGCCTTTCATGCCTGTTATTCTTTTACTGTGCCTATGTCAGATCTAGCTATAAAAGCAATGTATGGTTATTTTGCAACATAACTTTCAAACAGAAATGATATATCACCAAAAAATGTCACTAGTATCAGTGCTAAAGCTACATAAATTTCAGTGAGGGTAGTACTGCATAGACACAGAAAAACATTGTTGAGTGGCTAAATATGTGTATAAGTATTTCGTCATATTAAATAAATAATATTTATCTTCAAAATATCTCAAGTAATCTGTGAGCTCTATTCTATGTTTCATACCATCTATTTATTAATTCTCCTAACAGAAACAAATTTGGAGTCAGAGTCAGATTAAAATCATAAATCTACTATGTAAGTTACATAAATTCTATGAGCTTTAGTTTTTCATCTATAAAGTGGGCATAATATAAATATCCAAATCTCATAGAATGAATGTGAAAATTAAATGAAATGACATATACTACTTCTAGTGTATCATTTGACACATAGATATGCAATAAATATTAATTTCTCTTTTTTAGAATAGATTAAATATATATTTATTTTATATTTTCAAAGAAATCTATAATTAATATAAGTATCAGAACCCTACCACGTTTATCTGCATTTTCTTCCTTTTCTTACCCTTAATGTATTCACTCCAAAACAAAAAAGAAAGGCAGATCTTAACCTTTGCCTATCATCATTCTAAAGATCCTTTACGAATCCTGGGACTTGCCCACATTGCTAAAAACTAGACTCATCAGGAGTTGCCCAAAATAGAGAGCAAATTAACAGGTCAGACATTTGCTTCATATCCTCCAGGATCAATCACCAGTTAGACTGAGGGGTTCTCTTGAATGCAGATGATGCGTTTGTAAAGGATAATTGAGTGGAAGAAGAGTTGCAGGTGAATCAAATTACACTGGGATAGTTGTTCCTTTTCATTTTAGAGTTGGCATTTAGTAACTTTCACCCAGCATCCAACATACTCCTATAGGCTGGGAGGTGTCCTGGAGTCAATGTGTAATTCAGTCTTCCATGAAAATAGAAATTACCAATGCCCTTTTCCTGATCACCACTGCATCCCTCATGCTTAACATTTAGTAGTTACTAAATATACATTTGTTGAATGAATTAATTAATCCTATATGCCTACCCTAGAGAACATAAGAGGTAAGAAACAAAGATGCTATGGGTTAAATGTAAAGAAATAGGAGATAAAACACAAAGCTTTTCTCCCTGCGACTCGCCTTAGAGGTAAGTCAGTAGCTGCAACTGTCTCTTACCCTTCCACAGTCCCTTCTCTGACTGACTGAGTCACTAGATGCTTGACAGCTGCCTAAATCATAAATGACCATGGCTTCAAAGGTGAGATACTGAGCAATATAGAAGATGATGAGGAAAACATTTTTATTTATTTTCTTCCCACAGTGCGTGATGAAGTAATATGCAGGACATAAGAGTGAAATATTTCAAGTTAATAAAATAGATTATTTAAAGGTATTTTGTAAATCATGAAAGGGAGACTGACATAGCAACCATCTTCCTTGAAAAGAGCACTATTTACTGAATTTGCTTACAAATTAAAAGTCTATTAAAAGTTTGCAGTGAAAAATGGTGTCCTCATTTCCATAAAAAAAACTAGATTACCTAATTCATACAGATTTTGTGATATTTAAGTAAAATTATACGGGGACATTCCCAATATTATGCCTACCATGTACACTTTCAGACATGATTAGTTGTAGTTGTAGCTACATAGAATAAAAATATTGAGTTGTCCAAATTAACTAGCAATCTAACATTAAGTATATATTTAAAACCAATTTTAATGCCAGATACATAATCATCAGTTTTAAGTTTCATAAAAATATCATTATTGAATATTTATTCCAAAGTACTTTTTCTTTACAATCAGTATTTGGATTTTTTTTTTTTTGGCCTTTATAGTTTACACCTCCGTATATAATGAAATTCCATTCTCACTGATAATTTTTTTAATTGATAAATCTGCATGGAAAGGCAAACCTATTCTTATCAAACCTACCTATTCTAGTTACCAGTAAATTCTAAAGCATAAATACTTTTCAAGTCTTTCATTTTAAATACCACAGCACTATTTTGCTCAGAAATCTAACTATAGTGTTCCTGGTAGAAATATTTTAAAAATCACTTCTCAGTCTATTGAAAACAGTTATTGACATTAATAAATCTGGTTACCTGGAAAGAGTTAGGAATGCTGAGCAGGCCGGCAATCTGTAAGTCTTAGATGCTGCTGCCCATACTGTATTATATCCAGCAATGTGTGTATGTATATATACATATTTTTTTCAAATCAGCATGTGATTGTGTAGGAGATGGGTGAGCCTTCAAACTCTGCAAAAATGAGTTCTAGAGGTTTTTAATGACATTCAGTGGAGCAGTATGTAGGCATAAAGGAATCTGAGGCGCACAAAGAATCTTTGTTGCAGCACATAGTTATTAAAATGTTTTGCTGTAAAAATAGAATGCCCTCTTTCTTTCTGGAGACATTTACTAAGACCCATAATGCATCATTTCAATCTTTCAATATGCTTACTAGTAAAAATGCAATATATTTTTCTTCAGGACTTCAAATTTTACTTAAATTACTTTTAAAGAATATTTTTCCTTTAAAAACTGACAGTAGGAAAAAATAAAACAAAATGGATCCCTCTTTGAAATAGTGTTTTAGGAAAGAAGAACAAATAATCACCAAGTACCCTTAACATTGCCTATGAAAATGTACATGAGATTTTTACCTCAAAAAAAGTCTGTGCACTTTTACAAATTCATTACTTTTAAAGAAAACTTTGATTTTTCTAGACTACTAACCATGAGCTCAGCAGCCAAACAACTGGGCTTGAATCCAAGCTCTGCCACTTAAAGCTGCGTGACTTTAGATGGATTACTAAACCTCTCCCTGCCTCAATTTTCTCATCTGTAAAATGTAGGTAAGAGTAGCTCTCTCACTGGGTTGAGGTGAGATGGATTAGTACACGAAAGCCCTAGGAACAGAACTGGACATAGAATAAGTGTTCTGCAAATATTAACTTATTACCAGCTAGTACTAATAATAGGATGGCCATATAGGTTTTACTAGTTCGTTTATTATTTCTTCTTTCTTCTGCAGATTCCCATAGCCCACTTCCAACACTTTTTAAGGTATTTATTTATTTATTTATTTATTTATTTATTTAGAGACAGGGGAAAGGAGGGAGAAAGAGAGGGAGAGAAACACAGAAGTAAGAGAGAAACATCAATTGGTTGCCTTCCATACCCACCACAACCAAGGCCCAAACCCGCAACCCAGGCATGTGTCCTGATCAGGAATAGAACCAATGACCTTTCACTTTGCAAGATGATGCCCAACCAACTGAGCCACATGGGTTAGGGCCCCACACTCTTAAAGGTAATCAATGAATGACCTCTTAACTGCTCATTTCAGTGCTGTTTTCTCTGGAATTCTGTGTTAATGACATTGTTGGCTCTTTTCATCTTCAAGAAAGTCATTTTCCTTGTCTTCTCTGAACCTCCCTGCCCTGGCTCTTCCCCAGTCACTGCTCTGTGTCTCTCCCTCCTCAGAGAAAGAGTCCAGAGACTCAGCACTTAGGACCTCCTCCTCCCTTTGCCTGAGTTCTCTCCTCCCTGATGGCTGTCCTCTACTCTTGTAGTTTCGACATTCATGAGAAATGAATGTTGGCTCTCCAAGTTCACCTGCACTTTTCCCCACTCTCCTGAGTGCCAGTTTCTCCTCTTTGATATTTCACTTGATGGCTCTACCACAAGCACCACAGTGAAAGTTGTTGGATTGGGGAATTCGGAAACCATATGCCTGAGGCTTGGCTCTACGGTTTACAAGTTGCACGACCTTGTCGATTTATAAACTTGAAATCTCCATTTCCTCATCCATAATAGATCATTTAGAAAACCTACCTCACAGGCTCCATTAAGTAATGCAACAGATGTACAGTATTTGACATACTGCCTGGTGTATAGAAAACACTTATTATATATTAGATCATTATCAACATTAATGCCCAACTAAATATGTCCAAAAATGTTTTGACATTTTACACACATATATAAAATAACTCTTCTTTGCCATAATTTCTAGAAATGTTTTACTGCTGCCATCATTTTCAAGACACCAGATTGTAGCTTTTTTATTATTTTGTCTCACTTGTTTCTATCATCTGAAATAAAATATAAAATGTATTCTTCAATTATAATTTAAATTTTCCTTAGCTGTGTATGTTGCCGCCTAGTTTAAAGGTTATATTCTGGGCAGCTTCAGGTAAATCACACTATGAATACTTTTCTAAATGTAGTTATGAATAAATACATACTTTATTTCAGAATTTATTTGAAGAAATTAAAGTGGCATGTCTTTGCTCTTATGTTTATTTGTAAGTCTAAAATACATCTTTAGAGTGATTTTAAATAATAAAAACTGTCAGTATAATTTAAAAAAGAAAAGGTTATATTCTGCAGCCTCCCTTACTGGTAGGTGTGGCCATGTGATTAAACTGTGACCAGTGAGATGTAATTAAAAATAAATCTCCTTAAAATAGTATGCAATGATCTTCTTTATCTCATACTCCATCCTGCTCTCTGGAATCTGGATGTGATGGCTGGATCTCTAGCAGCTATATTAGACACTGATGATAAAAGTTTTAATCTGGACATGATAAAACGATGCATGGATTGGCAGGAAGAGCTCCCAATAAAAGCAGAGACTGACAATATCTGAATTATTTTTTATGTGAGAAAGAAGTAAGCATCTATAGTGAGGTTTCTTTCTTTTTTGCAGTCAGATACAACCTTAAGTGAATTAATAACATTTTAATTTCTAGCTCTGCCCTAACATGAACCCTTCATTCTAACCCTGCCAGTTTCTTCAGTCTCCCAACTTGCTTTGGCTCAGATTACTCTATTTTATTCCCACCCTCAAGTCTAAATATCTTGGGTTTTCTCTGCCAAAAAGTTGGGGTTTGCTCAGATATAGGCTCCTGGTTGATATAGGCTCTATCTACCAGGAGCCTATATCTGAGTTTTAAAGTACTGAACTCCCTCCCTCTCAACTGCATGTTATAGCATTTGTACTTTGTCCCACATCACAATTATCCCCATAGGATAGTCTTGTCTCATGAATTATTTATAAGATAATTAATAATCAATTAATTGCAGGGTAGTTTCTCCTAAAACAGATCTCAAGATAAGGTCAGGATGCCAGTTGCTTACAAGGGATTAACACTGGTGAGAAAAAAGGGGCAGGAAAGGATTGGGAAGACAAAAAGTTAAACTGTGATGCAGACCCAGCAGAGAGGATAATTGGATAGGGAGCTCAGGGGTGAGTGACACCATGAGAGTATCCCATATCTCTGTAGATGAGGCAGACCCTGAAGGAGGTGACAGTTGGAAGCTTCCTGGCAACCATAATTCCTGCAGCTTAGCAGCCAAACCTTCCTCAAAGAGGATTCCGGGCACCACATGTCTGTATCTACCACCCTGTGTCTAGATTTTACTCTTCTCTTACCAAAACACCAATTTTAATGTTAAACCTACAATAGGTGTTTGATAAATACCTACAGAATACTTCATTAAAACATAGTCTATGCCTGGCCTGGGAAATATACTCATGCCCTAAAAGTTCCTGAGCAAGAAAAAGTTTTTTCAAAATGGTTTCTTTCTACATCCTGGAACAGGCATTGACTTTGCAAAAGATTTAAGCCCCCCTTGATTTGCAGAACGTGCCTTTTTTACTTAACTCCATGTAACGTGTACCACCATGCTAGATGCTGGCAGGCCTCCAGACATATTCCATATGAAGTATGAGCTGATGGGGGAGAGCCACCTATTTGACTTGATTTCTATGAGAAACACTATGCTCTTGGGGAAAAAATTCAAGGGAGAAAACTCACCCGCAAATTCACTGAGAACACTTAGACTAAGCATCCACAGTTGTTATTTCCACTCTTCTTTCATATGCTCCAATTGTCTTTCACTCTAAGCTCATTTGAGGGTCTCTACTGATTCTTATAAATTGGTCTCCTTCCTTTTTGAAGGGGTGGTAGGAAATGATATAAAGAAAGCAGCCTACTTTGTTGTTTACCCTTCTTTCCTACTGTAATTGTTCTATCTACTTCCAATTGTTCTCTAGATACAGCAAGAGCTAGAACAGGATTGTGAAGGGGAAGGAACCCCAGAACTGAATGAGGTTCTGACTTTGGGCATTGATAAATAGAACAGCAGCAGCGGGAAGGAGCACAAGGGCTAAGTAACAATAATAGCCAGTCTTAGGATTAACTGAGATCCATCCTTCCACCTTCTCGGTCCTTTATGAGTAGAGGGAGCAAAAGTCTGTGTTCCCGTGATATGTCTGCATTATGACTGATACCTCTATTTCAGCCTAAAGATAAGCAAGATTGAACAATCACAAGGTGAGTTCACTTTATGTGGCTGCCTGCTGCAAATCTTCCTGTATCTTCTCCTACCCACTGCTTCCCAGAATATATCTTTAGGGTAATTTAGCCACTTTAAGAATCACTCCCATCTGTTCTCTGTTACAAAGATAGCTACTTCAATAGATCGTAATCTTTGCTGGTTGGTAGGGGAGGGTGGGGATGCTGGGGACTGACACACACTCCACAGAAAAGTTGCGTAAATGCAGTTTCCATTTTTAATTCCATACTTGAATGTTTTTGAAATGTTTGTGTTTGGATGTTGTTTTCTTCATTCCTCTGAGCCAGAAGGCCTTGTCAGAAAGTCAAACTTTAGAAGTGACAACTACTCTGATCTTATAAGGGTAGTCTAGTTGCCAGGGAAACTGCTTTAAAGGGAGAAACCAATCCTATTTGTGAATTTATAATGAAGAGAAAACAGATGCTAAGTTTTTGAGTAAGGATCATTGACTTTGGGACATATTTGGGGTCCATACATGGTAAGAATAGGTTACATTTTTTGGACATAAATGGAGCAAAACTATTCACTCAATAGGAAACTTTTATACTACACATGAAAAATTATAAATAAAAAATATCTCATCTCCTTCTCTTCACTTTGTAAATCTTAAAAAAAATAAAAAAAAGATTGGTCCAGGCAAGATTAGCATATTTTCTCCAGGAAATCCATGGGATCCGGGTAAGTGACCAGGATTTCATCTCAAAGCCCCACACAGGTGAAGGCCTCTGATACACACTAAGAATGTAATTTTAGGAAGAAAACAAAACTCCATCATGAAAAATTAAGTATGAAGAGATTGGTGATCACTTTTTGCAGAAATGGACAAGAATCAGGACTGGATTTCCCTTTAAAATACCTCCGCACTTCTTCTGATTAAGCCTAAAATGTCTAGAGCTTCTTTTTTTATTTTTTTAACCTTCTGGCAAATTTCAGATCCTTTCTGGAAAAAAAAATACTAGGAAAATAAAAATGTCAAGTGTTATATATTTGGGCAATATAAGGATTGGTTTTTATAATAGGGTAATAGAATTTGAAACTGATAGCCAAAGAAAAGATTATTTTCATCATCATCATTATCACTATTAACATCATCATCATTGTCAGTTATATTATTAGAACCAGAATTATCATAATTCATATCATCTTAATCTTCACTACCACTATATAATAAGAGTAGCTATTCTTCCTTGGGCATTTACTATGTACTAGAAATAGTAAGTGCTTCACATTGTCATCAGTTCTCAGGAATTGGCAAGCTTTTTTGTAAAGGTCCAGATAATAAATATTTTAGGCTCTTTGGGTCATACTGTCTCTGTCACAACTACTCAACACTGCCACTGTAGGGTAAAAGCAGTCATAGAAAATATGCAAATAAATGGGCTTGCGGGTATCCCCATTCAACTTTATTTACAAAATCAGAGGTTGGTGAGGTGAAGCCTGATAAGTTTATCAGCCTCTGCACCTCATAAATATCTTTATGACGCTGTGAGGTTGGCAGAGACATCCTCACTTCACCAATGAGGTGACCAAGCCTGTCAGTGGTTGACTAACTTGTCCACAGTCACACAGGGAGCAGACGGAGGGGAGGGCAGGGTCAGAGCCAAGGTCTAACCTTCGCCAAACAACCGGCTGCTCTTCACCGTTGCATCCCAGAGTGCAATACATGTACCCCTGGCTCTCATTCCAGATTTTAGGAGATACACATGTGAACATTTTTATAGTTTCCTTTCTTTTAATATATATGAAAAAATATGAACAGCAATTCCAACTTTTGATTTTACTAATGTTATTTCTTCAGATGAAATATAAGAGCAATCCTTATATAATCATGTTCATGTCTTTCTACTTTTTAAAAATAAAGGAAAAATTATAGCTGATGTTTGACAAGTGGGGAAATATTCTTAAATACTTTTAGTGTATGTATCATTTCAGTCTTTTAAAAGCTTTTATTCTTGCCTCACATTTGATCCTCACAAAAAGCCTGGGAAGGAAAGATGGTGTACTATTATTACCCTCATGTTGCAAAAGAGAAAAACTAAGGTCCAAAAATGTTAAGTGATTTTCTCAAGGCACACGCTGTGCCAGTGGCCTGAGGAGGAGCAGAAAGTTCTGGCACCTGTTCCTGACATTCCTCCTGTAGTGCTGTCCACATGGGTTCTCCAAGGCTCGGAGCTGTCCATGGCCAAACTCAGGAATTTTTGGTTCTCCCGCCACCATGCCAAACATACAAAAGTAACTAAAAGCCAACGACATGAGTCAGGCTCCCTGGGCCAGGTGTGCCACAGAGACCAGCAAGTGTGTGTGTATGCGCAGTGGGAAAAGCTTGCCTCCTGATTTCCATCACAGCAGTTTAAAGTCTTTCTGAATTAACTATAAATCACACTTCAAAGGCCAAATGCTAAATGATACTGAAGTTCCATGTGTTTTTAAAAGAACACTCACTTTGGCTGTTAATGAGCTATTTGACCTGGATCAGATTAATGCCTGTTTATTTATTTTTTTTGGAGGGGTTATTATTCAGTTACAGTTGTCCCAGCTTCCCCCCATTGGTCTCGGCTGCCCCACCCACCCACAGTCAATCCCCACCCCGTGTCCATATCCACAGACCTTCATACATGTTCCCTGACTAGACCCTTCACCTTCTTTGTTTTTTAAACCACAATTTGTGACTATGAATGAGTCCTGTTCAGTATTTTTAAGATGAATTGGAAAAGAGAAGAGTAGAATGGAACAGAATCAAATTTAATAGAAAATATTCAAATAGGCACTATTTTAGAGACTGTTTAAGACTTACATAAGTATATACATGTATGTTCACACATACTAGTTTTGTGGTTAACAAATTTGAAAGCCACTGAACCAGATGATCTGAGAGCTTTGTGAAACTTTAATATTTAATAACTCTATAACCTGCTCTTTCTTCAATAAAACCAATCAAACCATACAGTGAAGTGATTGAAAGTCAATAGAATTGTATTTCTTATAAATCCTGTCAGTCAGAATCTCAAAATCTTGCAATTATTGAGAAACTATAACCAGCTTTTATGGATTCTGTTATATTATGAATCATAGTATAATTCTATTTATGCCATTATAATACTATTAGTATATTAACAGTAATAATACTTTTGCTACATTATAGGTATAATGTAATTATACCTATATAAATATATTAATATACTTATATATGTATAATATAATTGCATAGGTATAATATAATTAATATGTTTATATATAGGTATAATATAAGTATGTTATATTATACTAATATACTAATATCTTAATATTATATTAATCATAAAGATATTAAATATATTTTGATTGGAAAAATATGATCAACAAAGAAATAAGTTCTGAAAAACCTGCCTGATTCTCATAGAACTATCTGCCTACGTATAAATGAAACAAGACCAGATAAGATGCTTCATAGCCTGTCAAGTATGAGACTATATCAGAGTAAATCAAACATATACCAAGATATGTAAAAAAGGCAAAACTTCCCAGTTTTTGTTTCCTTTTGAAGGGTACAGAATAGGCTAGTTCTAGGCCAATATGTTCCAATTTGCACTGAGATGGCAACTCACCAGTCTACAGAAAAATCCAGCCAAGAGAATGCAGCCCTTTCAGCTCCACTTCCATCTGGAAGCCCCACAGGAAACACTGCCTCATCTGCAGAAGTGGTGGTGCCAGGGTATGTGACAAATTGAATGAAAAGGACAGGAAAGACACTTCAAGAATCCACTTTCTGAAACTGAAACCCATTCTATTTTTAATCCTCTCTCTCGGGTATTTAATTCCAGATCCTAGTCGAGTCATGTTGTGAAAAGTATCCAGGTTGACAAATTATCAGTGCTTCACTTAGCTGCAATTTCCCTTCTGAAAACCATCTTCATGGATTAGTATTCAGAAACACAAGCTCAGTTCACTGCCAATTTTGCTGAATAGAGAAATGACTCTGAAAACTGAATAATTAAAAAGTAGAAATCATGAGATTAGTTAAATCCTAACAAGTGAGAGAGTAAATAAGAATACTTGAGTGTGCTGAATGTTTACAAGTTCCCAAACAACAAGTGTGAGTATAATTAAAAGAGATGCATGACGAGACACCACAGGTTTAGAAGGATCGTAAGAGCTGATCCTAGGAGCACAGGCTGAGCTCACGGGGCTGTTTCCAGACACTGAAGGTCAAGTGTTTGTTCTCCCTCAGTGAAGGAATGGTTAGATTTCATTGTCAGTAATAAAATTACCATTTATTTGGAACTCATTCATTTTTCTTCCACAAGATCTTGAAAGCACACCCTTACTTCTATTTTATAGACAAGGCTAATCCAGTCTCCTGGCCAGTTCCTTGAATAAGCCCTTTCCACTCTACATTTTCTCCTATATTCAGTTGGTAAGTAATTTATCTCAAACAATGTCAGTGAAGAATGCCTACAGTGGATACACTGACATTCAATAGAAAAAGAGAGTTTTTAGTTCAAACTTCACTGAATAAGATTTTAAGAGGCACCAGGTATCAGACGTCCCCTAAAAAGGAATATAGATCTTATACTATTTAGCTTTCCATATTTGGTAAGTGTATTTTAAAAACAAAAATTTAAGTCAGTTTTATAATTTATGAGAGGAATGTATTTTCAGGAATAAAATTCCAATAGCCTAACTTTCATTTATCAACCCACAAGTGGTCTTCCACCTGGGACTATTTTGCTCCCCCAGACCAGAGACATTTGTGGTTGTTACAAAATAGGGGAGGGGTGTACCACTGGCAGCTAATGGGCAAAGGTTAGGGACATTTCTAAATACCCTACAGTGCACAGGGCAGCCTCCCCCAACAATGACCTACCAAAATGGCACTAGTGCGGAGTGCCAATACCTGCTCTAGCCAGGTGACTTGCTCCCCAATATTAACCTCCACTACATGGAATTCAAATTCATGTTTAGTATAATTGCAGAGCACACTACATGACTCTATCACTTGGAAGTGCAGAATTGCTTGAGAATTTTAAAGTCACGCATGCCAAAACCATCTGCTGTACTATCTCGTGTGTGTGTGTGTGTGTGTGTGTGTGTGTGTAGGACTCTGTCTCTCCTGTCACACATACGTACAATACTTCACCCAGATGGAACACCCTGCACACAGCTGGTGCCCATTCCAACCATTTGCTCCAACTGAGAAGGTCAAAATGATTGTCTTGGAGTTAGAAGGATTAATATTTTAATGGTCAATGGAAATTGTTATGAATAAAAAGTGAAAATAAAAACAAATTAAAGGAAAAACTTAGAAAAAGTATGTCAAATATGCTAACTGATTATGGAGGTGTGAGTATCTCCATGAGAAGGACTAATTTGTAAATCCAGTTGACCCTAACAAAGAGCAGGTATCTTCAATGTAAGTACTGTGCATAACCTTTGCATCTTGACACATCCTTACAAAATAGTTGGTGGACTTTCTGTAGCAGTCTGAGCATTTGCTGCCAGAGGAGATATGGCAGGGGGATTATCACCCTACAATGAACAGTTGAGGAGAAAACTTAAATCCCTCAAGGATCATATTCTGTCTGATGATAGGAAGGTGAATTTTGAGAACTGCTTATTTTTCTTTATACGTTTAATATGCAACAGCACACTAAAAGTAATAAGAATCAGAAAATAAAAACCAATATATTATTCAACTCATATTCATCTCTCTAAGAATGATACTCCAAATTAGAGATAAGGTTATTCAAAACCTCAATATGGAGAGGTACTATCGGTAAAGATTAATGAGAAATAGATTATGGTAGTATGGGCACCATGAGGACCCCACTGCTGTGAGGAGGTTTAATTTAAGAAAATAAGAAAAGTGCACTGGATCAAATCCAATTTCATTCAGAGAATATACTGATGGCCTAGTTTTACCATAGTCCCATAGTTTTCAACACTGTTGAAGTTTGGCAGCAGTTCAAACTAAATACTTAAAAATGTTCAATACAGATTTTAGTTTAAAAACAAACTCAATATTTGCGTTTAATTCAGGGGTCAGGAAATTCTTCAAGTATATTTGTTGTTATGGGACAGTGTTTTGTTTTGTGAGATGCTGTTTCAAGGGCATACAATTCTGATTCCTGAGAGACTCAGAAGGTCAGGCATGAACATCCTGTGAAGGATGGCCTCAGAGCTTGCGTTATGTGGCACAGGCCATCCATTAGAAACACAGCTGTCCTAAATCCAGGTCCTTCAGCTAACCCTCACTACTCAGAACCGAAACGTGTGTTCCGCCACATTCTGCGCTCCATTAAAAGCAAAACCATGGCTTCAATTCCTGGGAGTAAAATTATCTTGTGGCTTCGGGACACAAAAATTTTCAGGTGACATAAAAGACTAAGTAGTCCAAAATTCAAGCTCAGCTAAGGTAATTCTCAATAGCACTAACATCCAGATAATGGGTATTTTAGCCTTGTTGAAATATTATTATTGTGAAAGGTCTTCTTTCTATAATAATTAAAGTTACATATCTCAACATAGCTAAATGTGTATACAATTCTGCAAATGCATACATGTCTTTTGAATCCTGAGTCAATTAATTACTAATGCAGCTAAAACTGTTGGAGAAAATCAGATTTCTTTAAAAGAAAGATGTTTATGTTGTACTTTTAAATGCTCTTTTGTTATGGGAGCAAAATTTTTTCTTAAAAATCCACCATAATTTTGACTAAATATAGTATTTTCTTTCTGGTTTTTTTTTTTTTTAGGTTCTACTAGAAACGGTTCAAATTCTTTGTCATTGACCACAAGTTTTTTTTTCTTAATTTGTAGAAAAAGAATGTCAATTTTTTTTTAAAAATCTCAAGAAAAATTATTGAGTTATCATCCATAATAATGAGTATGTCCATTAAAAAAAGACTAAGAAAATTCCTTCCAGTGTGGGTCAGTATCTTCTATCATGCTGAGTACAGAGCAAGCACTTAAGTGTTTATTAAACACTTACTGGAGGGAGAAGCCTGGTCTCAGGGTACTAGCATGTAAAGATTACTTAAGCCGAGCTAAGCGTATCAAAGGGCATACTGGAACAGTGGTCTCCAATGTTTCTGGAGCATGTACCCATCAATAAAATAATTTGAGCACATGCTTCCACTATAGGAATATTTATTATGTTATATATGTAATCCTGTACAATGTATAATGTAAAACATGTAAATGGAAATTAAAATGATGAAAATAAAAATTAGTTCAGATTAATAACTTCTCCCCATGCCCTAAAGGAGTGCCTGAAACAGCCACTGTGATGTGCTCACTCATTCTGAGAGAGAGCATTGCAATAGGATAATTCAGCTGTTCAAACATGGTAGCTGGTTTGTAATGGCACAACATTTTCTGTGCCTGACAGGGGCTGGTAAACAATACCCACCAAAGTTGAAAAGGCAGTTTACCCTAATATACAAGATACAGCTGTGCATTGGGAGACAATCTTTGATATTCCTGTAATTCAAAGGATGGGCTAGAGAGATGGTGGGGGTGAGTAGCATTTATCTTCCTGTATAAGGTTAAGTAATGACCCAGTCTTTATAGACACTCAAGCTCATTGGCCTTTTTCAACTCTGGTGTCAAAGATTGTTTCATGTGCCACAAAACCCCAAGGAAAGCAAAAAGGGTTAAAATAGTGGCCAGTTCAAACCTGTGTGCTTTGCCCTGCTTCTCAGGTCTCCCACTTCGGTCATATTCTCAACTCTTCCTCTATGAACCTCCAGCATCTGACCTTCGACATGTTCAGAGAGTTTGATGCCTCAAAGACCTCTCAGAAGTTTCTGTTTTTCCCTTGGATTTTCTTCAGAAAAGACAAACTATTTTACCTCAACTCCAAAACCACCTGGCTTAAACTAAATGTGTGAAGTTTGGAAAACACATCAGCATAAGGATATGCATGCATAGTGTATCTTTGGAACAAGAGCTAAAATGAAAATAACACCAAGATCCTTTCTGAAGACTCCCAAAGGGACGGGCTCTGCTCAATAAGTTGAGTTCAATAAGAGTAAGTTCAGCCCACCCAGACATCCTCCATTTGGACACATTCCCCAGGCAGAGTTTCAGGCCCTACAGAAAGTCTGCCTGCTGACTGACAGATGGGCCCTCTGGCAAAGGGCAAGCATCTCACACTGTAGAAGAGTCTAAAAAAGGTATTTTCTCCATCAGCACCTGACATTATCTTGTGCTTTTTTAAACTCTTCTTAATCAGTTCAGTAAATAGCAGCATCACCCAGACCAAATCTGCTTTCTTATATTTAGGCAAAGTAATGTTGTCCCAACAAACACACCCATGTAGGTTAAAAGCTTGGGTTCTTTTCCTTCTCACTGCCACACACATTCTTCTGAAACTAGTTGCCACATGGTGAAGAAGCAGGGTCACCCAGGAGGAACCCAAGAGCTCTCAAGGGTCTCCTTACCTGTCTGATTCCTTTGCCTCTTTCATTGCATTCATTCCCATTTGCCTTTTTTTCCCCCAATTTGCTTTTTTCATCAAGTAACAGTTCCTTTACTTAAGCCGTGTTCCCTCTATGAAATCACCCACCTCAATTAATTCATTCAGTTCATTCTTATTAATAAACAATCTAAATCCCCAAAGCTATTTGCCATAACTTTGAAAATTCCACCTGCTCAGCAGTTGACATACCTAAGGCAGATTTTATATCTCCTCCTCACTCTTCACCCTCATGGTTGCAAAAATGTTGAAGCCACAGTGTATTATTGTAATTTTGATGCCATATTGGTATGGACCTTCCAAAGGCCAATCCCTACTGCCTTCTTAACCATGTGCATTCATTCATTGTTTGGTAAATACTGATCTGAGCACTGACTATGTTCCAGGCCTTATTCTAGGTCCTTGAAATAAAACAGTGCACTAAACACACAAAAGTCCATGACCCCATGGTGTCTCTATCCCAGAGGAATAGAGACAGATAATAAAATAAGTGTTACATGTTAGAATTTGATAGTGCTGAGAAAAAACATAAGCATGGAAGATGGATAGGGAGTACCAGAAGGTAAGGATAGGAGTAAAATACACTTAAATAGATTGGACAGGGAAGAATTCCCTGAGGGTGACTTTTAAGAAGAGGCTTGAGGAAACTGAGGGAATAAACTGTGCATGTATCTACACTCCAGGAAGAGGGGACCGCAAAAGCCAAATCCAAAGATGGGAAGGAAGCAGGCTTGTGAGGCTGAGGATGAGACAACAGTGCTTGAGAATGAGGCCAGACTACCAGGGCCCTGCCAGACACTAGGATTTTGCCCTTTATTCTGAGTGAGATGGGAAACTATTGGAATATTTGGAGCAAAGCAGTAACATGATTTTACTATGTTTCTTTTGTAGGGATCATTCTGGCTTTTATATTAGGAACAGAAAACAGGAAATGATAAAACAAATGAATAAAGTGATTACTTGCAGTGGGGAAGGGAAGGAAAAAGCAGGAAGGACATTTGACTTTTGAAATCTTGTTAATGTTTTACATGTTTACAAAGATAAAATTAAATCAACAATAATGGAGGGGATCCTAAAAGTGCATATAAACAGGAAATTAGTCAGATATAGAATTGAAATATCACCACACAAGAAAAAGAAAAGAAATTGACACAAGGATATTTAATGCCTCTTTATAGATTATGTATCAATTCCAAAGGGGACCACCTTAACCAAGTGTGCATTAGCATCAACCTTAAATGAACATACTGAAATTATGTGCATTCTGATATGATATGATATGATATGATATGAAGAATATATCACTTAAGTAATATTTCATGCTGGTCAAAAAATAATAACCTAAATCCAATCATGTGGAAACAAGCAAAAATCACCAAGAATAAAGGGCTACAAAATAAAATATCCTGTATTCTTCAAAATGTTAATATCAGGAAGGACAGAGAAAAGATGAGAAACTATAAAAAAAACAAAAGATGAGAAACTATATAAAGAAAACCAAAAAGACATAATATGTAAATATGACACATGACATGGACTGTACTCTTTATGGAAAAGAAATAACACTATCATGGACAATACAGGGTAAGGCAGAAGTACGTTTACAGTTGTTCCTATGGAAAATACAATAATTAATAAATAATAATACAAGAATAAACTCCATGTTTCACATACTCACAACCATAAGTCTACTTTTTGGCCCCACCCTGTATTATAGTGGGCAGTGTTCTAATTTGCACTAGTCCAGAAAAGAAAGGATGAGTTTGACATCAGGTAGTAGCTATGAAGAAAATTAATATAGAGCCTATGTTAGAAAACAGTATTGCATCAGTGCTAAATTTCCTAAATTTAATAACTGTAATGTGGTTATATAAAATAATTTTCTTAGACTTAGAAAATTCATACTGAAGTATTAGAAATGAAATGTCATGATGTCCACAGCTTACTCTCAATTGGTTCAAGAAAAATGACGGCTAGATAGATAGGTGACAGATACAGAGATATAAAGCAAATGTGACAAAATGTTAACAAATTGGTGAACCTAGATGAAGGATTTCTGCTTTTCATTGTACTATTCTTGAAGCTTTTCTGTGGCTTTGATATTTTTAATATTAAATCAAATGTAAAAATATGAAAAGAAGATGTATATTAAAACATTTAGTACAAAATATACTTATGTTAGTTATAGTAAATCACAAATATCAATTATCAAAGTGCTATAATGAATCCTTTGCTAGCCTGAAGCAAAAACACAGTGAAACTATCACACTATTTTAGATGTACAGACAATTACTGGGCAATAGACACTAATCATATTGGCTTATTTAAACTGATTTGTTTTGACAAGGTGTCTTGGGAAAGGCTGGGGGTAAGGGGAACACTAAACATTGCAAGAGAATAAAAGTTTACACTTAAAAATATAAAATAATAGATCAGCGATTTTCAACCTTTTTCATATCGTGGCATAAATAAACTAATTACTAAATTCTGTGGCACACCAAAAATATATGTTTTGCTGATCTGACAAAAATAGGTATAATTTTGATTCATTTGCATGAGGAGGTTATTGTTGTTAGCTATTGTTATCTTTTAATTTAACAAACCAAGAGAAAAGAGGTCAGTGCCCCTGACTAAATAGTCAAGTATTGCATATTTTAAAAATTCTTAGGGCACACCAGTTTAAAATCACTGCAATACACCACAGAATAACATGGATGGAAGCAAAAAAAAAAAAAAAAGTGAAGAGAAAGGATTAACTTTGCCCTAAATCCAGGCAAGGAGAGATTAGTTTAGGACCAAGGTAGTTTCTGTGGAAAGAGTAGGAATTTGGGAGACTGAACGTGTCTTGAGGGGAGAGTGACGTTAAAGGACTGACTGGCTGTGGCTGTGAGAGATGACAGGAGCTGATCACAGTTCCAAAGTTTTGGATCTGAGAAAACAGAAAGATCAAGTACATTTAACTGAAAGGGGGAAATTGTAAATAATCTCTTTTTTCTTTTTTATTTTATTTTTCTATTATTGTTCAAGTACACAAAAGACTTAAATATAAGTCATGACACCATGAAAGTCTAGAGGAGGACACAGGCAGGAAAATCTCAAATATTCCACACAACAGTATTTTCACCAATATGTCCCCTAGAGCAAGGGACATAAAAGAAAGAATAAACAAGTGGGGCTTCATCAAAATAAAAACCTCCTGCACAGCTAAAGACAACATCAGCAAAATGAAAAGGGAACCAACCATGTGAGAAAATATATTTGCAAATGATACTTCAGACAATGGTTTGATCTCCAAAATATGTAAACAAGTCACATGACTCCACTCTAGGAAGACAAACAACCCAATTAATAAATGGGCAAAGGACCTGAACAGATACTTCTCCAAGGAGAACATACAGAGGGCCCAGAGACATATGTAGGGATGCTCAGCATCACTAGCCATCAGAGAGATGCAACTTAAAACCACAGTGAGATACTACTTTACACAAGTCAGAATGGCCATCATAAACAAATCAACAAACAGCAAGTGCTGACAAAGTTGTGGAGAAAAGGGAACCCTAGTGCACTATTGGTGGGAATGCAGACTGGTGTAGTCACTGTGGAAAACAGTATGGGATTTCCTCAGAAAACTAAAAATGGATCTGCCTTTTGACCCAGCAATTCCACTGCAGAGATTATATCCTAAGAACCCTGAAACACCAATCCAAAAGAACCTATGCACCCCAATGTGCATAGCAGCACAATTTACAATAGCCAAGTGCTGGAAGCAACCCAACTGCCCACCAGTAAACGAGTGGATCACAAAACTATGGTACATTTACACAATGGAATACTACACAGCAGAAAGAAAGAAGGAGCTCCTACCCTTCTCAACAGTATGGATGGATCTGGAGAGCATTATGCTAAGTGAAATAAGCCAGGCAGTGACAGACAAATACCATATGATCTCACCTATGAGTGGAACCTAGTCAACAAAACAAACAGTTGAGCAAAGTATAACCAGAGACATTGAAATAAAGAACAAATTGACAGTAACAAGAGGGGAGGAGGGTGGGGATAACAGGGGGAAAGGGGAAGGGTCATCAGGGAGCATGTATAAAGGACCCATGGACAAAGCCAAAGTGGTTAGGATCGAGGGTGGGAGGTGGGGAGTGGTGGGAGGAAAATGGAGACACCTGTAATTGAAAAATAAATAAATAAATAAATAAATAAATAAAACTTTAAGATTGAATTATATCACCTACCAAGGAGTAAGTGTAGGTAGAAGACAAATAAACATATAAAAGTGGTAAATCTGAGGTGGGAAAAGGCCAAAAAACATGTGTGCACACAAAAACAGCCAGAAGAGTAGTTTATCTAAGATTTAGGACACAGGAATCTGAGCAGTAGAAGTTCAAGCTGCATACAATGCATCTAGGAAGAATACAGAGAGTTTGGAATGCTGCCTCGGAAATGTATACTTTATTTATCAAGTGGTAGGATTCCATGAGGGCCTTTAAGAAGATATTTGCCCCCTTTCATTTATTGTTATAACAAATATTTTAGCACCTGTTTTTATCATCTTGTTTGTTAATACTTTCTCATTTGTTCTTTGTTTCCTGTGTTTTGCAGTTCATATGTTTTTCCCTTTATTTTATTATTTCTGATAACCTGGAACTTATTTTATTATCTGTTTTTACTTCTATTACTGAGTAACTGTACACTTTATATTCACATGCTTACACAAATATATTTTAACCCACATGATGGAAGTGAAATTATATCTAGAGACTAATTCTAACATAAAAAATGACAAAAGTCTTACATCTTTTATTTTTTCCAACTTACCTATGCATACCTTATGAAAACACAGATCTGTATATTCTGGTACTGTATCATTCCAATATGTTATAGTTATTTCTTAAAATCATATAGTTTTTGCATTAAAATTATAATTTAATATTGGATTTCATAATCACAGTTCATTTAATAATTTAGATGTATTTACATTTTAAAAATGCTTATACCAGTCAATTGCTATCATAGATTCCACAGAAGTTCTTGATTTTAACTCTTTGATTACTTGGAGTAGATTTGTTAGTAAGTTTTTCAGGGAATATGTGTGATATATGTTCCTACTCCTTGAATCATTGAGAATGTCCATTAAGGATATGAAATATGTATATACAAATAAAAATGTAAATAGAGATTACATTTAGAAACATTCTATATATGAATTTAAAAGAAATAGATTTGAGAAACACTAACGCCACTAGCAAAATAAATTACTTCATTTTAGAAATAATAATGCTGAGGTGGCAACTGGAAATGTACTAGAATTCAGGAAAAGCAATAGTAGTAAATGTAGACTTAGAAGTCATCAACATGAAGGAGAATGAAGTTTAACAAGCTGTGAGACTGCCTGGAGCGGGAAGAGAAGCCTTGAGATGGGCATGCATTCTGGAGACACGAAGAAGAAAATGAGCGTGAATACATGCTATGTGAGGACAACTGTAAGAGATTATACACAGTGATCTCTTCACAGGAATAGATCTGCACTTGGCAAGGTAAAGGCTTCTCACAGGGTACTGCACAGCTGTCCTTGTAAAACTGCTCAGATTCACCCTGCTGGGCCTTCTTTAGTCATTGATTCCTTTTGTTGACCAGTATGCTACCTTCAAATGAGAAATCTGCCATCTTCAAATACCCCCATAGAATTTTGACACAATCAGAGATGGTGATAATAATCATGAGATTGTGGTAAACATGAAATTAGAAGCTATACTTCTCTAAAACTGAAGTCTTAGTATATTTTTTAAAAATAGGTACGTAACTCCTCATACATCAAGCAAATGATAGGTCTAGAACTGGAATATAGGTCTTTCTGACTCCATGGCACCACGATCTTAATCACTCCCCTACAATGCTTCTCAGAAATTTGCCTCTCTGAAATGCCACTTGGAATAACAGCCAGTTAGAAACCGTGAGACTGGAATCAAGATATAGGAGTATGGTTCCACCCTACTGATGTTACCCTCAAATCAACCTGGCCATGTCCCTCAGTAATCCGTGTAAGGAACACCCATTTAGAGCTATGACTTAACTAAGGATGCAAATTCTCCCATGAATGCCACTGCCAGTGAAAAGCCACCAAAAGATAAGGGCAGTGGATTAGAAATCAGATCCATGCATGCTATTGGGTCTTCCAAGAAGTGGGTGTTTGCTGTAGAATCTGAACACACTTCTAGAAAAACTTCTGACAACATCTTTAAAAACCTTCAAGTCTTAGCATACATAACTTTTAGACATTAAATAAATGAAGCAGGAAAAATTTACAGAAATTCACAATTGCTGAATTTCTGGAATAAAAATTTTCTATTCAACTGTTTTTTCAACTATGAGATAAAAAGACCTTTACAACAACCAGGACATGCTGTAAACAGTTACAGCTGAAAAGGCAGTAAAAATGTAGTAGTCTTCCCAATTTGAAGAATTCTGGAAGAAAAAAAAATGGCTACATTTCGAGGCAAAGAGTACTTTTCTCTCATACTAACCCAAAAGAAAAAAAAATCCAGATCTTACATGTGTGCATCGCCACCTGCTAGGAAGTAGAGAAAAACAACCAAATCACTCTGGAATGCCTTCATGGTGGATTAGATAAATCCTCCTTTCCCTGTTTTATTTCACTTACATCTGGGTAATGTGACCCGGATTGCATGAGCAATGCCTCACAAATAAAAGCTGCAGGAACATTCAGTACCCACTTATTATTCCATCATCATAGACTTCACACACCCAACCATAAGTGTAATTATGTACAGCACCATAAATAGCCATCTTATCTCCAGCCACTACTGTGGATAATTCTTAGTCTCAAAGGACACTATAGAGGGGGTGGGAACAGGTAATAAAACTTGAAAACATGAGTTCCAGGTTTCACCTGAAGAGTATAGAAATATTTGGATGCCATGTTAGGAAAGAGAAAAGGGAGAGTGGGCGAGAGATGGAGGTGAGAAAGACAGAGGAGGAGAAGGGGAGAGAGAAGTTCAAGGAAAGGGAAAGGTGGGAATGCGAGCATTGTGGCTTCTGTATTTTGTAATCCCAATGCATAACTAAAAATATATTAAGAAGTTAAAATTGCATTTGAAATGTATTTCAAGAACAAATCATCCATATCATAATACATTTTTACATTCCCAAAATCCTCCTACTTAAAATTTTTAAAAATGTAAATATATATATATATATATATCCTCAAGTTTAGCCTTCAAAACAGTTTCATCTTAAATGAAAAGCAGTTCTACAAATTCATGATTCTCCCTGCAACCCACAATTTGCTTAAATTGTTTCTCATTATATAAAGTTTTACTACAAATTAACTTTTTCTTGAGCTGTTCAAAACTTGAGCAATCATCAGTCCACAGTTCACTTAATTTCTCTAACCTCCTGCCACTATAGAAAGTCTCATCAACTAAAACATAACTACTGTGATATAAAGCAAGAAACCAAGACAAAATGCAGCTATTGTTGATGTCAAAAGTATGTGACATAGTGACAATAACAAAGAATTGCACTAACAATGCCAGAGAACTCACAGTACATTCAACTCCAAGGTACCAGCTGCACACGGAGCCTGGTGCCACATGTCTATCTAGGAGATGTCACTGAAGCAATGCTTGTAACTATAAAGTCAGTGCCAGCCAATAGAACTCATTAGCAAACACTTGCCTATGTCAGCTGCTGATATTGATAAGCTTCAAAGATGACAAAGCATTGCACAATTATGCCTCCTTCCTCCCTGCTTCCCCAACAGCTCTGGACTAGAAATAGCAATACATCTGTTATTTCAATCCCATCTGAATATATTAACCTATCTTGACCTTAGAAGTGTTCTAAGAGAAACCCTGCCTGGAAATTGAGGGAAGCCCTATTTTGAAGTTTAGTCAAAGGACCTAATATGACTTGGTTGCAAAATGTCACTCTTTCAAGTGATATGTATATATACAAATATATATGTATATACCACATAGCTAAGATTGACAAAAATGCTTTCACATTGAATGTTCGTATTTAAAAAAAAAAGCCACGGCCAGTGTGGAAAAGTCACAGGTTCAATTCCCCATCAGGGTGCTCGCCTAGGTTGCAGATTTACTCCCTACCTTTCCCCAACCCCCTGTGGGACATGTATGACAGGCAACCTATAATTTTTCTCTCTCACATCTATGTTGCTCTCTCTCTCTCTCTCTCTCTCTTTCTCTCTCTCTTTCTCTCTCTCTTTCTCCCTCCCCCCACATCCTTCTAATATCAATAAGCATTTACAATAGCATTTGTTAAATTAAGTAGCATTCCCAAATCAATTGAAGCAATTTTGCTCAGTGTCATCTTTGTACCAGGGATTAAGAAAATAAAAATGAAAAATTCTGTACCTGCTCTCACTTGAATTCGTGGCCTTATAAGAGAAAGAGATAGTCCTGACTGGTGTGGCTCAGTGGATTGAGGGCCAGCCTGCAAACCAAAGGATTGCCAGTTCAATTCCCACTCAGGGCACATGCCTGGGTTGCAGGCCAGGTTCCCAGTAGAGGGTGCATGAAAGGCAAGCATACATTGATGTTTCTCTCCCTCTTGTTTTCCCTCCCTCCCCCTCTCTCTAAAAATAAATAAAATCTTATAAAAAAGAGAGAGAAAGAAATAGACAAACACAAAATATTACCCAATGAGTTAACTGCTATGTTAATCCACAGAAAGAAAAATGCAATGCCAATTCATAGATGGAGAGAAGTTATTCACAGTAAATGCTTCAAAAAAGGTTGTATAGGGAACAAGTAAAACTGTCATTATTTGCAGCTGACATGATACTGTATCTCTGTATTCTCCGTATACAGAGAAACCTAAAGATTGCACCAGAAAAGTACTAGAACTGACAAATGAATTCAGTAAAGTAACAGGATACAAAATAAATATCCATAAATCCATTGATTTTGATACACCAATAATGAACTATCAAAAAGGGAAACTAAAAAAACTCCCATCTAGAATTGCATAAAAAATAAAGCACCTAGGAATAAATTTAACCGAGGAGTTAAAAGGCCTATACTCAGAAAACTATAAGACACTGAAGAAACTGAAGAAGATACAAATAAATGGAAGCATATAGTATATTCATACACAGGGAAAATCAACATCATTAAAATGTCCATACTACCCAAGCAATCTACTGATTCAACACAATTCCTATCAAGAAACCCACAGCATATTTCACAAAACTATAACAAATATTTTATATGAAACCACAAAAGATGCCAAATATCCTCAACAATCATAAGAACAATGTTGGAGGATTCACACTATATGATATTAAACTATACTAAAGGACAATAATAATCAAAATAGCATGGTACTGGCATAAAAACAGACATATAGATCAGTAGAACAGAATAGAGAGACCAGAAATAAACCCACATCTTTATAGTCAATTAATATTTGACAAAGGAGACAAGAACATACAATAGGGTAAAGATAGTCTATTCAATAAACGGTGTTAGGAAAATTGGACAGATACATGTAAAAAATAAAATTAGACCACTCTTTTATTCCATACACAAGAATAACCTCAAAATTGATTAAATACTTAAATATTAGAGTTGAAACCACAAAAATCCTAAAAGTAAACATAGGCAGTAAAATCTCTGACATCTTTCTTAGCAATATTTTTTTTCTGATATGTCTTCTCAGGTAAAGAAAACAAAAGAAAAAAACAAACAAATGGGACTACATCAAACTAAATAGTTTTTGCACAGCAAAGGAAACCATCAACAAAATAAAAAGATAACCTGATGAATGGAAGAACATACTCCCCAATGATACATCTGATAAGGGGTTAATATCCAAAATCTATAAAGAACTTTTAAAACTCAACACCAAAAAAACAAACAATCTAGTTAAAAGCTAGACTAAGGACCTGGATAGACACTTCTCCAAAGATGATATAGAGATGACAACTAGATATATGAAAACATCCTCAATGTCACTACTTATGAGAAAAATGTAAATTAAAACCACAATGAGATATCACCTCACACCTGTCAGAATGGCTGTCATATATAAATCATCAGCAACAAGTGTTGGTGAGGATGTGGAATAAGGGGAACCTTGTGCACTATTGTGGGAATGCAGACTGGTGTAGCCACTGTGGAAAACAGTATGAAGTTACCTCCAAAAATTTTAAATGTGACTGCTTTATGGCCCAGTGATTCCACTTCTTGTAATACATCCAAAAAAAAGCCCCAAAACACCGAATCAAAAAGCATATGCACCCCTATGTTCACTGAAGCATTATTTACAATAACCAAGATTTGGAAGCAGCCCAAATGTCCATCAGTAGATGAGCAGATAAAAAAGCTACAGTATACATATACAATAAAATGCTACTCAACCATAAAAAAAGGAACTCTTACCTTTTGCACCAGCCTGGGTGGAACTGGAGACTATTATGCTAAGTGAAATAAGCCAGCGAAAGAAAGAAAAATACCACAGAACTTTACTTAGGTGTAGAATCAGATAAGCAAAATGAGTGAACAGGGCGGAGGCAGACTCATGGATCTGGAGAGCAGACCAGTGTCTGTTAGAGGGGAGTAGAGCTGAGGGGCTGGGTGAAACTGGTGAAGGGATTAAGCAAAAAATAAAAATTTAAAAACTCATAGATGCAGAAAAATAAAATTAAAATATAGATGTATATTAAGTGCCCTCCAAGTCAATTTTTAAAATAAATGGAGTAATTACCAAATTATAAAAGAAGAAAATTCAAAGAATAAGAAACACAAGTGACAAAAACAAAACATGAAAAATATGCAGTCTTACTCGTAATCAGAAAAATGCAAATTAAATCCATAATAAAATATTCTTTCTTACCCACCAAATCGGCAGTTCTATATGTTGGCAAGGATAGGGATCAACAGGTAATGAATGTCTCATAGAGCTAAATGGGTAGTGAACTGGTAAATCCACTTCAGAGAGCAATTTGGTAATATCCCAGAGAAGAGGAGCACGTGTATGCTCTTAGACTCGGCAATCCCATCCCTAGGTATATACCCTAGAGAAACTCCTGTACCTGACCCAAGGAACCATGTCCATATTTTATTAATGCTTTACATAAGAGGAAAAGGGCACAACAATGGGAAATAATCTAAAGCCCTGTCAATTGAAGAATAGATGAATACAATATCATATATTTATCCAGGGAAATAGTATAAAGCAATAAAATAAATAACCTAGAATAACTACAATGATATAATTTGCCTAGTATTTTTATTTTTTACGGTTTTATTTATTTTTATTTTTATTTTTAGAGCAAGAGGAAGAGAGGGAGAGAAAGATCAATGTGTGAGAGAAACATTGATCGGTTGCCTCTCCTAAACCGGGGACCTGGCCTGCAACCCAGGCATGTGCCCTGACCGGGAATCAAATTGGTAACCTTTTGGTTTTCAGGATGATGCCCAGTCCACTGAGCCACACCAGTCAGGGCACATATTATTTTTTAAAAATCGAAAACCAGTCCTGGCTGGTGTAGGTCAGTGGATTGAGCATGGGCTTCGAACCAAAGTGTCGCAGGATCGATTCCCAGCCAGGGTACATGCCTGGGTTGCAGGCCATAACCCCCAGCAACCGCACATTGATGTTTCTCTCTCTCTCTATCTCCCTCCCTTCCCTCTCTAAAAATAAATAAATAACAGCTTTTTAAAAAATCTAAAATGAACTACATATAATTTTATAGATTAAATATAGGATTAATAGAAAATGTTCATGAAAATTATAAACACTAAATTCAGGATAGTAAACTCTGGGCAAGAATGAGAAAACTAATGTGGAAAGGGAGAGGCAAAACCTTTCAATGGATATCGAAAGTTCATTATCTTTTTGTCATATAGCAAAACCATGAATCATAGAATATAGCTCCTTTAAAACTCTGTGAGGTCAGAATGAG
The DNA here is from genome assembly GCF_004126475.2 of Phyllostomus discolor. Classification (NCBI taxonomy): domain Eukaryota; kingdom Metazoa; phylum Chordata; class Mammalia; order Chiroptera; family Phyllostomidae; genus Phyllostomus; species Phyllostomus discolor. The sequence goes on along the minus strand of NC_040906.2, from coordinate 125,359,827 downwards.
GAAGATCAGGGAAAGAGGGGCATAAAAAAAGAATAAATGTTCTTTCACTCACAGGAATGACTAGTGATGAAGGAAGTCTTGTCCAAAAGTAACTGGTCTGATGCAAATTAAAGAAAAACTGTACTTTCAAAGTTGCTTCTTATTCTTTGCATAGCCGGTATATATACATGTTATATATACATACACATATACACACATATATATTCATGGTATATGTTTATGATATATATAACACATAAACATTTTTCTCTAGCAAAACTTTACATATCGGTGTATATAAATATAGATATAGATAAATTTTTAAAGGTTAATAAAGGGGCTTAACATGACTTGGTTATAAAAGTCAGAAATAAATATATAAAAAATAAGAGGTTTTTTTCTGAGAAAGTCTAAGGGCCCTGGGAAGGCCAGGGTGAAGAAGCAATTAAACAGTTTCCTAGGTATACTACATAATAATGTGAGAACATTTTTTCAGCTTTAGAGTCTAAGGAAGCACAGGCAGTTGGGGAAAGGGTGTGTCAGGGCTCTACGGTGAGAAGAGGGATCAGGTAGTCTTGGGGAGCACATATGGGGTTAGCAATTCCAGCCAGGAAGGTGGCCAGCGCCCAAGTGGAAAAGCCCTCAGTGGGGACTGGCAGAGATACGGCTGTGAACAGCATGTCTAGTACCCACCCTCAAGTCACTTCCCAACCCGTGTTACACTGTGTAATCCACCTCCACTCACGCTCTACCTTTCAGTAAAAGTCAACTCCATGCACCAGTTTTGTGTGAGTGGTGTTTATAGCAATGCAGAAGGAGGGACAACTGCTAATATGAGGTCAACCAATGAAAAGAAGAAATGTGACAGCTGGAGGGATGGTTAAGGACCCATGAAAGGAGGAATGGGAGAAGAGGTTATGTGAAACTGAGTCTCAGTTTCACATAACTTTGTTGACAAAGTGTGTCAAAGTGGTGACACACTTTGGGTGAATCTTTTCAAATAGTTTGGGCACCTCAGACTTCTCACAATACAGGGAAGGAGAATCAAGCCAGTTCATTGGGAAATTAACAATAAAGGTGACATTTCAGAGCTGAAGTGCTTTAAATATCTAAGACATCTCAGCTTCTCTATTTACTATACATATATAAGTATATATAACAAGCTAGACCAATAAACCCCAAAATGTTTACAGTGGCTTTATCTGTATAATGATAGTATTGGTGAGTATAAGTTTCTCTCTTTCTTTCTCCCCGACACCTCCCTTCTTCTTCCTCCCTCTCTCTCTCATCTCTAATTTCTGAATAACATACCACAAAGCTTAAAATGAAACAACAAAAACAAATATATCGTTAAAATACAGAGTAAACTCAATCATTTTAAAATTTTCCTGCCCAACATGAATTATAAAAAATATACCCTTGACAGTTAAAAGCATTTTCCCACATTTGCATTAAAAAGGTGCTTTAGGAGTAGACACTAAACAAGACAAATTCACCAATGAAACATTAAGCATTGTCTACTGGAAACTTCCACATTTTTAAATTTTAGTAATAGCCAATATAAAACATAGTATTTGGCAAAAACTCTGTTTACTGAAACATGCTTCAATATGCTAGAATACCTAACTGAATTTAAATATCAGATAAACACCAACTAAGTTTTTAGTATAATTATGTCCCAACAAATATTTAGGATGAATAATTTTTAGTATAAGTATGTCCCTAATATTTTATGCAACATACTTACACAAAGATAATTATTTGTTGTTCATCTGAAATTCAAATTGCCCCGGGAGTCCTGCATTTCTCGTTGCTAAATCTGGCAACACTATTTTTCAAGTCTTGTCCCAGACTGTAAAAAGTGCTAGAGAACTACTTTGACTACTTACTACCTGTGTGGAATTTCATGATTACAGATTTTTAAGGAGAGAATAGAGAAAATGAATTGATTACAAATCCATTTTCAAACACCGTTAACCTAATTTGTGAAAGTTAAAAGCAGTAGGCGTCTCAAAGCCAGCACTATCATACAACAAAGAACCTCCTGCCTGTCAGGAGTGGTAAATGGAGCCAGTTGAAACATTTCTGCCAAAATAATAGTGGGTCATGTTGGCATATATAGAATTCAGGTCACTGTTCCACTTTTCTGTTAAATTGCTGAGTGAAAATGAGACCAAACCGGACCACAGCAAAGTGGATTCCAGATCTAGAAAACTGTTCATTTTTACCTGCATGTAAAGCTATTTTCTCATTAATGGAAAAACGCTCCATATTTTTTTCACTGATAGTTTAAATAACTCAACTATATGTCTGGCAAGAACACATATGTCATGAGCCATGTATTCTGAAGATAAATGCTCTTGACTGAACTTTATCCATCTGCTTCTTAAAGCATTTGCTTCCTTGCAAACTCTGTAAACACTGTGTTGTGATCAGTCAGTGTTCTAAGCTTATGCAGTGCTTGGTCCCACCTTTTCCGTCAGGGTGCATTGCCTTTTCCTGACGACAGGAAGACACACAGTCTCCCACTGCAATCGACGGTGTGCTTTTAAAAGCCCCTTGCCCTTTTTAAATTTTTAAGGAGAAGTTAAGTTTGGTATGCTTTTCAAGCAAGATCACACCTGCTGATTACTTGGTATATTGAAGCTTTTGATATAGTCTACTTTTAATAGATTAACCAGAAATTATCTAAATTAGGGGTCTGCAACTAAGGTCCACAGACCAATTCTGGCCTGCCACCTATTTTGGAAAATAAACTTTTATTGGAATACAGCCACACTCATTCATTTCTACATTGCCCTCTGTTACAACCTCAGGGTCAAACAGTTACTGCCCACAAAAACTAAAATATTGACTATCTGGCCCTTTACACAAAGAACTGTCATCCTCTTGTCTAAATAGACATTTACCAGTCAAGGGGATGATCCTTCCTCTGGAGCTGATTTAGATTTAATTAGGATAGTATGCCCTCTTTGACAATTCAGGCTTTGCATAGTGGAGAGAGACTAAAGTCTAAAGCGCTGTCAATAAAAATGTAAACATCAATGTAAAAATGCCCAGCAATGCAACAGGAAGAGTAAATCTGGTGAACAGGGCTCTCTCCTCACTCAGTCTAATGCAAGAGGCATTCTCACTGGATCATTCAATTTAGTCCTTTGCTGGTAGATACAACAGCTAGGAAACAGCTATCCAGCTGCTGTAAGAATCAGGTTAACATCCAGTTCGATTTCCTTTTCCTCTTATCTTTTTAAAACTAAAAATGCATCAAGTTCTAGCCTCTGGCAAATCCCACCCTCACCCCCAGAAAACACTAGCCTGAACTGAGCCTAGAAAAAATACCAAGCAGACCCCATGATCAGTGGGTGCACTTTCACTATGGGATTATAGGCGAGGCACATTTTCCATGCAGGGCTGTTTAAGCTAAAATTATATTGAGGCTCTGATCTTGGCAGTGCCTGCAGAACACTATGCAAAATTTATTCTTTGAAGCCTGGAAAAAAACACCCAGAGAAAATCTATTGGGCTGCAATCAATTTCCAGCAGGAAACCTTGCAAACATGGGCTACAGACATGCCTTATTTCAAAAAACACGGGCATTATATTGCACTTCTATTAATTAAATCCTACATGCAGTGCCCTAGAGATGATTTCCCCCAGAAATATGGTCAAGTAGCCTTCCCATATTGTAGGTCCAAACTCACCGCTGTGATTGAGAAAGAAAGGGTAGAGAAGGCACTAAACACTGCTTAGGCACAACCCAGAGACATCAGCCTGGTTTAGACTGGGCAAAGGAACACCTGAGCACACATTGCCCATGACTTTTAGTTAGATTTATATTTATTTGGGGTGGCTTTGGGAAAGCTAAGGGAGATTACAGGGAGGAGCCTTGAGTTTCCCACCTTAAACCACCCATTGGTCCATCCATTGATTACAAGATCCAGGTGGGGTAGAGGGAAGGAAGGGGGACTGGAGTGGGGTCACAGCATCAGCCATGCATCACGCTGATGCTCACCAGAGCAGCAGGTTTCCATAGGCTAAAAGAGCAGTGAAATAATTCACCTTATTACTGAAAAGTATTCTTAATTAAGATCCAAGTTACTTCTTTCTGCCCTTTGTGCCATTTGTCAACTTAAAAAACAGAAAAGAAAATGGTTCTGTAATGATGGGATAATACATATTCACACCCCCTCTTTTAAGTGTAGTGACATTTGAGGGGCAAAAACCAGCCTCTGGGTGGCTTTGTGGACTGATCTGGGGGGCATTACCTGGCAGATTCCAAACAAGAACCTGTGAGGCAGCAGCTTTGGTGCTGGGTGCCCAGAGCTTGTTAGAAGACCTGCCTTGGTGGCCTGGGAGACCAGGAGGCCAAAAGTAATAAAAGAGTAAGCAGCTTTTTGTGAGATAGCTCTAAAATGATATCTTAACTTGCATCCTGATTATGGACCCACATAAGTAGTGGTCAAAAAAAATAGCACTTTCCCTTTCTAAAAGATTTACAGTCTGGAAACATGTAGGATGGAATCTCTAAATATTATGGTTACTAACACTAATCAGTAATATTTGTTGAGTAGGTACGTGCTAGGCAAGGTGGTAGGGATTTTCAACATTTATCAAACTCACAGTAGCAACCCCATTTATAAGGATTGCATACCTAAAAGCTCATTTAAAGAATTTGATCAAATTGGTACAAGTTCTGATGTGGCTATTACAATTCAACCAGCCAAACAAAAATTCTTCTTCAAAAGGAAGGACCTGCAAGCATAAATCACCTTGGATAAAAATTCAGTAAGAGGCACACAGGCATCTCTCTGATTATTTTGTGGGGACTCAGGACTATTTTTTCTCAAATATAGCAGCTGTGCTTTTGAAAATGAAGAAGTCAGAAAATTTGAAGTTTATGAGCAAATCTGAGAATTTCTTTCTATAAAATAAGTTCCATTTATTAGCTATTTACTGTGTACCAGGTATTTTACACCCACTGTTTCTAATCCTTCACAGGCTCCACATTATTTTGTTGACAAGGAAACTGCAATGCTTGCCTAAGGCACCATAACTAACAAATGCCACACCTGGGCTTTAAACTCAACACTGACATCCCCAAGGTTAGACTCGGTCTTCGATGCCACTCTGTTCCCCTTGTACAGGAGCACTGGAACAAAGAGATGCACCCATTAATTTGCATAAATAAAACCAAACCCAGACTATTTTCACTTATCAAACCTCCTCAAACTAAAATATCAAAATTAGGACCCTTTCAGGAAGACAACTGAACAAAGATGTCTGCACTGTGATCAAAAGGTATTTGTTTTTTAAATTGAGAAGATGAGAGTCAGCAACCACAGAAAAACACGTTATGGCTTTGGTTTCATTTTTTTTCTCAAGAAAGAAAAGCAATGCCATGTCCACTCACCTTCTAAACTAAGTCTGAAGGCTTGTGGTGATTAGCGACAGAATTCTCCCATTCCAATTCAATTCACACATCTGCAAAGTGTAGCCAGTCCCAGAGGTGAGCACTCAGCACTACTATAAAATCAATTACATTTTCCACCTATCACAGCAGGCACATACTGGGAGCCATTTATCAATAGTGTTACAAAACAAACAAATTTAAAAAGCACTTAACTTCATACTAACAAGGTAGCAAACTTGTTGGAAATTTAGCTTTTAAAACTCTTTAAAAAATTAATTAAGAAAATGTGCTCAACAGCAAAAGAAACAGCTGAAAGGAAAATTAACAAAAAAGTAAACTTAGTTTGGTTTCGCATAGATTAAAAATGTGAATCTGTAAATAGTAGCCCATTTGCTGCTAGCTTATAAAAATTTTCGTAATTGTGAAGTTCATATCTGACAGGAAGCCTAAAATTTAGGTAATTAAATCTAAGTTTCAAGGAGCCTGGATGTACCTCCATTTAGTTGTCTTCGCTGGAGGAATTTAAAATTCACAACCTCAGGAAATTTTGAAATTCAAATTATATTAGTTATAACAGAGATTAACAGTTTTACATCTCTAGCCTTCCCTCTAAGTGGTTGGTAGAGTCTGCTCCAAGACCAACAATGGCACCATCTGAGAATTTGTTAGAATTCTCAAGCCCTCCCCAGACTTGCTAAATCAGAAACTCTGGAGGTGGGACTCAGCAATCTATGTTTCAGCAAGCTTTTAGAAAATTCTAAAATTTGAAAACCACTACTCTAGGGCCCATGAACTCAGTGTTCTGGTTTACAAGAATTCAGTTAAAATATGTGCAATTAGGACTAACCAAAGGAAAGGTGAACTACAATAATTCTCAATTCACATAAACTGAAAGTTTACTTGCAAACTCTTTTATGTTGCTTTTCTATAAGAATATAGTAAAATGTACTGAAATTCTCAGTAAAATTCACAGAGCCAATTTAACTTCTCAAATTGGAACAATCATACTAAAAATACAATTGAATGGGTATTGAAATGTCCTTGCAGAAGCCACTATGGAAAACTGGAAACTGATAAATGCTCATGGTCAAGGTGTATGAGGAAAGGCCAACTTGCCACTGCAAAAAGGCCCTCCGAGTCCCCCTTCCCCAGCCCACCTATCCCCATTTCTGGGCCAACCCCACTGGAAGAAGAGGACGATGCAGTCTGGAAGTTTGGCAAGGTCATAGAGGAGCAGGTAGAGAGGCTGAGTCCCCTGGCAGAAGGATGGGAGCGTGGACTGCAACCCTTGGACCTCTGATAACATATGGCAAGGCTGAGGGAGGGGCGGCCAAAATCCCCAGAGATTTATAGGCTACTGGCACCCACAAAAAGCTGACAAAGTAAACAGAAGCCCCTGAGGGGGAAGTAAAAGAGAAATGCTTGAGAAGCACCTGTTTGCAGTTAAGGGCTGTTCATTCCTCAGGCATTGGTAAACAGAGAAGAATTAAGTCAATCACTCACTACATTTACATGAAATATTCACAGGAGAGAAGGAGAGCAAGATTACTTTTGATGTCAGTGAGACAAGACATTGTTTCTGCTCTGCTTAAGACTTTTCCAAAAGTATCACAGTGCCATTCCAAGGTAAATCACTGCATGCTTCAAGCAGCAGAATCCTAGGAAACTTCAGAAAACAACTACTAATGGACTCTACCATAAGTAGTGCTTCATTTCATTTGGAACGTGAAAGAGTTCAGGTAGCTGAAGCCACAAAGACAAATGCCTAAATTACAACACGTGTCTCATGAGCTAAGATTTTTTTAAAACAAACATATCCTTATGAACTTTATCTACAAAAAATTTACCTTGGGGAGTTCATATGTTTATTTAATGTCTCTGTCATTCCTGGAGATATTTGTTAAATATCTCTTAGAATTAATTTAATAACTAATTTATTTTTAAAAAACTGGTTTTATTGCCTTAAAGTTACATGTTTAAAAGAAAATCCTAAGCAGGTTAACTTATCATGACTTTTTGACTCTTTCTAAAAATAAAATCTGTATTGAAAGAAAATGATTTGTCATATACTCAAAAAATGAGGAAAATTGTTCCCAACAAAGTTTCTAGAATTAGAAATAGTATGCAAATATGATTATAGTCTGTGGAAGTGACGACTTTGACAGAGACAGCATTCATGCATGTTTAAGCTGGTCATGTTTGTTAAAACATTTATCACTGCTACGGCAACATGTATACATCCCCACAAAAGGCGGCCATGCGGTGCTTGACATTTCATTATGATGAACTTATTTCCTCTTCCCTCATAGGTCTTATTTTAAAACACAAATACCTAGAAGAGAAGTAACACATCAAGTCTCCCACCATTTAAACAGATTGTTGGTTGCCAGCAGCTTTGGGGGAAAGGGGAGAGGGCAGGCAAAATGGGTGAGGAGGGTCAAAAACTACAACTTCCAGTAATAAAAGAAATAAGTCATGGGTGTTTAATGTACAGCATAATGACTATAGTTAACAATAATTCATTGCATATTTGAAAATTGCTAAGAGAATAGGTCTTAAAAGTCCTTATCACAGAAGCAAGGGATGTTGTAACTATGTGTGGTGATGGATGTTAACGAGACTTATTGTGGTGATCATTTCACAATGTATACAATACAAATATTAAATCATTATGTTGTACACCTGAAACTAACATGTTATATCTCAATTATACCTTAATTTTTAAAAAGGATTTTTAAAATCAGCTACACATTATAGCAGTGATTCTTAACACTATCTAAGCTATTCATCTTAATTCTTTCCAAAAAGTCTACACATAGAACTCAAGTGATCCATCATGGGAAAAAAATTTACATTATGCTTTCATTAATTTCTAACTGAAATTTAACATTTCCTTTGATTATGAATGTGATCAATCAACCTTTGTAAAATTAGCACTATCTGTGACTCTGATACCTATAAAAATCATAGACTTTTTAAATATTATAAGTGTTGCAATATAGCAAAATCAGTAGTCACTACTTTGAAGTTATAATAGTTATTGACCCATCTCCAAATTTTCCTATTTAATGGAAAAGCACATATTACTATGTCACAATTTTAAAAAATATCTTGATGCTTCAATTTCAATGTAAGTAGTTTCCTTTAATGCATGTTATTTTATAGTATTCATGTAAAAGAAATACACTGAAAGGGAACCATTGGCTTCCCTAAACTGACAGAAGGATGCATAGCTCAACAAAGATTAGGAATCCCTGCCTCACATAATGAGTTCATTTATTATATTTGTTTTTCTCTGTCCAGGGCAGCAAAAGATTGCAGAACACCATAATAGCTGTTGAAAGGGCTCCTCAAGGTTAGAAAGTAAATTTTGCTGTAATAAATATCACATTCCATGTCTTTTCCAGAAACAAAAGCAATAACATTGTCCCAGAGGCACATTACATAAACTGTTAGCTTGAAAATCATTAGCTGGATATATCTAATATATATCTGTGACCAAAATGTTAGCAGAGAATCTCTGCTTAAAGCAATCTAGTTGAACAATTTGCTCTCATCTAGGATAACAACTGTGGAGAAGGTGGGAAAGAAATGGAAAATCTGACATTTTATCAAGCTGAGCTAGTCTCAGCATGGCACTAAATACCTGAAAAAAAACATGGGGAAACAATAGAAATGGTGAATGAGGCATGGAGACTGACTTAGGAGATAAGTCGGAGAGCTGTGTCTTGGTAAAATAGTAAAGCAATAGCGCATAGATGTCAGGAATGGTCCCTCTTTTAATGTATAATACTAAAAAGTCAAAGCAATCCTTTAGTGTGGTTTACCTCCAAAAGGAATGGCAGTGGGGGTGGGGGGGATGAAATAAAATGAGGAAGTATAAAGTGAAGACATTGTCACAAAGATAAAAATGCTTAACTAAAAAGAAAAGATAGTTGAGTAAGCCAAAAACTTTGCACTAAACCACTGTGCATTCTGCCAGTATTTTTTCGAAAGTTTCCAAAGACTTATATTGATGAAACATTATGGTACCAAAAAGACATAAGATATAGTCTAAGCTTACTCTGTGGTTCAGTTTATTATGCTTGAAATAAAAATAATGCTGATTTGATCTTTTTTATAAAAGCCACATATTCTTAAATTTTTTTGTAGTTATTTAATTTTGAAACCAAAAAAATTATTTTCATTGTCAAGCAATTGTAAAGATCTCCACCTGAACTATGTGTATGTAAATATACTTGTTCTATTTGTTATCTTTAATCAAACCAATGAGAAAGAAAAGATAACAGTCACTGAATAATCTTGAAATTATCTCAAGAAAAAACAAATACAGGATGGGACAAAAGTAGGTTTATGGTAGTTGGTATGGAAAATAATGCAATAGCTAATAAATAATAATACAAGAGTAACTCTTTCACATACCCACAACTGTAAACATACTGTTTTCCCACCCTGTATATCTCTTAGTTCTAATATGTAAACAAAATGGTAGAAAAGAATAAAATAAACCTTAAGTGAAATTGTGACCTCTAGGCTGCAGACCTTGAGATACTGTGAAGATTTTTCAGATACTTGGAGTACTGTTGAACATGAAGTGACTCAGAGGTGTCCCTTTATTAGTCAGGGCAATCAACATTAGCTGGGGTAACAAGTACCACCAAAATCTCTAAAGGTGATGGCAGAAATGTAAAGGGCATCTATAATATTGTCCTCTTCTAAAATGTTTTCTCACTTCCAACCCCCTCTTCCACTTTAACTACTCTGGGAATTGATGCGTTTTTTCACGTTGTCTCTCCACATAGCAATGAAGTAGGTGAAGCACACCCAACCCAGAGGATATAATCACAGAGACAGCTGGTAGAGGATGGACAGTGGGGCCTCTAGACAAAGATGAACCCAGAAGCAAATCCTGGCTGTAAAACTTATTAGCTGGTAAATTTAGGCAAGTCACCTAACTCTTTAAGTCTCAATTATATCATACATCAAACAAATATTATAATATTCCCATCTCAAAGAGTTGTTATGAGAACAAAGTTAAAAACTTACTTATAGGGCTTAAGATTGCTTCTAATAGAAAGCGTTCCCTTAATTATTTCATTAGACCATGTTCAGCATTAACATTTGACCTTAACTGGACCAACAAGATCTTTCTTCTTTTAAGTCAGGGGATGAATTGTTATAGCCCAACCCTCCATGGATGGCAGGGTTTGAGATACAAAATACAGGAGACCTTGATGACATGTTTCCATCCACATGACAACCCCAAGTCTGTGATGGCAAAGAAAGAAAGAGAAGGGGAAGGAAGGAAGGAAGGAAGGAAGGGAGGGAGGGAGGGAGGGAGGGAGGGAGACAGGGAGGAAGAACTAGGGCTGAGTGCCCAGGGAATAACCTGACCACTGGAAATCCCAGCTTCAAATACCCGTGAGGCCCTGTGCAGTCCTGGCTCAGCTGAGATCTGGATTGTCAACTTTGGCTTGGATATATGAATCAGTAAAATACTGTTCTGGCCTAAAGTTTGATTCCTATCACAGCAGTCTGATTACTACAATGAAGGTATTCCATGTTTTATGGCATCCCAGATTTCCTCAGTCTCTGCCTACAATGTTCAAGGTATAGACCATGGGCAGAACAGCTTTTAACTTTGAGACTTGAGTATTAAAACACAGAACTCATCTTAGGTGATTAGTCCTTGAACCTAAGGACATCTCAAAATGTTTCCTGTTTAGAAGAGGAGAGTAAAATTTAGCTTAATGGAAAAAGTGATCAGATATAATTCTAAAAAGTGAGTTGGAATAAGCTGATGACTTTAAAGAATAGAAATTGTATGCCTATTTCTAAGGAATCTGCTACTTTAAGAATTCTGCAGAAGCTGTTGAAGATTAATTAAGTTATGATTCTAAAAGAAAGATTAAAGTGCCAATTTTACATTTTCCTCTTTGTTTTATTTCTAAACTAACTCTATTTTATTGAACTTGCTGAGCATTTAATGTAATGACAACTATTAAATGATACATCAAAGTAAATTTCTTTTATCAATTTCAGTATAATTAATTTATTCAACTACAACTACATACTATATGCTGAATTAATCTTAGTGTCATGCTAAAGGTCAAATGCCAACTCATGAATTTTTAAATAATCTATACGTTGTTCTCCCATTAATCTCAACCTCCCTCTTCCCCAGAAGAGATTATGCATTGATAAATAAATGTCTTTGGTAAATTACAGTGTATTTGCTTTCCACAGAGATGTTGGACTTGCTTGTCTTTCCAACATTTTCAGGTGCTAATGTCACTGATAAAGGCCAAAAAACTTATATAATTGGATTTGAAAACAAGTCTCACCAGCCTTATAATGGAAATAAAAGTATTACTTAACTCCCACACTTTTCTGGATGAGACATCACTTTCTACTTGGCATTATATTGACTTGTGGTCATGTGTTAGCTCCCTTATTTGACTAACACGTCATCGAGGCTGATAGTGTGGTTTTTAACTATTTTGTAGATGTAACAGCACTCTGACTCCATGCTTTGGAAACAGAAGAGATTTCACAAGTGTTTGCTGAAGTAACAAATTACCTGCCAAACCAACCTATTTCTCATTAAATTAGAATGTTAAATGCTTACAGAAACATCTATTGTCTTTTTTCAGTCAGATCTATTTAAATTCTACTTAAAATGGCCTTCCTAAATAAACAAGTTTTTAAAAATATATGTTTACTGATTTGAGAAAGAGAGGGAGAGAGAGACATTGATATGAGAGAGAAACATCAATGTTGCCGGCATATGCACCCTGACCAAGAATCAAACCTGCAAATTAGGTATGTGCCCGGACCAGAAATCAAACTCCCAACCTTTTGTTGTGAGGGATAAAGCTCCAACCAACTGAGCCACACTGGCCAGGGTCCTAACTAAGCAAATTTTACACTGTTATATGCTGTGGTCAAAATACCAGAGAAAGTCCTCTTGCCTCAAAGATTCAGAAGGTCATGCATATGTGTGCATATACATGCACACTTATACGGCATAGAATTTCTTTCTAAGTGAGGGGAAAAAGATTACCAGTCACTCATACCTCAGTTTTAGTTAGTCAAATTATTTATTTCCTGAGATATCAGGAAGTATGGTAGTGGGGATTTATGACTCAAATAATTTGCACACATTTAATGCTGACAGAAATAGAAATTTGCTAATTACTATTAGAGGGACATCTGGCTGTGTGTGTGCACATGCATGCTAATACATAAAGTGTTTATGCCTTTGACCCAGTACATAGGAATGTTTGTGCCTTTGACTTAATCATACAAATTTGGAATTTGTTCTAAATAAATAATGTGAAAATAAAAAAAGACTAGACATATTTATAACAGCATTTAAGAGGAAAATATAAAAACAACCCAAACAGTCAATAATAGGAAAGTTATTCAAGATTTATATAGAAGTTTGATTAATGATTCTACAGCTAAGATAAACATAGAAAGAATACAGTAAATTGTGTTCCATGGAAAAAATACAATTAAAAATTTATATAACCTTTTGATTACAACTACTTTTAATTCCAATCATATGAAAGCTGGAGAGACTGTGAAAAAATTACACATACAGTTATCATAGTCAGAAATCTACTTTTCTATCATTGAAAAATTATTTAAATAAGTAAAAACTATCAAATTTACAAAATGTTTTATATGAAAGGTGACTAAAATTTATATTGACTAGGCAAATCAGAGGTAGCCTTCCTGGCTGTCGCAGGAAGGGTTGGGGCAGCCCCGAAAGGAATAGCTAGAAACCCAAGGGAAGGAAGAGCACCAAAATTCAACCCAATTGTTTCAAATGACCAGCCTGAAGCATTCCAGATTTCATAATTTCACTTGGACTTAACCATAAATGTCACTGTTATAGTCTTCCTTATAGTTTCTCTAATGCCTTTGTGCAATAGTTTAAGAATTTTGTAATAGCTCTTTCCTGGGAAGAAACAATGGTTTAGTTAGCATTCCCCCTTGGTGTAATTCCCTTTATATATTTAGCAGTTATCTTTGAATACATTGAAATCCTCTTTAAAAGAATAAGAGAATTATATCATTGATTCTTTTTAGCTAGAGGTAGTTTTGATGAGATAAAAAGGATTCTTTATAATTTAGTTAACAACCATAGGAAATACACAGTGAGCATTTACTGGGCTCCATTCTGGGTGCTTACCATGGATCAATTTATTTTAGCCTCACAACAATCATACTCTGTGGGTACATTTGTGCTCCTCAAAGACAGAAACCAAGAATCAAAGAAGTTTATTGCCCTGTATTTTACTAGTTTGAATAGAACCAGCATGTGTATACCTACCATCGAAAGGAAGAGCTACTCAGGAGAGGAGGGCTTTGGGGGACTGGGTGAAAAAGACGAAGGGAGTGGGAAGTATGGATTGGTAGTTACAAATAGTCACAAGGATGTGAAGCTCAGCACAAGATACATAGTCAGTAATATTTTAATAACTATTTATGGTGCCAAGTGAGTACTAGAAATATCAGGGGCAGAAGGGGACACTTTGTGAAGCATATGATTGTCTAACCACTATGCTGTATACCTGAAATTAATATAAAATAATGAATGTAAGCTGCCATTGAAAAATAAAATTAAAAAGAGCCATTCAATCATTTTCAATACTACCTCTCTTTAGCCATTACTTCCCTCCCATTAAAAACCCTGTCTTAGAAACATGGAAACACTATATTAGAGCTTGCTAATTCCAGATTCTTCCAAATCTGAACTCAGAAGTAATTGCAATAAGTGCATGTATACAGTTAAACTCCTTAATGCTTCAAAATTTATCATTTGCTGAAGATGCATTATTTGGTTTACTGTGAATTAATTCCTTTGTCTCTGGTGTTCCTGGATCCCCTCTGCCCCCTAGAGTTTTCTTCATAGTTCCAAAAAACTACCAGCTGACCTTGACTCATCCAAGGGGAGAAGTGTTTGTTTTGTTACCAAAGTTTGAGAGGCTTTTGAAAGAGACTCGGAGTCTCACGATTGTTATAGTCCCATATTCTTCCCTACCGTGCCGATAAATTAACACCCATATCGTATTAGGCATTGGTGGTACTGGGGAACAAACCTGCAGGCTGCTTTAGTTCAGCCACCAGCAGCCTGTGACCCAATACTATGAAAATCTAATGCTTCTTTCTAATGCTTTCTAATGCCCCTTTATCCAGAATTGAATAAACTTCAGCATGTGCCCCAGACTATAAATAAATGTGTACCTTGTTGTTAACTTTTGACCCTGGGGATTAACTAAGGCTAAACACACACACCCATAGACAAGTGAGTAAAAATCAGACCATCGTTTCTCAATGTCTTATTTTCATGATTTTCTATTCTTTAAGTCAAAACAATGTTCACACACTTGTGTTATTTCCAAACTAAAGCCAGCGGTTTTTAGTTGTTGAAAAATCAGAACTCATCCGTACTATAACCTCAAGCAAGGGGAGTACAAACAAGGGACAATTTCTAAAGTCGGCTTAACTTGTTTCCAAGGAAACACTGTTAGAAGTTCTTGATAAAACAAATTATTTAATTTAAACCTATAAATGCCCTTTCTAACTCTTTGTACCAGTTTAGTTCAGCATAGAATTCTAAAAGGATACAATCGATTTTCCAAGCATAGATATCTGCCACAGGCAATAAAATTTGAAATAAGATTTTCATTCTCTAGACTATGAAAGGTCGCGCGCGCACACACACACACACACACACACACACCACTGCCCTAATTCTGCCTCCTTCTACTCACCTAATCATGTTTATTGTTAAAAAGCTTTGACTTTTTAGGGAGAATCTACCTTGAGCAAATTTAATTACCATAATAATATTTGACTAGATAAATCCAAATGGTTTACATTGCTTACTACCTATTTACAGTACATGTATACCTACACAACAAAAAAATCAATCATATATAGAGTTACCACACAAGTATTAAATATGCCAAAGTCATATTTTCACTATATGCAAAATTTTTCTTATAAATATTACAAAATTTACAAAATTACACTTTAAATGTAATTTTTCTTTAATTATTTTTAAAGGTTTACTTTATTCTTTTTTAAGTATATTTTATTGATTATGCTATTACAGTTATCCCATTTTCTTCTCCCCTTTATTCCCCTCTGGCCTGAACCCTCTCACCCTCCAGAATTCCCTCTCCCCTTAGCTCATGTCCATGGATCATACACATAAGTTCTTTGGCTTCTCCATTTCCTATACTATTCTTAACCTCCCCCTGTCTATTTTGTGCTTATCATTTATGCTTCTTATTCCCTGCACCTTTTCCCCCATTCTCCCCTTCTTCCTCCCCACTGATAACCCTCCATGTGATCTCCATTTCTGTGATCCTGTTCCTGTTCTAGTTGTTTGCTTAGTATATTTTTGTTTTATTTAGGTTCAGTAGTTGATAGTTGTGTTTGCTGTCACTTTAGCATTCAGATTTTTGACCATCTTCTTTTTCTTAGGTAAGTCCTTTCAACATTTCATAAAATAAGGGCTTGGTGATTAACTTTTTTAAAGATTTTATTTATTTATTTAGAGAGAGAGGAAAGGAGGGAGAAAGAAAGGGAGAGAAACATCAATGTGTGGTTGCGTCTCACATGGCCCATATTGGGGACCTGGCCTGCAACCCAGGCATGTGCCCTGACTGGGAATGAACTGGCAACCCTTTGGTTCACAGCCTGAGCTCAATCCACTGAGCTACACCAACCAGGGCATGATGAACTTTTTTAACTTGACCTTATCTGGGAAGCACTTTATCTGCCCTTCCATTCTACATGATAGTTTTGCTGGATAGAGTAATCTTAGATGTAGATCCTTGGCTTTTATCACTTCAAATACTTCTTTCCAGCCCCTTCTTGCCTGCAAGGTTTATTTTGAAAAATCAGCTGTTAGTCTCATGGGAACTTCTTTGTAGGCAACTGTCACCTTTTCTCTTGCTGCTTTTAAGATTCTCTCCTTTAATCTTGAGTAACTTAATTATGATGTGCCTTCATGTGTTTCTTCTTGTATCCAACTTCTTTGGGACTCTCTGAGCATCCTGAACTTGCATGTCTAGTTCCTTCACCAGATTGGGGACATTTTCCTTCATTATGTTTTTAAATAAGTTTAAATAACTTCTTGCTCTTCTTCTCCTTCTCACATGCACCCCTATGATTCAGATGTTGGAACATTTAAAGTTTGTCCCAGAGGTCCCTCAACCTTCTTCATTTCTTTGAATTCTTGTTTCTTCATTCTGTTCTTGTGGAATGTTTATTTATTCCTTCTGCTCCAAACTGTTGATTTGAGTCCCAGTTTCCTTCCCTTCACTGTTGGTTCGCTGTACATTTTCCTTTATTCCACTTTTCATAACCTTCATTTCTTCCTTCATTTTGCAACTGAACTTAATCATTTCTGTGAGCATCCTGATACCAGTTTTTTGAAATTTTCATCCCATAGGTTGGCTATCTCCTCATCACTTAGTTCTTTTTCTGGAGTTTTGATCTGTTCTTTCATTTAGGCCATATTTTGTTTTTTGTGCACCTGTTACATTGTAAGGAATAGTATCTTAGGTATTCGTCAGGGTGGGCCAACCTACATCACTGCATTTTGGTGCTGTATGTGGGGAAGGGGCTGAGATGAAACAAAGCCATTTTCTAGCTTGCTCTGCTGTCACCCCACTTTCCATCACTTCCCTCACTTCCCACAAGCAGATTGGGCCCTTTCAGGTACTGATTCCCAGGTCAATGGGCTTAGATATGTTATAGGATACTGTGGACCTCTCCAATGGACTCTCCTGTGAGACTGGGAACTTCTCCTGCCACCACAAACCCCACAGGTTTTTACAGTCAGAGGTTTTGAGGCTTTGTTTTGCCACACTGGATCCCTAGGTTACATGGTTTGTCTCATTCCCCATTTGTTCCTCCCAGCTTATCCACACATGAATGTGGGATTGCCCAGTCCACCAGCCCCCAATCTTGCCCACCACAGTCTGCAAGCCACTGTCTCACCCCTCCCAACTCCCTAATCCTCTATGCCCTGGCTTCCTGTCTCTGCCCTTCCTACCAATCTGGATGAATGTTTCTTCTTTAACTCCTTGGTTGTCAGACTTCCATGCAGTTTGATTTTCTGGAAGTTCTGGTTGGTTTTTGTTTTTAAATTTGTTGTCATCCTTCTTTTGGTTGTATGAGGAAGCAAAGTGTTTCTACCTATGCTGCCATCCTGACTGGAACTCCCCTTCTTTAATTGTTTTTAAAAGTGCACATACCCACACACATATGCATATACTTTAACACAGAGAGTATTAGGAGGTCTCAAGTTAAAAGAGAAACAAGGGAATAGGGAAAGGCAAGGGAACTGAGGAATCAGGGGGAAAGGGGGACCTCAAAATTTGACCCATTTTAATTCTGGCCCTGAGCATTCATCTATTCATTCAACAAGCATTTATTAACTACCCACTATTTGGCAGGCACAAGATTTGATCTCTGTACAAAAATATATGAAGAGGCTATTTTAAACTTGAAATTTCCCCTATTTTCATGTGTTTTCTAATGACCATGGATAATTTCCATTATTATATTTTCTACTTTGAAAAACTGACTAATAGATATTAAAGTTAACCCAGAATTAACAGAGGCTTAGAGCAGAATTCTATTGAAGGATGAGTAAGCCACCTCATTCTTCCATTCCTCATCTCTCTCTTCTTTCCCCTTCATCCTATGACACTCCTGGGAGCAGTAAATTAAAAAGCCTATGCCTTCAGGGAAAGGAGTGTAAGTCAGATTACAGGAAAGGCTTCAGAAAGGTGAGCAACCATAGACTAGCCTAGACCATAGTTCATCTTAAGGTTTAATGCAGTTTTGACTTAATCGTGGATTGTAGTTTATAAATAAGAAATTAGTCTGGTGTTTTTGTAAGATGGTTTTAGAGCTATTCACCTGGCTATGACATGTACATTATAATGGAGGCATTTGCAAAGGCCCTTAGAAAATCCTAAGAAATTAGCTGTGGACAATAGACAGCTTGAATTCAAACATTTTAAAGAAAACTTTGTCAGAATTTACCAACTGAGGGTAGTGAGGGGTAGGAAAAGGAAAAGTATAAATTGTGATTGGGATAATAATCATTAACAAAGACAGAACAGCTTGTTGGGGTGAACTGATACATTAGATTAGTGTTAGGACTAGAGATAAGGAACAGTACAAAGAAGTCTAGATTTAAGTATAATATTGAAAGTAATTTGTTCTCCGCTTTGGTTCATTTGCCCCTGTCATTCAGATAGGGAAGAACTGAAATTTATGTCCCTGAATATTTCCTTTTTGATCACACAGGGTCTACTGTAAAATCAGGTCAACTGGAAAGGATTTCAAAACTCTTCCAAAATGAAATGTTTTAAATGTTTAGAGCAAAAATAAGTACATTTCAAAGCAAAGCCTGTAGTTTTAAAAATAAATGTAACCAACTTGAGAGAGTAATGGGATTGTCAAATATCTAGGCAATGCTTATACTAGGACTAGAACTTCTAAACTGTCTTTTGCATTACTTCCCACCCATTCTAAGATTTTTCTGTATAACCCTGTATGTAACATTCTGATCACTTCCCTTTTGTTTTTCATATCTGCATTAGTAACATTATTAAAATACAATTTGCATTTATTTTTATACTAATTCTCCAGCATAAAATTTCTGAGGGTAGGGATATTATCTTATTCATTTTTATATTCTAACACTAGCACAGTGTTTAATCCATAAAAGATCTCATTTATTCAATGTCATTCAAATTCAGTTTGTATGTTTTGTGTCTGGAATTACATGAATTCTTCAAAAACTAGAGCTGGTGCCTAGTAAAAAGACTTGGACACAATGTAATAATAATGACATAACTGAACATGATATTGGTTGATGGTTTGTCATATATGGCCTTTATTATGTTGAGGTACCTTTCTTCTATATCCATTTTATTGAGTATTTTAATCATAAATGAATATTTTATCTTATCAAGTGCTTTTTCTGCATCTGTTGATAAGCTATGATTTTTATGCTTTGTTTTGTTAATGTGGTATATTACATTATCAATTTGTATATGTTGAACCTTCCTTGTGCCCCTAGAGTGAGCCCCACTTGATTGTGAAAAACTGAAAACTTTTCCTCTAAAATCAGGAACATGACAAGCATGCTTATTCTCACCACTCTTGTCCAACATAGTTTTGAAAGTCCTAGTCAGAGCATGGGGAAAGAGTAAGAAATAAAAGGCATCCAAATTGGGAATGAAAAAGTAAAAAAGTGTACTTTTTGTGATGACATGATTCTGTGTGTAGAAAACCCTGAAGACTCCACCAAAAAAAAAAAAAAAAAAAAAAAAAACATTAGCGACAATAAGCAAACACAGTAAAGTTGCAGAGTATGTAATCAATCTATAAAAATCCACTCCTTGCCCCGGCTGGCGTAGCTCAGTGGATTGAGTGCGGGCTGGGAACCAAAGTGTCGCAGGTTCGATTCCCAGCCAGGGTACATGTCTGGGTTGCAGGCCATGACCCCCAGCAACCGCACATTGATCTCTCTCTCTTTCTCTCTCTCTCCCTCCCTTCCCTCTCTAAAAAAAAAAATAAATGAAATCTTTAAAATAGCTTTCAACATTTAAAAAAAAATCCACTGCTTTCCTGTATATTAACAATGAAACTTCAGAAAAAGAAATGAAACAAGCAATTCCTTTTGCAATTGCAACAAAAGGAATAAAATAGCTAGCAATAAACTTAGCAAAAGACAGGAAGGACCTATGTACTGAAAACTACAAAACATTATTCAAAGAAACTGATAAAGACATAATGACATAAAAAAACATTCCATGTTCATGAATTGGAAGAATCAACCTAGTTAAAATGTCCATATCACCCAAAGCAATATACAGATTTAATGCAATCCCCATCAAACCATCAAAATTCCAATGACATTTTTTAAAGAAACAGAACAAAGAAAACATCAGATTTGTATGGAACCTCAAAAGACCTCAAACAGCCCAAGCAAACTG
Organism: Phyllostomus discolor; assembly: GCF_004126475.2. NCBI lineage: Eukaryota > Metazoa > Chordata > Mammalia > Chiroptera > Phyllostomidae > Phyllostomus > Phyllostomus discolor. Next base: position 125,339,394 of record NC_040906.2, on the reverse strand, counting down.
ACCCTCCCTGCCAAAGAGCCAGAGGTATCATACTACCTGACTTCAAATTCTACTACTGAGACACAATAATCAAAACAGCATGGTATTGCAGGAAAAAAAAAACAGATTAATGAAACAGAATTGAAGGCCCAGAAATAAAATCACATGTAAAAGGGCAAATAATTTTTGACAAAGAAGCCAAAACACAAAGTGGAGGAAAGAAATCCTCTTCAATAAATGATGCTGGGAAAATTGGAAAGCCACATGCAAAAAATTGAAACTAGCTTATAATTTGTCCCCATGTACAAAAGTCAACCCAAAATGGATGAAAGACCTAAATATAAGATCTGAAAGAATAAAATACATAGAAGAAAACATAGGTACCAAAATTTATGGACCTTGGTCTTAGAGAAGATTTTATGAATTTGACCACAAAGGCAAGGAGAGTAAAGACAAAAATAAATGACTGGGACTATATCAAACCAAAAAGATTCTGCACATCAAAAGAAACTGACAACAAAACAAATAGTCAACCAACCAAATGGGAAACGATATTTGAAAACAACATCTCCAACAAGAGGTTAATATTCAAAATATATAAAGAACTCACACAACTCAAAACCAAACAAACAATCCAGTTAAAAAATGGTCAAAGGATCTGAACAGACATTCCTCCCAAGAAGACATACAAATGGTCAATAGATATATGAAAAGATGTTCAACTTCACTAGCTATTAGGGAAATACAAGACAAAACTACAATTAGATGCCACCCCACACCTGTTAGAATGGCTACTATCAACAAGACAGATGACAAGTGTAGGCGAGGTTGTGGAGAAAAAGAAACCCCCATTCACTGCTGGTGGGAATGTAAAATGGCGCAGCCACTATGAGAACCAGTCTGGCAGTTACTCAGAAAATTAACAATAGAGTTACCATATGACCCTAGCAATCTCTCTTCTGGGTAGCCACCTGAAAAAACTTGAAAACATTTATTCGTAAAGACATATACACCACTATGTTCATGCAGCATTTTTCACAGTGGCCAAGAGATGGAGACAACCAAAGTGTCCTTCAATAGATGACTAGCTAAAGAAGATGTGGTGCATATACACGGTGGAATACTACTCAGCCATAAGAAAAGATGTAATACTGCCATTGACAACAACATGGATGGACCTTGAGAATATTATGCTGAGTGAAATAACTCAGTCAGAAAAAGTTAAGAACCATATGATTTCATTCTTATGTGGGTTGTAAAACTGAAACTCATAGACACAGACATCATTATAGTGGTTACCAGAGGGAAGAGGGGTGGGAGGGTAGTAAAGGGTAAAGAGGATCAAATACATGGTGACAAAGATGATTTGACTTTGGGTGTGGCACACAATGCAATATACAGATCATGTATCATAGAATTGTATACTTGAAACCTATATAATTTTATTAACTAGCTTCACCACAATAAATTTAATAAAAAAGAGCCTCACAAATAATAATAACAGTAGTTACTTTCTTATTTTTTCCACTTTACGGTTGGGAAAGAACACATACTACCACATTTGATCTTCAAAGAAATCCAGTAAGACAAGGTTTTATTCACATTTATGGAAAAGGAAACAAGCTCACATTAAGTAATCAACTCAGGACTACACAGTTGGAAGGTACAGTCTAGAACTTCATTCTCTCCTAATACAGTGTTGTTCCCTGCCTATCTGATCCTTGTCCTCGGCAGAAAGAGCTTAGTTAACTGAGCTAGCTCCATCTTCCTGCCTCCATCTTCTTCCTGTACAGTTGTTTTTCTGCTAATATGGCAAGATAATTGCAAAACCAAAGCAAGTAGGGAAATTTGCTTAGATCAGTGAAAATAACAAATTATAGGTGATTGTTTCTAGTGTTCCAGATACCTCAACCTCTGTGGCTCTTTTGAAAACTTTCCACCACTGTCCACATTGATTATGGCTGGAAGTGTGAAACACAACACAGATTTCAAATTCTTTAGCCACAGAATTGATGCAAGTCTAAACCTCTGTCTCTGTCCCTTGTGAACATCCCTAGGTCTCACATCCCTATTTAACCCCACCTGATTTCTTCCTAGGGCACTATTGCTAAATATGCACTGCCCTCTGCATGCCATCTTTTTCTATTAAACATATGTATGTAATTTTTCTCTATTTGTCTATTTTCCATCCTTATACTGTGATTGAGCCTCCTTCTTTCTTTTTCCTCTCCTTTTGCCCTCTCCTAATGCCCTTTCCACTAATTCATTGTCATTAATAAATAATTTTTTGTTCTCAATTCTCTTTTGTAGGTAGTTCCAAAACTAAGAAATTAGAATGATTGTTACTTATATAACCCCTGACTAATGTATTGCCCTTGACAATAAAAACGCTTCCCATCCCCATTCTATAGATTTAATTTTTCTCTAAAGATGTCTAAAGAGTATTAAAATTTGTATTAGCTGAATGATTAGAGGCATAGTAAATGAGATAGCATGGCTCAGGTCAGAATGCAAAATGGGAATCACACCTCACAACTGTGACCTCCGCACATAATTGCTAAACATGTAGCCAACAAATATTCTCATCCAGCTGAGCTTTGCTTCCTGTTTTTTCTTACGTGGCCCTTTAGAAACATCTAAGAATATTGGTTTCAAGTGTGAAAGGTCAAATTACAATACAGATAATAACTTCTCTCTTAAGATTTCTAACATCCCAATTGAACTTGTTAAGGAGAAAGAGTTGCTAAAGTAACTATGATTCAGGAAATGTCATTTCAGCATGAAGCACTTCAGAATTTTGGCAAGAATGTCCTATTTAAGATATAGCATTGTAATCTTTAAAAAGTAGAGTAGATAACTATAGCTTTCAGTGGCTATAGAGGTATCTAGGCATCTCTGTAAGACTACTTAAAACTACACAAGATTTCTCCAGACACAGTAATTTAATATGTCTTTTCCAGTTTTACACTATTCTAATTCCCTGCATTTATAGAGTGAGAGTAATACTACTATACAAGAGCATTGAATTTATTATCTTCAAAATCTTTTCAACAAAAGTCTACTTTTAGAATTCTGGGGAAATCAATACGTGCCCATTACAAATGAACTAGATTTATTTTCAATCAAGGTTTAGAATATTTCGAGAACTACCATTTAGGCCCCTTATACCCTCCTCCCCAACCCTGCAATCACCATACTTCTGTCCATGTGGTAATGGAAAAAGAAATTAACTTTCAGAAATAAAAAAATAAAATAAAATTTTTCCTAAAAAAGTATTTTGAGAACTAGACAAGGAAACAGCCATCGGAGAAAAAGATAAATTTGACCATGGAGTGATTTTCCATTCATAAACCAAAGTAATAGATAACAAAGTTAGAGATATTCTATTATTCTTTTTCCTTCTAAACAAACATTAACTAAATAACCAATCACTATAAAGAAATGCTAGCTTTTAGACATGCCAAAATACTAACTTATTACTTGTGGTCAGCAGGATATTTAAAACAATATTCACTGGTGAATCCAGGGCCATTTACTCACTAACTGTGTGACTCTGCACCTTCATATCCATATCATTTCAGTAAAATGAGAAATTTGCAAATAATTATTTTCCTTCTGACACTCACATTCCAAAGTTTTATTAATTTTAATTCATATTTTAATTCATATTTTATTTAAACAAGTATTTTTCCCATATATTCTTTTTTTAATTTTGAGAATAAGGAAAAGGTATCACTAAGAATCGGTAGTGATATTTTAATAGTATTATGGCAAGTCACATAGGAATGTCTGAGTTTTTCCAAATTATCTCAACTCCAAAAAGTTCCAAGAGAGCGACATGTGCAAAGGCAAATCAAAATAACATTTTACTAATAACTATTCAGATACCAGATAGATTTGGTATCTGAATAGATACCAAATCTATCTGGTGCAATCTAAGTGCAATCTGTTACTCTATCCAAAAAAAAAAAAGTAGAACCAGCACATTCAGTTGAAAGAAACCATGGAAAAGAAAGATAAAAGCAAGCTAGGTCCCTGGGAAAAGGTGTCTGAGTACACTGATTCATATCTTTAAAGATACAATAGTCAACACTGGCTGGCTGTCTCTCTCTCTCATTCTGTCTCTCTCTCTCTCTTTCCTCTCTGCCTTAAAAAAGCATTTCCAACTTATACATCAGTTTCTAAATGATAATATATTATTATTATCATGAACTTCTAGCAATTTCCTTGGTTGTTGTTGAAACCATACAGGTTTAGCTACAGAGCTTTTCGCTCCAATTTACTCCAGTGGAGGAAGGAGGTAAGTCAACATCCATGTAACTTTCTCTGTGCCCCCTCCTTTTTCTCCTTCCCTCTCTTTTCATCCTCCCGTAGATATTTGGTTCTACTTCATCTAACTGTGAATTACAACTGTCTTTCAGCCGATATTTGACATTTGTTTGAAGGGCCAATGTCACCAACAGCTTCCTGAATGAGGCATAAATAAGGAAGCTGGTTCTTTTCATCTAAACTAATGTGGCCCCAATTCCTAGTCATGTTCTTTAACACTCATCTTAAGTGTCACTGTCTCAAGGAGGTGTTCCTGGCCTTCTGATCTAAATTAAGAAGCTTTGTGTCTTATGCTTCCTCTTTGTAATACTAATCACATAGTTATTTGTTTAAAGACTGCCTTTCTTTTTAGAAGGTAAGCCCTATAAGGGCAGGCAGATGGCTGTAAAGCCCACACAGCACATCTGCACTGGGTCAAGGTCCCCTTTTCCCAGACAGATGCAGCCCTGGCCAAGGCGCAGTTTTATAAGGGAATGCCACCCACATTTCAGTTCCACCCACACCCTTGGCGGGAACACACCCCACTCACACGATGCCCTACAGGCAGAGACCATATCAGTGTTTTCACTGATATGGTCTCTTCACAGTCTCTTTCTGGAACCTGGAAGATGAGTAATAATTATTTACCAAACAGAATTTTACTACCTGAAATTTTGACATGTGAAAGGAGAGACCAAATTATAAAAATAGCCTTTAAATTAGTCTGCCCAATTAATTACATACATCTTTCTCTTTTCATCCGTTTAAAACACTCACACACACAATCTTCACACAGTGTAAACTTTTTTTGTTCCAAGGCTGTAATCCAAAATTATTTGCTTATATTATTCTTACTACTATAACATAGCTTTATAATGAAAGTTTCAGAGCTAAAGGGGAAGAAATTACAGATGTTAACACAGTGTATTATTATAGGTCAAATTTTTCTCTCCTGTTAATAACTATTAATATATTTGTTAAACATTTATTCTCTTTTTATCTTCCTATCCCAAACAGTTATAAAGCTTTCATGCTTTCTCTTGATAAAACTGGAGCTCTAATTAAATACAGAGATTGACTACTGTATTTTAGAATGCTTAAAGCAAAATATTTTACTGTAATCAGGAGATTTCTATCCAAAAAATATATGTGGATATGTGGGAGATATTACTTTAATAAATTCTTCACCCAGTTAAAAAAATATATATGTATATGTGTGTGTGTGTATATATATATATATATATAATCCAGAACAATTAGCCCCAAATTGAACAAATTGCCTCAAAAAATTCGGGTACTTGCCATGGCTGGGCATGACCAAGCAGAAATGAGTTGGCATTTGTCACAGATGTCATAAAAAGATTTCTGCAGAGAGGGGCAATTTTGTGGAGAGCTCTATTATCAACATTTCCTAAGAATGCAGGTCCTGCTGCCAAAAAGGTAGTACTATCCCTTGAATGCAAATTTACAGGTGTTTTATTAATTTATTATCCTTTATAGAGAACAGAATGTAATAGAATTGTTAGGAATACATTTTGTTGTTAAGTTCCCTATAATAGCTATGAAAATCCCAAGATTAGTTTGGCTTATTTATATATCCCAAGGCACTACTCTTACCAGGGCTGCAACTACTAAACTTAGAGACCTTCTAGAGCTCAGATTCCATGACCATTTCCTGTCTACCCAGTGGAGCAGCTGTACTGAATCATGAGTTCAGTGTTTAGGCTCAGAACCAGGGTAAAATGCTGTCTCTGCCACTAACTAGCTGTGCACATCCTTGAGTTAAGTTATTTCATTTCTCAATGCTTCATTTCCTGCTCTGAAAAATTAGAAGTAATACCAAAAATCATCCAGACTATCGTGAGAAGTAAATGAGCAAATATATATAAAGTACTTAGAATCCTGCATGACACAGTTGAGTACTCAATAAATGTTCACCTTATGCCCTTGGGCAATTTTCTTATCTTTTCTGTGTCTTATTTTTCTCATTTATAAAGAGAAAAATAAGTATGTACAAAAATAACACAGGAGAGTTGTAAAAATGCTTTGGAATATATCAGCTTCTATGCAAATGCTAGGAGAAGATAAAACTAATACTATGAACTTTAAGCAAATTCTTTTTTCAGTTGCAAACAGTTTTTAAGCTTCCTTCAGAGAAATCTTTCACTGTAAAGAGCTAGGAATGTTATATCAAAGTAGACAATAGTTGTAGAAATAAAGACATTCTTGCTGGTAAGCTTCTAGAGATGGGTTTTAGCATTTTCTATATATAAAAGATTGAAGCATTTGCAGTATTACAGAGTGAGCTAAAACCATGCTACACAAAAATATAAAAACCTTTCAGAAGCCGAACAGTCTCTCATTCTTGGATCTCCCTCTATTTACTTCTATAAGTATTTCCTAGTGCACAATTCATAGAACAGACTATCAGAGGTGCAGGGAGCAGGATGACCTCCAGCAAAGAGAGAGAGCTACATCTTCCCAAAACGGAGGAAGGAAGATAGAAGAAATAGGCAAAAGCCTCTAAGAATTGCTTCCAGAGGTCTTCTTGACCTTTCACATTCAAACTGCCAAACAGTGCGTCCCATTTCAGTTTTTCAAAGAAATCTTACAATTTCCCAAACTAAGACAACTTAGAGCCAAAACTTAGAGATGCAAGTACAAACTGTTGCACTTAGAGCAAAGCAAAGATTGCCTATGTGCATGATGGGTGAGTTCAATAGCAGCTCATATGACTAAGGCTGAGGAAGGCGGTAGGTGGTTTACAGCTATAACATGTGTTCACAGTGTGATATGCTAACAGATTAATTTAAGAAAGCATTTTTAAGTTAATATCTCATTTTGTCTTATTAATGAAGTGGCATGTGGCTGTTGTAAAAAGTTAGAAAATACTTAAATATATACTTTTAATATGTATATATTGGGTTGACCCAAAAGTCCATATGGTTTTTTTCATAAAATAAAAAATACATTTTTTATTTTTACCATTAATTTTATTGATTTGGATATTTTGAGTACATTGGCTATCTCTAGCTATTAGCTTCTAGTGGGTGAAGGCCAGGAGCACTGCTAAACATCTTCCAATGCATGAGACAACCTCAGAGCCTAGAATTATCTGGCCAAAATGTCAATAGTACCTAGAAACTTCATGAACCACTTTTAGCACATTTGATCAGTCATACCACCTTCTCCATATACTGCATAAATCTTTTTTGCTTTTCAGTTGCATTTCTACCTTTCTTTTTTAAGTTATATTTTATTGATTATGCTATTACAGTTGTCCCCATTTTTCTTCTTCATCCAACTCCATCCAGCACCCCCTACTCCCTTGGGCAATCCCCACACCACTGTTATATCTCCCAGTCATTCCTGACTTCTTTGGCTACTCCATTTCCCATAGTGTACCTTACATCCCATGGTTATTCTGTAACTACCAATATGTACTTTTTAATCCCCTCACCTCTTCACCCATTCTCCCACACCACCCTCCCATATGGCAATCATCAAGACAATCTCCATATCCATGAGTATGTCTCTGTTCTTGTTTGCTTTGTTTTTTAGATTCAATTGTTGATAGATAATGTGTTCATTGCCATTTTATGGTTCATAGTTTTGTTCTTCTTTTTTTAAATAAGTCCCTTTAATATTTCATATAATAATGGTTTGGTGATGATGAATTCCTTTAGTTTTTTCTTCTCTGGGAAGCTATTTATCTGCCCTTTGATTCTAAATGATAGCTTTGCTGGGTAGCATAATCTTGGTTGTAGGTCCCTGTTTTCATCACTTTGGATATTTCTTGCCAGTCCCTTCTAGACTGCAAAGTTTCTTTTCAGAAATCACCTGATAGTCTTATGGGAACTCCCCATAGATAACTAAATGCTTTTCTCTTGCTGCTTTTAAGATTCTCTCTTGAGCCCTGGCTGGCGTAGCTCAGTGGATTGAGCATGGGCTGTGAACCAAAGTGTTGCAGGTTCGATTCCCAGTCAGGTTACATGCCTGGGTTGCAGGCCATGACCCCCAGCAACCACACGTTGATGTTTCTCCCTCTCTTTCTCCCTCCCTTCCCTCTCTAAAAATAAATAAATAAAATCTTTTAAAAATATATTCTTTATATTTAATCTTTGACATTTTAATTATAATGTGTCTTGGAGTGCACCTCTTTGCTTATATCTTGTTTGGGACTCTCTGTGCTTCCTGGAATGGCATGTCTATTTCCTTCACCAAATTAGGGAAGTTTTCTTTCATTACTTTTGCAAATAGATTTCCAATTTCTCATTCTTTCTATACTCTTTCTGGCACCCCTATGATGCAAACATTGGACCTCTTGAAGTTGTCCCAAAGGCTGCTTATACTATCCTCAATTTTTTAAATTCTTTTTTCTTCTTCTTGTTCTAGTTGGTTGTTTTTTGCTTCCTTTTGTTCTAAATCATTGATTTGATTCTTGGCTTCATTCACTCAGCAAGAGGTTCAGCAGCTGGGCTCAGCTATTTCTTGCTTGAACAAATTTAAGGACTTCTGAAACCTGCACCTAGCCCAGCCCTTCATATGGAATAGCCACTGTTAACAGCGTGGGAGGGTTGCTTGGGTGGGCCCGTAAGAGAGATGGGGCAGACCCATAGGTAATCATTAAGGCTGGCTTACTGTGTGAGCCAGGTTGATGGAGATTCAGATATGGTGCTGCCACCTTGTGGTTCTGTGTTTGGGAGGGTTCAGAAAAGGTACAATGGCCACTGTCTGCAGTTCTGTCTGGGAGGAAGCTGTCCCCCAGCTCTCATTCTGATGCCAGGCTCTTCAGTGGAGTCTTTGTTTCACAGGCCAGCACTCAATCCACTGAGCCACACCAGCCAGGGCTAAATGTGGTTTCTTTAATTCTTTTGTAGTTGGACTCCCATTCAGCTCAATTGTTTGATAGTTCTGAGTGATGGTTTTTCTGTATTTTAGTTGTAATTTTGCTGTGGTTGTGCAAGGAGGAGAGTCATGTTTACCTACACCTCCATCTTGACTGGAAGTTCTGTTTTTACCTTCCTTGAAATAATAAAGCATAATATACTGACAATGTTATGTATTTTCTTTCATCTTCAATATTAAAATGGCTGCACAAAGATTTACTAATTTTGATAAGTTATTTTAAATGCACACTGATATGACAGCTGTCAAAATACAATCTAACAAAAGTGTTTCAAATGAAGTTGAAGATAACTAAGCACTGCTAGAGCCATTGTATGGAAAAAAAACAAAGGAACTTCTGGCCAACCCAATACATTGTTATATACATACATGTTTTATACACACATACACAATACAAAATTATCATAATCTCACGATTTGGAAATAACCCAGATAGCATTAGACCTTAGATTCTGAGTTCCACAAGGGCAGTGATCTCCACATAAGGATGATCAAAGATACATGGCACTTGCCCTTGAGGAGCTTAACAGGGACCCCTCGCCTTCAGGCCTTTACTCAGATGTCACATTTCTGGAAAACCCCTAACTACTCTATTTCAATCTTCCCTCCAGTGCTCCCTGTTTAAAGTTTCTCCATAGTACCAACCACACTTGAACATATACATTTAATAATCACATTTATTCATGTTTCACATTCATTAAGGAAAGTAGATCATAAGTGATTCACTTGATCCCTATTATTTAGTTTTCTAATTTATTTTGTTTACCATTTCTCTATTCCCACTAAAATGCTGGGTTGTTATGATATCCCCAGAGTTTAAATGGTATCTGACACAGAGCAATCAGTAAATACTTGCTGACAGAATCAGTAAGTGAAGAGAGACTGAATAAAAACACACTGCAATGTACTTTTCTCCTAATAATTATAAACTATTTCAATTAGTTTGATTGGTTTAATTTTAGTTGGTTTAATAAGTATAAACTGGCCCAATAAGAGAGGACTGGGTAAATAAATTATCGTTCTTCTGTAAAATGAAATATATGAAAAATATGTATCTCAATAGTGGAATGCACAATTTCCATGATGTTCATTAGATATTCAAAGTAAGATTGTGAAAGAACATACATAATACGATCCCATTTTCTATACTCATATATATATGTATGTGTGTATATATATGTATATATGTGTATATATATAGCTGTATATTGATATTTGTACATAATACCTGATATTATGCTACATGTTAGGGACAAAGATGAAAAAAGTAAACTCAGGAAACAGACATATAAAAATCATGCAGTTTGATAAGCACTATAATGAACATACAGGGTGGGGACAGCAGAGCCATGGGCTTAAACAGCCTAGGGAGTGCTTTATGGAGTCTTCATTTCAACTCATTCCTATATTATTTAGTTGTGAGTCCATGAAACACACAGTTTATTTTTGTATTATTATATATTATTGCATTATTTTCCATACAAACAACTGTAAACCTACTTTTGCCCCACCTGGTATGCACATTTCTTCTGCTTTAGGAAATGTCTGGCTTCATGAGAAAATAAATGGAGAAAGGTCGGAACAGTTATCTCAGCAGAAAAGGCACTTTATTACGTGCATGCTGACTTTAATGTCCAAGCTGCCAGGGAAATGTTATTTTGTTGATGTATGTGATGGTGCCATGTTCTAGTTACCATTCAAAAGCAAAGCCACTGTTTCTGAATTATTCACAGTCACAATGAGATCTTGCAAGTGAAATATAGATTGTAACTGCTTTGATATCTTTAAGTTCACCCTGATTATATGAGGGGGGAACAAAATAAAAAACAGAATTGTCTTTGGAGGGCGGACCCCTTGTAGAAGAAGCTTGCCCCCACTAGGTGAGTGTTCCAGGAGCCCATCTGTATCAGTGTACCAGCTGGCACTGTGGTGAGAGGCCGTGTGAATTTTTTTGAAGGCTCTTTCAACATGTTTGCCCATTTGATAATGGCTGATTTAAGTATCACCTGCCCACACCATGCTGACTGTTCAGCAGTTTTTGAGCAAAAACAGCATGACGCTCATGACCCACTCTCCCTATTTACCATATCTTGCCCTGAACAACTACTTTTTGTTTTCCCAGATGAAATAATTCCTCAAAGGGAAACATTTTGCTGATATGAAAGAGGTGAAAAATAAAACTAAAAGGCATCAAAATCAACAAGTTCTAAAACTGTTTTGAGCAATGGAAAAAATGTCTCAATAGGTATATTGTATCAAATGGAGAGTACTTTGAAGGTGACTGAAGTTTAAACATGTAAGAATAAATCCATGACTTTTTATAAATAAATTCCGGGGTTCCCCCTTATAGATTGGGAACAGTGTGGAATTCAGAGAATTGCAAAGAAGAACATTTCTGCTTTCAGTACACATTCTGCTCCATGGTACTGTAACTGCTATGGTACTGATCTCAAGAAGACTTTTTCCGGTCTTTTTTTTTTCCCCACTGTCCATTTTATACCCAAGAAAACAGAGACTTGGAAACTCAATCTGACACAAGCCACCCTGTTTGTCATCAGTGCAATGTGTCATTTGCCAGTTCATCCAGTATCTTCCATTACAGGGTGGGGAGTAGCTGAAAATAGCTGCAGAACCTGACTCTAAGCTGCTTGCTGGGAAGCACTGAATTGACTGCGTGACTCACTACAGCGTGTGAATTCTTGGGAGAGCTCTGATAAAGAAGGAGTCTTTCAGCAAAGGAAGGAGAGAGAGACTTTTAACAAGTTGCTATGACTGCTGAGAACTTCTACTACTTAGTCTTTTTGTGCAAAAGAGCAAATTTGTAGGTAGGCAAAACTCCAAAGCATCCAGAGTAAATGTTACATGGCTAAGTTTCTCTCATGCAGCTCAGATAACAAATTGGATGCTTTTCATTAAATAAAATTTACACTCTGAAATAGGCTTTGGTCATGAACAGCACCACGGGCTTAGACAGCAGAGCCAAGGCTTAAACAGCCTGAGAGTGCTTTATGGAGTCTTCATTTCAGTTCATCCCTATATTATTTATTACATTAGCCACTAATGGACTTATATCAGCAAACCACCTCAGAATATCCCCAATGGATACAATTCTCAAATACTCACTTAAAATCTGAAAATAAAATAAAACTATTAATAACAGGAAATTGTTATTCAGCTGGACACTGTGCTGAGCCCTTCACTTGCATTTTCTAATTTAATTTTCACAAACACTCTACAAGATATATTAGCTTATTATAACTGAATTACATCCAGTTACTTGCCCGTGGTCACAAAACTAGTAATCATAATAGTATTCTGCAGTTGGATTTACTTTCTTCCATTTTAATTTCATGACCACCTGCTATATAGTAAATCAAAAAAATTAATATCACATCACTTGAGCTTTATAATAAGATTTTCCACATGTCTCTGTCTAAGGTAAATATGACTAATAACTCAAACTTTACATTGTATTCATCTGGAATGAGAATTAGGAGACAAGAAAAATATTTTCTCTAAACTGTGAAGAAAGAAACACTGTGAACACTCACCATTCTCACATGAGGCTTTAAAGGTAGAAAAATATAAAGTTCATCTCTTTAATATTTAAAAGTTCCAGTGCCAAGCACATTCTTTTATCTTATGAAATAGCTGATATATGACTGTTTTACCACAAAAAAAAATAGGAATTCCACATAGGTCAACCCACTATAGAACACAGCTTCAAGACTCAGAGTCAGCCCTGGTACTGCTGCTCTCGAGGCCTGTGACCTCGGCATGTGGTTATTGCTCTCAGTCACAGGTCCTTTCATTGTAAAATGGGGCTGATGAAGTGCCACCTTTGTGAGAAGATAATGTGTACAGAGCATCACCAGAGCACCCACCCCACGGCCTACACTCAATGATGCTCTTAAATGACCATTGTATGCGTTACTCATTTATTTTCAAACCAAGTTAACAAGCCACTGATCCACATACCTTCCTCTTACCTTACTTCTTGAGCCCAAGAGGACGGGCAAAATGTGAGCCCTCATTTGCAACACTTTCCCTTTTTTCTGTGAAATAAGAGTCAGATTCACTTTAGAACCCAAACAATATTAAACCCTGCACTCTAATTCAGTCTCCCATTCTAGCATTCTATTCTTAAAATTTGTCACAATATATCCTTATATTTCTGCCTTGGAACATTACTGTCCCCTTCTTTAAGGACAATAATTATTTCTTCTAATTTGTCTGTAAAGAAACAGCAACTGAAGAGTATTCTTGAGTGTGTGGTAAGACAAATGATTACAACTCAAGGAATTTTTAGTACGTTACATAAACATTACTCACATTGTTTATCCATTTTTATGTTTGACAATTATTTACTGTTTCGGTTATTTCGTGTAAAAGAAAAATAGATATCTTTGTCTCTTAAAGTAAATATGCTAATTATTTCTCTAAAACCCATGTTGTTTAAGCATAAAGTAAATCTTTTTTATTTCTTTGCCAATACTGCAGAAACAATATAGATGTTCTCAATGGATGGCTGAACAATAGACAGGTGAATGTTAAGATGACACTCCCAGGAGTGTCATGATTTCGATAGGAGTTTATGTACTTTCTTGACTCCACTGTTCCTTTACCTCCGATTCCGCTTCGTTGGTCCCAGTGTGGCTATGTATCACATTGTCCTGCAAGCAGCCAGTCTGACATTCATCGCACACAAGGATGATTAGATTATTCTTCTCTGGGACCCAGTGACTGGACACAGGGTTAGTCCTTACATCTCAACTTGGCAAGTCAGAATCCTCACTCATCATTTTCTAGCTAGAGACTATCACTGCCCATCTTTTCCATGGCATCCTATGAGCCCACCTAAGAGTGAAGCCATCAGGGAAGCCAGAGACAGAGAAAGGCAGAACAGCAATAAGACAGAGAGAGTCAGGACAAGGAGCACATAAGTTAAGCTTCTAAATTCAGCTGCGCCTGAAGTCTATAAACCTGGGGTCTTCTCAGTTATACCAACCAACGTTTTTCTTTATATTACAGCAAGTTGAGTTGAATCTCTGTTACCAACAACCAAAACCAAAAACAGATGTAAAAATATATGGCATATGCCTAGTCCATAGTAGTGCTAATTAAATCATATGTATGTGTATATGTATATATACATGTATATATGTCAACAGCCATGTTTTAAAAATTATAGGCTTTTATAGTTAGATTAGACAAGAAAGACCTATTCTAGTTCCCTTGTTTTCTAAAGAAACTGAGACTCAGGGAGATTAAAGCATTTCTCACAAATTGTTCTTCCTTTGCATATCTGAGATCAGAATGTGGACTGTATTTCTCCTACGAATTCTAATCTCCCCAAATTATTTACCATATCAGTAACACTATCAAGGATAATTAAGGCCTAAGAGAGACATTAGATGTTCTCATGAATAAGTAATGGCGTGGGGAATGAAGGGCCTGTTTTCAAGTTGAGTTTAGGGGTGTTTTGTATGTTGTGGGTTTTGTACTTTTTCAGACAAGTTTAAGCTAATCAGCAAATTAGAATTTTCTGTTTCTGTTATAACTACCCATTTCCTGCTTTTGCACTGCATTGAAAATGAAAAGAAAAAAAAATATATAAAGTGGTTTATTTAAATGTAAACTATTAAGCAATGTATTACAGAGAATGTGCATTGACAAGAAGCACCTAAAAAGCACTATGTGATGTATTGCAAAAAAAAACAAAGATGACTAATACATACTTCCTGTAGGACCTAGCTCATCAAATGTTAATACTGCATAGTAATCCTAATTACTATGCATTAGTAATACTAATGCTAGATGGTACTAAGTCCAAGTGAGGAGCACCAAGGAGATGGAGATAAAGTCCTCCTGAAGGACAAGTGGGGGCTGTCTTGAAAAACTGACCTTTGCACTGGCTTTGCTGAAGATTGGGATTCAAAAGCCTGAGCTGGAAGCACGGTGAACAAAAGCTTCCAGAGCTAGTCAGCGGCGTGAACACAGAAACTCCAGTATTCAGGATGTGTTTATTCATACGGCAGGCACACAGCCAAGAGTGCACGGGAAAGATAAGTATGTAAAAATAGTTAGTGTTAGGTGAAGAATACCAGAAGAACTTACTGTCTTCAGTAGGCTTTCAGACTTCTCAAAATATCAAGGAGTTTAGGGGACTAATACAATGATTTCCACTCAGCTTGTCAGAATGTTAAAAATGCACATTACCTATGGTAACCAACTGGGGCAGAACACAGTTCCACCATTTTATTTTCAGCATTAAAAACTTTGAACTAGAAAAATATTCAGCCCATCACTGTTTATATTAGCAAGAATAAAAAACAAAAAATTATAAACTATCTACATGTCAAGCAGAAGATTATTTGTCAAATAAATTATGCTATCAATACCATCCAGACAAATTCACATTATAGAAGAATATTTAATGAAAACAATAATGTTCATATATGTTGTGAAGTGAGGAAAGAACAGGTTACTTAAACATTATAGACAGAACTAACCTGTGTATTGTATGTGTTTGTAAAGTAAAACTCTACTCCAAGGCAATAAATGCCAGATGGTAAGATAAAAAATATATATTGCAAGTGTTTTAATTTTTCATCCTTTGTTTATTTGTGCTTTAAGCTGAAAATACATGCTATTCTTGTAAAGTAAAAATATAAATGTATATTATGAATTTATGCATGTACAAGGCTTAATTCTTTCCCTGGGAGAAAGTTAATTTAAAGTACACACTGAGATACAGATATTTGCTCAGAAAGTAAATGAGGAAGAAAATGAATGGACGCTCCGTTTTTCTGAAACTAGGGCTCCTGTGTGAGAAACTCTTTCCACCTATGACACAATTTACAAACCAATGGTCAAACTTAAATTTGTTTGTTTAATTCTGAGACAATTCTTAAGCTATCATCAATATTTCAGTCACAATACTTGCAATGTTGGACTTTAGTAAAATTTCATATAATACATTCTAAATAACTAGAATAAAGAGATTAGGCTCATTTTCTTTGGACGTTACCTCACAAGGACCTTTCAAAACTATATAATGATTATTTCATTGAAACTGCAACTAACTGACATCAAGTTATTATTTGTATGCAAAGTGTAAATTACATAAGAGCTCAATTTGCATAATTTAAAATAATGCATTAACGACCAGGCCTGGAGCTGTGGCTGAGGGTGGGTGGTGGTGTTCGGCTGAGCACTACAGAATGTCTTACAGGATAGGGAACTTTCTGTACATGCTAAGCTTTCATCTGACTCATGCCCTGTCCCCTCATCACACAAGTCAATAGGGTGGTTCCCAACTTGCTTCCCTTCACCTAACATTCGTCTCTGTGAGAGATAAGGCATGGAGTAATTTGACTGTCAAACAAATACTCAATATTATCAATACTAATCCTGCATGTGTGTCAACATTCCTGTAGCTTAATGATGAACCAGCAACAAAGGATGTCAGGACTTATTAAGGACACTAGACCCTTGACTCAGCAGAAGTGTGAGCATGTAGGTGGGTTCATATCAGCAAAAAGTTTATTAAGCTATGCTCCAGATTTTCTGCTCTTTATATAAAGCCGATGTTTTCAGCCTTCACAGGTACATCAGAAGCACCGATACCAGAGCCCTGGCCACAAATATTAGTTTTCCATTGGTTTTTGGTGGGATGCAGGCATTTTCTGAAAGTCTCCAGAGGATTCTAACTCAGCCAAGGTTGGGACCCTTGATTCCATGTTAGGCTATGTCTAGCCAGCCACATTTACCACGTTATGTCTAATTCTTTTGAAATAAATTTCGTCATTTATTCCATAGGCCTTCAAGGAAAATCTACAACTACCAGGACAACATTAGCATTTTCTTTTCAAACGTGACACACATCCCCTTTCCTCACTGTCTCTGACTTTCTCTTGGAGTAGCTCTTGGTCCTGGCTGCTGAAGAGCAGTGTGCAAAGACCAAAAAGTTCAGCTCTGAAAATTCAGAAAAAGGGATATGGTCTAAAACTGAGCCAATATGGGGCTCCTCCCCACCTAGCTCTGCCTCCATCACTGACAAGTATTTCTACTCTATTCACAACCTCCTACCACAAATAATTGAAACATACTAACGCCACCAAAGGCTCAGCCTGCCCCCTTCATCTGTGCCCCAGTGGAAACACTCTCCTCTTGACAGGAAAAATATATTTAGCTCGTGCTTTAATCTTTCTTTTTACTTCCTCCCCAGTAACTGCAACCCTTCCCCCTCATCAAGGCTCCCTTTCTGTTAAACATCTTTCCAATGGCGTGGTGGAAGACAACAGCTCTGACGCCTTCCTATCATCTTCATTTGTGAGCATGCACCTACGGGAAGCTGGAAGCAGGTCAAGGCACCCCTCAGTTCCTGGTTTCCAATTATTGTTCTCTGCTATTTCACAATAACCTCTGTTCTCTCAAAATGCACTTTCACCACACGGACGACCTATTCTCAGCCCATGACAGATGACACAGATCTGTCATCTTCTGGTGGCAGGATAATTGCCCATCTTCTTTGATGATTTGAGCATCTTACTCTTCAACTCAGTCTCTTCTGTGTCCCTTAAGGGGAACATAGATACTAATAACCTTTCTGGAAGTCTGATCTCGAGTTAGAGCCTGACCTTTCCAGCAAAAATGGCTTTTATATTCACTGTACTTCTGCCCCCTGCTGACAGATGTCACCATACCTGGACTCTTGCTGGGAAGGGCTCCTCTTTCAATGCCTAACTGTGCAAGTACCTCTCTTCCACCTTTCCACCTCTTCTTCCTTGAGGACTCTCATGGTTTTCTTTAACAATGAGCTGCACTTCTTCAAAAGGAGTCCAGCCCACTGCCCACTTCCTCACCAGGCATTTACTGTATAATCCCCTGAGGCTGGATAGCTCATTGAGACAGAGAAGTTAAGAGCACAGTCATGAGTTTGTGTCTAACATGTGACACATTGTATGATCCCAGGGAAAGTATTTAATCCCTGTACACTTTGGTTTCCCTCCATAAAGTGGGAGGTAATAAAAACTTCTATATCACAAATACTGCTAAAAGGATTAAATGATCTAATGCAATTGACTTGCCTAGCACAGTAGTTGTCATGCTGTAAACTCTTAACACATGCTACCTGTTATTCTTCTTGTGAATATTGTTTTTCTGTTGTTGTTGTTGTTGTTGTTATTCTCTAGCTTCTACACCCACATTCATTGGAAACTAGTTGAGGTTCATTGAATTAGTTGAGGTTCAACAGTGACACCGAGTCATGGGTCAGCAGGTTTCATCACCTGTCACCGAAGCTGCACCCTTCTTGGGCTCCTCCTGACGCTGCACTCTGCTACGATCTTCCCTGCTAACTCCGCCGTCATATTTTTATGTCAACCTTCAAATGCAGCATTTTTTCTCCAGAGGAACCATTATTCCTTCTACTGGTTAAAACTAGTAATTGTATTCACTTATAGTCCTAACACCAGCTTTGTTTTTCCAGCTCCCTGCTGGGATATCATCACATGGTTAAACTGGCAGAAACTCAGAGTAAGTGTCAGCCCAGGAATTTGCCCCATGTCCACGCAATTCGTTTGTCCTTGACAAATCAGCAGAACCACCCTCCTGCTCCCAGGCTCATATCATTCACCCTCCAATTCCCCCTCTCCTACCAACCAATGGCCTGGCAAATCCCACAAGTGTTACCTCTGTTAACACCCATCTCCTTTCCATTCACTGACCATTTCTCTTTTCCAGTTCTTCTTCACATGTGTCAAGTGAAGTTTCTGTTCTACCTGCCTGACACCTGCTTGACACTGAGCAAGACTTCACAGTTTCAGAAAAACCACTCCAGAACCATGAGTATTTCGGCAATGAGTAACTTTTGGAGGCTCTGTATCTAACTCTAAATGCTATAAAGTCAGTTTATTACAGTACTTCCAAACATTATAGTTATTTGGGTTGAATATAGGTCAGATAATTTACTTTTTTGTTGTTAATCTATCATGAACCACTTCCAAACTTTCAACTATTTTCTAGTACTTTCCTCCCTCAGTGAACACCAAATTAGCTCAATTTTTGTTAACTTTCAAGGGCTGAAAACAAGGCTCCCCTGAGCAGCAGGCAGAGGAAATGATTGCAGAGGTATGATATCAAGGGACAAGAAATTTCTCTGTCCCTGGCTCATTACTACTGAGGCATCATATCTAAGCTTCTTCCCCTACAATCATCATTATATTTGAAGAAATAAGCTAAAGAATGTTAATTTTGACAACTTGCAATACCAAAATAATGGAAGCAATCTTGATGTCAAATAATAGTGGATTATTTAAATAACTTAAGGTACAGTCATGTAATACAAAACTATGGAAATATTAAATATGGCTTATCAGCATGTTTAAAGATATTTAAAATCACCAAAAATTAAGAGAAAAGGCACAGTTTAAAACTTGCACACAGAATGATTCCGCTTTGTTATATTAAGAATACATTCAAAATTAGCAGAGGTAGTCTTGGAGGACTGGAATCATGAGACTTTTTTTAATTTTTGCTTGACTGTATTTTCTAGATTCTAAAATAAAAAATAAATAAAATAAGAAATAAATTATGGGAAAGAAAAAAGGAATTTTCTTGTCATTATCAATAATAGTCCAAGTGAAAGTAATGCCTATGCCTTAAGCATAGCTTTTTATTGGTCAACATGTAAAGTTATTATAAATCAAGTTGTTATTGAACATTTGTGGAAAGCATAGATTGATAGAGTCTTGAGAGAGAAGATGTGAGTTTCTGGAGATACTGGAAAGAAAAAATATATAGCCACCAACAATAATTAGTCAAAAAAGGGGGAAGGATAAAAATATCAGCTTCCACATTTAGTAATCTTGCCCAAAAAGAACTTGTCACTAAATACATATGACCTTGAAGAAATACAAATTTAGAGGTCTCTGCCAACTATGCTGTTGTTCTCTCAACATCCACAGCAAATCTCCCTGCATAATAAAATAGGTTATGATGACTCACAGGAAAATCAAATTTATTTTTGTGCCAATAGCATATTCCTTGAGAAGTATACAGCTCTCAGAATTTGGTCATGCACACTGGGCCACCATGTTGCATGAATTTCTAATAAGGGAAGTATAATGAATAATTTGAAGCCAAGACTAAAATAGCTCTGTTTAAAATAAATACAACATTTTAAAATAAAAATCTAGACGTCTCTGAATATCGAATATTGTGTCTAATCCCATGCATTATTTCCTGTTATACAAGCTCAGTATTAACTTGTGTTCTATTCTTGCTTAGTCTAGATTGGAGGAAAGCTGATGCACCTGAGCAGTGCTAAGAAAAACTTTTAAAGGAACTTTCTAAATAGAAATGCTTGGTTCCCTGAGTCCTTTCTATTGGTCAGCTCTTGCTATTTTTTTCTAATGCGCATGGCACTCATTTCACTGAGCAGAACCCCGTAAAGGCTTCATAACAGAAGGACAAATTAATTAACGGTTTCAGAATGAAACTTAAGGCTTTCTTTTGAAGTAATGTTATGTTGAAAAAAGCCTGCCACCAATAGAAAAGATTGCTTTCAAACACCTAAAAATAGGCCAAGACGGCTATGGGTTTGACCTAAATATGTGAATAATAATGAGCATGGGCCAATTTGCTTGAAATATTGGGTTGGCCAAAAAGTTAATTTAGTTTTTTCCATAAGTTCGCTCTAGTGGTGCTTAGTTGTCTTTAACTCCATTCAAAACAATCTTGTTAGATTGTATTGTATTGTGTTTGTTAGCTGTCATATCAGCGCACATTTAAAAATAACTTACCAAAATTGATGAATTTTTGTGTAGCCATTTTAATAGTAAACATGAAAGAAAATATGCAATGCTTTTGGCATACTATGCTTTATTATTTTAAGAAAAGTAAAAACACAACTGAAACACACAAAAAAGGTTTGTGCAGTGTATGGAGAAGGTGCTGTGAGTGAATAAACATGTGGAAAGTGGTTTGCAAAGTTTTGTGCTGGAGATTTCTCAATGCACGATGCTCCATGGTCAAGTAGATGAGTTGAAGTTAACAGCAGTCAAATAGAGGCATTAACTGAGAACCATCAACACTATACCAAGCAGGAGACAGCCAACACACTCAAAATATTTAAATCAATAAAGTTACTGGTAAAAATGAAAAATGTGTGTTTTATTTTATGGAAAAACATAAATGGACTTTTTGGCCAACCCAATACTTCCCAAACATTGCAACTTTTCAGAGAGGAAAAAAACTGAGGTTTTTAAAACAGCATTTAAACAGAGTGAGAGATCCAGGGACACACTGTGTCTCATTTGGGCCAGAGCAATCAGGCTTACAGGGAGAAGAATGCAGTTTGCCCTCACACCAGCAGCACACACCCTGTTTACAGATGGGGGCGGGTGGCCAGGCAGAGCAGAACAGCTGCTTGGCATTCTGTTTTCATTCATTCTAAAGAACTGTGGCAGCTTTTAAAATTGATTGTGGCTTTTAATTCTTGAACCAGGAACCACAGATCAAGGTAATTGGCATATCTGTCGAATTTAAAGACTAAATATTTTAAATGACCAGACTATTTACTCTTTGCTGTGTATCGCTGAATCTGCATTAACAACAGAACAATAATGTGGGTTCTTTTTTATTCTAAGACTTTTGGCTTTTATCCACTTGCAAAAGAAGAAAGAAGCAGTAAGTCATTATCTCTTCAGAAGCTTTGAGATAAAGTAGCAAAACACATTACTTCCCATAAATCTGAATCTCCTTGGTTTCATGGCCAATATGTCATTCCGGTCTACCTTTACCTCACAGTTTTTAATTAAGTGAGGCTCTGTCCTGCTCCCCAATTCCAGTTTCTCTTCATTCTCATTCATTCTGCACACTATTGCCACACTGACAGGCAAAACTGTGGACTCTGCAACTCACACAGTTTGGCTCTGCCATGTAACTCCCCTACTTCTTTTACATGGTAACATATCACTAACTGGCATCCCAGCCCCAAATTCGAAGACAGAGCCCTGCCCGTCTTTCTAACTGACACCATCCTCTGGGCTGGCTCTGAGGTGGCTGGGTCCCTGCTCAGTTACTTTTACACGGAGGTGGGCAGATAAGATGCTCAGCACAAAACATTAAAGTCGTGGGGCTGTGGGCAGAACAGCTTTCCTTAGAGAGGGCTGAGTTTGGGCAAAAATAAAAACATCTGTAATAAACCCAAACATCAAGAAAAGAAATTACGTAGCTGCTGAACCTGGCATGCTGTGCTGAACTTCTCTCAATTCGGCTCGATTTTTCAACATTGATCTTTTCAGTTCATTACATTTTTACTGCAAAGGAGATAGGTAGAAGTTATTATTAATTTAAAACATCACTTCAAAACAAACACAAGAACACCATGCAGGAAAATACAAAATTTACATTCCTCTTTAAAGAAAAAAGTAAGACATTTTCTAAAAATGTCTAACTTGGAAGATACAGCATTAGCGAGACAAAGTGCTTTGGGTTACTCCTTCCCCACTCCTGACTCAGGGCTCCCTCAAAGGCAGCAGCTCTGGGTCTAAATGTTTACGGGTAGGGTGTGGTAAGGTGCTATGCAGGCTGGAAGCAGAGCACACTGTGAGAAAACCTCCAGATGCCTTGAGACTTTGCCTACAGCTTGTACTGAATACATGCAACCAGCTCTGCGTCTTTCCAGGTAACACCTTGCATCTCTTCATGTCTCCTTCCCTATTCATGGTCCCTTCCCTGCATCTCAAGTCAGCTAAACATTCACTACTAAAGGATGATGAGGATGAGCATGAAGATGCCTGTGATAGTTAATTTTATGTGTCCATTTAACTGGGTGGAGAGATGCCCAGGTTGCTGGTATAACATTATTTCTGGCTTTGTCTTGTGAAGGTGTTTCCGGAAGAGACTAGCATTTGAATCTGATGACTGAGGAAAGAAGACCTGGCCTTGACCAATGTTGGTGTCCATCTTCTAATCCTTCGAAGGCTCCGATAGGACAAAAAGGCAAAGGAAGGGTAAATTCTCTCTCTCTCTTCTTGAGTTAAGATGTCCATCTTCTCCTGCCCTTGGACATTGGAGCTCCTGGTCTTGGGTTTTCAGACCTGGACTAAACTATACATTCCCTAGAAGAATGCTGATATTGTTAAGTTAGCCACCCTTCCCGCATAAACCCCATGTGAACTGTGGGAAACTGACCTTATTCTAGCAACAGGAAAAATCCTAATTTCTAAGCTAGCAGCTTTCACTAAGTGGTATCATCCTCCTAGTGAGATTTAGAAATGTATGAGAGTGGTTTTTTTTTTGGTCTTCATAATGCTTCAAGCATTCCATGCCCCACAATTAGGGAATCTAAATGAACTACCATGAATATGATGGCCTATAAAACCAGGAACTGCACCACCCAAATGACCAACAGTGGGCCTGTTGAAAAACACTGGTTTAAACTAATTAATACTCACATACTTGGGCAATATCAAAAGTACTTGAATAGATATTTAACCAATGGTACAAAAATGGCAAAACTGCACATGAAAAGATGTTTGATATCATTAGCCAGTAGGGATGCCAATAGAATCATGATGAGAGGCCAGCACAGAGCTACTAGAATGGCTGTAGTGCAGATGGAAAAAGACAAATATAGTATGGTGTCTCATACATGTGGAATCAAAAAGAAAAGAAGGAAAAACAAAACAACAAAAACAGACCTACAACAACAGAAACTACAGGGATGGTTGCCAGAAAGGAAGATGGTTACCAGAAAGGAATGGAAAAAATGAAGGGGACTATAAACAGTCAATAATATTGTGATAAGTTAGCATGGTGACAGATGCTTATCAGAATTAGTGGGGTGATCACACTGTGAGGTATAAAAATATCAAACTGCTATATTGCATACCTGAAACCAATATAATTAATATATTATATACCAACTGCAGTTATACTTTAAAAAAAGAATGGCTATAATGAAAACATGCTGAAAATACGCAAGTGTAGGTAAAGACACAGAGCAACTGGAAATGTCCCCAGTTGCTGGTAGGAATGCAAAATGGTGAGAAAACAGTTTGGCAGTTTCTTATAAAGGTAAACATACCCTTATATGACCCAAAAAGTTCATCCTAGTTATTTGCCCTAGAGATATGAATGCTTACGTTCACATCCACACCCACACAAGCTGTACACCAAGGTTTATAATAGCTCTATTCATAAGGCCCTCAAACTGGAAACAGCCCAAATGTCCTTCAGTGAGTGGATGGTTCAACAAACTGTGAAACACTTATACAATGGAATCTTACTCAACAATAAAGGAGCAAAGTATTGATCTACTGAGGCATGCAACAACTTGGATGGATCTCAAAAGCATTATGCTGAATGAAAGGAGCCAGTCTCAAAAGGTTGAATAATATATGATCCCACTGATATGACATTCTCAAAGAGATATAACTACAGTTTTGGAGAACAGATCAGTGGTTTCCTGGGGTTAGAAGGAGAGAGAAGCTGTAGCTACAAAGGGCAATTTTGAAATTTCAAATCGTGTTCTGCAGGGTAGTTTTCTTTAACATGACTGAACTGTTCTGTATCCTGATGGTAGTGTATTCGTACCCACACGTATTAAAATTTATAGAACTGTACATTAAAAAGTCAATTATATTGTATGCTAACTTTAAAATATAATTAAAATAAGAAAAATAATTCCCAAATATTTTTATTCTACAGCTTTTCACTTTGCAGCAGGGTTCTCAGAAAAAAAAGTTATTTATTTAGCAAAGAAGAGCTCACACATTAGAAAGTTACAGTATATAAATGAGAAACAGAACAAAAACCACTGGGATATTTGAATGAGGAGAAGTATTTCTGGGTAAGAATATGGACACAGAGAAAATGTGGTAACTTGGATCTAGTAGGATTGATAGAAGTTTTCATTTAAAAAAATTTTATAACATTAGTACTAGAGAAGTAATATTTACCCATGTAATACAGTCCAACAATACAGAACTATAAAACTAAATGGCCACACACACACACACACACACCCCCCACTAATTACCACTAATCCACTCCCCAGGGTAAACACTCTTAACTTGAACATAGCTTGGCTTATATCCTCCCAAACATTTTTATGCATAAACAAATGCTGAATATATAGTTCAGTTGAACAGACTGATCTCAGTAGAGCACAGACATGAAATGATTTTATTTTTCTTCAATGTCTGTAACCATGCTCTCTCAGATTTCTCTGTATCACCCCTAAAACCAGTTGGGAAAATGCCATAGCTTTGTGGTGCCCTCAGCCACTAAAACTAACTCACTAAGATTATTCAGAGAAGCATTTTTCTGAGGGAAATGTATTACCTGAAATGATCTCAAGTAATACCTAACTTGTGAAGATCTCGATTAAAATTGCAAAAAAATCAAGAGCATAAAAAACAAATCTGTCTAGGCTAATATTATATTATATATGTGATATCAAGTATGCATAGTTAGCTAAATTAATAATCTATGAGAAGACTTGATTATTTCATCTGTATCCCTAAAGATTTACATATTCAAGTTAGCCAAAGAGAAACTTCATGTTGTCCTTGTCAGAAATATGAAGAATTGCCTCACATACAGAGTCACTTCATGTCAAATATATATACAAATGTGTGTTTTTGGTTTTATGTGTTAATAGATAGTAATACACACAAGATCAGGCCAACTATATTGTATTTACATTTTTATAGTCACTGCCTGCTGAGCAGGCCCTTTCCTGTTTTTAAAAACCCTACCTACCTGCCAGTGAAGAGCTCTGCAGTCACTCTTTGGTCTTGGTCTAAAGATGGTCAGCATCTTAGCATGACTGCACTGGTCAATGCTGAATGCACCTCAACAGAGCACACGCAAAGCGACAAACACAGCTGTTGTTAGCTGTATATATACTACATGACCTCTATTTTTTTTCAGCTTCATTTCACTAACTACGAAATCAAAAGGAATTGGGTGATTTAAGGGCAAAGTTAAAATAAAGTGGTTTTAATTTTTATATTTTGGTTGCTTAAGTTACTAAATAAACCAACAGCATGCAAATGGGGCTAGCACCCACAACTCTTTTGAAACCAAATTCACAGTTCAGCACCATACCAGAAAAAAAATTCCTAATTTTCTTTCATCATCAATACTATTTCTTTCGACCTTTAAACCTGACAGTCACAATCACCTTTATTTGTACCATGCCAAAGAACTTTTCATTTTGAAAGACAGGTGAGCTCTGGCTTTAAGATCAGTCTCGGCCATTAACACACTTCAATAACATTCACCCATTTTAAATTAAATCTATTTATTTCTCATGGGTTAGTTTGTTTTTGTTTGTTTTTAAATGGCAGCTCCCAGCATGATTTTCAGAGGAGAATGATTCAAAGTTCATAAAATGTCATCACACTTTACCACTTTCTCTAACAAATTACCTAGGAAACTAAGATGAAAATGAAACTTAAACCATTTAAACTTTGTACAAAACATGATGTAAAATTATTAGAAATACCATTTTCCAAATATCTTACACAAATGTGTTAACATCATTTATTAGTGAGAACTTTATTGTTAAAAGATCCAAAAATCATCAATGTTAGAAAATGATTTAAATTGATTTTATAGATTTTTTTATTTTTATGTATCTTCCACTTCAACCAGAGATAAATTTTCCAGTAATAATTCTACTTCTATCAACTTATATGATAGGACTGTGGTCTTTTTTAGATTCTCTTTGAGGTGAGCACTAATAAAATACCTATCTTAACTTTAATCAGGTTTCCTTAATAAAAACCCTTCCAAAATAACATTATGAACATCTAATGTATTACAATTTCTCAGTTATCACCCACACCATATCTAATTACATAAGAGAAAAGAACTATCAGATTCTTGGGGAAAATAAAGCAAGGTTGTGGTTATATAAAAAATGAGACAATACATGTAAAAAACCCAAGGCATGTGCTCAAAACCTTTGTTAAGTTTTAAACCTAATTTCTTAGTATGAAGAGTAACTGTGCCTACTTATACATGAAAAAAATGATAAAATAGAAAAAATTAATTAAGTATCTGTATATAGGAAAAACTGATATGTTTGCCAGAGGAGAAAATTAGAATTCTGAAAGAAGCAAAAGAAAATGAGATATAGCACTGTTTATATAAAACTGTAGCTAAGAAGCTACAGTTTGCTAATGACAAAAAAAACCCTCAATACCTTACTAAGGATATCTGAAAACAGAGACTGAAATGTCAGAAAGAGTGGTTTTTCATACTTTTAGAATTCATGGATCAGTAATTGCTTTTTAAGGATTCATTACGATTTCATAAGTAAAAAAATAATTTAAACCAAAAAGGTGAGAGAGTAATTTCAAAAATGGAATACACATAAGTTACTTTGTGGGGACTACACTGTTCTCTTTTTTATTTTCTCTATGGGCAGCGTGGCCTGACACAGACCAGCAGTGACCCACAAGGCGTTCGTGGCGTCACCCAGTCTCATGGCAGCCACTGGGAGGGAACAGGCGTGTCTGAGATCTGCACTCTCCTCCTTCGATGACCTCTTTTCAAGGAGCTTCCATTCTTCTGTCCATACACAAGAGAAAACCTCACTATGAGACTGATTACCTTAACTTAGGCTAAAGTCATGTCAAAGAGCAAATGTCTACTGGTGCATTATCAGAAGGCGTATTCGATGGTCTGCTATGTCCTTTCACCCTGGTCGTTTTATGAATGCTCCTGCCACGTTTGCACCAGTCTTGACTTTTGGGGGAAGACTAAAGAGAAGGGAAGTAAGGAGAGGTATGAACAAGCACTCTCTGAACACCATTATGCATTGGTCTAGGTGTTGTTATTATTTAATTTCACATTAAATCATGAAAGTACAGGTGTGGGCAAAAGTACCTTGCAGTTATTCATATAGAAATATAATAATAAATAATTCAATAATTAACTCAGTTCTGTGTACTGTCAACTGTAAACCTACTTTTGCCCTACTTTTACTGTATTATCAGTAGATTTTAGTAACAATACTTTAAAAAAGCAAACTGAGGTTCGCTAAAAGCTGCCAAAGACATCTCCACCGCTGCGAGGCCTCAGAGCCGTGACCGCACTTCCGAACCCCACACGACATTTTAGGCACTCAGCACTGTCAGCTGTTTTGATCATCACCCGCAGCCCTCCCTTGTGATTTCCATCAATCTCTTTTTCAGAATGGTCTTTCCCCTATCAAAATGTACCCTGGCTCCTGACTTTTACTTTCTCAAAACGTCTAATAAATGTCTTCAAAGCCTCCCAAAGACTAACAGGCTCCACCTCCCCCTTTAATAGACATTTCCATTTCACAGCAACATTGCCTTTATCCAAAATTATGATGGAGAGCAATATAAACTGTGTGGAGGCACCTATTAAAACCTCTTTCACCATGTTTTCGGTTTTTAAATCTCTCTCTCTCACTGGCTCTCACACACTCACACACATACGCACGCACGCAAAAGCATTTCCTTGGGCTTAGTTGCTTACAAATGTCCTTTGAGAAGGAATCTCCTATAGGGGCCCACTTAACCATCTTGGCCACAGAGGCAATCTGGGGAAGCCTTGGGAGAGTGGCAAGTTTTCAGACACCAAGCATGTGGAATCCCAGCTGGTGGAGCTACAGCTGTCTGACATGCCCCCAGCTCTTAAGATAATAGAAACATTGTGATTATCACCAATTCTTTGCAGAGCACACACTAAAATTATCAATCAAATTTAAATAAAAACAGGACATGACATGGGAAAAAATAATGATACCTATTAGAAAACCCCTTCTGAGTGTGTGAACTTTTTGATTACTTATAACCTATGTCACCCAAGGATGAGATCAATAAATATCAGGAACACTTACTATGACTCTCCAAAGGTAATATTAAAGGAACAGTTTTCCAACTTTATTGAGGTATAATTGACAAATAAAATTGTAAGATATTTAAAATCTACATATCAAATATGTGTTTGATATATATACACATTTTGAAAGGATTTCCCCCACTGAGTTAACACATCCATTATCTTACATATTTATGTTTTTGTGTGTGTGCAAGGCAACATTTAAGTTCTACTGTCTGAGCAAATTTCAAATATACAATATAATGTTATCAACTCTAGTCATGTTATTCATCAAATTCTCACACCTTATTCATCTTATAACAAAGTTTGTACCCTTCTACCAAACTCTCCCTGTTTGCCCTACCCCCAGCCCTGGGAATCACTTTTCTACTCTCTTGAAGGAACAATTTTTTAAGTCCTGGCATTGTCCACAAGTTCCCAAGAAGGAGTGTGTGTTTCTCCCCCATCCCTAATGCCTCCATAACAAAGCATTGGTTTCTACTTTGTAGAACGTATTTGAGACCCCACTTTCTTCATTCCTTCTTCCATGGATGGCCTGGAATTTCTCAGGGCTGGTGTGTAAGAGAAAAATTAATTTTCCCAAAGTTAAGGCAATATAGTTAGGTCTGCTTGTGATGGCCTTTTAGACTTTTCTACAAATACAGGTGAATTGACCTAACAATCTCCCCATTCACACTTTGGTGACTGGCTGAAATTACAGGGAAGTAAATTGTCAAGAAGTTGACTTGTGTTGTTTCTCACAATAATTCTTTGATGTGGGCAGCATTTATCTTCATTTCACAGACAAGGATTCTGATGATTAGAGGAGCTGATAAACTTGCCAAGATCACAAAGCTGGTGGGCGAGTGGTGGGAGCCGGAAGTATGCCCAGCACAACCGTGGAGCCTGTTTTCACCATGAGGTGATTCCTTTGTCCCTGACTCCTCGGGGCTAAACCAAGTCAAATATTCTGAGAATAAAACTGGAGTTTTTAAAATTAACAAACTATTTCTTTTTTAATTATTTTCATCTTTGTGCAATACTTATTCTATATTTTCCATTCCTGTGAACTTCAATTTTGGGGTCTCCATAATATGGCTCTCTTACTATCCACAGATCTATATGTTTAAAGGTACAACTTCAATAATTACAAATACCCAAACAAGGGTTCTTTTCCATGGTAAAGACTCCAGAAATGTTTTGAACTTGCCTCTTTCTGCAGATGAAGCAGGAAATCTAGGCATGATGTCTTGCCGGTAAGAACTTACAAGAATTTAAGCTCTACCCTTCCCCCAAAAGTGTATAGAATTACATTAATTAAAAATTGGAGGAAACTCAGATTTCTGGCTCAATATTTTTTTATCAGCAGGTCCACCCTTATCTGAGGGGCACATGTTCCAGTTCCAACAGTGGGTACCAGAAACTCCAGATGTAACAAGCCCTGTATATACTATGCTTTTTCTTACACGTACATACCTGTGATAAAGTTTAATTTGTATTAGACACAGTAGGAGATTGACAACAATAACTAATAATGAAATAGAACAATTATAACAATATATTGCAATACAAATTATGTGAAGATTGTCTTTCTCAAATATCTTATTGTACTGTACTCACCTTTTTTACTTAAAGGACACACGTTCTAGTGTTTCTTTGGCATATCCAAGTCACCAGCATTACTACTCTTGCACTTTGGGGCCACTTTTAAGTCAAATCGGGGTGACTTGAACACAAACACTGCAATATTACTACAGTCCATCTGACACCCAAGAAGTGCTGCTAAGGGACTACTGATGCAGAGTGTCTGCAGCATGGAGATGCAGGACAAAGGGATAATCCATCTCTCGCAAGGGACGGCATGAAATTTCATCATACTATTCAGTATGGTTAGCATGTCGAACTATGGTTGACTGGGAGAAACTGAAACCATGGAAAGCAAACCTGCAAATAAGCAAGCAGGGACTAGTGTACGTACAGGAACCAAAAAATCACTCTTACATCTCAAGTAGTATAAAAACAAACCAAAACCAAATGCACAAACATCCCAAATATCTCAAGTTCTCTGTTCTACTTCATTTCTACTCTACAGTTGTTATTGCTGCGTATGACAGAGAAGAATCTACCTCTCAGCATTGAAATTTGATAAGTTAAGGAAAAGAATCTAAGCAAAATATAAACTGAAAAATAAACATAAAAACCCTCAAAAGTAATGCAGATTTTATTGATTTCCTTAATACCTCATTAGTTACAACTGCTAGTGGCAGTTTCCTGATAGCTGAAAATATCTAATACTAAATGCCATTTTTATAGTGCTTAACTTCCACAAGTAAATTGTAAATATATCTATTTTTGGAGCAAAAACAAGGTAAAATTAATCACTAAAAGTGCTACTTAAAATCTCTACAGCTGTACCTCTACCCACTACGAAAGTTTCATAAGCTTAAAATCACTTCATTGTTCTGTGAACTAGTACTTTGGTTCATGGGTTTGGAGTCTGCCACTTTCCTCCTGTCACATTTTGCCTTGCTACTGTCAACATCAATCTGCAGTTCTGCCACCTACGCCATGGCTGCCTGCCAAAGGCCACGCCAAGGTGTCCAGGGCTCTTTGTTGGATGCTGACACCTTTGTTGAAGCTGCTAGCACCAAGCATGTGGGCATTCAGTGCTTTTCACATTGCTCAAAGATTTTATGGAAGGGAACTCCTTCCATTTTCACTCACAAGCAAAACTGATGAGATTGAGTTAGAAGTCAATCAGAAGGAGAGGCAGCCTGCCATACTCAGGGTCTCTCATTTTCTCTGAACAAACAATGTAAGTATCTCATCTGTTCTTTTCCCTCAGGACCTGGAGATGGGTCTCTGTCTGGGAGGCTCATAATGTCACTTAAAAACAATCCTTTGAAATTATCAAACTATCAGCCTTCCAGGTGTAGCTGAAACTTAAGGTGAATTCAGTTTAGGCTTGGTTAGGAGTCCACATGCACACACAGAGGAACAGGTAAAAGTCACGCCTATGCTGCTTAACCAAGGTTTATTGAGTACCGCTTGCCATGTATCAGACACAGCACTAGGTGCTAGGAAAATTAAGTTCCTGACCTTGAAGAATTTGATGTCTGCTGGTTGTCAAATCTGTTTAGGCAAAAGGATGAAAGCAGTAAAAGTATCTATAAATCTGCTCTCAGATGAAGAATGAAGCCCCAAATATCTGCTTACTTTGTATTCTTCTCTCATAAAACCCCATCAATTTGTCATGATCACAAAAAGTTGAAGTTATTATGAAGAAAGTCATTGTGAGTTGTTTGAAATATGAGTAAACCTAAAAACACAATTCAACCGTGGTAATTTTGCCTTTATTTGGACTATAAAGATTCTATGGTTTAGCCCTGACCATTATGGCTTATTTGGTTGGACGTCATTCCACAAAGTAAAAGGTCACCAGGTCATTTCCTAGACAGGGCACATGCCTAAGTTGTGGGTTCAGTGGGCAGTCAGGGTGCATACGAGAAGACTGATGTTTCTTTCACACATTGATGTTTGTCCACCTCTCCTTCTCCCTCCCTGCCCCTCTCTATAAAAATGAATAAATAAAACCTTTTTAACAAAAGATTCAGTGATTTAGCTTGAGAGATGTGCTGCACAAATATATTCACTGATTTGCATGTCAATGTTCTGCCAACATAGAGGGTTCATATAAGAATCATTCCCCTTTGCATAACATCTGTATTTTCATGGGAAAAAATGGAATATATTATTCACTATATCACTGCCCTTAAATTTCCTTGTATGTTATTGTAGATCAGTAATTTCCCTACTGTGCCCATTATTTTTACTTATGACAAGTGTTTTATTTTTTTAAAAGACTTCATTTATTTATTTTTATAGAGAGGGGAAGGAAGAGAGAAAGAGAGGGAGTAAAACACCAATGTGTGAGAGAAACACTGATCAGTTGCCTACCAGATGCCCCCAACTGGGAACCTGGCCTGCACCCCAGGCATGTACACTGATGGGGAATCAAACCAGCATCCTTTCGGTTCTCAGGCCAGTGCTCAATCCACTGAGCCACACGAGCCAGGGCTATGAATAATATTTTATAAAAAGCATTGTAATGAACATCATTATAACTGAATATTTGTATATTTCTTCACTTCAAACAGAACCCTAGAGTAAAATTACCTGGCCTCAATGCATATTGTGCTCCAGAAAAGTTGTAATAATTTACAATTCTACTTGAAGTATATGAAACTACATGTTTTATAGAAATACACTTAAATAAAAAAAAACTAACTGTTGGAGTTCCTTTCACAAGAAATTATCTTACATACAGGAAGAAAAATTCCAGATAAAGGTAAGAGACATAACTTATGATATACTGCATACAACAGTTTCTGGATTTAAAACTTTTTAAAATCAGTGCTGCTAACCATAGCTATGTTCTTCTTTTGAACACTTTACACAAAGATACCACACACACACACACACACACACACACACACACACACAGGATGCCTTCCTCCCACAACCCTCCTTCTACTTACCTAGATCCTCCCCCTCCTTCAGATACCCTGCCTTGATAAGTCTAGCAGTTTAGGTTATATTTTTTAATTGTATGAGCCATTTATTAGGTATGGTCCTAATTAATTACAACTCATAATTTAGCCATTTATTCCTATCTCTATATAGTATTTGCACTCATGTAATATAATTATTCTCCATGTTTCAAACAGTTTTATCGAGATGGGAGGATAAAGCTAACTTTCAGAACAAGCAGAAGTCCTTTCATTTTTCACTTTAACTATATTTTATTGGTTATGCTGTTAGACTTGCCCCAATATTTTCCCCTTTTCCCCCCTATGCCAAAACCCCAATCACTTGGGCAATCCCCATCCCTTCATTCCTGCCCATGTATCATGCATTTAAGTTCTTAGGCTACTCCCTTTCCTATACTGTACTTTACACCTCTGTGGCTACTCTGTGACTACCAATTTGTACTTTTTAATACCCTCACCTCCTCACCCATTCTCCCACACACCCTCTCCCATCTGGCAGCCATCAAAATGATCTCCATATCCATGATTATGCTTCTGTTCCTCTTGTTTGCTTAGCTTGTTTTTTAGATTCAGTTGATAGATATGTACTTACTGCTTTTTTATTGTTCATAGTTTTGTTCTTCTTTTTCTTAAATAAGGCCCTTTAAAATCTCATAAAATAGTGGTTTGGTGATGATGAACTCTAGTTTTTTCTTGTCTGAGAAGTTCTTTATCTACCCTTTGATTATAAATGATAGCTTTGCTGGGTAAAGCAATCTTAGCTATAGGTCGCTGCTTTTCATGACTTTGAATACTTCTTGCCAGTCCCTTCTAGCCTGCAAAGTTTCTTTTGAGAAATCACCTGACAGCATTATGGGAACTATAGGTAACTAACTGCTTTTCTCTTGCTGCTTTTAAGATCCTCTCTTTATCTTTAACCTTTGGCATTTTACTTATGATGTGTCTTGGTATGAGCCTGTTTGCATCCATCTTGTTTGGAACTCTGTGCTTCCTTGACTTGCATTCTATTTCTTTCACCAAATTAGGGAAGTTTTCTTTCATTTTTTTTAAACAGATTTCCAATTTCTTGCTCTTTCTCTACTCTTTCTGGCATCTCTACAATGTGAATGTTGGAACACTTGAACTTGTCTCAAAGGCTGCTTATACTATCCTGTTTTGTAGATTCTTTTTTCTTGTTGTTCTCATTGGGTGTTTTTTGCTTCCTTATGTTCCATATCATTACTTCAGTTCTTGGCTTTATTCATCCTACTGTTGATTCCCTGTAAATTGTTCTTTATTTCCATTGGTATATTCATCATTTATGCCTAGGTTTTTTCATACTGCTGAGATCCCCACTAAGCTCCTTGAGCATCCTTATAACCAGTGTTTTGAATTGTGCATCTAATAATTTGCTCATTTCCATTTTGTTCAGTTTCTTCTGGAGTTTTGATCTATTCTTTCTGGGCCATGTTTCTTTGCTTCCTCATTTTGTCAGCTTCCTTGTGCTTGTTTCTATGTATAGGTAGAGCTACTATGACTCCCTGTCTTGGTAGCATGGTGTAATATAGTAGGTATCCTACAGGGCCCAATGGCACAGGCTCCCCTATCATTCAAGCTGGGTACTTGAGGTATGCCCTTTGTGTAGGCTGAGCACACCATCCTCTTATAGTTGAGCCTTGATTGCTGTTGGCAAGTCAATGGGAGGGATTTAGCCCAGCCAGTTGGCTGCAAGGACTGTCTGTGACCACTGACCATCATGGAAAATCAACTGTGCAGGGGAAGGATGGTGATATTCCAGTGTGGTCTATAACTGTCCACTGGGTATGCAGGCTCTGGGGTTTTTCAGGTGGTATGGGCCAGGGTCAGTCACCACCTGTGTTCTACTCCTAGTCACCCAGCATGAGCTAGAAAGC
Organism: Phyllostomus discolor; assembly: GCF_004126475.2. Classification (NCBI taxonomy): domain Eukaryota; kingdom Metazoa; phylum Chordata; class Mammalia; order Chiroptera; family Phyllostomidae; genus Phyllostomus; species Phyllostomus discolor. Next base: position 125,303,882 of record NC_040906.2, on the reverse strand, counting down.
AATGTGCAGATGGCTACTACTTGTGCTGAGCTTTGAGGTTCCTAGGCATATTCAAAATGGGATCCAAATCTGGCTGCTGCTAGTTCCAGGCCTTGGGTGGCCTAGCCATTGCTATGGGGGCTGGAGGCTCCCTGAGTTCTGTTGTTTGTTTGAGAGGATTTAGAAAGATGGCAAGCCTAAGCCTAATCCAGCTATTCATATGGAAAAGCCATAATTAGCAGCTTACGTGTACTGTAAATTGGGTGGGGCAGAGCCTCAGGGATTCCCCAGGGCAAAGCAAACCTTGTAAGCCAGGTTGATGGGGTCTCAGATATGGCTCCAGTCTGCCAGCTCTGTGCTTCTGTGTGGAGAGGGCTCAGAAAAGGAACAATGGCTTCTGCCTGCCTTTCTCTCTGGACAAAAGTTGTCCCACAGCTCTTGCCTTGATACCAGACACTTCAGCTCCTCCCTGTATGCCATGGGTGCCTTTCAAGCTGTGCCCCCAATGCCAAAGGTCAGAGGGAGTGAGTCTGAGTAAGTCTGTGCGCAGGCCCTTTAAGAGGCACTTCTTGGGAATCCGGTAGATCCCTTAACTGACTCAAACCCTGATGCTTTTTACAGCCAGAAGTTATAAGGACTTATCTTTCTGGAACTAGAACCCTGGACTGTGGGCCAAGTATGGGGCTGGGGCCCCTCACTCCCAGATATACCTCTCAGATTTTTATCTGCCACATGTGGGTAGGGACTAGCCTGGTTCAAGATTATGCATCTCCATGTCTTTGTGTCTCCTACCAGTCTGAATGGACGTAGTTTATTTAGTTCCATAGTTGTCGGACTTCCATTGAACTCAATTTCTGATGGTTCTGAGTAATGGCTGTTCTGTAGTTTAGTTGTAATTTTGATGTGGTTGTGCAAAGAGGTGAGCTGTGTTTATCTATGCCTCCATCTTGACCAGAAGTCTTAGAATAGTTATTTGTAACACTCTTATTTTTAAGTCTCTATCAGTCTTCACAAGACAGACATAAAATTAAAACTTAACAAAGTTTTGAAGATGACCCACTTCGTGGTGGGAAAGCAAGCATTGCCTCAGGTCTAATAGTCAGTTTGAAAGCATACATCATCTAAAGTGAACAAACACCAATCACAAGTCTAGGGTTTCTCCAAGCAAAAGAAGTGACTATACACCACTGTTACTCTCATTACTCTAATGAATACTGTGTGCATACTATGCATAGGCAGTTTTCAAAGATTTTGTCCCTCAGTCCATATACCAGCCTTAGGAGGCAAGCCATTATCCCATTTTACAGATGAGGAAACAGTAGCTCATACAGTTTGAGCACTCAAGCCTAGATTTGAGCCCTCACCCCACAGTTCTTTCATTTAACTATCAAAATCACTCTGGCACAAAGAAGATGAGTAAAAACTATAACTTTTTTTATTTTCAATTTCCAAACTTTTAAAATTGGCATAAAATTGTTTCTGTTGTATGCCCAGGAATTTTTTGGCATGCCATTTAACATAGCCTATGCAATAGTTCCATATAATGGTATTTATCTCTCAATAAAGAATAGGGAAGTTCTATAACACTCACCACATAGTGAAAACACAAAGCATCAAAGAAGAGTTTTAAAAATAAATTGAAAGGTTTCTGGTTCAAGATGGCTGATGGAATGCATGAGTTTCTCTCATATCTTTCTCTTGACCCCATTAAAATGAGAGTTAAGGAATTTTAAAAAAGAACATAGCCACAACAATAAGAGATATTGAAGGGTAGGTGTATCAGCTTGAAAAGGCATATTATAAATTTCTGGATGATGAAAAGGAGGTGGAGGTGTAACACTAGACAAAGCAGAGCTCCAGTCAGAAAGAGACCATAATAAATGCTTTACCAAACCCAACAGGGCCATCCAGAGTCAAGACAAATTCCATAGGGGATGGTACTGTGGTAGGATTGCAAAGAAGAGAATTCATTGAAAATCTCTAAGACCAATTCCCTTTCTCCTCCCACACCCCATGCAAAAGAATAGAAGCAGCCAGGAGGCCAACAAGCTGCAACCAAAGGACTCCCAGGATGGATGAGTGGATGGATGGATGAATGGATGAATGAATGGATGGATGGACGGACAGATGGATGGATGGGCAGAAGCAGATAGAACAATAAAACATGCAGGAATTTCCAGAATAAAAGCTGAACTCAACTAGAAAAGCAAAATAGTAATGAAAAAATTCTATTTCCCTTATTTCCTTCACACATTCTAAAAGAACTCTCTGTGATAAGCTTATTAATTCACGCTGACATTTTCTTCCTTCAGTCTCCCACTAGGACATGATATCCCAAAGAAACTATAATAGGTTCAGGAAAGCAATCCTGTGGGCTTTCTCATCTGCTCCTGGGATGAATGTCATCAAGTTAGTATTTAAAAGCATGAGGTGGTCTCTGAATTGCTACATTCTGACAATGACACGAGGCCTTTTTTGGAGAACAAACTGGGAGTGACATCTTCTACAGAAGCTATACATGCAAAGAAAATGCCCATTAACTGAAAAGAAAATTGATGAAAAGCCCTTTGAGAAATTTTTAGGTTATAAATAAAAGAGAAAGACCAGCAATTAAACCACAGACATCCTCTCGCCATTTTTAAAAATCACTTCCTTAACATTTATGAAGCTCATGTAGCAAAATCAGGCCCATGACTCTCTAAGCAATTACATCACTAACACAACAGTCTATTTGTCATTCCCTGAGGGGAGCCATACTTGGAACAGAACAACTAGATATGTAAGTAATTGTAATTCCCACAATGAGAATCTAGAAAATACCTCGCCACATGTACAGTGTGTTATAAACATCACTGTGAAAACTCAGCTCAGTTAGAGCCTGCAACCCATCTCCCTTCTGTTATTCACCATCACACAGAGCTGTAGCAAAAGATGCATTGAAACAGTACCTCTCAGACTTACATTATCAGCAGACACTGCTTTAATCAGCAGTGGTTTTCAAAGGACTGGATGGCTTCAAGAACTTCATTTGAACCATGAAGTAGAAATCTGGATCCTTATCAGTTTCACTTTACTTCCACTTCCCCTCCCCAGGATCTAACAAACACAGCCTTCATTTTTCTTAAAGGACTAAGGAAAGTGGAAATGGTGGCTAGGATTTTGCCATTTCCACACAGCCCACCTTTTCCCCAGCCTGCGGCAATGCAAAGGGACTAAAATTAGAGTTGCAAAGGCACCAAGATATCTGTGTCAGGCACAGCGCAGGGAGCAGTGCAGACTACAAAAGGGAATGAATAAGAGCTAAAGAAACCATTTTAGAAATAACATCTAAAATGCCGATATTATGTTTTCTACATTTTTATTCCTTATGAAAACACAGCATCCACTTTATTTTATGTAATATTATGAGAAAATAGAATGCTTTGCTTTGATAATATTTCAATATTAATATTGAGGCTACTTTCTTCACATATTCCATAATTTTCACCCATGATTCAATTCTCAAATCATTGTTGTTTCTCGGAAAATATAGAAAATATATGCAATTCAACTCACAAGCACTAAACTGTAAACTTCCTATACTACAAAAAAGGTTTAATCTAATAACAAGGATGTTTATTTTACATTTGGTGATGACATAGAAATATTAACTACTTGAAGGTTCCTAATGTTTGTATAAACAGGCATTATTTACCATGGAAAGGATTTAATAAGTTCACAGCCAAGGGACAGTTTCTACTGACTGACAAAATGCTAAAGAGCATAGCCATCTTTCCCAATCCAATACAACCCCTCACTTCATAGATAACAAAACCAAAGTTCAGTGATTTGTCAAAGGCCACACAAACACAAACTTAACACCAATACCAGCCTCCTAAAGTCAGACACAGCATGCTTTTCACCACACTAGACGGCACTTAGGAAGAGACAGAAGGCCTCTTTTTGGCGAGATGAAGTCCTCATCAGCATACACACACACACAGAGTTTTCATAGACGTGTATGATGGTATTCAGAACGCCTGCATGAACTCACCTTCCCTAATTCACCACTTCTCCAGTCCCATCATTCTGCAATTTATCATTCTACATGATGCAGAACTCAACATTCTGCAATTATGCCCACTACGATTTCAGTTCCCACTGCTTAGTAATTTCCTGTTGATCTCCATAGTCCACCATTATCCTGGCGCCTCATCTCCTTCCCCCTTTTTTGAATTTCATGCTACAAATTCTTCAGGTATTTTTTTAAAATTTATGTGTTACTGGCTCTATGGAGAGGAAGCCAGAAAAATGTTAGGGTAGGATTATTTCTTATGCAAAGAGACTTGAAATCAATTATTTAGTTTTTCACTTTGACCTGCCAAATGATCAGGATTCATGGCTCCTTTTTGCAGCCATACATCTTCAGCTGCAGTAAAACCAGAATCTTATTACTCATGATGCTTGAGGGATGTCTCAACTCTTTGGAATACTTATAACTTTCTAACACCAGGTGCAGACTGATCAATCCTGTATCCAATTCATTTACTTCTCAGAGAGTTCTTATCTCCCTTAGAAATGGGAATAAATTAATCTTACTAAAATCACGTAAGCAACACTAAGTTCAGAACTTCAGAGAATCCTACTTCTGAATTTCCTCCACTTGTCTTCCAGTTGAAGGATACTCATTGAGGCACTAACCATACAATTTTGTTCATTACTGCCCATCTGGTTTGTTGGGGGTTTTTTTTAAGTAATTATTTTCACTGAGTATTTTAAATGTCAACTTGTTACAGAGGTCTCGTCCTCTATGGAGAAAAGGGAATAATAAATTCAAAATATACTGCTGCTGAATGGGCCATCCTGGGCACAGTGCCAGATAGAGCTATAGAATGCACCGGAAGCACCACAAACGTGTTAGAGAGGCCAGCAGCATTCCTAAAGGTGCCCAGATGCCTGCCATTCTCCACGACGGTGTCACCCATAAAAGCAAACATGAGCCAGCAGCATAAGGGGCTTAATGTTTGGCGACAAATGAACTCACATTCCCTACCATCAGAATGACCACTCAGACAAAATGGACATTCAGTGCACCTTTATCAGTAAAATCCAGAATAGAGATGGCCATCGGTCCACTCTTACAAATAACAAAGGAATGAAAGGAAGTTTCCAAAATAAATAATAAAATGCCACAGAAAAGGAAATGTCATTGTTTTCATCTTTCCCTCATTTTGATCATTACCAAAATTAGTTTCGTACAGATCCAAGGCCATCAATTATGATCCAAGGATACAGAGATCTAGCATCTTCCTTATAGAGATTTACAACCCTAAATTTACCACTTATTTTATTATATAACCTTCTCAGGAATCATGTCTAGGTCAGAAACAACATTCAAGCCATGCTGAAAATAATCTCTCAATAACACATCAGAAATATCAGCAGTATAAATTTTTTCTTCAGGTATGTCAGTGCTTACTAGTGCCTGCAACCAATTATTATAGTTAGATACAGTTAGAAAAATAAATATAGACATAGACATTGGTTCAAAAATTGGGAGCTTCCTGGGGGAAATTTGAAACTGGCCCCTTTACATGAAGTGCAAGGAGAATGTTCTTGAGACATAAGAGGCAGACCGCTACAGACTGGTAGCTGGCAGGCTTAATACAGAAAGGAACTTACATATGAAGCTCGTCTTGGGTGTCTTCAGGACAAGATCTCTGCACCTGCCCACCAGAATCTTCAAAGCTTCTATAGAGGTTTTAATGGGGTCCAGCACCCTAAACTATTCAGATGTTCTCAACAATACATTTCGTGGTTGTGTCTTTGAAAACAGCTTCCACTGTGGAAATGGTGGGGAGCATGTACGTTCTAAGGACAGCAGTTGGTGGGGAGCCTCTGACTGCCCAGGGTCCCACTCATGGGTGAACCAGTGGTCAGGTCCTCTCGATGACCTCCTCCAACAGTGAACATTATTATGAAATCAAATATGTTACTGCATACAATGCTTTACAATTGTTCCTTTTGTTAAGACATTCTGATGACTATAGACCTGCTGTTGCAAATTCATGTGAGAAAAACAAATTTGGTATGTATTCATTTTGTCCACTTAGAATATTCCCAAGCTACTAAAAGTTACCATTACTATTTCATAATCTGCTTAAATATAATCAAAACATAATAATCTCCTTGGTGGCCAAGATTTTATCATGCGTGTTTCCACTGCATGGTACAGAGCTTAGTGCTCTGTCTTGTTTCAAATAGGCATTTGGAAGTGTGTATTGATTGAAAGACTCATTTTGTTTTTTCTGAGGACATTTCTACCAAGTAGATACTAGATTGCATCTCTGAAGATGCTCTCCAGCAAACTCAAACTTGCCATCAAATAATAACACAGGAATTATAACCAAAGTGCCAGTTCCAAGTTTTTTGTTTGTAATCCATCTCTTCTTAGTAAGTAATCAATTTTATTTGTATTAATTAAGCTATGAATTAATAACTAACTTAACCTTATTTAAAGAGCTACCCTTCTCTGAATTATCACAGAATTTTAAGATGCGTAATTTTCTGTATTTTTACATTCTGCCCACAGCATTTCTTCAATTTCTTTCTCTTTCATTGTAGCATTAAAAATGAAGCAGCATGATCTCGAGAAGATTGTTTGTGAGATCATAAGCAAATTTACATATTATTGAATATCTTCCTCCATTAAATTCAAAGTAAATTAAAAATATTTTAAATATAAAATGTAAAAATTCTATTATTTAAAATGTTGCCACCTTCTAATATGAGATATACCCTGTTTAAAAAAAAACTGTCAGATGACATAATTTCTTTCTCAAGCTCAGATAGTTACTTTTACTCAATAAAGTAATATTTATGGCATTTGGAAATTGTCTTCTGTGTTGATTTGTGTACATCAAATCTCAATAAAAAATCAGCTGTATGACATTCTTTTGCTATCATTATATTTGTGATATTTATTGAACATTTATTATTTGGTAAGATAGAATTGTTCCTTAAGACATATTTTACAAATATGATAGAAATTACTAGATTTATACATGAGATCTGCTTGTTCTTATCATCTTTTAGAGAAACCACTATTACATCAGAATGCTCTGAGGTACATGATCATTTTTACTATATTAAAATATGAATTGTTTCTTTTCATTATGAAAAGTAAATGTAAGTGAAATTCTTTGTTGGTGTATTTAATCTAAAAGAAAAATGGTTTGGAGAGAAGTCAGAATTCCTTGACTTAATTTTACTTATTTATTAGAACATACTAAATAGAAAGGTATTTATTTTTTAAATTCCTCCAAAAATAACTTCATATTATAGATATGATTCCCAGTTTGAATTTATTGCCATAAGTATCATTATTCTGAAACTGCAACTCACAAAAAATCAGGCAATTAATATGTTGACACAGGTTTTAAAGTGTGTTCCAAAGAACACTACTTAAAATGTTCACTGTCATTGCATACACATATTATAATGCACTATATTGGTAAGGAGTTTAACAAAGACTAGATTAACCTCCAGAGTGTATTATGGCCTTAAGTATTTAAAATGCAATATGAGTCTCCAAAGGGAAATATGCTGTATAGTGGATTTCCTACACAGAGTTCTATGAATGTTCTTGAGACTAGACCAGAACATCTTTTTATGGAGTAGTTTAGAAAATCAGAGTTCCAAGGAACATATTTTGGGAGAAACAGGATACAAGGGTTATTCAAGTCTGACCAGGAAAAACAAAGATGCTTTCAGCACCAACACCAATTATTGTGGAATCGACAAAACTGAACTGTATTGTTACAAAATAGCCCCCTTCCTTCCTCCACAAAAATTACTTTTAGTGTAATCTGACTTTTCAGAATCAGGCTTTGACTAAAGTATACAACACAGCTCAATATGCTGGTTTTTCAAGGGGTGGAAATGTCCTTATAAATCCATGCTAATTGATTTGTCTTTTTCATGTTTGAAAAATTGGGATGACATCTACCAATGTATGAGGACTTTAGATAAATTTGGCACGTTTTGAAGGAGTTGAGAATCACGGTTGTTTTTTTTTCTGATTATTGATGAATAGATATAAAAGTGGCACCTCCAATTGTCAAGCACCCATGAATCTACTTTTAATCACCAAAGAGCAACAAATTCAGGGCAAAAATATCAGTAGCTAAAGGTAGCAATTTCACTCACCCATATAAAGTACAGTTCATATTGGATATGTAGTAAAGAAACATACTTTATTTTTGTCTGTGTATTTGGATAGAATGAAGTAATGATTTTTTAAAATCTGCTGACTATTGGTTTTCTTACTTGCTATAAATCTTACCTTAAAATTTTGTTTTCAAATAAAGCCAACCATGCATATTGCTTAATTGTGTGATATGTAATACTATAATACTGTTCATGATAAAGATCTTAAGTATCCTTTAACTTAATTTTAAACCAGATGCATATTAAAACTCAATAATAATATATGTATGTTTAAATATTTTAATGGCATAATATTCTACCCTTTAAAAGTATATTTTTATAAACTTTACTATTTATAATGAATAAATTTAATACTTTTAAGAACTTACCGAACTCCACAAACACACATTTTAGACTGTATTCAGCAATCTAGCCAGTCATACTTTGTTACATTGGTATTAGCAAGGAATACAACACTCCATGAGCTGAACTTTTAGAATGTTTATTCATGTAAAGAGCCAAAGCGTTTAACTAAAATAAATTCTATTGAAAACTTTCTAAAATATCTATTTTCCAGCTCTCTTAAATAGAAATACTGAACAAAAGCTAACAGCGTCATCGGAATTCCTGTGCCTGAAAAGTGTTTGCATTACGAACCTGGTTCTGTTCGCCTGCACAGGCAATTGCCCCACATATTGAACTTTGAAGGTGTTCCCTCCCTCCCTGAGAACTGTTGCTTCTCAATGCAGATGGGACGTTCTTGTGCCTTCTGATCTGCCCCATATTTACCTCTAATCTTCTGGAAGTTCTGAAAGTTAATCAGAAACTAGCCCTAGGCCTCTCCCCCAGATAGTGTTTATAAATTCTGTGCTGCTTTCTCAGTTCTCACTTCTAGACTGGTGGTGGTGCTCAAGGTAGAATCAGGCATGCAGAAAGCCTGACCTTCCAGAAGGTGAAATGTTTATACACCAAATCATGTCAAATAATAAATGATCATTTTCAGTTTTGTTCACTTGCCCCATGTCCACTATGTTTATTTGCAGGACTTCCTGTAAAAGATTGCCAGGAAGATCTGGGTCATTGCACACTAATACACAGCAGCTCTTTATTACTATATTTATTTATTCTCTCATTCTGGTTCCATAAAGATTTTATTACCACTAAGCAAGTCTTTATGGTTAGCATATCTGAATTTTTCTTGTACTTTGCAATTCATTTCAGCTCTCTCTTTCTATATTAATAAATTTTGGATATGTGCTTTTAAAGTAAGTCAGGCCAAAAACAGTTTGCAAGTCACAGCTTCAGCCTAAGGATTTCACATACATTATAATTTTTTAATCCCCAGTACAGCCTTCAAATCAGGAATTACTGTTCCCTGTCTCACAAATAAATACATTAACTAAGACTGAGAAAGCTTAAGCAAAACCTGTAGTCCTACGTTTAGAAGTGTGAAGTGAGAATTCTCACCCAGACCTTTCCGAGTTAAAACATTGGTGAGTTCTGCAATAACGCATGGTTTTTAAAAACAGTTAAAAAGCAATAGTCTGTGGCCATTACACGTTTAGACAACCACATAGAAATGAGGTCCACAATTGATGTTCAAAAGTATGACCTGAATCCTTTAAGGAAAGGTTATATTTTATCCAATTTATTTCTTCAAGACTTTGAAATTCTAATACACTTTAGGAGGTTAAACCCAATATGGTTCTTTTTTTCATAATCCAAGTATTAAGATCATTAATAGTGCATAAATCTCAATTTCAGACATTCAGAGCAATGCATTCTCATGTGTTTAAGAAACCATGTTTTTATAGTCGATATGATTTCACTTTTTGCTACTTGCACTACTATTAAAGGTGACCATGCCCTTTTCTAACGTGAACTCTGTAGCCACAATAAGTTTACAAACATAATTAGCCTCCTATACCCATCAGGTGAACCATGATTCTACTCAAGGCAACAGTATATTTCTGTTCAAGAAAATACAGGTGACCACTATATTTCATTGATGTTTAATATTTCAACATCAAGGTAAAGTTACTTTTGCAACTTCTATTGCAAAAAAAAAATAAAACATTCTATAAACTTTATCCTTACATTAGAAGTTCATTAACTTATTCCAAAAAACATTAGAATATTCTATAATACTTAATATGTTTTCCTTGACATATATTCCTAGTATCTCCAAGAGAAATTAGACTTTGAACCTTTGCTAAGATTTACAGCAATGAATAAAATAAGTTTTCAATATTGAGGCAATCACATCAGGGCTCAAAATAAATTCATTCTGGCTTTTAAAGTGAAGGTAACCAAATTGAATTTGTCCATATTCCAGTAATGACAATTTTTTATTAACGACATTATTTTTAGTAAAGCCCATGGAATTCTTAACTTCAAGGTTGTTGACCAGAGAAACATGAAATTATAGACTGGCTAACACAATTTTCTAATCTGTGACAACTGCTTTTTCACTCTGGCAATTATGTTGTAAAACTACATATGCTAAATCTCACAAATCTTACCGTCAGTTTCTCCTCTAAATTCTCATTTAATAAGCTTCCTTTTTCATGCTTTTCAAATTCCATGTTGAAAGAGAGAGAGACACACAGAAAAAGAGAGATGCAGATTCTGTCTAGAAAATGATTTGACGTGCTTACATGTTAGATATTACAGGACATTCCAAGTTGTGAAAGCCCAGGACACTATCAGAACGCCCTGGCGATAATTTCTGGTTAGCTAGTGTTTCCATTTATAGATGTTCAATCCCCACAGACAGAGCACGGAAGAGAAGTCAGGCAGCTGGCCTCGGATCGTGATAAATGTCACTAGATATGAAAGCAAGTTCTCCAACAGAAAAATATTCCACCAGGTTAGGTTCCCTGAACAAAGTAAGATGTGTGTGACAAACAGCAACTATCAAAGAATTCATTCAGAGTCTTTGGAGCAGAAAAAAATACACTCCAGAATAAAGACCTAATAAATCACTTTCAAAAGGACAAATGTGATAGTCATATAGCAAATATGAATCAGCCAGTCATTCTTCCGAATTACAATTTTTGCCCTGATGGCCCAGGGATTTCTGCAATATTTTGTTGCTCAAAAATTTTAAAAGTACATTAAAAGGATAGAGCAAAGGATAACTAATTAAAACTATGAAGATGTAACACATATATTCAAGGGCCATTGCCAGTTTTGTTCCATAATAATTTGGCAAATGATATTTAGAAATATGAAATAAGAGTCATGTTCATTTTCACAAATACTGATTTTGTGCTGGCGTTTCTACTGGGGACAAAGTTATGACATAACAGATGAAATTCATTTTACCAATGGAACAACATTTTCAGAATTCTTTAGAAACTGTCACATGCCTTAAAGAAAATTAATTATGTAGCCAGCTAGTAATTAACTCTCCCTGTGTTTTTTTTTCTTCACAGCAATAAAAAATAAAAATGGCTTCCAGAGTCAGCTAAGACTGCTCTCTATGTTGGCCTAATCCCTCAACTTGCTTCAAATGTCTTTTTAACACCTGTTTCTGACCTTAACTCAAATTTTCTATCAATTTTTACTTTACTTCTTAAGAAAACATTTTAGGAAATGTGTTGTGAAACTGGCTTCAGTGTGATCACAGCTAGTTCTTTACTGCCAGGCAGGTCTCTCTCAGCTTATTTGGCATCATGACGGAAGGGCTGAGGAGTTCAGAAACATAGAGTAGAAAACAAGTCTCACTAATCCTACTGAGCATAATAAATTCAAAAACCTTTTATTAGACTCATGCGTAAATGAGGTTTCCCTCTCTGGCTCAACTCTGAATTTCAGAAAGGAAATCATACATGCTAGCTGTTGCCCTGACAAGTATGAAAACTGAAGTCTTCTAGGTCTACCAGAGTGCAAGACTGGCACGTGTCAAAAGCAAGGTAATCATTGAAATTTTATGTGAATGGAACCTCCAAAATCACTCTAGGGGAAAAAAGTGCACTATGGCAGCAAACAGAAACTCAGTTATGGCTAGTTTCGTGCTTGAAGGTGGAATTCAGGATCCAGGTAGAAGCAGAGGACTGGTGGGTTGTAGGGCTGGCTGGAGAGGAAGAGAGTGGTGGTAATGAGGGATGTGTCAGTGGTAGTGGGAGGAATGAAAGCTGTAATTCAACAAACAGGCACTGAGTACCTATAATAGGCAAAGATCATCCTAGGTGCAGGGAGATTCTTTTTAAATAATAAAAGATACAATGTCTACATTTCCTCCCTTAACAAACTCACAACATAGGCATGACTGGATGTGAGTAGGATAATAACACTCTTATATAGCATGCTTTAATAGCATTCACCACGTGCCAGGAACTGCTGCAAACCTTGTATGATCTCAATTAATTCTCAAAACCACTCTAGATGGCAGATACTATTATTTTCTCTGTTGTTATGGGCCAAATTGTGACCCCCACCAAAAAAATATTTAATATGTTGAAGACCTAACTCCCGATATCTCAGAATAAGACTATATTTGAAAATTGGGTCTGTAAAGAGGTAATTAAGATAAAATGAAGTCATTAGAGTTGACCTTATTCCAATAAGACCAGTGTCCTTATAGGAGATTAGGACAAAGATGCACTTAGAGGGAAGACAGGGAGAAGATGGCCATCTACAAGCGAGGGAAAGAGGTCTTAGGCCTGACAACCAACCCTGACAACACCTTGATCTTAGATTTCTAGCCTCCAGAATTGTGAGGAAATACATGTCTGTGGTTTAAGTCTGTGGTATTGGTTGCTGCAGTCCTAGTAAACTAATATATCCATTTTAGAGGTAAAAAAAAAAAAATAAGACCCAACTGGGTCCATAACTAATATGTGGCACTCAAGCCCCCTGGCCCAAGCTCCTAACCACTGTGCACTTTGGTGCCTCGGAACAAGTGATTTCCTCACAGGCACAACAGAGAGAACGGGGAAATAGCACCAGCACTGTAAGGTGAATACTATCTATCCCATTCATTTAGAGACATGTTTAAATTATCTTAGATATGTTTTAAGAACAAGAGCTCTCCTTGAGTAAAATTATGCTCACATAGAGAGTCAAGAGGGTAGTATAGGGCCCTGACTCGTGCGACTGTTCAGTTGTGCGTCATCCTGCAAAGTGAAATGTCACCTGTTCAATTGCATCAGGGCACATGCCTAGGTTGCAGGTTCCATCCCCAGTCCTGGCGCATACAAGAAGCAACCAATCATGTTTCTTTCACTGATATTTCTCTCTCTTTTTCTCCCTCCCTCCCCATCTCTCTGAAAAAAAAAGATGGTGGCATAGGTAAATGCAGTACTCAGAAACCCCCACAACTGCATCAAAATAAACTACAGAACAACTAAACTACAGAACAACCATCATTCAGAACTTCCCTGAAATCTGGCTGAACAGAAGTCCCACAACTAAAGATATAAAGAAGAAGCTACAATGAGACTGATGAAATACAATAAAAATCATGATGACAGCTCAATATCTATACCAAGGAGTCAAGTAACTGATGTAAAACAATGCTATAACCCAAAGTATTGATACAGTATTGAAAGTGAAGAAAGATTGCATATCTTCACTGACAGAACAGACAATATCCCAAAGACTCTTAAAAAACAAGATTCTTAGGAAGATATGGTGGAAACACTTAAAAAAATTATAATCATCTTCATGGCAATTCTCCTTTTAATCATCATCATTCATCATTCTTTTAAGTACAAATGTAATACCTACCTGACCCTTCTTCTCTCCATCCCCAATAGGTACCAATAAGTTGCTACATGTAAAAAAAATATGCCCATGCAAAAGCTAGCCTTCATCCACTTGCTGGCCAAACAGAAGAGGCTGAGCCACACTGGTCTCCTTCTGTCATCAATCACAACAAACATGTTTCTTCCTCTGACTGGTGTGCTCTGTCCCCAGCCAGGCATGAGTGCTCCTTCTCACTTCATCCAGGTCTTCCTCAATGACCCCATCTAAAACAACAAACCCTCTGTCCATTCATTTGCTATAGTCTCCTTCACAGGTCTCATCACCTCTGGTATTCTATTATTTCACATGGTATTTCAAGTTTATCCATCTGCATTTATTTGTAGTTTGTCCCTCCTACTGGAGTGTAAGCACCAGAGGGTGCTTCATTCATCACTTTATCCAGGCACTGAGAACACAGTAAGTGCTAAATAAAGTCTTGTAAGGGAAAGAGGGCAGGAAGAAGAGGAAGGAAAGAAGGGAAGAGGGAGGAAGGGAAAGAGGGTGGGACTGGAGGGAATTGTAGCAAATGGATGTGACTTAAGACATTTGATGCATTGTTAATTATAAGACTTTTGGTATAAAACAGAAATAAAATGCATATTTATAAGACTCAAATCATACTATAGATGAATAGAATATTGATTGTTCACTTCTTACTCAAAGAACTATTAAAGGAGAAATAAACAGGCTTAGAAAGCAGGAAAATACTGGATTCATTTACAGATTCTGTCACTTTTTTAGTTTGGTCACTTTGAGCAAATTAATTCTGAGTTTTATTTCCCTTTCCCTTAAATAATGGGATGATACCAACCTCTTAATGTTACTACACAATTTATATGTGGTAATAGTGCAAAGAACTTAGCCTAGTGTCTGGCATCAGGCAGGTTCTCAGTAAAAGTATTTGCCATTATTTCCCTGGGTTTGTGAAGTTCACCTAGAAAAAGTCACTCCAAATATACAATCAAAGTCCTAACAAATGTGGCACAAAAATTACCAGAAAGAATGGGAGAAAATGTTTGTAAGTCATTTATCTGATAAGAGACTTGTTTCCAGAATATAGAAAGAACTCTTATAACTCAACAATAAAAAGACAAGTAACCCAATTTAAAAATTGGCAAAGGATTTGAATAGATATTTCTCCAAGGAAAATGAGTAAATGCCCAACAAGCTCAAGAAAAGGTATTCAATAAAACTATGATTAGAGAACTCAAATCATAACAATGAGCTAACACCCCCACACACACACACTAGAATGGCTAAAGTCAAGAAATGGCCAATAACAACCTTTGGCAAAAATGTGGAAAAACTGGAAGCCTCCTACATTGAAGGTACGATTGTTTAGTGGAACAGCCACTTTAGAAAACAATGTGACAGGTCCTCAAAATTTTCTATATAGAATTACCATATGATCCAGAAATTCTACTTCTAGGCATATGCACAAGAAAAGTAAAAACATGTCCACACAAGAACTTGTACACAAATACTCATGATAGCATTATTCCTAATAGTCAAAAAGTAGAAGCAACACAATTGTCTATCAATATGGGAACGGTGAGACACACGTGGTGTGTCCATATGGTAGCACATCATTCAGCAATAAAAGAAAAGAAGTATTGATACACACAACAAAGTGATCCTTTAAAATATGATCACTGAAAGAACTGGTCACAAAAAGTCATATATTATAAGATTCATTTATATGAAATGCCCAAAATGGGCAAATCCATAAAACAGAAAGACAATTTGTGCTTGCCAGGTGTTAGTTCCAGGCAAAATAGGGAGTGGCGGCTAATGGGTACAGGTTTCTTTTTGGGAAGACGAAAATATTCTGAAACTAGATGATGATGATGGCATCACTCTGAATATACTAAAAATCACTGAATTTTATGTACACTTTTAAAAAATAAATGTTATACTAAGAGAGTACCTCAACAAATTTAATACATTTTTAAAAATATCAAAGGAAGATCTATAATTCCTTTCTAAGCTAGAAATGTATTATTTTTTCCCAGGAACATAATATGCACAATGGGTCACTCCAAACAGGAAATTAAAATCCACACCACACTAGATGATTCCATTCAAAATTGAAACAAGTGACCCTCAGCAAAAGATATTTGCTTCGAGATACTGTCACCTCCTCCTTTGCATTATCTTTTGCATGTGTCCTTTGCATCACCACCACGTGGCTTATGAGTGGTAGGTGGCTTTTGAAACCTCAGCTGCTCAGATTTGGTGCCTGTACTCAAACACTGGGGGAAAGCAGAGTTTGCAGCTACTAAAATGGCTTGTTCATTTACTGGATCAGAGTTTTCTTTTATTTTTGTCGATAGTGGCAATTTCCCCACACCTGCCACTTAAAGAAGCTTCACCTCCATAACATAAGCACAGATATATGCTCTATACTGGAAACTATACAAGGTAGACAGATACCCCCAAGGCATGAAAAGCAAACACTGTTTTCTTTCAAACAAAAAAAAAAAGAGAGACATGATGGACGACAAAGCATGGTGTAGACTCTGAGGATCTTCCACATTGCCTGTTCCAAGGATAAGTATCTTTTTATTAAATAGGGATCCTCTTGTGGACAATGAATGCCTTTTACATAGGTTTCCTCTCATTCCACATAGCACCTCCAAGGTCCTGTAAGCTCTCCACAGTAGAGTCAGAAGCCCATGTAACCCTCATGCCCATTTTGTGTTGGACAAGGATAGGATACTACACTCAGCGCTTGCCTCCAGGTGCCATAGCCAGTCCCAAGAACCACACACATCAGGAATGTATTTCAAATCTAGCTCAGACCTAGCACTAAGAAATGCTCTTACCCAAACAAGTAACTGTTGACCTGTTGATGTTGTTCTTAGTTCAAAATGTATGTCTCGAAGGCTCTGTTTGTTAGTCAAATGGGGTCCAGCAGGATGTAACAATAAAAACAAAAAGCAGAAAAAAATTCCCAGAATTCTCTGGTTTTCCCCTACCAGAGTCTATTTATCAGCTCTGGCATCTGTGAACTCTCACATAGCAACTGTGGACTCTTCTGGAAAATGTTCTGGCTCTTACCTTCTCATCTGTGTGTACATCTGGCACAGAGGCAAATACAAAAAGACCTCAACCTCCCACTATCACCCTTTTAAGCATCCCTTGAGGCATTTGCAGGCCAGAGGTACAGGATACCAAGAATTGTGGCTCATGGCCACAGCTCATGAACAGATAACATCTATAGAGGAGTTTCTTGAAGTTGAGTTGGTCACTACATAATGAACACATTTTTGTAAGTGGAGTCAGCCAAGCAGACACGAAAGTAAAGCCTAAGATATCAGCGTATGTATTATAATAATGAAAGCTGAACAAATTTGTACCTTTGTAATTACAACTCTTCAGTGAAATATAAACCTTTTCTATTGGAATATGATATTTTTTAGTACTTCTGCTACTATTTGTCCCCTTACTTTGGTTCTGGGACTTATTGGCAAAATGGCTATGGAAAAGATATTGTAGTCAATGTTAAGGGCAGGAGCATTTTCTTTTTAAAATCACTTTTTGATATCAGAGCATTTGTTTGGAACATCAGAAAATACTTCAGAAGAGTGGGAGCTGGGAGAACTTTGAAAAGTGCTATATTTTTGAATGTGTGCATCTAAAATTATAATTCTTTTAACAATAATTATTGGAAAATAACATGGGAGGCTTTTTTAAAAAACTAATATTATCAAATTGGTGATAATTGTAAATAACAATGATTCTGATATGAAACTAAATCCATACCTCCAGAGTCTATAACATACAAACTGGTTAAAACCAATCAGGGATCCAAGTCTACCACGTTCTGTTTTCTCAACTATTCCACGAGTATATTCAGTGTCTATAATTTCCAAGAGACTTTGATATGTTTTCTCTTGTTCATGGTGCCACTTACAGAGGTGCTGAGTGGAACAGGTTTTTACTCTTGCATTTACTAACACTCGGTATATCTCCAGGCCCTCTGAATAGCAGATAAACTTCCTAATAGTCAGTCTGTCTCTCTATTGCCATCTCTATCTCTGTCTCTCTCCCTCTCTCTTATTATCTCTCTTTCCTACACACACTCAAAACATTGCTGTTTTAGAACTGAAAACAACAAGCCAGGTTAAACTGACAATACTTTGGGTGAAAGGATGAAGAAATGGAAAGAAAGCCTTGATTTTTGAATACTGGAATGACAATGTGTAATTCTAACTTCGGGAAGGAATTTGGGGTTTAAGTTTTCCTGTGTCTTTATGACTTAATCAAAGCAACCAGGCTCAACATGTAGCTCACTGCCCCCTAAAGCCAGCAGCTTAGCAGTTGCAGTTGTGCTGACATGACAAATCACTTTACCCCCAAACTAACAGCCCGTGCCCTTTGAGACAGTGTGTTCAGGACATACTTTCAGTTTTATCAGGTGAAATTGAAACATGTTCCAAAGCAGTCTGCACTTACACAGAAAGAACACTTACCTTTCAACTGACTTGGAAGCAGCGTACAGGACGGTGATCCACCAGGGAGGTCATCGGCCACATGCCCACAGCAGCTGACCCTGTCAGTCTCTGGAAGATGCTGTTTACTCTGTAACTAATGCTGGATACCAGGCACAAGATAGAGAAACTAAATTCGAAAAGAGTTCGGCATAAGCCACATCCTCACTGGGACCACTTCAAGAAACCACTGTCTCCCCAAATGATTTCTTTAAAGAATGCCTTAGCAGTCGTGTGGATTTGAGTCAAGTGTTGAAAAAAGTTTTGCAATATATCCAACTATTTATTTTTAGTGTACTGATGAAAATTCTTTAAGCTTCAATAAGGACTTAAGAGGTAGAGGAGTAAAAGATTACTGAATGTGGAATTTCTTTGTATTTGTACTAACTTCTTTAAAATGAAATTGAAAGTCCTCCTGAAATTAGTGCCAGTTGCTCCAGAGAAGGAAAATGAGAAGTATTCAGTACGTGGTCATGACAAGGCTGAACAGACTCCGCAGGCAGGCAGGGCGGTTTCCCTGCTACTCAGCCGCCAGAGAAAGGAACACCCAGAGAGCAGACCCCCACTGCACCTTCTTCAATTCCCACACAGTTTCTTCCCTGACTACTCTCAACAGCAGTGAGTCCACGTTGCCCCCAAAGACCACAGATGACCTCTCCAGCCTCTGTGCAGGGTGACCCAAATTTGGCCTCAGGCCCTTTAAGATGCTACTTTTAAACTATGATCAAGAGACTCAGAATTTGAAAAACAAATTATTACCCATTTGTTTGGTTATCTGTGGAAAATATATCATCCCAAATAGACCCTGTCATTCCATCAAGTATAGCATCCCACTCTGTATTCGATGATGTGTTTTTTCAAAAAGAGAAATAGTACTATCATATATTTGCCATTTGAGATTATTCACACAGATAGTCTCTTCCACTATTTCTACAAATTGAGTTGATTCATGTTGACAGTTTCTAAGAGAATAGTCATGTAAAAAAACATTGTTATTTCTAATGCATCATTTCATTTTCTTCCATTCAGTTCGATAATTTGACAGCCTTTGGGTGGCACACAGCATCCACATCGCTGCTGATGCTGACAGCTTCCAGGGGCCGAACACCACACAGGCTGCTGTTAGGAACTTAGCTGTACATGAACAGAAGCACGTACGGCAATACACCAAAGCAGGCTGTGTGGTAAGTGCTAAATGAGGAGTATCAATGATGTGCTTTGAGAGCCAAAAAAGGAGAGGAGCATTCTGACTAGGGACATTAGAGGTGATTTCAGAGAGATGTGGGATTTGACCTCTGCCCTCCTAATTGAGTCTTACTACAAAAGTGGCCTTTGGACAATACACTGACCTCACATGGGAGCTTGTGAAAAATTCAAAATCGTGTACACAATATATGTGCATTGAACCATCATGCTGTATGCCTTAAACTTATAGAGTGATGTATGTCAATTATTTCTCAATAAAACTGGAGAAATAAATAAATAAAATGGTATAGTCACTTTGGGGGAAAAACTTCAAAATCTTGGATGCCACCCAGCACCTACAGAGTCCAAATCTGCATTTTGACAAGACCCACAGGTGACCCCTATGATCATTCAAATTTGAGAAGCGTTGTTGTAGCTCCTTTTAGATTCAATAGAGATATCAGAAAAAAGATATATCAGTGGCAAACTAAGACAGTGGATACCAGAGTACATGCTTGAGAAATGGCAGGTAGAAATGGAGGATTTATGTCCGTCACCTAACAGTAATAATACAAAACACCACCACAACCACTTGCTATGAGCCTGTGACGGTACTAAGTGAGTGATTGATACAATGCCATCTCATTTTATGCTCTCAACAGCCCCATGAGGGGCCTGCATCATTTTACAGAGGAGGAAGCTGAGACTTATAGAGGTTAAGCAACTTGGAAACAAATCCAAGTCCAATTCTTCCAGATAAATGCTGCCCTAGGAGGCAGCCAGAGGGCCTGAGTCCCAAAAGTAGAACATTCAAGGCAGCCCAGCTCTATTTATTTGTCCTTCCTCTGTCTTCCCTTCTTAAACTCTTGCACCTGATAAAATCAGGAGATAAGCCTGAAAAGATTGTTTTGATGACTAAAGTTATGACTTTTTCATTAAAAATTTAATTTGTTTATTATTTTATTACCAACTAAACTCATATACACTGTCAAAAATATGGAAAATACACAAGAGCACACAAAAGAAATTTTTGAATTCTCTGAAAAACCACAACACAAATATATAACAGTTAACATGAAGGTATATTTCTTTCCAGGTTTTTTTCATATGTTTATAATTGTCTGTATTTTTACTGATGAGTGCATTATGAACCATGTCTTCTGCTGTGAATGCTTTTACTCACGAGCGTTTCTAAGGGCTGGGTGGCAAACATAACAGCCTGGGCTGGCCGAGAGTCAGGAACGGAGGTCAGACAATGGCAGAAGTGAAGAGAAGAGGCAATATGTAGCCCGCCTTAATGGATGGTTCTCTCCTTCATCATTTTTAATTAAAATTAGTCATATTGTTTGCTTAAAATAACAAACAACTGTATGTTAGAGGCAAATAAAATTATCAAATTTCCCAAGAATCAGAAAAAAACAAGACAGGAAGAAACGCTCTAATTCTGTGGCCATGAAAGACCTATGCTATTACTTTTATAGTGTATCAACAAGAAATGCATTCCCTGACAATATGGCTCAGTTTGTTGGGTGGGCATCATCCCCCACAAGGAAAGATCACTGGTTGATTCCCAGTCAGGGCACATGCCTGGGTTGTAGGTTTGGTCCCCCGTCGGGGCATGTGCAAGAGGCAACCAACTGATGTTTCTCTCTCACATCAGCGTTTCTCTCCCTCTCTTTCTCCAAACCTTCCCCTCTCCCTAGAAATAAATAAATAAAATATTTTTAAAAACCAAGACACTAGTTATTGCTTACTACAATAATATTTTAGGAGTAACACATGCTTATTTTGGATATTTTTAAAATATCCAATAGTAGAGGCATCTTACTAATACTTGATTGTGAGAGAAATTAATAATAATAATGTATTATAAAGGCACAATAATAACTCCTGACACAAAGTCAGGCCTCATCAAAGCTAAAACCAAAAATAATGAAATCATCAGAAACAAGTTTTTCTCTGGGTCCAATGATATCTTGTCTTTTTCTTTATGTATCTGCTATCTTCTTACTTTTCTAAAAATGTGCTTTCTTTGTGCAAGTGAGGACAGATGCCTGCACCTCCACTCCAAAGTTTGCTCTCCCTCAACCCAAGGCATACATACACACTGACACGCTTTCCTGAATTCTGAATTCTAAAGTCCCAGGAGAGAGGATCCAGTTTGCCCAATGTGAATCAGGTGCTCATCCTGGTCCAACATGCTGTGGGCAGTGGAACATGGGGCAGACAGAAGACAGGACTGGATCATGTATTCCCTAGACAAAAGAGTAGACAAGACAAAACTAGAGGAGTGGGCTAAAAATTGGGAAAATAGAAAAAAGCAGAAAATACCTCTAATGTTAATATTTTAGTGGATTTTCTTCTAGCCTTTTCCTATTCTAGATTTCATAATATTGCCTTCCAGGCTTTTTCTATATATGGCATATTTTAGTTGTGATAATGAAGTATACATTTTTTACTTTAATATAAGAAATGTTTATCTTACTATAAAATCTTAATATTTTCCATCACCAAAAACACTGTAATTAGTAACTATGTCACATTTCACTAACTATCCTCACGTTATTGGAAACTTAAATCATTTCTAGTTTTCCCTGGTTTCAAACAAATCTGAGGTATCTTAGTGTTCAGAAAGCTATTTCTCTACTTTGTCTAATTTTTTGAAATTTTTAATGTTTATGCTGTTACAGTCACCCCCACCTCCACCCAGCACCATCCTCTATGCTCTCCAAGTTGATCCCCACATTGTTGTGTCCATGGGTTGTGCATAAATGTTCTTTTTGGTGGAACCCTTCACTGTCTTTCATGCCACCCCCTTTTCCAGCTATCAATCTGTTTTATGTATCTATGCTTTTCTAACTATTTTGTTTGTTAGTTTATTATGTTCATGACATTTCACATGTGAAAGAAATCATGTGATATTTTTCTTTCACTGACTGGCTTAATTCACTTAGCATAAATTTCTCCAGGTCCATCCATGCTGTTGCAAAATGTAAGAGTTTCTTTTTTCATTACCTCATAGTATTCCATTGTGTAAATGTACCACAGCTCAAGCAGATCCAAGATAGTGGAGGCATAAGTGGAAGCTACACTAATCTCCTCCCAGGACCAATCCTGAATTGCAACTACATTGTAGAGAAATCAACCTGAATAGCCAAACGAACACTAGCTGGAGAGAAGCCTAATAACTACAGACACACAGAAGAAACCACTTCATCACAATGTGACTGGTAGGAAGTGCAGAGGAGTTGCGAGAGGACTGGCTTGGTTCCCATGGGCAGGAGCTAAAGTTCTGGGAAGACTTTTCAGCAGTCTGGGGTTCCCCCTGAGAAGTGTGGTATCTAAACCCCAGGATGGGCTCCCCAGCCTATAGCACTAGAGCTGTAAAGGAACCCAGATAACACCCAGCTGTGAAAAACAGCAGGGTTTCTGTCTGCCAGAGAAAGATAGATGGAGACTCAGAGAACCCCTTAAAGGGCCAACACACAAAATTTTGTTTGCAGCCACTTACCCTGGACTCAAGCAGTGGGAGGGTAAAGTGTACTAGAGACACAGGAGGAGAGTCTGGGCTTGGTGGCTCTGGGGAGAGAACTGAAGAAACAGATTCTAGGACCCCTGTGGTTAGTCATCCCCTATACTGCCAAAGCCATCTCATTCAGGCAGAGCACTCCTCTCCCAATAACATCAGCCTGAGGGAAAGTAATAGCCCCACCTGCAGGAATTTCTCTGACCTACCCTGTGGAGCTTAAGCCAGGCTGCTAGTTACAGGTTGAAGCTATACACTGATTAGTTTAACAACTAAGGCAGATCTCTGAGATGCCTATGAGATTTCAGCTGACCCTCTCCCAAGTCCCATGCTGATGAAAGCCAGCTTTGGTGCACAGTCTGGTTCTTTCTACACACAAACAGGCCCAGCTGTGGATCCCTGACATCCCCAAATAGGTTGACCAGGGCCATTCTCAAGCAGCATCTGACAAAGGCCCACACCAGAGTCTTTGCAGGTCTGCCTAATACAGAGAAACAAATACAAAGAAACAGCCAAAATGGGAAGATGAAGAAACAGACCCCAAAAGAAAGAACAAGAGAATTCTCTAGGAGAGCTAGATGGAATGGAGGCAAACATTTATGAGAGAATTAAGAGTAATGATTATAAGGATACTTAACAGCATGAAAAAAAGACATAGAAACCATAAAAAATGACCTGCCAGAAATAAAAAATGCAATATCTAAAATAAACAATACACTGGAAGGAATAAATAGTAGGATAGATTAGGCAGAGGATCAGATCAGTGATTTGGAAGACAAGGTAGCAAAAAAAATGCACCACAGCAGAGCAACAAAAAGAAAAAAAGAATTTTAAAAATGAGGAGAGCTTAAGAAATATTTTGGACAATATGAATCATAACAATATCCACATCATGGGAATACCAGAAGGAGAAGAGAGTGAGCAAGTGATCCAGAACCTACTTGAAGAAATAATGACTGAAAACCTCCCTAATCTGGTGAAGGAAAAGGACACACAAATCCAGGAAGCTCAGAGAATCCAAAAAGTTGGAGCCAAAGAGGCCTACACCAAGACACATCATAATTAAAAGAACAAGGTTTAAAGACAAGGACAGAACACTAAAAGCCACAAGAGAAAAGCATGTAGTTACCTACAAGGGCATACCCATTAGATTGTCACCTGATTTCTCAGCAGAAAATATTTCAGGCCAAAAGGGAATGGCATGAAATATTCAAGGTAATGAAAAACAATGACCTACAACCAAGGCTACTTTACCCAGCAAGGCTATCATTTAAAATGAAAGAAAAATAAGGAGCTTCCCAGACAAGTAAAAGCTAAAGGAGTTTGTTAAGACCAAACGAATGCTGCAACAAATGGTAAAAGGCTTGCCAGAAGAAGAAGAAAGAGGAGGAGGAGGAGGAGAAAATGAAAATAGCCAAAAATAAAATAGCACTAAATACTTGTCTATTAATAATCACCTTAAATATAAATGGCTTAAATGCCCCAACCAATAGGCAAAGGGTAGCTGAATGGATTAAAAAAAAAAACAGACCCATATATATGCTGCCTCCAAGAGACCCATCTCAGATCAAAAGATACATTCAAACTAAAAGTACAGGGATGGAAAAAGATATTTCATGCAAATGGAAAGGGAAAACAAAAGCTGGGGTAGCGGTACTTATATTCGGCAAAATAGACTTTCAAAGTAAGACTATAATAAGAGACAAAGGACACTACATAATGTTAAAGGGAACAATCCAACAAGAGAATATAACCCTAGTAAATATTTATGCACCCAACATAGGAGCTCCTAAATATGTAAAGCACATCTTGGTGTATATAAAAGGAGAGATCAGCAGAAATACAGTCATAGGTGGGATTTTAATACCTCACTGACTTCAATGGACAGATTTTTCCAGACAGAAGTCAATAAGGAGACAGCAGTCTTAAATGATACACTAGATCAAACAGATTTCATTGATATCTTCAAAGCATTCCACCCCAGAGCAGCAGAATATACGTATTTTTCAACTGCACATGGAACATTTTCTAGAATAAACCACATGTTAGGACACAAAACAAGTCTCAATAAATTTAAGAAGATTAAGATCATATCAAGCATCTTCTCTGACCACACTGCTATAAAACTAAAAGTTAGTCACAATGAGAACATTGAAAAACAAGCAAAGACATGGAAGGTAAATAACATGTTATTAAACAATGAATGGATCAACAATGAGAAAAGAAATCAAAACATACCTTGATACAAATGAAAATGAGGAAACAACAATCCAAAATCTGTGGGACACTGAGAAAGCAATCCTAAGAGGGACATTCATAGCATTATAGGCCTATCTTAAAAAGCCAAGAAGAGGTGCAAATAAACAATCCAACTTTACACTTAAAGGAACTTGAAAAAAGAACAACAAATAAAGCCCAATGTAAGTAAAAGGAAGGAAATAATGAAGACCAGAGCACAAATTAACAAAATAAAGACTAAACAACAATACAAAACATAAATGAATCCAAGAACTGGTTCTCTGAAAATACAAACAAGTTTGACAAACCTTTAACCAGACTCATCAAGAAAAAAAAGAGAAAGGACCCAAATAAGTAAAATCAGAACTGAACAAGGAGAAATAACAACTGACACCAAAGCAATACAAAGGATTATTAGAAAATATTATCAAAAATTATATGCCAACAAACTGGACAAAATGGATACATTCCTAGAAACATATAATTTTCCAAAAATAAATTAGGAAGAATCAGAGAATCTGAGTAGACAGATTACACCTAGTGAAATTGAAGCAGTAATCAAAAAACTCCCCACAAACACAAATCCTCACCCAGATTGTTTCACAGGTAAATTTTACCAAACATTCCAAGAATAACACCTCTCCTATTCAAACAATTTCATAAAATTCAACAGCAGAGAAGGCTCCCAAATTCATTTTATAAAGCCAGCATTATCCTAACTCCAAAAACAGATAAAGACACTTCAAAGAAAGAAAATTATAGGCCAATATCCCTGATGAAGATACACACTAAAATCTTCAACAAAATATTAGCAAACCAAATGTGGCAATGCATCAAAAAGATCACACACCATGATCAAGTGGGATTTATTCTGGGAATGTAAGTATGGTAAAATTGCAAATCAATGAATGTGATTCAGCACATAAACAAAACCACGTGATCTTACCAATAGATGAAGAAAAGGCATTTGATAAATTCCAGCACCCATTTAGGATAAAAACCCTCAGCAAAGTATGATTAGAAGGAACATAGCTAAACATAATAAAGGCCACATGTGACAAACCCACTGCCAGCATCATACTCAATGAGCAAAAACTGCAAGCTTAGATCTTAAAAACTTAAGGTCAGGAACAAGAAAGTGATATCTGCTATTACCTCTCTTGGTCAACATAGTACTGGAAGTCCTAGTCACAGCAATCAGAAAAGAAGAAGAAATAGAAGGCATCCAAATTGGAAAGGAAGAAGTGAAACTGTTGTTATTTGCAGATGACATGATACTGTACATACAGAACCCCAAAGATTCCACCAAGAAACTATTAGAACTGATAAATGAATTCAGCAAAGAAACAGGGTACAAAACTAATATCCAGAAGTCGGTTGCATTTTATATGCCAAAAACAAACTAACAGAGAGAGAAATTAAGAAAACAATCCCATTCACAATTGCTTCAAAAAGAATAAAATACCTAGGAATAAATCTAACCAGGGTTGTAAAAGACATATATTCAGAAAAGTATAAGACACTGAAGAAAGAAATTGAAGAAGATACAAATAAGCGGAAGCACATACTGGGTTTAGGATAGAAAGAATTAACATCATTAAAATGTCCATACTACCCAAAGCAATCTATAGATTCAATGCAATTCCTACCAAGATTCCAATGAGGTATTTCACAGAACAAGAGCAAATATTTCAAAAATTTATACAGAACCACAAAAGGCCCCACATAGCAACAGTGTTCTTTTCCTGAGAAAAAAAGAACAAAGTGGGAGGAATCAAGAGACCTAGTATCAAACTATACTGTAAGGTCATAGTAATCAAAACAGCATGGTACTGGCATAAAAATAGACACATAGATCAATGTAACAGAATAGATAGCCCAGAAATAAACTCACACTTTCACAGTTAATTAATTTTCAACAGAGGAAACAAGCAGATACAATGGGATAATGAAAGTTTATTCAATAAATGGTGTTGGGAAAAATGGACAGATGCATGCAGAAACATGAAACTAGACTGACCACCTTCTTACACCATACACAAGAATAAATTCAAAATGGATCAAAGACTTAAATGTTAGACCCAAAACCATAAAAATCATAGAAGAAAACATAAACAGCAAAATTAGGCATTGCTTATAGCAATATTTTATTGGATATATCTCTCCAGGCAAAGGAAACAAAAGAAAAAATAAACAACTGGACTACATCAAACTAAAACGTTTTTGCACAGCAAAGGAAATCACCAAAAAATAAAAAGACAACCCACAGAATGGGAGAACATATTCGCTGATACATCTGATAATAGGTTAATATCCAAAATTTATAAAGTACTTACAAAACTCAACACCAAAAAAACACAACCCAATTAAAAAATGAGCAAAGCACTGATAGACACTTATCCAAAAATAACACACAGATTGCCCATATGTTACAGAGCACACAAGGGGGCCTGGGACGATATACTATTATTGAAAGAAGCCCCCAGGTCCGTCATGTCCGCCGCCAGAGGAAAGACGTCTCTCAATGCCAGAGATTTGTGAAAAGGAAAGGAAATGTTTATTTAATGCTATACAAACTTAAAGTAGTGACCTAATGTCTTTATCAAAAATCCTAAAGTCCCTTAAAACACCCACAAACAGACACAGTCCTTCCTTCCTTCCCCCTTTGCCCAGCCCAGAGTATCGTATCTCAGGAAAGGAAATAGAAGTCCATGGCTCAGGCAGTCCTCTGGTTCTTCCCAGTTAGTACTCCATCTCGACTGGGAGACCTCCCTGGGTTCCCGGCACCCTCAGCTGAGTTGCTGAGATCTCTGCTAAAACCAAGTGGTGGTTCCCCCTTCTAAAGCTGCGGGGGTCCCCACTCTGGCAAAGGCACGTGGTCCTCTCTCCCTGGGCCACGGGAGTCCCCACTCAGCCAAAACTGCGTGTTTCTCCCCCTGCGCAATGGCTGCAAGGGCGGGGGGGCGGGGTCGCCACTCTGCCATAGCCAAGTGGTGGTTCTCTGCTAAAGCCACATGGTGATTCTCTCTCTCAGGGCTGCAGGAGTCTCCACTCTGTCAAGGCCACGTGGTTCTCTCTCCCTCAATGGCTGCTGCATCTGGGTTTAAATCCCTGCACCAGTCTTCCTCTGCAGCCCCATTTCTGACTCCTCCCACACTTGGGCACACTTCCACCTCAATCTGCTGTCTTTTCCAGCTTTTCTGTCGCCATCGTGGGTCTGGGCAGGTGTGACCCCATGTCATGGAGCCAATCTTCTCCGAGCTCCCACGCAGGCGCTGTAACTCGGGGGGACCTGCCCCCCAGTCACATCTTGGGGGGAGGTCCCTTTCCACCCCCCTGGCCTAGAACATGGCCATAGCTATTTAGCATATCTAAGTGACCAGCCAGAGGCTATAGGTATGTTAAATGATCATGCCATGGATTAGCTGCAAAGGTGCCCTGCATGTTCTTGCTCTGTGTGCCCCTTCCCCCAACTCACACCTGTGGGGGAAGGGGTGAAGACATCTTAAAATCTCCTGGACACCCTGAGTTCTGTACCCCATTTTAAATGCCTATTTGGGGTCCCCCCCCTTGGCTGCACCCTGTAACATATATACATATGAAAAGATGCTCAATGTTACTATCATTGGAGAAATGCAAATTAAAACCACAATAAGATATCGTCTCACACCTGTCAGAATGACTATCATCAATAAATATTTTAAAGACTTTATTTATTTATTTTTAGAGATGGAAGGGAGGGAGACAGAGAGAGAGAAACATCAATGTGTGGTTGCTGGGGGTCATGGCCTGCAACCCAGGCATGTACCCTGACTGGGAATCGAACCTGCAACACTTTGGTTCACAGCCCGTGCTCAATCCACTGAGCTACGTCAGCCAGGGCATCAACAAATTAACAAACAACAAGTGCTGGTGAGGGTGTGGAGAAAGGGGAACCCTTCTGCACTATTAGTATGAAGGTAGATTGATGCAGCTACTGTGGAAAGCAGTATGGAGATAACTCAAAAAATTAAAAATGGATCTGTCTTTGACCCAGCAATCCCACTTCTGGGAATATATCCAAAGGAACATAAAAACCTAATTTGAGAGAACATAAGCACCCCTATGTTCATTGCAGAATTATTTACAATGGCCAAGATATGGAAGCATCCCATGTCATAAGATGAGTGGACAAAACAACTAAGGGACATTTACACAATGAAATACTACTTGGTGATAAAAAAAATTTTTTATCTTTTGTGACAGTATGGGTGGACCTGGAGAATATCATATTATGTGAAATAAGCCATTCAGAGAAAAACAAATACTACATGATTTTACTCCTGTATGAAAACTAATGAACAAACTGAACTAACAAGGAAAATATGAACAGACTCATAGATGGAGAGCAGGATGACAGCTAGTTGTGGGGGAAGTTTAGGGGAAGGGAGGCATTGAGCAAATAGGAAAAAGGATTCATGGACATGGACAACAGCATGGTGATTGCTGGAGGAGAGGGGTATAAGGGAACTAAATGGTAATGGGAAAAATACATTAAAGATTAAATTAAAAAATAAAAAATAAAACAAATAAATGTACCACCATTTTTGTATCCACTCATCTGATGGGCACTTAGGCCGTTTCCAAATTTTGGCTATTGTAAATAGCACTGTTATAGACATAGGGGGTGCATATCTTTTTTTGTATTGGTGTTTTGAGATCCCTGGGGTATATTTTCAAAAGTGGAATCACTGGGTGAAAAGGGAGTTCCATTTTTAATTTTTAAGGCTATTCCAAATTGTTTTCCACAGTGGCGATACCAGACTGCATTCCCACCAACAGTGCACTAGGGTTCCCTTTTCTCCACATCCTCACCAACACTTGTTTGTTGATTTACTGATGATAGCTATTCTGACAGGTATACGGTGATATCCCATTGAGCTTTTAAATTGCATTAATCTGATGACTACTAATGTTGAACATCTTTTTCATATGTCTATGGGCCATCTGTATGTCCTCTTTGGAAAAGTGTCTATTCAGGTCTTTTGCCCATTTCCTAATCAGGTTGTTTGTCTTCCTGGTATTGAGTTGTATTGCTTTTTTATATATTTTGGAGATTAAACACTTGTCAGATGTATCATTTTCAAAATGTTCTCACATACACTGGGTTCTCTATTCTCCTTGTTGATGGTTTTTTTAGCTATACATAAACTTTTTAATTTGATATAGTCCCATTTGTTTATTTTCTGCTTTGTTCCAGTGCCTGAGGAGATATATTGGCAAAACCATTGCTATGTGTGATATCTGAGATTTTACTACCTATGTTTTCTTCTAGGAGTTTTATGGTTTCATGACTTATATTTAAGTCTTTTATCCATTTTGAGTTTATTTTTGTATATGGTGTAACTTGGTGGTCTAGTTTCATTTTTTTGCACGTACCAGTCCAGTTTTCCAAAAAACATTTATTGAAGAGACTGTCTTTGCTCCATTGTATGCTTTTGTCACCTTTGTCAAATGCCAATTGCTCATGTAGGCATGGGCTTATTCCTGGGCTCTCTGTTCTCCTCCATTTGATCTTTATGTCTGTTCTTGCGACAGTACCAGGCTGTTTTTATCACAGCAGCCTTACAGTATAGTTTCATATCAGCAGTTGTGATATCTCCAGCTTTGTTTTTCTTTCACAAGGTTACTGAGGCTATTCAGGGTCTTTTTTTATTCCATATACATTTTTTGAATATTTGTTCTAGTTCTGTAAAGCATGCCATTGGTATTTTAAGAGTAATTGTGTTGGCTATATAGATTGCTGTGGGTATTTTTTCTATTTTGAACTATTTCATTAAAATTGATTTCCAAATGCTGAATTTTGCCAGATTAAATAAAACAAATATAACCAAATACATTCAATTAAAATATTTTTTAAATTTCATTAATTAATTAAAAAAAGAAAACAAACATTATCCAATTTCTTGATAGATGTTGCTTAATTTGTTCCCTAAAGAGTTGCATAAGTGTGTCTGTCACATATCCTCATCAGCATAAAGTATTATCAGGACCTTCAAATTCTGATTTTAAAACTCACCATAATGGAAAATAAGGTAGACATAACATGTACTGGTGGTTTTTAAGGCAATATGAGTGCAAATATGGTTTCTTCTATATGACTGTTGGGACACAGTCACTGACCAATCAGCATCAAGTCTCCTTTCCCAGACAGGACCAAACATGCCATTCTTTCTTAGTGCCACCTTTCATTCATCTAACAAACACTGATTGAGCACCTATCAGTTTCCAAGCACCGTGCAAATCTTGGAGATGAAAAGCTATTGACGCATAGTCCTGTCCCTAAGGGGACTGTTATACAAGGGATGAAAGGAAAACAGTCCTCAATGGCGATAGAAATGGAGAGGTACTGCTGCTTTACATTCAGGGCTGTCCTGCATAGCTCTGGCTCTCCCTCAGTGATACACACCCCACAGGTCCTTGTAACTGCACAGAATCCCCATTTCTTTAACATGACCCTTCTCCTTTCTGTCTGTCAATTCCCTCCCTTAATCGTTAAGCCCTTAGAACAACAGGTTCTGGTCAGTATCAAACTGTCTCAAGAGCAAAGCCTCAGGTCTGTTGACCCCAGAGACAGAGTTTTGGTCAAACTAGAGATAACATCTAGGCCTCAGTTGTGTTTCAGCTCCAGGACCAGAAAAGTAGTGAAACTTAAGTGACATCATGGCTGACATTACGACCAGATCTATTACTAATAACCCCCCCATCCTAGCACCAACCAATCTATACACACATCTATAGATACCTTGACCCTGACCAGAACCCTAACTCCCTTAGTCACCATGATTAATGATTTCCCCCTCTATAACCCATTCCCTCAAAACCACTGAAGAGCCAGCTCTCTGAACATTAGTTCACTGGTATTAAAAATAAATACTCACTTTCTTTGCTATAAGCTTTTACTGGTGTCTTATTGGGCTTTGAAGGCCCCAGACAAATAGACCTCTTGAGCCTAGTAGGATCCTCTGGCCAGCTCTGTCCAAGAAGGAGTGGAAGCGAGTAGTGCTTTTAATGCATTCTAGTCCAAAGCCTGGTCCAACCAAGTAAATTCCTGTTTAACTGAAAGAAGAATGACTAAAAATAGAAGTGGTTAAGGTATTCTGAAGCAGGCAAACTCTACATTCAGTAGTAGACTCTTAAGACTTTTCTCTCTCTCTCTGACAATAATTTATTAACATAAATATGGCCCTGGCCACATAGCTCAGTTGGTTAGAGCATCATCCTGATGCACCAAGGTTGCAGGTTTGAACTTTCATCAGAGCACACTCAAAAAACAACAATAAATGCATAAATGCATAAATAGAAGGAACAACACATCAATGTCTATCTCTCTCTCTACCTTCCTCCCTTTCTCTCTAAAATTCAATATTAATTAATTAATATTGATTTCAATTTGAGAAGTTCATTGAGGCATAATTTAGAATTAATAAACTGAAGCAATAGTATAGTATTAATGTACTTCCCAAGTTAGACAGGGGTTTAATGTCACCACATCAAACCAAGTCTTGGTGATTATCTGAGAACCAGCTGTACGCTGATCAGGAACACAGAGGAATTTTGTTAATTATCATTACCCAGAGGAAATAAATTAGTTGTTGCCTCATAAAGAGAACAAAAAAACAAATGTCACTATTTCCATTTTAATTTCAACTACTGAGGTTGATGAAACTCAAAATTGATTCATGTACCAATGAAAATCATAAACCAGTTAATGCAGCATTAGCAGACTGCAACTTCATCTTCAGGACCATAAATTAACTGGTACACTATTCAACGGATGATTGATATTTTGTTTTGAGGAGCATGAAATAATCACCAAACAAAGAAGTAAAAAGGGTAACTCGACACCCTTAAAGAAGATAAGGCAATCCTATTTCTCAAGATATCAAATCATTGTGAAAATCACTTTATCCCATTTTCCTCTCCTTTTCTTCAAACCTAACAAATTGAATTTCATTCTCCTCCATACCTTACAGAAGAATTTCAGAAACATCAGATCAGAGTAACATGGGGTATTTATTAGTCTAATTTAGGAATTCGATAGAGAGTAGCCTCCTCTCTCCAAGAGCCATGAAGTATGAGAAGTACAAGTCACCTGGGCAAGGAATCATACTGTCTATAGGGGCCACTGCTGTTTGTTTGGCACACAGTGATACCTGTGAAATAATAAAGACAGTGCTCAGCCATTTGAGTAGCTCAGAGGTGCTAGAACATGCTGATGAGATCAAAGAATTATTTTTGAAAATTTGGAGCTCTTAGAAAACCTACAGATTTTAAGGTACAAACAGACACAAATGTCAAAAAGAAAATAATCTGAGGATATTGGAATCCAGGAGCAAATAATCAGTCGTACCCTTGCCCAGAATCTAGACTTAGGCCTCGATCTGCAAATCCTGGTTGATACAAACCCATCTGTCTTCATGTTTTTACGTCATTAATTAAAGCATTTATGTGTGTCATTGAACATCTTCCAATAGATTCGCTTTGCCACCTAAGTTCTCATAAGTGCTTGAAACATACTATTATTTGAGCCCAATTTATACCATTATGGCTTTAGGAATTTAGTTGTGTTCTCTGAGCCATAGTTTCTTATTAGAAAAATGGGAACAACAACTCTTCCATAATAGTTTGAGGGATAAAATATGAAAAAGGGTCACTACTCATTGGCATTATCTTTGTGGGAACCGCTTTTCTTCTAACCATTCTAGGTTTCTAGCAGATGATCATGTTACCTGAACAACAAACTGTAATGGCTAAGTGCCCATGGAGAAACTTATCGTTGCAACTGAAAACAATGAGTTAGTGGTGTGATATATTTAATGACATGCATCACTGCCATTGTGTGGCACACTAATTATTAGGCATTAATAATAAGCCATGGATATAAGCATCTATCATTAGTATTGCTTTTATAGCCAAGTCCCTTTTTAAAGTTTCTCTCATTTTGTCCATTCTTCAAATCTGTAATTAACATCAATGTCAGCATTTTTTTAATGCAGCTTCACTCTCATCACTCACAGGAACAATCACCCATATTAAAAGTAAGTGTTCCCTTGCCACTGAACCAAGATGCTCCTACCCCAGTGTCGGTGCTTCAATCCATGGTTCATGCACTGGCCTTTTCTACTGGGGAAGATCATGAGGACAAATGTTCCTTCTCCTTGGAGGACAGTGGAGGACTGGCAACTAAATAAAGAAGAGAAATCAAGTTAATATTTGTGACATCTCATACCAGTTCTATAAGGTAGCTTTGACTATTCACTCCATTTTGCAAGTGAGGCAGCTGTCCCTAATAATTGTCAAATAACTTGCCCAAGGCCCCAGCTAGAGAAGAACAGAACAAGAATTTGAATCAAGATCTGCTAAACACCAATCCCTAGCCTGCTGTGTTAGAGTGGATCGGAGCATAGGGCTTGCGTTCCAAAGTATGCAAATGTGAGAAAAGTATGCCCAGTGTGGGCAGGACCCAAGGAGATAGAGTTCTGGATTCTGCAAAGTGGGAGTTTTGAAAGAGAAATGATGAGGTTTAAGTATGGATGGGGAAGATTGGGTCAACAGATGACTATTACACTATAGAAAGGCTTCTATAGTGACTTTCACTCTGAGAAAGGCAATGGATGAGCCTAGAAGGGTGTCAGTCAGCTCTAGTTGAAGAAGCAGACCCACTGTATGTGTTATGGGAATAAGGGATTTTCTTTAGGGATTAGAGCTTTCACACTTATGGGAGGAAGCAGGGAAGCAAAGGTCTAGAAGATAGAATATGAGGACAGAAGAGTCATGACCAGCTTTAGGAATCACTGACCCCAGTCAAAATTTGCAGGAATACCTGAGAAGAAAGCATGTATCTGATGGTATCCCTGAGCCATGGTTAGGTAACACGCCCAGTGATCAGGCAGATGAGAGGGCTACCAAGTGAAGGACAGTGAGGACAAACTGGAATCCACCAGGTACTTCTGAACCTGTTCATCTCTGTGTCTGATAGACTTCCATTTCTGTGTTTTCACCCAAGTTCCTCTCTTGACAATTCCAACTGTGTCTGCATGTCAGCAGATCACCAATAAACAGCTTCTATTGAACACCAACATTAATGTAAGAATATACTTGACTTGTTAGCCAACCAAGATGATCATCAGGAGCTAAATGGATTAAATAAACCATGGTATATCCAAAGAATGGAATATTACTAAAAGGAAAAGAGCTATCAAGACATGAAAAGACATGGAGAAAACTTAAATGCACATTACTAAGTGAAAAAAGGCCAATCTGAAATGCTACATACTGTATGATTCCAACTATATGACATTCTGGAAAAGGCACAACTATAGAGACTAAAAATATCAGTGGTTTCAAAGATAGGGGAGTAGGAGGGAGGGAGATGAATAAGTAAAGCACAGAAAATTTTTAGGGCAGTGGAAATACTCTGTATGACATTAAAATGATAGATATTTGTCAAATACGTTTGTTCAAATTCATGTGCAACACTAAGAGTGAGCCCCATGGTAAACCAATGACTCTGAGTGATTATGATGAGCCAATGTATGTTCATCCTTGGTAGAAAATGTACCATTCTGGTGAGTGTTTTTGATAATGGGACAGGCTATGAATATGCAGGGACATGAAATGTATGGGAAATCTATATCTCTTTTTCAATTTTGTTGTAAACCTAAAATAGCTCTTTAAATAAGTTTTTTAAAATTAATGTGAAATATCTCAATAATTTTTATATCAATTACTTTTTAAAATAATATTTTAGGCATTTTGGGTGAAGTAAAATATGCATGGTCTGTCCAGAAAGTATCCAGCCATGCAATATGAAAAAATAGAGACATTTATTGAAGTAGATATAAGATACAAGAAACATTGTACATAGGACAATGATGCTTTAGTCCCCTTCAAAGCAGGCACTGTGGGACCTCACACAGTTCTTCCAGTCACCAGCAGCTGCCCCATTGTATTTTCCTAAATCTCATCAATGGTCTGAAATCTCTTCCTTTCAAAGGTGATTTTAGTTTTGGGAAAAGCCAGAAGTCACAGGGCACCAAATTTCATCTGTATGGGGGCTGAGTCACCTGGATGATTTGATGTTTTGCCAAAAATCTCTGCATGAGTTTGATTCCCAGTCAGGGCACATGCCTGGGTTGCAGGCCATGGCCCCCAGCAACCGCACATTGATGTTTCTTTCTCTCTCTCTTTCTCCCTCCCTTCCCTCTCTAAAAATAAATAAATAAAATCTTTAAAAAAAGTGAATTTAATTTTTAAAAAAACTCTGCATGAGACATAATGCATAAGCAGAAATGTTGTTGTGATGAAGCTGTCAATCACCAGTTGCCCATAGCTATGGCTTTCTGAATCATCTGAATAGTTTCTGCAGAAGATTCAAGCTTAACCCAAAATTGGGTGCAGAGTTGTTTCTCTACTTGCTCAGTTATTTTTTAATGTGACAGCCACACAGTACACACACTCAATCAATGGCATCTACCACCACCATACTGCTACAGTGAAGCTGTTGTGCATTCTAGTCCACTCTCCTTGGCTGCCAGGTTACATTGATATCACACAAGCCATTCTCATTACATTAACAATGGTTGGACTTTTTCTGTACAAATCTCATACTATTAAAGTGGAAAAAAAAAGAAAACACTTGACTTGATAGCCCATAGGTTTCAGATAGTAAAACCAAAACTAAGTTGTAATGAATTAGAATCAGGTGGAAGTATAAAACTACAGCACAATTACCGAGTATAGGATGAAGACTAAAGTCCTGAGTAAAATGTTTGCCAAAATGCCCAACCCCCAAAACGATAGTCCAGCCATAGAGAATTATTTGTAGATCTTGAGTGAACCATGCACTCCCACTTTCAGGCCTTTGCATATGTTGGTCCTGGTGCCTGAATATTCTCCATAATGAAAGAGAATAGAGTATACACTCCAAATCTGCCACTTTTGCATATTCATTATTTTGAATCAAGATACTTAAGAAACAGCCAGTGCAAGAAGGACATTGTTACCTTCCTTGCTCCCCCAAAAACAAGAAATAAATCTCCCATGTTAGGGAACCCTCCCCATATCAGGAGAATAAAAAGCATCCTAATCACCAAACACTGGAGATTAAGGGTCGAGAATGCTGCATAAACAAGTTCTGTTGTCCTGACTGGTGTATCTCTGGATTGAGCATGGGCCTGTGAACCAAAGGGCCGCTGGTTTGATTCCCAGTCAGGGCACATGCCTGGGTTGCAGGCCAGGTCCCCAGTAGGGAGAATGTGAGAGGCAACTACACACTGATGTTTCTCTCCCTTTCTTTCTCCCATGCCCTCTCTCTAAAAATAAATAAATAAAATCTTTTAAAAAAACAAGATTTGTTGTCTCTTCACTAATTTGCTATCCAAGCCCAAACCCCTTTGTCAATACTCCACAAATTTATTGTTTCCTGTCTAAATGGTATAAAAGCTACCTGTTTTGGTTACTTCTTAAAGTTTTGTTACTTTGGGGCTTCTGTATGTATGAAATTAAATTTGGTTTTCTCCTGTTAATCTATGTTATGTTAATTTAGTTATTAGGCCAGCCCAAAAACCTAGAAGGGAAGAAGGGGAAATTTTTCTTCCCATACGATATCTTCCTCTCACTTTGGTCATTTATTTAATCTTCATTCTCCAGATCTTGGGTCACATCTCTCTATTCCAAGTACCAGGTAGCAACCCCACACTCTAATTCTGCACACTGTAGTGAGTGTGGAGCTCTATGGTTTATCAGTCACACAGTACTGCTGTATTCGTCTGTTTCTGGCATTTTTTCTGATGAGTCTAGGAAGGCTAAACTCTATTTTATTAGAGTTTGTAGTCTCAACTTTTACAACATTGTCTGGCACATAGTTGCTGCGCAATATTTCTAAAATTAATATAGTGTAAATAATATTTTATTGTATAGCCTTTCAGATAACCAACTTGAAATATAAAATTTTTCCAAATATAAAAGTTACAAAACTTTCTATTTTCAGGTTGTAGATCCTCCTGAAAATAATATATCTATCTTAAATTATAAGCTAAAGGTGCTTCTTTCCTTTCTTCCTCTTTTGAAGGCAGATGTGATGGTTGGATTGAAGGCAGCCATCTTGTGACCATACGAAAAAGGCTAAAATTTTTACAGAGATGTGAGACCTGACATCAATGAATCACTGGACAAACTCTGCCATCCAATAATATCTGGACTTCTTGTTAGAGAAAAATGAACAGGTTTTTTTTTAAAATTCAAAGCTAAAATACTTTGAAGAATGCCAGCACTTACTCAAGGAAAGAACATTATTGGAGGAGGAGAGATCTGTTCTAGTGAAGGTGAATAAAAGATATGATACCATGTTTGAATTAATATAGCACCTTAGAGGAATAAAGCTACATGTAATAAAATATTATTATTTGCACTCCCCTCCAAAAATGCATGTTCATTCAAAGTTAGTTACTATGTTAAAAGGGTATTTCATTTCAGCAGAAAATGAACAGCTTTTAGGAACCAGGGCACTTGTACATAAAGCAAAGAATTAGTTACACTGGATACAAAAGAATAAGGTAAAAATTATGTTAATTACTATGCAGTTATGTTAACAACTTTCAGAAGAATATTATAAATGAAAATACCTCCATGATTATTTCAGTCATCAACTATAGTTTTTATGAAATAACACTTAAAAAGTAAGAAATTTTTAATAGTTCAACAATTTCATTTTATTAAGACTGTTTCATTCCAAATTATACAATTTTAACTTGAATTGTAAATCATATCTGCAAATGAAAAACAACTAAATGGAATTGGATTTTTCTGTTCTGTTTAAACAACCTGTTAGACTATGACTAAGAAATTATGACTCAAGTATAATATTAGAACAAGAAAAATGGCATATATACTAAAGAGTTCTTCTGGAAACTGGTAAGGTAAGTCAAAAACCATTAATCAAATGGTGTGTAGGGAGGACATCACCACTGGCTCTATCTTCTGTCTCAAAGTCACCTAGGTCTTGAGATTCCAGGCCAGGGTCCTCATCTGAAGTTGAAGGACGAGTCGGGATAATCTGAGGTAACTTTAAGATATTCAGATGGTGTTGACAGCTGAGATGTAGGGATTTCAAAAGTAAAATAAGGAAGCTAAAGAAAAAAATGTTGAGCCAAATGCCAGAAATCACAGTAGAAGATGAGCAATGTCCAACAAACATGTGGCAGTAGCATGAATAAAACAATGGGATGAAGGTTCTCAGCAGTGGAATGGAAAAAAGGAGGCAATGTATCCAATTAGGGCTAGCAAGACAAAAACAGTGTTCAACCCTTGGGGAGCGCAGTGTGACTCTGAGATTTTATTGATGTGTTTGAGATGTACATTATTTGTGTACAGCAATTACAACACATGATTGTAATTGCTGGGACCCAAAGGGCTCACCTGTACATGTAAAGGTTGCATTACAATTTGCATAGACTTTTATCAGCTGAAGAGGAACCTCAAAGAACTCAATGACAGAACATATTTTTCCTTTCAAAATATACTCTTTAACAGCCACTTATGTGAAGTTACTTGCAAAATGGTTTAATCAAAATCCCAAATGCTCATTGATAAACATCTTATTCGCAAACATCATTTGGTAGTCAGATTTTATCAAAGCAAAAGCCTCCAGCTTTGTGTTATGAAATACAAATGAGAACCAGGAAAAGCCAAAGGACAGATATTTAAAGTTTGCCAAACTGTCTTTCCACATTTAGCAAAAATCACAATGCCAGGTTAACAGCAAACTCTGAAACTGCAGAGAGTGTGAACTCTGAGGTCATATTGGGAAAGGAGGTGCCTGCACACTGAGATTTGACTGTCTTGTAGTAAAATGTGCACCTGCAAGTCTGGATTTTTATTCGTAAAGAACATGCATAACACAGATTAGAACCACAATGGACTCTATTCTGTGAGACAAAGGAATGGACAGATAAAGATGAATCTGAATGAAAGGATTCAGTGAATCAGCCCCAGAAAATGGAAGCAAGTGTTTCTTATAAACACACAATATAGCCAAATCTGCAGAGCCAGAGCTGCTAGAGCTGTACCAGCTACTGTTTCCATGCTCCACCAGTGGGGCCTCTGGTTGGGAAAAGACATTTCCAAATTACTAATTTTCCAGATGGTAGGATGTGGTTTATGGAGTGATCTCAATATTTCGATCATAAAATGCATATTAAACTATAAGGGTACTTATCTATTTAATCTCATTCCTAACTTTGTAAGAGCATCCTTCGTATCGCTGTGGCCCAGCTGAGGCTTTATCACAAAAACAAGTCATTCAGAGCCCAGATCTGCCTGAACAACGTGTGAAACTAAGAAGGTCTGGGAACCACAGATCTCAGTCTCATGTCCAGGCAATTGAGAATAGAACCTAAAGAATGAAAAGATCACCAAGTGTGAGCTTACTTCCAGGGACTTCAGTAGTAAACACCTAGCTCTTCGGGTAACTCTCATGTGTACGTAGTGTAGTGGAAAGCCCGAATTTCCTTTTTTCATCGTTGAAATAATTTAACTATTACTTTTCCCACATTCCACTGCATTGGATAGTTATTCCACACAGGCAGTCCCTTCCCTCTAACCCTGTTTTCAGAAAGTGAGCCAGTGACTCCTACGCCATCCACCCACATTGGTTATTAAGGAGATAAAATATCCAAACCCCACCCTTGACTTCTGCATAAGAATTTTTAATAATAGAGCTCAGGAATCTGCATTTTAACAAAGCTTGAGAACTGGGGCTAGGACATAGGACCCTCTACTGCTCTAATTGTGACATCAATTCAGACACTCCACTGAGGTTAATATCAAAATCTGTAAATGATATTTTAATTTTAAAACTCCTTTTTTATGGAGTATCTATTGACTTAATTGAGAAGGCTTACTTACTCCAATTTTCATTGCCATGTATATAGTGCCTGCAAAAGGATACAACTTACCCACATGTAGAATGTAGCACATGATATAGGCGGTATCTTAAGTGACTGGAACAAAGGTGGTCTTTTCATTACTGATGCTAGACAGCAGATTAGCCATTTGGAAAAGAGAAAACTAAACTATTCCACTATTCCTCACACCATACATAAGAATAAATTCCAATGACCCAGGGAAATTAATAGAGAAAACTCTGTTTTTCTGCTCTCTACTCTCACACTACTGCCACACACCCAGTACTCTTGGCACCAGATGTATGGGTTTCCACTCCAAACAGTTCTGACACGAACTGCCTGTGCAAACCCCACAAGTCAAGGGCTCAGTCCCACAAGACTGCTCCCCACTTCAGACACCAATCACAAGTAGGAGGTTTCCAAATTCTGCCTTACTTGGCTATAAACCAAGTTCTCTCCTCAGATTTGACAGCTTGCTAAAGCAGCTCACAGAATCCAGCAAAACATTTTATTTACTATTGCTGATTTATTAAAAAGGATATTTTTTAGTTTATTTTTAAATGTTTTTATTGTTATTCTATTACAGTTGTCCCAATTTTTCCCTCTTTGCCTCCTATATGGTGAAAGTAACATTTACGTATTAAAAATGTTTCTTTCTCAGGCTCACCAAAAGGTAGATGAAATGAACAAGAGGGAAGAGATCTGAATGCTCACTTAGATAGAAGCTAAAGCAGACCATGATAGGTGGCAGAAATCCCAGTTAATGGAACAGCTGTCCCACCGATGCA
Source organism: Phyllostomus discolor (assembly GCF_004126475.2). Classification (NCBI taxonomy): domain Eukaryota; kingdom Metazoa; phylum Chordata; class Mammalia; order Chiroptera; family Phyllostomidae; genus Phyllostomus; species Phyllostomus discolor. The sequence goes on along the minus strand of NC_040906.2, from coordinate 125,261,788 downwards.
GAGAAAGTACCTGTGTTTCTGGAGCATTTGGAGCTCTTCCCTCAAACCCCAGCGGACCAAGCTCCCCAGGAAGCAGTCACCTTCCCCATGGATGGCATTCATAGGTCCGGTTCTCATCCTTCTGTTTCAAACAGTTGGCAATGCAGCCCCAGGATGATGTCACCCCGGTGGGCCATCAGGTGATATTTTCTCTTTCCTAACACCAATATTTTACTGCTGCAAAAAGAGCCACAAATTTCTGATCAACGCATTCTAAAGAAGATGGCAGGTACAGAGGACTGAGGTCTCCTTCCAGTTTTTTCATGACTCCTCTGGACCTTAGCATGATAGTTCAAGAAAAAAAATTAAGAGACTGAATTGAAGTTTTGATGGCAAAATGAGAAAATCTCTGATGAGAACTGAAAACTTCTGAACCAATGATATTCAACATGAAACCATGAAAAACGAGGAGCAGACCACTTCTCCTGGCTGCCCTGGGCTTCCCCAGGTGACCCGGGAAGAACCTTCTCCTGTGATTTGGAAATTGTGTCCTTTCTCTCTTTTCCCCACTGTCTTTTTAGGGAGGATGAAGCTGAACAATAACATTTATTTTAAGTAAAATACTGGCAGTTGAAGTGTGAATTAAGTCTAATCAAGACCTTGAAAAAGTGTCACTATCACTTTTAAGTGAGCATGGTAAGAATTCTTTCCAATAGATTTTAAAAAACAAAAAGGAACATTCATACAAAGAAAACCCAGAAATGATAGGATGAAACAAAAAAAAATCAACTAGCAGAGACCAACACTAATGGCAGAAGACAGAAGAAACCGTGAGGGTGCATAGCTGGAGCTCTTTAAAAGGTCAGAGAGTGAAATGAAAAGGGGGAAAGGCATTTGTTCTAGACAGGTCGGCTGAGACTAAATGCTCTCTGATTTTTATAGTATGGCCCTAGCAAAGAAGCTGAGCCCACAGATGGTGACAGCCACTCATTTTAAATCCAGTGTCTTTTGTTTAGGAGATGCTATGAGACCCTAAAGTCCAGCAAAGGAAATGTTTGCATTGCCAATTCCAGCACACCTAAAGCAACATCACTTAGTTTAAACATATAACTCCCGTTCTGGGGGTTAAACATCCTGGAAATGTATCAGAATTTAAAATGCATCATTCTGAGACTTACATCAGTGGCATTGTGAGATAATATTTTTGAATGTTTTAAATCATCACTGAGAAAAAGGACAGTTTCATTTTGTAAGGAGCTTATAAACTTTTTCTTTTCACTTATCAGATGAAATTTAAGGGAATCATGTTAGAGAAAGCAAAATAGCTTTAACAACTTACTGAGTAAAACCTAAACCACATTTTTGTGATAGAAACAAATCTATACTATTAGTTAGACATATATCTATCTAACTATCTATATTATTATGAAAATTGCAGAAATAAAAATCAACACGTTTGGTCATTAGATTTCTTTCTTTTTTATTCTTGTGTCCATTCTCACTAAATTTTTCAGGATTTATATATTTGCTTTTTCATCATTCTGCAATACTGAAAACTAACACATGTTTCAATATTTTCAATGTAACTTGCTTTCTTCTAGGAGATGGTTCTAATAAGAATGCTCCCTGAAATATAGGTAAGAATACGATGTTATCTCAGTCCTGACAAACACACACAATCCCGCCCCTGTGGGGTCCAGGGTATCACCCCACCCCATGGTATCATATTAAAAACAGTTCTAATTCTGACTTGGGCTGAATTCTTGCTTTAAATCTTTGTACCTTTTAAATTATAAATTTTTCAGATTTCATGTAACCCAATGTGTTGCATTTGTTTATTACTTTTTAAATTGCATGTAGCATGTGATCAACTCAAAAATAAGTTCACCAATACCATGAATCAATCGCTCATCATCTCTGCTCATTACCTGTGCAGCACCTTCAAGATGAGCTTCCTTATCCCTTCAGATCCTTTTCCTGACCCAGTCTAGCAGATTCTAAACTACCCAATTAGGTTGTTACAAACTCAAGTACCGACTGGGCAATCTCTGGGAACAACATTGCTAGGGCACTAGAGTGGAGCCTGGTGCCCTAGAGATTCTGCTTTCCCCTGCTCCCCCAGCTCCTTTGCAGGAAATCACTAAGGAGGAATGCCGACCCCCACCCCCAACAAGAGCAAGGCAATGCTTTGGTATTTTGAAACCACCTACGAAGGCTGATGGAGCCACAGTGCACAACTAGAAACATGTGGAAAAAATGTGGGGGGCATTCATCAATGAGGAACTGGGTGCAAAAACCTTCAGAGTGTGATTTCTGAGGTACTGTAAATCAAGAATTCAAAAACTTTCTGGTTGTATTACAAAAAGTGTTAAGTGTGCTATGTTGAGAGTCAATTTATAACAGACTATTTTATAGTATTAGTTCTAGATAACTATTTTTTCCTTTTTTGAGACTTGTAAACACTCCTTTCTTTTGTAATTATTCCTGGAAAGTTAAATGATCACAAAAGGCTTTTAGGCATTTACCTTACGGGGCCATATTGCCTCCCAAGCGGAAGAGGTGGGTTGATTGGTGCAGGTTGGGTTTCCTGAAAACAGGTGCTGGGATGGGTTTGGGATCCATACCTGTGAAGGTTAGGGGACAAAGCTCGGCTGGGCAAAGGGAAAAGAGGAACTTTGGTGCCCCAAAAGCCCTGGCCAACCCAGCAGGGAGTGTGGTGAGTAGGGTCCATCAGACGTGGTCCACATTGGGTGGAGATGGATGGTGAGGCTTTGACCCCCTCCACTTCTCAGTCACTGGAGCTGAGCTGCGTGGGCAAAGGAAGATGCTCTCTGCAGCTGAGGCAGACACAGAAGGATGTGACAACCATGGGCTGTCTGCTGACAGCACTCCTCACAGCTGGCCAGCATGCTCTTCCTTAAAGACCCAGGGACATACCTCCACGTCTCTCTCCCATGCCCCTGTTAACTGGGCAGACCAGAGTGCTCCCGGGTTGCCTCTACAAAGGCACCTGCATCCTCTGCTTTATGGAGACACACCATTTAAAAACACTGCAGAAGGTATTTTCTGTATTAAACCTGTTTTTTTCAAAAGTGTCCTATTTCCAAGTGATTTTGAAGCGATGAAACAGTTCATTACCATTCAATCAGAGAGAAATGCACTTGTTTACAGAAAATGGACTGCTAGATTTATACTAAGTTTCACATTCACAAACCACTTTCAGCTGGTCAGGTACTACACAGTACACTCATGTCTTATCTTCCCTATTCCTTATACAGGAAATAATATTTTGGAGGAATCGGTACTGCAGAGGTTTGTCCTACTTTAGAGATGACATAGTCTTAGGCATCTGTTCACTCAACTGAGGACAGAAAATTGAGACACAGAAGGATGTGACAACCATGGGCTGTCTTCTGACAGCACTCCTCACAGCTGGCCAGCACTCTCTTCCTTAAAGACCCAGGAACCTGCCTCCTTGCCCCTCTCCCGTGCCCTTGTTAACTGGGCAGACCAGGGTGCTCCCTAGTTGCCTCTATCAAAGGCACCTGCATCCTCTGCTTTATGGAGACACGCCATTTAATTGAAAGCATTTAAACAAAAAAATTAACGTCCATAAACCACTTTCAAAAACACAGGGAAACTCATTCTCAGGGAAGCCTGCCTTGAGCTGGTCACCTGGTTGTTAAGCCTACTTTCCCCGCCAAGGTTGGCAAGCATGCTCCTCTGGAAAGACTACCTGTAGCATCTGTTCCTTGGCCTCTGCAGCTTGCTTGTTTCCTGAACCCCATAGTGAACATAAGGGATTGGCTCACAGGGTGTCCTTCATCTTCAAACACCTTCAGGAGCTAGAAAAAAAGAGCCAGAGTGACTTCTGGCATGCCAGTCAGTTCCTGACCGACAAGGATAAATGCTTTTCTGTTGATTATGTAAACAATGAGCTTGACAGGCCCCTCTCACCCAGGGCTGCTGCGGCTGCCTAAGGAGAAGCAATGCTGTGAGCTGACGTGCAAAACAACCCCTCCTCAATCAAGCTGTCCTAGGATTTTCTCTCCTTCTCTAGCATAATCATCTTTCTCATCCAGCCATGGGCCAGCACTTGGCTACGTTACTATGGGGATTTCACTGAAGATAATCACTTGTGAACAGGCACCGTTTTGACAGCCCACTCTAGTCTCATGTAGCTTTGCCCTCTCAAGCTGAGCATGGCAACACTGAAGGGAACAGAGCATGGACACCAGAGAATCCTCAAGGTCAACAGCATCGCCACTAGTTTCAGACCCAAATAACAGCTTTATCATTCAGGCCCATTGAAGACCCAGCTGCCCTGGCTCTTGATTTCAGTTCTAAGTCTGATCCCCCTTCCCCACAGCTGTGAGTCTTTGAACAAATCTTCTCTAGATTTCTGCTTTCTCATCTGAACATGGGGTGGGAGGGTGTGTGGCTGGTGCACTGATGACTAACTTCAACATCCCAGGGGCTGGGACACTGCCGCACATACCCAAGGGGAAACACTGCTGAAGTTCTGTTTTCTGTCGTGAAGCAGTCACCCTGCAAGTAAAAATAAAATTTAAATCACCTGTTTACTGATGCGCAAATGCCCAGACAATAATGAGGTCACATCTCAATCCAACAGCTGTGCTTTTAACCAGAGAGCAATAAGTATACCGCTTTGGGTGTGTGGTGGAACAGGGCTGAAATTATCTACTTTCTCTTTAAACCAACCCAGAGTTTGCTTAAAACAAACAGGAAGCTAACTATGCTTCTTCAAACATTCATTCAAAAAAAACGCAAATGGTCTTAAAGAAATACTGCCATGAAGCCATTCTCAGCTCTTCTACTGAGTGAGGCTGACACCTGCTGGCCTCGTCCTCCTATGCAGCCACACTCGGGGAAATAAGCATATAGGGTCCTGCAGGAGTAACGCCATTGAGCGTGGCTGGTGGGGTACATAAATGTCATGCACTAGATGGGCGGCAATTTAAACATTTCTACCTAAAATGTCACTTAGTGTGATTGAGTGTGATGTTATGTTACAGAATTCCATGCTTATGATTTTGTAATAAAAGATTTTTATGTAATAAAAGGGCATTATTTTGTGCCAGACCCTGTATTTTCGCAAGATTCTATTTCTATCTATGCAAATATATGTGACCTGCAACTGCAGAGTTATTTTGGCAAGAAATTCATTAGGATATTTATGCAGGAGAGGTACCATGAGCAAGACACAGCATATTTCAGTTATACATTTGGGGGCTCGGGTGAAGGATATAACGTGTCAAAAAATAAATTTCAATCTCACACACACAGAATGACTAAAAATTCTTAAAGGAAATTGTTCTAAACTTTCCTCATCATGTACATGATTCTTTAATCTGTTAGTGATAACTATGTATTTATAGAAAATCCTGGTGACAGATAATATAAAAGAAAATGAGAGAGAAACAAAAGAAAGGAAAATATCAGGAAAGAGAAAGAAATGAAGACAAAAATCTGGGAGTAGATATAAGGGGAAAGGCACAACCAGGCACAAAGAGACAAATACTAAAGCGAAGGAGTCAGAGGCATCTTGATTCAGGAAGCGAGAGGGAAATCACTCACTATCCTCAAACAAAACTGCCGCATGAAATAGGGCAAAATGACCCAAGAGTGTTGAAGCTGTCATTGGCTTAAATATCTCACTTCGCTGGCTGGTCTCTTAAGCTGTCAACTTTATCTTTGTGACAGCCAGTGGCGAGAGGGGGTGTACAGTCCTGCCATCCCTCTACCAGGCTGCTAAACGTTCTCTGTAGTGAAGGACACATTTCCAAGGCAATACTAAGTCAATAGTTCTATTTAAAAGGGGACTTCTTAAGATGTCACTGCACACTTCATATTCTTGTGATCCATTTCCTAGCACTGGGGTAATGAGTCTCCTTCGGGGAGGGCTGTAAACATGGCCTCAGCATTTACACTGGACCTAGGAGACCCCACCTAAATGAACTCCCGGACAGCAAGAGATGAACTACAACACATTCAGCTTAAATAAAAAATAAACTAGAATCAATTTGAATAGACTTCATGCTGTAACAAAATGTACTTTTGCTCTATGATTTTTCTGATTCTTTGGGGAGAAGCCTGAGGACCAGTGTTCTCCTAGCTCTGCAGCTTATTGTGATCATTTAACTTCTCTGAGGCTGTGTTCCTTTATCCATAAAACAGAGACACAGGCAACGTATTCTATCTACCTGGGAGGATTATGAAGATGGAAGGAAGTAATGTCTGTGAAAATACTGTAAAACTTCGTGAGCTATACTAAAAAATGTGAAATGAAAAAACAAAAATTTTCCCTGGACAAGTGAGGAGTGAACAGCCTTGGCAAAGAGAAAGAGGCTGAACAAGGGCCCCTTGCACGTAGTGAAGAAAGCATCCCCACAGGGGCCCAGCCCGCCCAGTGTCGGTGTCAGGGAAGCTCTCGGAAGCCATGGCAACAAGGCCTAGCCGCAATCATCAGCAAATGGAAATCTTAGGCACATAAGTCCCCTTTATGGCGTGCAACGTTGACTTCAATAAGTGCCCTATCTGTTCCCCATCTGAACAAACTGTGCTCAGGTTAGTTTCAAATTTTCATGGAAAAAAATAAATGAATGTACCCTCCCCATCAGTCTAACTGTGAATTAGGAGTGGCTACAGGAGCTGCCAGAGAGTGACCACACAAAGCAGCTTCTGAGTAGGTTCCCTCTTTGCTCTTAGGGGTTCCCTAACCATCCTCTGGTTTTGTGGGCCTGTGGCTTGGGCTACAGAACAGGGATCCTGGACACCTACATTCTTCCCAGGTCCTGGGCACCACCAGCTCTCAAGCAAACCTTTGATTCCATGGAGACAGAGGGGCATGAATCACCAAGTGATGTCACCACTTATGGGTTTTTCCAGTTATTTGGGATAACCCTACTCCCACACATAATTGAGCAAGTTTTTTTAAAATTCATAACTTTGAGAACTACATAGAATTAATTTTCACCTTAGAAATAATCTCATAAGTATGCCTATAAAACAAGAATTGGACAAGCAGACTCTGAAAAGAAGTTCCTTCCGGAACAATGACGTTGGCTGTGGTTTGGGTTTGTGCAGCCATGGGGAAGGTATGTCAGCCGTGGCAGCAGAGTCCAAGCAGAGGGCACAGACCCCAGGAGAGACGGGGAGAAAACGTCAGAGCTTCAGTTTATATTTCTTTTTTCACCTCAACCTTTCAGCAATTATTATGTTGTATATATTTTATACCATAATAATACCAAGATGCTCTTAAATAATTTATAGATGTTCATGATATGTAAATAAAATTACTCATCAATATCAGTGCTTTATCCTCTGAAAAGTTTGCAGAACACAGAAATACAATAAAGAATATTTAGAGAATACTGTTAAATGCTGTCATGCAGAAAATTATGTGATGCCTAGCAAGTTGCCCGATCCTGAAAGCTCAATCCTACACCAAGTCCTACACAGTCCTACACATGAGTCACAGACATGCTGAAATTCTAGAACTTTTATCCTAAGTGAGACCAGTGAGACGATAGAAATACATTAATACCAATCAATCATAACTAAAAGCAAAGCTAATGGAGTTTGTTCCAGTGGCATCACAAATATCAGTGAAAACAGACATACAGCCTGCACACAAAACCATGAAATCACTGCCTCACGCACAATGGTGCCGTGTTTCTATTTCTCACTAGAAGTCCTGCCATAGCATGGTAGCCCCTTATGGCTATTTTTTAAAAAGAGAGAGAAACAACAGGCCCATAATAAAGTCACTGTGTTAAGGGCCCACATCAGTAAATCAAGACTTAATACCTAATCTAATTACAGTTTTAACCTTCCCCAGACACGTAACCTTTAACCATCCAATCTGGAACTCGGAGGTAAAGCCCTGAGAGACCTCTTTCATTCCCCTCAGAAGGGCGTCCTTGCCTGAAACAACGCATCCTTTGCTAATAACTTCCTCCCCCTTTGCCAGCCCCACCCCCACCCCATCTTTAAAAAGTTCCACTCTCTGCAGCTCCATGGAGCTCCCTTCTCTTTGCTAGATAGGATGCTGCCCAATCCATGAATCCTTTAATAAAGCCAATAAAAATCTTCAAATTTTACTTGGATGAATTTCAGTTTTTTAACAAAGCTAACCTGCAATTGAGTTTTTCTTTACTCCAAAGTCTGGGAAATTCAAGAATTTGATCCTCATAACAACCCAGTCAAGGGCAGGAGAAGCTAACGTGGTGACCATGTCCTCATCAGAAAGGCACAGCTCTTTACATCGACCGAATCTGACACACCTGAGCAATTACAGAGAGAAAAGGCGGTAAAGCGCTGCCTCAGGGCAGCACCACGAGTCGTCTCTCCCTGTTCCACCTGTTAGTTACTGTCATTACGTGATTCACTTTCCGGAACGAGGTGCCTTTGGGAGCTGAGTCATCAGCAGAATTGAGTGAGCCAGGTTCTGAGACAGTGCCTTCCTGTGGGACAGAAATTAACTCCTCCAGTCCCTTTTATTTCATTAATGGCTCTTGCCTTGAATCTAAAATAAATGAAAATTATCTACATGCTCCTCCATTTGCCTCACATGGCAAACTCCAATCCCCAAAGCCATGAAGACGTGAACTTGCTCCAGATTCACTACCACTGGGACAGCCAAACCCCAGCTGCCTGGGCATGCCTCACTTGGTAAGTGCTGATGAGGACAGCTGTGAATTCCCTGCCTCAGCTACTTGCAAGCACCAAAGCAAACCCTGCCCACCGCCCCAAAATGCATTGCAAAGGCAAATTGCAAAAGGTTTTCAAAATTGTGAAAACTTTTAACAGTTAGTGGACAATTAATACAAGGACTTAAGCAAGAAATTATTGCAACTTATCAGCTTAATTACCTAACACACAAGTGTGTGGTGGAAAGAAAACTAGAGGTTTTATTGGCCTTAGTAAGTTCTCAGCTTACCTTTTTCTCCTAAATTCTTTTCCTGGCTTTGATAAACCATGTTAAAGAGAAAACCATAGGCCTAAAATGGCATCATTTGTGCTAAAGCCCATGATACAAAACTTAGATTTAATATATGACCTAATTGCTGTTTCAGCCTCTCCCAGAATATAATTTAATCAACCACTCTGGAATTTTTCTGGTCAACATCTATAAAGTAAGCTGTCACATGGGTCCTCCCCATCTCAACATAGAAAGAAGAAGCAATCTGCATAATTAAAATCCTTGCCATTCTCCTCTCCCAGAAAAAGATGTCCTGGTCTAAAAATAATTCTTTTCTACTGTGAATAGCTCCCATGACCCCCTTATTCCTATAGAGACCTGCATTTTTATGTCAAATCACTATATTGCTCACTTGAAACTAATATAACCAATATAAGATTGTATGTCAACTACACTTAAATTCAAAAAAATTTCTAGACCTTCCATTTTGTAAAACCCCTGACGCACCCTTCTAGTAGCTAGATGGGATGCTGCCCAGTTCATAAATTGCTTAATAATGCCAATTAGATCTTCAAATTTACTGGGTTGAGTTTTGTTCTTTAACAACTATGCTTATGCAAAATACCCCACTATAAAATTAATCAATCAATCAATCAATCTGTCCATCAAAAGTCTAATCCCAATAGGACATTGAGGAAAGCCAGGTGTCAAATGTGCTCCAGCAGTCTTTGAAATGAAGGGCTCCTTGTCTCGAGAAACTATGGCTAGGCCAAGGCTGGGTAGCTGAGGTGATCAGAGCATCATCCTGCTATGCAAAGGTTGTGGGTTCAATCCCAGATCAGGGCACATACAAGAAAAACCACTGAATGCATAAATAAATAGAACAACAAATTGATATTTCTCTTTCTTTCTAAAATCAATAAATATAAAAAGTTGTGGCCAATCTCCTTTAAAGTATTTCCATAATGCAGAACCATTTCTTAAAAACCTCTTAAAGTAACAAGTGGCTTTAGGAATCGTATAGGCATTATTTTCCTCCTGTCTTTAAAGTAGAAAGTACTCAAAGCTAAATAAACTTTATATTCTCATGACAGCCATCGACACCTGAGGGCCAGACACTGCCAGGAGCTGATTAAGACACAGCTACTCGGCCTCAGCACCTGCAGCCCAAGCCCAGCCCCACCCACACCACTCGGCTATCCTTAACCCCTTAAAACTCACCTCAAAAAACTCTGTGACCAAGAGCACAGGCCCCAAATTTAGACCATTTAGTTCCACATCCTAGCTTTCTCACTTGCTATGTGACCTTCACAAGCTTTTCCTTTTAATTTTTTTTTAATTGCTGATTTTAAAGAGAGGATGGATGGGAGAGAGATTGAGAACACCTGCTTGTTGTCCCACTGACTGGTGCGCTCACGGGTTGTCTGCTGCACGCGCTCTGACCAGAGGTCGGACTGCACTGCGGCACATCGGGATGACTCTCCAACCAGCGGAGCAACCCAGCCAGAGCCCATCACCAGCTTTTTAACCTCTTGGTGCCTCAGTCTTCTCATCTATTAAAAAAGTAACATTGTACTGGTGTGAGGATTATGTGAGGTAATAAGGGTAAAGGAGCTCAATGATAATGACTGTGGGGGCTGCAGGGAGAGCAAGGGGTGGAACTGCCCCAGACACGAGGCTTAGGGAGCACATTGGAGTTTTCCTGCCCTTCCATTTGGGGGGAGGAAGAGAGTCGTTTCTTCTCCTGAATGCAATCCAGCAATAAAGAGAATCAAGAGAATCCTTGGAAGAAACTATGGGCAACTTAGGAAGAAGAGCTGGCATATCTCACATTTGGATGTCTGCTTAGTTCCTCTGCAATTACCTAGACAGGAAAAAGTAAATTGGACAAAAATAGCAGATGGAAAAGGGAAAGTGGCATGCATGTGGTTTGTCTAAGCATGGGTGTTGAGTTTCCTGTGAGCTAAGGGCTCACTCACCCCGAAAGGTAGCTGAACTTGAGCATTCTTGATGCTTCACGCAAGACAGTTGCCAGCAGGGCAGGTGGAATGTGAGTTGAATTCCGGGAATGTGAGCCAAGGGGTGTTAGTAGAGCAAGAGGTGGAGCCAGATCTGTGATGGGGAATTGAGCTACTGCATAGCCCTGGGCCCTCAGTGACACTTCTAGATGTACCCGAAGAGACAGCTAGTCTTGGTAACTGTTGCACAGAGAGAAGCAGCAATACCACCAGAGGAGACTGTAGGAGCAGCATGAAGAAAAGCATGTGCCCCTTTCCCCCTCCCTGCTGGAAGCCTCAACACACCAGGAGACTGAGAGACCTAGACAGAGGAGGGAGGAGGGCTCGGGAGGCAGTCATACACTGCCCCACTCCAGTTGCCTGACACAAGCCTGGCCAGTGAGTGGAGCAGGAAGACTTTAGTTAGATATGAAATTAGAGTTTAAATTGTACTGAGCAACTTTTAAATACCCTAATAATGTCTGCAAATTTAGTACACCTGTTCAGAGTCATGAACAGGCAGCACGAGAGCTTGAGAGCATGGTGGGAGTCAGTGCCAGGAGAAAAAACACCATTTTGTGTTTGAATCTCAGTGAGTTTAGACTGATGAATAAACTGATTAGCAGGGTGTCACAGCGATTATGGAGGTTACTAACTCCTACATCCAGCTTCTTTATCAAGACCATACTGTCCACGTCTTACAAAAAAGATTGAACATATGGTGCAAGTGTAATTACCAGCAATTATCCTTCTCTAGATGATATCTATTGGGGTGTCTGCCTACTTCATAACCCTTATTCTCTGAAATCACAGGATGGGTTTAGGTTTATCTCCCTGCCTCCGCCACAGCTGACGGGACCGGCAGGGAGCACCGGGGGAGCAGCCACACAGTATGGATCCCCTGTTGTCCAAAATCCAAAATCTGAAAGTCCACGATATTTAAAAAGACAAAAACCTCCTACAGAGACGGTTCTATGAAATCAAGGCAAAAGGTGTTCACTGTATTCCTCTAATGAAGTCAAGCATTCCGCTTTGCTTTGGGTTTTTTGGTTGTTTTGTTTTGTTTTGCTTTTTAACTGAGTTCTACATATTTATTTGGCATGGGGCACCACCACTCATCCATTTAATCTACTTATATCATTTATAGCCACTCTTTGTTTTGTTTTGTTTTGTTTATTGTTATTTTTTAGAATATATGGCTTCTGATTTTTAAATAAAAAAATAGATTAGCCTGGCTGGTGTAGCTCAGTGGATTGAGCACGGGCTGCGAATCAAAGTGTCGCAGGTTTGATTCCCAGTCAGGGTACATGCCTGGGTTGCAGGCCATGACCCCCAGCAACCGCACATTGATGTTTCTCTCTCTCTCTATCTCTCTCCCTTCTCTCTAAATAAATAAATAAAATCTTTTTAAAAAATAGATTAGACTATATCTGATTTAAAATGGAAAAATATAAAGATCCTCAAGCCAACAAGTCTTGACTTTTTTTCCCTTTTAGGCTTCAATTCGGTGCTTGTAAATAAACCAGCATGTAACTCTAAGGCGTATTGTAACCCCATGGGTAGTAAAAATGTACTGTTTTAGACTTCCGGGTGTTACCGTTATCTTTATAAAATTCACGAAGCAGACCAGTGCTCTCCCACGCGTGAGGCACCCGTCCCAGGGACAGCACGCACACACAACCCACTGCGGCGCGGGAAAGACCTGAGAACTGCACTTAAATTTGGATCATAGCCTTTAATATTTCCATTTTTCTATATGTATGTCTTAAATTGACATAATATATTAGAACAGCCCTAGGTACATAATTTACAAGTAAACAGACACACACAGATTGAGTTGTCATGCTCAAAGACAGCAGTACTCTTGAAAAATTTAGGCCGCTCCTGAGCCAAGCAATTGCCACTTTTTCCTGCCGGCCTGCTTTGCAGTCCTGGAGCACAGTGCCATCTGGTGGCGCCTCAGATAATACACTCATGACATTTGAGTCATCTGTGTTAAGAAAAATATTCTTTTCATTTAGATCAGGGGACAAATAAATAATAACATTCTAAATAAGCTACACATGACTTTAACCACATCATGGGGTGCTGTGAAAATGGTATTCTGTAGTTCCCTGTGGCTTCTTCTAGGCTCCTTTTCTCTGCCCACCTTAAAGGTAGATGCTTTTACAGAGTCCCAGTCTCTTCCCTGCTGTATGCATTGTTCTTTCTGGCCTGCCTTCTCTTCCAGCTTCCTTTTAAAAATCACGTTACTTATTTAAAACTCATCTCATGGTCTGCCTCTTTGAATCGTTTCCTGACCACACCAGCAAACCGGCTGCACTTCACATGTATCTCCTTTAAAGCCCTTGTCCCATGGACTCCCAGTGACTTACTCTGTGTCTGGCTCCCCCTCACATGAACTTCTAAAACAGCACTGGCCAGTAGAAGGAAAATATAAGCCACAAACATGAGTCACACATATAATTTTAAATTTTCTAGTAGCTATGTGTAAAAAAGTAAAAAGGAACAAGAAAAATTTATGTTAATAATATATTTAAATCAACATATCCAAAATAGTATCATTTCAAAATATAACCAATGAAAATATATTACTAGTGAGATAGTTTACATTCTGATTTTCATGTTAAGTCTTCAGAACCCAGGGTGTGTTCTGTGTTTACAGCACATCTCTATTCAGGCTCACTGCGTGTCCAGCACACGATAGCTACATGTGTCTAGTGGACTGTATGGCACGGTGTGTTTGTAAAGGCAGGACCTGGTGTCTCCTCGCACTCAGTAAATGCTTGGTAATCTCTGCAAACATAAATCATGTTAGCTGACCATGCCACTAGATATTTTCTAGGAAAAGCTGCTGTGCATTAGGCCTCTGTAAAAAACATACCATAAAGAATCGGCACAAAGTCTCTCCTATAGAATAAAATAAGAAGCCTGATAAATCACACCAACTACCAATGTTTGTTCTACAAGCTCCTTTTGAAGGTAGCTATTTTCACATGTATTTCAATGTGTTTAAATAATAGTCTTAAAATAAACAATCGTCAGACTTTTAATTATGCACCTAGATATCTCTTTATAGTACTCAGTACATTTTTAAATCAATTTTTAAATGTCTCCTTGCCCTGCCAGCAGTGTCCACCCTATAAGGGCAAAAACCACCCTGTCTTGTTTATTGCTGTGCACACAGTACCTCTCCTTATGGCTGGCACATAGTAAGCATTCTAAGAATATAGATGTTGATGTGACAAATTTGAGAGCTTGGATCAATATATATTATATTTTTCTCTATTTGTTCTCTCTATATTACATTTTTATCTATTTTTTAATTCATTTCAAAACCATGGAGTTCATAAATATGTATAAGTCTTTAGGGCAGAGATTGCTAACAAAATATGGCTCCTGCTTTCAGTCTAATGCACAAAAAAAATTCCAAATTTAATCCCAGCTCAGGACTCTCCTTCCCAGACCACTCCAGTGTCCTGTGTCCATGATGACAACTTGGGATGACACACGTACACAGCATTTCTGTCTACCTCACTCTCTCTTGCACATTCTTGTGAGCTCCATAACAACCCAGAACAAAAGGAGGTTCCACTTCCTGTGGGTTCCTAAAAGTTCAATAACCCACAAGTGTCAAAACATTAACAAGTAACTGAGTTATACAAAACCAAATGTTCTGACTCTACAACCTATTTCCACATTGTGGCTCTGTCTCTGAAGTTTGAGAATGCACTTTTCAAGTTACCTAATCTTTATTATATTCTTGCATTTGAAAGGTCTGGTTCTGGTTTTTCTTTCATTTGTATTTTATGTGATTAGTACATCATGATGTACTAATGTAAGGAAACCTCCTCCAGAACTCTGGGTATCAAACCTGTGACACCAACACAGAACCAATGAGACTGGTGGCCTGTGAAAACCACCAATTCACAGGGTCAAAGCACCACGTGCTGAGCCCAGGCTGAGCAAGGTGCAGCCTTGCAAAGTGCCAGTTGGGTGCCCACTGGCAAACCATAACTGGCAGCCTTGGGGCTGCTTACTTCCTGGATCAAGGCAGGGAAAATAATGCTAGAAATCAAATCCTGTCCAATAGAATATAAACAATCGCTGAATATTACCAAGGGTGCTGAGACGTCTGCAAGAACACACTGCTGAAGGAGGTGGGCCCGGACCCCTATCTGGCCTTCACAGCTGAAGGTAAATGCCCTCAGGGCAGGAACCAGGCCCAGGTTGTTTTTTTTTTAATATATGTAATTGATTATGCTATGACAGTTATCCCATATTTTTCTCCCCTTTATTCCCCTCCACCCTGCACACTGCCCCCCACCTGAAATCTCCCCCTCTTAGTTCCTGTCCATGAGTCATACATGTAAGTTCTTTGGCTTCTCCATTTCCTATACTATCCGTAACCTCCCCCTGTCTATTTTCTACCTACAAATTATGCTTCTTATTCCCTGTACCTTGTACCCCATTCTTGCCAACCCCCGCACTGATAACCCTCCATGTGATCTCCATTTCTGTGATTCTGTTCCTGTTCTAGTTGTTTGCTTAGTTTGTTTTTGTTTTGTTTTTTTAGGTTCAGTTGTCAATAGCTGTGAGTTTGTTGTCATTTTACTGTTCATAGTTTTGATCATCTTCTTTTTCTTAGATAAGTCCCTTTAACATTTCATGTAATAAGGGCTTGGTGATGATGAACTCCTTTAACTTGACCTTGTCTGGGAAGCACTTCATCTGCCCCTCCATTCTAAGTGATAGAGGCCCAGGTTGTTTTACATCCAGCACTGTGCCCAAGAGGCCGAGTTCATGACCTGAAATTAAAGATCATGTATTTCTTTGAAAGTGTGTGTGTGTATCTCCAAGAGCTTTTCGAAAGACAAATTTTATGCAGATTAATAATAATGATAAAATAAATACAAGCATAAAGTACACTTATAAAGTACTTGAAAAATACCAGAAAATGCTATGAAACACTTAGTTGGCATGTAATTTGAGACCCATATCCACTTTTTAAAAGTAAATCGCTCTTAAGAAAGACCATTTAGCCTTATAAATAATTTAAAGTAATCTGAAAAAAACCTCTGAAGATGTTTCCTTTTAGGAAGAGATAAGTATTAAGAGTTACAACTTGTGACACAGGTTGAAGTAAGTGCAGAATACAGTACAACTGGGTGGGTTACAAATGATCACTGCCATGCCTGTGGCTACTTGCCTGCTCCTGGTACGCCAGGCATTGCTGTGGAATTTTCCTTGAGCAGCCTGTCAGTGGAGGCTCACAGGAGCCTTCAAACATTTTATCAAAACTTCCCTCCCACAAATCACACTTGGCTTCAGCGGGCAGAAAACAGTGGAAGGCGAGTGACTGCATTTCAATGTGGGTCATTCAGCTGCAAGGATAGCTAATTCTTATCTCTGACATGCGGGACTTACCCAAGTTCACTCTCCTGTACACAGACTAGGGACAGGTGTTGGAACTTCTTAAGTCCTCATTATTTTTCTGACTTTGACAGGGCATGATTTTTGAAATGATCAGACTCTGCTGAACCCGAGGTGACAAGGCCAAACACTGGCTTACCCCTTAATGTTTGCCCCGTAATGTTTGCCTTTCATGTGGTCATGACTTAGTCAAATCTGATTTTGAGACTATCTTTTCAGTTAATGAAAATTAGCTATCACTTCAGAAAGAGAAAAAGAGGCTCCATAATTCATTCAGCTCAAACATTCAGTGTTTATTTAGGCGCACAGCTGGCTGCCACGCCTTTGGGAACATGCTTGTTCCTTATGGTCCCTGCCCGCCAGGGGCATACAGTTTAGTTGGAAGACGGCACACGTGGGAATGTGAGCACAGACACAGCAGGGACAGCCATCAGAGGCAGTGCGTGCTGAGGGGCAGGAGTGGGGGAAGGGCAGACTCTGGAACAGGCCCTTTGAATTCAAATCCAGGTCCTACTGCCCTGTGACCTTGCGTAAGTTACTTAACCTTCCATGCTTCTGTTTTCCCTAATAACTGTACTTACTTCACCTGATTGTGTGATGAATAAATGAATTAAGAACAACTTAGAACAGTGCTGGGCACATAGGACGCACTCTTAACTGCTTAACTGAGAGTAGCTGTTACTGTATAACTAGGTTCTAAATACACGGGACAGAAAGTGATTTCTAAGTTCGGACAAGTGAGAATCAGTTTGCGCTGCTTGATGAAAAAAAAGTTATGTGGAGGATATACAATATTAGCATGTGAAGTAAGACCTGAGGAAGAAGATGGCTGCCAGAGAAAGAGGAAAACTCAGAGGACCAGGCACAGGACAACCTAGTTAGGGTGGCATATTTTTCCATTGGAAAATAGGGGATCTGTGGTTGCAGGGTAGACAGCCCATAGTGAAAGGGGAAGGCACCAGCACAGGGAATGTGCGTTTACCCTTTGGACAGTGGGAAGCCCCTGAGGATGCCTGAACAGGAGAATGATAGAATAAGACTAGAGTCTTTCCCAAGGTTAATTCTGCAGCACTTAGAAGTCAGGCTTGGAGGGAAGGAGAGACTCAAGGCAAGGAAACCATTCATGGAACTCTTGCAATAATCCACATGCAAGGGGATGAGGAATGGAAAACGAAAGGCTCAGCACAGATGCTTTCATGAGAGAACTATCAGCTGGCCTTGGTGACAGATTAGAGATGGGAGAGGAGCTGGTTGACAGCATGAGTGACAAAAAGAATGATGAGACAGACTCATAGTGAGCAGGATGACAGCTCTGAGTGGGGGATGGGGGTGAGGGGGTGAGGGATGGAGAAAAAAGGGGAAAGGACTCATGGACATGGACAACAGTGTGGCGATTGTGGGGGGAAGGGGAGGTAAGGGGGATAAATGATAACGGGAAAAATACAAAAAAAATTTTTTAAGAATGATGATGCTAATGACATAAATAGGTAGCTTAGGAGAGCTGACCTTATTTTGGAGTGAGGAGGAGAAAACAAGAATTCTACTCTGGACCTAAAGACGTTGAGGTAACAGAAAACATCTAAAAAGAAATCTCCTAAGGACAGATGGATATAAGAAATTGTTACAGAAAAAAGATCTGAGCTCAGACCATGGAAGCAGGAAGAACAGGTGGATTCCCCAAGCAGGATGAAGACACTAAGGATTAATGGATACTAGGAAAAAAGGCACACTTAGAAGAGAGAGCATGGATTCTTCAAGGAAGTAGTTTCAACTTTTTCTCCTACTACAATGGCCGTGGTAGAGAAGCATTCAATGTGATAAAGGATGACAATTGATGCTGAAGCTTTGGTCTAAACCAACAAGCAAATGTGTGCAGGGAAAGCCCCCAGCTAAGTCAGGGGAGCAGGGGGCTCTGGGAAGTGGGGGTGTGATGACGAACAGAGGGCTCTTCAGTTCTAAATTCTGCACGCTTCTGCTCATCTCTGTATGTGTTATTATGGATAACAATAGTCATTCTTTTGTATTACTTTTATTTTACAGTGTTCCCTAATAATAATGTTTACCTTTTTTAAAATATGCAAAAAATGTTCTAGAAACTCATGACAACTGTCTCTATAAGATAAAACTTCATTTTAACATTTTTTTCAAGGAAAATTTAGATACTATGGGTAATTTATACAGATACTTATAGATATAGGTATACTCTATTATCAGGAAATTATGTACTGTTTTTAAGGAGAAAAATTAAATGCATACTAATTATTTTTCCTTTCTATTTTTACTACATAAGATGCCTAAAGCAATAGGTTATTTTTTTTAAAAAAAAAATGCCTGTTTTTTTCATAAATTTCAAAAATACTCAGACACTCCCTTTACTTAGTCGGTCAGTCCATGGAAATCTAGTGCATTGGAAAGCACATCGGTCAGGAAAACCCTAAAATGCGGGCTTGCTCTGCACAGAGGGATGGTAGCTTTTTGCTTTTGGGCTCTTTCATTCTCCACTGCTCCACACATGTTGGTTGTATATAACCGACTTCTGTTGAAGACTTGTGACTGCAGGGAAGATGTTACATCACGGAAAACTTACAACAGAGCCACACACAACATCATTGTTGAGAGTTCTTTGGTCACCTCTCCCTCTTGGAAATTTTCACCAACTCTCTTCTCCCTCTCACCCCAGCCTCCTTCTGCCCTCTGCCCTCTCCTCTCTGCAAAAACTTCTGCGCTATCTGCCCTTCTCAGGGACAGTGGCCAATTATTTCCACTGCCAGGTGGAAAATTTAAAATCCTATCTCTGCATTTTTCTGTGCCATTAAGTTCTCCTGCTCCTTCCCAGGCTCGTCTTAACTTGCATACTCTCCACCTGTGGCTCTCAAATTTGAGCGGTGTTAGCGTCGCCCGAAGGGCTTGTTGAAACAGAGCTCGCAGGCCCCACCCCCCGAGTATCAGGTTCAGTAGGTCGAGGTGCCGCCGAGGCTGGGCGTTTGTAGCTAATTCCCAGGAGATGCTGATGCCGCTGGTGATCGGCCCCACTCTGAAAGTCACTGCTTTTAAACAGGTTTCTTCCAACCATAAAATCACCTGTGAACTCCTGGCCTGATCAATAGCCATACAACGGGAGAACCGAACTTCTAAAGATTTTCTGTATCTTGAACCTGGGGAAGACAATCTCCCTTAGTAACATTTTCTGTAAGTGAAAACCATTCTGAAAATATTTGTCTGTGCTCTCTCTGTTCAGATCAGTCCTGTGATGAGGATTCTGACTCCAGCTTCTGATGTCTGACCATGAACAGCTCTCAGACCTCACTGTTCCCTTCGCTGGGTGCTATCATCCAAGCCTGGGCGTTCCCCGCTTTGGCACAGGTTGGGGAGTCGAACCCACTCATCCTCTTCCCTACGTGAACCCTCGCCCGGCCCACCCTGTAATCACAAGAAAAACTCAGGCCGTCTTATTTCCTTGCTTTCTCAAGACACTTTGAACCTGCTTTGGAGACCTGCCCTGTAACCCCAGAAACCCCCATTTTGTACGTATTGGGCTTTCATACAACCCTTGGGTGCATGTATGGCACCATGGAGACCAAACTTGGAGTCGGGGTCCCTCCTACTTTTGCGGGGTGACCACAGCAATTCCCTCAGGGCCTTTTCACTTTACACTAATAGAACCTAAGAAAACTTATCCTATGCAACCATATGGGTAGAATTAAATAAAAGCTTACATATGAAATTTGAGACACTCCCTCCCTAGACTACTGAAAACTGTGTACCGACATTCCAGGCAGAAAATTAGAGGCGACTACTCTAGAAATACACATCAGCCCAAGAGAAAAGTTCTAAAGATACTGACATGACCAGTCCGCTTTACAGGACAGACCATGGCTACAGCCCCCCTCACAGGCACAGAGCTTCCAACCGCTTGAAAATGGGCATCAAATAGGGACCAGACGTTGGAGGAAAGTATCTCATATGGAAGACAGAGGCCAAGGCAGGCAACAAGAAAAAAGTAACTTACAGGAGACAAATACAATGTAGACATTTTTTAAATCTTCAAAAATATGATTAATATCTTCAAAAATAAGAGAACAAATTGCATCTACAAAGCAAGAACAGAACACTATAAAATATAATATGCAGAGAACAAAAAGGAGCTCTGAGAAAGCAAAACTATAATAGCATAAATGAAAAACTTAAAAGATCTTCCAGAAAGTAAACAAAAAGACAAAAGAAATGGAAAACAGAAAATTAGCAAAGTCCAATAGATCAAACATACAAATAGAAAATCTAGAAAGAGAAAAAATAAAAATGAGAGTAAATAAGCAAGATATTTTTTAATTTCCCATAATTGAAGGAAATCAGTTTCACACTGAAAGGTATACAAAGTTCTAATATATAGAAATGAATAAATACCTACATGAAGCCATGTCATTGTGAAATTTCAGATCAACAGGAATGTAGAGGCAATCCTAAAAGCTTCAATATTTTTTTTCTTACAAAAGATCAAGAATCAGAATGACACTGGACAGCTGACGAGAAACTCTGGAAACTAGATGTCAAAATTTTGAGGGAAAAAGATTTCAACCTAGAATTATACACCCAAACTATTGATTAAAATTTGGAGCAAAAAATATCTTCTGATAATGTAAATCTGAAAAATTTTTCTCAGATACAATTTCTCAGAAAAGTCTCAAATGATACGTTCCACAAAACAAGGAAGGAGACCAAGAAATGGGAGGACAGGGGAACCAAAAAGCAGGTAATCCAACACAAGAGTGAGAAAAAATCCCCAACTGAATGCTCCCAAGAAGGTGATTCTGAAGCAGGACTTGAGCTCAACTAGGAGAGTGTAAAGCAAGTTGGAAAGCACCAAGGGGGCCCTTTTTTAAGATAACCAAACAGAACATAATATAGCTGATTAAATTTGGACAACTGACAGAGTTTAACATTGAATTTGTGATAAACATATAAAATAATGGAGAAAACAATTATCAACTCCAAGAGGGGAAAAGCATGGGCAGGAGTGAAAAAGTAACTATGTAAAAAAACATTTTCATGGTCAAAATAGCACTCAATATTGACCTAAGCGAAATTCTGCTCTAGCTGTATTAGGAAGGTGGCAAGCAGTAAGTAAATATGTAGGTTAGGTCAAAAGGACACGTGTCAAGCAAGGGAATCCATCAGTACATTCTGACGAAAACTGCAAGCTTTAGTACTAATAGGTTGCAGCAAAAAAATGATAACATAAATCTATACAGAGGTATGGAAATAAGTATCAAAAAATAGCTCAATTACTAAAAAGTTGTTTTTGCTGAGGAGTAAAATTTGGGAGGGTGAATAGAGGTGTCCAGTGGAAAGATATTTTTTATCGCCTTAGAATTGACTTAAATTATTTACATGTGTAGCTTTAAATAATTTAAATATAAATATTTCATAATTTTTGAAAATACATTACCAAATAACAAATTACTAAATTGATTTCTTTTTTTAATATGCACGTTCCTCTCACAAAGACTTTGAGGTGGCAAAGATTCATATATTTATGTATACTTATATATTTTACATGCATATTAATATATATTTATATATATAACTGAAGGCAAATATGAGTGTGGAAGAAAAGCAAGAGAAGGGAATACAAAACACAAGTTTCTTGAAGAACTACCAGATCCATGGAAACTTTTTGTCACTTAATTCCTCAATTGAAAGCAATGAAAACACAATAGTTACCATGATTTTGTAAGAGGTTTCAGCTAAGTTTTGCTTTGTCTTACGGGAAGGAGATGTCTGTAACTCTTTTTAGATGTTGGAAAGGTGTTCTCATACTTTGAAAAGCTGAGAACCACTGAGCTAGAAAATTGTTTCTGACTCACAATTTTGAGCTGATCTACTTTTCAAAAGAGAATCTATGTTGTTAATGTTCATATATCAGCTCTGCTTCTCCCTGAGGACAAGCATACAAAATACAGGCAGCTATTTTTCCCATAAGCCTTAGGATGTTTTTAAAAAATATATATATATATACAAAAGTGGAATGTTTGTGCTAATGTTACTGATCCCAGGTGAATTTCTGCAAATGAGTATACCTGTGAATCTGTTCCTCTGAGAAAAAGCCATTTTCACATCTTGTGTGCTTTCTATTTGTCTAAATCACAGAAGCAAAGCCTAGGAAATGGGTAAGGGTTTGTTTCTTATTGTTTTAAGTAATATTCAAATTATTATTAGGTATACTATTAGCTCTTAATAAAGTGTTTCATGTTTTGTAATTTCTAACATACGCACTTATGAAACTAGAAGATTAATAAACTCTGCAAGCAATCCAAGTCATGGATTTAAATAAGAATGTTCTTGGGTTTATTTGGGGGTGGCGGCTGTTCCAAGTTGTTTGTTTCATTTGTTTTGATTTTTATTTATTGATTTTAGAGAAAGAGGAAGAGAGGGAGAGAAACAGCGATGTGTTGTTCCCCTGATTCATGCATTCATTGGCTGACGTTTGAACTTGCCCTGACCCAGGATTGAACCCACAACCTTGTTGTATCAGGATGACACTCTAAACCAACTGAGCCAAGACTATATTTTCAGGGATTATTTCTATGGCTTGTTTTCTTTTATTTTCTAACACTTGCATTTTTCTTCAAAAATAGCTATGACTCACCTAGAATAAAATTCACCAAAATATTAAGAAAGTTATTTTCTTTGTGTGGAATGGCACTTTCTAAAAGAAGAGCAGATGGGGAGGGGATGTCAAGTCTCAACACTAGTGAATGGCCAAGTGGCTCTGACAAATAGGTTTTTGAATTTTTGGACCTGAGGCTCTGGAGAGAGGTGTAGGCTAGAGACAAACATTTGCAGTGTTAGGGCTGGTCATCATCAACTTACAGAGCTATTCTTCTGCCTCATTTGACACTCTCCCACAGGGGTAGGTACACATAAAGAGGAAAGAGTTGGGTTCCTTCAGTGTCAGAGTTTGCCAAGTGAGTCATCAAAAATAGGGCAAGCCTGGTTGGTGTGGCTCAGTGGACTGAGGGCCGACCTGTGAACCAAAAGGTCACATGTTGATTCCCACTCAGGGCACACACCTGGGTTATGAGCCAGGTCCCCAGTAGGGGGCATGCAAGAGGCAACCAATCAATGTTTCTCTTACACATCAATGTTTTTCGCCCTCTCTTTCTCCCTCCATTTTCCTCTCTCCAGAGAAATTAATAATATCTTTAAAAAAAAAAGAGCAGACAAGAAGTACCATATTTGCAAAAGAATGGTTATAATACTATGTTATGGAATCTAGCCTGGAAAGGAAAGTCAAAACATCAGGGGACTGATTGATATTCAAAATTGCCTAACAATAAACATATTTTAAACATAAATCTTTCTCTATTTTTCATAGCTTTTCCATAGATTTCTGAAAGTGTAATTATTAGGTCAAATGGTATGAAGTTTTTAAGTTACTGATGCATGTTGCCAAGTTGCTTTCTGAAATGTTTATACCATTTTAACTGATCCATAAAGTATCTCACTGCCTGTCTCAGAAAAACTCTAGCCAGTTGCACTGTAATATACAAAAAAGCTTTGATTGGTGTTAAATCTTTTGTCTTCTCTAAAACCAAGCACGCCACTCCCATCTTTATGTGAATCTCCTGCCTGTACATTCCTCTCCTGATTGCATTAGTTTTCATTCAGTATAAATCAACCTTTCCACAGTGAGTGATTGTGTTTCCATTCAAAATTCACAAAATAACTGTATAATTCATTGAAAAAAGAAAATTTAAACATGAATTTTTTTCAAAAAAAAATCTAACACCAACAAAAGCATTTATTTTTATTCCAGCAGCAATAATGGTCTCCCTCTCCATCCCTAATCTCTGGTCACTAAGAATTTCATAAAGAAGTAACAAATGGTTATGCTGTCTCTTCTCTCCATTGTAGGTAAGTCAGCATTATTCTAAGAGACCTAAAAACCTTCTCAGAGGTCCTTATGTCTAGAGTTTATTTCTCTAGACAACCATGATAGAAATGAAACAACCATTAAGTCAGTCATGCTTGGATTTCTGAAAAGTTTTTATAAAACTCATTAATACAGTGATGTTTTCTGTTTACATGTCATTCCTCTAAATGACTGGCACTTCTAGAGCTAGAAAAACTTGAGAGATTCTTGTTTTGTGCAGATTCTGTAATGATCTATGAAACTTTAGGATGATGAGAGAACTTGGACACCATATGGATCTACATCTTTTAAAGATTTCAAAACTGAAGTTCAGAGCAGTTAAGCCACCTGCCTTAGGACACACAGCCAGTCAGTAAGAGGTCTCAGCAAAGATGTAGCCACCATCTCCTGAGCTAGTTCTGCCCAGGCCACCTCCATGTTAGACAGATGCATGCAAAGTGATAGACAAGTAAACATGTGTTTCTGTGCATAAATAGAGACAAGCCTCCAATAACCTCACTTCAAATGTTAGGGTGCAAGACAAACTTCTCTATACTATGCTCTCACTGAGAACATTTCATTTTTGAAGACTGAGAATAATTAGTACTTTCCAAATAGGTGGGTTCAGAGAAATCAATTGTAATGGATAAAGTGTGTGTTTACGCTCACACACCACAGCACATGCACACACAGCAATACCCACCAAGGCCATTTGCCATCTACAAGGATGCTTATAAGTGGCAAGATGTCACCATATTTCTGAATGGGTTCCTTAACTTTAGGGATTGCTACATTTGCTTGTCACTTGTGGGACGTTAGTAAACTTCAGTGTCTCCAGGCATGTGGCTAGAGCCGAGAGCTCCCTTTGCCTGGAGCATTTTGATGAAAAATGCCAGGGATTCCTTTGGTCAAATCTCATGACTCTGACAGCCAAGGGATCACTGAGGTACTGGCCCATGCTCTGAGTTTTAGGAGAAAGAATAGGTGACAGCCTCCACAGTGGTGATAAGGCAGAGCGATGATGTTCATCTGCTCGTGAACAGCACTCTAAGGCATGGAGAAAGTCTTTGATGATTATTTCTACTTTTTGCCATGTTTTATTCTTTCCTTCTCCTCAGACATTCTAAAGTTGCCAGCACCATAACCCTCAGAAATGGTCCTCCTTCCCATAACTTCACCCTGTCTTAAAGAAAGCTATGTAGGCCCCGTTATTTCTTTAGTACATTCGAGTTTAAAGGCTTAACTGTTATTTTAATGTATGATACAGAAGCAAAAAGAAAAGGCAAACTGCTGAGAAATAGAACTAATTATTCCACTAATCCATTCAAGAAGACAGTGATTTAGGGGGATTTTGCTGAACCTTGTCCAATAAAATTTTAAAACCTAGAGTTACCAAAATGAGAGGCAATCTACTAAAACAATCAGGAAACAGTTTTAAAAGTTAGGCAATGCTGACAATAATGAATAATTTATAGCAAAACAAAAATGTTTTTAGGATACATAGAAAAAATTTTAAGTTACTATAAAGACAGCACCTTTATATGCAAAACTGATATCCTATGAAAAACAACACTATGTCAACTGACTGTATAAAATCTAATAGGAAGTTAATCTTCTGATGAAATTTTCTAAGGAAAACTCCAGTATTAGAGCATTGGAAAATTTAAACCAAATTTTAAAAACTAAACAAATAAATTTAAATCCACAAAGAGGAGCACACTGTACACAAATACCATTTTATCAAGGGATTATTTGTAACTCCTCTGCATACAAATATTTTCATCATTATTTCACTGACATTCCTGGGACTTATTCAATCAATTTGAGTAATTAAATTAGATTCTTCCTCCCCACTCCCTTCCTGACACTGAGAAAAGAAAAGTGCATTAACTGGTCCATCAGCAAGAAAGCACTTCTCGGTGATTCCATGGCAACACACAATCAAACACAGAAGGGGCCGGTCCTGAGAGGACAGAGAAAATCAATGCAACCAACCACTCGGCAGGGGAAACATAACTCCAAGTGATTGCTATGCATTATCATCACACATGTTCTTTTGGACAAGAACTAGAAACACATTTCTTTAGTTAATATTTAATTTTATAGCTGCAAAAAGAGGGGTCCAAAACTAGAATTTTAAAAACCTATTACATTGTATTTTAAAGGAAATATCCTCTTACTTTTTCATGTGGGAGTTCTGTCTCCTCAGCTTCTTGCTCTAGACTGACTCTTCCTTCCATTTTTATTAGCTAAGCTGAGCTTGTCCAAAAACCACCCTGAAAATCTCCCTCTCCTTGTAATGAGCCCCAGTGGGAACCTGGCAAGTTCAGAGGCCTCTTACCCACTCCCTGGGAGAAAAGACAGCCCTGGGAGATTGAAATCCTCACGAAACTATCCTACGTGGCGAGCACTGACAGCCTTCACTGAGGCTGCAGCCACACAAGCTCAGAACACTTAACAAGGAAGTGTCTAGTAGATAGAAGTGCAGCTGTCCCATAAAAAATAACTCATTCTGTCATTTTTCAGAGGCCATCTTACATCCCTTGATCACATTTATAAAACACCTGACATTATATTGTGCCATAGAGGAACTAAAAATGTCCATCCAGACCTTAAAAAGCATGATGGCATTTCATCACTCAACACGGAGTCATTGAGCACTAACTGTGTGCAAAGTTCAGCCAACAACAGGTGAGGCGGCAGTGACAAGGCAAACTGGGAAAACCTCGGGGGGGCAGCATCCTCAGCAATCCCACATCAGGGCATTCTACCAGCAGCATCTCTCCTTCTATGTGAAACACTGCAGCTGGGGCTGCAATGGTAAACACTCAGCAGAGTCGCACCCACAAATTCATTAAATCACTAATACAGCTGAAGCCAGGCCTTCAGCAACAATACTCTGGCAATCTTTAGCAAAGCAAGAACATCCCCAAAACACAGACCCAGAGACACCATGACTATTAAGAGATCGAAGCAAGAGGCCCTTAGCAGTTCACAGTCAAGTGTTCCACATCTCACAGTCCTGAAGTGGTTCCACCACCAACAGTGTGCAAAGCTTCTGGTCTCCACCAGGCAGCCCCTTCCACCCACCCACATTCTTTGCAACATAAGCTTGAATTCCAGTCTGTAAGACATAACCCCAGACCAATGGTTCTTAAACTGAAGACCCTAGACTACTGTGAATATATTTTTGAGCGATCACAATTTTTAAAGAAATTTAAAGTTGAGTCTTTATCTCAAAGATGATTAAAATTTTTTAGGAAAAGCACATTCTGTAGAACCACATGGCAACCTACTAACCCAAAATGCCCCAAATTGTCCCACCCCTGAGATTATCTTAATGATCCTGTGATGAGCAAGGAAAACCAAACAACAGCACAAACGAAGGTTTCTCTTGCAGTTCAACAAGGGGAAAAGTGATAGTGTTACAGGGTGCAGCCAAGAGGGGGGACCCCAAATGGACATTTGAAATGGGGTCCAGAACTCAAGGTGTCCAGGAGATTTTAAGATGTCTTCACCCCTTCCCCCACAGGTGTGAGTTGGGGGAAGGAGCACACAGAGCAAGAACATGCAGGGCAGCTTTGCAGCTAATCCACTGCATGGTCATTTAGAGATGCTAAATAGCTATGGCCATGCTCTAGGCCAGGGGGATGGAAAGGGACCTCCTCCCCCCAAGATGTGACTGGGGGGCAGGTCCCCCCGAGTTACAGCGCCTGCGTGGGAGCTCGGAGAAGATTGGCTCCAGGACATGGGGTCACACCTGCCCAGACCCACAATGGCGACAGAAAAACTGGAGAAGACAGCAGATTGAGGGCAAGTGTGCCTGAGTGTAGGAGGAGTCAGAAATGGGGCTGCAGAGGAAGATTGGCGCGGGGATTTAAACCCAGACATGGCAGCCATTGAGAGAGAATCACACGGCCTTGACAGAGTGGAGACTCCCGCAGCCCTGAGGGGGAGAACCACGCAGTTTTGGCTGAGTGGGGACTCCCATGGCCCTGGGAGAGAGGACCACGTGCCTTTGCCAGAGTGGGGACCCCCACAGCTTTAGAAGGGGGAACCACCACCTGGTTTTAGCAGAGATCCTGGCCACTCAGTGGAGGGTGCTGGGAACCCAGGGAAGTCTCCTAGTCGAGATGGAGTACTAACTGGGAATAACCAGAGGACTGCCTGAGCCATGGACTTCTATTTCCTTTCCTGAGATACAGTACTGGACAAAGGGGGAAGGAAGGAAGGACTGTGTCTGTTTATGGGTGTTTTAAGGGACTTTAGGATTTTTGATAAAGACATTAGGTCACTACTTTAAGTTTATATAGCATTAAATAAACATTTCCTTTCCTTTTCACAAATCTCTGGCATTGAGAGACATCTTTCCTCTGGCAGCAGACATGACGGACCTGGGGGCTTTTTTAAAATAATAGTATATCGTCCCAGTTCCCCCCTTGTTTGTTCTGTAACAATAGGATAAGTGAGCCATCCTATGACAGGTTTGTCTAAGCCTTGAAAATCAAAGGAACCACAGCAGCTGTCTGGAGTGTATTCCTCGGACCATGTATTCTTCATACCACTTTGCAAAAGTTCATTAGCAATCAGTTTATCAATCAAGTATTCAATGAAATAGTATTTTTTAGTTTTACAGAATTGTGTTTTGTAGTACACTATTAGATTGGCTCATCTAAATAACAGATGTATGCTTAAAGCATTCATTATTTTTATTTATTTATTTATTTATTTTAGATTCTATGTATTTATTTTTAGAGAGAGGGGAATGGAGGGAGAAAGAGAGGAAGAGAAACATCATTGTGTGGTTGCCTCTTGTACCCCCAGCTGGGGACCTGGCCCACAACCCAGGCATGTGCCCTGACTGGGAATCAAACCAGCAACCCTTTGGTTCACAGGCCAAAACTCAATCCACTGAGCCACACCAGCCA
The DNA here is from genome assembly GCF_004126475.2 of Phyllostomus discolor. Classification (NCBI taxonomy): domain Eukaryota; kingdom Metazoa; phylum Chordata; class Mammalia; order Chiroptera; family Phyllostomidae; genus Phyllostomus; species Phyllostomus discolor. Next base: position 125,232,595 of record NC_040906.2, on the reverse strand, counting down.
GGGCTAAAACATTCACTATTTTTTTAAAAAGGGAAGAATGTCAGGCATCATGATGATGACTCAGACAATGGTCTATCATGCTCTAAATTAAAAGAATCAAGTTGACACATGTATATATCTCTCCCCAGTTAAACCAACTACCTGCAAATTAATGTTAATTGATCAACACTATCTATCACTTTGATGTTGTTCACAAGCTTTTAGAGAGGCAGCCTAGCAGAACTGTTAAGTGCACATTTTCTAAAGCCGAACTGCCTGGGTTCAAAGTAAAATCCCAACACACAATAGCTGAGTAACCGGTGTGCCTCAGCTTCTCATCTGTAAGTCAGGTGAGATCAGAGCAATACCTGCTTCTGTGACAATGACATGAGCTAAGTAGAGATAAAGCACCTAGACTACACCTCATACATAGGAAATGCTTTAAAAGTGTGATTATTATTCATTTCACACAGTATTATTTATTTAATTTATGAATTTGGTATGATAGCCATATAACACATAAACATGAGTATGTAACCAGTTTTATTTTTATGTAGTGATTACATTTAAATAAAAATTTGTGTAGCCAACATGGGCAAATGCAACTTTTTTTAGACTTTCATGCACTACTCAAGTTTTTAAAAATCTTTTCCCAGATACTGCTTAGCCTAAATGCCTCACACGCTGTATGACAAGGATAGCATATTCTAGTTTCTGGGAGAGCAATGTGATTTCCCTGTCAAAGACAACACTGTTGGGAGAGAACTAGGGATGACATTGATAACTAGGGATTCTTCAGGCAGTTTCATCCCTGGACACCTCTCAAACTAAACCAGTTACAGCCAACCTACAATCCCGCTGTGATTCTAAGGTATGATTCACAGAAGGAATCCACATGCACTTCCAGCAGGAACATGTCTCATGGCCAAGAGCAGTCAGGTTTCTAATCCCCAGCCCCCTGAGAGGCAAACAGCCAAGGCCAACACCCTGGGTTTGTGTCTCAGTCTTTCAAAAACGCAGGCCTGCCGATCCTGCATCTTTCCGCTCCTTCTTTGACTGGCCTAGCTGAATTCCAGCAGGGTAACTAGAACCCTGTGAAAAGCATGGCTCCTCCTATTGCAAAGTCACTGGACTGAGAGGATAGGAGGAAGGGAGTTAGCAGCAAGGGAGAGAGGGGGGAGGAGAAGGCCTGCCTCCGTGTTTGACCTGACACCTACTGAAATCACACTGAAGCGACAGTAATCAAACACTGAAACAGCATTGTGGGAAAATAGGAACACAAAAAACTAATAAAAAAAGTAAAATATCTGAACTAAAATATAGCCTTTTAGAACATGGCTGACAGTTTGAAGTGGCAGCTAGATTAGATACAAAATTGAGAAAGAAAGGAGAGGTGCTTCCTTCTTTTCCTGTGATGGAAAGACTGGCCTCTTCCCCTGGGGAACCAACAAGCCACTTGAGATTTTCCAAGATTAATTTTACTAAGGGACTCAGGTAAACGGCACAAAGCAATAAACATACAAAACATTAAAACAGCCCTGGCTGGTGTGGCTCAGTGGATTGAGTGCGGGCCTGCAAACCAAAGGGTTACTGGTTCAATTCCCAGTCTAGGGCACATGCCTGGGTTGTGGGCCAGGTCCTCATTTGGGGGGGCATGCAAGAGGCAACCACACATTGATGTTTCTCTTCCTCTCTTTCTCTCTCCCTTCCCCTCTCTAGAAATAAATTAAATCTTTTAAAAATACATATATATCAAAATATTAAAATGATTGAACATATGGAAGACAACCAGTATTTCAAGCAAAGATGGGCTTTTATGAGCTGTGAAACAATAAAATATATTTTAGATGGAGATGAAATTAAGTGACTACCCCTCCCAGGGCTTGCACACTCCAGTCCCTTCTAAAACTACATTTTCTGTAATAAACACACATGTCTGAGTGCCACCAGTGCTGGACTACCTAGCGGGCACAGTAAACCCATGATCAGAAAACCAGCGAAGCAAGGACACACACAGAACACATACTACCCAGGCCGCGGTAGAAAAGGATTTCATATTTCATAGAAATGTAACTACCAGGGGAGAAACTTGACTGACTTTTCACCTAGAATTTTCTATTTTGTATTGTTTAAGTTTTAATTATATGTGGCAGATGGGTATAGAGAGCACTATAAACTTTTAGATGACTGGATCCTTTAAAGGCCTTGATCTCATTCTATACATCACCATATGTGGGCTCAGTGCTACTTCCTAAAGATAAAAAGATAACCTCGGAGACAAGAAAAGTGTTTTCCTAACTGACATCAAGAAAAGTTCTCTCCTGGTACAGAAGCTGTCCATCACCGACTTTGAGATGACCACTAGGATGTCCATGATGCAAAGGACTTAATCTGTTGTGGTTACTGCTATGTTCCTATGGCTAGAACAATCCTTAGAATATAGTAGGTGCTCAGTAAATATTTACTGAATGAATGAATCAATGACTGCTTCCTCCTACCACCTTAGAAAGCTTCAAAGTCCAGGCTCTGAAAATTTGTGACCTTTCTCTCTTTTTTTGTTTAATTTCCTTGAAAAATAGTCACAAGCTAGATGTTAAAGCCTTGTAAAACGTTGATGAAATCTGGGCTCTTGCTGCTACTTAATTTCTGGTTACGTCTTCCCTCATCATTTTGGCTTCCTAGATTCCAGAAGGGAACTGCCCTCGCCTAGCCTCAGTTTCTTCATCTGCAATAGGAAAACAATGCCTTCTACCTTCCCCCAACTAGAACATTGCCATGAGGATTAAAAATAACATTCAAAAGCATTTAGGGCAAAGCTTGACAAATACAAACATTGAATGAATAGCTGCACCTCTTATTAGGGTATTCCAGGCTTATAACTTCAGTTCCATTTCTGGTAACTCAGGGAGCTCCCAATGCTCACCTGTGTGTTAATTTTCCGTGTTTTGTGGGCTAGCTGTGTGTATAGAATACCCCATTCGGTGTGTTTGCTGACAAAAGGAGAAGTGAAACACCTGAAGAGAATGTACAACGATGTAGGGACCCACCCTTGGCTGCTTCCCCCCCACCCCGTTGGCTATATTTAATTATGGAAATGTTGAAACATTAAAAAGTTGAAAGAATTACACAATGGACACCAAATACCCACTGTCTAGTTTATCCATTTGTTAACATTTTGTTTGTTTGCTTCATCACAGATCCATGTGATTTTTTTAAATATATTTCAAAGTAGTTTATAAATATGGGTATACATCACCTTAAATGCTTCCCTGTATGTACCATGTACTAGAATGCAATATTTGTTTACAGTTTTTTTGGTAAGATTCACATACAGTGAAATGCACAAATTGTAAGCTTACCATTCAATCCATTTTAACAAACACACACACCCAAGTAAAACTCCGGCAACTTTTTAAAAACTATTTTCGCTTACATTGTACCCTAAGTGAACAAGTTGCTAATCACATAATTTGCATCTCCGCTTCCTGGGAGGACATGAATTCCTAAAAGCAGGAATTAGACTGCTGTGTCATGTTGAACATTGGGCAATATGATTATATTTCTTGCAGCTTCAAAGAATGGTATACTTACTGTTAATGTCAAGTCCTAACAGTCTGGACTCCTAACCGTCATCAAATCACATACATACTTCTTCAGTCAGAGAAAAATTCTTTGAGAATAATAAAAAGTTAATGAGAATAGTTATAGCAAATAGCAAATAAAGATCATTTGGTTCAAAATATTTTTTACCCAAGTGATCAAAAAGTTGTTTCCCTAAAATTTGTGCAACTCCAGGCAGCTGAATGCCCATCAGCTACTGACCTATCTTGAATTCATTCACTGGCAAATTTAGTGAAGATTCTATTCACATTGGTCCATTTCAGGTAGGTACAATTATGGGAGCCTTAAAAATAGGTCCTAGGGTTATTACACGTATTGAAGGAGTTAATGTTCATAAAACACATAGCACATTGCGTGATACATAGCAGGTGTTTATGTACGTGTTTTATAATAACTTGCCCTGAGCAGGATCTCTGGAGTCTGTTAGATTTAAATAATTACATAAGTGATTAGTTGCCCTTTCAATTTTGGCTACTTGGATAAAGGCCTGGTGGGTGGGAGGAGAGTCAGCACTCTTGCTGAGAGCCCCATGACCTGCCAAATGAGGGTGAGGTTGGGCGAAGGGAGGAGGAGGAGAGGAGAGAATAAAGAAAGTTTTTTTTTAATGTGAGGTATACACCCATTCCCAGCAATATGACTGCCAGACAGGAGGTGAAACCTTACCTGGTAGCGCATGTAGAAAAATCTGGTTAATTTGGCCAAGAACCAAATTAACTTGTGCAGATTCGTTGGTTCTGGAGATTGTCGAGCCCCAGTCAGGTGGGCAGTCTAGGAGATTGGACAGGAGAACCGTGGCTCTCAACGTTTAGTCTCTCCAAGGGCGACATCCACTGCGGATAAAACAGAGCCTCCCTGCGCTCTCCCCCACAGAGAGAGCAGGCACTGACCTTCCCCTTGGCTGTTTCTGCCTTGCCTCTGGGTGCACAGGTAGGAGTGCAGGCACCCTCTTCCTGAGAATTGTTAACCACAAGCTCACACTCACAGTCAAATGGGGTTGTGTATGGAATTCACACTACTTGGTTATTTCCCCCAAACCCCCAATATGAAAATTTTACGTAAAGGCATCAGGACCCTGGTCCAAGTACTTCAAACTCAGAGTCTCAAGGATTTCCCACAGGTAAAGTTATAAAGAATCAAACCTTACAGTCAAAAATCAGAAACACAGAGGCAATAAGCTGCCTTTACCATCAAGATGATAAATTACAGAATAAATTACAGAAGAAGCAGATCCAGAAGTACTTCAAAGATTGGGAATAGCATAGACAAATTAAAATAAGCATGTTTAAAATTTAAAAGAAATAAAAGATTATTGAAAATATGATGAAGAAACACTCAGTTTTCAAAGTTGACCAGATAGTTGTGAAAAAGAACGAAAAAGAAATGAAATTCGGTATGTAGGTTAAGTATCATGTTAGAGATGGTTGATAAGCGAATCTATGAGATAGAATTTAGATCTGAAGAAATTACCCAGAAGACATCAGAGAAATGAAGTGTTTAAAAAAAATGAGAGAAAAGCAAGAGGGTACCATACACAATCCAGAAGAAGGTAATTGAGAAAACGGGGAGGAAAATATTTAAGAGATAATCACTGACAATTTCCTAAGACTGATGAAAGATTCCAATACTCAGATTGGAAACCCAAGCAGAATAAATAAAAAGAAATAAAACTTAGATATGATTGTTATGAAACTACAAAACACCAGAAGAGGAGAAAGGTCTTAAACACTGTTAATGGGAAAAGACAAACTAAACTATCCACAAAGAATTTACAGTTTGACTAACAGCTAATTTCTCACAGGACAATGAAGGCAGAAGCCTGTGATATAATATCTTCAAAGAGCCTAAGGAAAACCCAGAAACACAGATGTGGCCATCAGAGCTGGTGCATAGAACAGCTGTTACAGACTTAAAATTTAGAAACATGTCCCTCCTTACTGGTAAATAGCTGCTACACTGAACTCCACGCCTTGCCCAGGGAACCCTCCACACGCCTGCCACCACTGCCTCTTTCTTGGGGTAACCCCTGACATAGCTACTAAACGTCACTGTGTGGCACTGTGGTGGGCCTTGGGAACCAATATACCACTGACTCCCCTCAGGTTGCCAGCCATCCCAGCGAACCAACCCATCAGCCTGCTCACCCACCAGCCAGCCCTCCTTGGCTCCCGCTTGTCACCCCCTGTCCTCTCATTTCCCTCTGACCGGAGCTCACCAGCAGCTCTTTGGGGAAAATGACACCCCTGAAGCAGTGCTGGCACACAAGCCGTTGGCCAGTGCCTAGCTGGTGCCCCAGCTGTGGCTGCCCACCACCACCAAGTTCTCCTTCAGAGTGACCCATCTGTGGCCACTAGGGGAGCTGAAGCCCATGTGGATTTCACCTCTGAACAGACTGGGGAGGGCCAGATTGGACAGTCAGGTAACAGGAGCCTGCCAATGGTCAGGCAGCTCGGGCTCTGCTAGCACAGAGGCACAACCCTGGCGTCTTTAAAGACTGGCAGTCCAGCCTGTAAACTAAACCAATAGCTACAGACTTCCCACAAAGAACACACAAGACCCAGATGGCTGAGAAATGAGCTCTGCTGAGTGTTTGAGAAACATAATTCTAAGTTCATCATTGTTCTTTCAAAAAAGGATCAACAGGGAACACCCCAACTCATTTTTTAAAGATTGCATTTATTTATTTTTAGAGTTGGGGGAAGAGAGGGAGAGAGAGAGGGAGAGAAACATCAGTAGGTTGCCTCTCACATGCCCCCAACCTGGCCCACAACCCAGGCACGTGCCCGGAGCAATAATAGAACTGGTGGCCTTTCTCTTCTCAGGTCAGTGCTCAGTCCACTGAGTCACACCAGCCAGGGCCCAGCTTCTTTTCTGAGGCGTCTATAAACTTGATACCAAAACCAGACATAAACAGTATAACAAAGTTAAATTCAGTGTACTTAGGAGCATAGATGCAAAAATCCTAAACAAAACATTAGCAAACCAAATCAAGAAATGTATAAAAATAATAAGACATTATGATCAACATGGAATTATTCAAGGGTGCAGAACTGGTTAGACATTAGAAAAAATCAAGTAATACAACTCACTATAATAACAGATCCAGACAGAAACCATATGATCTTCATAATAGATGCAGAATAACTTTTAATAAAATTCAATGACCATTTATGACTTATAAAATAAAAACTCTTAGCAAACTGAGAATACAAGAGAACCTGCTTGATCTGAATAAGTTTATCTATTAAAAAACAGTGGTGAATATCTTGCTTAATACCAAAACATTAAATGGATTCCCTTTAAAATCAGGAACTGGAAAAGATGCCCAGTATTACTATTTTCTATTGATTACAGTACTGGTACTTGCCAGTGGAAGACAAGGGAAAGAAACTCAATTTGTAAAGACTGAAAATGACGAGATTTCCCATTATTTAAAGATAATATAATTATCTATGAAAAAGTCCAAAAGAATTTATACATGAAATACTAAAATTAATAAGAGAGTTTGGCAAGTCTGCAAGACATAAGACCAATACACAACTATTTAATTTTACAAGCCAGCCACAAAAAAAGACTCCACTTCTGAGGATGGCAGATGAGGTTAAATAGCACTAACTCTCCTACTTGAGACAACTGAAAATCTATGCAAAATATCTAATGTTTTCTAGATTGGAGGACAATAAATTAATTAGGAAAGGATTCTAGGCAAAGATGTAAGAAAAGACAGCAAGCCAGAGAGGTCACCACATGTAGGAGGAATCCGGAAAGTTTAAAAATTTTAAATGGGGGAAGCTAGTGTGGTATACTGATATTACACAAAGTAGACTATAAAGCAAAAAATGACTTTAAGAAATAAAGGACATTTCATAATGATAAAATATTTATTTCACCAGAAAGAGTGAAGGCTAAATAATAACATGGCCTCACACTGAGTCATAAATCAAGCATCCACTAAAGTATACCTACTGCTTGATTCATTTATATAAGGTTCTAAACCAGATTATTTGGAAATTATTACAGAAGTGGCAAAACTCTGAAAGGAAGGAAGGTGGGAATGAGGAAGGGGGATGTTGGAAAGAAAGAGGCACTCAGCAATCTTCAGACAATGTTATACTCCTCACCCTAAGGAATTAGTATTTTAGGATTAACTACAATAATTTGTTCAGTTGTATAATTTTTTATATGTGTTACTTAATAAGAAAGGGGTTTAAAATCGCATTCATAATTACTACAACAATTAGATTTTTTAAAAAGAATTATAAATCTTTCTGGAAAGATATTTAAAGGATCTACATGAGTGGAAAAACATGGATAGGAAGACTCAATTTTAGAAAGATACAAATTCCACTCAAACTAACACATGGGTTAACTGTAATATAAATCACAACCCAAACGTATTTTTGTGCAATTTGACAAGTTGATTTTTGGAATTTAAATGAAACAAAGAAGAGAAGAAGAATATACAAGCTAAGGTTCAAACAGAGAAGCAGAATCTATCGATCTATCTATATAGAGAGAAAGATTTATTATAAGGAATTGGGGGCTGGCTAAGCAAGTTCAAAATCCACAGAGGGGGCTGTCATCAGCACAGTACAACTCCACAGCACTGGCCAATGCCATCATCCACAGGGGGAATTTCTCTCTCGTAGAGAAAAGTCCGTCCTACACATACGGGCTTTCCAGCAGATTCAATCCTGCCCATCCTGATAATCCAGGATAATCTTCCTTAAAGCCAACTGATTAGGGACTTTAATTACATCTACAGCTTTACTCACAGTAACACCTAGATTAGTGTTTGATTACGTAACAGGGACTGTAGCCTTGCTAAGTTGACAGATCAAAAAAGCCATCACAAATTAACAAGACTTAGCTGCAGAAATAGGCAGACCTGACTGCCCAGCTGTGGAGGCTTACGATAGCACTGCATTAATTAGAGCTATGTGGCAGTGCATAGCACTGGGTAGTATTGGAAGAGAATAGAGAGCTAATAAAACACTCACATATACAGTGAAACCTGAAAAATAATGCTCTATCTGGCATTGCAGATCAGCAAGGAAAAGAGGAATTACTCACCAAATGGTGCTGGAAGAACCTGTTATCCACAGAGAAAATAATGAAGTACAGTTTAGGAAATACAATCAATAACATTATAGTAACTATGTGCCAGATGGGTACCAGACTTGTTGGGAGCAGTGCTTTATAAATTATATAATTGTCTAACCACTATTTTATACACTTGAAGTTAATAGAAAATAATATTGAATGTTAACTGTAGTTGAAAAATAAAATTTAAAAAGTGAAATAATAAAAGTAGATCCCTCTTCATACTCTATACACCCACCGTGAGTGCTGGGAACCACCCTGCCTGGTTTCAGAAGCTGTAACCACCCCCCCCCCACCCCCCGTGCCATAGCTGAGTGGGCAACCTTCAGACCAGAAGCCACTAAGGAGATAAAACTTATCTTGCTGGCAAGGGCGCCACTTATGCTCCTTTTACTTCACCCTGCCTGGCCCCCAATGCTTGATCAGTTAGCCAATGACGGTTAAGATTCCCCAAGGGGTAATGACCTAAGACAGGCACGATCACGTGGAGGCCCTCAGGGAAGGACTTGGGGAGCTATAGAGAAAGGGGGTGATGGACCCTTGACCCTCAGCTTTGACAAAGCCTGAGTCCTCATTCTGTCTGCGAGAAGTCTCCTAATCTCTTGGCTGTCTTACTTCCCCTGCCTGACTTAGGTCTGAACCAATGACAGAGGGTGGTACAGCCCTGTGCTGGAAAGGGCGGGTTCCCCAGGCAATCAGGCCTAATAAAAAACATGTAAAATCCTGTGAAACCTGCTGTGTTTAGAATGCTCACAATTAAATGATAAGGGTCCAAGCAAGAAGTGAGTTTGTTCCTCAAAGTTTTATGGCTCTTTAGCTATCTGACCCTGACTCGAAATAGGCCCCCAGAGTTCTTTGTATGTTATCTACTGTTTGATTCTTACTGCCTAACAATGACTGATGAGCTTTATCTGTATTCCTGTGCAAAATGAACCTAATAAAAGCCCACTGAGGAAAAGGCTCTTGGCCCTTCTCCTTTGAGAGACCAGCCACCTTTCCTCCCCAAGAAGATCATGTCTTGGTAGACTTATTCTCATCAGTGGCAGCTGGGGGGGCCTGCTGGTGGAGCTGCCCCCCCACCACATTCAAGGGAAGGGAAAGTCTGAACACGACACAACCTTTTTCCTTTAACATAAGAAATTGGCCTTGGGTTACCTTTTCTCTTCTGTTTTCCTTGAAAACTGATAAAGGCAGAATTTCAGCTGTGTGGCAAAGCAGCAGTGCTTATGACAAAAATGATCCCTGATTGATAAACCGTATTTGTCCTGGAAGACCGCGAATGAACCATATGAACCATAAATACAGTGTGGGAACCTCCCTGATGCTTAAACTAGTAAATTAAAACTAGGCATTTTCCTTTTCAGTACCTGAAGTTTCTCACTCATAGTTAGAAGAGTTATTGGTTCTTACAGAGGTTGGGGCTTCTAAGTGGAGTGATCTCCTTCCCCCTATCTGAACTGTCACTCTAGGGCTACAGAGTGGCCACTGGAACGCTGGGCAGGCTGCCACTGGAGGGCTGCTGCGAGGGACATGCTCCACTTCCTGTTCTGTGTCCTGGTGCCAGCACACCTATTCAAGTGTGAACTGTCTAACTGATCAGGCGTAGTGTACATACACATGCTCCACACAGATTAAGAAATTGATTGGTTAAAGGCACATTAAGAGGACCTATTTATGACCTCAGAGCAAGGAAGGATATCTTAATGCACATCATGAAGGAATGAATGCTTTGGTATAATTGACTACATTAAATTTTAAAACTCTGTTCATCCTATTCATCAACCACACCATAAAGTGAAAAGATAGGACACAAACTGGGAGGCAACATTTGAATACACTTAACAAAAGTTTGCAAAAAAAAATAACCCTGTGACCCAATAAGAAAAAATGAACTCTATAAAGGAGAGGAAAGATGGGAACAGGAATTGCACGGAAGAGGAAAAAGAATACCTATAATTCCCGAAAAGATGCTCAACCTTATTAGATCAGAGGTTGCATTAGCCAGGAAAGTGCAAAGGAAATATTAGATATCATTTCACACAACCCAGATTAATAAAAAATTTGAAGTTTGTCTTGGCCGGTGTGACTCTGTTGGTTGGAGCATCATCGCATAAACCAAAAGGTCAGGGCACATGGCCGGGTTGTGGGTTTTGTCCTGGGTCTGGATACATACAGGAGGCAACCAAATGATGTTCCTCTCACCTCAATGTTTCTCCTATTCTCTTCCCCTCTCTCTAAAATCAATGAGCATGTCCTTGATGTTGATAAAAAATTAAAATGTGAAGTTTTATGGTACCAGGAATGTCCAAAAATTGGAACTCCTGTTACAGAACAAACAAGGGGGGGGGCCTGGGACAATATACACTTATTGAAAAAAAAAGTCCCCAGGTCCGTCATGTCCGCCGCTAGAGGAAAGATGTCTCTCAATGCCAGAGATTTTTGAAAAGGAAAGGAAATGTTTATTTAATGCTATACAAACTTAAAGTAGTGACCTAATGTCTTTATCAAAAATCCTAAAGTCCCTTTTAAAACACCCACAAACAGACACAGTCCTTCCTTCCCCCTTTGCCCAGTCCAGAGTACTGTATCTGAGGAAAGGAAATAGAAGTCCATGGCTCAGGCAGTCCTCTGGTTATTCCCAGTTAGTACTCCATCTCGACTGGGAGACCTCCCTGGGTTCCCGGCACCCTCCACTGAGTGGCTGGGATCTCTGCTAAAACCAGGTGGTGGTTCCCCCTTCTAAAGCTGCGGGGGTCCCCACTCTGGCAAAGGGACGTGGTCCTCTCTCCCAGGGCCACAGGAGTCCCCACTCTGCCAAAGCCGTGTGGTTCTCTCCCAATGGCTGCCGTGTCTGGGTTTAAATCCCCGCGCCAATCTTCCTCTGCAGCCCCATTTCCGACTCCTCCTACACTCAGGCACACTTGCCCTCAATCTGCTGTCTTCTCCAGCTTTTCTGGTCACCATCGTGGGTCTGGGCAGGTGTGACCCCATGTCCTGGAGCCAATCTTCTCCAAGCTCCCACGCAGGCACTGTAACTCGGGGGACCTGCCCCCCAGTCACATCTTGGGGGGAGGAGGTCCCTTTCCATCCCCCTGGCCCAGAGCATGGCCATAGCTATTTAGCATACCTAAGTGACCAGCCAAAGGCTATAGGTATGTTAAATGACCATGCAGTGGATTAGCTGCAAAGCTGCCCTGCATGTTCTTGCTCTGTGTGCTCCTTCCCCCAACTCACACCTGTGCGGAAGGGGTGAAGACATCTTAAAATCTCCTGGACACCTTGAGTTCTGGACCCCATTTCAAATGCCCATTTGGGGTCCCCCCTCTTGGTTGTACCCTGTAACACTCCCACACACTGCCAGTGTGATTATAAATTAGAACAGCTACTTTTAAAAATATTTTGGTGTCACCTGGTAAAATTAGACATATGTGAGGTCTGTCTGGAAAAAGTCTAACCATTGTTAATATAACAAGAACTGTTTGCATGATATCAATGTAACCCGGCAGCCAAGGAGAGTAGACTGGAATGCACATGTGTAAACAATGATGACTTCACTGTACTAGTCAGTGGGGGTGGTAGACACCATTGATTGAGTGTGTGTGCTATGTGACCATCACATTCAAAATGACTGAGTGAGTAGAGCAACAATTCTGCATCAGATTTGCGTTAAACTTGAACAATCCTCTGTGAAAACCATTTGGATGATTCAGAAGGCCGCAGTTATGGGCAGCTGGTGATTGGCAGCTTCATCATGACAAAGCGCCCGCTCATGCATCACATCTCGTGCAGAGTTTTTTTTTCGGCAAAACATCAAACCACCCAGGTGACTTGGCCCCTCTATAGCCCAGATTTGGCGTCCTGTGACTTCTGGCTTTTCTCAAAACTAAAATCACCTGAAAGGAAGAGATTTCAGACCATCAGTGAGACTCAGGAAAATACAATGGGGCAGCTGATGATGACTGGGAGAACTGTGTGAGGTCCCAAGGTGACTACTTTGAAGGGGACTGAGGCATCATTGTCCTCTGTACAATGTTTCTTGTATCTTGTATCTTCTTAAACAAATGTCTCCATTTTTCATGTTAAATGGCTGGATACCTTCTGGACAGACCTCATATATACTTTACCATTTAATAATCCCATTCCAGGAATTGTGACCAAACAAAAACTGTTGTGGATGTACTGAAGAATCCATGTTCAAGAATGGTCACAGTAGCAGTACTCATAATAGAACAAAGTCAGTATCTTGATATCAATCAAGAATAGAACTAACACGTAAACATTGACATAGTCGGACCATGGGACATTACACAGTGGTGGAAAGGGAGGACAGCTACACACATCACCAAGGAGGAATCTCAAATATATAATCGTGTGAGAGAACAGTGCAAAAGAATACAGACCACAGTTCCAGTCATACAAAAGCTCAAAAACAGGCAAAACTGAATGTAGTGGTAAGTGATGTAGGCATGTGTGGGGAAATGTTAGTAGAAGCGAGAGATTGATACAAATTCTGGAGAGGACCCCCACTGCAGTGTGGAGAGGGGAAAAACGTGATCAGTGAGGGCACAGAGGAATTCAATAGTATCAAAAATATAGGCAATGTTCTGTTTCTTAAGCTGGAAAGTATGCATGAGTGCTCATTTTATTTTTATTATTATTTTAAAGATACACATATGTAACCTCTGTGTGTGTTATATATTTATTGAGATAAAAATAGTTTTCAAGGGAAAAGAGTTACTTTATAAAGGGTGGGTGCTGGCTGGTCTCCGCAGGAACATCCCAGAGAGAGGCCAGGCCTCCCGCGGCATGCGAGAGGCTGGTGTGTGGGGCAGCCGTACTCACAGTGAGAATGGGGAACCTTTCACAAAGCCAGTCTCCTGCTTCACTGCCACAGAGCCTCCCTCTAAAATCAGGGCCTCCGTCCCCGAAACCAAGGCTTCCCCTTTTCTAATTCCATGGCAACAGGAGGATTTATTCCACACACAGCTTGTTGTGAAAGGAAGCCGTTCTGCAAATGATTTGTGGCAAAACAAAGGTGATGCCACAGCCGCCTGTCCTGTCCCTCCCACACCTGTGGGCCTGCAGACCGCAGCTGTGCTGCACCAGAGGCCCTGTTCTTCCTTCCACGTGGCTCCTTCCAGCAGCCGAGCTGGAGCTGAGCTGTGAAGATAACTTTATCCCCTGTGGCGCTTGGGCTTAAAAAAGGATTTCCAATCAGGATACTCCCCTAGGGAGATTCTGGAATTTACAGCCCGCCTCCTCAGGAGGTTTTGATCTTAACTAGAAGTCTCCTGTACATCCACAGGGGGCTCACAACTGAATAGAGGCCTAGTAATTCTGTTTGCTTTCCTTTCCTAAGGGCTGCAGAGCAGGGGTGGAGAAGAATAAAGCAGATTGCTAATCCCACAGATAGCTGAAGTGTGAGAGATGCTTTTATGAAATACTATGAAAGTGTGTGAGAATGTAGTTAACAAGGAAATAGGCTTGAAGTTAACAAGAAGATAGGCCCCGTGTTATGTTTTCTCACTTCTAGCAAATACACCCTCATTCCCCCAGTTCAAAACGCATGTCATTTTCCTCTCAATATTCCTTCCTTTAACTTTGGCAAAAATTAAATAGTCCAGTCTTTTCTAGTTAAAATAAAAGTATTATTATTACTATTATTTACATATAAAAATAAGTATTTCACAATCTTTACCAGTTAAAAATGTAGGCAGGAAAATTTTAATTGATTTATTAAACAAGGGTGACATAGGGAGACATAGCTGAGAACAGTTTTTGTCCCTCTCCTTCCAGGCCTTGACAATTCTGCTGTCCTTATGATTTTGCTGGTCACCCACAGCTAATGCAAATACTTTCAATCCAGAAAAGTGAAGGGCCTTGCCCCTTCCCACCCCTTCCCCACAAGACACCAGCCAGCCGGATGCAGAAGGCCGCCCCCTCCTGCCCCACCCAGCTGTCTCCTGCTCCCCTGCCAGAGTGCCCACCTGTGCTGGACTGGCCCCTGCGGTGCTAAAGAAAGACCTGTGAGAGGAAGAGGAAGAGGCGAGGGGAAAGGAAAGTGCTATTCCTTTTGGCACCACCCCTTCCAGTGGAAGGAGCCACTTCCTGGGCTCCTTCCTGGCCTAAAGCTGGTTCTCTCACTGGTGCTTTTGTGGGCGTTTTAGCAATCCAGGACCTTCCCCTCCAGTTCCCTTGACCCAGGCAGGTGTGTGCATCTCCATCCCGGTGCTGCTTGAAGCCCCTAGAAATCTCGTCCTATCTTCAGCTTATCTCTACTGAGCTGTAGGAGCCACTCCAGGTGGCTCCCTAGGACCAGGCTTGAGATGACTCCAGGTTGCGGCTCTCACTTGCACCTGGATCTCATCCGGAGAGGACTCGTGACAAACTCTTAAAGGCCCGGTCCATCCCAGCCCCGGGGGCAGCTCTGCTTCACTCAGCTGCAAAGCTGGACCATTACTTTACTCTAGTTGGGGGCGT
Organism: Phyllostomus discolor; assembly: GCF_004126475.2. NCBI lineage: Eukaryota > Metazoa > Chordata > Mammalia > Chiroptera > Phyllostomidae > Phyllostomus > Phyllostomus discolor. The sequence continues at coordinate 125,217,415 of NC_040906.2, read as the reverse complement.
CCACCTTCAGTCCCGGCTGGCCCTATAACTCTAAGAGGCACACATCTAGTTCTCCAGCTCTCCAGGGTGGTACGGTTGAAGCCCGTCTTGCAGAACTTGAAGAAGGGGCAGACAGCCCTCACCCATCCTCCTGGGTGGGTGCTGGTGGGAGGATGGGTGACCCACAGAACACTTGCAACTCTCCCTAGATATTCCCCCACCCCACCCCATTCTCTGATCTCCCAGCACTTCATGATCCTGCTGCTGAACAAATGAGCTTCACAACTGATCGGGCCAGCTCTGAACCACTAACTTGTCACAAGTTCTACAAAAGAGGATGCTCTCTTTCACAACTCACTTCCATGTTGACTGTCTTAGGATCTTGGGCAAAAGTTTCACTTAACATCCGTTTCACCAAGTGAAGAGCGAAGAAACTAGACCCGTGTGCAGGGTGGCTGGGCAAGTGATATAAGAAAAGAAACCGCAGAGGCATCGAATAAAAGTCAGAGGCGACCTGGGCAACAGCGTTTCGAGACAGCCCTGCCAGGTGTCCCAGCAAAACCAAGCCGAGACGCAGGAAAGGTTTTTAACTGCAGATACAGGTAGAAGGAGTCAGTTCATCCAGGAAGATAGGATTTCACAACAGTTGGGATGTGAAGATGAATAAATAAAATATAGGTAAACCTTGAGCAATAGACTTAGTCCACAGTGCTCCTTTTATCATTGCTAAAACAAGTGCTCTATTCCACTCTGATTTTATAAATATTATATGTTTCATAACTAAAGATATCAGTTTAATTACCAGAAGTGACAGAAGAGGAAAGAGTGACTCACGCACTCAAGCATGCGGTGAGGCTGCCCCACGCCTGGTCCTAGAGGAGAAAACCAAGCACAGACAGTCCCTGCTCACAAGCAGTTCATTTCTCAACCAAGGGCAGGGGTGCCTAGCAGGGCTGGCTAGGAAAGGAGCCCCTGGACCCAGCGTGACAGAGGACCGGTGCACCACAGGGACTATGTTGGCAAGGCCATTCTAGCCAGAGGAGCTGCACCAAGAGAAACCTCTTGGAAGTGAGGCAGAAGATAGTCAGGAAGGAGGACACCCCGGAGGTGCCCCAGGGCTAAGATAAAGGACAAGGACCCTGTTCTAAGACCGGTTGTTCCTGTTTTCTGGAAAAGTGCTCAATCATGGTGCGTCATGAATGCACCTGCGCAGAAGATGCTACATGACCCCTGCTTCATTATAATAGCGTTATAATAAATCAACATTGCCCCTGCCCATGGCCAGCTGAAACCCATCACTAGCACACTCCGTCTACCCTCCAACACACGGATGCTCACATTTTCACACTCCAGGTCAGCACTCACCTGACAACCTCTGTCAGCCTGCATTGAACTTCCACTTTTGTCAGAGTTGATCTGCATCTTTTTCTTCCAGTAATCTAGCAGCATTCTCAACACAAGACTACTTTCAATTACATTCTCTGCTTGAGTTTGTTTTAGAACTCAGTATGAATTCAGACCACAAATCAATGTGAATAACAGCTCCTGGTTCAAGTTCTCAAGTTCTTTTTTATCTCCACCAGTGGGGGACCTGTTCCCTGCCACCCGGGGTATGAGGGAGGTGCACCTCTCACTTCCTGTTTGCTGAGGTGGAGCCCTTTGCTATCTCGCCTCAGTTTGGGGGTCACCTCTTAGACTCCCCATTAATGGGTACCTTTTCTTTCTTAGTGGTAAGATAAAATATGGTGCATCTTATACTGATGATGTCTTAGATTGTGTAAACTATGGCATAAGAATTTAAAAAGGAGCCCTGACCTGTATGGCTCAGTTGATTGGACGTCATCCCACAAAGCGAAAGGTCACTGGTTTGATTCCTGATCAAAGGTCACTGGTCACCTGATCAGGGCACTTGCCGGGGTTGCAGGTTCAGTCCCTGGGTGGGGCACAAACAAGAGGCAACCAATCAATGTTTCTCTCTTTCATTAGTGTTTCTCTCCCTCTTTTTCTCCCTTCCTTCCCCTCTCTCTAAAAATAAATAAATAAAATCTCTAAAAAAGAAAATAAAAAAGGAGAATGCATACTAGTAAATAAATTAGCAGTCTGCTTCAGAGGTTAAGACATCCACTAGAATTTAATTTTTTTTTTGAGAGAGAGGAGAGCAAGAGAGAGGGGGGAGGAGGTAGAGAAACACTGATTTGTTATTCCATTTATTTATGCATTCATTGGTTGATTCATATGTGCCCTGACCAAGAATTGAACCCACAACCTTGGCATATTGGGATGACACTCTAATCAACTGAATAAACTACTAGCCCAGGGCCCATGCACTAGAATTTTAAAAGATGGAGAAAACAAGCTGTAACCTAAACTCTTCTCAGTGAGAGGATTCAGCAAAGTTGGAACAAGTGTTTTGAGAGCTGCTGCATATAGAGATCCCTGAGGTGTATACTTGAACTACTAAACTGCCTTCTCAGGACATATGAGGGGGGTGTTTTGAGTTTAATGCTGGACGTTTACTGTGCTAAGTGGTCTGTAAGGGTGGGGTGGCAGGGAATTGCTCCAGATTCCACAAAAGCCACGTATGCCAGCAGCCCTTCTCCCCGCACCCCACCTTCTTCCATACTCTGAAGAATTTGAACAGAAAGGTAAAATATCAGTTAGAAGGCTCTCCAAACATTTTGACTGCTCATTTTGGCCACATGTCTCAGCACAATCTTGAGAGCGAGGTGATGAGGGCACAAAGCAGGATGCGGCGTGGAGAATGGAGAGCAGAGCAGGTTAAGGGCGTAGAATGGCCAGGCAGGACTGAGGTCACCCACTTTCTGGCTGGGACAGCTCAGTGTGCGGCAGTGCTATTAACAGAACAGAAAACACCCACACACACAGAAATAAATTTTCAGAGTGGGGTGTGGAGAAACACGTGACCCTTTGGGGTATTAGATTCGAGGTATCTGCTCATTCAACAAGAGAATAAAGAAAAGGGGTCAGAAAATAAACACCCTGACCATGCTAAAGAGAACAGCTTTCCTTTACATTTTAAAGACCATTCAGAATCAACTGGGAATGGAGGAAGGGAAGGCAAGGTGCTTTCCTTGGTGAGCAGTTGTTTGGAGTTTGGGTACAGAGGGCACACCCATGTGACTGACAGTGACTGACCGACCGGCCTCTGACGCGCAGGTCAGCAGAGTGCAACCTGAGGCCCGATCTGGGCAGCCACCTGTTTCGTAAATAAAGTTTCACCCAAACCTACATCTGTCATTCCTAGACCTCGTGGCACTGTCAAGTTCACGATGCAGATGCCAACGCTTGAAGGAGTCAAGGACACTCTCCAGGTCTCACATTGTCACTTAGCCAAGGAAGCCTTCTCTGACTCTCCCATAGCACCCTCCAATTCCCCCTTGAGGCTTTTTTTTTGTTATTCTCAACATTATTGTTTTCTAACAGCAAGACTAGCAGGCTCCACAAGGGCAGGAATCCCACCTGTCTTGTCCACTGTTACTTCCAGTGTCTACCTTGCCCAGCACATAAAAGGAACTCAGCATGTATCAGTTGACTGACAGACTTCAGCTGGAGGCAGAGGAGCTAAGCCTGATCTGACCCTGGGCCAGACTTCTCTTGGCCAGCCAGGCCACCTCACTGGGCACACAGCTCCTGCAGTTCAGCACCATTCCTTTTCTTGTCTCCAGATGTCACTGAGGACCGCCCTCCCCCCCCAGTTCCTCTGTCCTTTCCTTCACTTCTTTCCCTTCTCTTCCTGCCCTTCTTCCTCGATTCCCTAGCCCTTTTGTGATCTACTGCATCTTGTCCTTTTACAAATGGAGTGATTTAGCACCGTCATAAAAACTGAAACATCAACACAAAATAAAAAATGCTAGTGCCTTCAAAATAAAGGCTGTTGATTTATTTTGAGAGATGTATTCTCAAAGATTCATATGCTTCAAAACTCACATGATTCCAGTTTCAATTTTCCATAGAAATACATTTCAATTCTGGAGATGTTCCCAGAATTGTATGTATGTAAACCTACAGGCATTGCACTCCCAGGGTCTCATTAGGGTGGGATTGCTATAATAGCCACATCACCAACATTTTCCCATCATCCCTTTCTAATCATACAATGTGTTTTGTAAGCGAAGAGGGAACCTGTTTTGCTGTTGCCTTGTACTTTCCAAGCATCAGAGCTAATATTTCGCAGAGAATTTTCTCTTCAGTAACGATGGCAGTTGTTGGCACCCTGTACAATCTCTCTTCCCGACTTCTGTTCCATGTTTTGCCCTGGAGGCACGTTTTCCAGCACCTGCACCAGCATATGGTAAATTGGTTGCATTATATTGTTTACAGAATGGAAAAAAAAGATGTTGAGCTTTTCTTACGGGATAATTCTTTGCAGAAGTACCAATGCTCATAAACAGTGTTGCTCACGTGATCATAATGAGGAGGGCAGCTATTTCTGTTTACATGATAACTTTTGCTATGAAATGTAAATAGCACAAATCTAATCTACAATTCGTTCTGCTAGCAAGCTTTTTTTGGATAGGGCTGAGGATGATCAGAATTGTTTAATTTTTCTGTGCACAAAATGAGAGAAATTTACATGGCATTGTTTGAAATGTACATGAAATGCAACCATGTATACTTGATGAAACTCAAAGGGGCCATGCCACTGAAAACATTTTAGCAGGGTAAAAGGATCATGTCTCTATTTTCTAGCCTATGTCCAGCTGAATCCTGAAAAGCACACATTGACTTTTATTTTTTTAAGTTGATGACGTAGAAACAGAGACTGTAAGAAATCAAGGAAACAGTAGGTCGAGCAACTATCTGACACTTTGTAAAATTACTTTTTAAATATTCTCCAAGAAAAAGGAAAATAATCTGACCTCTCATTTAGCCCCTTGACTAGCTAAAACCACTAATAAAATGTATCATCAGTGGTTCAGGCCTGACGTAAGAGGTGGAAGACAGTGAAGGCCTTCACTGGGTTAGAAATTAGACTGTAAGAACCAGAAAAAGGAGAAAACTTATAAACTATATACTTCAGGCTGAGAATACAGTTTGGGGCATGTGGAGTCAGAATGCAGTGTAATTCAATAGATAGTGGTTCCTAGTCTGTCATGAGATACAATAAATGCTAATAAAAAGTAAGTTTTAACAAAGTCAGTTATGAGTAAGTCCTGGGGATGAGAAAAAAGAAAAATCTGAGTTCTAGAAGAAAAATTATTTAAAATTGAACAACTACTCAGAAACAACCTGAATGGCAAAGCTCTCTGGAGCGGAGACCACATCTGCCATGGGTGATGCAGCGCACAGCGCTGAAGCCCCTTTCGGAGCTAAGGTGCCCGAGGCCCTGCTGTCCAGTGTGAGGTGGCCACCGATTGCTCACCCAAGTCCTGTCCTGTCCTCCCCTCATCCCACCCAGGAGTGACCTCAGCAGAGGAGAGCTGCCCTGCCCAGGTTTATGCCTCTTTTCTAGGGGCAGCCAAGAGCTGAATCAAAAGGTCCATCATGAGCTAATGCTACAGTAGGTAGAAAGAATCAGTTTGCAATATATAAATATATCAAATCAACACATCATAACTCTTAGACTCACATAATATTGTATGTCAATTACATCTCAATAAAGCTGGAAAAAAGTCTCCATCAGATATAGCAGAAGTCTGGTGACCTAGCCAGAGTAGTTTCCACCTGTAATGGAGGAAGAGAGTTCACAGTACTGCATAGAGAGGTGTGTGGGAATTTAGAAAGGGAGAGAACAAGAATAAACCTCTTTTCAAGAATCCTGGCAGGGGAAACAGGTAGCTATGGGGGGGGGGGGAATTAAGATCAAAGCTTATTGCTTATTTAAGACTGGTTCTAAACAAGTTTATAGAAGCAGCTGGAGACACAGGACAAAATGGATCGTTGATTTCCTGATGGAGCAAGCTCTAGGAGAGAAAGGGTCAGCACAGCACAGTGGCTGGAAGAGCTGGCTGTGACCACGGAGAGGGTCTGGCTGGAGACGGGAGAGTCCAGCATCGATGCTACATGCATGCACATACCGGGGAATGGAGTTTGGCAGTTCACATGTGAAAGCCTGAGTTTCCTCCATAAAATAAGGCTGATGTTCAGACTGTATCCAAATATGCTGCCTTAACAATTTTTAAAACACTGTAGCATTACCTACAAGATGCTAAATGATTTCAATGATGGAGACTACAAAGTCATGTGATGATGTTGCTCAGCCAGGCCTAGAATAGTAAGGGGGCCTGAAAGGGGTGTTGAGGGCGTGCTGCAGCCCCCGAGCAGTCTGAGAAGGAGTGGCCCTGAGCATGTGGCTGGCAGAGCAAGTAGCAGGACAGGTTATGCTGTTGGTGACGGGAACCAAGGTGCAGGAGCTGTGAGTTCAGCCCTTGTGGGAAGCCAGGGTGTCCAAATGGGTGTCTGACTGTGATAAGCAGGGAGTACATCCAGCGCCCTCTGGTGGCAAAAAGTACCACATGGGCCCTATTGACTAGAAGCAGAAACCCTATGAACATTTTCTATAAAGGACCAAATACAGTATTTTAAGCTTTGAGAGCATTCAGTCTCCATACAGAAATAAGCAGAGCTGTATGCTGAGAAAGTGGAACTTACAAAACAGGCAGTGAGCCCTTTACTTGAGCACTTCAACAGAAATATTATTTTAAAGTTATGTTTCCATATAAAAGCATGGCTCAGAAAAAGGCATCATTTATATAATAATACTCCCTACATTAAGAAAATCTTAAAAGCATACAACTTATTTGGAAATTATATGGTAAATGACTGGCACTACCATTCAGATCTCTAGGAAAGTGGTTTCCTGGTATATGTAATTTGCCTTTAAATGTTAAAAAGAAACTATTTAAAATCCATGTGTTGATCTACACATCACTCAATATTCCCGCTCTAGTCACCCATCTGAGGAACACATCGGAGGTGACAAGGAGGGCACAGTGGCTGTGGGGAGGGTGACGGAACCCTGGAACACTGGAGCGAACCAGACTGACTGCAGTTTCTCACCCCCCAGACAGGGTGGTTGGTCGGCGTGAAGAACACAGATGACGTTCGGGATCCCGGGATTCTTCCAGTCACCGTGGTCGAGAGCTTTTCTTCAACAGCCCAGTTCTAACAGCAGATTTCGAGTCTGGAGACTTTTGGCTTGAATGTCAGGCACAGACACACAGTTCCTGCCGTCAGGCGAGTGAGGAGGTGTCGCTCTGTGCTGACCGCACTCAGCCCGCAGTGGTGCAGCCTCCCCGCTTGGCGCTCGCCCACCGGTAAGCACAGCTCTGTTTCTGCTATCACTTCCTCTACTCCTATCAGCTTATACGAGGTGGGGGGGGGGGACCCACAAAATGAAATTTATTTATAAAAAATAAAAATTGTGTATTTATTCTCATATGTTTAAACTCAGTCACCTTCAAAGTACTCTCCATTTGATGCAATACGCCTATCAAGATGTTTTTTCCACTGCTCAGAACAGTTTTTGAACGCATTGGTTTTGATGCCTGTTACTATTTCTATTTTTTTGTTTCACCTCTTCCACATGGGCAAATCATTTCCCTTTAGAGGACCATTTTCGTCCAGGGAAGCAAAAGTCACTCAGGGCAACATCAGGTGAAAAGGGAGAGTGGGGCATGGGGGTCATGGTGTTTTTGGTCCAAAACTGCTGAACACTCAGCACAGTGTGGGCAGGTGTGCTCCTAAATCACCCATCATGAAATGGGCAAACACGTTGAAAGAGTCTTTAAAAAAAATTCACTGAAGCTGAGCACAGCCTCTCACAACAACTCCAGCTGGTACACTGATACAGATGGGTTCCTAGAACACTCATGTAGTGGGGGAGGCCTGAACTACAAAAGGCTCTCCCTCTGGAATATAATTCTGGGGTTTTTTGGGTCCCCTCTCATGTATGTTAGCAAGAGGATCCTAAAATGATCTCTGCCTACATGGGGAACAACTATGCACACCTTTCAGGATTAAAAACAAGCCAGTAATTACTGAAAGCCCACCATGTGCCATCTTTGTCACCTAATTCTCTAAAAATTCTTGGAGTAGATTTATTCCCAGTTTAGAGATGAATTAACCGAGACTTGGGGAAATTAAGAAAACTCTCTCCAGGTTACAAAACTAAGTAAATGCCATAGCTGGATTAAATCCAGCTCAGGTTAACTCTAAAGCTTCTGCTCCTTCTCACACACTAAGAGCAGGGGTTCTCCGTGGACAGTCTGGGACCAGGCACAGCAGCACGTGATACAAACACTAATTTCCTTGCTGGAACCCAGACCTCCTGATCAGAGATGCCGGGGGACGGGGCCCAGCACCCTGCTTGACCACTGCCACGGGGGTCCTGATGCACACTGAAGTTTGAAAACCACTGCAGACACTGCCTCCAAGAAAGAGAGGCTACAGCAAGTCCTCACTTACCACCTCGATAGGTTCTGTGACTTTAAGCACAACAACATACAGGTGTAATGAAACCCCTTTTCCACAGGCTAATGATAGAAACAAGAGTTAAGTTCCTATGGCATCTCAACAATGTTACAATGAAAGACCATTGAATGAAATGACTGCTGTGCTGTAGTAGATGTCAGGTTATAGGGTGGTGAGCAAATACGCTCAGCCCCACAGAGCAGCCCTGAACTAACCAAAGCCCTAAGAAAGGAGACAGGGCAGCCAGGGACACTGATTTTTCCGGTGACCCAATGCCCAGTTCTCTGAAGAGCAAAGCGATCCTATCACAAATAGCTGTGAATAGAGCAGGGAACCATACAGACGCTTCATCATCTTTGGTTGACATCATTTCCTCTAACGGCCTGCGAAGGTGTGACATGAAATCACTATTCTGAGATGGCGAATAGGAGGTTAGGTATTGCCCCAGGGTCAAGTTACCACAGCTGACAAACCCTGGGTTTCCAAAGGATTGCTTCTACCCACACAACCTGGGGGTGGGTTCCGGGGGCACAACCTCTCTCTGAGGGTGGACATCAATGAGGGTGAAGACCAGCAGCTGCTGACGTGGAGGGAGTCAACCTCAAGCAGGTATCTCATCTACTCATCTCACCTAACTGGCGGTGTTTTCACACCGCCCATCTTTTAGGTGTCCGGGTGAGAACGCAACACGGACCAGAGCTCCCTGCCGCCTGCCAGGGCCCCAGAAAAGGCCTCTCCCGGCGCGTCTGCCCTCCCGTGGGAAACAGGCAGAGCCAGAACAGAACCCCGTAGTCATCTGCGGCAATGCTCCCAGACCCCAGACTTTCGAAACAATTAAACCCCAGAGCAGCCCCAACCTAACAGACCCCGCCCATAGCCGGTTCTCGAAATTTCCAAACCAACCCCGAAACTCACCCCACCCATTATGCCCCCGGGGCAATGGGCAGGACAACAATTCAGGAAGAACACTTATTGCCTGGACGCGTGAGTGTGCTGTTGTTGTTTTTCCCGAGCACTCACACCTACAGCTGGGGAAGGGCGGGAGGCAGCGCCGCGTGAGTGACGGCGAACACCGGACAGCGAACACTGGACATCTGGGGGCCACCCGGAACGGCCTGTCTCCCGGGACACCCATGTGTTCTGGATGCCCGGTAAGGGCTGCCCCACAGGTTCTTGGGCAACCCTTTGCCAGCAGTAAGACGTCATTTATGCCTTACCTTAGAGAAGGTGCCCAAAGAGAAGCGTTTACAGAGTCTATTTGCATGGCACCAGGTGTAGGGTGTCAGGCTATTACAGCCGGTGCCAGCTGCGTTTCTCACCGTGTGAAGTGCAGGAAGGCTCTCTCTCTCCACCACCAGGGCGGCAGAGCCAGTTTCAAAAACATTAAACACTGCTTAGTCACACAAGTTTTCTATTCTTTGTTTTCCCTTTCTTCGATTCAATGGTAGTTCCTGAATAGGAGCCACCATCATTTGTCACATCTTTCCTCAGAATGCTTCTGGAAAGGAGACTCTTAAACAGTACACCACAAGTCACCTTTCTCACTTTCCCCAAACGGCATTAAGGTCATGTCGCAGCAGTATTGATTTCCAAGTGTTCACTATCTGTCTTCTCTCAGAGGGCAGGCTATTAAAGGTAGAGAGGATAAAAACCATTCCTAACTAATTAGCTCATGCTAGAGCTAACTGCCAATTCCTGGAACAAGTTACAGCTCTCTGAGAGCCAGTTACCAAACTGCCATTTCAGTCAATGTTAAAAAAAACATCGTGGTGTTTTTTTTTTCTGTTCACCAATAACTGTATATTTTATCTCCCAAGTTTCTTGAGATCTGAACACAGTTTGAGATGGTGCAACACAGGCCCCATGAACATTTTCACACACTTCCCACAGGACATGACATGGTATGGGGTGGGCAGGGGGAGGGGGTCAGTGGAAGGGCTGGGGTGGGCAGAGTCATAGCATTCTCGACCACAGATGGACACACAGGAAGGCCCAAGTCTGCATATACAGGGGTGAAGTTTCACCGAGTTCCGTGCCAGCCTTTGTTCGTAACCTAAGTCTCAATAATTGCACAGAATTAAAACAGAACCATCACCACCCTGATACATACAACTCAATGTAATTACAGGTTCACAATATTTTAGCAGAGGGAGGGGTAAGGCGTATGACGAGCAACGGAGATCACGGACTCAGTTAAGAGAGATGTAAATTTGAACTCCAACTTTGTCATTTTACTGTTTGTGCTTGGAAAAGTTATTAAAACTAATTGTTTCTTAATTCTCTCCTTTGCAAAGATCAAATGCAAGCACCTACCTCATGGGGTTGTTCCAGGAAATTGAGACTGTGTTCAGCTAGCTCAGTGTGTGGCACATAGTAGGGACTCAGAAACAGCAGCCATTACAACTACTGTTTCACTATTCCAAGGGGCAGCTCATTCCAGCTGACCCTCGAACGTGAATCAGGTAGGACTGCCATGAGAACATTATTATTCAATAAATACCATCAGCCCTTCCCCTCTGTATTCACAGGTTACTTATGGGTTACCTGTGGGTTTTGTAACCACAGACTCAACTAACTGGGACCAAAATCAGTGCTTTTGCACTCCCAGCCACAGATCCAAACTACATACAATTTCAGATCCTGGTTGGTTGAATCCGCAGATGCAAAGAGCCGGCTATAGTCAAAAGTTAGGCGACCTATCCGCTGCACATGGATCGGGGCCCCTAACCCCCACTGTTCAAGGGTCAACTGTAATTGTTTAGAAATTAAATGCTGGTGCCTCACACAGTGACCTTGGAGGATCAACGCAATCTAATTCTTGCCCCATCAGAACAAGGGCCCTAGGTGAAAAATCTAGATCCAGCTTGTCTTGGCCCAGGGACTGCCCACTCTCACAGCATAAAATTACAATGTCCTTCTGGCCAATTGTGAGGTGCAAAACTCCACAGGCTGCTGAACAAAAGCAACCAGATCAGGTTCTTCTGGTTGGTTTCCCTTTCCCGCCAGCTGTCAGCCTTTAAAAAAGAAAAAAAGGTAGGAAGATGGGTGTGTCCTCTACACTCCCCAAGTTGGGCTGCGTTTATTTATTTTACCCAGTAGGTTCTTCTCCGTGAGTGACCCGTTTCTTAACCATACTTGCCTCTGGCTGATACATAAAAGCCTCAGAGGTCTCCCCTTGAGAGGAGACAGAACACAGCAGGAGGAGGAAAAGGGAGTTACAAAAATCAAAGGTGAAATAGAGATAAGACAGTAAATGAGTGCAATAGCCCAAATCCTCAAAAACTGAGGGTGTGGCAAAGAGGGGGATGGTGTGTGGAAATCATGAGGTCCTTCTGTCAGTGAAGAGTTCAATAGTTTCTTTGTAGAAACTAGCTTTACCTTGAGGGACAGCTGGCTAGTAAGTCCAGTTACAGTAAGAGGGTTCTTGTGAGACCATTGCTAACCTTACCGCTAAGTGAGCAGACCTCACAAATTAAAATACCCACACCCACTGCATAACTCAGAGGTGTATACTAGTGGCACAGGTGAGAAAGTTTTCAGATATCTGCCTGCGAGCCAGCGTGTCTTCATTCCTGCTGGACACCACCCTAGGATCAAACACTGCTGGCTCTCAGGCAGGAACTGCAGAGCTTCTACTAACAGGACCGTGATAACACCCAGGCCTGCAGTCACGCCCACCACCCACCTCAGGAGACCTGGTTTAAGGCATCCCAATTAATCCTCACTCTGCGCCTGCAAGGTCGGAGATAAAGGGCCTGAGGCCAGTGAGGCTGTGGCCTATCCAAAGCCACAGAGCAGGGATGGGCTTTAAATCTGTGTCCACAGGGCTCCAATGGGGGGGCTGCTGACTCATCAATTTTAACCCTGAGTGCTACTTTAAAGGGCGTGCTTGCTCTCTGCTTTTCCTGTTTTTAAAAATTATTTCATTGTGCAGTGTTCTTATGAATGTGTTTTAAAATTTAATTTGGTTCCTCTAAAGTGGCTTCATACTGGTCTTGTTTTGGTAATTGTTCAAGCTGGATGACAGGGATGCAGTCAATTATACACTAACTTGACTTGCATATTTTTTGATTATTCATAACAAAACTTTGGGTTCTTAAAAATGTTCTAATTGGCTCTTTGGAAAGTCAGGTAAGTCAACACCAGTTGCTGCAGGGAGACTTCAGCTCTAGGGATGTCACCAAGTTGCAGTATTCCCATTGTGTCGTGTCCATCTGCCGCCCCAGTGTGCCCCTCAGGCAGTGTTCCTGCAGCCTCACCACACACCAACCAGCGCGGCTGGGACAGGGGCGGCGGTCATCCTCACAAGGTCACCAGGGGCTGTTCAGAGTGACTTCCTGACAGAGACGGAACTTTCCCAGCCTCCACCCCATCCACTAAGCATGTCCCCTGGGGTGGGGTCGATTTCACATGAGGGCAGGACTGCTCTGAACAGCCCCTGCGAGAGACTCCACCTGCGCTCCCTCCCCTGGGATGTCCGACCAGAGAGCTCTCAGAGACACAGATGGGGCTGGCCTGCGGCCATTCCTCCTGCCTTTCCAGAAAAATAGCAAAACATCCAGGCAAACACTAGTTCCAGCTTTCTGACCTGTCCCTCTTTCCATCATCAATGACTTTCATTATTTCACCCCCTCTAAATTCTGACAATTTTATCTGCTTGTAAATTCCTAAGAATAGGAAATATATGGAGCTATGAAAAAAGTGGGTAAACAGGTCTTACTAATTTTCCTTTTACCTGTCACGCCCATAAGACCAACAAACAGTGCATCAGCCCTCCCTTTCCTACGTGGAGGGCCCGAGGGGGTGTGGGGCGGACCTGCTGCATCACACAATGGGGGCGGGGCCAGGCACTCGCTACACAAGGGGAAGGTAACCTTTCAAGTCATTAAGTTTTCCTCGTAACACCCAGAGAGGTAGGGCTTCTTGGAAAAAGCTGGCCTGTGCTCGGGCTGGGTCTGACAGGTTGGTGCCGTTTCCATGGTGAAGCTGAAAGCCGGCCTCAGCACCCTGAGGGTAAGGAACACTGCAGGGCCACCCTGAACAAACAGTGAAACCATAACTTTTCCCTCTCAAGGATGGGGCGGGGAGACTGAATCTCAAAAACTGAAAGCAAAACAAAATAACCCAGGTGAAGGTGAAAAACAGGACAGGCCAAAGGAAACAAGTAATTAGGCACATAGAAGTTTCTGGAAAAATTTAAACACACACTATTCTGTGCACCTCTAATCCACTAAAACCACGATAAACTGAGTAGTAAAGTGTGGGATTTATATGAAAAGAAACAAAAAAGAAACATTATGGAAGTTCCATTTGTTCTTCAGGATCAAGATGGCTCTCCCCAAATAAAACCGCGGTTTTTATCTATCAGCCCAGGAGCAGTGGCATCACCTTCACAGAACAAAACCAACTCAGCCAAAATCTTAAAATGGAGAAAGGAAAATGGGTACTCAGGTTAGGGAGCAAGTTATAAAACTGAGAAATCAAAATCCACTAATGTGCCATGTACTTTCAACACAATAAATAGATTAAAAATATACCCATGTATACAAACAACCTAAGAAGTAAAGTGAATTCAGTAAGTAGATGCATCACATCAAAAGACAGCACTGAATCTGGTTGACTGAAAGCAGGTTTCTGAGGACTCCAGTAGGCCGGATGCAGCAACCCACAGTTTCGAGCCAGAGCTGAAGGCCCCTAGGTCCTGTCCTGTGCGGGAGAAGGACCAGGGGGTGTGGGTCCCACAGCAGTGAGCTCAAAAGCAAGCAGGGATGTAGGTATTTCATGGGAGGGAGCGCACTGTCAAAAATCTCGGCCACCTGCTCTCACTGGAATATGCACGGTGATAATTAATTTTAAAAAGCTCTAAGGCTAATGTACAGGGTGACTTTATTTCATGGAGAGAAAACAAAAAAACAACATGATTTTCCTAGATACCACATAGTGACTGACATTTTTCATTCCTCTTTTATCACATCATATCAAAAAAAATTCAATGGAAACACACTGATATATACCCCATACTCCTTAAATTAGCAGAATTAAAATTAAAGCTTGAAGCAGTACTTTGTACACTTTGATTTAAACTCTATTTACAAATTAAATTGCACTTATAGAGATAGCAATATTTCTAACATATCGTAGGTTATTTTCCTTTATTGTGGTTTTATATCTCAATATAAAACTTCTAAAGCTTTCTTCAGTAAAAATCATACTTTTGCAGTACATAGTTTATTTATCCACTGAATTTCAAAACCAGTTTTCTCTTTTTGTGCTTTTCTGTTCTATTTTATTTTATGAATGGCACACACCTTCTGAGTAGGAACGACCAGACACTGCACTCATTATGAGAGACCCTCTTATGAAAGAAATGAAATATGGTGGCCTAATCCTTTGGTTTATCTTCTAGAAAATTATCCAATACAATTTACAAATCAGTGGTAACTCTTCTTTTTGGTTAAGAACAAATTTGCCGGGTAGATCAGTAATTCAAATCCAATGCTGCTTTAAAAAGGGCCCCATTCCTAGTCCCACCTCCCCGCTTGCGGACGCCGCTGTGCACGCTGGTCTGACACAACACAGGATGCAGTAAGGCACAGTGTATGGTACAAATAAAAACAAACACTTCAGGATTTTTTTCCTGCACAAATACTAAAATATGTACCGTTTCCAAGATAAAACAAAAAAGAAATACATATTTTTGTTATGAAATACCTATACAAAATTTTAAAATTTACACCATCTGAGCTGCCAAAAAGGTTTAAAAAAGTATCGATTTTTCCCCATACATAAAACTATCTCTCATCAGTAGGTCCAAGAGAACTTGGGTTCAAAATGTCCCAGCACTTTGTGGAGGGAGGAGGATAAAAATTCCCCTTCTTGCTCTCCCTTACCCCAACATAAGACAGAAACGAAGGCAGATGTTTACAGTAGTGTATTCTACTTAGTACAAACAACTGAAGTTTAGGAAAAGAAAAAAATCACACTGGGAGACCACTGGTTGACGGGGCAGAGTAAGGCACTTCCTTGCAGAGAGCAGTGTCCCAACACACGAGGTGGGGAGACGGTGCGCGGGGTTCTGGTGAGGACGAAGGACCGCAGGAGGCTCCTCGCAGACGGGAACATCTCCACAGCAGGGGAAGACACGCGAGGTAAGACCAGGAGGTGAAATCCTACACAGAAGTGGTCACTCGGTCAAGGGCATGGTTGACCTCATTTTTGTTCGAATCCAGCCCTTTAGCAGCATTCATGTCATTCCGTAAATTCTCCACTGTCTTTTTCATGTTCTTCAGTTCCCCTGGGTGTGGAGTGGCTCGCCTCAGAAGTGTTCTCTACAAACAAACAGTGGAGTGAGTGTTCTGCTTTGACTCCATTACTCTCAAACATGCAGCTTCCAGGTGGCAGCATTCGAACATGAACCTTAGCTCCCCACAGACAATAAGTTGGAGGAGGCGGGAAAGCTTTCTTTGGAGCTATGAGCATTTCCGAATTGCTTACTAGTAGTTAATGGGAGATGAAAGTGTCAACTATAACTTACCTAGTCAAGACACAGGATTACTTTCAGAATAAATGAGTACTTTTTAAAATATGACATTACTGCATGGTAACAATAAAATTCTATGGCCCATGAGAAAAAAATAACATATAAGATGTAACTGTGGTGTGAAGGGGGAAAAAATGGTTAAAAAATTCTAAGTTAAAAATCACAATAAGCTCTATTTCCCAGACTGGCTCTCTGACTTCCTTCAACCCTTGAGGCATGGGAATTAAAGAAAAAGGGAAGCAAGAGAAAGGGACTTCTTTTCTTATTTTGCTGCTGTGTGTGCTATTTATGTGACCTACTAATAGAGACCACATTCTTCTAATAGAGACCACAGAGCTAGAAGGGAAGTAATAGGGTAGGAGCAAAATTTTAAGTAGATAAAATCCTATTTGGTGACAGCTGAAATAACAGAGACTAAGAGATAATAATTTAAAATCCAGCCTTTGTTTTGAGGGCTTGCAAGAATTCCCTCAAAACTCTGCTTACGAAAATCTCAATTAGGAAGGAATTTAAGAAGCCAAAGTCAACTTGTAGGAACATTTCAAGAGTTGTCACTGACTCCTGGACATGCTGGGTGGCTGATAAACACTTTGAAGCATGGATAAAAGGCTGAGAGGTACTTTCAAATCTATCCCTGGTTTCTGAATGAAGACTCGTTTAGTAGTCCGACTGAGATCACAAGCATTCTGCACAAAGCTGAAGAGCAGAGGCGTAACATGGGTAAGAGAGAAAAGCTACGGAACATCACGAAACATGAATGGAGTCGACACGATCTAGTTTTATAAATGGGGGGAAGGTGGGAAGATACTTAATTCACTGGGAACAACAACAAAGAAAAATCAATTTTAAGAAAACAGTGGGGCAGGAGGGGCAACTATAACAAATAAAGAAAAGGAAGCACCATAAACTAATCAATCAAACAAAAAAAACCAACAAAAGTTCCATCTGCCTTAAACACATTTGGTAAATCCATACCTAGAAGTACCTTGTTTTGACTTCTAAAAAATTCTAAAATGCTAAAGGCAAAACAGCAGTCAGACTAGCTGAAAACACAAGGAACCCTCAGTAGGTGCCATTCTTCATCTTGGGAGCCTTTTACATTCTGAACTTCCACGAAGGCCCAGAATGTCCATTTACAAACCGTTTCATTGTCGTCCTCGTCTTTGTCATCTTCTAGAAATCGGATGGCACTGACTCTGTTCACGGCACGTTCATTCCAGGCCTCATCGGAGACATCGTTCACCAAGCTCTCCAGGGCCCCGCAGCGAGGCAGGTTCTCTGTCATGACAAAGACCATGTCAGCAGGCACTCGGGCTCATGACAACCACTAAGTAGTAATTTGAAAAATTAAACACAAAAAGGCCTGGGACAGAGTTGCCCTTTCTTTACACTGATGCATAATTCTACTTGAGATCATATAAAATGCCTGGTAAATTAATGTTTACTATTTCACTACAGAATGTCATAATAATTCAGAGTCCTGTTTCATGCTTCTTTTCTAACTTCAACAACTTTCTCACGAGAGTCAGGAGGCTGCACGTGTCGGAGACCAGAACTTGCCTGAGGAACACACTCTAGTGAGTTTCTCTCGGGGTTCGAGGGTGAGATGGGCAAGGTGGCTTTGAGGGCTTTCCATTTAGGTGACGCCCGTTCTCCCAAAGTACCCTACTTCTCATCCATCAAAATCAGCTCTCAGCAAAGGATTTACAATATCAGTTTGATGTTAGTGGGCATATTTTTAAAAACTACACGTAATTTACAACTCAAAGATAAAATGACTCAGAACAACTCACTGGCCTAAAAACACATTGCCAGCAGTGTTCTATACTAACCCTCCAACCACCAGTGTGGGTTTTCAGTGATGGGCACCTTTTTAAGGAGTACTTATATTTTCACCCTTAGCTATCATACAAAACCTCAAGGGTGTTTAAGGAGTTTCAGACATGCTAAGCAGGTGCAAGGGGTACTTTTTCCATAAAATTGCAGAGGAACCTTCCCAGAGGAGACAGAGTGACCGCACATGGACTGGCTGAACCGGACAAAATACAGACACATGTGAGAGTGAGAGGTCTTAGAGAAAGAGAACAACTCTTAATAATTCTTGTGGCCAAGTGAATAGGGTCCGTGAATTCACCTTGGCAAGTCTGCTCAGGAGGCACCTGAGGAAGTAAGACACAGGTTAACACCTTCTCTCCCGTGGTGAGGTCTGTGTCTGTCTGGAACGTGAGCAGAGGCTGGGACTGGTTGTCAGACAACCACAGAGCCTTCAACTTCAAGGCCGTCAGAGACAAGGGCAGATGCAACAACCTAATTTAAAACAAAAGAAGACATCAGGACCTCAAATGTTGTAATCAAATCAATTTCTGTCAATAACAACAGAAAACAATGAAAAACAACCTCCTGGGATTAGGTTCAATATTTTAAAAGATGTTATATTTGTCATAAGATACTGATTTACTCTTTGCAGGTGGACCCTTCATTAAGTGACTGTGCTCCCCCTTCTCATCAGCACCCCTAGGCCACAGGGCAAAAATGAGGAACTTACAGAACACATTTTTCAGTCCTATGCTAGGAGGTTTCAATTTAAAGAGAAAAACAAAGTTGGTGTAACTGTGAGACCACAGCTCTCACGCAGTCAAGGGCAACCCGGTCACCAACTGGGCCGACAGAGCCCGTGGATTACCTGTTCCCAGTGGCACCTGGCAAAGCAGGAGAAGACAAAGGAGCTGTGTGGGGTGCTGAAGAATTTAAGTTGCATTTAAAATAAAGGCTAAACATTTTTTTTCATGGACTCCATTTACTTTCTCTAGGGAGATTAGTTCAGGTATTCCATCTTAAACCTTTATCTTTCAGTTTCCAGAAGTTCCCACTTCTCAGACTCCTGGGTGATAATTAATATCCACATCAGACTGTTTCAGTTTCAAATGTAATAGCATATATAAAGCACTTTAAAAGTTGTAATGGGACACCTAAAGACTAGTTCCATATTTATCCATATGTTTTCACAAATATTTCACAGCTTGGCTACACCCAGTTAGATCTATTCAGGGAAGACCACCGCCAGAAACCATGTGTTTGGCACTTGCCAAAGATTATCTTCATGCAGTGGTCCTCACCCAGGAGGGATTCAGCCCTGAGGGGACATATGGCAATTTCTGTAGACACTCAGGGATGTGTGTGTATGTGTGTGGGTGGGGGGGGGGGGGTGCTATGGCCTCCAGCAGGTAGAGGCCAGGGAATATTGTAAAACATCCTACAATGGACAGGACAGCCCCCGAACCAAAGATTTATGTGGCCCCAAATGCTAACAGTGCAAAGGGGGAAAACGCTCCTTTAGTGAAAAACTAATGTTTTATGCAAATTTACTAATTCTCTTTGAAAACAACCAAACAAGGATATATTTGATAAAGTATTTTCACTCTAAGGATGGCTCCATGTATTACATTATGAATGAGTCTTAGAAGTGACTTCATAAGCTTGATAATAATAAGCTATTCACATTCTGTTAACTACTATAGAGGCATATTTTCTTAAAAAAAAAAAACAAAACTCTAGCCCATGAATCCCATAAAGAATGATAGGACAGCACTGTTCCTGAGGCTCCTTCTTTGATAAAACTGTACACCCACCTCCAGCTAACATATGAGGGATAGTGACCTGTATAAGTGCATCTACCAACGGATTAATATTGCATTATTAGACATATGAAAGCACACCCGTTTTACTGCATTTTGCTTTAGTGTGCTTCACAGAGGTTGCATCTTTTATAAAATGAAGACAGACAAAAAATTACAACTTGCTTCACTGCAATATTCATTGTATGGAGATGGTCTGGAACTGAGCCCACAATTATCTCCAGGGTCTGCTTGTATACCAGTTTCAATTAAGTTATGGGAAATAAACTATAACTCTTATAGAAATATGAAGAGAAATTATACTCCAATATTTTAAAACTAATCTAAAGAAACTGTAAGTGCAAACTGGTTAAGCTACCTTAATAAATGAAGTAAAAAATTCTCAAAGAGTGTATAGAGAATAACAAATGCACTATCGATAAACTTTTCATACGAACAATACATTTTTCAAAGGATTTCCAATGTAAGAAATTATAAAGATGAGAAAACACTTTTTTTCTTTAACAATGAGTCCAGTGAAGGCTGACCCATCCCACACGTGTATACTGGGTGGAAGGTACAGTGGAACTGTATCTCGCGTGGGACTTAGGTTTGAAGTTGATGCACCCATGAGAACTGCTTATGTTAAAGCACCCTTGAAAAGTCTCTGTGTATTACACATCACAGCATTCACCAATGAGCACCAAATTGGGTGAGAAACATGTATTTTTAAAATCCTAGAATCCACCCAGCGCAGGAAATACATGCTTGGACTGTGACAAGGATGCCCTGGGGATGCGAAGGCACAACAGAGTCCCTGCTCCTGCTCCACTTCCCCTTGCTCTGAGCTGCCGGCAAGCTGCTCATGCTTACACAACCCATTATCTCTCCTTCCGTCCAAAGGCTGTTTATACATACGCTCAAAGGCAAGAAGGTAAAGACATGAGACATGTATTTGCTGGGCACTGTGACAAGATTTTTAAAAAGAACGCTAATACACTATGAAAGTTTAAAATACATTAAACTTATTTTTCATTTTACTGAACAAAAGGATAATTTCTTTGAAGTGTGTCCCTATTTCTTTTTAAAAAGGAGTTATGCTAATGTCTTCCAGAATGTTTAAAGTTTCAAGGTGGACAAGAAATCTACAGTCTGCATCTCTAGCCTTCTTAATCATGAGAACATAAAGGAAAAAACTGAGATTTGAAAGCTGACACAAAACAAAGATACTCAAATATGTTCACTGCACCTTCTCAGACTAACAACTGGCTTCATAGCTAAATGCTAAAGCAAACCCTTGGCTACAGTGGCTCAGTGGACTGAGTACCAGCCTGCGAACCAAAGGGTTGCTGGTTCGATTCCTACTCAGGGCACATGCCTGGGTTGCAAGCCAGGTCCCCAGTGCAGGGGACGCACAAGAGGCAACCACCCATTGATGTTTTTCTCCCTATCTCCCTCCCCACTTCTCTAAAAATAAATGAAATCTAAAAGAAATAAAGCACGTAAAATAAAAAGCCAAAGAGAAAGCATCAATAGTAAATAGCCTCTGAGGATGACAGAATCATATGGTAACAGCTAAAATAGGTCACTGGGCTCTACACTAACAGATCCATGTAAGACTAATTTGTCCAAATGCCAGTTTTTCTGCAAAGAATCAAAGTGCCAGCTTGAATATGGCTGCTGCTGACCAAGCCCACACAATGCACAAGCCTGTTCACAAGTGTCCTGTGGACAGAGGCGTCCTGTGATGCCAAAGAGAAAAAGACCCTGCCTCCTGCCCAGTCTGCACACAGCCTACTCAGGCTGGGCTGAGCCTCTCACTGACTGTCTGCGGCCTGGGGGAAAAGACACACACACTCCTCTGTTTCTCTTGGGTGAACCATCCCAGACACGAGTGGAAAACAGAGATATTATACATCCCTGCTTTCCAGACAAGTTAATAATACATTTGTGGTTTATTCTGGCACCTTCTGTACACTACAGAATCAACACAATAAACCATGGCTCCATGTGTACACATCTCTGTGTTCTATTTAGGACCACATGCCCCCCACCCCAAAATGAAAAGCCCGGACTTACTATTTACATCAATGGCACAAGGATGAAAGCAACGAATGAGCAAACCATGAGCCTCTCATTTCCAGTTATGGCCATGACCTACCCAACCTGACGTGCCTTTCCCATCCCCTGAAACACCATAGCAACTGCTTGTCAGATTTATTTAAGAACTAAACAGGGCCTACTGATCAATGTAACACTAAGTTTCCTGACGGTTGCGTACTTTTTATGATCGAATGTTTCGTGTTTGTTACCTCCTACTAGAACATTTAGTTTTAATATTTAAAGATATATATGGAGGAAATAATCAGTGGAAAAAAAATTAAACAATACCAAAATATCTAAAGTGAAAGCACCCTGTAACCCCAAGTCTCCACCTTTCCTCTAGTGGAACTACTATTGATATTTTGGTGAACTGCATTGATAAGTTTTTTTAAAAACATGAACAAAAGTGAGGACACTTATTACACTTGCTCGTTATTCCATATCGTGGGCTTCCTAATTGCTTGGTATTTTATAATAGAGCTACACTGCTGTGTTTTGTCTTTTACTATTTTTTACTTTTCCAGCTTTACTGAGATATGATTGACACACAGCACTGTGTAAGATGTATAACATGATGATTTGATACACTTATATATTGTGAAATGATTACCACAAAAGGCTTAACTCCCCCATCACCTCACATAATCACCATTTTGCATGCATGTGTGTGGCAAAAACACTTAAGATCTACTGTCTTGGCAACTTGCAAATACATAATACAGTACTGCTAGCTGTAGTCACCACGCCGCACACCGAGTCCCCAGAACTCATTCATCTCATGTTTGGAGGTGCATCCTTTGGCCAACACCTCTCTGTTTCCCTCACAACCCCTCCCCCAGGCCCTGGCCACCACATTCTACTCTCTGTTTCGGTAAGTTCAACTCTTTTAGATACCACATGCAAGTAAGATCATACAATATTTGTCTTTCTCCATCTGACTTATTTCATGCCAAGGTCCGTCCATGTTGTCATAAATGGCAAGAATTCCTTCTTTCTAATGACTAAAAAATATTCCATTATATATATCATATATGTGTTATACATACATGCACAAACACACACACCACATATTCTACTGATAGATTCTTAGCCATATCTTGGCTATTATAAATAATGCTGCAACAAACATATGAGTCCAGATATCTCTTTAATACAGTGTTTTCATTTCCTTAGGATATATAAGGTCTGTCCACAAAAAGTCCAATCACTGTTAATATAATAAGAAAGGTTTGCGCAACATCCATGAAGCCTGGCAGCCGAGGAAAGTGGACTGGAATGCACATGTGTGAACAATGACAACTTCACTGTACTAGCCATTGGGGGCGGTAGATGCCATTGAGTGAACACATGTACTGTGTGGTCATGGAATTCAAAATGACTGAGCAAGCAGAGCAACTAATCTGCATCAGATTTTGCATTAAACTTGAACATTCCTCTGCAGAAACTATTCAAATGATTCAGAAAGCCTCAGCCATGGGCAACTGGTAATTTACAGCTTTACACAACGTGCCTGCTCATGCATCATGTCTCCCGCAGAGCTATATTGGAGGAACACCAAATCACCCAGGTGACTCAGCCACCGACAACTCGGGGGCACCCAGATTTGACACCCTGTGACTTCTGGCTTTTCCCAAAACTAAAATCACCTTTGAAAGGGAAGAGATTTCAAAATGTCGATGAGATTCAGGAAAATATGACAGGGCAGCTGATGGCAATTGGAGAACTGTCTGAGGTCCCAAGATGCCTACTTTGAAGGGGACTGAGGCTTCCTTGACCTAGGTACAATGTCCCTCGGATCTTCTTCAATAAATGTGGACAGTTCACGTTATGTGGCTTCATATACTCAGAAGTGAACAGCTGGATCTTACGCTACTTCTAATTTTAAGTTCTTAAGGAAACTCTATACTGTTTTTTACAGGGCCTACACAAGTCCACCTTCCCAACTAACCATGGATAAGGGTGCCCTTTTCTCCACTTCCTTATTATTTCTTGTCTTTTTCATCATAGCCATTCTAACAGTTGTGATGACTATTTCCCCACTGACAGCCATTATTTCTAGTATGAGTATACTAACACTGCAAGGAAGATCCTCAAACACCCAATTTCGTGTATTTGGTGGATACTCCTATGGGTAAGAGTCTAGGAAATAAAGAAATGTATATTCTGTATCTGCGAGTAGCTGATGCTATGAGACACCTCCTCCATTACCGTACCAGAAGTTTGATACTTTGTTTCCAAGTGGCATTTTATAGTTATCCTTGCTGTAACTTACTGCACCAAATTTATCAAAGACAATTTTTGAAAACTAAGGCACAGTCTCCTTGTGCCATTTGCTATTTTCATATGCCTCAGAGAAGGGCAGAAACTTCTCTTACACTTGGTGTGATTTCTCACGGTGTGAGTGACATTTCTGCAAGCTGAAAAGCTGACATGGTAGTCCTGTGTTTTTATTAGTTTCTATACTTTAAAATAAGTAGTAATTAAATATATTAATAGGCTTAAAATTTGGTCATTAAACTATATATACATGGACTAAATGACACATTTACTGACTCAGATGACACCTATGTAACTCAACTTTTTAATTGGCTTTTCTCCACCTTGGCTCAAGCATAATAAAAATTTAACTTTCCCTTCTTTGGAGAAGTGGAGAATGAAACCTTCAGTCTGGAGCAAATCAGTTTTAGACATTAGAGCCATCTTTCCACTCAAGAATTAGTGGTGCAAATTCATGCTCATCAGGAAGGCAAGGACCAAGGGTGGGAGTCACTGAGTTTCTACTGCTGGAGGTGAGAGGTCAGGAAGCCACCTTTCTCAAGCTTGAAATCGCATATTATTAGGCTTAAGTCCAACAAAAATGCAACATTCAGCTCATTAATCCAGAGGTTTCAGTCACTAGTCAGTGGTCTTATGAATCTATTAAGATATCCTGAAAGCAGTAACTTTAAAAGGGTGAGCACTCTTGAGGCCATAACTCATCTCCAGGCTCCTGCTGAGTGCTGCTGTTTACTTAGCACCACTGTCTATAATCCATTAGCGAGAATGAAAAATGGCCGGTGAGCCTGACCTAAGTGGCCAGCTAATCAACACTTAGGATACAATCCCCCAAACACTCTGGATCATCTTCCACTGCTTCCGCACTCTGTCTCCTATCTAACTATATAATACTCAAAAGCAGTTTTTAATTACTCTTGGCAGTGCTGCCTGTGACACAAAGCATTTCAAAGGGGCCTTCTATTCATGCTGCAAAACTAACATTTTTAACATTTTCCCAGGTATTTACTGTGTACCAGGTGCTGTGAAGGGACATGATACACTGGCACATTAACCATAACATCCAACTTTAGGTTTAGGAGGATTACATACGAAGACACAGACAACTAACAGTGCTGTATTATGGGGTAATTAAAAAATGCAGATTCAGAGAGAGGAATGTTTTCTAGAGAAAATAAAAGCGTAAGTGATGAAAAATAAAAGTAGGGAAAGAGAGAAGAGGGTCCCAGCTAGACAGAATAGCCTCTGTAGACTCAGGGGGCTCAGGGGGAAGAAAGTGCATGTGATATTTAAGGTGATGAAATTAGTTCAGAATGGATAAGACAAATCAATATGCTACGAAGGTGAAGAGAAGATATATTCTGGAAACTGGTGGGTGAATAGTTCAACATGACCTCTGACCCCAGAACTTGAGAAATGTTGCTGCTACGATCTTGAGAACACTTGTCTAGTGGCTGGCCACTTTTTTTGGATTATGAATCACTTGGCAATTCTGACATGATCCTCTCACCAGGGAAGTATCCCTAAATACAACCTTGTTTACAATTCCAGAGGGATCAGAGTCACCAGCAGAGTACCTCAAGACCCCTGACTGACAGTCATTCAAGCTCATTTTTTAGACGAGGAAACCATGAGGCCACGTGACTTACAAAAGGTGGGGTGAAACCTACGTCCCTCAGTTCTCAGGCAATGCTCCTTTCCTGACATCACTGTCCTACTATTCTGGGATGGACCTCTGCAGAAATGTCCGCTTATACTATGCAGCACCCTGCGCTCAGGCTGTCCCTGGCTTTCTCTGCCCCACGGGGCTCAGTCACCGCAGCGCCTACACTGGAAACTTCCTGAGACCTGGGTGGTTCAGCTCCCTGGTATGTTATTCTGTCAGGTGGAGCAAGGCAAGATTGCAAGGCCGCATGGTCAAGGCTGAGGTATGTGAACATCTGTTTCTTTCTCTGAGGCAAAGCAAACAGAATATGCTTACCTGTTCCCTGCCACATCCAGGACATGAAGCTCTGTGGCCTGTGACACCTCAGCAGGTATCCGAGTTAGTCTGTTGTCACGCACGCAGAACACAGTGAGGCTGCAGCAACCACCGATCTGCAACAGGGAGGAAAACACACCTTGTTTCCAGGTTTTGGGGGGAGAAATGGTGGTGGCCTTGTTTATCAAATGGCAAGAAATGATACATAAAATTATGCCACATGATTTTAAGTCTCACTGATGATCAACTATGATTAATTTAAATTATAAAACGCTGAGTAGTCCAATGGGCTTATAAAAATCCCTATAAAACAGTAAACACACATGTTCTAAATTAAATCAAGAAATAAACAAACAGTTCAAAAATTTCACTCTGGAAAGGAGTTATTTTCCACTGCTACAGTGCAACTACATCTCTTAAATATGTTAACCAAGTACACAGGTCCAAGCAAATATTATTGGGTCAAATGGAGGTTTAAGAATTCTAGATTTCAAAAGTTAGGCCAAAGATCAAAACCCACACCCTTGAAGACCTGTCCATTACATTAACTTCAGTGTTCTCAGTGTTTCAGTTTATTAAAAAAAGGGGGGGCCCATCTGATTGATGATACATTAATTTCCACCACATGACTTTTAATAGCTTCCATTCACCACTCAATCTGGTAAATTCCTTTTTCTTTGACCAATGTGAAATCAACAAAATTTTAGCTGATAGTGAATTTGGTAAATGCATACATTAATCTCCTCAGCTATGATCTACACCTACATCCACACCACATTTGATTATCACTTCCTTTTTTTTTAAGCAAGCAATTCAAAGGTAACTGAGCTTCATGTAAATCTGGTCTGCAACAAAATACATTAACACAAAAGAATTCAATTTGTTTCTTGAACAAATTGGCTGTGGTTTCTACAGTCAGGCAAGCCACACTCAGGGGGTGAAAAAATAACTCGATCCCAGACACAGCATTCTGCAGGACTCCATACAGTACCACATTCTTCCTGTGCTCGCTATCCTAGGAGCAACTGCTAGAAAAGGCTCATGAAGGGACCTATTGATGTGTCTGTGACACATGGAAAAATACTCCACAGCCTTCCCCTTGCTGACGGGCAAAACGCTTGATGGAATCTTCAATGATGTCTAATATAGCTTCTGACCTTTTCTACTTATGATTCTGGTTAGTATATGTATAGATCTTAAAAAGCAGAATGCATATACTTATGAAACTGCTATACAATTTCCTTCATGCAAAATCTTATTATGTCTTCCTTTTAGAGTTAATGTAAAGATTTTGAAAAAATATCTTTAACCACAGTATTTAATCATAATGGATATAAAAGAAAAATAAACAGAAGAAAACACAGACTAACATTGTCTCTTATCCCTGGGAAAATACCCAGATACGTAAGAAGGCTTTTGGACTGTCCCCCTTCATTTCTCAGTATTTCATATGTCCCATCCCACGCAAAACAGGCTTATTCACTGTCCCCTTAACATACATCTTACATTTCTGGTTCAGTTCTTTCTTAAAGAAATGCCCTTCTATTTCATCTTTCTAAATCTTACCAATTAACCAAAATTAGCTACACATCCTCTATTTCACAAAGTGCTTCCAGAACTCCCTGGGCCACACTGACACATCGCTCGCTCTCTGTGCTTCTTAAACAGTTCTGGTCTATCCAAACCTCTGACAGACCCTTTGACTGAGCTACTGTTTAAACTGTGCATTTATATAATCAGGATGCCTGGCAAGTATAGTACTCATTCTATCTACTCACCTGTGAAGGCTATTTACCTACCAACCTTTCTCGTTTAGGTATGTTTATATGTTTATATTTATTAGTTTACTTCCTAGTGAAAGGCTGCTACTTAAAGTTATTATCTGATGCTGTATATAGCATTTTTTTCTAGAAAGAACCACTTAAGTATCCTCCCTTACATTTTATAAATATAGGGACCTAATACCATGTCCTAAAAGGTTCTTCTGTGGGGCTAGGCATTCTTCCCTCCGTTGGCGAAGGCAATCATCAAGTTCTACCAGGTGCCCAGGAATATTATAGAAGGAAAGAAATCAAAACATTGAATCTTTGGAGAACTGCCACGATTAGATTATCTCAGAGACATTTAGATGGTCCCAACAAAAGCCTACTCACGGGAAGAGAAAACAAAGTCTTCGTGGAGAGGTACTGCACTAGAGCCTCAGCGGGGACAGCGGGCCCACCTCAGCCCTGCCGTCCACCCTTAGGGAGGCAAAGCAGCCAGTATCAGTTACTCTCACACATGACCCTCCTGATGGGACAACAAGCTCCTGGAGGGTGGATGGAAACAAGACTACAGTGTGATTCTGGGCACTTTGTCATGAAGTTATCCACTGTCCCAGCCCCCTGTAGGATATCTGTTTGGGGCCCTACTACTATCCCATGTGACCACTTTCAATTTTTATCATGTGTATATACTATAAATTTAAAAAATTAATTCACTGATTAAACTTTATCAGAAAGGGCTCTAAAAGTTGTGGGAGCAATAAAAGTTCTGGTCAAATGATCATTCCTTAAGTGTTTGGGGGAAAATAATGTGAACTCCCAGTGGAGTGTATAAACTGTCTACCGTGCTTATAGTTTTATTTCTTTCTTCTTCCTCTGTCTCTGATCTCACACAAATTTGAGATGTAAAAGGATGGAAAGCAATTGTATTCAAGAGCCTACTAAGCACTCTGGGTTGTCATAGCCGGCAGAGTGACATCTGATCTCTATTGTCTATGGTTTTTGGAAAACAGTGCAAACAAAGAGCCAGTGTTGTTACTCGCCAAGGTTGTGCATCACTCAAACAGCACCATCTTACCAAATCAGCCAAGAAGAGATGGCACGAACTTTGGCTTTTAGAAAAGATTACTAGGCGGTCAAAATCATAACTCAAAAGACACAGTTCTTTACAGATGTCAGAGGAGTGTGGTGCAAAGCAGGGAGTTTGTGCCTTGAGATCACAGGCCCTGAATGGGTTTCAGGCTTGACCGTGTTTGTGGAGTGAATATATTACTTTATCCCAAAATACCAGTAAGAATTGAATTAAATGAAACCACAAATATATTGGGTTGGCCAATAGGTTTGGTTTTTTTCTGAACAATGGCTCTAGCAGTACTTTAGTTGTCTTTAACTTCATTCAAAACAATTTTGTTAAATGGTATTGTGAAAGCTGTCATATCAGTGTGCACTTTT
Organism: Phyllostomus discolor; assembly: GCF_004126475.2. Taxonomy (NCBI): domain Eukaryota; kingdom Metazoa; phylum Chordata; class Mammalia; order Chiroptera; family Phyllostomidae; genus Phyllostomus; species Phyllostomus discolor. The sequence goes on along the minus strand of NC_040906.2, from coordinate 125,188,276 downwards.
TAAAAAAGTTATCAAATGGTGAATTTTTATGGCAGCCACTTTAATACTGTAGATGGAAGAAGATATGCAACATTTTCAGATATTATGCTTGGTTATTTCAGAGAAAGATAAAACTGCAACTGAAACACACACAAAAAAAAACCCAGGATCTGTATCAGTATATGCAGAAGATGCTGTGACTGATTGAACTTGTCAAAAGCACTTTGCGAAGTTTCTTGGTACTACTGCCAATTTGGCCAAATAACTTTGCTGTGGGGCTGTCTCACACACTGGAAGATGTTTGGCAGCACCTCTGGCCTCTGCCCACTAGACGCCAATAGCAGGAGATAGCTCAAATATTCAAATCAATAAAGTTATTGGTGAAATGAAAGATTCTTTTATTTTACAAAAAACTACATGGACTTCTTGGCCAACCCAATAATTTAGCACACATCATAGAACTGGTCTATTGCTGTTGCCAAATAATGTGGTAGCTATTGTTTTTCAAAGAAGTGAAAATCCCATATCCAATGAAAAGCTCATCACCACTCGAGTGGCAACAAAACTACTATGCGGTAGTGGCACTGATGCTGAGAGCTCTTCCCTGAACCCACTGAACTCTTTAAAACATCGTCTTGCATTACCGCCTATGCCCGTTTGGCTCCTTCCCCTGCAATCACACCACTCCACTGGCCATGTCCATGAGGTCCTTTCTCTTTTTGCTCAGTCCCTCCACCCCCTAACCCTCCCCCACACCGACAGAGCTGTTACACTGCTCTGCATCTATGAGTCTCTCTATCTTTTTGCTTGTTAGTTCAATTTCTTCATTAGATTCCACATATGAGTGAGATCATATGGTATTGTCTTCCTCTAACTGGCTTGTTTCACTTAGCATAATATTCTCCAGGTCCAATCCATGCTGTTGCAAAGGGTAAAATTTTTCTTTTCTTACAGCAAGACGTATTCCATTGTGTAAATGTCCCACAGTTGTTTTATCCACTCATCTACTGATGGGCACTTGGGCTGCTTAAAAAATATATTTTTTTAAATATTGAAAAAAACCCTTATAGGACAAATAATACTAAATGTGAGGTAAGAGAGTACAAAAATTTCTAATGTCAAAAGAAAGTATTCGTCAAAGAAGGAATCCAAGTATTAGCCTGGTAAAAGATGGAAAACCTATTCTGTTTGAGAAGGATTAAAAAAGATAAAGCAAGTGAGGTAGTACTTGAAGGGATTTTCTCCATGTATTTTTTAAAAGATTTTATTTATTTATTTTTAGAGAGGGAAGGGAGGGAGAAAGAGAGAAACATCAATGTGTGGTTGCTGGGGGCCATGGCCTGCAACCCAGGCATGTGCCCTGGCTGGGAATCGAACCTGCGATGCTTTGGTTCGCAGCCCGCGCTCAATCCACTGAGCTATGCCAGCCAGGGCCTCCATATATTTGATTATTTAAAATTCAGAGGCATAAAATTAAACAAAGTTTATTTTATAGATTATATTATGGTGTATTCACTATCATTTAAGTCATAATGTATATAATGCTCTATAAAAAGTCAAAAAAGCCAAAAATAAATAAATAAAACACTGTCTCCTTGACAATGTATCACAATGACATTTTGTGTTAACACCTGTGAAGAGCTGATATGAGTTTAGTGTTATATTATTTATAACATTCACACGTATTTTCGCTTTCTCTTTTGAGTTCAGGAAGCAAGAGTTTACAGGCTCCTTAAAGTGGCCACTAGGAAAAAATGTCTATATCACTTAGAAATTCAGGGAAGCAGAGTCACTGTTAAATAACTTATTACTAGTAAAGTAGGAAGATGGTATTTTTAAACCTCCCTCAAACCACATAATAGCATTTTCCCAGGATACAAGGGGTTGGACTTGGGTCCTCTGAGAATTACAGAATATAGCTGAGAATCCTTGTTTAGCTGTTTTGTGTCTCTTAAGTCAAGATGATACTGTCCTCACCTGTTTGTTACTGATCTAATCCACCTCAAGGAGATGGGACCTGCAGACCATTAAGCAAACCTTTAGTTGGGTCTAAGTATTAATTGCCTGCAAGTTACTTTACCCTAGAGAAGATAATCAGACAGATTCAACGATTCAAAGACAAAGCCTACCTTTGTCTGCCTATATTCCCCTGTAAGAATGCCTGTCTTAAGTATAAAGGAGCTTTCATTTCCCTCAGCATCCTCCCTTCAATATCATTTGTAACAGAACTAAACCCACATTTCAGTGGCAAAAAGGAAAATGTACAATAAGCAAAAATCTGGTGAAAATACAATTTAAACAGAAATATTATGATGTGTAATTTTAGAAACCAAAGACTATTTTTGGCCTCTTCAAAAACATCACAATCTGTGGCATACTATTCAAATGTTCCCTACATCATAAATATTTTGGAAACCACATGGCTTTGGGACTCTGAATTGTTGGGCCACTGACATCAAAATATCCAGTAATAGCTATGACATTCTTCTTTTTTAATTATAAAAAAGTAACTTATGTTGACTGGAGAATAAAAATCTTGCACACATACACACATATGATGGGCAAGTTACTTAACCCCTCTTAGTTGCACAACTTGTTAGATATTGATAATGATGTACCTACACTTCACACAACTACTGCGAAAATTAGACAAGAACAAGCATGAAAGCTAACAGTGCCTGGCACATGTCAGCTGCCCCAGTATATGCTTGCACGGTGCTGGCAGACATTAGCTGCTCCTGTATGCACTGTAAGAACAGTCTTGTGCATCATTCTTAGTGCATATCCCTAACTATGTCCTGAGGATCAAGGTCCTAGAAGTGGAACTGCAGAATCAAGGGGTGTTGCACATTTTTTAGTTTTTAATACTATTATCATATTCCCTACCAAAGAAGCCATAATAATTTATACTTCCATAATAACATGCACTTCCCTGTAGCCTTGCCAAAATTTGGTACCATTATTATTACCATTGTTAATCCTGAAAATCTGATAGGTCAAATAATACTTTCCATGAACATTTCTGTGAATACAGATGGGGCTAACATTTTTCATATTTATAGCCATTTCTGTTTTTTTCTTCCAAGAGTCACTTATTGGGAAGGGGAGTTCTTTGCTTTTATTTTTGTCTACTTTACTACAGTGGGAATATCTTTTTCTCAATGATATGAAAGAACTTCTAAAGAGTTAAGAAGAGAGTACATTCGTTTGCAATGCTTAAGTGTCCCCCACTGCCAGGCTGTCTGTGCCTTCTTAAAGATCAGAAATCTCATTTTTATATAGACAGATGCATCAACTATTCCTTTTATGACTTATTTCCTCTTTCAAGCTTAGGAATGCTTTCTCCATCTTGAAATCCAATGATCAAGTATATTTTATTCTAGTATTTCTAGATTTTCTATCTTTATTTACAATATATCATTTAAAATATAATGAGAATAGTCTAAATTAGTCACTAAAAGAATTTTAAATTATAGTAGAAGGCATAAAACTATCCATAAATGCATACTTGATCACTAGAGACATTTTTGAATACCACAACAATATTTATGGGTAATTAATGCTGACAGATCACCTGATGAAGAAAAACTTTGATGAATGATCTGCAAATCCTATTTGTCTCATATGACTGGATAGGCATGATGTAGATAGGGCCACTACCATTTTGACTTAATGCAGATGAAAGGCTGAGCCTAAACTTGGAAATAGACTCAATTTCTTCCAGTCAGAAACTCTTTAAGGTCCAGCCTATTTAAAGTTAAGATTTGCTTGGGGAGTATTATAAAGTCACTGGCTGTCTTTCACACCCATGATCACACATACACTGACACCCTGTTTATTGACAAGTCACACTGTCTCTTCTTCATTCTTCCCTCTGCCAAAATTATGAGATTTTTAGGGAACCTCCTTTTCCCAGAAGTATACATACTTAAGCGACAAGATGAAAAATAAAAGATACAAACAAGTTGCTTGAAAAATCAGAAGCATGCCACATGTAGCAAATAAAGCCGATCTAGCCTTTTCATCAGAGACAGAATGGTGCCAACAAACTGGAATTTAGTGAAGACAGATGAGCTGCCAAGTTATGCCTTTGAGAGTTTCTGAGTAACTCAAAATGTAATTCATAGAAAAGCATTCTCTTGAGAAAATAATCTGAACAAACTGACATAACAAAAAAGGTTCCAGGCCATGCAGTCATTTAAAAAAAAAACTGAGTATAGTGGAAAATGCCCAGTATTTTACAATGAAGTACACACAAAGCATTCAGCCAATTTGAGTCTTCATGCATTTATGAAGCAAATGGCAGTTAGAGATGCAACTGGGGTCTGAACAATACTTACAAGAGAACAAGTTTACCTGACTTTTCTAAATTTCCAAGCAGCTAACAATTAAGAAAACAAGAGACATTCATTGATTTGTAAATGTTTACTACAAATAACACCACAAAACACAAACAATCTATTATTGTGACCCACACAAGTACAAACATTTTCCCCTCAATCATTTGGGAAAAAGTGCAAATAAATGCTGCTATACACTGAGAAGCTGTGCTATAAAATTGATAATATACTATACTATCAAATTTTTAAAAAGACAAAAACTAGGAAGAACTACACAGCACACCAGACCAATGGCAATTAATACAACTAAGGATTTTTGGCATATAAATTAAATTGGTCAGCATTTCTGTTGAGTATGTCATGCATGCAACTTAACTGCTCAAGAGAAAGTAGTGAAGTTCTGAAAGAAAAGAATCCAATAAGGAGAAGTGCAGCATTTGATCAAACTGTATCAAGGTTGGAGACAGAGCAAGCACACACACACGTGGTCACTGGGCATAAGCCGCCCCTGCCACACACACACCCACACACTCGCACAGGGCCAGAGGGTCTACCACATTCACTGCACAAACTCATGCCATGATGGTGCAGCCCAGACCAACATGACGCAATTTGAGGTCAGGAGGCCCCTGGGGGACTTGGCTGCTCAGCCCCAACGGTCAGAGGCAAGCATTCAACCACTTCTGCTGGGCTACTAAGCTGTGACCCACAGCAGAATTGGAGACAGATGCTCAGTGCACTTCCTACTCTGGGAGCTCAGTGCGTGTGAGTAGGAGTGAAGGTGTGCTAGAGAAGATCCAGCTCCTAAAAGCCTAAACATTCTACCCTTTATCAGACAGCTGACACAACAGGCACAGACTTCATTCCTTTATCAAACTTTGGATGCCAGAAAACCAATCATAATTTCTCGGAAAATGAATAAAATGTGATAGCTAACTAAAATGCTTTGAAGCTAGAAATACTTACACTTTTGAAATCATGAAAAGCTGTTCCTAGTAACTATGCAGACACACAGCATGCACTAAACATAACCCTCTAAAAAGAAACACGAAGTATGGGTTTCAGTCTCTTAAAGTGAACAGAGGACTGACCCTACAATAATGATGACAGTCTTATAAAAATAAAATTCTAAAGTTCTTGTCTGGAATGTATGTGTACCTTTGAAAGAGAGAACCAAAAAAGAAGAAGGGAAGTTGGAGGTGGGTGGTGAAAGTAGGGATTGTTAACACTATACTTAAAAATGTTCTCTTTGGTATTTTCCTTGAAATATTCCTAAAATGTATTAATTTTCTAAAATATCAAAACTAAAGATAATTTGGCTTTTTTTTTTTAAATCAAATTATGGTGCTGCCACACTGCAAGGTCACATGGATGAAAAGATTGGGCTGAGTCAGTATTAGCTGAGCGGCCATGCTGTTACTGGCCAGTAAAAGCGCAGTGAGCTGGCTGTGGGGAGACACATCTTTGCAGCCCAGTTCTACAGACTCCTAGCTATAGGAGCCCAAGTAAGGAAAGATCTTCGTTGGCCTCAGTTTTCCCATCTGTGAAATGAGGAATCCCCATGACCCTCAAAGCTGCTGTGAGGATTCAACAAGTTAACATACATGAAAGCACCTATGGTGCTGAGGAAGAAACTAATAAATCTTTTCTCTGTGAGTGTGTTTGTATCCAATCTATTTATTACTCATCTTTGTGTACTGTTCGACAAGAATAAAATCAGTGTTCAGAATAATGTTCAGATCTGTGTTCTGGTTTATCACTTAGAGCCTGGAACGAAAATGTTTTAATTCATAGAATCTCTTAGTTGTGTCCCAGTTACGTTGAAATGTAGACTGAAAAGAGTTGGGAACAGTTTTATTTAGAGTCCAGTGTTCAGATTAAGGATGTGTCAGAATATGATCACATTTATTAAGCTGGCCAAAAAGTCCATTACTTTGTTTCCCATACGATGGCTCTAGGAGTGTTTAGTTGTCTTTAACTTCATTCAAAACAATTTTGTTAGATTGCATCATGACAGTTGTCATATCAGCTTGCATTAAAAAAAAACAAAAAAAAACAAAAAACGTACAGGCCTAGCTGGTGTGGCTCAGTGAATTGAGTGCTGACCTACAAACCAAAGGGTCAACAGTTTGATTACCAATCAGGGCATGTGCCTGGGTTGCAGGCCAGGTCTCCAGTAGGGGCGTATGAGAGGCAAGCACACATTGATGCTTCTCTCCCTCTCTTTCTCCCTCCCTTCCTGTCTAAAAATAAATAAAATCTTTTAAAGAACTTATCAAAATTGGTGAATTTTTGTGCAGCCATTTTAACATTGAAGATAGAAGAAGATATGCAACATTTTAAGAGTATTATGCTTGATTATTTCAGGAAAGGTAAAAATGCAACTGAAATGCCAAAAAAAGATTTGTGCAATATATGCAGAAGGTGCCATGATTGATCAAATGTGTCAAAAGTGGTTCGTGAAGTTTCTTAATACTACTGATATCATGGCCAAATAACTCTTTGCTGTGGGGCTGTTTTATGCATTGGAAGATGTTTAGCAGCACCCTTGGCCTCTACCTACTAGAAGCCAACAGCATGATATAGGAGAGAACCAACATATTCAAAATATTCAAATCAATAAAGTTATTGGTGAAAATGAAAAATGTCTTTTATTTCACAGAAAAAATTAAATGGGCTTTTTAGCCGACCTAACATAATAAACGTCCTCATTCTTCCATTCAGGAACATTTGCTGTCCAATGTAGGGAGGAGACTGAAACACAGAGGGCAGAGCACCAAGATGAGGAAAGGAAAGACAAAACCAGGCCAAGTTCAGACACCCTGAGAAGCATCCCAGCAAAATAAGAACCCTCAAGTTAAATGGTGGCTTTGAAATTATTCCAAGATAGATGTTGGAAAGTGTCAAAACAGAGAAACACAAAGGAAATTGCACCTGGCCAGTGTTTATATCACACCACCCCACACCTTTTTATGTGAGGCCCTGACAAAGGGGAGTGGATTCACCAACATCTGATGGAGTGAAAATGGTGGCTTAAACTTACTTTTAGGCTATGTTGCTAATAAAAATTCACTAATAATGAATTTTTACTGCTAATAAAAGCTCAATACTACTCAACTCCAATCAAGTTCTCCTAGTTGAGAACTTGAAACACCTTCAAGTTGCATATTAAACACAGAAGGTGTCTAGAAAGTAAGCCTTCTTTTTAAACAACATACTAGACACCTTCTTGTTTAATATGCAATGGACTTCTCATTTTTAGCATTTTCATTTTAACCTCCCTGCTGGAACTCAGCCTCTAAGCTACTCTCCACAGTGGAAAGTGGCTGTCTCAGTTCTCCTGCTCGAAGCACTGACAAGAAAAAAATCCTAAAAATCTGGCTGTGCTTTCCATTTGCCTTCCTCTAGGCGAACACTTTTATGAAGAGTTCCTTCACTCTCCTGGTCGTGGACGCTGCCCAGGGTCCGTCTCTGCCCAGGAACAGGGTTGCATCAAGACCCATTTTTATAATTCCAATGGCTATTGGGTAGTTTAGTTTCACATTAAATTCAATCAAATCTGAGGTCATCCATTTCCTTTGCCAAACTCCCCAATCACCCATCTCTGTCAATGGTGTCACTCTACTCTGTAGGTTAAGCCCAAAACGACACCCGCCTACTTCCTTCAATGTTACTAACGATTACTCTTTGATATACTTCCTCCAACCATCTCTATACTCACAGATGAGAACGCATGCCTTTAAAAAACACCACATAAGTCTTTAAAAAGTATTTGACATTTCTGATCCCTTCTGTGTTATTTCTTGGTAATTATTACTTTATTATTTTTTTAAAGCACATACCTCTTTGGGTAAAGACATTAATTTATTTCTGTCTGCATTCAAGTTGCTCAACTTCTTAAGTTTTCCAATGCTTTTAGGTAAGGTCTGTTAAAATAATATTTTTATTATTAACTTTTAACACAACAGAATACAACCAATCTTTTCAAAAACATAAAGAATATAATCTCATCCAATAACAGAAGTAACATTTCTTCCTGAATATCAGATATTTGTAAATTTCACTTGGGGGATATGGGATTAAATGTTTTGCATTTCATTGGGAACAGAGAAACACCTAGTAAAAAAGTAATGAGGGTTCTTCAACTCAAGTGAGAATTTAATTTCTTTAAGATTCCCTCTTCCCTGCTTATAGCTTCAAGAATCACACTGACATGGTTGCTTGACTGACTGTGGAGGCCACAGTGCTGGGGCGGGGACTCACACTCTCAGCAGGGCATTGCAGCACCAGGGGAAGAGAGGGGGCTGCGTGGGCTGGGGTGTGGATGGAGCACAGGGTCCTAGAGGAAAGGGCCAGGGCCAACATGGGGGTCTCAGCACGCTCAAGGAATCCAAGGGTGAATGTTACTTTAAAAATTGTTATGATTACTATTTGTAAGCCTAACACCACATACTAGGGCAGAAATTTGGTCACTTCCACACCTGCCTGAGGAGTTTGAGCTGCCTGAGGGGGGAGGCTGCCAGACCCCCACTGCTGATTCTCTGTCTTTGAATGACCTCTTGCTGTCTTTTTCTGCTTTTTCACCTAAAGAGCATTACTTATTCTTTTGATAAAGACAGAAGAAAAGAAAAAAATAGGGGAAAGAGTAAGAAAAAGTTGGGTAAAAAGTAAAGGGACAAAATAAAGGCAGCAAAAAGGAAAGTAAACTGAAGAAACAATAGCAGCTACAAGACCATTACAAAGGAGAAAAAGGAGACGATGGAGTGGTAACGGAGGACAGCAGCAGGCTGTGAGAAGGCAACCCGGACTTGTGGTCGCCCTGGTGACCTACCCTGGCAGGTGGGACACACCCAGGCCTTTACCCCAGGAAAGACGGGGAGCCTGTGTCACCCCCACCCTCAATTTCTAGGGTGGGGTGAGATCACAGATCCAAGCCCAGCAGACACCAGTCTCTGGCTCCTCCTAAAAGAGCATACCTCCCCGCAGTCCCACCCAGGCTTTCCCTGGCCAACCACCATTTCTTCCCCTCCTCTTCCATCCTTCCGTTTGCCGAAGAACCCAGAGAGGACAGCAGTTCCTCTGGAGGTCCTCAGGCGCTGCAGCAGAGGCATCAGCACCTCCCTGGGGACCCTGACAGGTGTCAGTACAGTCCCCGCACCGTGAGTGCCGCAACTGGCACGCACTCCCACAGGGGGCTTCCACACAGCCTTCTTCGCCTTTATGACATGGATTTGCTTCCCAAGTCCCCTTTTCAGATTAACACAGGGAAATTTCCATTGAGTCCACCCACATCACAAGTAAGTAGAACCTACCCTAGTAAGTCTTTATAATATAGAATCGCATTATCAATGTTCATTTGAATGTGCAAACCACACTCACCGGGAGTTGGTTTCTGTAAGAACTAACTCAGTGAGGCTTTCACAGTCCCCAACTGTTTCAGGCAACTGCGTTAGTCTGTTCTGATCCACCTTCAGAATCGACAGTTTCTTTAGTTTTCCTGTAAAAGCATTATTTCAACTCATTAGTTACAACAGTTTTCCTAATCATCACTTTGTTACTTCCTATCTGCTATTCTTCTTGTTTTAAATAGTTATTCATTTTTTTCCTTACCCAGCTGTTCATAATGAAACTGTATCATTCTCATTACCACTAAAGGTCCAGAATTAAAATAATTTGTTCAGAACATCAAAAATAGCCAGCAATTAGAAGCACATCATTTTAAAAGTCACTACCTAAAAATATCATGTCAAGACCAGGAAATATAAAGAAAAACAAAGAGCTGGTTCTTAATGAATCTTTAAAAATAGATTTTTGTGTACAGAGAAGATAGACTTGTGTCTTAGTCCATGAATTCTCCTTACTAAAAACAAAAAATAAAGTGCAGTTTATTCTATCACTTATAAATGAAAATGACTTAGTGAAGATCCCTATATTGAAGTATTTCTACATACACACAATAAGATGGTAATCTTTGAAAAGTCACATTTTGGAAAGGGTCTATTACACTCAGGGCAGGAAGATGGACTCACTGGTGATGCCTTCAGGCCATGGAAAAGAAGAATCTGTTTACTGCAGCCTCCTCTGAGTCCTCACTGAGTGAAGAAAGTCCTAAATCTTTCAGATTCTCATTTTCAACTACAACTCAGGGGACCCGGCCTACAGAGAGATGCCCTCTGTTATCTACTTGGACTGGCAGGATTAACATCTCCAGGACAACCAGAAAGCAGCCTCTATCTTAAAGAGACATAAAGCAGGAGAAAGGAAAATGTCGAAAAGATTAACTTGTGTGCCCCTGCAGGGCAAAGCAGAACTAACCTTCTCAAGTCTTTATTTAGCATAATCAATAATCTACTAACACTGTCCCGAGAGGGTTTCCACCTGTCCTGTCAGGAGACACACTAGCCTTCTCTGCAGGGCACAATGAATTGCACCCTTGATGCATCCCACCCAACAGAGGAGTCTCCTTTAGTCACTAGTGGCAAGTGGTCCTGCAGCCTTGCCTAGAGCACTTTTAGTGACAGGGTGCCCCTGTCTTCACCAAGCAGCCCAAACTAGTTCATAACAAATATTTCTTTTTTTAAAAAAATTTTTAGATTTTATTCATTTATTTTTAGAGAGGGAAGGGAGGGAGACAGAGAGAGAGAAAGAAACATCAATGTGCGGTTGCTGGGAGTTATGGCCTGCAACCCAGGCATGTGCCCTGGCTGGGAATCGAACCTGTGACACTTTGGTTCACAGTCCGAGCTCAATCCACTGAGCTACGCCAGCCAGGACAAATATTTCTTTTAAAGCTCTTTCTTCAGTCATGGTGAGATTTGCAATCCTTTCATTTCACCATTTGTACTGGAAGATGAAATAAATCTTCAAATGTGTGAAGTCAGCCATTTCATGCCTCATATTTCTTCCCATTACAAGCAAGAAAACACCCCTAGTTCCTACAACTGCTTTCAGATGCTACAGATGATTCTCAGGGAATATTTCTACCTCAAGTCAAAATCCCTGTCAATTTTCCAACCAGCCTTAACTAAAGGCAATGACTATATTGCTGCCAAGTTGCTATTATCGGTCACCACTTTCATCCTGACCAAACACCGGAAGGGCAGTGGTGGTCCTCTGTCATACACTTCTCCAACTGCTGAAAATCTTTCACAAAACTTCCTTTGATGTTCTGAATAAAGGTTAAATAAAGGTCAAAGACAGCAATCCTATGACAACTATATGGTTAAATACAGCTTCCTACGCTTTCTAAGCAGCTATGCTATGGTGCAGCTGCCAGCCCATGTCTGTTTACACCTTCTCTGTGCTTATTTTCTCAAACTAGCTTGTAATGGGAAGGAAGTGGTAAAGGAAATGTCTCGACTAATTTTTTTAAAAGAAATAGAAGAGAATGGTTAATAAAAGATTATTCTCAAAGGGCTCAGCTCCAGAACACCATGCTACCTTTAACAGCACTTCCCCAGGTTATGCCATAGGGTCAAAGCTACTTCTCCTAAACTATTTAGAATGTTCAATTAGAAAATTCTTAGTGATTGCTCATATGCCCGAAACACATTCTACTCTTTGAACTAATCCCTGCTGAAATCATTGCCACAAGGTGTGGATGAAGTGTGCATGAGTCAATAATTATAAGTAATAATACCTAGAATTGCTACCAAACCAGGGGGAAGGAAATACCTGCACATAGGAAAACTTAATTGTATTAGTTTTTGCATTCCTTCTTTAAAAACAAAAACAAGCAACAAGGAAACTAAAGGAGCCACACCCCCAGTTCCTGAGCATGGTGACCAAAGGATCAGTGTCCTCCAAATGCTCAAGACAACCTCGAGCCCCTTAGCAGTTATTTTCAATACTCACCAATGCCATCCGGAATAGTTTCTAGTAAGTTATGGGAAATGACTAAATCTGTTAATGAAGTCAGGCCACTGATTTCTTCAGGAAGTCTTTCCAACTTGTTTTCAGAGACATCTAAGCACAGCAGGTTCTTCAGGTTTCCTATTTCCTACATCAGTGACACAGAAAAAGAAACTCATGCTTAAACCTGGCATAGCACAGAGGATTTTGCTACAGTGACAGTTTACAGTCAAATCCTAAAGCCGTCCTAAGGATGTTTCTTCTAAATGTGAAGGCTGGAGTACATTCCCAGACCCACTTCCAATGAAAATGGGAAGCTGTGTGAATCACAGACACAGAGCTGGGAAGGATGCCAAGTCCTCCAACTTCGGGCGGGCAAGGAATCGTCAATTTAACAGATGAAGAGACTGCACCGAGAGAGAGAGCAAATAACTTTAAAGTAACACAATTGGGGGAAAGGCTGGAATCCAGTTCTCCAAGTCTGGACTCCACCCATCACTTAGTAACCATCTAATACTTCAGGATGACCCTGCGATTCTCTCTGTTGAGAAATCATCTACTTTTATCTCCCATGACAGGTAGTACTTGTTAAAACAAACATCAATGCAGCTGCTTGCCAGAAAAACTGGGGCATACAGACCCACTGACACATTTAACATCAAAAGAAAAGAGAAGCATACTGTTTTTAAGGAAAACAGTCTACCCAGGAGTGGGACAAGTACCTGAATGAGTCTAACAGCCTGTTTTAGACTAGCTCACCTTCCATTCACAAAAAATGCATATTTTCCCTCGTATAGGGAAAATAGCTTCCACTTTTCCATTCCACTACCACTCAATTAAATTCCCACTCTCATTACCCTCTCACCTGGACTGGTGGTAGCTCTGTCTCTTGGCCTCTCTCTACCCAGGTCTGTTCTGCAAATTTGCTTCCATATTTCCCACCTGGAAACACAGCTAGTTCTAGTTGTGTAATCAAACCACCCTTCTACTCAAAAAAAAGTCTAGTGTCTCTTCAAGTAGTACAAATTCCTCGATCTATATTTAATTTAATCTAATTTAAATATTATGTCCAGATTTGGACATAATATTTATGACATCTTATGACTTGCCCCTGAGGAAACTGGAGGAATCAGACTGCATTTCTACTAATTTCATGCCAGACCTCTGAGTTTGTTCTACTATTTTCATTAATCCCTTTTAATATGCCATTGTATCCTTTTCTTTCTATCATCAATAAACACAAAAATAATTCTGACTACTTGAGACTGTCTGATATGGTTACTCCTGATTTAATAGACATTTCTACAAAGAAGGAAAGAAGGTATTTATTTTTTAAAAGTATATTTTATTGATTATACTATTACAGCTTTCTATTTTTTTCTCTCCTTTATTCCCCTCCACCCTGCAGCCCCCTCCCACCAGCATTCCCCTCCTTTAGTTCATGTCCATGGGTCGTACATATAAGTTCCTTGCCTTCTCCATTTCCTATACTATTCTTAACATTCCCCTATTTTGTACCTACCAATTACGTTTCTTATCCCCTGTACCTATTCCCCCATTCTCTCCCCCTCCCTCCCCGCTGATAACCCTCCATGTGATCTCCATTTCTGTGATTCTGTTCCTGTTCTAGTTGTTTGCTTAGTTTTTTTTTTGTTTGTTTTGCTTAGGTTCAGTTGTTGATAGTTGTGAGTCTGCTGTCACTTTACTGTTCATATTTTTTATCTTTTTTTTAGATAAGTCCCTTTAACATTTCATATAGTAAGGGCTTGGTGATGATGAATTCCTTTAACTTGATCTTATCTGGGAAGCACTTTATCTGCCCTTCCATTCTAAACATTAGCTTTGCTGGATAGAGTCATCTTGGATATAGGTCCTTGCCTTTCATGACTTGGAATACTTCCTTCTAGTCCCTTCTTGCTGGCAATATTTCTTTTGAGAAAGCAGTTGCAGTCTTATGGGAACTCCTTTGTAGGTAACTGTCTCCTTTTCTCTTGCTACTTTTAAGATTCTCTCCTTATCTTTAATCTTTAAATAATTATGATGTGCTTTGTTGTGTTCCTCCTTGGGTCCAACTTCTTGGGAACTCTCTGAGCTTCCTGGACTTCCTGAAAGTCTATTTCCTTTGCCAGATTGGGAATGTTCTCCTTCGTTATGTTTTCAAATTAGTTTTCAATTTCTTGCTTTCCCTCTTCTTCTGGCACCCCCACAATTTGGATGTTGGAACGTTTAAAGTTGTCCCAGAGATTCCTAAGCCTCTCCTCATTCTTTTGAATTCCTGTTTCCTCATTCTGTTCTGGTTGAACATTTATTTCTTCCTTTTTTCCTAAATCATTGATTGGAGCCCCGGTTTCCTTCCCTTCACTGTTGGTTCCCTGTATATTTTCCTTTATTTCACTTTGCACAGCCTTCACTTTCTCCTTTATTTTGCGGTCACACTCAACCATTTCTGTGAGCATCCTGATTACCAGTGTTTTGAACTCTTCATCTGATATGTTGGCTATCTCTTCATCACTTGGTTCTATTTTTGGAGCTTTGATCTGTTCTTTCATTTGGGCCATATTTCTTTTTCTTGGTGCATTGTAAGTGGCAGAGCCTTAGGTATTTGCCAGGGCAGGGCTACCCACTTCTCTGCGTCGTGGTGCTGTATGTCAGTGAGGGGTCCAAGAGGGAATAATGCTGCTTGCTCAGCTCTGGGCCAGCTTGCAGTCAATTCCCCGACTACCCACAAGCAAACTGGGCCCCTCTGGTGCTGATTCTCCGGTGGGTGGGTTTGTGTATGTTCTAGAACCCCGGGAGTCTCTCTAACCGACTCTCCTGTGAGGCTGGGAGTTTCTCCCACCACCACAACCCTCACTAGTTTTTACCACTAGAGGTTTTGAGGCTTTATTTCCCCACACTGGAACCCTGAGTTGCATAGTCTGTCTCACTCCCCAGTTGTTCCTCCTGTTTATCTGCACACAAATGTAGGACCACCTGGTCCACCAGCCAAGATGTTTAAATAACACAATCACTGGTCTTTTAATTTTTTGTGTTTAGATGTGGCACTGTGCACATAATCATTTATGCACATCTGTATGCACATATACTCTCTCCCTATTATGTCTAATAACTGATGTTTTACTACTTTACTGACAAATTCCTGGGGTTTTTTTTGTCACCCTTTGTCCCTTAAGTAACTAGAATTTTCTCAATCAGGATTTCTCATATTTTTTCTAGAGCAATCTAAGTATTAATCAAATCCTCACCCACATCAGTTGCCCTTTCCTTTTCACAAATTCAGCCAAGCCTCAGACAGAATCAATTTAGTTCCTAGTTCCCTTAATCGTAGGTGCTATCATGGAAATCCCAGTGCTATCACTATAAGTAAATCTTTACTGGGGAACTTCTTTCTAGTGTCAAGACCTCCCCGTGTTCATATGGCATTCCCTACCTAGAGTGCATGGCCCACCACGGCTGGCTGTCATTGATGAGCAGCGGCAGCATCAGAATTACCTTCAAATAGCACCCAGACCATCATGAAATCTACCCTTATTTTTAAGACTGGCTATGCTATACACCAAACAATAAAATTCAGTAATGGAAAAAAAATAGGAGGAAAATGCCCATTTATTGCTGTTTATTTGTTTGCTTACTTAAGTTTATCTCTCTTAACTAACCAGAAGGCAGGCCTGCTTACTGGGACACCACAAAACGACAATGTATTCAGAAGTCTATACAAGACTTTTTTATTTGGAACACAGTTTTCATACTTAGTAACAGTAGAAAGCACCTGAACTCCATGACATTTCAGCTATAGCAACGATTACAAGGCAAAATGTGATCAAAATTGTGCCAAAAGCCACACCATAAAGAGTGGCAAAAATGTATACCATCAGAATCAGGGGTCCTGGGGGGGATGCCAGTCAAGACGGAAGCATAAGACACACTTTTAACCTCCCTGAACAACTCTAAGAAGAATCACAAATAACCTCAAAACAAAAAACACCCAGAACTGCCAGAAAAATCAAACTGTATGGAAGTCCAACAACCAGTGATTTAAAGAAGCCACGTACACCCAGACAGGTAGGAGGGAAGAGACCGGAAGCCGAGGAAGAGAGAACATGGTGCCCCAGCAGCAAGGCAGGGGCAGTCAGAGGAATGGACGGTCCCACATTCACGTGTGATAGCTAAAAGTTGGGAAGGATACCTGGGGAGCGAGTGATGCCAGCTCCCTGCCAGACCACGCAGCCCAGGGTTCCAGCACCAGGAAAATAAAGCTTCCGAACTTCTGGATGTAAAAACCAGTGAGGGCTGGGGTGGCAGAAGAAACTGCCAGTCTCTCAAGAGAGTCTTTTAAAGGGCCTGCATGGTCCTAGAATGGACACAAACCCACGCACTCTGGGATCCAACACCATGGCAACAGCTAGGGGGATACGAGTCACACACAGGAAGTGGGTGAAGTGACTGGAAACAGGGTGAGTGCCAAATGAGCCTCCAGCAGCCAGGCAGCAGCACTGTCCCTGCTCCAACCCCTCCCTCACATACAGAGCCACCAGGCAGTGAAGCTGGTTGCCTTGCCCTGCCAGATACCTAAGGTTCCACCCCATACAACTTAACTAATTCGCTAAAACAGGGAGTCATAGCAGCTCCACTTAATACACAGAAACAAACTCAGTGAGGCTGCAGAATTAAGGAGACGAAGAAATATGGCCCAAATGAAAAAAGAGAACAAAACCCTAGAAAAAGAACTAAACAAAACGGAGATAGCCAACCTATCAGATGCAGAGTTCAAAATACTTGTGATAAGGATGCTCAGAGAACTCACTGGGTATGGCAAAAACATAAAAGAAAAAATAGAGGCTACAGTAAGTGAAATAAAGAAAAATTCAAAGAGAACCAACAGTGAAGGGAAGGAAGCGAGGAACAAAAAGAAGAATTAAACACTCAACTAGAACAGAATGAAGAAATAAAAATTTAAAAAAAAAAAACGAGGAGAAAATAAGAAGACTCTGGGATATCTCCAAAAATGCCAACATCTGAATCATACGGGTGCCAGAAGGAGAAGTGGAAGAGCAAGAAATTGAAAACTTATTTGAAAAAATAATGAAGGAAAACTTCCACAATCTGGCCAACCAAATAGACATACAAGTCCAGGAAGCACAGAGTCCCAAATAAGTTGGACCCAAAGAGGACCACAGCAAGACACATCATAATTAAAATGCCAAAGGATAAAAATAATGAGAGAATCTTAAAAGTAGCAACAGAAAAGGACAGAGTTATCTACAAAGGAGTTCCCATAAGACTGTCGGCAGATTTCTCAAAAGAAACCTTACAGGCAGGAAGGGACTGGCAACAAGTATTCAAAGTGATGAAAAGCAAGGACCTATAATCTATATTACTCTATCCAGCAAAGCTATCATTTAGAATTGAAGGACAGATAAAGTGCTTCCCAGACAAGGCTAAAGGAGTTCATCATCACCAAGCCATTATTACATGAAATGTTAAAGGGACTTATTTAAGAAAAAGAAGAAGATCAAAAGTATGAGCATTAAAATGATAACAAACACAACTATCAACAACTGAATCTAAAAAAAACAAAAATAAAAACAGGAACAAACTAAGCAAAAAACTAGAACAGGAACAGAGTCATAAATATGGAGATAACATGGAGGGTTATCAGCGGGGAGGGCAAGAGAGGAGAATGAGAGAAAAGGTACAGGGAATAAGAAGTATAATTGGTAGGTACAAAATAGACAGGGGGATATTAACAGAAGTACAGGAAATGGAGAAGCCAAAGAACTTATATGCATGACACATGGACACGAACTAAGGTGGGGAGCATTGCTGGAGGGAAGCAGGTCCCGGGCAGAGGGAGGCAAAGGGGGAAAAATTGGGATAACTGTAATAACACAATCAATAAAATAAACTAAAAAAAAAGAATCAGGTGTCGGGGTAATTTATAAATTTACTGGTCTTAAAGTAAACCATATGGGTAGCAAGGATTAAGACTTCACAAACTAAAGGATATATTTACTATCTTTAGAAATAGTGAGTTGAGACTTTCAGTTTTCCTATGGCCATACAGCATGATGGATGCTCAATATGTTTTTGGTTGACAAGATCCATTTTACAGAAAATCTCATGTAGAAGCAGGGGCACGTGAGGGTGGTGGTGTCTATTGTTCCACGTTTTGGGAGAGAAAATGGGAAGTTACCACTTACCTGAGGTAATTCTGACAGCTGATTTCCATCCAACCAGAGATCCTTCAGATGTAAGAGAGCTCCGATTGATTCTGGCTAAAACAAACAAACAAAAAATAATAATAATGTTATGGTAACAAAAATCCAACTTGTAGTCTTCCATTAAGAAATAAAGAATCCTATTTCAACAGTTAATTATTGGGTAGCATAGAGGATGTTTGTTGGCATCCCTCCAATATCAAGCCCCCTTCCTAACAGCACCAACAGCCTTTGAGAATACCAGTCATTTCCAGGTACACTCATCATCTCTACTCCCAACCCTCCACACCCTGAACCACCATTCTTAATCCATGTGAACTGGAGCACGTTCTTCATTGATGCCAAGCTACATATTGGGAAATACTGGTTTATAAGCATCCCTACTGATCTCCCTCAAGATATTTTGTGTGCATAACTTAAGGAAAAAGTTAAATTCAAACCACTCTTCAATATGGACTTACCAAATTATATATTTCATTGTTTCCTAAATCAAGTTCTTCTAGTCTCCGTAGCTGGGTAAGAGAGCTAGTAAAAAAAAAAAAAAAAAGTGCTCTTAGAGAATACTTAGAACTGCCAAGCAATGTATATTCCTCACTTAAAACTAGTTTCCAAAAATAAGATTAATTAGCATTGTATTAATACTGCATAGGAAGAACAGTTAAGAGAAGGCTGGCATCTCCCAAACCTTCCATGAGACATAGAATCTCTTTTTGACAAAATATTGTAGTACCTTTTTTTAAATGCTTGAAGAAATTCATTTGGTACAAAATTCCCTCTTATTTCCCCCAGAGACTCACTCAGGAAGGTATGTAAGAAGATTCTCTCTCAGTTCCAGTGAAGCCAGGTTATAAAGACTAGGAACGAACAGAAGAAAAAGGTATAAGGAAAATTCCTGAGATTCTTCCTACTCCCCCTCTGCATAACACACACTCTAAAGAGCAATTCTTGATAAAACCTGTATGTCACTTCCCAGGGGAAAACTTGCACCACCATCCCACCCCTACTTCCGTTAAAAACAACATAATCTTCACCTCCCAGATATTAATTTTAAAAGAAAAAGCGTAGTATCATCACTGCAAGGCACCCTCATTCAAATTATCTCGCTCATTTAATATGTGAAAATAACTCACTAGTAGTCACTGAAAGAGTATGACTCCCACGACCAAGACAGAAGCAGTACATGTGCTCCTAGATTTCAAAAAGTGAAAAACTTACTGTTACCATAAAAAAGCAGTAACGCCTTTAATGTCATGGAGCTCAGAGCTCTTCTTCCAAATACCAGGGAAAAACCATTCCTGTTTGAAAGTAGTGGGCACCTCAACCCAGAGCCCAAGTGCTCTACTTAAATCATAAACTCACAGAGCCAGTGGCAGGAGCTCTATGGAAGTAACTGCCATTTAAATGCATTAAGGAAAATGCAATAATGTACCTCACATGATGCCTGGGGCACAAGCCTGACTCAATAAATGTAGCTATAGTGATGTTGCTTTTATTTCTATTAAACCCCTGAATGGTACTCTTTTCACAGCAGACTCTATTACCTCTTCAGTGTAATCTACACCTATTAGGAGGACCATGAAAGGAGACAGATGTCCTCCCCAGACACTGAATAACTGGGTGGCAATTCTGAATCACCAGAAACCTCAGCATCCCAAGTGATGTCAGCACTAGCACAGAGAAGAAGACTGGTCTGTTTATTACTCCGACAGACAGTGTACTAAGCTCTATACCGACTGAAAACTCAAGTTTTTGCTAATATTACCATAGTAGCATCCAGATTTGGAGAATTTCTGTGTCAGCCCACAGAACACAGAAGTCAGGCATTATCCCAACACTCTAATCTCCTTTAATCCTCTATTCTCCTTTCAACATACAAACCAGAATCATGAGTACTAACAAAGCTGGTTTCAAAACATTGGAAAATGTAAGCTTGATTGCATGAACAGTGTATTTACATACTTAGAGCCCATTTGCTTAAAAATGTATTTGAACTATACTATGACATACACGAATCCTGTATCTCCTCCAATTTTAGAAAACTGAAAAACAGTTTTTACAAAGCAAACAAATGAAACTCTTTAGAATGTATTATTTCTGAAAAATAAAAATCCCTGCTAATAAGTAATTATTACTTTAATAACATTCTCCAAATAAAATGTAACCAGGTGGAAAGCTGGAGCTACCTAGCTCTACTTTATCTGGGCCAACTTTTACACAAAAGAAATAACGATCGCTTCCAAAAGCAATCAGTTGATGAGGGTAATAGGTAATATTTTAAGTCATTTTAAAAGTAAAGATTTCAAAACAAAGGGCTTTGTTTTCTGTTTTAAGTTTTCATGCCATCCCTAGCCAATTTTATTGGGAGGTAGTACTCATTTGGCTACTTTCACAATGCTATTTTAAAACTCACTGGCAGAACTGTCATTTTATACATTCATTATTTTCACACCTATTTTGACACACTAAAGACATCCACTAATACAAAGAGCAAGAAGTTCTCCTTTGCTTCAATCAAGGAGTCAAGTTCTGCTTTCCTCAATGGGCTTCATCAAAGGCAGGTTAGAAAGCAGTTTTACCGGCCTCGGTGCTGAGTGTGCTGAATGAGCCTCCTGCCTGAAACACACAGGCTACAGCTGGGGGACAGCTGCCTGCTGCCTCTGGCAGGTGGTGCTGAGCAGGGCTGCTCACACGCACCATCTTGTAATTAGTAACAATCCAACACTAGGATAGCAGGATTAGGAATGTGAGGCTTTGTGTGAGGTCCATTAGAAAGTGCCAAAGCCACAGTTCAAATCTGGATGAAAGTCAAAACTGCGGCCTCCTGCTTCACTGCCCTGAGGCAAGCGGGGGCACTCTTCTCTGGGACTCTCAGAATACGTCTTACCTTCTTAACCACGGCCAGGGCAGTGGAGTTTCTGTTGGTTTATGTCATTTTAAAAATACAATACACATTTTAAAATTATCTTTAAATATTGTCTGAAAGGTAAAAGGCATAGGCCACAATTACTAAAAGCAAATAATGCTTGAGTAAAAATACTGTAAAAATGCCAACACATTTGTGGACATATGTAACTCAGTAATAATGTCATGTTAGATTAAACACATAGCTCCCATTCCTACACATTAACATCCAAATATAATATCCTCTTCAGTAAAAAAGGTCTGATTACAAAACCTCTTGGTTTCTATTGTTTTTGGATAGTAGGAAAAAGGTGAATGTACAGGTGTTACAAGAAGTATCATTTTGGTACCCTTTCAAAACTCGAAAATTAACGTATATAAAATAATAGCCTTTCTGAGGCAACTCTTCCCCATAATTTTAAACTCTTTGAAATGAAGAACTCAAACATCATAAACACACACCATGGACCCACAGATGAAAAGTGCCACTCTGAAAAGAGCATGTTACTTCTCAGAGGCGAGATGCCAGATGCTTGAGCTCAAATCCTGGGCTGTCCCTCACTAACTAGCTGGATTTGCTCAGCTGAGATGCTTCACCACCGTATCAATTTCCCCTGGAATGAATATAATCAAATGTACTATGGCAAGTAAGGCATACATATTTTCCAGTCACGTTTACAGAGCCAGCTTTGTGCCTTATTTCCTTGAAACATCCTCTGTTCCTAAGCAGTCTGGTACCTTACAAGTGCATGTACTTGAGTCAGGGTCTTCTAAAAGATTGCTAAAAGATACTATTAATCACAGAAGTCATCTCTACTACAAAACACTTCTCAAAGAACAGGCCCTGCAGATGGTGAGCCACTGGCATTGGCCAGCTGTTAACTAACCACATACTGTCCATAACTGGAGATCAATTGGAAGGACAAGGAAGAGAAAGCAAAGGAACAGCCTTAACTAGATTCCCACCTCCCATACAGTCCAAACCTCAGCTATAATATGGACCAGTCATTCCCAGTTCAGAGAATCATTTTAACTGATTCTAAAATAAAAGCAAGGGTTTGGTGCTCATCAGTTCTTGTTTAGGATAGTTTCAGAACAAATGCAGAATTCTGCCAGCCCATCCCAAAATGTGGTTCTCCAGATTATTCTAGAACCAGCTGATATAAAATGGGATCTGCCTGAATGAAGGTTTAGACCAGATACATAAATTAAAATTGAATGAATGAATGAACGAATGAACGATCTCCCTTCCTAGTCTTTCAGAATATAGCAACTTAAACTGAAACCTCAGTACAGTGATCCCCTGTCCCTGCCAAACAAAGAAACCCAGTCAGTTCAATACAAATATCTTTGCATCTCTTAAAGCACCTAAAAAGAACACAGTGCTGAGAGGGTTGGAGTGGGAGATGTGAGCCCAATTCTGTCTACTTCAGAGGCCCAGAGAAACAAGAAAACCCAAACTTTACATGCATTTAGCAGCCACTTCAGTTACAACATGACATCATATGGACAAAAGAAAAGTGATAGGTATTTCTGACACTTTCACAAAAGTGACAAAAATTAGACACTTGAGGTATAATATGAGAATTACTGATCTTTAATATTCCCACTAATAACGATATCAGCAGCTTGCTACAGGACACATTGCCATAGGTACTTCACAAGAATTAACTTTACGGACAAGAAAACTAAGGCAGAGAGAGGGAACTTGAACAAGGTCTCACAACTGGTGAGTGGCAAAGCCAGGTCTCTCTAAGGAATCTGCATTTTTTAAATTTTTTATCCTCACCTGAGAACATTTCTTTTCATTGCTTTTAAAGAAAATAGGAAGGCAGGGGAGGCAGAGAAAGAGAAAGAGAGAGAAGGGGGAGTGGGGGGAGAGAGAAAGAGAGAGAGAGAGAGAGAATTCAATGTGAAAGACACACCGATTGGTTGCTTCTCGTATGCACACCAACCAGTGGTTGAATCCAAAACCTGGGTATGTGCCCATGCCCCTTTGGTCTATGAGACAATGCTCCAACCAACTGAGCCACATGGGCCAGAAAAGGAATCTGCATTTTTAATCACTATCTTCTGCAATCTCTAAGTCAACTTTGTGATTAGGTAATACATCTATAAAACAAAGTATTCAGTAATAAGTTTTTCTCCCATCTTTGTCCCCCATCTATTGGGTTTCCCACCACCGAGACCCTTCTCATAAGAAATCACATTTTTGTTAGTTATGTCTGCATTCACCCAAGAGTTTTCTTTGATGTAAAGACAAGCAGGCATGAATATATAGTCTCATTCTCCTCCTCTTCACATGAAAGGTAGCATCCTATACATACCTGACACTTTGCTTTCCTCCCTTAACAGATTTGTCTCACTTACCTATACATACTAGCAAGTTTCTTAAAATTGCATAAAATTTCACCATCTACACTCACCTGAATGTTTTTAAACACTCCCCTATTAACAGTTGTTTTACCCTTTGGTTTTAATTTCTGGCCAATTAAATATCTATGCAGTGTTGTTGGCATGACCTCATCCTCCTCCCACAAAAAGACATGATTTTCTTTTCTCACTGTCACTCCCACCTTCTCTCCCACCAGGTGGGGTTAAAAGAAAGCCTAACAAGCCTTGCAGGAAAGTGTTGGAGTCTTTCTGCTAAGCACACTAACGCTTGAAGTTTTACACAGTTCATGATGGCGGGGACAAAAGTGACACTCTTTTGTAAGTCAGAATGTAGGTCAACTGTATTTTTAGGGTTCTATTTCAGGGACTGGGTGAATGGTTACTTTAAAGAATTTACATCTGTTCTCTACTATTTAAAAAAAAAGTTTAATCCTCTTGGATTTTTTTTTTCCATTTT
Organism: Phyllostomus discolor; assembly: GCF_004126475.2. Classification (NCBI taxonomy): domain Eukaryota; kingdom Metazoa; phylum Chordata; class Mammalia; order Chiroptera; family Phyllostomidae; genus Phyllostomus; species Phyllostomus discolor. Next base: position 125,164,136 of record NC_040906.2, on the reverse strand, counting down.
GGTGGCCCAAATCATTAAGAAAGTAAAAAATAAAACAAATTAAGATAGACCAAGAAAACAAATGGCATTACACTATAAAGCCATTAAAACATAAACTCTACACGATTTATGACAATGATATTTGGGAGAAACAATATTGATGGAGATGGGGGAATTGCTTAAGCACTCACTGATTTCTGCTTTTTAGAAATTAAACGATTAGCCCTGGCTGGCGTAGCTCAGTGGATTGAGCACGGGCTGCAAACCAAAGTGTAGCAGGTTTGATTCCCAGTCAGGGTACATGCCTGGGTTGCAGGCCATAACCCCCAGCAACCGCACATTGATGTTTCTCTCTTCCTTCCTTCCTTCCTTCCTTCCTTCCTTCCTTCCTTCCTTCCTTTCCTCCCTCCCTCCCTCCTTTTCTCCCTCTCTCTCTCTCCCTCTCCCTCTCTCCCTCCCTCCCTTCCCTCTCTAAAAAATAAATAAATTTTTTTTTAAAAAACCTTATAAAAAAAGAAATGAAACTATTATTTAAGAAATCTCAGGTTACATATTTCTTTATGGTGTCTTTGTTACAGATATTTTTCTAAAATTTTTATTTGTTTTTGAAATAATACACATTTTATAGAAACTCCAAGGCCTCACAAAAGAGCATTAAGTGTGATAACAGTTTTCAAAAATAAGATTTATTCCCCTTAGGCAGCAAGCACTAATACATTACGGGTAAGCAGCCTTGCAGGAGGCCTTATTAGCAGGAGCCACGTGGCTCACTGAGTTCAAGCCCACTGAAATTAAGGTCACCATCCCCTAGGGTAGCAGTCACAAAGTCAGACCCATGTGCTCTATTTCAATCTGCCAGAGAACCCAGGGCTATTCACTAGTTCTGCTTCTATTAGCAAACCTTCATAATTAAATGTTTATTGAAAATAACCATTTAGTGACTGACAATTATGTTTTGGATACTATGCCTGTCCATTACCTATACTTCTTCTCCTTTAAAATATGCTATGTTTTTAAGAAAAAACTTTCATTAAACAGAGTAAAGATGTTTAGATATATTTAGGTTAACTTATTTTTTTAAAGATGCTAGTTTCTTTTATTGCCAAGGATCTGGCATCTCATGGAGACAGACACACAAAGTAGAAACAAAGCAGCGTGCACCGAAAGCAAAGCAGAGGGCTTCCCTTGACCCTCAAAGTTCCCCACGAGTTCCCACGGGGTTTTGTCCCCTCCTGACCTTCACTCCCACTCCACATCACCTGAACGTTCTGGAGGCTTTGGCTACGTATACCGCCTGGTCACCACGTGTGAGTAACTGAGATGAAATGACCTCAAAGCATTACTCGTAAGGCTACATTACAGTTTTTCTGGTGAGAATACACTAGGCCAGTTTCCCAGGTATAGTGTCATCCTTCCACAGCACCAGGCTTCAAGTATGCCTGAGGCCCATCCTTTTCTTTTATTCATTGACCTCTATGTCACACAGTATAAAATTCACCTTTTAATGTATACAATTCAATGGTTTTTAGTACATGCCTAAGATTGTGCAAACAGAACCACTACCAAATTCCAGAAAATTTTCATCATCCAAAAATAAACTTGTGCCTCTCGGAAGTCACGCCTTACACTGCCCCGCCCTGCCTCCCCAGCTGCTGCCAACCACTAGTCTAATTTCTGACTCTAAGGATTTGCTTACATTGGACATGTCATATAAATGGAATCATACAATATGTGGCCTTTTCTGCTTGGCTTCTTTTACTTAGCATGTTTTCAAGGTTCATCTGTATTGTAGCATGTATCAGTACCTCATTACTTTTTATGGCTGAATAAAACTCCATTATATGGAAACGCCATACCATATTTTGTTTATCAGCTCATCAACTGATAAAAATCTGGGTTGTTTTCACCTTCTGAGTATTATTAATAATGCTACTAGGAACATGTGTGCATAAGCTTTTGCGTAGACATGTTTTCAATCCTCTTGGGTATATATAACTAGGAGGGAAACTGCTGGGTCACAGGGTAACTATGTCCAATGTTTTGAGGAAGACCTGCCCCCTCAAACAAGGGGCCTATCATCTTACATTCCCACCAACAGCATCTCCACATCCTCACCGTTTGTTTTCATTCATCGTTTTGATTGCAGTCACCCAGTGGGTGTAAAGTGGTATATGATTGTGATTTTGTCCTTATATGAGTTTCAAATACTTTCTCCCACCTGTAGGAGAAAGTACCAGAAGTATTCATAAAGTGAATACTTCTTTTCACTTTCTTGATGGTGCCCTCTGATACGCAAAAGTCTTTAATTTTGCTGAAGTTCAATTTATACACTTTTCTGGGCTTTTGGTGTTGTATCTAAGAAACTAGGGCCTAATTCAACGTCATGAAGATGTACCCCTATGTTTTCTTACGAGAGTTTTAACTCTTACATTTCAGTCTTTGCTCCATGTAGTTATTATTTTTTGTATGTAGTGTGAAGTAGGAGTATAACGTCATTCTTTTACATGCAGATGAATATTCAGTTGCCCCAATAGCACTTAAAAAGGTTTTCCTCATTTGTTTTATTTAGTACTCTTGTTAAAAATTAGTTCACCATAAATGCAAGGGCTTATTTCTAAATTTCCAATTCTATTCCACTGATCTGTGCATTTGCCCTTATACCAGAACCACACAGTCTTGATTATTGTAGCTTTGCAGTTAGGTTTTAAAATTTGCAAGTGTGAGTCCTCCAACTTGGCTGTTCTTCCTTAAGATTGTATTGGCAATTCTGGATCTGTGATATTTCAATATGAATTTTAAGATCAACTCATGAACTCCTGCAAAGAAGCCCAATAAGGTTTTAACAGGGCGGAGTTGATTCTGTAGATCAACTTGGGAAGTACTGCTATCTTAGTAATATAAAGTCCTCCAGTCTGTAAACAAAAGATGTCTTTCCATTTATTAAGGTCTTCTTTAACTTCAACAATGTTTTGTAGTCTGCAGTGTATCTATTATACATTTCTATTCAATTTATTCCTATTTTATTTTTTTGGTGCTTCATAAATTAATTTTTTTATTAATTTAATTGCTTGATTGCTCAAAGCTAGTATATAGAAATACAACTAATTTTTGTATATTATATACTGTATCTTATATACTGTAATCTTCTTAAAAATATATTTTATTGATTATGAGTTCTCTCATTTTTCTCTCCCTTTTATTCCTCTCCATCCTGCACCCTGCCCCCTGTCCCACCAGCATCCCCACCCTCCCTTAGTTCATGTCCATGGGTCGTACATATAAGATCCTTTGCTTCCCCATGTCTATACTATTCTTAAACTCCCCCTATTTTGTATGTACCATTTATGCTTCTCATTCCCTGTAACTTTTCCCCCACTCTCCCCTACCCTGTTGATAACCCTCCACATGATCTCCATTTCTGTGATTCTGTTCCTGTTCTAGTTGTTGCCTTTGTTTGTTTTTGTTTTGTTTAGGTTCAGTTGTTGATAGTTGTGAATTTGTTGTCATTTTAGTATTCGGATTTTTGATGATCATCTTTTTCTCAGATAAGTCCCTTTAACATTGCATATAATAAGGACTTGGTGATGATGAACTCCTTTAACTTGACCTTATCTGGGAAGCACTTTATCTCCCTCCCATTCCAAATGAAAGCTTTGCTGGACAGGGTCATCTTGGATGTAGGTCCTTGCCTTTCATGACTTGGAATACTTCTTTCCAGCTTCCTCTCGCCTGCAAGGTTTCTTTTGAGAAATCAGCTGATTTGTCATATGGGAACTCCTTTGTAGGTAACTGTCCCCTTTTCTCCTGCTGCTTTTAAGATTCTCTCCTTTAATCTTGAGTAACTTACTTGTGATGTACCTTGGTGTATGCTTCCTTGGGTCCAACTTCTTTGGGACTCTCTGAGCTCCCTGGACTTCCTAGAAGTCTATTTCCTTTTCCAGATTGGGGACGTAGTCCTTCATTATGTTTTCAAACAAGTTTTCAACTTCTTGTTCTTCCTCTTCTCTTTCTGGCATCCCTATGATACAGATGTTGGAACATTTAAAGTTGTCCCAGAGGTTCCTAAGGCTCTCCTCATTTTTCTGGAATTCTTGTTCTTCATTCTGTTCTGGCTGAAAGTGTATTTGTTTCTTCTTCTCCAAACCATTGACTTGAGTCCCAGTTTCCTTCCCTTCACTGTTGTTCCCTCATTATTTTCCTTTATTTTGCATAGCCTTCACTTTTTCCTCTATTTTGTGACCATACTCAACCACTTCTGTGAGCATACTGATTACCAGTGTTTTGAACTCTGCATCTGATAGGTTGGCTATCTCTTCATCACTTAGTTCTATTTTGGGGGCTTTGATGTATTTTTTCATTTGGGTCTTATTTCTTTTTCTCAGTGTACCTGTTACATTGTAAGGGGTGGAGCCTTAGGTATTCACCAGGGCCAAGCAACCCAGGTCACTACATTGTGGTGCTATATGTGGAGGAGGGGTCAGAGATGGAACAATGTTGCTTGCTCAGCTCTGGGCCAGCTTTCAGTCACTTCCCCTGCCACCCACATGCACATTGGGGCTTTCTGGTGCTGATTCCTGGGTGGGTGGACTTTTGTACATTGCTGGACCCTGTGGGTCTCTCCAATGAACTTTCCTGTGAGGCTCCCAGTTTCTTCCACCACCATAGCCCCCACAGATTTTTATAGTCAGAGGTTTTGATGCTTTATTTCCCTGCACTGGAACCCTGGATTACATGGTCTGTCTTGCTCCCCAGTTCTTCCTCCTGGTTTATCCGCATACAAATGTGGAACCACCTGGTCCAGCGGCCGCCATACTGTGCACCCTCTCCACCCTGGCTGCCCATCTCTGCCCCTCTACCAGTCTAGATAAATGTTTCTTCTTTAACTCTTTGGTGTCAGACTTCCATACAGTTCCATTTTCTGGCAGTTCTGGTTGTTTTTTGTTTTTAAATTTGTTGTTGTCCTTCTTTTGGTTGTGCCAGAATGCAGTGTATATTTACCTACGCCTCCATCTTGGCCCTAAGTCCCTGAACCTACATACTGTAATCTTGCCAAGTTCATTTATTAGCTCTAATAGTTTCTGTGGATTCTTTAAAATTCTTTATATACAGATAACATCCATCTGTAGCCCAACTCATTTTTAAAAAGTAAAAACATTGCAGTATGTGATTTACTTGAGTAGAAATTGATACAACTGACCTCAAGAAAAATATTTTCAGTATTAAAATGCTGTTCGGAAGATAAATTTTTCACAAATTTTGTCAACATCTAAAAACTTCTCAAAGTAAAAATTTCCTTCCTGACTTTAAGTGAAATCTTCCAAGTTTTTTTAGTGATAGTGCAATAAAAAGTCATTGGTCACTAGGTACTGTTACCAAGGGCATATCTGAAAAATCCATTGTATTCAGTTTTCCTAGAGCCTATCAAGACTCGGAAGTTGATTCTCCAAGACCCTACTGAATGCTTCCATCCTCCTCAACTGCTGCCCTTCCATGCTAACTGGCATCTTCAGTGAGACATGTCTGTCGGGAAGAAGTCTAACCATTGTTAATGTAACAAGAAACGTTTGCATCACATTAATGTAAACTGGCAGCTAAGGAGAGTGAGATGAAATGCACATGTGTGAACAACGATGACTTCATTGTACTAGTCAGTGGGGGTAGTAGATGCCATTGAGTGAGCATGTGTACTGTGTGGCTGTCACATTCAAAATGACTGAGCAAGTAGAGTGATGAATCTGCATCAAATTTTGTGTTAAGCTTGAACATTACTCTGTAGAAACTATTTGATAATTTAGAGGGCCACAGCTGTGGGCTGCTGGTAATTGGCAGCTTCATCAAAATAACATGCCTGCTTATACACTGCATCTCATGCAGAGATTTTTGGCAAAACATTGATTCACCCAAGTGACTCAGCCCCCCTACAGCCCAGATTTGGTACCCCGTGACTTCTAACTTTTCCCAAAAGTAAAATCACCTTTGAATGGAAAGAGATTTCAGGCAGACCATCAATGAGATTCAGGAAAATAGAGTGGGGCAGCTGATGTGCCTGGGAGAACTGTGAGGTCCCAAGGTGCCTACTTTGAAGGGGGCTGAGGCATCATCTTCCCATGTACAATGTTTCTTGTATCTTCTTCAATAAATGTCTCTATTTTACATAGTATGTGGCTGGATACTTTCTGGACAGACCATATCTATCTCCCAAATTTTTCTAAAAGAGAGTTTTAAAAGTTTTTAAAGAATACGAATATGTAAATCGTTTCATGAAATAGAAAATTAGGGACATGTGAGGGAGGAAGAAACTAATGTACGCACTGTGAGACAATATGAAGCAAAGAAAATGCAGTTTCTTCAAGGAAAAAATGAACTTTAAATTCAAGCTCTACCACCCACCAGGAACACAGACCTGGACAGATTCCTTATCCTCCTTTCACAAACAAAGGTAATAAAGCTTAGGGCGGTTAATGCTAACCTTATGAGTACAGGTGTTGTAACGGGACTACATGAACCTAAGAGAGCACCCCCACCCCACTGTAAATGCCAGGAACATCTCTCTCCCCAATTCCTTACTTCCCTTCACCACACAGAATTAAAATAGCTGCTCTCACTGATCAGTGAAGTTAGCTTTGAGCTTTCTGCAACATAAGCAGAAAAGTGTGATAAATGTTCAGAACTGTTATTAAAAGGAAGAAGCTCACCAGTTCTTCTAGTGAGCTATTTTTTCCCTAAAGATACACACTTTTAAAATCTCTTCCTAACCACGCCTCATGTTAGGGGAAATTAACCAGTATTAACAGACAGTAATTATTCTTCATTAGAAGGTTTTAGAGCAAACAAAAGCAGTTTTATTTCACGGTTGTTTGTTTATGTGAACTTTTTACACAAATTGAGTGTACAGCACTGACACAGAAAAGTGACTATGCAGGAACAGGCTAACGTGGTCCTAGTAAAGAGCTTCTAGAATTTGACTGGATTACTTATGATGGCAGGTTAGAAGACAGCAGGGTGTAGGAGGTAACACGGTGTGCTTTGTCATATGTATTTGCTCAGTATGTCAGAGTAACACCAGGTTCAGTACAAACACAAAGACAGTTTAACAACTGAGACCCCCCCAGTTTCAGGGTACAAGGTGATCCAGGTGCAGACACTAATTATACATATGCACAAGCACTGAGCAACGAGACTGTTGTACAAAGGACTAAGGTGCTTATTATGTGGGAAGTAAAGGGTATACAGTCAGGGAACCTGTGAATTTGTAATCTGTTTCACCTCTTCCAAACACTGGAGAAGGACTGACAAAAGAGGTAGACTTTTTAATCATTAAGTGAGAAAAATATCTGTCAGTTTGGAAAGAGAAGGCAAGTAAAAAGTTTTAAAATTCACTTTCATGAAAGGATCTGAAGCTTTCTGCTGGGTTTGAGCAGAGCTCAGCGGGATCCACATCGCAGTAAAAACCCCATAATGCATCTGCTACAATAAACAAGTATTAGGTTGGCCAAGAAGTCTGTTATGTTTTTTCCACAGAATGAAAGACACATTTTTCATTTCCATCAAAAACTTTTATTGATTTGGATAGTCTGAGTTTGTCGGCTATTTCCTATCTCCCCCCGCTATTGGCTTCTAGTGGGCCCTACAGCTAAGAATTATTTAGGCAAAATGCCAGTAGTACCAAGAAGCTTTGCAAACCACTTTTGACAGGTTCAATCAGTCACACCTCCTCCTCCATACCCTACACAAATCTTTTTCTGCATTTCAGTTGAATTTTTACCTTTCTTGAAATAATAAAGCATAATATACTGAAAATGTTGCATATTTTCTCCCATATTCAATATTAAAAGGGCTGCACAAAAATTCACCAATTTTGATAAGTATTTTTTAATGCACACTATTATGACAGCTGTCACAACACAATCTAACAAAATTGTTTCAAATGAAGTTAAAGGCAACTAAGCACTACTACAGCCATCATACAGAAAAAAAAAAGTAACAGACTTTTTGGGTTACCCAGTACTATTAAGTGTCTGAAACAGCAGTCTCAAAACTTAACTTGAAAAATATTTGCAACAGACTTATTTTAAGCAAGTATTATATGCAACACCAAAGCAAAAGAAAATGTTAAGCTAATAATAGAGCTCTGCTGATGCAAACAGGATTCAGCAGGGACCACCTACCATAGCACTAGTTCTCACTCCCTACAATGCCCTGGAGGGACTTCAATGGAATCCCTGGGGCCCAACAAGGCAGAGCTTGAGAACCACTGGCTGGGAGCTTAACTGTCTCCCAAACATTCTATTCTAGAATAGTGGTCCCTATGCATTTAAGAGAATACCTATAAAATCCTTTTATTTATTTTAAAAATAGCCCTGACTGGTGTGGCTCAGGTGGTTGGGCGTCATCCTGTAAACCAACAAGTTGCTGGTTCAATTCTCAGTCAGGGCATATGCCTAGGTTGCAGGTTTGATCCCCGGGTCAGGGCATGCACAAGGGCAACCAAATGATCAACTGATGTTTCTCTCTCACATTGATGTTTCTCTCCCTCTCTTCCCCTCTCTTCAAAAATAAATAAATAAATAGAATCTTCAAAATAATTTTAAAATCCACTGAAGGTGAGTTAAGTTTCTCACTCAATGTTAAACATCACCTTTAGTTTGAAGGACTGAGTAAGGTATTAAGGTGCCACCACACAAAAAAAGGGTAAGTGAATTCGGGATACTTTTATCTTAGTAAAAGAAAAATGTGAGACTTTGCATGAGGTAGCCAGTATACCTCTGTCTGGTTCGAAAGATGTTCATGACCAATCCTCATGTCATTACAAAGTATTACAGAGATTCTACTATTTGAAAGATCTGCTTTATCAAAGTAACCACACTAATGCTTACCTGTCATATAGCCATGTGATAAAGGATGTGAACACAATGCTGTGCAGTGGAATGAAAGAAAGCAGAGCAATCAGCATGATGCCTGGTTTCTTCCCATATACTAACTGATGCTGTGCATGCCCGAGTTTTCACAGCAGTGCTCTCAAGAGAGCAACAAGTATGGCTGTTGTGCACTAATGCGTCCAGGGAAGCTGCAGAAGCTGATCAGAGCCCCACAGAGAAGTTTACATTTGAGAGAGACGGCACACTCAAGGTCTGTCTGACACCACGGGAAGTAACCAGCTCAGGTAGTTCAGGTTCACGTTAGATAAGCACTACATTTCTTTCGAGGACATCCTATCTTTACACGCTGGGTTTTCAGCAACTGCTGAGATAAAAGGCAGTTACCAGGGGAAAAATCAATGCAGAACAGGAAATGAGTTGTAGTTTGAGACACTAAGCAGTGTCCAACAGTACCGACATCCCATAGTAAACAACTGGGGATACGTAAGAATGAAATAAGAACATTCTTTCAATTTGGGTGTATTACTTTTTCCAACAGCCACTAGGCTGTTACGACAAAAATACTTACCAAGTTGTTTGGATCTAACTACTTAATAAATGGAACTACTAGGTATTGCTAGGGGCAGTAAGAAAAAGTTACTGAGCCCCAAAGGGCCCTGGGAACCAACTGTTCTACAGTAATGTCAGGTAAAGTAGTAGGAAAACATGGGACTGGAACCAGGAGAGCTGTACTCCAGGTCCAACTCTGCCATCAAACACTCTTCAGATTAAATAATTGTGGGCAAATCAAACACAAGATGGGACATATGCTTCCAGGTGCCACAGCTTCCAGGTGCTGCAAGTCTGTCCTACATAAAGGTGTGCCTCTCTTCTTCAGGTTGTACTCCTGCCCATCCTGAGGGTGCCCAAGTCCCTCAGAAATCCATACTTTCCTGGTTAATACCATGTACTCTGCTAGGTGGCAAAAAGAGAAACAGGTCCTGGTTTCACTGATGCTTAAAAGAACTACAATGAGGTGGCTGACTCACTTGACCAAATAAGCAGTGTTAATTTATGCAAAAATCTCCACTTCAGAATACAAAAAGATAAAAAGTATCAATCACTTAAGTGGTCATTTCTTGTCTTTCTCTTTTTTAATATGTATATTTATTTTTTAAAAGATTTTATTTATTTTTAGAGAGGAGAAGGGAGGGAGAAAAACATCAATGTGTGGTTGACTCTTGTGCACCCCCTACTGGGGACCTGGCCCACAACCCAGGCATGTGCCCTGACTGGGAATCGAACCAGCAACCCTTTGGTTCACCAGCCAGCACTCAATCCACTGAGCCACACCACTTAGGGGGCCTTCTTCTTTCTTTCTAATTGAATGTATTGGAGTGACACTGGTCCACAAAATCTTAGAAGTTTCAAGTGTACAACTCAATGAAACAGAAATCTGCATACTACAACATTTGCCCATGGCCCCAAGCAAAGTCCCTTTCTGTCCCCATTTCTTACCCACCTTTGCCCACCTCCACCCACCCACTCCCTCCTTTCCCTCTGGCCATCACCACATTGTTGTCAGTGTCTAGGTTTTATGTACGTTTGCTCCCTTCATCTTCTTTCATTTAGCCCCTCAACTATCTTTTTTAATTTTTTGGAATATCAAATACTGGTGCCTTGTTCACAAAACCACACTATCTGTAAGATGTTGTTTGGTTTGGTTAATAATAGCTCTAAGAAACCATTTGGGAATCCTTTGAGAAACTGAAAAATCTTTGCCACGAGCAAAGTTAAGTTCCAAATAATGATAGGCTTAAGTGCAGCATACTTGAGATTTTTCTCAACAATTCACCATTTCAACATTCAAGTATCTTTTCAACATAATCTAGGAAACCAGAGGTGCCCAATCTTCTCCAAAAAAGAGACTGTTCTTTCATTGTTTCTTTTCTAAAAATCGTATTTTATTGATTATGCTATTACAGTTGTCCCATTTCCCCCCAACCCTGCACACCCCCCTCCCACCCACACAAACAGGCTATTAACTTTAACATGATAAATCTTAAATCCAACAGGTAGAAATCATAAAGTATTTTGCTATGGCAACAAAAATTATTAAAAACCAGGAACAGAAAACTCTTTCCCATTTAATTTCACAAATTACCCTAATAAAAATCAGTTCATTCAATTGTATCTGACCTTCCCTTGCCATCCATATTCTTTTTTTTTTAAATCCTCACCTGAGTACGTTTATTGATTTTAGAGTGAGGAAGGTGGGGAGTGATAGGGAGATAAAACATCAATATGAGAGAGAAACATCAGTTGGTTCCCACACACACCCCAGCCAGGGGCCAAACTCACAACCTAGGTATGTGCCTTGACTAGGAATCAAACCCACAACCTTTTGGTGTGTGGGACAACACTCCAACCAACTTAGCCACCCAGCCAGGGCCGCCCCATATTCTTATTTCCTGGGTGACTGTTTTACCACATGGTCCAGGTTCAAAACGGAATTTTATTTTGGAAACAATTGGTATACAAAAGGATGTAACAAGCAAGTTGATTAAGTCTCAAATCAAAATAAAAGAAACAAAAACCCACTACCCTTATTACCTGCAGAAAATACAGATATATGAGAAATCCTGGACACTGGATTATCATAGGCACAGGTATCATCAGAAAAGATGAGGTTAAAATTGGATAAAATATTATAATTTATTTTAAAATGATTATTAAATATTTTCAACTGAAATAATGCAGTGGGGAATGAAAGGGGTACCCTGGTTTAATAAGAAAATATTTTCTCTCAAAACATTAAACCTGCTACAAAAGACATGAATCAGGAAAGAAGGGGAGTGATAGGCCAAGAAAGAATGGGAGGAAAGGTACAAAGGAATTATATGCCAGAGACCCTGAGGAGCAGAACAAGGGCAGCGTCAGTCTGGGTATTTAAATGACTAATACAGGGTGGGTCAACAGTAGATTTACAGTTGTGAGTACATGAAACAACAGTTTATTCTTGTATTATTGTTATTTATTAATTATTGTATTATTTTCCATACAAATAGCTGTAAATCTACCTTTGCCCCATTCTGTATGAAGAAGGACCCCCCAAAAAACAGAATTTATTTATAAAAAATGGTAAGTTTATTCTTACATGTTTTAACTTCAGGCACCTTCAAAGTACTCTCCATTTGATACATCTATGAAGATATTTTTTTCCACTGCTCAAAAACGCTTTTGAACTCATCAATTTTGATGCCTTTTTTAAATTTAAATCATTTTGTTGTTCAGTTACAGTTGTCTGTATTTTCTCCCTACCCCTCCGCTTCACCCCCCTCCAAACCCACCTCCCTCCCTAGCTTCCACCCTCCCCCATGTGTCCATGTGTCCTTTACAGTAGTTCCTGAAAACTCTTCTCCCCTCTGTCCCCTCCCCCCTGGCTATTGTTAGATTGTTCTTATTCTCAATGACTCTGGTTACATTTTGTTTGCTTTTTTCTTTTGTTGACTATGTTCCAGTTAAAGGTGAAATAATATGGTATTTGTCCCTCAACACCTGGTTTGTTTCACTTAGCATAATGTTCTCCAATGACTTTTAGTGCTTCTGCCATTTTGGTTTCACCTCTTTCATATCAGCAAAATATCTCCTTTTGAGGACTTTTTCATCCAGGTAAACACAAAAAAAGTCGCTTGGGGCAAGATCAAGATTGGGTGAATAGGTAGGATGGGGCAGGTACACTAGTAAATCACCCATCATGAAATGGGCAAACACATTGAAAGTCTTCAAAAACAAAAATATTCACTGAAGCCACACGCAGCCTCTCACAACAATGCCAGCTGGTGCACTGATACAGACAGGTTCCTAGAACACTCACCTAGCAGTGGGAGCCTGTACTACAAGGGGCATGCCCTCCAGAAGATTATTATAGTTTTTGGGGGGTCCTGCTCATATATTAGAAACATATGAAACCTGACACAGGAAAAATAAACTGTAAGTGCATAACATCCACAATAAAACACTGCTGTTTCCACTGCAGCTGACACCATAAGCTGAGGAGTACATGGGGCTTATCTCATTCCTCTCTTGAGAGCTAAAGAGCACAATTGGCTGCTGAATGAGCATGCTGGCTGAAACATGGCTACTGGGCATCTTCTGTCTACACAGAAGAGAAAGGAGGGGGCAAAGTTGACTGTTCAGAGCTCCTGTACACCTCTAAAAAAAGAAACTTTGTAGGACAGACATCTGTCAGATACACTGTAGTCCCCAAAACCCAAGCTTCTGTTTTGTCTTAGAATTCATGCAGGGCAGGTGAACACAGAGGAAAGCCTTTACAACACTAGGGAACACGGGGCCACCTGGTCAGGTGGGCCACCAGAGCTTTCACTTTAAGTGCTTAAGCATGAGCCGCCAGCCAGATTTAACCCACAGTATGTCCCAGAGGAATGGAAAAGATCTGCTAAGATAATTCAATTAATTCATCTCTGGAAACACAGAATACAACATTTATTCAGCAGCACATATATTTTCCTCAAAGGAGTTTATTTGTTGCCATGGCTGTGTCCTCTCCAACCTCTAAGCCAGCACTGTGGAAACATGCCTGCCACATTCCACCCCTCTCCCAATTCCACGCCTGCTCTGCAAACACACCATTCTCACTCCCTAAGCTCAGGTCGACAGCACACAAACACAGCAGACACAGCTGTGGTTTAGGGGCACATCCCCTAAGTTTTCAGTGGAGATTCACTGGCTCCCTTCTCTAACATGGCTTAAAATTACCCAGAGTGGTAGTTTCTAACAGTATTTTCCTCACCACCTACATAACACATGGTACTTTGCTTAAATACTTTGGAATCTACCAGTATGAAGAGAACTTCCAAACAAATTATGGTTTTCACTAGTAACAAGTAGCAGCATCCTTTTTAACCATTAAAATTTAGGGGCAATTGGTTGTAAAAACACAGGAGGCTGGCTATGATCTTTTTTAAGGGTGATAGTGAAGACTGAGTAAATGGCTTTCTGAGTACAAAAATAAGAATTTAAAAGGGAAGGAGACTGTAATGGATGACCTGGGCACCCTTTTTTCCTGATACACCCAAACTTACTTGCCAATATTTTCAGGTAGGGATTGCAGTGAGATGTCATTTACAGAAAGACATGTCAAGTTCTGTAGTTCAGGAAAGCTTTCTGGTAATCTAAAACAAACAAAAGCTGTTGTTAATTGAAAAATAAAATATATATACAGTGCATACTAAACATAATTATAATGATTTCATCTATTGCTAATTGGATAACCTCCTAAAAATTGCATTACACATAGCACGTCTGCCTTGTCTTCTGTATGTGAGACACGTATCAGGAAAAAACACCACAAGTACAGGGGCATGACAAATACTTGTTGACGGGCGATCCAGAAACAATTACCGAGGAAGAACATGCAACCTTTAAGAATAAAGGGGGGGATGTGTGACTAATGAGTGCTCTATGAAAGAAAATGATAATCACTGCAGCTGAACGTGAAGACTTTACTGATCAGCAGCAAATGAAGAGAGATTTTAGCCCACACAATCATAATGAAACACACGGCAGCGGCTCAGTATGTTTTCCACAAAGTTTATAATATCCAAGCAAAGCTATGAATCACTCAGAAATGATCAGCCGATGGCCAAATGCTACTTTCTTGTTTTCTTTTAATTTGACTTAAGGTGTCATTCACTTGAGATAATTATATGTTTCACCACGTTCTACACAAAAGAATTTTTTCACACTTCCCTGAAACTCGACTGAGTAGCAAGGTTTCAAAATAAATTATTCAAAACCTTACAAAGAAAGTTTACTTTAAATACTTCTATGGTTACCAGAATTTAGGAAGGGAAAAAAACCTAACTGAAGGCAAAAAGATCTCACTGTATCTAAAATGCTGAAGGTCCTCATACATAAATGTAATGTAGACAACGGAACGCATCACTTATAGTGGGGGTTGGGAGACGGAGGACTTCTTGCTCCAGTGATGGTATCTGAATTAGAATCTTCCATTTTTCTCCCTCCTTCCACCTTACTTTTTGAAAAAATAAAAACTACTGTTCCACATTTAATATAGATTAATTCCAAACTTCAAAACCAACCCCAAGCCCTGCAAGATGAAAGTTTTAACTGAATTTTCATAATCATTGAACTACAGTCTTAGTAACGGCTTTTACAAAGCTGAATCCTCTTCCATAGTATAATAGCGGTAAAATTTTTTATTTAAAAATGTTTTTATTTCAGTTAAAATGGTACAACTTATCTTTTTTGCCTGAGTTTTTACCAGAAACTATATATCATTTTACAATTTTAAAAATAACTAAAATGACCCTAAACATAAGAAAATATATTTTTAAATGGATGATTTGCTTTTTACTGGCTGTGAACATTAGGAGCCAAACTAGTATAATGCATTGAGAAAGCAGGCTTAAGTTTAGGAGAAAGGAATTCTGGTCTGAGATGTCACTCGGAGGATACATGATCTCAAAAGGTCATTTAAATTATTTGAGCCTCAGCTTCTTCAGCCATAAGATATGTAGACAAGCTAAGTAATTTTTAAAATCCTTTTAACTCACAAATATTGTCTTAATTCTTAAAGCAGCACACCTGCCAAATCCTGCCAAACATGAGGCCAGGGTAAAACCCAGTAAATCCTCATACAATGTGGGTGTATTCTGCAGGAGACAGTTTTAAGGTAATGGTAAAGTCTTATGTCAGCACATGTTAGAAAATGACAGCTAAAGATGTAGAAAAGGGGATTAAGCAATGTAATGGTTAAAAAAACTCAAGGGCAGCATAATGACTATTTCCCAGTTGCCTGACGCTACTGATTGCCTTAAGGACAAATAGTTGAGTTCAACAAACATTTACTGAATGCTTACTCCATTCCAGAAATTATAGTAGGGCTGGAGATATACCAACAAATAATAGATGACTACAAGTTAGCTTTCTCAGTCTCATCCAGGAGTCTTGGTCAAAGAAAGTAAGTAAACGTAAATTTTAAGTATATGAAATAAGTATGCACAGAAGACTATGGAAGACCAGAGGAGGAGGGGACCATAGATTAATCAAGACATATGATGCCTGAGCTATACCTTAGAGAGGGTAAAGGGTTGGCATCATCAAAGAGAGAGAAGCGTGAAATGAATGAATAACCTATGAGCACTTTGCTACAGCAGAGCGTGATGTCTACCACAGGCAACTGAGGGCAATGAAGGGGGACAGACAGACAAGGACAGAGAGGGGATGGGGGAGATGGAACAGCACATCAAGGAGCTCAGACTTGATGTCACAGGAGCAGAAGCCACTGCAGTGTTTGAAGAACAGGAAAAAGTGCATGGAAGATGATTAAGAAAGAGGACAAGACTTCAGGATAGTGATGAGTTAGAAAGCTATTAGGTTAGAGCTTAGTAGATGATTATTTTTCATAAAAATAAATGCTATTAGTAACTTAATCACTGGATTCAAAAAGGGAAAGCCAAAAATATTTTTAAAAACATTATTTACTTTTTAAAAATAAGCAGAAATGGAAAAAAAAACCAAAATTAAACAGGACAGTCTCCAACACTCCATACACTAAAAAGTCCCAAACAATTTTGAAATGGGTGAGACAAATCCCAAATTTTAATTGCATCTTAAAATATTGATATTCCTATATCCTTTTAAAAAAAGAGGAGAAGAGAGAAGGGAAGGGGAAGGGTAGGGCAAAGGTAGACTCAGTAGTAAGAGAGTGACAGGAGGCTTTATTTGGAGAAATAAACCGAAAGAAACCCTCACAGCTATTCCTAAAGTATGAAAATAATGGTGTCAGTAGAGTTGTTTTCTTTTTTTTTATGAGTTAGAGGAAAGATGAGATACTAAATATGCTTCATTCCTGGAGTGGAAAAAATATCTCTAACAGGACTTCTCCTTGGATACCTATGGAGTAAGTTTTACAGGAGTTTAGAACTCAGTCTCATCCCCCAGACAAAAGGGATCAAAAGAGGATTGATAAACTACTCCAATTCTTCATATTGCTTCAGAAATGCACTCCCTACTTCTGTTTTGCACACTCCAGTGGGAATGTGCAATCCTCCACAACTTTTCAATGTTCCATCAATAGCACAATGTGCCTTTCACTGTAGAGTGCTATTTATAAATAAATGTCTGTTAAGGTCAACCATCCTTAAAGACAGTAATCCATCTAGGCACCTCTATGACGGATAACCTGGTTGTGTTTTTCGCTTGGCTCTCAAAAAGGCACCCTTAGTATAACAGACAGAAAAGCAAACAGAAAGTTTACCTAGTCAGTGGGTTTCCGCTGAAGTCAGCTATCTGTAGTGCTTTACAGAATGAGATGCTTTCTGGAATTTCAGGAATATCTGTAGGAGTTAAACAGAAAAAAAAAGCCACCATTTACCACCATTGTTAACAGTTTTCATCATCCTCAACATGGACCATATTCATAAGAGAATATCTGAAAATTATGACCTTTATTCAAATGTGACATTTCTACAACTGCTTTTCGACATTTTATATTTGCTTTCCTACTAGAAGACAATGTGCTTCGTAATAGAACTGCATTAAACGGAAGAGTAAAAACACCACCAAACACCAAGTCCCATCACCCTTATCAAGTATCACTGATGGTATTCTAATTCCCATAAGCTTTTTTTCCCTTTTCATATGACTGTATCAGCATAAAGGATTCTAAAGTAGGCATTTTTAAAATTAATAGACTTTCTTCTGGTTTTAAACATAATTTGGAAAATGAAGAAAAGTCCAAAGAAGAAAATAAAACCACCACATCCCCATCACCCAGAGATATTTTAATCTGATGCATTGCTGCAGTTGTCATTCAAACACACACATACACATAGTATGTGTGTATAAATAAGTTATATTTCAAAATACTGTTTGTACTTATTTGTTATTTTCACTTTACATTATTCTACAAACTGTTTCCCTGTCATTATTTTTCCAAATGGTCTGTCATTCTTAACAACAGAAGAACCCACTGCATATAATTTCATACTTCATTTAAGTATTGGACATGTATGTTGTTTCCAAGTTCCTGATATTATAATTGCATTATGTCCATTTCTGATTATTTCTTTAGGCTAAGCTCCCAGAAGTGCAATTACTGTGTCAAAGGCATTAACATCTCTACAGGACTTGATAAATATTGTTAAATTGTGGGGGGGGGGGGAGGGGCAAGTTGAATATATTTATAATTCTATCAGGTTGTACAAAGTACCCAATTCAACATCTCTCCCCCTCCTCTCTTTCTCTTACATTTTAAAAACTGCCAACATTATCGGTAAAACAGTCTGGAAACATTTTATTTTGTTTTATATCCCTTTTATAACTAATGAGGTTGAGTTTTTTTCCCCATGTTTAGTAGTAACTAAATATGGGTTGATTTTGAAATGACCAAAATTATTCATTTTAATTCCACTTTCTCTTGGTACAAAACCTAAGGTTATAGCTTTTAGGGCTTTAAAAGGTTAGTTCATAGCATCTAATTTCAAGAATACATTTATTTTGGACACATTAAGAAGGGCGAAAATAGAAAATGTTCTCCTAGTCTCATGCTGTTTCTTCCACCAGTTTGACAAATGCAAGCTAAGCCAAAACATACGTAAAATTTCTAAATTGGGGGTGGCAGGGAGAAGGGAGAAATAAAAGGGAAAAATGGAAACCCTGGTCCAAAACCCACAAATTAATCAGAAGCTACATAAAAGCTTTTAGTTCAAATTTAAAGCCTAAAATGCTTAAATGTGCAGCAGCGTTCTCTTCACACTACTCTCTGCCTCGCGTGGTCATATAAGGCAGTGAAGAACAAACACCATGACCCTAGTTTCCGAAGTATGACAGGAAAAGCTCCATAGCTTATCCACAGTTGAGTCCGGAATAGAGTTTTAAGACAAACATTTGTGGGTCCTGAGGTACATATACAATGGTAGATCCCTTTACACACATTTCCTTATTTTATCTCAACATAAATTATTTTAATTTATAAATAATTGTACAAAATGGACACTGAGGCTCAGAAAGATGAAGTGACTTGCCCTTCACTACAGGCCTATTTCACTGAGTGCGGGCCTTCCCACACTGAGGTCATAACCCTGTCATGCTGAAGAATGAACGAACATACATGAACCCCTTACAGGGTGGGCACTGCTATCTATCCAGGCAAGTGAGGCAATGACACACCATGGCTTGCCTTGATCTGAACCATAGGGTGCTGGCTGCCCTGTGCACTCCATGACAGTCCCTCTTCCACCACTACTTCAGGCCCTTAAGAGCAGTCTTTTGTTGAGACTGAGAAAAGAGGAGTAAGTGCTATACCAGTCACCTCGCAAGTGCCAGGAAAGAAGAGCAAGCCAGACATTAAAATACAAAGTTTACAGCAGCTTTCTGCTCTAGCCAAGAAAAAGGTCAAGGAAAGAAAGAAAGAAGACAGGTACATCAGTCAGGCAGAATTTAGTATTTCTCAGAGCGTGAGAAACATTACTGAAACTTGGGAGCAAGGCCCTATCAAGGGGACACAGAAATGCTGGCTGTAAGAAACTGGGCAGGGCTAGTCTGGCATTTGGGGATCTGAGAATAACAAAAGCAACTATCAGAGACCACTCAGTCCAGACAGAACTGACCAAGAGGTTTGGTTTGACAAGAAAGAAAGGCATTCCCTCCTTAGGCTAATCTGTTTACATACATAGAAAAATTAGCAGATCAGTGAACAGAAGATAGGTCTCCTGAACAGACCATTTCTTTCCACCATATGCATGTTCCTAACTTGACCCCTCCAAAAATGCATTTGCCTGTGAAAAATAAGAGGTTTAGACAAGAAAGGTAATAGTGTGGTTTAAAGAGTCCTGGATTACTGGTTTGCTTTAGGCTACTAAAGATATCAGCATAGACAACTAATGAAGGGGAAAGGCTATTCATCCTTAAACACACAGCTAAAATGTCACATACTCAAGGATTCCTTCATGGGAGCCCAAGATTAAGTTGGATCCCCTGCTCTCAACTTCCTTAAACTTCACCTTTATGACAGCTATTTCAGTTTTAATTAAATAACTGGTGATGGTCAATCTCCCTTACTGAACTCGAAGCTCATTGAGAAGAAAGACTATGTTGTTTCTGGGGCTACTTCCCCAAAGCTGACATGGTATTAAGTATAAGCAATCCATAGGGAATGAATGAATGAATGAATGAATGAGAGAGAAACTAACATTTCTAAGCCTCTGCAAAGACAATCCCTCATAAAATATCCTTACAGGATAGATATTATATCCTTAGAGGGTAGGTATTTTACCAGTAAGAAAACTGCTTAGTCTAAGATCTCTTACAAGAGAAAGTATAAAGCTTATACATTACTGCCAGCTGAAATCCCTTTTAACTGATTTCCAAATGTTTTGCTCAGGACAAATTGAAAATTAAGACTAAATATATGAAAGAATATACATATATCTATATTTATATATACGTATATATGTTTTATATGTACAATTTACATGTTTTATATATGTATCACTTTCTCAATGAAGCCTAAGCTGACCACCTATCTCATTTTAAAAAATTATAATTGGAATCCTACCTTCTGCAGCCTCCTACCCGATTTCCAAACCCTTTTCATAGTCTCTATTTTTCCCAGCCATCTTTTTGTTTCCACTTACTATTACCAACCTAGTTCAGGCCTCATACACCAGGATGACTACAGTGTCCTCTTAAATGGTCTCTTCCTGTATCTGATCTGACCTCCACCAAATCCAAACAGCCATAAGATCAATCACTTTTCTATTAGGTTTGAGATCTTGGGCAAATGACTTAACTTATTTATGCCTTAATTTCCTTACCTGGCAAATGGATCATTGATAGGCATTTTTATGTAATTCCAGCATATCATATCTTAAGTGCTTCAAAAGTTCAGAGAAGGGAATAAATTAGCCAAAGGGCAGGTATGCTTTGAACCAAATAAGAGGAAGCAGAGGAGTATAGGCATGAATACCACATTGGATACAAAGTGAGGAGAAGGTTTGCTTGAACTTCAGGATATAAATATAGGAGTATATGGAGAGAAGGCCCAAAACAAAGCCAATTACCAAAAGCCAGACTGAGTTGTTTACAATTAATTTGCTACACAACAGACTAGACCAGGCAGCTTTGACTCTAGAAAAGTTACAGGAAAGAAGTGAACCAGGACAGGGTTGCTGTCAGCTCACTGAAAAGTCAGAGAAATGAAGGCCTTGGAGGCAGGTTCAGGGGGTTAGCCTGGGATCAGATGCCACTGCCCACTGCTCCCCTGGCTGCAAGTCGAGTGGGGTCCCTCAGAGTTCAGGAGATGCACAGTTGTGAGGGAAGAAAAGGGAGGAGGGAAAGACTCACACATGCTCCCAGGAGGGAGAGTGCACACTGGGACCTTTGGTTTTGTGGGTTTTTTTGTTGTTGTTTTTTAAAGGCTTTAAAAGGCTGGGAGTTTAGGCGGGTCTTACAGGAGTTATCTCAATAGAATATTCATCAGTTTTCCAAGTGTCTCCTTTCAGAGTCCTGGTCTCCACTGACTGGTCAGTGCCAAGGCAGGAGATCATTAGTCACTGCAGCTGGTCCTGGTGTCACCTGCCTGGTTTTGCTGCTTTTCTGGGCCTGGAACCAAAATACAGCTGAGGTCTAGTCTCTCTAGAGAGGAAAGGGAAAGGGGTCTAAACCACATGGCCAGCAAGATGTAGGGGGAGGAAAGGCCACCCTGGGGGTTAGGACCAACACCACTTTTACCCACTGCTAGGCCCCTGGGGCTTTCCACCCTGGTGACTTTCTGTACCCAGTTGTAAACTGCCTGGCCAGCTTGTTCAGCTCTGTCTCAGTTTCCCCATTCCACTTGCCAAGGAATGTTGCTAGCTTCTTACCCTCCTGCCTCAAAGCTTCTACAGAAGGTAAAACAAACAATCATATTTTTCATTAATTCAAAATGGCTTTGTCTCATGTATGTACAAGAATAAAAGCATGAAATTTTATATTTATAAAATATCTGAAAATGACTGTAAAATTAAGTAATGTTTTCCCTATAACTTTCCTAAGATAGCCTTTCACTCAGATCCACTCTAAGCTATCATTATTTTTTAATCAAAATTGCTTTAAATGAGTGAGATGTAGTTATTTTAAAAATATAGTATACTTTTAAAATACTAAATATAGTATAGTATATATTAAAATATTGTATATTTTTAAATGCTAAAATATAGTATAGCATATATTAAAAATAAAAGTACCAGATCTGTAGTTTACCAATACGACCATTACTACAGCTGGCATACAGGAAAACAGATAATCAGCCCTACACTCTATCAGTTCAAAAATCTTTTTCAACACCACCAGAGAGACAACAATACTGACTCCATTAGCCCAAGAATATTGCTTTTACCACAGATACTATAACTGAAAAACAATTTAAAAAACCATTCTCTGCCCTGACTGGCATAGCTCAGTGGATTGAGAGCAGGCTGCAAACCAAAGGGTCACCAGTCAGGGCACATCCCTGGGTTGCAGGCCAGGTCCCCCATACGAGGTGTGGGAGAGACAACCACATATTGATACTTCTCTCCCTCTCTTTCTCCTCCTCTTCCCCTCTCTTTGAAAATGAATAAATAAAATCTTTAAAAAAAAAAGAAGAAGAAGAACATTCTCTGCCCTCTCCAGCATTCATATTCTTTTCTCGGCACCCACTTTAACGTATCAAGCTGAAATTCCACCTTCACCTACGGTACCCTCATACAAGTAACATAGGCTTACACTAGATTCTTTTTTAAGGGATCAGAGCTCTCTTCCTCAAGATGAACCATGCCTTTTCCTGAAAAGCTACTGCCATTTAAAGGCCCCTCTTGTGACAGTGATAAAGGCAGATGGGAACAAGTGACCTCTCGGGTTCTTCCAAGTACCTGTGAGTGCAGGGACTTCCAGGGCACTTTGGTTCAGGTGTACACACAGACAGCCTGTTTTGTTTATGACCATGACTCCGTGAGCAGTGCAATGTCCTTTCTGAATAAATTAATTACTCTCTGGCATTTATTCTTGTTCTATAAAATAGCATCTCTTCTCCTGGGTTCCAGACCTAGCTGATGTCAATAAGTTATAATACCAGATTCTCGTCACTGAGAATACCATGAAATGCTAAGAAAACAAGTCTTACATTTTTTTAATTTTTCAATTATAGTTTACATTCAACATTATTCTGTATTAGTTTCAAGTGTACAGTATAGTAGTTAGACAATCATATACCAGGAAAACCACTTTGTAAAGTATATTATTGTCTAAATCTTAGATCTTTTGTGGCTATTCTTTACCATTATCTAGCTCCTTTTGACACCATTGGAAATAGAAAGTTAAAGGAAACTAGAAATGCTTAAAGAGAACAAATCATCACCTGCACCTATTAATTTGTCTTTTTATAAAGCTGCAAAGAATAACATTTGAAACTTCAGGACATATAATATGGACAGTTTAGCATGTTGAAATTTTATTATTAAAAACAAAGTAAGAGCAATCATCTATACTTATTGCAGCAGCACTACTAACCCCACGGCAAAGTGACTGTGTTAGCATAATTAGTACAAGGTGCTAACAAGGTCAGAGTCCTGGATGCACTCCAAACACACACCAGTTTCTTTCTCTTGGTTCCAACCTCACTGTACTCAGGGGAGCCTTTGCCTAAAGACTTGTGCTGGAAAAACAGCCAACAGCTGCTCCTTACTGAATATGTACTGAGTCTCAAGCACAATTCTAAGCACAAATTAACTTATTTAAATCTTCCCAACTCTAAGAAAGTTACCATTATCATTTTCATTTTCTGAATGAGGAACTGAGGTCCCAAATGGTAAAAGCCTAGCTCAGTTTACACAGTCACTGAGTAGGAAAGCCAGAATCTGAACCTAGGCCTTCTCACCCAGAGCCTGCACTCTTCGCCATAAAGTTATGTTGTCTCTATAAAAAATGAGTGAGGTCAAAGAAACCACAAAACTCAACCCAAGTAGCCTCCTGCTACAAGCCACTGACATGTGCCACTTGTGAAAGCCAAGGATAATGCTGTTTCTGAGCCTTCGGAAGCTCAGTAGAAGTGAGACAAGGGGGAAATATTCCATTTCATCTGACCTCTTACAACAGATTTAATCTTCTCCTTTACAAAGTCTAATTAAGCAAAGCCAAACTAATAATTCTTTTCAAGATAACACAGTAAGAACATAAGCACCTCTATGTTCATTGCAGCATTATTTACAATCGCCAAAATATGCAAGCAGCCCAAGTGTCCATGAGTAGGTGAGTGGATAAAACAATTATGGGGCATTTACACAATGGAATACCACTTGGCCGTAAAAAAAGAAAATTTTACCCTTTGCAACAGCATGGATGGACCTGGAAAACATTATGCTAAGTGAAATAAGCCAGTCAGAGAAAGACAAATACCATATGATTTTACTCATATGTGGAATCTAATGAACAAACTGAACTGACACACAAAATAGAGACAAACTCAGAGAGCAGGGTAACAGCTATAGGGGAGGGAGAGAAGGATGAAAGGATCGAGTAAAAAGGGAAAGGACTCATGGATATGGACAACAGAGTGGTGACTGCAGGGGACTGTAGGGAGAGGGGTGTGAGGGAGATAAATGGTAATGGAAAAAATACAATAAAAAAGATAACACAATACACCTTATAAATATCAAAGTAACAGAAGAAACTCTAAAATGTTATTCTGTGGTATGACTAATCTTTATCAACTTTTGATTATGACTTACTATTGAAATTAGATATCTTATATAAGTATATAATATTAAAATGTGCATAATTATTTCTTGCTTAATACAGGTCCTACAAGAGAGTAGAAGGAATTTAATCAGCACAACCAACAAAAAGGTAATATGGTGTCCTAAAGATTCAATGTATTCCCTGAATCCCCACAAATAGATTAGGCCTTCCATATGCCCAATACTTCTTTGAAGCACTTTGCTCTAAAGTATATAATTTACTCAGTGCCTTGCTTCCTCACTAGATGTAAATTCTCCACTACCTCAGGGATCAGATCTATATTGTAACCCAAAGTCTCCCCAGCATTTAGCAGAGTGCAGGCCCTTAGCAGAAGTTCAGTAATACTTCCACACCACTCTGGCCTGGAATGAGAAAACAAATTCCAGAGCCAGCATCCTCACCTAACTTTGGTAAACTTCAACTGCTCTGAGCCTCCATTTCCACATAAAAGGGGTATTTGGGTTCTCTGCCTCATCCACTAACTGCGGCTACTGACAGGTAGAACAAAACAATGTACATGGTAACCTGGTAAAGTACACAAATGGAACAAACTAAAAAGGAGAAGAAGGCAAAATTCCCCAACTGGTACAGATTGGTTTTGCTGAGTGTGGGTCACTTTTTATATAAACATGAGGAGTTTGGGGCATATGTTTCCCTGCCCTCATCTCGTCTACAGCATATACTCAGACCAGAGGGAGAAAATGTCATCAAGGACTCTGTCGATGGCTTTTCAGCCGGAAGCACCATCTTCTAGTAATTCACCAACATGACTGACACAAAGGGAAAGAGGAGAGGCTCCTGCCATATGTTCTCTAGCCTTTTAGAAAACATGGAGTTGTCCTTTTGGCCGTACACTTGAGAATCTACAAGAAAAGTGATATTGTAGACAACAAGGGAATGGGCACAGTTCCAAAAAGAAAGGCTCACAAATGTTACCTTTGCAAAAGTGGAAGAGTCTACAATGTCACCCAGCAGTGGGCATGGGTGTAAACAAGTTAAGGGTAAGATTCTTACCAAGAGAACTGATGTACATTTTGAGCATCTTAAACACTCTAAGAGCCAAGATATCTTCCTGAAAGTGTGAAGAAAAATGATCAGAAAAAGAAGGAAGCCAAAGAGAAAGGTATGTGGGTTCAGCTGAAGCGTCAGCCTGCTCCATTCAGAGCAACACATGGTGTGAAACCAACAGAAAGGAGCCTGAACTGCTGGAACCCATTCCCTATGGCATGGCAAGTGTGGAAAAAAGACTTCTGTACTGATAAATATGTTTCTCTTAATTGGGTAGAGTTGGGGTGTCCCTTTCCTCAAAAAAAAAAATTAAAGGAAAAACAAAGAAACAGCTCTGTCAATGAACTGGGTCTTTAAATAAGTCTCTTGTTACTAGTACCCAGTCTTAGACAAAGAAATGTGTAATTGCGTGAACAGTTAAGAATTTGAGAAGAGTACCTCAATACCACATCACTGATGTTAAACCAAATTAAAGGCAAACAAAATACAATATAGCTTAAACAAACACAAAAAAGAGAAAAAACACCCCATGAACTGCCCTGCAAAGAGATCCAAGGGCAGAGGTGACTAACAGGAAGAAACCCAGCAATTCACAAGTGTGCACGTGGATATCAGTGTGCTTAAACTCTGCACTGGCATTCAAAAAGTCACTGCAAGACTTGTTCGAGTAGAACAATTTCCCAATTAGAGTTTCATTACATTTGTATTTCTGGTCCGTAAAGAGAAAATGTTTAAGACGTAACCTACAAGTAAGCCCATTGGGTTTCTCTTCTCATGGAAACGATCAACATTTATATTAAGAACGCTCTTCTATATTTAACAAGGTGAAAATGCTGTGGATGACCCAAGAGCAAAATACAAAGTTATAAAGAACTTGATCTTCTCCTAATACTGTTCCCTCGTATTAGAGGGGCATTAACTTAGTGCATGAATATTCTTGCCCACTGAATTCTTCAAATGTTACAGCAACTCCTGGTAAAAAAAAAAAAATGTGCACCGCGCCTCACCCTGCCCAGTGCTGAGGTGACACTTATGTTCCAGCTGGCCACCACGGTACCAAGAGTGCAAATACGTGTGCATGCTGTGTACACACACACCCCTTTCAATTACATAAGCACTCTATACTTTTTGGCACAATACTTCTACTTTAGAGGGAGACTGAAATTGCTACCTGACTGACTGTTGCTCCCTCTGAGAAGCCTCTTTTGAAATTAGTCACCTGAGAGCTACTCTCACTTACCTTAGACACAGGGGAAAGCCTTGGGCACTGAGAGGATAGCATGGGACAGACTCAAGATCAGGAAAAGGGACAGGAATGGCTCTGAGAAGAGGAACAACTCCTCTCCAAGCCCTGCTATACCACTCAACTATGTGGCTCCAAGTAAGAACTGGCATTTTGAGGGCCTGTCATGTACCAGGTGTTGTGACTGGCATTTTGCACACATCATCACTAATCCTTAACACAGATACTGAGATAGACAGTGGTAATCACACTAATAAATGCAGAATCAGGCTCAGAAACATAAACTAAATTCTCCAACGGTCACTCTGCTGACATGCGGAGGAGCAAAGCTTTGAAATTCCAGTCTATCTGCCTCACAGCCGAGGGAGACTGTGAAGTAACTGTTGAGGATCTGGATAGGCAGATTCAGTCAGCTCCAGATATGCTAGATAAGAAATGCCAGAGGAAATGCACATGGAGACAGAGGACATAGAAACACAAGCATGAGGTTATGAGAGGCCATGTGGAGGAGCAGTCTGAGGGGAGAGGAGGCAAGGCGATCTCCTGGTACGGGGACAGAGGCACCCAACATGCAAAGGGAAAAAGAACTGAGGGAGCAGAGACAAGATGACAAGGAAACAAAGTCATCAAGAGGGATACTCATGTGTCACTTCCAACCAACAGGGGAGGATAATGTGGACATCACTATTAGGAATCTGCTGTCACCTTCAAGAGGACACAGAGTGGTACAAGGGGAAGACAAATCACAAAGGCTGAGAAGCTGGTGGGTAAAGGGAAGGGAGTACAGAACGGTAGCTGCAAAAGTCTAGTCTGAGACATTGTATTCATGGCTGGCAAGACAAGGAAAATGGAAAGATGGTGATACAGTTTTCTGATCATGAAGCCCAATTTAATTATTTAAAAGAACTGTTGTCTAATCAGAGAGTATATCCTCACTGGGTGGTTGAAATCTCTTTGTCTTTTATTATAAAAGTGACAATGATAGTCTTTCTTAGCAAAATAGTTAGCAATCCTGTGACACAATCCCATTTTTAAAAAATTATACTGCTCCATTAAATCTAAAAGCCTGGCAACCTAGGGTAGAGTTTGTCTAGCAATTAGAGGGAGAGAAAAGTGGTTTCTAGCTTGAGGAAAATAAGGTCATTGTGTTTGGGTTTGATTTGTTTGGAATACCTGCAGAGTGAGCAGAGAGGTAGTTAGAAGTAGGATAGAAGAAAGTTGTGGAAGTTCTTTCTCATTCCTCCTCAGAAAGCAACAAGAAAGGCAGCGCACACATGAGAGGAGGCCTAAAGAGTGAAGGCTTCAGAACCCTGGCTACATGGAAGGGACAGAGAGGAGGCTGGCTGCAGCAGGCTGCAGACTGAGTAAGAAGGCCCATAACTTGAGAGCAGGCTCATGGGATGATGAGTTCCACCAATTCACAGAGAGGCAAATGGCAAAATCCCACGGTTTTAAGAAGGAAAGGAGTTGCTACAATATGAAACATTCCCAGCCAAAAAGAAAAAAAAGAAAGAACACTGCATCTTTTAGGCAATGCTGCAGGGAGGTTGGGAGGGTCACATTGGCATGAAATGCAGGATCCCATTATGTATAAAAGCCATGAACAGAGACCTGGCCAAAGACAGAACTCAGCCACTACAAGAAATAAACAACTAGCAATGAACAGAACAAGCATACAAAAAGAGATGCTGACAGCCTGTAGTAAAACACTGAATGTTGAGACTTTGGGCATACTCTGTGCATCATATTGCTTCATTTAGAATTATTTACTACTAGGGTAAAACAAGGTCCTTGTGTGCCAAATGGGCTGACTGATTAAGACAGTCTGAATGCTATGCTGCTGTTTGCCTGACTCAATCCTGCTTAAAAATATCTGGGATTGTCAAACAAGACTAAATATGAATGCATGATCCAAGTCTGCATTTGCTGCCACAGCTGTTCCTCTGGGTGTGCAGAAGGGAAAAATAGCTAAATGGAGATTTTTTCAAAGGCATCATCCCATTTATCATATTATTCTAACCACCACATACTCCCCCACAAGGCAGCCAGCCTTGCAGACAAAGGCACAGCTCCTGCCCAAGCAGCCTTTCCAGTGTCTGTTAAGGGAAGATGGGCACAGGCACAATGCAAAATGGAAGACGGGACAGAGGGACCCTTTGTCGAAGTTTTACTTTACAGTCTTGGCACATGTGCTAGCAAAAATCTTTCCTAGTTCAGAAGGTTTTCACCTAATCCAGCCACAATTACCAAAATAGCCTTTACGCCTCAGCTTTTCCTCCCCAACAGAGTTCGCTAAATATACACAAACATGTCTTGGGGTACAAGATCCTGATTCCAAAACACAATTAACCAAAAAAATGAAAAAAAAATTACAGAACATTGAATGTTAGGTTTCATATCAGATAATATGAAGGAGGGGGAAAAAACCCGTGAACAGTCTGGCACCCTTTTCTGCAAACTTAATATATCTGATTCTCAATAATGTCTACCTGAAACTCAAGATAACCGTGACTAAATACCAAAAACTAAAAAGCAGTATTTGTATTCATCAGCTAGTTCATTCACTCAAAATTACAGCTCATTTTAATTATTCCCATATAATATGGGCAAAATTACAACTACTGGTTTATGTTTCAAAATCCTCTTGAAAAATGAAGTCTTCCAATGGATGAATGCTTGATCCCAAAATTAAGTCTTCAACTCTCCCCCAAGTCTCCTCCACCTCCCACGGAGCACAAGAATCCTTCCCTTCTCAGAACTGCAAATTAGCTATGTGGTCAGGCCCGCTCCTTTGCATGAAGTCTATGGGCCTGATTCCATGTTGTCTTGTGTTACCTTTTTAAGTATATCTTATCTTTCCAAACAGAATCTGTAATTCTTGTCAGCTGGGATAAACATCCTACTAAACTTGGGTGTTCGCCTCACATTCCCACACCATGCACAGTGTTTGTCGACTAAGACTCAACCACAAGATAGAATGAGTCATTCAGATTCCTAAAAACACTGTCTGGGCAAAGCACAGAATAGATGAGAGGGTGCAGAGTCAGAAGAGAACAATATAGTTCTCCAGAGGTACAGGGAGAAGCCATCTGGCCCAGATAAACTAGACAGAACACTGATTCTCAACAGTTCTCACCAGGTTTTTCCAAAGCACATCCATTCTAAACCAGATCTAGTAAAACCACTGAATATCCCAGAGGCTGGGGATTCCCAAATTTCAGAGTACAGAGGAATCACCTAGGGCATTTACCTGATGAAAGAGCTGGCCCCACTCTTAGCAACTGATTCACCAGATCTAGTGTCCAGAGAAGGAATCTGCATTTCAACCCAGCAATCTTAGGAGAAAGGGTCTTAAGACCGCCTCTGAGAAACAGTGAGGCATTTAACTTAATTGGTTCTCAGTCAGACCTGACAGCATATCCGAATCATCTGGGTCCATCATCGCCTGAGATTTCCAATAAGGCAGCTAGGGGTGGGATTTGGACAGTATTTTTTTTCTCTCTAACTACCTCAGGTGAATCTGATGTGCTGCCAGGTTAAGAACCATTGTTAATGAGGCTCCAATCATTTTAATGTATCTGACTCCCACCCACATTTTACCTCCATAATATATGTCTGCTCTTAGACTGAAGCAAAGCCAACGCTTAAAGGCTGCCTGTGCCAAAGGCTTTGTTACACTGCCTCAAAAAGAGGTAACAAGGGAAAGCTACTTTGTTGTTTCCAAAATGATGAAAGGAGTGGGGAAAAGGGTGGAAAAAGATGGAAACAGTAGGGGAACTTAACTGCCTCCTTCCCATTTTTAAATAAAATCAGTATTTTAAGAAATCACTCTACCTATAACACAGTACAGTTTTTCAAAAGTAACCCTTAGGAAGAAAGAAGTTACATTAGGAAACAAAATGCAAAGGTACCATATTATATCATGTATAATGTGTGCCTTTTTGCCTGAATTTTTGAGGGAAAAATTAAGTATGTGCATTGTACATGGGTAGTACTAATTCTGTATCTATATATATAACTTTTTTAATTCTTTTATTTATGCTTATGTGTTAAAAGTGTAACTCTAGAAAGCAACAATGATATCCGTATGCAAAATAATACCCTGGAATACAATAATTGGTTTTGTTGAACATTTAAAATTGATTTAAAAATTAAAATGAAAGGTTTTTTTCTCTGAGTTTGGGGCAAAACATGGGTGTACAATATACAGGGGAGCTTATTATACACAGCAAAATATGGTATTCTAAAAAGACCTAAGAAACATGGTTATATTATTCAAAATAATACTGTAGAAAAAGAGCTTAAGGGCTTAAAAGTTATAAGTTGTCACCTAAAAGATGAAAAGTTATGATATTTATAATACATTTAAGCCCTGGCTGGCATAGCTCAATGGATTGAGTGCAGGCTGTGAACCAAAGTGTCACAAACCAAAGTGTCGCAGGTTTGATTCCCAGTCAGGGCACATGCCTGGGTTGCAGGCCACGGCCCCCAGCAACCACACATTGATGTTTCTCTCTTTTTCCCTCCCTTCCCTCTCTAAAAATAAATAAATAAAAAATCTTAAAAAAAATACATTTAACTTCTTAAAAAAATATAGCAGACCTTATACATTAAAATGTACATTATTCCCTTAAAATACAAGGTCTGTCCAGAAGAAGTCCAACCATTGTTAATATAACAAAAATGGTTTGCCAAACAATGTAACCTGGCAAACAAGGAGAGTAGACTGGAATGTGCATGTGTGAACAATGATGACTTCACTGTACTAGTCAGTGGGGGTGGTAGACACTACTGAGTGAGCACGTGTACTGTGTGGTCATCACATTCAAAACGACTGAATGAGTAAAAAAATAAATCTGCATCCAATTTTGCGGTAACCTTGAACATTCCTCCATGGAAACTATTCAAATGATTCAGAAGGTTGCAGCTACGGGCAACTGGTGATTGGCAGCTTCATCACAACAACACACCCACTAGTGCATCACTTCTTGTGCAGAGTTCTTTGGCAAAACATCAAATCACCCAGGTGACTCAGTGCCCCTGTAGCCCATACTTGGTGCCCTGAGACTTCTGGCTTTCCCCAAAACTAAAGTCACCTTTGAAAGGGAAGAGATTTCACACCATCAGTGAGACTGAGGAAAATATAATGGGGCAGCTGATGACAATCAAGAGAACTGTATGAGGTCCCATAGTGCCTACTTTGAAGGGGACTGAGGTGTTATTGTCCTATGTACAATGTTTCTTGTATCCTGCATCATCTTCAGTAAATATCTGTTTTTCATATCACATGGCCAGATACCTTCTGGACAGACCTTGTATTCATCATATGAAGCATGTACACATATTCTAGCATTGCCAGAGGATGAATGTGTTGGAGATCTTGCTTAGACTTACAATGAGTATTTCTCCAAATAACGTTTTGAGAAAATCTTGCGTAACAAATGCCGCCTCTGTGAATTATAGAAAATTCAAGACTGAGAACCAGTATAAAAATATACCCTGGATTTCAGCTGAATCTCACTCTGAGGATGATATATCGGGTTGGCCAAAAAGTCCGTATGATTTTTTCCCATAAAATAAAAGGCACATTGTTCATTTTCACCACTAACTTCATTGATTCAGACATTTGAGTATGCCACCTATCTCCCATGTGGTATAGCTTTGATTGTTCCCAATTAATATCTTGATTTGATCACTATCAACTTCAACTGGTCTACCTCACTGTGGAGCATCATCCAGCAAGAAATGTCCTGCACAAAACTCCGCAAACCACTTTTGGCACGTTCTATCATAGCACCTTCTCCATACACTGCAGAAATCATTTTTTGCATTTTAGTTGACTTCTTACCTTTCTTGAGATAAAACATAATATGCCAAAAATGTTGCTTATTTTCTTTCACCTTTAATATTGAAATGGCTACATAAAAATTCACCAGTTTTGATGTTTTTTAAATTTTATTTAAATTGTTGTTGCAGTACAATTTTCTATCTTTTACTCCCAACCCAACCCACCCACCCAGCCCTCCCCTCCTCCCTCCCACTGATGTTTTTTTTTAAATGCACATTCATATGACAGCTGTCACAATACAATCTAACAAAACTATTTCCAGTGAAGTTAAAAACAACTAATCACTACTAGAGCCATCTTACGGAAAAAACAAATAAACTTTTTTGGCCAACCCAATATATTGTGGCAAGTTTGGTTCCATTTCCTAATGTCCTAAAGCAATCCACACAGCCCCGCCTCCCATCCCACTTTAGGACAAAAACAGAGAGAGGAGGTGAAAGGTTAGCTTTTTCTGGGGGGTGATCCAGGTTATTATAATAGATGCATGAATTTTGAAATGGGCAAAAATTATTTTCTGTACTTAAGCCATTATTCCATGGATTCAGCTGTAGATAAGGAAGATCAGCCTATCAAGACATCAAGAAACTGTTTAGGTTCTTATATGAGTGGCTCCTAGCTCTAATTCTAACTCTGAGTTTTACTGGAGATAAAAATGCAGACTCCAAGGATGCTGATCGTCATATTTTGATTGAGTAGTCCTGGGTAAAACGGGAATAAGCAATTTTAACAAGGATTCTGACGTACATGGTCTTCGCGCCCACCTGGAGAAACATGTTCCAGGTGCAGGAAGAAAGACCACAATCCAAAGTCTATAAATTTCATCACACCTGGAAGCCCCTCTTTCTATGGTCTGATGATCAGCTGGGCATTCTGATTTACTGATGTCATCTTTTTCACTTTTCCAATTTACTTGTCATCCTTTTCTTTTTCTCCGTCTTCCCTTTTAAACCTACAAATATGATTTTGCTCATATAGTTTAAACGTCTCTGGGAGTAGACTGTTGCTTGTCATCTCTTGGATAGTATTCTTTTTTCTGCTATACTTGTGATAGCATCCCAGCTCTAACATGCCAAGAACGCACAAGTAAAGTTTTTAGTCTGTTTAAACTTAACACAGATGTCCCAATGTGATTCTTTTTAAAAACTTAAAATGCACTATAAATGTCATATCTTGTAATTCCATGGAAGTGCTAGGCCTATCATCTCTGATTTATTCTGTGCCTGTCATCTACCAGTTTCTGAATTAACTTTATTCACATAATTCAAGAACTCTGCACCTCTGGGCTAGATGAAGGGACCGCAGACCCTGTACTTGCCACATAGCACCCTCCATTTAATAAGCATATAACAGTGTTTGCCTGCTATGATCTAATCTCATAGTCCAGTGGGGGAGGGATATATCATAAAAACAAGCCCTATATTGGGACTTATTTTTAATATTAATTTAATTTTAATACTAATTAATTTATATTTAATGTTAACACTAAAAACTTAATATTAATTTATACTTAAAATATTTACTATTTTAACATTAATATCAATTTGTTATTAATTAGCACTATATTGTGTGACACCCAACACCGGCCCCTCAGCCAGAGTGGGGAGAGTCTGGAAGTGGGAAGGGCAGATTCCTGAATTTTTCTTTACTTGTCCCCATTGACTTTTTATAATGGCCACATACTGCTTTTATAGCTTAAAAAAAATCTCAAGGTGAAATAAACTTGGAAACACAATGGGTAAAACACAATCACTAAAGGGTCTAGGGGAAGGGACATTATCATATGTCGGCCGTCCTTAACATGGAATAACAAGGCTTAACACACCCAGAGTCCACTCTGGTCCCACCATAGCTAATGATCAGACTCCAAGAAAAGAATACTGGTGACTGGCTACCCCCACCTTTTGCCTTCTGGGTCTGGCTCAGTGGCAGCAGCAATGCCTGGATGGCTCATTTCCACAACAGACACCGATCAAACCCATTATGACTGGAGAGTTATGAAATTCCTCCATATCACAGTTAGCTGTTCAAGACATATGCTGTTATCATAATTACTCACATCCCATTGAACTGGCAGATCCAGCATGAAACTGATTGCTCTTGTTTCCTCCAGGAAATGGTGATTACTGGTGTTTTTCAAGCCTTCCTCTGATCTCTCAGAGTCAAGAGGAAAGCATTAAAAAAAAAAAAGCAGTTTGTGCTACATACCACTTCTGACATTGCTTCGCTGACACAGATGACCTTTCTGATGCCAAACAAACCCAATGGAAACTTTTAGCTTCACACTTACTGACCATTCTTCCCATTTTACACTGTAGCCCTCCTGGTTGTGCTTCCCCACCTTTGGTTCCATAGTGAAGTTCTTGTGATTCTGTTTCTCTACCTGCGCCTTTCCAATCTCTTTCAAGTTTCTTTTCATCAGTCCTTTAATGATGCTGCTTCCCAAGGTCCTGGCTTTCTACAGCCAGTGCCTGAACAGTTTCATTCATGTTAACCTCACCCATTAATCTACAAGCTTTAGCTCTAGACGATGGGATCAATAGCCTCTCTGATGTTTAACATGATGACACTGCTCAGCCATTCGCCTGCTGGCCCTTTTCCATAATACCAGTCAACACTGCTGACAAATCCTCCTGCTGTTCCTTCTCAGAATCTTACAAGGGCCCCATTCCTCGGCTTCCCTTTAAATGATGGTATTCTGCATGCTTACCTGCCCTTCCAACTCCACAGCCTCTCATTCTCTGGGAGTGGCCTCATTCATAACCACAGCTTCCACCATCACCCTCACAAGGATGACTCTGAAAACTTTATCTCCTGCTAAAATGTCTCCCTGAACCTCCGAACCCTACTACATTCCAGCTGCCTACTGAACACCTCCATTTGCATACTCCAAAGGCATCTCACCCTCTAGGTGCCCACAAATACACTCATCCTTCCCCTTAATGTGTGATACTTTCTTCAGTGTCTCGTATCTCTCCTGTGGCTGGTAGCAGTAATTTATTCCAGACCCAGACCTCTCACTCCCCTCCCCCTCCCCACCCAGCAAGCTTCTCACCTGTCACCTCATGCCTGGTGCAGCATCTCCTTTTCTCCTGATCTCCTTTCTAGTCCTCCCACCCTCAACACAGATGCCTGCCATCCTGCATCCAGCCCTCAATCAACTCCAGGCTCCCTGCTAGTACCAGGGTGGCATCAGAGCCACTCCACTGCTGGAAAGCCTTTCATGGCACCCCACGGCTTTCAAGAAACATTCCTTAGCTCAGCACACAGGCCCTCCATGATCTCACTGCCCTCTAACTTCATCTCTTGCCATGTACTCCAGTAATACCTTGTATTTCCCAAATTCACCACACTATTTCAAACCTTCAGTCATACATCCATGGCATTTCATCTGCCCAGAAATGTCCTTCCCATACTTCTTTCTCTACCTGCTGCTAGTTTCTCAGAGCTTGAGTAAATGTCATCTTTTCCAGGAAGTCTTAATATTCCTCCTTTACCCAGGAATAATCAAGACAACCCCACCCTTGGTGTCCCCCAGTTATACCTCTATGACAGGAGCCCCTACCACCGTGGCATCCAGATGGATTTGGTCCTTCCACCCTTGTACTCTAAATCCCTTGACAGCCATCACTAAACTGACTTGCTCTCTCTGGTTCCTAGCACAGAAATCAAATGCCTGGTGCTGGGTAAATATTCAAGAAATGACTACAACTCATTCTAAAAATCTGTGCCTGCTCTTATCTCCCTTATCTCAGTGAAACATACATTCAGCCAAGATTTCACTAGTGCTTTGTTGTACTTTTCATAATGAAAAATGCTGCCTTTATTTACAACATTTGAGTTATCTCTTAACATTTGGAACCCTAAAAAAAGGTCAGAACAGTTGCTAGCACAGCAAAGAGGGATTTTGGAGATAAGAATAAATGCAACTGGCAGTAGGAAAGGGCTCTTCTGAAGATTAAAGCATCTGCTCAGAAAATGCCAGAGACGTTCAAGGAGATCTCTTTGACATGCTCTTACTGGTCAAACCTAAAGGCTGACCAGTCCATGACAAAAGTCAAAAGCAGGGATCTTGATGTAGAGGAACAGCTGTAGTTACCTTTTCTCTCTAATTACCAATGTGCAAAGCCCCATGGATAGAGTGAGAACTGAGAGAGAGAGAGAGAGAGAGAGAGAGAAAGAAAGAGAGAGAGAGAGAGAGAGTGTGTGTGTGTGTGTGTGTTGTGGGGGAAGCATGGGGCAAGCAGGCACTTCTTGAAACAAGGTGTTCCCTTGTGATCGTGACAAAGCACATTCCCATGTCATCTTATTCAACGTAAGGCTAACCTCGAAGTGGTCCAGGCCCTCGCCATGCTGGGTACTGTCAGTTTCTAGCCAGTTAAACAGACAGACCATGAAGTAAAGAGCACAGTCCATTTAGATGAAGAACTGAGGAGCACCAATGACTCATTCAGTTCCCTTGATTAAGTCTTGCTGCCTCTGACTTAGTTTAGGCCTCTGCCAAGCAATCTCAGTCCCCTCGGCCCCTCTGGCATTACTCCAGTTTCCCCCCAGCTCTGGGCTGCCTTTTCCTGGGGACGTATGTCAAGTTATTGGCACTTGGTCCTCCCACTTTTGTCTAATTTGCTGAGACCCACTTGCTCATCTTGATCCACCACTCATCAGCCTTGCTGAATGGAAGTCCTGTTCTTTAACATTTTATATTACAGTACCATCAAACAAAGGTTGAACGAC
Source organism: Phyllostomus discolor (assembly GCF_004126475.2). NCBI lineage: Eukaryota > Metazoa > Chordata > Mammalia > Chiroptera > Phyllostomidae > Phyllostomus > Phyllostomus discolor. Next base: position 125,126,665 of record NC_040906.2, on the reverse strand, counting down.
AAAAAAATTAAATACTTCAAGATACCAACTATTCATGTGTAATGGTACTTTTACCTAGCAGCTTCACTAACAAAATGTATATTAGGTAAACAAGGACCTGATTGCTTCACAGTACTTCAAAAGCAGTTGAGCATTTATGCTTGGTCTGCTTCTGTCCACATTCTTTCTGAACATGCCTCTATAACATGGCCCAAGGGGCTAATTGTGCCTCCTTATTTTATTTCAATTCGAGAATCCTAAATCAGATAGAGACTTCTAAACTGCTTACTCACCTCTTTTTTCACTCTGACTGGTTGACTTTTAACTTATCACATCCTTCTGGAAATTCCCATCTTGTTGGTTATCTATCTTTACGAATCCTACCTTCAAAACCTACAGCTTCCCAGTGATGTTAACTTCATAGGTCAATTTATATATTCGCCAGAAAGACAAAAATGTAACAGTTAGTGATTAATCTGCCTTTTTTAAACATTTAAGTGTTTAACAATAATGGTGTGGGAAATGTTCACAACCTAAGTGAATAAAAGGCAGAGATACTTATGTGGTATATATTTCCAATTTTGTGAATAAGTTAATGAAAATAAAAAAGACAAACAAAACACATGAAACATTAACAATGATTACTTCTAAGTAGTAGGATATAAAATTTTTATATTAGAAAGACAGAATTGTGATTTTGGAGCCTAACAAACCTGGGATCAAACACCAGCTTCACTACTCACTAGCCATGCAGCCAAACAAAGACAAAGTTTGAACCTGAGACTGAGTTTTCTCACCTATAAGAGGGCACAAGCTTACTTCTCAGAGATGGTTTAAGGATTAAATGAGATAATACACAGGGAGTGTTTAGCCTCATAGGTAGTACAGAATCAGCATCCTATAAAATTCTAATGATGAAGATTTACATAGTTCTCTTGGTTTTTCAACAGTGTTTCTTTATGTTTCACTATTATTAATTTTCAACAATAAGCATGTGCTTTAAAAAAACCTAAGTGGGAAAGACAATGATCTTAATAATTCATTTCTCTATCCTCCTCAAGGTACTCTTAATATCTTCCTAGTCTTCTCAGGATAGGTAAAATGTAATTTACTTTATCTGCATCAAGAAAAAAAGGAAACCTGCTAAATTGGTGTTACTCAATGTTACAAAGCAGCAGTTCAAAGAGAGGAACTGCTGGCTGCTCCAGATGGAGCCTCACTGGTGAGATGAACCTTGGTGGGTTAATCAGGTGAGAGTCATCAAGTTGCCAGGTGACAAGTCTGTTCAGAGGATATAAAAACATGTGTGACACTAAGAAAATTCAAGTGACCAACCTGAATGCCAGGGGAACTGGTTACTGATGTCAACACATCAGCATATCACCTCTCCTCAATGCCCATATGGAGAATGAACTACCCACCACAGTGCATGGGAATATTCACACCCAAAGAAAAGAATGTGGGATGATCTTAATCATTAGTAATTAGAAGTGACAAAGTCATGTTCATAAGAGAGTACACCTGCTTCCAGAGACCTGGGACGTTCATGTTGTCTAATCTCTTTACTTTTCTTTCGAAGGTTAAACCCCAGGACAATCTTCATTTTTGACTTCCCTTGTTCTACACTTCTGGCAACCCACCTATCTCTTGTCAAGATGGCACAACAATGACCTTAGAAGTATTACATTGGAGCTTACTGAGAAAGCCCTACCTTCTCTCAGTAGATGATGTTTCATTTCTGGCCATGAGATTTGCAAACCACATCTTAGGATGTGCCTCTTCCACAAGTGGTTCCATTCATTAACTACGCAGGTTTCTATAATTTTAAGCGTCTTAGAATGATTTTTCCCTGTATTGATTCCCAGACTCAAAGAGTACCTAGTCATGATATTGTCTCTATCCTTTATCTAACATAGAGTAAAACCATCAGCCCTAACTTTATCATCTTTAATATGCTCCAAAAATAATTAAAAGTGCCACTACTCTGGATTTCTTATTTCAGCTCCACCCCTGTCTAGAAGTATGATTTGGGGGTATATCACAACTTTTTCAAGACTCAGTTTCCTCATCAGTCCTCCTGAGATGCTTCTACCCACCACAGGATTAGTACATAGATTAGATAAAACAGAGACCTAATGAAACAGCACAATGCCTGGAGTATGGTACTCACTATCTAGACACCATCTCAGGCAGCAACCTCCTTCACCTGTGCCACTATTCCTTCGAACCTGCTTGTGTCCTCACCCCCACCCTGTATTCTTACTCTCACAGTCATATTAAGATCTTCATAACCCAAAATGAAAGACAATAATAGGATTAATTACAGGAGCTGTTCATTGAGTACAAGATACTATTCTAAGTACTTGACATACACAGTCTTCTTTAAGAGTCACAATAATTCTATGAAGCAGGTGCTATTATAATCTCCATTTTACAGAAGGCACAGAGAAGTTAAGTAACTTGTCAAGATGGTGATTCTGCCCTGAAAACCTTTAATGATGCCATACTGCCTCCTAGAGCAAGCGCTTCAACAGCCATTCCTCAAACATAAAGTTTTAATTTTCAAAGCATACTTTAAAGCAGTTTCTAAATATTCAAAAAAAATCATGCATACTTACATAGGCTTTATGCTAACTATTTGCAAATAGGTGTCCATCAATCATGTTAATCTATGTCTGGCTTTATACATTCTCATGCAGATGTGGCAAGGAAGGCTACCCTGTCCTGTTTGGGGAGGCATCTATATTTCCTATAAATGTGTCACTCACTGGAAGGCTGTTACAGTGCAACGGAATTGTGTGTGTGTGTGTGTGTGTGTGTGTGTGTGTGTGTTTACTAAGCCTATGTGTGATCAGTGACATAAAGTCATACAACTCCAGCATTTGATTTAATGCCAGCTGCAACAGATGATGCTAGTGTCTCACCAACAGCCAGGTTCTCTTCTTCATGTACAAATACTTAACTGCATTTCCCAGGACCTTTCACTTAAGTTGACATAAAATTGGCCAGTTGAACACAGATGGATATGATGTACCCCACTTCTGTCATGACCCATAAAAATCACCTATGCACAACACCCCCATTTCTCCCCCTCCCACAAGGACCTTGGAGTCCAATCACAGAATGAGAATGTGGCACCACAAGAAGGAAAGAAGCCTGGATTCCTGACTGTGTAGAGCACAGCCTCTCATCAACCAACCACCTTCCCATTCTACACTCCCTGCTCGACACACGCACGCACATGCACACACACACACACACACACACACACTGGACTATAAGTTGAGCAATAATAAAGTTCCTTGTTGTGTTGAGCCCATCAGATTTATGCATTTTTAAAAATCAATAGTCCCTGGCTGGTGTAGCTCAGTGGATTGGGAGCGAGCTGCAAACCAAAGTGTTGCAGGTTCGATTCCCAGTCAGGGTACATGCCTGGGTTGCAGGCCATGACCCCCAGCAACCGCACATTGATGTTTCTCTCTCTATCTCCCTCCCTTCCCTCTCTAAAAATGAATAAATAAAATCTTTTAAAAAATAAAAAAATAAAATAAATAATAAAAATCAACAGTCTACCTTGACTAAAGCAAATAGTTTAGTATTTCATCCATCAGAGCAAATTCTTTATAACACAGTAGTAACCAGCTGTACAAGAAAAAAAAAGAAAAAATCCTATGACAATTCATGTAATTTTAGTTCTTATTGTTATGTGTTGGGTGCTTCTTTGATTTTTTGATAAATCTTAAAATTTCCAGTGAATATCTCAGACAAGCATTGAGATACCTGCATTTCTGTGACACTGTTGACTCTGGAATTCTATTACAAACAGTTGGAAAAAAAATTCCAATAACAATTGGAAGGACTGTTATTGACACTTAGTCAAGGATTCTACTCATTAACTCCCTCCAAATTTGCTACTAAAGTATGAGAATTTTTAAAGACTACCTGATTTCAACCTCAAACCAAAAGTGCCCCAGTTAAGGATTCTATTCATTAACTCCCTCAGTTAAGCATTCTGCTCATTAACTCCCTCCAAATTTGCAACTGAAGTATGAGAATTTTTAAAGACTCCCTGATTTCAACCTTAAACCAAAAGTGCCCCAACGCCTTCTTCAAGCCTATTTCAAATCAGTTCCAGTTCCTGACACCTCTCCTCACGCCCTGAGCACTTTATTTACATGACATACAATAGGTGTCACTGTGTGGTTCTTGACACATGTCCATTGTGCCTGCAGATTTACCTCCTTGAAGGACAGAAGAGTTCAGCAAAGAGCCTTACACAAATATAGTAATTGTTCAATAAAGTTTGCTTTCAATAAAAAATAATAATTCTGAAATACTGTCGATAACGGAGGCTTTTTTCCAAAGGTAAGGGTCCAAGGCTTTTTCAAAATGAGTAAGAATTCAGAATCATAATTCATTAGCTTTAAGTAGATAGGAGAGATTGAGGATTTATTCAACAGTTATGAAACTAATTTAAAAATCAAATCATTTCTATATGTAATACTCAGGTTATAGATCTTAGTACTGTCCCCATTCACTCTTTCCTTCTTGGCTCCTTCGTTCCTTTCCTACTATGTGTCTTTTCTAGCGAAATAAGCTCAGAGTACTGTCTGCAGTCTGAGCAGCATACTGCTGTCATCATCCTGACAAAGAGATGCCATCAAGCTTCAGCTGCCTGGAGGCTCAAGCATCACTCGGCTCAAGTCAGATTCACATGACAAAATAGGTGACCTCAAAATCAAAATGAAGCACGATGGCTGCTCATCCTCAATCACTTTTAGAGTTGGAAACTCCCAAACCAATACCTTCCTGAAATGGCCAATTAAAAAACGAGCAAAAACTGTCATCCCACATGTTGGAGTTTTGTTTTATTTCAGGAGATGCCACTACAGTTATTCTTGTTTCTCTAACTTATCTTATTCTGTGCAAATCCACCATTATTTTGGAATATTCATCATTTAACAAAGAGCACATAACATGTAAAGACTAAGTGAATAAATGAAGTGGGGGGAGGGGGAAGGAAGATAAGGAGCTACTTAAAATAGACAAAGCTTTTAGAGAACCTAGGACAAACTGAAGAGCTTGTTGACCTAAAAAATATATTCAGAGGTGTTGTTCTCAAATTCAGAGGTTTCGTCTCTATTACAAAACTGCTAATTAAAAAAAAAGGCAGGAGAGAAAGTTATAAGAACCTACAGCTTATTCAGCACAGTCATGATAGTTCTCATAAAATTAACCATATTCACATAATAAAAGTAGTTTATATTTTTTTGAAATTGCTATCTGAGGCAGATTTTAAATAACATAAGATCTTCAGTGTCCTGGCTTATTTATCTAAGTGGGCATTAAATAATGTTTGCTTGTTTTTTAAACAAGTCCACTCCAGCAAGTGAAATTACCGGTCTGAAGAAAAGCAAAATAATATACTACAAGATGGAAAGAGTTCCAAAAACATTTTGAGTAGAGACTGTTTTAAGAATTTCCCTTTTGATTTAACAATTTGTAACATTAAGTTGTATGGATTTTCAGTTTTATTTGCTAAAATATCATTGATGCTTCTTTATACAGTTCAAAAGAAAGGCGAGGAAGGATGTATTTGTAAAGATTTTTCCCACCTTTTCAGTGTTCGTTGTTCACAATATATAGATGTGAAGATGTACAGAAACCAATGCTCCCTGGAAAAACTGTAGCACAGAAAGGTGATTAGAAAATATCACAGAAGTCCACTCTCTTTCCATCTCCACTTTAAAAATAATTAGTACTACCTGGAATTAAAATGTGAGTAGAAGGTACTATTCTTTCTATATTAACCCCTCTTCCTGAAAAAAGAGAAGGTAAAAGTTAAGACAGAGAAAGGGCTCTTAACAGGGCAGTAGCAGTACTTGCAAAGGCAAGAAAGCAAATTCTGGGTTGGAAACTATTTAGCTCTCCAACCATAAGGCAGAGTGGCACAGTAGGGCTTTGCTTCACTGGATGTCTCCTATGATATTTTAACAGACACAGACTTATCTCCTACAATATTAAGTCCAGTCACTGGAGCAACGTGCTAAACGGAGCACTAAACTTGGGCTCAAATTAGGCAGTGAGAAAGGAGAGAACAATGGCTGGACTGTGGCCAGTAAGAAGTCTACATGGGTAAAAACTGGCTTCTGCCCACTTGTGGCATGGGTATATGTAGCAATTAAAAAAAAAAAAGCTAAACTGTTCATAACTTGTAGGAAGACTTCTAATTTACACTGGATTTACTGCTTGCTAGAAAGTTTTTTTTCCAGGGCATACTCAGAACTTATACAAGGTCATTTTGGCAGCCTTCAAAATTGGCTTTAGATTTCATTAAACAACCCACAGCTACACACCACCGACACTGATCATGGGTGTACAGAAACCAATTAACCCAGGTCTTAATCAAAGTCTAGCCTCCAGACTTTGCAGGATGATAACCCTACTGGTAGACAGGCTGTTCATCCACTAACTCTGAAGAGTTGGCCTGTTGCTAGGGATGATTTGTACTAAAACTATCTTTTAGTTTCCTGTTAATGCAAATTTGCAAAATAATTAGCCAGAGTGCGCAAACTCTGGCCATGTTTTTCTGAATGCAATACTACTTGCACCATGTGTGAAATAAACTCATGACCTCATTGGCATAATATGATATTACCAATCAGTGCTCCCCTAATTTCAGCCATCCCTATTCCACCTTCACAATTTTTGCCCTACTCGTGGGTACAGCATGTGTATTCTGTATCATTTACCTCATTCTTTTAAACCATCTTTTTAAATTTTGAGTGAGATTTATTTTTAAAGGAAGCAAATTTCCTTAAATCATTAACATAAATAAGAACTATCACCCCAATATACATAAGATAAATGTAACAATAAATATAATATAGTGTTTTTAACTTTTACAGAAGGCAAGCAAAAGGAATAATTTTTAAAGGGCACCTTTCCCACTAGAATTCTATATTAAAAACTGCTGTTTTGCAATGTCATTTAAAATCATCTCTAGCAGTACCAGTGGTGTGCGCCTTACACTTTGGGAAAAACTGAACTAAATGGATAATGATACAGTACTATGATGTAAGTCAAATTACAGTATAGACTATAAAATTCAAATTACTAAGCCTTTGGGCAGGATTAATTATGCATTAAGGAAGTCTGCCCTAGATTTTTGGATAACAAGATAGTACTATGGGGTATTAACTCTTCTCACACACCCAGAATCATTTGCTTAACACAGCCAAGAATTGGTGAGCAGAGAAAGACAAAGTCCAGGCTTTCAGGCAGATGCAACTCAGACCTTAATGCAAACCTACAAGCTTTTTAGGACATTTTAACAGCATATTCAGATATGAATACTTCATCCTTCAATCTGTATTCAAGCAAAACACTTGGTCTCTTTCATTACATATATATTTTAGCTATTTGCATGAGAAATTTGTCACATTCATCACCTCTCACTGGTTTGTGAGGAAGCAGGGCTTTGTCCACAGAGCAAGGCCCAGTTCTGTCAGGTGGGGCCTGTCCAAAATCAGCGGGTGGTAAGTGGCAGAGCCTGGGCTCCCACAAGAGTCTTCTCTGCAGAGCACATCTGGCCACCCTGGGGACAAAACTGTGCACACTGTGCTCACCCCAAGCCTACTTTTATCTCAGAAAAGATCCCCACAGCCTATATATAACCAGTAAGCACTACCCTCTCTCCCAAAGCACAGTCTTCTCTTTTTTAACACAACACACAATTCCCTTGACTTTGTGCCTGAAAAATCAGAAAACAAAGCCACAACATTCAGGGTTTGGAGGTCTTGGCAGCTCTTCTTGGCCTAGGAAATGAGACTGTAAAAAATTCTCTCATTCACAGATTTGGGGGCGGGGGACACAAACTTGTCTTTTTCCATCATTTGAGCAAGGGACATCAAAAAAGGTCTAATTTTGCTCCTAGAATCAAAGCCAACTTGAGCTTAGGTCAGCTCTACAGCTTCCCATGTTCCCCCTGAGAAGATACAGGGTGCCAGAAGCACAGTGAGTTTGTGCTCACAACCACACACAGGGGACTTGTGGGTGATATCTAACATTCTGCTACTCTGTGTTCAGTGGACCAACAGGGTCAGCATCCTCTAGGCGATTCTCAACAACACAGAGAAACTCAAGCCTCCCTCCAGGCCTACTGCATCAGAATCGCATTTTAACAACACCTTATGATAATTCATTGCATGTTCAAATTTGACAACCACTGATGCAATGGACTTAAGTGATATGACACCAACATCCTGCCTTCCTCCTCCATGGTCAAGCAATGCTTAATTCCTACATCAGGAAATAAAGGTCCTACCATGCAAGGGCCAGCCTGGCTATGGCCCTGGGCAGGGACTCAAAGAAACCACCTCTGATCATGGAGTGGGCAGCTCAACTGGTACAAAAGAAGACTACAGGCACATACAGGCCTCCAGACCCGGGCTCCAAACCCTTGCCAATGCCTGTACCCACACAAAATAGGGGTTCTCACACTGACTCTCAGACTTCAGACTTTGTGACTTTTTTTTAAATATATTTTATTGATTATGCTATTACAGTTGTCCCATTTCTCCCGTTCTCTCCCCTCCACCCTGTACTCCCTCTCCCACCCATATTCCCCCCCCCTTTAGTTCATGTCCATGTGTCATACTTATGAGTTCTTTAGTTTCTACATTTCCCATACTATTCTTGCCCTCCTCCTATCTATTTTCAACCTACATTCTATGCTACTTATTCTCTATACCTTTTCCCCCTCTCTCCTCCTCCTACCCCCCTGCTGCTAGCCCTCCATGTGCCCTCCATTTCTGTGGTTCTGTTCCTGTTCTATTTGTTTGCTTAGTTTCTTTTGGTTTTGCTTTAGGAGTGGTTGTTAATAATTGTGAGTTTGCTGTCCTTTTACTATACATGTCTTTTCTTTATCTTCTTTTCTTAGATAAGTCCCTTTAGCATTTCATAAAGTAAGGGCTTGGTGATGATGAACTCCTTTAACTTGACCTTATCTGAGAAGCACTTTATCTGCCCTTGCATTCTAAATGAGAGCTTTACTGGATAGAGCAATCTGGGATGTAGGTCCTTGCCTTTCATGACTTGGAGTTTCTTTCCAGCTCCTTCTTGCCTGTAAGGTCTCTTTGGAGAAATCAGCTGACAGTCTGATGGGAACTCCTTTGTAGGTGACTGTCCCCTTATCTCTTGCTGTTTCTAGGATTCTCTCCTTCGTTTTTACCTTGGCTAATGTAATTATGATGTGCCTTGGTGTGTTTCTTCTTGGGTCCAACTTCTTTGGGGCTCTCTGAGCTTCCTGGATTTCTTGGAAGACTATTTCTTTTGCCAGATTGGGGAAGTTCTCCTTTACTATTTGTTTAAATACGTGCTCAATTTGTTGCTTTTCCCCTTCCCCTTCTGGTACCCCTCTAATTCAGATGTTGGAACGTTTAAAGATGTCCTAGATGCTCTTAAGCTTCTCCTCATTTTTTTGAATTCTTATTTCATCATGCTTTCCTACTTGGTTGATTCTATCTTCCTTCTGGTCCACTGTATTGTTTTGAGACCCAGTTTCCTTCCCTTCACTATTGGCTCTCCTCCGTGTATCTTCCTGCATCTCTTTTATGGTAACCTGCATCCTTTCATCTACATTGCGCCCATAATCAACCAATTCTGTGAGCTTTGGGATCACCAGTGTTTTGAACTGTGCATCTGATAGGTTAGCTATTTCTTGGTCGCTCAAAAGGATGAGTTCTGGGGCACTGATTTGTTCTTCTATTTGAGCCATTGCTCTTTTTTTTTTTTTTTTTGGTCTAGTTGCTCTTGTTATGGTGAGGGGCAGAGCCTTAGGTGTTCACAGGTGCTGGGCACCCCAGTTGCCAGATTGTGACATTATATGTGGGGGCAGGGGTGGGAGTGGGGACGGGGGCGGGAGTGGGGACGGGAGGAAACAATGGCGGCAGTTCCGTTCTCCTGGGATCTCAGTCCCTTCTCTGGGGTCCTGGGCTGCAAGCTCTGCCCTGGAGCACAATCGCCGCCTCACTGGGTCCGCCAGCCGCAGCTTGTGTACTCAGGGACCACCGCTGCATTCTTGTGCACCGGACCACTTTTGTGCCACCGATTTCACACCAAGTTTTCCCCGACCTCCATGGGCGCCCGCCCGGCTCGTCCTCTCCTACCAGTCTGGATATACAGGTCTACTTGAACTTTTTGGCTGTCTGACTTCCATTTAGATAAATCCTCTGTCGGTTCTGAGTGTTATTCTGGTTGTAAATTGTTGTTGTTCTAATCTTGGTTGTGCAAGGAGATACGGTACGTCCACCTATTCCTCCATCTTGCCGGAAGTCTATATATCGACTTTGTGACTTTTATTTATCTACTCAGTTGCCTAGGAAATTCACATCAATGAGATTTTTATCTATTACAAAAAAAAGTGAGGGAAAGCACAATAAGATTTGCCTGACCTGGAAACAGCTGAAGACCCATGTTCCTGTTGGTTAGAATAAACAGTGATCTTGTTCTGCTCTGTCATCACTGCAGTTTTTTCACAACCTTAAGAAAGCCCCGAACTGCCATCCTCTTCCATGCTGCCCACTGTGCCCTTCACGCCCCCCCCCCAAAAAAAACACATACATCATCATGCTACTGAGCTGGACCAAGGTTCTGCTGGTAGTGGAAAGGCGCAGTCAACTCCCCCTCAGCATTTCTAAAAGGGCCTGAGAGAAAAGGTGCAAGACCTGCAGGAGCCCCCACAGAACTCTACCACATGCAGAAGGAACAGCAAAAGATGAGGACGGGCTGAAAAAAGAGGACAGGGGCTCCAGGGGCAGAACACTTTTTTGTGTCCTGACACTGACTTCCGCAGAAGCTTAGCTTCTCTTATCAACATGCTGGAAGGTATAAATACACACAGATACAAGTAGTCCTTCTTTCTAGGTATGAATGTTTGAAAAGAAATAGTTGATATGGGAACTGGTAAAAGCGGCGACTGACAATGCTGGCTTTCTACAGAGCATCCCATCCCATTAGAGTTAATAATGCAACTGGGAACCCTCCAGCTCTATGTTTTCTCTCCCCACTAATAACTAAAGCTAATATGTCTCTTTCTCAAGTATTTCTGGATGCCTGCTTATTTTCCTTTTTCATGCCCTCTCCAAATTGCTATTATATTTCTTCAGATTGTATGATTTCAGTGACCATTTTACAAAGTCACAGCTTCCTTGCAAAGCCAGCTACCCTTGATAACTGAGATAATGGCTAAGGCAAGAAAGAACAGTTTGAGTTATGTATTCCTTAGAAACATGTGATACAGAATAGCCTTAGAAGCAATTCTGGCCTCTGATTTCTACTCCAAATAACACTCCAGTGTTAAGGGAAACTGCTCATGAACCAACCAAGTCTGTGCTGAGGGGTGGAGCCATGCTTTGTACTACTTGCCACCCCTGTCCCGGGAGAGCCACTCTTTTGGGTGTCCAGCAACCTGTGGCTTATAGTGTATGATTGGCTAAAAAGATAATCTGTTTGACAAATTCCTCACCAAGAAATATGTCAAACAGATGCCAAAGCAGGCACAGAAGCGAAAATGTACATGGAAAAAGACCACAACACACTGGTTCTGGAGAGGCCAGTTCCAGGCAGGTGAGCAGGGTAGGAGGGAGCACCCACCAACAGAAACAGACACACAACAGCAGACAGGCCACGAAACCCTGAGGTGATGTCAGATGCGAGCTCCACACCAGTGCTTTGGGAATGCAGCTCCAACCCCACCCCTACCATCACATCCCCTCAACTTAAGCAGAGGTGGTTCCTCTGCAACTAAACAAGCCGCTGTAAAACATGCCCCCCCAAACAAATATTTTTTCATTTTTTCCAGTAGCTCAAGGTAGAAAATAATTTTCATGAAAAATAAAAGTAGATCCTATGTCAAGAAACACATAGCTTAGCCGAAAGTTTCCAATTTATGGGAGGTTACAGATGACAGCAATTTAAAACCTGTTGTAAGTGGGGTGTACAATCCTTTTTATTTCATCATGTTTTCAATCAAGTACTGATTATCACTGCTGCCTTGTCACAATGACCACCAAAAAACACTGTATCTGGGCCTTGAAGTTTCTCTGGAAGAAATGAGACTGAAAGATCCAGACCCAATGTTCACAGAGAAGAAATGTAGAGATTTTTATAGGAAAGGAAAAACAAACAGGTATGTGATATGAGAGAAAGACAAGGATTATCATTTTTATAAATAATTCCAGAGGAAATTACACCCGAACCCTTGCAAGAACTGAATGCCATCATTTAAGACAGGACCACTGGGATCTGCCACTTTAACTAAAAGTAGTTAATCACATATGCAATAACAAGCAGGTTGACAATCCAGGCAGGGAGTGCTCTGAGAGCAGCAAACACGAGGTTAATCCAGGGAACTCATTTATAAGTGAAAGTTTAAACAGGACACAAATATCCTATTAGAATGTTCGATGAAAACAAGCAACATTATAGTAAAATCTGGAAATCAAAATAAACTCACAAATATGCCACAAACTCCAGGGGGCAAGCTCACTAGTGGCCTAATTAGAAATAAATTAAACTGGCAGAAGATGCCTAAACAGCAAGCAGGTCTGTTCACTGTAGGAGACAGATTCTCACAGGAGCACGCCAGGCACTGAGCCACAGTCAGAGAAGCGAGCTGTTGCCCAGGGCAGTTTCCCCTTCCCTCAGCAGCCCCTAAATACCAGAAAAAAGACCACACTACCAGCCCTCAATGTCACATTCGGTAAAATGAGGGACTTAGATAACAAAATTTCTCAGATAACACTCTAACTCTATGAGTCAGCCTGAACCTACTTTGAAAAAGTTACCATTTAAAAACTGTGTTATGAAAAGCTTTTGTTAAATACCTGTAAGTTGACTAAACTATGCAATAATGGAATTAATTTCATCCTAGGATTTACACATAGCTTTCCCACAACCATCAGGAAAAGTACTTCCAATAACATTTACCCAGTTACATTTATTAAAAATCTCCCCTGGCATCAGAAGAGACAAATGGACAATTCAACTGGAATCTTTTTCTTACCATTTCGAGAGACATCCAGTTCCACCAGCTGCATGAAGTTTGCTATTTCTGGAGGGAGCCGCTGAATTTCATTATCACTAAGTCCAAGCTTTCGTAATTTGACTAGCTGGAAAAATTGCTGTAAGACAAAATAGTTTCACAAAGGTCTCACATATATTTGTAACATAAACTTTTTGTCTAATATGAAATTTAAAACAATATGTTCTTTAAAAATTAGTGACAATGGCGCCAATGTCAATTTCCTGATTTTGATACTGTACTATAGTTGTATGAAGATGTTACCACTGGGATAAGCTGGGTACAAAAGAGGTCTTTGTTCTACTTTTGCAACTTCCTTATGAACCTATAGTCATCTCAAAATCTAAAAATTTTAAAAATGAGTAAGTAACTTACTGAGAATATAAGCTAACTAGTAGGTGGTCACATTTTCTACTTATGAAAACTGTTGTTATTTTGTTGGCCAAAAAGTTTGTTTGGTTTTCTCTGTAAGATGGCTCTAGTAGCGCTTAGCTGTCTTTTAACTTCATTCAAAACAATTTTGTTAGATTGCATGCGACAGCTGTCATATCAGTGTGCATTTTAAAAAAAAATTAAGATTGGTGAATTTGTATTCAGCCATTTTAATATTGAAGATGGAAGAAAATACACATTTTTGACATATTTATGCTTTATTCTTTCAAGAAAGGTAAGAACATAACTGAAATGCAAAAAAAGATTTGTGCAAAAATGGAGAAGGTACTGTAACCGATTGAATGTGTCAAAAGTGGTTTGGGAAGTCTCATGCTGGAGATTTCTCACTGGATGATGGTCCATGATTGGGCAGACCAGTTGAACCTAACAGTGATCAAATTGAGACATTAACTGAGAACAATAAATGTTATACAACATGGGAGACAGCTGACATACTCAAAATATCCAAATCAATAAAATTATTGGTGAAAATGAACAATATGTCTTTTATTTTACAGAAAAAATCATACAGACTTTTTGGCCCACCCAATAAATCTGCAACGTTGCTCTGGCTGGTGTGACTCAGTTGGCTGAAGCAGGTTGGAGCACTGTCCCACACACCAAAAGGCCACCAGTTCAATTCCTGATCAGGGCACATTCCTAGTTGAGGGTTCCCCAGTCGGAGCACATACAGGAGGCAACCGATCAATGTTTCTCTCTCACATCGATGTTTCCCTCTCTCTCTACCATCACCTCTCTCTCAAATGAGAATTTTTAAAAATCTGCAATGTTAAATAGACATATATGAAAATTAGAATAAATATTTTAAAGGTGTTTTAAAAGGCATTACTGCATATCACAAAACACACAAATATCCCACAAATGTGTCATGGAAAAATTATTTTGACTAATCTAAAAAAGAGCCCATACTAATATTTCCATTAACCATGGAAGGCAGAGCACATTCCTTTTTTTGCCCACACTCTTTAAAAACTGTACAAAAATGACATTAAAATAATTTATACAGACATAAAAATATGGAATGAACTCATAAATACAAGTAAAAGTAAGAGGACAATGCAAACTAGATATGCAATAAAACCCTTGAAGCTAGAAAACAAATGAGCAAACAGTAACTAACATAAGAAACAAACAAAGCTGAAATTTAAGTATGTGGAGTAGACAATAAGAAATTAGGTCCAGGTACCTCTGAAGGAAAAGGAATTGGTTGGAAAAAAATATATGAAAAGAATAGTTAGGTCCCGATATTCTCTTCTCTACTGTTTATAACAAGGCAGGAGACGAAATTTCTCTTCTGGAAGAGCTGACTCTCAACATAGCTCAGAGCAGGGGTAAGCCACCCCACTAAAAACAAAGAGACTGAGTCAAAACCTGCTCAATGAAATCCCACCCACCTTTCACTATAGCCAGGCTCCCAGACAGGACAGACAGACGCAAATAATATCACAGAGATGTCTCATGTTATAAGCCCCTCCCATGTACACAGAGTTTCCAATCTTTTTTTCCCTTCAAGTGCATCTCTCATTGAAAGAGAGCCATTTCTCCAGACACATGAAGATCCCTAAGATGCAAAAAAGAAAGTGTGCAAGCACACACACCTCAAAAGAAACAAATATGATGTAGAGAGCAGAAAAAACTTCATCAACCCAAAATATAATACCCTAAGAGAAATAAGAGATAAAACAACATAATGCCATAAAAACAATAAGCCCTTAGAAATTATAAATTATTGTAGCATCAATAAAAGATTCCAATAAAAGAAGTGAAAACAAAAGTTAAAATATAAAGTTAACAAAAAGACAGAGATGAAGAAATGGGAGAAAGAAAAAAATGGGAAAATTAGAAGGTCAGTCTACAAGGTACTATACTTGAACCAATAGGTATCCAAATATAGAGAACACAGGCTACTGCAGAACACACATTTCCAGCTTGAAAGAGCCCACAACAGGGCCAAGGAAATGAATGAAAACAGGTACTGAGGAATGTTGTAGAGTTTCAGAACTCCAGAAAGAAGAGAATTGTTTCCCAAGATCTGGGGATGGCAGGCGGGGAATCACAGCAAAGAATTGGGAATCAGAGTGGAACTGGACTCAAGAGCAACCTTGAAAGTGAGAAGGCAATGGAGCAATGCCTTCAAAATGTAAGGAAAAAAAAATTCCTAACCTAGAACTGCATATTCAACTAAACTACCAATCAAATATGATGACAGAATAAAGATGAAATGACAGAAATGACAGATGAAAGACATTTTCAGACATGCTTTTCTCTAAAAATATATTTTCCATATACCTTTCTCAGGAATCCACCAAAATGTGGAAGTAAATTTAAAGGACTAAGATCTGAGACCCAGAAATCAGACAAAATCAGATAGTCAATAAAACAGAGAGACAAAGGAAATGCCCAGGATAAAATGCCAAAGGAAATTCCAAGATGTCAGCCAAAAGGCCCTAACAGCAGCCAGTCCACAATGGAGAAAATATGGAGGCTCCCAGAAGAAAGCTTTGAGCATAAAATAAAAATGAAAACACATCTGATAAATTATCTGATGTGTTTGGAAATAGTGAGGTGATTTGTTTGGTAATTTATTAGAAACAGGAATAAAGAAAACAAAGCAAGATGGAAAAGAGTTTGAAATTTCTGGAAAAAATATAAAGTATAAAAAGATATAATCCTAACATAAGAACCGGTTATGAATACTTACAGTCATTATACTTTACTATCTATATATTGGTAAAGCCAAAATTTATTTTATGTCAATATTGAAGGATGGGAGGGAAACGACCGTATTTTTAGGACTATAAGACACATTCCCCCACCCCAAATTTTTTTGGGGGGAAGGGGTGCATCTTATAGTCCGAATGTAGCATGCCTGGCTCACAGGGCAGGAGTGGGCAGCCTGTTATTTATATTATTAAATATTTTGCCACATTTTTGCTTCAAAATTTTTTTCCCATTTTCCTCCTCTAAAACCTAGGTGCATCTTACGGTCCGGTGTGTCTTACAGTCCGAAAAATTTGGTAAATGCTAAATCTCATCTTCTATAGAAGTGAATCAATAGAAAACTTTAAAGTGAAAAAAATAAATAAACTGTAAAAGCAAGCCGCTTAGCAAGTGAAGGCCAATGTCGGTAGAAACAGCTAAGAGATGAGGGCTCTCAAAAGCAAGAGGCTACTATTCACTGTCACACTCATAGTTTGTCGGGTTTTTAAAAATTATTTGTGTCTACTATTTTGCTAAAAAAAAATAGAAACTGAGTTTATACAGGAAAAAGTCTCTAAGATAACAGGATACTGTGAATAATAATTTTGAAGGATGCTTATATTTCACATTATTTTTTATTTAATTTATTTATTTGGTAAAAGGAATTGTATACTTCCATGATCAAAAAGAAAGCACCATCTTTTGTGGAAGTTTTTTGGTGTTTTTCTAGTGTTTTATTTAATTTTTTTTAATTTTTAAATTAGTTTACATTTAATATTATTTTGTATTAGTTTTAGGTGTATAGCATAGTGGTTAGACCAACATATACTTTACAAAGTGATCCCCCTGATTACTTCCAGTACCCACCGGGCACCATATATAGTTATTACAGTATTACTCACTATATTCCCAATGCTGTACTTTGCATCCCCATGACTGTTTTGTAACTACAAATCTGTACTTCTCAGTCACTTCACCTCTTCCACCCAGCCCTCCAACCTCCCTCCCCTCTGGCAACTATCAGTCTGTTAAAGGCTCCATCATCTGGAAAGCAACTGGGCAACCCATAAAACATAATTTTTCACATCCACTGACATAATGATACTTTTGAACACTGTCCTTCTAATATTACTGAAAGAAAAACAAGCTATGATAAATGATATGTCTTCATATTATGAGTAGAAAATGGAAAATATGCATGTCAAATAAGGGACATGAATAGCATGTTAATAATTTGATATTAAGCAAGCAATAAAGACAGTTACTATAAAGACCATAGTACTTGAAAAAGATTTACAATGCAAATATAATTTTTAAAGGAAACAAGATTGCAGGTACACTACATAAAAAAGATGTGTGCATGTTGACAAACAGGAAGAAAACACAGGAAAAAGGTATGCTAGGTGATAAGGAAAATGCATAAACAACTTCAATTTTTATTTTAAAAGATATTTTTAAATAAAATGAACTATGAATCTTCTAAAATGAATGCTACCAATTAGCTGTATATTATAATTAAGGTGCTCACAAAAGGACTAATCCTTTGGATTTCTTTAATCATACAGTTGAGATTTAATTTCTTAAGGAAAGGTATTGAAATGTCTTTATGCTGGCTGTACTAAAGCATTAGCTGACACAAAAGCCATTCAAAAGAGCCACATATTTGAATAATTAAGCTTATGCCAATTGTTCAGAGTCTGACAGCTTCATAATGCCTCAATGTGTTTACTCAAGCATGAAAAGCTCACTTTGTTTTCCAGGAAAGGCATAATAGCAACAACACAAAAACCATCACCAATTCCATACATTCAAGGACCATTCAGAAATAATACCAGAAATCAAGTCAATAAGGTACTTACATCTACAATGAATTACAAATTAGTTTTAGGTCTATGGAAACAACAGTGTACAAATTCCCACATCCAGCACAAATCATAATAGCAAGCAAATTTAATTTTTGTTCTGCATGTTAAAAGCATCCTTAAATAGAGATTGTCACAAATACTACTTTATTCTACGTGGAAAGCACATGCCAGATGTAAAAACAACCCTATCTGCAGGATCCCCAAATGAAAATAGTAATTCCTCAATCCTTCCCTCATTACCCTGATGGATCTTAATTTGGTATCCAAATACTTTAAAATAACTATTTTCTTATAAGATTGACACAATGCCACTAATACTTAATCTTCAAGTTTTCAGCTTTCTCAGATAGAGACACACACACACACACACACACACACACAGCAAGCCATAAACCCTCCTGCCCTCTGAGATTAGCCAGGGCACATGGAGAACAATTCACATAGCTATCCTGGCACGGCGCCTCGGCGCAGGGATCATGTGATGGCACACACAGACACCATTCTTCAACTATCCACGTTTGATTATAGCACACTGGCCCCCTAGAGCACATTTTGTACAATTATATGCAAAGAAACCCAAATTGCCTTGGCTTGTTAGGCTACACCACAGTCTTCTTATAGCCACATTGTTTGTAGCAGATGTAGAGTCTTTAATTTGGCTGAACAAAATGTTTCTTTCCCCAATCTCCATTTTTAACAAGGTTCTTTTTCCTTCTCTTTAGACACAGTGTTAATACCTCCCTTCTTCTTAGAATGGACATAAGGAAATCTGTCCTACTAGAGCTGTTTACTTTTTTATTACTATATGGCCAAGGATCAGTCAACCATCCCCTCATTCACCCAAATGTCTCCTCCATAATGTAGAGAAAACATAAACCACTGTGGTGGAGTCACCTAAAGGACAACAGTGTAAACAACATTAGTAAATTTCTGAAACTGCTTGACTCCAAGCCATAAAAGGATACTAAATATCCTCACACATTTCCCTACTGGAAACATTCTAACCCTTCAACTAAATATTGACCACTTTCCATCCTATGTAACTCTCATAATGTCCTGCTCCTGTCCCCAACGATCTGAACTGCCCTTTTGGGCACCCCCCTTGGCAGAAATATGGCCAACCAATGGTTCTAGCCAAGAGGTAAGATTAACACCTCTTACAGTGTTTGCCATTTTGCAATGTTCTTTGCTATTAGACTTATAAAAAGTGACTGTGACTTCATTGCCAAGAAATCCTGTGTATATATTTAAAAAAAAATCCCTCACATGTTATTCCAGAATACATACGAGAATGTGCTTGATAGAATTATTCATAATAGCTCAAAGCTGTAAATAACCCAAATTCTCATCAACGGTAGATCTGATAGAGGAATATTCTTAACAATGAAATTCTAAACAGCAATGGAAATGAAAGATTACTGATAGTTATAATATGCAGGAATTTTAGAAAAAATATTCAGCAAATGAAGCCAGACACAAAAGAATACATACATTATTCCACTTACATAGTGTTGGAAAAAACTCACCAAAACTAAACAATTTCCCTTAAATATATAAACAGAGGTGGCAAAAACTATACAGAAAAGCAAAAAAAGCAGTTACTGTAAAATCAGATTAGTGAGTATATAAAACCTAGGTGTGAGAGAAAGGACTGTGATCAGGAAGGGCATGCAATGAGCTCCTGGAGTCCTGTCAATGCTCAGTTTCTTAACCTGGGCTGCAGTTACAGGTGTTCATTTAACAATCTATTATAAGCTGTACATTTATACCTTCTGTACTTTTCTATATATGTATTTTGCTACACAATAACAAAAGTTTTTAAGGAAAATACCAGACAATTTGCACCGGAAGTCAAATTCTTTAATTCAGTGATTTTCAACCTGTGTGCCCCAAGAATTTTAAAAAATGCTATAGGGCACTTACCTCTTTTCCCTTAGATTGTCAAATTAAAAAAGTACAACAGCCAATGCAACAATAGTCATCTGGTATGAATGAATCAAAATTATATCTTTTTTTTGTCAGATCTGCAGTAAAATGAACTTTTTGGTGTGCCATAGAATTTTAGTAATTAGTTTATGTGTGCCATGAGATGAAAAAGGTTAAAAATCACTGCTTTAACCTATCAGAGTTAATTACAATGAAAACACTGGCATTATACAATATCTGGAGGAGGAGAAGTGACTGTAGTAACTAAAACAATAACAATAATGATAATGTTACTGCCATTATGATTATGCCATTATGATGACATAGCCATCAACCTTTATTGAGAAATTTTTTTATGCTTGGCAGTGAACTAAAGACTTTACATGAATTACATTCTTTAACTGCAGTGAACCAAGGACTTTACATGGATTGCATTCTTCAATCATCTCAACATTGCCACAAGGCTGATACCTACATGTATTGGGTTAGCCAAAAGGTCTGTTTAGTTTTTTCCATAAAAGAAAAGACACATTTCACCAATAACTTTATTGATTTGGATATTTTGAGTATGTCAGCTGTCTCTCACTATTGGCTTCTAGTGGGTATAGGCCAGAGTGCTGCTAAACATCTTCCAATAAATAAGACAGCCCCACAGCAAAGAATCATTTGGCCGAAATGTCAATAGTACCAAGAAACTTCACAAACCACTTTTGACACATTTGAGCTGTCACAGCACCTTATCCATACACTGCACAAATCCTTTTTTCCGCGCTTCAGTTGCATTTTTACCTTTTTTGAAATAATAAAGCATAATAACGCTAAAATGCTGCATATTTCCTCCATCTTCAATATTAAAATGGTTGCACAAAAATTCATCAATTTCAATGTATTTTTAATGGATTTGTGGTTTATTTATTTTTTATTGTTGTTCAAGTACACTTGTCTCCATTTTCTCCCCACCACTCCCCCCATCCCAGCCACTCCCACTTCCCACCCTTGATCCTATCCACTTTTGATTTTGTCCATGTGTCCTTTATACATGTTCCTGACAACCCTTCCCGTTTCCCCCCATTAACCCCTCCCACCTCCCCTCTGATTACTGTCAGTTTGTTCTGAATTTCACTATCTCTAGTTATATTTTGCTTGCTTGTTTGTTGATTAGGTTCCATTTATAGGTGAGATCATATAGTATTTGTCTTTCACTGCCTGGCTTATTTCACTTAGCATAACACTCTTGAGATATATCCATGCTGTCACAAAAGGTAGGAGCTCCTTCCTTCTTTCTGCTACATAGTATTCCGTTGTGTAAATGTGCCATACTTTTTTGAGCCATCCATTTACTGGTGGGTACTTAAGTTGCTTCTAGCACTTGGCAATTGTAAATTTCCATGTTTTTTTAATGCACGCTGATATGACAGCTGTCGCAATATTACCTAACAAAATTGTTACAAATGAAGTTAAAGACAACTAAGCACAATGGCTTTTCTGAGCCATCGTTCAGAAAAAATCTAAATAAACCTTTTGGCCAACCCAATATCAGTTAGCTTCTGACGCACAACAAACTGTCCCACACTGAGTAACTCAAAAGGATATGCCTATTTTATTTCGCACATTTCCATGGGTTGGCTGGGCTCCTCTGCTGCTGTTACCTGAGCTCACTCATGTAACTACATACAGACGGAGGGACACAAGGGCTGAAAGGCCCACCCTGGCCTCACTCTTATTTACAGTCTGGCAATTAGTGCCAGCTGTCAGCCGATGATCCTCTGTTCTCCATAAGGCCCCTTGTCCTCTCTGTTAAAATAATGGAGCAGCTTCCCTAGATACTGCCCTCTGAGGAGTATTCAAAGGGGCAAAGAAAGAGGCTGCAAGGATGATTGGGACCTAGACCTTGAAATCTGCATAATGTTATTTCTGCCACATTTAGGGAAGTAGAGGACTGGTCTCTACTGGTAGACAAAAGCAGCAGCAGAAGTCACACTAAAAGAGGCATGGGATGGAAAAAATCTGGCAGGTTAACTATTTATGACAAAATGAGATAGAATATCCTAGGAAATTCTATGTTTGATCACAGAGTAATGACTTTTCTAAAAGAAACTTTAACAGAAAATATAATAATGCACCAAATAAACTTTGGCTAAGATACGATTTTTGGATACATGAGAAGGTTATATAGATAAAGGGACAAGCTTAAGAAATATTCACAGAATATTGGACTAATCACTTGGGTAACAGAGACCAATCAAATATCTCACATCCAGAATTTGAATTTGAAAGGTTTTAGCAAACACTCGAAAATAAAAAGTACTGATGAAATAAGTGTTACTAAGACATTTTTCGGTGCGTTTTGGTAAAGAGGTGTGCAATGGGCATGTCCCTGAGTGAATCACTTGATCTCTCCACTCCTCTGTTTCCCTGTGTAAAGAAAAAAATAAACATTAAATGAGCAACGGGCTCTTTTTACTTCCAAAAATTATAGGGTTGCATTTCAAAATACCTTCAGTGTACCATTAGGAAAAAAGAAAATCCTATTAGTACACAACATATTAAGTATGGGGTTAAAAATGCTCTAAATTACAGAAAGCAGATTAGTGGTTGCCTAGGAAATGGGAAATGACTGATGATGTGGATGGGGTTTCTTTGGGGGTGATGAAAACATTCTAAAATTGACTGTAGTGATGGCTGTACAACTCTTCTAATATATTAAAAACCACTGAATTAAGCACTTAAAATGGGTGAACTGTATGGTATGTGAATTATATCTCACAGATGTCAAATCATGTATAGAACTGGTAGGCATCTAATGAAGAAGGAATACCTTTTGATAATAAAAGACTAAGGGAGGAATACTGGATACTTTTATTTCATTGAATCCCTATATGCACCAATGAGTTAATGTTTCTCTCTCCAGTTAATAAATGAAAAAAATAAACCTGAGATCAAGCAACATTTAGTAGATTCCCTGACACTGGTTTTAGTTAATAAAAGTCTTTAAGGAAAATTCCAAAAGCACAACCATGTTGGAGGATCACAGAGTAACACATTTTCAGGTAACTACCTGGCAAACAAAACACATTAACGAAACTATATTCTAGTAAGAGGAGTAGAAACAAAGTCGTGGGGAAAAGGAGAATTAGGCTAGAAAAAGAGTAACTGCTAAAACTATGCTAATGCCTATTCCATCCTGATTAGTGAGTTGAGAAGGAGAGGAAAGTGAGCTACAGAAGCATGCGTGCACGTGCGAGCACACTTGCAGTGTTGCTGCCAATTCCACCCAAGCAGAGACAGCAGACGTGAAAGGACAAAAATCTACACAGACAAAGGGAATGAATAAATTTCTAGTGATTTTCAACCAGTATGCTGCAATAATGTTTAAAATATGCAATACCTGACTACTTAGTCAGGGGCACTGACCTCTTTTCCCTTAGACTGTTAAATTAAAAAAAAAAAAAAACAAAAAAAAAAAAAACAGAATAGCCAACACAGCAATAGCCATCCAGTGTGAATGTATCAAAATTATACCTATTTTTTGTCAGATTGGCAAAAAATATATTTTTTGGTGTGCTGTAGAATTTTGGTAATTAGTGTATATGTGCCATGCAATGAAAAAGGCTGAAAATTGCACTTGTAGAGGATCATGGGCATGGAGACCTACCTCCAGATAAAAAAGTCTTAAGCAAAGGGAAGGCTGAAACAGACATAGGAAGCAGTAGACAAAAATTTGATGTAAGTTTATAATATGATCTAACAAAAAGGCATATAAAGGGTAAAAAAAAAAGCCTTGATCCAGTTTTGGAAGCAAAAGAGAAGATAACACCCAGCAGCAGGACAGTGCTGATGAAAATTCAAAAAAGACTAATTACACTGTCCATTCAAGTGGCTATCCAAATTTTTATCTCCAGATAGACACAGAATGGAATTCAAGAAACTTACAAATACTTAAGAATCAGAAACATTGATTTGCAAAATAGAAAGCTTATATCCACACACTGCTGCACAGGCCAGGTAACACAACATGAAAGTGGATAAAAGGTTCAACCCCTCAATAAAACTAAGCACTTCTAAAATGTGGAGCCAGGAGAAATACATTTCCTTGACTATTTATTTGCCCATAAGACATAAAAAAATTAAACAGATCGCAGGAAAAAGTCTCCTGTTCTAAAGTATGACTTTTTAATCCACTCATAATTCAGTGGCACAGGTACCCTTTCTTTATGCAACAAAGAAAAGGGTACTGACTCTTTTCCTTACATAGCCCTAAAAAGTCACAGAGAAGTCAAATTTCAGAGAAGCAAATTAGTTCCCACTGAAGTTAGCATGTATACTTGAGCATTTAAAATAAAGTTTCTTACAATTTACTTTCCTTGAAATATTTGTTTCCAATTTTTCTGTCTTCTGGCCTCGATTAATAAAGTTTTATCCTCTCTTATTGGCTAATACATTTTCACATTTTCAAGGTACTTTTATACATTATCAAGCTGTCATCATTAATAAACCCTAACAAAGATATTATTGACCCAAGAATACCACAAGCCCCCCACAATTAAAATATCTCAGGGGTGAATCACTTTGAAAATCAAAAAACCAAGAAGGATTTATTTATTATGCTATGATTGGATAGTGGATAAGGCTGATAGTGGTATTTACAATGGTTTGGAGAAGAGAAGCATTCATTAAAAGTGAGATGGGTCAGGACAGCATTACTCGGCTGAGGACCTGAATGTGGGGATAAGCCATGGACACAGGAGAACAGGCTGAGGACACAGGTGGAGTGAGCTTCAAGACTCAGAGTGAGCAGGATTCACTCCGTACAAGGAAGGGTCAAATATGACAAAGTGAAAAGAAAGACATCAACCTGAAACACTAAGAAAAAAAAAATGTAAGAAGGATTAAACACAGGGTGGTAAATGCAAGCAATAAACTATTATATTGCCATTAAAAATCATATTTCTAGAGAATATTTAATAATATGATATACATATGTGTTCCAGGGGTTATGAAAAATGTAAAACTGCATATACACTATAATCCCTATTTTGCTTTTAAAAATATAATAGGAATTTTAGGGAAAGAACTCCTTTTAAAAAGGCAAATCTGGTGAGAAAAAAAGAACTTAAGCGTAATCGAAGATTATTTCACTGTGTTTTTGTACCACAGAAAACCAGATTTTATTTATCTCATTAAAGAAATGTTTTTCCTTTAAACTTGAATCAACTGTATCTTCAAGCAAAACTTGAAGGAGTGAGGAATAACCAGCTCACACACACACACACAAAGTTCTTCCAGTAGAAAATCAAACAGACACTCGATCAAGTTTATTATACTGGTCTTCTATTTTGACACAGAATTTTCAATATGGTTAAATTCTCATACATTGTACTCAGGAAAGCATCACATGACTCAAATAAAATAAAAATTCGTCTAGTGGGCATTCTGTCTTGGATTCAATACAACTTACCCAAACTAATAGCAGTGGCATGCATACACACACACACACTACACACATATATGTGTGTATATATGTATGTATATACGTACAGTGCCTATTATACGCAGGGTTTTAAAGTGGAGGAAAAAAATGTTCAAACAAGATGCAATCCTTACTTTCAAGAGACATCCTGGAGCTGATGACACAAGAGAGGTGGATCAAAAGTTAAAATATATATGAGGGAGAAAGTGAATCATAATAAATGAGGCACAAAAATGCTATGAAAGGATAAGAAATGTCTCTTGTCATAAACTACATCTGTTATGCTCCTTCAGGGGGGAAAAAGTCAGTTAGGTGGTTTCACGGTCAGTCACGCCACACCAGTAAGATTCCTCTGAAACACCAAATGCGAATGGATTATTCAAACTGTTAGGAAGGCTGCTTCTGCATTTTCATAGCAAATACACCAACATCTGGATCAACACTCTAAGTTTTCTGAAGTAACTTTTTTTTTTTAGGCTCAGCTAAAAAAAAAAAAGGTCTGGGTAATGGTTGGATAAACAGAATACCTTGGACTGCCTATTAGTTAATGTTTTTCATATCCTAAAGTAATGAATTAATATCCCTAGCCAAGATCTGCTCTTTCTGGATAGCAAGCAAGAAATGGAAGCACTCAGTCACTGACACAGTACTTACAAAATTAATCTGAGTTAACAGATTACCACCACTCAAGAGTGGCCCATAATTTTCTAAGGCAACATTTAATGGCACTTTTAGTGCATACTAATCATAAGTAAAAAGAAAAAAAAAGACTTGTCTCTTTTTCTCAATAATGCTGAAGATGACCAAACTATTGTTAACCATTTATAAGGAGACCTTGAAGGGCAGGAAGGAATCTGACTGATTAATACAACATACTTCAGACAAGACTCCATCTCTAACATAAACTGCATGGGTTAATGCCACAGTGGTAGTCAAGATGCTACTTTATTTATTTTGGAGAATCCCTTTCAAAGGGATAGCAAAGTATTATCACAAAAGAGGAGGGACAGCATGATCAAGCAGTAAAATAGAGCAAACACTAATAAAATAAATAATCCAAGCATCAGATGCATACCTTCTGAGGGCCCACAAGACTCCAAATAAATTAAATATATAACTTAGTCTTTGCCTAGACTACAAAGTCACTGTTAGGCCCTAACCAGATTTAAGGCATTTCAAAATATAATGATTACTATAGAGTTCAACAGTGGAGAAGGGTTTAACTTACCTGCCCAAACATTTTCTAATGTATTCTAAATACACACTAGCCACAATATATATTTTCACCTTTCTACAGTCACGATTTAAGATTAAAATTATGCAATTAAATAACTTTATGAGAAGCGTGTCTTTCCACCCAGACAGGCTTGTATTCCAAGTGTTTATAGCTCCTATAAGAGCAGCCTTGCATCTTCAAAATAAATCTTCTCTCATATTTAAATGTCTCACACATACTAAATTCACACTGTGTCCTACTAGCTGACCAAAACAGTTAAGTGAAAAGATGGAAAAAACTGAGTAGAATCCCTAGCAACTCACAAACAGTTCTACAAAACCAAAACAGAGTTCATGCTGATCACCACATTTTAGCTTCACAAACTAAACTAATATTAAATTCTAATATTAATCCAGATGAAGAACCACAAACACAAGGCCTAATTTTGAAAACTTTCTGAATCGCCCTACTGTTTAAGGAAAAAGAGAAATCATTAGGTGCCCAAGAGAAAAAGCTCAGCTTCCATGGTCTGCAGTTATGTCTGATTAAGTGCTAAAGTCCAACAAGTCTGCGTTCTTTATTAAGAGAACAGGCAGAGGACTGTCAGAGCCACTTCTTGAAGCTGCTCTTTTTGACATTCTTTAAATTTTATTTCTACTATTTATCAGCAACCAAGATAAGAGGCCAGCCTGACATTCCTAGCATTCATTTAATATAGGAATGTACAGCAATGCCAGATAGTGGCCACACAACAAGCCACTCCACTCTAACCACAGCGTCTAAGGACATGATTCTTTCATTGCACCTAAGCTCTTCAAAGTGCTGGCAGTGTGCTTATGTGCTGACCAGCTGGTTCCCTGGGTTAAAGACAAAATACTAAGTACTTATTCAGTGTTTTATCTTGAGAGTTCTCAGTTTGAAATCTCTCTTATTGACATGTAATCAAAAAGAAAATTCAAGAAAAAAGTAAAGTAGGAATCCTATGGGATATGACGAGAAAGTATCCAGCCATGTAATATGAAAAAGAGAGACATTTATTGAAGAAAATGCAAGACACAAGATACAAGAAACATTGTTCACAGGACAGTGATGCCTCAATCCCCTTCGAAGGGCCAGTAGCTACCTTGGGACCTCACAGAGATCTTTGTTGATTGCAGCCCATACACGTTCAAAATTCTCAGGTGTTCTGCTTATTGCAGGCCTTCCAGACATGGATCACTTCCAAAAGATTCTTGACCCATCTTTGAAGCATTTGTGCCACACTTTTATTTGCACTGCATTCACTGCATTATTCCCAAAAGCCTTCTAAATCATCCGAAAAGTTTCTGTGTAAGAATGTTCAAGCTTAATGCAAAATCTGATGCAGATTCATTGCTCTACTCACTCGGTCATTTTGAATGTGATGGCCACACAGTACACATGCTCACTCAATGGCTTCTACTGCCCCCACTGACTAGTAAGTACAGTGAGTCGTCATTGTTCAAGCATACACATACCAGTTGACTCCCCTTGGCTGCCAGGCACATCGATGGCACACAAACCATTCTCATTACATTACCAGTGGCTAGACTTTTTCCAGACAGACCTCATACTCCCAAACACAAATCTCCAAGTAAAGAATAAGAGAACAGTATTTCTTCAGCTCCTGGACTTCTGGGAAACAAGCAACAGCTCTCGACTATTCAGACAAAATGGCATGAACAATTCCCAGAGCAATTTTCTGAGGTAGCTCTGTGGTCCTGATAGCTTCTATACTACTATTTCCCTAAATCCAGCTCTTCACCCAGATGTATATAATTCATTCATCCATGTCATGGCTCACTATATCATCACCAATGGGGGCTGACCCTAACCTGGTACCACTATCAACTTTTCCCTTAGGAAAGCACCTTAAACAGCCTAGTATTCTGGCCAACAACTCATCAAAGACTTAAGGAAAGAATATCTTGTATGCATGGGTAAAAGCAATTTAAAATTAAAATGCTACAGTACCAGAGTAGACTTTGAAAGTCTAATTTACAAGACTTTCCAACAATTTACTTTTTACAAAAGCAGTTCGAAAATAATAATGTTTCTGTAATGTATAAGGTATTAGGTTAGGGGCTCTGCATTTATTATCTCATTTAATCTTAAACACATCCCTGAGCCAGGCAGCTACTCTAATTTCACAGATAATGAAACTGAAGCACAAAGAGGTTACACATTGGGCCCAGTTTACACAGATGTGTCAGGCCAGGACTCAGACTTGTGCCCAGAATCCCATCTGTCGACCATAAACAACAAGGCAAAGAAGCACTGTGGAGCCCAAAGTCTGTAATCCAAGCTCTCCAATTTACTGACTAGCTATGAGACCTCATGCAAGTTGTTTAGCCTCTCTGTGCCCTGGTTTCTTCATCTGTAGAAGAGGGGTAATAATAGCATGTATCCCTCATAGAAGAGCAGCAATAATTACATGAGTGAATACAGGTAAAGAATTTAGAACAGTGCCTGATGTATGAAAAATGCTTAATAAATGTTAGCTAAAATTATTACTATTATGTCACCACATAATACACACTCCTATATGTCCAAGCTACTAAAACTCTTCAAGTGTAAAATACTCGGATCCAGTTATAACACCTTACTGTCCTTGGAATGTACTGTTTTGATGGAGCTATGTACTAAACAAGAATTTTAAGTCTCCTTTCATTTTCAATAGCAGAGAGGGACACCAGACAAACAAAAAACATTGGACACAAATGAACAAAGTGCTGGGACCAAATGCTTAAAGAGCTTCAAGAAGAGACCTAAAGACTAATTAGCAAGTCCAGTGACCCACCATATACCAAGTACTCAAACTACTATCATGAAACAGCAAGTAAATTTTTAAAACAAGTATTTCATAATCAAAATCCAGAGAGTGAAGAAGAAGTCAAGACTTAGGGGGTGGGCCTGATCTGGGCACAAAAAGAAACTTAAGGTGGAGGAGACAGCTGTGCACAAGAAAAGATGGAGACCATCCTGGGTAGCCAGCCCCTCAGGTGATGGTCTGCCTGGCTCAGAACTACAGGCTGCTGCCTTGTGGCAGGGTCCTCTAGTCCTGGCCCTGTAAATAACAACGAGCAAGGCCTTGAGTGCTCAAGATGGCAAACGGACTCAACTAGACCTCTGGGCTCCCTTCCAGCATGAACAGCCTGAGATTCTAATTGGGAAAAAGGAAGGAAAGCAAGTGAGACAAATTACCCATGTTTTCTTTTCTTGGCCTTTGAACTGAAAGCCTCCAACTCTCCAATGGGTTACGTTCCAAACATTCATTTACAGGTCAGAGTTGGAAACTCAGAATGTATTTCCGCATGCACAGGAACATTACATGTTGTGATTAAATCTTCAAGTAAGTCTACTAAAAGTCTCCTCTACCCTTAGCAGTATAAATGTCCTCTCAAAGCCTTCTGATGGCTGAGCACTAGTTACGGAACAAAGTACATACTCTTTAGCCTCATATTCAGGGGTCTCCTAACTTCAGCATATTCTAATAACATCATCAACACCTTTGTAGGTGCTTTCTCATATCTCCTGCCACCAACACAACTGTCCAATGATATCATTAAAAAGTGAACTTGAGAAAGGCAACCCAGCACATAAAGCAATGGAACCACACCTTAAACTCAGTCTCTCTGGCTTCAAGCCCCTGGTCTTATCTAGCCTCTGCCCCACAACTGCCCTAATGGCCTTTCTAACTTCAGTGTCCACACCCACAGGTTCATGGCCCCATGGTCCAGCCCCAGTGAATCACCTGCTATGCATCATGCCTTTATTGTACCCAACACCTTTCTCCAGCTATCAACATCTTACTCATCCTCAAATGCCACAGCCTTTATCCAATCACCTGTGCAAAATTATAATTGCTTCTCCACAGCATTTTATCTCTGCTCTTCACTAGATTAATAAGCCCCCTGTGGCAATAAAACACATTATACACACCATCATGTCACTCAGAACACCTAACACAGTTCTGTTATTCAACAGATATTCAATAGGCAGATGTCCAAGGAAACAGCATGCCACTATTTTTTATTAAAACACTTATTAGAATATGAGTTCTAAGTTCCAATTCAAGATATGTAGAGCATGCCTGTGCTTTGTAAGCAACCCCACCTCCATCCCTACAATCCTTAGTGAGGAAAATGGAGGGAAGAAGCAGCATTTGTGTCAGAACACAGAGAACCAAACACACCAAATCTGAAGAATCACTGGGGTAAAAAAAATACAATAAAAATGAGCTATTAAAAAATTACTGGGGATATTGTTAAGCATGTGGATTCCTGGATCTCCACTGCAAACCTGTGAATGCATAATCTCCAGGGGAAGGGTCAGAGAATCTGATGGCTTAAAAAGTGCTCCCAGCTCATTCCTTTTATCAAGCAAGTTTTGGAAACATTGGGTTTGATCACCGGGTCTTAATCCTGGCTGCATGTTAGAATCAGCAAGGCAATACACAGTGCCCAAGAGGGGTGATGGAGGGGTGTTTTAAGTCTTAGCCATCACCATTGTCTGTGGTCCATAGCACATCTGTGGTATTAAATTTTCATAACAGAAGGCACCATTAGGAAGAATATGCCTAAAGAGGCTGGGGCAGCACAAGAGGGTGATAATTAAAGTAAGGTTGAGGAGCACTGTATTAAAGTGGTAAACAAGGAGAGTAACTTGACGTTTGAATAAAAGATGTCCCCCTCACCCCAACACTTGTCCTACTGGTGCTATGAACTGACTACAGATTTGCTAACTGTGGAACAGGTGGAAACGTGACATCGGCACCTTCAGAACAATGCACGTCATCAAACCCAAGTTTTTCATATGGTACTCCGGGAGACTGTTGGGGGTTCTTTATTCTCCTTTTGCCACAGTGTGGTGGGATTTCCCTTTTTATTTCAAGCTGTTTAAAGGGCAGGAAAGATTCCTGTATTCTTAACATAAATCAAAATTAGGCTCTAGGTTGGAAGAAGGTGTGGCATTTATAGATCAAAATAAAAATTCCAGATGCAGTTCATGAGTGGGCCTCTCCCAAGGCAGACAGACTGGCCAGCTGTGGTGACCGGGATGTGTAATCGAGAGAAACAAAGAGCATGCCTGACCAGGCACACGTGCAGGCAGTCTGCTGGCAGCAGGTGGTGGCAGCTCCAGAGTCTCTGGGAAAGGATGCCCATGGTATAGAGTGAGCTCTTGACACTGATGGAGGAAGTGGTTATCACAGGTGAGCAAGGATAACAAATACAACTATGATTGTGCCCTTCCTGTGCTTGCAAAATCTGTCAGGACACTCAGCCAGTAAGGTATTCAAGTGAGTAGAAGCTAGCAATAACCAGGAAAGGAAAGAGAAAGAACACAGCAATACAAGAGGAATGCAATAAAAGCACATACCATACATAATAGGACAGAAAATAGCATCAAAAAAATATCAAAAATCATACTTTTGAGCTGGTTAATAGCTTAAAGATTATCTTGTTTATACGGCCCTAAAAGCTGGCCCACCTCCTTCCTGTCCTCTATTTCCCCTGTAAACTGGTTCCTCATCTGCTGCATAAGCATCAGGTTCCTGGCATTCACCCTCGGAGAGTTTGACCCAGTAGGCCTGCAGCGGGCCCATGCATGTGGGTTTATGAAGTTCCCCAGGTGACTCTGATGCACAGCCAAATCTGAGGGACACACAGTTGTAGAGCTGGTTTTAAAACTATGGTAACCAGCTGGTTAGAGGAGAGCACTGATAAGAGAACCCAGCTCTCTTCCTCATCATATGAAGGTCTTCCAGCTCCTCACTGACTGCCACTTTCTCTTTTTCTAAATCTGACACAGTACAACTGCCAGGTCAAATTCTGTTTTTCCGAAGCCACTAACAGCACTGGAGAGTGCCACCTACCCTGTTTCCACACCTCCAGGAAAAGAAAGCACACCTATAATGTTTATCACACTTCCTAATTTCCACACAAATGACTTTCTGCCAATTCCCAGGGCTAATTTACAAAACAATGTCAGTAGAGAGAAACAGTGGAGGGAGAGGCTAACATGGCATTAAGGCTCCTCAGCCTAAAAAAGATTGACTGGCTACCCAAATTAGCTGAATTTTATGTAATTATATTCTTAAGGTAGCCAAATTTTAGAACCACTTTTCAAAGATTTTTTCCTCTACACAGACCCACAAAACTCCACATCCAAGTATATTCTTCCTCCACTAACTATTCAAGATTTGGAACCAAGTGTCATTATGAAGTGTACTTAAGAACCATTCAAATATCAGAGAAAAATTTCACGCTCTGCCCCACATATGGCTGCCAGGCAAAAATGAGTACTGCACAGGATACTGGAACATGCTAGGTACAGGGCAGCCAGAACAGCAAGGCCAGTTAGTGAAGACATTTGGTTATATCCCATGAAGAACTGAAAGGGAGTAGATTTGCACAACGCCAAATGACCTATGAACATCTGAAGGCCTGTCACAAGGTCAAAGAATTAAGACTTGCTCAGTACAGTCCGATAACAGGAAACTAACGGAAGAAAATCACTCTTCTATCTAAGGAACCAAAATGTGACAGTGTCTCCTGGGCATACAGTGAATTCTCTGTTCAGTCACAGGCCAGATGACTACTTATCATGGTTTTATAAAATAACTGGTGAATCAGATGGGAGGTTCATCTAGAAAGTGCCTTTTTTTTTTAAGAGAGAGGAGAAGGGAGGCAGAAAAAGAGGGAGAGAAACATTGATGTAAGAAAGAAACATCAGTCAGTTGCGTCTCATATGCACCCTAATGGGGACTGAACCCACAACCCAGGCATGTGCCCTCACCAGGAATCAAACAGGTGACCTTCCACTTTGTGGAATGACACCCGACCAACTGAGCCACGCCTGTCAAGGTGGAAATGTCTTCCTGACCCTAAGATTCTGCAAGCTCAATTTCCCTGCATTCTCCTCCCACTCAAAATTTACCAAGGTTCTTGGATAACACCTTGTGATATGCAGTTTGGCCTATAATTAACCAACGCCAAGTACAGTATTTGCAAGATGCAGCAAAGCAATCTACAGGTTATGTAGGGTCAGAAGATGGCATCCAGAAAGTTAAAACATGATGTCACATCCCCTGGTGACTCAGAAGAAAAATAAAGGAAGCACTGGCCAAGTCAGGTAGTAAAAACATAGCACTACTTTTCCTGGGTCCTAGGAGGAAGGGGAAAGAGTTTGGCAAGACAGTATCACCAACTTGGCTTCTTTATGAGGATACACACTCATGAAGATAATACAGTGTATTAAGTCCTTTATGAAAGGACTTATGCGCCCGCTCATGAATTACAAACAACTTTTAAATATGGAATTTTAATTGACTCCTATCAATATTTTCCATGCTAATAGAGGTCTCTTGCTCTATTTTTAATCTAAAAACAAGGCCCCATAGATGAGAACAGCATTATGAGCAGGAATTTCATGTTAGAGTGAAGTTCTGTGATGCCTCAGACCAAGAGCATCCTAGCTGCAGCTTTAACTATGGTATGATCACAGTGAAGGTCAAGGGAAATGGAGAATTCAGAAAACCTCCAAGTTTGAACTTGCGAGATACATCCTAACATTCAACCTATTTTTGTATATTTATGATGAATGAGCTAGAAAAGCCACCGGGATGCATCATCCAACAGGGTTTGCTCGAACACTCTCTCTAGCACAAGGGAGGCTCACACCTCAACTGAGCTCAGCTCTCCCACCCAAGGGAATAGGTTCACAACTCCCAAGAGCAGACATGGGGTAAATGTCTGAAAGAGCAGGAAGTCACAGAAAATGAACTCTCTGTGCAGCCATTCAGTCTTCCTTCGCATTATAAAGAAGTATATTCCACCAGGACCTAGAATGGATAAATGGAATGACAGAGCATTTAGTTAGTCAATGAGATTTCAATACTTTGCCAGTGACAAATGAGGTGGCCATCTGTCTGGTAATCCTGAGTGAACCACAGTCAAATGTGAACCAAGCAGTCACAGCCCACAGGTCTAGTAGGACCTGGACAACTGCCAGGCAACCACACTGGCACTGGATACTTGCCCTACCTGGCAGCCTCTAGAAAGACATGTTCTCATTGCTCACAGTCACTTACTTACAAGGATAATGGAAATGCCAACAATGTTCTTGGCTCTCAAAAAAACTACCTTCCTGGGTTAGACTACAGCAAGCTGGATGGAACAAATCTCATCTTATTTCTCCTTGACCTCTTTCATTCCAAGGGTATATACTTCATTCGAGTGTACTTTCTCTCGTTTTTTGTGGGCCTTTATTTCAGCGTTGCCCATCTGTTTAAAACTCAAGAGGCAAGTTTAAACTGCATTCCTCGGTCTCTCTCTGGCATCTGAGCCTATGCTATTGCTGTATCCTCCCGAACTCCTCTGCAATTTTCCCCCCTCGATTGCTATGTTCTTCTTGTCAAGGATCTGTACTCCTTCCTAGCCACCTGACACCTTAACAATGAATGAGCTGTTCTTACAGAACCTAGAAATATCCAGCTGGGGTAAGAACAAAGAGAAACCAGCCTCTCAATTCATGACAAGTGCAGTAATCACATTTTCTCTAACAAGTTTTATTTCAAAATAGTCATTGGTAAAGCCTAAATACTTTGACTGGCCCCATTCAAAAAGTAGAAAAACAGAACAATCTCACAATACTAAAAAAACACTAAAAAAATTAAAGCATAACATTAGAAAGCAAAGTATTAACCTTGATATCTTTCCAAAGTCAGTCTCACAATGCAGCACTGATAACATGGGCCAGAGCAGCTGCTGAAAAAATGCCCCTTTTGCAGCCCTCGTTTTAACAGTGCAGGAATTTGCAGAGAATTTGTGAAAGGCACAATAACCAGGGAAAAAGCAGAGAGGATGGATTTAAAAAAAAAGAAAAGAGCAAGTGATTACTTCTCGGGTAATATTTGGGACCATCAGTGTTCTCAGAGTAAATGAGGACAAAATGAAGAAGCACCGTCATCATATACGATATCACCACCAACCAAGTACAACAGGGGCTCTCGGCTGTAGGCAGGACGGACTACAGGACAACTTTGGGCACAGGAGGCACAGTTCGAACATCCAGGATACTCTGAGGAGGCCATCAAAAAAGTTTTCATTTGCCCTGGCTGGTGTAGCTCAGTGGATTGAGCGTGGGCTGCAAACCAAAGTGTCACAGGTTCAATTCCCAGTCAGGGTACATGCCTGGGTTGCAGGCCATGACCCCCAGCAACCACACAGTGATGTTTCTCTCTCTCTCTATCTCCCTCCCTTCCCTCTCTAAAAATAAATAAATAAAATCTTTAAAAAAAAGTTTTCATTTAAGAACAAAAGAAGAAAATAAATGTAATAATGAAGCAGCCTGGATTATGTTTGTCTATCACCATCATAAAATATAATTAGTAATATTTTTATGAAGAAAGGGGCCGATGGAGGTAAAGTGCCTATACTGGGCCCCAGGAGAGTCATATTTGTCTCTGTCCATAGAAAAGAAACAGATGCCAGCAAGACAATTTGCTCAGGGTTCAAGGCAGACACATGAAAAGCCATGGAGCATTCAAAGGATGCACAGCATTAATACAAATGATTTTCTGCAGTGCAAGCCAAACAGTGAATTCTGCATATTATAAAAGGCACATAATAAAGAAAAAAACAAATTTTGCTTTCAATTGTTCAAAGAAAGCTTGGTGCAGGTGACAAATTCTTAAATCCTCTCTCAGATGATAAAGAGAAAACAAGCTCTGGCACCTGAAAAAAGCTTAGTCAACAGAGCCTTAAGGACAGTGGTCCCTAACCCCCTGGGGCCACAGACCAGCAGTGGTCTGTGCCTGTTAGGAACCCCCGCCACACAGCAGGAAGTAAGCTTGAATGTAATGTGCTCGAATCATCCTAAACCCCCCTATCCCCCACCCCCAACCCCAATTCAACCCCAGTCCGTGGAAAAACGGTCTTTCATGAAACCAGTCCCTGGTGCCCAAAAGGCTGGGAACTGCTGCTTAAGGAGATCCTCTACGTGGCTGCCACTGTGGGACACAAACGCGTGGTAGCCCACACTGCCCCCGTAATGACACTGCTGACATTCCAGTGTGTTCCCTTGTTCTTTTCTACCTGGTCATATCCACTGCACTTTAAAAACAAATTTTTTTTACCAAGCTGTGATTTCACTGCACATCCACATCAACATGTTGCCTTTTTTGTATAATGTTACTAATACATCATGAATAATTTCCTATGCCCTCAGACAGAATTCACCAAGGTATGCAATGTGGATTCCTGAACAAAATGGAGAGACATGGGCTGAAGGATAAAATGAGATGGTTCAAAGCTGGTTGATCAAAGTCAACTCCAAGAACACTGACACGCAGACTCCCTAACTACATGTTGGAATGACGATGAGGGTATGATGCAGGGCTTCACACTGTTCAATACTTTAATGATAGTAGCTGATATTCATCAGCAGTGTGCCTACTATGTGCAAAACTCTGTACTAGATGCTTTATATGCATACAGGGTGGGGCAAAAGTAAGTTTACAGTTGTTCATATGGAAAACAATACAATAATTAACCAATAGTAACACCAGAATAAGCTGTGTTTATTCTTGTATTATTCACAACTGCAAGCCTATTTTTGCCCCACTGTTTATTCATTTTATTTTTATAACAAGCCTGTGAGACAGAGATTTTTACATATTAAACCTAAAAAAAGAGTGTGAAAGTTCAAAGAGGTTAAGTATGTATTTTGCCTTGTATAACACACACTTTTTGCCCAAATTTTTGAGGGGAAAAAAAAGATGCACATTATACATGGGTAGTGCCTGAAATACCTTGTATCTGTTCTTGTGTTTTGTAATTATTTGTTACATAACATTTCTTGTGCCATAATATGTTCAAAGATAAACGCTAAAATTCCTTTATAATACTAAAAACAAGTATCTAAATATAAATAAATAAAAATTGAATTAAAAAACTAAACAAAAGATTTTTTTCCTGAAAGTCTGGGCCAAAAACATGGCTGTGCATTACACAAGGGAGGGCAGGTGCATAATGTATTTTTCAAGTACTTTTCAAGGCTCCGTTGAAGGACATCTTCCTCCCACTCCTTCCTAGTTCTTTCTTCCAGAAACATAAGTCCAAGGAAGAATAAGAAGATAAATGTGAATTACAACAAAGATATGTTTTAAGATATAATGCTGGAAAAGATTATCTGAACACCATTGCTCCAAACTGCATTTCCATTTTTAACCTTCGCCTTCTCCTGCCACTTAACTCTGCCATTTACCTCACCTTACCAGCAGGCCATCCCAGTTCTCCTCTGACCCTTTGTCTCTCTCTTCCATGGCTCCCAGCAATCCGCCCCCCCACCCCCGCTTTTTTTTAATCCTACAGAGCTTTAGTGCAGGCTCTGGTCATCCCCCACATGAGTCACTGCTGCCACTTTCCTAGCCTCTCAGCCTGCAGTGCAGTTACTCTATGCTCCTGCACTCACAGCCACTGGCAGGGTCAGTGTTCTCCCCATCAACTCCAAACCCAAGGCAGGTGTCCTACACCAAAGCATTTGGCTGCTCTACAGGAGGTTCCTTTGCTGTCTTGGACGACTCATACCCCAAAAGATAAAAGCATTTATGAAACTGAGATTAAATGAGGATTTAAGTATCCACTGCCATTTGTTAGAAGGGACAGGAAGTGAATTTGGCAAATCACTTCGATTACCATGATTGCTTATCTCAGGAGAGAATCAAGGGCATATTTTAAAAGAAAAAAAACCTTAGTTTAGAAAGCATTTTTTCCTTAACTACTCCCTCCTACATCTTTCTCCATGCTCATAACATCACACACACAAACACACACAGTCACATATAGAGTCCATCACTGTTGTAAAAAAGATAAGGTACAATATTATCTGCAACTTTCTTTTCTTACATGAAAAATATATCAAGAAAGTTCCACCATGACAACCAGTAGCCAAGGCATGCAATTCATTCAACCATTTCCCTGACAGGCATTCACTTTATTTGCTTTTTTCTCCTGTTCCTTTTTTCTGCTAACCACAAATATGAATTAATAAAAATCCACCATTTATTGGTTGGCCAAAAAGTTCAATCAGTTTTTCTGTAAGATGGCTCTAGCAGCACATAGTTGTCTTTAACTTCATTTGAAACAATTTTGTTAGACTGTATTGTGACAGCTGTCATATCAGCATGCATTTTTTAAAAAAACTTTTCCAACTTGGCAAATTTTTGTGTAGCCATTTCAATATGGAAGAGGAAAGAAAATAAGCAACGTGCTCAGCATACTATGCTTTATTATTTCAAAAAAGGCAAAAATGCAACTGAAACACAAAAAAGATCTGTATAGTGTGTGGAGAAGGTGCTGTGACTGATCGAGCATATCAAAAGTAGTTTGTCAAGTTTCATGTTGGAGATTTCTCACTGAACGATGCTCCACAGTTGGGTAGACCAGTTGAATGAAGTTGATAGCAATCAAATCAAGACATTAATTGAGAACAATCAGCATTATACCACAAAGAAGATAGCTGACATACTCAAAATATCCAAATCAAGTGTTGAAAATCATTTGCACCAGTCTGGTTATGTTAATCACTTTGATGTCTGGATTCCACATAAGTAAAGCAGGAGGGGAAAAAAACCTTCTTGACCGCATTTCCACATGTGATTCTCTACTTAAACATAACAAAAACATTCTGTTTTTTAAAACATACTGTGATAGAAGATGAAAACTGGATACTTTACAATAACATGGAATAGAAGAGATTGTGGGGCAAGCAAAATGAACCACCACCAACACACCAAAGGTCGGCTTCATCCAAAGAAGGTGATGCTATGTATATGGTGGGATTGGAAGGGAGTCCTCTATTCTGAGCTCCTTCCAGAAAACAAAATGATTAATTCTGACAAGTACTGCTCCCAGTTAGACCAACTGAAGGCAGTATGCAACAAAAAGTGTCCAGAATTAGTCAACAAAAAACACATAATCTTCCATCAGGGTAACATAAGGCCACATGTTTCTTTGATGACCAGGCAAAACCTGTCACAGCTTGGCTGGGAAGTTCTGATTCATCCCCCATATTCACTAGACATTGCACCTTCAGATTTCCATTTATTTCAATCTTGACAAAATTCTCTTAATGGAAAAAAAATTCAATTCCCTGAAAGACTGAAAAGGTACCAGGAACGGTTCTTTGCTCAAAAAGATAAAGAGTTTTGGGAAGAAGGAATTATGAAGTTGTCTGAAAGATGGCAGAAGGTGGTAAAACAAAACAGGGAATACGTTGTTCAATAAAGTTACTGGTGAAAAGTGAAAAACTGTCTTTTAGCTTATTTTAAACCGAATGAACTTTTTGGCCATCCCAATAGATCTTGAAACACTGGTGTTTCTATTTTTAAAGCCAAATGCCAGACTGGAATTGCTGGCTAGATTTTCAATTTTAATAGATACGGCTAGAATGGATTCCAAAAGGGCCACATCACTTACATGTCCACCACTGTCCTACTTCTCAAAGGCAAGTTTTCAAAAAGACTATTGTATTAATGCTTGTATATCCACAGACTATCTTAGGAAAGATACAAAGTAATAAAAGTAATAAAACAGCTTTTTCCTCTGAAGAAAAGTACAGGCCTGGAAAGATATACAGGAGAAACCTACTTTTCACTACACACTTTTTGTGTTGTCTTAATGTTTTACCATATCCATATATTACAGATTTGAAATATAAAACACTCTTCAAAATATCTGTAGACACTTCCAAAAAACAAGTATAGAGAGCCCCATACTTACAGTGGTTCAACTTCAGACTTTTCAACTTTATGGTGGTACACAAAATAAATTTCATAAGAGATACAACACTTTATTATGAAATAGACTTTGTTTTAGATGATTTTACCCAACTTTTGGCTAATGTAAGTCTGCTGAGTATGTTTAAAGTGGGCTGGTCTAAGCTATGGTGTTCAGTAGTCTAGGTACATTAAATATACTTTTGACTTGGTATTTTCAACTTACATGATGGATTTATTAGGATGTAACCCCATTAAGTGATGTGAAGTTTAAACACATAGAATTTAGCCTAAACCTACCTTACTCTAGATTCTAGGAATACAAAAATTAAGGCAGTACCTTCCCTCAAGGAGCTCTGAGTCCAGTAGAGAGAGAAAAAGACCTGTTTGCCAGAAATTCACAATGCCAGGTGGCAGCTAGGATGCTCAGGGGGAGGATGCCCTCTGAGCTCACTCAGGAGTTGGTACTGCAGGTGAGGCATTAGACATTCACTACCTGTGACTGAAATTAGAAGTGGAAACCTTAGGTGGGATTATGAGGTACCTTTTTTCCTTCTACCTCTTTAAATATTTCTATATTTGTCAAGGTTTCCAAAATGGGCATTGTAATAGTCAGTGACACACAAAAAAAAATAATAAAAAACTCCACCCAAAAATTGATTGTCAGTATCAGAAATATTAACTCAAATGAATTTTTAAACTTACAAGTTAAGGCACTAATTCAAATTCTGGCTACCTCTTTTATCTTAATCTATGAACACAAAACTAACATCCTGAAATAATTTAAAGGGGAAGAGAGCTGGGTTTTTAGAGGGCATTCAAACTGTTTCAGATTGTTCAGCACATACAAAAGCATTCACAAGAAGTAGGAGCCGAATCAGAAAGAACAGGAAAGATGGAGGCAGGGGTGGGGGTGGGTTCCCCGTGTCCATTATCCTTCTCTCTGGTCCTTATGAGGTTACTTTCAAAGAAGTAGTTACATTACAGTATATCCTAAAAAAAAAGTTAAAATCTTGAATAACATTCTTTAAGATACTATTTATATATACATTATAATAAAGCTATATTCAAGAGCAATGACTACAAAGTTAGCTCCATTTTGATTTTGGTAAATTAAAATGAACACAAAAAGGCTTTTCACTGATATTTACAGGCACTAGGCACTTAGAATTCCCATCTCCCCACATTTCTCTTGTATAAAATTCAAGGGCCTGCTGGGAGAGATATCAAGGGAATTGATTTCCAGAACATATCACTATATGTTCAGTCATGTAATAAGCACAGAATTATTACTGTATAATAAGGAAAGAACACAGACCCAACATCTACTTTGTAGTCCAAGTCCGAACTACCTGAAATGTAATTCCTAAGCCAAAATTAAACCCTCTTTCACTGAAAAACAGCTGGAACTAGAATTGCATTAGACACACCTTCATGCATTTGCCAAAGGAGCTCACATTATAAAAGCAAAGTTTTCAATTAAAATTTTAAATGATTAGCAAGAAAAGAATGCAGAGTTATTCCACTTCAAAAGTTACAAAGGGGAGATAAAAACTAAAAGCAGCAACATGCTTGGGTACTCATTAAACCTGCTTATATCCTGGATACAGGAAGTGTTTTGTTTTGACAGAACCATGGGCCAAAACCAAGGCATTATTTTTCAGTGCTAGCATTAAAAACAAAAATAAAACATTTTATAAAAACCAGCCTGCCTGTCTTCCAGGAAAATCTAGAGTAGCTTGGCCAAAACAAAAAGTTTCACAGGGAGGACTGTCTGTGCACAGTGAACCTTGTCTCACGTGTCTGTGGACCCAGGTTAAGAACTTAACCCAGGTTTGTCCACTGAAACTGAGTCTTAATTTTCCTATAGGCACAATGAGCAGAGGCCAAGTCAGAGTCCACAGGGTCCCGCAGCCTTGGCAGGCCAGATCTATGCACAACTGTCACCACATTCCAAAGACCTGAGGAGGACTGAACTTGAGCTAGACCTCACAGACAGCTCCTCTGAACAAGCTCAGCTCTGTGTGCATGTGCACATGCAAGCACACGAGAGGAAGAAAAGAGAACAAGAGAAAGGCAAATCTCAA
The DNA here is from genome assembly GCF_004126475.2 of Phyllostomus discolor. Taxonomy (NCBI): domain Eukaryota; kingdom Metazoa; phylum Chordata; class Mammalia; order Chiroptera; family Phyllostomidae; genus Phyllostomus; species Phyllostomus discolor. The sequence goes on along the minus strand of NC_040906.2, from coordinate 125,084,087 downwards.
GTTGCAGCCCATGAAGGGGCCCATGGCAGACTTCGACTTGAAACGACATGCTACATCATAAACAGCAGCATTAAACAGAACAAAGGGGCTGCCATCATCCCTGCACTCCAGATAGTACTGGACTCCAGAGCAGCGATCTTCAACCTGTGTGCTGCGGTAGACACGCTGTTGTGCCACAAGCATTTTTAAGACATGCACTACCTAACTATTTAGTCCTAGGCACTGACCTCTTTCGCTTAGATTGTCAAATAAAAAAAAAAATAAAAACAAAAATGACAAGAGCCAACACAACAGCCATTCAATGTAAATGAGTGAAAATTGTACCTATTTTTTGTCAGACTGGCAAAAAATATATATTTTTTGGCTGTGCTACAGAATTTTGGTAATTAGTTTAGGTGTGTATGACAAGGAAAGGTTGGAAATCACTGCTCTAGAGCATAGGAAAAAGTATAAATGTGATCCTTATCCTCAGGGGTTAGTTATATTCTCCTTCTTGAAAAATATGCCAGAAATTCACAGTAAGCTTGGGGACCCTTACTTTCCAAACACAGGCAATTAAAGATATGTGCCAAACAGAGCTGGGTGCTCATGTATAGTAGGGACAATCCTCATAACCACCATCCCGTGATGGTTTCACCAGACTCACTTAAATCAGCGATTTTCAACCTTTCTCATGCCATGGCATACATAAACTAATTACTAAAATTCTGCCACACACCAAAAAATATTTATTTTTTTGCTGATCCAACAAAAAATAGGTATAATTTTGATTGATTTATATAATAATAATAATTATAATAACAATAGCATAAGTATCTACCGTTTTTGCTCCAAATAGAGTTTTTAAAAACTCAAGTGCCTATATTATGGTACCAAGAATTAATCAATCGGATACAACCTTATTATTCAACATGACCAATAAGATTCACCTCTATTATAAGACCTATATATTTATATTTACGGTTCAAGACAGGGCATTCACACCAGATAGCTATTGTTGTATTGGCAGTTATCATTTTTTAAATTTGACAATCTAAGTGAAAGAGATCAGTGCCCCTAACTAAACAGTTATTGCATGTTTTAAAAAATTCTTGCAGCACCCCAGTTGAAAATCCCTGACTTAAAGGACAAGAAAAGTTAGCCTCAGAGATGTTAAGTAACTCTGAAAGATCACTAATCAATTATCTTAATCAATAGCGGGTAGAGTTAGGAAATGGACCTAAGTTTGGTGAACCTCAAAGCTCACTGTACAATGTTTTTCACAGTGTGGCCCTGGGACAACCAGCATCACTCACCTGGGCACTGGAATCTGCTAAAACTACAGATTCCCAGTCGTACCACCACCCCCATGTAATGACTTAGAATCTCTGGAGATGGAGCTCCAGGATTCTTACGTCTTAAAAGAACTCCCCAGATGCATCTGATCAAGAACCTAGTTTAAACCACTGCAGTGCCCCTACCAGTGACTGGCCTTTAATAGACAGACGACAGGTATGCATACACAAGTTTGGCAGCGAGCATGATGTATGCACGTGCTGCTCAGCACTCATGCCAGCATTCAACCTCACACATCGCTCTTCAAAATCATCTTTAGAGAACCTACTCTCCAGTGGTGCCTAGCCTGAAGTTTCCAGAACTCAATAAGCCCAGAAAGATAATCATGCAGATCTCAACATTTTAGTCTTTCAAAGGCCAATAGAAATTGTACATTTATCTCCAAAAGACTAAGTAAAGCTTGAAGTAAAATGTCTTTTGAAAAAGAAAAACTTAACTGTTAGCCACTTAGCATATACAGTGTGTCTGGAAGCAAAGTCTTTAAAGCCACACTGAAAATGTGTGGGGACAAGTGTGACACACGCCCAAGCAGGCTGAGGTGCTCAAACATCTGGGCACCTCCTGTCCGAGCTACCTCTGAGGCTCACTGCTGCACACAGCAACAGAAAGTGCCAGTGCCTCATCTCTGCTGTACACAGAGCTATGCTATTTCCTGGACTGATACCTAACTTCAGTTCTCTGCCTGTCCCAAACATCAAGTATACCTTTTCAAGGGAACAAGGATTTGCAAACACAAGCAATGGTCAAAGAAAGCTATGTGTAGGTGCCCTGAAGATAAACAGTATTTTTAGATGTGAGTAAAACCCACTAAGTAATTAATTTGGAGGTCAAACATGTCTTTAGATGTGCAAATGCCTAAGTTTCACAAGTTGTAATTACAATTCATGTAGTCAATTCACCGAATTTAAAATCAAAGAGAATATAAAATTTTATTGAATCTATGCCAAAAAAAGAACCTGACCTACACATTACTGTAACCAACTAACTCAAACTGAAAGCATGAACTGAAGTGATCATTTCCAGTTCCCACCTGGCACCATACATAGTTATTACAATATTATTGACTACATTCCCTATAGTGTAGTTTACATGCCTGTGACTGTTTTCTAACTACCAATTTGTACTTCTTAATCCCTTCAATTTTCACCCATTCTCCTAATCCCCCTTCCCCTCTGGCAGCCATAGAAGTGTTCTGTATCTATGAGTCTGTTTCTGTTTTGTTTTGTTTTTTCATTTATTTTGTTCTTTAAAATCTGCATAGCTTTGTCAGACTTATTTCACTCAGCACAATACCCTCAAGGCCCATCTGTGTTGCTGCAAATGGTAAAATTTCATTCTTCTTTATGGCAGAGTAACAGTCCACTGTGTATGGACACTGCATTTTCTTTAGCCACTCATCTATTGAAGGGCACTTGGGCTGCTTCCATATCTTGGCTATTGTACATAATGCTGCAATAAACACGGGGACGAGTATGTCTTTTCAAATTAGTGTTTTGGGTTTCTTCAGATAAATATCCAGAATGCCTCTAATAACTGGGTTAATACACCTGAAACTGATATAATATTTTATATAAACTGTAATTAAAAATGAAAAGTTGTGAAAAAAAGAAAAGAAAATGAACTGAACAAAGACAAATAAATACAGAAAGAAGAGATGAGAAAAAAGCCTAAGGAAAGAAAATGCTGTAAATTAACAAAAGAGGAAGCACAAATCGAGAAGAAGAAATGAAAGAAACAAAAGACAGGCTCTGTATATAGCGAAAAGGAGTAAGGATGCAGGAGTTTTCGAAGGAGCTGGCAAATGTTTTATCACAATCTGCAGTTCATTTGAGCCACAGGCTTCAGATTACTATCATCTCCTATTAGCTCCCACAGAAAAACTAATTAGCTAGTTAGCTCTTTATCTTAAAACCTCCATCCTCCAAGATGAATGGGATGACTGGGAAGGTAAGGTGTTACCAAGACGCTGGGATCCAATTCCTACTCCTGCCACAGTCCTAAGAAGTCCCACAGTGTTTATAGAGTAGGAGGTGCAAATGGGCAGCACACACAGCCAAATTCAATCTACACACTTGATTCCATAGCCCACAGCCCATTCTTTAAATAATTGAATAAGGTGCCAACACTTAAAAAAACAGGGGGCAGGGGACACTTCACATAAAAATCTTGATTTCCAGGGGGGAAAAATTGAGTGAGGCAGGAAGAGCAAGCCACATCCCCACTTGACAGGGTGGGGCCTGCAGCAGGTGGCAGCTGTCCTCTTTTGGATACGGAGGGTGCCCTTCGGTTTGCCACAAGTTTGTCCGTAACTAGGCCTCCTCATCTTATACAGCCCAACTGCCTGTGCCACATGTGTGCCTGACTTTGTGGCTCCTGATGCTCTGACCCATCCAATAAGCCAGCCTAGCAGCTACAGGGCATCCTGAAACTGATGACCTCCACATCCACTGCGTGTCACCATCCACTCCCAGGTCCACCCTGGAATATTAACCACACCCAGAGCTGCTTCCTTTCGAGCATGTTCAACTCCAATATTCCGGATCTAGCCATGACCTCTCCCATGGCCTTATCCCCACTATTTTCTCTGTGACCACCCACCCCTTGCTGGAACTCCCTTCTTTTGCTGCCTAAATAGCATCCTAAATACTTGTTCATCAGAAACTTCAGTTGACTCATACCCTCTCGTCTAGCTTTCCTCCATTCTGCAGGTGGAACCGGCTCTACAGTCCACCTTTCTCTGTCCTAAGCCTGTAGGATTGAGGACTCCAGAGGAAAAAAATGGAGAGTTGCAGCACCCAAAATTCACACCAACCCCAGTAATGCCCCATAGCTCCCTCTCCACCTTCACCACCCCAGAAGCACCCTGTTCACCCTCCGCTCTGCCTCCTTTACTAGTAGACTGCCCTATCTCATCCTTCATTGAAAATAACTAAAGCCACCAGGCTTGTTCTTTTATTTATCCACATGCATCCTACCCCTCGCTCCTCAAATTCTAACAGTGAAACCCAGTCACTCAAACTGAAGACTCAACTGTTAACCTTGACCCCTGAAGCCACCAGACTCTCCATTTCAAATTCAGTCAATCACCAAAGCCTGCTCCTGGTTTGCCTCTCCATCTCCAACCTTGTTCCCTTCAGGTCCATCCACGAGCTGCTACCAGGCTGAGCTCTCCAAACTCAAGCCTGACAAGATACTTCTGGGCTTCAACTCTGCTGGTAACACACTTCCACCTACAAAATATAGGCCAAGCTCCTTAACCTGGCATTCCTTCTGCCTCTCTCTTGACAAACTCTCCTTAAACCCCAGGCTTCCGACAACACTTTGCTGTGTGGTGCCCCCTGCCCTCCAGCTCCAGGAAGCCTGTGCTGCCAGCTCCACAACCGAAGCCTCATCACATTTGCTCAGGTATCTGGTGCCATCACCAAACTCTGACACCTAAAATCAGGGTCTGTCACTCACTTTTGCATCACCAGTGCCTAAAAACACAGCAGGACTTCAATGCATGTTAGCTGCAGGAGGATCTCAAGCCCGACACCAGAGTGGGTCTGCCAAATTAGCATATGGCATGAAAAAAGCATCAGCCTATCAAGTCTGAGCCAACCAGTCAAGTCATTTCCCATCTGACTGACCTAAGTAAAGAGCTCAGCCTCAGTCAGTTTTCTCATCTGTAAAACAGGACTTTTAAAAACCCTCCCATATCAGGCTTACATGAGAACCAAACAAATTCTATTTAAGTGCCCCATGGTCCAGCTGGAATACCGAAGGCAGGCAGTAAAGAGCTCCTGTTGGTTTTTTCAAAACAATACCTAAGAGTTGGTTCTGCTCTTCCAAGGGCAGGGCAGCTTATCCAGTGTGTGGGCAGTCCAGGCCCAAGGCTTCAGAAACACTTCCTGCCTTTTGGCCATTTTACTCCTCATTAACACCTCTACTAAGAGGCCAGAGGGAGAGGAGCCCTCCTTCTGTCAACATGACTAATGGTGTGTTATCTTTCTGGGCTACTGTTGACCCTCTGCCAGCAGGACAGGCTAACTCAGACAGCACAGCCCTGCCCCTCCCTCTCAGGTGGACAGAAAACAAATGCAACAAGCCTGGGGAGCCAGTTCTGAGTCTGTAGCCACATGGTTCCTCTGGGCAGGAGGCACCAGGCTCAGACTCAACCATGCTGGCATGGTCAGACCCTTAGAATGACTCATTACGCCAAGGTGCAAGAAGAAGTCTTTGAGGATTTATGCATCTAAACTACTGCACAAAAAATATAAAAATTTCTATGTGAAAAAACAAAAATATATATTTGCAATGCAAAAGAAATTCTTTAAGAATTTCCTGTGTATAAGGCCCCAAATTCCTTAATGCCTAGAACAGAGACACATAAAGTAAGCCCCTGATGACAAAATAACAGAAACAAACAGATGCACGGGTAAGTCAGACCCTAATAAATGGCATGAGAGTTGTAAGCTGCAAGGGGCTGGAGGACACTGAGACTGGGCCATGACTGTAGATATGGAAGGGCTTCGCAGAGGAGGCATCATCGGCACCAGAGAAGAGCATTTCCAGCAGAGCACACCATATGAACAAGGCCACAGAGGTCTGGAACACGTGAGACCACCAAGTCATAGAAATTTAACTATTAAGAAGTACATCAGAATTTAACAGTCTTGAAAATAAGCATATGTAGTAATTTAATCTTTATAAAATCCTATTTGCTTGTTTTTCTTCTCTCATAAAAATTTCTCACACACAGTGAGAACAAAATCTAGGAAAAATGTGTACATGCACAAGCTTTTTTTTTCCAAAGAAAACTTTGAAACAGAAATTATTCCTACTACAGACTTTTCCTGAGCAGATGGTCTCTAAGCTTTTGGCAGTGGACAGAGGGTTCACTAGAGAGAGACATAACAACTCTGTACTACTTGCTGATGGGAGAGAAGGTGTCTGCAAGAACCAGGCAGGCTCACACTGTACGTCTCTCTTCCTTCTTCTTGCAGCAGACACTGCACCTCACACCTATTTCCAGCTCCCTCATTCCTATTCCATGCCTTTCTGGCCCACCTGCCTCCCACTATAAAGGGAGGGGGGGTGGAAATGGGGCTGGCCCTGGGACTCTGTCTATTCTTTTCCTTAGAATGTCCCCTGTGAGGGACAGCAGGAGAGAGGCCCAGGAAGTCCCACAGAAGTCACACCAGTGCCCACAGCCAATCTGCTAGGCCAACCCTAAAACCACACTCTCCTGAACCCAGGCTTCCTGATCTGTGAGATCACTAAATACCTCTTTCATTTAAAGCAGTTTAAGTTGAGATGTGTGTTATTTGCAGTCAAGAGTATTCCAAATACACACACACACTCCTGTTTCTACAAGGTTGAACCCTCTCTCCATAAGGGGAAAACTACCAGTGAACTGAAACCACAGAAGTTACCTGACACTGCTCTTCAACCAAATTTACTTGGAACCTACACCTGGAAATTGAAATAAAACATTTTAGAATGTATAAATTTTAAAAGACCACAAAACTGCATAATCCTCTGCTATAGTTATCTTATAAAATGTCTTTACACGCCTTTTCTTGTTAAACAGTAAATTATTAAAGAGGGGTGCGATGGGTAAGGCTGAAGAGTAGGGGCTGGATTAACTTTTCTCCTGACCTCTGTGTATCTTCAGTGAACCACGAGTTCACTGGCATAGCAGTGCCAGAGATACAGGGCATAACACTTTCCCCGTCCCTCCTCTTGCCATTTCAGAATGAAGTTATATTGAAGCTCAGGTATGGGAATAACCATAACATGATACTAGGTAAGGTGAGCCTATTGTAAAATGCATACTTTCTATTAACTTAATCTTGTTAGCATTCATTTGGGAAGGTACTGGCATATGTATAGTCCCAGAAAGTACATTAGAACATCTTTATAATACTGGCATTTACAGTCAGGACTAATAACTGCCTCATCAGCTAATTCTCTGATATCATGCTTTGACGACAGAGACAGTGTACTAGCTGCATAATCATGAACAGGATTATAATGGGGGTACTGCTATGATAAAACCAGTGCTCACTATATTCAGTAAGACTTCCCTCCTTTTCCCAAAAAGATGTGTTTCTAAGAGTGTACAAGGATACTTACTTTCTAAAGGTAAAAAATCCAGCACCAAAAAATGAATGCCGCTAATCTTCTTTGACAGATTATGCTTGAGTGAGCACATTAATATTTATTTGGTGACCCAATTCTTAAAATAATATTTCAGCTCAGTAGTCTTTTTCTTAATGATGCAAAAATACCCCAGGAGTCTTGGGTGTCTCTCTATTCCCTTTCACAGATCCAACATGCTCCTGGCTCATCAGGTGGCTTTTGATGCAGACAACAATGATTTCCCCAAGTGTGACCTGTAGTTAGACATAATGGCTCCTGAACCAAACCACATTGGTCTGACCCCCAGCTCTGCTACTTAATAGCTGTGTGACCTTAGCTAGTGAATTTGTCTCTGTGTCCCAACAGTGTCCTCAGTGGTAAAATAAAGCTTTTTACGTAAAACGAAGATACAATTGTTGTGAGGGTTAAATGAGCTAAACATGGGGAGAACAGTGCAAGGCACACTGCTCGAACGTTTGCTGTCTTTAGTGTAATTATCATCACTCAGGCTTCCTACCCTAAGCTCCAGGTCTCATAAAAACGGTCACCACGCCCCAACTCCAGTACTTACCAGTTCCTACACTGTCATACTCTCTCTCCCAGTCCTCCTTAACCCAGTAAATGGCTCTGCCATCCCCCAAGTTGATAAAACCAAAAACCTACATCCAATACATCATCAGGTCTTGTTGATGATGTTGACTTTACCCCCAAGATATATCTCATTACCCACTGCCACCATCCCTGTCCAAGTCACCATAAGCTCTTCTCTAGAACCTTTCAATAAAAAGCCTCCTCTCCAGGTCTCCCCACTTCCTTCTCTTCCTCCCTGCAAACTAGTCTCTAGCCAGCAGGCATACTGAACTTTCTAAAGCACAAATCAGACACCTTACAAGCTTATGACCTGCTGCCTTACTTCAACTGACCAAAAAAAAAAAATCCAAACTCTTCACGGGGTCCCCAAGCCCTGCATACGTGAGCCCCACCAACATCTTCCCCTTGATTTCCTACTCCCTCCTTGTCATACCAAGTGTTCCAGGCACACTGGCCTTCTTTCTGCCTGCATACTCGCCAAGTCCTCCCTGAGCCTTTGCAAGGACCCCTCCACAGTCACACGACAGCCCCACCGCCATTACAGGAAATGTCACCTTCTCAGACAGGCCAAAACCTCCCCAAGCCACTCTCTATTGCATGTTCCTGTTTTGTTTTGGTTTTTATATATAGTTTTCATCACTACCTGAAATTCTTATTTGCTCGTCTATTTACTGGCTGTCTCCCTTACCTAGAATGAAAGCCCCATAAGGACAAGGCAAGACATCTACCTAGCTAAACAGAACTACTCCTGAATCCAGCATTCATAAGTATGTGAGGTGAACAGGGAAGGAAGAGGGAGAGATCTAGCCTCAGTCCTATCCTGAATCATGCTGCCTGGGAAGCCTGACACCCACATCTAGTCAGGAAGCCAACTACTCAGCAGAAAGCTGTAGCCTCTGATCCTAATATACTCCATGAGAAGCCACCTTGGTCTGCCATTAACCTATACCTATCCTTAGTCATTGGTCCCCAAGCTAAGTTTCCCAAAATACAGTCTCTCAGGTACTTGAATAAACCCAGTGATAATTTCAAACAGTCACCTCTGATTTGCTTGAATTCATTTTAAAAGGAGACAAGTTCTAGCCAAGTTGCTCATTTTACCTCACTTCTGAAAGCTAGGAAAATGCAACAGACACAGGGGAAAGAATTCAGTGTTCAAAGGCTGTTGGGGCAGGGAGGGGTAGAGAGGGGAGGTCTGTGTTAACCAAAGAAAATCTGCTGATCTTTTCCCCTTAATTGGCTCTGGGAATCAACGACTGACCACGGAAGGTTAAGTATTTGGAACAGCTCCTCCTTATTATCTAATCCTTGATTATAATGATTAAGCCCAGACTTACGGCTCTACTAAACCTCAGCAAGCAACCTCACAGAGCACGTGCACAAGGGAGAGACAGTCTCCTAAGGTTAGTGTTGTGGCATCAAGTTATAAAAATTTCATAAAATTACCATCCAAAGAAGCCAGAATTCAAAGGAACCTTGAACATCACTGACATCACCCCTTCATCACTCAGATATGGAAACTAAGTCTCAAGAGATTGTGTGATTTGCCCAAGGTCACAATGCTAGTGCAGGACGGAACAGGGACAGGAACCCAGGGCTGACTTCACTCCAGCATGATGCCAGCCCTACATGAACGAACTGCAGAAAGCCCGGCTTTTCCTGGAGGCATCTTCAAGCTCTCACTGGTACATCTGGCTCAAACCCATTTCTAAATCCTCTCCCCAAGAGGGCTGGAAACTACCCCAGGGATGCTGCTCAAATATATATTAAATGTCTGTTCTGTGCCAGCCACCCTGGGAGGCAGCAGGAATGCAAAGGTGTGCAGCTTTAAGGAACTCGCTTTGATGGGCGATGGAGATAATTACAAAGAGGTAAGAGTAATGGCACAGATGTCCCCAAAGACAGAGAGGAGGTAAGGAAAGACTTCCTGGGTCCCATGGGATAAAGAATAATGTGCCAGGCAAAGAAGTAAAGAAAGAGAAACTGACAGTAGACAGAGGAAGAAAAATGAAGACTCAGAAGAAATGATATGTCAGTAACTAAGGGCAGCTAACTCTTGCTGAAACACAAGGTTCGAGTCGGAAGGAGAGGGGAGATAAGGTGGAAGGAGGGCAGAGGACAAAATGTCGCCAGGTTTCACCCGGCAGGTGTGAGAAGCCAGAGCAGCAGGACGTCATGCCAGCACATCTGTCTTTTAGAAAGACCACTCTGACCAACCACTGAGAAAGGATTTGAAGGGGACAAGAATGAAGGAGTTTGAGTCTCTACCATAAAATATTCAAGAATGGTAACAACAATGATCAAATTTTATTGGGTACTCTCCATATAAAAGATACTGTTCCCAGCACTTTATACATATTAACTCATTTAATCTTCATATACCTCCATGAGGTAGAGACTATTATGGCCTTATTTTTACAAATGAGCAAACTGAGGCACAGTGAGGCTGAGTTACTTATGGAAGGAGTCAAAACTAAGGTTAATCACCTAACCATTAAACAAACTTTCTCTTCAAGCAAAAAGTTCAGGCTTCAGCCAACACTTCACTGGAAGGGACAGATAGATGGAAGGGATGATCTGCGCAGTCATCGAAACAAATTCATGTCCAAGCTTCATGTCCCCCTATCCTGCACACTGTCCTGCCCTGCCCTTCTGCTCCAGAAACTGAACCAAGTCAACCCAAAGTAAGGCTCTCTGCTCCATAACATCGCATCACCTCACAAAAGCTCCCTGTCTGCCCTCCCCGCCTGGTCCGTGACACAGCACACACACACCACGCAACCATGTTACTCACACCCACCTGCACCTACCTTTAGTGAAAACCAGAGTCCTGCTTTCCTGACTCCCCCAATGAGCCAACTCCAAGGATCCACAGCAACTCTTAGTCTACAGACCCCTATGGCCCTGAGCTACATTAAAAATTTTATGAGGCTAAACTCCTCTCCCCAACTAAAGAGTGTAGGCTACTTGAAGGTAAGAATTACATGTCAGACTTCCAAAGATTGGAACAAATAACTGATTAACTGATGAAAGCCTATCCAAAGGCTTGAACAGACTTAGAAGGAGTCACAGTCAAGGATAAAGGGAGCAGAGATGACAGAGCCAGATTCCATGCCTATTGTTCCAGCCCCCCAAAAGATCACAGGACTTAGAGTCAGGAGTTGGAGATGTAACAGCCCATGTTTTCATTTTGCCTTGACACATCATTTTACCACTTTAGACTTCATTCCCTTAGCTCTAAGGTAGGTAGATTCTATAATTTCTAGGCCTCCATTCAACTGCTTTTTTAAAAACCTTTGACAATCTACCAACATCTGTTAAAATTTGTAAAATGAATACCCTTTCATCCAACAATTATGCTTCTTGAAGTTATTTATCTTAAAGTACCATTTGCACAGTTGTAAAAAGTAATATGGTACAAGAACATTTAATCCAGTGTAGTTCATCATTGCAAAACATTAGAAACAACTTAAGTGCCCCACAATGGGAGAAGAGTTAAATAAATCAACTGTGATACAATTAATACTACGGAATACTACAGCACTGGCATCGACATCAATACATACTGACATGGAAGTTGTGCAAGACACAGTGTAAAGAAAAGAAAAAGAAAAAAAAAGCAAGTAACAAAGCAATTTCTACAGTAGGGCTCCTTTGTTAATTTTATTTCTTTTAAAGATTTTATTTATTAATGTTTAGAAAGAGGGAGAGAGTGGGAGAAAGAGAGGGAAAGAAACATCAGTGTGTGGTTTGCCTTTCATGCACCCCCAACTGGGAACCTGAACCACAACCCAGGCATGTGCCCTGAAATCTAACCAGCTACCTTTTGGTTCACAGACTGGCACTCAATCCACTGAGCCACATCAGCCAAGTTCTTTGTTAATTTTAACAATAATAAATATATGGTGGTGTGTGAAGAGAAAAAATCTAAAAGGATACATTCTAAAATTGTTCATGGGAATCAAGGAGAATGTCACTTTTTAAAAATTGTGAGAATTCTTTTAAGCATCCAACACAGTAATGACATAAAAACAAGGCCACACCATGGCCCAAAACCAGGCCACTTGCACTAACAGCATGAGCTTCAGGGGTCCCAGTATCTTCTCAATGAAATCAAGAATCTTCCAAATCAAGTACAGCCATCAGTGCCCAGGTCACATCCTCAGAAGTTCAGAAGCTACTTTCTGGCCTTTACAACTGTTCATCAGACTTGAGCTCCTAGTTTCCACCTCAAGTCAGCTACCAGTCCCTCCTTATGACCTTTCTCCTAAGAAGTGGGTGAGGACTGTGAAAGAAAAGTGACTAGAGTGGTCAGGGTAGACAGAGTCCTCTTCATCTGGCCATACTATCCAGTAATCAGCCTGGAGCACGCTGTAATTAGGTGTAACACCTCCTTCCACCCACCAAATGACAAATCCATTCCTTTCAGTTCTTGGAAACAGAAATGTCAAATTTCTTCCAACGGAGTCCATTTCTCTTACATCTCTAAGTTAGAGCCTAGATAAGGGAATTCTTCAAAATAATGAGAATAAAGATTTTTTTAAATATTCCATCTTCAAAGAGATCAAAGTATTTTACACTACACACACACGCCATTAGATTTCTAAAATACCACATGCAAAAGTAAATTACCATTCCTGCCCCCTAAATAATACCCATGAAAAAGTAAATGGACATCCAGGAGTCTCTTCTATGCATTTACTAAGATCTGGCCCATGATCTCACCATCCCTCATAACTATCATATGAAGTAAAGGAAAATACTTCTAGCCCGGAGTTCCTAGTAGAGTCCTCAAATAAGCAAACTTTCCCTGAGCAGAGAGAGAGAAGACTACAGTGTACACTAGATTCTCACCCAAAAGAGCCTGATGCCTCTATTCCATGGCATGGAAAGATCATGGTTGGGATTTTTGTCACCACAGCTAAGAAATGTTTACACTGCTATTTCTGACTGTGCTGCGTAAATATCGGCTATACTTTACCCTCAAAATTTCAAGTCTGTGGTAAAGGGTCCTCCTTAAGGAAATCCCAAGTACCTATTTATCACAGTACAGAAGCTGCAAATTCTGGCAGCAAGGATAATACACTGGAAGGTTACTAGGAGGGGTTGAGATAGCCCATTCAAGCTAGAAGTCACTGGGGAGAAGGGAGGGAACTGTGCAAGCAGGCTCACTTTGCTAGTTTACCAGCATGACTCAACTGTGTCAACTCTAGAAAAGCTTTATTAAGTGAAGAGTTTTACTTTTTCTCAAAGAATTGAGCTATTGATTTAAAAAGACATGCCAGCAATGAGTTGATTTCCAAACTACTCTAAATAACAAAAATGGTCCCAGTATTAGTCTTTTAAAGCATCAGCAGAGGATGGTAAAACTAAAGTTCATGATATAGTACACACAGTATCATGTTACTCAGAAAAACAGAATCCATAAGGTTACCAGTGTTACTATAATTACATTTTTTAAAATATTTTATTTATTTATTTTTAGAGAGGGAAGGGAGGGAGGGAGGGAGGGAGAGAGAGAGAGAGAGAGAGAGAGAAACAGAGAGAGAAACATCAATGTATGAATGTATGGTTGCTGGGGGTTATGGCCTGCAACCCAGGAATGTACCCTGGCTGGGAATCGAACCTGGGACACTTTGGTTCCCAGCCCGCACTCAATCCACTGAGCTATGCCAGCCAGGGCTTATAATTACATTTTTATAAACTTGATGACCACATCTATCTGAAACCAAAAATAAACAAACTTTTCCCATCCATAGCACATCTGGCTGTCCATATGCCACCCAAGTCAATCCTACATAAAAACTTGCAAGGCTTGGCCTTGGTCAGTAGCTCAGCTGGTTACAGCATCATCCCAATATGCCAAGCTTGCAGGTTCAATCCCCAGTCAGGGCACATACTAGAAGCGACCGATAAATGCATAAATAAGTGGAATAACATGCCCTGGCTGGTATGGCTCAACAGATTGAGCACCGACCTGCAAACCAAAGGGTAGCCAGTTCATTTCCCAGTCAGGGCACATGCCTGGGTTGCAGGCCAGGTCTCCAATAGGAGACGTGCAAGAAGCAACCACACATTGATGTTCCTCTTTCTCACTCCCTTCCCCTCTGTCCAAAAATAAAAATAAATAAAAATCTTTAAAAAAAAAATAAGTGGAATAACAAATCAATGCCCCTCTCTGTCTTTAAAATCAATTTAAAAAAAAAGAAAAAAAACTTGCCATGTCTTAGGGAGCAATTCACAAACTGAATGCAGACACACCCCATAATCAAGGACAACATGTCCATAAAAATAAGATAAATGCTTCATACATAGTGTCCCCCAAGGACTGATGAAGTACCTCAAGTGGTTAACACAACATGGAACATGGCACAGCAGAAAAAGCACTGGACCAAAAACTCCCTTCGTTAACACCTTAGATAAAGCCATCCCCTGGCCATCCAGCAGGCTACCCTTTCCTCTGGCCTAGACCACTGCAGCGGGCTCCTGACAGGTCTCCCTGACATCATACTTCACTCTGACCCAGATTCTATCTCTAAAACAGACAGCTAACTGTACTGCACCTCTGCTTACACACCATCCACAGCCCACCTCTGCCTACAAAACATCTCCTTAGCAAGATTCCCATCACTCACATACCCTCATCTTAGCCACCTGGAAAGAATTGGTTTTAGCAACAGCAGCATGCTTTTTCCCCTCCTTTCAGTCTAGTATGAATATCACCACCTCTAAAGCCTTCCCTCAGCTCCTCAGAGAATGGAAGCTACCTCAAAGTTGTCACTGGAGTCTGCAGAGGCTCCCTCCTCAGCATGCCACACTGCCACGCCTCCTTTCTCCCAGGTGAGCTCCCAGGTTGTGAATGCACACGGAGCTGGAATCAAATACTTCAGAACTGACCTTGACCAAGTTTGTTTCTTTCTTTCTTTCGCCTATTTTTTTTTAAATTTTTTAATTGTAGTTTACATTCAATATTATTTTGTATTAGTTTCAAGTACATAGCATGGTGGTTAGATAATCATATACTTCACAAAGTATTCCCCCTCATACTTCCAGTACCTGACTGGCATTTCACATAGTTATTAAAGTATTAGTGACTATATTTCCTATGCTGTACTTGGCCATGTTTCTTAAACAAGCCTCTTGAATAACTTTCTTAAATAAGTCTCAGTTTCTGCATTTGCAAAACTGAAAATACAATGGCTCAAGTAAATTGTTATTCAGTTTAAGGGAATAACAATTTATGTAGACACTTAATACAATGTTTGGAGTTCAGTAAAATTTCAGTAAGTGATGACTATTACAATTATTATTAATATGTAGCAGATACTCATTAAATGTTTCTTAATCAAAGAGACTCTAAGTTTACAACTTCTCTAGGTCTGTTCCTCACCTGTAAACTGTAGGGGGAAGAAGGGAGGGGGCAGGTTTGTAGGAAAAGAAGAGTCATAAAAGAACCAGAAAACAATTAAGTGCTAAACTGTGCAATAACAACAGTATATCTGCGAAGTGAGAACTCCTTCCCTGACTTGAGAAATGTGCGATCACCACTATAATGGGAAAGCACTCTCTTGGACTCTCTTCCTCCTAAGCTGTCTTAAATTATTTTTATTACAATGTAATTTAGTATGGCCAAACATCAAACTAGGTAGGCCCTCCCTATGCTTAACTCTTATAAAACTATAATGTGAAGCAATTTAAAAATCTGGTAAAAACCAATAAAAGATAACTCAACATTTATTTAACATGACAGATGGTGGTGATGCAATCTTATAGACACTGCATGGCATGGCTGCTCACCATGTATTAAACACAATACCAACTCAGAGTAAGGACCCTGAAATTCACCATGGCCCATGGCTACCCCCCGTGGGCTCTGTAACCCCTTCAGCTAGTCATCACTCTGTGAAACCTTTGTTCACACAACCTCCAGCCATCATCTGACCCAAACTTGAGATTTCTGTAGTAAGTCCACATCCATTCTCTTCCCCTTTGCCACAAAGGAGTGCTAAATCAAACATGGACACTAAAATCTTACAGTACTACTCATCGGTAAAGTTATCTAGTTATTACAAAATCTAATTATTTTTAAAAGATTAAAAAATTTAATTCTGGTTTTAAAAAATGAATTATAAGCTCCCAGGGAAAAAAGTCTTCAAGCTCCTTCTCTTTAAGAAAAAGAAATGTTTTATAATAAAAGTGTCTTGCCATAATATCCAGAAAGATCTTAGACTTAACTTAGACTCACAGATCTTAACTGTGAGTTCTTTGCATGCATTATCTCTTTATTCCCCAGAAGAGCGCTATAAAGCGGGCACTACTATCACACGTGAGGAAACCAAGGCTTGAAGAAAGCATCCTGGTGCTGGAGCTGCTATGAACTGATTCTAGCACCCTCACTCTCTGCTCCTTCACAACAAGCCCTAAAAGCCTCAGCAGAAGAGGACCAGCAAGGAACAGCAGGAATCCAAGGGAAACCAGCCAGGTGGGACAGAGAGACTGAGAGAGGACAGATAGTATTTTGAAGGAAAAAAATGACAGGACTTAGTGACAAGATGAATGGCGAGAAGGTAGGTCCGTGAACCTGTGAGACAGGAAGACTAGCTGCCCCATCCTTCAGAAATGAAACTGGTGGGGAAAGAAGCCAGGTTAGGAGACAAGACATGGTGGGTTTAAGACAAAAGGGACTTGCTCCAAGTGGGGTAGATATTCTCTTAATAATTTCACAGCTGGGGATGTTGAAGTCACATTCATAAATACTTTAAAAATATAAGGAGGTCAAAAGTGTCAAACACAGAAGAGGTAGAAAACAAAGACTGGCAAGAGAAGAATGCCGAACTGACTAACTCTGTGCCATTACTAACTTCAACAGACTGGCTTGCAGTAGAAGTCAGACTGCAGGAAGGGGAATGACGCTAGCTAAGAAACAGAGGAAGTCTTCCCATGACACCATGGAGGGACTCATTAGAGTGACAGGCACTGAATATCTGCTATGTACCAGATATATGCTGTCCTGGGTTGGGCCATGAACAAAATATCCCTGCCCTCATGGAGCTCATGTTCTAGCCAGAGAGACGAGAAAAAGTAAACACGTACATAGTCTGGAGTTAGGTTTCAGTGAGTGCTCTGAGAGCTAGAAAAAAAAATAAGGCAGGATATGAGAAAGGATAAGGGAAAGGTGCAGGTGTTTGAAATAATGTCATCTGGCCATCATGGAAAGTACTTTAATTGACTTCTAAGAGGAAGTGAAGAGATGAATCCAGTTTTTATGATACAAAGGTCAAAAGCATTTGCTCAAAATGTCTGCTGCCTATTACACTAAGCACACATATCTGAAGGTGATCAAGCATCAGTGCACACTGAGGGGAAAACTGCTGACATCAAATACATAGAAGGAGTACAGAAGGGAAGGGAAGGAACTTGTAGAGGAAGACAAAACAACTTCACCACTAGATGATCTTTACTTCTGAAGTCATTTCCAACTTGAATATTTTCTGAGCATATCAGAAAAGCATAGATGCTGGGGCGGTGATACGCTCAAGGAAAGGAAAGAAGCAGAGAAGGAAGATTTGTGTTACACTCAGCAACGTTCATTCAACAGATAAACAGCTGTTGATTAAGCAGGACCTATAGGGTGCTAGGTTCTGTGCTCTCAAGGGTGAGCAAAAACATGGGGGCAACTCAAAGAGGTTCAAGTCTAACCACCTCTGTTAATACACATCCCAAAGGGATGCAGCTGGGGAAGGTAAGAGAAGCAGGTGAACGGGAAAGGAATGGTGAGACTATCTTCCAACTGGGGACAGGCTAAAGACGAGTGAGCTGAACCTTCCCTACAGAATAGCAGCACTGAGAAGCTATCACAAGGTGGAACCACTGCTGAGGATAGTTGGTGCAGGTTCAAGAAAAGGTTAGAAGACTAGGTAAGTAACCATCAAGTTTGATAACTGTGGTGCCTGCTCCACCCTGCAGTTACCACATCTGTACTAAAACCATCTGTCTCCCCACACACCTGTGAACAACTCATAGGAAACATACCTTCTTTAATCTCTAGCAGATAATGAAGGGTCAATAAATGTTTCATTGAAGCCCAGCTTTAATGACTGAAACAGTTTGATGGGTGTGAGGCCAGATTTCCGCTAGGCTGGACAAAGCTGTTAGAGTTGGTGGGCCCATGTACAGGACAACCAGCCTGTATCTGTACCTGACCAGCTGGACAGACCTGAAAAAGTCACTTCAATTCTGAGTTTCAATTTGTAAAATTAGGGGGATGGAGCAAATCAAAGGCTGCAGACTTTTCAGTGGAGACGAGATGCTTTTCATTAAGCCGAAGCCTGGGGAGTGTATGTATCTTTGCTGCTGAGGTTACAGGATCCCCCTTTTGGCTGTGCTTCCAAATATATTACAGAGAACATGCCACCAGTATGGCCACCACCACAAGAACTTGGAGATTTTTCAGCAAGAGAGGCCCACTGGTGATGTGGCAGGTAAGGAGACAGAGGTTGGCGGAGGGGGCAGGGACAGCAGTGAGCAGTGCTGAGTCATAAAGATATCAGAGGTGAAAGATCTGATGGCCCAAGGAAAGACTTGAACTGTGAATGAAATAGAGAGCAGGCTGACAGCTGGGATTGCAGGGTGGGGGAGGGGGCAGACGGATGAGGGGACAAGGAAAAAAGAAAAAACTCACAGACTCTGACAACAGTGTGGTAATTTGGGGGGAGGGATGGTAATGGGGGATATAAGGGGATAAATGGTAATGGAAAAAAATTTAAAATGAACTATTAAAAATAATATTAATCTTTAAAAAAATTTAAAAGAATTATCTGTGTTTTCAAGGTGGTTGTTCATGTCTGGCTTGCATACTCCCAGGCACACAATAAATCAAGGAGAAAGAGATTTTGTATCACTTTATAAAACTAACAAGAGCTGTAAGAGAGATAACCACCCATAAGACCACCTTTAGACTGAAAACTGTGTTCCTTTACTGTATTTACATAGTGCAACTGGACTATATTTTGAGCTTCTCAGAAGTTTCCATTTAGGATCAGTAGAAATCACTGACATTTCCAAAACCCATAATTCCCATACCAAGTGAAATCCCCAACATTACAGGAAAACCCACAACCTTTGCAGAAGGGAGTGAAAAGCCAATCTAGTCAAACAAAATTTTCTAGTTTTTCAAAGGAAAACAAAAACACCACAAAGAGCACTGAAACATTTCTAGCTGAACAGCTTTTTACTCAATCTTTAATAACTTCATTCTGAAGCCCTTACAAAGCATCAAATTACATATTCTATTGAATATATTTCTGGCAATTCACACCTAAAATTTATTACAATTTAAGGCAGTTAAGTGAGCTTATGACTTTTAAGCTCAATTTAAGAAAAGCTAAAGGCCAGGCAAAACCATGAGTTTGAAGGTGCCTGCAAAATAATAAAAGCTTGAGAGAACTGGATGGTGTTTCTGCTTCTAAGCTAAATAAAGCCTGGGGGGCTTTGCAGAGATCCTAGTGAGGATAATCCCTATGATTACACGGAGCAAAGCATCCAATCACTTCCACACGAACCAAGGAAAATTAATCCAAGAATAACAACATTTGAAATATTAAGAAAAGCACACAGTTCTGCTTTTTAAAACTTAACTCTGTCAGCTCTGGAGACCTATCAGGTCATTCTAACAAGTCAGAACATTTGAATATTGAGTGTTTCTGTGACGTCTTGGCTTTGTGTTAACTAAAGGACAAGCAAGTTATCTGCGTTCCAACGCTGAGGGCTTCAAGTCCTCTCCGGACTCCCAGAGGCCTCCCTACTTCCTGCACACCTTTGGATTATTGCACACCGACTTCCTGTACATCCCTGGATTTGGGATACCTACCTCCTTAAGGGTTACTCAAACTAAGTTCCCGAGGCAAGCTCGAAGGTTGAAAGTTTGCAATCCCTGACCCACCATTAAAGCTCAGCATGTGTTGCTCGACAAGTTCGGCCGCAGCAAACTGATTAATTTACGTAAAACACACCACTGCTAGGGCACAAGTCTGTGGCACTAGTCTGAGCGGCTGAGTGTGGTCGCTGCGGGAGAGAGGTCTGCTAGGCGGGCCCGCGGGGCAGAGCCTCTGCTGGCGCTCACCGCGGCTGCTTCCACACAACAGGTCCACGAGGGCAGGTCCAAGCGGCAGGCACCTGGGCACCTGCCCCAGCTCTCCAGGTGCAGGTCTCCTCCTGCCCCCAACCCCCACCCCCTCAACCTCGCGGCCGCTCATGGGGCTAAGGTAGACCGGCCAAGCTACATCTCTCCCAAGCATGATACACCGCGATAAGGCCCGGAGCACATTCCTCACAAGATGCACAGATAGAGCGGCTCACTTGCGCCAGCCCACCTTCTCCAGGACCTGCACTGGCCAAAGAGGAGGCACTCCCGGGCCAGTGGTTGGGGAGCGGGGAGCCGCGTTCCGGTCCTTCCAGCAGGAAACAGCCCGAGCCACCTGGCGCCTTACCTGCCCGGGCAAAAGTGCCAGGTGTTAGTACCTAGGCGTGTACCTAAACTACTTATCTGCTCAGAATACTTCCCCAAATCGCACAGGCTCTAATGACTAATTAAAAAACATCAAGTCAATTTGTATAAAATGGAAAAAAAACTTTTACGGAGCGAGGGTGGGAGGAAATAAAAGGAAGAAGCAGGTGAATGCACGTATAGGTGGTCCAGTGGGACCTGCCGGCCGGATCTAGAGGTGAAAAGAGGACGAGTGGAGCGCGGAGAGGGCAGAAGGGAGAGGAGGAGAGGGCTGGTCAGGCTCGGCCGCGCTCCCCCAGGGCGGCGCTCAGGTGAGGCCGGGCACTCACCTCGGGTAGCTCTCGAAGCTGGTTGGCGTCCAACAACAGCTCCTCCAGGCTGCGGGCGTAGCGGTAGATTTCCTCGGGGACGTAGACCAGCGAGCAGTGGCGCTTGTCGATGGTCTCCACATGACGGTTGCACCGCCAAAGGGGGATGCAGTGGAACATCGCCACCCCCGCTGCCCGGTCCCGAGCCGCGGAGACCCGGGCTCTGAGCCCGCTCCGCCCGGCGGCTCCGCTCTGCCCGCTGCCCACACCGCGCTCGTTGGCTCCCGTGCTCTCTAGCTCCTCGCGCAGACCTTCGCGGCCCGAAACGCTCCCAGGAACCTCCGGCGGGAGCCACAGCCACGTCCCTGCGCCCCGGCCCGCCAGCCGGTGCGTCCCCTCCCACCCTCCAGTCACCGCGCCGCGGCTGCTACTGCCGCGCCGAGCTTCCTACTCCTTGGCTCCGCGCGACTGAGCATGCGCGCTATTGGGCGCGCGCTGAGGGCGTTACCCCGCCCGGGGATGCTCCGCTCCGGGTTTTCCTGGCGACCTGGGCCAGGAGAGGGTCTTGGAGCTTTGCGGCCCCCTTTGCCCCTACTTACTCTAGGACTTGAGGAGTCTCTGGCCCTCTGAGGAAGCCAGACTACGAAGGAGACTAGTGCAAAGATGAGGCAGGGGGAAGGCAGCCTGAGAGGAGCAGAACAACTTTGATTTTTAGTTTTACGGGCTTTACTCTTCTCGCGCGCTCCCCTTCCCCAAAACAACTTTCCCTTCCGGGGTCAGGCTGGACCGCCCCGAGGCGTACCTTGCGCGCTGTGGGCGCCCGGAGCTACGGGATGCGGCGTGGCGGTGAAGCGTCCCCACCGTGCAGGCTGCTGCTTTCCTGGCCACTTGTGTGCTCGCTGTTGACAGAAGCCCCAGAGTGTGAGTCCCGCAAGGCGGCCCGGCCCTAGCCGTGCCCTCTGGTTCGCGGGCACCGCCTGCAGGCTGTGTAACCTGGGAGCACATCTTCAGTAATCATTGTTTATATATATAGTAAAAGGAAACCCCCCATGCCACCAAAAGCATAGGAAAGCAAGAGCCTAAGAGAATCTCATAGGTGGGGATGTACCCCAGCAGGGGCTCAAACGTAAAAATGAGCTGGCAAAGGTGAGTTTCTGAGCCTGTTCTGCCTGGCCAGATGTTTGGCTCCTGACCGTGTAGTCTGGGCTGGTGTGGAGGTACAAGCCGTGGGAGGTGGTGCAGATCATGCGGGGACTGCCTGGTGAGCATGTCCACCCGCCTCCTGTTGTCTGCACCGACACCCAGTCCCTTGCAAAGGGTATTTTGCAGTCCAGGAAACAGTAGCTGGGAGGACCCTAGAGGGAATAGATAATAACGACCATTCTTCGACCCGGATTCACACTCAGGGCAAGGGCTAGAACCCTAAATTGCCCTTCTGCCCCTGTAACTCTTCGTATCACACTAACAATCTCGGAATAACAAACTGGCTCTTTCAAAAGGGATTGCCTAGCAGATCAAAGCCAATCACATTGATGGATTTGTGACTCTTCTGGCTGCCCCCTACTCCTCAGGTTTTCCCCTTTCAGTGCACTCAAATACCAGGTTTCACCTGTCACCTTTGCCACCCTCATTTCCGCCTCCAGCTGCCAAAGATAAAATCTACAGTCACCAATCTGCACTTCTGCAGGAGACTGAAAGTTGAGCATGCTCAGTAGCCAAAGTAAATTTTGGTCTGGAACACATTTTCTTTTTTTGTTTTTGGTTTGTTTGTTTGTTTGTTTGTTTTGGCAAGACATATTGTGGCTTCACAGACTCTCCTCTTAGTTCCAACTCTACACAGAACAGTTCCCACCACAACCACCTCTCTCCCTCCCTCCAAATCCTGTAAGTGGGAGGAGGACTCTTCATTTCAACTCTGCTAGGAAGGTATTTCTACCCAAGCATTATCCCCTTAACTCTTTAAACCCAAGCAATCTCTAAATTCCGTTGCCCTACCCTCTTCACACTCTCCTTTGCTTGTCCTTGTGTGATTCCTACATTCTCAGGAAAGGTTACCTAGACTTTGAATCTTGGCCACTCTTTTTTAATTCTTGCATTCCAGAAACCCACTTTGTGCCACCTTTAGTAAAAAGCTGTGGCTCCTGAGAGTCTGAGTCTGCCACTGTAGTAAGCAAGCCACTGTCTTTGCAAGTTTTTCAAATGCAAAAGCAAGGAAGGGAAGGAAAAGAGAAAGGAAGCCTCCCTCATTTTAATCTTCTATTGACTTCCAGAGAGTATCACACTAGATTATTTTAATAGACACCAAATGTGTTTTAAGGATGTGGCTGGTCTTTTTTAAAATTAAAATTTCACTAAGCATTCTCTGTGTGCCTCTCCATGGTGCTTACACTTCCTTGTGCTATGTTATTACCTTAATCCCAGAGACTGTGACCTCTTGGAAACCAAGAACAGTCTCACTTGCTTTGTAGATCCCTGCAACTACCACAGTGGCAGATGCACAGTATATGATCAGTAAACCTGTGCTGACTACAGAAAGTGAGTGGCAGAATTCTTGACTTCCTTTGTTTCCAAGGATCTGGCAAGACTTTGAAACATTAGTCTGGTAAGAAAGGGGTAAAAATGAAAACACTTTGTCACCTGAAGAATAGGGAATCAGTTTTTTTATCCTTCTGAAGAATAAGTTTTCCATGTTGCTATAATTTCTAGTTTCTTTCCCATATACAAATGAGTTTTTTACAGAATGTAAACAAAATTTAAAAGATCATCTAAATCTATTTCTTTTTGGATAGTTCAATTCATTCTCATTCAGTGTGAACCATTTTTCACAGCCTTTGGGGCTAGAGAGAGCTAGCTTTGAAATTTGGCTCTGTAGAGTTGGACACATTGCTTGACTTTTATAAGCCTAAATTTCATCAATCTCAAATGAGGACAATGGTCCATGGGTTGTTATCAGAATTAGAGGAGATGATGTAAGTAAAATGCTTAGCAGAGTATCAAGCACACATTGATTGTTTCAATTAACAAATATTCAATATTCACTGTGTTAGCCAGCCTTCTGGGTGGCCCCCAACCATTTCCATCTCCTGACTGGTCTATGTATTCAACTTCTATCTTTGTGTCCCTCAGATCACTCACTTTTGGGAAACGAGCTCTGTGTTGAGAAGCCCAGTAGAGAGGTTCACATGGCAAGGAATTAAGGACTGCTGATAACAGCCAGCAAGGGACTGAGACATCTTGCCAATAGCTATGTGAGTGAGTAATCTTGGAAGTCAATCCTTCAGCCCCAGTCAAGCCTTCAAATGACTGTAGCACGAACCAATAGCTTAATTGCAACTTCATAAGAGACACTGACCCAGCACTACTCAACTGAGCTGCTCCGGGATTCCTAGCCCTCAGAAATTGTGCAGAACAATGTCTGTCATTTAAGCTGCTAAGATATGGGGCAATTTATTACATAGCAACAGATAACTAAAAAATGTGCATACTGTGTATAATGCATTGTGTTAGATACAATGAACCAGATAGGCCTTGCCCTTATGAAGCTTATACTCAGAGGTTAGGAGAATGGTAAATGCTAAATTAATGTTCTATCATTAAGTTTGTTGAGCATGATTGTTGTCATTAACTTTTTTAAATTGAAAGGCCAACGTGATAGCTGGTAAGATAGGGATAGAATGAGGGTTCAGAGATTTCAGCAAGTGAATTTCAAAGTGAGACACCACCACCTACCTATCCATTAGAATGGTTAAGAAGAAGATTGACAGTCTCATGTGTACTGAAGATGTGGAGCGACTGCAACTCATGCATTTTATTGCTAGTGGGAGTGTAAAATGGTAAAACTACTTTCAGAAAATAATTTGGAAGTTTTTTATAAGCATATACCTACTCTAATGATCTAGTCATTCTACTCCTAGATATTTATACACAAAGTAATGAAAACATGTTTGTACAAGGACTTGTCTATAAATTTTAATACCAATTTTGTGAATAATAACCAAAAACTAGAAACAACCCAAATAGTTATCAAAGGATGAATGAGTGAACAAAGTATGCTATATCAGCACAACAGAATAACAACAATGAAAAAGAACAAACTACTAATATGTACAACTAGAAAGAATCTCGAAAACATTATGCTGAGCAAAAGAAGCCACACGCAAAAGAGTACATACATACCATGTGATTTATATATATATACATGTACATATATATCTAGAGAGAGAGAGAACTCAAACAAGTCAATACCAAAACAAAAGAATTCAATTAAAAAGTGAGAAAAGGACCTGAATAGACACTTCTCTAAAAAGGCCATCTCTACAGATGGCTAACGGATATATGAAAAGATGCTCAACCTCACTAATCATCAGAGAAATGCAAATTAAAACCACAATAAAATATCACCTACCACCTGTCAGAATATCTATCATCAATAAATCCACAAACAAGTGCTGGTAATGACACGGAGGAAAGGGAACTCTCCTGCACTGCTAATGAAAATGCTGATTAGTGCAACCACTGTGGAAAACAGTACAAAGGTTCCTCAATATAAACAAAGAAAGTAGAAATAGACTTATAGATACAGAGAACAGACTGACAGATGCCATAGGAGAAGGCTAGGGAGCCAGATAAAAAGGTGAAAGGATTAAGAATTACTAATTGGTAGTTACAAAATAGTCATGGGGATGTATAGTAAAGCATAAGGAATATAGTCAACTATATTGTAATTACTACATATGGGGTCAGGTGGGTACTTGAAATATTGAGGAACACTTTGTAAAGTATATGATTGTCTAACCTCTATGCTGTACACTTGAAACTAATATAAAATACTCTTGAAAGTAAACTAGAATTAAAAATAAAATAAAAACCACTAAGATCATCCCATATACAATGCATAAATATATAAATACATCAATTAAAACTCAATGTGTACTTAAAACCAAAGTAATCTTAGGCCTTGTACAGATATGAGAGTTAACTTCAAGAATGCAAGACATTCCAAAATCTACAAAATTTTTGTATTTAAAATGTCAATATGGTGCAATTATTTTATTACCTTAGAGACATGTGCTAATATTTTGGTAGAGAACAAAGCTATATATAGGCAATTCAGAGAAGTATAGCATTTAGCGTATATAAATACAAATAAATAATTACCCTGAAAGAATAAATTTTCATAAACAAAAAGAAAATGAAAACATAGAACAAGAGCCCTGGCCAGTGTGGCTCAGTTGAGTGGAACATTAGCTCATACACCAAAAGGTTGGGGGTTCAATTCCTGCTCAGGGCATATACAGCCCTGTTGCATATACATCCCCCCTTCCGGCACTTATGGGAGGTGAGCTAGGGCAACCAATTAACGATTCTCACATTGATGTTTCTCTTTCTCTCTTCCTGTCTCTTTCTGCCTTTCCATCCCCCTAGAAATCAATAAATATGTCCTCAGGCAAAAATAAAATAAACTTTAAAAAATAGAACCAAGAGAACACTAAAATAATGGCCTTACCTCCACATGCCATCACATTGGGGATTACATTTCATCATATAAATTTGGGGGTAGGAGTCACGAATATTTAGTTTATAGCATCTTATTTTCTCTGTGGTAGAGGGCAGCTCAAATTTTTTTAGTTATTTCATTCTTAACTGAACTGTGTGGAAGCTGAACTACACCTGCATAATTAAGGGGTCAGCCAGAGATATATGGTAGATAGAGTTTATATGCAGAAATTGCAGTTTCCATGCGCTCAATCCATTCTGAGGTTTCCCTTCTCACTTCCCAGCTACCATGGTCACCTCAACTCTGACCTATGGATCCTCAAGTCAGTCAGACTGCTCTAAACATTAACTGTTTTTATTTATACATTAAATTGTACCTGTTTTATGTAGTGGAGAATAGTGGCTTTGCATGTCCAAATCATAAAAACAGGAAACTCACCCACTGGTATTTTCTTATTCCGAGCATAGACCCCCTTCAGTTTATGCATCCTTTTGGTCACTCTCCAGTGCCTTCAGATAGTTCTTAAAATATTTTTTCAAGCATTATAATTGTTACCTGTGGGAAGATTTGTTTCATAGTAACCACTCAGTCATTACTGAAAGAAAAAAACAGTTTCCTGCTTTTTATTATAATCATTGAATTACTCAATTTCACAGATTGTAATAGTATGTGAACAATCCAAAGTTTCATATCACAAAGATTTTAATCCACTCCTTCATTCAGAGGAGTTATAAATGAGCAATTTGAGCTTCATCTGCTTTTTTGTTTTTCTCAATTGCTTAATAAATGTGTGAATGATGAGTCAAATATTGAACATTTTGCCTTGGTGGAACTGAGCCAAACCTTCTCTCAGATGGGGGCAGAGTAAAGAACTCATAATTTTACATAGCATTTTTGTATCTGTCACTGCTAGGGATGATATCTTGGGTGAATCATATTAACTCCAAAATTCATTTTCTTTATTTCTACAAAAGAAATGAAAAATGTCACCCTTGAAAAGCTGTTGAAAATATTGGAGATTAGTGTTGTGGAAAGATTTTCTGTACTGCAGAAAACTACACATTAGACATTAGTCATGGTCAATACTTCTTTCTTAGTCACCAGCCAACAGAAAGCCTGACATATATGTGCTCTGTTCGGGTAAACAACATATAAATAATTAGATTCATCAAAATGAGACTGTAAAGTATTTGAACATGAAAGAGATTACATCAGAAGGGCCCAATCAAACCTAGCACCTGCCACTGAACCCACCCCTTTCCAGGCCTTTGTCTCTGTTTACAGTGACCTTCCCCCGTGAAACAGAAACATGTGGGGTGGAGCCCAGAGGAGGCCCCCAAGCAGCCCTTCTCAGGTTGTGGTGGTGCTTTACATTTATATAATGACTTGTTTAAAAGATCCATTAATATATATCATCTCAATTGATCAAAATGTATTTCTCAGTCACTTAAGTAAACACAGATGCTTTGTTTATTTTCTATCTTTATCTACAAATGATTTAAGATCATACTGACCAGCTTATTTAATAATTATGGTTCCTATAATATAAACCAATATGGACACTTAGTCTTCAGACCAAGACCTACTTCAAAAAAAACTAAGAGAAAAAGATGTTAATAAGCAGAACTGTGCTCCTCATAATGAGCAGTACCATCCAGACAATTCAAATGCCACTACTAATAAAAGTAGATTGATTAATTGAATAAAATAAACTTAAAGGATGTCTTTATTTCTCCAGTTAAGTTTGCACAATCTATAAAATTGGTACCAATTTGATTGGGAAATAACACCATTTACGCTATGTCAGAATAAAATATTGTAAAATTATTGAAAAAGCTTTATTGAGGTCTAATGTACATATAAAAGTATAAGGTATTTAAAGTGTACATTACATCGTGGTGAAGTGACATTGTGAAAGGATTCCTCCATCTAGTGAATTAATATATTTCACTTCACATACCCATATTTTGGGTTTTGGTGAGAATATTTAAGTTCTACTCTCTCAGCAACTTTCAATTATATACATTGTTATCAACTATGGTCACCCTGTTTTACATTGGATCCTCAGAAATTACTCATCTTATAACTGAAAGTTTGTACCGTTTTACCAGCCTCTTCCCATTCGTTCCCCCTCCCACCTGCTCCAGCCCCTGGAAACCACTTTTCTGCTCTCTGTTTCTGAGTTTGACCTTTTAAAAAATTCCACATATAAGTAATACTATGCAGTATTTGCATTCTGACTTAGTTCATTTAGCATAATGCCCTCAAGGCCTACCCATGTTGTTGCAAATGGCAGGATTTCCTTTTTTCATAACTAAATAATATTCTCTTGCATACATATGTACACCACATCTTCTTTATCTTTTCATCTACTGACACATTGCTTCCATCTTTTGGCTATTGTAAGTAATGCTATAATGAACATGAGAGTATGGCTATCTCTTCAAGATCTTGTCTTCATTTCCTTTGTATATATACCCAGAGGTGGGATTGCTGGGTCATATGGTAGTTCTTGTTAATTTCTTGAGGCACCTCCGTACTGTTTCCCATAGTGCCTACACAAAATTACATTACCACCAGCTCTGCCCAAGAATTCCCTTTTCTACACATACTTGCCAACACTTGTTATTTCATTCTTGTGATGGCCATTATAGCAGGTGTGATTTTGACTTCGGTTTTGATTTGAATTTCCCTGATGATTATTTGCTTTTTGAGCACCTTTTCAGTATCTGTTGGAGATTTGGATGTATTCTTTAGAAAGATGTCTATTTAGTTCCTCTGCTCATTTTTAAATCAGATTGTTTCCTATTTTGCTGTTGTATGAGTTATTTACATTTTGGATATTAAGTCCTTTTTAGATACATGGTTTGAAAATATTTTCTTTTATTCCATGGGTTGCCTTTTCATTTTCTTGATGATTTCCTTTGCTGTGCAGGAACTTTTTAGTTTGATGTAGCCCCACTTCTTTATCTTTGCTTTGTTACCTTTTCTTCTTGGTGTCAAATCCAAAAAAATCTTTACCAAGGCCAATGTCAAGAAGCTTACTTTCTATGTTTCATTCTAGAACTTTTATGGTTTCAGGTCATAAATGTACGTTGTTAGTTCATTTTGAATTGATTTTTATGCATGGTGTTAGATAGGAGTCCAGTTTTCTTTTGCATGTGGCTGCCCAGTACTTTCAACACAATTTATAAGGGAGTCTATCTTTTCCTAGTGTTTATTTTAGTCTCCTTTGTCATAAATTAATTGATCATGTATGCATGTGTTTATTTTGGGACTCTCTATTCTGTTTCATTGATTTATGTGTCTGTTTTTTATGCCAATATCATACTGTTTTGATCACTTTGGCTTTGTAATATAGTTTGAAATTAGGAGCTGATGCCTCCAACCTTGCTCTTCTTCCTCAAGTTTGCTTTGGCTATTGGGGTCTTTTGTGCTGCCATGCAAATTTTAAGATTTTTTGTTCTGTTTCTGTGAAAAATGATATTAACATTTTGATAGGGATTGCACTGAATCTGTTGATCACTTTGGGTAATTATACATTTTAACAGTATTAATTCATCCAGTCATGAACATGTACTATCTATTTATTTGTGTCTTCATTTTTTTCCATCAGTGTCATGATTTTCAGTATACACTGCCTTGGTTAAATTTTTTTTTAAGATTTTATTTAGTTTTAGAGAGAGAGAAAGGAAGGAAGGGAGAGAGGGAGAGAAACACCGATGCATGAGAGACACACCTACTGGTTGCCTCTTACTCACCCCCAACTGGAGACCCAGCCCACAACCCAGGCATTGCCCTGACTGGGAACTGAGCTGGCGACCTTTAGTTCACAGGCCAGCACCCAATCCACTGAGCCGCACCAGCCAGGGCAGTTAAATATATGTCTACACACAAGGTCTGTCCAGAAAGTACTCAGCCATGTAATATGAAAAATAGAAACATTTATTGAAGAAGATACAAGATACGAGAAACATTTTACATAGGACAATAAAGCCTCAGTCCCCTGCAAAGTAGGCACCTTGAGACCTTACTCAGTTCTCCCAATTGCCATCAGCTGCCCCATCATATTCTCCTGAATCTCATCAATAATCTTAAATCTCTTCCTTTTCAAAGGTGATTTTAGTTTTGGGAAAAGCCAGTAGTTACAGGTTGCCAAATATGGGCTACAGTGGGGCTGAGTCACCTGGGTTATTTGATATTTTGCCAAAAAACTCTGCACAAGACATGATGCATGAGCAGGTGCATTGTCATGATGAAGCTGCCAATCACCAATTGCCCATCGCTGTGGCCTTCTGAATCATTCTGTGTAGGAATGTTCAAACTTAACATAAAATTTGATGCATATTTGTTTCTCTGCTAACTCAGTCATTTTGGATATGATGGCCACACAGTGCACATGCTCACTCAATGGCATCTACCAACCCACTGACTAGTATAGTGAAGTCGTCATTATTCATGCATGTGCATTCCAGTCCACTTTCCTTGGCTGCCAGGTTACATCAATGTTGTGCAAATTGTTCTTGTTATATTAATAATAATTGGAGTGTTTCTGGACATACCTCATAATTTATTCTTTTTTGATGCAATTGTAAATTTCTAATAGTTTGTTATTAGTGTATAGAAACACAACTACTTTTAGTCTATTTATTTTGTATTCAATGACATACTGAATTTGTTATTAGTTCCAACTAGTTTTTTTCATGGATTCTTTAAGGTTTTCTCCATATAATATCATATTATCTACAAATAGAGACAGTTTTACATTTTTCTGATTTGGATAATTTTAATCCTATCCTATCCTATCCTATCCCATTCTCTTTTGCCTTATTACTTTGGACTAGATCTTTCAGTGCTACATGGAATAAAAGTGCCAAAAATGGGCATGCTGCCCTGGCTGATGTGGCTCAGTGGGTTGGGCATTGCTCCACAGACTGAAAGGTCGCTGGATCAATTCTCACTCAGGGTACATGCTTAGGTTGGAGGCCAGTTCCCCAGCTGGGGTGTGCAATTTTTCCTTCCCTCTCTTTCCCCTCTCTCTAAAAATTACATACATACATACATACATACATACATCTTATAAAAAAGAGGGGGCATCCTGTTCATGTTCCTCATCTTTGAGGAAAAGTTTTCAGTTTCTCACCATTGAATAAAATGTTAGCTGTGGGCTTTTCATATGTGGACTTTATTATGTTGAGGCACATGCCCTCTATACCCAGTTAATTGAGAGCTTTTATCATGAATGAAAGTCAGATTTTGTCAAATGCTTTTTCTATGTCTATTGAAATTATCAAATGATTTTTTATCTTTATTTTGTTAATGTAGTATATCACACTGATTGCTTTGTGGATGTTGAATCATCCTTGCATCTCTGGAGTAAATCCCACTTAATCACAGTGTATAATTCTTTTAATGTATTGTTGATATCAGTTTGCTAATATTTTGTTGAGGTTTTTTATATCTATGTTCACCAGGGATAGGTAATTTTATTTTCTTATGGTTTCCTTGTCTGGTTTTGGTATCAGGGTAATGGTGGTCTTATAAAATGAGATTAAATGCATTGCAACCTCTTTTTGGGGAGTGAGGGGGAGACTTTGAGACAGATTGCTATTAATTCTTCTTTAAATGTTTGGTGAAATTCACCAGTGAAACCACCTGGTCTTTGACTTTTGGTTGTTGAGAGGTTTTTGAATACTGGTTAAATCTCCTTACTAGTAATTGATCTGTTCAGACATTCTATTTCTTTATAGTTAAATTTTGATAGGTTGTATGTTTCTCCATTTCTTCTAGTTGTCAAATTTGTTAACATATAATTGTTGAGAATAGTTTTCTCTGATCCTTTTTATTTCTGTGGTATCAATTGTAGTGTCTCCTCTTTTATTTATAATTTTATTTTTGGGTCCTCTTCTTTCTTGCTAAGTCTAGCTAAAAGTTTGTCTATTTTTTTAATGTTTTCGTAAAGCCAACTCTTAGTTTCATTCATCTTTTCTGTTGTGTTTTTATTCTCCATTTCTTTTATTTCTGTCCTGGTCTTTGTTATTTCTTTTCTTCTAACTTTGGGCTTTGTTTTTTCTTTTTTTTCTAGTTCCTTTAGGTGTAAACTTAGGTTGTTTATTTGATATCTTTCTTTCAATTAATGTAGGTATTTGTAGGAATTTCCTTCACAGGACTGCTTTTGTTGCATCTCACATGTTTTGGTATGCTTCATGTCCATTTTCATTTGTCTCAAGTAATTTTTTAATTTTCTTTTGATTTCTTCTTTGACCCATTATGTGTTCAGTAGCATGTTGTTTAATATTTATGTATTTGTGAATTTTCCACTTTTATAATTAGTTTCAAATTTAATACCATTAGAGTTGGAAAAGATGCTAAATGCATTAAAATCTACTATTATTGTGTTGCTGTC
Source organism: Phyllostomus discolor (assembly GCF_004126475.2). Classification (NCBI taxonomy): domain Eukaryota; kingdom Metazoa; phylum Chordata; class Mammalia; order Chiroptera; family Phyllostomidae; genus Phyllostomus; species Phyllostomus discolor. The sequence goes on along the minus strand of NC_040906.2, from coordinate 125,051,322 downwards.
TATTTCTCCCTTCAGGACTGTTAATATTTGCTTTATATATTTTGGTGTTTCCCTGTTGGATGCATAAATATTTATAAATGTTATTTCTTCTTGTTGCATTGAACTTTTTATCATTAGGTAATGATCCTCTTTTTCCCTTGTAATAGTCTTTGGCTTGAAGTCTATTTTGTCTGATACAAGTATAGTTACCTCTGTGTTTTTGGTTTTCATTGATATCACATATCTTTTTCATTTCTGTCCCTATAAATCTGTGTATGTCCTTGAAGCTAAAGTCAGTCTCTGGTAGGCAGCATATCATTGGGTCTTGTTTTTTAATTCACAAAGCCACTTTATATCTACTAATTAGAGAATTTAGTACATTTACATTTAAAGCAATTATTGGTAGGTATGGACTTACTATTACCATTTGATTGATTGTTTTCTGGCTGTTTTGTAATTCTTTTGTTGTTGTTGTCTTTCTTATCTTGCTCTTGTCCTTTGTGATTTGGTGATTTTATGTAGTGGTTTGCTTAGATTCTTTCCTCTTCATTTTTTGTGTAATTACTACAGACTTTTGCTTTGTGATTACCATAAAGCCTTCGTAAAACATTTTCTATTTATGCCAGTCTTTTTAGCTGATAACAGCTTGACTTTAAACACATTGTAAAGTTCTATATTTTTACTCTCTACCCCTCACATATTTTGTTTTTGATGTCACAATGTACATATTTTGCCTTGTGTATCTGTTAACATATTATGTAGTTATAATATTTTTTAACTTTTTAAAATCTTCAGCCAAGGATATATTTATTGATTTCAGAGAGAGAGGAAGGGGGGAGAGAGAGAGAAACATCAATTGGTTGCCTCCCTATGTGCTCTGACTGAGGATCAAACCCAAAACCTAGGTATGTGCCCTGACAGGTAATCAAACCTGCAAACATTAGGTGTATGAGATGATGCTCCAACCAACTGAGACATCCAGCCAGGGCTAGTTATAGTTGTTTTTAATACTTTTTTTATTTTAACCTTCACACAAGGCTTATAAGTAATTTATAATGCCACCTTACAACATTAGATTATTTAGAATTTAACTATATATTTACCTTTACCATGTTTTTCTGTTACTAAAAGAAAAGTGCTTCTCTTTTCAAAAGCTTGAAAATTCTGTTTAGCATTTCTTATAAGACTGGTGATGTACTCCTTCAGCTTTTCCCTGTCTATAAAATTCTATCTCTCCTTCCTTTCTGAAGAACAACTTTACTGGGTGGAGTATTCTTGACTGGCAGGATTTGTTTTTCCTTCATCACCTTGAATATATTTTGCCACTATTTTCTGGCCTGCAATCTTTCTGCTGAAAAGTCTTATGATGATCAAATGAGGATTCCTTGGTACATAAGTTTTTTTCTTCCTGTTTTTAATATTTTTTCCTTGTCTCAATGTTTGACAATTACCATTGACCCTTGAACAATATGAGTTTGAATAGAGTGGGTCCACTAATACATGAATTTTTCTTAATACTGTAAATGTATTTCCTCTCCTTTAATAAAATTTCATTTGATTTTAATAACATTTCCTTTTCTCTAGCTTACTTTATTGTAGGAATATAGTATATAATGCATATAACACAGAAAATAAGTGTTAATTGACTGTGTGTTATCAGTAAATGCTTTGGGTCAACAGTGGGCTATTGGTAAAGTTTTTGAGAAGTCAAAAGTTATACACAGATTTTTGACTATGCAGAAGCTCAGTAACCTAACCCCTGTGTTGTTCTATGGTTAAGTGTATAATGTTTATTGGTGTGGATTTTTTTGAATTCATCTTATTTAGAATTTACTGGCTTCCTGGATCTGGATGTCTATGTCCTTCCCCAAGTTAGGGAAATTTTCAACCATTATTTTTACAAACAAGTTTTCTGCTTGCTCTCTCTTTCTCTCTCCTCCTTCTGGGACCTCTAGGATATGAAAATTAGTTCACTTGATGTTTTCCCATAAGACCACTAAGCTATCTTCATTTTCTTTTTGCTCCTCTAACTGGATGAATTCTACTGCCCTGTTTTCAAGTTCTCTGATCATTTTTTCTACTTCATCTAGTCTTCGCTTGAATCCCTTGATTTAATTTTTCAATTTAATTATTGTATTCTTCAGCCCTGTGATTTCTTTTGGGTACTTGCTAGTACTTTCTCTCTTCATTGCAATTTTTACTTTGTCATGCATTGTTTTCCTGACATCAGGAAAACATTTCTTACTACTATTTTGAATTCTACCAGGTCAATTACTTATCTCCATTTCATTAAGGTCTGTTTTTGGAGTTTTATCTTGTCTTTTGTTTGGTATATATTCCTCTATTTCTTCAGTTTTCTTGACTCTCTGTGCTAATTTCTGTGCATCTAATAAGTCAACTCTCCCAGTCCTAATGAAGTGGTCTCATGTAAGAGATTAACCTTAATATTCACCCTGGCCTGAGCTCTTGGTTGTCTCTCAAGTCTTTATAATTGTCCAAGTGGCCTTCTTTGTTCTTAGAGGCTCCAGTAATAGAGGATGTTCCAAGATCCACTTTAATGTGGGTATTTTCTCGTTCACCCAATGTGTAGGAGTCACTCAGCTAGTTTCCGGATTTCTTTTAAAAGAAATTGCTCAATATGCAACCATAGAGTGTATCCAGGAAAGGACATGAGTTCAGGAGCCTCCCATGTTGTCATCTTAGACTGGAACTCCAATTAAAGTTTTCTTTTTTTTTTTTTTTTTATTTCAATCATTGTTCAAGTACAGTTTTCTCCCCCCTACTCCCGTTCCAGCCCCTCCACCCAACCCTCCCCCCTTCCCTCCAATAAAGTTTTCTTAAAGAAAAGAAAGAAAACAGGAAACTTCTAGGCTGACAATTACAATAAAATATTTTAACTGTCTAAGATTATCAGACAGCTTATTTTTTATTTCCCAATTATAATGCTAATAAAACATGAAGACAAATATATATATATTTAAAAGAACAATACTTATATTTTATTCAATTATATTTCTTTACTTAAAGACAGATAGAGGTTCCCTTGATTCTAACTTATTTCGTACTCTTTTTTTTATTAGATCAATTAATAAATCTTCTTTATTTCCCATTTCCCCCCACAACACACAAAGGAGAAATGTTTTAAAAAAGCATCAGTAAAAAAAAAAAGCATCAGTTTGTTGTAAAAAAATTTATTTTCTTAATATGTGAATAACTTATAAATAATACCTTTCTTTTTATTAATTCTACCATCACCTTAAATAGGTAAAAAATTAAATTGTTTGGGTGGAAATATCAGGGTCTGATATTATTATAAATATATCTTTGAGATAAGCTGAATCAATTTATAGGAAGAAAACACTACAGATATATCCTGCTTTAAGAAAATTAAGCATGAGGATACCTAATTTTACAGCAAATTTCAATGGGGAGATGACTCCTGCTGTCTCAGGATTTGTTGCTTGCCAAAAGGATTTACTACAGGGTATAAAGAAATCATTATTTTAATGCATTGGAATTGAATTACACTTACCAAAAAATTGTTTTATACAATTTTGTAGATACATATCTAATGCACAAAGCTAAGTATAACTATATTAGTCATGCATATGATATTGTTATTTGAGAAAAGTTAAGCAGACAAACACCTGTGAAGACATGACTCTTTGAAAATCCTAAGCCAATCAGAATATGAACCCTCACCAGACAGTTTTAACCTCTCTAAGATACACTGTGTAACAGGAATTGTAGAAAATTCATATTAAAATCACTACTTGCTTAAATCCACACAGATATAGAATATTAGAAAAGTTCCCTTTAAAGATTTATTTCAGATTTTTAAATTTCTTAAGTGATATAGAAAATAAAAAACCTCACATTTATAAGTAAAAACTTAAACCAATTCCCTTCCAAACCAAAAAGTATAAAAAAGCCAATGAATTAGGAATTCAGTGAGTCTCAGATGTGCTCTTCAACAAAGTAACATAGGACATCATACTCACCTCTTCTGTGCCTCAGCCCCTCATCTCTAACCAGAGCAGATGGAATAAGAAAGTATGTAAGGTCCCTGACAACTCTAAAGGGGCTATGATTTTTCTTCATCAAAAAGTGCTACTCAGTATACCTTTTAGAAAAAGTAAATGGCACAAAGTCCATTTACTAAATAAATTATCCTATCAGGTTTTCATTTTTGTAAACATTATTATTGTTGTTTTGTATTATAGAGTATGTTAAAGCTCTATTATGGTACACCCAGTTACCTTGCTAAGCAATTTTTATGTTCTCAATGTGTCTAAGTTTCTTATATAAAGGCAGGACTAACTTTTCTATAGAAGTAATGAAATAGGATTGGACTTACCACAATCCCCAGGCTGGCTTTGCAAGACTATTTATACCATGTGGTTGGCAGACTAATATAGCCCCAATAATCTCCACATCTCTGTACTTATGCTTTTGTATTCTTTCCCTCTCTTGAGTGTTGGCTGGACTTATTAACTTGCTTTTAAAGAGTAAAAGTACAGCAGAAGTCATGTGATGTCACTTCCAAGGTTTGATTATAAAAAGATTGTGGCCTCCATCTTGGATGCTCTCTCTCTCCCTCTCTTGGATTGCTTGCTCGAGGGGAAGCACACTGCCATGGCCTATGACAGTCCTGTGGAAAGACTCACATGAGTAAGCTTGGAAGTAAATCTTCTAAAGTATGTCAACAGCCACACGGGTGAACATGGAAGCAAATTCTCCCCCCATTGACTTTTGAGATGACTGACATCTTGGCTGCAATCTCATAGAGACTGAACCAGAACCATCCAGCTAAGCTTACTGGATCCTTGAACTATAAGATGAACCATAGATACTTCGAGATAATAAACGTTTGTTGTTTTAAGTTGTTAAGTTTAGGGTAATTTGCTGTACAATTATAGATAACTAATGCATACCATAACAGGTAACACCTAACAACAGAAATGCCATATAAGATACAGCCAAAGAGGCAGAATGAAGGCAGTCAGGGGACTAAACAGGAGAGGATGAAGAGAAGAGTGCTCACTAAGTACCTGTGTTATGCTAGGCACTGTGCCAGGCACCTTACAGACAAAGCTAATTCTCATTACACTAACACTGGCATCATTATTCCCATGTTATACTTGAGTAACCTGAAGCTTAGAAGGGTTAAATAATTTCCCATATTTTATTCCACTAATAGGTAGCAAACACCAGATTTTGAACTCTGGAATACACACACACACACACACACACGGTCTGGCACAAATAATGTGCCTTTTTAATTACAAAATCTTTTATTAAAAATCATAAGCATGTAATTAGGTAACATAATATCACACTCAAGCATACTATGTGACATTTTAGGTGACATGTTCACATTGCTGTCCATCTCGTGCAAGACATTCATGTAACCATACTCAAGCAAGCCTTGCATCTGCCAGACCCTGTGTATCCTAATTGCAGTGAGAAAGGAGAGCAGAGACAATACTTAATAATACTGGTATGAGTGAAAATGTACAGAGCTAAACCTTTCAGACACATACCTAACATTTTACCCATAAAATGGGTAAGAGCAGAATGCTGTAGGAGCATGAAGACAGCTTGCAGTGTGGGAAGGGATGGAGGGAAAACCCCAGAGAGGGGTTACATCAGAAGTGAACAGCAGTCTTTCTGTTACCCCTGGTAGAGCCTGGGCTCTGAATCAGACTGACATGAGTTCAGAGCAGTTATTATCTCTGGGACCTGGGCAAGTTACTTCTTGCTGCCATCGTTTCATTATCTGTGCTGATAGAATGAGGACTTGCATGTAAATTGCTTGGCAGGGAGTCACGTATATAATAAACACTTAATAAATGTTCACCATTACTATATTGTTGTTGTTTTTCTTCAAAATTGACTCTCTCTTAATGAATATTAAGAGAATATTAATGAATACCAGTACCAATTTTTATGCTCACCAGTCAGTGTGTTTGTAAGGGAAGAAAAAATGTTTCCCTACAATACTTGGGCAAGAGTTGAAGGAAGAAAAACAAAGAAAGAATATGAGAAAAGGAAGGGGGATAAAAACAATAGGTACGTGTTTGTGAGATGATTGTGTGAGGCAAATGTACATCTCGGGGAGGGAAGCAGAGAGGAAGGCTGACATGTGTGCTCTCTCTGTAGGAACAAAGACTGCATTTTATTCATCTTCATATTGGCATAAAAGCATCAGGTCCACAGTCATTCAATAAATGAACAAACTCACTCACTCTTCCATTCAGCAAGCCCTGACTCAAACCTATTGTGCTCCATCATGTTACCATGAGGGTAGCATTGTGGAGCTTATATTCTAATATGTAAAGACAGGCAATCTGCACATAATATACAGAACAAAACTACATACATAAGGTGAGAATGTATTTGGGGTGTGATAACTGCTGGGGAGATGTTACAGCAGGAAAACGGGCGACTTTGGCTGAGGTGGTTGTTGCGCAAGTCCTGGATGAAAGAGGAGCCAGCTCCTGGAGTGGATATCCACAGCCCCCTCAGTGCCACCCACGGCCAGGGCCTGCCACACACGCGCTCATGGCTGGAACTGAGGGAGAGGAAGGGAATGGGGAAACTAGGTGTTGGACAGTTTGAGAGTGTTTGATCAATTAAACTTTGAAGATGTAAAGGTTATGATTTCTTTTGCAAACAGCTTTAAAAGATGCTAAAATATCATTTACTGTAAGAAAAGAGGAGCATGCTTTACTCATCCTTATCCAGAATTTCAAACATGCGGTTCTTCACTGACATCAACATCGACCTGACAGTTCTCCCTGCATTGTCTGCAGCATTGTCCAGCACTACAGGTGAGAAAAGTGAGGAGCCTAGAGTGGACTTGCATGACCCTGCAGGAAACGGCTCCCTAAATATTGTGCACTTGGCTCCTTACTGCTTCACCATAGTCCTGGCCCTGATTGGTTGATGGGCTCTGTACGTGGGTTGAGTTTTGCTTTTGCATTTTATTGACTTTTTAAAAATAATATATGCTTATTATTTAAAATGTCAATCAATAAAAAATTAAAAACAAGCCTTAAAGTACCTCCATTCCTATCATCATTAGTAAAGTACCTCCATTCCTATCATCATTAGTAATCGGTAAACATTATTACAGACTTGTTTCTATGCATATATAGAAACAGAAGGTTGGTAAATATATAAGCAATGTAGATAGTCAAAGAAATATGCAGGTATAAATAGAAATCATTTTATAAAGGTAAGATAAGACTATACATGATATATTTTTTTAAGATTTTATTTATTTATTTTTAGAGAGAGGGGGAGGGAGAGAGGGAAATATCAATGTGTGGTTGCCTCTCATGTGCCCCGTACTGGGGATCTGGCCTGCAACCCAGGCATGTGCCCTGACTGGGAATCTAAGCAGCGACCCTTTGGTTTGTGGGCTAGCATTCAACCTCTGAGCCACACCAGTCAGGTCTATACATGATTACTTTTAAACCAACATATAGTTTGATCTTATTTTGTTTTAGCTTAAGTGGAGAAAAGCCTGAGGAAAATTCAAGGAATAACAGAACCTCAGGTATATGTATCTTGACACATAAGATATTGATTCCTAAAACATCCTTCTAAAAATTTTTTTAAAAATGGATATTGAAATTATTCAGGTTTAGAGAGTCTATTTGCAGAAGACACAATCATATGCAGATAATGATAAGGAGTCCACTAAAAACTATTAGAACTATTAAACAAGTTCAATAGGTTGCAGGATACAAAACCAATATGCAAAAGTCAGTTGTATTTCTAAACTCTTGCAACAATCGGAAAAAAAGAATCTGAAAATTAAGCAACACCTAACATAGAGAACTGCCTTCCAAATGTCAGGGAATGTGCGGGTTCTCATGTCGTACCCTCCTTTTGTCATAGCAGAAGTTCTCAAACTGGGCAACTGAGAAACTGTAGTAATAGCACATTATTTGATCTGACAACACTTATTTTTTAAAACAGCAAAAAGAGTTCAAGGTGGCTGTATCTGGGAGATGGGTACTGCTGAGAACCAGGAATGGCTGTCTTTCATTATAAGCTTTCATATTATTTGATATACATACTTAACAAAGTAAATATATTTTGATAAAACCTCTCATTAATGTTGAGGAAAGAAAAAAGAATCTGAAATATGATCAAATATATTAAAGATACCTAGCTCTTTGGCCAGGAGATTTTTCAATGAAAGTGTTGCCATTCCCCCACCACAACTGCAGAAACATTAACATGTTCTATAATCTGGGGCAACACAGTGGTTAACATATTATTATTACTACTTTTGACAACTTTGTTAGAGACCAGATCTGCATTCTAGGTTTATCTTACTCTTTCTTCTTGGTGTTATTTTATTTGTTTCTTTGTCTGTTGTATTGCCTGTGAAAAGGAAATTAGGTATAAAGTCAAAGTTAAGCATTTTTAGTAAGTGTAATTCATAGGAGATGCTTTGTACTTTAATTTACAACTCCTTTAGAGATTAGTGATGTTAAGTATGATTCTTTGGTTAAGGTGGTGATCATCAGACTCCTCAGTTACAAAGACATGTTTGAAAAAAACACATTAATCTCTCACTCCTTAAGTGTATCATGGCCTGTAGATGTCTTCTCTGGTTCCCTCTCTCCATCCTGTTCTTTCAAGGGCGGCCCACTTTCTCTGTTCCGATCCTGCAACAAGTTGCTGTGAAACGACCCAGGGTGAGGTGGGAGTAAGAGCCCAGGAAAGGGAATGCAGGGGAAATGCAACAGAATGGCATGAAACCTAAAGCAAATGGTAAAAATGAGCAACAGGTCCCAAATGTGAATTGGAGAGAAAGGCATAAAAATCATATCCACATCTGACATCTTTAGAAATGGAGAGAGACAGGGGAAATAACACATTTACTTGGCTTCCTTCAAGTCAGAAAGATTCACCTTCACCATTCAGGGGTGTGAAGGAGACACTTTTGGAAGACTTGAACCCTTCCTGAGTTGTTAGACCATGTCTTTTGTTTCCTTTGCTTTGGTCAGTAAGTTCAGTACTCAGAGAAATGCCTTGTCTCTTACACCTTCTTCAGGCACAAAATAATGGATTAAATTGATGCATTTATAGTATGCTTGAAAGATAATAATCTGGGATATGAGGAGAAAACTCATTAACTACTTTTTCTGATTATTTTTATCTCACTCTTTTAGATTTGTTTTTGTGTGTGTGTTTTAGAAATACATTAGTACATTCATATATAATTATGGTGTGTGAGTAAAAATGTATTGGGAGAGTTATATGAAAAAAAAGACATGCTTGTTTCTTTTCTCAAAGTAATTTGTAAGGTGATCCTTAGGCACCATGTAAACATTATTCTCCAAAGACCTGTCACCTAATAAGCAGTTTAAGCTTTCATTTCGTTGGCTTCATCAGTCATTTCAATGGAACCACAACAACGGTGCTTTTTCTAGTTCTGTCCTTCTTCCTGAATTCGTTAGCTGGCATTGTCTTGTGAAGAAAAAGCTGTGTCTTATGAACTGAGGATGAAGTAGGACCACAGAATTTAAAAATGTCAGCCTTTGATGACCACTGATATCTTTACCAGGGTTTCTTTTCATGATTTTGCAAATTGTGCTTCATATTCCTCTGAAGGGGTTGCACGGGAGGCTTGGCATAGTACTCATTGTAGCCATATAACCTTTATGACAATTTTCTGGAAGACAGAAGAAATGCATCTTAAGGAAGGGCCCCTTTTCCAATTTAGACAAAGTTGCACTGGGGCTAGTGGCTGGGACATATGTACCCCTATCTCTGGCTGCTCCCCTTAGAACCTCAGAAGTCAGAATCTGGAAACCAGTACTGGTTTTGGTCTGTTCCCCAGGTACGTACCTCTCCCCAGACCTTGTCCCACTAGACACTTTTCCCCCATCCTGAGCCTCTTACCCACCATCCTGTGAAAACAGTCTAGTAAAACGAAGAAAAGCATCCTCCTCTGTGCTGACCGAATGTCTGCAGGGTCACTCTATTCCTGGCTCACCTAGAGCTACTGCCTTCTTAAAATCTGTCACATCCACTCCTTTGTGCTCTGTGTTGGAGCAATTCACAGAGTGATGGAAAATTTTGGGTTCTACCTCTCCCCTACCCCCAGGGACCTGTTGGTAATTACAGCCTTTACTCGACAGTGTCCTTTGGACACAGCACACTGATGACAGTAGCCTCCAGGAGGTGCAGCATTTTAGGAACAGGCTGACACTTATCTGCTTGGATTGCCACAGGCTACTAGTTTTGTTGTTAAAAGTTTTCCGGGACTTTGGGAAGTGTTTATTTCTTCTTGTACCATCACTGACAATTTTCTTTTCTCACTGTGGGTGCTGTCGTATATAATTGAGGTCTGTGCTCCAAAATAGTCATAAGTGGTGATTACATTACCATCAGCTCAATGCCACCAGCATGATCCCTGTGAAATTCAGAGAAGTTGCATGTGGTGACTTTTATTTTTGTTGGCTTCTAACAAGAACTCAGTCTATACACCCATGGAGCACTTCAGTTTAGAAACTAGAAGACAGTTTTGAGCTACCCTGTCTTTATCTTGAAATCAGGGGTTTTCCACCTTGGCACTCCTAACATTTGGGATTGGATAACTCTTCACTGTGGACAGTGTCCTGTGCATTATAAAATGTTGACCAGCCTCCCTGCTTCTACCCACTTCATGCCAATAGCACCTCCTCTCCCAAACTGTGACAACCAAAAATGTCTCCAGATATTACCCCATGTCCTCTGGGGGCAAAATTGTCTCTAGCTGAGAATCACTGCTCTCAGTGATAAAATTGGTATAGATTGTGTTCAGTTTGGTAGCACATATTTTATTGTTTCATTCTTTCCTTTAAAAGCCTCACAAAATTTATGCCTTTCCTTATAAATGTATAATAGAAATGCAGTTCCTAATCATATTTATTTTTCTAAAGAGTTATCCTAAGTGGTTTCTAATGAGTTATCCTAAGTGGTTTCTAATGAGTTTAGCCAATTAGTGGGGGACTGGAGGGAGTGCTTTTATTCAACTGAGCAATGACAATTTGTTCACACTAGGCACCTTCAAAAATACTAGAAACAAATTGATAAAAAACAATAATTTGTGCCATTATGCCCCACTCTTCACCCGTTAATTTGCTTTTAAGAGTAAGGTATTTTGGAAAGCTAAGTTTAATAGCAATTTTACTACTTTATTTCAAAGGTTACCCCTAAAATGGTTATTCCAGGGCCTAAGATACACAATGAGAGGGATCGATGGGATCTGCTAGGCAACCTCTACTCAACTGCTCACTTACACCTGGGGACACTGAAACCCCTTGTGGAGATGCAATCTGAGGGCCTGCAGCGGCAGTGCCAGTGCCGGGAAAGGTCTGAGCCCTGGTGTAGTGACTCTACCCAACATGCTAGTTGCTTCAGAAACCTGGAGAGCAGCAACCAAGACCTACGGTTTTTGAGGAGGGGTGGAGTTGATGCCACAAGGGGTAATGAGAGAAGAAAATGCCTGGATCTATCCTCGTGATTTTGCAAGTTCACTCAAGTTCAATAAGTTACACCCTCATAAAGCAGTTTTATTTAAATCAGAGAATCCTCTATTGTTGTCATTGTGTGTCTGTCACAGTGACTGAAGCACTGTCAGTGTTCAATAAATATTTGATAGGTAACCAGTGCAGATGGAGGAGGGGGGTTTTCCAAATGCCAGAGGAAAATTCACAGCAGGTAGTTCCAATTTTCTCTCACCCTGACAATCAATACAGGTTCAGGTGCCTGAAGATTCTGCTGTTTTGTCACATTTTAAGGAGTCTAAAGAAACTCCCAAGGGTACCCCTTGACATAAGGCAGTTTGGGGGCTCTGCATAGGTCCAGGGCAATTTTTAACCCAGAACCCCTGGGGTTTCTGGAACTACTCATTAATTTCTTCATTTTAAAGATAATCTAGAATTAATCTAAGACCCCAGTGGAGGTTTAAGGTGTGTATCAAGGCTTTCCAAACTTTAATGTGTATAGGAATCCCCTGGAGATCTTATTAAAGTCCAGATTCTGATTCTGTAGTTCTGGAATGCGGCCTGAAATTCTGCTTTTCTGACAAGCTCCTAGGTGGCCCCCTGCTGCTGGTCCAAGGGATGGAACACTGAATCAATTTAGAACCAAATCTGATTCATGATTATAATATAAATCAATAAAGCAAATGGCTGCAACTCATTGTCTTTCCTAGCGAGTGAAAGCAGAGCATTGCCTAAGCTCGCTCCTCTTGCTGCTTCTACCCTAGGCTCTTCCTTGTTTCACTGGCCCCAACTTTAATAAATGTACTCTCAAAGTCACCCGGACTCGTGTTGTGAGATCTTGCCTGCGAGAAGTCAAGAACCCACACACTAGAGGCCAGCCCGGGGGCAGACCCGCTCTAGCCCAGGCCCCTTTCCAAGTAACAAGCTGAAAGGCTGAAAGCTCAAAAGTTCTCTTTCAGTAGAAGTCTCAGGGCTCAGGCACATAAAGTTTTTTGTATCGTAAGTTTGCTAATCACTTTTGGATGTTATGAGATGTGAAGACAATGATGATAGCTACTAGATGAGTGGTTCCTGACTGGAAATGCTTGGAGCTTGTTAAAATCTCCATGTCTTCCCCATGTTGCACCCTTATCAATGAAATCAGGGTGTCTGGGGGTGGAAGCCAGTGATCAGCCAGCCAGATTTTAAGATTCCCAGGTGATTTCAATGTGCAGCAAAGTATAGGAACCAATGTACCTAATGGTGCATTCCTTACTACAACAAATGATAGGCTCATGGTTTACCTGTTTAGTATCTCAATCTAAATCCTGATTCGCCAACATTGAGTTTGTTTACTTAAAGCCAGACACAGGTGTTAAGTATTTGATACCACTAACAATTATTGTTTCTGTATGTAAGAAAAGAGAGAACTGTGGGCCCCACTTCACAACTACTAGATCAAAATCAGATCCCTACTTGATTCTCTTTCACATTAAGGTTTGATCAAACTATAACTCCTATAATACCTAGACTAGACTAGAACTTTCCTTGTTTACCCAATAAGCCTAATAGTGCCTTGAAGATTAAGGAAGGTTAAAAAATGTTGGCTGACTTGAGTTGGGAGTGAGAGGGCTGCTGGCCTGATGCCCAGGAATGGGATGCTAAGGGCATTGTTGACACTGCAGAGAAACTAAAACCTCCTTAAATTGCTTCTAAGAGCGAGTCCATGTTTAGGTCACAAACTTTTGAGGATCTTATGAAAGCTAATGCCTCTTTTTCTATTATTACACATTCTGTATATAGTAGGTGGTTCATAGATCCCTGGAAGCCCACGAATGAGCTCCCTATGTCTGTGACAGATAAAACTTGGGTCGAAAATAGTCACTGAAATCTTGAAGCACTTATGCAACTTCTCTTAATCTTCAGAATGGACAGAGGATGGAGGAGGGTTTTTAAAAAATACTTATGACAACAAAAAGACAACCTACTGAATGGGAGAAGATATTCATCAATGATGCCTCCTATAGTAGGTTAGACAGAAAGACAGATAACGTGAATTCACTTATGTGTGGACTCTAATGCAGACTCATGGTTGCAGAAAACAAACTGATAGTTGCCAGAGGGAAGGGAGGTTGGGGGAGCTGAGTGGAAAAGGTGAAAGGATTAGGAAGTACTAACTGGTAGTTATAAAAGAGTCACAGGGATGTAATGTACAGCGTAGGGAATACAGTCAATAACATTATAGTAACTGTGTACGATGCCAGGTGGGTACTGGAAATATCAGAGGGAGGGAACACTATGTAAAGTATATGATTGTCTCACCTCTATGCTGCACACCTGAAACTAATATAAAGTAGTATTCAATGTAAACTGTAATTGAAAAACATAATTTAAAAAAAATAAAATAAATAAAAGTACTTATGACAGTTTAATTAAAAGACTAAACCAAAAATAGCTTTATAAGAACATGGAGATGATGTTCAGTTAGGCCCTTACACACTAGTCTCAGGGAAGCATGATGACAAGCAGGTTGGTTTTCTTCTTCCTTTGCATTGTGAATCACTTCGGCAATTCTTTTCACTTTAAGTAGATCTCTGATCTAGAATGACCACGAACAAGAGAATCGTGCATATTACCACAAATACCCAGACCCAATCTAAAACAGAAATGGAAAATACCACTTGTGTGGGCTTCCTCCCCAGCATTTAGCCCTGTTATTGAGACATAAAGCAGAAGAGGGAAAACGTGCTGTCAAATGCCCAGTGAATGTTTAGGTCTGGGAGTGAGACTGGAAAAAACTCATAGCGAGGTTTGGCCTACAAAGCCAAATTAATTGTGATTGGCCGTAAAAACCATTTTCTACAATTTCCCTGTCTTTACTGAGATAGCTGTTGCTCACAGAGTTGTCCAACCTGTGGCCCTCTGGCTGCATGCAACCCAGGATGGCTGTGCATGCGGCCCAACACAAAATCATAAATTTACTTAAAACACTATGAGATTATCTTGTGATTACAAGTCACAATGTATTTAATGTGTGGCCCAAGACAACTCTTCTTCCAGTGCGGCCCAGAGATGCCAAAAGGCTGGACAGCTCTGCTAGAGAGATCTGAACTATCGAGTCTGTGGAGCTGGGGAGAAGTGAGCTTCCTGGGTAACTCCAGAAACTGATTCTTTCTGGCCTCTCATTGCATTCATATCTCAGATGACTAGTGCTAGTATTTATCTTTAATAACAAATCTGATGGGCAAATTTGTATCTTCACTGTGGATCTATCACACCTACATGTTTAATTTTGGCACGCTATTTGTTACTTAGCCCTGAATCGGCATATGTAAAAGAAATGGTGGGGGAGGAGACAAGGAGAAGGACAGAAAGCAGGGACAGTGGGGGTGGGAAAAGGCCAGGCCTAAGAACCTCAGGAAAATCTAGTCAGTAAGCTTCAAAACGTCATCACAGGGTTCAAATACAATGTGAAAATGTTTGGTAGGTTAGGAATGCATTTTATTTTTTTCTCTGCTTTTCTCTGTTAAATTTTCTACAATGCATAGGTATTGCTTTTACAATGAGAAAAAGATAAAGTACATTTTAAAATTAACATGATTGGAAAACTTCCAATGGGAGAAAGGAATTCAGATTAACACAAACAAAATATCTAGTGGAGGAGAGATTGTGACACAGTAAAATGTTATGCTTACTCACTCTTAAAAGACCACCAGGAATCTCAAATGCAAAACTCAGGAAAAGCATTAGCATCAAACAACTTTCCCACAGGGCACTTGGAGTTAACTCTGCTTGGAAAGGAGAGATTTATCACAGGGAGACAGTTGAAGGAGTGGGAGGCTGGGGCAAAGACCGCCGGTCTTCAGCGGCCCACCTTCTCCTCTGACAGCACAGTGTGGGCTCTGACCCACAGTTTTGTTTCCTTGGGGATTTTTACTTGGGGAGTGAATCATGAGCCTGGGGCCAGCGAGCAGAGGTGCCACAGTATGCACCCTGACTTTGAGGGCTAAGTTCTCCTTTACTTAGAAAGTTCTCATGGCCCAAAATGTGGTCTTTTTTTTTTTAACTCCCCTAAATTTCTGTGGAAATTATGTTAAGATTGTTTAATAGGATTCCAGGCTCTTTGGGGTTTTCAAAGATATTTTGCTTCTTTTCTCACTTAAATCTGGTACAGACTCTTTTTTATCTTGATCTTTCACCTTCAAAGGGAGGATTATTGAAGTCTTTTTACCTTCTCAGGTAAAGCTTCTCAGCGGTGTATTAAAATCTCCCACTATGATTTAGTTTGCCAGTCTACATGTACATCATTTTTTTCCTTTATATTTCGTGTCTCTGTTGCTAGGTACATATAAGTACATGTTTGTTAGAATTTCTTGGATTATTCCTAGTATGATGATAATGTCTCTTTTTATTCCTACTCTCCTTTACTTGGAAGGTGCAAGCCCAGGACAGGGCAGGTGAGGACATAAGGGAGTGAGATAAGGGAAACTGCAAGGCCGTGGGAAGCAGAGTTGCCCTGCTGGCAATCACTTCCCAGTTAATGCAGAAAGCACAGCACTCTGCTGAGCATGGTTCTGTTCTTCGGCATTAAGGACTTTCTCCAAAAAGAAAGGATTGAGATTATCTGTCTGGCTCCCTCCTCTCTCCCACTTACCCTTGATTGAGCTTCACGGGGACTTAATTATCCCAAATTTTAGTGTTATTTCATCTGCTCTTCAGATGCTCCCAGGAAGCCAGCTCTAATGTCCTGAAATGTGGCCTTTCATCCAGACCTGGAGTGGAATGGAATGTAGGTGTGTGTGTTTGTGAAGCAGTTGGGAAATTCTGAGAAGGAAGACAAGATTTGTATCTGGTCCCAAATAACTTATGTTCTCAGTTAGTACCCTGAGGTTAGTTCAATAAATATGGACAGCCTCAGACAAAGATCAAAGACAAACTCAAAATCAATTGAATAAATTGATGTGTAGAGCACTTACGGCATGCAAGTTACCATGCTAGGTACTCTGAAGGGAAACAATGTATAAGACATGATTCTGGGCCTCATGAGAGATGATGGGCTGTCTCTGGAGGAAGATTCTGGACTTAGACAGATTGGATTTGAATTTGAATACAAAAAAGAAACATTTAACTCTCTAAGCTTTAGTTTTCTAGATATAATCATCGTTCTTGCCATACAGGATTACAATAAGACTGAAATGAAATAACAATTTTAAGGTAGCCAATATGTTTGATTCATGTGTTGTTTCTCTCCAATGGGCTTAAATCAAAGAGTCAAGACAAATAGCTACAAAAATAGCCATTATAGACAGAAGATCAGCAAAGAACCCTGAAGTCCTGAGTAGTTCAAGTAGAGGAAGCTCCGGGAAGGCTTCCAGGTCTGTAATAGAAGAGAAAGAACCCTTTCCCCTTTCCTGGTGCATGGTCTGTCCTTAGTACATATTTTTATATTGGCAATTTGATCTTTGGCAGCCATCTGTCTTTGTGTACCCCTCTCCTGCCTCATATTCTGTGTTTTAGATCCCTAGGTGGCATTAAAATGCCCTGAGTTCTCTGACTTGGAGTAGCAGGTAGTGGGTCACAAAGCCCAGCCCAACCCCCTTGCCTGGGGGGTACTATTATTTGATAGAAGCGAACGGATTGACTGTACTAATTCCAGTCAGTTTTGACTAACTGCTGGCCCTTTCTCCTCCTGATGTTTTGTACCTCTTCCTAATTGAAGCTTACTTCTCAAGGACAAATCTCCAGTCAGAATCTCTGTGCATGAGAATACATTCAGTGAGATAGCTCCTCCACGTGTGTGGCTCTTCAAGGTCTTCCTTTCACCATTTTAGAGCTGTAGGCTCTCCAGGAGCTGCCGGGTTTTCCCTAGCGGCTTTCCTGGAGGGACTCTGGCCAGCTGAGAACCAAAGGTGTCTTGCAGGTGCGAGGTATTTACAAGTCAGGGACTGTTCATTCTGAAACCACAGAGGAGGAGGTTTCTGTACTACTCCTCACGAGGCTTTTCAATCATAGCATTTCCTCTCTAGCCCCCACTTTGTTCCTCAGCATTTTCTTTTTTTTCCTTAGCATACATTTTCTACATTAAATACAGCATCCACATATCAAATTTTTGATACAGGAGAATTTTAAAAAGCAACAGCTTTAAATTTCCTGTTTGAAAAAAATTGTATTATTCATTCAAGAAGCATGTGAACACAAACTTTTTTTTAATCAGATAAAAGGGGTGAGGCTTATCAAGAGTTATGACACACACTTCTCCTTCAGCTAGTCATCTCATCTATGTTCCCATCTAGGCTGAATGTTTCTCTGCAGTGAGTCCAATGTGAAATTGCCCTATCTTCATGCTTTTTCACTTGGTATTCCAAGAAGTCTGAAGTGAGAAGGAAAGCTGCACAAGTCTTAGCTGAAACTTGTTTGAGTTTAACTCAGCAAGGTGTTCCACAAACTGCTACAGCCAGTTGCTCTTGCCAAATTATTCTCCTGCCCCGCTTTTTAATGGCGGTGGCAGATTTAGGGATGTGCAGAGGCAATGTGCTGTAGTGGGAGAAAGCTGGCTGACATTGGGGCAAGGTGTCTGCCTGAGCCACTCATCAGCTGTCTGACTTGATCAGCTCGCTCAATCTTGTGAGACCTCTTTTCTCACATTTAAAATGTCAGTAGAAACCACACCTTGTGGAAGCAACAATAAGTGAGATCATTTGACTCAAAACATTTGAATGCCTGTGTGCCAGGCACCATGCTAAGTATGAGAATACAGATTTGAGCAAGATAAAGTCCCTGCTCTCAAGTGGAGCAGAATCTATTAGGAAAGTCAAATATATAAATAGGTTATCCAGCGTTTTAGAAGTATTGTGTATTCCACAGCGGCTCACAAGATGAGAGATTATATCAGACACACGCAGGGAGATTTTCATGTTATACAGTCACCCGTAGAGGGAGGATGCTGCACTCTCAATAATTCTCACTTTAAAACTGCTACCACACATTTACCATGGGAAATTGTGTAATTTAAGCCAATTCCCTGACATTTTCAGGTAGGGAACCTCCCATGTAACCCATTCCTACCCCAGCCCCACAGAACCTCTGCTCTACACATTAACCTTGGGCAAAATATGTCATAACCTGAACTTCAACTACCACTTGCTTGCTAATGACTCTGAAATCTGTATCTTCAGTCCAAATTGCTCTGCTGAGCTCTAGAACTGCAGCTATTTGATCTATCTACTATTTGATATTTATCTTCTGGATGATCCACAGTTTCTGCATTTACAATAAAAGTAACGCTGAACTCAGGGCCCTTTTCCCTTCTACTGGACCTAATCTTCCTATGTTCCCCCATTGTACTGAAGGACACAGAGTTTGCCCGAGCTAACTACCTTAGAGTCATCCTAGACTTCTTGCATCCTTGGTGCCATTTTTAGTTAGCCACCAAATCCTACCATTGCCATCTGAAAGGTATAATATGTATGTCCTACTCTTTGTTCCCACTGCCCCAATCCTACTTAATACCTGCAATAATCTACCATCATTTTTTGGACTATCACAATGACCTTCCTTTCTACTTTAAAACGTTGTTCTCTCTAAACAATAATGTTTTCTTCCCACAGGGAGACCTGATGATGTCATCCGCAGCTACACTTCTTTGAATGGTTTTCTCCCCTTCTCTTAACCCCGGTACCCAAAACTGTGTCTTACTCCTCTTGCTGTGTGATCAGTTCTGGGCCAGGGTGAGTTTGTGTGTTCTAGGGAAGGAAGGCACATAAGTGAAGAATTGCAGAAGAGATTGTCCTCCAGGGACATAATATATAGCCTGATTTGGAAAGCACTGGACACATCAAATAGTCTAAAGGTAATACAGTGATCACTCATTGAACACCTGTGATGTGTCCGGCACCAAGCCAGTTGCTGAGCTTCAGTGATTAAAATATATGGTTCAGGCACTTGAGTTGGGAGAACAGCAACAAAATGAGTTTTGTGCCATTATGTACATGTGTGAAGTACTGCCAGAGCATGGAGCTTGAGTCAGGACTTGAAGGTTGTGTAAGAACTTGCCAGGCCGCATGGGGAGATAAGGCAGCCAGGAGTTACAGCAAGAGGAAGCATGATGTCCAGGAAATAGCAGGCAGCTCATCGCTGCAGGAGTCTGGGGTGCTCAAGAGGGATGGCCAAGGGTATGTGAGAGTGGAGGGAAAGGCTGAAGCATTCATGCACTCACACATTACATGTCTGTCAACAAATTCTTAGTCAACATCCTTTCCAGAGTCTCCTATTAGTTCTATCAGCCCCAGAGAGCGATGTCTGCTTCATGGCTTAAGTTACAACCTGGAAAGTCGCCTGTGAGTTGATGGAGATTCTAAGTGAGGTCACCATTGGTCTATTGCTCCCCTCTTCCCCACCTCCACTCTCAGTCCTCATAACATACCTTTAAACCCTTAAATATTTTTATCTAGTGTCCTATCCGTAGATTAGAGATGTCATCTTTAAATAAATTAGAATGAAAGAAAAGAAACATTTAAAGAGAAAGAAGGGGCTTCAACAGTTGCATAGAAACCTCTTTGCTACAATAAATACTTAGGACAAAGGCACGTGGTTTAAATCAAGTCTCTGCCACATACACTGTGCTGTTTTTATGTTTTAAGCTATCAGTGTTCAATCATTACTCCTATACTGACAGTCTTATGTGTGAGTTTCTCTCCGTTAAATAAGCCTCTCCTTTGGAAGAATTTGTATGGCAATGACTATAATTACAACCCAAGGCTGAACTGGAAAATGCAGTGATGTGACAGCTTTTGTGATAGAAAGGGTGGAGGAGTGAAAGCTTTTAATTTTCTTTGAGCTGTCTTGAAGTCTGACAGTGGCCCTGCCCTTGTGATGTGAATGTGCAGTAACGTGGAGATTCAGGAGAGAATACACAACAGACATGCCCACCAAGTCACTGCTAGATGGACTACAAGCAAGCAACAAGCAAGCAAGCCTCAGTGCAGTGCTCATTCCTCCATGACGTCTGTCAAAGGGGCAGTCTACAACAGCAGTTCCCAGCACCGTGGAATATGAAGACCTCTTTTTAATGTCAAAACTTTTTGGTCCTTCTATGAAATGACTTGTTCTCTTTGAATACATTATTTGAGGAAATAATGTAATAACAAGCAACCGCACATTTGTTACTTTGAAATAAATTCTCTTGTCTTCTTAACCACAATAGCTTTTATGGATACCTGAAAATATGATATATTCAGGCAACCAGCAAATCTTGGCCCCTTATGTATATAATGATGTTTGCAGTAGCCCATTCATTGGATTTTCTCCTTTCCCCTCACTGCTCCTACTTCAAGGTCACAGACCTGGAATAGTGTGTTCCTTGTTTTCACTCATTTGTTTATCTAATTGTTTCTTTTCATTAAAAAGTATCAGTAGTTGACAATATTCTGGGCATTGTGCTAGAGGTCCTAGATACAGAATCATCAAATGCCTGGTACCTGACCTCAAGGAATTTACATCCAATTAAGGAGATAGATATGTAAATCTTGAACAGTACAAATGGGCACAAAGGAGGATGTGGTCAGTTCTACTGGGGGAGAGTAGTTAGAAAAGCTTTTATAAAGAAGGTGTATCAGTCAGCTATTGCTACAAAAATGTTGTGCAACAAATTGCTCAAAGACATAGTGACTTAAAACAATATTTTGCAGGCTCATGATCGGCAAGATAGTGGCTGATTCCCTAGCTGTGCTTGACTCCAGGCTTTGAACTCCAGGCTCTGCGCTGCAGACTGGGTTCAGGTTTGCTCCACATGGCTCTTGTCCTCCTTGGATCAGAGTATGTTCTCAGGGAAGGTCAGTGAAGAGCCAGAGAGCCCAACCATGCAAAAATAGTTCAAGCCTTTGCTCTTGCTGCAGTTCCTAATTCCACTGAACAAAGCTATTAACAAGCCAAGCCCAAGGTCAATGGGCAGGGAGATATACTCTGCCTTTCCATGACGTGGGTTGGATTTTGGGCATGGGGCCCAAAATTTAATTTATCACAGGAGAAAACCTTTGATCTATATCCTGAGAGACGATTGCAGGTTTATCAGGTGGCTCTAAACATCTGAAACGTGAATCAGAAGCAATAAGGGAACGTTGGTACACAGCATTTGGCCTAAAAGAAGTGAGGGATAGGAGCTGGGACTGCTCTGCTGAATCCATGCTCAGTGTCTGTCCGGGGATATACTGGGGCCATTAGTGTGCTGAGATGAATACGGCCTTTGCCTGCCAGAGCTAGACAGATCTAGAGCTTTAACGAAAGACCTCATCCTACTCATAGACCATGAAGGGGCCATTTAAGCCAGTGTCTTCGTTTTGATGACAGTGACATTTAAAAGAAAAATAGGACTCGCATTCTATGCTGCCTTCTACACTGCTCCATTCTTCATGCTGCTCTCTTCAAAGGACTGAGGTTGTAGTTTGGTTGTAGTTTGCTATTGCCACTGTAAGCAAATTACTACAAACTTAATGGCTTAAAAAAACACAGACTTACTATTTGACAGTTCTGGAGGTTAGAAGTCAGAAATGGGCCTAACAGCTAAAACCAAGCTGTTGGCAGGGCTGCGTTCCTTGTGGAAACTTGAGGACAGAATCTGTTTCCTTGCCTTTGCCAGCTTCTGGAGGCCAGGGGCACTCCTTTGGTTTGCAGTTCCTTCCTCCATCTTCAAAGCCAGTGGTAGAGCATCTTTAGAATTTTCTCTGAGCCTGAACTTCTCCCTCCCTTCCACATTTAAAGGATGCTTGTATTTATACTGGGCTCATCCAGATCATCCAGATCTTCTTTTAAGAACAGGTGGCAAGTAACCTTAATTTCACCTGCAACCTTAATTCCTCCTTGCCATGTAATTTAGGGACGTAAACATCCTTGAGAGGCCATTAGTGTGCCTACCACATGGTTCCTGGCTGGGGCAGGAGGGAGGGCAGAATGAGCAATGCCTTGAATTAGTGTAATGCTTTAAGACATGCCAACACTTTCACTTTTTATGTCATCACTTTTGAATTGGTAAGAATAGTAAGCACACAACTATTTTATAAGTGAATACATTGAAATCCAGATTTGTTAAATGGCAGCACAGCACAGCATAGCACGTGTACTTGCTGCTTTTTCAATTACCACGGAGTGCTCAGAATGTGTTTGGACTGGCGCCTGCCTCTCTGTATTGCAAGTATTTGTGGCATATCTGCCTCACCACCTCAAGGTAAGCACAGAGTCATTTCATGCTCTGGGCCTTAGTTGTCAAGAATGGTAAAAGAAAGTAATATTTATTAGACACTCTTTGTGTCCATCTTGTGCCAGAGACTCTCTGTGTGATTTGTAATTTATTTTCCCCCCTGCTTAGAGATGAGTAAACGTGGGCCCCAGGTCACACAGCTCATAGCAAAGGGCAGAGCTGGAATCACAGCAAGACCTGCTGACTCAAAGCCAGTGCTCCTTCCCTGCTTCCAATGGGCCAGAAATCCTTCAGCTGAGTTTTCAAGAAGCCACAGCCTGGCTTCCATGGGTTTAAAGCCGAGACTTGCAGAAACAAGGAGCCCTTGCAATACCACGACTTGTTTGTCTCAGAGGGATCCGTGACTTTTCTAATGGAGAAAATGTCTCACTCTAGTCTTAGTTAGAGACACAGAGACAACAATCAGTGTGTGACCTATGTTTCTGCATCTCTGAGCCAGCTTCCTTGTTCCTGAGGACAATGGAGCAGCGACCCATTTCCCTCGGTCGTCTGAGATGTTCACACAGCCTGGTGCAGGCAGAGCCAGGACTGGGGCACACGGCGTCTGTGTTCAAAGGGAGCCGCTGTTCCTATTATCCCATCACGTCTGTGGACAGCTCCAGAGTTAAGACAGAACTTTGGACCGAAAACTGCATAATTAATAATTGTCCAAACCATAGAATGAACAACACCAAGAGTGAACCTTACTTTAAACTGTGGACATGTCAGTGTGGGTTCACCAGCTTCCCAGATGCACTATCTGGAGGGGCGTGGGAGGTGGGAGGGGCTGTGGATATGTAGGGCGGGGCATGTATGGGACACCTCTACACTCCCCTCCATTTTTCCATGAACTTAAAACCTAAGTTAAGGTTTAGGTTAAGCTAAGTTTATGTCTCTAAAGCTACATGCAGTCGGGCCAAATAAACTTTGACACTTAAAATTGTTTGTTTTTCAAAGATGTAGTGGATTTCCTTCAGCTATTTACATTGCCTTTTTAAATTAATAATCATGAAATAATTCACTTTTAAAAAGGGAAATAACATAGCACCCGCATACTTAATATCTCGATTAAACAAACATTTATATTATACAGTATCTGTCTCAATGTTTTACAGGAATAAACATTACAGATGAAATCAAAGTTCCCTAGGCTCACACTCGTTCTCACGCTCACTAGAGGACTTAGTAACCTGAAGTTGGACTGTAATCTCCCAGTGCTTAATATCCACAAGACCTTTGTACAACGTCACTTTGAGTATTTTTGAAATTTATATAAATGGCATCATACAAGAAATATTCCTCCGACAATTTTTTTTCACTCAATGTTCTGGTTTCAGGGTTTGTCCGTGTTAATATGTGTAAATCTAGTTTATTCATTTTCATTGTTGTGTTGTATTTTATTGTATGACTGTAGTGTTTATTTTCCCTTATGATAGTGATTTAATTCTTTTTATATTTAAAAGTGTTACAGGGAACATTCTTCCGTAAGGGCATCCGTCTCTTTGTCCTATGGGCTGGAGTGGCCGCTCCACCTGCGCACAGCTCGCTGCTTCCGGTTCACGACGAGGCAAGTGCAGAAATTGAGAATAAACATTTAGAAACCGTAAAAGCAGTTCAACTGAATACTTTTATGCCTACTGAATCTAATAATTTAAAAACTACTCAGGCTTTTATTCTGTCTGTTTTAAATTTTATTTATTTATTAATTTTACTGTATTTTACAAAAATATTGAGCCTCAATAGGTTGGAATTTTATAAAACACAAATTTGGTTTTTATTATAGACAGCTTGAGAACCTCTGCGCAGCTTCTACCCAGAAGTGGCGTTCCCGTGTGAACAAACTGCACTCCAGAACGGTCAGATCCGTTTCCAGTCTCATCCACAGCATGAGGCTGCCACCGTTTCCTTTTCCCCGTTGTTACATTATTAACCTTTTCATTTGGGGCCACTTTGATAGCTGTGAAATATTTCCTTTTAATTAGCATTTATCTGATTAATAGTGGTTTGTTAGGTTCCCACTTGCGTGACTTCAACAAGGTGGATTTTCTCAATTTGCAATTGTGGGGAAAATATGTCTTTAACAATCTGGTTGTGGGAGGTAGAGTGTTATAACAGGTATAACTGGTTTTGATGAGGAAAAGCCCAAGAATAGCTAGTTTTGACTTGACAAAGGACAGGAAAAGCTAGTTGTAGCAACTGAATGCACAGGCAAGTACCTGAGTATATGCGTGTCTTCCCTGGTATTTTGGTTTTGGGACAGTCACTCAGTCATCACCACTAAGACACTTCAGTGGAGTAATTTTCACAGAGGATTCTGTGCGTGTCTTCTAGTTCTGATCACCCAGGGATTTTCTAGGGCTAATGAGCAAGGACCCAAAGTGAGGCTGAGAGTGCCTCTGCGGGCATTGCTGTATTCCAGGGCTATTATTATCTGACCCGCCATTCACTCAGCCTTTGCAGCTGGGCAAAAGGAGAACCTAGAAGGTATATGGAGGTGGACATGCTTTACCAGACAAACCCGACCAATTCACCCTGCAGTCAGCCTGATTTTTAAAAATGTGAATCATAACCTGTGCTTCCATTTTTCCATAGTGAGAAAGCTTCTCACTATGTCTCTTGAGCAGCATTGTAAACTCTGAGTGGCTTCACACGGACCTTTCCTTCCTCTTCCATCTCACCTTCCCTTCCTCCTAGCCCGTCCTGTGGAGGTCCCTGCAGAGCCCCGATTCACGGCAAGCTGTGCCACACTTCCATTCCTGGGCTCAGGGAATTCACTTTGCCAGAATACTTTCTTCCCCTGCTCCGCCTGGCACACATTTCCTCCTCCCTCACAACTTGGCCGAGAAGCCTCTCCCAGGGAGAATGGATTGTGTATGCCCTACTAAGTTGAAATTTATAATATTTCTTCTTTTTTAAAATAAACTTCTCTTCAAGTTATATAGCTCAAGGTGAATTATTACAAAAAGAACAACTGTTACAACTATTACCCTGGTCAAGAAATAGAACGTTACTATTTCTCTCCCAATAAATATATATTTATTGGCCATTTAGAAATCTTGTTTTCTGAAGTAACTTTATATCTTCCCCCTTTTTTCAAAGGTTATCTGTCTCACTGATTTTTTAGGAGTTCTTTGTAACTTTAATGTAGCCTAATTTATCACTATTTTCCAGATAATACACAAAATTATAGAAATGAATTTCTGTTTTAAGCCATTTAGTTTGGGCAGTTTGCTACAGAGCAACAAAGTGAAGCAGAAAAGTGGTGAGAGACTTATCAAAGGGAATCAAGTTATCATTTGATACATCAGAAGCCCACAAAATTTTCTGAAGAATTGTCTCAGAAATGTCTCAGCTTAGGCAGAGACATTTCAAAATGAAAAGAGGTCTCTGGGTCATTCAGCTTCTTTGGGAAGGAAGCAGGTTAAGGGAGTTTCTCAGGGCCAGATGGGTCATTTCTAATGAAAAGGGCAGCTGGTCTGTTTGGTTATCCTATCCCCGTCTCGTGACTGTGTGTCGAGTGTGCATATGTGTGTGTTGGGGTGGGGTGGGGCTTGGCCAAAACTGCTCGTCTTTTTAATCCACAATCTGCACAATTCAGTATCTGCACCTAAGGAAACACACCCAAAGAGCAATACCTGCAGGAAAACATCTGAGGAGCCTCATCTGAACATGAACATGATTTAGATGGCAAGATTTGAGCTGAATCCATAAAGGGATGAGATTTGGGGGGTCCAGAGAGGTACAAGTGTATTTTACCTGTGAGAGATGTGACTCTTTGAAGACTAGAAAGTACATTGTAGAAGCTAATCTCTAAAGATAGCTCCCAGTGAACCTCACCTCCCAGTATGCATGCCCTTGTAGTTAGTCCCCTTTGAGATTAAATCTGGATTAACTTTGAGATTTGTTTTAACTAGTAGAATATGGCAGAAGTAACATCATGCCAGTTCTGGGCAAAAGCCTTAACAAGGCCAGGTCGCTTCTACTTGTACACTTTTGGGGTCCCCGGGCTGCTGTAGAAATTCAGATACCTTGTTGGACAGATCATATAGAAAGGCCACGTGCAGAGGGAAACGCCTGGATTACATGAAAAGAAAGAGCAGAGTCCAGCCATCCCAGCTGAGCCCCAAGGTCTCAGATAGTGAGTCAGGCCACCCTGCATGTTCCAGGCCCAGCTGCTGTCTAACTACAGCTGAGAGACCCAGGTGAGACCAGCAGCACTTCCCAGCTGACACGGTCACCCCTCGGTATCATGAGCAGTGATAGAGTTGTTGCTGATTTAAGCCACTACTTTTTGGAGTGGTAACAAAGCAATGTTTTTGTACTATCAATATGTTTCATACACATGCTGTATCTGTCCTTTAGTTAAATCTTCAGCTCTTCCCAACGATCTTTTGTATTTTTCTGAGTAAGAGGCCCATTGTTTTTAGATTAGTTCTTGAACATGTAAGTTTTAAATACTACTGATAAATGTTGTTATGCTTAAAATTTTATTTTCTAATTGTTTGTTGCTGGTTTATAGAAATCTAATTATGGATCGAAACAAAATACATGATTTCGTTCATTGGCCATGTATTGTGACTTTGTTCAAGTTCCCTATTCTAATAGCGTATCTGTAGATATTTTAGAATTTATACATATAAAATCATCCTGTATATGAATAATGACAGATTTATTTAATCTTTTCCAGTCATAATAGGGTTTCTCTTTCTTATCTTGTCACACTCACTAGAACCTCTGATGTAATGTCGGATAGAAGTAGCCATTCTTTATCTTGTTCCTTATTATAGGGAAAAAGCTTTCCATATTCAACTATTAAGTACGGTGTTTCTTGTGGGTCTTTCTACACACCTTTGGGAAGACAAGAGTTTTTATTGTAAGTGGATGTTGAATTTTATTAAAAGCTTTTTCTACATCTATTGAGATGATTATATGATCTTTTTCTTTTATGTGCTACTGTAGTGAATTACATTGACTTTTGAATTTAAACTCAGTCTCACAAGTCTGAACTAAGCACAGTTTGGTCATTATGTATTATTCTTTTTGTCTTCACTATACTTGATTAATTATTGTTTTTTAGAATTTTTACACATATGTTCATAAGAGACAATGGCCTGTCATTTCCTTCCTTGTATTTTTCTCATCAGGGCTGAGTAATAGCATCATGTGGGTATCATAAAAGGCCCTGCTTTTGCTGTTCTCCGGAAAGGCTTGTGTGAGATTGATGTAGCTACTTCTTTAAATATCTGTTAGAATTCACTAGTGAAGCACCTAGGGTGAAACAGATTTTAATTAAAGGCTAATTCTTTTCAGTAGATACTAGTAGAACTATTTAAATCCTTCTATTTCTCACTGTGTTCATTCTGATACATTCAGGTCTTCCAGAAATTTGTCCATTTTCTCTAAATTTTCAAAATTATTGGCACAAAACTATTCACGTGAAATCTTATAATTTTTTTATTATTTTTATTCCTAAAATTATTTGCACATTAATTCTCTCTCTCTTTTTTTCTCTCCGCCTCACTCCCCACCCTTTCCCTCTGTAATCAGGTGTTTGTTAATTAAGCAGTGTTTTTTTAAAGATAGAACTTTTGGATTAGTTAAACCTCATCCTATGTTTATTTTCTGTTTTATTAGTTTCTATTTTGTTCTTTATTATTTACTTTTTCTACTTTCTTCAGGTTTGCTGTTCTTTTCCTAACTTCTCAAATGATGCTCAGTCATTCATTTTCAGTGTTTCTACTTTTCTAATGCATTCAAGCCTGCAAATTTCCCTGAAGCATAACTTTGGATGCAGCCCACATCCAAAGTTAAATGTCATATTTTCAATGTATTTAATTAAAACTACATTTTAATTTCTATTTTGATTTTTTGTTTGACCCACTGGGTTATTTAGTAATGTATTACAGTTTTCTAATTGTGGGTTTTTGTACTGGTATCTTTGTTATTTATTAGTCCCTTAATTACATTATGTCAGGGAACATACTCTGCTTTATTTGTTTTTGATGTTTGTTAAGGCTCCCTTTATGATCCAGTATATGGTCAAGTTGTCATAATGTTCTATATATACTTGAAAAATGAGTAGTATGCAGTTTTGGGGTGTATTTTTCATTACATATATATTGATTATATCAAATTTGTTCATCAGATTCAAATTCTTATATTTTTACATTTTTCCTGCTCATTTTATCTATATTCTTTAATGAAAGAGCTATGTTAAAAATCTCTCATTATGATAATGGATTTGTCTATTATACCTTTCAGTTTCTGAAAATGTTATTTTATATATTTCAATGTTATTAAGTCTATACAAAATTAGAATTGTTTTATCTTCCTGTTAGATTCTCCTCTTTGATTCTATTTTTAAATTTGTTTATTGATTTTTTTAGAGAGAGACAGACATAGATTTGTTGCTGCACTTATTTATATATATTCATTAGTTGTTTGTTTTGTATGCCCTAAGCAGGGATCGAACCTGCAACCTTGGCATATCTGGATGACACTGTAACCCAATTGAGATACCCAGCCACGGTTTTTTGATTCTTTATGTCTAACAGGTCTATATAAGGATTCTGCTCATTAGTTCATATTTATTCCATGCATTTATGTAGATAAAATTATTGTTTTCCCCTCTTCCAGTTATATTCTTCCTTTGAGTGCCAGTCATGTTCCGATGTCTTTTCTCCACCAATCTGAGAGGGCCAAGCTGCCTCTACTTTCAGTGGCCACCATGGCCAGTTTTTGTTACATGTGATGTTAGAAAATTATGGAGTAAGAGTTCCAAGAACTACTCCACTATGCCAGCCTGAGTGTCGAGCTCTCAAGGAGAGCCTGGAAAGATGATGGAAAAGTTGCTGGCCTTGAGCACACATGTGGCTCGTTTTTGCTGTGCTATTGTAGATGCTATCAGCCTCCTTGTGGTTTGGGACATGCTTAACACACTCCTGCCTTAGGGCCTTTAAATTTTTCACTCCCTGTCCCCAAAACACTTTTTTTCCAGGCATTCTCCAGGCTTGCATCAGAAGCAGATGTGAAGCATATGAATAGAGCTGGCATGTAGGAGTTATTATAGAAGGGAAGGAACACGGTAAGTTCAAGCATAAGGAGAGCTACATGGAGAGTCACTGGGGTTCAGCAGGCCTGGAACTGTGGAGGTGCCGCTTCTCTAGACACATCACCATTGTTCGGGGTTCAGGTCAGAAAATGGTACATGATAGTGGTTAGGTTAGAAAAATAAGTTGGATCACAAAATAAAGGGCTGTGAAGGCTAGGTGAAGGACTTTGGACATAGCAACATGCCTCCTATCTCGACTTCCCTCTTGACTGCAATGTAAGATTCCCAAGCACATACTCAGCAAGATGTCCTGTGCATGATGGACAGACAGCATTCCATTTATTGGTGACTAGCTCTCAGGTCCCAGGCAAGACTGTCTGGGTTCAGATCCACTTCATTTCTTCCTGACTATATGACCTTGGGCAAGGTCTCAACATCTCTCCACCTCCATTCCCTCTCCTGTAAACCAAGGCAAATAGAGGTGCCAGACCCCCTGGGCTGTTGTGAGAGTTAGACAAGAGATTACATGTAAAGCGCTTGGTACGTATTCACCATATAGTAACACTTAGTTATTACTAATTTAGACAATTCCTAATTTCTGTACTCTTTCCCCATAATTCAAGATTCAAAAATCTACCCTAAGGGAAAGGTAAGGATGTAAGAAGAGGATTTTTACCAGCCAACCCAGGCTAGTAATTATACACCCATCCATGGCTGTCTCCAATTTTTTGTAACAAGTATTATCTATGTTTCCAAAAATTTGTCCAATTGAGTGAAAATGTAGCAGTGGCCACTTGGATTTTGATGTGTCTCCATGATACCTAAAACTTATTAAGAAAAGGATGATTGGGGGACCTTATATTCTAATCATTACTTCTAAGAGCTGTTTCTCCTTTTAAGTACTTTTTTCCTCCCAAAGCTTAGCTATTCAAAGGGATGGTTAGAAATCAGATGTGTATGATTCCATAACAATTTGTTTTCCTGATTGATGTATTTTATGGAAACCTAGCATGAAATTGAGTGCATTACCATCAAGGTCTGAAAGTAAGGAGACTTAACTAGAGCAAATAAAGCAAAACCCGAAACGCAGTGCAGATGCATCCGAAAGCATTTCAAGTTCCTGGTCTGTGTTCGAACTTGTCCTGAAGAGTGTGACAGGATGGGCATGGGTGGGTCGGTGAGAACAGTGAGGCAACACTGTTGCTGAGAAAAATCACTTGACAAATGCTAATAGTGCAGACAGCGGCTTCATTTGCGGCACTGATACAAAGATTAAATTAAGACTGTGCCCTGGGAAAACATAACTATGTTAGGCTGCTCCTCCCACGGAATGTTTTTCATTTCTAAGCTTAATATTTTTAACACCCAGCTCTAGGTCTATTGTCCGTTGATAAACAAAAGTTTAATGACAGTAACTCCATCTAATGTGATTAATGTCTCAGAATTATATCCCATCCTAGAATTCATAGGAGACCCTGACTTTCTAAAGAAAGGCCTTCAAAAAAATATATATGTGTCTAAGTATTAACAAATGGAAAAAATCCTTTTTATTGAATTTACTGGGGTGACAATGGTTGACAAAATTATAAAGGCTTCAGGTACACAATTCTACAACACTTCATCTGTACACTGTATTGTGTGTTCACATCCCAAGTCAAGTCTCCTTCCATCACCATTTATCCCCCCTGTACTTTCCTCCACCCCTCCCACCCTCCCCACCCCTCCCCACGGCCGTCCCCAAACTGTTGTACATGTCCATGAGTTTTCTCTTTTTTTAACTCAATCCCTCCACCACCACCACTCAGCAGCCCCCCAACTCTGACAGCTGTCAGCCTGCTCTCTGTCTGTGAATCTGTCTCTATTTTGCTTGTGAGTTCAAAAAATGGAAATTTTAATTTTGCTGTTGTAGATAGTAATAAATCTCAGTTAATGAATGCTTATTTTAAAAGAAAACTCATGCAAAGCAGCCTTCCTACTGATGGTAGGAAATTACATAACTAATTAAGGTATAAATGTTGGTGTTCATTTTGCACAGAAATGGACTGCACATTTTACCTATCCTAATTTCTCAGTAATATTTTCTGTAGAGACATCATGGACAAATCTGGCCTTTTGTGGACTCAGTCTTCAAATCATTATAAAAGAAGGGAAATAGTATTACTTCACCCACATGATTATTATGAAAATAAAGGGAAGTGAAGTAAACAATAATTTAAAAACTACTAAGAGTATACAGTTATTAATCAGTAATATTATAAGAGAAGGAAGACAATAAAATTTGTGTTTCCTTTTAACACTATTAATAAATATATATGTATGCTTATATGTGCATACATTAGCTCTTATTATTATTTAAAGCAGAGCTGTATAAATCTGTACATAACAAAAGCACATGAGAATTTTACCATTAAAGCTAAGGATTTTTCTGTCCACATGTCAAGCATTTTCTGTGTTTTCTTAAGACATAATAGCAAGTTTTATATTTATAATACCAAAACATAATTAGTGGTTATTCAAGTGAACACAAACAGAATTATACAAAACAGCAGGTGCTAGAACTAATAGTCAGAGTCATTAATTGCAGAGGCTCTGCCTACTTGGAGCAGAAGGTCCAAAATTGCCCAGAAGCAGGTGCTCTAGGTATTCTTATGGATCATGTGGGCACTTGTAATTATTTGTTGTGGTAGATGACAGCTTGCTTAAAGATGAGGTTGAACAGGACAGCTGGCAAGAGGATTAAAGGCACGTGAAAGACTAGGGATTGGAGAATGGGAACAGTAGGATCAGAGCCCCAGCTTTCCCCAGCTGGAGCCAACTGTGGCAAAGCCTGTTCCTGTGTTCCTGCCCTGGATTCCACTTAGGTTCCCGTCTGCTAGCTGCCTTTTAGTGTACTCGCGCTGAAAGTTCTTCCCTAGCTCTTCTCATGGCTGGCTCCTTCTCACTGTTTAGTCAGCTCAATTGTTCCTTCTTCTTGGAAGCCAACACCTCTCGGTTTCCCCATCTCTATTTCTTCCAGCTTTTATCACTAACTTTATCTACAACTATATTACTCGATCATTTGTTTACTCTATAAAACAATAAAAAAGGAGAAAATAAAACTTAAAAATGACAAAAAGTAAACAAATACAATACTGAGAAATGAAAAATGCATTCTCTGAAATTACAAACTCAAAAGACAGATTAGAAAGAGCTAGGAGCATTAGAAATTGGAAGGTAGATCTGAGCATGAATCACAGAGAGACTAAGAGACAAAAAATGTGATTAGAGACGAAGAAACATTGAGCATAGGATGAAAAGGTATCTAGTAGGACTTCTAGAAGGAAAATATATTTTAAAAATAGGAACAAAGCAATAGTGGAAGATACAATGACTAAGAGTTTTCCAAAATTTTTGAAACACATAAGTTGGCAGATTTAGGAAAGTCAGGATATTCTAATCAAGATAAGTAAAACTAAATTTGTTCTTAAACACACTGTAGTGAAATAGAAGAATATCAAAGATTTTGGCAGGCAAAAGTCAGAAAGAAAAGTCAGATTATACAAAATGAATAATAAATGGGTTGATCTAAAAATTCTCGGGATTTGGAGGAAAGAGAACCCTTGTGAGCTGTTGGTGGGAATATAAACCACTGGAGCTGCTGTGGAAAACAGTGTGAAGGACCCTAAAAAACTTTAAGATAGAGCTGTCACATGACCCAGCAATTCCACTTTGTTTCCAAAGGAAACAATAACACTAATTCAAAAACATATATGCTCCCCTATGTTCATTGCAGCATTACTTACAATAGCCATTACACAGAAGCAACCAAAGTGTCCAACAATGGATGAATGGATAAAGGAAATACTATATGTGTGTGTGTGTGTGTGTGTGTGTGTGTGTGTGTATGTATGTATATATATATAAATTCACATTGAGAATTTATATATATAAATTCTCAATGTGAATTCTCAATAGCAACCCTGAGACAAAAGACAGTGCACTAATGTCGTAAAAGGTCTGAGGAAAGATAGCCATCAACCTAAAATTCTAAAATAGCCATAGAATCTAAAATTCTATGCCCCACTATCACTAGAACAAGAACAACAACAACAACAACAACAACATTAATTGATAGTACACCCCTAACTACTTCAGGAAAAACAAAACTGAACTCAGCAGGAAGTAGTGAGATACAAAAAACACATGGTAAGCAAATTACTAAATATTTAAATAATTCTAAATAGGCCTTGATCACATAAAGCAACATCATCATGACTAATTTGTGCTTATAAAAATAGAATGGAATATAAACAAGATGGAGGAGATTACAGACTTAGAGTGTTTCTAAAGTGTGTTATTTGGGAGGTAGAGACATTTGTTAACTTTAGACTTAGAAAGTTACACATGCATGATCAAATTGTAATTATCACCACCAATAGATATGAAACATGTAATTTTCAAACCAATAAGGTGCTCTCAAAAACCTGTGGTCTAGTGCAGGTGACAAAGCATTTCACAGCACTAGAGCTGAAGTTCTGCCTGTTTTGTGAAAGGTCCTTCCTTCCTCCAAACAGGCTCAGAAGTTCTTTCCTTTCTGTTCTTGGGTGTCACAGACAAACCTCCTTTAGAGCAGATTGAAATGGCCTGTCTCTTCAGCTGATCTCCTGGGCCTCCCTCGCCTTGCAGCCCACTGCCTAGCACTGGGCAGACCTGCCCACTTGTGTAGAATAAGTGGATGTGACTTGCTTGAGGTCACTCAGCCAAGAGGCAGATAGGAATGGGAACCCAGGTCTTTGTATCTCCAGGCTTGCTCCTTAATTTACACCAATTCCCCCAAGTTGTACCTGAAACAAATGCTGAATCCTGTGAAAGTCTAGCTGTTTGATTAAGGCAGTAAGAAATCATTCTGAGATCAAAAGGCAAATTCAGACAATGTCACATCAGTAGCTACTGCCAATCTCCCGTTTAAAGAAAACCCATGTTGCAGGTGTGCAGAAAGAGAGAGAGCGGAGTCCGAGGATGGGTTTTCAGAGTGACTAAACTTTGCAGGGAGAATGTGACCATCTCCATCCAAGCCAGCCTCTTCAGACAGGGGTATGGTCCCAGGGCACAGAGGGGCTCTCTGCCCTCTGGCTTGTCACTGCTAGGAACTAAGACCCTTTGGTATTGGCTTGGCCAAAAAGTTTGTTCGTGTTTTTCATATGATGGCTTTAGTAGCACTTAATTGTCTTTAACCTCATTAGAAACAATTTTGTTGGATTGTATTGTGACAGCTGTCACATCAATGTGCATTTTAAAAAACATCAAAACTGGTGAATTTTTGTGTAGCCATTTTAATATTGAAGATGGAAGAAAATAAGCAACCGATTAATTGCAACAAGTATTGCTCCCAATTAGACCAACTGAAAGCAGCATGCGATGAAAAGCGTCCAGAATTAGTCAACAGAAAACACATAATCTTCCATCAGGGTAACGTAAGACCACATGTTTCTTTGATGACCAGGCAAAACCTGTCACAGCTTGGCTGGGAAGTTCTGGTTCATCCCTCACTAGACCAAAGTCTAGTGAATTCTAGTGAATTCACCTTTGAATTCCCATTTATTTTGGTCCTTACAAAATTCTCTTAATGAAAAAAATGTCAATTCCCTGGAAGACTGCAAAAGGCACCAGGAACAGTTCTTTGCTTAAAAAGATAAAAAGTTTTGGGAAGAAGAAATTATGAAGTTACCTGAAAGATGGCAGAAGGTGTTGGAACAAAACAGTGAATACGATGTTCAATCAAATTATCGGTGAAAGTGAAAAATGTGTCCTTTATTTTTACTTAAAAACCAAATGAAACTTTTGGCCGACCCAATAAAATGCAGTGTGCGTCTTGGACCTTGCTGGTGATCAGCTAAGGAGGTGGAAGGTTGGACGGGCTGAGAGATAGCTGAGAATTTTCTCTTGGGAGGCTCTGCACTGAACAACTAAGAAAGGATTGGGGAGGGGGAGGGGGCCAAAAGGTAAAAAGTGAAGGAAGACACCAGACACCTATTTCACAGTTCTGCTTACGGCCAGCTCTGTTCAGAATTTTAGCCTTAATGACCTACACTTTAAAATGGAAACCAGCCATACTTGACCGTCCCCTATCTCACAATAAGCTTAAACAGGGATGAGGAAGTGGAAGATCTCTGGAGACTTTTTGACAGGCTTCAGAAAACTAACTGCATTAGAGAGAATCTCCCAAACTCAAAGCTAGATTCCCCATGTAGTGTTCCATTCCTTTCTTATCAGTCAAGACCCAAGAGAGGCAGATAGAGAAGAAAAATGATTCCAAAATCATCTTTCCTTCCAAAGGAGGACAGCAAGGGAAGGCAGTAAAAGGCGGGCGGGAATGAAGGCGGACAACCTGGACAGGAAGGGAAGGGAGGCGCTGGCTGAGGTGATGGCTTTAGTCTGGGCTCATGTCTGAACTTACTGATTAATTATGGAGGCAGCCACAGGTGTATGCCAGGTATATGCCTTTGGCAGAAGGGTTCCTGTTCTTAAATACAGCCTATTCCCTTCACTTAGACAATCAATCCTTTCTCCCATTGACCTGTCTCCCTGCAGGGAGACAGCAGAAACAGCAGAATGAAGAAACAGCGGAAAGGAATAGGCTCGGCCAGAAAGACTAAAAGAGCAGTGCGTGTATGTATGTGTTTAATGTGTTGTCAAGAATAGACAGAGGGTGTTACCTCAAAAAGTTTACTGAAAAAAAAAAAAAGGAGATGGGAAGAGTAATTTGGGCAGCAAGAATATGTAGCATTTCTGCCACACTGGAGCAACCAAGGTTAATTTTCTACTTCAGCCTTAAACTTCGAGGGACAAGGTACAGTTCTCTCTTTTTCATTAATCTCCTTTGACCCTTTTCATAGGGCTGTAGTGTTACCAGAAAGCGACTTCATAACTGTCATAACATCTTAATCTCCCTGCGGCTGTGACAAAGTAGAACCCTGATGGTTCCCAAGGAGATTTTTTTTTTTCACAATTAGCATTTCGGTCAAAGCCTCAACTCCGCAAAAAGAAAGCACAACGGGAACCAGAGTCCCCCAGGCAGCCTGCCCTGACTCCAGCTCTCTGGGGCTCTGAAGAAGTCGACTGTGATCTTGCAGTGAAAAACACAGCTTTCTTTCTAGAGCCTTGCTGTTCATAGCTGTTGAAAATGCATGAGCTAATACTTTTAGCCATGAAAACTTGCCTGTTTCCAGGGATGTCACTGCACATATTTACTGAGGAAAACTCTATTTTCCCCCAAGTGGGTTTTAGATGAGAAGAATCCAGTTAGTGGGCACACAGTTCATCAGACTGGACTAGGGTATTGGATCACCATCCTCGTTTGCCCAAGTGACCTGCTGCCATAAAGAAGCCCCTTGCAAAATGTTACTGTGGAACTGTTTTAATGTCGGCGTTGACAACAGATTCTTGGCATTAGGAAATCAGCCCCTGAGTTAATTAGAACTCAGACTTGCAGCCTATCCTCTGCTCTTTGAATAAACACTGTTTTCCTTTGACCTAATTACACGATGTTCTTAAACATCATCATTTTGTAAAAGAAACCGTGATGACAAATTGTTTGCTGAACTACATTGTCAGGACTCAAAAATGTGCCTGTAATTTGGAAAAAGTGTTTGTAACTAGCCGATAAAATGTAGTCTGTAGGAACCAGTGCTATTCGCTGCCAGTTTGCAGACGCCTTCTGCACCTTCTGCAACATAGCTCCTCTCTTTCAAAAAAAAAAGTCAAATCTGAATCAGAATGTCCTTTTTCCCCTTATCAACAGAGTTTATGCAGTCAGTTCCACAAAGCTGCAGGCTTCAGTAGTATTCTAGATCTCTTCCCCAAAGCCCCAGCAACAGCTTTCTCTGAATTAAAAATCCAATGCATAAAAAGTTACCACATCACCACCATCAACAACAAAAAACCCTCAGAAACAAAACTCTTTGACTTGATAAGGCTTGATTAAATACCTCAGATGCATACTGGGTCCGTTGTTTCGTGTTACTTTGTTTTATTGTTGTAGAATTTTATTTGATTATTTACCCTAAGGGACTACAGTACCTGGAGCCTTGCCAAGCTTGATATGCACAGGTGACCCTATACCACATGGGAAAACATCTAGGGTGCAGAAAAAAGACAACATTTAAAGTGTCCTATGGGATGCTGCTAGGACCCTAACCTTTAGAGTGGTGAGGAATCTATTCTTAAATACACAAACTCTTTGCAAGAAGGCCCTCCTAATAAACATGACTACAGACCCTGGACCAAAGGATCACAAATCTCATAGAATATACCAAAAGGAGGCTGAGAAAACAACTAGGTATGTAATACACAGGTTATTATTCCAGTACCAGTCTGGAGAGCTTTTATATAGTAATGCTGAGGTAGTCTTTGAGGGTGTTCTGCAATATGACCACCACTAGAGGGCGGAGCAGACCACTTCAGTTTTCAAGCGCAGCCTCCACAGAAGTTGAAATTTGTAAGGAACGAAGAAGGGCTAACTGCGGGGCAGACCTTACTACACTTATAGATATCTCCCCACCCGTTGACCTCATCCCTCTGTGTGCCTGGAGAGCTACGTGCTAACACAGGGGTTCTCCATCCTGGCTACCCCTTCAGACCACTTGGGGAGCTTCTGAAAAACAAAGTCTGCCCCACTGCCCTTGCTTCATTCTGATTTAATTTTTGAAAATTGTCTACATTATTCTAATGTGAAGTAAGGGCAGAAGCCTGTTGAGTTACACACTGATCATATTTCACAGGGGAAAAACATTCCTATTTTGGATGAGCATTATCACTTTCTTCTCTTGAGCCCCAGGAACAAATGGACACTTCTGTGTAACTTTTCCTTCCACCTTCAATACCTGGGGTGGTTTGTAGGAAAAATCTGTTATTATATAGAAAATAATATTACAATAAAACAATAGGGTAGAGAATGCTGCAAATATTTTGTTGTTCTCATGACTCACCTTCTAATTTCTAGAGCTGCCACTCCCCTGGCATCTGACAGTTCCTCCCTCCAGGGTGCTCTGTGTGCTGCTCTGCCCTGTCCTGAAGGCCCAGCCTCCCCTCTGAACAGCAGAGGGAGATGCTCCAGCCTTTGAAGTTCCATCTTGGCTTCATCCTGGCCTTTGGGTGGCAGCCCCCACTGTGCTTTCTTATGAAGTAGAAGCGGTGACAGCAATGTGGAATTCTTCATCTTAGAGCAGCTACAAGACCTTCTTTGGCTGCTATTTACCTGCTCTTATTGATACACTAACATATAATAAACAATGTTTTGTCATGTTAGTTTGTCTTTCAAATAATTTTTCTCTGTGATGGTTAATTTTATGTCAACTTGCTGGGCCATGAGACACCCAAATAATCCGGTTAAATGTTATTTCTGGGTGTCTATGAATATGTTTCCAGGAGAGATACACATTGCCTGTGTGGGTAGGCATCATCCAACCTGCCGAGTAGGCAGGGGAAGGTTGTTTTCCCTCTCTCTCTGTGTGTCTCCCTGACACATTTTCCATCAGGACAGAATGTGAGAGGAGGATAAAGATACAGGTGGTGGTGAAGAAGGGCATCTGGCCCTGCCACATCTCTCTTGACAGCTTGTGATCCCTCCTCCATTGTGCTGAATGGGAGGCTCACGGCTAAGGGCTTGGATCCCATCATTGTTACTCCACAGAGGCATGTTCTGAGAGCAGTAGGACGTCCTACATTTCTCGGACACTTTGACTGAAACTAGGGTCCAAGAGAGGTGCTGTTCATTAATGTTGATCCTCTTCTGGCAAGAAAGATGCAACAAGCAAGAACCCTTGCAAGAGCTCGACTGAGAAATAGCGAGTGCTGAACGTTTTGTCATCAGCGACGGTGTGCCGCTGAAGGGCAGAGGAGCCGCTGCTCTGACACCTTTATGCCACCAGAGGGCATAGCAGTTCAAGCACAGTATGCTGGTGGCTCCCTATTTGGGCAGCTGTGGCTGTCAGTGGCCGGTACAAAATAAAGCATCCAGCAAGGAAGGTTCATTTAGAATTTCACCAGAAGAGTAGAAACGAAAGGTAAGAGGTGACACTTGCTTTGAACAACGTTTGAGTAATGAGACTTTCCTGCAGTGAACATGGCCGTAGATGTCTGCAGAGAAAAGGAGAGAAGGGAATTTCGAGGTCATTGGTAAAAGTGGTTTACCTTAATAGAGACATGGCACGTGTCCACTTTAGGGATATGAAGTTAGCTGCTCAGGGGCTATGCTGGCCTTCCTGGGTCCCATGAAACACTCTCAATAATTCTTCACACTTGCCCCAATTTCATGCAGCAAACCCCAAGGGAACCATAGATGCAAGGGTCTGTTTCACACTGGAACTAGCCCATCCTTTATTGAACATTTCTTCCCTGGGCACACAGCTTTGCAAGAGAATCAAAAGCAAGGAAATGTGCATTCTCACTCTCTGAGAGTTTCCACAGAATCCTGGAGGAGCTGGAGAGTGTGCCAGGCAGGGTCCCGACAGGAAACAGGAGGCATGCTCAGGCCAGGGCCATTCACAGAGGACTTATTCACTAATGCGTGGGAAAGGGGTAGAGGACCCAGAGGAGCTCGTGCAGGAATAACACAGAGCCTTCAGAGTGGAATGGCCACTACTCCTGAATCCAGGACTAACAGCAGTGGGAATGCTGAAGGAGAGAGCCATGGATGGAAGGCCACCTTGGGAGGAAGTCGCCCCAGGCTGCAGCAGCCCCAGCTGACTCACAGGTTGCTCAGGGGAATCCAGTCGTTCTTAACTGCGGAGATAGCAACTAAGAGATGTATCCTCAGTCAACTTCATTGTTGTGTGAACATCACAGAGTGCACTTACACAAATCTAGATGGTAAAGCCAACTACACAGCGAGGCTAGATGGTACAGCCTACTGCTCCTAGGCTGCAGTGTTACTGTACAAAACAACATGAGATTACATCAAGCGCAAGAGAAAATGACACAACCAAGAGACGCAGTAAACACAAGATGCATGAGGCTGCTGCCAGTGTAACACTTTTACAGTGAACTTTTTTCCTAAGTAGAAAGAGTACCCTCTAAAATAACAATAGGAAGTGTAGCGTTGTACATGCATACACTAGCCGCACAGCCGTCCATTATCAAGCACTGCGTCCTGTCCATAACCATACGTGCTATACTTCTGTGCCACCGGCAGTGCAGTAGGTTTGTCTTCCCAGCATCACCACCAACATGTGAGTAACGTGTTGCGCTGCAACGTAAGGGCAGCTACAATGTCATAAGGCAATAGAAATGTTTCAGCACACTGCAATCTTTAGGGAGCCGCCCTCCTATGTGCAGTTGGTTACTGACCCACACGTCATTATGTAGCACGTGACTGTGAAAATGCTAACCTTGCTGGCTCCCTCCCTCCAGGTCCTTTTGGGGTCCTTGCTGGCCGAGTCCAACAGGAAACCAGAGGGCAAGGGATTCAGTTGGTAGATTCGTTTCAAGTCAGGCTTGTGGAGATGACATCAAGAGGGACATAATCACGCTCACCCAAAATGAGCATTTAAATGTCATTCCTGCCATGTGTGCGGAGGTTCGCCTGGGAACACTGCAGGGCTGCTGGCTGCTGTGTGGGAATCATTTCTTCACAGGAACAATGGTGTTGAGAAGCTCTTCTCGGTGCAAGTGTAGTCCTTTGTAGGTAATCTATCTTTTCCCTTGCTGCTTTGAAGAGTTATGTTTGATAATTTGAAATTGTGTTTTGATGTGTCTTTGTGAGGATTTCCTTTTATTTATTTGAGGCCCATAGGGCTTCCTGAAGCTACGGAATATCACATCATAGCATATGAATTTTGGAAAATTTTTAGCTAATATCGTCCCCCTAATTTTCTGAAACTTCAATGTTAGATATTTTCATTTTGTTTTATTAACCTGTCTGTGATGCTTTCAATTTGTTTTATCTCTCGAAGTGTGGTCTGTATAGTCTCTTCAGCTCACTTCCAGTAAACTGATACTCTCTTTGCCTAATTATCTCAGCCGAAAAAGCTCTTCTTAAAGGCACATTATATAAAAACTGCCCAAAATGAATGACTGGAAACAATTCTCAATGCAGCCAGGGAAAAGAAGACAATAAAGGAAACGCCATTAGGTTATCATCAGGTTTCTCAGCAGAAGCCCTAAAAGCTAAGGTAGAGTGGAATCAAAATCTCAAACTACTGAAACAGAAAAACTGCCATCCAATAATAACTTATCAGCAGAGTTATCCTTTAGATATGAAGAAGAAATAAAGGCCTTCCCAGACATACAGAAGTTGAGGGAATTTACCACCAGGAGACCTCCATTTTGGGAAACACTGGAGGGGGCTATTCTACCTAAAACAAAGAACAAAAGGATACAAAACCGTGAGAGAGATGACTAACAGAGAGACAGAAGCAGAATGTTACCATCCTTCTTCAAAACAGGGTACTTGCTATACACTTAAATATCACATAAGGTTAAAAGAGGTAAAAACACAAAAGATAGAAGACAGCTACTGTAAATCAGATATGAATCCACAGCATAAGTAAGTATAGTCTGTGACAACAAAACGGTTTTAAAAAGGGGAAGGGGTAAAGGTCTGAATTTGCAAAGGGGAATGGAGATGAGATGCATTCAGAGGAATATGGACTACCGTGTATATGAAACTTTCTTTTGCATTAACCTCATGGTAACCACAGAAAATCCAAAGCTGAGATAGATAACATCAAATAAAGAGGAAACAGAGGAACAATTCTAGAATACCACCAAACTGAAACGAAAATCAACATGAGGGAAAGGAAACCATGGAGACCTAGAGCTGCCAGGAGCACAAGTAGAGGGGCTGCAGGAAATCCTCACACATCAACAATCACCCCGAGTGGAAATGGGCTGAGCTCTCCAGTAAAAAGGCACAGAGCAGTGGACTGTATCAAAAACAGAACCCAAGAACATGCTGCCTTTGGGAGACACATCTCAGCTGCAGACACAAATACAGACTTAAAGTGAAACGGTAGAAAATGATTCTCCAAGCAAATGGCATCCAAAGAAAAGCAGGTATAGCCATACTTATATCTCACAAAATAGATTTCAAGGTAAAAAAGGTAACAAGAGACAAAGAGAGACATTTCAGTGGGTAATAGGCAGGGTGCATTTTATCACCATCCACAACAATCTATTTGAACTTCCATTTCCAACCATGACCTGAATAAACACTAAAACACATCGTGCTATACTGATTCTCTGACGGTCCGCAGTAACCACCACCCTGGTTATTCACCTTCCCCAGTTAATCAATCAAACACCAATGTAGGGCTATTGGGAAGGGGTTCACAGATGTAACTAAGGTCTCAAATTAGTTGACCTTCAGACTGCCCTGGGGGGCACTGTCCTCATCAGATGAATGCTGACTGGGTTCCTCCTGAGCAAAAAGGTTCCAGGTATGAGAATTCAATGTGAGCCTTTCTCTCCACTGGGGGCTTTGAAAAGGAAGGGCCGTACAGACTGCTGTGGCCACTAGGTGCTGGGATCAGCCCTCCCCAGGCTCCTCCTCACAACGGTTAATAGGGACCTCAGACCCACAACTGAGAAAAAAGTGAATTCTGCTGACAATCTAGAGAAGGATCCCGAGCTCATGCTGAGGACACAGCTTTGTGACTCCTGACCAGAGAACCTGTCCACACCATGCCTGGATTTCTCATGAAGGAACTATGAGCAATTAAATGAGGGCTGTTTGGAGCCACTAGGCTGTGGTGATCTTCATACAGTAACAGACGACCGATACACAGGCTCAGCTGTGCCACGGGCAAGCACATGGTATTTTTCCCACTGGAATAAATTTATGAACTGACATGTCCAGTAGTTAAATACATTAAAACCTTTACTAACATGTTTATGTTTTCTATTTTATGACTTTATGTAATGCAATTAAATTTTAAT
This sequence comes from Phyllostomus discolor, assembly GCF_004126475.2. Classification (NCBI taxonomy): domain Eukaryota; kingdom Metazoa; phylum Chordata; class Mammalia; order Chiroptera; family Phyllostomidae; genus Phyllostomus; species Phyllostomus discolor. Next base: position 125,007,653 of record NC_040906.2, on the reverse strand, counting down.
AGCTGTCATTCATTCATTCAACAACAATTAATTTAATGTCTACCATGTACCAGAACAGCTTCATGTGCTGGGACGCAACTTTGACCTAAAGAGCCCAAAGTCCTGTGCTCACAGGTCTGATACTCTAGAGGCTTTCCAGAGTGAGTTGGAGCCACTGGGGCATTTTTAGTGAAGAAATGACACAATGCGACTCTCTCAGCAGGACTGCTAACCCCTATGGAGAGACTAGCCCCTGGGTGGCAGGTGATTGGGGTGGCACTCATGCCACAATCAGGAGTGAGGGTGATGGAGAGGAAGGGGCAAAGAGACCTGAGGGGTGAGAGAGAGGAGAAGGGCTGGGGAAGCAGGGGGTGAGGAAAAGAAGTAGAGGTAGAGATCCTAAAGCAGCAGCACTCTCAGATTTAAATGTTTTATAGACTGATAGAAAATATCCCTACAGAGCCTAGCAGGGTGTTCTTTGCATTTGGTCCCTAATACATTCTGTGGAACTGTCTAAAAACCAACCACCACCTTATGTTAATCAGTTTAAAAAATTATGCACTGAAAAAATAAGTCCTGAAAAAATATGCACACTGCTTAGATGTAAATGATTCATAAAAGCAGGCAATGCAGGAGCGCTGGTGAAGGGCATTCTGACTGCATCAAGCACTTGCAATTTCGATGATGTGCGGCTCCTGCTGAAATGCACAATAATAACCCGAGTCTCTGTGCTTGTCTGTACTGAGGATGTGGGCAACTCACACTAACTCAGGGCACAGGATGAAGATCATTGCTCAATGTAATAATCCCAAGTCACACACAGACTGTGTGGGGAGTAGAATGCAGGAGCTTCGTAACTCTGACTGCAGTACTGTCCAGACACTTCTGTATGTGGAGCATCTGAACTCACTAATTTTGCAGATTAGCTCCCTGATGTTCAGGGTTTCCTATACTGTGTTCCTCACTGTAGTTCACTGTCTTTGAGAATCTCTATCTGATGTTTTTAGGCACAACTCCTCCAGCATTGAAGAGAAAAACCCTGTCCCTCCACCTCCATTCCTAGGACGAGCTCACTATCTGACATCAAGTTCCCTGAGGTGAGTTTTCTTCTAGAAAAGTCCAGGAGAAGAGATAAGGGTTGGGAGGCAGACAGTCCATTTCAGGGAGAGGGATTCCAGGAAGAGGAGAAAGGAGGGCTGGTCCCAGCATGGGTTTTCTCTCCATGGCTTCCTCACACAGCCCCTGAGGCAGGACAGAGAGCTCCTGGTACAGGAGAAGCATCAGGGCAAAGTCCCAGGTCCCTGGGCCTGGCTCTCAGGGTCCCAGGGCTTCAGCCTGAACGCAGAGTCTGAAGCTCTGTGCTGGGGAGTTCCACATCTCCTTGTTTCACTTCTCAGTCTTGTGGAAAGCAGGACCAATAAAACGGTGTTGGTCCTATCGAGACAGGATAAAGTGTATAAAACAAAACGGCATCACTCAGGCTGACCAAGATGGGTGCCGGCAGGCCATGACGCTTTGGTTCAAGAAGGAAACTACCTAAGTCACACCAGGCACCCTGTAAGTCACAGCAGGAACCCTGCCAAATGCCTATGATATCGGCCCACAGGCGTGCCTGCAGAGAGGGCACACCTACTGATAGAGTGCTGGGGGCTCTTGGCTCCATCAGTTGCCAAGAACTTGGGTATAACTGAGGTGGACTTCAGAGTCACCAAAGGCAGCAAATATCCCACCACCAGAGGTGCTCCAAGCTACTCTGGGCCACATGCTGTCTGCCAGGGGCTCTGCCCCATGAGCCCCAGAACTTCCACACGATGGAGACGCCCACTCACTGACGCTGCCTCCCAGACCAGGGACTGACTCTGGAACTTGGGTTCGTTAATACCCCATTGACTGTTGTGCGTTAACTGTGTGTGATATTATAGAGGATAGGATATTAAAACAATGTTGATGTTCTATCATGTAAACCTGTCCTTAATAAAAGCTGAGTCTCAGCAACAGCTCTTGTAGTTCTTGCCTCATTCCTCGCCATTGCCAGGTGTAGACTTGTTAGGTCCAGCTAGGAATGAGCAGCCAGAGGGAAAATAAAGGCAGGGCCCGCACTGTTATAATCTAACAAAGAAGTTAATACAAGAGGCCAGATGCAAAAAGAAGGCATGTCTCACCAACTACTCAGCAATCCCGAGCTCGGTTTGTAAGATTGCCAGGAGTATTAAAAATAAAATAGTGCAGGAGGGGAGAGTCCTTGAAACTGTGCTGAGAAAGGGGGCCTCTGTAACCATTATACTAAGATTGTGGGGTGTTCTGAATGTCACAAGCAGGAATGGAGCAGAAAGGAGGGGTAGTCCTTGAGATTCTATGCTGGGAAAGGGAGCCTCTGTAACAACTTCACTAAGAAAAGAGCCTTTACTAACTGAGAAAGAAAGGCTTTGTAGCTGTACAATATTCCCCGGGGTGGGGGTGGTCGGGGAGCCTATAAGTCAACTGAGATATAAAACTCCTGATTAGCTAAGTACCCACTTGTAGTCTTGGATCAAGTGTATGGGGAAACTCACTGACTTACTAATCAACTACTAACAACTTCCTTTGCTCTATTATGTGTGGGGCATTTAGACTAGCTGGGTGCCTGCTTGCAGCTTTGTGCTTGTATGTGTTTCATAAATAAAATTGCTATCTCATTTCCACCTTACGTGTTTGTCTCTTGCTTGCAATTATTCCGTTGCGGCCTAGACAGGAACAGGCTGGGGATAGAGTCTGCAGACTAGCGCCCCTCTCCCCGCCCCTAACAGACTCAGGCAGGGCCCCTGCCTGATAGGAAAGACTACAGGGCGACCCTCTGGAGAGGGGCAGCCTACAGGGGTCGTCTGGAGGGTGCTAGGAAAACCTCTCACAACCCGTGTTGGGTCCTCCACCCTGGATACCCTTGACTGACCCCAGTTCTCACTCACATTGGCATCCGGTTTCCAGAAAAGCCAGTACACCTCATAATGTCTTGGCGACCGAAGCGGACTCACACTCTCCAGACCCGGAGGAGACCGGTCCTGAGGCCCCCAACCCTCCTCCTACTGCTCTTGGGGGCCCTGGCCCTGACCGAGACCCAGGCGGGTGAGTGCGGGGTCTGAAGGAAACAGCCTCTGCCCGGAGGAACGAGGGACGCGCCCAGAGGGGGAGCCCGACTCCGGGGAAGGCGCGTCTCCAGGACCTCCGGCCCGCACCCCAGACCCCCATTCTCGCCCCCAGGCCCCCACTCGCTGAGATACTTCGACACCGCCGTGTCCGGGCCCAACCGCGGGGATTACCGGTACATCGCCGCCGGCTACGTGGACGACACACAGTTCCTGCGGTTCGACAGCTACGACAGGAGCCAGAGCCCGGCGCCGCCGCTGGTGCAGCAGCCCTGGGCGGTGGAGGAGCCGCAGTACTGGGAGCGGCACGCGCAGAACGCCAGGGACAACGCACAGAATTTCCGAGTGAGCCTGACCAACCTGCGCGGCTACTACAACCAGAGCGAGAAGGGTGAGCCACGCGGCCGGTCCGGGCACGACCCCTGTCCCCACCGACGGGCGGGCGTCCCCCGGGGCTCCGGGGCCGGCCTCTCCCCCGCGACTCAGGAGGAGCCCGCGGGGAGTTGGACCAAGTTTCCTTTAGTTTCCGTTTAATCCCCGCAGCTCCGCTCTGAGTCGGGGTCCCGGTCCGGGCCTGGGGTCTGGGGAGGGGCGGGGCGGGGCTGGCAGGGGGCGGGGCTGACCTCGGGAGCTGACCTGGGGCGGGGCCAGGGTCTCACACCATCCAGTGGTTGTACGGCTGCGACACGGGACCCGACGGGAGCTTCCTCCGCGGGTACTCTCAATTCGCCTACGACGGCACCGACTACCTGTCTCTGAACGAGGACCTGCGCTCCTGGACCGCGGCGGACGCTGCGGCTCAGATCACCCGGCGCAAGTGGGAGGAGGCGGGTGAGGCGGAGCACTACAGGGCCTACCTGGAGTGGGACTGCGTACAGTGGATCCGCAGAAACCTGGAGAGGCTGCAGCGCGCAGGTACCAGGGGCCGCGGGCCTCCCTTCTCTCTCGGGACTGGTGCGCCTTCAGCGAGGCAAAAAATGGGTGTCAGAATACCCCTCCAAAATTCAATCCACCTGAATTTTCAGATCTGGTACTGGAGAGGGACTCCCCTCTTTTTCTCTCAGGGACGATTAGGGGTGCAGTCTCACGCGGGATAGAGGGGGAGACCAACCCAGAAGTAAGGAACCAGAGTTCCCACTGACCCTGTCAGTGGCTCTGGGACTCATAGGGGACTTTTGCTCCTCCTTCGCTGCCCCTCATCCAATGTGTCTGACACCTGACCCCAGTTTTTCTGAGTCCTTTGCCGTCCACCCAGGTCTGGACCAGAAATCCCTTTTCTGCCCCTCAGAGACCTGCTTCCTACCCTGGGCTGTATCACTATCATTCTAGAACTTTCTAAATACTAGGCAATCATCCCAGATGCCTAGGGCCAGGCTGGTGTCTGGGTTGCGAGCTCCCTTCCCCCAACCCATTTGTTCCTGTCTGTTCTCAGGATGTTCACGTGAGCACTGCTGATGTGTCCCATGATGGATGCCAAGTTCCTGAATTTTCTCACCCTTCTCAGATCCTCCAAAGACACACTTGACCCATCATCCCATCTCTGAGCATGAGGTCACCCTGCGGTGCTGGGCCCTAGGCTTCTACCCTGCGGAGATCACCCTGACCTGGCAGCATGATGGAGAGGATAAGACCCAAGACATGGAGCTTGTGGAGACCAGACCTGGGGGGGACGGGACCTTCCAGAAGTGGGTGGCCGTGGTGGTGCCTTCTGGAGAGGAGCAGAGATACATGTGCCATGTGCAGCATGAGGGGCTGCCCAAGCCCCTGACCCTGAGATGGGGTGAGGAGGGGACGTGGGCACAGAGCCTCTTCTCAGGGAAGCAGGGTCCTCAGGAGGACTTTAGCAGCGTGGGGGCTGAGGCCTGGGGGTTGGGGCCCTCACCTTCCCTTCCCTTCCTAGTGCCACCTTCTCAGGCCAGAGATGGCCTGGTCCTCCTTGGAGCTGTGGTCACTGGAGCTGTGGTCACTGGAGCTGTGGTCGTTGGAGCTGTGATGTGGAGGAGGAAGCTGTCAGGTAAGGAAGGGGTGGAGTCTGAGTTTCTTGTCCCACTGTGGGTTTCAAGCCCAGTAGAAGTGTGTCCTGCTTCATTAAAGGGGAAGTACCATCTCCACGCATGTGCTTGCCCAGTCTGGGACCCTGTTTACTGGGATCCTCGGCAGGTGTGAAAATAATGGGTAAACTTACTACCTTGATGAATTCGGTGATGGGGACCTGGTTTCCAACAGTCACAGGTCAGAGGGCAGGGCCCCTGCTGAGAATAGACCTCCAGGAGGGCAGTTGGTCAAGTCCCTGTACAGGTACTCTCAGGTTTCCTGATCCTGCCTTGGGTTTGTAGTCACAGTTCTGGAAACTTCTCTAGGGCCCTGGACTAGGGATCCCTCCAGTACCTCATGGCTCTGCCTCCTCTCTGATGTGTCTGTCACGTAGCTTCTAAAGGTGAGATGGAGTTGGGGCAGAGGGGACAGAACTGGGTGATGAGGATTCATTGGTACTTTTTGAGCATGAAATTTACTGTTGAGAATGTCACCAGTTATAGCAACTGGCCTGAATTTGTTCATGATTATTTTCTTCTATAGGGTGAGACAGCTGCTTCCAGCAAATCAGTGATGGAAGATTCTTCACACACACACACACACACACACACACACACACACCCCAACCCTGCGTATGTGACTTCAGGAACATCTTTCTCTTTCTGCAAAGGGCATCTGAATGTGTGTGCGTTCCTATCAGCAAAATATGAGGAAGTGCGAGGCTGGCCTTCACGTGCCCACCATGACCCCTCCCCACACTTTCCTGTCCAGCAGAGGGGAGCTGGGCCCTCCCCTTCCCTGGGTTTACTTTGTGAATATGCACTTGTTTTTTCATTTCTTTCCATGAAGCATTGATGGGTTAATTAAAGGAAAAGATCCTAAAGTTTGAGATGACATGAATGGAAGCACCAAGTCAAGTACTTTCCAGAATCTGTGTGTTTACTGTGCTGAGTCTGTTGCCAGGAGATGGGCCTGTGCGGACTGAGTGTGGTTGGAGCCTGTGCCCAGTCAGTGCTCAGTGAACCGTGGGCTTTGACATTGTCACTCTTCAGCTGGGTCACCTCTCTGCCCCTTGGTCCTTGTCCCAAGAGGACCTGTAGTCTCAGGAACTCAAACAACCCTCAGGCCTTGTAAATTGTCGCAATGAAGAACATCTCCAGGACTGTGGGCTGCGAGGGCCTGGTGGGGCCAGATCATCATAGGCTCAGGCCTGGGTCTGGGTGTTTATTTGCAGTTTCTTTGTTTCTATAGAGAGCAGTGTGACTGTTTTTGTTCCTGTTAGGAATTCTGGTCTCACTCTTTCGGTGTCCCCTATCTGTCAGCAGCTGCAGGTGTTTTCCCTGTCATTATGCCCACAAGGCCCAGAGGGTCCCTGCGCACAGGAGTCTGTGGTATGGAGACACAAAATTTTAGTCATCCTGCTCTTGCCTCCTCCTGGGCCTTCACTGTTTTTCCCATCTTTTCCTAAACTCTCAAAGGAACCAGTTTAGGAATTAGCAGAGAGGAGGATCCTGTAGTTTCTCATCTCAGACAAGTTCCTGTTGGAACTTTGCTCTGTTTACCTGCCCTCTCTCCCCACCCTTTGCTCTAGCGCTGGCTTCAGCAAGAACTCAGGGACCCACAAAGCACAGTCTACTTTAGATTTAGGGAGAGCAGCACTGTGGGAGAAGTGCGAGTGCATGGATGTCAGTGTGAATGCACGATGTGCTGTAGCTGCCACAGAACAGCTGTGGTCTGAGGCCACATTAACAAAGACCCTGGTCTAGCATAGGAAGGTGCTCTACACTAACTACACACTCCAGTACTGGCAGTGTGATAGATGCATGGCGCTGTTTTTGCATCGGGGCACATCACTGAAGTAAAAGAAAAAGTGCTGGCCTTGTGGAGCATATGCTGTGTGGGAAGAGACAGCGTAAACAGGGAGTGTGTCTGGGTGGGAAGTGTTAAGTGTTCTGTTAAACGCCTTGGGGAAGGTGATCCCTAGTGTGGGGACAGGGAAGATGGCCTTTAGATTTGGGTGGTCAGTGTGGGCCTCACTGGGAAGGTGACCTTGAGAAAAGATCTGAAGGACATGGGGAGGTCTGGAAGAAGTTCTTTCCAGACAGGGGAACCTCCAGTGCAAATGCCCTGGGGCAGCAGTATGTCTGGTTCTGGGGAGAGGGAGGAGGCCACCCGTGTGGGGATGGAGCAGAGAGTAATCACAATGAGATGGAGGCAGCGCCAGACCGTGTGGGCCTGGAAGACGCTCTGAGTGAGGTGCTCTGAGGGACGGATGAATGAGAAGGCTTAGAGCAGGAGAGGGACATGGTCTAACGTCTCCTTTAAAGGATGGTGGTGGCTGCTGTGCTGAGAGCAGAATCGGGAGGTGAGGGAGACAGTGGGAAGTCAGGAGGAGTCTGCAGAGCTCCAGGCCAGAGATGCTTCCCCGGGTTGAGCAGTGGAAATAGTGGGCGTGGTGGAGTTCTGGGTATTTCTGAAGCATTCTGGCTCTCTTGAAGCATTCATAATGGGTTAACCTGGGATATTCGAGAGAGAGGTGAATGTCACCAAAAATCTCAGAAAACAAAAAGGAAGAAGAGTCACTGTCAGCGGAGATAGGGAAGACTCTGGAAACAGCATGTCGGAGGGGGCATCGCAGACATTCGTTTTAGCAGATACTAGAGCTGCAATGTCTGAGGAGTACAAGGGAATCGTCCAGTTGGCAGTTGGACAGATGAATCCTGAGGTCAGGAGAAATGTCAGCTGGAGAGAGAGAGATTTAAACCCTTGAGAGTGGACAAGGTGGCCATGGGAGTGATGCCTACAGAAGACAGAGGAGCACTGATGAACCCAGGACCCCTGTGCTGAGTGAGGTGTCAGCCACACACCAGAGCCTTCTGCACAGTCCTGTCTCTGCACCTAGAGGGATGACCGTGGAGTCCCACACTTTCTTGTGTGCAGCGGTCACCTGGGTATCTAGCGGTCAGAGTCTGGAGCAGAGTGGGAGAATCTGGATTTGTAAGAAGGCTGGTGCCGATATTGTTGGTCTTAGATCACGTATTTAGCAGCAGGAACCCAGACCAGGACTCCACATGGCTGCATGTCCACCTCACCCCCAGGGCTTGTTGCATGACTGATCTGGGCCTGGTGCCTATTCCCTGAGATGGTGGATGTTGGAACCGCTGGGGGTTTTGTAGTCTCCCATGAGCAATCCTGGGGTCCAGCCAGACTGGGAACTGCTGAGGTCAGTGACTGAGCTAAGGTTGGGAAGGGATCATAAATCCACTAAAAGTGTTTTTTTCCTCAGAAAGAAACAGGTGGGCATTTATCATCATTTATGAGACACTGTTCTGTCCACCGTGGGGTTAAAGTCAGGTGGAAAGTTTAGGAAGTGGGCCCAGGTCAGCATAATAAAATCTCTGAATGCTTGCTCCCTGAAACTTCCTTAGGTATATTTCTTGGACCAAACAATGGAATCTCGATTGTTCCTAGTTTAGATAAAAAGTAGCATACATATGCATATATGTACACACACACACACACAGCATTGGTGTCTAATATTTTGAGAATGCCACAGCACAGACTAGAGGCCACAGAGCCAGGAACAGGTCCCCAGTCCAGCTTGGGTCACGTCGCACAGAGAGCCCAGTGCCCTGCTGCTGGGCACAGATGTCACTGTTCACCCCACTGACTCCACTGATGCTGGACCCTGTACCCTGTGGCTAGGTCTGGTGTCTCTGCTGCTCCTGGCAACTGAACGCTTACGGCCACTCCTGCCACCCTGGCCAAAAGCACTCTGCACAGTCCCAGCCTGTCTGTGTCACCCCATCCTGAATCAGAGTCCAGCATGTGGTGACCTGTCTGGTGGAGCCTCGTGCCGCACCCAGATGCATGAATGTTAGGGGACGTGGGTTTCCCTTTGTGGAGGGACGTGGTCTCTGCCTCCTACCAAGACTCTATGTGTAAAATGCCCATCACGTCGGAAGAGTTCAGGTGCTGGGGGGAGAACAGAAAAGAATGACATGTCAAATCTTGGAGCAAAGGTCCGAAACTAGACCTTTCTGGTGCTTTGTAGGCACTCAAGTGTGGCTGGAAGAGCAAGTGACCAATAAATGATGTCCCAAGTAGAGGTTTACTTGCTGCCCTTACTCTGAATTTCTTTGTGGGATGGTGAGGGATTTTTTTTCCTCCACTAACGCAGTTCTCTGATTTTCAGACACCAGCTGCATTTCCTAAATTCAGCTCAATTCCAACAAACCACCTGCAGTGAGCCGCAGGCCCCACACATTCAGGGTCCCTTCCCACGAGATGGCACTCACTTCAGATGCAAGTCTCAAGTTCAGCCCCCCATGTTACCTGCACTTCTTCTGTCTGACTTGGCTACAAAAGTTAGGGGTTCTCACCAAGTTCATTAATTTGCTAGATCCACTCACGGAACTCAGGGAAATGCTATACTTACTACTACAGTTTATTATAATGGATATAAGTGAGCAGCCAGATGAAGAGGGACCTGCGGCGAGGTGGGGGAGGGCCCTGGGTGCCAGAGCCTCTGTCACTCTGGAGCTGAACTGTGTCACCCCTCCCTTCCCAGAATGTGGATGTGTACACTACAAAAACTCTCTGAACCCCACTGTTAAGGTTTTTAATGGAACTTTTACTACATAGGCATGATGATTAAATCATTGGCCATTGGAGACTGAACTTGAACTCCAGCCTCTCTCCCCAGTGGTGGGGCAGGGAGGCTGGAAGTTCTAACCCTTTGATCAAGCTTAGTCTTTTGGTGACAGGTTCTGATCCTGAAACTATTGAGGACCCTCAGCCAAGAGCCATCTTATTAGTGTCACTTAGGAGATGCCAAGGATTTTAGGAGCTCTGTGCCAGGACTCAGAAAGCAAAGACCCACTATTTTCTGTTATACCACAGGTCTTTGTCCACAGATCTATTAATAGTGAAGATATCATAATAGTTAAAAGATTTTGGCACATTATTAGAGTCCTTTTCAGTCATTAACAGTTAGTTCCAGCCCGTCATCCTAGTAGGGATATTTACATGGCCCATGAATTTATGAAAATTACCCAAGATTTTTAGTCAGAGGGGAAGTTCAAATTAAGCCATAATGTAATATTATTTCACCCCTCCCAGAATGGCAAAAATGAACAACTCAGACAAAAGCAATTGTTGATAAGAATTTGTACTACTTTGAGAAATGCTTTCACAATACCTACTACACCCAAATACTCACTTAACCTATGACCCAGCATTTCCTCTACTACTTATATACCAAGTAGACGTGCATAAACATCTGTATGTCAAAACATACGAAGAAATTATTCATAGCAGTATGTTTTATAAAATCTGGGTGTATAACACAAATGCCCATGAGCAGTAGAAGGCAAGCAGTGTGATTTGTTCCCATAATTGAACCCCTGTAGCCACAAGAGTGAATGAACTACAACCAAACAGCCGTAGGAATGAGACCCGGGATGTAGTGTTGCGTGAGAGCCCAGTGCAGAGGGGTGGCCGCTGTGATGTTCCATTCTCTCAAGGTCAGACAGAACTCATCTATGGTGTTAAAAACGAGGACAGTGGTTACTTGGGATTGGGGCAGTTTATGAATGAATAAGATTCAAGAGGGCTTCCTGGGGTTCTGGAAATGTTGTATGGCTGTTGTTTATCCCAATGTCCTCCTTGTGAAAATCCACCGTACACTTAGGATTTGTCCTCCTCTTTGTGTGGGTGTGGTCCTTATGAAAAAATACTTTTCTGGAAATTTGAAATAATTCTCTTAAAGCCAACATAGAATTCTTCTTATGGAAAGCTTTTAGCAATGCTGAATTGAAATAATCACTGCAATTTTTTCAAATCCAAGGAAATGAATGTCTGCGATTTAGACATAAGAGAATCTAAAGCAAGAGCAGTAAGACTGGGAGCCAACTCCTGAACAGCTTTGGGATGGCTGTCAAGCCAGGACTAGGAATCAAACCCCCAGTAGGCTCCTGGGAGGGGTTGTGAGAGATGCCCCTGCATAGTGCCTGAGTGACTCATGGACAGTGGCTAATGGCTTGGCTGGCGGTCAAGAACGTGAGGAAAAGTGACCTGGAAAATTGAGAGGTGTGTTCATGGACCTCTTGTCGTGGACAGAGTGGGTGGAGATGCTGGTGTGCCAGGGGAGGCCTGCAGACAGAATCAGTGTGGTGGAGCTGCCTGTACTTGGGGGGCGGGGGGGAATGCCGTGATGGATGGTGTCACTTAGCCTCGCCTCAGCACCACAGGGCTTGCTCATGGAGTCTCTGCCCAATGTGACAACTGGGATGGACCTGCATGGGCTCAGCAATGTGGCTTTCCACTCACCAAGTCTGTTATGGTGGCTTCCACTGCTGATTGCGCAGTCAGCTGATAGCAGCTTTTTTCTTTGAAAAGAAAAATAGGTGAAACAAGATCAAAACAGAGTTGTCCTCGATAAATATGTCACTGCCAATATAGAAGAGATTTAAACAATCTTTTAAAAAAAGATTTTAATTTATTGACTTTAGAGGGGAAGAGAGGGAGAGAAACATCAATGTGTGGTTGCCTCTTGTGTGCCCCCTACTGGGAACCTGACCTGCAACCCAAGCATGTGACCTGACTGGGAATAGAACCTGAGACCCTTTGGTTCACAGGCCGGTGCTCAATCCACTGAGCCAGACCAGCTGGGGCAGATTTAAGAATCTTAAAACTATGAAGAAATTTATGTCAATGGAAAGGACTGCAAAGGAAGAAATTAAAGTAGTTGTAAAAGTTCTATTTCCCTTTAACTATATCCAGAATCTTTTACAAGGGAAGTTTTGCTAAACCTTCAAGGAAGACTCCTGGTTTTATGTAAAATATTCAAGAGAGTGAAGTAATATAGGGAAAACCAAACAGCTCATTTATTGGGTTAAATAACATTTATCCTAAAGCCAGTTAGGGAAGAAATAAGAAAAAAAATAGAAAAATCATATTTAAGAAAGCAGATGTGAAAATCCTGAAAAAATGTAGTAGACACTATCTATCAAAGTACTATAAAGCAATTAAATATTTTGATCAAGTTAGTTATCCCAAGAATGCAAGCGTATTTAAACTTTAAAAAATATTTTATTAATTTACTGAGGTGACATTGGTTAATAGGATTACATAGGTCTCAAGTGTCTATTTTTATTATGCAAGATGTATATGTTGCACAGTGAGCCCACTGCCTATAATCAAATCTTGTTCCATCACCACATGTTAGGCACCCCAACCCCCTTCCCTCTGGCAACTACCACGTTGCTGTCTGTGTCCATGAGTTTCAGTTTTATATCCCAAGTATGAGTGAAATCAGATGGTTCTTAGCTTTTTCTGAGTAACTTATTTCACTTAGCACAATATTCTCAAGGTACATTTATGTTGTTGCAAATGGCAGCATTTTGACTTTTCTTATGGCTCAGTAGTTTCCTGTGTGTATACGTACTACATCTTCTTTATCCTCTAGTAAAAAACACTATTGGTCACCATAAATAATGCTGCAGTGAATATAGGGGTACATATATCTTTGTGAATACATGTTTTCGAGGGTTTCTTTTAAGATTTTATTTATTTGCTTTATAGAGAGGGAGGAAGGGAGGGAGAAGGAGAGGGAGAGAAACATCAATGTGTGAGAGATGCATTGATCGGTTGCCTCTCACATGCCCCCAACTGGGGACCTGGCCTGCAACCTAGGCATGTGCCCTGACTAGGAATCAAACCAGCAGTCCTGTGGTTCACAAGCCAATGCTCAATCCACTGAGTCACACCAGCCAGGACTGTTTTCAAGTTTTTTTGGTAGATACCCAGGGAAGGGATTCCTGGGCCATCTGGTAACTCTATTCTTAATATTTTGAGGAACTGCCAGACTGTTTTCCATAGTGGCTGTACCAGTCTACATTCCCACCAGCAGTGAGGGTTCCCTTTTCTCCACAAACTCTCCAACACTTGTTATTACTTGTGCAGTTGATAATAGCCATCTTAACAGGTATAAGGTGGTACCCCATGGTAGTTTTGATTTACTTCTCCCTAGTAGCTAGTGAGGTTGAACGTCTTTTCATATATCTGTTCACCATCTGTATGTCTTCTTGGGAGAGCTGTCTCTTCTGGTCCTCTGCCCATTTTTTAACTGGATTGTTTGTTTCGCATTGAGTTGTATGAGTTCTTTGTATATTTTGGATATTGAACCTCTGTTGGAGCTACTGTTTGCAAATATCATCTCCCATTTTGTCAGTTGCCTCTTTGTTTTGTTGTAAGTTTCTTTTGTGTGGGAAGCTTTTCAGTTTGATATAGTCCCACTCATTTATTTTTGCCTTAACTTCCCTTGCATTTGGAGTCAAATTTATAAAACGTTCTCCACAACCAAGGTCCTTAAGTTTAGTATTTATGTTTTCTTCTATATAACTTACTGTTTCAGATCTTACCTTTAGGTATTGATCCACTTTGAATTAATTTTTGTACATGAGACAAACTAATCTAGTTTCATTCTTTTGCATGTGGCTTTCCAATTTTCCCAGCACCATTTATTGAAAAGCCTTTCATTTCCACATTTTGTGTTTCTGGGTCCTTTGTCAAAAAATATCTGGCCATATCCATGTGGTTTTTCATCTAGGCTCTCAATTCTGTTTCATTAATCTGTGTGTCTGTTTTTCTGCCAATACCATGCTGTTTTGACTATTGTAGCTCTTCAGTATAATTTGAAGTCAGGTAGTATGATACCTCCAGTTTTGTTCTTTTTTCTAAGATTTGCTTTAGCTATTAGGGATCTTTTGTGATTATATCTCAATCTGGTTAGTTTTGGGGTTCTATTTCTTTAAGAAACGACATCAGAGTTTTGATGGGGATCACATTAAATCTGTATATTGCTTTAAGTAATACAACCATTTTAACTATGCTGACTCTTCTAATCCATGAACACAGAATATCTTTCCATTTCTGTGTATTTTTTCCAATCTCTTTTAATAATGCTTTGTAGTTTTCAGTATATAGGTCTTTTATATCCTTTTTTAATGTTTATTCCTAGATATTGTATTCTTTTGGTTGCAATTTCAAAAGGAATTGGAGTTTTTTTCATTTCTTTTTTCAGTTTTGCTATTAGTATACAAAAAAGCTGTGAATTTTTGTACATTGATTTTGTTCTGCAACTTTATTGTTTATTGTTTCTAATAGGGTTTTTTTGGTGGAGTTTTTAGGATTTTCTATACAGAATCATGTCTGCAAAAAGTAACACTTTTGCTTCTTGCTTCCCAATTTGGATGTTTTTTATTTCTTTATCTTGCCTTATTGCTCTAGCCAGGACTTCCAGAACTATGTTGAATAAGAGTGGTAAAAAGTGGACATCCTTGTCCTATTCCTGATTTTAGAGGGAAATCTTTCAGTTTTTTGTCATTAAGTATGATATTGGCTGAAGGATTGTCACACATGGCCTTTATTATGTTGATATACTTTTGTTCTATACCCATTTTATCAGGTGATTTAATCATAAATGGATGTTGTATCTTATCAAATGCTTTCTCTGTATCTATTGATAAGATCATATGATTTTTATTCTTTCTTTTGTTAATGTAGTGTATTACATTGATTTGCATATATTGAACAATTCCTGTGCCCCTGGAATAAACCCAACTTGATCACGATGTATTATTTTTTAATGTGTTATTGTATTCAATTTGCTAGTGAGTACTTTGTTTAGCATTTTCGCATCTGTATTCATCATAGATAGTAAGTCTAGTTTTTTTGTATGTGTATGTGTAGTTTTTGTGTATGTCCTTGCCATACATGTTTTGGTATCCGGATTACGTTGGCCTCATAAAATGAATTAGGAAGTATTGCTGTCACAGGTGTGCACAGGTAACCAGGTTCTTAGTGATCGAGGACAAAGAATTGAACCGAACACACAAAGTTTATAGCATAAAGAAAGAGGAAAGATTTATTAAGCGATAGTACACTCCACAGGACATGGGAGTGGGCCAGCTCTGAGCAGAGAAGGAACATGTGGGCTGGGGGGATTCTGTTCTTATAGGGCAGAATCTCCCTGGCTAGTCTTTGGCGGGCTTTTCCTGCACAGGTACGAGGAGTTGGATTTCAAAGCTACTGCACATGTGTGGTTTCCCATCATTTTCTTGATTGGCTACTGGAGAAGGGAGTCCCACAATGTTATTTCATTATAATGATATTATAATGAATCAGGGGTAGTGCGCAGGCGCATTCCATGATTCAGAGTTATCCCAGAAAACAGGAACAACCCGTCTTAGGGGGTCTTTGTCATGTATAGATGTTTTCTACCTCAGCCCTGCGGGGCCTCTGGAGTTTCCTTCCTGACTATCTCCTGCCTCATTGCCTCTCCTTCATTTTTTTTGGAAGAGCTTGAAAAGGGTAGGTTTTAAATCTTCTTTTAATGTTTGGTAGAATTCACTGGTGAAGCTATCTGGTAATGGACTGTTATTTTTTAGGAGGTTTTTCATGTTTGATTCAATTTCCTCAGTGTTGATTGGTCTATTTAGATTTTTCCAGTTCTTCATGATTTGGCCTAGGAAGGTTATATATTTCTAGGAACTTATCCATTTCCTCTAGGTTATTGAGTTTGGTGGCATGTAATCTTTCATTGTATTCTGATATGATCCTTTGTATCTCTGTGGTAACTTCTCCTCTTTCATTTCTGATTTTGTTTATATGGGTCTTTTCTCTTTTTTCCTTAGTGAATCTAGCCAGGGGATTGTCAATTTCATTAATCTTTTCAAAGAACCAGTTCTTTGTTTTATCAATTTTTATATAGTCTTTTTGTTCTTTATAGCATTCAATTCTGCTCTAATTTTTATTATTTCTTTTCTTCTCTTTGTGTTGCTTTTGTTCTTTTTCTAGATCTTTAAGATGTAATGTTAGGTTGTTTACTTGGGATTTCTCTTGTTTCTTGAGATAGTGTAACAGGAAAATCAGGGTTCCCCCCGCCAAAAGTTTCCCCAATAACCTGGCTGGTAGAAGAGGAAGGGGACAGGGCCATTGAGAGTTACTTTGTGTATCTAAAGAACTTGGCCAGTGTTTTAATAATGTTAAGAAGCTGTGCCTGCTGCATTCAAAGCCAGGGGAAATGGGAGTGACTTTAACCCATTATGTAGCCAGGAGGCAGCTTCCCCACCCTGCCAGTCCCCCACCCCCCTGCCACTGCAAGAGTGACTTGGAGGTGGCTCCTAAATCATGGGGCCATTCCTGCCTGGACTAACAGTGACAGCTGAGAAAGGCAGAGGAAACCAGAGTACTGGCAGGTGTAACCCTTTGTGGGAGGAGCCAGAAATGGGGTTACACAGGAAGAGGAATGCTGACATTTAAACTCAGGCATGGGCCAGCCATGCTTCTTGGCCATGCAGTTTGAAAAGATGCAGAAGGGACCCCACTGACTCACCATGAGGGTGCGGTTTTGGCTTAAGAGCAGGAGCTTGGCTCTTAAAAAAGGTACAAGGAATAAGAAGCACAATTGAAGGTACAAAATAGACAGGGGGATGTTGAGAATAGTATAGGAAATGGAGAAGCCAAAGAAGTTATATGCATGACCCATGGACATGAACTAAGTGGGGAGATTGCTGGAGAGAATGGGGGTACTGGGTGGAGAGGGACAAAATGGAAAAATGGGACAGCCATAATAGCATAATCAATGAAATATAGTTAAAAATAAAATGGGAGTAAACACATACATATCAATAATCACTCACTTTAAATGTAAATTGAATGAATGCTCCAATCAAAATATGTATGGTGGCTGAAATAATAATAAAACAGAACCCATTTATATGTTGTAAGTAAAGGGATGGGAAAAGATATTTAATGAATTATTGAAATGAAAAAAAAGTTGAGATAGCAATGTTTATACCACACAAAATAGACTTTAAAACAAAGGCTATAACAAAACACAAAGAAGGACCCAGAAATTCTAAAAAGTATTACCTGAAGAAACCCAAAACACTATTCAAAAAGTAATAGTAAATTATAGTAAATAATGCAGCATTGTTTACTATAGCCAAGAAATGGAAGCCACCTATGTGTCCATCAACAGATGAGTGGATAAAGAAGTGGTGCATACGTACAAATGAATATGATGCAGCCATGAAAAGGAATGAAATCTGCCCATAACACGGTTGGACCTAGAGGGTATTATGATGTGAGGTATAAGTCAGATGGAGAAAGACATATGCCATATGATTTCACTTATATGTGAAATCTAAAGCCCCAACAGAAACAAACTCATAGATGCAGCAAATATTTTGTTGGAAGGGGGTTGGGAGATGGGTGAAAAAGGTGAAGGGATTAATAAGTACAAATTGGTAGTTACAAAATAGTCATGGGGATGATAGGGAATGTAGTCAATAACATTGCAGTAACTATGTACAGTGCCAGAAGGGTATTAGATTTAACAGGGTGAACACTTTGGAAGTTATATAAATGTCTAATTACTATGTTGAGAAATGTCGAATCACTATGTACACTTGAAACTAATACAGTATTATATATCAACTGTAACTGAAAAATAAAAAAAACTTTAAATAAAAGAAATAAAGGAGAAATTAGACATTCTTAGGTCAGCAAAAGCTGAGGAAGTTTATCTCTACTTTTCCTTACTTACATATAATGCTAAAAGGATCATTTCAGGCTAAAATAAAAAGACAGTAGGAAGTAATTTCAAGGTAGATGAGATATAAAGAACATTGGTAAATATAACTACATAGCTGGATATAAAAGCTAGTATTATTGCTTTATTGTTTTTTTGTAACACCTTGTTTCTCTCTATGAATTAAATATAATTATATATGCAAATATCCATCAGCTGATGAATGGATAAAGAAATGGTGGTATATCGATAAAATGGAGTAATATTTGGACATAAAAAAGAATGTTCTCATACCTACTATGATATGCACAGACCTTGATGACATTTTGATAACTTCAATGAGCCAGACACAGAAGGCTACATATTATGTGATTCCATGTATATGAAATATCCAGAAGAGGCGAATAGGTAGAGACAGAAAGCAGACTGGTGACTCCATGGGCTGGGGTTAGATGGAATGGGCATGACTGGCTAATGGGTCAAAAATTTCACTCTTGGGTGGTGCGACTCCTCTGGAACTGGATTGTGGTGATGGTTGAACAACATTGTATGTGCACCAAGTGTCATTGAATTGTACACTTTAAAAAGGTAAAAATGGTACGCTTTGTTACATATATTTTATATTCATTTTTTTTAAAAAGGCTTGGGAATATATCCCAAACACTTTTGTATGGTGAACTAAGGTTTGCTTTGGGATCTGCCCATCTGTCTTCCTTCGTCAGGACTTGCCTGCTCCTTGGAGCTCCCCTTGGTTTTCTGCCTGCAGGAAACTGTCTTTCAGAACATCCTCTAGATTATCCAGGTTGAAAGCCCAAAATGACTTCCTACCTTCAGTCCAAATACTCAGATGCAAGTCTGAAGCTAATTTTCAGTGGAAGTTAGGAGATTATCCTATTTGTAGGACTCACTCAGAATGACAATGATTAGCCTTAATTCAAGGTATGTCACGTTTGCATTTCTGAAGAGAAACCCGCTCACTAATGAAAATGTAGTTTTGGTTTGTGCAGGTGGGGTCCTCAGCAGAGGAGCTAGAGATGGCTCCAGGAACACCGGGCACCTGTACTTCACTGGTAGCTGAATGGCTCACCCAGCTGCCACCCACAACTGAAGAAAGGTGGGAACTCTTATTCAGCCCGTCCTTCAGCTGTTTCCACTGATCTGGACACATTGTGAGTGGGACCGACCAATCCTGGGATCTCAGCTGCTCTTTCTGATGTGGAGCTTCCATCCATGTGGCTCACATCTGGTGGGCTCCATAGGAGGCTGAGTGTCCTTGAACTGTCAAGGTCAACATTTTCCGTGAACCCAGGTGAAGCAGTAAGTAATCTTAGCAACACTAAGAACACCATCACCGACTGCTCCTTGGCACTCTATGATCAAAGGATAGATCATGGACTGTGGAGAAAGAGTTCCTTTCTTCTTCCTGAGGAGTCACCAGTAAGGATTTCTGCCTCGTGGAGTCCAATTGAGAGATTTTGTGTGAGGCTGAGGAAGGAAGGAAATCTTTTTATTGGAAAAGGAAATCTTTTTTTATTGTTACTTTACTTCAAATGTTTTATTTTGAAATTTAAAACATTTTCATATTAAAAAATAAAAACCTTTTAACCACAGAAAACTTTAAAATGCACAGAGGAAATATAGACATACGGCCTCCTCTCTAAAGGTATTGTTAACTGTTCCACTGTTGACAGTCCGGACTCCAGTGCGAAGCCTGTTCCCTGGAGCTGTCCTTCATCACGATCCTGACTTTCATTTGGCGGTTTTCTATGTGTTTAAAGTACAACATAGGGAATACCATCAATAATATTGTAATAACTACGTATGGTACCAAGTGGGACTTGAAATATGGGGGCAAATGCTTTATAAGGAATGTGGTTGTCTAACCACTATGCTGTATGCCTGACACTAATACAAAATAATATTGAATGTAAGTTGTAATTCAAAAATAAAATCCAAAAAATATTAAACTATTATACATAATACTATACAAATATACTATTAAGTATTACATAGAATAAATCTATATGTATGTACATGTGTGTTCATTTTAGAAAGTTGCATTAATATGGATTATTTTGAATGTTATTTCTGAAATGTGTTATTATACAACAAGCAATTTTCCATTTTGAAAACTGCAGAAATGTATACCACTCTTACAAGCTGCATACCACTTAAAACAATGGGATACGATGAAACCTTGTTTCTATCAGCTTTCTTGTGTTCTCTAGTAATAATGATTTGATGAGTGTCATTCTTCATAAAGATTCTTCTTCAGTGGGGATTTTTTAAATTGGTGGACTACTCAAATGGTCAATATTAGGTCAAAAAGTTTAAAGGTTTTTATGCCTCTTGACACATATGGTCAAATTGCTTCTCTAAATCACTGCACTGACATATTCATTCATTTAACACGTACATATCGGGCCCCTGCCAGGAGCTGGTGATGACATTGGGGATACAGAGGTGAAGAAACAGACAAGACCCATTGCTTATGAAACATATATTTCAGTGATACTCACTAGCAAAAAAACAAAATTTGCTCTAAGATCAGTGATAATTGCTGTGGAGGAAAATATACCTGGGCTAGAAGATTGGTGGTGGGGGGTGGCAGGACACATATCTCAGCTTGTTGGACAGGATGTTTCTTAAGACTTGACACTGAACACTTGAGCAGAGACCTGAGTGGTATGGGGAGCAGCCATGTGGGTCTCCGGAGAAGAGGGGCCCATGGGAGTCACAGCAGGGCAGGTGCCTGGAGTCAGGACAGGGCAGTGTCCAGAGGCTGGGGTGAGAGTGGGGCACTGAGGCCAGCGTGGTCAGAGGGGTCCTGTCCTGAGGGGCTTGTAGGTGGTGGTGAGGATATATCCTAATTCACAATTAAATTATTACTGTGCCTGTTAATGGGCATGAGGGTCACAGGAGCTCAGCTGGAAAGCCACCCATTTACTGTTGTAGAGAGGACACCTCCCAGACAGGCTGTGGGAAGTGATCAGATTCAGGTTGATATTCTAAGATGATGTTAGCAGTAATTCAAGGGAGAACCACACCTGTACTTACTGACCTTAATTCCACAGTTGATTCCAGGTGGCTTTCTGCCACAAACCCAAAGTTAGATACATGAATTACTTCAAAATCAACAGCAAGGAAAATATAAAATTTATAATGTTAAGCCCTCCCCCTCCACTTGCTCACCAGGTGTCCGTGGGCAGGTGCTATGGCTGCTGCTTCCTCTGGCCATTGTGCTGAGGAGCCATGGGGAAGGGGATTGAGGAGGACACCCAGGGCAGGAGCCTCGGGGAAGGCGACCATTCCAGCCCACTGCACTGTGAGCTGGGCACCGAGCTCTGGGGTCCAGGCAACTTAGAAAAACACACACATGGTGGGGAACTGATGTTCTTGAGAAATACATCAAACTTGTCACGGGAAGAACAGAGATTGAACTCAGTATGCAAAGCAACTTAGGAAATCTTTCAAAGAAATAATCTACTTAAAAACTACTTGAAGGAGGAGGAAGAATTCAGGTGAAGGGCATGAGAAGCCTTCCTTTCCACCCTAAAAGTGATGGACAATGGTGCTGGGAGCAACCTGAGCCAAGGAGAAGTCGCTGTGAGCAGGGTTGTGAGGAGACCGTCCAGCCCTGCGGTACTAGGAGAGAGAGCATGGATACAGGTGCTGGAAAGGCATGACACCAAGTGGCAGGAGACAGCAAAGCAGATTCCTTATGGATTCTTCAGAGATCCATCCAGGAGCAGCACTAGTGTTACCACACTCATGTTCCCAACATATTTCAGAAAGTAAAAGAGATTCAGGAAAGAGGATAGTGAGAATTGGACAGTCAGTGAAGACACATGCAGAGGGTGATGGGCAGCTGATTCCAATCATTAGGAAATGCTGGCGTCAGAAATATCTCCCTGGCTGGTGTGGCTCAGTGGACTGAGCACTGGCCTGTGAACTGAAAGGTCGCCAGTTTGATTCCCAGCCAGGACACACGCCTGGGTTGTGGGCCAGGTCCCTACTTGGGGGTGTGCAAGAGGCAACAAATCAATGTGTGGTTGCCTCTCATGCACCCGCCAACTGGGAACCTGGCCCACAACTCAGGCATGTGCCCTAACTGGGAATCAAACCAGCAACCCTTTGGTTTACAGGCCAGTGCTGAATCCACTGAGCCACACCAGCTAGGGCAATAAATAAAATCTTTAAAAAAAATAAAGAGTCCTTATCTTTAAAAAAAACTGATCCACAGCTGGTCATAGAAGCTTGTAAATCAGGGTCAGAGCCCCCGGGAGACAGCGCGTTCATGGATTACAGTCAGCCTAACCACCTGCCATGTCAGAAGACACAGCAAAGCAGAGCGCAAACGTGCTGGCAAATCCAAAGGAAAGTTATGGCCATTCAACAAGCAAACAAATGAACAAAACCCCCAAAACCAAGCTTGTGTCCCTTTTAACTTCCCTTCTCCCATCAGCCTCCTGTCCTCCCCCTCCCTGCCTCTGCTCACCCTCTGCTGCCCCCACAGCCCCTGTCTCCGATGGCTCCACCCAGTTTGTCCCTCCTGACTGACCTCCAACTCTGCTCCAGGAGGCTGGCGCCAGGGCTTCTCTCAAGCTAGCTTTAACACCACAGGGTTTCAGCAACTCCCGCCTGAACAGACAAAGAAAAAGCTCCAACGGGAAGCTAATGAGTTAAATAAAGAAAGACAAAGGAAATGGATCAAAGAGAAGCCGTTACAAAATGAAAGATGTTTACCTAAAGAATTCCCCAATGGGAGATCCAACCAGTTTGCATAAAACATGAACAGAAGTTAGATGAAATATTAAAAAAAAAACAGTGACTCTCAGAGGCCCAGAAGTTTGGGGCCCCACTGCCTGAGGCAAAGGCAGGTCCTGGGCACAGAGTGAACAGACAGGTGTCCAACTTCCTGCTCAGGACCAGGGTGGCCGTCCGCAGGTGCCCCGAGATCAGGGGAGGGTGCAGGCCACTATTCCCTCCACGAGTGTGATGAGCAGGAGCCCCTCCCTGCCACCAGGACCTGCAAAGCGGTCTCTGTTTGACAGTCAGAATGAGGGCACCATTTCAGTGGTCGAAGGAGAAATGCTAGAGGGAGGCAAAGGTGATGTGGAGAAATGAAGGTGAAGAGGGCCCTCCCCTCACTTGGTACATCAAAGTCGATTTGGACAAAAACGCCAAAGGTGCTAAGACTTAAGTGCAACTTAGAAAAACATTTTAAAGATTGCAGTTTTTTCTCCCCACAATGGCGATTGTTACAGGCAATTCTTCAAAGGACTGGCTGGAGAGCACGTCAGTGCTTGTTTTCATGGCCCCAGTGGACCTGAGGGATCTCACACCGGAATTTCCTGACCTAGTTTATGGTAATTGTTTCACTTGCTGATGAAATTTTTCGTGGAAAGCTTCCAACAGCTGAGTTAAAACTGCATGCGTCCTTTGAAACCTGATAAAGTTTTCTTCTTTGGGCAGCATCTGTAGGTTAAAAAAAAAGTTATCTTCTGTTTTCTAACCAACATTTCAAAGCCTACACCCATCACAGGGGTGCAGAACACTTTAGTTGTCTTATTTATATCTAGTATCTGCCATAAGCTGAACTACCTTAGAATGTTACATTTTGTAACTTAATTAACTGAACTATGCTCCTTTGTTAAATTTTGCAATCACTCACTTTGGAGGAAGTCATAAATAAATAAAAACTCCCCTTTCTTGAGTAGAGAAGGAAAAAAATTTAAGACTGGGGTAAAATTAGAGCATTACTAGGCAAGCTGGAGTATCTAAAAGTTTTGTAGAAGTGGAGTGTTTGAAAATATATTTAGGCCCTGGCTGGCGTAGCTCAGTGGATTGAGCACGGGCTGCAAACCAAAGTGTTTCAGGTTCGATTCCCAGTCAAGGCACATGCCTGGGTTGCAGGCCATGACCCTCAGCAACTGCACCTTGATGTTTCTCTCTCTCTCTCTTTCTCCCTCCCTTCCCTCTCTAAAAATAAATAAATAAAATCTAAAAAATTAAATAAAAATAAAAATAGCACAATATTTAAAAAATATCTTAAAAAAAGAAAGAAAATATATTTATATATGTGTGTTACTATTTATATGTATTTATATTTAATGTATTTAATATATATTTATATCTATATATTTGAAATATTTATATCTTACATATACAAATAGATGTCATTTTATATAAAATATATATTATGAAGACATTTTAATTGTATCTTTATATTTAAAATGCATGTGTGTATATATTTACATGTAAATATAAACATGTAATATATTTATATATAAAGCACATGCGTATGTATATATGTAAAATACATGTGTGTGTGTGTTTATATATAAACAAATACATACGTGAGAGAGAGAGATTTAGTTTAAGGAACTGGATCATGTGGTTTTATAGGGGTCAAGACCAAACTCTGTAGTGGAGGGCAGGACACGAACTAGAGACCACAGAAAATGTTGGTCCTGAACTTCAGGTCTGAAGGCAGTCTGCTGTCGTAGTTCCCTCTTTTTGCGGGGAGGTCAGAGCTTTGCTTTTTGACTTTTTCTATGTAGGCCCTGAATTGACCGGATCAGAGTCACCCACGCTGTGAAGGGGATTCTGCTTTACTCATGGTCTACCAGTTAAATATCAATCTCACCTAAAAATACCTTCACAGAAACATCTCACTTCATATTTGCTACAGTATCTGGTACCAAGGCCTAGGCAAGACGACAGGGAAAATTAACTACACTCGGTGCCACGGCTCTGTGGCCTTGGTCCTACCTGAAAAACAGCTTCAGATTCCACACTTAGGGTCAAAGTTAATTAATTCCCAGATGTTCAAGGATTACATCAACATCTACAAAATCAGCAAGTTTAGTGTAAAACCTCAGGGATCCAAGTAGATTCTACAAAATGCAGCCATTCCCCAGAGATGACCTGACTGTGCACTGCTGAAGAAGAGGGTCCTTCCTGGGGCCCCAGGGCAGAGGGGCTACTGGGCTGCAGCCTAAATACAGTTGTCCTTTCCACCTAGAGTTCCTTACAGCCAGTTTCAGTGACCTAGGGGTTTGGTTCTCCGGCGTGAGCTCTATTTGAGAATGTGTGTGGGTGTAGAAGTGTGACATAAAGGTGCTCTTAGATGGAACTGGACACCCATCCTCGGCAGCTCTGACCTCCCTGCCTGCCCCTGAGGGGTCAGACTGTCCTGCCCCTCTTTTCAGTACCCCTTGTGTAGGAGTGGTCAGCAGACTCGGAGTCCAGGGCTCCCCCAGTCTCACCCTCCTCCCCAGTGCAGAGTTCTTTCAGCTTGTAGGGGGCAGGGGTCTTTGCAGTCTCCTGATACGATGGATACCATTATCCCATCCCCTGAAGTAAAGGCACCTGTGCTGCTAACGTCAACGCATGCAGTGCCGAGGCAGGAAGTTCCCAGATGCCAGGTTAGAACCCTGACTCTCTATTTACAGAGAGGGAGTGGGAGCAAGGCTGACATCCAGAGTGGGGGCCACATGGGTCCAGCAGGGTTTCTCCACTGGTGTTTGTGTACCTACAGTGTTGAGGACTGTATTCAGGGGGAGACAGTCTTTGAAGAAGGAGAGGTAATTGGGGGGACCTGGGGAGGGGGAAGGATGAGGAAGCAGAGACAAAGCAGAGTGGGCTGGGCGGGAGGGGAAGGGGGCACAGGAGGAGAGGGGCCTGGCCTGAGGGCAGCAGGTCTAGACCCAGAGCCCAGAGTCACTGTCCAGGGTCCTAAAGACATGAGGAATGGGGCAAGTGCAGGTCAGGACCTCCCACTGGCCAGAAAAATCATGGCAGAATCTGGGAGGTTTTGTTTGGTTTTGTTCTTATATTCTATTAAGATGAATATGGTCAATTAACAAGCATGGGAAACAAGGGCCTACATTCCAGAGAATGAGTATTAAAGTCCTCCCAATGTACCTCATCACAAGTCTCCTGCAGAGCGGAGCCGGCACTGAATATTCCTGACACTCCTCTAGAACAACAGGAAGTCGGTATCATTCTTCTGACTTGCCTGACAGCCTTTGACCTTTCTCAAGGACAAATCAATGCTCCAGGAACAAGATTTTCCCTGACCTTATTTATGACCCCAGGAAGCCAGGGCACCTCAGGTTTCAAACCAGGGTTGAGTGTCCATGTGACAGGTCCCCTGTGCCACACTGGGTCTTGCACTTTTCGTTGCTATAGTCTGGACATTAAATGTCTGTTACACAACTGAAAACTCCATGAAACTCTCCCTTTCAAAGCCCTCGAAGAAGGGTTCAATGTTATCAAAAGGTGAAGAATTATCTTAAAAGACAATTTCTGCCATGGGATAATTTCATGAACCTTTTGGCTTTTTAAAATCTGTAACTTATCAAGTTTAGGGCTTAGCTTCACAATACTTTCAAATTGAAATATTCTCTCCCCAACCCCCATATAAATCTAAATTTATACAAAAAGATAAAGCTTCAACATTTTACAGAAAGTAAACGTCGCCAAGTTATCTCAGGCCCTGGAGATACCACTGCAACAGCTTTGGTGAGCAATCTTCAAGGCCTTCCCCTGTTTAAAACATGTCCAACTTGTAAGTGGTATTGCAGCATTATAATTTAGTATGTTCTTAACCTTTTAAACAAGCTTGAAATTGTGTTGGAAAAATGTTTTCACAGTGATACATTTAAACTCTACATCACTCTTTTCATTGGCTACCTAGCATTTCATGACACAACTACCCGTGGGGGCGATGAAATGTTCTCCGTCCTCACGGTGGAAGTGGAGACAGGGGCGGATACAGTCATCACGGCTCCGCCAGCTGTGCATTTCAAACAGCTGCATTTTGTAACATGTCCCGACATAGCTGGCTTTACACACATTATCCTCATTGAAACGTGTGCTTTGGTGATGCAAACAAAACAAGCAAAGCGCCTTGTTCTTGTTGCAGAGACGCACCTGACACATCTGGAGGAAATAGTCCTGATGTTCTGCCTATTCCCGAGTGGACCCTCAGCGACAGTCACAGCTGTCTGTTTATGTCTGAGTGCAGAGAGCAGTCAACGGCTGTGCTGAAATGTCAGCAGGACAGGAGACTACTAGATATGGGTAAAATAACGGTTGGAAAGAATGTGGCACCTTATATAGTGTATTCCCCCTTTACTCTTTGCTCCTCCTTTCTTCTCTTTTCCTTCCTTCCACACTGTCCCCCTTTCCTCCTTTTCAATTCTCTCCTTTACATTTTGTGCTGCATATTTGAGCCTTGTGGTCCACACCGGTGACTGCATGCCCCTGGGACGGGTCAGGGCAGAGACAGGAAGGGCACTGCTTAAGGCATTTTGTAGCACTACAGGCTTGCTGTTAGTGTGCCATTTCTGTGAAGTCACTCCAGTCTTTGACGAAGTTACACCATGTCTAAAGCAGGTCCTCCCTGAACAGGGAAGCTCGGTGAAAGTCCTGGGTCCCTAGTGGCGGCTTTTCACCCAGGCTGGCAGAGTCCAACTGAATCAGGACGATCCTGCCTTCCTTCCTGGTGACCATGGTGTAGGAAGTGTTTTGGGATCTTTGAATCCAGGGACAGCTGTGGGGAGGGGCTGGAAGAAACACTTCCCAATACACGAACCTCAGGATGAACCTGACGCTGATTAAGATGAATCTGAATCCAGGGTTCCCTCCAGACCCAGGGAATCCCTGTCCACATGACAGGGCATATCTGCATTTTCCCAACCAGCAGGTACAATCCCCAGAAGTTTGAGAACCAGAAACCCACACACACACGCAGCTATGCCCTAACCTTCCCATAAGCACCTTCATCCTGCTTTGAGATCCTCGAGTGCTTTTTATGTCCTTTAGGCCAGGGTGGGGTCCGGGATCCTCAGTTCTCCTTGTAAGCTCCAGTCTGGCAGCGAGAGGAGCCCAGCCTTGGGTTGTGTCAGCCCTGCGGGTCATCTCAAGTTTTGGGGGGAAGGACCCACAGTGACCCCTGAGATTTGTGGGTGCTTTGTGCTGCACAGTTCGGGGGTCCAGAGGAGGAGACAAAATAATTTATGGGGCAGAGCAGAGGGGGCTGAAAGCAAGGATGACCTGAGTGAGGGCTTGGTGGGGGATGGTCAGCCAGGCCTACATCCTGGCAAGCACCCCAAGTCCAGAGGCTACACCATCAGGGCCTCTTCCACCCCCCAGAAGAGTCGGATTGGCTTCACTTCTCATTGCAACCATCTTCAAACACCTTGGAACAAAACTAGCATATCATTATTGTTACTATTGCTATTTGAATAGCAAAAGTCTCATGGGGGAGGGGCTGTGAGATGACGAGACAGTTTGCTGGAGCTGCCACAACTAGAAGTTCTGGAAGGAGGGTTGACTTCCTGGAGAATAGGCTTGGGACCAGCAGTCAGGAAAGCTGGGTTCCAGCTCCTTTCCTACACCCTCACCACCCTGTGACTCTTAACAATGAAAATACTCTCCCTGGGAATGGGGCAGGAGTCCCCCCAACCCCCATGTGCAGAATAAATAATGATGGTTAAGTAATTTATTAACACAAATGGGTGTGAAATCTAAGGAATTGTTACAATGTTGTATATGTGACATTTCCATTTGGGGGAAAGTGTTCACAATGGGATGCTTAGTAAGTGTGAGCAGAATTCCATTTGAAGGAAGCATTTGCAGGCAGACAAAGATGAGATGAGCACAGTTCCTGACGGTGGTGGGCTGGCTCATTCTCTAATGAGGAGTGTAGAAGGCGGTAAGAGTGTTCATGGCAGAGCACACATGGTACCCATCAAGGAGGCTCAAACTGTGGCCTAGACCAGGGGTTAAAACTCATCTGCAGGTCGGAATCACCGGAGGCACTTTAAAAGATACGAAGGCTACATTATGTGGCAGAGCAGGGCTGCCTTCAAGCTGTGCAGGTTCTTGTGAGCACAGAAGCCCAGAAACCTCAAGGATTTCCATGGGAATAGGCCAATGCTGCTTGTGGTATGAAATGGCTGCAGTGAGGTCTGTCGCTTTCTTCTGGACCATGGACAGACATAAATTACAGGGCCAAAAATGGGAGAACAGCTCTCAAGCAGGCTTGTGAGCCATACAGCTCTCACATCGTGGAAGTCTTAATTTAAAAAAGTGCAGACCTAACCGTTGTAGATTCTTATGAACACAATGCCTTACACTACTCCAAACTCTCAGGAAATGCAGGAACTCAAAGCCTTCTATTATCAAAAACCTCTTGGATGCTGATTTTAAAGATACCAACAAAACCAAAGCAGCATGTTCAAGTCTCTAATATTTAATATAAGCCCCGAAAGCAGTGGAACTCCAAAAAAAAAAAAAAAGCAAAGCTCCACCTCTTCCTACCAGTTCTGCCCAGTTGAGTGATATGTCTTCCTCAAGGTCAGTAACTTCCCATCACTGTGTCTGTGGTCAGTGTGTTTCACTGAAGCAGTCTTCTGGTATGAAGGCTGACATACCAGAGAAACAAAGACAGGCCGAGTGACAGCACTGCGGGTGCTGACAGTTTATTGCATATAAGCTCTGAAGTGAACCAACAACATATTCTTTTCCTATTGCAAGCAAAATTGGACCTTACACAATAAGGAAGTACAGGATAAATTACAGGCCAAAACACCCAAGGTGGCCACAGCTGGCCTGAGCCCTGAGTCTTAGCATTCCACTCACACCGACTTGTTCCTGTCCCCGGGCAAACCTACTGCAACCTCGCCGCCCGCCCTCTACTCCAAAGCCTCTCCTCCTGCCAGAACACATTCCCCGAGTAAATCCACTACTGACAGCGACGTCAGAATTCAGCAACTACAAGAGATTTTGCAAGACATGCAGAAGACATGGGAGAGCTCCAAAGCAGAGGAAACGGCCAGAAGGACGGAAGCTATGAGCTTAAACAATGCCGAGATCTCCCAGAGTGGCTCCCTCCTCAGCTAGAAACTTGAAGGAACTCAGAGCAAATATGAGGAGGTGTTGAGCACAAGGCCACAGAACCTCTTGTTGTCTTGCTACCCGAGTACCATCTCTATGTGCTGTAAATGTTAATCACTAATTATTCTGTACCCACCAATTTAAAAGAAGTACGTGGCTCTCCATTTTACGTTTTATCCAATCTCAGAGATTTCCCCATTTTGCTTTCTCCTAACCCTGTAACCTGTCACCAATGGATTTCTTGTAACCCCCTCTCTTCCTTTGATTCCAGTGTATAAAATATGCTGCATAACTGCCATTTTCTGAAGTATTTCCTCAGTCTGTTGAGATATTGTTTCCTGGCAATTGTCAGTTTGGCTCAAATAAACTCATAAAAATCCTTATAGCTTTGGATAGGTTCTTTTTAAATCTTCCCCTGAGGACATCTTATCATTACTTTTCAGAGAGGAAGGGAGAGAGAGAAACATCCACTCAAGAGAAAGGCTTCGATTGGTTGCCTCTCATTTGTGCAGAAGGGGAATCCTACATTCCTGCTCAGGGGATTGAATGCACTCAGGCAGGGGCTTGAACCCGAAACTTAGGTATGTGCCCCGACTGGGAATGGAACCCTTAACCACAGAAGAACAACACTCCAACCGTGCCACACCGGCCAGGGCTGGATGTTTCTTACACTGACATCAACTCAGCTTAGTTGTCCCACCCAAGATCATCCTATGGACCTGGACGCAGTGATAGGCACCAGCAAGGGCCCATTGGGCCCCACCAAAGTGCTATGCACTTTGCATTGGGTAAAACTGGGTGAGTTTTTCTTGGAATTCCTGACCTCCCTGTTTTAAAGTAAGAGGCCTTGACTTTATCTGAGCTACTCTTAACAAAACAATTGAGTAATTTTGATACATATTGCTAAATCACCTTCCATAGGGGTTTCTGAAATTGAGGGTCCTCATAACTTGGATTAAATTGAGTTTTAAATTCTAGTTCTAGAAATAATATGTCTCTCTCTCTCTCCCCCCACCTCAGAGACTTAGCCTTTCCCACGGGTAATCGGAAACACCTGAGGCAGCAGTAGCAGACAGTAGCCCACGCCTGGCTAATGGCCACAGGGTTCAGTTCTCTGCCAGGCTAAAGATAACATCTTGACCTAAGTTATGTTATAGTTCCTGAGCCCTAAGGTGGGACCATTCCCTCTCTACTTTCCCATGAGACTGGACAGAGAAATACTGGGAAAGAATTTCCAAGATGTCTTCAAGGCCTGAAGAAATGATTCATTACCCTTACCTCACTTCCAATCAATCAGCTCCACCATGACCCTGAACGCTTAACCCACAGTGTCCTGTGATTTTGCCCTATAGAATCTGTAATCTACATGCTATTGAAGTGTTCCAGTGTTTCGGTATTAGCTTCCTGTTTTCCTGGATGGAGCCATTCATAACAAAATATCCCGTCTTTCTCCACCACAGTTCTGGGTGTCCGCTGTTTGGTTCTACTGGTGCCAGGTGGATGAATTCTCTGTGCTCTGTAACATTTCCTACAACTTAAAAAAAAAAAAAGAGCTTTATTGAGGAATTATTTGCAATCATAAACTTCACTTGTTTTAAGTATATAGTTCAATGATTTTTTTAATCAACCACTCTGTGGTATAATAAAAAAGAAATACATGTGATCTTTGCTCCTGTGTTCCTGTCACGAAGCTTGGGAATTGGGAATTTCTTGAGCGATGGGAGTATGTTTTGTTAGTCATAACGAGTCCCTATTGACTGTACCTGAGGTTATGCTAATGAGGTAATTTATGCCAGGTCCCTAGGGAGCCTAAGGATGAGGGCTGGTCTCCAGAAAAGCCAATGGCAGGATTAAAAGGTTGGAACTCTGAGCCTCACCCCCTCATCTCACAAGAGCGGAGAAGGAGTAAAGATTGGGTTCAATCAGTCATGCCTACACAGTGCAACCCCACATTAAAACCCTGGAAAATGAGACCCTGAGAATGTCCTGTTCAGCGGAGTCTGATGGAGATCACCAGGAAGGGGCACACCAGGAGAAGGCCTGGAAGCTCTGTGTCTCCGGCTCCTACACCTTTCCCTATTCCTGTCTTATTTTGGGCTGTTCCCGAGTTAGATCCTTTATAATAAAACCTTAAATGTAAGTATAATGTAAGTGTATCATTTTCATTGAGTTTTGT
The DNA here is from genome assembly GCF_004126475.2 of Phyllostomus discolor. NCBI lineage: Eukaryota > Metazoa > Chordata > Mammalia > Chiroptera > Phyllostomidae > Phyllostomus > Phyllostomus discolor. The sequence continues at coordinate 124,975,834 of NC_040906.2, read as the reverse complement.
GAGATGTTTTAGAGAATTACTGAACCTGAGGGGGATCTCGGAGGCTCCCCAGGTCCTAGACAGCTGTAGGCAGAAGTGCAGGTAGTTTGGGGATGCCTGAGACTTGCGGCTGCCATGTGAAGTAGGGCTTGTAGAACTGAGTCCTTAACTTACAGGTCTGTGCTAACTTCGGAATTGAATTGTTGGAAATCCAGCTGGTGTCAGACAATTGGTGTGTGGAAGGAAGGGGGCTGCATATTAACCATCAAGCTCAGGGGAGGCCTGCCTTACGAACTTAGAGAACTGAAGTTACCACAAAGGGTGGTCTAAAATTAAAACTTATTAACAAAGGGAAGTTCGTGGCAGGTAGTCACGTGCTAGGCCGAGGTTTTTCCCTAACAAAGGTCAATCTTTACCTTAACTCAGCCTGTCTGTTGTTTTTTGGCATCTGTGATAACAGACCTTTGGAATGTCAAGGTAACTTCCCTTTTTCTCCAAACCCATTGGGCACAAGCTGAGATCACAAATCCCCTCATTGTTATTGTTAATTGTTGATTGTTTAACTATCCCTTACCTACCTATGAAAAAGAAGTATGCACCCCCTGGCTGGTGTGGCTCAGTGGATTGAGTGCCAGCCTATGAACCAAAAGGTTGATGGTTTGATTCCCAGTCAGGGCACATGCCTGGGGCATGGGCCAGGTCCTCAGTAGGGGGCACGTGAAAGACAACCACACAATGATGTTTCTCTCCCTCTTTTTCTCCCTCCCTTCCCCTCTCTCTAAAAGTAAATAAATAAAATCTTTTTTTAAAAAAAGAAGTATGTGTCTATCATATTACCTTTTATCCAGTCCCAGAGGTTCCCTGACCCTCACCCACCACCCCCCTTGCTTTCTCCTCCCTCCCTAATCTACCACCAGTGGATTTTATGGAACCCCCTTATGGCTCCTCCTTTGATTCTGTTGCATAAAATAAGGCGCTAAACTGCCATTCCCTCCCCGCCCCGCCCCGCCCCCCGCCCCGGGGCATTTCTCAATCTGTTAAGATGTTGTTTCCTGGCAATTGTCCTCAGTTTGGCTCAGATAAACTCACCAGAAATTCTCCATAGATCTGAATGTTTCTTACGTTGACAGGTGTCAGAGCATATGCACCATCATTACGATCCAGTGTGAGGGATTTCGGTGGGGTGATTAGAAAGCTTACACCTTCCAGTTCTTCACTTATGTGTCCTCTTTGCAGCATTGGACATTGTTGACCATTTTTTATTCCTAAAACTCATCTCTTGGTTTCTGGGAACTAACCTTCTGCTCCTCATCCTCTCTCTGGCTTTATCTTCTTAGGTCCTTCGTAGGCTCTGCCCCATCTTTTTCAGTCTAGAGTTGTGATCCAGGTATCTTTCTCTGGGCTTGTTCCTCAGTGCATTGCTAGCTCCTAAATTTACATTCCAAACCAGATCTTTTCCCTAGGCTGAATGGCCACAATCCACATACATTTCCCCACTGACACATCAGACTTAACACCCCAAGAGGAGACTTACCTCCTCTGCACTTTCTCTGTTCTCTGTTTCTATGTTCTCTGTTCCAAGCCTGCTCCCCCTCAGGTATTGCTGGTCAGCGTGACTCAGGCCATGTCCAGGCAGACACCCGTTGGGGCTGGGCTCTCTATGACTTGCCACCCATTGAAGGCATCCTGATGGGAACAGTCAGTGCTCTGCCAAACAGGAGGGATTGCTTCTTGTAAAAACAAGTTAAAAAGAGAATTCAGATGCAAATGCAGAAGATGTAGTCATGATAGAAGTGCACAAGAAACTGCTCTATGGTGGACAAAAAGTTATGTCGGACACCCAGTTATGACACAAAGTCTGAAAGGGTTACTGCTGAACACCCAGATGGTTTTCCTAGAAGATGTAGGACCAGTGTGGGAGCGGGAGGCTTCCTATGTGCCTCCATTTTACTATAGTTGTAGTGCCTGTACGATTACCACGTGATCACAGTGCTAAGTACGTTACAGACATTTGTCATTAGTGCTCACAACAACCCTGCGTTCTAGATGCTGTTCACTCCATTTGGGAGGGGTGAGGTAACAACAATTTGGCTTAGAGAGGCTGTCATTTGCCTAAGGACACATAACTAACTGGTAAATTCTATAGCTTCAGTTCAAATACAGAAAGGTCTACCTCCAGAACGTGAACTCTGGACCATGACAGAGAACAAGACCTTTCTTGCCACAAGGCAACCCGAAAAGTTATCTAGAAATTCCATTTCTGAGTTTTTCAGGCTGGGCCAAAAATTCTTTGTAAGCACCCTAAAATTTGTATTCTTTTTTATTGTAAAACCATGACTCATGTAGTTAGAGCTGTTTGGTATTAAGTCTTTCTTGTATACTATTAAATACAAAAAGTAAGGCACAAAACACCATAACAGCTTTTGTGCAAAAATCGATATGTGTCTAAAAATAGACACCTATTTTAGGATGTATGCTTTTTTATCATGGAATACTGGCGAAAGGAAAGGGGTAAGGTTGGGGAGAATCCTTTCACTCTTCGTTTTGTAGTTCTGTACAGATTAAATTTATATTGTATTTTTTGGACTATAAGATGCACTCCCCCTCCCCAAATTTGGGAGGAATAATGGTTGTTAATCGTGCTGTTGAGTTCTGTTTACATTTATATTGGTAAAATATTTTGTTATTTATGTTATTAAATATTTTACCACATTCTTTGCTCCAAATTTTACCTATTTTCCTCCTGTAAAACCTAGGTGTGTCTTAGGGTCTGAAAAATACAGTAAGTGAATTACATGGGTAGGGAGATCTTGGTCCATGTTTTTGTTTGTTTTCATACCTCCTTGGATTGAAAGATTGAACTAATATTCATTATTTTAAAAACTATCTTCTAGAAGCTGCTCTTCAAGGTTTTTCTACAAATAGACTTCCAATAAGCAGAAAAGGTAAAGAGGGCAAAAACAATTTCCTGATTAAATGAACAATTTTGCTTGTCACCCTCCGTCCTGAAATTATTCAGTGTTCCCGGAGTACTCTAAACAAAGATCTTCGTGTTGGAGCCAAACCTGTTTGTATTAGGTCACATCGACGTGCTTTGAAAATGATCTGATCAGAGACTGATCATAGTGCTTCAACACTGAAAAACAGTGTGACTTAGCACATCCTTGTGGAAATGGTACCTTTCCATCCTCCGTACATGTAAAAAGAGATTTCTTGATCCTATTTTCTTAAAAGTGGCATTGCAACTTTATAAAATTGTTTCACATGCATACTTAATTCCAACTAAATTTAAAAACTTTGAAGATAGAATACTTCATATAGGAAAATAATGTTTTTCGGTTAAAAAAAAACAGGCACTATAACACCCTTACTACTCAGCAATGAGACGTTTCACGAAAGCGTGCCAGACTGGCCCTTTGGGCACTACCAGCCCAAGTCTCCTGTATACTATTCTTGGCTGGCGGTATTTTTGGTTTACCCAGATAGGTGAATTTAAGTTGCAAACACACATGAAAGCTGCATAGCCTTCTGGAGCTTGTGGGTAGAAAGGTAGTCTGCTGGAGCTTGTGGGCACCAGGCTTATGTCTAGGTTGCCCTCTTGTGAGGACACAAGGCGAAGAGTTCAGAAGAGCCTGTATTTGGTTTAATGCTCTTCTGTTTCCATCTTGAAATTCTTCCTAATTTTGAACAAGGAACCCCACATTTTCACTTTGCATTGGAACCCAAAAATTATGGACCTGGTCCGAGAAGGGGTATGGCTCTTTAGGGAACCCAGCTCTACAGTGTGATGTCTCTTATTTTATGGGGCCTTTGCTCTTGCAACTACAACTGGCAAGTCCCTGAAGACTCAAAGCTCGCATTTACTTGTTTGGTTGGTGCAGCTTCTGTGCGCCTACCACTCCGCATTACTATCGTATCTTTGGCCCGGATTATCTTTTCCTTTCTTTCAGGAAATCAGTGTTGTTAAAACATATGTTGTTGTTGTTTTCCAGTGGGAGATTCCATCCAGGTACTCAGTCTCTAATCCTGTTGGAGCAGAAGCCTGGGCAGTCTCCCAGGGCTGACCCCGTTTTCTCTTGGGAAATCCCTCCATGTGGGCTTCTCCTTCCATGGGGTCCCCTACCTTGTTCCTGATCACGGTCCATCCATTCCCGCGCCCCCCCCCCCCCCCCCAACTCCAAATCTGGACAATCCTAATTTAGCCTGCGGGGCCAGAAACAACTCTTCCTCTCGTACATATGGTTAAGACACAGACCCTATCCTGCACCCCACCCCCCACCCCCCTTCAGGGGTTAGCTCTTTTGATTCTAAAAAGCCTTTCTCCTCTCCGAAATCCTCTGCTTTTGCAGACCCAAAGCTCTGTCTTTTACAACCTCTGTCATGAGATTTTTCACACCTATTTAGACACTGAAAAGATGAACAGTAGCCGCTTCTTTCTCTTTGCATTCCTCCTGTAACGGCTCTGAGGCTTCTTTGGGGAGAGGGTGCCTGTGAATCCCTGAGAGTGCTGAGCGGAGACAAAGGGAACAACGAAGCGAACCTGGCTTTACGGCTCCGCATTCGGCTCCGCATTCGTGCGGCTGCTTGTCACTTGAGAGCTGGGGTCTTTGAGACCAGTGCCACAGCTGACTTTCTAGTTGCAGAAGCAAATCAATTCAAATTTTGGGTATAAGCCAGTTTGAGTTAGATTTCTTACTTTACATTACAAGGACCCTCGAGTCATGTAAGCTACCAGATGTCAGAAATGGCCTCCATTGAGCTCTAAGACCCATTTATTTGGTGGAAAATAGTAGCAGGCAGTCCTTTGGAATATTTAAAGTGTGATTGTAGAGTTGAGCTTTTGTTTCAAAACAGAAGAAATTTCCAAAAAATTAAGCAGCAGAAGAAATTCAAAAGCCGATTAGACTTAAGGGGACAACAGAGGAGGAATGGACAGGATCCACCAGTTGGGGGCAGCCTCGCTCTGCACCAGGCATTTCAGGCTGGTGCTGGGGTGTGAAGGCAGGGTGGCAGCTGGAATATCCGTGAACTGAAGTGAGTTCATTAAAATGGGGTGGGCTGTACTTCTGATTTCTGCTATAAACTTGGATAAGCTGTCCTTTTCCACCTATGAGAAGCATCAACTTAAGAATTAAAGGGGAAAGCATCAGGAAAACATTGCTTTTCTTTGTGTTAAAATCCATGTAAAAGCTCTGGGAACATTTTTTCTAAGTTGCTCCACTAAAATATCAATTGTCTCAGAAAATTTTTAGAAGACAGGATTATTTAAATTTTTCTTTTTTTTTTTCTTGACATTCTGGGTAGCCACCATTGAGTCCTTTTGCACCTTTTGAAGATCTGCTGCCCCTTCATTTCTATCACCTGCTCTAGACTGAGATTTGCTCTTAAATTCTGAAGGGTTCTCCGCACCCTGCGTGATGGGTGGTTACTCTCACCTCTCTGGAGAATCTCCTTGGAAACAGAGGTTCCATGCCTCAGCCTTCCTTGGTCCCTCTGAGGCATGTTTCTTTTTTCTTTTTTAACATTGAATACAGATTTAGCCTCATGAACAATCATTGTAAGAGATGGTGTAACAGAGGAACACCTGCCATATAATCTGCCACCAAGATGAACACTTCAAACATGGCCATGGCCACGCAAGCCAGACACCTTGAGGGGGGATGGCTGGTCCTAGGGGACTGACCACCAGGTGGCCAACTAGGGTGTGTGAGGAAGCAATCAGTGCTCTTGTGTCACCATCGGTGTTGTCTCCTCCAAGGTCACACACAGAGGGGGCAGAAGCACCTTCACAATTAGAACATTATTTTTGAGGTTTGTAAGAACTTGGTGTACATTTATTGTGATTATTGATAACAAAATCCACATCAACACATCACCCTCACCCACCTGAGTCCCTCATTTCCCCACCCTTAAGGAGTGAATCCTCATCTCTGCCTCCAATGGCCCGATGGCCAGTTCATAGCTGACACCTTCTGGTCAAATAGGCTGTTGCAAATGAGGTACTGTGGCTTTAATAACAGTTTTTGCTTCAAGGCTGGTAACTATGTTTCTGATTTTAATTTTTCTGTTTACAGGGTAGAGAGAAAACCACGAGGTGGCGGTCATGGCTTATTGTGATCAATTTAATATTGGCCCTGCTCCACAACGTAGCAATTCTGATTGCAAATGACATTGCTTAAAGTCCAAACAAGTAGATCTTGTTGAAAGTTTAGGAAAATATATAAAGGCCTATATAAGAGGGATTTATTCTGAAAGAACCCCCCAAAAGTTCTCTTTGTATTAAGGTTAGTGAAACTGTAAAAGCAACTACTATATTCAATGAAGATTTCACCTAAAAGAACCAGTCCAATAATGCTTACATGTCACTTGCATGGGATGTTAAGATTACAATTGTCAATATGTACTTTTTTAAAAGAATGAGTCATAAGGTAGTGTCCCTTACATGAGCCATGCAGCATTCTGGAGAACACTCTGACTGACAGCCGGAAACAGTCAGCGGTGCCTTGCTCACCACTGTCACTGGCATCCAAGTGGATGTGCCCTCTGACTGTGGGTCCAGTCCAGGGATGGCAAGACCCCAGAGAGGTGGCCATGGCCTCGGAAAGCCAGATCGTTTGGGCTAAGCCCTGGGGTTTGCACCCTGACCAGGGTGGCACAGGATGCATGCTCAGTCATGGAGAGACCTCAGGATGTACACAGGCTCCTGCGGTTGGCCAAGCACATCGCCTCATAGAGATCAGTCTCCCTAGGGTATATCTGGACTTCTGATGAAATATAGAAATGCCTGAAGCTCAACCTAGACAAAGCCTGAACTCATACCCACTACCTACCATCTTTCTACACACACACACACACACATACACACACACACACACACACACACATAGATAGACACACACAGAAGCACACACAAACACATGTTCACTGTAGAAATATAAGAAGACAACTATAACCTAGGTATCAGCTGCATCTCCCTCCTCGAGAACCTGGGGACATTTTATGAAACCTCAAATTCTAGAACTTGTGCAAGTTCCAATTCCTGGACAAGTTATTTTTATTTGCTTCTTCTTCTTCATACTTCTCTGACTGCTCTGTGTTCTCAGAGGCTGACCTTTATAGGATCCTTGCCTTCTGGCTCCTCAGTTGGGTTTGGCCAATAGAAACAACTGCAGTTGTCCTCATCCTGATGACTCTTTGAGACCCTGCTCCACCACAGGGTGTGCAGGTACCCCACCAGGGGCAGCTACACTTGGTACACCCTGGGGCATCTGCTGATTCACCTCAGACCCAGCACTGGCAACGAGTTTGAACCCATATTGATCTCATGAACCCCACTGGTGACTCACTGAGAACCTATCTGTTGCAACTCTGGCATTGCCAGAGACTCTTTCAGTGACTGAGCCTTACAGGCAGGTGGCAGACAGAGACAGGAAGAAGCAGATCTCGTGGTGTCCTGGGACTTTTGCTGACCTGGCCCCAGGCCCAGTGCTGGTAATAGCCAGCGTGGTGTGCAGCTTGTTCCTTCCTGAGCACACCCAGGCTGAGGAGAGGCAGCCACTGACTGTGGATCACTTTGTAACTTCAAACAGGTTGGTTAATCACATACAGCATCTGACATTGGCCTGCACCAGAGTCCCTCCAGAAGCCCAGAACAAACCTACCCAGTGGCCTATTTCAGACCACATCAGAGCAGAACCCAATTAGCATCACAAGCAGCATATTCGAAGAGATATTTCAGCATGTTCCAAACCTTCCTGGGGCAAATTCTGCTCTGAGTGGTCAGCACCTACAGAGTAGCTCGTACACCATGATTGGGGTTGATCCTCACAGTCAGGCAGCCTGAAAGTTGACACAAATGGGCCAGTAGCAATCAAGACTCAGTTACAACAAGAGGCCCACATAACCCACACAAGGGACACTCTTGGAGCACCCAGCTCAGATGATCAAAAAGACTGTGCTACTTAGGTCCATAGGACACATACTACATAAGGCCACCTTACCAAGACTGGGAGTCATAAAAGATCTACCTAACACATAGAAACAAACACAAAGTGGTATCCAAAATTGGGAGGCAAAAAACATATCTCAAATGAATGAACAGACCAAAACCCCAGAAAAGGAACTAAATGAAGTAGAGATAAGTAATATACTAAATACAGAGTTCAAAAGAATGATTATAAGGATGCCTAAGGAACTTAGTGAGAATTACAGTAACATGAGAAAGGAAATGGGAACCATAAAAAAGAACCAGTGAGAAGTGAAGAATCCGACATCTGAAGTGAAGAATACACTAGAAGGAATAAACAGTAGGTTGGACGAAGCAGATCAAAGCAATTTGGAGGACAAGGTGGAAAAACATACCTAATCAGAGCAGGGGAAAAGAGAGTTAAAAATATGAAAGCAGTTTAAGTGACCTTTTGGACAACATTAAGTATACCAACATTCACATCATAGGGGTGCCAGATAAAGAAGAAAGCAAGCAAGGAATCAAACCTATATGAAAAAATAATGACTGAAAACTTGCCAAACCTGGTGAAAGAAAATAACAAATAATACATCTGACAAGTCCAGGAAGCACGAAGATCCCCAGACAAAGGGAATTCAGAGAAGCCCACATCAAGGCACATCAAAATTAAAACTGCAAAGGTTAAAGACAAAAAGAGAATCCTAAAGGCAGCAAGAGAAAGACAAAGGGGCTCCCATAAGACTCCAATCAGCTCCAAGCTGATTTCTCAACAGGAACGTTTCAGGCCAATGGGATGGGCATGGAATAGTCAAAGTGATGGAAAGTAAGGACCTACAACCAAGACTAGCAATGCTATCATTTAAAATTGAAGCCTCAATTTTCAATTTTAGGGAGCTTTTCAGACAAGAAAAAGCTAAAGGAGTTCATTAGCACCAAAGCGGTAGTATAAGAAAAAGTTAAAAGGGCTTCTTTAAGAAAAAGAAGGAAAAAAAACCCCAAAAGAACAGAGTTAAAAGAATAAAATGGCAATAAATATGTAGCTGTCAATAATCACTTTAAATGTAAATGGCTTAAATGACCCAATCAAAAGACATAGGTTAGCTGAATGAATAAACCGATGGAGGGACATCTAAATGCACAAAATAAGAATCATATACATGCTGTCTATAAGGGACACACCTCAGAATGAAAGGCACACTCAGACGGAAAGTAAAAGGATAGAAAAAGTTGTTTCAGGAAAATGAGAAGGGAAAAAAAGCTGGAGTAGCAATACTTATATCTGACAAAATACACTAAAATAAAGACTATAGTTAGTAACAAAGGAGAACACTACATAATGATAAAGGAAGCAGGGCAACAAGAGGAAGTAACCCTTGTAAACCTTTATGCACCCAAAACAGGAGCACCTAAATATGTAAAGCAAATCTTGATGGACATAAAGGGAGAGACTGACAGTAGTAGAGTCATAGCTGGGGATTTTACACCCCATTAATGTTGATGGATAGATTTTCCCAACAGAAAATCAACAAGTCTACTCAATAAATGGTGTTGGGGAAATTGCAGATACATACAAAAAATGAAACTAGACCACTTCTTACACCACACACAAGAATAAACTCAAAGTGGATTAAAGACTTACATCATATACACGAAACCATAAAAATCCTAGACAGAAACATAGGCAGTAAAATTTTGGACATTTCTCATAGCAATATTTTTTTCTGATACGTCTCCTTAGGCAAGGGAAACAAAAGAAAAAATAAACAAGTGGCACTAGAGCAAAGTAAAAAGTTTTTGCACAACAATGGAAACCATCAACAAAATGAAAAGATAATCCACTGAGTGGTAGAACATATTTACCAATAATACATCTGATAAGGGGTTAATATCCAAAACTTATAAAGAACTTATAAATCTCAACACCACAACAAATAATCCAATTGATAAAAATTGGCAAAGGACCTGAACAGACACTTCCCCAAGGAGGACATACAGATGGCTACTAGATATATGTAAAGATGCTCAGCATCACTGATCATCAGAGATGAGCATATTAAAACCAGAATGAGATAACACCTCACACTTGCCAGAATGTCCGTCATCAATAAACCAAGAAACAACAAATGCTGGTGAAGATGTGGAGAAAAGGGAACCCTCATGCACTGTTGGTGGGAATGCAGATTGATACAGACACTGTGGAAAGCAGTATGGAGTTACCTCAAAAAATTAAAAGTGAAACTGCCTTATGATCTGGCTATCTCACTTCTGGGAATATACGCGAAGAAACCCAAAACACTAATTCTAAAGAATATATGCACCCCCATGTTCATTGCAGCGTTATTTATAATAGCCAAGATTTGGAAATAGCCCAAGCATCAGCAGATGAGTGGATAAAAAATATTGTGATACATTTACACCGTGGAATACTACTCAGTCATAAAAAGAAGGGGATCTTACCTTTTGTGACAGCATGGATGAACCTGACGGATATTATGCTAAGTGAAATAAGTCAGTCAGAGAAAGACAAGCAGCATGTATTTCACTTACATGTGGAATATAATGAATAAAATAAACTAACAGAACATCTAATTAGCAAAATAACTGGCACCTACTCAACCAATGTAGAGGATTGAAGAGTGTCCCCAAAAGGAGAAACATAGGCCAGGACCCATAGGGGCCCTGGGGCTCCATACAAGCCCTGGTTTGGGCTCAGGACACCACACCTGGAAGATCCTGTCAACCGCATCAGTCCCAGGCACTAAAGGATGACTTAGAAGATTTTGAGAATCTTCTCAGCATTGTGGGACCCTTTGAGGTGCTGGTCTTCTCCTCACCTACTTCCTTCTGGATTGCCCAGGAGTCTTCTCCCTGTAGAAAGCAGAGTAATCGGATGTTGTGCAGTCTCACTCCCAGGCTTCCATGGCCCTGCCAGTCAAGGTATAGATGAACAGGCCTTCCAACTGGCAGGACCAACTCTCTTTATAGGGCACTTACAATGATAAACTTCTGACAATAACAAATGAGGAAAAGTAAGAAGAGAAAAGTTACCAGTAATTCCATGACCAAGAGATGTTGCCTGGCCACCTTTCGGCATGTGGAGCACTGCTAGCTTAAACCAATGGAGGGACATGTAAATGCACACATATTGAAACATGTCTGTAGTGTACAGTCAGGGGTCCAGTTAAAACTGAAGTGAGATCAACAGCAAGTCATTTTTAGTATAAATATGTCTCATTAAGTTGTATTTCCTATTGACAATTGTGTTTAATATTTCCAGGTGGTGCTTATACAGCCATGAACACGGCCAATTGAGCCTTTTGTTAATATCACACCCCAAACTTCTGCAAACTCCATATGCTTCTCATTTTACTCAATAACATGCTTTCATTTTCAAACCCTCTAACCTCCTTCCCCTCAGAGCAGTCTGTAAGACAGACCATTTGTTGTCCCCTTCAATTCTATTTTTAGGATGGCTTCTCTTTGGACAGAGCCACCACAGCAGCTACAAGAGCCGATGTCTGTTCTTCTGTGACCAAAACAGCTTCACAAGCGAGAGAGCACCAGGGTTGTCCCTGAGCCACTCTGAATTCAGCGCTTGCAGCTGAGCCCTGCCACCTGACAGGTGGAGGGTCCCCTCTCCTGGATCAGCTGGTATTGGATTGAGGGCTAGTAACAAAACAAATGTAGGTGTAACAAAGGAGGAGGACTAATTTAGAACAGTTACTATTAAAAATTGCTTCTTTAGGATATGTCATCAGATAGCATTAAAGGCTTAATAAAAGCAAAGTTCTATACTCATGCCTTGTACTAGGTTGCAATCAAGAAGGATTCATATGTACCATATTTTGCTGTGTATAATACATATCCATGTTTTGGGCCCAAACTTTCAGGAATAAAAAATCTTTTGTTTGAATTTTAAAAATTCAATTATTTATTTATTTATATTTAGAAACAAAATTGATTATTGTATTCCAGGGTATTATTTTGCATACAGATATCTTTATTGTTTTCTAAAGTTACATTTTTAATGAATAAACATAAATAAAATAATTAAAAACATTTATATAAACAAGGAACTAGTACTACCATGTACAATGTGCATCCTTAATTTTCCCTCAAAAATTTGGGCAAAAAATTGTGCATTATACAAGGCAAAATATGGCATATTCTACTTTAAAGGAGCTAATGCATTGAGACACAGGGGCAAGTGATGAGTCTCGTATATGGACCCTAATATTTTTTGCGTGCTCACTATGCGCTCTCACTCTGCTAAGCAACTTAGCCTATTTTAGCCCAGCTTCCCAACCACCCTGTGAAGTGGGTTGCTGGGAAAACACACAAGGGCAGAGAGAATCAAGAGGTTACCAGTAATTAAGTGACTTTTACAAACATGAAGTTTTATTTCTTCATTCCCAAGTCATAGACTATGTGAACCAATTTCAAATATGAGCTAAATGGAAACTCCAGGGAAAGGGGGACATGTGCTCTACTTGCTGGGTGTTTGGTGACTGACCCTGCCCCTCTCTGCCACCTGTGGCAGTTCCAGTGGACCCCCGTGTCTCTGCAGTCTGCCCATAGCATATGAGACCATTCTGGCACTTGTCTCCAATGGCCAGAACCAGCAGTGCCAGTGTGAGTTTCTGAGATGAGGACAGAAGAAAAGGGCCAGTCTGGAGTCAGAAAGGCAGGTAGCCACTGGAGCTTGCTTCATAAGAGGTAAAATATTTGGCCCCAACTCAAGTCCTTGGTAAGCTATTTTTACTCTAGTTGCCTTAAAGGAACCTTATTTCTTCCCAGGGAGTAACTCAGGCATGGAGAAATTGGCTCACATAATTTGACTCACATTGTATTAAAATACTTTCAACTCACAAAAGGCTTTAGGTCGGAGAATTGTCAAATGATGAACCTACCCATATGCCTCCTTGTTGTGGGTGGTAATGTTCAGATCACAGAAGCCTGAGCAATAAAATAGGGGTAAAGACTCTGCCTTCAGTCCTCGGTATCCCTCAAAGCCCATGGCAGTGCCAGGACATGTGGCTCCAATTTAATACATCGATATATCTTGGCTGGATTTATCAAGGCATAAACACTAATTCACCACAGTGTGTCCTATGTTAAGTGGGGAATCAAAGACACCAGCGTAGAGGATGTATTCTATTTTCCTGGTTGGCAGAGAGTGAGGTTTTCCATTTATACTCCCCCTTCATACTTACCCCTCCCCCAGTGCCTGCCATCTGTTCTGGACTATCATTGTTCATGCAGGGTTGCCCCTCGCAAGTCATGTGAGACTGTGTTTTGTCATGAACTATAAGTAGCAATGATCCAAAGGACAAACTAGAGATGAATTTATTCATCCCCTTCTTCCTCCCTGAGCAGTACTGTAAGGGAGCACAGTACTTAGAGAGCTGAAGAACACCCAAAAGAAGTGCTTGCTAGAATCTGTTGTGTAAATACTTCCTTGACATGAGCTCACATCACTCTTTCAACCAGCTTATGGTCTTCACTCACAAGAAAAGCCACACACATCACTCATGAAGTGTTACTGAGTATCCTCTGTAGGCAAGTAATGGTGGGGGGTACAGGATGATAAAACACAGACACTTCCCCGCAGAATTTAGAAAACAATGTGGAAAATAACATATGAAATTATAATACAAGCAGGAAGTGATTAAGTGCAGAAAGAAAGATACACGTAAGTGATATGGGAGTTCTTCCAAGAAACTAATTTCCTGTGTTTGAGAGTTGGGGAAGAGAATGCCTTGAAGGCATTTGAGCCAGTCCTTGTGAAAAACGCCTAGCGTTTAGTCAGGCACATTAAGGACCTGGCAGGGAACAGCAGAAGCAGAGGTATGAAGGCAGGGAATTGCATGGACATGTTCAGGAAATAACGAGTGAGTAATTTGGTTTTATCATCGTGAGGATACATAGTAACTGGAGATAAAGCTTACATGCCTATTAGATCAGCAAATACATTCAATTACAGGCTACAAATATAGATTTCTTCCATGTCCCTGTTTTCATGCATACCAGTGACATTTTCATAGCTGTGTTTGAAGAAGTTTGACCCAACGTGTGGCCTCCCGCGAGTCAGATGTGTGAACTGACCACTGGGTGCTCCCATATGGAAACCAGAGGGCAAGGGTGCTTGTTGATGACTTTTGGGGCACAGAACAGGATGGAGAAGGGTAGAGCAGCATCTGTTGGAGCACATACAAGATGTCTAGCACAGCAGATATTGCTGCCTAATTTGACAGATGAGCAAACTGAGGCATGGAGAGACTATGTTGTGTAAGTTCATGTAAGCTGTCAAATACCAGGGCCAGGATTTGAACCCAGGTCCATGTGACTCCATAGCTGGTACTCTCAAATACTATTTATTAGCCTAACATCATTGCAGAAATGTTCATGTTCCGTTTGACAACGTAGACGTTCAGTTTAATTATCACGGCACCCATTTCAGCAGCTAACATTTGGATCATGGTGGCAGATTCCAGAGTGTTGGAAGATGTTACTGCAAAATCAAAGCCTGAATGCCAAGTTTGCCAAGGAGAAAAGAGAACCCAGACAGGTGCTGAGAATCTATAAAAATAGTGAAGGGTCTAGGTAATGAAGGATAAAGAAAGAAATAACATTATGAATAATAATAGTTAGCATTCTAATAAGTGCTAGTCAATGGTGAAATGCCTCATGTAAATTATCTCCTTTCACAGCAGCTAAATGGGGTAGATGTTATTAATATCACCCGTGACACAAATAGGTTAATTAAATTGCCAGAGATCACAGAACTAAGAGCATGGCAGAATCAGCCTACAAACCTAGGTAGGCATTTCGATCTCAGGGTCTGTGCACTGAACCTCCACAAACCACCCATTTGAAAGATGTCAAGTAACAACAGGGAAAAGACAGACCCACCAATACAGGCATCTCCCCTTATCTGCAATTTCACTTTTCATAGTTTTAGTTACCCAGGGTCAACCGTGGTCCAGAATATTAAGTGGAAAATTTCATAAATTAAAAATTTGTACATTTTAAATTTAACGCCATTCTGAGAAGCATGATGAACGCCTGTGCCATGCTTCCGGAGAGGTGGAGCTTCGTCCAGAGTCTCCACACTGTGTATGGTCACTCATCCCTCAGGCACCTAGTAACTCTCTTGGTTTTCTGGTCCACTGCCCCATCACCGTGCTTGTGTTCGAGTCAACCTGTTTTATTTAATAATGGCCCCAAGGGGCAAGAGCAGTGGTGCTGGTAGTTTGGATATACCAAAGACAAACCATAGAGGGCTCGTTGCACATCGTCAGAAGGTCAGCAGCAGCCCAACACTGCGTCACCATGGCCACGCCATTCACCTCACTTCACCCCATCACGTAGGCTTTGAGTCTCCTCGTAGCACCACAAGAGGGGTGAGCACAGTAATATAAGATATTCTGAGAGAGTGTGATCACATTCACTTAAATTTTATTACATTATAGTCACAATTATTTTATCATTAGTTATTGTTGTGAATCTCTTCCTGTGTCTAATTTATAAGTTAAAATTTCTCATAGGTATGTACGTACAGAAAAACTTGGTATATACAGGGTTGGGTACAATCCCCGACTTCGGGCACCCACTGAGGGTCCTGAAATGTGTTCCTTGTGGTTAAGGAGGGACTACGGTTCAGAAGAAGACTCTTCGGGATGTTGGAGGCCTGTGTTTACTGGAAAATCATGGAGCCTGGCGCTATCTAGGGATGACTTCTTCTGAGATAACCATTCATCATTGCTGTCTAGTCAAAGTTTGCCTCTCTCAAACGTGCCTTATAGGGCACAAACTGTCCCCTAGAGCCCCCGCACCAGAATGACATCGTTAGCCCTGGCCACCTCTCCTACCCCCGTGCCTTCCTGGCTTCCTCCTTCCTCTCAGGCCCCAACACCGGTTATTCTCTTTCTATCACTTTTTGGCTAGCAGCAAAAGGATCAGGTTGCTCAGAGCAGGTATTTCAAGCATACGCTTAGACACTTCTTAAATAACAACATTTTTCTCCCAGTGGATTCAAGACATTTTAATTTGGAAAAATTCATCTCTTATGGTGTCTCTCTAAGACTAGATAGAGACAGTCTTAGAGTGTCTAAGACCCTCTATGGTGTGGCTAGAGGCAGTTGGCATTGTTTGGGGCATGTGGTGCATTAGCTCATTTAATTTCCATAAATAACTTGATGGGAGAATACTATTATTATCTCCAATTTGCAGTTAAAAAAACAGATTCGGAGAAGTTAATTTATCTCTCGTCTCCTGGTTAGGTATGTCTTGGAAGCAGGCAGAATCCATGCTGTTCAATTCTGGGGTTGAGTTAGGGCTCATCTATGGTTTGCTGGCACCCTGTTGAGACCCACGATGCTGAATGTTAACATAACTGTATCTGCTCTTAGCCCCAGTTCTTCAGAACATTGCAAAAAGCATGGAGCCCATTTAATCATGTTTAAAAAGTCGTATTTGTAGACCTGAAGGCTTAGAATCCATCTTCCAAAAGCACCATATTGTATGAGGCAGGAATCCTGGCCACTGTCACTGGCAGACATAAGCAGTATAGTGTCCAAGCTGCTGTGTTCCAAAGTCACATTACTTAGACCGGTTGCCATGGACAGGCAGTGAATTTATCTCTCGTCCCCTGGACAGTCACCTAAAATAACAAGATCCACTGAGACATGTAGTTCAGATTCATTTTTTAAATAAACATGTGCATTCTTGACAAATGATCTTATTTTTGGCACCACCTTCCTCAAGGAAGCCAAATCGTTCAGCATTACCTTTCCACGGGCATGAGGTTATGATTCTTTGATAAAGTGCAGGGAATGTGCCGTCCCCGCTCCCATCCTCCCCCACCCCCCCAAAATTGTGAGACTACAATACTTTGTTATGAATTTGGGCAGAAAAAAAATACATCTATTCAAATAAATAAATTTATTTGCATACTCAGAAAAATTAAGAGAAACTCCTTTAGAATAGAAGTAACAACTTTCCATTAATGAAATTATCTTCCATGCAAAGTCTAAATAACCCTGTCTTTGTGCTCTGTCTGACGGATTATTCCCTTAGTATAAGTTCCTAGAAGTAGAGCTGCTGTGTCAAAGAGAAAGGGCTATAATACGCTTTGCCTCATTGTCCTCTGGAAAGGTGACTGTAGCTCCACGAACTCATGAATTTTTTGTTATTCATTGTATTCTCAGCCTAAAGGTGGCTAGGACTTGCTAGACATCCAATAAATAATGTTTGAAAAAATATATCAGTGAATATTGAGAAATAAATAGAACTTGCTTTCAAGTTGCTATTGACACAGAAAGAGAAACACAAAAAAATTGATAATCAATGTAATAAATATACTACAATAGAAACAAACACATTTCAGCTCAGAGAAGGGGAGGGGCAAGTGACTAACATTATCTGGAGCAATCCAAGAAGGCATCATGGGTAAGGTCACCTGAGCTGACATGTGAAGGGTATGCTGCTAATAAACAGTCAGGGGCAGGTGGGGCGAGCACTTGAGACAGGAGGAAGTAGAGCTGGGACACAGCGAGAGAGCATAGAACAGAATGCACCGGCACTGAGAAATTTTCTGTGAGTGCAGTGCAGGGGCCCGCTGAAAACTGAGAGGTGGGAGAGACTGCCAAAACTTTATTGTGTAGTTTGCACAAGACAGAGGAGACAGCAGGAGAATCTGCATTTTTAAAGATTGCTTTTGCACAGTGGAAAAAGCATTGAGGTGGAAGGGCTTCAAGACAGGAAGCAGAGAGATGGTGAGGAGGCTGTTGAAATTGCCCATGAGGTTAACTTTGGGCTGGGACCAGGGAAGAAGCTATGGGGTTGGAGAAGAAAAGGCCAGGCCAGGATAGGAAACATAATTTACAGGTTCCCTTTTTCAAGGGAAAGTGACATGAAAGATACATATAAAGCTTTTTCCTTTCTTCCACCATCCCAGCACTCCCCCACACTTCTCATCTTGTGGTAGTATTTTTTTATTTGTTATTTAAAGCTTCCTCAGCTTAGAAAAACTAAATTCTACATGTTAGAATAAATTTTATCCCTCATTTTTAGATTGCACAGTGCCAGTTTTAAATGCAAATATAAGCATTTAATTCATATGCAGAATCACCAAACTGACACAATTTGAATTTCATGGTTTATTCAGAGAGTGCCTCAACCTGGCCAGAAGACAAATACAAGTCAGACTCAGTAAGGTGGGGGAAGGAGAAGAGGCTCCTGGAGGCACAAGATGTTCTTGGGAGCCCAGATACTTTGCAGAGCGCAGAAGCCCCCAGGTGCCCAGGGCTTTCATCCTAGAGGTGGGGTGAATGTTCACTTGGATCCGATGGCTGCTGGGTTCCCTCTCCCACCAGCCTAGTCAGGGTAGGATCTGGAAAAATCAAAGCAGGTGCTTATACCCAGCCTGCAGTCCCAGCCTCTGCCAGACAAGTAACTCCCAGGGATCTTACACGTCAGCAACAGGAGGTGCTCAGACTGGATGGTATCGGCAAGAAGCTGCCCTTGCCAACAGGCCACCTACAGCTATTCAACCCCCAGCCACACACCAAAGCCTCCAGCCTGAGACAGGCAAACAGCCAACATGCCCACCTCACACCACACTTCCCAATCCCAGGTTCCACAGGGTGCAGGTGACTGCCCCCCACACTCCCTCCCTATAACCACATTCTTATTGCTGCCGTCACCCCCACATATGCTCCCTTCACCTGACCCTTGCTTCCACTCTCATGCCAGGTTCCAGTGGAGGGTGGGAGCTCTTCTCACTCCACCTGGGCTTTGGCAGCCTATCCTGAGCCACTCACTGCATGGACACTCTCCTAATGCAGCTTGGGTGCTAATGCCCTGAGCCCCCTGCTCTTCCACATGATGCTCTCCTCCCTCCGCTTGAGCTCTGAGTCCCCAGGGTTATGAACTCCACAACAGACTACCTCTCCACGTGGACAACCTCCTCCCTGGGCTTGAGAGCCTGCACTCTTACCTGCATTGTCAAATAGGCAATCAAAGGAGGAACAAAGACCACCAAGCTAGCCTATGTATCATTTAAGAGAGTACAGTGGGAGACAAAATGTTGGCATGAGCAGCTCTTTTTGCCATAAAAGCAGTTGTAAGTCTAACTCTTTTCCTTCCCAGTTTATTAAAAGACATTCTTCTTCTGTGAACTGAATTGAAATTTTGCTAACAGCAGTGGCCATGGTCAACCAGTGCAATGAGTCAGAGGAAGTTCTATTGTACTCCAAACATTTTCCCACCCGAAATAGGCCAAGTCTGAGAATCTTGTGCTGCTATTCAGAACTTTTCTCTGAGGTCAAGCTGACCTGCAAAGAAAGCAAGTACTGCCCCAGTGGGTCCCTAGACAAGGCTTTTTGTGGTTGGTTTTGATTTATTTTTTATCCAGAACACCGGCTATTTTTTAACAGAACACTGTTATTTAGGGAGAATAAGCTATATTCCATTAAAGTTGACTGATCAATGAATCCCTGAGTAGACTTCTCACCTTCCAAAGATTCTTTCATTTAGAGCAGGGTTCTCCCTTTAATTAGTTGCTACCAGTCTGAGTCCTCTCACTACATCCATTCTTGATATTAATGCCTAAAACCCTTCCCTGACTACTTTTATTGCCCTCACTCTCCAGCCCAATCCTGGATTTCCTCCCTAACCCAATGGCAAATTCTGGGATCCCACCCCAGGGACCAGGAATGACCTCTTTCCAAAGCAGTTGGCAGTCTTCGTGGCTCATAAGTAGTCTGTCAGAGCCTGGAGTTCACATAGAGAAAGAGCGGTCTATGTGTGTGGAGTGCAGAGTGCACAGTACCAGCCAACAAGCCGACTCCCTCTTCTCTTCGCCATTTCCTGAGTCATTTTCTGCCTGAACAGTCACTTATTTTGTCAAACCCTGGACATGGGTTTGGGAGAGAGAAAAGATGACTTAGATGTAGAAGCAACCCAGTGGCCTTTTCTATCATTTCTCCTATTAGAGTAGATCTGCTTAGCACTGGACTATGGTCGAAGTTCATTATGAATTTAGTAATACCCAAGGACCAACCAGATTCTGAGAATTTATTTCAGGGAACTCAAACTGACTGCCCCTTGGCTGAATCCAAATTCATAACTAGCTTATATTCACCCAGAGAAGAGTTTAAAAAGTGAATAAGAATGCTTGCAGGCAGGGCATGCTCTCCAGTCTGTCAACACTGTCTCGAGGCAGCCGCTGCACACACCTTGCCTGTCGTGGGGCCCCTGGTAAAGAGCCCAGCAGACTGTACTCATTGCATCCACCGCTGAAATGAATAACTGTCCTTCCCCCACACGTATTTTCCCTTACTTGTTAATATGGGATCTTGTTACCTATCCCTGTTATTTTAAAAGGTCTTACAATATTTTCTTCCCAAGCACTCCTTCTACCTTTGATAATACATTCTTTTTCCTATTCACTGAACCACAAAATCCAGTTGGTTTGGAGCCTGGCCCGTACACAGTTTTTGCAGAGAAGCACCAGACTGGGTCCTGGGCCCTGGCCTTGTTCTGGACTCTGTCCCCGAGAAGCTGTGCACTGTCGGGCACGTCACCTTGGAACTCTGGCCTCCCTGTTCTCATCCCGAAGTGAAGGAATAGAAGTAAATGATCTCAGATTTCTTTCAGCTGTCACATGTTACACTTTTGTGATTTTTTGGTAACAATCCAAATAGAAAAAAATGGCAGGGCAAAAGCGGCATCCATTTCATTCACTCAACAATAATTAGTGGAGACGTGTAGGTGCTAGGGATACGGGGGCCAATAAGACACTTCAGGTCACTGCCTCTGTTAGAGGGAGACCGTAAGCAGATAAACAAAGAATGTCAGATTATGATAACTCTTATAGTGGGAAAGTCAACACAGAGTAAATAGTGACAAACGAGGCCAGGGAGGGCATCTCAAAGGAGCTGACATTTGAGCTGTGACCTGAGTGAGAAGCAGCAGCAAGTTGTGCGAGGAACATTCAGGGCAGAGGGACCAGCAAGTACAGAGGCCATGCAGCTTGTCCGATAAACAAAAAGCAGGCTGATGTGCCTGAAGTGTTCTGAGCAAGGTGGTAGAAAGTACAAGAAGAGGCGAGAGGAAGACGCAGAGGTCAGATCATAGAGGGCTATGCGGACTCTGATGAGGGAAGCCTGCTGAAGCGTTGGAAGCAGAGAAGTGGCACACTGTTAATGCGGCTGCTGAGTTGGGTGTGAGTGCAAGCAGTCAGCGGGAGACCAGTTAACAGCTACTGGAGCAGTCTGGGGCGGTGGCAATGGAGAAAGCAACAAAGGTGGTTATATTCTGGAAGCTGACCCAGCAAGACTTGCTGATAGATTGAAAGGAGGGTGGATGGGGTAGGGAGCAGAAATACCTACAACAGGAATTTCTGATCCCAGGAATTACCTGATTACCATATCACGTTTGGGTTTTTGGGTTGAGGAACTGAACGGATGCCGTGTCACAAGTGCTGTTGTTAACAGACCCTCAAATCATAAGCATTAAATCCAAAGCTTCCGATCTTCTCCTTACATATCCCTGTTCACCTTACAAACACCAGTCAGCGCAGCTTTGTTCTTTCATTCAGCATAGGCTTATGGATGGCCCACTACATGTTACTTTTAAAGTAACATGACCATTTGGTTAATTTTAGTATGGTTGTTTTAAACAGCTTAAGTTGGAGCTTACTTAATCGGTAATCTAAGCTACTGATGAAATAAATTATTTTTTTTAGCACTGGCAGGCTATTAGCAACAAATGAAGATAACTTAGCTTCATGACAACCATGAGCAAATAGTTTGGCTTCTCAGTTTGTAATATCCTAGAAATTCATAGGAGGTCGCCAGGGTAAGGCTTGGGAATGGCATGCCCTTGTCTGTCTGCACAGCCTCAATGCTCAGCTTCTCTCAATTGCAAATCTCATTTGAGGAAAGGCACCCATCCAAAGGACCCTTCTGGTGTCTGTCCTAGTGTCTGTAAGCTGGAGATTTATTCAGTCTGGTCAGCTCCTTTGAAATAATTGCCCTCATTGCTGCTTTTGTGGGTACGGGTCTGAGTATGCTCCGCACAGTGTTTTTAAATGTCCAAACCTGCTACTGAGATCCCCGCCTAATAAATATCTAGTCATATGGAGTTTTGCTATGAATTAAGTATAATTTATAGCATTTGCCCTTTATAACTAAGGCAAAAGAAGAGTGAAGCCTGTTTAACTGGCTTAAAGGAAAATCAAAATGAAAGCTTGACCAACACCTGACCATTACTGGCTCTAAAACTCACACATTTGATTATTTTATTCCACCCGTGTATACTGACTTACTCAAGTGTACAAACATTTCTGCTCCCTGGGGGTTATCACTTTGAGATTCTTCAGATAAACAAGTACAAAGCCATTCATTGAATGTGCTTGGCTCACTACCAAATGGCAAAAGCCTCCTCTAGACTTTGAACATTTTCAATTGCCATTTACAGATATTGCGGCTCATTTCCATCTGAGCAAGGGCAGAAGCCCAAGCCCATGTCCCAGGTTCACTCCCAGCACCGATCACTTGAGTGACTGCAGGTACACTAGAAAGTCATTTACTTTTTACGGTTCGAGTGACTCACCAAAGCTTCCTCACACCTTAGATCTCACCCTGCAATACTCCCAAGATGATAGCTGTTATATCAGAGTGACGAGGTAACAGAAATGCTTTTTTCCTGTGGTAGAGGATTCTGCTGAGGCCTAAAGAAGTGGGGAAAAGGTCAGCAGCTGGAGCCAGCGACTCCCCACAGGATTGATGGAGGAGTGCCAATCCAAGAACCAGCAATTCTGCTTCCCTACTGCCCACCCTACTCCTAGGCATTATAAGGCAATGACCAGGTGGGAGAGGGGAAAGGTGGTTTCTTCTGCTCAGACTCTGGACAAGAAAGAGTCTTGTCTCTCTTTTTGTCTGTTTAAATAGATCTTCCCTGGGCTGATCCAGGGAAAGGAGAATTGAGAGAGATGGCAAGCTGGAGGGTTCAGCAGAGGAGCACCCTAGACACCCACTACTTGGCATAAATATCCCCTAAAGGGAGGGCAACATGGAAGGTCACTGGTGGGGCTCACTGTCTTCTGGCAGGCCTCCCAGGAGAGAGCTACCTGCTGGACGAGGGGTTGCTGCTCCCTCTGCCTGGACTACCCCTTTCCACTAGACTCCTTCTCGTCATTCATTAATCACTTCAAATGTCATCTCCTCAGAGAGACCTTTGCCCTCTGGATCTCATGCTCCAGAACAAGAATATTCATTCAACTGGGACGGGGGGTGGGAATGGAGGATCAGAAAGTGCACCGAGTTATTCCTTTTATCACCACAGAGGTAGTCCTCAATAGCCTCAGTTTTCAGGCCTAGAAAACACACTTAGAATATGAGGCTTCCTCTAGGAAGTCTGGGAAGTAGGAGGTTAGATAGTGACTAGCATAAAGGAAGAACTTAATGATATTTCAATTACATGGTTCAAATATTTAAATACTAAAAGTGGAGAGGATTATTAGACAATTCGCAGGTAAGAACATCTCCATTCCCACTGCCAGTGATTTTCTATATGGGAACAGGCAGGTACTACTAGATGGTAAAATTTTTTATTGCCAAGAAACTGAAGTCAATTTTACTGTGACAAAATACTTCTTGAAGCTTGATATTTTGTTTAAATAAGTGAAGCATCTAGTATTTTTCATCTGACTCTTTACAAACACTCCAGGGTTAAAATTTGCACCTGAAAGGTAGGCTTTTCTGATCCAACTTCCAGGTGACAACAGCCTTGTGCTATTGTAATTTTAATGTTTGACATTAATTTAAGAATGACAAGTCTTACCGAAAAAGATCTTTTCCATAAACTTTTTCACCTCCCAACCATATGCATACAACTCTGCGTACATGCTGGTATTTTTTAATAGATCTTATTTATTTTTAGAGAGAAAGGAAGGGAGAGAGAGAAGCATTGATGTGTGAGAGAAACAGCTGCCTCTTACAGGCTCCCTACTGGGGACCTAACCCACAACCAGGCACGTGCCCTGACCAGGAATCAAACTGGTGAACTTTCAGTTTATGGGATGACACCCAACCCACTGAGCCACATCAGTCAGGGCTACATGTTGGTATTTTTTAGTATCTTATCACTGCCATCACATTCTTATTGCATTCCTCACATGCTAGTCACATTCACAGCATGATTTCTATGGATTATTTTAAATGGTTTGGATATCACTTAAATTGTTTTGAGTTAAAGGTAGGAAAGCAAGCCATGCTCAATATATAAAAATTGTATATGTGTGTATAAAAGTTTTTTATATTAATAGATTTTCTATGTATGTGCAAATATAAATTTGAAAATAATGCATATCAAGATGTTCAAATGTGAATCTTTCAGATGGACTTTTTCAGAGTCCAATATGTTGTTTACCTTACATATATTCTTTTGTGCAGACTAAAAGGTAACCATCAATGCTTGTAAAAAGGGCAGGAGTTAGTCAGCTGCATGAGATACTTAGAAGAAATAATTAGAGTTAAGACTATCGAGTGTGCCTACTTAAGTTTTTCAATGACTGGTTTCTTGGTTTGGCTCTTCTTAATTCATGTTAATTCAAAATTTAGTTTTTATTGTGAGTGTGACAGTCAATTTGTTGAGTAGGCTATTATTTTGATGCTGGAATTTAGATTTTTATTTGTAATTCAAGGGAGAACAAAAGATTTGGACAGTACACACATAACTAATTTATTTAATATATATTTAGAATCTACTACATTCTTTAAAAGCATGCTTAACTTCATTGCAGGTGAGTGGGGAAAGTGCTAAGTATCGCACTTTTTGTTAGTTGCATGACACCCATACAAGCATTTGCAAACGACTAATCTGTCTGACATTCCACAGGTTTGAGTCCATGAAGCATTCTCCCTCAGTCATAGGCCTGATTAAATCCTCTCCTGCCTTGAGCTCCCTTAGCCCTTTTGCAGTTTTCTCTTTTTACACAGTATTGAGCCCCATCTGGTGTATGATTGACATGTGTTTGTTTAATGCTTACTGTCTTTCTCTCCCCGCATGGTCCCCAGGAGAGCAGTCACTTTTACCGGTCCTGTTCATTGCTCCCCCTGTTCCTAGGATAGAGCCTGGCATGCAGCGGCGCAGACAGCCAGTAAAGAGTTGTTCAATTCAAGAGAGAAAGAATGAACCTGGGCTTTATTACCAGAGATAGGTTCAAAACCAACTTACTCCTCTTACTGAGTGTGACCTGAAAAAATTCTTATTTGTGAGTGGGGAAAGTTTATTTGTTTGATCACAAAAAAAGATACTTGTTCATTATGAAATATTCAGGTAATATACAAAAGTATGGAAAATGGTAAAAAAAAAATTCCAAACCCCAAAAGTTAACACGTTTAGTATACACCCTCTAACCTCTGACCTTAATTTCCATGCATGAGAAATTGTGAGAGGAGCAGCCATTTTGTAGAACTACCATGGAGATGAGAGATAATGTGCAGCCAGGCCTGCTATTATTTATCTCTGTGGAAGACAACCATGTATTTACCTTCAGACACGTAGGAAATACTTCATAATTTTAAGACACATTCAAAAATGTAACTCCAGTTTCAAAGTTTTATAGGAATGAATATTGCAGAAAAATAGTCATCATCAGAGATCCCCTCCTAAGAAATAACACCTAATGCTGCTGGAAACATTGAGGTATGTTCAGCTATCATTTTAAGTGTATGTGCCAGGCTTTGTACTAAGCATTGTTTTCAGGTGGCTTCTCATTTAAAAGCCTTACAATAACAATTATGTGCAGCAGTTGCTATTATTAACCCCATTTTACAGAATGAGGAGACAGGTTTAAAGAGATTAGGCAGTAATTTGTCCAGGTCACAGGGCTAGAAAGTAAGGAATCCAAAACATAAACCCTGGATCTGACTCCAGAGTCCTCATTCACTGAGCGTTTAGAACAACACCCAACGTGAATGTGCTACAGAAGCGTGGGAGTTACATCCATTCTGGGAGGATGCAGAATAGGAATAATGTCCAGACAATCAGGAGGATATGGATTGTGATCAATAAGCATGAACATTCTGTTCTCTTCTGCTATACATTTGCATAGGTCTAATCTGTCAGCTGGCTTTCATTAATATGAATCTGCCCATTAAATCCTAGTGATCACCACTAGGTAAACTCATGAAAATAGCATTCCTCAGACTCTGAAGTTCAGTTTCAGACCTTGCATTCATACTGACTTTATTTTTTAGAAGATTTTATGTATGTATGTATGTATGTATGTATGTGTTTTTATTATTTTGGGTAAAGTCATTTTATTATTATATCTATAGAATCAGTATACTTTTTTCTATTCATAACAATTTTATATTACAAAATTTCATTATAAATATTTTTTCTGGCTTAACCTATAAACACACACACACACACACCACACACACACACACACACACACACACACACACACACCTGAAAAGAAAATTCAGTTAGTTCCCTACCACCAAAAGAAAAACAATTTCATCATTGTATACACATATGAAGCTATTAAAATATATTATATGAAATGTGTGTCATAATCTATACAGAGTTTTAGATCACATCTTTTTACTTAATATTACATGCTAATATCTGAGCATTACTTATCTGCTATCAATGAAAGCATAAAAGGGCAATTCCTTCAGTAAGATGATTTGGGTGTTTGTTTTATTGAGAGCTTTAAAATATGTAGTTTCTGCTGTTCAAATAATTTTTATATGAGAATTTATCTTCTAAAAGCATTAGACATACTCAGAATATTTTATGTATTCAAATTTTGAGAGAAGAAAATGTTAAAGTATAACATAACTGTTAAAGTCATGGTTTTATTTATTTATTTTAATAAGAGAGGGGAAGGGAGGGAGAAAGATAGGGAGAGAAACATCAATGTGTGGTTGCCTCTCACTAGCCCCCCACTGGGGACCTGGCCTGCAACACAGTCATGTGCACTGACTGGGAATCGAACCAGTGACCCTTTGATTTGCAGGCCTGTGCTCATTCTACTGACTCACACCAGCTAGGGCTCATAGTGACTTTATTAAGAAAAAGGTCCACATTGTGGCCAAGACAGAGCAGTTGCCCTGTCTCAGCAGCAGTGTTAGTGACAATGATACCACTTCCCATATTGTCTAGCTGGTTGGCTTTTGCTATCTGAGTGAAAGCAAGAAAAGTGATTTGAAAATACATAGCTATGGTCAAAAAAACGTTTTTATGCAGTGTTTAGAATTGAATTCCTGACATGTCAATTCCCCCTTACAGCCTAATGGAAGGATCCTTTGGACCTGCAGAGGTCATATTGATGAACTGTCTGGTTAGAAGCTGGAATATCCCAAGAGAGCTTCCAGTATCCTCTGCCTGCCATGCACCCTCAGGCCCCTGAACTCACATCCTATTGATTGCCTCCTGCTTTCCAAGATTCTAGAATCCTTATTTCTGACATCGGTCCAAGACCTTGTCTTCAATTCTTCATGGCTCTCTTTGCTTGAATGCTTGCTATTCATGTTCTTAAGCTTGGCTACACATCTCATTGTACATAAACACAGAAATTTGACTCTATTTTTTTTGCATAGCACACCCACAAGGATGATATGTAGCTGAAAGAAATAAAAGAACTTTGGCATGAGACTGACTTGGACTGTAATTCAAGCCCCATATTGACTAGCCATGTAAGCGTGACCTAGTCTTGAAAAACAATTTTTTTCCTGCATGCATACTTATTGGAGTGAATGAAATGATGAATCAGCAAGGGTCTGTGGCAGTGCTGAGACATTTTAGGCCCTCAATAATCTGAGCCTTTTTTTCAGAGCTTCCTGCATGAGTTTCTAGACCAGGGGCCAGCAGCTGATTTCAGTGAGGGATCAGCGGGTAAAGAGTTTTTCTGTGCAGACTCTGTCATAGCTACTCACTCACACCACTAAAGCGCATTGGCTATGGAAATTTGGACCAGAGTTGTACGTGGATACTGCATTCCAAATCATATTGCAACCCCATACTAGAGTTCCTATAATTCAGCCACTAAGAAGGTCTTAAATCATTCTGTCTCTCCTGTAAGTTCTATGTACAAATGTAATTTAAGCAGTTCCCTTCTACCTTACTCTGCTTTTAATTTAGAGGAAAATCCACGATGGCTCTGGGATAGCATCAACTTTCCTCAACTCTACCCAGCTTTACAGTCTTAGGACTGAATTGCTGACATGTACTAGTTTTCTACTACTCACAGAATAACTCTGCTTTGTTGCATCATGGGGGAAAAACTTACCGTAGGCATATTTTAGCTATGAATTCAAACTAACCAGAAAAGTAATCAGAGAAGGGAAAGCCTGTCTACATGCCTTAAAAAATTTGTATACAGGCTTTTACAAAAAAAATAGAGATCACAGGTGTGTCACTTGACTTGCACCCTTACAGAGGCTGCACACAGCAAAGCGTGGTTACACGGAGCCTCCGCAGTGCTCAGCTGCAGGGCAGTCCCAGCTGACCCGAGGTCAGCAGCAGCCACTGCCGCATCCCTTCTTCTTCCTTGGTGACACAGTTTGCCATGGCTACTGGCTAGTCCTGGAGATACGACTGCAGAAAGAAAAAACAAATGTATTAAGTTTAATATAATTCTAAACAAGAAGCAGTGCAATCAATCTCATGAAAACTCTACCACATACTCAGTGCCAATTAAGCTATAAAAGAATCCTTTAAGGTAGTCTGTCCCCAGTTCATGTTTAAAGATACCAAGGCTCAGAGAGTTTAGGCATCTGTCCACATTTGTTTAAATGGCAGTTAATCAAGCTGGACTTAAAATCATGGACTTCTCAGCTCTTAATGATCATTCTGCTTATACCACACTAAGATGACCCCTTCAAAGACCAGGAAAATAATTATATTGTGAAGTACCTTGGAAAACTCAACTCTCTTTACCCCTTCGCTTTTTCATTAAAACTGCTTTTACTTTATCATCAGCCTTCAAGAAAACAAACCATGTCTTTAATTCAATTGTGTCTAATAAGTTCTGTTTAAATAAACCTTTCAGCTCCATTGTGATTACATAGGCTTTCCCAGACTAGCCTGAAAAATCTACGCTCCTTTTAAATTTCTTTTCCCGATGATAAATTGGCCAAATTCCTGAGGAAATGGACATAAATATACATTTAGAATAACATTCAGTTACATATTATAGATTTCCAATGTCAGTGAGTAAATATTGCCAGACAATTACATAAAGTATTAAAAGTCTACATTACATTTACATCCATTCACTTTTATTATACTTTTAGCAGTTCTGAACAGCTGCAGTTTATGGTTAGGAGAGATGGGACAGAGAGTTAAAATCAATTTGAATCTCAATCTTGGCTGTACCTTGGAATCACCTGGGAGCTTTAAAATACCTGCTGTCTGGGTCACACGCCTGGGGATTCTGACATAATTGGTATGGGCCGGAGTCATGGCATCAGGTATCAGGCTTCCCAGGTAATTCTAAAGAGTAGCCAGGAGGAATAAAAAAGAAACAAAAATTCCACAGAGTGTACACCACCAAGAGTGAACCCTGGTGTAAACTATGGATTCTGGTGATTACATGTCCATGTAGATTCCTCATTTGTTAACAAGTGAACCAATATTCTGTTGTGGAATATTGATAATGGGGGAGGGTAAGGATGTGGGGGAGGGGAAATGTGGACAATCTCTATACCTCACTCTTGATTTTGCTTTGAATGTAAAGCTGCTCTAGAAAATCAAAGTCTTCAATGATAAAAATAAAGCATATAAAATAAATAAATAAATATTAGGAAAAAAGAAAATGTCTTCTTTAATTTGGTAATAAGAAAAGTAAATATGGAAATGTCACTAGGAAAATGTTTAGTCAAGGTAATATTAATTTAAGCAGTTCTTTTAATTTTAAAGACTTTTGTATGACATATGCATGCACACTTTATAAAGGGGGTACCTCTATGTGCCAGGACTTTTCTAAGAGCTTTACATCTTCTATCTTACATAGCCAAAGTCATACTTAAACTATAAGCTTTAACTGTGTATACTGGAAAATAAGAAAAACTGAAAATAAATTAATCCAGCACCCAAATTCAAGAAACTAAAAAACAACAATAAAATCAAAGAAAGAAGATAATGAAGGAAGGAAAAAATTAAAGGCAGAAACAAACCAAGTGGGAAATCAAAAGAAAAAATTAAGACCACTTAACAATCAAATGTTGAAAAGAGAAATAAAATAGACAAACGTAATCTGGCAAACGATCTAAACAAAAAAAAGAGAGAGATAATGTATAAACAACATTGGGAATAGAAAGGAGTGTAGCTACAGGAAAAAACAATTACAAGAGCATGCTACAGCCGTTAACTTAAAAAACTGTATAATTTTAAAGACAACTTTCTAGAAAAACATAAATAAAGACTGATTCAAAAAATTCTCAGAATACCTGACTAGAGAAAGCTAGTCTTCAGCAGAGAAAACAAGGTAGTTCATCGTTTACCTCCAGCAAGGGCATTCTCTTCAAAATGAAATGTGTTCCCTCCCTCTTTCCCTTTTAGGAAGGAGACTTCCTTGAAGTCCCACATCAAACATCCACTGCTGTCTCATCGGCCAGAACTTACTCATGTGGCCAAGGAATCTTGGAAAAAGTAATCTTTCAGCTGGAAAGGAAAAAAAGTGTGGAAAGGAAGAATGATGAGATATTGGGAGGTGACTAGAAATATCTATTACAACCGGTAATAATCACCTAGATAAAGTAATGGAAAATAAATCATTTAGTTTTTTTAAAAGCCACAAAAATAACACCCCCAGGATATCAGTGTATACAATTTTTTTAAATTATTGAAAGATAGAAAGGAGACCTAAGTGAACGCATTGAATGACTCACACGTATGTGCATGAAGCCCTGCTGGGCCTTTTAAATACTTGGACACACGAATGGGCCTCCATTCACACTCTTGCCCCAGCCCTGCATGTGTTAGGGGCACGTATGGCGGGGGAATAGGGTGGGGATTCCTGTTTTATGTAAGTAGGCCAAGGAAATCCTCTTTGGTAAGGTGAGTTAGTAGACAACTGAAGAAATGAAAGAGCAGTCCTTACAGGTAACAAAATAAACAAGTTCCTCAGATTTAAAGTCATGCAAAAGAAAATGCAAATCAGCCTGTCTAAACTCAAACCATACACACATTTCCTTGACTGAGAGCCACATGAAAAATGTCTTTTTAAAAATGTTTTTGAAAATTATGTCGATTGTACTCTAGTCAGCCTTTTAAATGGAGTGATAAACCAGCAACCTCTGCATCACCTGTGTGCTGCAAGAGTGACTCCAGGCAAGGCCTGAAAAGGAATGGCTGAGTGTGCAGTGAGGTCAGTAGCTGTGTGTGGTGCGAAGGCAGCAGGCTTTGTGACGCTGAACTATAATTGGGTGGTATAAAGGCCAACAAGTCAGGCTGGCTGCCGAAGAAGGGGCCGAACTGAACTCAATAATCTCAGCAACTGAGGTTATGTTAGCATTTCTGCCCATTGGTGAGAAGCACAGTGTTCCTTATCAAACACATAAACCTCAAGCAAAATGGTTTTGGCATATTGCATGCATCTATTACTTTAAAAAATACACTTAGCTAATCATACTGTGTGATTAACGTTATGTAGAAGAAGCTATGTAAATATAAAAAGAATGAAAACAGATATAAATAAAATGATTATAGTGGTTCTTGGTTGTTGATGTCATTTTTTCCTACATTTCTATTGAGTACTTACTAGTTTCATAGCTGAAAAAAGAAACTTTAAAATGCATTTTGTCAAATCAAAACTTTATAGCTTTATAGAAAATCAATTAAATTATTAGATCTTATAAGCTGGATAACTAGAAGGTAAATATATTTAAATCAGTAGCTGTTATATGTTGTTGGTAATCTATTAGAATGATGAGATTTGGAAAGATATGTACATATTACTCAGGAATAAACTTAACAAGAAATGTACCAGATTTATATCTGTGGTAGAGATATAAAATATATATCAATAAGTGAAGAGATAATACCTTGCTTCTGCATGGAACACTCAATACTATAAAAATGTCAACTCTTCCAATATCAGTGAACCATTAAAATAAAATTTCAGTAAAAATTCCAGTGATATTTGTTTTAGAACATGAAATGGGAATTCCAAATCCATCTGGAAAAAAAGTAGAGAAGAAATTTGTTTTGAAGAAGACGAAAAACTCAATAATGAGGAAATATTTGTCTTTCTAGAATTTCAATAAAACTGCAGCTATTGTAACAGCTTTAGACAGTCACAGATGAAAAAAAGAAAGATTAAAGGAGGCCAGGCTATATATGTATAATTGACTATATAATAAAGGAGGTATTTCAAATCCCAGAATAATAATGCTTGTTCAATAAGTAGTGCTGAGAATGGTATTTGGAAATAAAAGAAAAAAAAGAACTTCAATTAATAAATTAAATATATACTTTGCATATGGACTAATGATCATGTGTATTAATGAATGACAAATCCATATAAGCACTAGGTAGAAAAACCAGAGATATAATCTTGAGATGAGGAAGTCTTTCTTATATATGAAGTACAATTCCAAAATTGTGAATGAATACTGATAGCCTGAACTCTATAAAAATTGAAAACTTCTGTGAAATAAATTGAAAAATATAAAACAAATTGAAAAAATGA
This sequence comes from Phyllostomus discolor, assembly GCF_004126475.2. Lineage (NCBI taxonomy): Eukaryota > Metazoa > Chordata > Mammalia > Chiroptera > Phyllostomidae > Phyllostomus > Phyllostomus discolor. Next base: position 124,943,174 of record NC_040906.2, on the reverse strand, counting down.
ACAATAGGCTGGAAGGAAAACATTTGTAGCATATATAATTGATGAAAGATTAATACAAAAAGATAAGCAACCAAAAATGGCAAAGGATATAGACAGGCAGTCCATAAAAGAAGGAATACTTGTGTCTCACTAACAGGTAGGTCAGTCATCCTCATGCGTTCATCGTGACATGCAAACTATGACATCTATGAGAGCCGGTTTTTATACATTGGATGGGTGAATGTCAAAAAGGTTGATAATATGCAATAGTTGCAAGGTGTGGGAGAAAAATATTTTTTATGGACAACTCCCAGAGAATTCCTTTATTGAAACTTTCACTAAGTTTTATCATGAAATGTTACATACATGATGGAAAATGGAAGACATACCAATTACATGTCAGGAAAAAATACTTTAATGGTATTTTTATATAGTGTGTTGGCTAATTCCAGTGGATCCTCATCTCTTACTGCTGACATTATCTCCGGTATTTGAATTATACTGCAGGGTTCATTTCTGTCTTTCAAACAGTGTCCGTTTTCCCATTTCTTTTTGGTAGGAAATGAAGTTTTTACATATTTTGAACCAGCATGTGTATTTTGATTCCACACCAAGGTCCATCCATCTCAATCATTAATTCTTCTCTAGGTATTGACTTCAAAACTTCCAAATTAGCCTCAGTTTTCACCAAGCAGCCATTAAATCCTATATAGAGACCCAAGTCAATCAAAGCAGCTGCTGCTTCCTTGGTACCATCAAACAAATGCACTACTCCATCTACACACCAATGTCTATTTCTTTTCATTATATCCAAAAATTCAACATTTGCATTTTGACAGTGAAGAAACATGAGTTATTTTGTCTGTTCTGACAATTCAAATTGTTTTTCAAAATATTTGGGCTGAGTATCTTTGGGACAAAACTGTAGTTGGTCAAAATCAAGACCATATTCCCCTATTGTTACAACTTTCCCCTTGTTATTTTCAGCAAGATTTAGCAGTTCCATGAAGTAAAGATTGGGGTTATTCTTTTCAAAGTCATCACATCTTGTAGGATGACATCCAAATGTACTGAAAAACGTATCATTTGTTTGTGCTGAATGCAGTGCATTTTCACTGTCTTGTAGATTTCCACCTGTAATCATAAACTTTTTGACACCAGTTTGGACAGTTCTCTGTATTACATCTTGAAAGTTATCTTGATTCTTTTGAACGCCCCTATAAATTCCTCTGAACATAGGATCTGTCAAGTTGATACCAATACCTGTCTTTAAAATATCAGATGCAACAAGAAGCACTGATGGCTTTTAAGCAGAGGAGTAAGATTTGCAATCTGGACATCTCACTCTAGAGTCTTTGTGGAGGGTAGAATTTGAAGGGAGCAACTGGAGTCAGGATATTTCCTTTGGAAACAGGCAAGAGCTCACATCCACGAACTTGAAGCAATTCATGACTGCGGTGCCGGTCTACCTCGAGAAAGAAACATTTTTAAATGTGATGGTAGCAGTGTCAGTAATTTAGTGAGCCCTTTGGAGGGGAATTTGAGAATGGTTATTTAAATAACCTAGCAATCCCACATCTAGAAGTCTATCCTACAGGGCAATCTGTGCTCACACCCATGGGATGTGCACAAAATATTATTTGTAAACCAAAAATTAGAGTGGACTGAAGGTCCACCTATGAGGGACCGGTGAAGTAAATTACGGTTTAGCTGCACCATGGAATACAGTGTGGTGTCAACAAGGACACAGGTGAACTGTATGTGCTGACAGTGAAAGTTCACGCTGCATCATTAAGTTAGAATGTTGTTGTGTACAGGGACAGCTTGATCTGAATTTTTAAAATTCTTCATAAAATGAGAAGAATGGAAGATTTTTACCTTTTATTTTATAAACTTCTGTATTGTTTTAAATTGTATTAGTCCTGTGTCTTTAAAACATTTGTTTTAGCTTAAGTATTCAAAACCAAGTATCTAGCCCTGGCCAGTGTGACTCAATTGGCTGGAGTGTTATCCAGTAACTGAAAGGCTGTAGGTTCAATTCCCAGTCAGGGCACATACCTAGGTTGCAGGTTTGGTCCCCAGTCTGGATGGTTACAGGAGTCAATCAATCAATGTTCAATGTTTCTCTCTTTCCCCTCCTCTCTTTCTTCCTCTCTCTACACGCAATGAAAAAAACGTCCTCAGGCAAGGATTTAGAAAACCAAACAACTAAGTATCTATATATCAGTCTACTTCTCAACTTTCCTGCCCTCAATGGGGGCCAATCTACTCACCATCTCTCAGTTTATAAAAGATCCCTGGAGAACGTTTAGAAAACAGCAATGCCTGGGCTCCATCTCAGAACAAGTCAGATTCCCAGGCGGAGGCGGCCTCATCAGCATCAGAGGGCTTGTTAGAAATTCAGAATCTCAGGCCCCACCCCACACCCACTCCATCAAAATATGCCTTTTAAATCATATTCCCCATGTGGTTCATTCACACATTAGAGACTGAGAAGCACTGACTGTTTCACTTACTGACCTAGTGTAAGTTAACCTTGGCTTTACCCAACTGTGAAACAGGGAGCAGTATCTGTGAAAGCCAACTGACCTTATGTGTGTGTAGTGCCCAGTGTCCCACATGACACATAGTAGGTACTCAGTAAGTGACTCGGACACTGGCCTACAATGTCCAAGGCATTATGGATGAGATATGAGATAAATTCACATGGAGTACTGAGTCCTGTGGAGGAAAAGGGACGGCAGGGCTACTCTCTCAAGGGGAGAACATGCGTGCCCTTGCCTAGGTAGGCTTTTATTGGGTTTAATTTGCGCAGGAATATAGGTAAAGCTCATTAATCATTGTCAGGCAGTAAGTATCAAATGATAGATAGCATACAAAGAACTATTAGGACTCATTCTGAGTCAGGGTCTCTTAGCTAAAGGGCTACAAAAATTTGGGAAACAAACTCATTTCCTGCTTGGGCCTTTATCATTTAATTAAGAGCATTCTTAGCAAAGCAGGTTTCACAGGAATTTATGTATTCTTTCTTAGGCTTGATCACCAGGGAGACCTCCCCTTTCCAGCACTGGGCTGCACCACCCTCTGTCATTGTTTCAGACTTAAGTCAGGCAGAGGAGGCAAGATAGCCAAGAAATTAGGAGCCTTCTTGCAGACAGAATGAGGACTCAGACTTTGTCAAAGCCGAGGGGCGAGGGTCCATCACCCCCTTTCTCCATAGCCCCCCAAGTCCTTCCCTGGGGCCTCCACATGATCATGCCTGTCTTAGATCCCCCTTGGGGAATCTTCCCATCATTGGCTAACTGACCAAGCATTGGGAGGCAGTTATGGAAAAAGGAGCGGAAGTGGCGCTCCTGCCAGGGAGATAAGCTTTGTCTCCTTAGTGGCTTCTGGTCTGAAGGTCTCTCACTCAGCCTTAGCCATGGTGGGGTTATAGCTCCTGAAACCAGGCATGACAGTTCCCAACAAGTAAGTAGTAGCTTTTTCATGCTGGCTACTTTGAGCTTTACACCTCAAAAGTGGAGACTCACTTGAATGACCTCCACATACCAATTGCCAGAGAATCCCATGCTCTCCATTCTCTCTGAGAGATGTACAGACCGACAGACGCTTGTTATCTTTAAAGTCCCAGTGGTGGCTACTATCCCATACACCCATGGGCTTTAGCCCCCCAAAGTCCAACTGTGTGTTTACCCAGTGGGGTGTGTTCCAAATCTGTTTATGACAGTAGTAGTTGTACTTGTTGCTGAATTACATGATTTAATCAAATATTATGTAAACCAATGAAATAGGAGCACAAAAAGAAAGTTATTTGTATGAAACGCTGAATTGAATTCTATGAAAAGACACGATAAATACAAGTTTCTGAAAATGGGTGTGGGTGAAACAACTGTAAAACACAAGAAAAAAAGAAATCATATACATTTACAACTATATTCAGTTTGCTTTGCAAGTTCCTTAACATTTTTACTCTAATGCAAGAAAACCCAAATTGGAACTCATACTTGATGTTTCGTGGATGAGTTTAAGACAGACCCATTCACCTAGTTCACACAGAAGGCCATGGCTCTACATCGAAATAGTGGGGATGCACATACATTTGCATGTTTCAGGTCAAAGTAAAATGTTTCGGGTATGGATAGGTATTTCTTTCACAGATTTCCCATGTGGTCTGGTCACCGAAGCCTGGGCGCTCAATGGGCACAAAGAGAAGCTTGATCATCTTCTTTCCAACCGCTCCTCCTGTGCACCCACTGAGTGGGCTGATTCCTTCCCTGCCCCTCTGTGAAGTCTCAAATGGCTCCCCTAGTCACTCTTATTTGTGAAATGTTTTGAGCTCACCTTGGTCTTAAGGAAGTCGTGTTTTAGTAATTAAAATGTTCCATGTAGTGCAATCAACAAATTCCAATTTTCCCCCCTTTTCTGAGCGGAGGCCTCGTTCAGGCCTGGGAGGGGTTTGGGGAGTCAGAGGCTCAGGGGCCGTTAGAGCAGGTTGGCATCTTTCCTCTCCCAACACCTTCCCTCACTAGTTGCCTCTCCAACCCCTCCAGGGTTGGGCCCAGGGCAAGGGGGTTAGGACAAAGGGCACAGTCTTCCATGGATGGCTCCTCTGTGATCTGGCATTGCTGCTCATTGGACTTGGTGGGTGTTCAGAATTGACTTTCTCATGAGATATGGTTTCCCATTGAGAAGCCCCACTTCAAGCACGATCGGATGAGGGCAATTACTTCTCTCCTTGTTCACTTTCACTTCGAGTGCTCAACCCTCAGTCTTCAGCTTAAGGAACCCTCTAGAAGGCCCTTTTGCGGGGAGGTCCTTCTTAAGAAAGCTCCAAGCCAGCTCTTCCTCATGGACCCACACAACCACCAGAAACACCCTCAACTCCCTGTCCCGTTGCTCCGTGGCTATTATGTAACTGCAGCTCCAGCCACAGTCGATTGCTTGTTCGAGTCAGACACCCAGGGTCCCCAAATACAGTTGTTCAGACTGTAAACATTGCTGTCAATGTGAACATTGCCCTCTAGAGGTGTGCAGTGTGCAACCTGAACAGCCATCCTCAGAGTCCAGACACGGGACGGCTGAATTCCAGAGAACCCGGATCGAGCTCCTCAAGTGACCTCCTCAAAGCCTTTCACACTTGGGTTGAGAAGGGTCGAATCACCCCTTTCCACCAATGAAAATAAAAGTGGGAAATGCCATGGCTCTCCAAGAACTTTCTCCATATGAATCCTGTCTCTTTGATTTCTAGCCTTCTTCGCAACCTCCTAGCTCCATCTTAAATTACTTCTAAGGGTCACAAAAACAAGTTTTTGGCCATCTGATTTACCTAGGACACTTGAATTTATAGTTTGTTCTTATACCTCTTTCCAAATGAGACAGAAGCTGCTCCTGTTACACCTTGAAGTGACTTTACAATTAATTGACGAACAGTGGCCCCTGTTGCTACTGTACATGGGAACGTTGTATGTAGGAGGATGAACCATCAGAAGGAAGCCGTCCATGCAGATGTGTTTCATGGGAGTGCTATTTTCCGTCAACACAGTTGCAATTAGCCTTGAAACATCTGTCAGGACAAGTCTCAGTGGATGGATAAGGGAGCCAGACTGGGGGTCCTATTGGTGTAGAGAGTGACTTTGAATGTCCATATTCACTCAAATTGTTACCATGTCTATATAAACTTGGTCTGGCAAACATGGAAAAGACATAAGAATGGAATAGTATTAGCTTTTCTTACTGCTCTATATTTAGAGCAAGTGTTTAAGAGGTGTCAGGGCAAATATTTACTAATTTATGTCATGTAACAGCTTTGCACACTATCAGAGGGCCATGGCTGTTAAACCACTTAACATGTGGTGGCACACATTTTCAATCTTATGACTCCTGTCTCTTCAGGAGATTTTATACCATAATTAAAAATGCTTTTGATAAGATATAAAACAAATAGTAACTTCTTTATTCAGAGAAGAGAGAAAAGGAACGTATTACCTGCTCTATTATTTTTGCAAATCCCACACTGCAGGAAATGTTGACTCTGTTGCTCTACTGTTCTAGTTTTGGAGAGTACCTAGTTAATTTCCTTTGAGGTTTCACACTGATTGTTGACTTAAAATATAAATAGATAAAAACTATCAGCACCACTGAATTTTTTTAAGAAGTCAGTTTTCTCTGCCCTTTAAATGACACTTAGTTGCACAATGCACTTAGCTGCAAAGAAGCTGGGAAATGGAAACTTTATTCTAGGTGGCAGTGTCTACTTACAGGTTGGATATGTTACTACCAAGGAAAAGAAGGAAAACAGATGTTAAGGGAAGTAAGGAGTAGCCTCTGCTACAACCTAATTTCTCTCCCGTTAGTTTTCTCCTCATCCAAATTCCCAGATTTTCCAAATCCAGAGGGTTTTGTCACTCGTAAAGGCATCACTCCTACAAACTGGCAGAGAAAACTAGAAATTCCAGTCCACCACCATCACTGCCTTGGCTGTGGCCATGTGCTGTAGTGGAGCACATTCTGACGACATGCTGCTTAAGAATGCCCTGCTGGAGCCGTGAGGAGGTTGCTGTCTAGGTCCACACTCCCAGGCTCAGCCACAACTCCAAGGCAGAGCAAGCACCATATTGGCGTGGCTGGGTCCCAGTGCTGTCACCCCCAGGCCCACACTTCTCCAGAGCCAGCCTCCCCTGTCTAACCTGAGGTCAGCGGCCAGACCACCTCTTCTTCCTGTTGAGTTCCTCTTGGGCCCTAGTGGTTCTGTTTGGTCAGCTTTTTATGTTAGGATTGGCTTTGCAAGAAGCATATTTTCCTTTAAGCCCTGCCACCTGAAGTGGAACTATGTGGCCATTAGGTGGATACCTCATTAATGGCCCGAGGTCCAAAGATACTAGAGAGTAAGGAGTTGCAAACCTGTGGCCTATATTTTTGTTTTGGTGACATGGACAAGGTTAAAAAAAAAGCTTCCAACATTTAAATATTAGAATATTTCATGTGACAACTGAATTATCTACTTGTCTCAAAATTAGAACCCAGACATTAGTTGACTCTCTCCACACACTAGGCCCGAGTTCCTGCATTGCAACAGATAGTTGAATGCTGTTTCTTGGTGCCCTGTGATAAGAAACACATTTGAAAATGTAGGCCCTGAAATTGCACAGCGTGTCTATTGATAAGGCGGGTGGTGCAGATAATCCAGGTATGTTTAACTGACTTTAAAAAGGTTATTCTAAAAGTAAAAGGTAAATTACAATTCCCATGGACTCCCAAAAAATGCATTGCAATCTCCTCTGCTTATTAGAGAAACACTCACTAACAGTGTCCTTACCTGATTCACCTGGCTCAGTCCTCCCAAGGCTTCAGGACCTTCCCAAACGTTATCTCCTGAGTGGAAACATCTCTAGCATCCTCAGGCCAAGCCCCTGTGTTTGCACTGTACCTAATACTACTTAGCCTTTTTCTAATTACAAGGGGGGACCCCCAAATCCCAGAATTTATTTATTAAAAATATGCCTTTATTCTTATGTTTAAACTTCAGTCACCTTCAAAGTACTTGCCATTCGATGCCATATACCTATCGAGACAGTTTTTCCACTGCTCAAAACAGTTTTTGAACTTGTCTATTTTGATGCCTTTTAGTGCTTCAGCCATTTGTTGTTTCACCTATTCCACATCAGCAAAACGTTTCCCTTTGAGGACTTTTTCCATCCAGGAAAACAAAAAAAGCTGGGGATGACATCAGATGAACAGGGAGGGTGGGCACGGGGGTCTCAGTGATTTTTGGTCAAAACCCGTTGAACGCTCAGTGTGGTGTGGGCAGGTGTTCTTGTAAATTACTCATCAGGAAATGGGCAAATGGGTTGAGTCTTCAAAAAATTCACTGATGCTGAATGCAGCCTGTCACAACAATGCCAGCTGGTACACTGATACAGATGGGTCCCTAGAACACTCACCTAGCAGGGGAAGCCTGTACTACAAGGTGCCTGCCCTTCAGAATATAATTTCTGTTGTTTGGGAGTCATCCTCATATGTAGTAGTCATCATTCATTTGTCTACACAATTGAACTGTGAGTAATTTGAAGGGAAAAGATTATAATTAATAGTGTATTCCTAGTATCTGAGCCATAATAGCTGACTAATGCTTATTTTATAGCATATTATCCTTCGTGTCTCAGATTAAATATCATTTCTCTAAAGAAATGTTTCCTGACTAATTTGATTTACCAGAACCCCTCTCATGGCTTCCAAAAGATGGTGAACTTCCCATTCTCAGCACACATGTCAATGGTAGTTATTTGGGGGGGGGGGATTGTTTATCATTGCCTTTCCTGCCAGATCCATGAGGCCATGGTCTTTATCTTCCTGTTCCCCTATGTATTCCTCCATCTGTCTCCCTAGTACCAGTGCCCAGAAGCTACTCTCAAGTGGTTGGACTGCTCAATCATAACAGCCTGGGGTCCTGAGTTTCCAGCATAAACCCCTGTGATTCTCTTCTCCATCACCTATCTGTAAGTTCCATGAGGAGTGGCCTGTGCTCCTTTTGCTCACCACTGTGGGTCCTGTCCAGTGCCTAGTTCAGTGCCTTGTGATCACATCCTCTCAGCCCACCCCCCTACCCAAGCCACTTCCTCTGCCCCCAGTTCCGTGCAAACTTCCACCCGCTCTGTGCAGTACAATCTGTCAGTACCTTATCTGGGCCCAGGCCACTTAGCTCTCCCTTCCTGCCCTGGGGCTTCTTTGGCCCAAGGTGTGGATTCTTGGGAGAACCCACTTGACACACAAGCATGCACAAGCCGGAGTGCAGGATGTTGATGCTTGGGGGGAGAGGGAGTGCCCGGGGCCAATGTGGACAATTATAAGATCCACTTCAGAAAGCTTCTTAGGAGGTCCAGGGGGTTGGTGCACAGTAACACACTGTGCTGGCCAACACCCTAATGCATCCTTGAATTGTCTTTCCCTCTTTCCTTTTTCAGTCTGGCCTCCCATTCCTGACCCCTGGGATCACTTCCCCAATCAACTACTTGTCTCAAGCTCTGCTTTCAGGGAAATCCAGGCTAAAATATGATGCAATAATTTTTTGGCTGAATGAATGAATAAGTGAATGAATAAAACTTGAACTATTTTGGATACATGAGTATAATTGAGTCACCAAAAGCATCATAAATAATTACTTGCATTTGATTTAGCTTCTAAGAACAGAATTATCCTCAATAGGTAAAAGATTTTTATCCCAAAGGACACCTTTAAAAGAACTCACTTATTAAGTAAAGTGGTGGTTGTCAGGGGCAGTGGGGAGGAGGGATGGGGCGTTGTTCTTTAATGAGGACAGAGCTGCGGTTGGGGAAGATGTACAAGTTCTGAAGATGGATGGTGGTGATGGTTGCACACTGTGAATGTACTACATGCCACTAAAATGTGTACTTAAAAATGGTTAAAATGGTGAAAGTAACAAATTTGATGTTATGTGTATTTTAACAACAGTAAAGAATTATAAGTATAACATGATTAAAATGATAACAAACACAATAGACAAATATTGAGAAGAAATATAAATTTTGATAATACCTGTGGTATGAGGGTAAGATTTTGGAAAAATGCGCTTCCAAACTTTCTCTATCCCTGTTGTATTACATTCCTCACCTGATAGTGGTGATAACAATGCTATTGTTCTTGAGACAGACCCAAACATTAATATACATATGTAGTTAGAAATCCCCACTAGCACATGTACTCAGTACACATACAACATACATATTTTAATATTAAACTCTCAGCAGAAAAGGAGGCTTATTAACTATCCAGTTTGTCTTTAATAATGCATTAATGATGATATTAGAGAATTTTGTTTTGTTCTATTCAATTTTCCATTAATTAGGACTTAACTTTGACAGGAGGTAGAAATCAGACTACAACCATTGTATGGCCCGTTCATATAAAGGGTCTACTTATAACATACATTATACTCTGATATAAAAATGTGAATATTAAAAGCAGTGCTTTCACTTTTTATGAAAATAAATCTCATCCCCATCAATTTCCCCCTTAATCTCCTTGTCACCTCCTGTTTTAATGACTGTTATGTATTTTGTTGTTATTGAGTCTATGCTAAGGTTGCTGTTTCTTTCTTAAGGGGATGATACTTTCTTCCTCCACTACTGTGATTTAACTAAGACTATTTATCTTTGAATATTTCCAAAAATTTAGTGATCCATGCATGATATACACTCTGAAATTGTCTACGCACATCCTGCTACTACTGGAAGACAGAAATCTGGGATTCCAACCCTATTTCATCACGGCCGCAATTTCTGTGTCTGGGGCAGGTTGCTTTACTTTGCTTATGAGTGACTTTTCAGAAATAGTACAAGAAAAAATAATAAAGTTAGAAATCCCTAAGAATTCCTACCGGCATTTTTCAAGGTTATTCTGTAGAACACTTGTATCAAGGGATAATCCCATAAAAATAGATTTGCAGTCAAATATATAGAAAAAAAGACTGCATATTAATCCTCCTCTGAGAGAGTAGTAATGCACAATAGTGTTTTAAAGGCTCTTCACTAAAAACAAAACAAAACAAAACAAAACAAAAAAACAATAGTTAATCTTTGTTGATAAACACATATATAACTGACTACTAAATCTTTAATTTATTTTTAATTTTTCTGAGTACTGAATTTTTTTAAATAATGATGTTAACATTTCTTGTAACAAAGGTACCACAGAACATACTTTTGGAGACACTGGGTTTTACATTTAAAAAAGTTGCCAGCTCTGGGGTCAGGGTTGGGGAAGCAAGACAGTCTTGGTGCTGCAGAGAATCCCTTATTACTACAAAACCAGAACTGCTAGGCAACTGCTTCCTGAGGAGGCTCTAGTCCAATCTTCTAATGAAAGCAGCCACTTTTATAAAGCTGCTTCTGATTTCAAAATGATATGGCAACTAGGAAATGGACCCTGATGTGAAGTTCTTCATGGCAAGCTCAGTTGCCTCTAGTGACTAGATAAAAATGAGCAAAGCCATTTAGGGGTAGATGTGGGGCAAACCACGTGTGGGCAGTGGCAGCTGCACAGTGGGGAGACACGCGTATGCTCTATTTAAAGGGTGCAGTTACACTCAGCTTCAGCTGTAGTACCTATGTAGATACACAGCCTGGTGTTGCTAGGTCATATGTTTGTTCATGAAAAGCTAAACACATATACTTCTATAGGAACTCCCTTATTTTAAAATATTAGCTTAATAAAATAATTTTAAAAAACACTGTAAAGGCCTAACAAAATACTTGGGTAGGCCAAATTCAGCCCACTGGACAATAGTTTTGAGTTGTCTGGTGTCCAGAAATGTGGACCCCTAACCTAAATAGCCTAAGACTGAGAGAGTTGTGAATTCTTGTGCCTCATTTTCATCAGCTGGCCTCCAGCCTAATCAATGGGTCACCTCTTACTGTGCCTGTCATCTTGACCACTTGAGACCCTGCCTGATTGGAATATGTGAAAAAAAAGAGGAAAAAATACATTTTCCAAGGACATGAAAGGGCCATCTCTGTAGAAAGAGCATGGAGTTTAGAATAAGGAACCTGCAATATTGGCTTTTTGCTCATTATATTCTGTCCAGCTGTTTTCCAGAGTCTCTGTGTTGCCTGAGAGAACTAATAGACAGCCATCAGGCTTTCAGAACATAATTTAAAATTTTTTCCTGTTTAGAAATAACTTGTGTGACTTAAAGCTAATTTAAGACAACACAAAATTAATCCCAACTTACCTAAACACAAGCTACTGTGGTTTCAAGGTTTTGTGATTTGCAGGCCTCCTTCAAAAAGAAGTAAAAGGAGCAGGAATATAAATGATTGCTAAAACTTTACCAAAGAGGATCACACCTTTCCTTTCAGCTTCTGCAAATCTTCCATAATGATAGTAGCTCTTGACTATGGTGAGGCAAAGGAGAAATATTTTAATGCAGTCAGAGCTCAGACAAATAACTGGGAGTGGGAGAAGGGAAAGTGTGGCAGGCGACACAGAATGGGACCATCGCTTATCTAGGGCAACCAGAGAAAGTGAATTTTTTAGTCTTTTAATTAACTTTTTAAGGTAATTTGACAATGCAACTAATGAGAAAGATGAGGAACTAATCTTTGGAGTCTTGTTTAATCTTGTTTCAATCTTGTTTAATTCCAAAGTTAGTGTCATTAATGCAAGCAAATGGGTCATTGGGAGAGTGACACAACCTCTTGAGCACCGCCCACACACAGTAGGCACCCTGTGTGTGTAGAATTTTTTTAAAGAACACTGCAAGGACTTTGTTTTCCAGGATCTCACAGGCCAGAGAGGAGAAGACCATGTTATTATGTGGTAAGTGCCATGAGAGACAGCTATACCCACAGCATTATAGGAACATGGGTACTTAACACAGTCTGGGAGGGGGGTGGGACAAGGGGAGGCCAAGAGGTCGGGAAAGGAACCTATGAGAAGCAGGTAATCGATGAAGAAGATGCATTGTTCAAAACCTGTCTATAAAGAAGGTTACATTATTTTAATTCAGTATGATCACATAAGCCAGTCTCTAATTTTTATTAAGCCAACCACTTTGCCAAGAAAGCAAGTCCTCCAAATAATAGGTTTCTGCATTTTAGAAAGGTTGACTTTGCGATGGTGCCACAGCAAATGAGAGTTAGTCCTCAGGTTTCATATGTGGATTGCTCTTATTTGATATCTAACTGCAACATTCAGTGAGTATACTCTCACAATCCACTGGAGAACCATGCTCTGTGTGTTGAAAACTGCATCATACTTTTCGACGTGCTTGCAATGAACATGTTTTCTCTTTTACAAGTGTATGTCTTATCCAAAACAGTATTGCCACCTTTAAAAGTCACAGCAGAGCATGTGGCTTTCAAGTATGCTCATACGTCAAGAACCTCTTAACTATGTTGAGCACAGCCCAAGCACAGTTGGCAGTTCTAGATGCTGTTGGAAGAGGCTGTATGGGTTCACTGAATTCACTGCAGTTTCCATGAGGTTTTTACTTCATTGATTGATCTCATTGTTTATTTTCCAAAAGTAAGAGTTTGGTGGGATCTTTGAACACATCTGTGCCATTGGGTTAGTCTTATCATTGTCAATCCTTCCTGTTTAAAATCTGTGCGTTTGAATAATAAAACATGTGTTTTTGCTTCACCTTGAAAAGGAAATGCTTCCAGTTTATCATCTGAAAATTCTTGGCACAGGGACTCTCCTAGCTCTGCCCATCCCATTTGTTCTGTGGAGTCACTAACAGTTCCACTCACAGGTGAAGATTACTACTTCCACAGTAAAGATGGAAACAACATTCATTGTCCCCTGTGACCAATCCCTGAGCCCACCCTGCTGAGTGAAGACAAAGAGATAATACTGGCATGACCCACGTGCCAGCTGTGGTCTCCAAGCCTTTTTGGATATTTAAAGAAAACAGGCTTGACCTTTCTAAGTCACAGCCATTGGGAAGCTTGATGCCCTCACCAAGATTTCAGGAAATTGTCCAGGGCTTTAGACCATAGCTGTCACCTCTGACTCCAAGTTACTATTTTGTTGAACTCTCTCTCACAGCCCATCTCTGTAGCTCTCCTGTCATCTCTATTCTGCACCAATCTGGGTAGCTTCATCGATTTCCACTCATAACACCTGTGTAGGGCATTTACATACAACAGACTTGACTGAAACTTTGTGCCATGAGAGGATTTACAGTGCAGAAATGCAAACAGATGAAAATGAATCACTAGGAACCTGTGTTATTACAAGTCCTCCAGACACCCAGCCATCAGAAATTCCTCACTAGCTCCTTTTTTAACATGGGCCACAGTTTCGTATCATGTAGGGAAGCCCTCTGTTTCCCTCAAGAACTCCACCATGTTTGTACTTCCCTATAATCCAGGCTGCCTCCTCCCAGCTTCTCTCCCTCAGTTCCTCTTATTTTGTTATGCAGAAGAGCTGAGCTCCAGAGCTACTCAACTGAGTAACTAAAGAGGAAAGGAACCTACTGAAAGGATACTGGCAGCTCACAGAACCATTACTAGGTGACCAAAGAAACATTCCAGGGGAACTTCAGTCAAGACGGTAGCATAGGTAAACATGGCTTACCTCCTTACACAACCACATCAAAATTACAGCTAAAATATAGAAACCATCAGAAATAGAGTTAAATGGAAATCTGACAACTACAGAATTAAAGAAACCACATCCATCCAGATTAGTAGGAGGGGAGGAGATGCAGAACAGGCTGGCCCATATCCACATGTGGTAGATAAAAAATTGGTAGGGATATCTCAGGAGTGAGGAGTCCCAGCCCCACACCAGGCTCCACAGCCCAGCGTTCTAGTGCCAGGAAGATAAGTCCCCACAACTTCCAGTTGCAAGAACCAGTGGGAATTGAGTCAGTGGAAGAAATTTTTGGAGCCCCAAGCAGTTCCTCTTAAAGAACGCACACATGAATTTACTCAGATTCACTCCCTCTGAGCTCCAGCACCAGGGAAGTAGCTTGAAAGGCATCAGTGGAGGAACTGAACTGTCTGGCATCAAGGCGAGAGGTGGGGAACATCTTTCTCCCAAACAGAAAGGTAGGCAGAGGCCATTGTCCTTTTTCTGAACCCTTCCCCATAGAGCCACAGAGCTGGCAGGCTGGTGCCATATCTGAGGCCTATCAGCCTGGCTAATACTGTTTGCCCAACCCTGTAGATCCCTTGAGGCTCTGTCCCACCCAAAGTTCAATAGTTAACAGTGGTATTTCCAGGTAAATGTCTGGTCTTAGCTCATGCTTCACAACTTCCTAAATTCTTTCAAACAAGCAACAGCCAGCCTCAGAGAGTCCCCAGCCCCTGTACCTCTTGCTAAATGGCCCCAGGCAATGGCACTAGCAGCAGTCAGCCTAGATTCACAGCTTGGCTTTGCCTGGGAATCTCTGAACCCAGCATAAGTAGTAGCCACCTCATATGGCTTTGTAGCTCAGGCAGGTAGCTCTGGGGAATGCAAAAATGGGTGCTGAGCTTGGCCTGCACCACCTGGGAAACCCCGGGGCCTATGTACCTAGTGGACAGCTACAGACCACATGAGTGCACCACCACCTTACCCATGCATAGCTGATCCTCCATGGAGGGCAGACATTGGTGGTTAGTGGTCACAGCCAGTCCTTGCAGCTGACTGGCTTGGGTAAATACCTCCCATTGACCTGCCAACAGTAATCAAAGCTCAACTAAAAGAGGAGGGTGTACTCAGCTCACACAAAGGCACACCTTAAGTATCCAGCTTGGGTGATAAGAAAAGTTGTGCCACTGGACCCTAAAGGACACTTATTACATTAGGCTACACTACTAAGATGGGGAGTCATAGCAGGTCTACCTAATACATAGAAACAAACACAGGCAGGCTTTTTTTTAAAGGGACAAACAAAATGAGGAGACAAAGAAACATGGCCCAAGTGAGAGAACAGATCAAAACTCCAGAAAAAATACAACTAAGCAATGAAGAGATAGCCAACCTATTAGATGCAGAGTTCAAAACACTGGTAATCAGGATGCCCACAGAAATGGTTGAGTATGACCACAAAACAGAGGAAGAAATGAAGGTTGTATAAAGTGAAATAAAGGAAAATACATAGGGAACCAACAGTGATGGGAAGGAAATTGGGACTCAAATCAATGGTTTGGATCGGAAGGAAGAAATAAACATTCAACTGGAATAGAATGAAGAAACAATAATTCAAAAAAGTGAGGAGAGGCTTAGGAAGCATTGGAACAACTTTAAATGTTCCAACATCTGAATCATAGGGGTGCCATAAGAAGAAGAAGAAGACCAAGAAATTGAAAACTTATTTGAAAACATAATGAAGGAGAACTTCCCCAATCTGGCAAAGGAAATAGATTTTCAGGAAATCCAGGAAGCTCAGAGAGTCCCAAATAAGTTGGGCCCAAAGAGGAACACACCAAGACACATCATAATTACATTAGCCAAGATTAAAGATAAGGAAGGAATCTAAAAGCAGCAAGAGAAAAGAAGGTAGTTACCAAACTACAAAGGAGTTCCCATAAGACAACCAGCTTATTTCTCGAAAGAGACCTTACAAGCAAGAAGGGGCTGGAAAGAAGTATTCCAAGTCATGAAAGGCAAGGACCTCCATCCAAGATTACTCTGTCCAGCAAAGCTCTCATTTAAAATGGAAGGGCAGATACAGTGCTTCCCAGATAAGGTCAAGTTAAAGGAGTTCATCATCATCAAGCCCCCTTTTTTTTTAGTTTATTTTTATTTATTTATTTTTTTAGAGAGAGTGGAAGGGAAGGAGAAAGAGAGGGAGACAAACATCAATGTATTGTTGCCTCTCACATGCCCCCAACTAGGGACCTGACCCAGAACTCTAGCATGTGCCCTGACTGGGAATTGAGCTGGCAACCCTATGGTTCACAGGCCTGCACTCAGTCCACTGAGCTACACCAGCCAGGGCAAACCCTTATTATATGAAATGCTAAAAGGACTTGTCTAAGAAAAAAAAAGAAGATCGAAAACTATGAACAGTAAAATGACAACAAACTCACAACTATAAACAACCGAACCTAAAAACACAAAAACAAAAATAAATTAAGCAAACAACTAGAACAGGAATAGAATCACAGAAATGAAGATCACATGGAGGATTATCAGTGTGGAGCAGGGGAGGGATAATGGGGGAAAAGGTACAGGGAACAAGAAACGTAATTGGTAGGAACAAAATAGACAGGGAGAGGTTAAGAATAGTATAGGAAATGTAGAAGTCAAAGAACTTATATGTATGACCCATGGACATGAACTAAGGGGAAAGAATGCAGGTAGGAGAAGGGTGGAGGGTGGAGGGGAATAAAAGGGGAAAATGGGACAATTGTAATAATATAATCAATAAAATATTTTTCAAAAAAAGAAGAAAAAAGCTCATAGAAGGGTATTATATTAGTTACCTATTGTTGTATAACTTAGTAGCTCAAAACAACATACACTTATTATCTCACAGTTTCTATGGGTCAGGCATCCAGGCAGAGCTTGACCAGGTCCTGTGCTGTAAGGCCTTTCACAAGGCTGCAATCAAGATGCTGGCTAGGGCTGACATTTTATCAGGGAGCTCATATGAGGAAGGCTCCATTTGCAAGTTCATGAAGTGGTGGTTGGAAGGATTCAGATCTTTGAAGGATTTTGGACTAAGGGCTTCATTTTTCTAGCTGACTTTTCCTTGCCTGGGCATCTCCAGCATGGCACTGGATTTCATCAAAGTCAATAAGGAAGAAAGTCTACTATGAAGATGGAAGTCAGAATCTTTTGTAATCTAACCCAGAAATCACATCCCCTCAACTTTGAGGTATTCTATCATTGAGAAACAAGTTACTGCCTATGACAAGATTATATAAAGTTATGAATCTCAGGAAGCAAAGATCATTTGGAGTCATCTTAGAAGTTACCTACCACAGGGACCTGGTACAGAATAAGTACCAATACATGCTAGCTTGTGTTATTTATGTCACTTATTGTCCAATGAGGAGTTGTTGAATTGTACCATGGAAAGGGAAACAGGAGGCACTCTGGAAGCACAGAACCTGGTATGAAAATTTAAGCAAGGACTTCTTGAGTAAGTGATATGTAAGCTAAGATTCAAAAGATGAGTGAGGAATCATTAAGCAAAATGAGGGAAAACACTACTCAGGCAGATGGAAGAGCAAGCATGAAGACCTTAAGGCAGAACAGTGAGGTTGGTATATTTGAAGCTCTTGGAGACAACTGTTTTTGCTAGACCATGAAGAGATCACACATAGACAAGGATCAGGTTGCTGAAAGTCACTGTAAGCCGGACAGGGTTTGGGGATCTTATCCTGAGGAAATGGAAAGCTTTTGAATTTCCTGGAGGAGACTTACATGATCCCATTTGAAAATATCAGTCTGGTTATACTGTGTAGAAAATGGACTACAGACAGGTAGGAGTGGACACGGAAGACCATTTAGGATGATTTCACACTGGTCCTGGTGAGAGGTGGTGATGTGTTGGGCCAGAATGATAGCAGTGGGAGAGAAACTACAGATTTGTAATAACAGAATGTGGTGATTAAGCAGATGTGGAGATGGGAGTACAGGGTAGTGAGGAAGAAGTAAATGATGGTCCCAGATTTACCCTTTAAGGAACGGGGTAAGTGATGGTTTATTTATTATCAAGGGGATTATTATGGGAAGACCATGTTTTGGGGGAAAGGATGCCTTTAATCTTGGAAATAAGGAGTTTAAGGAGCCTGTGAGACATTTAAGAGTGTATGAGTTCATCTGCCAGATGCAGTGTTGAGGACAGAAGAGAGTTTAGGACAGCTCTGAAGCATTTGATATTCAAGAGCTGGCTAGAAGGCTTTCCTTTAGAAAAGAGAATGAGGTGACACAACCAGGGCATCTGGAGAAAAATCAAAACCAGTGGGAAAAGAACATTTTTAGTAGGAGTGATTGGTCAGCTATGTGGAACACTTCTGAAAGGTCAAGCACTGGCACGTGACCAAAAAAAAAAAAACCCTAGTGACTCTGGGTTATTTATGACTTAGATCAACCCACTTTGGTTAAAGGGCAGAAAGGGAAGCCTGGCTGGGTTAAACTGAAGGGGAAATGGGAAGCAACAGGACAGAAGTAGCAAGAGTAGATACATATAACACATCTGAGCAGTTTCCCTACATATATGCGAGATATGTAGGCGAGATATATGACATTAACTAAATCAAAACTTTTGTTTATTGTATTTGTTTTAAATAGGATATTTTGAGTACCATCAATGGTGGAATTTGGCTGGCAGATATGGAGGGGTAGACACAGTGAGTGGGAAGAATTGATAAAGAAAGTTTCCTGAACTGTTTCTGTAATCAAAAGCACTAGTAGAAGGGCTAGGTTTAGAAGGAGGGCTGTTCCATTTTAACAACTCAAAGAAGAACAGTTGGAAACTTCTTCCAGTTAAATTTGAAGATTTGTGGTTGGAATATTGAGTGCATTCTGATGGAATGGCTTCTACTGCCTTTTTAATAAACCTTTTTCCTTCAAATGTTTAGTAGCCAAGCACTCTAAATTCAAGCACTCTAAGTGTGCTTTTAGACCAGCAATGCCAGCATTACCCGTGAGTTTATTAGAAGATCAGATCTTGGGCCCCCTCCAGACATACCTCATCAGAATTGATTTTGAACAAGGTCCAGAGGTAATTCCTGCGTACACTGAAGTTTGAGGAGCAGTATTCTAATTGGCTTTCTTGTGGTTGTATGAACTGAGAAACTGCTAGATTATCAGAGCTATCATCTATAGCAGATGGGTGTGTTTTGAGGACCATGGATTATTGTCCAACTGTTCTTTCAGCTATAGAAGCTTTTTGAAAAGACACTTGTTTTTGCTAGAGAATCCAGGTGAATTGCTATAAGAAACAACTAGAATAAACAAAAAGCAAAATATCACAATATTTTCCATCTTTGTATTTTACTGTATTGTTTTTTATTCAACAAATATTTATTGAGTACTTACTATATGCTAGGCATTGTCTTGGTTCTGGGGTTTCAGTCATTAACAAGAAGTTCCTGCCCTCAGGACCTCATTTCCCTTATTTACCTCACTTTTCTGCCTTCCACATAATACTTCTTGGTATACATCCTCAACTCGCTTGTCCCCTAACTTCATCTTATTCAGTAGTCATCCATTCATTCACTCATTTACTTGTCCAGTTAGTAACCAATTATTTATCATCTACTATGTGCCAGGCACTGTTTTGGGCATTTGGGATCCATCAGTGATCAAAATAGATAAAGATCCCTGTCCTCATGGAGCTGATATTTGAGCTGATCTCTGGCAGAGGGTAGGAGGATGCTGTTGAAGGAGAGATGGACGCTAACAATAAAAACAAATAAATTGCCCACCTTGCAAATCCCTTCTCCAGTTAAATCCAACTCTCTGGTTTCTCTGCAGCTGAGTTTGGCTTCAGAGAAACATACCAGCATGCTGACAGTTCTCAGACCAACATGGCCATTATCCTCAAGTGAGCCTCCTATCCTGCCTTGTAATTCAGGCCATGTTCTCCTTCACTCTTCCAGCCAATTTGATACATTTTCCTCCTCAAACCATTGATACCACCTACTCAACCCTAGATTTTGCTAATAACTCATCTAATATTTTAAACCGTTTTATGAAACTCTAAATTCTGCTGAGGTTATACTCCCCAAGTTCCAGAACATTCTTTCTAAAATGTCAATTTCATCATGGCACACTTTTTAAAAACATAAACTTAATAAGTATGCCCCCATTGCTTTAAGGATAAGAATGAAATTTCTTACTGTACATTATAGCCTATTGTCTGGGCTCCTTTTCTGCCCATGTTTCATAACCCCTGTATTTCCAGCATATTGACCATAGCAGTAGTTGAATGCTTGCATAGGGGAGCTACTCTGTAAATGTGTTTTTGATTGAAGTATTTCTTAGATTTTCCATTTTTGCCATTTATTCCTCCAATTGTGTTCATAACATTGCCTCAAATAATATTTTATTGAAAGGAGTTATCAGTGTCATTCCAGTAAAACTGACATTAATAATCTTGAACCCTTCAAGGCAATGGTGTTGGGTCTAACACCTACTTTTTTGAAGGCCCTTTCCATCGTCATTTATCATTTTCATAAACACTGAGATAAGGCTGATTTCTATCGTAGTAAGAATAGAGTTGAATGCTCTGGGCTTTCACTGGAGTGGAGGAGGTGGAACAAGAAGGATCACTGGGGAGTCACCCTTCATTAGCTTTATATAAACCATATAATTAAAACTCCTCTGATTTACTTCTGACACATTCTGGGCTGGAGATCCATGGGTAAAAGCAAAGAACTTAAAAAAAAAGGTTTTCCCTTCTAAAAAGCTGGTTGTAATTCAAATAGAAGTGGTAACTAAGATCCTATCCAATGAACTGAGAGGTGTCAGGGGAACTAGAAGCCAATACATAGTCTCAGAGTTGGAAAAATATCAGAGATGATCCAGTGTAACTGTCCAGGACAGAGCAAGAGTTTCTTTAATGTCACCTGAGTCCCATGGCTTCTTTTACTTCCATCCCTGGCTCCTTTTCATCATTAGAACCCACTTGTCATCAGTTTTCCTTCTTTTTTTTTTTAAATTAGTTCCCTGGAATTTCTACCCATTGGGCTAAATTTTTGACACCTTAAGATACAAAAATGTTAAATGAATTTCCTTGCTGCACTATAGCCTCCAAGACACTAGCACCCAGGAGTCTCATGTGTTCTAATTCCTCTCTTAGTCCTACCGTTCTGCAGGTGGTCCCAATATGCACAGCTCTGAAGTTCTCTTCAATCCAGCCACCCCCTTCAGGGTGCAGGGTAAGTTCTCAGTGTGCCACGGCATCAAAGAAATGCTTAACATGTGATCTGACTAATGAAGAATAACCAGAACATTCATTTTCCATGATCTATGTTTCTATTATTGCAGCCTAATATCAGGTTGACTTGTTCAGCAGCCATTTTGCACTCTTGGTGCCTATTAAAAGCTTGTGGTAAATTATAATCCTCTGAATTTTTTTTCACATGAGTGTTGCCAAAATAGGTAGTATCCCAGCCTGCATGTGTACTAGAGTATGTATTAATCCTAGACCTCCCTATGAATCACTGGATAATCAAGGACTGGCCATGAACTTCACTCTACTGAACTAGACGTTGACTTTAATAATGCTAGCGCCATATGTGAGGTGCTGTAGAAAGCACGTTGTTGTCCTAAACACCTGCTCTTCTATTTATAAACTTAGCCTTCCCAAAGGGCCTGGGGGACCAGGCTCTTTACCTTTCTAGAGGCTAATTTTTACCCACAACCTTCTCTTCCTTTTGCCAAGTACATGCATTCTAATCCCCACTCCCAACAATTTAACACCCACCTAATTAATTTTCTTTCCTCACATCCAGGTTGACTGAGCTCTTGATTTAAAAAAAATAAAAAATTTTTAAAAAGCAAAAAAAAAAAACTAGGCAGGTCAAGAAACCCAACCCCTCTCCTCTAACCAGAGCTCCTCCTTCTGCCCTGGGGTGTCCTGGAACTGAAGGCCAAAGAGGGAGAGGAGGGCTCACACTGCTTCTGGGCGACAGTGCAGGCTCAGCTGCTCTAGCCAGTGGGACTGCAAAGGGTCACTCTAAAAATTGCTGCTGGGACTTGTCAGGTGGCTGCTGGTGGCTCCCCACAGGATTTTCCTTCTCCCTCTCCTCTCTACAGATTGCTTCCCAAGAGGAGTCTGCTGCTGCCACTTCATCATCGCAAGTCGGGGACACACTCAACACAGAAGGGTAAGGAGCTTGGGCCACACTCTGCAATTCCTGTCTTCTAGATCCTGGGGTGTGTATGGCTCTGTGGGAGGGAGAGGGCGGCGAGTCTGAGTGTTCGCAGAGCCATTTCACTGAAGGCATGTGCAGCGGGGTCAGATTGCTCCTGCCCTTGATCTGAATTGGGGAGCCAGAATCATTTTCTTGAAATCAAAGGAAGGTGATGTGATTAGGTGAATATTATACATTGTCATAGAAATTCATGAGTGGATGCTTTAAAAAAGTAAAATTACTTGTAATTGCTAACAGTGATTTTAAGTCTCCAAAGTTTAATGTACACCTTTCTTCCTCTATTTTGTAGCAAAGAGAGGGGAATTCCTTCTCTATTGTGATCAGGAACCATACAAACATTTGGTACCCAATAACTTTAGATAAGATGTAATTAGCTTTAATGAAATTGGTAGAAACAAAAAAGCAGAGAACTCTTTAAATTCCCAGAAATACAACCTATTGACAAAACAGAAAACTCCCCTTTGTAATTTACAAACTATAAAACAAGTTTTTATTCTAAATGTGTACATATGTTTATAGGGACATAATATTTTATATTAGAAATCGTGTTGGAAAAGAAACAGTAAAGTGGACCCCCCCTTACACTGGACTTAACTTAAAATGGCAAGCTGCAGAGCGGAGCGTTTCTATTCTGGGAGTCAGAGCTGATGAGCCCTGACAGATGCAGTGCCTGGAATGTGGCAGGGACAGGGAGCGCGAGCAGCTGATTTGCCCCTTTGGCAGGAAGACATTCTGGGATCCCAGCTCATTCTGGCATGGAAGTGACAGTGACACTTCAGCACACATGGCTTTTCAGCTTGCCCTGTGTAGTGTCTCCCAGGAGGCAAGGGTGGACAGCAGCGGGAGAAAGAATGTTCTTAAATATAAAGGGGCAATTCTTCTCTATAATCAGTCCTAGGAGCTTTTCACCTGAGATCTGTTTCAGGCCTGGAGGAACTTGATGTAAGCGTGATGCTTTCTCACGGACTTGCCCACTCATAGAAGAGGGTAGAATTATGCTACTGTTTCAGTCCAATGGTTCTGGATCTGTTTAGGGTTATGGACCTTTGAGAACCTCATGAAAGCTCTGGGTCCACTCTATAAAAATGCACATAAACACACATGCACAACATGTTTCACAGTATTCCAGAAAATGTCATGAAATTCATGAATTTTCCAACCCAGAAGAAGTTTGCTAGATTAAATACAGGACACCCAGGTACATTTGAATTTCAGATGAATCACAAACCAGTCTTTAGTATAAGTATATCCCAAATATTGCATGGGATATACTGATACTAAAATATGATTTGTGGTTTATCTGAAATTCAAATTTAACTGGATATCTTGTACTTTTATTTGCTAAATCTGGCAACCCAGACTCAGGAGCATAACTTTCCTGTCTCAGATGGTTTATCCATGTCTGGTCATGAGTTGATTCCTGGGTTCTAAAAGGCTGCATTGCGGGGGAAAGTGATACAGGACCAGACTTTGACAGTTCTGATAGAAAAAACCAGCTGTTTGTTCTGAACTCTGTATAAAATTTTAGTACTGAAAGGTACACATCTCCTCATTTGACAAGTGATAATCCTAAAAAATTGGATGTTTTACTACAGGTCCATCAGCTGGTTAGAGCAAAAGAAAACTAAAGCCCAATTGCCAGTTCTATGACAACCAAGGAGATGGTAGTCTTAAAATCTAGATTTCCAATCCTCCTTCCCACCTACCCCCAACCCGCTAACCACCCCCCACCTTAACACACACAGCAGACTAGGAAAGAGAATGCTATTTTAGTAAAATTTTCAACTAAACCAAAACCAAAACCAAAAATTTTTAGCAGTGGGTCCTTGCCTCCTGTATCCAGGGTTGGGAAACAGACGTTAACTCAATGTATAGTCTGTATACTTTACTGATAAAAGTCAGGCACTGGCCTCTAGCTAAGTTGAAGCATAAGAAATGGGTAACAGTTGTCTTTAAACAAAAATTGATAATTACATATCCAGCCTAGCACTTACAAGGAAGTATTTGATTCTCTGGTCAACAAACTCAAGCAAGACCTCCTTGAACCCATTTCTATTTTTGGCTTACTGATCTATTAGAGTTTCATACCTTTACTGTCCTAATTGGATCAAGAAAGCCATGAACTCTGTTTATCCCCAAATAAATTATCTTACATTTAAAAGATCAACTCTTTCCTCTCAAATTTTACAAATTTTAAAACTGATACAAATGTTTAACCTACCCTGGATTTAAAGGAGACCATATAGGAGGTGGAGATTCATTCTGGGTTTGATTATGACCTTGTATGAACTTGGTTAAGTTTTTAAAACTTCCCCTGAATCTTAATTTCTCCATTTGTAAAATGAACTTAATATAACCTACATTTTAGGATGTTAGTGACGCTTAATTTTTTTAACAAATCATGTAAAATACTTACCCAGGGCTTAGCACACAGTAAGACCACAATTAATAAATGCTAGCCATATAATTATTATTTTAGGTAGAAATTTATATTTGATACATAATATAGACTCATGCTTGGTGTATTATATTTAAGAATTATTTATTAAAATTATTAAATTTTATAAATTATATTAAATTATTTACTGTATGCTTAAATTTGGAAAATACAAAGTATGATGAAAAATGTGATGAATCACATAACTGCCTAGCTGTTTATTAGGCATTGAATACATGACACTGTTGCCATAGAAACAACACAAAAGCCAAGATCTGCAGTAGGCAGTGGGAGGAGAGCATGGAATTGCATCTCTGTAACTTTCTGCTCAGTTTCTAATGGAGGAGACCCAAGGAGCTGCTTTGGGTGGTAGTGGATAGAACAGAGACGGGAGGAGGCTGTGGTGTCCATGACCAGAGAAGGAGAATTCTCTGGGTGACCACCACAGAATGAAGGAGTAGCTCTGGTAGCATAGGGAGCCTTCTACCACCCACTGCACCCTGTGTAAAGTCTCTTCTTTCACCCAAAAAAGGGAAGGGGCAGGAAGGGACTGGAAATATCTCCAAATGGCTGCTTATCCCGTTACACAATCTCAGCTGCTATGGCTAGACCTCCTCTTTCCACCATGCCCTACTATGGTAGGGGCCCTGTGAAAAGTGCAAACTGCTAATAGTCTGGGGTGGGGAAGGGGGAGAGGAGAGCTCTGCAGAGATATTCTCTTTGACCTCAAGGGACAACTCATTAAAGCCCCCATGGGTTAGGAAGGAAAATCAAGCCCTTTGTGCTTTAAATTTGGAAAATACAAAGCACAAAGTGCTTTGTGCTTTGTGCTTCAGAAAAAAACAGAGAAACAATCTTAAAACCCTCCCAACCACAGGCAGCTCAGCAAGGCTGTAAAGCTGTGCTCCATACTATCTGGACCAATCATAACTCCAGTCACAGCCAGTTCTTGCTGTATGATAACCATGGTGATTGCTTCCCCTCCACCAAGCCTGGCCATGAGTCACTCACTTGTAAATAAATAAATAAATAAATAAATAAATAAGCAAGCTTTAAAAAAAAAACAGTGTTAATTAAAACTTCCAACTTTGAGTTAATATATCATTGAATCAATAAGAATGGAATGCTTTCAAATTTTATTACTCAGTGTCTAAGCTATACTCTAAAAATTATATAAAAACATATACGCAACTCATTTTTGTAACCTATTTCTTCCAGCCACATTTTGACTGTCATTGTGACCACATCATTAGTGATCACTAATAATATGACCCTTGGGTACATAATGAGCATTTGTATAATTGTAGGAAAAACAGTGAGAGTTCCTGTACAAATTGCTTTTGACTACATGCTCACATATAACTTAATGACTGAGTAATACATTTTTGTAAATACTCATTTTTTTCTAATTGCCCTCTATTAGCCCATACAGTCAGCCTCAAAGCCCAGCACCATCACCAAATGGGTAAATGGAAATTAATTAAACTTAACTCCTTATTCTCCTTAACTTTTACACATCTACTTTTAGGCTGCCCTTTTCCAAGTTCTTCCTTTTAAGGTTGCCCTTGTTCTGCATTTAAATATGATTGTAGGAAAATGGTGGTTGATCAAGTGACATGGTGAATGTAAACGTGCATGCATGCGTGCATCCATGAGTGTGTGTGTGTACTGAGTGTGACATGCCTGTATGTGTACTCTCCAAAAAGATCCCAGTGTGAGAGGCCCAGAGAACTGTTGAAGGCTTCCCTGTGTGCTAGTGAGAATAGAGCCTTGGGTTTATGATCCCCCATAATAAAGAAGCTAGTCTTCTCTGCAATAGGGCCCAGAGCACACAAGGTAGCTGCCCTTATCATTCTTACTGGCTGGCTTGCAGTCCTCTTTCAACTGAGAAAAGCAGTGGCAGGATCCCCAAGCAGGGCTGGTGGAAACCGAAGAGCAGGGCCAGTGGTAGAGCACTGACTGGGCTGTCAGAGCCAGTGAACATCTCTGCAGCCTAGAGGACATTAGAGCTTTGCCCAGCTTCGAAGAAGGGGCCCCGATCCTCAGACTCCTCTGAGGAGTCTGCAGTGACCTTTTTGGAGAAACATGGCACAGACTGAGAACACCTGGGCAGGTGGATGAACAGCCTCGCCTTCAAGGTGCAAGCCTAGGACTGGAATGTCATGGCAGCTCTAGTAAAGAAAGACAATTTCTGAGCCTATCTGGGAAAATAGCCACTGGGAAAGGAAGTTGTCCTCAGGCTGTGATTTCAGTAGTCTCTCTAGTTTTTATTGTCGTACTTCAAATAAATTTATTTTACAAAGTGTTTGAGATCATACCTCACTTCTACTTACGGTGATTAATTAAAAATTAATCTAGAATCTGAAGTTGGTTAGGTTAGAACCTCACATCCTACTTACTCCTTTTATGTTTTATTTTTATGGTGATAGAGCAAGGTCTTTTCATGGTTTAATTGAATTTACTGGGGTTACATTGGTCAATAAAATTATATAGTTTCAGGTGTACCATTCTGTAACACCTCATCTCTACATTACACTGTGTGTCCACCATCCCAAGTCCAGTCTCCTTCTGGCACAACATTCTCCTGCCAATTTTCCTCCCTCCACCTCCCCTAGGGAGGGCTAAAGAAACCAGTTACTCCTATAAAGACATTTTGAGGGCTCTAAAAGCCCTCTCTTACTTTTAATAAATCGATATTAAAAATACTATTATAATATTAATTCATAATATTAGTAAAATTAAATATTATTTAAGAATAAAAAATACATGGGTATGGACAAAAGTAGGTTTACAGCTGTACATGAAATTATGATTCTTGTATTATTAATTATTATATTATTTACTATATGAACAACTGTAAACCTACTTTTGCCCGTGTGTGTGTGCGTGTGTGTGTGTGTTCCACAGTAGCTACTCTTAGAAATTTGTATGTGACTCATAGAAAGACACTGATAAAACATTAAAATATTCACCAAAAATCATGTATATCTGGGAGGAAGAGTATATATGCTCATTAACTACTTAGCTTGGATCAGTTGTCAGACTAGCTAATGTATTACTCAGCAGGGCCCTGGAGAAATGGGACACAGGCAAGAGAATTCAGATAGAGAGGGTCATGAGGGTTTCCATGGGAATGCCAAGGTCAGCTTGAAGGCCAGACAATACAGGAAAGAGAAGGTGGCAACAGGAAATAAGAGAAGGAATGCCATGAAAGAACTTGTACTGATTTCACTCAGGTTGCCCTCTTCCTTCCTGGAGATTTCTAAATCCTTCTCCATTACACACTGACACATCAAGTTCAATGCTTCCTGGCATACAACAAATAGCCTTTATATTAGCATTGGGCTAATATTATGTGCCCAATTGTCTTCCTCATGACTTCAGCCATCTCAGTCAGCACGTGTTATGCTGAGCCATGCCTTCCTGCTTCCAGGTGAGGTATTTTCTCCTCTTTTAAGGGCCTTCTGCTTCCTGTACCTATTCCCCTTAAAAACCCTTTGGTACCGTGACCAACAAGATTCTTGTTGTCTGCAAACCTTCCCATCCTAACACCACTCCATCAAAATAATTTCTTTAATTTGAATGAAGTTCAGGCTCATATATTCAGTCTTCCATGTAATCTGTTGTTTTGCTTATATGTATAACCTATAACCAAATGTCCTAGATTTTTCCACACTTCCAGGATTACTCTTATCATTTATATCAAAATAAAAACTATCTGTCCCTCATCTTATATAATTGCACAAATTCCATTTCTCTCCCTGGTATTTTAAAAAATCTCTTAGAAATGTTTACATATTCCAGAAATCTCCCCTCGTTGCTGTTTGCCAGTTCTCAGCCAGGGTCACTCTGCATGCTTGTCCCATATCATCTCCTGCTGTCCGTGACTGCTTCTCTATGATATGGTAACTTTCTCTGATTTGTTTCATCCCAAATTTTCAACAGGTTACCTAACTTCACTCCCAAAGTAACAGCTAATAAGAGTTGTTGATTTTAATGAAAATGATTCAAGTTTGTGTTTTTTAAATATTCACCTGAGGATATGTTTATTGATCCTAGAGAGAGAGAAAGGTGTCAGAGGGTGAGGTGGGGAGAGAGATAGACAGATAGACAGAAACATCAATGTGAGAAACATTGATCAGTTACCTCCCATTCACACCCAGACTGGGGATTGAACATGCAACCTAGATATGGACCCTGACTGGGGATGGAACCCCTGCAACCATTTTGGTTGGGATCACACTCCAACCAAATGAGCCACCCAGCAAGGGTTCAAGTTGTTTTGAACACTCACTTTTTGCCACATACTCTGCCAAATGCTGTACATGGATTTCCTCACTGAGCTTTCAGTGACAATCCTGTAGGTAGGCACTATTATTATCTTTCTTCATTATATTTTATTGGTCATGCTACTACAGTTGTCCCAATTTCTCTCCTTTTGCCTCCCTCCACCCAGCACCTCCCACTCCCTCCTCACCCTTGTTCATGTCCATGGTTCATACATAGGTTCCTTGGCTACTCCATTTCCTATACTGTAATTATTTTTACTTCTTAATCCCCTCACCTCTTCACCCATTCCCCCACACCACCCTCCCATCTGGCAACCATCAAAACCCTCTTGGTATTCATGATTATGTCTCTGTTCTTCTTGTTTGCTTAGTTTGTTTATTAGATTCAGTTGTTGATAGATATGTATTTATTGCCATTTTAGTAATCTTCTTAGTTTAATAGTTTTAATCTTCTTTTTCTTAAATAAGTCCCTTTAATTTATCATATAATAATGATTTGGTGATGATGAACTCCTTTAGGTTTTTCTTGTCTAGGAAGTTAGCTTTCTGCCTTTTGTTTCTAAATGACAGCTTTGCTGGGTAGGGCAATCTTGACCATAGGTCACTGCTTTTTATGAATTTGAATATTTCTTGCCAATCCCTTCTAGCCTGCAAAGTTTCTTCTGAAAAATCAGCAGTCTTATGGGAGCTCCCCTGTAGGTAACTGTTTTTCTCTTGCTGCTCTTAAAATAGTCTCTTTATCTTTAAACTTTGGCATTTTAATTATGATATGTCTGGGAGTGGGGCTCTTTGCATCCATCTTGTTTGGGACTTTCTGTGCTTCCTGGACTTGAATGTCTGTTTCCTTCACCAAATTAGGGAAGTTTTCTTTCATTATTTTTTTTCAAGTAGATTTCCAATTTCTTGTTCACTTCTCTTTCTGGTACCCCTAGATGCAAATGTTGGAATGCTTGAACTTGTCCCAGAGGCTACCTACATTATGCTTGTCTTTTTTGGATTCTTCTTTTCTTCATATTGTTATGATTGATTGTGTTTTGCTTCTTTATGTTCCAAATCACTGATTTGATTCTTGGTTTCATCCATTCTACTGTTGTTTCCCTGTAAATTGTTCTTTATTTCAATTAGTGTATCCTTCATTTCCAACTGGATCTTTTTCATGCTGTTGAGGTCCTCACTAAGTTCCTTGAGTATCCTTATAACGAGTGCTTTGAACTCTGCATCTGACGGATTGCTTATCTCCATGTTGTTTAGTTTTTTTCTGGATTTTTGATCTGTTCTTTCATTTGGACCATGTTTCTTTGTCTCCTTGTTTTGGCAGCCTCCCTGTGTTTGTTTCTATGTATTAGGTAGAGTTGCTATCTTCACTTTAGAGACAAGTCAATGGAGACTCTAAGAGGTTAGATTATCTATGGCAAAGTCACACTTCAGATAAGTAGGGGAACTGGTATTCATGTTGAAATTTCTTGATCATTCAGTCTCAAATATTATCTAATTTACCTTGTGATTTATTCTTTGACTCATGGATTATTTAGAAGTATATTGTTTAATTTGACTATCTTGGTGGTTTTCCTAGATAGTTTATTGTTATTAATTTTTAATTTAATTACCTATGATCAGAGAACAAACTCTGTATGACTTCAATCTTTTAAATTTACCAAGACATGTTTTGAGGTCCAGCACAGAATGTGTCTTGGTGAGTGTGCTACATAAACTTGAGAAGAATTTGTGTTCTGTAGTTGTTATGTGTGATGGTCTAGAAATATCAGTTAAGTTAGGGTGATCAATAATGTTGTTCAGCACTTGTTGGTGTGGCTCAGTGGACTGAGTGCCAGCCTGTGAACCAAAGGGTCGCTGTTTTGGTTCCCTGTTGGGGCATGTGCCTGGGTGCATGTGGCTGGGTCCCTGGTGGGGGACACATGGAAGGCAGCCACACATTGGTCTTTCTCTCCCTTTCTTTCTCCCTCTCTTCCCCTCTGTCTGAAGGTAAATAAAATCTAAACAAACAAACAAACAAACTAAGATCCATACTTGGAATCAGAGGAATACATCAATGGTGGCTTTAAAAAAAATAATGTTCAGATAATGTATCTTCTTACTGATTTTTTTCTAGTTATTCTATCAGTTGCTGAGGAGTTATTAACATTTCAAATATAACTGAGGAATTACCTATTTCTCCCTGCACATATGTTGAAGTTCTGTTATTTGCATATATATATATATATATATATATATATATATATATTAGGATTGTTATAAATTCTCTTTTTATCACAGGTAGTTGTTTTTTTCTTGACGTGTATTTTATCTGATATTAATATAGTCACTCCAGTTTTATTATCTCTACTATTTCTGTGGTAAGTCTTTTTCTACCCATGTATTTTTTACTTATCTGTGCCTTTCTATTTAAAGTGAGTCTCTTGTAGATAGTATGTATTTTGAGTTTGCTTTTCTTATCTGGTCTGACAATCTGTGCCTTTTAATTAGAATTTTTTTCAATTAACATTTAATATAATTATTAATATAATTGGATTTAGGCTTACCATTATTCTTCTGTTTCCTCCAATTTTGATTCCTCTGTTGCAACTTTCCTATACTCTTCAATTCCATCTAAATTTATCTATTGGTTTTTCAGATACACTTTGTATTCCCTAAGTGGTTGTTCTAGGGCCCTTTCATCCAATACCATGGTTGTTGGTCATTTGTGGCTATTAAACACTTGAAGTGTGGCT
Source organism: Phyllostomus discolor (assembly GCF_004126475.2). Taxonomy (NCBI): domain Eukaryota; kingdom Metazoa; phylum Chordata; class Mammalia; order Chiroptera; family Phyllostomidae; genus Phyllostomus; species Phyllostomus discolor. The sequence continues at coordinate 124,911,394 of NC_040906.2, read as the reverse complement.
AGTCCCTTTGCCTCTTTGCCCACGCACTGTCTTGTTGAGGCTGCATTCTCTCTTTCTCCCAGAAACCTCCATTTTCACTAGAAGAAAAAAAACCTCTTAAAATCAAAATAATCTGAGAGGAATTGTACCCTATCCCTAGGACAACTTGTTTCAGTATAGTGTCAGTTGTTGAAATACTGAGATCCTTCTGTAATGAGTTGGTAAATAGCCATATGGTGGCTTATCTGATCCCCCACCCCCAAATACCTCACACCCCTGCAGCCCTCTCCTAGGACCCCCTCACTGTAATCCGGAAACTAAGGACTTACACAAGGTACGAAGGGGACCCTCTGGAACTCAGCTGTAGGACTGTGAATCCATACTAGTTAGTTAGTAGGTGTCCTCTTTTACCAGTTGTTGAAATACCCACTCCATAGGCTACCATTGAAATAATCAATTAATGATAGATAAACAGAATATTGAACATTTCGATCTGAAGCACTCAGGTTACTCTCTGGGTTCCAGACTTTTTCCAAAATAATGAGTAGTTATCAGCCCTACATCTACATGAATAGAAAAATGGCTAAAGGGATTCTTCCAGGGAAATATATAAGACTTCCCCAAAGATACATTTCTGCTTCTACTCTAGATGGTAGAAACTGCTGTTTGAAAAAAAATTACTCTGCTGTGCTTACTTATCTTTTTACTATCTTTTTGTCCTTGTCATTTTTGTGTCTCTAACATAAATTACTCCATCAGGCCCAGCACAGTGCCGCCAACACAGCAGTAGGTGTTTGATAAGTGCTTGCTGAACAACATTTTAAAAAATTTCCCCAGAGAACTCCAACATGGGGACACTTACCACATAAGTCAGGTACCTTTGAAGACTAAAATGATAGTGCGCTAAAAGTCTATTTTACAAGGTAAAGATGAATTTGGCACTGCTTGCAAGAAAGAATGAGGAAAGACAGATGTGCTCCAGTCTTACAAATAAATATAAAGGTGAATTTTGACAATTTGAGCTAAATGATGAAGACTAAAGCCCTGGCAAAGACAGGGACCTCCTCTGTTTCCCACCCACTCACTGCTCCTCTCCCACATAGAAAGGAACAGGACCAGACACAATAAAAAGGTCATAGAATGTATTAAATTGAAGTTTTAACCCTCAGAATGAACTCAACAGTAAGACTTAAAACACACACACACACACACACACACCCCAAGAAACTATAAAACACCTAAATACCTAAATGGCCAGGAACAGGAGAATAACTAACTTTTATATATTCTTACTATGGATCACTGTAGCTATTAGAGAGAATGGGGTAAATTTGTGTGTATACTGATACAGAAAGATATGCACGAGTTACTGCTGGGTGAAAAGAGCCAACTGCTGAATAATACGGTATAAACTTGTTCCGATATATGTTCTCTTATAGTGCTGTGCTGGAGCTTTTACTGGCTCTCAAGAACAAAATGTTACATTTTCAAGAACTGGGCAAGCTGGCTGTTAAACAGTGTGATATTTTAAAACCAGCCACAATGAGTGTATGTACAGTCCAGGGGTGTCAAACTCATTTTCACCAAGAGCCACATGAGCCTCATGGTTGCCTTCAAACAGCTGAATGTAGAGCTCCTTGCCCCTAGTTAAGGAGTAGTTACATTTATACAGTCCTGAAATTACATTCAGCCCTTTGAGGGCAACCACAAGGTTGATGTGGCCCCCGGTGAAAATGAGTTTGGCACCAAATAAATCAGCACCTTACAAATAAAGTCTTTTCCTCTCTAGAGACTTAGTTTACTAGCACATGGCTGCTCAAAAATATGCAGTTATAAGTTTGTGTAAGCATATACAATTATCTGGAATGGTATATAACAAAACTGTGAATTATTAATTTCACATTCTGATTTTGCAATTAAAAAAAAGCTAGGCCACACCAGTAATCTCACAAAAACGTGAATGCCACCGTGATGTAAGTGAAGTGCATGTAAAAGTCCAAGTACAGCATCTTCTGATGATTATCCTCATTTCTTTCCAAATAGGCTCAAGTAATTTAATCTATTTGGTAAACTTATTATTTCAAGGCTACGTTTATTACTAAAGCTGTCAGAGCTACATTATGGTGCTAAACCCACACTTCATACAGGTTTAACAACTGGTTCAAATATTTATAACATTGATAATGAAAAAAATAGTTACTATTCTTAATATGTGAGCATCCATACAAATATATCTCTGTGTGGATATATCTCATGTCTGAATTTAGAATTTTAGTGTTAAAACATAAATATAGTTTTTATTTCAGATAGACTCCCAAATTATCATTCAAAAGACTGTATTAATTCTACTTCCATTCACAGTGTCTAGAGACCACCACACTAATATTTGATACTATGAATATTTTAAAATATTTCGGCCATTGAACAAAATTTGACCCCCCAAAATAAAAAGGATCTCTGGATTTCAGTTGACAGTTTTCTGATCATTATTAGTGTACTTTTAAAAAATATTTATTAACTATCTGTGTTTTATCTTCTTTGAATGACCTAGTTACCTAAATCATAATCTTTGTCCATTTTTAATTGAATTTTACCTTTTTCTCATTGACTTTTACCTTTTTCTCATTGACTTTTAAGTGTTCTTTAAGTATTGTGCTAATTGACCATTTATCTATCAAAAATGTCACCAGTGTTTGTTTTCACAGTCTGTTCCTTATCTTTTAAACAGCTGGTAGTGTTTTGGAGAAGTTTTTTTTTATATATATTCATATATTTCAGTCTTTTCTTTTATGGCTTCTGAATTTTGTGTTATACTTAACAGGGCCTTTCTCACTCTAAGATGAAGGGAAAAAAGCTACTTTGCCCTAGTTCTTGTATAAATTTTGTATGTGTGAAGGAGAGAGATATTTGGATATATAATTCATCTGGGTATTATCTTAGTGAATTTGTACAGTAGAAATCAATTGAAGTAATGCAACCATTATAAGCCCTTACCCATTGATTTTTAAATGCCATATTTATTTATTTATATACACATAAACACACATATATACTTTATATTTTACATGGATTCCTGAATTTATATTATTGAGGAAAACTTCAGAATAGTTACAACTCATTTTTTCATGCAAGTGAACTAAGTCCTTCAAATGATGTTTAACTACTATTCCATAAATTTTTCAACTAAATCAGAGAATATTTGGTCATTTCCACAGCCAAAAATTACTTGGCCATACAGCTATGGAGTGGTCTCATTTGATAATATAAATCTCCTTAGAATTGTCTTCAATGCTTAATGCTGAAGTAAATTGGCAACAAAATGTGCATCTAAAAATATGTCCATTGTGATATAAATTTTTAAATATACTTTTGAGGATTAATCTACATTATGCCATTAAAAAATTATAAAATAGAAGTGCTTCTCAATGGAGCAGTTCAAAGAGCAAGGAACAATTAAGATAATACCATGCCTTTCTTTCTCTTTCTAGCAAGCTCTTACCTGTGACGGTGTTTGCCAACATGGCCCCCAAAAAGAAGACTGTCAGAAAAAACAAAGGAGATATCAATGAGATGACCATAATTGTAGAAGACAGCCCCCTAAACAAACTAAATGCTTTGAATGGGATCCTAGAGGGAGGCAATGGCCTTAGCTGCATTTCTTCTGAATTAACAGATGCCTCTTATGGCCCCAACCTCTTGGAAGGTTTAAGTAAAATGCGGCAAGAAAGCTTCCTTTGTGACTTAGTCATTGGCACCAAAACCAAATCCTTTGATGTTCACAAGTCAGTGATGGCTTCATGCAGTGAGTACTTTTACAACATCTTAAAAAAAGACCCATCTACTCAAAGGGTGGATCTCAATGATATCTCACCGCTGGGCCTGGCCACTGTCATTGCATATGCCTACACCGGAAAGCTGACCCTCTCCTTGTATACAATAGGAAGTATTATTTCTGCTGCTGTTTATCTTCAGATCCATACCCTTGTAAAGATGTGCAGTGATTTTTTGATACGAGAGATGAATGTTGAGAATTGCATGTACATTGTTAACATTGCTGAAACGTACTCTCTGAAAAATGCAAAAGCAGCGACCCAAAAATTTATCCGGGATAACTTTCTTGAATTTGCAGAGTCAGACCAGTTTATGAAACTTACATTTGAGCAAATTAATGAACTTCTTATAGATGATGACTTACAGTTGCCTTCTGAAATAGTAGCATTCCAGATTGCTATGAAATGGCTAGAATTTGACCAAAAGAGAATGAAATATGCTGCAGATCTGTTGAGCAATATTCGCTTTGGTACTATCTCTGCACAAGACCTGGTCAATTATGTTCAGTCTGTGCCAAGAATGATGCAAGATGCTGATTGTCACAAACTTCTTGTGGATGCTATGAACTACCATTTACTTCCATATCATCAAAACATACTGCAGTCTAGGCGTACAAGAATTCGAGGGGGCTGTCGAGTCCTCGTCACTGTTGGGGGGAGACCAGGCCTTACAGAGAAGTCCCTTAGTAGAGACATCTTGTATAGAGATCCTGAAAATGGATGGAGCAAGCTTACAGAAATGCCAGCCAAGAGTTTTAATCAGTGCGTGGCTGTGATGGATGGATTTCTTTACGTGGCTGGTGGTGAAGACCAGAATGATGCAAGAAATCAGGCCAAGCATGCAGTCAGCAATTTCTGCAGGTACTTGATCCTCTATTGGAAATGGTTCAATGTTATGAGGAAATTGCCCTGACAGAGAAGCAAATTAGTCATGCCTATTAGCTTAGTTCATTAGCTCAGTAAATTAATAATTATAATAATAATATATACAGGGTCTGGCAGAAGTAACACCTGCTTGAGTGTGGTTGGTAGGGTAATAATATGAGTGTAATCATTTATAGTTTTAATTTGAACATTTCACCTAAAATGTCATATGGTATGCTTGAGTGTGATATTGTTAAGCATGTAATCAGAATTACATGCTTATGATTTTATAATAAAAGATTTTGTAATAAAAAGGGCTGTTATTTGTACCAGACCCTGTATAATAATGCCCATAAATATGTATACAGAACACTTCACCTTATATAAAGTGCATTCACATAGTCTAGATTTCTAGATAAGTCTGTGAAGTGAGCAAGGAAAACAGGATTATTCTGATTTTACGTGTGAGAAATCTGATACCCAGAGAAGTTACACCACTAGTAAGTGGCAATTCACATTTTCTCATTTCTAGTCAGGTGCTCTTCACAACGTACAGCTTTTCTGAAAGACACCGGGAACAAATTTAGTTTCTAATACTAAGTGTAAGAAAAATGAAAATAATATAAAGTTTCTTTTAAGTGGCTTATTGATGACTGTCAGATTTATAGTTGGCAAATAAAATGAGATCATTAAAAATGTGGAAGCTAATTAATTTTAAGTACTTATTTGAAGACTAAATACCAGGGAAAATGTCAATATTTTTGAAGCATAAAGAAAAAAGTAAAAGACATAATAAATCCTTCAGAAAATGGAATCTAAGTACCATAATATTTTTGTATACTTATGATAAAAAATTAAGTTTCCATATATATGGAATGTTCAGAAAGCCATGCTTACAGAGTCAAACATACCATAACTAGTGAGCAAGATCTGAAAATGTGTACAGTATATGATAAAATATATTCTTAATTTCATTGTGTGTGTTATTTAAATGAATTCAAACAATTCATTGATTTTTAATAATTTATGACCTTAGTTAAGTTTTGACTTAGAGGTTAAATAGGACAAAGATGAATGAACATCATCAAACTGATGGAGCGAGTTCTGTGTTTATAATGCTTAAGAACTATGTAAACAGGAAAGCATATTTTACTATTACTGCTTGTTTTCCTCCCCTAATAAGTCAGCCATTAATACTCAAATCACTGTTTTTGCTATATTGATTTCAATGCCTATGATATAATTACTTATGGTAATATTGAACACTGAAAAATATATCCCTAAACTTAAAAAAAAATACCTGCTAAAAAGTGCTAGAAAATAGAGAAGTATAAGAAGTTAAAGCTTTGTTGATGCTTTTGGACATGAGTCTCATTGACCACATTCTAAACAGATGACAGAAGACTTAGTCGAGTAACTTAGCTTCGCTGTTGGCAATGGCCAGGATAGGTGTATGACTAAGACCAGAGTTATGAGAAATTAGGAAATCCAATTAGCCAACTGCTATCTTAATTAAGGAGTGAGAATGAGCTGGTGTCTGAGGATAAGTGGGATTGACTTTAATGTGGCAGTATTCCCTTTTCTGAGTGCCACAAATACACTGCTTCTGCCCCCTCCCCTGCACACAGTCTCATAGATCCTAACGGATGATGGATATCTGAATATGACACAAAGGGGCCTGGCAGACGTGTCTCTGTAGGGTCTTCTCTAAGTGGCCTGATAAAGGAAGTGAATTTATAAATAGGAAGAGGGGAGTCACCAATCAATACCTGCCTTGCTTTTTTCCAAGTGTCACACTTTTTTACTGGTTGAAAGAAAAACACCAACCTCCAAGTGAGGAGCTGTGCTGTCAGTAGCCTACTTGCGTGAACAGTGTTAACATTTTCTCGTTAGTGTTTGTGGAGTAACATGGGTTCCCTGGATGCCACCAACAAAGCTATCACACTTCCTCTGCCATTCCCAGATACGATCCCCGTTTCAACACCTGGATACACCTGGCTAGCATGAACCAGAAACGCACGCACTTCAGTCTGAGCGTGTTCAACGGGCTCCTTTATGCCGTGGGCGGCCGCAATACGGAAGGGAGCCTTGCCTCGTTGGAGTGCTACGTGCCTTCCACCAATCAGTGGCAGCCGAAGACACCCCTGGAAGTGGCGCGCTGCTGCCATGCCAGCGCGGTCACCGATGGCCAAGTGCTGGTGACCGGCGGCTACATCAGCAGTGGGTACTCACGCTCGGTGTGCGCGTACAACCCGGCCAGCGACTCCTGGCAGGAGCTGCCGGGGTTGAGCACGCCGCGAGGCTGGCACTGCGCCGTCACGCTGGGCGACAGGGTGTATGTGATGGGGGGTAGCCAGGTGGGGCCGCGCGGGGAGCGCGTTGATGTGCTGACCGTGGAGTGCTACAGCCCCGCTACCCGCCAGTGGAGCTACGCGGCGCCCCTGCTGGTGGGCGTGAGCACCGCAGGCGCCTCGGCGCTGCACGGCCGCGCCTACCTGGTGGGTGGCTGGAACGAGGGCGAGAAGAAGTACAAGAAGTGCATCCAGTGCTTCAACCCCGAGCTCAATGAGTGGACGGAGGAGGACGAGCTGCCCGAGGCCACCGTGGGCGTGTCGTGCTGTACCCTCTCGATGCCCAACAACGTGACCCGGGAGTCCCGAGCCAGCTCCGTGTCCTCTGTGCCAGTCAGTATCTGAACCCAGGTAGATGCAAAGACAAAGGAAGAACAAATATTTATTTGTGGTTAACCTTTGAGTTAGCGCAGAGGAAAATATATAACATTTACTACAATGATTGCATTTTAAAATATATCGAGACAAACGTCTTGATGGTTTTAAATTACTGGTATGGCATTATCTACCTCTGTCTTTAATTTTGTTTTGAAAAAACAAAGGGCCATAGGCAACAAAGAAAACTAGAATTTACTTCAGCGGCCACTGGGTGGCAGAGAGAAATCGTTGTAGGCACTCTCGTCACAGCAAGAATCCTAATTGTACAGCGGTTACACCCACATTTGAGACTTTCCCTCTACACGTTAGTCACATGACACTTATGTAAATGATTTCACATACAAAAGGTTTTCTCTCTTTTTTCTTTGGGAAGTTGAAAATGTTCATTGATAGGTTTTATTTTTAAATGGAACTCTATATCTATAAAGACTTAAGATTTAATTCTATTTTCCAATGCAGTTTCTTTTCCTGTGTAAAGGATTTTAAAGGGCAGCCCATGACACCGTTCTGAATCTTAAAACAAAGCCTGATGGGACAGCAGTGGGGATTCCACCAGGGGCTGTCCTTGGTTTATCCCGGAGCACTTCTTCCTCCCTACCTTAAGACCCACTGTATTTCCATCATAAAAATCTACTCTCAAAGAAGAAACTGATCTTAGTCATTTGGTTTATAGTGTAAGTTTAAATCATTTCTTCATTTCTCCTAGAAGGATTTGCACTTTAATCCATGTTCCCTATTACAGGAATTGCAAGTATCTTGAGAGCCTTGCTCTCACCCTAAAAAACTATACCAGGATTAAAAGCAACCTTGACCCTAATGGGAGCCCCAGGAAGAACACCAAATAAAACTATGTCCTCAAGGATCATTAACTTAAAGCTTATATAGCCTGAAGGTTATATAGCCAATAGCTATAATTTCATTTCTCCCATTCTCATATGGGTGAAATTGAAGGAAACATTTGAAATTCTTGGTTTGGAGATAATAGGATGAATGGGTTCTCCTATTGGCAAATGCCATTGTTTCCCATTTCACAGCAGTCCTCCTGAGCTCTCAATTAAATTCTAATACATTCATTTCACTTGGAAACATTAAAATAATATGTGCCTATTCTGGTACATATTTTTAACCTCATCTGCTCCAAATTAACTTTGCAAATTAATGTGTATCCACTTGATATCATTCTTTTACTTGTTTGTCAAGTTATGGAGCAAGGGAACAGTTGTAGTAAATGATACATATTTTCCTTTCTTATAATTTATCACTTTATTCTTTGACAGTTTGTTTTGAAGAGGAAGTTGCCCATCAATCATGGGTTATGTGTAATTGGATTTTGAAAATTAAAACAAACTAATTAAATGGTTAAACATGAGATACATGGAAATATAACTGGGTTTTCATTAATCTCATCCTCTCCCACCTTTTGTAGATAGTTTGTTGCTAGAGGTACAATATTTATATTTAAACTATTTTACTTGAACTGTGAAAAGTGGTTCATATAGTACACTGTGTGGAACAATTTTATATCATTGCCCCTTATGATAAGTTCAAACTCTGTGTATTAAATGGTAACACTCAGGTAAAGGCTAAAACACTAAGTACAAGACATTATTAATAAAAAAGAAAAACACTAGACTTTTCTTCACCCTACACAGAGCACGAGGAACTTCCCCAAGTGCAGGGCAGGTCTGTAGACGCCTGCTCCCATGACTTCTTGTCCACCTGGGCCAGAAAATGCACTGTGTGAGAAACTAATGTATGGAGCAAGTTAAATCACTGAGCCCTTAAATTATCAATGCACAAATATAGATAATCTTTTATCCTTGCAGCATCATTGGTAACATAAATTTTGTATTTAATAAATTATTTTGGCCACAACTTACAAAACTCATGTGAGGGTGACTGTAACATCTTTTAGTTAAGTATAAATATATATTCTTACAAAATTGAGAAGCCTATAGTATATTGTTAATTTTAAAAGGGGAAAAAGGTGACTTATTATGGATTACAGATTATAAGTGGCAAATAGATGTAATTCTCTGATGCACAATAATAGCTGTGTCTCCCACTGAGATCCTAGAAGTATTGTAAAGTGGAGGACCTAAGGCTTAGAATTAAGTAAGAATCAAGAAACTGTAACATTTTATCACAGAAGAATGAAAAGAGATGCTGAACATAGAGGATTTTTAATCTGTTGGATCTTGATAAGATAGCTTGTGCAAAAACTTGGCAGTGGCTTTCTGGATATGAAACTGGAGACATGTTAGAGCTGGAAAAATCATTTCAAATGATCATTTAATGTATTTTCTACATTGCTCATCTGAAGACTCAGAAAATACACATATCTGGGTTTACCAGGGGCTTGGGTACATGGCAGTTCTATCTTTTGCTTCAACAATTGTGTCAAATAAAGACCAATATGAATTTGGCATGCCAGAATTTCTGACACAACCAATTGGAATATAAGGAGCGTGGGACATAAGAGTTGATGAGTTTCCATCACCGACCACTGCAAGATGTGAAAGTATACAGAATCAAAATCTTTCATGTCACCTTTCATGTGTAAGTGAAATATACTCTGATCCAACTTCAAAAGGCAGTTGCTCCTAAAATCTTGACAGTTTCTCCATGTTGCCCAACTGGAGATTACTTCATTTTTATTATGTTTTAAGCTTACATTCAAGTATATTCCCCCGTTTTAGGCTCTAACCCTGTATCTCCTTTTATTTTTCTCAAAGAAAAAGACTTCTTATTTTGTAATGCCAGAGCCCTGTGATTAAATAAAAGCATCAGTTCAGTGTATCAGAAAAACGGCCTGTTACCCAGCTGCTGACATAATGAAACTCAAACTCTCATTTTCTGAATGGGCCAGAGACCTGATGTGAACGTCTCTGGGAAGCCAGAGCTTAATGTAGCCCATCGAGTCTTAGTTAGACCCTTAGTGCCGAGTTGTCATCCCTGCTGCCCTACTTGCGTTCAGTAGCATTGAGTGAGTTTTAGTTTCACTTCCTATGTTGTAAGAATGGTTATAAATAGAAAGTCAGTGATGGTACAGATTAATATAATTTTAAACAGTGATTTGATGGCAGTGGAGTGTTGAGTGAGGAGGTGTGTTTGAGCAATAAGGAGGTGACATTGTACTGAATGGCTCTATGATTTCAGGCAGAGAAGCAACTATAGTAAGTGTATTTCATAAACATGTGTGTAAGTAGAGGTTTTCCTGAAAATTCGTGTTACAAGGTCAATTTTTTGCGGTTATCCTGACCAAATATCTTCAGAATTCATTCAAGTTGCTAGACAAAACAAACTAAAATCACTTCATTCAATTAATTTTTCCCTGAGTTTCACATACATGAATTTCTCTAATTTCTCTGAATTCTTCTCTGAAGGAATTAGCTCCCCACCCTGGCCACAGATGGCTGTGTTCTCTAGCACAGCGCAGCATTGAAAGAAATTATTTTTCAGTATCTCTTTTCACACCAATAAAAACTATAGCATAGTGTCTGAAATGCTCCTCCATGGTAATTATGAGAAGTAAAGATTTTAAATATTAAAAACTTACCCTCCAGTATATTCAGAGGGTAAAGATCATTTCAATTCCCCTCTCAGGGAATTTGAAATAAAATGTTTGTCTTAGACACCCCTAAAAATGTTTTTATTCATCAAATTTTGAGAAAATTTTCTTTGTTTGCTTACAACATTCTGGTACTATATAAGAAACAACAAATTAAAATGTATGTAGTATTTATAAGCTCATCACTATCAATAAAGCTGCATTCAAAAAGAACTTATCGGTGATCAAATATGGGCATTTTCGAAGTGTCTTTTAGTGATGATCGGGGTGGGTTTTTTCTCCTCTATTTAGTTTTTATGGTGAGTCACCCCTACAAAATACAACGACAATAACAACAACAAAGACAAAACTGAAAATCTGTTTCAATATCTTGAAGAAAATGAAAGAAAAAGATGTAAAACATCAACAGAGACTTGTGGTTTCTAGTCTCATGTCCACCCTGACCACAGCCAGCCTGGCACAGACACGGGTTCAGCAACATTTGCCAGGAGACTACTTTTTAGGAGATGAAATTGTACAGACAAACCTTCACAGTCCTTCTCTTCTATCTCGCCTTCCAAATGAGCAAATGACAGGTAACCAAGGTAAAATTCTCAACTTTTGATCTTATTTAGTAGTTCAATAATAACATTTAGTTAAGGCCATCTTAGTCATTTCTAGAAAATCTTAAATGGCAGCCATACATTTTGGTAAACAACTTCAAGTCTTGTAACTATTGAAAGAGACAAGATTGTCCCCCAAACAGAAACTGGGGTGAGGGGCCACATTCCCAGTTTTGAGCATGCCTGCCAGCTACTCCAAAGACTCTGAGTTTTCTTTGAACTCCCACTAACTCCAAGCTTTGCTACAGGTTTGAATTCCCTCCCACACTGACACATAATCCATCCGTTCAATTCACAACATGTGAAATTACTTAATAACGCTAATTATACCCATGGCACTCTAGTATGTATCAAAGGAATAACCGTTTTGAACATCCTATATTTGGCAAAAGCTGGTGGAAAGGCTAGAGACTGAAGGATATTCAAACCCACCTCTAGGCTTTCCTCTCCTCAGAGTGGCAAGTGCACATGAAGGTCCATTTCGGGAGGAACAGGCCTTGGTGGAAAAAGGAAGTTCAACACATGGCACCTAGAACCACCCTAGTCAGCCCCTTTGTTTTCCTTTGTAGCCTCATTCACAGGTTGGTTTATGAACCTGGGCATAAGCTGTGTTACTTCTTTCACTAGTTTCAGACCAGACATGCCCCTTACGGAGTGGTGTGGGAGGAAAGCACTTTCCCCCGACATTTGGAGAAATGCATTAGCCTCTGATTAGCCTAAAGAGCCTATATGGCTTCTTTTCTCATATTTTTCAGGGAAGTGCCTTAAGAAGTCAGGCTGACTCATCCTGGAGAAACTACCATTCAGATTTTGCCTTGACATTCAACCATAGCTGTAGAAGTGATTGCAATTTTCAAACAAGAAAGCCTTTGAAGATTACTATTATTTAGTCTAGAAGGTATAGTATATTAAAATGGAAGAGGCAAGACCTTGATTATAGGAACAAACAATTCTCTTCACTCCACCCTCATCCCCACCGTAGCAACATGTACCCAGAGAAAGGGTGCGCCTGGTGATATGAATGAAGAACTTAGGCCTTTTTATCTGGCTGTTTCTTCTTGGTGCTCACATTTAGGTTATCGCCATAGGCTCTACATTCAGGAATTCTCTTTCAATGGAAATCGAAATGGGGGATATCTCTACCCTCAAGTAGAGGGGAACCTGAGCAGGATCTATTTTTGGTGGGCCAGGGACAGAAGCAGTCTATGTCAGCTCCCCTGACAACACTTTGACAAGCACTGGGCATAAGGTCTTACCTAGATGCAGAGGAGCTGGAGGAAAAAAGAAAAGTTTTCTGTTAGCATTTTCTCTGCACATGGGAAACCATGGCTTTCATCTTCCTCTCTGGTTCTCCAGGGAGCAAGGAGCTTCCCAGGCAAATAGCCTCCTCCCAGCCACACGGTCTGGATGCCCCCCATGCCACAGCAAGTGCTTTCCTTTCCTTCCTTTGCTGAGTCATAAGACTTGCACTCAGCTCCCTGTTGTATCTTGCCTTCTCCCTTCTGAAGGACAAGTCCAGACAACTCCTGCAGCCTTTTCTCAATTCAGAGCCCTTACGGTCTACAGCATACACTCAATGTGTTCTGCAAGCCTTGAGTGTTTGTATAAATCTGATTCCAACACACCATCAAGGAAGTCCATCTAATATCAGAATCACCCCTTCATTCCACCCTTCCTGGATTTCTTGTCCCTCTACTTCTAAAATGTTCTAAACTCTTCTTGATTTTACCTCATCTAAACAATACTGACTATAAATTGTACATCTGTGACTAAATTCCTCTCTAGTTTTATGAGGAGGTTCCCAGGACATGATGGTTTTGGAAGAAGAGAACACATTATATAGAGTTTATATATTAGAAGAGGAAATACATGCATCTGTTCTTAATCACCACAGGAAAGGACGCTTCCTCCAGAAGAAAGGGAGAAGGAAATTGAAATGGTTGTAATCTGTCCCCTGTCTTCTTCCTCAACCTTTATGAAGTCTTTCCATTTATAGCAGAGTTCCAAGTTGAGAAATGTTTTAATTTATCACAGTTCTGCGTGTGGGTAACAAAGAAAATTCTGCATTCAGAAAGAATTCTTCCTTTATTTAGCAAATGATCATTGGATATAACCATGCACCTAGCATCCTGCTGGAATACCATGGGGACAGTGAAGAACCAGAACACACACCCCCCCCCCCCACACCTGACACTCTGGGGAGACTCTGGTGCCTGATGCACATTCATTTATCATTTAGACCTGGCAGAGACAACTCTACAAAGTGCAATTAAATTAACAAGCATTTACTTCTTGCCAAATTTTGGCCCCCTGGGTCCTGTTGGGCAGAGAAAGGTAAACCCAACTTAGAGCTGGCCCTCTGAGAGCTCAGAAGTGGTCAGTGTTTTCTACTTACTGTAATTGGAGATTATTCTCTTATTTTTCAGTCCCATGCCCCTGATCATGCGCTGTCTTTCTCTGCGCTGCTCTGTGCTCCGGGAGGCTGGACCCCAAGGATTGCATCCTCCAAACTCAGACTCTTTGGCCCATAGGTTGTACTTATCTAATGGGAGGCATCAGAGAAGATCAGAGGGCAGAAGAGAGTGGTTGGGGTATTTCTTTCCTGTCTTTTCAGGGTTCAACACTGTGCTTCTGGCCGTGGCTGCAACTCTCTGCAACCACAGCACCTTCCAGGCAGCCCCTGCTCCCTGGCTCCCACTCATTCACATCCTCACAGCATAGCTTCCCACCTCTGGATATCTTCTTGTCAGTTTGTCTATGTTCTGCCATCCATTCAGAATCAGTTCCTTAAAAGTGAAGACCTTATCTGTCTTGTTCACTGCTATACCTCCCATGTTTGGAACACCTGGTCTATGGTATCTTGTTACAGCAGCCCCAGCCTGAGCAGACTCAGAGAGATATAAAGAGACAGAGACATACATATAGGTGGATTTCCCTTCCTTCCTTCCTTCCTTCCTTCCTTCCTTCCTTCCTTCCTTCCTTCCTTCCTTCCTCTCTTCCTCTCTCCCCCGCCCTCTCTCTTTCCCTCCACTTTTCCAAAAAGTATTCATTATTAGTTAAGCCATGATTCAGGATCCCAGGGGTGGGATGTACCCATGTCCTCCTTCACATCCCTGGGAGAAGGGTGGAGCCAATTTAGATCTTTCCAGGAAACGTGCCTTCTGCCTCACGGTCATCCTCGGCCGACAGACACCCAGGACACAGGGCAGAGGGACTTGTATACATGCTGGTACCATGTGCACATGGAGACCTCGCTGTCTTCAGTGGTCACTGCCTTCTCACAGCGGTGGAACTTACAGTAGTCTGCCAGCACTTCCTGGTCTGGTTCTGGTTGGGGAAGCTGCTGTCAAAAGGGTCTGGTGCTTCTTGATTGGGATCTTGATGTCTTCTGCCATGTGTTGACTTCTAAAAATACCCTCTGAAGCAGCTCACAGTTCATGTGACCCTCAGCAAAAACCATATACAATCACATTTATGTATCTCTATCTTATGTTGCCAAATGATTGCATTCTGATATTAATAGCCATTCTTATTCCATCATCTTACCTGACATGGTTGCTAAATAAGTTAATAACTAGGATTCATTTCTCTAAAAACTTCTTGAGGGTAGCTATGGTCCAAGCCACATGAAGAAACCTGAGAAAGTTAGAGTCTACCTATTGGCACCCAGAGCCTTTTACTGATTCAGGAATAAGAGACAGAGGGACTTCTGGGAGTAGGGTACCTGCAGCTAGAACCCCATTATGCTTCAGAACCCCTAGACCAGCCTCCATCGATGGTTCTTTCATTTCCTTTGTGGGTAAAGATACCGAGGACAAGTCTCTCATGGCAGAGTCCTGGGTAATGGACAGCAAAGATCCGGGCCTAAGTCTGCTGGAGATACTAGGAGAGTGAAGTGTTGTAGAAAAGAAAAAAGAAAAGAAAAGAAAAGAAAAGAAAAGAAAAGAAAAGAAAAGAAAAGAAAAGAAAAGAAAAGAAAAGAAAAGGAAAGGAAAGGAAAGAAAAGGAGGGGGAAAGAAGAGAGGAAAGAAAGAAAAGAAAGGAAGAGAGAAAGAAAGAAAGAGCAAATTCAGCTGAAAGAAGGATCTGCCCACATGCCAGAGGTGCCCCACAGAGGCACATTTCTCAAGGTGATGCTGTGGGTGGACTGGAGACCAGCCCCAGGGAACCTGGGGAGCCCTGTGCTGAATCAGCTTGAGGGCCATGAACCAGGTAGCAGGGAGATTGGAGGAGCATCTGCCCTTCACAGAATGGTTGGATTGCATGGGGATAAACTGGCTTCACTGAAAATCCATGAAATATTAAGACATTGTCAGTTCTCCTTGATTTCTCCTGAGTTCTTCTAGTTGAAATCCAGCTCAGCAAGTCAGTGCCTTTGATGAAGCTCTTCAGTCTCCTGTCCTTGCCTGGAGGTGAGGTTCAAGAGCTTCAACTGAAACTTCAACTATTACCTGGACTTGTATCAAAAATATGTGGTGAAACTTTACAGAAATCCAATTGAGGAGGTGAGTTACCTTTTAGAAATAGAGGGAAAACTTCCTAAAATGCAGGAACATTGGAAGCACCACTCCACCAAGAAGATGGCTAAAGACCTGGAAAAAGAATTGCTACGAACAACTTCCCCTGCAGAAGCTGGACTGATGATCTCCTGAGAAGAAAAAGCTCAGGAAACTTGGTTGGCACCTTTGTCAACTGAGAGAAAGCTCAACAAGCTAAAAAAAAAAGTGACCACAACAGGCCAAAATTGGCCATAGCAGAGTTTAAATTTCAGTTTTTCCAAGCAGCCCCATAATCGGCTGATCAGTGTTTACAGCACAGGTGGCAAACCCAAGGCCCACGGGCAGAATGCGGCCCTCCCCCGGTTTTATCTGACCTGGCACCTTGTTTCTACCCAGCGGCAGTGAGTAGTTACATTCATACTAGTTACAGTAACTCATTTTAGTAGTTACAGTCCTAAAACTACATTCAGCCCTTTGAAGGCAACTGCGAGGCTGATGTGACCCCCCGGTGAAAATGAGTTTGACACCCCTGGTTTACACCCTAATGTCTAGATCCCATGCATGTGTTATGTTACATGGCAAAGGGGCTCTCACACATGTAATTAAGGTCATGGATCTTGAGGTGAGGAGAGTGTCCTGGATTAACCAATCTAATCACTTGATCCTTTAAAAGCAAAGAAACTTTTCCAGCTGAAGACAGAGACAGCAGAACACAAATGAGCTTCCAAGGGTGAGAAGGATTCACTGCACTATTGCTGGCTCTGAGGTGCAGGTGTCCATAAGCAAAGACCAAAGAATGGCCTCTAGAAGCTACAGCCGGCCCCAGTTGGCAGTTAGCAAGGAAACATGGACCTCAGTCCCACGACTGCTTTTGCTAACAACAATCTAAAGGAGCAGGGAGTGAGCCTCCCCCGCCCCCCCACCCCGCCCCCACCGAGCTCAACCAGTCAACACTTGGATGACAGCCTTGTGAAATCTGGAGCGTTGAAACCAGCCAAGCTCACCCAGACTTCTAACCTACAGAACTACAGGATTATAAATGTGTGTTGTTTAAAGGCACTCAGTTGGGGAAATTTGTCCAACAGCACCAGGAAGCTAACGCCCCTGCTATTCAACAAGCAGCCCTGGTCTCAGACCCCAGAGAATGGGAGCGCGCCTGTATCATCAGGACCCCAGGGCAGCAGGAGGGTTGAGCTGTGAGGACTTGCTGTCCAAGGGTCACATGAGCTTTGATTCTGCTTTCAAAGCACCTGACCCCTGCATATTCGTGCTGTGGATGACTTATTGTTTTTTACTTTAACTACTACTATTTAATTGATGCTACATTTGCTCTGATAGAATTTAATTCCTAAGGCAGTATTTCTCAAATACAGGGGTAGGCAAAAGTAGGTTTACAGTTGTATCATATTAATAATAAATAAATAATACAGGAATCAACTGTTTCACATGCTCACAACTATAAACCTACTTTTGCCTACCCCCATAAAGATGGTGGTTATAATTCTTATGCATGCATTGTTTCCACTTCAGTGGACCCTGTAGAACATAGATTATATAAATACTGTATTTTGCTTGAAGTTAAAGGCCCATTATTACTAAGCTATTAATGAATTTTGACATGACCAGGTGGAGACATTCACAAGGATAAACACCATTTTTGTACCCTAAGAGCTGTTACTAGAAATTGTAATAATAGGGTAATACTTACCTCAAAATTTTTTCATTGGTTTTTAAAACAACAGACACACAGTTATGTATGCACATGCACATACACTACTACCAGCAAAACTTAGTAATATCTTTATTATTACTAACTCATAGATTACATGAGAAGGTTTGATATTTTGCAACCATTTATTTTTTTTCAATTTCTTTTTAACCTTTATTTCATTGAGGATATATTTTCCTCTTTAAATGCTGCTAAATTTTGAAAGTTTCCTAATAAGTTCTCCTTTTATGAAAAAAAATAAAGAGACTTGTAGAGCTTTCGTTATGTCTAGCAACCTGCTAGGTGCTGCAGACCCAAGATGACCATGGGTGGGGGGTCAGGGGCAGGGAGAAGAGTCTGGGAACAGACCTGTAAACTAATGATTGCTGGATGATGCGATACATGTAATCACAGGGGCATGCGCAGGGCCTCATGGGATTGCTGCCAGAGTGGCAAACCTTGTCTGAGGACTCAAAGCAGAAGAGGCAAACATTCAGCTCATTTTTTTTTAAAAGATTGTATTTATTCATTTTTAGAGAGGGAAGGGAGGGAGAAAGAGAGAGAGAGAGCAACACCAATGTGCGGTTGCTGGGGGCCATGGCCTGCAACCCAGGCATGTGCCCTGACTGGGAATCGAACCTGCCATGCTTTGGTTTGCAGCCCACACTCAATCCACTGAGCTATGCCATACAGGGCTCAGCTCAATTTTTAAAAAGATTGAGAAAGTCATTGTTACTGTGGATTATGCACTGTGCTCAATGAGCATTATAAAGTCTATACATGTTTGCCTGTCTTGATTTTTGCCCAGAAATTTAGTTAGGATGGTCACTTAATTGCCTCTTTATGGTCCTTGGATTCTAAACTGGACCTTAGACTCCACGGACCTTGGATATGGTCCGTGGAGTCTAAACTGAGGGTCAGAAGACTGGGATTGTATACCTTAGCCCAGCAGTTTCTAAACAAATGGTTTGGGCCTTGGTTTCTGTAAAAATGTCAATTAATCACAACCTTCACAGGATGATTGTAACGATTAAATCAGATCATGATGTGAAAACACCAGGGCGCTCTATAAATTAATCTGGCCTCAACATATGTATACTGAATTGCCTAAGGCCAATAATGTTCAATAACTAATATGTATTAAATGAGCAGATGAATCAAAGTAATAAAAATATTTGATTCCTTGGAGTTTCATAGCACCTTTCTTCTGAAGTTTTGCACATCTGTTCCTTCTTTGGCCTCATAATGTCTTCCCAGGATAAGCTGGGGCATGCACTATTACCCCACACTGGCAGGAGAATGAGGAAGATAAAATAATAAAGCCAAAGATCCACAGGGCGGAATCAGGATGAGCTCCAGCTCCTAATTCAGACCACTCCTTTTACACACACAGTGCGCACACAGCCAAGTAGGAATGACATCGGGGCTTTTAAACAAATTTTAACAAACTTAAACAGCCACCTACAACAGATAAACATATTTATTCTAATTACAAATGCTCAATGGTAATTTTCTTTAAAATCCAAATGAGAAAAAAATCCAGAATTTAAAAGCAGAAAGAATTTAAAAGCAGAAAGTACTACGGGACCGACCACCTCTCCTCCTTGTGCCCCGGGCTCCCATCTCCTGCCCAAGGGTCTGCACACCAGTAGGGGCTTTCATGCTGCTCTTCTGCTTCTGCAATTCCAGCCACAGAATATCCTTCCCCATCTCCACCACTGGCAATTCCTCCCATCCGTAAGCTCAGCTCAAATGCCTGTGCTCCCTGATCTAATCTTCCAGAAATTTCTCCCTCTACTGAAGTCCCTCAGCTTAGACTAGTAGGTAAGGACCCAGGCCACAAGACAGACTTCCTGCATCTGAATATCAGCCCTGCTATTTCCTAGCAACTTCTTTGCCTCTTGTCCCTTACTTGTAAGTGGGAGGCTGTGGTGGCAATGCTAGTAATAGCATTGTCATTATAGAGTTATTAAAAAGACTAATAAGATAATACATGTAAAGCATACTTGATAACACATGGCAATACCCAATAAATATTAGCTGTCAAATTTTCTACATTTTGAGACTTCCAGTCAAGATGGTTGCATAGATGAGCATGGCTCACCTCCTCACACATTCACATCAAAATTACAACTAAAATATAGGGCAACTGTCACTCAGAACTGTTGGAAATCAACTTGAATGAAAGTCTGACAACTATGGAATTAAAGAAACCACATCCATCCAGATTAGTAGGAGGAGAGGAGACATGGAATGAGTTGGTCGCACAACCATGAGTGGTGGATAAAAACTTCAGAGGAATACCCATACCACACCCCGCAGCCCAAGGTTCCAGTGCCAGAAACATAGGTCCCCATAACTTCTGGCTGCAAAAACCAGCAGAGACTAAGTTGGTGGAAGAAATTTTTGGAGTTCCACACAGTTTCTCTTAAAGAACCCACACAAAAACTTACTCAGATTTACTCCCTCTGAGCTCCAGCAACAGGGTAGCAGCTTGAAAGACACCAGTGGCATACAGGGAGGAACTGAAATGTCTGGCATCAAGGCAAGAGCTGAGAGACAGCTTTCTCTCAGACTGAAAGATAGGCAGAGGCCACTGTCCCTTTTCTGAACTTTTCCCCCACATGAGCCACAGAGCCTGTGGCTGGTACCATATCTGAAATTCCATCAGCTGGGCTAACAAAGTTTTCCTTGCCCTGGAAATCCTCAGAAGCTCTGACCCACACAATTTACAGCTGTTAACAGTGGCTTTTCCATATGAATGGCTGGTCTTGGCTCATGCTTCACAACTTCCTAAATCCTTTCAAACAAGCAACAGCCAACCTCAGTGAGCCCCCAATGCCTGTACTTCTTGCTAAGTGGCCCCAGGCATGGCACTAGCAGCAGTATACCTAGGTTCATAGCTTGGCTTCACCTGGGAATCTCCAAACCCAGCACAAGTAGCAGCCATCTCAGATTGCTCTATAGTCAGGCAGGGTAGTCCCGGGCAAAATACAGGTGGGGGCTTGGTATGCACCACCTGGAAACCCCCGGGGCCTGCACACCCAGTGGACAGCTACAGACCATGTCAGAGCACCACCACCATGCCCCTGCACAGCTGATTTTCCATGGGAGGGCAGAGGTTGGTGGTCAGTGATCACAGCCAGTCCTCAAAGCTGACCAGTCTGGGTAAATCTCTCCCTTTGACCTACCAACAGCAATCAAGGCCCAACTACAAGATAAGTGTGTACTCAACCCAAATGAAGAGCATACCTTGAGTACCCAGCTTAGGTGATAGGGGAGGGCCATTACCTCCTCCCTGATGAGAAAACAGGAGGATATCGGGAAAACAGAGCAAGCAGGGCATAAGGTAAGGGAACAAGAAAGGTGAGTAAGAATGGTTGCAGAAGGAAAGAGACGGGAGGAGAAGAGGAGGAAGAGGAGAGAGGCAGGAAGGACAGGGGTCAGGAGAGATTTGTGCACTAGGAGGCCCTAGCCTGGTGGGTGTCTGTTGGAGTACTGTGACATAGAGGATGTTGTGGAAACCATGAAGGTCAGATCCAGCAGACACTGTGGAATGCATGGAATAGTCCCACGACACAAATAGTCCCACATCCTGCTTACTGTGAATTAATTCAGGCAGGTGCAATTCCAGGACCCAATTCTATTTTTTATATTAACACCTAGTATTTTTTGCTTGGTTTCCATATAAGCTGAATATCCTAGTAATAACACTCAAGTAGAGGAAAATTGTACGTTGCTTCGTTGACAAGTTTTTTTCTAATCTGGGGAAGACTCTATACTGTTTTGTTAATGACTTTACTTAGATTATTCGCCACTGGAAAAAAACCCTCTCCTGAGGAAGCCTCTCTTGTGGTGTGCTCTCTGATCAGTGTCTTCTTACAGAGGGACATTTGCATAATTTGCATATGGGTGCAAACTTTTGACTCATCATTGTTAACTATAGTGGGCCCTGAAAAATAAATATCAAACTACTTAATTTGCACTTACTCTTCTTTTATTTTTTCTTTATGACTCAGTTGGAGCATTTTATTGATTTTTAATTGTGTGTATAAGTAGGTTATATTTTCTATGAAAGTTATTTGAGGATAGTTAAAGGAATTAGAATAGTTTTTGTTAGATTGGAGGCATTGGGGGTGATGGGACTGAACTCCTGCCCTAGGGCCAAGCCTCACCCATCCCTAACCCTTTTCCCTCAGGGCCCCCTCAGCTGTAGGAGCTGCTGGCCTGCAGGAGCTCCCAGAACAGGTGCTGGACTCTAGCCCTCTCTTTCTTGGGGGTCTGATACCCTTCCTCCTAAATGTGTGTTCTGTAAGTACACAAGCAGACCTACAAATTGTCACTATCACTCATTTTATTGTATAATAACATGTTAAAAATAAAACATTTAATTTTGAGAAAGTTGTGGTATTTTCAGTGAGTGGGCCTAGTTGAAGAAAATGAAACTACTTAAAAATGGTGCCCACGTGCCTTTGATCATTCAAAAATCAAAAGATCCATGCTATATTCCAATCAAAATTCCCCTCAATCTGGACTCCAGAGGACACCCTAATTTAGTCTCCTTCTGGCAAAGGTGATGCTGCCACCTTGGCTAAGCACATAGATCTAACTTTTGCATTTGCTGAAAAGGACATAAAAAACACTGATTTTCAGTGAGGAAAATATTACAACATTTAGATCCAAGATAGGAATGTTTCCCAGATAGAAAGCCAACAGAGTAATGATTAAAGCCTTTGCAGCCAGACAACCTGAGTTCATAATCTTAGCCCTGGCCCTCACCAGCCTATGGCCTCGGGCATGTCTTACTAATTGCTGTTGTTCCTGTTCCTTAGCAATAGGGTGAGGATAAGGGGAGGGTAGCAATAGCACTCGCCTCATAGGGAGGGTCCTTGAGGGAACAAAAAGGGTTCAAGCACCTAGAGGAGTATTTGTCATGTAGGAGTCACTCAATAAATGTTAGCTATTAGCTATTATTATTCCTCTTTCTGGGAAACTTCCTTCCTTTGATTCTACAGGGGCCCGTTGTAACAGTGGAACATTGCAGAACGACTAGAGCAGTGCTTCTGTGAGAGCCTGCTACACCAGGTGCTCAGCGTTCTTTATAACCATGTCATCAAGAACAGATCAAATTAGAGGGGAAAGCTCTAAAGGCAAACAAAGGCAGCAGAGAATTACCCTTTGACAGGCACAGGCTAACACAAAAGCAATTATGTGAACAGTGGCCATATATTCAGAAGAGTCCTGACAATACAGTGCTTTGTTATATTTCATGAATTCATAGCACCCAAAGAAGCTAATACAGTAGAACAATAGCTGACATATCAGGTTTTTCAGTCATATTATCAGTTGCTGACAGTTTGCCAAACTGCCCTTGGCATTGGCTCTGAATGCACAAAACAAAGCAAGGGAGAGTATTAAAATGATCACTTCCATTTGAGTTTAAGAGCCCCAGACTATCTGAAAGATAAATCAAAATAAAACCAGAAGGCACCCTGTGTATATGCCAGGATTATTAAGTTTGTTCCATTACTGAGGTATCTGAATAGAAGAGGAAGATGCTTAACATGAGCAAAGGGGAACACTCGACAGAATTTGCGTTTGTATTTGATGTCTGCCCAAGGGCAGTGTATTAGTTTTCTAAGGCTACCATAACAAACTACCAAAAATTGAGTGGCTTAAAACAATAGAAATTCATTATTTCATACTTCTGGAGTCTAAAAGTCCAAAGCCAAGGTGCTTGGTTCTTTCTGGAGGATTCTGAGGGGAGAGTCTGTTCCATGTTTGTCTCCTAGCTTCTGGAAGTTACCAGCCATCCTTGACATTTCTTGGCCAGTAACTACAACCCTCCAGTCCCTGCTCCTGTCTCCCTAAGTGCCTGCGTTTTCACAGTACCCTCTCCTCTGTGGGTGACTCTGTCCAAATTGGATTAGGACCTAGCCTAAGGATATCGATCTACCTAATTACACGTGCCAAGATCCTGTTTCCAAAGAAGGTGACATTCACAATTACCAGTAGTTAGGGTTTCAACACGTCTTTTGGGAGGTCACAATTCAACCAATAACAGATGGTGGACTGGCTAATTACTAAAAAGAATTTAGAATTAATCAAATTCTGCCCATCGGTCTCAATATCTTCATTCCTTAGAAAAGGAGGTCAGACATGTTTAACTTCTGGACTTGTTTCTTTGACTAGTTTTTCACTCAAGTTCTGTTTTGGTGTTTTTCAGGGTTTTAAAAGAAAGGGTATTTGCCTTGTCTTCATTATCTACTAATTCTGTATGTAGACAGGTCACCCTGAAGAAGTAAAACTGCAAAGTTGATTATTGTTGCCAATAAGAAAAAGAAAGAATACAGGCCATCTGAGAGAAGTTGCTCAACTCTTACCCAGGGGCCATCTATGTGCAAAGAACTTCAGTGGATGGGAGGGAAACAATAGGGGTCCCTCTCTTTAAAGAAAACCTGGAACAACACATTCCATTCCCTCTGTGTCTTAAAAGCAGGCAGAGAGTTGGTTTCAGGCTGTTATCTTCCAAAGTTAGAAATGTAAGACAGAAGGGAGTGACAATATTTATATTTCCATGCAAGCAAAATGGTCCTTCCTTTCTCCTATTCTTTAAGAAAAGACCATTAAAAGTTAAAAAAAATTGCTCGTGGAAACCATGAAACTTATATTTGTTTGTCTGTTCATTTATTTATATCACGGGTTAGCAACCGTGGCCCACATGCCAAATCTGATTGCTGCTTGATCTGTGAATAAAGTTTTACTGGAACATAACCACACTTATTTGTCTCATTGTCTATCTCTGTTCCCCACTACAATGGCCACAAAGCCTTAAATATTTACCATCTGGCTCTTAACAGAAAAAGTTTGCTGACTCTTTATTTCAATTTAGGGAGTTAGGAATGAAAGAATGCCCAAGACACCAAACACCCTACACATGAATTATAAGCAGCAACTTGCAGTGACCATTGGTGTTGCCATTTCTTTGACAAGCCTATGAGCTTAGGGGTAAAAGCTGGGCATTACCTTGGTTTGTATTGGTGCAAATCAGGCAGGGTTTTAACAACTGAAAACTCCTAGTAACCATAAGAATAAGGATGCCAAATAGTACTATGAAGAATCAGAATCCCAGAACTGATATCAAAAACTGAATCACAGTCTAGTACATCCTTAGGCTTGAAGATAAAATCCTGAAGTCTGACCTGACTGCCATTGTCATTCTTACCCTTTGTCACCTTCTTTACCTGAGTCACCAAACCAAGGGAGAAGATACCCAAATAACCGCTGGAGACCTCTTCATAGAGTCCTCCCAGAGTACCCCAAACACCAGTGCTCTATAAAAAGCTCCTGCCACTTTGTCCCAGGGGCAAATTTTTCTCCATTCCCATGCCTCTTGCTTTGGCCTCGTATGCCCCTATTCTCAACTCAGACGGCCTTTCTGGCCACCCCCTACGGATGAATGCCTCGGTTGAATTGTCTGCCTGGATCCCCTCAATCAGATCATCTTTGAATAATCCAGGCTCTGTGAAAAATACCAGACCTGATCAGTCCCAGTCTGTTCTGACCTCATCACTTTTCCCTTAAGGGCACAATATCCAGTATCCACCATTAAGCCGCAGGGACTTCTCCACAATATGTTGCCTGTGCCCTTTTCACTGAACCTGTCTTTCCATGACAGCTTCATCTTAGAACATAAGAGAAACTAAAGGATCTGCTAATCCCTTATGTCCTAAGAAAATAAATAAATTAGCAAAATAACCACTTAGAAGTATACGGACTATAATAAGCACCTGATACATGTTAGCTATTATTTTATCAAGTTATTATAGTTTCTTCAGTGTTATATGGTGTTCAGAGAGCTTCTGGAAGCAAGCATCTCTTTCTATTTCTAAGAACAGGTTTCGTCCTGAGGTTGGTCAGACTCCAGTCTTACCTAGTATCTCTTTTGACTATTTCTCAAGTCCTACTTTCAGGTGAAGAAGAAAGGCTTGAGAAATGTGCCTTTTGCACAGTAGAATGAGAAGGCAAGACATTCACTTTTATTTTCTTTTTAAGCCATGGAAACTCAGTTGGGCTAATAGGTGATCCTTGAACCTTCATAAGCTTTGTCTAAAACAGAAGTATTTTTTTTGTCTTCTTAACAGTATTCCCTTTATAATTTTGCATGCAAGAAGAATTATTTTTCCCATACACTAGCACAGAAAGGACTGCTGACAGTGAGAGACAGCGTATTTACCTGTCATACCTGCAGTCACTCATAGCAAGGCTCATCTATTTTCATATGCTGCTGAATTGTCCATGTTATAATGGGCTGTTTACTGCTGATTTCTTGAGTTTCGGGTCTCTCCTTTCCTGGTATCTTCCCCTTTGACTTCTTCAACCAACTGGCCCTGACTGACAGGGCTGCAGGGAGTGAGATACAAATCAGGAAGCAAAGATGCCAGTTCTCCAGCAATAGCCAGACTGGGGACAGTCCTGTTGCAAAGATCATTTGGGACAAACACATGCTGTACTGTTCCTGACACCACCTGCCAGGTGTCTGCTCCAGAAGGAGCAATGCAGAATGTGTAATAATGAATGGGCCCACGGACACCAAACTTGGGAAATTTCAGAC
Source organism: Phyllostomus discolor (assembly GCF_004126475.2). Taxonomy (NCBI): domain Eukaryota; kingdom Metazoa; phylum Chordata; class Mammalia; order Chiroptera; family Phyllostomidae; genus Phyllostomus; species Phyllostomus discolor. The sequence goes on along the minus strand of NC_040906.2, from coordinate 124,884,998 downwards.
AGTGGGCATGGCTCCAGAGAGGAGGTAATCTGTGATCCTTGGACTCAGGTCTCATTTAGAATAACTGGAATTGAGCCCATACTGGCCTGTGGGTGAAAGGCACCCAGAGACATGTTATGTAAGAGCCCAAATGATTCCGTACATGTGTACTTGCTGTATTATTAAACTTATCGCACGACATCATAAATATTTATCAATATTCCCCAGTAAACTATGAACTCCTTAAGAGTTACAATTACATATTTCTCATGTTTAAACACTTAATGCTTATCGATCAATTCACTAATCAACTAATATTACATTAAAAGAACACTGTACTTTATAGGGTTAGACCAAACAGTTGAGACACTAAAGGGGTTTTGGGGAGTCCTTCAGGGTGGATCAAAAGGGGTATCTTCCTCTCCCTTACCTCATTCCCTGAGGTCATTCACATGTGGACTGGGGAGGTTGGTCCCACTCTTGCCTGGAAGCAGGGCCCTGGAGAGACACTTAGGACTAAGGAAACCTTCCACCTGCCGGATGGCACAAACTCCCTCTGAGCCTACATGGAGGGATTCACCCAAATGATCATTGTCATCTATTGCATCATCCTTTCCTAGTAAAGGAGAAAATTCCTTCCATATCCCTGTGTCCCAGAATGTCCTTTATCTAATATGACCAAAGCATTGACCATCCTAGTACTTCCAGTGTGCTTCTCTGACCAGGCACTCAGGAAGTATGTCTGACTCATCAGGTCTCATCCTCTGTAAGTTATCACAGTATTCTGGACAGTACGGTAGGGCTGTAGTCTTTGCAACAGAAGTGACCAACCTGTCATTTATGAGAGAACCAAGATCACTGCAAGTTCTTTCCATCACCCATCTATCCCCTTGAATACTCCCTTTATGTTTTTATTTCTTTTAATGAGAACAAATTTGCCTTCCATTTCCTTAATCTTGGTCTCTCATTTTAGATGTGTTTAGATTCAATGCATGGCCTTTGTGTAGCTGTTTACGACTCATCATTTTACCATCTCAGCCTGCTGTTCTGACCTCTGATCAAATGCTTAGTACAGGATGAAGAGCAGACTTGATAAGAACTAGAATGGCACACCCAGCCCTTACAAGTCACCGTGGGTCTCAGAAGGAGCTATCTGGATATCAAAAGGGCTAACAGAAATACCTTAAATACTACATTCCCCCGGTTAAAACTGAGACAGTATTAAAAGAGGACAGAAAAGAAAGGGGAACGGATGAGGAGGTACGCTGGCTCAAAGCCACATGCCTAGAGAAGGAGTGAATTCTCTGACCACGCCCGACAATGACTCCCAGCCTCTGGAATTCTGGCACCCTATCATTATCTACTTATCAAGTCCTGATATGACTGCCACCACTCCTGCACTTACATGAAAAACATTATAAAACATAGATGCTTTCTTTTTTTTTAATGAATGTGAAGTAACATGACTTTATTGCAAGCATTTTATAGCTTCCCTTGAAACAACTTGCAGCACCTTGGCTAAAAGGAGCCCCATTTTAAAAATGAACTTGAGCAGTTGTAGCTGTTACAACACGGTGGTCACTGCATGAGCATTACTGCAGCAGTCCCAAGTAATAGCAGGGAGCAGCTGCGACCTCCATCTGGGAGAAAATGCGAGAGAGAGAGTTCCCAGGAGGTCCAGACAAACTTTCTTCAAAAGTATTCCAGGATGTCTATGCATATCCTTGCAATAAATCCCCTTTGACTACAGCTAGTTTCAAACCTTGCATACAATTGTTCCTTGTCTAGATCATGCTGAATTGGCACTCAAAAAAAAAAGGGTATGTGGAGACCAGTAAAAAGCTTTGGCAAGCTCATCTCCTGTCTTCTCTCCTCTGGCCATCAGAGCACAGCACCATGTGGGCAGCAGGAGAGATAGTGATAGAGAGAGATAGAGATAGAGATAGAGATAGAGATAGAGATAGAGATAGAGATAGAGAGAGAGAGGTGACCTTGGTGTCAGGAATCACTGATGTGCTGCCTTGTTTTATTATAATTGGATGTTACGCTCTCCTACCTAACAGAGCCATCTACCCATATCTGAACATTCCAGCTCTGGATCAGAGGGAGTATTTTGGTTGGCTCCTTTGACTGGTATCTTTGGATACAGCAATGGAAAAGGAGACATTAAATAACAAGGAGAGGAAAAATAAAACCAAGCATGAAGAATTACGGCAAATATATTCTTAAACATGCACGTTGCACCCAACAAAGCACACAAAAGAGAGATCCTGAATTTAGAAAAAGACTGCTCCAGGAGAGTAACACTACCTGGACTTTTCAGCAAAAACATTGTTGCTCCGATGACCGGGGGGCACCCTGACTTCTATGATAAACAAGCTCCAATGTGGCCTAGAAGTAAGGGGGAATGGTGGAGTCTGAAAAAAAGTTTTTCCCCAGCTTCTTTCAGTGCCCCTCATCCCCTTTATTGTTGTACTTCCTTGACTGTCACCACCAACAGCCCATAACCATTTTATGTGCCTGGTGCCTCAGGCCTGGTCAAAGTCAAGTGCTGGGGGGTCGGTGGCCCATTTCCTCAAGGCTCTGCTCTCTGCCTGCGACCTTGGGTGGTGAAGACAAAAGGTTCCAGTTTAGACAGGCTGGCAGCACACAGCCAGGTAGCCCAGTGCCTTCTTGGGGCTTCAGTTTCCTAATGTATAAAACGAGTATTTCTTTCCTAGTAGGATTGCTAACAAGATAAAATGAGACAACAAATGCAAATCTCCAGGCTGGGGACAGGTGCACAGAAGACTCTGTCTACACGATACACTACAGGATCTTGGCCTCCTCCCATCCCCTCCCCAAATAAACAAGTACTTGTCTCCTTAGAGTTACTGTATGTAGGTGCGGAAGTGCATGGAAGTTAAGGACAAGTTTACGAGGCAATGAGAAGTAGCAGAAGAGAGAGGACCTTTGCTCAGAGGGGACTTCTGTGCCCTCCCATCCCACTGCATTGGCAGAATGGGCTTTCATACACCTACTGTGGACTCAGATCCTCAGAGAAAGTTCAGGAAGCCATGCAGCAGAAAGGCTGAAAGAAGGTGAGCAGTAGAACTCAGCATAATTGTGCATAAAGGTCAAAATGGAAATTCTGCAGATAAAATTTTATGTGAAAGAAAGATGTGTGAGTTAATAGGAATTACAATTTCTGAAGTTAGAATTAACTACTGTCTTAGCTGATTTTTAATATACTGAGTTGAAAGGCAGTTTAAAATCCTTCTTATTATTAAATGTTTAGCCAATTCACATTTATTTGGGTGAACTACAATATCTTTTAACATGTTAGGGGAATTAAAATACTTTTTTTAGGGTTTATAATAAATCTATTTGACTCTTTGTTGGCATAAACTTAAATCCGTCATTCGTTGAAATTAATTTTGTTCATTCAATAACTTTTAATTCCAAGAGACTGCAAACTTAATAAGCTTTAACCATACAGGCCAAACAGCTAAATCCAGGGAGTGAATTTGAGTCAATTTAGCTGACGATGTGGCTGGAAATTTCATTCTCTGCAATCAGTGCTGTAGAAAATAGAGTCTGCGATTGTGAGTGTGAGAACAGCAGTCCATGCACATTGTTGCGATGGTCTTCAGTGTGTTGTCATTTATAAATTTAACTCGTGAGTTAGTTATTGCCACACCATTTTCCATAAAGAAGAAAAGGCCACTTACAAGGTTTTATAAAATATAACTTGATAATGTAAGTTACACTGCAGTGAAAAAAAAGTGGGAAACAAAGATAAGTACATGAAATAGAATCTAACAAAAATTAATTGTGTTTGATATGAAGCTATTTTGTCACGTTGGCACCAACTTTTTAACTAGATGGGGAAAAATAGTTTCACTTTTTATAAATATAAACTGTTTAACCTTTTATTCTTTCCAGTTTAAACTTCGCCTACTTGAAGGACATTCCGAAAGTATTCCAGTGTACATCTCAGAATTTTCTAATGAATCTTTTTAGAATCAAAATCAAATCTTATTGTAAAGTTAAATTACTATTTTTCTACCTGATCACTTGAAACAAAGGACTAGAATCTTTAGACAATCCTGCCAAAAGCAGATCTCCCTAATACTGTGAATCCCAGGTAGTGATAGGATTTTTTTAGGGACTGATATAGAGATACATCTACATTTTTTAAGATGGAAAATTTCTGTATTTTTTATGATGGAATATTGCTTGCAAATGTCTCTTTAGGGGCTTCTAAGACTTCACACATATCATAACCGTCCGTTTAATAAACTATTTTTGTATTTAAAAGATTTTCCCCAAATAAAGCTTGAATTTTATCAGCTATGTGGTTTGGTCCCAACAAAAGCAGTCACCTCACAAATTTTAGAAACACATAACTCCTAGGTGGGTTTAGCACTCACGATCTTAGATTTTGTCAGCCTTACTTATAAGTATTCTGTCTCATATTCTGTACCACCGAATCATCAAAATATCCCCCATATTCCAGTGTTTTGGCTAAAATGTGTGTTATACATAATGCATATTAAACTATTAAACCATTTACCAGTAGATAACTAAAGCCACACACACACACACACACACACATACACACACGCACACACACCTCCCTCTGAGAATTAACTCCCTGAGAGTTGAAGAAGCTGGGTATTTATTTATTCATCCACTTCATTTAGCCATTGGTTAAAGTCTGCTTCTGCAGCATTAAATTCCTGGCACTCCTGTCCTTCCAGCCTTCCAAACCCAGCAGAGCAGCCTTTCATGATTCAGGGGGAAAAAGCTCCTTGGCACAGAGATGCAGCTACTGACAGCCAGAAGTCAGGTGATACACAGTGAAGGCACAAAAGATAAGAGTATGGCCCCTGCTACATATGCTCTCTCTCTCTTCCCTCTTTGCCATTTACATGGTGAAGAAACTGGGTCACTTTGTCCTGTAGAATTTCCAACATTCTGGAGTTTGCTGATTGCTTCCACATAGTGCCTTTTAACATATTGCGGTCCCCTGCATTTCCCGTGTTCTCACTCTTTAATGAATACTTTGTTAAAGACTGGATCACTTAACAGTGGATATTTTATTTTACTTTATTTTTAATATATTTTATTGATTATGCTATTACAGTTGTCCCATTTACCCCCTTCATTTCCCTCCACCCTGCACACCCTCTCCCACCCACATTCCCCCCTTTAGTCATGTCCATGGGTCATAAGTTCTTTAGCTTCTACATTTCCCACATTGTTCTTGCCCTCCCCTGTCTATTTTCTACCTACCATCTATGCTACTTATTCCCCCTCTGAACTTTTTCCCCCTCTGTCCTCCTCCCACTCCCCTGTTGCTAACCCTCCATGTGATCTCCATTTCTGTGGTTCTGTCCCTGTTCTAGTTGTTTGCTTAGTTTCTTTTTGTTTTAAACAGTGGATATTTTAGCAAGAAGACATCACTGATGATAGTGACAGGACTTTTCATCAGCAGATGTATAATGCTCAGCTGTTCCTCATTGTGGGATGTCAGAAATTTAGCCAAAGTGCAAGTGCTCTGCAAGTGCAGAGCACAAAGTGCAAGTGCTAGTGTCCAAGTGCTCTGATTCTCATTCCTTATCCACGTTTTAGCAGGAAAACTTCCCTTCTTCAACTAAGATAAATGCTTGATCCTGTCATCGCATTTACCAATTCTCCCAAACCCTCTACAGCTGGCCATAAGTTCTTTATTTCTTTTTTTTATGATTTTATTTATTTATTTTCAGAGAGGGAAGGGAAGGGGAGAGAGAGAGAGAGAGAGAGAGAGAGAGAGAGAGAGAGAGAGAGAGAGAGAGAGAAACATCAATGTCCAGTTGCTGGGGGTCATGGCTTGCAACCCAGGCATGTACCCTGACTGGGAATCGAACCTGCGACACTTTGGTTCTCAGCCTGCACTCAATCCACTGAGCTACACCAGCCAGGGCAGTTCTTTATTTCTTATGAACTCATAGACTGAAGCATATATGCTCAAATTTTTCTGTTTTTGGCCATTCAAACCAGCTTCTGAGTCCTTTTTTTCATTACTTTCATGGTCATTGAAAAGTGCTGGCTTTATTATATGACAATGTGTTTCAGGACCTTCTTGCATTTTTCCTGCCCCAGTCTTGAAATTAGCTGTTTCTTCAGGAATCTGGGTCCCTTTTTAGCAGGAAATAGTATTAGAGATCACTGTTTGGGTACTACTGAAGTTCATTGCTACCAGGCTGGTCACTGTTTCTAGGCCTTGTTGGTGTGCAGAGCTAGCAAACACTTTTCTTGTTTTTTCAGAGAAATACATCCGAAGTTTTTACTGATGTTTTTCAATTCAAGTTTAGGATTATAGGATTTGCACTTCTTTGATTTCATATCTTTTTTCCCACATATTAACACCTCAATTCTTAATAATGTAACCATAATGATTTATTTGCCATATCCTACATCATGCACCATAGTTTCAGAACAACAATGCTGTTGTTATTACAAACGTCATGGTAATTGAAAGTACCTTAAAGTGTATTTCCGATTCCTTTTCTTCTTAGGTTTTATATTAAACTAGATTTATACATTAAACAACTATTTTTTAAAGCCAGTTGAAAACATTCTTCTCTGTGGAGTTAAGCTGCTACTTCAATACAGTAATTTTGATTTTGCTTTCTGTTTGAGGGGCTTTTTTAAAAAATTTAATTTGTTTTTATAATTACATAAAATCTTTACATAGTTCCAACGTCCAATGAACAAAACAAGGTATAATCAGAAGGTGTAGCTTTTATCCATGTTTCCTCTGCCCTCTACCCAATATAAGTACCGATTTTTATGTTTTCAGTTTTTAAAATAATGCTCTTCTTTCATTGTTGTGATTTTATATATTCATATCCCTGCCACCTTTTCTGAATAAATGGTAGCAGATTATATATTTTCCTCTATCTAGTTTTGTTCAGGCAGCAATGCACCCTGCATAGTACGTGGAGACAGCGATGCACAGAGACAGATGTCCCTCAGTTACAGCTGCAGAACTGCCCACTGATGGGTGTCGGAGGACCCTGTTGGGTCCCCCCCGGCATCCCATTGTTAGAAACAGCTGCAGTGAAGACCCTCCTCTAACTTATAGATGGGGGTTGAAGTTTCAGAAACGTAAATATTCTAAGACCTTATTTTGGAAATTGTTAGATAATTCATAGATCGAAGAGTTTTGTCTGGCTAAACTTTTCTTAGTATATGTTAGTTGTGCTCATATCAATGTGGCTTCTACATTTTCTGATTTTGATTATATAGTAAAACTCCCTTTGTGTCCCAGTATACGGCCAGCTGCTGCAGATGGCCCCCAGACACACAAGAAGGGTCTGGTCCCTGCTTCTAAGACTCCAGTTTAATATCTGCCTACAGATTCAACCTCATTTTATTTTTCAGTGTCCACCAAATCTTGAGAAAGATATGTTAGTACCCTTTACGACAATTAGATTTCTGTCCATTTCTCCTTGATTTTTCATAAACTATTTTCCTTATTTAAGTCAATATTACTACAAAGACTCACGAATTTTACATCTTCATTGTGAAGTATATTATCAATATCAAATTATCCTTGTTTTTCTGGCAAATAAATGTTGCTTTGAATGACACATATTATTTCCACTGGCATTTTTCTTTCCTTTTTTTTCCTGTTGGGTTATATTGTTCCCCCCTTTATTTTTCCCCTTCACAGCAGAGCAGCTGCCCTGTCTTCTGGCTGACTCTGGTCTTGAGTTCCTGAACCACGTAGGCAGAAGCCTCCCTCAACCTCCACTAATGTTTTCTGTGTCGGCGTAAAGCTTTGACAGCTCCTGACAGGGCTTCTCAGTCAAGCTCCATAAGATTTTCACATAATGATATTTCCTCTCAGAATCTGGCTGTTGCTCCGGCTTCATTTCCAGTGTCACAGTTGTGCAGATTCATCATTTTTCAATGTCTGGATGAGATCATGGATGTATAAAATTAGAAAAGTTTGCATTAGAACACATTCCATTTTAAACTTGAAGCCAACTTGTGTTTTGAACATTCCCTGCTATTTGATAATATAATTTTAAATTAACTTTGCATTAGAAAATCTTTTTTTATTTTTTATTTTAGTTGTTGTTCAAGTACAGTTTTCTGCCTTTTACTCCCATCCCAACCCACCCCCCAACCCTCCCCACCTCCCTCCCATTTCTACCCCTCCTAGTTTTTGTCCATGTGTCCTTTATACTTGTTCCTGTAAACCCTTCCCCTTTTGCATTAGAAAATCTTAAAGAGAATCTAATAACTGAATATGGCACAAAAAACTATATATCACAGGTGACAAAATTTACTTATAGATTTTTATTCCATGAATGTGAATATTTCAGAATCAAAGAAAATACATGACTTTGTCCTTTAACTTTTGGGTATTTTCATTTTAAGAATGTACATATTTTTAAGAACATTTATAATTTTACATTATGAACTTCAGATGAATTGGAAATTTCAACAATAATTCAATTCCTTAACTCTGATATTTGCCCCCAAATTAGGAGGAAACCTAGTTATTGAGCAAACTGAGTTTTTTGGACAATATGGGTGGCTCAATATACCACCAACTTTAGAATGGATGGATGAAAATTCAACTCTTCTACTAACCAATAAATGTAGTTTATTAAATTTTATTTCTTCTCATGTATTTCTATTCTTTTCCAAAGAAGTATGTTCACTAATGTCCACTACCTTGTCATCTTTAGAGGATTTTTATACTAAAAACATTTAAAGAGATTCTTCAGATAAAATTTTCCAATTTGCAGCTCAAAAAATTCTGTCATTATTTTTAAAGACAGTAAATGAAAATTCATCCATATTTCAAATTGGAAAACAGAGCCTACAAATCACAGGACTATTTTTTCACTTTTCATTTTGAAATAATTTTAAATTTATAGAAAAGTTGCCAAAATACAAGAGAGTAAAAAAAAAAAAAAACAGATGAAACCCATGTAACCCAGGTTCATCAAATATAAACATTTTCTCATGTTTACTTTTCCAGTCTTTCTTCATCTCTCTCTTTCTTCTTTCTCCATGGGTATACACACTTACACATATATATATTATGAGAATTAGAACATTCTCTTACACAACCACACTAGTTATCTCAATGAGGAAGTTGATATTGAAATAACAGTCATGATGCTTCAGGCTGTATTCCCATTCCTCCAGCGTTTCCAATGTCTTTTACCAGCAACCCAGGGACCATCCCAGGACCACGATCTCACTTAGTTGTCATGCATCTTCGGTCTCCTCTGCTCTGAAGTGGCTCCCCAGCCTGTCTTTGTCCTGACGTGAATGGTTCTGAAGAGGACAGAGCAGCCGCACAGGAGGAACTAGTTTTCCTCCATCACAGCCCCTTCTGGAGTTGGCTTTGTCTTCATGAACAAAACTTGCCATGTGCTATTCTAACCTTCTAGAACCTGTTGCTTAGGGGTGGAAAACCTAACAACTCATTTTCAAATCTTCATGTGTTGCATCTGAATCCACATGTACAAACCAAAATTTAAGGGAAATGTGAAAATAGCTGTGGCTGAGGTAGCTAGTATTTACAAAGTGCTTACTGTGTTACATACTTTAATCCTCAGAAGAACGCTAGGAGATCAATACAATGATCATCACTGCCATGTTACAGAGGAAACTGAAACTGAGGAACAGAGAAATTAAGTAAATTGGCCAAATGCATGCAGCTAGAATGTGGGAAATCTGAACTTCAACCCCAGCAATCTGGCATGAGAGGAACCTGTGGGTTCCGTCCCTCCCAATGTCACCACCTCTTTTACAAGCATTCAGCCTGGTGTGGACTTGGCCTCTATGATAGGTTGGCATGTGATGTAGGTAACAAAATGCATAAGAACAACACCCTGGTCTCCTGTGTAAGCCCCATCCTTTCCACATGAACCGGGCGGGTAAAGACCAGAGCAGCAAAAAGTTAGCCACAGAAACAAGTTAGCTCCCTGAAAGCCGGAAACGGCAGTGTCTGGACAAGTTGTCACAGAGTTCAGTAAGTCATATTCAGTAAGTTAAATATTTACTCAGCTGGAAGGAGTACATATTACATTTTTAATTGTAATCCATTGTAACCCACATTAAACTAGTGTCCTCTGCGTAAGGAAGGCCATACAATGCATTCTGGAAAAAAACCAAATAGAAGAAAAGGTGTGAGGGAGCAATACACATTCATGAAAAGAAAAAAAAGCTTGAGAATGTTTACAAAGATGCATGCACGTGTTGATAAATAAGTGTGACAGAAGGAAAATTCTGTTCACACAGCCCTAAGAAACTTATAGGAGTAGGAAAGTTTAAGAAGTCTTTCCTTGAAGATGTAAATTTTTAAATGGGTTTAGAAAAAACCAAGGGGCTCTGTAAAGTTAAGAGGGTCCTGAGTGCAATGAAGATGCAGAGCTGTGAGAGGACCGTGGAAGGCGTTGCAGACCTACAGGGAGATGAGAGTCACGGGCTCACCTCGAAAGCTGACGGACGTTAACAGCAAGTGTGACAATGAAAAGTCAGCATTAACCCATTCATCAGATGGGCTAAACAGGCAGATGAGCTCAGGGTCACAGATGTCAGGAAGAAGAGTCTGTCATTGCAAAACATGGAAATCTTTGGTTTTGTTTTGGGTTTTGTTTTGTTTTGTTTTGCTTTGTTTAAACAATGTTAATCTAACTAAGTAAGCATGAGAGGGGGGTATGCAAATAGCCCACTGGATCAGGGCCAGGAGAAAAGTACCAAGGGTTAAGAAGAAGATACATGTTTGAGTAAGTGGTAAAACTACCAACAGGCAAGTTAAGGGGAAAGAGGGTGGGGAGAAAATGAGGGTGGACGTGAGGAAGTCCCCACTCTATACCTAGTGTTACAGAGAGTTGTGGAAAATGAAATGGTAACTGGACACTGAAGTGAGGTCAACAGAGGGATATTTTTTAAGTGAAGAGGGAGCACTGCAGACTGGCTACATAGTCCCTGTCTGAGATCCTGTCTAACCAGAGCTGTAAATACACAGTGAGCTCTTGAGGACTGTCGTCACAATCTCAGTCCCTGGGAGACTGTTCAGAAGAAACAGGAAGTATGAGAAGCATGAACATTTGTGAAGAAAAAAGAGGGGATCGTAGAAATAAAACTTCATACTGTTGTGCAAAAGCCACACTGCATATGCTTAAAATTAAAAGAAGGAACCAGGGGAATGTGATCAGATTAAAACAGCAATGTTAAATTTATACATATGAAAACTCAGAGCAAACTGAGGACTCACAGTAACCGTGGCAGACGTGGCGGACATGTGGCACTCACTCTGCACGGGAGTGCTTCTGCACCCTGAAGAGGAGTAAAACACTAGTAGAGACACTGATTGTTTTCATCCCATCTCAGAGTTCTGACAAAAAGTAGAGGGGGGATGGAGTGATTCACTAATTCAACAGAAACATTTAGTAAACACCAGGGATACAGAGGTTCATTCATTGTAGCCCCTTCAGTCAAGGAGCTTCCAATCCAGCGGAACAGGCAGATAACTACAGTCCCCTGCAAAAACAGCTATGAATGAGAGAGTAACAAACGTAAGGTAATGAAAATTTGTTTTGCCGAGGCATGGGATTCCACTCAGTAAACTCCCAGGAGCTCCCAGCCTTCCAGCCCCTCTTCTTTCCTGAGAAGACGCTGGATCACTCACTCATGATGCTCCATGACATTCTCAGCACTGTCCTACTACGAGGTGTCTCCAGTTCCCCCGCCCCCACTAACATAGTCTCAATCAATTCTTCCATGCCTTTTGTCACTGCCACCTCTACCACAAGCAGCCACCTTTGCTGGGTGGACCTTGCTGTTATTACCAAGAGAACCTTCTTCTCACCTAAGTTAGAGCTGTCTCACTGGTTTTCCCAAAGGTTTTCTGGCTTCTAAAGATTATTTATTTGTTATTTTCTCACTAAAGCAACTTGAAATCCTTTACTGTGTTCAACCTCCAGTAATTTTCTTAACCAGCAGTGAAGTGAGGTTAAGAAACACAGACAAACACACCTGTGCATACTCAGATTTCCATCCCCCCACCCTCTCACCCCTCCACCCCGCCCATACCCCAACCTCCTCTCCCCCTCACTCCTGGCTCATTAATCTAAATCTCAATGTCCTGATGCCTGAGCATCAATTCCGACTCCACCACAACACCCCTGCCTAAGGTTCCCAGGCAAATCTCCAAGGCAGCGGGCAGGTTCAGTTTGCCCCAGTGAAGTGGCCGGCCTGCCGTGTGCTTTGTGTTTTATTATGTAAGAGGGAGAAACACTTGAAATGTGAGCTTTAGTGAATGAAAGGTGATCATAGGGCAGTGTCTGCGGGATTATTTCAGCAAAAGCAAGGCAGTGATAGGTAAACTCTCTGCATGCCTTTTTCACTGGGGAATTACTGAATCACAGTGACTCAGCACATCAGATTTTTTGTCACTGGTATCTTATATTATTACACTATCAGGGCCCCAACATTCCTCCAAACATGTCACCTTGTCACGACTCACTGCTGTTGCTAGGAAAACGTACTCAGTGCAGGAAAACATATTCGTTCCACCAAAAGCAAAGATAGAGGTTGCATATCGGAAGCAGGCAGTGATCTGGTAAAGATCAAAGTTCCCTTTCGAGGGGAATTTTTCACTGGCTCACACTCTCACATTTAAGCTCTTGCTGACTTATTGTATGCTACTAAAAGCTGCACTGAGCTAATGTTTAGAAATTCATTTGGTATGCAAACAAAGTCCAATATCAAAGTCTTAAAAGCATGTGACTTGCCCTAATCACACCTGGTATAAACTTAGTCATGAGTCTAGGTACACCCACACACACACAGCATGATTATAGAAAAATAGAAGGATAACTAGACACTAAGTGAGGCAGGGAAGTTCACAAGTCACCCCAATACATGCTTCTGTAGTACGCACAATGTTTTTGAGCTAAAGGCAACCAAGACCCCTTGGTCAGTCACTCTTTTCAAACCCAATTACCTAAAAGAATTTAAATGTCAGTCACTCTTTTCAAACCCAATTACCTAAAAGAATTTAAATTAGGGTCCTTGCCCATAATGAGATTGTCAGAGATAACATTTATGACCTAGCTGTATGACAGATAGAACTTCTAATTACTGCCTGTTCTTCCTGTGAGGTGCTTTTTCCTCTGAAGCCCCTGGGAGCCTTACCTCATCCTTAGCTCAGAATGCCATATGTACTTCATTTTAATTTTCTGCCCTTGAACTTCTCATGTGAGGGTTTCTGACTCTCTCAGGTATGAGGGGTTCCCATATATATGTACATAATTAAATTTGGTTACTTTGTTTTGCAAATCTACCTCATATAGATTTAATTATTAGACCACCTGAAAGGATTTAGAAGGATAGAGAAAAGTTTCTCCCTCCACCGCATAGGTCATTAAAGGGCTATTTTTTAAAATAAGAAATAAGAAAAAAACACCAGAGATTACTCACAACTTCCCTCTGCATTGATATTCATATGTATATAAACACATTCTCACATGAAAACTCTTTTTAAAAAACTTAAGACCAGCCCTGACCGGCATAGCTCAGTGGATTGAGCTCAGGCTGCGAACCAAAACATTGCAGGTTCGATTCCCAGTCAGGGCACATGCCTGAGTTGCAGGCCACGGCCCCCAGCAACCGCACATTGATGTTTCTCTCTCTCTCTCTTTCTCCCTCCCTTCCCTCTGTAAAAGTAAATAAATAAAATCTTTAAAAAACCTTTTTAAAAAGTTTCTAAATTATAGTTAATAAAAAAACTTAAGACCAGATAAATGGAGAGAGTTAACACTTTCAGGCTCTAAGGAGTCCTTAGAACATTACTATTTCATTGCACACAGTAGTCCCCCTTACCTCTGGTCTCCTTTTCCTCAGTTTCAGTTCCAGTGTTCCACTGCTGTCTGAAAATACTAAATGGCAAATTTGAGACAGAAACAATTCTCGAGTTTTAAACTGCTTTTCGATGTTGTTATGAATAGCGTGATGAAATCTCACCTGTTCCTCAGCACCCTGCTCCTTCCGGCCCCGACCGTGAGTAATCCCCTTGCCCAGAGTGTTCATGCTGTATAGCCTCCTGTCCCAAAGGCCAAGGCACTGCTTGTGTTCAAGTGACTGACCTTTATTTTACTTAATCATGTCCCCAAAGCCACTCACATCATTTTTATCACAGTCTATTGTTGTAATTGTTCTGTCTTATTATTAGTTCTTGTTAACTCTTATGTGGGTAATTTATAAATTAAACTTTATCATAGGTGCTAACCTAAAAATAAAAGGCCAGAAGGAGAGGCAACCAGTGTTTATCTGAGATCCAAAAGAATAGTATTTAAATAGATGGGGAATGACGTGATTTGTTCTGATTATGATTTAATTCGAAGGAATATTAGGAAAGCACTGATTTTTCCATAAATCCAAATAGTGCTCTGATTAGGAGGTGAAGGCAGGGGGTGTTTATGAGAAAAAGAAGGGGAGTGATTACACAGAGAGAAGAGAGGAATGTCTGTGGGTGCAGATAAGCTAGCACAGTGATGCTAATTCTAAAGAACGTCTTTAATTTCCAGTGCTAGTCATAACAAATGGTTGTTTGGGGTGCAGTGCCGCTTTAGGCCCAGACCAAAGTTCATTTGCCCTGTGTACATCCCACAGGTTTGAGGAGTAAGATATGCAGGCGGTTCCTCAGGAATGGCAGCTCTGACTCTGTTTTAAAACGGTTCCATTTATACTATTTTTTACGTAGGTATGTATGTGTGTATAGGGAAAAACCAGTTAGCCAGGGTTTCGGACCATCTGCAGTTTCGAGCATTCACTGGGGGTTTTGGAACATACCCCCCAGTGGATAAGGGAGAACTACTGAGATCAGTTTCCTTTCTCATTATTTAAATTATATGCTTTAAAAAATGTACTGAGGTGTAATACACATACTGTGAAGTACACAGATGTTAAATGTGGAGCCAATGAATTTGTCCACATGCATTTACCTTTATCACCACCATCCAATCAGTTTGAGGTAGATGACATCCCTGCTCTTCTCCTCCCAGATGGCTGCTGCTTGCCCCTCCCTGGTCAATGCCTCCCCATACAGGTCATACTACTGTGACCTCTAGCACCACAGTTTATTTTGTCTGTTCTTGACATTTATATAATGTGAATCTGTAAGACACTGACTTTCAATTTCATTTAATTTTTTAAAATGCAATACCTTCAAAAGGTAAAAAGATTTTCCCCCCTCTCCCAGCTCTGAATTTTAGCCACTTAGTTCCTCTACACAAAGGCAACTAATGATAGCAGCTTCTTGTGCATCTCTAAGAAATATTCATTCATATTCATGCAAATGCATATGTGTATACATGGTTTTCTTCCTCTCATGGGAGTTCTGTAGAATGCTGTATACATAATGTTTCATACCTTGTATTTTACACACACACACACACACACACACACAAAAGATATTATGGATACTATTTCCTTTTCAAGACTTGCCCTATTTTAATCTGCCGCAGAGTATTCCATGACTGAACTAGTCCCCTGCTAATAAATATTTAGGTTATTTCCTTTTGCTCCGATAAACATTTTAGAGATGTTATTCCACACATAGACATAAATCTATGGAAAAATCTTAAAGCCAGAATTATTGTGGCAAAGGAGATAGACATTTGCAGTTTTTATTGATTTACAAAATTATCACAATGACATAGAAATCGTTTCCATTTAAATTCCAATTTAAACTCCACAGGCCTGTTTATCACACTTTTTCCAATTCAAGGTAGTAGTAAACTTTTGGATCTTTGCCAATCTGATAAGAAAAGAAGGTTTCTCTGAGCATATCAGATTTTTATGTTTTTTATTGTGAATGAGACTGAGTATATTTTCGTGGGTCCAAGAACCATTTTATTTTCTTTTCTGTGTTCCACCCTTTTATTTTTTTATTTTCCTATTTGATTGTTGGTTTATAACTTTGAAGATGTTTCTTACATATTAAGAAATTTAGGCTTTAATTATGAAATGTCTTGCAACCGTTTTCCCTAGTTTATTGTTTATCATTTTGTTTCCTTATGGTGGCATTTGATTTATAAAGATTTGTTTATGCAGTTGAATTTTATTGCGTAGCTTCTGACCTTTCCACCAAAGATCATTAGAGATTCTCCCATGGATTTTTTTGGTGTTTTAATAACTTGTTTTTTCCTTTATGTTTACATGTCTGGTTAATCTGGAATTTATTTGGTGATAAGGCGTAAGGTGTGGATATAACTTCATCTTTTTCCGTCACTCTCCCCTCTCTCCTTGGCCACCATCAGCGAGGTCTTTGTATCTCTGGGTCTGCTTTGGTTTGGTTTTGCTTATTCTTTAGTTTTGTTTTATTAAATTTCACATATGGATGAAATCATATGCTATTTGTCTTCCTCTATCTGCCTTAATTCACTTAACATCAAGTGAACCTCCATGGGCCCTCCAGATCCATCATGTTGTCATAAATGGCAAGATTTCATTCATTTTCATTACTAGTAATATTCCACCGTACAGAGTAGAGCAAAAGTAGGCCCACAGTTGTGAGTATGCAAAACCCAGAGTAAGCTTTTGTTTTATTTGGTTCATGCTCTCAACTAACATTTAGGCAAAGAGAATTTTTCATATGAAGCTCAAGGCAAACATTCATTTACAAGTACTAAGACAGAATTTCTGAGCTATTATAAGGAAAATTAAGGAAGTGAAAGTATGAAAATGATACTAACATTTTAATAACACTTGATCATTCCTGAAGTGCTTTCCTCCCCAACCTCAGTTGATTTTCATTTCTACATTGGATAGTTTTATTGTCCTGGTTTCACAGATGATTACATTGAGGCTCGGAAGCTTTCCAACTTGTCCAAAGCCCCATAAGTTACACTGACTTCAGAGCCTGTTTTTCCTGCAGCAGAAAAACTCAAGTGTCTGTAGGAGCCAGGCTGATAATTAAAGTGAGTTAACTGGCCCAATTGTGTTCTTTCAAAAGAGACACATCTGTCTGAACATTAAATGCATAAATTATTCTTCATTTTCTCTAATCATTAGTCTCTCATTTCTCATTAAACATGCTGTTGTCTTCATCGACCTTTGATTTCTCATTATTTATAAAGACAGAGTTTCAAGAAATAGTGCACTTTCTTCTTACACCTACAGAAAAAATAACACCCTACCACAAACATGGTGATAAATGACAAATAAAGGCTTGGCACTTGGAGTCAAAAAGAGAGTGGAGAGACTTGCAAACTGGAAGAGCATCTGAGTGTGAGGGGAGTTGCTCCTTCTCCCCAGGTCATCACGGAGGACTGGGAGACCAGTGTTCACGGTCTTCTCAGAAGGTGTTCGAAGTCCATATTTCAAGGGAAGTAGTCTGAGGTCAAAATGTTGCCAATAAATTCAATTGTTTTTTAAAAGACTCAGTGAGCTAACACTGGGTTAAACAGACAGAACACACCTGAGGGCTGAATAACCTATGGACTGCTTAGCTTGCAAACTCTAATTTGGATTTCCCATCCTTTGTCACTATTCTTAGGTAAGTACCCAAGTTTTCCCAATCTCTCTCTTTCCATAGTATGAAAGCCTCCAACCAAGAGACAAAGGTAAAAATGTATGCAGGAACAGTGAACACCATGGAGCCTGTCTTAGTCTGGTCCAGCTGCTGCAACAGCATCCCACAGACTGAGTGGCTCTAAAAGAACAGCAATTTATTTCTCGCAGTAATGGAATCTGGGGAGTCCAAGGTCAAGGCACCGACAGATTCTGTGTCTGGTGAGAGCCCTCTGCCTGGTTCATAGATGGCTTTCTTCTCACTATAACTTTACATGAAGGGGTATCTTTTTTTAATCCTCACACGAGGCTGTGTTTATTGATTTTAGAGCAAATGGAAGAGAGAGTGAGTGACATTAATGTGAGAGGGAAACATCAATCAGTTGCCTCCCCTACTCACCCTGACCAGAGATTAAATATGCCACCTAGGTATGTTCCCTGACTGGGAATGAAACCCACAGCCTTTTTGTGTATGGGATGATGCGCCAACCAACGGATCCACCTGGCCAGGGCATGATGAGTTCTATTTTATAAGGCACAAATCCCACTCATGAGGACTCTGCCCTTATGACCTAATCACTCTAAGTGTTCCATCTCCAAATACTATCACATTGGGGATGAGGCTTTCAACGTGTGAATTTTAGGGGAAACAAATATTCAGTCTATAGTCAAATTCCAGCTAAAGCAACAAGAAACCAGCCCATGAAGGTTCTTCTAAACAGAGGTCACAAGGACCTCTGCAGATGTGCTCATGGAAAACAAGAGGCCCAGGAGAGTCGGCAGACACACCGATAGGAGGAATCACAGTCACTCTAAACACAACAGGACATCTGAAGGCAGCTTTCAAACAAACATTTCAAATGTTAAAAAGAAAGAGGAAGAGAATCTGTAAGGCAAGAACAGAACACTTTGAGAAAAGAACAAGTATACTTGAAAGAGGGTCACATGGAATGGATTGAATTATAGTGCACTGATCTGACCTGAATTGAATACTAAACTATTATTAAATAGTTAAATACTTTTGTTGTTAACATTGCATAAGAACAGAAAAAAGAATAGAAAAACGAAGAAAACAAATATGAATTTGACAATTAAATTGTTAATCTAAAGTTATTTAGAAAAAAACCTTTAAAATAATTCTAAACTTTTGCCTGAAGTTCTAGTTATTTGTTTAATAGTACTATAAAACATTATTAAAAAGCACTCATTCTAATTTCTTCCTGAATTAGAAGAAAAAGGGTTTCATTTTACCTGAGAAAACATGTGTTTAAGATCAGAGTGGCCCAAAAGATGAGAGAGGAAGCATTGTGTAGTAATTCTTCTTCACAGATAAAAGGTAACCTTGAGAACTAGTGCAAATTAAAGGTGTTTTTAATTGGTGAGGTAAGTAATTAGGGGCATGGACATAGCACTGAGCTGTAATTATCATGCCTGGGAGTGTATGTGGGTAGAGCCAATTTACTGTTTATAAGAATAAATGAGAGAAAAAGGGTAGTGTGATATAGTGTGGCATTCAAGAATGAGTTTAGCCATAAATCACAGAAGCTTGAGAACAATAGGTTAAATAATAAGCTTGCCCTGTGCAACAGGAATTCCAGGGCAGTCCAAGATTGCTAAGGAGGCTCAACAGGCTTTTTCTGTTTTCTACTTCCACCATCCTGAGAAGAGGCTTTTGTCTTCATGCTTTGTTGCAAAATAGTTGCTGCGCCTCCAGGTATTACATTTGTATTCCAGGCAGAGAGTCAGGAATAAGGAGGTGGGAAAGGGCTGAATCCATTACAGGAAAACAAAAGCTTTCACGGAAAGCCTCGGCTTATACTTCATGGGACACTACCGGATCGCCCGGTCCCTCTAGCTGCTTGACAGCGTGGTGAAGCAAATGTGTTTGGTTTGGCACATTGGATAAACTTAGGCTCTTCTAGAAAGAGATGATGAGAATTGGCATCAGCAGATATAGGGTGAAGCCCAGCCTCATATATTATGACTATGCTTATTATTAAATGTTGAGAAAGTTATGAACTAAACTATATGGAGAATGACTATAGTTTATTTGAATAAACACCTACTCATTAGTTTTTGCTAAGTCCTCCTCCCAATTTGCGGGGAAAAGGTGAACTAAAGCTTTCCAAATTTTTCTATTAATTTTGTTGTTATTAACAGCTTTACTGTTTTTAGCCACAACTGCAAAATGTGAAAACATGACAAACGAAAACTATTAAAACAGAAGAAATTTTGTGACCAAGGCAAAGAAAAAACATAATAAAGGCAAAACTTGATTTGACTAGAAAGAGGCTATTTAGAGGCTTTATATAATTTAGGGTGAATGTCTATTTTAAATGTTGAAAAAATAATAATGTGCGATTAAGAGATGCTACCCTAGACCCTTCTTGGGAATTCATGTAGTAAATAGTCTCTTTTAAATGTAGGAGTTCTGAGTTCCTGCAGACCACTAGGTCCAACGGTTTGAATGGGAGGCTGTGGAACCTCACTGGCACAGATGGCCTTAATGTAAGTACACAGTTTGGCAGAAGGGGAAGGGTATTCACGTAATAACTTTAAATTAAGAAGGCAGAAATTAAAAATATAATCTGAAAAAAAGCTTGAAATTATAAAATCCTGGAATAAGGTCAGATGCATATGTTGCCTAAGTGTGAGTGATTTAAGCCATTTATTTAAATCAGTCACTTAGAAAAAAGGCTTCAAGAATTATTTCTAAATTTTGAACATTATACATATTTGAATGCTAATGAGTCCCAGAACTATCACTGACCAGTATGACTTAACATTAATGTTCGTCCCCCACCCCATGTCACCATAGGATGTCACAAGGGTGAGGGTACAACAATTGCACAAGAATTCTTGGCTGCTGTTTCTTACTCTGAGATATGATCCTTTACCTGAAAATATTTAAGCACATATTTCTCAGCATTGGAATACAAATGATACCTAATAGTCCCCTCTGAATACTTTGTGTGCTTATCAAACTTCTGCCAAAACACATTTATCTATATGATGAATGATAGCCAAGATATTCAATATATTATCTTGCTCAATAGCTGCATTCTATATACAAGCATTGTATTATACAAGTTGTATACCAATAGTGCTGTAAGGTACAAAAATACAACAAATTAACCGGACTTAATTAAACTCTTTGTAGGGCTGCAACAGCAGAGCCCAGCACCAGGAGCGGATTAGGCTCCTCTCATTTTAATGTACACACGAACCGAGGCCACGGGAGATGTTAAAATGCACATTCTGATTTAGTGGGCCTGGAGCTGGGCCCAAGATGCTGCATTCCCAGACTCCCAAGTGACTCAGATTCCTACTGATGAGCCACAGTTTGAATAGCAAAGTCCTAAAGCTTCTTCCAGCCCTAAGTTATCATAATCCTTTATAAAAGGGTTCATATAATCTATCTGTGAAATGGACTATGAAAACAGAGTAATAACAGTTTACCACTGTTAGTCACTTAGGAGGAAAACACCTCTTGAAATATACAAAGTCTAAGGAGAGCTCCATGTGATTTAGAAATCCAGCCGGCTTGCCAAGACGATAATGAAAAACATAATTGAGATGCGGACAAAAAACTCCAAAGATTAGAAGCCTTTGCTCTGACCTGCACCCAGAATATGGTTGTCCCTATGCCAAGATTTAACTAAAAGCTAATTAGGTCCAACCTTGAGAAAATATTTGTTCTAAAGAGGCTCTTGAACTCTCAGCCTCGGTAGGGTTAGGCAATTCCAGAGGACCCAGTCAACACCTCAGGTCTGGCGCTTGCAAGGAACACTTAGATCCCATAAACAAATAAGACGTTAGCTAGATAATAGGCCATAAAAAAGTAGAGCAAAGTGAAGAACACAAAAATAAAAGACAAAAAGGAATTCAGAATGAACAATTTCTACAAAGAATATTATACTAGGTTTAAACCAATGCCCTTGTCTCTGGAATCTTTTTGTATGAATTTACATTTCTTAACACAGCTGAAGAAGAGCCTTGACTGCAGTTGATCTTGGTGTCCATTAGGTATCTGTAATGGAATTTTTTGAACACTCATAACAATGTTCCATTTGTTCACTGAACTCACAAAAAAAGCATATATGCTATGTACAATACTAAAAGCTATTCATATTTCAATTCACAGAGGCAGTGGTTTTGCATAGTAAATTAAGGTTAAGAGCTGAGCACTGCAGGAATTTGGCATAGTCAGTTTGGGGAGGAAATAATGGCTTAGACAGTCTTGTGTACACCAGCCATGTTCGTTCCATTATCATATGCCTGGGTATGAGCATTTTTATGTTAATATCATTTTTTCAATGGATTAATAATTTCACAAGCTAGACCACAGATGGCAAACACAAGGCCCACGGGCCAAATCCGGCCCTCCACCTTGTTTTATCTGGCCTGGCACCTTGTTTCTACCCAGCCGCAGTGCCGAGCTCCTTGAAGGCAACCGAGAGGCTAATGTGGCCGCTGGTGAAAATGTGTTAGATACCGCTGAGCTAGACTACATCAAGTTTGTTATTTCAATAAAATCAACATAACATTCTTTTACTGATGACATTATTTTTAAATTATATTTTGCGGGGTAACGTTGGTTAATAACATTATATAAGTTTCAGGTGTACAATTCAGTTATGCATCACCTGTGAATTGTATGTGTGCTCACCACCCAAAGTCTACTTTCCTTCTGTTACCACATATTTGACTTTCTTTAACCTCTTCACCTGCCCCCGACCCCTGCCCCCTTCGGTAAGCACCACACTGTTGTCTGTGTCTATGAGATTGTTTGTTCATTTGTGGCTTGCTGTTTTATAGACGCACATGACTGAAATCATATGGTTCTTGTTATGTCATTATTCTTAATGTGAGCACACCTAATAGATAATCTGACACACTTGTCCACAATGGGCTACATCTGGTGAAAAATCAAAATACGGTATTTTGCTTCTTCTATTCTCAATAACATTTCAGTTTTACTATGATTTCCCAATAGTGTTACTAATTTGTTTTGAATTTTATTAGATAAATCATGAGTTATTTTCTGTGATTAGCTGGATGGTTAGCTCTATTGACATTAGTGACCTATAAGTTAAAATAAACTAAGTTTAGAAACATTCCAGCGTCTGAACTTTTGATAATTTCTTCTCATTCTCTAAGAAATAAATTATTTTTTCACTAAAACATAACATCTGAAAACACTTGCAAATATTCCCTTATTTTTTGTTTCTCTAATTTTATTTCCTTCTGCAAAACATCATTTATTAATCATTTTGAATATTTTTAGAAAGCATCATCATGAAACATGAAATTTTTATAGCCAAAAAAGTTAAAATTATTCCAATCTTCAAAACCTTTGGAGTAGCAAATACCTAATTTTGTTGTATTACTGCTAAGAAGTATGCATGGAAAGCAAAATTAAGACAAAGCATCTTAAGAATAAATGAGCCAGTCACAGTAAACCTACATGCTTTTAGAACATAAACAAACAAAAATTCTTTTGAAATCTTCCTCCTTTATGTAAAATAATTCTCTACAATCTGTGTCTTATCCTTATCCTGAATTTAGTGTATGTTCTACTAAAATCACTATTCTTTTATTGGAAATTGGTGGCCATAATGGAGTATCATCAAAATGTATTACAAATGGCATTTTCTTAACTTTCTCACTCACATTTCTGCTTACTAGTTAGTTACTAAAACATCTAACATTTTTTCCTTTTTTCTTCACAATTCTAAAAACAATTCTTTAGTTGACTCTGAATTTGATGATTGTTCTATTTTAATAATGTCACTCCTGGAGACCCAATTATTTTTAATGGTTGAAATACTGTGTTTTCTAGCAAACTTTGTAACTGCCCCATAAAATTTTGATCCATTTTGCCATGTATTCTTTCTTCTTTTTCCAAACATTGTATCACTTGGTTTTTAGATGCTATATTTCTGAAACTTAATTTTTAGCAGAGATTTACCACATATTAATTTTAATACAAGGTTTAATTCAAACAGATATAGTAAATAGTAAATTAGAATTAATTTATATGAATTAGCCTAATTCACATAAATCATAATATTTAATAATCAAATAGATGTACCGTTGGTAAAAATGGTGCAGCTGCTATAGAAAACAGTAGTTCCTCAAAAAATAAAACAGAAAATTACCAAATGATCCAGCAATTGCACTTCTGGGTATACAAGGTCTGCCCAGAAAAAGTTCAGCCATTGTTAACATAAGAGAATGGTTTGCACATTCATTGATATAACCTGGCAGCCAAGGAGAGTGGACTGGAATGTATGTGCATGAACGATGATGACTTCACTCTACTGGTCAGTGGGGGCAGTAGATGCCATTGAGTGAGCATACATACTGTGTGGCCATAGCATTTGAAATGACTGAGTGAGTAGAGCAACGAATCTGCACCAAATTTTGCATTAAGCTTGGACATTCCTCCAGTAAAACTATTCAGAAGGCTGCAGCTATGGGTAACTAGTGATTGGCAACCTCTTCACAATAACATGGCCTGCTCATGCATCATATCTCGTGTAGAGTTTTTTGGTGAAACATCAAACATCCAGGTGACTCAGCCCTCCTACACCCCAGATTTGGCGTCATCTGACTTCTGGCTTTTCCCAAAACTAAAATCACCTTTGAAAGGGAAGAGATTTCAGACCATCAATGAGATTCAGGAAAATACGTTGGGGCCACTGATGGAGATTAGGAGAACTGTGTCAGGTCCTAAGAGGCTTACTTTGAGGGGGACTGAGGCATCATTGTCCTATGTACAATGCTTCTTATATCTTGTATCTTCTTCAATAAATGTCTCTGTTTTTCAAATTACATGGCTGGGTACTTTGTAGAAAGACCTTGTACACCCCAAAGAATTAAAAGCAGGATCTGAAGGAGATATTTGTACAAGCATAGGCATAGCATCATTATTCACAAAAGCCAAAGGATGGAAACAGCCCAAGTGTCCATAAACAAAATGGACAAACAAAATGCAGTACAACAGGTATTATACAATAGGTATAATTCAGCCTTAAAAAGAAAAGAGCTCTGACACATGTTACAACATGGATAGACCTTGAGGACATTATGGTAACTGAAATAGGCCACTCACAAAAGGATACCCCATAAGATTCCACTTACATGCGGTATCTCAAGTAGCTGAATTCGTAGAGACAGATGGGGAGAAGAGTGATTGCCAGGGGTCGGGGGAAGGGGACACAGGCTGTTATTGCTCAATGGTCAGAGAGTTTTAGTTTGCAAGATCAAACATTCTGAGATTGTTTGCACAACAATATGAATATTCTCCATAATATTTGTACACTTAACACTAATGAGCTGTACACTTGAACATGGTTATGATGGTAAATTTACATTGCGTGTATTTTACCACAATTTTAAATGTATTTAATTTATTAAAACTATAATACATGTCAATAATTACAAACAGCATAAAATGGCACACCAGGTTTCCAGACAAATTGGTGAAAGAAAAAGTAGTGAAATATATTTCTTATATAAAGATATGCAAAAACAGTGAGCTACTTATCAGTATTTTAAGTAAATAAAGTGTAGAAGTTTTCTGATAAGTTTGTTATTCTCCTGGTTAAAAAATATTTGTTATAAAATGTCTGATTTTGATTGTTTCCTTTCTGAAAAGCAAGATATATTAATACATAAAATTTGTACACCTTACCTAAGTTCTCTTAATATTTTTAAAATCACACAAACATGTATTTGGAATAAAAGTTCCCCTTTCACTCTAAAGTGCTGTGGACTACATTCTACGGAAAGAGCTTGTCGACTTCCATCAGGAAGGAACACTGTCAGCATTTGTCAGCATTTGATATTGTCAGGTTCTTATAAATTTACCTGAGTTCTTCTAGTAGGTCTATAGCAGTATCAAATTGTACTTTCAATTTGCATTTCTCTAATGCAAATGATTATGGTTTATCCATACAGTGTTTATTTTTAAGTATATTTTATTGGTTATGTTATTACAGTTGTCCCAATTTTACCCCTTTGCTTCCCTCCACCTGGTACCCTTCTTCCCTCCAGCATTCTCCCCGCCCCCCGTCTTGGTTCATGTCCATAGGTTATGCAAGTAAGTTCTTCAGCTTGTCTATTTCCTATGCTATTCTTAACTTTCCCCTGTCTATTTTGTTCCTACTAATTGTGCTTTTTAATCCCTGAATCATTTCCCATTCTCCTTCTACCCCTTCCCAGCTGGTAACTCTCCAAATGATCTCTCCATATCTATGATTCTGTTCCTGTTCTGGTTGTTTGCTTAGGTTTTTTTCTTTTAAATTCAGTTGTTGCCAGTACTGAATTTTTGCCTTTTTAATGTTCTGGTTTTGATCTTCATTTTTTTCTTAAATAAGTCCCTTTAACATTTCCTGTAATAATGGCTTAGTGATGGTGAACTCCTTTAGTTTTACCTTGTCTGGGAAGCACTTTATCTGCCCTTCCATTCTAAATGAGAGCTTTGCTGGATAGAGTAATCTAGGTTGTAGGTCCTTGTTTTTCATCCCTTTGAATACTCTTTACTAGCCCCTTCTTGCCTACAAAGTTTCTTTTGATAAATCTGCTAATAGTCTTATGGGAGCTCCCCTATAGGGAACTGACTACTTTGCTCGTGCTGCTTTTAAGATTCTCTGTTTAGGTTTAGCTTTTGGCGTTTTAATTATATGTGTCTTGGTGTAGTCTTCTTTGGGTCTAACTTGTTTGGGACTTTCTGTGCTTCCTGGACTTGTGTGTCTTTTTCCTTCTCCAAATTAGGGAAATTTTCTTTCATAATTTTTTCAAATAAGTTTTCAGTTTCTTGCTCTTCCTCTTTTCTTTCTTCCGTCCCTAGGATTCGGATGTTGACACGTTTGGAGATATCCCAGAGGTTCCTCAGCCTATCCTCATTTTAAAAATTTCTTATTTCTTCTTTTTGTTCTGGTTGATTGTTTATCTCTTCCTTATGTTCCAAAACATTGGTTTTAATCCCAGATTCCTTCCCTTCTCTATTGGCTTCCTGTGGGTTATTCTATATTTCACCTTCATTTCTTTCTTTATTATTATTATTATTATTTTGCCTACAAGGAGTTCTCCGAGCATCCTGATAACCAGTATTTTGAACTCTGCATCTGATAGGTTGACTATCACCATTACATTCATTTCTTTTTCTGGGGTTTTGTTCTGTTCTTTCATTTGGGTCATTTTTCTTTGTCTACTCAATTTAGCAGCCTTCCTGTATTTGTTCCTATGTATTAGGAGCTGCTAATACAGCTGCTAAGTAGAGCTGCTTTTACTCCCTGTCTTAGGAGTATGGTGTATATAGAAAAGGCACCTGTGATTGTGTGGGGCAGAGCCTTAGGTAATTGCTAGGGTGAGGCAACCACTTCACTGCTTTGTGGCTGTGTGGGGAGGGCTCCAAGAGGAGACAATGTTACCACCTGGCTTCTGATGGTTTTTCCAGTGCTTGCCCCTTTTCCAGTCACTTTGCCCCTTTTCCGTGTGTAACTGGTGCCCTTCCAGCTGCTGTCCCCATGGTGAATCCTGGAGTGGGTGGGTTTGTGAACATTCTAAGACTGTGCTGGACATTTAGGCAGTGAAAATCCAGCAGTTTCTTCCACCACCCCAATCCCCACTAGTTTTTGCAGCCACAGATAATGGGGATCTATATTCCCAGTGGAGCCCAGGCCTGTACAGCCTGGCCTGGGGCTGGGATCACTTGCTCCCAAGGTATCTCTCCCAACTGTTCTGCCCCTGATGCCTTTCCAAGCCAACTGCCTCTCCACCCCATCTCTCCGATTCTGCCTCTCCTACCCGGCTGGATGAATGTGGCTTCTTTAAATTCTTGGTTGTTGGACTTCCATACAGCTTGTTTTTCTGATGGTTCTGGGTGTTATTAGTTTTGAGATCTGGTTGTAATTCTTTCTGTGATTGTTTGAGGAGGCGAAGTATGTCTCCTCCCTATGCCTCCACCTTGACCGTCCTCCCTATAGTGTTTTATAACATGTGCCAATTGAAAATATGGTATGTGTACCTGTGTTTGAAAAGATATGTTTAAAAAGCAAGTTGCAGAATATCATGTGGTGATGCAGACACTGGCCTGCAGTGTCCAAGTCATTATGGATGAAATGGGACATTCACACGGACTACTGAGTCTAGTGGAGGAAAAGAAACAGCATGGTTTTCTCTCAAGGGGAGCAAAAGCCTTGGCCCTTGCCATGACTGGTTTTTATTGGATTTCTCAGCACATTACATGATGGTCTTCATTTACTATGCACAGGTTCACTTTAGGTGGTTACATTTTACAGAAAATGTAAGGAGCCAATGCCACTAATCACATCACAGAAGAGGGATATTCCCAAATGAAAAGGCAAAAGTGGTTGAAGCAGTTACACTCATCCTTTGAAGGTTTAGCATGGATTTTAGGAAGTTACTTTGCAGTAATTGTCCTCAATTCAGGGTGAGGGAGTTTTTTAGCAAGAGCAAGACTCAAAGGGGCCTAGGTACATTGCAGGCCTGATTCCCCACAGGAGAACCTATCTGTGGACGTGGGTCCTGTGCATCTCTGAGTGGGAGCTGGGCCCACACCACACAGAATGGTCTCCTACAACGTGGTATGATCATGTTTGTGTAAATAAACATATATCCATACATGCAACTGAGAGGTTTTAGAGGAATGCACATGAAATGTTAACCATGTTTCTGTTAGCAGGAAAAGAGGAGACTTTCACTTAACAATTTTAGGATAGTTTGAATTTTTTATAAGCATGTGTTACTTTAACAACTAAAAACTGTCTGAAAATAAGAAATAAAATCCATGCCTCTTTATGGAAAAATTGTATCAAAACCCATTTTAAAAAAAAACCTCAGCAATTTCCTCATCTCTAGAGTTCAAATCAGTCACATTCCTTACATGGAATCTGAGGCATGCATGGGCTCCAGCAGGGATGCAATGGGATTGGAAGAAATCTCTGTGTTGGTTGAGGGTAGCTTAGCAGTTCCCACAGCTGCAGCCCACAGAGACACAGCATCTTACAGATGTGCTAAAGCAACATCACCTATGCCAAGACAGGAAGCAGAAGGTACAGGGCCCTGACAACTAAATCTGTCCCTTTTTACCTAGAAAAGTCAAAGCTATTTCACCAGCTTCATCTAGAAGAATTCTGCCTATGAAGTAAGCCATGTGGCCACCCCTACTATCCAGAGTAAGTGGACTCTAGGAGGCTTAATCAACCAACAGTGTCTGCACACTGGGAAGTACACATTACACATCCCACAAAGTGGGATTTTTAAATGCTGCCCAAGAGTACCTGACAGATGGATCCTTGAATGCCTATTTACAAATAACTTAAAAGTAGTGAGAAAAGAAACGAGTGTGCCTAAAATACAGAACAAAGAAAACATATTTTCTGGAAGATAGTACAAGTGTCCTCATCAGAAGCCTTTGTGGAAAATAACATTTTATTCACAGGAGTATTGTAAATTTGTTGCTATCCCATGTTGGGCCCTCTTCCTTTCCCCCTACTCTGCGAGAGTCTGAGAACAGTAGTACATGTTACCAGAAAATAAGAACACTGGAATTCCTGGACGTAAGCAAAGGCTGCTATGTTCACACTGTGCTGGACACTGAGGCTGAAACCGAGGTTTTCAACCCACCTGAGGAGGCAAGGATTATATAGAGAGCAAGTAGGAAACTGTGCCTGCTGCAACAGAGTCTTGTGCCGGACTGCGTGGTTCAGGACGCCGCAGGTTAGGATGGGAAGGACACAACCGCAGCGGCAGCTGATCAGCAAAGTCTCTTCACATGTGAGTTCTGAGTTTTTCTGAAAAAACTCTCTTCCTTTTTCTCTTTTATTCTCAGGACCACACTTGTCCCAATTTACAGGCAGAAAGTGACATTCGAAACTGGGTCCAGAAGAATAAAAAACTACAAGTTATATACTCTCCCAGTCACAAAGACAGGAAAAAGCCTTCTCCTATTTTATCATTTATTCTTTTGGAATCAGAGCTTCGGAGGAAAATAGTATCTCCTTAATACAGAGGTTGGCCAAAAAGCTTCGTCTGGGATCTAACAAACGCATGTGCACCAATGAGTGGTTTTCAAATCATTTCTCCCAGAGAGGTGAGCCTTTTTTGCCCTGAGATGGTCACATGAGTAACATTTTTAGGTGAACACTGAACAAGAAAGAAGGCATTGTCCTGGGATCAGGATGGAACCCAAACTTTTGTGTTTCAGTCAAGCCTGAGATGCTTGTTATACAAAACTGAACACCGAGAACGCAGCGGATCGATTTGAGTGAGTCCAGGATCTTCTGGGAAGCCAGAAACCGAAGTTTTAACCACCTTCAGTTCTCTGATATGTGAAGACAAGGAGCTATTAAGGTGGACTAGAATGGCTCTGAAACTCAGTTAACTCTAGGATAGCAGAGGTCTAAACGAGTGAGGGAAGTTCAGGTCAAGGGCCCCAGAGTCAATAGGGAAGGAATGCATTAAACATAGATTCCACTTAGGCTGGAACACCTCCTGGTCAGCCAGTAGCACATGGTGTTTGTGACCCCAAAACAGGAGCTGAACATAGGGTTGTGAAAGAAGCAGCGATGCACCTGTATCAAGGCCCAGAACCAAGGGCTGGGGTCTCCCACCTATGGTCAATGAATGGAGGAGCCAGGAGGTAACCAGGAGGCACCATTTCAGAGTGCACTATCATCATCTGTGGGTTGAGGAGGATTCATTGTTCTGTAACAGTGTGTGCACAGTGGGCCTGGGGCTGGGGAAGAATGAATGGCAACAGCTGCTATATCATTTATGAAAATTAGACAAGGGCCCCTTCAAACTTCAGGAGTACCACAATGTTAGAGGGGTTTATTTCAATAATTCATAGAAAGGAATCTGAAAAGGGGATTGTTAGACTTCCTATTAACCTGGCAACTGGGGGTCTTCTTGAACTTAATATGAAAATCTAAAAGAATGTGATTAACTATACTCAAGTTGAAGTAGGTAAAGCCAGTTACACATATAACATAACCCTTATCTCAAACACTATTTAAAGCAATATCAATGGCATTATAATTTAGAGGTTAAAGGCATAGACTCTGAATCTAGATAGGCAGAGATCAAGTTCTAGTTCTGCCATTTATATTGGAGATAATCCTGGAAGCAACTGCAAAGGAGTAAAGAAATAGAATAGGAAAGGGAAGGAAGCTAATAAAGGGTATTATCAAGTCAACTATCGCAGGGGGCAACTGGAACACAATCCTTCTGGAGGATCCTGGGAGACAGAACAGAGCATAGCTCAGAGCCCAGCCAGGTGCTAGGAAGCTGGGGTATTTACTCACCAACCTTTGCCCATCATTGGCTCAGGGTTCTTCCTGGGGGCATTAACTCTCTGGCACTCTGGCTGGTCTCACATGCTGCTGAATGAGCACATCCCAAGATCAAAACAAAGATCTCAGGTAGAGAGTCTCAGGCATTCATAGTGAACAGGCTTGAGCATGTAGATGGAAGTGTCAGGACACATCACAGTGGGTCACTGACCACTGAGCCATCAGAGTAGCAAGAATGTTACGAAAGTAACATAACTTTCAGAGATGTTATCACATTTTACTTTCACTACAAACCCAAAAGACAGATTTTATTATCCACATTTTTCAATGAAAATGAGGATACAAGTCATTAAATGTCTTGCTGAAGCCACAGTTAACTGCCACAGCACGAACCTGAGCTTGGATTTTGTTCCTGAACACCACTTATGGAGAAATGAACTACAGCAAGCCATTGTATCAGTTGAGAATAAAAGGATGGAAAATTATTTGCCCATAAGAATAACCGAGCCATTCCCAGGTGGAAGAAACCCCCTCTTACAGTTACTGAAGTACAGCCCACATTAGAACAAGAAGGCAAAGATATTTAGAGTCTGGTATTGGAAATATGTTTTATGATAATGGGTTGTGAATTCTAGAGGAAATGTAGAAGGGTTATAGAAGTTGGGGGTGGGGTGGGCATAGACTAGAGAACAAAGAAGGAGTACACAGAGCCCTGTTCGATTCCCAGATTTGCCTCCTTTCCTGTCACCTCCCCTATCTCATCTACCTCCACCATCCTGACCTGCTGGCTGCCCCTTGACCTCTCTAGCCATGCTCCCTGCCCAAGTGTTTCCACTGGCTATTTGCCTTGCCTGGAATGCTCTTCCCTCACTTAGTCACTTGGCTGAATCACTTACTTCCTTCAAGCCCTTGCTCAAATGCCTCCTTCTCAGGGAGGTCTAACTACCCTGGCCACCCTATCTAGGCCTTCTCATGTCCTGACCACACACCTAGCCTCACACTCTTGGTCCCCTGTTCTAATTTTTGGTATTTTCCCTCACACTTACAACCTTCTACTTCCTATAGAATTACCCATTTCCTGTGTGCATTATGTGTCTCTTCTTGGTAAAAATCTAAGCTCTTTGTGTTTGTTTTTTTTTTCACTGATGTATCCCAAGCACCTAGAGCTGTACCTGGCCAGTAGTCAGTGCTCAATGAACATTTGTTGAAGAATGAATGAATGAATGAATGCCAACATTCATGTCAGCCCACAAAGGAAAATCAATATGCCATTCCACACATTCACCATAACCTAAGTCTCTGTGCTTCTGAAGAGAAAGAAGAGACTTCATTTTCCCTATTTCCTATACTTCACTTCTTACACAGCCCCCATTCTCCCAGCCCCAGTCTTTTCTCCCTTTTTGGTCCAGCAACCAGACCCCTGCGCCTTGTGAAAGCGGGTATTTTCTCCACAGCTTACTTTCAAGCACAAGTGCTCTTGTTTGCCTGGTGAAGCAGATGGTGACAGTTTGTTTAATGACTACACTGCCTCCTTTCTCTTTGTAGACCCTGTGCACACCATGAGCCGTATTTCGCTCTTGGTCGTATTTGCCAAAGAGAAGGTAGGACCTGCTATGTAGTCCCCATTAGGTCCGGACACTGCCCTTGCTTGTCAATATTATGTTTACTTAGATATGTTTACAGTGTCTCAACACATTTGCTGCAGTTCCAAGAATCAAGGTTAAAAAATAAGGGTCTGAATGAGATAAGAGGATGGAAAGCTGCTTGTGTGTCAAATGTCAGGAAAAGGACAGAGCTGCTGGCTAGAGAGAAATGGAATCTCACTCTAGAATAAAATCACTCACAATAACAATAAAAATATATACCAAAACATTTAAGTAATTCTAATATGTAAGCTGAGAACTAAAAATTAAAACCTAAAATCACAAGCAATTAAGTATGTGAACAACATAGAAAATACACAATAAAGAAAATTCTTCAATAACACCCACTTTTAGTTTTTTTTTATCACCCACTACCTTTTTTCACACTTTTTCATTGAGGTACAATTGACATACAACATTATATTAGCATCGGGTATACAACAATGATTCAATATTTGTATACGTAGCAAAATGATCATCACAATTCTAGCTAACATCCATCACCACATATAGTTACAAAAATTGTTTTGTGATGAGAACTTTTAAAATCTACTCTCTCAGCAACTTTTAAATAGATAATACAGTCCTGTGAACTACAGTCACCATGCTGTACATTACACCCACAGCTCATTTATTTTACAATTGGAAATGTGTGTATTTTGACACCCTCTACCCATTTCACCCCTCACCCCCAACTCTGGTATCCACCAGCCTGGGCTCTGTGTCCGTGAGCTTGTTTTTCCCCCTTTAGATTCCACATACAAGTGAGATAGTACAATATTTGTCTTTGTCCGACTTATTCCACTTAGCATAATGCCCTCAAAATCCATCCACGTTGCTGTGCTTTCAGTCTTCAAGATAATAATCTGATGTGGAGAGAACAGAGGCTAAGAGAACTCCACAGGACACCAAAAGGTCATTGGCAGAACTGTGTGCGCTGGTTAAAAGATGGACAGGTTGCACAGCTATCAAGAGACTCCATCGTGTTTGTCCTTGAGGTCAAATAAAAGCATTAAGGACAGAACAGTTCCACAATTAATATTCAGTCCCCCATCCATTCAGCTAACCTCTATCCCAACATGTCGGGTGCTTACCAAAGGGCCAGGAAAAAGCTTCAAGTTATTGGAAAAGAGAAAAGAAAGAAGCAGTCCCTGGACACGAGGCGTTCCAGCAGAGTAGGGAAGATTGGTCAGGGAAGGTGCCAGGAAAACGCAGCCAGGGCCAAGGATCACTGGCTCCTCTCCCACGTCTGTGCCCAAGTGAAAGAGCGAACACCAAGGCCTTCACAGTGTTCTCACTTTGTCTCACCTATTTACTCACAGAGCATTTAGATTCATGTATTCATTTTAATCAAATTACTTCTTTCTGACTAGTGTATAAATGTACCACTGGCAGAGTAAAGGCGGGTATTTTTTGTTCTTCATATTTTATTTTCTTTAATCCCCTCCATAAAGCAATTAGGATTTTCGACCTTAGTTCTGAATTGCAACAATACCAAAACTATTCCACTAAACAAAAGTCTGCTGTATAGAAAAGAAAAATCACATTTAGAAGCTTGCACAAAAACAACTGTGGAAAGCTTTCTTTTTTTTTTTTTTTACCTTTTTGCTCCTACTTAATCTAGGAAAAGTTCATGTATTTCCACAATGCTGCATTATTCTAGAAATGATTGTCATATCAAACCATTTAAAATGACTCAGTCTGACTCTGCCCATAGGGTACATAGACCAGCAAGAAACTTGTGGGCACATGTGAAAGACACCAAAGTGGCAAGTGCAACATTTGATAGAAAAGTCTTGTTAAGGATGCAAGAAAGCCAGTAGACAGCATTGGACCTGGTTAATTTAGGCTTAAAACTGTATCAGCTGTTTTTCAACTATACACTGTAAAAGCAGGTAAGGAAGGGTTGTTACAATGTTTCATGTAAGACATCCCCCTTATTTGGAGTTAGCACCTACGGAAAATGGGAACTCAATTGTATCACATCTTTTGAAATGGATGAATGAGCAAATTCACTGAGCATTTTTCAATAAAATCTAAATCCTTATTAGGACAGGACGCTTTGGCCCTCCCTGCATGGCCAGGTCCTCCTTGGCCCCACCTCACTGACTAGCCTCTAGCCCTGCTGCCTTCATTTCCCATTTCTGAGCCTTGTTAAGTACTAGCCCACCGAACCCTACTCCCACCCAGCTGTGACAACCTGAACCTCTCTAGGCATTGTCAAATGTCCTTCAGGGGCAAAATCAGCCCAGCTGAGCAGCATCATTCTAGCTGATTCCAGCTTATCCTCCAGGTCTTAACTTAAATGTCACCTCCTCTTAGAAGCCTTCTCTGATTACCTAAAGTAAACCCTCTATTATTCTATCATCTCAGATCTTTCCTCAATAGACATTCGTACAATTCATAATTATGTACCTTTTATCTTACTTACTTGTTTAATGTCTAACACATTCATTCTATCCAATGAGGGCTACAACTGTGCATATTTCATTTGCTGTCATACTCACAGCAGGTAGCACAGTACTTCACAAACACACACAAAAAGATCCTCAGCTAAAATTGGCTACGTAGGTATTTCACACTAATGTTTCAGAGGGTTGTGAGGTACTGTGGATGTATTTTGTATCCAAAGTCCCTCAATAGACCCAAATCTACGCAAGGGTAGGTATCTCTACTCTGGGATGTGTGACAAGTAACCTTTTTGGTTACAGCATTCGTTAAATGTGCATCAGAAAAAGAACACTGGGTATGACATTAAGTAGTTTTTATGCTTTGGACCCAGAGGGATATGACACAAAGCCCAGTCCTGCTACTTACCAGCCCAAAGTCATCACTTCACTTCATTGACCTACAGTTGTCTGCTCTGTAAGGAGTAGGGATATTGTTTATAAGGTGTCTGTCACATAGCACCTGCTCAGTAAAATGGCAAGTGTCATTATGTATTTTTCTTAGTAATAATATCAATAATACTATGTCCTGTGAATCCTGGGCCTTACCAACCCAACCACACCCAGCTATTGCTATTGCCATTCGGCCTCTAACTGCCAAGCTCAGTCCCAACAGCTAAGTCAAGATTATTAGAGACCTTGCAAATGGGGAGGGTCTATAGTTCCTCTTCCTGACCCTATCCTGAGGCTTGTGCCCAACAAACGTTGATCTTTCTCTTCCTTGGATATCTTTGTGTAATTTGGCTTTTGCACAAACTTCCTGGCTTGCACCCTAGCTTCTTCTCTCCAAGACAAACTTTCCCCTAAGATCCACCCATTTTTTAAAAGGATTTTATTTATTTTTAGAGAGAAGGGAAGGGAGGAAGAAAGAGAGCAAGAGAAACATCAATGTGAGAGAGAAACACGGATCAGTTGGCTCTCGTACATGCTTTCACTGGGGACTGAACCTGCAACAGAGGCACGTGCCCTGAGCAAGAATGGAACCAGCGACCTTTCGCTTTGTGGCATGACGCCCAACCGAGCCACACAGGTCAGGGCAAGACCCACCTATTTTATTAGGGTTCAAACTCTCTCCTAGTTTTTTCTGGCCCCCTCTCTATGCCATAACCACAGTTGATCCAATAACACAGAACAATCCAAGCCACAGTCACAATTCTAACATCAGGAAACTCCTTAGCTGCCCCTTACCGGTTAACAGTTATCAGGCCAAATACTGGCCTGATTGGCCTGATTTGAGCATAAATTCCCCTCTGGAGAGTAGAATATTGACTGCTGGTGCGCACTCCAAGCTGGGATAGACTTGAGGAAAAGGCATGCGGATTATTTGGAGAGAAAAGGAGGGGTAGGGTATATGGTTGGAGATTGCTGAATCACGGCCCCACACATCCATTTCCTGCCTCCTTCCCTCCCCTCATCAGCTGCAAAGGTCTCAGGGGATCTTCAAGCCAGGAGATAATGACAACATCTGTGGCAAAGTCATTAGAACACACAGGTGGCTGTAACGAGAGTTAAACATAGCCCTCACTCTTCCCATCCTTCTGAAAAATTGAATTCATACCAAGATTGAGGTCACAGCCTCTGAAGGTTCTGACAGGAGCTTGGGCAGTGAGTGTTTCAGCACACTCTTCCTTGTACTAAATTTCACAAGGTGGGGCTGACATAAGCTAGTGAAAATTTAAGCCCTTTTCCGATTGCGTAACATATTAATGTCAGTCCAAGAGAACCTGTTGACATATCTGGCCGACTAGGCTAGAGAGCAAAGAAGAGGAGCGATTATCCTTGGCTTCTAGCTACCTTTCCTTCCTCCAGGTCCACAGTCAGCAAACACACTCTTTCTATAATGGGCCCGACAGTAAATATTTTAAACTTTACAGTCCACATATAGTCACTCTTCCTTCTTCTTCTTTTTTACTTCTATTTTGTGTTAAATCCTTTAAAAATATAAACTATTCTTAGCTCCTTGGTCACACAGAAACAGTTCCGCCCCCCACACAGGCCATAGTTTATTGATTTGGCTCTAAACCAATGACTCAGAGATATCTCTGTAATGACCTTCAAATGGAATTTCAAGCCAAAGTCCACTTATTTTATGTGGGATATTGTGCTCATTGGTAAAATTTCCATTATCCCTGAATAAGTTTTCTAGCTTTTATGAAAACTCATAAGTTATTGGTAATTCATTGAACTTATATTTAAGATTTGTTCATTTTGCTACATGAAAGTTATAGCTCAATATTTTTAAATTTTAAAATATTATTAGTGTGCCTCTCCAGATTTAATCTCCATTTGTGTCAACATTGCTTACATATTTATTTCCAGAATCATGCCTATGTGTGTTGTGTAGAAAAGGAGAGGCAGGTGGTGGAGGGAAGACGAGAGGAAGAACATCACCGAACACAATACCTCGGGGCTGTAAACTAAGATGGCTCATAACTGAATGGCCAGATTTCTTGAAAAACCCCTGTTACATAGGTAAAATGAGGCATCTGTGGATGCCCAGTTCCAACAAACAAATGATGTTCCTGTGAGAATCATAGAATTCCTGTATCCGTGGTTACTGGGTTCTGGCCAGTCACCTAGTACAGCATAAGGCAGGAATCCCTATCAGACTTGTCAGGCATGTGACTTTGGAAGTTGTGACCAACTAGTGTGCAAAGCCACAAGAGTTCCAATATTCAATTTGATATCATTTTAATATGGGCAATAGCTCTATGAGGTTTCATAAAATGAAAAGCACTGCAGAGTTGCATGTAAAAGATAATTATTAACAAACCTTGAGAGTCGAGGAGAGAAGGGTGGTAGACTTCCCTGAGGAGAGAATGAGATGTTTAGAGGCCAAGTGACCACCTGGCTCTGGAAATGACGGAGTCAGTGACAAATCTGCAGGAATAAGATTTCATGTGTCCCATCAAACTCCCCAAACAGAACACAGCCTCCTGGCTGAGGTTTCCAGGCATTATGGAGACTCATGCAAGCAAGACAGCAGCCCCCACACTGCGCGGGTGATGAAATTGCTTCCACGAGGACAAGCACCTTTAGACTCCAGGATGACTCCGAGTCAAACACAGACATGTTTACGATAATCAAGGCCATATGTTGCTCTATTGAGACTGGACTGTGTGTGCAAATCTAGTTTTTTTCTGTATTGAGAATATTTAGGAGAATTAAGTCTATCAGTCTCAACCTCCTAAATAGAATTTCAGTGTATAATTGAGTACTCAATACAGACTTGTTGTTTTTGGTTAAGATCTTTTAAATTTAGGAAATAGCTCTGAAACCTTTAAGAGGATCTTAAGTTTGTTACCTTTATAAGTTTAATGTGTTGGATTTATAAAAATTATTTAAGTACTTGTAAAGACTTATGCATCAAACCATTTCTTAAAGAACTTACAAATCCATAAATAATACCAAATATTTGTCAAAGTTAAGCAAGTGATTGTAGAAGTTTGCTTAGTTTATAAACAAAATAAGATTTATAAGCTGAATTTTAAAGCTTAAGGAAAAACTATGATTTTTAATCTGTAACTATAGAATTTATTATTAACTTTTGAAGCTTAAGCAAGCCTCTGAATAGTCTATTCCACACTGAGACTAGCCCTCAGTACACTTACAAAGTCACCTTAGCACGTCCATCACTGGCCTCACCTCCTTCTGTGGTTCCTCTGAGGTAATTCAGACACATCCCAGAAATCCAGTAATTTCCTCCTGACAGCAATTTATTGCTGTGCCCATGGGCACTTACTGTGAAAATTCAAATTGATACTTATCAATTTGACATCCAAGAGGTACTTAGTTATTCAAAATCCAATGTTAATTTAAAATTGAGTCATTTAAAACCAAAATATCCTGGTGTGATAAGTTCTGAAATTGGGATAAAATGTAAAATAACTAAAATTTCAAGGAAACAGCCCAAATTAATGTGCTAATCTATACCTTCTTTGAGTCATAGAAATTAAGAAAAAAAAAAACTTAGCCATGCAAATCTGATCAATGAGCACAACACGTCACCTTCTCTAAACATGTCCTGCCTCCAGTTCCTCGAAGTTTACATTTAGGGAGCATTAGCAGAAACACTGAACCTCACACAATCTGACACGAGGAGGCAGCAATAAAATAAAAGCTAGATACTCTGATATCTATAGCTTTCAGATCAGTTTTTCCAGTTCTAAAAATAAATTATTTAGCATAGGAAAATAGTGCTATTAGCTTTGAGTTATTTTCTAGTAGTGGTAGTTTGAAAAGGATAACATAAATGCATAATGTTGAACTTTCCTTATAACTATAGAAGAGTATGGCAGCCATGAAATTTTTCCCAAAATTTTCCCAAAATTAAAGTATATGAATGGAAGATGTCTGTAATTATAAAGTAAAAGGACAGAGCATTTACCCAATTAGCAAAAAAGAAAAAAGAGATGTTAGATGTTACAGTTAATTAAAGTCTTTATGTAACAGGGTGCAGCAAATACCAAAAAGGGGTTTGTAATGGGGTCCAGAACTCAGGGTATCCAGGAAATATTAGAAAAATATATATATAGGATGTTCTTACCCCCACAAGTCTGAGCTGGGGGATAGGACACCTGGAATAGGGCCATTGGGAGCTGTTTTGCATAGCAAGAGTTTTGCAAGCTAACCTCTGGCATGGTCATTTAACATTTCTATAACCTTTAACTGGTTTCATAGATATGTTAAATAGCTGTGGCCATGCTTTGAGCCAGGGGGATGGGAGTGACTTCAACCCGGGATGTAACTAGAAGGCAATTCCCCCTGTTTACAGAGCCTGCATAAGAGCTTGGAGATGTTTGGTTCCACACCACAGGGCCACACCTGCCCAGACTTACCATGGCAGCCTAGGAAAGCTGGAAAAATATGGGAATGCTGGCAGCTGTGGCCAATTGTGGGAGGAGTCGGAAATGGTGTGGCAGAGGAAGATTGGGGCTGGGATTTAAACCCAGGCGCAGCAGCCATGGGGGTTTTTTGGGGGACTCAAGACTTGGTCAGAGAAGAACCATGGACTTCTGTTTCTTTTTCTGAGATACAGTATCCCAGACTGGGCAGAGGGGGAAGGAAGAATTGTGCATTTATGGGTGTTCTAAAGGACTTTGGGATCTCAATGAAGACATTAAGTCATTACTCTTAAGTTTGTGTAACTCTTTAAATAAATAATCCCTTTCCTTTTCACCAATCTCTGGCATTGAGAGACATCTTTCCCTGGCGGCGGGCAAGGCGAACCTAGTACGGGGTGGGGGACGCACGAGGGTGGGTCCACTTGGTAATAGTATATCATTCACCCCCTCTCCCTGGTCTGTTCTGTAACATTTACACCATTTCATCTATGAATATGCTTTCCCTTACAGTAATTCAGGGTTTCTTCACCATCTAGTCTAATAGTGTATAATTAAAGTTAAGAATAAAAAATGAAGACAGAAACTTCTGCTTTTAGCCACCTGACTTCATTTATCAGTTCAAACTGACTTGTTAACTCATGTCTTCAAGCAAAGCACCTTCCTTCTGTAGGCTATTCCTATGATTAATAGACAAAACATAACCCCTTGACCTAAGTCTCTCACCTGGGTGAAGTGAGGTGCTGCTTCCGATAGCCCCTCATTCAGCAAAGCCCCTCCTGCTTTGTGCTCACTGGATACTCCCGAAGAAATGTGTTCTTTGACAACAGAGTGGACAAAAGATGGGAGGTCACTAAATTGAAATTGTCACTATTCTCACTGCTCCAATGCTAAATAGGAAATCAGAACATTTGCACATGGCTGGAAGACTATGTTGAAGAGTATTCCATGAGTAGAAATACATATGGAAAGATACATGGCATGTATCGTGCCTTGACAATAAAAAAGGCTTTGCCACTCCAGGACAATACACCTTATAAGATTCAGAGCAAAGTACTGGTATAAGTCCTTTAAAAAATGAAAATAACTGAGAAAATAAGAAAGGAGGACCCACTGATATTGATGACCTTGACCCTGTGTGTGCTCCGTTGACCCCAATTCAGAGAGCAGATAATCACAGAATTTTAGAGAAGGTGGGTGATGTCACATTTTATAAAAGTGGAAGTTGAAGCCAAGAGAAATTAAGTGACTATCCAAGGTTACGCAGCCAGTGGCAGAAATGGGCATAGGCCGAGGTCCCTAAACACCCAGTCTTCACAGCACTGTACCAAAAATGTGACCGTGAAGTCAGTGATGTGATGATCTCATGTCACGAAAAGCAATAAACACTGTGTCCTCTGATACTAGCTTGACTCCAGTCATGAAAATACTTAGCATCAAAGGATCAAAAGCAAACATACTTTAATGAATGCCCACAGTCTGATTGTATTATAATGCATAAAGAGAAGAAATTTTATTCAGTGTTTCCTCTCCCCTGTGAATGGCTATTTTTGATAACAAAAATAAGACAAAAGTTTAATATAACAGTAAGTGATGGCAATGTGTAACCAGTATGCTATACACCTGAAACTATAATACCATGACACTGAATGTCAAATGTAGTTTAAAAAATAAATGCAAAGTTATGTAGCATGTAAGCACCAGAGACAAATGAGTCTTTTTAAGGGAAACTGAAGCAGGTCGGGGTCAGGGGTTGCTGTCAGAACTGCTGCATACAGGTGTGCAAGTACGTATAGGCTCCCCAAAGCAGTGCTTCGGACAATCAGTTACTCTATCCTGGGGAACCCGATGACAATTCTTGTGAACCATGTCTCAGAACCTCCCCTGGAAGTTTGTGGAGTGGGCAGAGCATTTATCCACAGACTCCTCTCCCCCACTGGTCAAGGGTTGCCCCATGGAATGTTATTAACTCCTCTGTCCTATCCCCTCCCACATGCCTTGCCCCTCCTCAGCTCCACACTCCAATCTTGTACATGTGTGAGTTCCAAGAAGTTTTCTATGGGCTTTATCATGAGGGAATCACAAAAGACCCCAAACAGGAATTGAGAGGCCTGGGATGGTAGGTGAGGCACTATTCAGTGGCACCTGCATGAAACTCATTGATGCCTGCACAGAACTGGTCACTGGAGCTATGGCTGGAATTAGAGAGGAGGCCAAAAGGATGTGAAGTGATACATAAGTGTCCATTATCTAAGAACGTTCAGTCAAGAGGATTAGAGGAACAGAAATTCATCCTGTGCTCTGCTCACACATTATGAGCCCTGGTGCAGGCTGTACTTACGGGGAGGAAGTGTCTCACTTCTCTCTTTAAACAAAGGTGCCATATGGGACAGCAAAGGCTCTGGTTTTTTCTCACCAGGTGTTTCATATCAGGCTAGAATCTTAATTCTATTGTTCAAATGTCTAAAACAAACATAAAAAAACAAAAGGTACCCAAATTGAAAAAGAAGTAAAATGATCTCTGTTTGCAGATGACTTGATCTCATACACGGAAAACTCTAAAAGCCACACACACACAACTGTTACAACTAATAAAAGATTTTAGCAAATTGCAGTATAGAAAAATCAACACATAAAGGTCAATTGCATTTCTATATACTAGCAATAACCAATCTGAAATGGAAATTTAAAAAAAATAACGCCATTTACTATGACTAATACTTAGGAATAAACTTAACCAAGGTGGTAACAGATTTGTACACTGAAAGCTACAAAATTGCTTGGAAAAAAATCAAAGGAGATAAAAAAATGGAAAGATATCCCTTGCTTATGGATTGGAAGACAATGTTATTAAGATGGGCATACTACCTAAAGCAATCTATAGATTCCGTGAAATGGCTATCAAAATCCTAATGGCTATTTTGCAGGAAAAGAATAAACCATGTAAAATGTATATAGAATCTTAAAGGACTGAGTAGTCAAAAATGGTCTTGTAAAAGAATAAAACTGGAGGCTTCATGCTTCCTGATTTCAAACCATACTAAAAATCAACGGTAATCAAGGTGATGCGGCAGTACTGGCATAAAGCTGGATATACAGACCCAAAAAACAGAATAGAAAGCCCACAAGTAAACCTTTGCATATGTAGCCAAATAATTTTCAACACAACTGCACATGGGGAAAGGGTAGAGCCTTCAATAAATGATGTTGGGAAAACTGGATATCCACGTGCAAAAGAGTACAATTGAATACTTACCTTACACTAAACGCAAAAAAAAAAAAAAACCCACAACAAAGTAAAAACTAATGAAAGACATAAATGTAAGACCTGTAAGACCTATAAAACTCTGAAAAGAAAATACAGGGGACTGGCATGCCTCAGATTTCCGGGGGAGAAGGTGATGCATAACTTCCTTTACCTTTCTTTGGCTGCCTACATGTAAAAGAAAAGGAAAGGAAGGAAGGAAGGAAGGAAGGAAGGAAGGAAGGAAGGAAGGAAGGAAGGAAGGAAGGAAGGGAGGGAAGGAGGGAGGGAGGGAGGGAGGGAAGGAGGGAGGGAGGGAGGGAAGAGAGAGGAAATATAGGAGAAAAGCCTCAAGGCGTTGAATTTGGTGATAATTACTTGGATACGATGCCAAAAACACAGGCAACAAAAGCAAACTTAAAAACTTCCGTGCATCAAAGAAAACAACTAACAGAATAAAAAGGCAATTTACAGAATGGGAGAAAATATTTGCAAATCATATGTCTGACATAAAATTTGATATCCAGACAATATAAGGAATTTCTACAAGTCAACAACAAAAAAACAAATTAACTGATGTTAAAAATAGGAGAAAATCTTGAATAAGGTATTGCCCCAAAAAGATATAGAAATGACCCACAAGCATATGAAAAGATGCCCAATATCAGTAATCATTAGACATACACAAATCAAAACCACTAGGATGACCACTGTTAAAGGAACAGAAAATAAAAAGTGTTGCCAAGGTTGCAGAGAAATCAGAACCC
This sequence comes from Phyllostomus discolor, assembly GCF_004126475.2. Classification (NCBI taxonomy): domain Eukaryota; kingdom Metazoa; phylum Chordata; class Mammalia; order Chiroptera; family Phyllostomidae; genus Phyllostomus; species Phyllostomus discolor. The sequence continues at coordinate 124,841,178 of NC_040906.2, read as the reverse complement.
TTGTGCACCATTGGTATGAATGTAAACTGGTACAACCATTATGGAAAACAGAATGGAGATTTCTCAAAAATTTAAAATAGAGCCCTGGCTGGCATAGCTCAGTGGATTGAGCGCGGGCTGGGAACCAAAGTGTCCCAGGTTCGATTCCCAGCCAGGGTACATTCCTGGGTTGCAGGCCATAACCCCCAGCAACCGCACATATCTCTCTCTCTCGCTCTCTCTCTCTCTCTCTCTCTCTCCCTCCCTTCCTTCCCTAAAAATAAATAAATAAAATCTTTAAAAAAAAATTAAAATAGAACTACCATGTGATCCAGCAATTCCACTTCTGCATATATACCCAAAAGAATCCAAAGCAGGATTTCAAAGAGATATCTGGACACCAATGTTCATGGCAGTATTATTCACAATAGCCAAGGGGTGGAAAGCAACGCAAATGTGCATAAAGAGAGGAATGGGTAAAGAAAATGTGGTATATACATACAATAAAACATTATGCAATTTTGAAAAACTGAAATCCTGATACATGCTACTATATGGATGAAACTTGAGGACATTATGCTGAGCAAAATAAGCCTATCACAAGAGGACAAATAGTATATGGCTTCATTCATATGAAGTATCTGGAGTAGTCAAAATCATAGAAACAGAAAGTTGACATGTGGTTGCCAAGGGCTAGGACAGAGGGAGAGTTAGTGTTTAGTGGGTATAGAATTTCAGTGTTGCAGGATGAAAAAGTTCTACATATTTGTTGCACAACAATGTGAATAAATTTAACACTACTGAACTGTACACTTTAAAATAGTTAAGATGGAACATTTAATGTTACATATTTTTACCACAATAAAAAGACCCCAAAAAACACCCTAAAATAGTTAATTAAGGGTTTTAAAGCAACTAAACAATTGGTGAGAATGACCAAAATGGTACCTTATAATGAGACTCCCATACAGTTCACACTCCACCCATATATACAACAAATTCTAAAGAACATAGAGCATGTTTGATATCATCTCTGGCTCCTCTTCCCTAAAATTCTTAGTGGAGTAAAGGGACTAGTTAGAGTTCAGTCTGGGTTCTCTGTGTGACTTACGATATGCTTACGCCATTCAATCAAGTAGATATCTGGTTCTTGCTTAGGCAACCTTAGTGGGGATTTCAGGCAATTGGCATTGCTTCTTGGATGTTTTACAGAAATTCTGTTAAGACTGAGTTTTTATCAGCTGATCTCCATGAAAGGCTTTGTCCTTCATTAGCAGCAAAATTCTGGCCGTGAATTGCTGAGCTCTGTTGCCTCACCTGAGGGATCTGAAGTCATGGTGTCCTTTCTGTGGATCATCATTTTGCCTGCTGTAACTAAGTGTGTGTGGTTTTAAACCTATTTTGGTTGTGAAGAATCACTTCCTACTTGGAGTGAAAGCTGGAAATAAATTCCCTGTTGACTGTGTTACTATTAAACATTCTTCTCTCCATCTTGCTTCCCCTCTCCAGCCAACAGTTGCTTGGGAGTTAAAACAAGACTATGTCCTCATCCAATGTTGTATAAGTCTCCACAGATTGTCCAAAGTGATACAGATGGCAATCGTCGGGACCAGAACTAGAATCTAGGTTTTTCTGATTACACAAAGGAATCTCTTTCAACAATACGATTGGGCTATAGTTATTAGTCATTGTTAGTAATTCCCATTTTCCAAGAGTTTTAAGTTTAAAAGATTATTTTCTTTAAATTATTTTTGAAATCTAAGAGTAAAACCACTAACCAAATAATAACACTCATTATCGCAATTTTATAAATGTGAGAACAGAGAGGAAAGTTAACATTCATTGAGCATCTACTATTTGACAAACCTCTGCATACTTTACCTCATTTAACCCTCTCTGTGCTGGAGAGTATTTATTATTATGTAGAAATTTTTCTCTCTGCTTTACAGAGCAGGGGACTGAGGCTGAGAGAGATCAAGTAATTAAAGTATATTTATTCACAATATGCCTGGCTCTCATCCCTCATTGGTCCAAGATCGCCCCTTGGAGTATTATTTTCTTTCACTTCTGGTTTATGTATCTGTTACAATGTCTCTGAGTTCCTGAAGACCTCACACCCTGTAAGAAGAGAAAAGAAACAGGCAGCAAGAGACACACAGTACAACTGAGGCAAGGCTTTGCTAGATTACACCTTCGCATCTGGTTGCTGATGCCAGATGGGGCACGCAAGAGTCCCATATACACCAAACACATCCATGCAGTCTATACACCATGATTCTATCCCTCATACAGTTCGCAAATGGTAACACCATTTCTATAGGCCCATTGACTGCCACATGGTACCTAATAAGTACTTTAAAGCATAGGAAAATAAGAAGAATCTTTGAAGAAGATATTCTCATAACCCACCTTTTTTTTCTCAGTCCCAAAGTATTAGTGATATCTACATATGGAGATTTTTTAAGCAGTCCTCTTGATTTTAATTATCTTTTGGAATCAAAAAAAGGAAATAGTATACATAAGCACTTTTCAGAGTAAAAAATAAACTGTGAGCAATGAGGAGTCATCCTATAGTTGAAAGTGTGATCTGTTATTATACAGAGTTCTAATTTTGCCATGTACACTAGGCAGTATAGGGTGAAAAATGTGAGGATGAAAAATTCCAACAGCCTGGAAAAATATCTTTCGAGAATATGTGAGAAATTAGAAAACAAACATTTGAGTTTCAACAAAGGCAATTCAAAGCTAAAATTACTGAGAGAAAAAAAGCAATCTGTGCTATTTACAGGGTTATTTACATAAAGTAGATATGGAGCTCTCAAAAATAAATGGAGAAATGACTAAGCTATAGAAATGACTACAGATGCAGCTGGATAATATTTTGAAATAAAAGAGGTTCCCATGCACCCACTCACAGTTCCATGTCTCTGGCCCTTTCAGATTAAGTCATCCAGGGCATTTTCTTTATAACTTCTGGGCAGGTAATATTTGGCAAAATGAAAATAACAATGGAGTCAAGAAGTTTGGCCTGTAGTTTCAAGAATCAGAACACTGGTTGGTTTAGTGACATATGTGATTTGGGAACAAGCCTTCCCTGAAATGGAGAGAGAGAAAGTAGAGGAGGACTAGATGCACTTAAGAACTATTGACAAGACTGGTTAATTAGTTGAGGGTGTGATAGAGGAGAAGGAAAAGTCAAGGATGATTTCTGGGTCTCTCTCTTCAGTAACCAATTACATAGCAGCACCACTCATTAGAGTTGGGACCATGAAAGAAGTTGAGGAATGGGGGAAGAAAAAAGCAGTATGAGTCCTGGGGAAAGGAAGAAGAATTCAGCCTTCAAGTTTTTTCATTTTGTTTATTTTTATTTTCAGTTACAGTTTACACTCAATATGATTCTCTATTAGTTTCAGGTGTACAGCATAGTGGTTGGACAGTCATATACTTTACAAAGTGTTGCTCCTAATATTTCCACTACCCACCAGGCCCCCCACACTGTTGGCTATATCCCCTGTGCTGTAATGTATTTACCTGAGATATTCTATAACTATCAATTCATACTTCAGCCTCCAGTCCTGAACATGTTGAGAATGGTGTGCTTGAGAGATATCAAAGGGAAGCTGCTCAGTAGATGGCTTGATTTTTCATGCTTGGGATAGGGATTTCAACCATAGACATTAATCTGGAAGAGATTAATACATAGAAGATAAAAATCTATGTAAGGAATGAGATTGCCCAGAAAGAGAGTATAGAATAAGGACAGAAGGTAGCCTACAGCATCCCTGAAGGAACACCAGTACTTAAAAGATGGGGAGATTCAAAAAAGAAAAAAGAGCCCTCAAAGGAGACTGCAGAGTATTGAGAGAAGGAAGAAGAAAACCAGAACATAGTGGAGTAACAGAAATTACAGGAGGGATTAGGAATTGGCCAATAGTGTCATATGCTGCTAAAAGGTTAAAATAGAAATTGAAACGTGTCCATTAGATGTAGCAATAGAGTTCTTTGTGACCTTGACGAGAAGCATTTTGTTGGCATGGCAGAGCAGGAACCCAGTCAAAGTAGGATGGAGAACAGCAGGCGAGGAAGATAGCACGGACAACTGCTGCATCCCCTGGGCTTCCAGCCAAGCACCGTAACTATCGCTTCCTAGAATGTATCCCTTGGAGCCATTGCACAGAGGGAATGAGTAGCTGAGTGACAAGTGGTTGGTGCAGATAACTCACCATGGTAATTTTTATATTTAAAACATATGACTTGAAAGGCAATAAATATTGATCACTCATTAAGCAAACATTAAGTCATAATGTATTAGGCATAGGTAGAGTAAAAGTTATTCTTGTATTCATCTACTAACTCAAAATATTACCCCTAACCCATTTTAATTTCAGATCTTGTGCTAGAAATAATAAATATATCTACAGCTTTTTAATATGTTGATAATATCTTAATTAGATTTTTTTTTTAAAAAAGACCTCTGCCTCTGCCAATTACTTAATTCCTAAGGTAAAAATTTCAATAGATTTGACAAGCAGTCTTAAGAAATGTTACATTAGAGGACTTTATTTTTACTTTCTAAACTCATCCTAATCCTGCAGTTGCATCAGGTTAAAATGCATTTTAATAAATTTTAAGAGATTAAAAATACTATTATATCAGTTCGTTTTTACTGTATAAGAGCACCCCAAAATATCGTGACTTAAAACAACAAACATTTATTGTTTTCCACATTTCTGTGGGTTGGGAAGCATCTGGGTCTGTCTGGCTACACCTACAGACAGATCGCAGCTCAGCTGGGGTTGTAGGGTGCAGGATTGCCTCAGTCTTACACCTGGTGGTTGGCACATGTTAGCTGGAGTGACATGGACATGACCATGACCGTGTGTCTCCTTTCAACCAGCAAGAGAGCTGACGTTCATTCATGGTTGTCTCAGGATTCCAAATACAGCAGGACAGCAAGCCTTAATTACCTTAAAGTACTTTTCAAGTCTCTGCTTGTAATACATTTGTCAGTGTCCCGTCGGCCAAGTTCAAATTTACTGATTTGAGGAATAGAGTTTACCTCTTGCTGGAAAGACGATAAATTCACATTTCATGCAGGGATGAAATAATTTGTGCCTCTCTTTGCAATCCATCACAACTATCTTTTGCTTAATGTACAAAATAGTCACTCAAGGAACTTGCTCTTAATTTAAGTTTAAAGGAATCATAAATATCATGAGTCATACATATACCATGTATTCAAAACAGAAGAATTGTGCTTCTTCCAAAGTTCAAGGTAGAAAGTGTATTCTGTGGGCTTTAAACTCCTTAAGGGCTGGATCCATGTCTGCTTCTTGTCTGCATCTGCAACAGTACGGTAATTTTATTTGAATGAATGGTTTGTAGCCTATATCTACTAAAGTCAAAACAGCAAGGGAAAAACACAATAAGGGCTGCTGATTCTCATAGACCTTTAATTTCATGCATTCTGACAATAGAGAAGAAAGAATTACATAAAATTAGAATATATAATAATACACTGAAGCATATGTTTCAGTTTTATTTTATTGGTTTCTAGATAGGAAACTTCTGTGTTGTTTATAAATATAATAGAAAAAAGAACTAAAGAAACAATGGTACATTTTATTTCAAGGTTCTACATATCAGATAGATATTTACTGGCAAGGCACATTCATTATATGCTGATACTTGTCAGCGCTCCCCTGAAAGAGCTAAAGGAAATAGACTTGGGGAAGGCAGAAACCACTCTTTACAGAATGCATTCCATGCAGTGTTCTTCCCATTTTGGCCCCGGTCAGAGCCTTCTTTCATAATGGCAGTTCTTCCTTTGTGTCATCTGTGGGCTACCAAATAACAGAAGGCTTGTAAGTGATTCTCATTCATTGCATATGCAACTTTGGTATCAGTTGGTTTAGCACAATCACCCAGGAAGGAGGAGACAAGGGAGAGAATAAAATAAATCTAACTTTTTTGAAATATTGATTTGTTGCTGGTGATCTTTGGCTATTGGGTTTTCTCACAAGGAACAGTTCCTAAGAAGAAGCATTGAGAATGAACTCCCTTCAAAGAAAAAGAAAACACGTACTCCCCAAAATGGTGTAAAAGGAAGTACGTTCACGTACTCAGCAATGAGCCATAAAATCATCTCCTGCGGTCAAAATTACCACAGGCCTTAGTAGAAACCAGTGGGCCAAAGAACCAAAGCCCATAGATGGTGGCTTGTAGAGATGGACTCTGACCTGACTCTTCCCTCTGTTCTGTGGTGTTGGTTCTCAATGGTGTAGACAGAAACTTGGGAGGGAAGAGAGAGAATTCTCAATGAACACACAGAAGAGTTGCTTCAGACCACAGTGGCAATTTATTTCACTGGGTTCAGACTGTCCTTTCACCCTTTGTGCATCACACTCCCTTCCAGGTTCCTGTATCACCAGACTTCTCCTTTGATGCTAACAGGAAGTAAGCTCCATCCTTAACCTTCTCTCTTCCTTAACCTCTTTCCCAGGACCACCCTCCTTCACATCACTTCTTTTCTTCTAACGTTGCTCGGCTCTTCCCAACTCAGTAAGGGGACATCCCTTAGCAGTTCTCCTGAGAAGCACAGATTGGAATTCGAACCCCAGGCACAGCCTCCCAGCTCACACTCAGCTCTTAGACTGGAGTTAATAGTCAGCTCAGCCCCTCCCTTCCTCTCTTTGTGGACTGCAGTGAAGAAAGCCAGAGAAATAGCAATTACAGCCTTCCAATAGGACAAGGCAGGGTGAGCTGCAGAAGGCAGTGAGAACAGGGTCTCTGGATGGAACCTGAATGTTGAAGACTTTAGGCTTACAGAAGGCATGAAAAAGAGGAGAGAGGCCCAATACTATGCCACCCACGGCCCCACTGCTTACCCTGTTGCCTTTCTCCCTATGAGAGCTTTGGCTGAACTTCCTTGATTATTTCTCACATGGGAACAATGCTAACTTCCCCTATTCATGTTTCTTTAACCCTTTTGGTGGGAATTTGGGAGATGGGGAACCAACAATGACGTCTTGCTGGGAGGAACAAAGACACTTTGCCGCAGATAGATTGCTGTGTCTACTCTCTCAGTCACCCATAATCTTAGCATTTGCCATTACATTTGTGTGACTTCCTTTAGCCCTGAACTTTTTCAAGCTTCCTGCCACAATTGACACACTGAACATCTATTCTTTACTTCTTTACTTATTTATTTGGCAATTATTTCTAGAGTGTCTTAGGAGATATGTTCCTTAAGAGGAGCATTCATATTCTTTGTCAAACAATGAGATTATGTAGGGAGAATTTTTGGTCTGAAGGGCTCATAAGGGATCATAAACTTGATAGAGTATGAAACCTACATGACCAATGAGATTCCAGAAATCGAGATGCTCCAAACAGTTGACACTGTCATATACACTATGTGAAAACTTACTGGTCTTTCTTTAATGTAAAATATAAAAGATTATTCTTGATAGTAGAGTAGAATACTTCAACCATTCCTACATCCAACTTTTTAATATTTTAAAAAACAAGGAATCATTATTATAAAAGAAAAGGGCTTATGCAAGGACTAAGTGTTTTTATTTGCATAGTAAAATATTTGCTTCTATTTATGTAGAATATTTCAAAACCTGAAATACTTCTTAATTCAATACATATCTGATATCTTTATTCATTTTCACTTAGTCATTTTATAATTCCAAAAACTACAATTTATCCCAATCATTTTTCAAATTTATAATGCATCATTACTAATATATCAACCTTACAGGTTTCTTAAGTCAGTTTGGCTTGCTATTCGCCTTGAAGCTCGGCAGAGCACCATGCTCCATTCTATAAGAACACCTTATCTTTAGCGCCTTGCTATTACTGAAGCACTTGCACACACATAAAATCATTTCAACCTCACAATGACCCTGCGAGGAAAATAAAATAGATGCTCTGATCCCCATTCTGCAGGTAAGGAAACTGAAGCTCACACAACCCAAGTAAATTACCCCAAATCGTGAGGCTAGTAAGTCGAAAAATTCTCACTCTGAGTTCCGGTCTTTTGCGCCTTCCACAATCCCACTATATCTCCTATCTTTCTGTGCATCCAGTTTCTGTATAGTGGGCCAGAACATGACTGTCTCTACCAAAAAATAATTATTAGCCTTGGCCAGGTAGCTCAGTTGGTTACCTGGTTAGCTCAGTTGGTTACTCAGCTTCTTGGATTCAATCCCCAGTCAGGGCACATACAAGAAGCAACCGATAAATGCATAAATAAGTAGAACAACGAATCGATGTTTCTCTCTCTTTCTTTCTCTCTTCCTTTCTTCCTCTAAAATCAATAAATAAAAAAATAAAAAACTCTAGTGAATAAAGAAGAGATGAGGAGGTTGGTGGACAACTACAATATATAGGGAAGAAGGTAGCATACATAGCCAGATAGCATAACCTCTGTTCCTAACCTAAAGTTCCTAAATCATAACCTAAAGTTCCATAACAGGAACTTTACATAAGAGTGAATGTCTGGAAGCTTCAGGGAGATGGAAAGAGGATTGCAAACTGGCTCCAGATTGCAATAACCAGGAAATGTGGGAAAAATTTGGCCTGCATTTGGAAGGGCTGCAGGGAAGCACTGACTTCAGAAACAAACCAAGTTCAGGCACAGCAAAGGAGAAAAGGGTAGGAAGATTGAAAGTGTAGGTGATATTGTTAATAACCTCTTACTGAAGAACTCTAAAGGAAGCAATGGGAAGGTGAGAGAGGGATAGAAACCGTGTCAGCACTCGTGTTACCTGCCACTACCAGGACTAAGGAGTAGAGACAAGGATTGAATCTCCATGGGCACTTTATTCAGATGCCAGCAATCTGAGATGATGGCAGATTATGTACCCTCAAAAAACATCTTAACATCTCATCTCAAGCTGACATTTTTATAAGGGGAAGAAATGGAAGGTAAGGGTTTTGGAAAAAGGTTCATTGGATAACAGTTGCAGTTTGGGGGTGATTTTCCTAGTACTTCTTTATCAGTTGATCAATAACTCAGAGACCATCTCCATCACTTGCAGATAGACCCCCTGGGACACAAAGGTTGAACTGCTCGTTGACCTTCTGGAGTCACATAGACCGTGCATTTCAGTTCCTGGGATAACAGCTTTTCACTTGCATTAATCACTTAAGCCTATTGATAAAGCTAAAATATTTAACTCTTGAATTCCCCTATCAGGATGAGGGAGAAGAGAGAAAAAGGAGGAGAGAAATCATGGGAAATGATTAGGAGTAAGAAAGAAAAGTTAATGATGCATGTTCATGGTGACCAAGACCAATGGGCATACCAAATTAAAAAAAATATCTTGATAATACATTAATGCTGAAGGCTTGAATGGGAGTGGAGCAGCAACTGCATGAGTTCCTCTGGATGATGGGTAGAGAATGAGTTTATGGCTGTGGTCCTCAATCTTGAGGTCACTGTAGAATCTCCTGAAGAGTTTTATAAATAAATATATACAGACCCCATTCCTAATCAGTTGAAATTGTTGCGATGTCAGTGTAAGAAACGTCCAAACTTGTAAGAATTTTTAGAAGTTTACTTGAGCAAAAGTGACAATTGCCCGGAAGCAAAATCTCAACGGATTAAGAAAATGCATCTGAGAATGGCAATTTTGCACCTTACCTTACACATTATAACCAATGAAGGAGACCTAAGGGGATTGCATGAAATTCATTGGCAATAGATTAGGGGGTGGGGAGGGAGAGAAATCTCTAGGATTGGATAAAAAGTGAAACAGACAGACACATACTTCTTTTATGTAGGTGGGTATAGGATAGTTAACAATTAACAATTAACATGATAATAATAACAATGAGGGGGATTTGTGGTCTTTGCTCTGGTGTAGTGGTTGTGCTTTGAGGAATCTAGAGGAAAGGAAATTTGATATTCCAAAGTTACTGTTATCAGGTATGTTATTGTAGATAGGGGGAAAAGACAACAGACAGGCTCAGTTAAGGTAAAGATTGACCTTTGTTAGGTAAATATAGCAGTCTAGGACATCATTACCCACCATGAACATTTTTTAGTTAGAAAGCTTTAATTTCAGACCATCCTATGTGGTTACTTTTGGTCTCTGAGTTTGTAAGTCCACTAGGCCTTCCTCCCCTGAACTTCTCAGGTTTACTATGTGACCCTTCTGGTAGATTTTGGCAAAGGTATTCTTTTAAAGATCCCCAGGTACATCCAGGGTTGAGAACCATTGTTATATGGCAGCAGTTCTTAAAGCTTGTCCTGGACTATCAGTGTCACTTGGGAACTTAGTAGAAATACAAATTCTCAGGCATTTCCCCCAGACTTACTGGGTCAGAAATCTGGGGGGTGAGGCCCAGCGATCCATGTTTTAACAAGCCCCTGTGTGACTCTGATGCCTGCTGAAGTTTTAGGACCACCCGTGTATGGGATGTGCCAGGGGTGGGGCTCATCTGCTCCACAGAGGCTGTGCCTGTGAGTCTCCTCCATGGTCAGCAGAGTTATGTTTCCATCAGTATTTTATGAGAGTCCTTACTGCCAAAATCTTTTTACATGTAATCTTTGGCAGCTTGATAGGCAAGAAAAAAAATTGTTTGTCTTAGACTGAACATTCTTCATATGTTTATAGTTAACACAAATCTAGCATGTTACAGTTCAATTTTTTTATTTTAGTCTAAAATAAAAATAGACCCCAACCAGTCACTATTGAGTGGAGGGGCAAACACAATGAACAGCTACCAGGGGCTCAAAAACACTCCATCTAACCTGATTTATGAAAAGTCATCAGATAAAGGTGGTGGTTTAGTTACCAACTAAATTATGAATATATATAATAACATTCATGCATGGTCTTTATTTTTGCAGAAAGAAAAAGGGAACCACTCTCAAAAAATTTGAGGGAATTCCTCAAACAAAACAAGAGTAAATATCAGTGGTATATGGAATAAAACACACATAGAAATGTGGCATGTATTTCCTGAAAATGTTAGCTGTAAATGGAAGAGATTGTGTTTCTCTATTTTCTTAAGTAGAACTTGGAGTATTCAGAGTGGTCCATAAGTTTTAAATAATAACAATTTGCTCTCTGGTTTGGCCTTACTTAGCATCCCTTTTCACATCTCTACTTTGTGCCAGTGCTGAGTTTGTAATTCACTCAAACAAGAAAAAAATCTAAGAGTAAATGTACAGAGAAAAAATAGAAAGTAAAACAGCAGCTGATCAATTTATCAGTTGATCAATAACTCAGATACCATCTCCACCACTTGCGGACAGACACCCTGCTACACAAAGGTTGAACTGCTCGTTGACCTTCTGGAGTCACATGGACCATGCATATCAGTTCCTGGGATAACAGCTTTCCACAACAGCTTTCTTCAAGGTTGGGCTCGACTAACAAATCATTTATACAGAAATAAAAATCTTCCCACGTCAACATACAAACTATTACTTTGGATCTTCATTACTGCCTGCCTAGACTAGTAAGTGTGTTTCCTTCCTTTTTTATTGTACTCTGCTGCAAAATTAATTCTCTCACAGCATAGCCCAAAGGCTCTCAGTAACCTGTTCGCCCCTGCCGCCCCATGAAGTACAGACAAGATGTTTATGTGGCACAGGCCCCAGGGAGTCAGCTCTAAGGAAACTAGAAGGAGGAATGCATTTATCTTAAAAACTGAGAAATTCCTGAAAAGACTGAAGGCCATCATAAACTTTGGATGGAGAGACATGCGGAGGTGGAATAACAGGTAAAGAGAGCGTTGTTAGGTTCTGCTCTGCTTCTCATTCAGATTTCCTTTGGATCATTGCCTGCTCCATGACCACTGTGAGTCAGAAGGCAGCAACAACAGCCCACATAATGTCGGGGAGGTTGACCAGTTGCTCAGAGCACTCATCTCTTCGATCCTTCTCACCAAGCCTAGATGAGGGATGGCCCATCATGTGTAAGATGACTATCTTCGCCTTTTAAAACTTTAGAGGTGAACCCTTATCAGATAAATGCCTAGTGGAGAGGCAACAGATGGGTTGACTGTAGTTCTCTTGTTTAGGACTGTCTGCGCTGGGTTCATCTTCTAACTTCTTCTTAAAATTACAAGGAAGCCATAAAGTAGGGCCTGGTAGTTGGTATCTCATCCTGGTACCCAAGGGGTAACTCTAAGGGAACACTAGTTTACAGCTTAAAGTACCTGAGGTTTGAACTGTTATAGAAGGAAAACCACAAACCGAACAACATACAACACATCAAGCAGAAATACTAGAACAAACAGGTTACGTATTTAAAATAAACACACCTTATTACATCAAAAGATATTGGTATATTGGTAATAGGAAGCAGGTAAAAAATTTAAAAAGAAACAAATGGAAGATCAAGTATATATAAAAAAAAACACTTGAAAGAAAGTAGATGGAATAAATAGCAAGCTGAATATAGCCAAGGGATAAATTGCAGAACTAAAAGAGCAGACTGAGAAAATCCCCCAGAAGCAGAAAAAAAAGATTAAAGAGATAAGTATAGAAATAAAAAGTTAAGTGCCATGGAGGATAAAAGTAGACATGCTAACATATCAAAAATGGAATCCAAAGGAGGGAGAATATTTCAGGAAATAATAAAAATAAATATTCCTGAATCAAAGAAAGATGGAAGAACTTAGGTGAAGAGAATTGTGTCCTAAATAAGAGAAGTTAAGCACTCATATACAGCATTGGGAAATTTAAGAGCATCAAAGAAAAAGAGAGAATTATAAGAGCTTCCTACAAAAGTACAAGAACCCAATTGGCATCACATTTCTTAACAGCAACACTGCCAAATATTGGGGAAATTTCCAGATATTATCTTGTTACTGATTTCTAATTTAATTCCACATGACCTAAAAATATACCGTGTGTGACATGAATCCTTTTAAATTTATTGAGACTTGTCTTATGGCCCAAAATATGGTCTTTCTCGAGCAAATATTTTACCAGAGAAGATATGTAGATGGCAAATAAGCACATGAGAAGATGCTCAACACAATTAGTCATTTGGGAAATGCAAATTAAACCATAATGAAATACTTCCACACACCAACCACACCTACTGTTGCCAAGGTTGTGGAGGAACTGGAACTCGCATCACTGCTGGTTGGAATGTGAGTGGCGCAACAACTTTGAAAATAGTTTGGCCATTTCTTAAAAAGTTGAACATACACTACTATATGTTTAACTTGGTATTCCACTCTAATGCATTATTTAAGGAAAAAGAAAGTATATGGTCAAACAAAGACTTACATGAATGTTTATAACGAATTTATTGGTAATGGCCCCAAATGGCAGCAATCTAAATGTCCATTAACAGATGAACAGATAAACAAATTGCAGTACATTCATATAATGGAATATTCAGAGGTCTCAATTCAGCTCTATCGGACTCCTCTTCCAAATTTATAAATTAATAATTTTAATCTCTTCTAATATTCTGCAGAACTATTTGGGAAATAGGAACAACACTTACTTAAGAAATAGTCAAGAAATTGTCACTACTTTTCAAGCAATAGCCTTAATGTTATGTTTCTTTTTAAAAGTTCTTATCTTTAAAAGATTTATACTGAAATATTTACAGAAGAAACAATATGATATCTGTGATTTGTTTTAAAATACTCTCAGAGGAGGGACTGCTAAGTAGGTTGGATTATAGATAAAGCAAGATTAGACATAAATTTACAATTCTTACAAATGGATGATGCATAGTTCATAATAAAGGGTATATTCAAAAGCATGCTGTTGGCTGACAAATAGTGGTATTTGTATAACACCAAAAGTATAAACATTAAGTGCATTAGATTGGTGGGAGTGGAGATGGAATCAGAAGTGGAAATCAAAGGAAATTAAATTGAATGAATGAATGAATGAATGAATAAAAGAGAAGGGTCTAGCACAGGCCAATGGCCAACTATGCTATGACCTCTACAAAATATTCACTGGCTACTGCAGCTAAGAGAACATGACTGAGAGGCAGGGGATGACTAGATTTAACTAGATGGACAGCTGCTCTCCACGATGATGCCAACACCAGGAGAGGTGAGGAGCACCAACACTCTCTGGAAATGCTACCGGAAATAGGGAAGGGGTGGGGAAAGAGGGGTCACTGACCCTGATCTCCCCAGAGCACACAGCTGACTTTACAGGAGAGCCCTGGGCCCAGTGCCTTTGTTCCCCCACGGAGCTGGGGAGGAGCTGAGGGCAAAGGGATACTTGGAAATGCAAGGAAGAGAACACCTACTTTTGAATTGGGATTCTTCCTTTTATTAGGTATAACTTCTAAAAATATGCTTAAATCCTCCAAAAGTTGCTTTTTCAGCTTCTACATGGAGATATTATTCCATCTCATATGGTTGTTGGGAGAATTGAAATAGGGGATCCATAAGAGTTTGAGCACAGTGACAAACACACACTTTGGCCTCAAATGATGGAGCTTAGTCTTCCTAAGGATTTGATCCTGACCATGAATTAGATGAATCAGCCCCCTTAATCTTTCCTGTCTTGTGGAATGAATCATTTACCCAATTTCTTCCCAAACAATGAGATAGCACATTTAAGTATGCAAAAGTATAGCTCTTTAAAATTTTACCATAAGCACCAATCAAAGAGATAATGTTCTGTTCCTACTGTATCCTCACACACTCAGCTCGAGTACTGAGACACTCTGCAAGCTTTCTCACAAGATCAGGGTTGTTCATCCTCACTCTCTGTGCCACAGGGCCTGGGCCCCACCCGGCGGCCCCTTGAAATACCTCAAGTATGGTTTAGAAATAAAATGGTAAATGGGCCTGTGCCTTTTATTTATAGTATCTATAGAGAATTTTCTTCGGTAGAGAATTTTTTCAAAGCACTTTCATATATGTTCAGTAGTTTAACCCTCACAATCACTGTGAGACAGGGCTGGTATTATTATCATTTCCAGGGTTTTTTTCTTACTTTTTTTCTTAATCTATCCCCCAACCCCAGAACTCAGGCTAAGAGGTTAATTTGTTGGCCCAAAGTCCTACCAGTAGCATACTAATATTTGAAGAAATGAATGAGTTAATTTATGAGGTAGTAAGCAAGTAATCTAAGACACTAATCCATACTATCATTGTTTTCTCTCCTTCCTTTCCCTTTTCTCCCTTTCTTCTGCTATTTGTCCCTCTATTCTTTCTCTTTGCCTCGTTCTGGTAATTTCCCATAATTTACACAGGTTCTTATGTGCTTCCTCTGGGACTCTGGAATGCAACAGTAATGCGATTACTAAACTACAAGCCTCAAAGAAAACAAAACATAACAGCCATTGTTTTTTATTATTGCAACAGTGTTCTTTCTAAGTACAGTTGAAAGAAACCCAGCTTTCATGAATCATGCAACAACATGTTACCTGAATTGAGCTGTGAATGTTGAAGTAAATATTTTCAGGCTTACGTTGGCATTGCTTTCGCCTTTTAAATAAACTACCACATAATCATGTGCCTATAAAACAGGCCTAAAACTGTATAAACTAGGCATAACTTGAAAACTAAAACTTGGAAACCTTTAAGCATAATACTTTAGTTAAAATGTGATGACCCTGAATCTCCTTTCACAGCTAGAAAACACAAAAAATGGGTAAAAGAGATAAAAGTCTTGTTGAGAATTCCATCTTAAAGAAGAATTTGTTGCTTTCTTTTAAAGAAAAGAAAATGGGCTTTATAAGTACCCTTAGGTGTAATATACTTAATATGGGTTATCTATTTATTACAAATCTGACATTATCAAACACACTGAATTTCTGAAGAACAAAACCATTTGTACTTTTTCTCTCTTGTTTTACATTCTGGGTACCTTCCGCCACCCTATGCTAGGAACTTGATAACAATATTGTCTGCCAACAGAATATTTTAGTGTAATATTAGTAAAGACATGCAATTAATCATCATTTTCATCCCAAGTAAATTGTGAAAAAATTAAAATCTTACCCATGTAACAACATAAGTCAATTTCATCAACAAACTTAAAATATCAAATCAAATATTTGACATTTTGACACAGTTTGGCTCTCTGAGTAAACCATACCATAAATCTCTCAGAAAACCTTCAGGCTTTAGAAATTGTTTAGATATTATGTTCCTAACGATCTATAGATTTATAACATAAAGTACGGATGCTCAAAGGTAACTAAAACATCTGTTTTTCAATAACTTTTCATAATAATTTTCTCATTTTGAAGGAATTGAAGAAGGAAGGTATGTGCCCTATCTGAAGAAAAAGGGGGGAAACTTTTTCTCTCTACTTTAACAGACAGATTATACCCCCAGCTGGAGCAAAGGAAAATTTTCTGGAACTGGCAGCTTTTTCAGCCTGAAAAACCCCAGCCCTGGTAGCTAAGTCATTAGCAAAACTAACCAGAAGACCGTCTGGCACACGAAAATCACCGCAATAACAATACTTTCTTCAAAATGGCATCTCAAATGGAGGAGTTTATCTCCTTGTTTATTGTCTGCCTTCTCCCTCTGGAAGGAAAGCTCCATGGGAACAGCAGTGTTGCCCTTCCCACTCACCCGACATCCCAGCACCGAGAACTAGACCTGTAGAGACTGGGAACCTAGTACATGTTTGTTCAATAATCAGAAATGTAATCCAACTGGCAGGGAGTCACCTTAGTTATGCAATCATGGACATTTATGTAGTGTCCAAACTTCCAGTTTTTTGTAACCCAGATCAACATTGATACTGATTTCATAGCTAACTTATTGACATATTTAATCCATGCTATTAAATGTTAAAAGTCATCTGTAAAAGATTTCTTAGTTACTTGTTCTGCACAGTGAAAACAAAAAGATAGTACCTAAATCTAACCTCAAAATAATCTTACTTCCAAGGACAATTCTCACATTCAAGGCTTCAGCATTTGCCATTATTATTGCAATCTAATCATGACTCAGAAAACCTACTGACTTTCCCCAGAACACTTGCCAGCAACTACAGGACTGTGTCCCTGACCTTACTGAGGTCCGTGTGAACAACGATTGGTTCCCTGTATGTGAGAATGGTTCATGAGTGCTCATGAAAGTTGTCTTTGGTTTTCCCAGGCAGGAAAAAGGTTTTGCTGTGTACTCAAGAGACATCTCTCTTCTCTCTCTCTCTCTCTCTCTCTCTCTTTTAGTGAATGATATTACTAAATGTCAGCAGCTTCCTTTTTCAGTAAAAAAGGAGTTGTTTTCCATCCACGGATTTACTTTACAAATCATACTTAATGAAGGTTTTCCTTTAAAAAGAATCATCTCTTAAGGGTCTTCTACCTACACTAGGGCTCACGGTAAGTACTCTCACTTCTCGAGCCTGTTCACGTGATTGATGATTTAACATCTGATGTGCCTTTTTTCTTTCTCTATATCTTCCTCTCTCAGCACATGACATAGGTACTATTCTAAAAATCCTGAAATTATGGGCAAAGAAATCAAAGGGTATAGAGAGAAAATTAGAAATGTATAAAAATTTTAAATGTCATCATGTTTAAGAGTTTCTTTTGTATAGTGTTTACCCAGTAAAGATGACTATCATATTTTGAAAGTTTCTACTAAATGAAATTGCCCCATCACTCATGGGGCAAAGAGGGTCCTGAATTGGAAGTCAAAAGTCCTGGGTTTCAGCACAAGTTCTACCATTAAAGTCATTTCTAGCTCAGTTTTCTCACCGCTAAAATGAAATTGTTTTAAAATTCTTCAAGATTATATAATCCAGTGTGAAAATAGAGCATATAAAATAGTGTGTATATATAAGGTCTGTCCAGAAAAAGTCCAGCCATTGTTAATGTAATGAGAGCAGCTTGTGCAACATCGATGTACCTGGCAGCCAAGAGGGGTGGACGGAATATGTGTGTGTGAACAATGTCAACCAGACTTCACAGTACTAGTCAGTGGAGGCAGTAGATGCCACTGAGTGAGCATGTGTACTGTGTGACTATTGCATTCAAAATGACTGAGCAAGTCGAGCAATGAGTCTGCACCAAATTTTGCGTTAAGCTTGAACATTCCTCTAGAAACTATTTGGAAGATTCAGAAGACTTTTGGAGATGATGCAATGAGTGCAGTGCAAATAAAGGTGTGGCACAAACTCTTCAAAGATTGTTGAGCATCTGTTAAAAGTGATCCACATTCTGGAAGGCCTGCCACAAGCAGAACACTTGAAAATGTTGAATGTGTATGGGCTGCAATCAACAAAGATTGGTGACCCAAGTGACTCAGCCACCCTACAACCCAGATTTGGTACCCTGTGACTTCTGGCTTTTCCCAAAACTAAAATCACCTTTGCAAGGGAAGAGATTTCAGACCATTAATGATATTCAGAGAAATATAACAGGGCAGCTGATGGTGATTGGGAGAACTGTGTGAGGTCCCAAGGTGTCCACTTTGAAGGGGACTGAGGCATCATTGTCCTATGTACAAGGTTTCTTGTATCTTCTTCAATAACTGTCTCTATTTTGCATAGCACATAGCAGGATACTTTCTGGATAGACCTTATATTAAAGCTTAGAAAGAGTGAGGTATAGAGAGAAAATTATGAAAGGGCATATTAAATTTATAAAACATATGAAAGCTATCCACCACAAGATTATACATAAGAAATTGAAACTGTTAGAAAATTAAATGAAACTGTTGATATAAAGCACAGCTATAGTGTGGGTATTTGAAAAATGCTCATTCCCTTCTCTTTTAATTCCCTTTTCTATCAAAACTCTCATAGACCATAAATGCCTATTCAAAATTTAGGTATTACTGTTTATATGGTTTTGTTTTGTTTTTAGCAATGTAAGGGAAGTAGAATGAACTTGGACTTTGAAGGCCTGGAATCAAATCCTAGTTCTGCTATATACCTGCCTTTTATAAGCATGGCTTTTGAGTATGCTTCCTAATCAGTGGGCCTCAGTTTCCTCTTCTGTAAAATGGGTACATACCTCATTAGTAGTAATCTTTCCCAACCTTTTTCATAATACTGCACGTCTTGAAAATGAGAATATTTTTCCTGCCAAGGATGTTACTGCCCACAGTGAGATGTAGCCAGACCAGAGGGCTCTGAACACCAAATCGGGTCTTGCTTTGCCATTGCAAGGCTGGGGGAATGGGCATTTTGGCACTCCGTGACTACTCAGGGCACGTTAGGATCTGGGCATACTCTTTGGGAAGCTTTGCACTATTTGGTTTGTGGAGAGAAATAAATGTAAACCTTCCTGATCCTAAAAGATGTTAAATAATTTCTTAGTTCCTTTCCTTCCCTAGATTAAGGACAAACAGAGCAACTCGCTTAGCTCGTGCCCATGACCCTAGCTGAAAACTCCTCTGAAGGCTGAAGGTTGGGTTGTGCTAGAGCAGAGATGCCCACACCGAGTGATGCTTCATGGTGACTATCTCTTTGGTGAACTCACTGGCCCCCCCTGCCATCTGCCCTCCTTAAAGCAAGGTTCTATCACACCCCTGCCGAGGCCATGCAAGCAGCTGCTGAATAGCAGTTTGTTCTCTAGTTTGTTCAGCGTGCTACTTGGGGAGGAAGAAGACAGAGGAGCCGGGGAAGGTTTGCCTGAATGACATGTGCAGAAAAAAATAGGCAATAGTCACAAAACCTCAAAACTTAAAGTGCCAGAGAAGCAGCTTTTAGTAGCCAGCAGAGAGCTTATAACCTTGCATTTCACAGGTGCTGGGCTTTTGAGTAACAGGGGAGTGTCTTTTCCTGGAAAGTCTGAACTTTTGCCACTGCAGCAACAGAAGCAACCAGGGCTGGAAGGTGTTTTCCGAGCTCACTGATACTAGAGCATAGCAGTATTGCTCCTCCTCAAAGTCCTACCTTGCCTTGATTGAGGCAAAAGACATACCATTTAATGAGTTCCCAATATGTGCCAGATGCTCTACATGTTATTTTCAATCTTTACAACCACTCAGCAAAGTGTCACTCACCCCCCCACCCCCACCCATTAAACAGATGATAAAACTGAAGCAGAGTAGTTTACCCAAGGTTACAGAGCTGGAAGTGGGCAGAGCTGGGGCCAGCTCAGTTCTAACACTCATGCTGGGGTTTTTCCCAGCACCCATATTCCCTTTGGAGTAGTAACAGAGCTTCTAAGAGATCTAGTGAGTTTTCATTCTTTAAAATTGAATCTTTAAGAATGGTCTTAAGGGGGACTAAGAACTCTGCAGTTAATGTTAATACTGGTACAAGTATATAACTAGTCTCACATGGACAGAAAATGAGACACTGTGGAGAACAGACCAGTAAGTGGCTACGGGGGAGAAAGAAACCAGATAAAGAAGGGGTGCTAACCCCTCCTAATGGGCCCATCAGCACACTAGGGCCCAGTAGGATATTAGATAGCTGTATATGTCTCTACTCATAACTACACAGAAAATGATTCTAACCGCTGCATATATTCACTTCTCAACTAATCCTTTTGATGACCTTAGAAACTCTTGCAAATATTTAAGGGAAGGGACTCATGTAATACTTAGAATTAATCCTGATGCACACAGACCAAAGTGTCTCAACGTTGGTGCTGTTGACATTTTGGGATATATGATTCTTCGTGTGGGGCTGACCTGTACATTGTAGGACACCTTGTTTCTAGATGACCTGACTCCTCCCCCTTCCCCCCAAAGACACCAGGTACATTTTAGCCTAAGTACTGCAATAGGTGGCAGAGGGAATTGTGTGTGGAAAAATACAATACTTTCAGGAAGTATGATTCTGTTATTTTTCTAATCTGTGAGGAACTGATCTTATTGAAGCCAAATTGCTCAATATCCAGTATAATTGCCTTTCTGCATAGATGTAATTATGGTTAGCCACTTTTTCACATTTCATCACCCGCAAATGATGGGTTTCTATGTGCCAAATATTAATTATTTGGTGTTATCTAAAGTAGAATAAAATTTACATATTTTTATGTGAACCAAGGTGAGTGAAATAGGAGGAAAAGGGTGGTAACTCAGATTAGGAATCTTTAAAAGGGTAAATACTGCCTTAAAGACTTCACTCACCTTTCAACAATGGGCCTACTTTGACCATAATAATCATCTGTGCCAGCCATTGTGAAATAGTTTATGCTACGTGTAACAAGCATACTTTTTTAGTTTTGCTTGTAAGTACAACATACCATAATTTAGAACCACAATAGCTAAGCAATTTGGAATAAAAACAAGTGGTTAATATCAGTAGTCTCCAATTTCTGAATGAAGGAAATTGGTTTCCAGTAAGGGATTAGCCTGTTGCTCATTCTTTTCCATCTTCCTGGATCGCCGTCCCTCATACCAGTTGCTCAAACTGCCTTTCATGTCCCTCTTTCTTTCTTCAGCCCTCACATCAAGTTAACTACCTCAGATCATAATCCAGTGAGATTTGCTTTAAACTAACAAAAGAGGGTGAATATCTGAAAAAGGACTAGCCATGTGGTGATTCTGGAGATGGGTAACTGGTACATTACACTATGTTCTCTCTGTTTTTGTGCTTATTTGGAAAAAAGTCCATTATAAAAAGTTGTGTTTCTTTAGCCATATGCCAGTGAAAAGATTGATTCTACTGACCCAGCTATCACCTTTCCCATCCCAACACACTGTTTTGGCATTCTTACTTTCTTGCCTAGCACCTGACAGGAAAACATTGATATTGTTACAAAACAAAGCTCACCACTTCACGTGTGTTCTGGGTCCCATCAAGTTATGTCTCCTGAGACACCTTGGGCTAAACACATCCTTCCTCACTCCCACATCTTTAATCTTACCCTGCCCCCCACCGTTGACTCCTATCCATCTTCTCTATTCACTCAAGCTTCCCTATCTTAATGAAGGCCTTCATTTGACAGAGCAGACCTTTTGTAACTCTACAAGAAAATGACCATATTTATTTTTAAAAACCTTCAGGAGCTAAAAAAAAATGGCTTTAAAAACCAAATTAGCCCTGGCTAGTGTGGTTCAGTGAATTGAGCACTGGCCTGTGAAACGAAAGGTCGCTGGTTCGATTCCCAGTCAGGGTACATGTCCTGTCCCCAGTTGGGGGCATGTGAGAGGCAACTGATCAATGTATCTCTCACACATTGATGTTTCTTTTCCTCTTTCTCCCTCCCTTACCCTATCTTTAAAAGTAAATAAATAACATGCTTTTAAAAAATCAAAAGATGGTATGTATTTACTTAAAATGGCAATAGTGCATCTCAGAAGCATATGTCAAAAATAATACACAATACAAAAAGATTTGTGCTTTTCCTGGCTAATTTAGTAGTATTGACATCAGACAATGTTTAGGTTAGAAGGGAATAATCATTTCATTCTAGACTTTCACTTGAAGAGTTGAAGAGGGAGGGGTCCCTGAAGATAAACAGAAGTTTGCTTAAATCAACACAGCAGGTTACCCTGTGAGCTAGTGTGAAGACTCCGATGTCTTTTGGCTACTGCCCTTCTATCATAAGTTCCTGGGGGCCTTGTTCAGTGTGATTAAATCAAATTCCAAGAATAATGCAATTGTAAGGAGAAATCCTTTCTACACCTTTTGCACTTTGTACCATCTACACTGAAGTTAAGAAATAACTGTGTTCATTCCTACCAATTAATTAAAATCAAAAAGTAAGTCTTAAGCACCTCACTGGCAGAACAGAGGTCTTTTGGGGAACCCGTGTGTCAGAGCAGAAGGAGAGCTCTGTAGAGGTGGTATCAACCCTCAGGAGGAGTCCCACGGAACGGGGCCCTCAGTTTTCCCCAGGCTGTGAGATGTAGTAGAAAAGGGACAGGCTTTGAAATTACTCTGGAGCTCAAATCCCTGCATAGCCACTACCTGTTATTTATGGTCACAGTAGCCCCCCATCCCCCATTATTCAGGGTTTTGATTTTCCTTTTACGGTTTCAGTTACCAGTGCCAACTGCAGCCTGAAAATATTAAATGGAAAATTGCAAAACTAATTTATAGGTTTTAAATTCTGTGTGCCATTCTGAGTAGTTTGGTGATACACCATCCCCCTCCAGATGTGAATCATCCCTTTGTCTGGGGTATTCATTCACTCTGTGTATCTTACCTGCCCTAGCCATTTAGTAGCCATCTCGATTATTAGTTCAACTATCTCGCTTGCTTATGTTCAAATAAACTTTAGTTAACTTAATAATAGCTCCAAAATACAAGAGTAATTTAAACTTTACTGTAAAAATGTGTATATATAGCAAAAAACCCCCACAACACTAAATATAGGGTCCAGTATTATCTGTGCTTTCAAGCATCCACTGTGGGTTTGGAATGTACCCCCAGGAGTAACTGGGGACTACTGTACTGGATTCAGCTGTTTCATCAATAAAATGCGGCACCAAGGACTGTTCTTTGAATTCCAGATTAGAGTGCTTAGCATAAACCAAGTGCTCCATAAAGAGCAAGTTATTTAGACCTCCAGACACCATCTAGGGGGATGCTCAGACCAAAGAGGGCAGTATGGTCTGGGGCGAGTGACAAGTGACACGAACCTACAAATTCCTCCCTCAGAGACACCTAGGCACACCCCTCTGCTTTCCTTATTTAACCTCTGCTCAGCCAGCTCCAGGCTCTCCACGGAAGCGCTGACTTAAGGGAAATGGGAACAGCGTGACTACAGGGAAATGATGGGTTTTTTTCCTTCCTTGTCAGGAGTCTCGAAAATGAGGAGCCTGATATGGCTGCGGGAATACCAGCATTCGCAGCAGCCCGGGGCAGGATTGACCAACTGTGACTTTGCCCCCAAGGAGCCCCCTGGGATTGACCTCAAGCACCGCTCCCGTACAAAGTGCTGAGTCACGGGGAGGCGGTGCCGCGCTGCGCCGGGAGGCGGGCCCGGTGCAGTCACATGGCAGGGGCTGTACCACAACAACAGCGCAGCGTGCAGCCCGCGCCTCTTCCTCCCGCGACAAACCAGCTCTCTGAGCATGCTCAGCTCGGCTGCGCGATTGCGCGGAGTACCCGGCCGCTCTACTCCACGGTCCGGGTTTTCCCGGCAGCTGCCCTGGGTGCTACGAGCCTTGGAGGCGCTTTCTGAACCACTACTATCAGGGCGTGGTTCCGGTCGAAGGAGTCTAGGTTTTTTCTGCAGAAGAAATGACCAAGAACCTGCCTTTGGGCAAACCTGGGGAGGAGCTGATTACATTAGATATGAGCTCCTTCTTTTCTCTTTAATGATCGTTAAAGTCCTAAATGATCAGTGCGAGGCTGTCTGCTGAAAACTCACTCCCGGTAGTCGAAACCCAGTTCTGGTTGCAATCTACAGAATGAAATCGAGAAGAAATAAACCTAAAAATGCAAAAGACTGTCAAATAGACGGGAATTACTGTTGTTCAATATGACCTTCGTTGATCTGTAGTAAGTTTCTTTACCCTGTAACAGTAATTGGCAAAGGCATTGTAGAGATCATGGTTTTAATATGACATAACTGCCAGATGGTGCTAACACGCTGTAGCCTATTTGGGATTGTCCAGAGCCCAGGAGTACCCTCTTGGGATGTCGGTTTGGAATTTGGGCACAGGGTGGGAGAGGCACCCTTCTGTGAGTATCAACCGGAACCTGAGACTGAGTGACTCAATTATAGCATTCACTCACTATATTAAGTATCACATAGAGCTTTGGCTAGACTAGAGAACTGTCTCTTCCTGACTCCCCTTCCCCCCTCCCCCACCTCCCCGTCTCTGTTTCCTTATTAAAGTGAAACTGACACTTTCCCAGGAGACCAACTTCACAGTATTGTGAGGAAATGAAGCAGGTGTAGGGGGAAAGTGTGTGCTTTGCAAAGTGTAAATGTCTACACCTGCGCTGTTCTAATTAAGTGGGCTGCCAGCCACATATGTAATCTAAAATTTTCCATTAGCCACCTTTAAACACTAAAAAGAAACAGTAAATTTATCTTAACATTTAAAATACTAGTATAATAACATAATCACTATAAAATTATTACTGAAATATTTATATCTTTTTTGTACTAAGTCTTTGAATTGGGTGTATTACATCCACAGCACATCTCCCAGGCCACTAAATTTTCATTGGAAATACTTGATCTGTGTTTAGGTTGCATAAAATTAACAGATGAAAAAGTGGATTCACATTCCCAGTCTTCCAAATTTAGTTAAAAGTTTTCCAGCAACCAAATGGGATACCAGTTTTGAAATTTATATTTAAGTGGTTTAAAAAAACTAAAAATCAGTTTTTCAGTCAAATTAGCCACCTTTCAAACACTCTGTAGCCACCTGTGTGGGACGGCTATTGTGTTGGACAATGCAGGTCTATGCAAATATGTGGTGAGATTATGAGAATAACAAAATGATCCTTTGGATGACTCCCCTGTATTTCAAACAATGACCAACACTGTCCCCACCCCTGCCCCCACACTTACCCTCCTTTCGTAGGAAGCAAACATTTATGCAAAGCACTTTTCTAGAGTTAAAGATACAAAGGCATAAATCGTCTCTATAACAGAGGAAGTCACTCTCTAGTGTGGAGATATTTTTTAAATGACTCTATCATAACGTAGAAATAGAGGCATGTATAAATGTAACCAAAATACAGGAAGGCGTAACTGCAACTCAAAATGATGAACAGGAATGTGTCAGGTGGGGCATTCCAAGAGGAAACAAACAACAGAAAGCGAGGGCCACACAGGTCTGGAGAAGTTGGTGGGGAGGTACAAGGAAGAGTAGGGGCAATAGTTGAAGATGTTAAATCAGCTGTGGACAAATTAAATGAGGCTTGGTTTTTATCCTGGCTCTGCTCTTGGGGAATGAAACATCATCCCTGAGCTTCAAACACCATCACACAATCTCCCACACATACATACATCCTGCTGCGGAAATTACAGCCAGACTTTAGGAACCCATGTCCCCAGGCCCTGAGATAGGTACATCCGAATGAAGGGTGTGGAAGAAGAGATTCCTACTATCATATATCCATTCAGCAGTTAATAAGTGCTTATTAAATTTTAATTTTGTAAAAGTGTGAAGGAAGTGGGCACAATTAGTACACATTTTCCGGCCTCAGTACTTGTATGTTCTAGTTCCTGTCACTTTTCCTCTGACCTGTTGTGTTCATTGCTCTTTCAACACATATCTATTGAACAATTACTTTGGGGCAAGATGCCTCATATCTTCCCTTTCTTGCCAGGATGGGGCCAACCCAGTTGTTTCTTCTATCTTCTACCCCCATGGTTAAAGTCACATGAACATCATTTTAATTTACTCTATGGGTGACTCTTAGGCTTGGACTGAGTATATACTTTTAGAGATGTTTCCTTCAAATGATCCATCTGGAGATATTAACAAAGCCCCTTTTGTTGCAATCAATCATGTCTGTCATCCAAAAAATGTATATCATTAAATAGAGAATACACAAATGCTTGTAACATATACGCATGTCTAAAAACTTGTAGACAAACTGACTCCTCTTAATAACCAGGTCATTTATTGAATGAACATTAGCTCAATGCACCTCTTCACTGCACAACTTTTACAACATATATAAAAGATAGAATATAATTTTGTACAGGTGTGGAAATAACTTGTCCAATGTCTCATCGTCGGTAAATGGTGGAGACTGGAAATGAACGTATTTCATCTGATTACCAAGTTAGTATTTTTTCTTGACATATCCTGCTGTCCTCACTCTGCTTTTATAAGTGTGAAGGCCCTCTAACCTAAAAAAAAGTCTGGTCTGCTCTTCATTAATTCAAGTAATCAACTTTCTTCCCCAAACCAGAGTTGATCTCTTTAGATAACAGAAAACAGGACTTTTACACCTCTCGTTTGCTTCCAGCGAGGCCTACCCACACTCGCCACGCTGGTAGAGCTCCTTCCCTTTGACTCCGCCCAACCACTCCCGCGCACGCCTCTTCTGCAGTCTGCTTTGGTCTCCGGTGGAGCTCAGCCACGCCTTCTCTCCGGCACCGCCCCCTTTTTCCGGTCCCCGCCCCCTGCCTACCCCACTCCCGGCCCCGTAGTTTATAAGATCCGGAGCGTCGGATCGCTGTCTGGAAGGGCGAGTGAGCGGACGGGACTGGGCATGCTCCGCGGCGGCGCAGGTTTTGGTCACAAGTAGGAAGAAGCCAGTGCACGACACCGGCAAAGAGAAGCGGGAGCCGCTGCGGCACGGTGGCTGTAGGGTCCGTCGCTGCCTCCTCAGAGCAACAGCGGGGCGGAAGCTGGAGCAGGCGAGGGACGAGGCTGCCGGGCCGAGAGCCGCCCAGCCTGCCCTCCAGTCCTCTGCTTCTGAGCCCGCTAGGTGTGCCGGACCCCTGGGTCGGTCACCTGGGCGGTAAAGATCCCTCCCGGGAGAGGCAGGCGGGATCCTCCTGCTACCGACTGCGGCCCGAGGGCGCATCCCCGGCGTGGAGCAGTTGCCGCCGCCTCCGGTGAACTGCTGAGTGTCCAGCTCGCTCCCCGTGCCCGGAGCGTGCGACTGCCTTCAGCCCCGAGGAGAAGGAGCAGGGGGCGGCCATGGGGCTGCTGTCCCAAGGCTCGCCGCTGAGCTGGGAGGAGACCAAGCGCCACGCCGACCACGTGCGGCGGCACGGGATTCTCCAGTTCCTGAACATCTATCACGCCGTCAAGGACCGGCATAAGGACGTGCTCAAGTGGGGCGACGAGGTGAGCGCCCGCGACCCCGTCTCCTCTGGGGTCCCCTGTCAGCCCACCTCACGCTGCCTTTGTTCCGCAAGGCCCAACCTGCCACCCTGACCCTGGCTCCTGGGCCCCGCGCTGTCCGCGTCTTGCACTGCGCCCTTGAGGGTCCCCGGGCGCGCCGTCTCCCTCTGGGCGTCCAAAACTGTCTAGGGCGTGGGGCCCGGCTCTGAGCCTTCTGGCTACACTTGTCTCTCCCATTCAATCAGGGCACCTGCAGGGCGCCACCGAGAAAAGTGTGGCATTTGGTGCTTGGGGGAGTTTACAGCCTCTTTTCCGCTATCCACTGTCCCATCTCGAAATGCGCTTTTGCTGTTAATATGAAGGGAAAGTTGTCCTAGGAAGGCCCGTCGCTATTAGGAATTAGGTCTAAAGGATGTTGTCACTTCTGCCTGCCACCCCCCTCATTCCAGCTCTCTTTTAAACAGCCAACTCCGCATCAGTCCACCTCCCCAAACACTCACACGCTTATAGGGATAAATTGAAACAGAAATTAACCAATCGTTTGTCCTAAAGGGGAGGAACCTTTT
Source organism: Phyllostomus discolor (assembly GCF_004126475.2). Lineage (NCBI taxonomy): Eukaryota > Metazoa > Chordata > Mammalia > Chiroptera > Phyllostomidae > Phyllostomus > Phyllostomus discolor. The sequence goes on along the minus strand of NC_040906.2, from coordinate 124,813,036 downwards.
TGGCCCTGTTTAATTGTAACAGAGAACTCGTAGCTCTTCATAATCGGGATTTGTTAGTACCTTTCCATGGCCTAAATCCAGCATCTAAACTCGACAAATCAGTGCTTCATCAACGTATGTTTTACCTAGAGGTGAAATGTGTCTGGATTCGCAATATGTTGAACCATTGTTTAATTGGAATGATCTGGAAAGCATCGCCTCTCGTTAGAGTTAAATTATTTTCTGCCAAAGCATCTTGTGCTCTCTCATTTTTAAAAAATCACATGTATGTACAGTTCAGATAATTGACTTTTTGAAAAGTCCACTTAAATCTTTTATCATTTGTTTTTTGTAGCCTTGGTCAGGTGTTAATGATTCATCTTGTAGTCATTGTTATCACTCTTGACCTAAGTGCGAATGAAGTGCTTCACCAATACAGAATCTATCCCTGCAAAAAGTTTTTCTATTCTCCAAGATTGGAACATAATTCCATTTCTGCAGTGCAAGAAATTATGCTGCTTCAAGTTAGAAAAAATACAATGGCCAATAATTCACATTGATACTATAAGTGTTGGTGTACAGTATGTGTTTGATGGTAATTGTTCAGCTTAAGTCTAAAGTTCATTGTTTCTTTACGGCATCTGACATTTTATATACTCATTTGTGTGTTGTATGTATTTTATGATCTATCCTCTATTCCCCCTAGGTTTTTTTTTCCTCTCCCCCACCTCCCTTTCCTTTTTTCCCCCCATTAATAAACCGGTGTCCTTTGGTGTCGGGAGTTTACTGTTTAATAGAAACAATGAAGTAGAAAAGTTGTCTTAGATTTAAAGAAAACCTGCTTCTTGTTTGTTAAGTTCTGGTTCAGTCATGTCTGGGTAGAGTGTAGGATTTTCAAGAGGAATACAATTTCTGTTTGTGCATATTGACAGTCCAGTTGGAAACAGGCAGCCTGACACAAGAGACAGAATTGAGAGAGTGAAGAATTCCCAGGTAGTTAAAGGAAAAAAAACCCACTTTACTTCCTGCTCCTGAAATGGCACTTCAGTGAAGCCTTAGACTCCCCCCAGAGTTGGTTCTCTGCCATCCTTCACCTTTAGTGTGATTCTCATTCTCCATTGTAGTATCTCTGTCTCTACATCCTTTGGGGCAGACACAAGGTGTGACATTTCCTGGGAATGAGGAGGGTCTCACGCTTAAGTATTTATTGATGCCTCTATTTCTCTAGCATCAGGTCAGAATCACTTTTATGTTACAGAGCATTATTTTTTAAACTACATCATGATCCTCTAGTGAGTGGGTCAAGAAGTACATTTAAAAGATTTTAGAAGTCTAAAGTTCATTGTTTCTTTACATTGGACATTTTATATAAGTATTTGTGTATTTTATTATCTAGCTTCTCTATCCCCTAGATTTTTTTCTATCCAGGGCTTTTATAAAAATGGAGTAGGATGAAGAATATTGATTTATCATACATAGAAAGACTATCACGTCACACTTTTGAGTTATTTATTTGACATGTGTAATTGGATCATGTATAAATTATTTCTTACCATGGTCGCAGTTAAGAGTTTGAAAGTCAGAGTCCCAGGTTTATCATGGAAGCCTTCCTTGATGAGATGAGCCTCCGAAAAAAAAGCCATAGTTACAACTTCTCCAGTGTTAGCACTAATCCTTACACATAGTAGGAATTGACTATCACAGCTGTTGAATAGTGGTCTTCAGGCAGGGGCAGACAGCGAGCAAGCTTTGTTTTGACGCAGAAGCTTTGGGCAATAGCCGAGAAACAGGCTGGGCAGATAAGAGTAGAGAAGGGTGTGGTGGGTGGTGTGGGCCCTGAGATGAAGGATGGCTGTGCCAGGCAGAAAACGGTGTTTGGGGTGCGATTATGTTGGATGTTGTTAGTGTGATACCCAAATACTGCTCTTCATGGAAAGTTTTGGTGTACTTACAGGGGCATGAACTTGGATGTTTAAAAAAAAAGAAAAAGTGCCTTGAAACCGTGGAAGGACAGACTGCCACTTTAGAAATGCTCAGCCCTAGTTTCTAGGACAGTTATTTATCTGATAGTGTTTGTTCAGAAAGAACCCTGGATCTGGAGTTTCACTCGTGTTGCCGTATTCCAGGGCCTGCCAAAAACTGCCTGTGTGGTTCTGGGCCTTGGCTTCCTCATTTGGCAAATGAGAGGGTTGGACCCTCTTTCCCTTCCAGCTTTTACAGTTTGAGTAAGTACAGTTTGAATAAATTTTTAAATATGTACAACTTTCAAACTGGAATGTTCCTCTTTTAAATTCACCTGTAGATAATCTTTAGACTGCCGAGTAAAGAGAAGGCTGTCATCGACTGCCATGGTAAAAATGGGTTGTATGATAAAGGTGTGTGTATGCTGGCTTATTGGAACTCAAAAGGTGAGAACCTTGTAAATAGGGAGATTCCCAGATCAGCTTAGAGATGTGTGTTTCACCTTTAGTGTGACATGTCCTAAGCTTTGCCACCATTTATGGTGCTGTTTCTGTGGGAAATAGAAGTTGTAACTCCTAGGTGCCAGGAACTCATCTGTTCTCTTTGCCCCAGGATGGGGGGTGCGGTAAAGGGGAGAAGTAAGATGAATGTTCCTGGGTGCTCTGTTGCCTGCTAAGCGTTGTGTGTATGCCAAAAGTAAGCACTCCTCTCTTCACAGCTCACACACAACTTTTGAGTTACAGATTTTGTTTATGACTTGGAGTCTGCACATTAAAAGACAAACCTAGGAAATCTATGCTGCAAATGTGGCAATAAATGCAACTCTTGAGTTTTTCTTAATAATCACTCCACTGTTAGCTACCTGCCAGGCCATTTCAGCTATTTAGTGGCAGAGGCATTATCAGAACTGAAATCTGTCTGACTCCAGGTCCATTTCTTAAACACCTTATACCAGGTTTTGGATTATTTACAATGTATGAGATTTCATCAAATCTCCATTTACAGAGTTTAAACTCTGCAGGATACAGAGGTACCAGAACACAGCATTTAAAAGCAAACATAATTTTTCTTAATTTTTTTAACCCAATGTAGTGTGGCTTTCAAAGGCAAGAGGGTAAATTGTCCTCTAGTAGAAAAGTGCATGTGAACTTTGAGAGGAAAATATAATGTCTTTAATGTTTATTAGTATGTTCTTAACATGCATAAAACTAATAAAACTGAGGTGGGATTTAAAGGCTGGAATATCTTCCATTGATTTTTGCACTGCATATTTGCCTGTGTAGGTTAAGAGTGCTTAAGTGACTATTTAGAAAATGCATGCCGTGATTCAGTGGGTTGAGCCTTGGCCTGTGAACCACAGGGTCGCCGGTTTGATTCCCAGTCAGGGCACATGCCTGGGTTGCAAGCCAGGTCCCCAGTAGGAGGTGTGTGAGAGGCAACCACACATTGATGTTTCTCTCCTTCTCTTTCTTCCCCTCTGTCTAAAAATAAAATAAAAATATTTTAAATTAAAAAATGTGTAGCTTGTCAGTGATTATGGTTATGATCCTATAACAAAAATACGTAATCCTGAGCTATAAATCTAGAATAGGCATAGTCATTTTAGTCTAACGGAAAGTTTTGTGTAGCTTTGGGCCAATTACTTAATCTCTCTTAACCTTATTTTTTTTCATCTATAAAATGGGGACATTAATAATACCTTCCTTAAGGGATAAAATTGAGTGAGATAATGTTGATGAAATAGTTTACAAAATACTCATAAATAGTAGCTTAAAATGTTACTTGAAAAGTTTAATATCTGGTATATCTCATTTAAATAGAATAGTCATTGGGGAATGAGGAATTTCATGTATATGGGTTTTCTAAACTAATTAACTGAAATTTGCCTCCTTAGATATAATTACAATCCATTGGTTTAGTAATTTTTGATGGTATTTCTAAGTTGCATTTCAAAATCTAAATTTTATTTTTAAAAATCATTATTTGACATTTACTTCTTAGAATAAGATTGGACACAAATTCATTATTTTTTGATAGTCATTATGGAGAGTTTGGGTTTGTGGCACATAAAACAAAGTTGTTGAATCTCTTTCTTAGCTGTCACTGTGGATATTAGTTTAATAGCATTTATTGGTGTGTGCCTAAAGCACAGTGGTGAAATGAAGGAAAGGAGTGGAACATGATTGGAGCCTTCTGGTGATTTTTTCCCCCCATAATTACTGTTTGTACCAAGAGGTTCATGTTTGAAGGTTAGGAAATCAGATAACTGACCCTGTGTTTACATTAGGTATTGAGGTGGAGAATTTAAAGCTTAAATGTGAGCTTGACTGGGTAAATTTCAGATTTTTGCTGTTCATTTTGTGTTAGTTTTGCATGGACTTGCTTTTTAAACCAATTTCATTGATTTATGATTTACATAAATAATATGAACTCATTTTAATGTATAGTTCAGTGACTTTTAACAAGTGTATATGACCAGATATCTGCCGACACTGTCAAACTTAAAAATAAAACATTTGTATCTATAATGCTTCCATCACCATCCAGAAGCTCCTGTGCTCCTTTGCAGATGTTTGTGAGAGAGGGACAAAGAGAAACACAGCCCTCCAGGTGGTTCTGATTCTTCAGACACCACCTCTGGGAAGCTGCCCTAAGAATCTGTGGCTCTTAATTAGATGAAGAGAAGGAAAGGCCTTCCAGGCAAAAAAACCAATGTGATAAAGGAAGAAAGGTGAGAAATAACATTGGCACGTGAGGGTTATGTGCACTTAGATATTGTACATGCTGTGAATAGGTATGATCAGTTTGTACAGGTCTTTATGTAGTTCTGGGTAAGTAGCGGTTTTGCTGTATTTTAAAAGCATGAGGAAAGTAGAGTGGAAGAAAAGATTTAATGCTTCTGTGTATCTGGCTCCTCTAGAAAACGTTTCTGAACCAGTTACTACATCCCTACCATACCATGGTTGCATACCTCTGTGAAGAGGAATGTCTGGCGTATTACTTCTGATGCCACTTACAGCAATGTCAAGAAGTGGTATTAGCAAATGCAATTGCTAGTATCCTGTGTGTAGCTTCATTTTGAGGTATGAATTTAGGTAAAGCTCACTAAGACCCCACATCTTAATAAAAGATGCCAGAATATTAATTGAACCTTTAACTTCAGAATTTGTGTTTCTGAACATTTTTAGATACTCAAGTCATCTGACTGTTGTTAATTTAGAAAACTGTATATGGGGCATTACTGATGTTGGTATTATTGGATGTATCATCCTAATGAGCTTGTTAATTAATTTTCTCTGTTTATACACTCATGATTTAACCAAGTTTTTTTAAAAAATTTCATTTTGGGGGAGAGGGAGAAACCTCAATTTGTTATTCCATTTATTGATGCATTCATCGGTTGCTTGGATGTGCCTTGACTAGATATCAAACCCACAACCCTGGTGTATGGGAACGACATTCTAACCAACGGAGCTACCTGACCAGAGGCCAAGTTTTTGTTTTTGGTTTGTTTTTTCAACATTGTAACAGCTTTGTGTAGATATAACTGACTTAAAATAAACTGCACATATATAAAATGTACAGTTTGATAAGTTTTTGATATATGTATCCACCTGTGAAACCCTTACACAATTCAAATGATGAACATATCCTTCATCTCCAAACATGTCCTTGTGGCCTTTGTACTTTCTCCTTTCCCCCCTTCCCCAGGGGATTTTCTTTGTTTCAACGTAGCTCACTGTTTGGATTGTATCCAATTTTTAGGTATTACGAACACAACATTCATGAACATAAACATACAAGTTTTTGTATGGACTTATGCTTTCAATCTTGATTATCATCTAGGAGTGATGCGTTTTAAATTAAAACTACCAAATGTTTCCAAAGTGGTTGTATCACATTTTACATTTTCACCAGCCGTATATACCAGTTCCAGTTCTGAATTCTTGCTAACACTTGGTATACTCGATCTCATTAATTTTAGCCATTAAGAGGTGTGTGGTGGTATTTCATTGTATTTTTAATTGTGTTTCCCTAAAGAGCAGTGATGTTGAGTATCTTTTCATGTGCTTATTTGCCATGTCTCTATCTTCTTTGTGTTAAATCGTTTGTCCATTTGGGCTATTTCCTTATTAGTGAGTTTTGAGAGTTTCTTATGTATTCTGGATGTAAGTAGTATGCTTCTGCACCTATGTTCTAGTCTATTTTCATTCTCTTTAACTGTGTCTTTTGAAGAACAGAAGTTGTTCATATTCATGAAGCCCAATTTGTTCTTATGTTCTTTTATGGATCATGTTTTTGGTGTGGTATCTAAGAAATCTTTCTTAACTCCCAGGCCACAAAGATTTTCTACTATATTTTCTTTAGAAGTTGTATAATCCATTTGGAGTTAATTTTTGTATATGGTGCAAAGTATGGGTTTTGATTTTGGTTGGTTTTTTTGCATGTTACCCCATCAGCATTTGTTGAAAAGACCATCTTTTCTCCGCTGTCAGAGTTGCATGGCCTTTGCACTTTTGTCTGATATCAGTTGTTAGTGTATGTGTGGTTTTATTCCTGGGGTTTTTTGTACTGTTCCATTGATTGCTTTATCTTTATGGCAAAAACCACACTTCGTATTGCTAAGCTTTACAGTAAGTCATGAGATCAGGTAGTCTTAGATTTACAACTTTTTCTGTTTGAACTTGTTTTGACTCTTTTGGATCTTTGAATTCCCACACGAATTTTGGAACCAGCTGCAATTTCTACCAGAAACAAATAAAACAAACCCTGCTGGGATTTTTTTACTGGGATTGCATTGAATCTATGGGTCAATTTGGGGAAAATTGATACCTTAACCATAATGAGGCTTCTGACCCATGAACAAATACACCTCTTCATTATTTATGGTTTCTTTAACTTCTCTCATCAGTGTCTGTAGTTTTCAGTGTCTTTCACATCTTTGTCAGATTTATCACTTTCATATTTTTTATTCTATTGTAAATGGTATTATTACTTTTACATTTTGATTTTTGATTGCTCATTGCTAATACAGGGTGAGACAAATGTAGGTTTACAGCTCTTGACTGGTATGGCTCAGTTAATGGGTCATCATCCAGCAGAGCAAAAGGTGCTGGTCAGGGCACACGTCTGGGTTGCAGGTTGGTCCCGGTCAGGACACGTGCGAGAGGCAATCTGATTGATGTTTCTCTCTCTCTCTCTCTCTCTTCCCCCTCTAAAAATAAAATATTTTAAAAAGTAGGTTTACAGTTGTGAATATGTGAAACAGTTTATTCTTATATTATTTATATTGTATTATTTTCCATATGAACAACTGTAAACCTATTTTTGCTCTATACTGTATATTGAAATAAAATTGATTTCTGTATATTTGTCTTATATTCTGCAGCTTTACTAAACTCACTTTTGAACATGTAGAGAACAGTTGTAATCACTGTTTGTTTTTTGTTTGTTTGTTTGTTTTAAATAATTTTAAGGGAGAGAGAAAGAGAGGGAGAGAAACATCAGTGGGTTACCTCTTGCATACCAATCCGGGACCTGACCCATAACCCAGACATGTGCTCCAACCAGGAATTGAAGCAGTTACCTTTTGCTTTGTGGGATGATGCCCAACCCACTGAGCCACATCAGTCAGGGCTCTAATCACTGTTGTAATATCTTTGTCATTTAAGGGCAGGTTGGATTGTTTTTTTTCCTCCCCTCCCTCTTCATTTTGAATGTTTTCCTGCTTCTTTGCATGTGTGGTAATCTTTGATTGGGTGCTAGACATTCTGAATTTTACCTTGTTGGGTACTTGATATTTGTGTATTCCTAAAAGTATTCTTAAGTATTGGTTCTGGAATATAGTTATTGGGAGATAGTTTACTCCTCTCTCAGGACTCGCTTTTACAATTTATTAGGCAGATCCAGAGAAAACTCAGTTTAAGGCTATTACTCCCTTCTACTGAGACAAGTCCTTCATGAGTACTTTCCCCAGTGGCCCAAAATTAGGAGTTACTCCATTATGATTTGTGAGAACACACTGTGTTGCTGCTTTGAGCGCTTGCTTCACATGCATGGGTTGATTTACTGCTGAATCCTTAAGGGGTTCCCTTTGCAGCTCTGTGGGATTTTATGTGCAGCTCTCTCCTCTTTGGTACTTACTTGGTCCTGTGAACTCTAACTGACTTGGTTTCCTCAGACCTTCTGCTCCATCTCTTCAATTCAGGGAGTCCTCAATGCTTCAGTTCACCTCTCTGCCACAATCTAGAGTCTCCCCTCAGTCAGTAAGTTGGGGCAGTTGTAGGGCTCACTTAATCTCCCCTCCCTGTATCTCAGGTATTTCTGCCCTTGATTATCTGGTGTCCAGTGTCTTGAAAAATAAACTATTCTTTTATATTTTCACTCATATTTATTCGCATGCTCTTGCTTTCTTGTGTGGACTCTTCCCTTTCTCCCCCACCACCTGCCCTGTTTCAGATGGGAGGGTAAAATTGGTTGCTGTTACACCATCTTGATCAGAAGTGGAAGTCCTCTTCTCTCAGCTCTGCTCTCCTTTGTCTGTAAACTTTGTCCAAAGTCTGGCTACCCTTGTGGTTGTATCTCCAGCAACCAAGATGTAGACAGATTTTTAAAGTCAGGATTTTCTTTGCTCTTACAATGTTCAACACTTGGTATCACTGTTATCATCCTATATTGACCAGGTATTTGGTGAAAACAATTATTTTGAAAGTTTGCATACATTTTCAGAATGGACTTTAAGTTGAAGATAGGAGTCCAAGCCCTGAGTCTTCTCTCAAATGGTTGTGTGATCTTAGATATGGAACTTAAATTTTTAGGACCACAATTTCCTCATCTGTAAGACAAATTGAAAAAATCCTGTTTTGAATTGCACACTTTTATATACAGATAACATATATTTATATGTATTTCTAATTGTGTCTTTTAACAATTTGACAGAATGCTTTAAACTCAATACAACTAATGAAAATCAGGAAATGCCTATTATACAGAAGTGGTAGAATCTAGTTCCTTGCCCCATCACCTTATGGGTTTTAGCATTTTTCTAAGATAACATATTTTACTGGCTACTGAGAAACTAATCTAATCATAAAGCCATAGATATTAGATTTCTAGAATTTTTTTTCTTTAGCTTTCTCATTTCTGTTTGAGCCTTACAGCTTTTTTTATAAAAAGCAAGATGGTATCACAAAATGTTTCTCTTAGAAAAGCTAAGACTTAACCTTTGCTTATATGTGGTAAAACACTAAAGCCTTTGTTTCCATGGTAGATGACTTTTAAAATAAAAAGTGCTTATTGAATACCTCCTACATATTGAATGCTTCCTGTGCTAGGTCATGGGGTTGAAGAGAGAAACCAAGAAAAGAGAGAAGCTCTCTGCCCTTGAAGAATTCCAGTGGTTGGTGGGGTGGGTTTGCTCTATACATGGGTCCTGGGAGCATAGATGGGGATCTTTGGGGAGACTCTCAAAGGGCATGTGCAAACGTGAATCTGTGAAGGTTCCTAAAGTTGAGGGAGTACTGCCAAAACACAGGACTGAAGCAGGGACTAGGGAACGGCTGGAAGGTAGGGTTAGAAAAGTGGGCGGGGTTCAGGCTATTGGAGGCCCTTTATAATAGCCTGTGAGGGCATTTTTAAGTCCAGGAAGGGTATGAGATTGTTTTCTAGATAAGACCCCTTTGGTAATAGTGTGAAAAAGAGTTTGGAAGGATCACTAGGGACCAGGGGTCCACACTGCACAGGACATCTCTACAGAGAGAGGAGTCCAATCTGAGGCTCCAGAAAGAGTTGTGCATGTTAAAGAGCCACTTTGAGGAGGAGTTTGAGTACCTGGCACCTGGTTATGTCTCACCCAGGTAGCTTAGATGACCAACTGAGTAAGAATCCCTGTGGAGGTAGTTTTTGAGGGAACTGGTTTGGGTAGTGTTTGGAACCCTTAATTTAAGGAGCCCAGTGCTACCTCTCCCAGGTGGATAGTGGGGAGACAGCTGGAGCAAGATCTCAGCTGGCTGTGCATGTGTCCACGCAGCCATGACGTAAAGATGGGGAGCCAGGTAGCCCAGAGAGGAAGTGTTGCTGGTGATCAGACCCCTGATGAATACGTAGGTAAGGTACAGGGACTTGGTGTGGGATCCTGATGAGCGCAGTAGGACTGCCGTGTGTGGAAGGATGGGAATTGAAGCGAAGCCATTGGATTTCCCAGTTAGATAGAAATGGAGGCTTTGGCAGCAACCTATCTCAAACATATTAGGAACTTGGGAAAAGAACAAAAATCTGTTTCAGGCCAAAATTAATAGCACAGAGCCCATGCATGTTTTCACAGCTTGCAGAGTCCTTGAAATCAGGATGATAATTTTCAGAAACAAACAGGATTGAACTGAGAAAGCATATGAGCTTGGGTCATTTAAGTAGTATCTATGTGACTGCTAAGTTATCTCTGTTGTATATTGAAACTGATTGTAATGGATCGAGTATGCTGGGATGGTGACCCTGAATCTCCACTTAAAGGTCAGCTTTCTTAGATACTGTTTAAGAAGATAGGAAAACATGAATAAGCCTCAAACTTCTAGCCAGAAGAGCTTATTTTGGTTACATCTTTTTAAGTATCTGGAAAACTTGGTCCAGATCACTATATCCTTGGAGAGTTCATATGGCAAAGGTTCTACTCTGTTGGACACTCTTGGGAAAGCTTTCTGTATTCTTAGATACTTGTGTCTGTTACGGTCAGGATTTGGAAGTTGAACTTATTTCCACTACAAGATTATAAAAGAACCCCAAACCAGATGTTCCTGATTACATAAGTAGTCACAAAGATACACTGTCTTCTCTGCCTCCCTTCCCCCAGCTCCTTTTTCAGTCCTTTGGAGTCAGTTAACTTCTTTTTGAACTGGATGCTGATTTTGCAGCTCTAAAACAAAACCCTAAAGCAAGAGGCATTCCATGACCCCTTTCCTGGAAGTTAGTAAGACTCAGCTGAGCTGCAACCCTGTCACTTTTGGATCACTCACAAGGGTTGGGGTCATGGGCTGGAGCGCACAGAACTTCACATGTTCTAACGCTCTGATGAGGTAGTGAAGATCTCGAAGTACCTGTGAAAGCTGGCTGGCTCTTCTTGGAAACTTTTTAAAGAGCTAGGGGTTGTAGCAGTTGACCTTAAACACTGCAAAGTTAAGGGATGTTTTTCTATGTTTTTTAAAATCTTGTATATACTCTGAGAGAACTGTAAGTTTCAGATGACCTAAAGAGGCTATTTAAGGGGGCTTCCTTCATTTGTCTCTCTAAATAGTTACACAAATCAGATACTTGGAAGGTATGTTGTTATTGAATACAGTAGTCCTCAGCCTTTTCAGCATCAGGAACCAGTTTCATGGAAGAGTTTTTCCACAGACAGCGGTGAGAGGTGGGGGATGGTTTCTGGATGATTCAAGTGCATTGCATTCAAGCTCACCTCCTGCTGTATGGCTCAGTTCCCAACAGGCACAGAGGTTGGGGACCCTGATCTAATACTTTTCAACAGGCCTCCCTGTGCTAAGCATGGTAGTTCTCTCCTCTGTGCTCCCAGGGCCACTTCGATCAGGTGAAGTTGGCCATCTAGGGGTCATGATCTGCTGACTTTGGAAAGTAATCGAAAGTTCTGTAAGTACAGAATTTGTGCACTTGACTCCTGGAAGCATCTCCAGTCCTTCCTTACCCAGAGGTCACTGACTTCATACACAATTCCTGCAAGCTCTTTCATCTCCTTTCCCAGCTCGGGATGAACTTACAAAAAATCATGTGAGATAGAAATGAGAGCAATTCACAGAGAGCAGCTGTGAAAAGCAGATCTAGATGCAGCCCTGTGGGCCTCTAGGACCTGGCTCGGTTAGGACCCTGTTTAGAACTGAAGTGGCTGATGAAGCCTGAGGCCTTAATGGAAAGTGAAGATGTCCTTATTGATAGTGGAAGAGCATGTAATTGATTTTAGACAGATTTCCACCGATACACACTTACAGGTTTTTAAGAGATCGTATTCCTAAAAGAGGGGATAAACTATAAGTAACAAGAAATGCATTTGAATGAAATTACGTTCCTGGCAATGCAGAGTAAGTAATGTATTTGAGAGTGAAATAAAAATTGATGGTTATATACTAAGAGGATTTCCAGAAGAATTTAATTACAGAAAGGACATTTTTTTCTTATTTTTCAGATGATGAAACTAAGGCCCAGAGATCAGAACACATTCTAGTGCCTATAATTGTAATACTTGTGAAAATAGAGGATAAATTAAGATTGCCCTGATCAGGGTAACCACCTTGCACAAGTCCATGAGGCACTAGTGTGGTTGGGACCCCTTGAGGGTGGGGACAAGAAGAGGGTCACAGTGTTGGGGAGTGTCAGCAAAGGTTTCTCTCAAGAGGTGGCGCTGGGCTTGAGACCCACAGGAGCAAACTATTTGAAGGGCTGAGGTAGAATCTTCCCAACAGAGAGAATGAAAGTGTGTCAAAGCCCTGAAGTGGTTGATGGAGAAACAGTGTGGCTTCGTGGTGGTGGTTGAAATGGAGGAGTCAGAGGCCAAAAGAAGGGCCGAATGCCCTTGGCAAGGGACTTTGGATTTTCTGCTGAGTGTGAACCACCTGTAAGCTTCAGGAGGGAGTGACTTGATCTACCTGGTAAAAGAGCCCAGCCAGGTCTGCCTTCTTGCAGATTTAGGCAGTATTCTACTCTAGCAGCTTTCACTTTTGACTGAGACCAGTAGTACCTGATACAAGTGCTATTTGAAACTGTTTGAAACAATGTTGGTAAAATAGTACTTCCCTTCCCATAAGTGACATATTCTGATATTTTATTCTACTTTATTTCAAAGCTTTTTAATAATGTTGATTGCCACCTACCATGGCTCACTAAAGGGTTGTAACCAGAATTGAAAAAACATTTATAAGACATTGTTCTATCTCAATAAGTGTGTCACTGCCCTAGAGCTAGAAAGTAATAACCACTGACGTTTGAGTGGTGTACATACTTCCGTGCATCCTTTTCTGTTATCCTCCCCCCAGTGACTCTGAGGTAGCTGTTATGCCCTATCCCTCTTTTACAAAAGCAAAACCGGAAACTCAAGAGTTACTAAGATTCAAACGGATTGACTCCAAAGCCTGCACACCTGGCTGCTCCCCCAGGGAGCATGTCCCTTCCCGATACCTGGGAGGAAAGGAGCTCTGACAGTGGTCCCAGCTCCATGCCCAGATGAGCTGGAAGGTGAGAGGAAAAGAAGAATAGAGGAAGGGGTGGTATCAACAAAGAAAGTAGGGGTTCTTGGGGGCTGGGGGCAGGTGATTGTTTCTGAATGAAAATGTAAATGTCTTAGAGCCACAAATGCAGGCTTAAGTAATTTTTGTTACCAGGTAGCCAATGGTTCCCTTTTAGTAAAATACCAGCATTCTTTCTTTTTTGTTATTATTTCTTTACTATATATTACTGGAATCTTTTTAATAAAACTAAGTACTTGTTTAAGACAAAGTGAGGAGAGAAAGCTAAATGATATTTAAGCTCCCCCAAATTTCAAGGCAGTTTTTTTCTCCAGGAAGTTGACAGCTGCTCATGCTGGCTAATGCAGGAAGTTCCTAGCATCTGCCCAACACCAGATCAAGGGCATACTTTGTGTCAGCAGAATCCTCCGTCACTCATCATTTGGTTGGTTGAGAGTTGTCCCGCAAAGCAAAAGGTCAGCGGTTGACACAAGGTCAGGGTGGTCAGGGCACGTGCCTGGGTTGTGAGCCAGGTCCCTGGTTGGGGCACCATAATAGTCTGACTAGGCTGCTCTTGTCAGAGCCTGAAGTGGCAGGAACCATTACCCTGGGATGCCTAGCGTAACCTTAGGCTTTCAGTCACCAGTTTAGTGGTGAGTCTGGGAAGGGGCACTGTCCCGGGAGCTCATGCTTTCTTCGAGGATAACATACCAGTCTACGTGAACACCCCCGCCTGCCCCTCCCACCCTATCGTCACACTGTAGACCTACTTGCCTGCAAGAATCGAGAATCAGCCATAGGCAGCTGTGCAAGGGAGCAGGTAGCACAGCAGCTGGCAAGCACACTGCAGGAGATGTACACTCACCACCGAGCCAGCATTCCTTCAAAACTATAATGTTGAAAGTGCTTGGTTAATGTCTCGGTCTGCAGGACGAATGCTAACAGGGTTAGTAATGTGGCCACGGCCTTCTCAGCTAATCTCCTGCTGGCAGTGGAGTCCCATGAAAAGGCAGATATGGATGCGCCCTTTATATGAAGATCAAGCTGACCTCACTTGATAGTTATGCAGCCTGTGCCTGCCTCATCCCAGGGCAGCAGGTAGTGGGCCAGAATCAGAGGCCCAAGACAGGAGCTTGGACTTAACCTGTATTTTTGCTCCTTTAACATGCATTTCAAATACAGCAGTGCAGGAGTTTATGTAGCAAGAGTCTCCATCTTCCAAATCCCATCTGAAGCAGGTCTGTTGGTGGGATCTGCCCTGCCATCCAGGAGTAATTCCCTAAGGGGAGCCCTGGTGCTGCCTTTATGAGATGTGATCATGCAAGAGTGACTGCACTCAGATTCTTATGAGGGTGGACTAACATTAAACTTGGAGGTCTTGAATCACTGTCACTGAGGACATGGTGGGCCCCTTCTGAGCACAGCAATTACTTGGGAGTTAGAATTCCTGTATTGTAGCATTCATTATCACAGTCTCTTTAGAAAGCACTCTTTCCCTTCTTTGTACCAGTTGCTGAGAACTAAAACCCTGATTTTCACATAGGCAGTCCCTGAAGTTAGGCCAAACTAATTTATAAACACATGTCACAAGGGAATGTGCTTGCTTTCTTGCTTGCTCAGGTCTGATCAGGCCCTGAGCTGGGCTCCACCATGGAGGGTGTTCTCTCTAGCAATAGCCATGCCTCTGCTCAAATCCTAAGCTCTTCTGCACCTGGTAGGAGTCACCTCAGAGGTTCTTGATGTGGCCTCACTCCCTCACATTCTTCTACCCTACATCCAGCTGAGCACTGCAGAGCAGTTGATCTGGAGCACCCTCTCTGGGAACCAGGATACCCCCTTTCTTGTCAGCCATGCAGTAACTGGGACTCGGGCAGGGGAATATGTTCCCAGGAATTCACTTGTCCTTGGAACCCAGAAACTGTAGTCTAAAGTACAGGTGGTTTGAGGTCAATAAAAACAATTTACATTTATAGTATTGTTTTTAAAAAGTCAGCCTATGTAAATTCTCAGGGCCAGAAATGAAATGTCTCATTTCATCTGCAGGCCATGAAAGAGCAGATCTACATTCAGGGATTTCCTGTGTAATGACTCCATGTGTCCAGGTACAGCTCAAAGGTTGTGTCTGTTGGGTTCAGTCTAGTGCTGTCCAGTACAACTTACTGCAGTAATAGAAATGTTTGCACTAGCCAGTAGGGTGGCCACTAGCCATAGTTGGCTAGTGGGGTTTGGGAACTGAATTTTAATTAATTTTAACTCTAAATAGCCACACATGCCTGGTAATTGACATCGTGATTTTTTTTTTTACTTCTCTTTAGTGAAAGGTATCATTGTCCCTCTTATGAGAGTCACCACAATTTTTCCAGCAGCTCCCAGTATCTTCTCTTTCAAAGTCAGATTTTTTACCGAGGCTTCCTATCACTAATCTTGGCATGTGAAGAATTTGTTTTCTCAATGTGGGCCAAGATAATGATTCAAGGAAGTTACTTCACCTAATCATAAAGGAAATTAATTGTTCTTAGGCTGCTCTGTAAGCCGAAGTCTAGGTATTCTAGGATACCAGCAAAGATAAGGTCAGGGTTAGGCCACGTTGATTTTGGTTTCTAAAAGCGTGAACTTCTTTGGAGCTCACCTGTGCAAGTCCGTGGTATAAAATGACATTTCATGGTGATGGGTGGGGGGAGAGTGAAAATATATCCCATCGTAAGAACTTGATACAACTTTAGTCTACACTACTAGAACATTTCTTTGGGAGACATAGGACAGTTTAATTTGACATATCAACAACTACCATCTTGAAATATATACACAACAATACAAAAAGCATGTTACAGTTTCTGCTTTATACTTGCTTCCCCAAAGTGCTCAAATATTACCACATAAAACACTGGTTTTGGTAGCAGAAGCAATATCATCCTTAGATACATCTAACCTGGGAGTCTGCTTGACTAAATTCTGAGCCATATAAAATTTTATTACGTCTGTGTTAGAATTTCTTGCTGACGTGTAGCCATTGTTTTAGGCTCAGTGGCTCTTTTGGTCTTGTAATTCAGGTCTTCCCCAAATATAGGTGATTTTTTTCAAAAGTGTATCTGTGGCTAGCACCTTTTTGGGCCCTCCAAGTGTCCATATTGTGCTTGATATGGAAATGGATGCCATCCAATTAGGTGGTTGAGAGTGCTCAAAAATACTGGTCATTAATATTTTGCCATGTGGGGAACCAGTGTTGTGGACAGAAAGCACGGTCACTAGCTTTAAAACAGTGTATAATCCAGGGAAGGACTATTGTGGCCTGACCTCTGCTGGTTGGGACCAGTTCATCTGCATCTCCCACCAGCCAGGCAGGTGATTTCTGCTGCAGCAGTCAGAATGCTGGGCCAGGAAAGCACAGGGTCCCTGTGGGAGGCTGTGTTTATATTCTAGCAGCAGCAGACCCTTTCCTTTGCCCAGGGAGTTGCTTTCCTCTTGGAAGCCTTCTGGTCTCCCAGACTGGATCTGACTCTCCTGTAATGTGCACATTTCAAGCACTCCCACACATCGTTTGGCTCTATTGTGTTAATACTGTGGCTCCAGCGGCAGTGTAAGCTTGAGAACAGGAACCACACTTGCCTGGCCCTCCACAGTATTCCCAGCACAGGGCTTTCTTGAGGGGGTGAAGGGACAAGGCAGGTGGGGGAGTAAGGGAGGTGGGCACAGCAGAGGGAGACAGCAAGATGCTTTTTTGGCACTGATTTAGTCATCAACTCTCACTAGAGCCTTAACCCTCAAAACGGCAGTGGGCTTTTTTTTTCAAGTTAGCGTAGGGAGAAAACTGGGTCTCTGAGAAGCAGCAGGTGGTTCCAGCAGGAGTCAGGACTGCAGGCTTGGGCCAGTGGGAGAGAGCCAGCAGTGAAGGAAGGAGCTGGCCCCGCACCCAGAATTCGGATTTCAGTAGGGTGGCCAGAGACTAGAGTATAACCTCCCTGAGTAGGGACCTGCCTATAACTGCTTCTGGGTCATATGGAACTAGACTGTTTTCCTAGTGAAGCACTGCTTTCACCTCCAGAGAGTAGAAATTTTAAAATTTGTATTTCATAAAATGTCGAGCCATTCCTTAAATTCTAAGCTCTACCTGAAACCCTTACCTTAATGGTAGAGTATCAAAAATGTTTTTGTTGTTTTAAAAAGGAAAACTTTGATTTTGAACTATGGGTAAATGCCATTTAAAGACAACATAAATACTAAAAGTTTTAATATTGTGATATTAACAGTTAATATTTTAACTGTTATCTTGAACTTGAATGCCTTGAGTATTTCACAGTTTGTGTTCAGCAATGTACTGGGTACTTACATTACCCTCAATTAAGATTATATTTATTGGCCTAATTTCAGGTGAGCGTAAGGCACCTTGTGCTTGTCCAAACCTGTATTAAATGACTAGAGAGTTACTCTGTCCAGTCCATTCCTACCAACAGTATGTAACCGTAAACTGTATGATAGCCTTTTGAATGTGCCTTTGTCTTTGATTCAGCAGCTCATTAGTGATTATCACTATTTTTGTAGGGGGGTAAAATTGAGCCACTTAAGCCCATTAGCGGTGAAATGTAAAGGACTTTGATTTTCATTTGTAGAAAAAATTGTGTACATTTAAAAAATTGAGTGCCTCACAAGGAGAGGTAGGTTATTTTTATTGGGCTTATTCTCCCCCGTTTAAAGAGATAACTGATGGGCACCAAATAGTAGTGTTCCACAGGTACATCAGGGGCATTGTAGTCTGTGCACTGAGAATAGTACTATTTTTGCTTCTTCCAAATGATGTGTTAATTATACAAACTTGAATAAGTCACTCTGCAGTCCATTAATAATGCTCTTTGGGCCCACGCTCCTCGCAGTGTGCATGTGCGCTGCATGTGATGTTGCTATGACCCTGGGTGAACAGCCTGCATGATACTCGAAGTCAGGAAGCCGGTGCCAGTTAATCCTTAGAATCCGTGTTCTGTGCAGAAGGGCCTCTCCATCCTGTTTTGTTATTTTCTCTTTAGTTTTGTCTTTTCCTCTCATCGTTTAAATGCAAAAAGAAAATTTAGGTTGGGGACAAAAATCCAGAAACAGGAAAATAAATTACTGTGGCTGTAGGTATTTTATACTGGGAAAGGATTATCTTATTGTATCACTTTTTATTATCTCTTAACAACTAGGTTACTGAACCAAAATCCAGTTCAGCTCTAGTTTGACTCTTAAAGATTGAATTAATTATTTGAGTGCATGAACTAGAATTGGAAATAAACATAAATGTATTGAAGTTGGTGAGGAAAAGATTAAACAAAATAACACAAAGCCAAGAGGTTAAAGAACCGTTCTGAACACTGGTGCGGAAAGGGGACAATTACTTTAGAACACCTTAAATTTGAGTTTGAGAAATCTTTAGGGAATTCTTAAGGCTACTAACAGTAAATTTGTTTTGCTTTCCACTTGATAAATATTCTGATGTTTTTCTATTTCACGTACTTAATGAGATCATGAATGATTATTTTTTAATTAAGGAGAATTTGGTTTGTTAGCATTTTAAATGTCATTCATTTGGCTGATACTTAAAACTCAGACTGAGTTTAAGCTTTTTGTTCTTTTTGCCTTTCCTATGCTCTAAATTGTAGGCTAAGAGTGTTTTTGAAAACTAGGGACTTCAACTATTTCAGAACTAGGAAACTAACAAAAGTTATTGCAATTGAGGTTATACAGTTGGTGTAAAAGTTCTTGCTCATTGTAATAGCGAATGATGGGAACCCAGTATGCTGGGAAGTTTCTTTTCATCATCAGGAAGCAGGTTATCTGGTGAAGAAGATAACTTAATCCCGATAGCAGATGTGTTGGAACCGGTGATGGAAGGAGGAAGTGCTGAAGGAAGAAGATTCCTTCTAACTGGGAAAATTAGGAATGCTGCATAGTGTGCTCTGTCCTGGGCCTGAGAGATGGGCTGGCCCCTCTATGTAAATCTATAACTGTGAACTCTATGATACAATGTCAAGCCCACTTTGTAAAATTGAAGCGTAGTCAATTTGAGAGATTTTTCAGGCAGTATTATAACCTTTCTTTTCTTCATATACCTTACAACAATTTTTTAAAAGCTTATCACTAACCGAGACTGGCATCCTCTATAGTCCTAGCAGCAAGGTGTGCTGGGCCTTGAGTCCAGAGAAGCTGGGCTCAAATCACTGCCCTAATACTTGTGGCCCTGGGAAACTTAGCATCTCTGAGTCTCTTTGCCCATCTGTAAAAAGGGTGTTCATGCCTACTTTGCATATGGGTTTGAAGGTTAGGATCCATATATGAAAAGTTCATGTTATACCTTTTCTCATTTTGCTCATTTAAAAATAAATTTGTTTCTCATACCTATATTTTTATATACCCATCCTGAGATTTAACAGAGTTTCCTGTTCCATCATGTTTTAGCTCTTCAGGAATCTTGGATCTGTAGATGTTATCTGAAAACCTGTACTTAAAACTGGGAGCACTTCCAGATTTTACAGCCTATAGGTTTCAGGCATTTGACACTGAGTGATTGTACAGGTACAAATTTCACATTTCCGGTTCGTGTACCGAAATCAAGTAGTCTTACTTTTTTCCCCCCCAACTAAAAAATTCTAATCAAGGAATATGAATAGGAACTTAACCTCATTTTTTTTTGTCAGGCTGCTGTAAAAAATACCATAGACTGAGTGGCTTCAACAGAGGTTTATTTCTCACAGTTTAAAAGGTTGGGAAGTCCAAGGTGAAAGGTGTTGACAGATTCAGTTCCAAGTAAGGGGCCCTCATCCGGGCTTACCAATGGCTGTGTTTTTGGTGTGTCCTCACAGGGTGAGAAGAGAGATCATTTTTCAGCTCTCTTTCTTTTAAAATTTTTATTGATTTATTTTTAGAGGGAGAGGGTAACATTGACTTGTTGTTCCACTTATTTATGCCTTCATTGGTTGTTTCTTGTATGAGCCCTGATGGGGGATCTAACCCACAACCTTGGCCCATCAGGAGATGCTCTAACCAATTGAGCTGCCCACCAGGGCCTCATCCTTTTTTATAAGAGCACTAATTGCATCATGAGGACTCCACCTTCCTGACCTAATTACCCAAAAGGCCTCACCTCAAACACCCTTACTGGAGAGTAAGGGCTTCAACATACAAATTTGGGGGCGGGGGACACAAACATTCAGTCCATAGCAATAACTAATAAAAGTTAATGGAAAGTATACTTTTCTGTTGTTGTTTAAACCTGCCAGGCTATTTCCTATCATTACTAACTTTTTTCCCCTTCATAATTGTATTTCTTAGCTAAAGGGCAAAACAGTTTTCTGATCGTTACCAAGTCTCTGATAGGGATGTCTGGGTAAATGCCTTCCAAGACTGGGCATACGCACATAAATGAGGGAATAGTCCCCTGCAGACCACGTGTGCCCCCTCAAAGGAGAGCGGCCTGGCCCCAGCCCTGCAGGACTACAGAGTCTGGATTCACATGTGAACTATCAGGCAGGTAGTAGATATGTTGTTGCTAGCCTTTTTCAAAATTTTAATTTAAATATTAGGATAAACTAAACAAAACCTATCCGTGCACTGGTCTGTCTCATGGAGCATCATTTTGCCTCCTCCTCTTTGTCTTGTGCAGAAAGCACTTGCAAACGTTTGCCTGAATGATCCAGTTCCATACCTTTCCTTTACATACACATAATGTGTGTTTTATTTCAACCATAGTGATCCATAATCTTCATTGTTTATTATCACTAATGATGATCTAAAGTATGTGCTTTCAGGGAAAACAAAAGCAAGTTCTGTTTGTACTCTGCCCAGAAAAGTCCTACTTTGGTTTTGAACTCTTGATTTTTATCAGAATTCCCTCAGGTATTGTAGATGCACTAATGCACCTTGCATTGTCAATTTAATCTGATTTCAGAGTCGGAAAGTTGTCTTACATTATTTTTGAAAAACCCAAACTAATAGGTTGAAACTCCTAAAATAACTGCTTTATATTGGTGTGTTGAACTCTCCAATAGTAGGGCTTACACTGGGATTATTAAATAACCTGCCTGTGAGTAAGGATAATGTACCTTGATCAGAATGCCCAGATAACCGCCTCCATAAACGTAGAGTAAGCCAGCTGAGCAGGGACAACAGTGTAGTGGCTGCTGGGGGGAGGAGGGCATAAGGGGACTAAATGGTAGTGGAAAAGAATACAGTAAAGATGAAGTAAAAATAAGTAAAATAAAGTTGAAAAAAATTGGACTTCTTGCAGCTGTAAAGAATCTGAGCTTTGAAATACTTCTCTCTCGAAGTATAATTTGTCAACATGGCATCTCAACCTTTCTGTAGAGGATATGGAGTAGAACACAGGAAAGAGGAAATCGAGATACAGGAGTTCTTGTCCTCACACAATGCCACCATTGACCATTTTCTCTAGGTTTCCACATTATGCAAACACTTTATTATTTGCTGTAGTTTAAAGCAATGTGACAGTCTCAAGTTACTGTCAGTCCTATCTGAACTTCACATTTTCCTGCCTTCTTCTCTTAAAGGTCACACTGAGCACCAATCTGAAAGAGCATTCAATTTTCTCTCCTTCTCTTCAATAGGTGGAATACATGTTGGTGTCTTTTGATCATGAACATGAAAAAGTCCAATTGATCCTGTTTGGAGAGGAACTTCTTGAAACTCTACAAGAAAAGGGGGAAAGGACAAACCCAAAGTAAGCTGAAGACTTGTTTTAGTGTTTTTGAAATTGTTGGAACTACTAAAACAGACTCTTTCTTCAGATGTGAAGGAGACAGGATTGCATAGCAGTTTTGAGCCCAGGCCCTGATTCCTATACTTACTGGCCAGGTTACCTTATTAGGCAAGTCACGTCACTTCTCTGCGGCTCAGTTTCCTCATCTGTGCGGTAGGAATAATAATAATATCTACCATGTATGGTATTGACATTTTAAATCCTTTAACATATTTAAAACACTTACAATAGTAAACTCAATATAAAGCCTGTTACTAGTATTAAGCTTTTAGAAATTGCCATAGTGTTACTGAAATCACGAACTATGGTACCAGATAAAACTTGCATACGGGTTTTGTTTGGCTAGCAGGATGTTTACTAAATATTTAAGTAGACAGAGGTGAAGGGGCCTTCCTCTCCTCACCAGATTTGGGTGGGCTGCGCCTGAGTTTGGGCCTCAGCGTAGAACTGAAAGAGCCCTGAAGGCCTGATCTCTTTCCTGCCGAGTGGACGAGCTTGTTTTAGACAGCAAGTGCCCTGTTGTATGCCTGTTCAGTTATTTATAAATATTTTGGACCCAGTACTTTTAACCCTTATGTAGTTGAAGAACTGAAAAATGAGTGGCCTTTGGGGATTATAAAGAAGTTTTTAGCTTCATTTATACCTAACAGTTACTAAAATTGTTGAGGCGGCTTTAAAAAAACAAAGGAACTTCTAAAAATTGAATAGACTACAGCCAAAGAATAAGATGGAGCGAATTTTTTTCTCCTCTGTAGCCACCCGACACTTTGGAGACCTGAGTATGGGAGTTACATGATTGAAGGGACACCCGGACAGCCGTATGGAGGGACCATGTCCGAGTTCAACACAGTTGAAGACAACATGAGAAAACGCCGGCAGGAGGCGACTTCTTTATTAAAAGAAAATCAAGCTCTTTGCACAATAACTTCATTTCCCAGGTTAGTTCCTCCATGAACCTGCCCCGGCAGACATTTAGTTTATAAAGAGAGTACGTCGTGACCAAGCCTTTGGCCCTGCAGTTCTCATATGTTACAGACAGGTCATTCTGCACAGTCCTGCTTTGGGTGGACTCTAATGTTACAGCTACGGGCAAAAGCCGCACGCCAGCGTCAGTGGGTGGTGGTGGCCTAGAGCGCTGTGGTGAGAGCCCTCCTCTGGGCCTGGTGGGAAGGATGCGAGGACCACAGTGACTGGTTGACTGATTAGCATGTGGCAGCATCCACCCCAGGCAGGGTGGTGGGAGCAGCACATCCTAATGCCACGCAGCTCTGACCCCGTGAAGGAGTCGCTGAGTCCCTGATGATTATCAAGGGCTCTTCTCACTCATTTGCCTACCAGCAAATAATGATGTTGGTGGCCGATCAAAGGGGCACCCGTTGCAGGGCTAGCATCAGTGCTCCCAGGGCACTATAGACACGAATTAACTGTGAACTGGGTGAGGGGAGGCAGTCATCCATAGGGATTAGTATCCATGTCCTGGAACAGTTTGAACGTACTTTCATATCTTCCTTTTTTTCTGATAAGTGTTTGTAATGAACACAGGAAGAGCCATACATACCATTGGTCTCAGAAGGACACTTGAACAATTTTTTGGAGTTTCCATTGTCACATCTGAATAGTTGAAATCTATGCTAAGCAACTCACCAAACATTTAGAAAACCGTCTCTTATTTTCTGCGATTCCTTCATCCATTTGTGCAGACCATGCCCCTCTCCCTGCCAGAAATAAAACTCCTTAGCTGGTTGAGGGTGGACAGGTTTCTTGGAAGAGAATTGGTATGTTCCTTTGCCCTGATGTTTGAAGGAGCGGGTAAAGAAATCATGACTGTCATTCACTCAGACGTCAGAGTGCCTGCTGCACACCAGACCCGGCGTAGTGAGGGGAAGGCGTAGTGAGGAAGGCCCCTCCCAGGGAGGATGACTAGAGTGACGCCCCAAGTTCTGGCGGGAGTTTAATAGTAGAGTGGGAAGGGATATCCTAGGGAGAGGGAGCAGCACAGATGGACATGAGTCCTAGGATGAGCCAGGGAGCATGAGCCTCTGGAGAACTAGAAGAAGGCTGGTGAGCCAAGGATGTTGAGAGTGAAGTAGAAGTATGGGGTAAGGTGACGCTGGGCAGATGGCTGGTGGGCCAGATTGTGTTAGCTAAGAATTTTGGTTGCTATCCTAAAAGCAATGGGAGACCTTGGCAAGGTTGCGTTGGGCAGCAAGCATCACAGTTCAGCTCTGCAGTGCTCACTCGGGCTCTGGCATCAGCATGCTTGTTGGACAGTACGGGGCTCACTGGGAGGGGAATAAGGGGGAACCCTCAGGCAGGGGGACAGTTGCAGACATGTGAGGTGGGTGGGGAGATCAAGAGACTGCAAAATCAACAAACCTAGGGCAGAGAGGAGAGATGTCAAGGCTGTTGTTTAAGTAATTATTATGAAATTTAGAATAATAAAGGCCAAGAAGTACGTTACAGATGTCATTTGACAAGTTTCAGGGAACTGGAAAAGTCAATATCTTAGGTTTTCCTTTTTCCCCTTAACGTTAGAGTTCTGCCTTTTACTTAGCAAGTTTTAAAATGACATTTGTGATACAAACTAGAATGGTTTTAGCTCATACTTTAAAATTCAGAGTGTATAGTATTGTGGCAGTGGGCCACAAAGGGAAACTTTTGATTAAACCTAATGTGACTTCTACCTGTGAGAGCAGCTCCGTATAGAATAGTTGCCACCACCCCCCCTTTTTTTATTTTTAAGATTTAGCTTCTTTTTCTTAAGCTATTATGAGGGAGAGTTGAGACAAACTAAAAGTTTTATTCTAAAAATCTATTTAGAAAGCCATTATTTACACTTTTAAGTGTAAACGTTGTGATTTTTCTTTCTGTAAAGAGGCAAAACTGTAGTGTGGAATTATAGTCTGTGTCAATTTAAATGTAATCAAATGCACAAAAACTGAACAATCCAAGTCCTCATTCACTAGCCGCATTTCAGGGCTCGGTAGCCGCCTGCCGCCAGTGACCACCGCGCTGGTGTTGGACCCGCAGGCTCTCACACTGCCGGCTGCTCTGCAGGAGGCTCTGTGGGCTGTGCAGGTTGGTCTAGTGGAGAAGCAGGGATCTGAGCTCTGACTGGCCAGGTCAGCAATTGCTGGCTGGCTGAGAACCCCCCAGGTGCACGTTTGTCACTTCCCTGAGGGCCTTTCCCCAAGGGTGCGGGCTCCCAGTAAATAGTGCGCAGAGCTGCAGGAGCTCCCAGCAGCCCTGGGAACTATTTCTAGATAAGATCAGCAAATTCGATTGTTCACAGGCAGAAGTTCAGCCAACTGGCACTTCATTTTATAAAAGGTAGGGGTTGAAAATGAGGCAGACTGGTCTTGGCTCTCAACCAAAAGTTTCTCATCACTGATCCAAAGCCCTTCCCAGTTTTGCTTCCCCCAACTTTTTGGTCTTTGTCTTCCCTCACAGCGCACTTAACAAAGACCTTAAAGTTCTTAATTCTGAAGAACTGACTGGTGGTATCACTGCATTTAGGATTACACCCAGCGCTTTTTTTTTCTAGGCTGGAGTTAAAACTTCTTTAGGTCCAGTAGATAATAGGGTCGGGTTTCAGGCTTCCGGTGGATGAGGACACCTGTAGGGACAGTCCTTAATCTTGAGGGGTTCATGAGGTGACCTGCAGAGACAAAAAAACGGCAGACCCCTTTCAGATTCAGGCAAAACTTACTCGGAGGTTGCAGGCAGTGACAGTGTGCAGGGGTCAAAAAATAAGTTGAGAGTTTATAGCTAGTAAAAGAGGAAGCCGCAGAAGCTCTGTGGGGGGAAGGGGACCTGGAACTCCTGGCAATTGACAGGAGGAAGGGAAGGGACTTCTGTGCTGTGGGTGTGGCTGTTAAATGAAGGGATGGGTAGGGTGTGCTGCAGACAGTGTGTGAACGGAAGTTCTCTGACAAGGTCAGTAGAAGGCTGGCATCACAAAAGGACATCTTGGTGAATAAGATAAAGTGCAGAGGGGTGGTTGTAATGGGGCCCAGTATTTACAAAATGTTTGTGTGCTTGACCCTCTGAAAAGGGGCATAATACACACAAGTTATTATAACAGGTGCACAGGTGTAGTGATTGCCAGGCGTAATAACCCTTGAAAAAAATGCCTATCTATTTAGTTCCTAAATTTGTTGTAGATTAGGCTGCCCGGGGTTCACGCTGCCTGAGTTCAAACCCAATCGGGTCGAAGGTGGAGCCTCTAAGTCGCTCTTCTTTCCTGATGAAGCAATAAACAAGCACCCCCGCTTCAGGTGAGTATGGTTTTGTTCCAACACAGGTGCCCCTCACTCAGGTCCCTGCCTTCTCAGAGGGACCACGCTCCTGCACAGGAGTCCTCTTTGATCATTTGCTGATTTCTGGCTCTTTTTGTAATTGAGCAGAGAAGACAGCAGATACGTGCACACACGTACACCCCACCCCATTGCGTGCTCAGTGCCGCCAAGGCTGCTCAATTGCTGCTGTGGTGCCGAGCTTGGCTTGCCCGAGCCCGGCTCATCTTAAAATCATTAACTTAGCCACTGTCCTCTCCTTTCATTATCAGATTCTTTTCTAGGGAGATCCTAGTTCTGTAAACACCTATTTGGGGAGCTTTCTCTTAATTATTTCATTCTTTTTCTCCCTCTGTAAGTTACCACCAGTATATGTGATCTACACATCCCACTGTACCTTGATAATAAGGTAAAATATGTACATATGCATATAATAGGTACTCTTTACCTTCTATTCTGTTCTCTAGCTCTATTAGTTTGTAGTTTAATTCTTAGGTTTTAAGTTACTTCAGGGCCCACACCAGCCTGATCTTGGCTTTGTACCTTGAGTCTCACCCATTATCCTGAACCCAGGAGCCTGACCTAGAGTTAGGGATGTTGGGACTTCTCAGTATTCATTTTTAAAGAAGGCTGCACACTTGCCATATGCAAAGTCTTGTGGGGGCGACAAAGGTTTACAGACATAGCTCCCAACTTCAAATGTTAGAATGTGCCAAGGGGAAAAAACAGATAGATATTCAGCTGTAAAAAAAGATAGATTATCACTGTGTTAAAAAGTGGCAGCACGCCCTGGCTGGCGTAGCTCAGTGGATTGAGCGCGGGCTGGGAACCAAAGTGTCCCAGGTTCGATTCCCAGCCAGGGTACATTCCTGGGTTGCAGGCCATAACCCCCAGCAACCGCACAGTGATGTTTCTCTCTCTCTCTCTCTCTCTCTCTCTCTCTCTCTCTCTCTCTCCCTCCCTCCCTTCCCTCTCTAAAAATAAATAAATAAAATCTTTAAAAAAAAAAAAAAGTGGCAGCACCAGGGGTACTCCGTGGAGAAAGGAGGGTGCTTCTGACTGAGGGGACCAAAGCAGCGTCCTGGAAGAGGTGGCACATAAGCTGAGTCTACAGCAGCGCTGTCCAGTGGAATCAGAATGTGAGCCACAGTTCAATATTCTAGTGGCCACATTTAAAAAGGAAATAATGGAGACTTACTTTTACTTTTATAATGTTTTATTTAAACCTATATATCTAAGATATCATTTCAACTTGTAATCTCAGTATTTCAAAAAGTATAAGAAATTTTTCTGTACTAAATTGTCAAAATCTGGTGTGTTTTAACCACACAGCATATTTTGATAGAACTAGCCACATTTCAAGTGTTCGGTAGCCACATTTGCCTGGTAGTTTCCGGATTCAACATTGCAGATCTAGGGGATAAGTATTAAAGCCTCAGGTTGGGGTGGGAGGGAGTAAAGAGACACTGGGGCCTGGGGAGAACAAGTACTAAAGTTTGGTTCATGTGGGGAGTGTCAGAAAGGTAGGGTGAGACCTGACCAGGGCAGACGAGAAACACTTGGCCTGCTGGGTTACAAGGAGCTAGGGAAGGAGGGATTGAGCCGGTGAGAGAGAGTGGTGTTCTTGAGTAAGCACCCAAGGAAGCGGCATTAAGGTGAAGCCCTCATTCGGAGATCCCTCAGAGTAGCTTAATACACATAAATTACCTGTACAGTGGCCTCAGAAGTAGTTTGAAGGTATAGGATTTCATTCATTTACTAGTATATGATCAAATTCATCTTTTACATAATGGATCTTTGGTGACCAGTTTTATGACATTTGGTGTCTCTTTCAGCACCCTGACAAGAAATATCCGACACAGGAGGGGAGAAAAGGTTGTCATCAATGTTCCAAGTAGGTCCACAGGGAGGTGGCAGCGGGAGAGGTCCCTGTTGCATTGGTGTTGAATCCTTGGGTCTCACCATTTCCTTTTTTATTTTATTTTTTTAAATGCAGTATTTAAGGATAAGAACACACCGTCTCCATTTATAGAAATATTTCCTGAGGATGATGAGGCAGCAAAGGCCTCAAAGCCAGATCACATCTACATGGATGCCATGGGATTCGGGATGGGCAATTGCTGTCTTCAGGTATTGTGTCAAACCCTCAGCGAGGCAGAGTGCATGCACCCATTTCTGTGTGTGATTTCTCTTTACGTGTTTGTGCTTCCTTTTTAAAAATCACATTTAATCAAGTTGCAGTGGTAGCTAGCATGCCTTTCTGAAAACCAATGAAATTATTTCAGTAAATTCACTGAAAGCTATCTCTCGACAGAATTTACAGACTCTATTGTTCACTCCAAAGTTAGGTAGTTTTTTAATAACTTAAAATGCAAAATACTCTCAGGTCATCGTCTCTGTTCTGTCTGATGCCCGATTTTTGCTGCCATCTAGTGGCATAGTGACAGTGCAGCTTTGAGGTTGTAAACATGGCTCGAATCTCTTATTTCGGAAAATGAACTCTGATGGGTGTAATGCAAGGGCCCTTTGCACTTTAAATTTTTATATTCATGCAAGGCCATCCAGCAGTAGATGAAGAATAAACATCAGCAACCCCAGTTTGCTCTGCTCCTGGCTCAGGTACACAGGAGGTGGGAGGGCCTTTGTGGTTCTAATCAGATTACGGTGCCCCGGGCAGTGAAGGTGCTCAGGTCTGGCTCCCCAGGGATTTGGGTAACTTCCTTCAGTTCTTCTGGCGTCAGTTTTCTCAGCAGTTGAAAGAAGGGTTTATATTAAGGCCCCTTCTAGGTCTGACTCCAAACTAATATTTATTTCATTGTTTTCATTAACAGAAGTATTTGTTTTAACCTTTAATTTATTTAAAGTGTTTAGAACAGGAGCTGAAAATTCAAAAATAAAAATTTTCAAGTTGAAAAATAAAGTAGAGGCCTCCTGTTATTTTCCAAGGAGATTTTATCTAGTTCTAATTATTTCGGCTGATTAGAAGGGTGTCCATGGAGCAGTGCAGAGCCTGGCCCCAGGCAAGGCCCCCGCGGCCTTGAGCCTGAGCGCTCTCCGCAGCGGCCAGGAAACCCAGCATCCCCTCATCCCAAAGCAGCTGCAACGTAGACACACACCTTCTTGCACATCTCTCTGTTGTGTTTATTTTTACAGCTGTGTGTATCAAAATGGAATGCCAGAGTCAGAGTTTTCCATGTGAATGTGCTTTGGTAACCAAGGCCAAGGATAAAATTTTTTCCTGACTACATAGGTAGTATAAAATATGTAGCTTACAAACAAACATAGGCCAGAAAGTTTCCTTACAAATGTTTATACTTCATAAAAAAGAGACCTTTTGACTGTTAACTGAATATCTGCTTTCCTATCTTAATTACAAATATTTCCGAAGGGAACCATTAAGCTCTAGAATTTAGAGTGCGCGGCTTTAAAAGCGTACGGGTGCCATGGGGGTACCGCTTGCCTTTTCTCAGTTTAATATTAAACCAGGGTGTGTTGCCATGGACATCACAGTTTTTCTGTTCCAGAGGGCTGTTCTTTCCTTTGAAATCCTGTATTTAATAAAGAAATGTGTTCTAGTGGTAGGAGTTACCACTTTTATTGCTAGTTTCCCATCCAATTTAAGCTTTGATATGGGTTCCAGATGAAGTTTTTTTTCTCAGTGGCATATCAAGCACCCCGGTTTCAGTACTCAAAAAAAATCAGCACAGATAATGCGAAGCGTGTGGCAAACGGGACAACTTCCACAAATCCACACAGAAATCCTGCTTTGAATATCAAGTGGAACTCAAGAAACTGCTTATTACAGTAAAGCAGAAATAATAGTTTTAAAGTAATTAAAAATTAATGGAAAATTTACTTTACAAAACAAAAAGTCATTTTAACTGCATTCAGATTCTAGACCCTTGGGGAGCTTTTCAGGAGTCATTTCGTGAGCTCGTGTCAGTAAGTCCATGCATGTTGTGAGAGGTCTCCCGCCCTCAAGAAAATCGTGTGCCTTCAAACTGTGTTCTAGATACTTTAGGTTTCTAACATCTATTTTCTATACTTCCTCGTTTCCCTCCCCCCATCATCAGTCTCCTAGTGACATTGCTTCTCCTCTTTATATACTTTAAGAGGATACCAGAAGCCAACTGTTCATATATTCACACCTTTTTAAGGTATGGGAACATGTTTTCCCTCCCCTGGCTAACGCTGTTATCCACCGTGATGTCGAGTTTGGTTTGGTAATGACCGTGTTGCCTCTAGAATAAGGAGGAAGCTTGGCAGCAAATAGATGTTAGTAAATAGATTCAGTATAAGTTCCTTCACTGTTGTGACTCCACTGTGAATTCCAGGTGCTGATTTTCTGAAGTGTACTTTTCTACAGACTTTTCCAGGATCTGTCTGTGGGTCGTCTGATAGGCACTAGGCCAGCTCAGAGAGGCCAGTCAAAAAACTGAAGAGAGAAGGTGCTTATCATAGTATCTTCTTAAAAACTAAGTAAAACACACACTAAAAAAACTCAAAAGTGTAGAAGTAGGACCTAAATAAACTAGAGATACATATTCAGAAGAATTCAGCAGTCAAAACACTTGGGGAACATTTAGGTACTATAATATATTTGGCCTGTAAGGTCATAGTTTTTCAGTGTCTCAGCCATTGTATAAAAATACAACTTATCTTTGTCTCTGTGTTCTCTTTAGCATCCTCTGTCCTTCAAGCCAATGTACTGCTCATTTAATAAATATCTATTAAATGCTAAGTAGATGTCAGATTGTTCTGCGTACTTGAGACCGAGAACTCAAGGCTGATAGATCTCTGCTGTGCTGGAGCTTTTCGTGGTGGGTCACAGCAGATGAGTGTGTAAATACTCTGCTCACCTCCCCGTCTCCTCACTTCTCAGTTAACCCTTACCCAGGCACAAGCTGATTTCTGAGTTCCTACCTCTTTGCAGAAACTACCCTTCTTCTTGTCATCAGTGACCTAATTTGCAGTCCTTCTCAATCTTTACCTGTTTTAACCATGCATACTCCTATTCCTTGATGACTGTGACACAGCTCTACTCCATGTTGAATTAATCGGTAGTGGCTGGGTCGTTATGCTACAAGATCTCGTCTAAGTGGTTGTCTTCTGTAGTTACCACAGGGACATGAAATGCCACTGTGCTTGAGCAGGCACACCTGTGACTCTCCAACAGTTTCTCAGCGTTTAAGAAAGGCAAAGCTGAGACCCAGCTAAAACTATTGGATCTAACATACTGGGATTATCACAATAAACATGTTCACTCAGCTGTTACTTCAAGTATAAGCACTTAAATCATTTCCTGCATCCACACTAAATTCAAAATGTCATTATTAAATAACAACAACAGAGGAAATTAGAACTGTTCCCGATGTCCAGTCAATACAGATGTGCTAACACAACCACGGTTTGTAACCCTGTTCCTCCACCGTGCCCAGTGCTCCCACCCCAAAGAAGGTAGGACATTTTTTTTAGTTTCTTTTTGGTAATTGTTTATGGAATATTTCTAGTAATTGTTTTGTGATCTTTTTCTTTGCCTAACTCTTGAACATACTACTTACCCACCTTGCACAGACTCTGCTGATCTGCCTGTCTTCAGGACATCATCTGAGTCTACTCCCCAGATATTTCCCCAGCTCAGGTTTTTCTGCTAGGCACCAGCCTTGGGGCCCGGCCACTTATAGGGCCTCTTTGTCTGATTGTTCTTTGGCTTGTAACCCCATCTGTCATGGTGCTTCTTCCTCCGTCTGTCCTGGGAACACCCAAGCCAAGTCCTAAGTCAAGCCCTCACTATCTGTACTCAGCGGTAGAACCTGCTGCTTTAATTCTGGTGTGCTCCACATTTTCTTAGCTGGTGGCAGTGTTTGAACTGTTCAGCTTTCCTCCAGTGCTGCCCTTCTAAGCCATTCCTCATACTGCTGCCAGTGAATTTGAAACCCATCCTTAGCATCTCCAAATCCCTTTTGTACCAGAACCTATATAACCCCTCAGCCAACTAAAGTGAATGGGAAGCTCTTGAAAGACAGCTGAATTCCTCTTCAACAGAAGAGGAAATGCCTTACTGAACTTCATCATTTATCTGGTGCCTTGTTTTTCTTGCTTCACCTTTAAAAATCTTACTTAGCTTAGGAACATGGTCATTGATATTAGTTGTGGACATGATTAAATACCATTTTCTAGCACAGTTCATCTAAGACCACTTTTCAAGAAAACTCCTGTATGAAATGTTTCATTAGTGGAATGACCACTACATACCAGGTCCCCTCCCTTCTCGAGCCGCCTTCTCAGACTTTCGCTCCTTGGGGAAGGAGGTTAATCATTCTTTGTTGTTAATAACTTGCAATTCTTAAACAGGTAACCTTCCAGGCTTGCAGCATATCTGAGGCTAGATACCTATATGATCAGTTGGCCACTATCTGCCCAATTGTCGTAAGTAGAAATCACATCTTATTGTAAATACTTTGTATAAAATAAAGACCGCATGTGCAGAATTTGCTGAATGTGCTATTTAAGTCCAGTTAAGACTTCATTCAGAAATGAACTAACACAGACAATAGTTAAAGAGCCAACGGACTAAGAGTCTAAGAGTCTAAGCCATAGGCATTTACTGTTGCTAGTAAGACATTCATGTGTGAAAGTGTCAAGTTCGAGTGTAGCCATCTTCCCTCTCCCATCCTTCAGTTCCTCACATGACAGAGAGGATTTAAATGGATCAGATCCAAGGGTTTGAGTCCCTTCTCGTGTGTTTATTTCATTGTGGGAAATAGCCACAGATAATGTAGTAGGGCTCTGTATGTGTTGCATAACTGAGTCTTCTTCATCAGAGATAATTGCATGGAGCTATTTTCAGCATGTAAGTGATACTTTGAATCTGCAGGTGCTGACTTTTGTTTGTTTTTAGATGGCTTTGAGTGCTGCGTCTCCTTTTTACCGAGGCTATGTGTCAGACATTGATTGTCGCTGGGGAGTCATTTCTGCATCTGTAGATGATAGAACTCGGGAGGAAAGAGGCCTGGAGGTGGGAATGATTTTCCTTAATAGCCTTTTAATATCAAGCAGGTAAAATGGAGTTATTGTAACTACTTGCGATTTTGAAGTTTCCTTTAACTTTTTGCCTTGAATATGTTAGTCACATATAGGGTGAAATTTATGGGTTATAAACCTCTTTTTGTTTGTAGTCTTGGCTTTATAGTGTTTGTTTTGGGGTGAATATGTGGGAAATGTGATTTGGTTTGAGTGGGGAATTAATTTTCATCATTTGTTGACATCTATTTGTTTCAAATTAATAGTGCAGTTTTGTTTTTGTTTTTGTTTTCTTTTTTTAACATTTTGGAAGTCATTGCTGATGGCTGTTTTTACCACAAGGCTTTATGGTGCTACAGGAGTGCTTTGTTTTTGATGCTTTCTGCTATGGAAAGTGTACTGTGTCATCAAAGATTTTTTTTATCTGATAAAAGGGTTAGGTTTTGCCTAATAATGGTTGGTTAGTGGTTTTGTTTGCATGTTGAACTGTGACTGTGCATTTCTCCATCCAAGAATGTCTGTCACAACCACCTCTGGAGATCTTTGGAAAACAGACCCCCAGGCCCATCTTAGACCTAATGAGTATCTCCAGGACAAGAACTATTGACAGGTGTTTTTAAAGGAGCCCTCACAAATAATTGGTCTTGATTTTCTCAACCAGGACCATGCAGCTGCTGCTCTGATCTTTATGTAATTGTTCATAAGTTGTTGAACATGCTTTCTAAAAGCAAAATAAAATGAACTTTTAAAAAATTTATTTTGGCCTCAGCTGGTGTGGCTCAGTGGATTGTCAGCCTGCAAACCAAAAGGTCACCAGTTTGATTCCAAGTTAGGGCACATGCCTGGGTTTGTGGGCATGGTCCCCAGTAGGGGGTGCATGAGAGACAACCACACATTCATGCTTCTCTCCCTCTTTCTCCTTCCCTTCCCCTCTCTCTGAAAATAAATAAATTTTTAAAAAGATTTTATTTATTTTCAGAGAAGGGGGTAGGGAAGGAGAATGAGGAGAGAAACATTGATGTGTGAGAGATACATTGATTGGTTGTCTCTTGTAAACACCAGGGACTGGACTGGGAATTGAACTGGTGACTTTTCACTTTGTGGAATGATGCCCAACCAACTGATGCATACCAGTAAGGGTAAAATGAAAGAATTTTAAAGGAAAAATCATTTTGATAGCTGTGTTTTATATTATAAACTGTTTATACAGATTTTTTGTTTTAGTTTTTTTGTTTTTTTGTTGTCAATTTGGCACTTACTTTCGAAGTTTAACAAGAATGAAGTTGATCTGCTTTAAAAAAGAAAAAAGTTAAAGTATATTTAAATTATATCAGGGAAAATGGCTACTTAGTCTCCAGGCTTTTTAAATATAATTTTTCCTAACAGTATTTTTCAATGTTAACTTTTCTTTCAGGGTCTTATGTTAAGTTTGGATGCTTTTATATAATTATTATATATAAAAACATATGGCATTTTTAATATAATTATTTGGGGCATTAGTTTGTTTCCAGATGATTTTATATGACATTCACTCACATGTTTTTAATTTTAGCCACTGAAGAACAATAAGTATCGGATTAGTAAATCCCGATATGATTCAATAGACAGTTATTTATCTGAGTGTGGCGAGAAATACAATGACATTGACTTGACAATAGATAAAGAAATCTACAAACAGCTGTTACAGGAAGGTGAGCATCCATGCCTTTTTTTCCTAGATTTTTATTGTATGCCTTCAGTTCTTCAAAGCTCTTTTAAACCTTTTTTGCTGACTCCTGGTCTGGTTTCTGTTTTTAGTGTGAAGTCTCTAACTTTTCTTAGGAGGCTGCTTGTTCCTAAAGTTTCAAGTTCCAAACACTTGTGAGATCTACTTGACTTTTAGCAAAAGGAACTTACTTTGGAGGTCTGTATCTAGGTCCACCTCAGTGCCCCAGCAGGCATTGTGTAAGTAGTGAGTGAAACTCTGGCACTTCCCCAGGGCCCGTAGGATAAAATCTTCCACAACAGAACACTGAACAAACCAGCCGTTGCCTAAGCTTCTAGATGCCCTCTCTTCAGACTTCCTGAGCTGTCCTGTCTTCTTACGGAGCTTAGAGAACAGTGGAGTCTTGAGCTTTGAAGTGAGTCCAGCGTGACTTCTCTTTGCAGGCATTGATCATCTCCTGGCCCAGCATGTCGCTCATCTCTTTATTAGAGACCCACTGACTCTGTTTGAGGAGAAAATACACCTGGATGATGCCAATGAGTCTGACCATTTTGAGGTATTTCCTGTTTTAAATGCATTTTTATTTCACTAACTAAGATGGAGGCAGTTTTCTATACCTTAGTGACAGTAGAAATCTCATATGCCTTACATTACCCAGTGCAGTAAAGAACTGAAGAAAATTTTAAATCGGTTTCAAGTGCTGTTATTATGATTCATACAGGTTATATTTCTGATTCTAAATTTCTTGTTCAGTATTTTCTCTTGTTTGCATAATGGTGAAACATTCAAACATGCTGCGTAAAAATAACCTGAGCAGTCACTTCAGTGCTGCTGACACACCACCCAACTTTTGTTGAACACTTGCTGTTTGTTTTCCTAGCAGGTCACACTCCAAGAAAATCTTTAATTGTACCTTTTTATAACTGTAAATTGAAGGGTATTAGGTATGGACAGTGAACAGTCTTCCCTCATCAAAGATCAAATCATCTTAGTATTTTTTTGGACCTATGCAAAGGTGGTTTTATTCTCTGCCTTTTTATTATAGAATATTCAGTCCACAAATTGGCAGACAATGAGATTTAAGCCTCCTCCTCCGAACTCAGATATTGGATGGAGAGTAGAATTCCGGCCCATGGAGGTAAGACATGCGACAGCGGGAACCAATTCACGTGCACCTGTCTTTTGACTGCCTACCAGCCTTCTGGTGCTCTTCTCAGAGGCTCTCAAATTAGTCGGAAGGCCATGCAAATCAAGTGTGTGCGTGCTATAAGCAAGTCCAAAAGCTAAGGAGGATTGATTTCTGAGAATAGATTGTGGGCAGATGGGGAATTAGGGAGTGACGTGACCCACAGAGGGCTTTGTTGGGGAACAGCATGTTTGTGTGGTTGGTCTGTAACCCCTCTGGGCTCCCGCTTGTCCAGGTTCAGTTAACAGACTTCGAGAACTCTGCGTATGTGGTGTTTGTGGTGCTGCTCACCAGAGTGATACTTTCGTACAAACTGGATTTTCTCATTCCACTGTCAAAGGTAAAGATGTATTTCAGTACCATAATATTCTAGATATGTGTAGATTATTCTGTTCATATATATATATGCATTTTAAATCTGACCTCATTTAGAATTGTTCACTCTGTAGAATAAAATGTTTCTCCCTCCACCCTATCTTTTTTTCCCTTTTAAACCTAATTTTATGCTCTAGACTTTGGTACTACAATACATTGGTGGAGACTCCTGAAAAACAAAAGTGCTAATATTAGTTCTTACTCAGCCTGTTTGAAAGATGATGGCTAGAGTGGGTCCCACAAACTGATTTCATTCTCCCCCAAATCTCATTTTGGTTTTGGTATGAAAATTAGGATGGGAGAAGAAAATATGCAGAGAGCAGTCACCTCAGTGGAACCAAACTAGAGATGTTTCTGGAGAATGTAGATGACCCTGCACTATCAGAAAAACAGATCAGAGTTAATCGGCCCCAGCCCAAGGAGCTTGCTGGAAGCAGTTTCCAGGCAGAGCCTTGGAACAGGCAGCGAATAGAGGGAGGCCTCCGGTTCCTGGGCAGTAGGTGTCTTGGCACAGAGAGTGGCTGGAGACGCTGGTGGGCACAGTGAGACGTTTGCTGAGGTGCTAGCGCAGAGAAAGAAGCAGAGCAGCCCTGTCACGGCAAGTGCGGAAGGAGGAAGAAAACTGCCTAGCCTGGCATCTGCTCCCTCTTCCCTCCTGCCTCCTGGAGGGTGCTCCAGCCTGCACCTGTCCCACCCACACACCTGAAGGAAGTCTGGCAGTCAGCTTGTCCCTGTGTGCTCTTCCCATCCAGGCCAGTGGTGGCCACAGAATCACGCTCGCTCTGTTCGGGAGAGAAACCCATCTGAGACAGTCTGTGAAAGCTACCAGTCTAAACCTTTGTTTACAAATATAAATAGTTAGATGTCTGAAAGTCAATAGAGAACTAAGAACTTTTAACAGCCTTAAAGAGAAGGGCCCAGCTGGGACTGCTGAGTATGTTATCCTCAGTGAAACATAGTTAATTCAAGAAATTGGAAAGAACTCCTAAAGAAATTTTGACTAGTGCCCTATAAGAAATTCTAGAGAGGGGTCACATCCATGAAACAAATAAGGACTGTGGACCACAGAGCATTTGGAGGACAGTTGTCAGAAACAAAGAACATGGCAGCCACACATTTAAAACCCAGTACGTGCACCAGTAGGGCAGGTGTCAGTGAAGATCAAAGTCAGTCATTTAGGAAACCAAACTGAGATTCATCCCAGCAGGTGGCAAAGGAATGAAAGGGAAAAACAAACATGGAGAATCACTCTGGAAAGTTCAGTGTTTGTATAATAATTTAGAAG
The DNA here is from genome assembly GCF_004126475.2 of Phyllostomus discolor. NCBI lineage: Eukaryota > Metazoa > Chordata > Mammalia > Chiroptera > Phyllostomidae > Phyllostomus > Phyllostomus discolor. Next base: position 124,775,261 of record NC_040906.2, on the reverse strand, counting down.
AAAAGAATGGTCAACATAAAAGAAATGCGAGATACAATAGTCATAGAAATAAGACAGTTATTTTCCCTGTAAGAGTCCATTAAGGTTGAGACAGAAATATTTAAAGACGAATCTAAATCTAGAACTTTCTGAATCTCAAAGGAAAAAAAATCAGCTGTCTAAATAGGAGAGAAAATTAGGGTAGCTGTCAAGAAGGGGGAAAAATCAATTGATATCACTTCTCATCTAAAACATAAATACTAAAAGAGATTGAGAAAAGCCTTCAGAATCCTGAGGGGTTAAGAATTTCAACCATTGAATTTTCTTCCAAGACTAATTATTCTTTAGATCTCAGGTTATTCTAACAAAACCTAATAGACTATTAGGGCTAAAAGCATGCTGGAAGTCTTATCTCGTGAAGGGATAGCGAAGGAAAGGGGTGGTAGATGCTCTTTAATGCTTGGCATTTAGAAAGAATTTTAAAACTATTTGTTTAAAACTATAAGACAAACCATAAATAGTATAGAAGTAGGATTTACTACTTTTAATCTGCCAGCTAAAAGGGGTGGGCAAAGAAGAAAGAAACCTCCCAGTCCTTAGAGGAGGTGTGGGGCCGGGGATGTGGTAAGACAGGACAGCTCCGAGAACGTAAAATGATCAAGAAAGGAAAGAAGACAATAGATCTGAACACTCTATTAAAATGCTAAAAGACATGATATAAAATGGCCACATGATGGCATATGTTGTTTGCCTATGATAGGCAGAAAATAAGGATAAACGTGGAAAATAGAGATTTCCATGGTGTGACCTTTAAAAAGATAGCCAGAATGACAAATCAGTAACAGAAAATGAAATGTGAAATCAAAAGTATTAAATGAAATAGACACAGCGATTTTCTATGCTTTTCCAAGATAATGTTAGGCTTGTGATTCTTTTTACACTGTAAAGTGTACACAGTTTTGAGAAGCAGAGGTAGCATTTAGAAGCACTGTAGTATGGTAAGAAAGACACAGCTTTGGTGTGAGCAGTAAACTCATAAATCACTGTACTCCTTACTAGCTTCTTACCCGGGCAGGTTCCTTATCCTGTCAGTGCCTCGGTTTGCAAGTGTAGGGTCGGGTGAGTGGGGGCTGTCAGCCAGGCCGGAGTCAAGGTCGTCGTCCATCGCTTGGCAGAGGAGTGCCTTGAGTGTTACTCAGTAACTGACAGGTCCCACACAGAAGGAGAAAGGCTGCAGGGAGATGAATGACTCAGTTAATAAGCTACACAACCTTCATCGCAGGTCTCATACCATGGTACGTCATTTATTCAGATGCCCTGAGGCAGGTTTAGAAAAATTAATCACGGAAAATCTTTACTTCTAAAAAGTAGATACCGTGCAGGGCGCATTCCCACCCAGATACAACAACAAGATGTTGAGAAATTTAACTGTTAATGTAAATTTAAATGTTTTTCCTAATTGGTTTCACATTAGGTAAAAACTAGAATTATAGATTGTATAGGAGAGTGAATGGCAGGGAGGTGCTGGCAAAGCTAAACTGAGGGGAAAATTACACTATTAAATGCTTTAAAGAAAGATGGAAAAGTAAACAAACCTAGGCAATCAAAGTGAGGATCTAAAGAGCAATAGGAAAATATACTTTGAAAAAGGAATTCACAAAAGCAGAAATTAAAATAAAGGCAGTGATCTTAAGCACTTTTGTTAGAACTAAAAAAAATTATTAGAAATGAAAACATTCATAACCATGGTGGAATTTTAGACTGTTTGAATATGCTCCTGGAACTACCTAGATTATTCATGTCATGCGTGTCTTTAAAAAAAAAAAAAAAAAGACAACAAAGCAACAGCCCTGGCCCTGTGGCTCAGTAGGTTGGAATATTATCCTGTACACCAACGGTTGTGGGTCTGATTCCTAGTCAGGGTGTATACCTAGGTTGCAGGTTCAAACCCCAGTCAGGGTGCCTATGGGCAGCAACTAATGATGTTTCTCTCTTTCTCTCCCCATACTCTCCCCTCTCTAATATCAACAGGCATATCCTAGGGTCTGAGGTTTAAACACACACACAGACAACAACAATAGGAGTTAGTGAGTACAGTAAAGAGGCTAAGTAAGCAAAGACTTTGTACTGCCAGTGCTGGTTTGATGTGACCCTCTACCTTATGTCTTTTATATATTGAGATTCCCTGAGATTTCATTATAGGAAATAAGGGATTCTAAGAAGCTTTAAAAGCTCTACTTTGTCTTAAAAAGTTGCTGGAGAAATGGAAAATTCACAAATGAAGAGTTTTTGGCCTCAGGAATTAGTTGACATGGCAAGTGCCACTAGGTGGGCAAACGGCATTCGTGACTCTCCGGCCCTGCAGGGCTAGCCTTGTTCCAGATCCAACAGCAGAGGGGGCAGCAAAACTGCAGGGGAAGGGAGGGCAGAGTGTGGAACGAGGAGTCAGGAGGACTGGGTTCTCTGACTTTCCTTACCCCGTGTATAAAAGCAACCAGCCACCAACACAAGACAAGTTTCTTGTAAGCTTCCTCACAAAGGTGCTTTGAAATGCAGGCAGCCTAGTAATTGTAGGGTTTTTGTTTCTAAGCTTCTCTTAGAACGTCCCATTGTTATTGAAAAGCACATACCAACTTGTGGTTGAGTGACAGGGCCCCACATAAAAGTAGAAAGTCTGTTTTTCCAACCAGAGAGCACTGACAGGACGGAATTCTAAAGGGGGGCGAGTCCTGACTGCAGAAGTGAGGAAGGCACGACCCCTGTTCAGTCAAGGGACCCAGACTTAGCCATGACTGTTTTCTCCCTTAGGTTGATGAAAACATGAAAGTAGCACAGAGACGAGATGCTGTTCGGCAGGGAATGTTCTATTTCAGGAAAGATATTTGCAAAGGTACGTTCTCTGGGATTTCTTGGGTCACTTTAGGCTACGCCAAGCCCCTAAAAGCTTCTCTCCGCCACCCCCACCTCCCCCCCGCAGGCGGCAACGCTGTGGTGGATGGCTGTGGTAGGGCCCAGAACAGCCCGGAGCTGGCCACAGAGGAGTACACCCTGATGAGCATCGACACCATCATCAACGGGAAGGTAGGGTTCCTGTGAGCGCCCTTCACCATGACACCCACGGGCGAGGGGCTGACGGCATGTCCTGCTTCTTGTAGGAAGGCGTGTTTCCTGGGCTGATTCCGATTCTGAACTCCTACCTTGAAAGCATGGAAGTGGATGTGGACACCCGATGCAGTATTCTGAACTACCTAAAGCTGATTAAGAAGAGAGCATCTGGTATGGTATCCTTTGCTTTCTCTTCTTTTAAAAAAAAAAATCTCATAATGTAGGCAGAACCTCACAGGCTTACAGTACTGTTTCTTAAAGTGGTCTTTCAAGAGGTGCATTTATCAGTGCACACCTTTTCACATTTGACATCTCTGCAGTCAGATATACTTTATAACTCTCGACAGTCACAGCTTAATTAGCAGTGCTTTCTTTTTTTAATACTGGTTCATAAAACATCCATTTTTAAGTTGGTGGCATCGTAGACAATGCCACACAGTACGTAGAGGGCCCTGTCTGTCACCGAAGTCTGTCCGGGTGCGCTCTGCACCGTCACGGGCTCTTCTCTCAGGGCTCAGTAACTCCGGAGGCTAAAGGAGCAACACAGCTAGGGCGTGTGGGTCATCAGCCTGCATGCGTACAGCAGGCACCCCCAGCAACTCGCCTTGTTATCTGAGAGGAGCTCCCATTGGCTGGGCCTAAGGGAGCAGTCAGCTGTGAGAAGAGCAACAGTGATGACGGTTATGGCATCTGATTCCACTTGAGCCTTCTCTAAACCTTCTGCAGTCACAAAGACATGCCCCCCAAATGGCATACCTGCCAGTTCCTCTCTTCACCCACTCCACTTACTAGTTATTTGCTCCACACCTTTGACCAAAGATCACTCTGGAAAACTCAACCTGCCGTCCTGAGATAGTCTCATGGCACCAACCAGCATATGTGGTCTTAGCCCCCTGGCCAGATGGGAGGACCCCTGTCCTGGCACCCGAGTTGTCTCCCGTTTCTCACCAGTGGGCATGGTCAGTCATTGGGGAGCATCCAACAGGTAGCAATGGGTGGATGTGTTCTGGTGCCTGCCTGCACCCTGAAATTCTTCTTCCCCAGCCCCTGCCATCTGGCTACACCAAAAGGTCAAACCGATTTTTCTTCAGGATTGTGTTTTTCCTGGCCACTAAATAAATGTCAACTTATTTTTAAAAAGCCCTACTATTAAAGTGTCTTTAAATTTCTTTTTTCAGGAGAGCTAATGACAGTTGCCAGGTGGATGAGGGAGTTTATCGCAAACCATCCTGACTACAAGCAAGACAGTGTAATAACTGATAAAATGAACTACAGCCTTATCTTAAAGTGTAACCAAATTGCAAATGAATTATGTGAGTGCCCAGAGTTACTTGGACCAGCGTTTAGGAAAGTGAAATATAGCGGAAGTAAAACTGACTCTTCCAACTAGACATTTTTCGGAAGGGAGGACATGTGGCCATTCTTTGCAGAGCCGGCTGCAGTCTCTCGGCCAGCTCGGGGTGTGAGAGCCGAGACTCAGGCTGCGCTGTTTCCGGGCCGTCGGCCACAAGTGGGTTCGAGGCTTCCATCAGTAGGTAAATCTAGAGTTTATACAGTGAACATGTACATAGTAAAGTATTTTTATGATTAACAGTGTATTTTATTAACACATCTAAAGTCATTGTGAACTGGCTTGTACATTTTTGAATTCATACTCTGGAGCAACAACTGTCTGAGCAGTTTCGTGAATGTGATGTACTAGTAATTGTACTATACCTGCATTCCAGAGTTCACAATGTTTACTGTAAATTTTTTTAAAGACTTTACATGGGGCCTGATTCACTGAAATTTATTACTTCACTTTAAAAACAGTTCATCTTGTTAATTTTCTTTGAGTCATCGCCTTTGCTTTGTACGCAGAATCACTTTGAATCCATTGAAGGACTTCAGGGGTAACTTAACCCTGGATTTCTGGCACCTTATCCGTTTCTGCTGTGATTGGAATAGCTAGCCACCTCCCTACCCTGCTCCAAGCTTTCGCCACCGTTGAACGGATGCCTGTTAGGAAAGATACAATACTTCTGTCTTTATTTGATATATTTGATTCAGCCATTAAGTGTACAGGGAACTCTGTAGGAAGGCAGGAACCTGTTACCCTGAGTTCACATGTAGTGATTATTGGGGTGAGTCTGTTGTTAAGGGGTGGGGGGGATTCCTCCTGTGCATAATCCACAGAGTATTGTCGAAAACGGCACCAGGGCTCCTGATGTGGCCCATGTCTATTCTGGTTGCTGCTGTGTGTTTCGTTTGCAGATCAAGGGCAGTTGCTGAAGTGTCTGTTTTGTTACTTTTTCAGTTTCCAGTAAGCATATTGACAATCTAGACATTACCTGGCAGATAGTCTACATGCTGCTTATTACTGTCTGTGAAACTCATACATAAATCATGATATGCACTAAGTTTGTGAATCAGGGCTCTAAATGTTTAATTGTAAATAACTTAAGTTTCACATAATTGTTGTTAGAGCATTTTGTTGAAGGTTTTTTTTCCAATTAGTTAAAAGTCTTATCTGCTTCAGAAACAACTATGTATCATAGATTATGCAAATATTAACAGGCATCAATATTTAAACTATAATGCTAATTTTACCAGATTGTGTCAAAGCTGCTTCTGCTAAACCTATTTATGTATAAATACTAGGGTCTATGCTATATTTCTTACTTGTATTTTGGAAGATTAAAGAATGCCTGTTTTTTCATTTCAATTTGCTTGTAAATCAGGTTGTAAAGAGGAAGATAAACTAAAGTGTTTGTGGTATGAGGAAATAAAAGAATGGAATTAATAGTCTGAAAACTTTCAAGTGTGTGTGTGTGTTGGGATTCATTTTTTTAATTAGTTCAGATGTTCTGTGAAATTATCTTTTTCATTGCAATCCTCAGATGTTTTTGGAAAGAATAGTAACAAAAACAGATGCCTCATCTCCTCTACTAGCTGTCAGCCCCTGTAGGGAGGAAGGGAGGGACTTAATGTTCTACCGAAGTGACTGCTGGGACACTGGAAGTGCTTTTTTTTCCCCCTCCAAATCTGCTGCCTGTGGGAGCCAGTGGCCACCCAGGGAACACTGAACAACCTGGGTGCTGTTGCACACTCCCATCCAAGTGGGAGGCACTTAGTTGAGAATCAGCAAGTCCCCCAAGAGAGCTGTCTTCAACCCCTGGCTTTGCATCCACATCCTTTTCTCACACCTGAGTTCTGTACTGATGTTCCTCCTGGGGCCAATCTACCTTTCTCAGAGCTATAACTTTACCTGAATGATCCTGGGGCTGTGCTTGTCAGGTTAATCTGCATACAAATCTCTTGGGAGTCTTATTCAAGTGCACATTCTGGCTCAGTCAGCCTGGGGTGGTGCCCACGTCTCCGCATTTCTAGTAAGCTCCCAGGTAATGCTCCTGCTGCTGGTCTGTGGTCCACACCCAGTGACGGGGATTGATCACTTTTCCAAGCCCAAGTTTTAAACACATCAGTTGTACATCTCAGATGGTACTTGCTTTTCAATTAATGGAATGTATCTAGATTTTTCTGCTGCTAAAAACCAGGGAATAAATAGTACTCTGTCTCTAAGATGAGAAAGTGAATTCCGCCTTCTTGAGCTTTATCACCTGAACACAGCTTGAGGACTCAAGTTTTAGGAACAGAGCTGGAAACACTAAGATAAGTTAACGGGCTCCCTCCTCAGTGGCCCAGCAAAGACTCTTAGACCCTCAGAATAAACAACCTACTCCACTTCTAACTCAAAGCCCAGTTTCCTGCCCATCAGTTTCTCCTGAATTAATAAGAGATTTCTTCCCAGCCCCAGGATGCCTGTGCCCCTCCCTTTTGGCTCATCCCTGAAACTATTAGTGAGCCTTTCCCTTCAGAAATGGAGGGAGCTTGCCTTGGCCACTCCCATGTAAATGGCCACCTGATGAAAAATTAACCAAGTGAGATGTGGAAATCCAGGATGTGGTGTGGGTTAGGCTATACTTGAGCTGTAGGTAGATTTCTGGGGACCTGAAACCTTGCAGAGAGAAGGTGAAAGCATCCAGGCTGCTAGTAGTGCTCGACTTGGGGGAAGGAACCACAGGAAGTGAGCCTTTTGATGCCAGGCCTTTCAAAGTTCTGGATAGATAAGGGGCCCTTTTCAGAACTAAATAGGCTGCTTCATTGCAAGGTTGTTAGAGGTGCTGCTAATACGCTTTTTATTTAGGTTGTCTCCACTTTCCCTGAAGATAGCCACTGAGTTCTGCCAGCTGCTCTCTCCTCTCCATTATGCTTGTGTAAATATTTAACATTCTCTGAACATACATGCCAAGTGATATTTAGAAAAGTATAAATTTTAAGGGAGCTGATGAGGTCTGGACTAGAAGTGAAACCTGGGTGGGCGGCCTTGGCTGGCAAAGATACACTTTTTAGCCCATTCACGTTTCTTGTTAAGTGGAGCTGAAATAGACTGGATAATCCCTAAAGCCCCCTTCACTCTTAACATTCTATGACATGAAACATTACACAGCTAAGTATGGAAGATGCACTAAGAAAGAACAATGGTGCCACCAACTTTGTTCTTATTTCAAACTAATTGCAAAGCTATAATACTCAAAACAGTGTGGTATTGGCTTAAAAATAGACACACAGACCTAAAGAGTAGAATGGAGAGCCTGGAAATATATCCATACATACATTGTATGGATATATTTCCATACAATTCCATTGTATTCCATACAATAAATATTGTCAATTTATGACAAGCCAAGAATATAGTCTCTTCAATAAATGCCATTGGGGAAACGACCACTATCATAACCATCCACAAAAATTAATTCAGTATGAATTAAAGACTTGAAAATCAAGACCTGAGACCATAAAAATTCTAGAAGAAAACGTAGGTGGTAAGCTCTTTGATACTGGTCTGGTGATGATTTATTTTAAATCTGACACCAAAAGTGAAAAACAGGTGGGACTACATTAAACTAAAAAGTGTTCTGCACAGCAAAAGAAACCATCCACAAAATGAAAAGGCAACCTACTAAATAGAGAATATTTACAAGTCATGTATCAGATAAGGGTTAATATCCAAATTGTATAAGTAACTCGTACAACTCAATAGCAAAAAACACAAAAATCCTCCCAAGCAATCCTATTTAAAAATAGGCAGATCTGCAAAAAGAAAAAGAACTCATAGATACAGACAAAAGTTTGGTGATTGTGGGGGGTGGGGGTGGATGGAGGTGGAAGAGGATATAAGAGGGATAGTGACAATGGAAAAAATATAATAAAAATCATTTAAAAAATACGGGGGAGATCTGAATAGACATTTTTCCAAAGGAGACATGCAGGTGACCAACATGTATCTGAAAAGATGCTCAACATCACCAACATGAGAGAAATGCAAATCAAAATCACAATGAGATGTCACCTACTCCACACCTGTTCAAATGGATGTTTGATAAAGACTAGAAATAAAAGTGTTGGAAAAAAGGGAGCCCTTGTGCACTGTTGCTGGGAATGTAAATTGGTGCAGTCACATAGAAAGCAGTATGGAGGCTCCTAAAAAACTTAAAAGTAGAACTGCCATACGACCCAGCAATTCTGAAGAAAATGAAAACAGTACCTTGAAAATATATCTGCACCCCTATGTCCATTGCAGTATTTTCAGTAGCCAAGGTAATTATGGAATCAACCAAAATGTCCATCAATGGATGAATTGATAAATATGTAGTATATATACAATGTAATATTACTTGGCCATGAAAAGTGAAATCTAGCCATTTGCAACAATATTGCACTAAGTAAAATAAGTCAGACAAATGCTATATGATCTTACTTGCATGTGGAATCAAAACCAAAAACTCAAGCTCGTGAATGCAAAGAATAAATTGGTGGTCGCCAGAGGTGGTGAATGGGTGAAGGGGATAAAAAGGTACAAACTTTCAGTTATAAATGTATTATAGGTTTATAGTGTACAGCATGGAGACTATAGTTTATAATACTGTATTGCTTATTTGAAAGTCGCTGCAACACCACATTTTTGTGACTGGTGTTGGATGCTAACTAGACTTGCGATCATTTCACAATGTGTACAAATATCAAATCGTGTTGTACTCCAGAAACTCATAATGTTATACATCAATTATACCTCCATAAAAAAAAAGAGCAATAGACTATAACACAATAATGGAAAAGAAAGAACAGTTGCAGATAACATGGATGATCTCAGAAATGTCACATTCAGAAGTCAGACAAAAAAAAAAAGAATATGATTCAATTTCTAAGCTCAAGAACAGACAAAGACCTAAGTGACGATTATCTCAGCCCCACTAGTGGTTACCCATGGGTGAAAGCTGGTGCCAGTTTGCACAACTGAAACACCCAGGCAATCACTAGTTTCAAGCACAGCTTATTGGGGCTCAAATGCCACCAGTCCCTAGCTGCTCCATCACTGGCCTGCGCTTGCCCCTCTCCAGGTTTTGCACTCAGGCAGGCTTTCTCCGAAGAGCCCGTGCTTCCTCCCTCCTTACCTGCCTGTCCCCACAGCCAGGCAGCTCCAGGCAGACAGCTCAGTAGCTGAACAGAACTCAGGGCCATAAGCCTTATAGGAAAGTCTGGGTCTGTCTCTGCTTTCATGGAAATCAGGAGACTGGGTTCTAGTTCTAATACAATTCCTATTATCTGTGTGCTGTTTGGCAACTAATTTGTTCCCTGTGGACTCAACTGTCTTACTCTCAAAAATAAAGGGATACAAACCTCGGTGCTATCTCAGGTCTGTTGCAGAAGTAATAACTCAAGTTTTCCACAGTGAAAAGCTTTTTCCTGCGTGTTAGATAATAGTGCCCTCTGGTGCTCTATTCTGTAGTTGCCTTTTTATTTAGTTTCACTGGTTTACAAGTACTTCCCAATTCAGAGACTCATTCTGAACAAAGATGCTATGAAATGAAAATCCATATTGAAATCTATTTTATTTCTATTCCCACTTTAAAATGGAAATAAGTTTGTGTTCTGGCATGGTCAGTTAAAGCTATCGATTTCACTTTTATTACTGTTTTAGAGGTAATATTTTTTTCTTATGTTGTATATTCATTGTTGTTCAGTTACATGTTTTCTAATCCCCTGTGATTTTTTCTTTGATTCATGGGTTGTTTAGTGGTGTGCTACTTTATTAAAAAAATCTCAGGGATTTTCTAGATTTATTTTTTATTATTTATGTCTAACAATTTAATTGTGGCCACAGAATATTCTGTATTCAAACTTTTAAATTTTGGACTTCTTTTATATAGCTCAACAGTCTTTCTTAATGAATATTCCACGGGCACTTAAAAATGTGTTTGACATGTGCAATGTGTAATGTTGTTTACCAGGCTGAATCACTGTCCAGGGTCTCCATATCCTCTCTACTTCCTATTGTCTGTTTTACTAGCAACTACTAAAGAGTAGAGAAGAAATCTCAGTTGGAGATTGTGACTCATACATATGACTGTGGCTCTGTCTATCTCTCCATTTAGTCCTGTCAGGTTTTGTGTCCTGTGTTTTGAAGCTTGGTACTTTCACACTTAGAATTGCTATGTCCTCTGGACCAGTTGACCCTGATGTCATAATAAAGGACCCCTTTTTATCTCTGGTAATACTCCCCTTGTTTTGAAGTTCACTATGTCTGATACTAAGATAGTTGCACCAAATTTCTGATGATTAGGGTTTGCATAATAATTATTTTCTATCATTTTTACTTACCACTTATCTATGATTTTATGTTTAAGTTGTATCTCTTGTAAACAGCTTAGTTATTGGTCTTACTTTTTAAATCCTTTTTCACTGAAGTGCACACCCACGAACACTTCCTGTAATATGGTAATATGGTTAGGGTTATGTCTACCTTTTTGTAATTTGTTTCCTATTTGTATTTGCTGTTCTTTGTTCCTTTAATTCCCCTTTCTTCTTTTGGTTATTCCATTTTATTTCTTCTACTGACTTAGTTATATGTCTAGGTTGGGGTTTTTTTTTATGTTTCCTCATTCTGAATTTTTTTAAATGGCTAAAATATACATCTCTAACTTATCACAGTCTAGCATGAATTAACACTGTATCAGTCTACATGTGATGCTAAGAACCACACAACAGTATATTTCATCTACCCCTTCCCATTCTTGTGCTATGGTCATATATTTTACTACTACATGTGTTATGCTACTCATAGTCCAACAGGATTGTGGTACCTTAAAAGCAAAATGTCATAAGGCCTTATATCTAAAATATATAAAGAACTTGCAAAATTCGAGTACAAAGCACATAGTTCAATTTTAAGATGGGCAAAATATATGAAGAGATATTTCATCGGAAAGAGGCAAAGAAGCATCTGAAAAGATGTACAACATCATTAGCCAATAGAGAGATACAAATTAAAGCCACAATATTACTACACACCTAGTAGACAAGTTAAAATTAAAAGCAGCAATAATACTAAATACTGGCAAGGGTGCCAAAAAATAGATCACTTATACATTGCTGGTGGGTGCAAAATGTGCAGTCACTCCAGAAAAAAAGTTTCACAGTTTCTTATAACAGTAACTATGTGCAAAATGAAAAGACAACCTACTGAATAGGAAAGGATATTTGTGAATGATACATCCAATAAGGGGTTAACATCCAAAATAAATATATAAGGAACTCATACAACTCAACACCAAAAAACCCTTAACAATCCAATTAAAATATGGGCAAAGGACTGAATAAACACTTCTTCAAAGCAGGCATACAGATGGCCAAGAGACATATGAAAAGATGCTCAATGTTAGTAATCATCAGAGAAATGCAAATTAAAGCCACAGTGAGATACCACCTCACAGCTTCAGATGGCTACCATCAATACATTGGCAAATCACAAGCATTGGCAAGGACGTGGAGAAAAGGGAACCCTTGTACACTGTTGCTGGGACTGTAAATTGGTGCAGCCACTGTGGAAAGTAGTGTGGAGATGTCTCAAGAAATTAAGAATAAAGCTGCTATATGATCTAGCAATTCCACTTCTGGATGTTTATCCAAAGAAAACAGCACAAATCAAAGAGATATATGCACCCCTGTGTTCATTGTGGCATTACTAGTGACAGCCAAGATCTGAAAGCAGCCTAGATGTCCATCAGTAGATGAGTGGATAAAGATATGGCGTATATATATATAATGGAATATTATTCAGCCATAAAAAAGAATGAAATATTGCCATTTGTGACAACATGGATAGACCTAGAGGTTATTATGCTAAAGAAATAAGTCAAGGAAAGACCAATACCATATGGTCTCACTTCAATGTGGAACCTAAAAAAAACAGAACAAATTAATTATTTAAAAAAAAAAACAGGCCCATAGATGTAGAGAACAAGCCCATGGTTGCCAAAGGGGAAGGGTGGGTATGTGGCAGGAGTGGGGGTGGGAAATAAATAGACAAAATAAAAATGTAATTACTTTTGACGTAGCAGTTGCACTCTTGGGCATTTATTCCAGAGAAATAAGAACATATATCTACACAAAACCTGTATACAAACTTCCATTGCAGCTTTACTCCTAGTGGCCAAGCACAGGAAACAACCCAAATGTCATTCAAGGGGTGAATGGTTAAACAAACAGTGGTCCATCTATATCACCAAATACTCATCAGCAGTAAAAAGGAACAAACTATAGATGCAAACAGCAATCTGGATGGCTCCCCCGTGAGTTATGTGGAGTGAAAAGGACCCAATAGGCCCAATACCCCTCAGTGGTCCCCAGAGTTTAGGGATGGGCAGGGGCGAGTGCAGCAGAGAAATGGGTGTGGTTACGAAGGAACAGCATGAGGGACCTTCGTGAATGATTGACTTGCCCTGAGCCTAGACTGATGATGAACATACAAACCTGCACGTGTACTAGAATTGTAAAGAACCAAATATACACGAGGACAATTGAAACGGGGAAAATCTGAATGAGCTCAGTGGATTACGTCGATGTCAGCACGTTGGTTGTGATACTGTACTGTGATTCTGCAGACTGTCTCCATTGGAGAAAATTGGATAAAAGTCATGTGATCTCTCTGTATTATCTCTTACAACTGCATATGAATATAATTGTCTCAAAATAAAAAAGCATAGTTTAAAAAAGGTAGTTGTGCCAGCTGCCAGGATGTATAAAGAAGTAACCAGCACATGTTCTTGCCATCAGTTTTTTCTAATCATGGAGACCCGGAGTTAGGAGTGAATGGTTCAAATGGTGGCAAAGGCTGAATGGTCACATCCAGGAGACAGATCAGTTGTCAGAGGTGACCTCCACTGTCAGGGTATCATACTGGTGAGCATTTAATACATAGTTCAAAATACTTTATATGTAGTATCTCATTTGATCTGTACTACAACCCTCTGAAGTAGGGAAACCACAGACTTGCCCAAGGAATTTTTTTTAAATCTAGGGCAGTCCTGATTTGGCCAATCTTTTTTTTAAGTATATTTTATTGATTATGCTGTTACAGTTGTCTCATTTTTTTCCCTCCCTTTATTCCCCTCTGCCCTGCAACCCCCTTCCCACCAGAATCTCTCCCCGCTTAGCTCATGTCCATGGGTCATACATATGAGTTCTTTGGCTTCTCCATTTCCCATACTATTCTTAACCTCCTCCTGTCTATTTTGTACTTACCAATTATGCTTCTTATTCCCTATACCTTTTCGCCCATCCTCCCCACCCCTGCTGATAACCCTCCACGTGATCTCCATTTCTGTGATTCTGTTCCTGTTCTAGTTGTTTGCTTGGTTCATATTATTTCAGCATTTTATAAAGGGCCCAGATGATTTGTCAAAGGTCTTAGGTTCTAATCTCAGTGTGCTACTGATTGAGCTACACTTTAATTTGAGAAGTGATTCAATCACTTGGTTGCTCCATTTGAAAAAAAGAAATTGGAGTACATTTCTAGAATCATTACCACATGAGCATTCTATATTTATATAATTCCCTGACTCTAAACTAATAGTAAAAAAAGAAAGTTTTTGTCCCCATTTTGACAATTAGAGCCATCTCCTGTGATATTATTCTTGTCCCCAGCCCACAACGTTGCTCATTTGCTCCAAGGTGTACACTGAGTTTTTGGTTCTATTGGGTTACTGATGCACCTCCTTTCCACCCCCGCCCCTTCCCCTGTCACCTTTCTCTTTCTTCCTATGGAACACTCAGCACAGCCAATTTCAGATAACAATAGCAGTCATTTCTTGAGAGCTTTCCACGTGCTAAAGACTGACACTGCAAGGCCACTCAATCAACACAGAACCCAATGAAATGGATAGTACCATTGCTTTTTGACACCTGAGGCTTAGGAAACCCAAGCAGCTAGTCTAAGGACACTCACCAACTGTGGTACGTGGTAGGTAAGGCAGGTCTCAAACTCTCACCTACCTAATTTGGCCACACCTGGGAAAATTGTGTACCCCTTTAAGACTTTCAGAAGATCATTTTTTAGGAGGTGGAGTGTTCTTTTTTTAAAAGATTTTATTTAATTACCTTTTAGAGAAAGGGGAAGGGAGGGAGAAAGAGAGGGAGAAAAATATCAATGTGTGAGAGATACGGTTGCCTCTCACACACCCTCAACTGGGGATCTGGCCTGCACCCCAGGCATGTGACCTGACTGGGAATCAAACCAGCGGCCTTTCAGTTCACAGGCCAGTGCTCAATCCACTGAACCACACCAGTCAGGGCAGATTGTTCTATTATGATTTTTTTTTTTTACTTGCTCATTTTTCTTTCTGAAGCTTGACATTAGGTAATAAATCATTGTAACCCAAAGTGCCTTGGAATTCCAGCAGCCCCCTCGTGGTGTCAGTATAAAACTAATCCATGCGCTTGTAGCCTTTGGCGTCAGGGAACAAACCTGCGAGCCATGCAATTGCTTTTGGGCAGCTGAGGAGTTATGTAAAATACAAAATTAGGGCACTCTGAAGGGAAAACAAAGATTCAGGCATTCAGGATATTTACCCCAGACACAATAGAAATTCAACAAACTTGCAAAAGCAGAAAATAACTTCCTATGGGGAAAAACAAAGCACCTACGTGTGGCTGCCCACCCATTTAACAAGTGGCCTCCGTAGCCTTCCAGCAGCAAACACAGTAGCCAGAGCCACAGACGTTCTCCCACTTCCTCTGTGCCCTTGGAACCAAGCATTTCAGAGTAAGTAGTTCATTTCCGCCTTCTTGAGTTGTCTCAGCGGTTGTGAACAAGGGCACAACTGGCATGTAGGAATACCACATCTTTTTCTTAAACACATATGAACCCTGCTGAGGGGCGAAATGAAAAACAGAATAATTCAGCCAAGGTTCTCAAAATGTTTGGTCAGGACAAAAAAAATGCAATAAACATTTATTGAGCTACAGCCAAATATAATAGATACCTTTGGATTGTCTGCCCAGCACAGAAATGGTTTGTTTGTTTGTTTGTTTGTTTGTTTGTTTTTTAGAGAACTGTTCCATCTAGCCACAAAAGCAGCATCCAAAAGTCATGTTTTTGTCTCATGACTCTTGTTCATAGCTGATTGGACTAGAGGTGAACACCTGACACTGAAGGAGACAAGCCATTGGATAGCCAGGAGTCAGTTAGGTTCTCTCTCAAGGACTCCAGCTAAGAAACACCTGGTGCAAGGTCACTGAGCCCCAGCTTGGGTGGAGCCTCAGGGAGAAAGCCCAAGGACTCCTGCTGCCGATGACCGACCTGGTTGTCTTCCTTCCTCAAATCCTAGTTGGTACCGAATGTCCCTCCCAATAAATTCACATTTTTGTTTAAGCTTATTTTGAGAGGGTTTCTATTACACGCATTCCCTATGAAAGGCACCAAGGTTCTATGCAAAGTCCAGTGGGGGCATAAAAGGAATTTCTGACTTGTTCTCTGCCCCCATAGGCATGGGTAGACAACTGAGTCTCTGGAGTCCAACCCAGCTTCCTGACTCTGCAAATGCCCTTTGTTTCTCTCAGAACCTCAGCGTTTTCTCTGTAAACACGTTAATGATGACATCTACCTAGCAAAGTCCTTTCTGGCAGGAGGCACTCCTCTGGCCAGGGATCTGCCAGGCACATAGCAGATGCTCAAGGAATGTCAGCCTCTACTCTGCCTTGGCTGAGACTCAAATGCCAGCCACAAAAACACCAAGGGAGCTGTTAATAGAACATACATTTGTCATTCCTATAAAGAAAAAGAAACACAGCCATAATTATAGCTGCTTAGCCAGGGATTGATTTTTCTCTGCTGGAGCCTGTAAGGGTGAGGTGGGGGTGTCACCGCTCCCTGGAAATAGGCTATGGAAAGAAGGGGTGTGCACCGCTCCTGTGTTTTAGGCCAGTGTTGAAGTTTGAGTGAGCAAGTCTGGGGCCCACATGCTTGGGAATATTGGAGCAGGTGAGTCGAATCCTCCCAGTGGGGCAGCTGCCCCTCCTGCTAATGGTCTCTCTTGTGAAGAAAAATTTTGCATGAATGGTGGCCACTGGAGTATCTTTAAATCACTCCACTGCAGATGGGACATTAGGTCACCTTCTCTGTTCCGGGCCCTGGAGCAGCTGGGAGGTTACTTTGGTCCTCAGCGCCCTGGGACCGAGAAAGCCTTGATGAGGCCGCCAGCAATGATTTATGGTGTGTCCGCTCCATGCCAGGAACTGCTGAACTGGAAATGCAAGGCGACAGAGACAGACAGTTCCTGCCCCGAGAACCCTGCGTTCTCGTGTGTGCATGGCAACTGTCACATGCAGGGCTTGGGACTCAGATTTTTTTCATGTCCAGCCCCTCTGGATTTATGTCTAAAATATAGAGAGAGCACAAAAGGGCCGTTTCGTCAAAGTCCTTTAGAACAGTGGGGCACCAGTAACTCTCTTCAATATTCCTTACAAAAAACAAAGCAGAGGGCAGAGGACGCTGTTGCCCATTTTGTAGCTGAAGGTTGAATAGCTTTGCCGCCTTAAGGGTTCCAACACAATAGGCATTGTTGTCACTTCCAGGCATAAATCCCTAGCTGGGCCCCACAATCTGGCTGCTCAGGTCAGGCGAGTTGTATGGGAAGTAACAGACGTGCCTGTGAGCTTGCATGAGACAGCCATCAGGAACACACTGAAGTCTCACCTGCACTGGCTGTGAAGCATCACTTACACAATTGAACAGAGAGGAGCAACTTTTTCAAGGTCTCTGTGTAAAGAAGATTCTCCCTGAAAAAATAAACAAGATATTTAAAGCTTAGCACTGTGCTAACCCCATCCTGGATAGGGATCCAAGTTGCCTTTGGTATCCTGGTGGTCCAGAATGGTTTTCAAAAGCTTCTGCTTTCTCTGCCTTTTGAATATAAGCCCCTAATAAAGCATGTCTGAGTTTGGTCAAGAGAGCCTAAGGTGCATTCTTTGATAGAAAGAGGAAGGATGGGTTTAGCACAGTCCTAAGCTTAAAAAAAAAAGAACAAAAATAAAAATAGGGATGATCCTTCCCTCTTCTTTCCTGCCTCACACAAGCCCTGGTCCGAGCAGGTTGCCAGTAGCACAGTGAGCGGCTGTCAGTGCTGCTCCCCTTAAGTCAGTGTCCTCAGAGGCCACACCCAGCTTCAGCAGTCGCTCACCTGAAACCCTGCCACATAAAGTTCTAAATCAATTGCCCAATGTTCTTTTTCCCACAGCTTCTTGTTCCCCTTTTCTGTCACCAAGCTAAAAAAAAGGTCTTTGCTCCAGGGGTAGGCTTGGTTCTACCCTGCTAGGAACAAACTCTTACCCTCGCTCCTCTCAGCCAGATCAGGGCCTGCAGCGGGTCTCCTCTCAGGGCTGCAGGATACCACGCCTCACAGTCGGCAAAGACTCTCCCTCAAGCCTGCAAAGTTCCTTTGCTCCTTATTCATTTTCCCTGATAAATCTAAAAGAGGTCTGAATGAACGTGAGTGGAGAGAAAAAAGCATAAGTAAGGAAGGGAGGCAACAGAAGACAGAGATCAAGGAATGAGGTCTCTGACCCCTGACTGCTTGGCTTTTACTGGGTGACCTTGGACAAGTTACCTAGCCTCCTGCTGCCTCAGTTTCTTCAGTGTAAAATGGAGATGGCAATAATAGTACCACCTTGTAGAGCTGTAAAGATAAAAGAGCCAGTATGTGCAAGCACTTCAGACTGTGCCTGTAGAATAGTAAGCATTCAATGAACACGAGCTGCTGTAATAGCTGAGTGCAGTTTTAAAAATTATCCCATATGCATTATGCTGAACACCTAAAACTAATATAATGTTATATGTCAATTATATCACAATAAAAAATACCCTAAATGAAAAGAAAATATTCAAAAACTATAGTGAATTTTAACTTGATATAAAATGTATATCAAAACATCATCAAAGAGAGGGGGTAAAGGTCTGAATTTGCAAAGGGGAATGGAGATGAGAGGCATTCAGAGGAATACGGACTACCGTGTATATGAAACTTTCTTTTGCATTAACCTCATGGTAACCACACACAAACACAAAAAATCTAGAACTGAAACACATAACATCAAAGAAAAGAAAGAAAACAGAGGAATAAATTAAAGAATACTACCGAACTGAAGTAACAGACAGAAGCACAAAGGAAAGAAACCATGGAGACACAGAGCTACCAGGAAACACAAGTAGAGGAACTACAGAAAATCCTCACACATCAACAATCACACCAAATGGAAATGGGCTGAGCTCTCCAGTAAAAAGGCACAGAGCAGTGGATCAAATCAAAAATCAAAACCCAAGAACATGCTGCCTTTGGGAGACACATCTCAGCTGCAAAGACAAATATAGACTTAAAGTGAAACGGTAGAAAATGATTCTCCAAGCAAATGGCATCCAGAGAAAAGAGGGTATAGCCATACTTACCTCTGACAAAATAGATTTCAACATAGAAAAGGTAATAAGAGACAAAAATTGACATTTTATAATGATAAAGGGGATAATATATCAAGAAAATGTCTTGATAATACATCAAGACATTTACAGAGCCTTTCACCCCAGAACACCAGATTATACATTCTTCTCTAGTACACATGAAACATTCTCCAGGATAGAAACATAGATACAAAACCATTCTCAACAAATTTAAGAAGATTAAAATCATATCAAGCACACTCTTAGACCACAATGCTTTGAAATTGGAAATCAATTGCAAACAGCAAGCAGGAAAACCCACAAATATATGGACATTATACAACATGCTATTAAACAATGACTGGGTCAAAGGGGAAATAAAAGGAGAGGTCAAAACATACACAGACAAATGATAATGACAATATGATTTATCAAAAACATCTGACTGGCAGATGTGCAGACCAATGAAACAGAATAAAAAGTCTAGAAATAAACCCTTACATTTATGGTCAAAGGATTTTTGACAAGGGTGCTAAGACTACTCAAAGGTGAAAGAACAGTCCTTTCAGTAAATGCTGCAGGGAAAACTGAATATCATAAGCAAAAACATGAAATTGGACCCTTACCTTACACCATATACAAAACTCAACTCAAAATGGACTATAGACCTAGATGCCGAACCTAAAACTGTAAAACTCCTAGCAGAAAACTTGAGGAAAAACCTTCAAAACATTGAATTTGTCCATGATTTCTTGGATATGATGTAGAGAGCACAGCCAATAAAAGCAAAATTAGATAAATGGGATTATATCACATTTTAAAATTTCTGTATATCCAAGAAAACAATCAATAGTGTGAAAAGTCAAATTATGGAATGAGAAGCAATATTTTCAAATCATGCATCTGAATATACACATCCAGAAATGTAAGGACCTTCTATAACTCTATCACCACCACAACAAAAGCCAAATAACTCATTTAAAAAAAAATGAACAGCTCTGGCTGGTGTGGCTCAGCATTGTCACATATACCAAAAGTGTGCGAATTCAGTTCCCAGTCAGGGCACATACCTAGGTTGTGGGTTTGATTCCTGGTCAGGGCATGTACAGGAGCCAATCAATCAATGTTTGGCTCTCACAACAAGGTTTCTCTTTCTCTCTCTCTTCCTCACCTTCCCTCCCCCTTCTTCTTTCTATAAAAACAATGAAAAAATGTCCTCAGGTGAGGATTTAAAAAAATGGACAAAGAACTTCAATAGATAATTCTCCAAAGAAGATATACAGATAGCCAACAAACATATGCAAAGGTGTTCAACATCACTAATCATCAGAGAAATGCAAATCAAAACCACAATTGAGGTGTCATCTCACATCCATTAGGATGAATACTTTAAAACCAAACCAAAACCAAACAACAAATAGGGGCGAGGATGTGAGGAAATCGGAGACCTTGTATGTGGGGCTGTGTAATGGCACAGCTGTTGTGGAAAACAGTGTGGCGATTCCCCCCCAAAATCAAAAATAACATTACTGTAAGATCCAGCAACCCCATGTCTGAGTACATGCCCCAGAGAATTGAAAGCAGGGGCTTGAAAGGATATTTTTACATGTATGTGCATTACAACACTCTTTACAATAGACTGAAAGTGGGAGCAACCCAAGCACCCATCAGCAGATGAACAGATAAGCAAAAAGTAGTATAATACATACACTAGAATATTATTCAGCATTAAAAAGAAATTCTGACACATGCTACAAGATGGATGAACTTGAGGTCACAAAAAGACATATACTGTATGATGCCACTTATGTACAGTAGTCAAATTCATAGAGACAGGAAGTAAATGGTTGTTACCAATGGCGGGGGAGGAGGGGTGGAGTGTTGTTTGGTGGACATAGAGTTTAGTTTTACAAGATGAAAAGAACTCTGGAGACTGGTTTCACAACAGTGTGAATGTACTTAATTAACACTTCTAAACTATACCCTTAAAAACGGGTAAGATGATAAAGTTTGTTATAGGTATTTTGCCACAATTAAAAATTTAAAAAATAAAAAAATAATAAGGGAAAGCTAACGAGTATAAGGGAAAATACACAAACTCATTTGTAAGTAAGAAAATGAAAATTAATATGAAATCAGTTTTTGCTGATCAAATTAGCAGAGTTTTTTTTTAAGATATCATATTTGGTACTGGCACTAATATAGCAAAATGGGTGCGTTCCCACACTTCAGTAGCACTAAGCCTGAAAGTCTTAAAATATTCAATATTTATATTTTATATACAGGAGGTTTATTTCTAGGAATCTATTCTACAAAAATAATCAGAACTACAGAGTGTGTGTGTATGTGTGTGTGTGTGTGTGGAAAAGATGTCTCCTTATAGTGTTATTTACAATAAAGGAAATGAGACAACCCAAAGTTACCAACAAGGAAATGGTATCAAATGTTGTGGTGTGGAATAAGTGGTGTGCAGCATTGTTAGAAATGGCATTTACGAACAATTTCTAATGACATAAGAAAATGGCTGTGGTGTAATTTAAGCACTAAAAGAGCACGTACAATTTAACACACAGCATAATTACCGTTATGCGATAAACATAGGTGAGCAGAGCAGAGAGAACGAAAGCAGTGTGAGATATGCACAATGACTTCCTCCGTCTGGTCAAAGCTAGGGCGGGTTTACTGTGCTCTTTATACTTTTCTGTCATTTTCATTCTCTTAGTGGCTCTAAGGCCACTCCAGGGCCTCCGTGGAACATGCCATCCCTACCTTTGGACTCAGTCCGGATGTGATGTAACTAGGGTCAGCCAGTGGTTCTCAATTTGCTGACATTAGGGTTACTACCAATCAGCTCTTCTTCAACTCTCAAGTTCATGTTTGTGTCCTAGACTCAAGGCAGAAAAGGTAGTCTTAACAATATTACGAGTTTTTATTTATCTTTTTGTCATTGGCAGTAAAATACATATACAAGAGTATTATTACATTTCTCAATGACAAATGGCATTAGTTTAGTTTTTTAAAAGTAAGAAAATTAAATACACTCCTAAAAATATCATTGTAGTTTTTATGTTGCCATAAACCAGCTTAAATATTTTCTACTTTGTCCTACAGAGTGCCTTTCTGAAAGGCATTTACAGGAAAGCCAATAAGAAAGGGGTTCCATAATAAAATAAGTCTGGGGAACTCTGCTACTTTTTTGTTTCTGAACTTAATTAACTATGGACCTCTTTTTGTCAAATAATGGCTGTGCAACTGTGTTTCCTAGCAGCCCATTTTTGAAATGCTGCAGTAATAACCACAATAACCGAATGCTGGGAAATGTAAATGAGTTTCCTAGAAAAAGTAGGATTTTTGTTTCCACCATTCATACAACCTCAAATACAAACAGATGGAATCAGTGATATTAGGGGCTAAACTGTATCACCTCATACTTCATGCACTGAAGTCCTAACCCCTCAGTAGCTCAGCATGTTTCTGTATGAGAAGGCAGGGTCTTTAAAGGGACAATTAGGTTAAAATTAGGCCATTTAGTGGCCCTAATCTGACATGACTGGTGTCCCTCTAAGAAGAGGAATTTGAACAGAGACACACATAGAGGAGAGACCATGTGAAGACACAAGGAGGAAAAAAACAACACTGCCAACACCTTGATCTTGGACTTCTTGCTTCCAGAACAGGGAGAAAAATCTTGTGGCTTAAACCAGCCAGTCCGTGGCACTTCGGGTTCAGGAAATGGATACAAGAGGTACACTGACTTTTACACTGCTGTGCAGGTGGGGTCAGGCAGGTCCTGGAAGGACGGCCCCCCGCAGAAGGAAGGAGGCTTCACCACAAATGCTGTTTAGAATTCTGGGTAAATGGTGATAATAAAAGAGATTGGCTTTTAGTTGGTTTTATTATTACTTTTAAACTCTCTGCGGACAATGCCTCTCTCATTGCCTGTATGTGAGTAGACTGTACCCTTCACAGCCTTCTTGGCACGCCATCAACGTAAATCAACATTGTGACCTAAACTCTGCCCCCACCCCCAAAAAATATGTTGGAGTCTTTCACTACCTGTGAAGGTGATCTTATTTGGAAATCAGTCTTTGCATATGTAAAGTTAAGATAATGTCATATTGGATTCAGGAAGGTCCTCAGTCTGATAACTGGTGTCCTTATAAGAGAGGTTTGGAGACACACAGGAAAGGAGGCCGTGTGAAGCTGCAGGCAGAGATGGAGTTATTCTCGCCTGAGCCAGAAAATGCCAAGGACTGCAGGCAACCAGAAGAGATGAAGGATTCTTCCCCAGAGTCTTCAGAGGGAGGGTGGCCCTACTGACACCTTGATTTTTAGCCTGTGCTTGCCAGGAGACCACTCATGGCCACACTGGAGGTGGAGCAGGACTGTGGAGCTTGCACGCAGTAGGTGTGTTGGGGCATGGCCCCAACCTCCCCCACAAGCTCACCTCTCCTTATCCTGGACTCCACCAATATCAACTCTCAGAAACACCCCCGAACCCAAGGCTGGCCCCTGCTCAGTGCCATTGCACTGTGCTGTTCCCTCTGCCTGGAATTTTTCTTCATCCTTATCTGTCGGACGACTCTTCTCATTGTTCAAAACTGAGGTCGATGTCTCTTGAATTTCAAAATCCTTACTTTGGCCTGGAAGGATCACAGTGACCTAGCCCGGCTACCTCTCTGGCTTCATTTCATAACACTCTTATCTTGCTGTACTCAGAACACACTGAGTTTTGACCTGTCCTTCAGCGCCCAAGCACGCCCTGCCCCAGGCCATTTGAACTTGCCCTTTCCTCACCTGGCTTGCTCTTCTCCCCACTATTCATGTGGCCCATTCCTCATCTCGGTCCTCTTCCCATGTAAAGGTAACCCTCTCAGGAGGCCCTCACTGACCTTGATCTAAAATAGACGTGCCCACTGCAGGCACATCATCTTGCTCTGCCCTGGCCTCCTGGGTCTGTCTTCACAGCACATACCACGATCTGACTTTATGTCACATATTTGTGTGTTATGTTCATCGTCTGCCTCATGCAGTAGGATGTAAGTACCATAGCTGCAGGGGCTTTTTGTTCACTAGCACATCATAAGCCCCTAGGACGACACCTGGCATGCAGGGCACTCCAGTAAACAGTGGCTGACTGTAGGTTGTTCCCAGTTGACTTCTAATGTCTTATTCTGGTGCCTCTAGGCATGCCCTGCATTCTTCTCTCCTTAAAGGTCCTGGCATCATATCCAAAGAGCAGTCACGAAGAACTCTGAGTCTGTTCCTTGGGCTGCTTTGCAAAGATTTATTTCCTATGCTCTCTTACAGCCTCCTTGGGCATTACTCAGAGAAGGTAGAGCACTGCTCTGTCTTGGCTGCTAAATTTTTGGAGAACAGGACCTTTGGGGTCAGGAAGCTTTTTCTTGGAGACCCAGTGCTAAAAATTCTCCTCTGGCAACCTGAAATTTTAAAAACTGCTTCCCTACCCTTCGCTATTTGCAAACTCCAGCCCACTTGCAATGTATCACGGTGTCTGGCATATAGTAGGTCCTCAGTAAATAGCTATTGAAAGACTGTGGGAGATGCCTCTGAAAGGAAAATAAAGCGGTAGTCTGAGGCAACCTTTCTTGCTATGACTCTACCATGTTTGATTTTC
Organism: Phyllostomus discolor; assembly: GCF_004126475.2. Lineage (NCBI taxonomy): Eukaryota > Metazoa > Chordata > Mammalia > Chiroptera > Phyllostomidae > Phyllostomus > Phyllostomus discolor. The sequence goes on along the minus strand of NC_040906.2, from coordinate 124,750,731 downwards.
TTTTGCGTTTTCCTTCTGTCTCAAGCTGAGTTATCTGATGAATCTTTAGCAGGAGGATGTTTCTAGGAAGCTTGGTTTGGCTAAAAAGGGTTTTCCAAGTCACTTACACATTCTGCCCTCAATTTCATGGAAACATACAGATAGATTTATGTTCTGTCTCCTCTGTAACTGTAAGTGAGCTCCTTCAAGAATTGTGACAGGGTCCAGCTCACTTTAGTAGGTGCCACAGTAACTAGTTCAGTGTCTTGCCTTTAATAGTGTCTTATAAATAATGGCTGAATCCATAGATAGAGAGGAAACAGCCTCTCATTTAGTCTTAAATACTTCTGCCATTTTCCATCCCATATTTATGATGAAGTGCCATAGCTCTGAACATTTTGTTTCCACACTCATTCTCTGTCTCCAGCCTTAGCCAAGAGATGTGCCCAGTCAGCTCCAAGGTTGGACCCCTAGTTGCGGTCCTGCCACAGGCCACCACACCATCCCCAGGACAACCTTTCCCAGGCTCCTCTCTCTGTCATCACAGACCCCGAAAACACCTTTGCTTCTTCACCCCACCCCTTTGCCTTTCCCCTTTTTTATGCTATGTCCCCTTTCCTTTTCCTGTCCTTTGAAAGAATGGGCTGTACTTCACTACATTTATTCAATTACTCAACATCAGGGCCGACATCACAGGCATGAGACCAGTGTAGTCACACAGGGCTCTGTGGTCAGATGGGCCCTGTGCTCAGGGCTTCACACTCTGCTGTTGCCTTAGAGTTCTTAATAATTTTAAACTTGAATTTGTCCGGTGGGATAACGGCTCACGTCCCACCCCTCTCACTGCCCTGGCACCCTGAGCTCCATCAGCCTTCACTGCTCAAGGCCAGCTGTGCCCTCTGCCCAGCAGAGGTCACGGTGGGTGTAGGGTGCCAGGAGGGCGGGGCAGCCTGCCTGCTGAGGCTCAGGGCACATCTGGTGCCTCTGAGCAGCTGTGCTCACCCCTTTAGTCTTCCTATACCCCAGGCAGCATCATTTAACTAAAAAATTCCTAACAAACAAAATAAGCGACAATAACCACCACCACAAAGGCCAGATCAATACAGATCAACAGAGTTGTGGTGTCAAAGAGATCAGGGGAAACAACAGCTGTAAAGGAAGGTGGGGAAGGGGTGGCAGACGTGTCAGATGCTGCAGAAGTTCTAGAAAGATGCTGGGGAGAGAGGTTTGGATTCATCGGATGGGAGGTTCTTGACAGGGACAGTTCATGTTTCACCTGCTGTCCTGATTATTACAATTATTATTAGCATCTCCTTTCACCCTCAGGAGTGTCTCTGTTTGGCCACTCTCCTTACTGGTGACCTTTGAAAGAAACAGCTTTAGTTGAAAGATTAGAAGCAAAAGCCACACTTCACTGAGTTCAGGGGAAAAGTGGACCGGCGGAGGCAGGGCGGGAAACGCTGGAAAGTGTAAGAATAGATGCCCTGACACTAACAGGAAATAATACTGAATGCAAGCTGTAATGGAAAATAAAATTTTAAGAAATTGGGGTTTACATTTATTAAGATTATATGATATGCAAATAAAGACACTTTTGCATCTTCAAAAAATGTAATAGAAGAGGAGGGCTGGGGTAAGGTGTTTGCTTGCCCCTTGGTTTACTTCTTTTTGTTTCAAAAAAGGTAAAGACAAGAAACAGAGATGCTCTCTGTCTGATACTGATGGAGAATAAGCACAGTGCATTCTCCTGCTCCCTGCGGGGTTCTCTGCTGGACTCCAGTCTTTTAGGTAGATGGCCGCCCTCCTGCTGCGGCTGCCCTTCAGGAAGCTGAGCCCCCTGAGGGTGGACGGCACTCACTGGTACGCACTGTCTCGCTGCAAGGCTGCAGTTCAGAGCAATCAGAAGAGAACTGTGACGAGTTTCAATTCATGTGTGTGTGTGTTCATCATCTTATTTTTCAGAGTATGAAATGATGGGAACATGAGTTAAAGCATGGGTTTTAACATGGGTCATTTACTGAAATTAGCCTTCTTATTTCTTTCTTGGAAATGCAAGAAGGTGTGAAACAGCAGAGAAAATATGAGATACTCAAAAGGGAGTTTTAGTTGAGGGTGGGAGGTGGGGATGGCCGGGGTGGGGTGGTGTGGTGGGGGAAAAATGGAGACAACTGTATTGAACAACAATAAAAACAATAAAGTAATTTAAAACACATACACACACACAAAGGGGGTTTTAGGGTCACAGAAATGAGACAAGGATATTATATTAGGAAAATAGGAAAAAGAAAACATTTTAGTGAGAGGGAGTGGCTTCATTTGTCTGAAGTGTACACATAGATGAGACAGGTATAAGAAAGACTATTCGAATAAAGGGTAAAGAGGGTGTTAGTGGCTTGATCCATTACTTGTGTTAATCTGGTGCTTTTCTCTAGAAAAATCACCTCCCTGCTCCTTCCGTGAGAGTGGTCCCCAGGCTTCTTGGCACCAGGGATGGGTTTTGTGGAAGATAATTTTTCTGTGGACCAGGGGGTGGGGGGGATGGTTTTGGGATGATTCAAGCACTTTACATTCAAGTGCACCTCCTGCTGTGTGGCCCAGTTCCTAACAGGCCCAGCCCGGAGGTTGGGGGCCCCTGTTTTGTAGGATCTGATGACTTGGCTTATTAAAACTGTGAGGGAGGACCAAGTGTGTGGCAGGATTTGGGACTCCTTGCAGACTCACAGGGGACATAGGGACCTGTGAGTGATGACGCTGCTGTTGAAAAGGTGAACGCTGGCAATGGGCATAAAAGCCACAGCAGTTCTCTCGGGAGAGTGTCAAAAACTACATTTCCTTCCCCTCTATCCCTCCAACTTACTTCAAATGGATGTGCTGTGTTTCCCCATTGTTGCCTTTTGCAGCATGTTTCCGAGTCAGATTTGCCAGATTTAGCAAATATAAATACAGGATATCCAGTTAAACTTGAGTTTTACATAAACAACAAACACATTTTTAGTGTAAGTACAGCCCATGCAACATTTTGTGACATCCTTATACTAAAAGTTACTTTTTTTTACCTGAAATTCCAATTTAACAGGACATCCTGTGTTTTATCTGGCAATCTTATGAACCCCACTTCTTTAAGCTTTCTCTAAAAGAAGAGGAAATAAGTTCAACCAAATTTAAGAAATATTTTACCTCACTCACTGGGAAAGGTCAGTGGGGTAGTGGGCGGATGTTCACAGATGAGGAAGACTTAATCCCTGCCCTTGGGGAATTTACAACCTCGAATCTAGGTAGAGCCACAGAAGTAACTGAAATATAAGTACAAAGTCCTGCCTGGATTACTTGCTGGGAAAAGTCAGGACAGGAATACAGAGTGTACGTTGCATTAGCGATACAAACAGAAAACTTAAGGGCTCGAGGGAAATGACACCATATCGGTGTGTGCTGGGTGGGTCCTGGCAGGGTTGCGGCGTGGAGGGAGAACGGTAGTCAGCGGGCTCGGTAAAGGGGCAGGCTGGCTTCCTGGGGAAGATAGCTTTTAAAGACTTGTGGGCTCTCAAAGGAGAAGTGAGGAAAGAGCTCTGTGTAGAGAAACCGCAAGAGTGAAAGCACAGGGCAGGGGAGAGAGAAGGCGGCAGAGTGGGGGCGGGGGTGGGGGTGTAAGTGAGTATCTGTTCCTGGGTCAGAGATATGGTCAAGCAGGGTCAAAGCATATGCTGGAGTAGTGGCAGTAAAAGTTAAAATTTGGGTCGGGGCCACCTTAGGGTAGACCTTAAAGTAAGTGACTGACGCTTTTTTCTGTAAGACCAACTACAGCTGCACGGTCAACTCCTGCCTTGGCTCTCGCTCGTCCACTTCTGTCGGACGAACGCAGAGGTAGGACGCACCGCTTTGGGGGTGGCATGCAGAGGCAGCCTGTGTCTCCATGCACTGGCCTCTACAGGAGGATCACCTAACTGATACCGGAAAGGAGGAAAGAGGAATAGGTTGAGCCAGAGAGGAAATGAAAGGAATATTTCTGGAACCTCCTATGTGCAAGTCCCTGAACCTCTTATTCACGCATTACCTCATTGAGCCCTCACAATACCTTTAAAAGGTAGGCACAGTCCTGTGTTTCAGCTGATGACACCGAGATACACAGAGGCCACACAGCTAGTTAAGGAGTCAAGATTTGAATCCATGTCTGATTCAAACTGTGGAAAAAAATGAGATAAAGAATGAGGTTTCTGAAAGAGGGTGGGCGGAAAGGCAACGATTCAAGCACACTGAAGCCCTGGAGAATGGCTTTGTTCCAAGGAGCTTTAGAGTTCCGTGAAGATAATACGTGAAGGGTCGTTACATAACAGGAAGCTGACCTGATAGAAAACTGTGCAAAGGACAGCCCAAAGAGTGGGTTTTAATAAATGGTATTAAACAAATCTCTCATATCCTCCTACCCACCCCACTTTGCTTGTTTTTCTCTTAGGCTCTCACAGTGGACTCTTGTTATAATAGCTCTTCAAACATACTGAGTGCATTTTCTATTACTCATGAAAATCCATCCTTCATTGAATTTTTGTGGACATGCTCATTTGGTCTCTCTCTGTGTCCCCCCCCCCCCCCACACACACACTCTGCTCACTATTGTTGGTTAAGCATTAGCTACATGCAGACCCTGTTTACACACATTTCACCGTTGGTTCAGGTGCAATTGTGGACTATGCTACCCTTGGGTCCTATGAGGATAAAATGCAATGTTGTTTGTAAACTAGAAAAGACTGTAAAATTATGCCTTCTGTTCCCCCAAACCTTTGGCCTAGAAGACTATTGCAGCATTTAAAAAGTCATTTCATCCCCATTCCTTTTCATATAATTGAGAAATAATAAAAATTTGATCTGGTTTGGGGTCAGCTTTGATTACAGTTATTCAGAAGAGTGACAAAGAGCAGCTCACCTTATACTGATTATAAGACAGACCTGTTTCTGCCCTTAACACAAGTATTGAAGTTGTTTCCTGCACTTGATAAATGATGCCAAATGAAATGCCATCTCTTTTGATTCCCACTTCTCAGATTGCCTTTGTGAAAGGGAGATTTGTCACAGATATAATCAGGCAAATTGCTCACTTAGCGTGGTGTGTGAGACTGTTCCCACAGGAGATCTATTTACTTCCAAGTGATAATGAGAAGACCTGAAATGAAAGAGCTGGCTTACTTTACATTTTTAACCTTTCAAATAAGAAGTTGGTTGGACGTATCTGAGGAGGCCCTCATTCCTTCTACAGTCGTGTTTCCCAAGGGGCTCATCCTAAATTGAGAAGTCAGGAGGCAATGGAACTTGCTGTTCAAGGGAGGCCCACACTTGGAAAGGACATACAGGGATTGAAATGGAATGTACACTTGGGGACATGCCCAGCTGTGGGGACAGGAATGAAGCTGAGATCAAGCATGTAGGCAGAGAAGTGTCAGCAGCGAAGGAAAATTACAGGAGCAGACAGAGGGACCAACCTAGACAGATTCAGCAAGAGGAAAGGGGCAGCGAGATTATAATAACACAATCCCTCACATCAGATGTGAGCCTTCCACATGCTGGGAACTGTGGTAGGTTCTTTGCGTGTCTAATTCAACTCTCGTAACAACCCTGACTGGTTGGAGTCAGGATCCCCATTTTATGTGAATGGGGGTAGTGATTATAGAAATAATTTAAGATAGTTATAGCTCGGAGAGGTAAGTATTGTGCCAGTAAGAAGCGTGGTGATAGAGTCTCCGGGGATATGCTGACTTTAGGTGCCAAGGGTGGGGCCCAGCCATGGGGCCCACCCAAAGAACTTGTGCTGGGGAGCAGACCTTTCTGGCTTATAAGACGTTAGTATCTTTCTAAGAGAAGGATACACTCCTGGTTTTAAAGGAGTGGGACACAAGGCAGAGAACCATGGTGGTTGAACTAACTGTAGCTATGGGACAAGAAGGATTAAAGGGCAGAAAATGTGGCATGTCACCACAAAGGTGACATCTTCTAAGCTTTGAACAAATTGTTTGTGACCATAAGAATTGTTCAAGTCAGGATTCATATAACCAGTGATAATGTAGGAGTAATCTCTTCAGCATTTCTTGGCCATCTCCAAAGTCAATGCCAAACTTACTGGGCAGGACTTACTGAACATACATGCGGCAAGCATACCGTGATGCACCAAAAAGGTCATGTAACCAGTGTCTCAGTTCCCACTCAGTGGTGAGCCAAGCTGAAGCTAGGGATAAGAATGAAATTGAAGACATTAAGCATCAGAAGAATTGAGAAGGGAGCTGGGAGAAATTCCTCCCATTCCCATCCTTTGAAAGGACTCAAAGAAGAGAAGCGCAAAAGTTATCAGCCACATATGTGATGTTCAACGCAGCAGTACTCACAATAGCCAAAAGGATACAACCCAAATGTCCATCAATGGATGAGTGGGCAAACAAAATAGGGTATGGCCACACAGTGGAATGTCATTCGGCCATAGGAAGGACTGAAGTACTGATATTTGCTACAACATGGATGAGCCCTGAAAACATTATGCCAAATGAAAGAAGCTGACGCAAAGTGGCATATGTTGTTTGAATCCATTTATGTGTGATATCCAGAATGGGTAAGCAGAAAGCAGACTAGTGGTTTCCAAGGGCTGCAAGGAGGAGGCAATAGGAAGTCAAATCCCAGCATTAAAAAGAAAAGGGTCCTATGGACAAGGACAATGGGAAGAGGCATTGAATGTGGGAGAGATGGGTAGGCAGGGCAGGGGAGAGCAATTGGGGGAAAATGGGGACAACTGTGATTGAACAACAATAATTTTTTTAAAAATAGTATAGGGTCTTATTAGAGAATGAGGACAGTGCTCCGGAACTAGGTGAGGTGGTGCTTGTAGTAAATGGACCACTGCCACTGAATTATTCATTTTCAAACAATTAATTTTATTTTATGTGACTTTCCTCTTGATTTTTAAAAAAAATGTTAAAAATTGCAGTAGATGCCAGGTGATTCTACTTCTTCCAGTTTTTGAAACTTTTGAACCCATGATGGTGGGGCCTGCGCCCCACTGAACACCATCTCTTGGCCATCTAGACAAGGTGACCACTTACTCGGAAGCAGAAACCAAGGCACGTGTCCCAGTAAAGGGCAGTTTTATTGATTTATAAATTCCTAAATGAGATATAAAAATAAAACTATATATTATACTATTAAAAACTGATTTTCATTAAAAATGAAAAAGCACATGGAACCAGAGTCATTCTGGAAATTGTAGGACCTACATATGCACAGTGTCCTTAATAAGACATTCGTCATCCCCATGCTTCATTCATTATCCAGGTCTGTGCTGTACTGCTGACGATAACCCCATCCTGGAGTTACACTGTGCTCTCCCCACTCCCTCTAGGCAGGTGCAAGCACCTGCAGGCTGACTCTTTGCACAGTAGGAACCCACCTGCCCTCAGGACGCCTGGGGCCTCACACGCTCTCCAGGACACACCTGCATTTCCACAGACCTGTTTAGGTTTCCTTATCCCGTGTTAATTTATGACCTAAGCACCTCTTAACTCTACAAAAATTAGAAATTATGTGGAAAATATGATAAGTATACATACATTTTTCTGGTAAAAGTGCCTATTTCATTAAATCAGTGGTTCTTAAATTTAGCTTGTATTAAAATTAGCTGGGGGGCTTACTAAAACATAGACTGCGGGGCTCCACCTCCAGAGTTCCTGATTCAGTATTTCTGGGGCGGGGCCAACATTTTATCTTTCTGAGAAGTTCCTGGGTGACACCAGTACTCCTGGTTGGGAACCACATGTTGTAAACCACACCATTATCCTTAAGGGATCTGTGACCTAAGATTCGGAGGGCCCCTGAGACTGAGGGGCCTCAGTCTGGTTTCTGACTTGCACTACAGTTCCCTGCTGGGATCTGAGCCCTGTCCTTCAACACAGCACATTCAGAATCTACCTAGCCCTTTACAGCTCCTTTATCTTTACAAGGTACATTTTAAATTATATAATGCATAAATTCCAACCACTGTAGAAAATCTTGGACCTACCCAGGTCCCCTAGCAGGTAGCTAGGGCACTACCCCCAGATGCCTGTCCCCACAGGTTGGATGAAACTGACACACCTTGACCCATCCTTCTACAGGTACCACCACCCTGGCCCACCTGAACAATTTGCCTTGGCTTTTCAGACAAATTACGGTTGTGGCCAACCTGAGGATGGCCTGCCCTGATGCCAAGGCAGTGTCTGAATCCCCAACACCCTCTCCATTACTAGAGTCCAAATTGCAAATTATGACCCAATAGTTGAGCAATTCAGTGTACTGCAAATAGAGTTTACTTTCAATGCAATAGAGCTGGGAAGAAGAGAAAATATCTTAGTATATTATTTGTAAAGAATATTGCTTCTAAAACTTTTATTTCCAGTATGTGTGTGCACGAGTATATGTGTGGGTGTCAGGGGGTATATAAACTGGCCAGGGTGTCAAACATACTTCTCACTGTGCATCACAGTAAAAAAATGTGTATAAGCACATGCTCTGTTCATTAGCTTTCCTTGAAGGGCAAGCAGAGCAGCGGGTGTTGATGTCATTTTCCATTAGATAAAACTGTTTACCTAAAGAATCTGGAACATCTGACTGGATGTCAAAGTCAGCAGTTTCCTCGTCCATCAGCCAGCATATTGGGGGCTTCTCAGGACTTCAGTGATTCTGGGACAATAATCACCTAGTTTTTCATTCCAAATCACCATCCATCATTAGATCACTGGCTTTTCATTTCCCCAGAAGCCAGCTCACTCCCAATTTTTCCTGGTAATAGGGGACACGACTACACATAAACGTTGAAATCCATAGTGACCTAAAAACTTCCTTTAGGTGACTCTCTACATCCTTCTCAGAAGCTGAGATTGAACAGAAACATAAAATGGTCATATTTCCTGACCTTATCACCTCCCTTCGTGTCACTACTCTCCTCCCCAGGGACCCCACGTAAGGAGAGCAGTACCCTTTTCACCAGCTCAGGTCTGTGAAACCCCAAAAAAGCCAAGCAAAGGGGTGTGGTTTCTGTTAACTCTACCTCACCTCAGACCCTATTTCTCCTTCAGTAAGTCCTTCTTTTATTAAGTCCAGGCCTGAACTTGGACCCCAAGCATTCTGGGTGTGGTCCAATGTTCTAGGGAGGGAAACAGAAGTGGTTGCTCACCCTCTGGTCTCTGTATTTGGTGTCTGACTATGTGGTTTCATGTAGGAGGGTAACCTGGACTCCAGAGTTAGGCTTCAAACCATCTCAAAGACTTTAGTTTAAGATCAAGTATGCCCTAAAGTCATCAAATACTGATGGGTTAGGGAGACATGTGGTGAGCATGGAAGTCTAACCAAGGTACTCAATTTATCCCAGAAATCCCTGAGAATTAAAAGTTCATGCAAACATCCTACTCACATCACCTCAGGCCAGACTTCACATTCCTGAATGAACTATAAACTATGCACAGGAAGATATGTGTGCATGTGTGTGTGTGTGTATGTGTATGAAATTTATCATTAAGAAATCTATAAAATGAGAATTCTATATGTACTGGTATTTTGTCCTATATCTTAAGACTTTCCATTGATAGAAATAACGTTCATTTCTGTATGCAGCACTGAGAATGATTATTTTAAATTTGTTTAACTGTTTACTTGAATATCTATTGACCTCATACTCATAATCCCACTTCTTTCTATATCCAAAGACTAATAAGATCCCATCCTAATATGAAATGCAAGAAATTATTAGTGTGTTCTTTGAGATCACCCTTCTAACTGCCCAATATGGGGTGGACAAAAGAAGGTTTACAGTTGTTTGTACGGAAAATAATACAATAATTAATAAATAAGAATAAACTCTGTGTTTTGTGTGCTCACAACTGTAAGCCTACTTTTGCCCACCCCTCTATTTAAAGAAAACCCCAGCTGAGAGTTATTTAAGTCCGCGAAGCAAACGGAAGCAGCTGCCTGCCTTACCCTACAAACTGTCTTGGTTGTACTATACAGACTTATTGGAAGAAACAGGAAAGCTAACTAACAATTCACCATTTTTTGATTAGCTTCCTTATGTGCCGCAAAAAAAGATGGAGGTGAGACAAAATATTTTAATTTATTTTCCTCTTGTGGGCATTCCTAATAGCTATTGCTAGAGCTGGTAATCATCTCCCCACCCAAGAGGCTTGAACAAGGCTTGAAGTTTCAGTCCTATTAAGACAGATGCTAGATTAAGAAACTGAGACACTAACTTGTGCAAAGCTGACCATTGGGCACTCCCTATTAAGGACGTGCTAGAATAGTTCTGACTTCTTCCAGATGGTTAAATAGTTCACCAAGCACAAGTAACCCACCAATCCTTTCAAAACATTTTTCTAATAAAACCACCAAAGATTTCGTTGCAAGTATCACATTGGTACTAAACAAAAATGGCTGTATTATAATTAAGTGGAGGTGGACAACTTGAACTTAAGTCCCAGGCTCCCACACATCAGAGGAGAACCCATAAGCACTGTGGTGTCTGCTTGGTGGGTCTCAGGCTCCACAAGGAGAAAGTCCCAGGGATACCTCCCAAAATAGACCAAAAAAAAATTTCCTGATTTGAGAGAGTATTTAAATTTTTTGAAAGGTATAAGTTAAATCACATTTATTTAAAATTGAGATTGTCACCAAAAAAGTATACTATTTGATCCTTGTACCAGTAAAATCTGAACACTTCATTCTTGTGTATCTCTCCATGAAAAAAGAAATTTGGGTTAATGCAAATATTTCTCTGCTTTCAAACACCAAAAAACTATTCTATATTTTCCCCCTGATTAAGGGGCTTGCTTTTATTTCTAAATTCATGGGCATGTAAGTAGAAAAAAATATTTGGCCCAGGAAACTGTGAGTCACTTTGTATTGATGGAAGAATGGCTGCACAACCCTTTTTAAACTTTTGACTTTCTAACCCCACCTTGACCCCTTACCACAGAACATTCTTTTGTAGGATGCCACTGAAAGTAGATTCAATTCCAACAAAAATAAAAACCTCATCTATTTTAGTCTTTTAACAAGACAGCATTGTTGAGTCTCAGAGGCCTTCCTGCACCACAGTGCAAGTCCCTAGAGGTGTGAGGAAACAGCTGTTCCGTGAGCGTGAGAGCGTGACAGCATGCAAGCAGAGGCTCCACACAACAAGTGCTGCATTTTTTTCAGGATAGGAAGCCTCCAGCAGCCATGAGGCTTTAAGGAATGGTCAAGTTGCTGAGCAAGATGAAGGTTACTGTCTCATTAACTTTTTTTTTTTTTTGAGGCCTACTGGGTACTAAGAGTATTAGAATGAGAAAGATAGATCTATAAACTCAAGAAAAACTCACAGATACAACAAGGTAGGAGACAGAAACAAGGAAAAAATAATGACATAACTCAAGAAATTGCAGACCTAAATGTAAAATGCAAAACTATAGAACTTCTACAGATGGCAAATCTCGCCCTGGCTGGTGTGGCTCAGCGGACTGAGCGCTGGCCTGTGAACTGAAAGGTCGCCAGTTCAATTCTGGGTCAGGCCACACGCCTGGGTTGAAGGCCGGGTCCCAATGTTTGTCTCTCACATCAATGTTTCTCTCCCTCCCTTCCCTCTCTCTAAAAATAAATAAACAAAATCTTTTAAAAGAATAAAATGCAGATGATAAATCTAGGTAAATTCATGTTTTTTAAAAAAGATTTTTCTTACTTATTCTTAGAAAGAGGGGAAGGGGAGAAAGAGAGGGAGAGAAACATCCATGTGAGAGAAACATCATTTGGTTGCCTCTTGCATGCACTCCAACCGGGCCAGCAACCCAGAAATGCTCCCTGACAGGGAATCAAACCATCGACCTTTTGCTTTGTGCAACAAGGCCCAACCAAACAAGTCACCACACCAGGCAGGGCTAAGTTTATTTTTTATCTAGATGAGTATTTATGTATTTACCTAGAGTGATCTAAGTGGCCTTAGTTTTAGAAATGGTTTTTTAGATACTGTTCCACAGCATGATCCATGAGAGAAAATATTGATAGCTTGAACTTCATTAAATTTAAAAACAACTGCTCTGGAAAAGAAACTGTTAAGAGAATGAAAAGACAAGGCACAGACAGGGAGACTTTATCAGATATGTTGCAAACACATATCTTATAAAAGACTTGTATTTAAACATACAAAGAACTATTAAACCCAACAATAAGAAAGCAACCCAATTTTGAAATGGGTGAAAGATCTGAATCGATACCTCACCAAAGAAGATATACAGATGGCAAATAAGCACATGAAAGATGCTATACATATTTGTCATTAGGGAATTGCAAACTAAAACAACGAGATATCACCACATACCTACCAGAATGGCTACAATACAGAATGAGGGAAAGACCAAATGCTGATAAGAATGTGGAGCAATAGGAACTCTCATTTGTTGCTGCTGGGAATGCAAAACGGTACAACCAGTTTGGAAGATAGTTTGGCAGTTTCTTACAAAACTAAACATATTCATACTATATGACACAGCAATCACACTCCCTAGTATTTACCCAAAGGAGCTGACAATGTCTGTTCACATAAAACCTGCATGCAGATATTGTTTGCTGACACTGGGAAGCAATCAAGTTGTGCACTAATAAGAGAATGGGTAATACACTGTGGTATATCCAAACAATGGAATTTTATTCAGCAACAAAAAATGAACTTGCAAGCCACAAAAAGATGTGGAGGGAACCTTAAATAAATATTGCTAAGCAAAAGAAGTCAATCTGAAAAGGCTACATACTATACGAATCCAACTATATAACATTCTTGGAAAGACACAACTATGGAGACAGTAATAAAAACTATGGAGATCAGTGGCAGTCAAGAATTCAGGAGGGTGGGGAGAAGGATGAATAGGTGGAATGCAGAACAATTTTAGGACAGTGAAATTATTTTGTATAAGATGAAGGTAGATACAGGACATTATGCATTTGTCAAAACCCATATACTGTACACAGAAAAGGTAAATCCTAATGTAAATTATAGACTTACACTAGTAATAATGGCTGATATTGTTTAATCAATTAATAACAAATGCATCATACTAATGCAAGATGTTAATAATGGGAGAAACTATAAGGAGGGCATGAGAACAGGGAGTACATGGGAATGATCTGTATTTTCAGCTTAACTTTTCTGTAAACCTAGAACTGCTCTAAAAACAAAGTATATTAAGAAAATGCTGGTGACAGGGTATGTTCAGGACAGTATGGGAACACAGAGGAGCTGAACTAAACCTGGCACTGGGAGAGTGAGGGAAGACTTCCTGAAGGAGGCAAACCCTGCACTGAGTCTTAAAGGGGAGGAAACTGAGAGAAAAGGGCACTTCCTGTAGGCAGGATAACAAACGAAATATGCTGAATAATGGCCACCCAAGATATTCTAATCCCTAGAACCTGCAAATGTTATCTTCTAAGGAAAAGGAGTCTTTGTAGGTGTGATTAAATTGAGAGCCTTGATCTGGGAAGATTCTCCTGGATTATGTGGGTGGGCCCTAAATCCAATCACAAGTAATCTTTGAGAGAGAGGTAGAGGGAGAGTACCCACAAGGAAACAGAGGCAGAGATTGCTGGGCTGTGACCAGAACCAAGGAATGCAGGTTGCTAATAGAGACAAGGACTGGATTCCTCTCTAGAGCCTGTGGAGGGAGTACTGCCCAGCTGACACACCTGCCCAGTGGAACTGATGTTGAATTCCTGCACCAACTTTGTAGTAATTTGTTATAGCCACAGGAAACTAATGCAATAAGCGAGTGCAATAATGTATTTCTAGAATAACTGCTGTGTGCCAGACACTATTTTAAGTGGCCCACATACAGTGATTCATGTGATCCTCACAACAACAAATGAAGTAGATACTTCATCCCATTTTATATAAGGGGAAACTAAAACTCAGACAGGTAAGGTAAACTTGACAGAGGTCATCTGCTAGTACATGACCTAGCATTCAAGGCTAGGCAGTCTGACTTCAGAATCCTTGTGCTTAATTACCGGCTGACACTGTCCTTGGTCAGGAAGCAGCTGTGGTATCTTCAGGGGTATACATGCAGCATGATGAGTGAAGTGGTGAGCAGCAAGATAAGGTCGTGGAGTAAGCCTTATCACACAAGACTCTTGAATGGCATCTAAAGAACAAGCTTGACCATCATACACCCAGAGGGCTTGTTCACAGATTTCTGAGCTTCACCTTCAATTTTTTATTTAGGAGGTCTGAGGTGGGGCCTGAGAATTTGCATTTTTAGTAATTCCCAAGTGTTGGTGATACTGCTGGTCTAGGGACCACATTTTGAGAACCACTGCTTTAGGTGATAAGAAGCTATCCAAGGGTTTCAAGCAAAGAAGTAACACAGTTACATTTTAATCACTTACCTAAAATTTATGTGGAAGGCATTCAACAATATCAGAAGCAAAAGCTTGATATTTAAAATAGATTAAAATATAGGGAGATCCAAGATGGTGGAAGAGTAAGTGGAAGCTACACTAACCTCCTCCTAGGACCAAACTGGAATTACAACTAAATTATAGAGAAATCACCCAGAATAACCAACTGAATACCAGCTGGAGAGAAGCATTACAACCGAGAACATAAAGAAACCATTTCACTACAACAAGACTGGTAGGGAGTGTGGAGGAAGCACGAGAGAGCTGGCTGGGCTCCCACAGGCAGCAATTAAGTGCCAGAGGGAAATTTCAGTGCCCATAGGGTTCCCCCTGAGAGGATGGGATCTAAACCCTAAGCTGAGCTCCCCAGCCTCCTGCACCAGAGCTGGGAAAGCAACCCAAATAATATCCAGCTGTGAAAAGCAGCAGGGTTTCTCTGCCAGAAAGATACAACAGAGATGCAGAGAGCCCCTTAAAAGGCCAATGACACAGACACCGGCCGGCAGTGTCTGCAGCGTTATGGATGGGATATGGGACAAATTCACTGGGACTACTGAGTCCTGTGCAGGAAAAGGGGCAGGCCACTCTCTTGAGGGGAGAGCATGCCGATCCTTCCCTTCACAGGTTTTTATTGGCTTTTAAATTGCACAGAAATGCAGGTAAAATTCATTAATCATTGTCAGGCAGTAAGGATCAAACAATAGATAGCATACAAAGAACTATGAGGGCTTATTCTGAGTCAGGGTCTGCTGGCTAAAGGGCTATAAAACTTTGGGAAACAAACTCATTTCCTGCTAGGACCTTTATCATTTAATTGAGAGCATTCTTAGTGAAGCAGGTTTCACAAGATTTTACATATTCTTTCTCAGGCCTGATTGCCCCGGAAGCCTGCCCTTTCCAGCACAGGACTGCACCACCCTCTGTCATTGTTTCAGGCTTAAGTCAGGCAGAGGAGGCAAGATAGCCAAAAAATTAGAAGACTTCTCGCAGGCAGAATGAGGACTCAGGCTTTGTCAAAGCTGAGGGGTGAGGGTCGATCACCCCCTTTCTCTACAGCCCCCCAAGTCCTTGCCTGGGTCCTCCACATGATCATGCCTGTCTTAGATTGTGCCCCCTTGGGGAATCTTACCTGTCATTGGTTAACTGATCAAGCATTGGGGCCCAGTTATGGAAAAAGGGGCAGAAGTGGTGCTCCTGCCAGGGAGATAAGCTTTGTTTCCTTAGTGGCTTCTGATCCAAAGGTCTGTCACTCAGCCTTACCCATGGTTGGGGCGGAGGGGGGTTACAGATCCTGAAACAAGGCAGGGTGGGTCCCAACCTGCTAATACACAACATTTAATGTGCAGCCACTTACTTACCCTGGGCTCTGGCAGAGGGAGGGCAGAGTGGACTAGAGATGTGTGAGGAGAGTCTGGGGTTGGTGCCTCTGGGGAAAGAACTGAAGGAAAAGCTGCCAGGTTCCCCAAGCTGAGTCATTCCCCATACTGCAAAAGGCATCTTTCTCAGGCAGAGCACTCCCCTCCAAGTGACATCAGCCTGAGAGGAAGCAATAGCACCACCCTGTGGAGGTTAAGCCCAGCTGCTGAGTACAGCTTGAGGCTCTATCAGTGATTAAATTGAACAGCTAAGGTGGCTCTCTAGGAGCTCTGAAACTTTAGCTGACCCTCCCCAGAGCCCAGGGCTGGTGCACAGCCTCGTTCTTTCTGCACACACTGAGGCCTAGCAGAGGAAGCTACAAGCTATCAGTCTCTGATAGCTCCAAACAGGTTGCTCAATGCTAGTCACAGGCAATGTCTGACATAGATCTGCACCACAGTCTTTGCAGAGTTACCTACTACATAGAAACAAACATAAAGAGGCAGTCAAAATGGGAAGACAATGAAACAGGTGCCAAATGAAAGAACAAGAGAATCCTCCAGAAGAAGAACTAAATGAAAAAGAGGCAAGCAAATGATCAGATAGTTTACAGTAATGATTATAAGGATACTAAACAGCATGAGAAAAGACATAGGAACAATAAAAAGGGACCAGTCAGAAATAAAGAATGTAATATCTGAAGTAAATAATACACTGTAAAGAAAAAACAGTGAGTTAGATGAAGCAGAGGGCTGAATCAGCAATTTGGAAGACAAAGTAGAAAACAAACACCCAAGCAGTGCAGGGGGGAAAAAAAAGAATTAAAAAGAATGAGGAGAGCTTAAGCAATCTTTGGGATAACATGAAGTGTAACAACATCCACATCATGGGGATACCAGAAGGAGAAGAGAGTGAGCAAGGGATTCGGAACCTATTTGAAGAAGTAATGACCAAAAACTTCCCTAATCCAGCGAAGAAAAAAGACACAAAGCTCCAGGAAACTCAGAGAGTCCCAAACAAATTATACCCAAAGAGACTTACACTGAGATGTATCATAATTAAAATGGCAAGGTTTAAAGATGAGGAGAGAATCCTAAAAGCCACAAGAGAAAAGCAGGGAGTTACATACAAGGGAGTAACAATTAAACTGTCATCTGATTTCTCACCAGAAAATATTTCAGGCCAGAAGGGAGTGGCATGAAATATTGAAGGTGCTGAAAAACAACAACCTAAAACCAAGGCTACTTTACTCAACAAAGCTATCATTTACAATTGAAGGAGAAATAAAGAGCTTCTCAGACCAGAAAAAGCTAAAGGAGTTTGTTAATACCAAACGAGTACCACAACAAATGTTAAAGCACTTACTTTAAGAAGAAGAAAAAGATAAACAGAGAAGAGTATAAAAGTAGAATGACGATACACATGTACCAATCATTAATCACCCTAAATGTAAATGGCTTAAATACTCCAACCAAAAGATATAGGGGTAGCTGAATAGAGAAGAAAACAAGACCCATATACATGCTGTCTCCAAGAGTTCTATCTCATATCAAAAGATACACAGAGTAGAAGTAAAGGAATGGGAAAAGATATTTCACACAAATGGAAAGGAAAAAAAAGCTGGGGTAGCAATACTTATATCTGACAAAATAGACTTTCAAATTACATAATGATAAAGGGAACAATCCAACAGGAGGATATAACCTCAGTAAACATTTATGCACCCAACATCGGAGCACCTAAATATGTAAAGCACATTTTTTTTATTTTAATCATTGTCCAAGTACAGTTTTCTCCCTTTTACTCCCATTCCAGCCCACCCACCCAACCCTCCCCACTTCCCTCCCATTACCACCCTCCCCCTAGTTTTTGTCCATGTGTCCTTTAAATTTGTTCCTGTAAACCCTACCCATTCTCCCCTGAAATTCCCTCTTCTCTCCCTGTGGTCACTGTCAGTCTGTCCCCTATTTCAGTGTCTTTGGCTATATTTTGCTTGTTTCTTTGTTTTGTTGTTTAGGTTCTTGTTAAAGCACATTTTGATGGTTATAAAAGGGGAGACTGACAGCAATACAGTCACAGTTGGGGATTTTAACACCCCATTGACTTCAATGGATAGATCTTCCAGACAGAAAATCAACAAGGAGACAGCAGCCTTAAAGACACAGTAGATCAAATGGATTTAATTGGTATCTTCAGAGCATTTCATTCAAAGCAGCAGAATATACATATTTTTCAAGTGCATGTGGCAGGTATGTTTTCTAGGATAGACCATGTATTAGAACACAAAACAAGTCTCAATAAATTTAAGAAGATTGAAATTATATCAAGCATTTTCTCTGACCACAAGGCTATGAAACTAGAAATCAATCACAAGAAGAAAACTGAAAAATACACAAAGACATTGAGGCTAAATGATATATTATTAAACAATGAATTGGTTACAATGAGATCAAGGAAGAAATCAAAAGATACCTTGAAACAGATTAAAATGAGAATACAACAATCCAAAGTCTGTGGAGCACAGGGAAAACAATCCTAAAAGGAAAGTTCATAGCATTACCGGCCTGTCACACACACACACAAAGAAAAATCAAGGAAAAGCTAAAATGAACAATAACTTTATACTTAAAGAAACTTGAAAAAGAACAACAAACAAAGCCTAAAATGAGTGGATGGAAGGAAATAATAAATACCAGAGCAGAAATAAAAGGAATAGAGTATTAAAAAATCTACAGAAACAATCAATAATCCAAGAGCTGGCTCTTTGAAAAGATAAACAAGGTGACAAATCTTTAAGCAGACTCATCAAGAAAAAAGGAGAGAGGACTCAAATAAAATCAGAAGTGAAAGAGGAGAAATAACAACTGAACACTAAAAAATACAAAGGGTTATAAGAAAATATTATGAACAACTATATGCCAAAAACTGGACAACCTGGATGAAATAGATAAATTCCTGGAAACATACAGTCTTCCAAAACTAAATCAGGAAGAATCAGAGAATCTGAACAGACAGATTAAACCTAGTGAAATTGAAGCAGTAATCAAAAAACTCCCAACAAACAAAAACCCTGGACCAAACAGTTTCAAGGAGGAATTATACCAAGCATTCTGAGAATAACTACCACCTCTCCTTCTCAAACCACTTGAAAAAGTTCAAGAGGAGGGAAGACTCCCAAACTAATTTTATGAGGCCAGCATTATCCTAATTACAAAACCAGATAAAGACACTACAAAAAAAAAAAAAAAGGAAATTACAGGCCAATACCCCTGATGAACATAGATGCTAAAATCCTCAACAAAATATTATTAGCAAACCAAAAATAACAGAACATCAAAAAGATCATACACCATGATCAAGTGGGATTTATTACAGGAATGCAAGGCTGGTACATCATTTGCAAATCAATAAATGTGATTCAATGGATAAAAAAAGAAGGATAAAAACCACATGATCATATCAATAGATACAGAAAAAGCATTTGATGAAATCTAGCACCCATTTATGATAAAAAAACTCTCAGCTAAGTGGGAATAGAGGGAACCTACCTAAACATAATAAAGGCCATATATGGCAAACCCACTGCCAGCATCATATGCAATGGGCAAAAGCTATAAGCATTCCCCTTAGGATCAAGAATAAGACAGGGATGTCTGCTTTCATTTCTCTTATTCAACATAGTACTGAAAGTCCTAGCCATAACAATCAGACAAGAAGAAATAAAAGACATCCAAATTGAAAAGGAAGAATTAAAACTGTCTTTATTTGCAGATGACATGATACTGTACACAAAAACCTCAAAGATTCCACTAACTTATAAATGAATTCAGCAAAGTAGCAGAATACAAAATTAATATCCAGAAATCAGTTGCATTTTTATATGCCAATAGTGAACTAACAGAAAGGGAAATTAAGAAAACAATCCAACTCACAATTGTTTTAAAAAGAATAAAATACCTATGAATAAATCTAACCAAGTTTGTAAAAGACCTATACTCATAAAATTATAAGATACTAAAGAATTAAATTGATGAAGATACAAATTAAGTGGAAGCACATACCATGTCCACGGATAGGAAGAATTAACATCATTAAAATGTTCCTACTACACAAAACAGTCTATAGATTCAATGCAATTCCTGTAAAGATTCCAATGACATACTTCACAGCACTAGAACAAATATTTCAAAAAGTTATATGGAACCACAAAAGGCCCTGCAGAGCATCAGCGATATGGAGGAAGAACAAAGTTCAAGGAATCTGGCTACCTAATATCAAACTTTACTATAAAGCCATAGTAATCAAAATAGCATGGTACTGGAATAAAAACAGATGCATAGATCCATGGAACAGAATAGAGAGCCCAGAAATAAGCCCACACTTTTATAGTCAATATTCAACAGAAGAAGCAAGCACATACAATAGGCTAAGGATAGTTTATTCAACAAATGGTGTTAGGTAAATAGGGTAGATACATGCAGAAAAATGAAACTAGACTACCTCCTTACAACACACACAAGAATAAATTCAAAATGGATTAGACTTAAATAATAGACCTGAAACCATAAAAATCCTACAAGGAAACATGGGCAGTAAAATCTCAGAAAATATTCAGACTATCAGTCTGAAGGACATTTTGAAAAACACTGAGTTTGATCAGTTTTAAATAACAATTTTTACCTGATCTATCTCCCCAGGGGAGGGAAACAAAAGAAAAATAAACAAATGGGACTATATCAAACTATAAAGTTTTGCACAGCAAAGGAGACCATCAGCAAAATAAAAAGACAACTAATGTAACAGGAGAATGTATTCACAAATACATCTGATAAGGGGTTAATATCCAGAATTTATAAAGAACTTATAAAACTCAACACCAAAAACAAACAGTCCAGTTAAAAAATAGGCAAAGGACCTGAATAGACACTTCTCCAAAGAGGACATACAGATGGCCAACAGACATATGAAAAGATGCTTAATGTCACAAATCATCAGAGAAATGAAAATTAAAACCACGATGAGATATCACCTCACACCTGTCAGAATGGCCACCATCAATAAATCAACAAATAATAAGTGCTGGCAATGATGTGGAGAAAAGGTAACCCTTTTGCACTGCTGGAAGGAATGCAGATTGGTGTAGCCACAGTGGAAAGTTATATGGAGATTAAAAATGGATCCGCCTTTTGACCCAGTGATCCCACTTCTGGAAATATATCTGAAGGAACCCAAAACACTAATTTGAAAGAACATAATCAGCCTTATGTTCATTGCAGTGTTATTTACAATGGTCAAGGTATGGAAGCAGCCCAAGTGTCCATCAGTAGATGAGTGGATAGAATAACTATGGGACATTTACACAGTGGAATTCTACTCGGCCATAAAAAAGAAAATTTAACCTTTTGCAACACTATAGATGGATCTGAAGAACATTATGCTAAGTGAAATAAGCCAGTCAGAGAAAGACAAATACCATGTAATATCATTCATATGTGGAATCTAATGAACAAACTCTTCTAACAAGGAAAATAGAGACAGACTTGTAGACAGAGAGCCAAATGACAGCTATTGGGAGTGGGGAAGTTTAGGGGATGGAGTGATGGAACAAAAAGGAAAAAGGACTCATGGGCAGGAATAACAGTGTGGTGACTGCAGGGGAGAATGAGTTAAATGGTAAGGGGGAAATTACAATAAAATTTTTTTAATGTAGCTGCTCTGTTTGAAGAAGAAAGCAGGAATGCACCATATGGTTCTTCAACTTCTAGGCTGAGCATCTGTGAGAACTTGGCTAAGTTACTGAACCTCTTCAAGCCTCAGTTGTTTCATCCACCAACTGAAAGTTGAATATTAAGGGTGAAATAAACTGAAATAAGTGCACAGAGTAGCACTTATTACATAGGAGATATTTTAACGTTTAGTATAATTGTTGGAAGAAGTGGAGAGGAGCTTCACCCTCCAGGATAGATTCTAGGTGAGTTGCAGCTTTTTTTTTCTGCTTTTGCTTTTTTTTTTTTAGATTTTATTTATGTATTTATTTTTAGAGAGGGAAGGGAGGGAGATAGAGAGAGAGAGAGAGAAACATCAATGTGCGGTTGCTGGGGGTCATGGCCTGCAACCCAGGCATGTACCCTGACTGGGAATCAAACCTGCGACACTTTGGTTCGCAGCCTGCGCTCAATCCACTGAGCTACGCCAGCCAGGGCTGCTTTTGCTTTTTAATATAGTGTATTTTAACCCAACTATGCTTACTTATAGAAACACATTCATATTGGTTATATTGTTTTATTTAGTTTAAGTTGGGCCAAAGCTGTACATGGTTTAAATTCTAAGAAGAAAATAAAGCAGGATTTACAATCTGGATTATTTTTCATCTATTACAGATGCACAATACAAAAGATCCTCCTCCCCCAAATGTTGCTAAAGAAGGTAGCCAGAACCCTGAGAAATTTGATTTTAGTTTACTTCAGAAAAATAATGTGTTACACTGTAAAAGCTTAAAATGGGAGCAACAAAGCATTTTTGTAATGTTTCAGTGCTAGTTCACACAAAGTTAGTAACTACAGTCTAGCCTCAGAGTGAGAAAGTGTACGTGAGACAAGTACTTTAGCTGTTCGGATTCAGTGAATGTTGTGTGTGGCTTCCAAATCTATATACTTGCATATCCAATTAGCTCCCTAAGCCTGAATTAACACTATCAGTCTGAAGGACATTTTGAAAAACACTGAGTTTGATCAGTTTTAAATGCCCATTCTAAAATTGTGTGGCTTTAGGTAAGCACTTTTCCCAAATTAAGAGAATTAGGTTGATTGTCTCACCAGATGTATTGGCTCAGACATTGAGTAATGTGCCTGATCTTCCCAGGTGCTCGCTAGAGACATTTTGTGTGTTAGGCCATTAATCTTGATCACATTGCAGTGAAACATGGAAAAAGTAGGTCTCGTCCTCCCAAAGTTTCAGATAGAGTAAAAGGCACTGAAAGTCTACACCTAAGGTCACTGAAGAAGTGTGTTTCAGAGCAGCTGTTAGATTCTGGTCCTCCTGGGATCTCTTCCGGTCTGAGTCCTCCCAGTTAGACCCTACTGACAACATGAAACAGGAGAACTCATGTGGTTTTCCATCTGGAGGCACCTTGGTCAACCCGAATATCAAAAACTTTGGCAGACACTTATGTTAGAAAACATGCCAGAGGATTATCAGTGTTTTTCTTGTTTAACAATACACTGGCCAAAGAATATCTCATTATTGTTTTTACTTCCTATTTCCTTAAGAGATATTGAGCATCTCTTTATATAGCTGTGGGCCACTATATTATATTTTATGAATTGCCTATGTTTAGTTGTTTGAGCCATGTGAATTTTTGTATATTGTAAGAATTTAGAGGTCTGATTTGACATTCTTCTACACGATAGCTACTTGCCACAATATCATTTACTAAATTCAATCTTGATCTATTTTATAACTAAAGTCCCATTAATATAATGATCTACTTCTAGATTTATTCCCCTAGATCTGCAGTCTCTTGGTAAACAATAGGTGGGAATGTTCTGAGTCATTTTTTATTCTATATTGAGCTTTTGCTCTTTGTCAGCTTCAGTCTTTTTCTCTCTGTACATAAGTATGCATTTATATATGAATGTATGTATAGTTCATATAGATATATGTGCATAGAGGATGGGGATAAAGTAGGTTTACAGTTGTAAGCATGCAAAATGCAGTTTATTCTTATGTTATTATTTATTAATTATTATATTATTTTCCATATGAACAACTGTAAACCTATCTTTGCCCCACTCTGTATGTCTGTATAAGCCTTGTTTAAATTATTTTTTTAATTTTTAAATCATAGTTGACATACAATATTATATTAGCTTCAGGTGTACAACACAGTGATTAGACATTTATATAACTTACAAAGTGATCTTCCTGATAAGTCTAGGACTCACTGGACACCATACGTAGTCACTACAGTACTATTGACTGTTCCCTATGCTGTACTTGCAACTTGTACACCTTAGTCACTTCCCCCTTTTCACCAGCCCCCGATCCTTCTCCCATTTGGTAACTATCAAAATGTTCTTTGTACCTACGAGTTTGTTTCTGTTTTGTTTGTTCATTTATTTTTCTAGATTCTGCAAATAATTGAAATCATATGGTATTTGTCTTTCTCTAACTTATTTCGCTTAGCATAATACCCTCTAGGTCCATCCCTGTTGTTGCAAACAGCGCTATTTCATTCCTTTTTATGGCTGAGTAATATTACATTATTTATATGTGCCACATCTTCATGCATTCATCTATTATCTGCATCAGTCTAATGAATTTTCTATGCTTTTCCTTCCATCTTGCTAATGCTTGGAAACTCTGTCCCAAAGTTCCATTTGTTCTCACCTAGTACATGTGATTACTCCCAATGCACAAGGCAGCCCCACAGCAAAGAACTATTTGGCCAAAATACCAACAGTACCAAGAAACTTCGTAAGCCACTTTTGACCCATTCAATCAGTCACAGCACCTTCTACATATGCTGCACAAACCTTTTTTTTTTTTGCATTTCAGTTGCATTTTTACATTTCTTGAAATAATAAAACAATACATTGAAAATGTTGCATATTTTCTTCCACCTTCAATATTAAAATGGCTGCACAAAAATTCACTAATTTTGATTTTTTTAAAATGCATACTGTCATCTGTCAGATGGCATCTGTCACAATACATTCTAATAAAATTGTTTCAAATGAAGTTAAAACAACTAGGCACCACTAAAGCCATTGTATGGAAAAAACTAAATGAACTTTTTGGTCAACCCAATAACTTTTCCTGAACTCAAACCATAAAAATAACTTACACTTTTATACATTTGGATATGTGTTTTTCTAATGAAAGTGTCATGGCAACCCTGTAAGGTCAATGCTATTATTCATATGTTTACAGATGAGAAAACTAAGGTTCAGATTAGCATAATGAGTTAATAAGTGGTAAAACTGAGACCCTGGCTTCTCACTCTTCTTCTGGTGTTTTTTTTTTTGTTTTCTTACACTATTATAATAGGCCCACACTATATGTTGCAATGTCATAATAAAGTTTATTTTTAATTTTAATGTTTTTATTTATTGTTGCTCAGTTAGTTGCCCCCCTTTTCCCTGTTGTTCACCCCACCCCATCCCCCCACTCCCACAGTCAACTCTCCACCATTGTCTGTGCCCATGAGTCCTCTATTAGTGTTCCTCTGCTCACCCCTGCCCCTTCTTTCCCCCATTACCCTCCTCCCCCCTCCCCCTGGTCACTGTCAGTTTGTTCCTCACTTCTGATATTATAATAAAGTTGTAAGGAATTATTACTCTTCCAGGCACTGTTCTAAGCACTTTACATGTAGTGATTTATTTGATCCTCTAACAACCCTATGAGATAGATGCTATCATTATTTTACAGATTAAGAAGCTGAGGCACAGACAGGTTATTTGTGTTTGTGTGTAAAAACTATGAGTTCCTCTAGGGCAGAAGCAGTATTTTACTATCACTGAACTCCCAACATTTAGCAACAGAAATACATTCTTCTTGAACAAAATAAAAAGTACCCCCCCCATATGAAAACAAATAGGATTTCTAGAAGGAGATTCCCAAACAGTAACAGGATAAAATAAAATGTATGGAAATGTTTCAAGACTGCTACAGGAACATACCCTGGCTGGTGTGGATTGAGTGGTGACCTGCAAACCAAAGGGTTGCCAGTTCCATTCCCAGTCGGAGCACATGCCGGGTTTGCAGGACAGGACCCCCAGTAGGGGGTGTGCGAGAGGCAACCACACATTGATGTTTCTCTCCCTCTCTTTTTTCCCTCCTTTCCTGTCTAAAAATAAAATCAAATCTTTTTTTAAAAAGAAAAAAGACTGCTACAGGAACAAAGTGATGAAAGAAACATAGTAGGCAAGAAATACAGTAGGCAAAGTAGGGGAAAGCCCACAACTTAGAAGAAAAAAAGTGACTGAGGGCATTATCAACAATTGCTCACAGGAATAGAGGTAACAGACCTAGGAGAACAAATCTAGAAACAGATCAAATAACATTTCACCCAAGAGAGACCCCAGCCAGACACGAGGAAGAAGCAGAGAAAGCTCACCCATTCCAGTCCTGAGGGAGCATGGGAGAGCTTAAAGGGCAACACTGTAGGAGTAAACCAAACTGAAATAAACAAAGATTTTTAGGATTGTGGTTAGTTTTTTCTTCTTCTCTATATACCTTTAAATATATATAACATATTGTTAAAACTAATAAACAGTCATTGCTGAGAAATTGGATAATATAAAAGTAATAAAAAGCAAAATTATTGCCTCCAATCTCATTTCCCAAAGAGAATAGTTGTTAATACTTAAAGCATTTTCTTCTATTTTTGCCTATGCATTTTAAAATAAAATTGGAATTATTTTATACACATATACACACATATATAAAACATTGCACTCTGCCTTTAAAATATCTTAACATTTTGTCATGAACATTTAAAAATATCATTAAATATATTAGAAAAATAACAATTTTAAAAAATGTTTATGTTGACTAGAATCACAGAACTCAAAACAAAACAAAATTATGTGCACAGTAAGAAGTCTCCCTCTTTCTTGCTCTGGATGGTGTGGCTCCATCGAGTGTTGTTCCACACTCTGAAAGGTTGCAGGTTCGATCCTTAGTCAGGACCTGTATAGGAGGCAACCAACTGATGCTTCTCTGTCTCTCTCTCTCACTCACTCAAATCAATGAACATATTAAAAAATTCAAGAGGCCTTGCTCCATCTTGGTCCACCCACCCATCACCACCACTGTCCCTGCCACCATCCTCACCAGCACGGCTGCTGTCACCATCACCCTCTCTACATTCCAGAGTAACCCCCTTCATTAATTTATTTTTTTTCATCTTTCCAGTTGAAAACTCTATTTTTAGTGGCTGCCTAACATTACATTCTAAAGAGATATGAGATGTACATATTCTCCTACATTGGGGCACTTGAGGTATTTCCAATTTTTCCCTACTATAAATAACACAGATATTTACAAGTTTTTAAAGTAAGAGCTTTTTTTGGCAGAGCTTCATGACTTTCTGTTCACTATATTCTGTTTTCTGTCTAGTGCCAAAGAAGACATGAATGTTTGTTAAATTGTACTTCTTGGTTTTAGTAAAATCCTGAAGCTAAAGGGTCCCTCAGAGCTAATCACGTTTAGTAGAATCTCCTCATTCAATAAAAGGAGAAAGTGAAGCAGAGAATGAATGACTTGCCCAAGGCCACAGACTAGTTAGCAGATTAGGGATGGAAAACGGGGGTTACCTGGCTGCACTGCCTGCACCCCTCTGCCCCAGCATCACCCTCAGGGCTGAGTCTCGGCTGAGGGGTCTGATGCGGGTACTCTGTCCCCTCTCCCACCAGTCAGTCCTCTCAACCGTCTGCAAGCTTGATAGTTGTAGACAACATTCACAGAAAGAAAGAGGAGTTTTAAAGTAAGAAATGCCTGTATTTCTCTGTTAGAATATCTTGCTTGAACCATCTTTAGGCTGAACATTAGGCATATAAGAAAGAAAAGAAGTAAAAACTGAGACACTAAGAAAAGGGGCTATTTTAAAGCCTCACTATTTGTTCCTAAATCACATGGCAAAATCCAGCTAGCAGCCAAGGCAAGAGGTGTAGTGTGAAACTAGATTCCATCAAGATCCCCTTTCCTTGTTCTTGTCTCTTAAGGGAGTATGGAAAGTTTCCTGGGATTTAGAAACCTTTGACTCAGCAATAGAATATACATCTGAGAATTTATCCTAAGATGATACACAGATACGTACACAAGCTATATGTAAAATGATTTTATTGCAGCCTTTGTTTATTATAATGAAAACTGGAAAATAACCTAAATTATATTTCTTCAGCATATACTTTATGTGCCTGCACAGGTTCTCTCTGACTCACCTGTCTCTTAGACCCCGGTTGACTTTGCTTTGCCTTAGCTGTTGCTGTGGCTGACCTGTCTCATGTGGACCCATAAAGTCCACCTCCTCAGGCCAGTCAGCCACACACTTATGGCTCCAGCCTTCCTGTCACTTCCAGATTCAAATGGAGAGATCTACTGCAGAACATGCCATCCAGCTTGGCAAATGGCTGCTGAAAATGCTGAGTGAAGAAAGGGAGGGTGAGGAGTAAACTTCATTGTGCAGAAAACTTTCGCCAGTGGAAGAGAGAAGACAGGGAGCCAGCAGATTCATTCTCCCTCCCTCACTCCCTCCCTCCAAAAGACTGTTCTGAGGCAGGGCTTCTCCAGAGAGCCTTTCTGAGTACATACTGCCTGACCGAGCAAGTGCACCTGCCTCTTAGAATCTTAATATGAAGCAAAACACATCTGTGCCATGCCTTCTCATCTTTCACTAGTTTGTGTATCTTTTCCTTCACTCTTGCTGCCTCGGCATTGCACCTCCCACATTAAACATAAACACTTCTTGTCTTGGATCCCGTTTCATAGGGAACCTGGACTAAGCCAAGTCGATTTTGAAAGCTGATTTTACAAATTGGTGTTGTCAATAGTAGCAATGAAAAATGATGATGTCTACCTACATTTACTAACTTGGAACAAGTTCGGTCATGTTTTTGAAAGATGTTAATCCAGGTTGTTTTTTGAAAATAACATTTTGGACATTTCCTTTTTTATAACCATTATGGAGGTATTGTTGTACTTTTTACAACAGATATATATTAAACTAATAAGCAAAATATGCCCTGGCTGGTGTGGCTCAGTGGACTGAACTCTGGCCTACAAACCTAAAGGTCACCAGTTCAATTCCCACCACATGCCTGGGTTGCGGGCCAAGTCCCTGGTTGCAGGTGTATAAAAGGCAACTGATTGATGTTTCCCTCAGACATCAATGTTTCTCTCCCTTTCTTTCTCCCTTGCTTCCCCCTCTCTAAAGATAAATAAAATCTTTAAAAATAAATAAATTCCTGAAAATTACCCTTTGAAGCCCTAAATTTTAAAAAAATAAGTTGAATAGATTGAGAGCACAATTTTCACACTAAAATGTTGCCAAATTTCTAACACTTTATTATTTGTCCTAATGAATACAATTTAAATATAAATTTCTTATCAATGCCATGTCTATATATAAGTAATGTTTGCATATATAAATAGATACATACATAGAGTATGAATTACCAGAACAATTTTTGAATGAAACGTTCATCAAATCAATTTTTTATTAGACTGTCTACTGAAAAGCTGCTTAACTTAGCTTCCAGCTCCAGAAATGCCATCTAATCATGGCTGTTCACAAAGAACAACAGCCCCTTTATGCCATGGAGACTGTTGGCTTGTAGCCTTGTAGACAGAGCTCAGGGCATGATTTATAACCGTCCACACAAATTCGTCAAAAAAGGATGGTATTTGGGGTCAGTTCAGTCAGTTCCCTGCAGAATTTAATAACGAACCTATAGTAAAGCTTAGAAATATTGTTTTATTATTCACAAGTAAAGTGCTTTTTTTCCATTTAAGGCATAGCAGCTGATTTAAATAATCAACTTATACTGAGGAAAGCTTTTTATTCAAGTATGTAACCTAAATAGAAAAAATGCAAAACCAATTAAAATATACTAAAATAACAATGATGCTGTCCAATTCTGGGTCCAAATGAATTAGGAAATAAATCAGTCAATGGGTTATGATTATAATGTCAGATATGGTGCCAATGCTCAGAAATAGTGTGAAAAAGATCAGTTACAGAAGGAGCCATAATCAAATCTGAAATAGCACTTTTGGTGGAGAAGAGAGGATGAAGAAATCACTACAATCAATGACTACACAAAAAGGCATCAGTTTTTGACACACACATCCCACAGCTAGTGGGGAATAAAATTAAAATGGGTGTGTGGATAACAATATAAAATATAGAGTAAATAAAACAGTTATTATTTGAAGCTCATACCAATGAAATCCCCAGTGCTCCCTCGTTCTCCTTCTAACTGGATTCTGAAGCTTCTTACACATTCTTTTTGCAGCGCCCAAAGTTCTCTGCAGCCCAGGGCACACAAGCAGGTGGGTGTGCTCTCCTGCTCTGTCCTCCAGGATCCACTGTGACCCAGTAGGGACAGTACTGGGAAAACTCCTCTTCCCCTTCATGGATCTGCCCAGTCCTCACTTCTCATGGTGGGAGTTGAACTTCCTGTTAACTTTGTGATACATTCCTCTTCTTGTCATTACTGACATCAGCCTAGTCACTTCTAAGGACAGTCTACTGCCCTCCTGAGAAAAAGAAAGCTTTTTCCCCAAGCATGTCAACGTTTTGTAAGGCCCCAAGTAAAAACATGTTCCCATTTTGCTTGGATGCTCCTGGAACCACCACCTCATTTTTCATCTTCACATTTTATACGATGCTCAGTCACACAGCCATCCATTCACCCAAGAAGCATTTCTCAGGGCACACTGGAGTCAATGGCTGTGCTCATTTCTGGAAATTTTATACTGAGCAAAGCCAGAAGCAGCCCCAGTCCTCTTGGAGTGCCCTTCCTAGTGAGGGAGGAGACGTGGAGCAAATCATCAGCAAAGGCCTAATTATTAACTCTGGTAAGTGCTGTGAAGGGAAGTTCCACGAAGCTAACAGAGTATATATGAAGGACCCTGGTCTACACTGGCAGGACTGATGGGCGTGTTCCAGAGGAGCTTTCCCCAAGCAAGCAACACTCCTGCTGACAGCCAAAGGAGTTGTCTAAGCAAAAGGAAGGGGTGTGCCAGCAGAAGGAAGATTATGCGTCGATTCCATGACACATTCAATGAATGAAAGAATTTTGGGTACTGGAGCTAAATAAGTTTGATAGGTTGGGAGGTGCCAACATTCTACAAATCCTGGCTGGGACATTAAGGGACAAATCTGTTCACTATACTCCCCAGTTTCTTAAATGTCTCAGTCCTGGAGGTGCCCACAGCAGCATGGTCCAGCTTTCTACCCCCCAAGAGACCCAACTGGGAGCCTTTCTATAAGCAGAACCTCAGTGTCCAAGTCAGAAAGTACTGTGACCACAAAATGAACCTCCTTCTGGTATAGTATATGGCATGCAACTTTATGGACTGCAAAGTGGAATCCATAAGGATCCTACCAGCAAAGGATGGTGCAGCACAATAAGCTGCAGTGAAGAACTATTACCATTCCTACTCCAGAAGGGAGTTGGGAAAAGAGTTGTTTTGGAAGCCAGCTAGGTGAAGTGCATGGGGAGGGCACCTGCCAAGAAACACCATCTCTGGTAAAGGGATGCACGCAATCTGTGGTTATCCCTCAGGCAGGAGACTGGAGGAAGAATGAGTCCAACCTCTTTTCTTCTCCCACATTCTGATTTGTTACTATTGCTGCAACTCAACCAGAGCCAGAGGGCAAGAACACCCTCATGCATCATCTTCCCAGGACGTACACCAGGATAGAGGGTGGCAGATCGATGAACCAGGTGAGCTAGTCAAGGCGCTTTACCACTGTGCTTTAACTCAGGGGTGCCATTTATAAAGAGTTTGTCCTTAGGAAAGTGAACTCATCTCAAATGCCTCAATTTCCTCATTTTTAAAATGGAAATGGTAACAATAATACATTCGTTTGCTTAAAAGATTTATAAAGCATTTAGACTAGTGTCTGACACATGGTCAGCACTTATAAATGCTCTTAATATTTTCATTTTGTAGAAGAAACTGAATTTCAGACAAGGTCAGTGAGTTTCTCAAGCTGCTGTTGTCAAATGGGGCACAACTAAAGCCAGAATCCAGGCCGCGCTGTTCGGGGCTTCACCCTCTCATCCCTGCCTTCAGCTGTTGCTTCCGTCTTCTTCCCAGGATTACCAAGTTGACTAAGATTTAACTCAGTAGACACATTCTGAATCATATCTCTGTCACTTTTGGGGGTCTTTGCACTTCTCCCCCAACTTTACTGAGATATACTGTACATATCTGACACACAATGTTGTGTGACTTAAAGTGTACACTGTATTGATTCAATACACTTGTTATTCCAATATGATGACCACCAGAGTGTTAACACCTCCATCATGTCACATAATTACCATTTCATTTTGGGGATGAGAACACAGAAGCTCTAATTTGCTAGCAACTTTCAAGCACACTTTTAAAAGATGTATTCACAAAGAACAGGAAAATGTTTCTCTTATTCTCTGCAACTGAATGCCAGTAGGAACCTGTACCTTCCAGATAGCTTATAATTATAGATCTTATCATGGTAAACACGAGGTCGCCAACAACAGAGCCTTTTGGACTTCTTAATGGGGAGCTCCCAGATGTGCAGTCAATTCAGGAGCCTTCTGGTGTCTGTGTTTACTCAGAAAAGAATTGAGGTAATTACATGTCAGATTTAGCAAACTGAAATGCCTCCGAGGATTAAAACCTCAAACAATTGGAATGGGTGAAACCAGCCCTCTTACCTGTCTTACGAAAGATCCTCCATGAAGCTCTTCATCTGAGACAAGAATCCATGAGCTCACCTGGTGTTTGTGTCAGAGGCTCCCCCACTTTTCAAAGCCACCAGGAATGAGATCTTGGCTTTATCTTTGCCTCTGCCCTATTGTTTGCCCCCCAAACCCACCAGGTCAGTAAGTCCTGAATACCCACAGTAGCCAAATAACATAATCTAAGCCAGGGTATTCTCCAGAGGGATGGTGTTGATATTAACAATTACATAAGAAAACAGGCACAAACATGGATGATCCCAGGCAAACCAGAATGGATAGTCATCCTAATCTTAGAATACTTCAACTCTTATTCTTTCCCCATTCATGACACACATGCTACTATAAACAAAAGAACATGTTACTGCTATATTCTTTGATCTAACCCAAGGTAGAATTATTATTATAGGCATATGAAAACGATGTGATAAGATTTAGATGGTTACAATTTTCTTTTCCCACCATTTTTGTACCCGAGACTTTTGGGAACTACTTTTCTTCATCCTGAAGTATATCCTTGAAGATTTTTTAGTTAATATCTGTGGGTGGTAAACCAATTACCCAATAGTTTTGATTTTGTCCTCATTCCTGAAAGAGAATTTCATTAAGAAATTATTAATTCTTTGATAGTGACTATATTACTTCATTGTCTTCTGGCTTCTGTTATTGCTGCAAAGAAGTCTTCTGTTAGCCTAATTATTGTTCTTTGTAGGTGATCTGTCTTTCCTCTCCGACCACTTTTAATATCTTTCTTTTAAATTTGGTCTTCTGGAGATTTATTATAAGCAACTAGGTATGGGCTTTTTATAGCCTTATATTCAAGTCTTACACCACTTCTAGACAGTTTTCCTTAGCGATTAACCCTTCAGATAGTGAAATCAATTGTATCTCTATTGACTATCTCAGTTATCATCCATATAAATTCAGTATCTTCTTCATGACTTGCATTTGTCTCTGTTGTCAGTTCACAAATTCTTTCTTCAGCTTTATTTAATGTGCTCTTTAACCCATGTATTGCTTTTTTAAATAGTATTTTTTCTAATAATTCTACTTGGTTACTTGGCACAGTTGCTGGTCATTGTTATGTCTCTTGCTACTTTCTAATATTTGTGATTACATCTTTTTTTTCTTTAAAACTAGGATAAACTTCTGGTAATGACATTGTGAGCAGCCCTGCCACCAGTGGAACTGGTGAAAATGATTCCAAAAATTTGATTCCAAAACTGCTTAAAGCTTATAGTAATGGTCCGAAGAGAATACTGCAGTATTACTTTGATACCAAAACAAGACAAGGACATCACAAGAAAGGAAAAATATAGACCAGTACTCTTATGAATGTGGACTCAAAAATCCTTAAAACAAATTCTATGAAAACAATCCAGCAACATACAAAAACAATTATACACCATGACCAAGTGAGAGGTAGGTTTAATATCTAAAAATCAACCAAAATAGAACATCCTATTACTAGAATAAAATTTTTAATCACTTAATCATATCAATAGATGGGAGGAAAGCATTTCACAAAAATTACTGTTCTTTCATGATAAAAATTCAACAAACTAGTCATAAAATTAAGGGGAACTTTCTTTACCTGACAAGAGTATCTAAAATAAGCCCGCAGCAAACATCACATTTAATGTGAAACACTTGATCAAATACTGGATACTTTCCCTCTAAGATCAGCAACAGAATGAGCATATGTACTCCCACCACTTCTAGTAATCACTGTGCTAGAGATTTTAAAAAAGAAATTAAGCAAAAAAGAAATACAAGACATCTAGACTGAAAAGGAAGAAATAAAACAATTTCTATTTGCAAATGACCTTGCATATAGAAAATCCTTGAAAACCCACTAAAAAACTCTTAGAGCTAATAAATGAGTTCAGCAAGTTTACAAGATACAAGATCAATATATAAAATCAATTCTATATCTATATAATTACAATGAACTATCAAAAAATGAAATTAATTCCATTCTCAACAGCATCAAAAAAGAAATAAATTTAACAAGAGACATACAAGATTTGTACACTGAAAACTACAAAACAGTGTTGAAAGACATTAAACAATATCTTAATAAGTGAAAAACATTCTATGTTAACTCAGCAAAATTAAAATTGTTAAGTGCCAATGCTCCCCAAACTGAAATACAGATTTAATACAATCTCTATCAGAATCCCAGCTGACTTGATTGTAATAATTGATAAGCTGATTCTAAAATTCATATAAAATTGCAAGGGACTCAGAATAACCAAAATGATTTTGAAAAAGAAGACTAAAGTAGTAGGACTTACATGTCCCGATTTCACAACGCATTACAAAGCAACAATAATCAAGACTGTGTATGGTACTAGAACAATGATAGATATATACATCAGTGGAATAGAATTGAGAACCTGGAATTAGACCCTGGAATACATTGTCAACTGATATTTGACAAAGGTGACAAGACACTTCAATGGGGAAAAGAATTTTTGACAAATACCAATTGTGCAACTGGATAGCCAATACAAAATAATGGAACTGGATCCTTACTACACAATATATAAAAAAATCTAAATTAAGAACAAAAACAACAAAATTATTAGAAGAAGACAGAAGGGTAAACCTTCATGACTTTGGATTTGGCAAAAGACTCTTAGATTTTAAACCAAAAGCACAAGCAACCAAGAACTAGACAAGTTGGAACTCATCAAAATTAAAAACTTTTGTTTATCAGAGGACACCATCAAGAAAGTGAAAATACAACACAGAGAATTGGAGAAAATGTTTGTATTCCTATGTCTAAAAATGGATTATTATCTAGAATATATAGAGAACTCTTACAACTCAATAACACAAACATAAATATCCCAATTAAAAATGACAAAACAGCTTCTATTAGTCAGCTCAGGCTGCCATAACAAAATACCATAGACTAGGTCATTTAAACAACAGACATTTATTTCTGGAGGCTGGAAAGTTTGATCAAGCAAGGTACCAGCAGATACAGTTTCTGCTGATGGCCCTCAACCCTACTTGCAGACAGCTGCCTTCCTCACTGTGTCCTCACATGGTAGACAGAGAAAGAGCTGGTCCCTCTTCTTCTTCCAATGAAACACTAATCCCATCATGGGAGCCCACCATCATGAACAATCTAACCCTAATGACACCCCGAAGTCTCCAACCCAAAGACCACTACTTAAGAGCTAGGGGTCCACTGTACATGGACATGGTGGGGGACACACACCAGTCCCTAACAGATCTGTACAAACATATCTTCAAAGAAGATATGAAGATGGCAAATAAGACTATGAATAGGTGCTCAACATCATTGGAGAAATGCAAATCGAAACCACAATGAGAAACCACTTTATACACATGAATAAAACTAGTATCCAAAAGTCAGATAACAACAGTGCTGACAAGGACGTGGAGAAATCAGAACCCTCATCTCTGCTGGTGAGAATATGAGATAGTGTAACCACTTTGGAAATCAGCCTGGCAGTTTCTCAAATGGTTAAACATTATGACCCTATGACCCAGCAATCCCACTCCTAGGTAAATACCTAAGGAAAATGAAAACGTCCATGCAGAAATTTGTAAACCAAAGTTTATATCAGCATTATTTGCAAAAACCAAACTGTGGAAACAACTTAAATGTCCATAAATGGGGAAATGGAAAAACAAATTATAATATTTTTATACAATGAAATATATAGAATATTATTCAGCCATAAAAAGAAATATTAATATATGCTACAACATAGATGAACCTTAAAACATTATGCTGAGTGAAACATCCAGTCACAAAATACCACCTACTACATGATTTCATTCATTGGAAAGTCCAGAGTAGTGACCTCTATCCACATGAAAAGTAGATTAGTGGTTGCCTAGGACTGGGAAAGAGGGATATGCAGGTAGAGATGATAGAAAATGGGTACAGAGTTTCTTTCTGACATAATGAAAATGTTCCAAAATGGACCTTGTTGATGCTTACACGTATCTCTGAACATATAAAAACCATTTCATCACATTCTTTGAATGCGTTAAATGAGTCAACTGTATGACATGTGAACTATACCTCAATACAGCTGTTTTGGGAGAAGAAAGCCTTTACACAGAGTTGTTTTGTTTTGAATATGATAATTCCAGTATGTGATTCCTTAGGGTTGCTTTCTTCACATGTGAAGGCATGTTTCCTGGTCTCTGTGTTGGGCTTCACTTATTAATTTATTAGATTATACTTAGTTGGCCTTTATTCCTAGGAATACTGAGCCCTAAAATGGGGCAAGCTCTCCTCCAGCGAAAATCTGCCTTTGCTTCTGCCAGTAGCCCAAGGACACTGTTGATCTGGGAGCACTTTGGTTTCCTTCCGGATCTCTAGCTTAATCCAGGAGCCTCAGCTTCATCTCCCTGACTCCATGCAGACCTAAGAATTGTTCTCTTGGTTTCAGTGCTGATGTTTCAGGTCAGGTAGCCTCACTTGTGTGTCTGCTCTCAGCTCACCTCTCAAATTTCAGCTCACAGATTTCTTGGGTTGGGTTGGGTTTAGGGACCTGGAGACTTATTGCCTTTATCTCCTGATCCCAGAGCTGCAATACAAGTTAAATCTTATGCAGAATATTTTGTATTGTAGGAGGGATTTTTGCAGAATGCAGATGCCCATATTGCCTCAAATAGAAGTCTTTCATGCAGATTTATTTAATTGTTTAACATCAATGTTCACATGAAATTTGTCTGATTGAGTATGAATAATTGGGACTATTACTTCTCCCTTTTTCTAGTACTTGTAAGAATATTAGAAATTCTAAACTAGTCTGTCTCCTAAAGGAAGGCACTGAGGTACTTTATTCACAGAACAATATATGACATAATAGCAAATACATATAAAGTGTGTATATACGAACCAATGTGTTCACCAGAGCCATCTGAACTAATAAAAATATGAATGCTAGGGTTCCTCTTGTGGCATGTCTGTTTCAATGGGTTTTTCTGTAAGTTCTCCATCCCCTTCTGCTTTACTAGGCAGATAGCCATCATCCAAAGCAAAGACAGAATTACACGCACAGTTAATAGTAGTAGAAAATCTTTACAGAGAGATTCCCATAACAAAGCGCTGCAGTAGGCATGTCACCAGGACCATCTTATGCATTGATCGCCATGGTCTTGCCAGGGACATATCAATATTGTGCTCACTAAACAGACTGGAGAGTGTGAGTCTCAAGAAGGTTAAGTAACTCGATGAATGAATTATCAGGGTAAAAGCTAAGCTGCTGTTTCAGAGATCCAATAATAATTCAGGAATTATTTCTCACAGTCTGGGGTCAGCAGAGCAGGTGGACAGGCAAGTGCGCTTCTTGTGGCCATTCAGAATCCAGTTCCTTCTATTTTGTTTCTTCACCATTTCCTAGTGCATTGCCCTCATCTGCATACTGTCTAAAGGCCTCAGTGTGGAAGAGATGCGTGTCTTCTCCGATACAGTCAAAGAGAACTGAGGCACATGACCACACTTAATCCTAAGGAGTTCTGGCAAATGCAGGGAGGCTAGGCAGCCATGGGCCCGACCACAATTGCATTGCTATGGAAATGGGAGAATGAGTTTATAGGAACAGTCACTGATGCAATTAAGTTTAAGAAATTGTCACTTTCATCTACAACAAGCATCATCTCTCATTTGGACAAATTAACCAGATTTCCTGCTTCTACTATACATCTCTGCATCACATCCCTCACACAGCAGTCTAAGTAACTCATGATGAATATATCAGATTGTGTCATTCCTCTGCTCAAAATCCCTCATGCCTTCTCTTCTGATCCAGAATAAAATCCAAAGGCTATATCATCACCGACAAGCTGCACCGATGTTGCCTCTGACTACAGCTCAGGCCTTATTTCTCTCTTCATCCCATCTCTTACCCTGTTCCAGCCATAGTGGTCACTCTGCATTTTTTTTAAAGCAAGTCAAGCAAGATACCACCTCTAAGCCTTTGCACTTGCTGTTCCAATAAAAAACTCATCAAGAAAAGCTCAAGGGAAACAGTAGTGCATGCAGAGGGAAGGTCTAGGACAATTCTGACAAAGGAGAGACTGACGTGTCTAAAGAACCAAAAGCTGTTCAGTGTGGAACATAGCAAGTGGGGAAGGCAGTAGAGGATGAGGATGGGAAGTGGGGCTCAGGCCCTGTTCTGGGGGACTTTGTAGAGCAGGGCGAGGACTGTGGATTTTACCAGAATGCAATGATGGGAAATCATTGAAGGTGTTTACGCAGGAGAGTGACATCATAAAAGTAAGTTGTAGAAGGACTGCTCAGGCTGATGTGTAGACAGGGGCCACAAGCCTGCAGGCAGAATGATAATAAGGATGGCTGGCTCTTGCCCATTCAAATGTCTCCACCTACTCTCAACTAGTCTTCTACTCACTCACATAAGTTCTCTGCCCCATAGTGTATTCCTTTACAGGTATAACCTCTTTCATAAATGAATAAATTAAGAATGCAAGAAAGCATGAATCAATTTGCATCTTAACATTATACAGCATAGGAGCTTATTCACATTCAAAAATATTTAGGAGCATTAAAAAAGAACATTTCAAGGCACAATGCTGTGCTGTGGTTAGTACAAATAAGACTGAGGTACTCTCTTTATCTTTCAGAATTTTTAGTTTATTGAGGAATATGTTATATGCAGCTAAAACTTAAACACTGACACAAAGCTATAACTCAAACACCAGCAACAAGGTATTACTAGTTCTATGGAGAGTTCAAAGGAATGCATGACCATTTCTAGGTGGAGAAATCACAAAAGACATCATATTTGAACTGAATAAGACTCAGGTAGGTGAAAGGGTCAGGAAGGGCATTAGGTCTATGAAAACACATTGATTTAGAATCTTGGAGCAGAAAGAGATAGGAAAGGTCATTTAGCTCAAAACTGAGTTTTTACAAGTATATCAAATTACAGTTTTATGACCTAACTAGTACTCTTTCAACTTCATGATTTCCCAATAAACCTTCAGCGCAGTTTGGTAATGAGACAGCAACCTTGATGAGCCACAAAACTCTGGTGTAAGCTGAATTATGGTTGAACTACTAATAAAAATACAAAATAACAGTCAAGCTTGGAAGAGAAAATGTCTGGATTACCTGTTAAAGCCTCCTCTGCCATACATCCCCTAAGATTCTGGGGGCCCTTCTGCCTGTCCTGCTTTCTAATTCAAATATATAATCTACTTTCATACTAGTATAGAGAAAACTGTTGAAATTTAACTTCTGCTTGTCTTGGAAGCTGAGCTAAATGCATTCTTTGGATTATTTTCTATTTGAACATTCACAACATGCTGCTACTCTAAAACAATTCAGAAGTTTGGCTAGTATAAATTAAAATCATCATAACATCCACTAGCAAAAAGAGAATAATTGATTTTTAAACTTAGACTTGACAAAGTAAAAAGTACATTCAAATAAAGTTTAGTGAGTTGCTACCATCATGGCTTAGTAACATGGACTTGAAAATCTCCTGAAAATAAGTATTCACGTTTAGTGTTCATGTGAAACTGTCTACAAACTTCAATCATTTCATGATACTACCAGATAAAAAGGTTTTAATTTACCTTCCCATTTTCACGGCTGAACAGATCATCATGCTGCAACATCCCGTATATACCAAGGCCACGCACGTTTTTAGTTCTGGAAGAATAGGCTAAGGATTAGGTTGAAGAGCCACCACAATCCTCTCTGTGTGCAGTCTGGATGGACAAGAAGCCTTAGCTTTTTTCTGACACATTGCTTTGGTAACAGCAAGAAGTTAAATAATGAAACTATAAATGTGCTATAAGAAATATGCTATGAGAAATAATGAGGGAAATCTTTAATAAACTCAGAGTGGGAAAAGTCAAGGGTCATAGGCAAAAAAAATGTATAAATTTAACAATACAAAAATCAACATATATGTAAGGCAAAAGCTACTGTAAATAAACCCCAAAGATGAAAGATAAGCTTATTACAAAGATACTGCAAAATTATATTGCAAAGGACTATTTTTCCTAATATAGAGATAGCATGTATAAACTGCTTAGAAAAAAAGGCCAACTCAATTTTTTTAAGTGAACAATTTCCAGAAGAGGAAATACAAATGTTTCTTAAATATGAAAATATGTCCAATCTCATGTATAATTAAAGAATGAAAATTAAAATTATCCTGAGCTACCATCTTCCACTTATCAGATTAGTAAAGATCAAAAGATAAATAATACTCTGCATTGATTAGGTTATGGGAAAAGAGGCATTTTCAAATTGCTGATGGGAATGTAAATGTACAACTGTGAAGGACAATTGACTTTACTCAAACTACCACTACTCTTACCTTTGGTGGAGCAGGTTCTACCTCAGTGAAATTATCCTGCAGATTATATGCACATATGCTTCCAAATTGCATGTACATGTTTCTCCAAAATGACACGTGTATAAGATTATTCACTGCAATGTTGTTTGTAAATGAAAATGTTACAAATAAAGGTGTCCTCCACCAATAGGAGTTAAGTAAACTATGACACACCTACACAAAGACCCCAGCTTTTCCTCCACAAAACCTGTAAAAGTTATCTTTCGTCCACACTCAGCCCCAGACCTTCTTTCATCCCCACACTCTCCTGCCTCACCCATGCGGTGACTTTAAATATCTATAGAAAATGGCTCACTTCAGAAACTTAACAATCATCTCTGATGTTTCTATCTCCCTCATTCCCATCAATGAATATCATTAACCTACCATAAAAATATATTTTAATGGTCTTTAAAATAACTTTATTGATATATAACTGACATGAACTAAACTGCATATAATTAAAGTGTATATTACTTGAAAAGTGCTGACATAGGTATACACCCAAAACTGTCACCACAGTCAAGACAATAAACATATCTATCACCCCCGAAAGTTTTGTAACACTTCCTCATAATCTCTCTGGCCAACCCTCCCTATCTCCCCACTTTCCCATCTCTAGGCAGTCACTGATACACTTTCTGTCACTACAGCTTAGTTTATACTTTCTAGAATTTTATAGAAATTGAACCATAGAGTATAAACTCTTTTTATGGCTTTTTTAAACACCATAATTATTTTGAGATTTATCTATGTTGTCGTATGTATTAATAGTTGATTTCTTTTATTGCTGAGTATTCCATTGTTTGGAGATACCACAATTTATTTAAGATCACCTATTCATGAACATTTAACTCCTTTCCACCTCTGACTATTACATATCAAACAGTTATGCATGCAAAAAATGTATTTAATTCATCCAGTTTTATTCATTTAAAAAATATTTCTTTCACTCTGGCCAGATTGCTCAGTTGCTTATTGTGTTGTCCCAACAAACCAGGGTTGCAGGTTCAATCTCTGGTCAGGGCACACAAGAAACAACTAAGAAGTGAAATGATGACAAATTGGTTTCTTTCTTTCTTTCTTTCTTTCTTATTCTTTCTTCTTCTTTCTTTATTCTTCTTTCTTTCTTTCTTTCTTTCTTTCTTTCTTTTCCTCTTTCTTCTTTCTTCTTTCCTTCTCTCTTTCTCTCTCGCTCTTCTCTACTCTCTCTCTCTCTCTCTCTCTCTCTTCCCCCACTCCCTCGCTCCCTTTATTCTCCTCCCTCCCTCTCCCTTCCTTTCCTCTAAAATCATAAATATGTTTCTTCTATTTTTAATTCCTCCCCCTAGTCTACCACCACCTTCAGTGAGTTAGGTATAAGGGCTTCTTGACTTAAACTTCTATGTCAATCCTTCTCCAGCCAACAACTATAATTATTTCCTTAAAAAAGCACAGTAATATACAGTCCTTCTTATTTAAAGCCCTTCGATAACCACACACCCTCCCCCTTCCTCCATCCACCCAATATGCTAAGAATAAAATCCAAACTTAATAGCCTAAAAGCCTCATATAACCTGACCTCTTCTCACTTCATCTTGCACCAGCATCTCACATGCTCGTGCTTCTTCACCCACATGCTCCTTCCCCTTATTTCCTCAGAAGTCCTAAAATCTTTCTACTCCAAGAATTCTTCACATGCTGTTCCCTCTTCTTGGAATTTTCCTCCCCAGTTCATCTGACTTGAAACTTCTCCTAATCTTTCTTTAAGAGAACTCAATCAAATTATAAAAACAACTACCTAAATTTCCTCCCATCCTTGAAGAGGTAAGAGATGGATTGTCAGATTCAAGAAGTAGAGCAAAGAATCTGTGATCTAAGGAAGAATAAAATGAACAAGGCCAAAAACTATGTAAGTCCACGATGCTGATACTCAAAATGCTAAAGGGCAAGTCCTGGGAGGAAGGTTGTCACCAAATCTTTTCATAGATAAAGGCCATGTAGAAGCAATAAAAAATAAAATATATGTCTAAAACAATTAAGAATATGAAAGACAGCCTTGAAGAGGCTGTCTTCAAACATACATATTAAGTGAAAAAAAGATGACAATTAGCCCTGGCTGCTGTGGCTCAGTGGAATGAGCATCAGCCTGTTAACCAAAGGGTCACCAGTTCAGTCCCCAGTCAGGGCACATGCCTGGGTTGTGGGCCAGGTTCAGGTCTCCAGTAGGGGATGTACGAGAGGCAACCATACATTGATGTTTCTCTCTCTCTCCTCTTTTCCCTCCCTTCCTTTTTCTCTAAAAATGAATAAATAAAATATTTTAAAAAACTAAGTAATAAAATCATTTTTAAAAAAGATGAAAATTATTAGAGAGATGATTACTGATATGGAATATAGGCAAGGCAGAACTAATATAAAAATAACTGGCATGCCTAAAGAAAAGAAGCAAATAGTAAAACAAAAGCTCTGGGAACTTCTAGTCAAGGAGATAGAGTAGGTAACATTGTGTTCATCTCTTCCCACAATCACATCAATATTATAACTAAATTAAAGAACAACCATCATTGAGAATCACCTGAAGACCAGCTGAAGAGAATTAATATAAGTAAGGATATAAAGAAGAAACCACATAAAGACGGGTTGGAGGGACAGAGACGTGAAATGGACAGGCTGCACACCCACGATGTGGTGATAAGACTTTAGCAGACTATCTTGGCTACAGAGGCACCCCTGAGGAGCAAGGGGTACCAGCCCCATACCAGGCTTCCTGACCTGAGGCATCAGTGCCAGAAAGAAGAGTCCCCATAACATCTCCCTGTGAAAGCAGCAGGGATTGCATCCAGGGAAGGGTTGGCAGAAGGCTAAATCTTCCCTTAGAGCAGGAGTCCCTAACCTGTGAGCCA
The DNA here is from genome assembly GCF_004126475.2 of Phyllostomus discolor. Classification (NCBI taxonomy): domain Eukaryota; kingdom Metazoa; phylum Chordata; class Mammalia; order Chiroptera; family Phyllostomidae; genus Phyllostomus; species Phyllostomus discolor. The sequence goes on along the minus strand of NC_040906.2, from coordinate 124,707,270 downwards.
CAGACTGGTACCGTCCATGACCTGTTAGAAACCAGGCTACACAACAGGAGGTGAGCAGCAGGCAAGTGAGCAAAGCTTCACTCACATTACTGCTTGAGCTCCACCTCCTGTCTTTTCTCCACACTGCTGACCCCGCCGTCCAAGGAAAAATTTTCTTCCAAGGAAACAGGTCCCTACTACCAAAAAGATTGGGGACTGCTACCTTGGAGGGTCAGCATACAGATTTACTTTCTCTGACCTCCAGTACAGGGGCAGCAACTCAAAAAGTGCCAGGGGACATACATGGAGCAAAAAAAATGGACTAACTTCAGGGGTGATGGCTGGAGGGGCATGAGCCACAGCAACTCTCTCCAGGGATGAAAGCACTGGCAAGTGCCACTGTTCCTTTGGTAAGTCCTCCTTCCAATCAGCCAGCCTGCAGATGGACACATATCAGTGCTCTTCATTAACCTGGCTCACACTATTCACCTAGCCCTAGTGATTCTCTATGACCCTACCACACCTCAACTTGTCCACTTGACCTCAAACCTCTTCCAGCAGTTCTTCTTTCAAGCAAGTTATTTGCCTTGACTCATGCTTCAGACTTTCCCAAAATCTCTCAAAGTTTCACAAACACAAAAAAGACAGCAGCAGGATTCAGCATGCCTTGCACCTCTCAATAAGTGGCCCTAAACCAGCATAAACAGTGAATGGTCTCAACTTGCATTGTAACTGCCATCAGGTGGCCCAAGCCTGGCATGAGCAGTAGTCAGTCTTGAACTGAAACATAAGTGACCATAAACCCAGCACAAGTGGCATCTGGCCTCAGCTTACATCATGGTGCCCACCAAAGGGTCCCAAGCCCACTACAAGAGGCAGCTGGCCTCAGTTCACAGCATATCCTCTACCAGGTGCCTCCAAGCCCCACACTAGTGGCAATCAATCTCAGATCACTTTGTGGATCCTACCAAGAGGCCCCAAGCCAGGCAAGAGTGGCAGCTGACCTTGGCATGCACGAGAGCCCCTCCCAAAAGACTTCATATCCAACACACCTGGTGGCCAGCTTCAGACCACACCAGAGCACTACCCAAACTAGCTCCACATATGCCCACACACACAAAGTGGGCTGAGCTAGCACTCAAGCCCCACTAAGGTAATTCCTGCTCCGTGCAGTCAGGCCATGCAAAAGTTCATCTGCTGTAGTCATAGCCAGACCTCACAGCCAGTCAGCATAAGGGTCAAACCCCACCCCCTGAGGTATGAACAATCAAGGCTCAACTACAATAGGGAGGATACATACAACCCACACAGGGGACACCCTCTGGAGCACCTGGTTCAGGTAATCAGGGAGATTGCATCACTGGGTCTCACAAGAAACCTACTATATAAAGCCACTCTGTCAAAACTGGGAGACATACCAGATCTACCTACTATATGGGAGGAAAAGCACAGGGAGTCAACCAAAATGAAGAGATGAAGAAACATATCTAAATGAAAGAACAGAACAAGACTCCAGTAAAAGAACTAAATGAAATGGAGGCAAGCAATCTACCAGGTAAAGAGTTCAAAACACTAGTTACAAGGTGCTCAAGGAACTTAGGAGAAGAATAGATGAACTCAGTGACAACTTAGACAAAAAAAATAGAAACAAAAAAAAGGAAATAGAAAACATAAAAAGAACCACTAAGAAATGAAGAATACAATAACTGAATAAAGAATACATTGGAGAGAATCAATACTAGATTAGATGATGCAGAGGATCAAATAAGTAATCTGAAATACAAAGTAGCAGAAACTACCAATCAGAACAGCAAAAAGGAAACAAATTTTAAATGAGGATAGTTTAAGTGACCATAGGGGCAACATCAAGTATACCAACATACATACCATAGGGTTACTAGAAGAAAAAGAGAAAGAACTAAGGACTGAAAACCTATTGAAGAAATAGTGACTGGAAAATTTACCACCTGATGAAGAAAATATATACACAAGTCTAGGGAGCATATCACATCCCCAAAAAGATGAATTTAAAGAGGACTACACCAAGACACATCATAATTAAAATGCCAAACTTTAAAGACAAAGAGGGAATCCTAAAATAAGCAATAGATAAGCAGTTAAGGTATATACAAGGAAGATCCCATAAGACTGTCAATTGATTTCTTAACAGAAACTTTGCAGACAGAAGGGAGTGGCACAAAATATTCAAAGTGATAAATGGGAAAGACTTACAATCAAGATTACTCTACTCTGAAAGGCTATCATTTAGAAGTGAGGGAGAGGTAAAGGGTTTCCCAGACAAAAAGAAGATAAAGGAGTTCATCACCCACTAAACTAGTATTACAAGTAATATAAAGGGACTTCTTCAAGAAGAAAAGTAAAAGTAAAAATAAAAACAAAAACATAGGAAAGAAAAATAATTCTCACTGACAAAGACAAGCACTTAGAAAAACTAGTGGATCAACCAAGTGTAAAGCTAGTACAAAAGTTAAAAGACAAATACAGAAAGATCATGTGTAGTTACCACAATAAATTAAGGAATACGTACACACACAAAGCTAGAGATAATGACAAAAACATAAACATGGGGGGAAGGCAGGGTAAAGTGATTTTAGATTGTGTTCAAACTTAAGTGACCAGCAACTTAAAATAGAGCACTACAAATGTAGTTTAGTATATATACAGCACATGGTTACCAGAAACCAAATATTTATAAAAGATATATAAGAAATAGAAAAGAATCCAAACATAACACTATAGAAAGTCATCACTATACAAGAGAATAGAGCAAAAGAATAAGAAACAGAGAAACTACAAAAACAATCAATAAAATTGGCAATAACTACATAGCTATCAATAATTTCATTAAATGTAAATGGACCTAATGCTCCAATCAAAAGACATAGGGTCATGAATGGACAAAAAACAAGACCCACACATGTACTGTCTACAAGAGGACCCACTTTAGAATGAAAGACACACAGATTGAAATAAAGAGGTAGAAAACTGTATTATACATGAAATAAAATAAAAATAAAAGTTGGAGTAGCAATACTTATATCACACAAAATAAACCTGAAAACAGAGGCCATAATAAGAAACAAAGAAAGACATTCATAATGTTAAAGAAATCAATCCAACAAGAGGATACAATTCCTTATAAACATTTATGCACATAATGTATGAGCACCTACCTAAATATAAAAAGCAAATATGATGGACATAAACGGAGAGGTTGACAGGAAGCCAAAATAGTAGGGGACTTTAACACTCCATTGACATCAGTGGGTAGGTCATGCAGACAGATAATCAACAAGGAAATGGTAGCCTTAAATGACATATTAAACTGAATAGATTTAATTGATATTTTTAGGACATTTCACCAAAAGCAGCAGAATATACATTCTTTCAAGCACACATTGAACATTTTCCAGGATAGGCTACATGTTAGGCCACAAAAACAAGTCTCAATAAATTTAAGAAGATTGAAATCATATCAAGAATCTTCTTTGATCACAATGGTATGAAACTAGAAATCAATCACAAAAAGAAAACAGAAAACCACACAAACATGTGGAGGCTAAATAACATGCTACTAAACAATAAATGAGTTAATAACAAGATCAAGGAAGAAATCAAAAGATACCTTGAGACAAGTGAAAATAGAAACATAACAGTATATGGGACACAGCCAAGGCAGTTCTGAAAGGAAAATTAGTAGTAATATAGGCCTACCTCAGGAAATAAGAAAAATCACAAATAAACAATTCTAAAAAAGTAGAAAAGATTACTAAAACCATGAGCTGGTTCTCTATAAAGATAAACAAAATTGATAAACCTTTAACTGGATTCATCAAGAAAAAGAGAAAGCCCAAATAATAAATCAGAAATGGAAGAGGAGAAGTAAAAAGTGACACCACAGAAATACCAGGGATTATAAGAAAATACTACAAATAAGTATATGTCAACAGTTGTGTCACCTGGAAGAAATGAATAAATTCTTTGAAACATCCATTCTTTAAAGACAATCAGGGAGAAACAGAAAATCTGAACAGACTGATCATTACTAACAATATCAAATCAGTAATCAAAAAACACTTAACAAAAGTCCTGGATCAGATGACTTCACAGGTAAATTGTACCAAACATTCAAAGAAGAATTAATACATATTCTTCTCAAACAATTTTATAAAGTTGAAGAATAAGGAATGCTCCCAAGGTCATATAAGTCCAGTCTTATACTGATACCAAAATCAGACAAGGATTACAAAAATAAGAAAAATTATAAGCCAATATCCCTGATAAACATAGATGCAAAATCCTCAACACATTACTAGCAAACTGAATTTAAGCAATTTTTTTCCTTGGCTCTAGGGTAAAGGTGGTTTTTATTTCTTCTCTTGGGGAATGAAACTGAGGGAAACTTTCCCATGCACACCAACCTAAGGAGGGATGGATGTGCCTCCAGAGGAGGGAGTTGGAAGACCCAAATGATCATTCAGAAGGCCTCATTCATGTGCACTTCCTGGTCCTGGACTGCAGAGTGCACTCTTAAGAATCACCCTCCTTGCGGGGGGCGGGCAGCTTCTGCGTGAATGGAGGCACAAGCAGAGATATCTGTTGGTATGCACAAAGAGGAAAGGGATGCTGGTGCCCTGATTAGGGAAGCAGAGGGCTGGGGTGGCCAACCCCACACCCAATGCCTGCTCAGGATGATAACTTCTGTAAGACCTGCTGGTGTGACTCTTCTTGAGAAGGGCCAGAGGCCCCAGAAGCATTGCTCAATCTGATGACAGGTCCTTTAAATGTCCATTTCAAACTGTGACTCTTCACCACCCACTGGGTTATTTTAGGGCTGTTGTGGAGGTGGTTATGGCTGGTTTACATGGGAGGCTCACTGCTGAAAGGCTAGTAACTCTGGAATGTTGAACAGATCCTGCAGGGGTGATTTGAAAAGTGCTAGCACACCAGATTTAGCTCATACAACATGATTAAGTGGAATTTATTCCTGGGATGCAATGTTTTTTCAATATCCACAAATCAATTAATGTGATACTTCACATAAATAAAATGAAGGATAAAAATTATATGATCATATCAATAGATGCAAAAAGAGCATTTGACAACATCCAACATCCATTTATCATAAGAAAAAAACCTCTCAGCAAAGTTGGGATAGAGAAACATACCTCAACATAATAAAGGCCATATAAGACAAAGACACAGCTAATGTGATACTCAATGACGAAAAGCTGAATGCTTTTTCCTTAAGATCAAGAACAAGACAAAGATGTTCACATTCTCCCCTTTTATTCAATATAGCATTGGAAGTCCTAGCAATCAGACAAGAAAAAGAAATAATCCCCATGTTCATTGCAGCATTATTCACCGTGGCCAAGGCATGGACACAACCAAAGTGTCCTTGGATAGATGACTGGGTAAAGAAGATGTGGTGCATATACACAATGGAGTACCACTCAACCATAAAAAAAGATGAAACACTGACATTTGCAACAACATGGATGGACCTTGAGAACATCATGTTAGGTGAAATAAGTCAGACAAAGTTAAGAACCATGTGATATAACTCATAGTGAGATAAAAAATTGAAAGCAAAAAAAAATAGATGAACAAGAAAGCAAACACAAAAACTCATAGACACAGACAACAGTATGGTGATTACCAAAGGGAAGGGGTGGGGTTGGGGTATAGGAAAGAGTAAAGGGAGTCAAATATATGGTGACAAAAGACATAAGGCGGTGGGCACACAATGCAATATACAGGTCATGTATCATGAAAATGTACACTTGAAACCTATTTAATCTTATTTAGCAGTGTCACGCCAAGAAATTTAATGTCAAAAAGGCAAGAAAATATATAGAGCAAAAGAAAAAAAAACAAAGAAAAAAAAACTGAAAGCCATCCAAATTGGAAAGGAAGATGCAAAGTGTCATTATTTGCAGATTAAGTGATACTAGATAGAAAACCTCAAAGATTTCACTGAAAAACTATTCGAACTAATAAAGGAATTCAGTAAATTAGCAGACAAAATTAATATTCAGAAATTGTCTGTATTTTTATATACCAATAATGAACTATTAGAAAGAGAAATTAAGAAACAATCCCATTTACAACTGCATAAAAATACCTAGAAAAAAATTAACCAAGGAGGTAAAAATACCTGTATTCAGAAAACTAAGAAACTGAAGGATAAAATTGAAGAAAATACACAAAAATGGATGTATATACTATGCTCATGGATATGAAGAAATAATATTGATAAAATGTCCATGCTACCCAAGGCAATCTACAGATCCAATGCAACCTCTGTCAAAATACCAATGGCATTTCTCAAAGAACTAGAACAAATAATCTGAAAATTAATATTGAACCACGAAAGATGCTGATTATCTAAAACAATCTAGAGAAAGGACAAAGTTGGAGGTATCATACTACCTGATACGAAACTATACTACAAGGCTCTAGATATTAAAACAGCATTGCACTGGCATAAAAACAGACACATAAATCAATGGAACAGGCTAGAAAGCCCAGAAATGAAACCATGCCTCTATAGTCAACTAACCTATGACAACAGAGGCAAGAATATATAATGGGGTAAAAACAACCTCTTTAGTAAATGGTATTGAGGAAACTGTACAGATACATGCAAAGAAAAAATGAAACTAGACCACTGACATATACAGAAGTAAAGTCAAAGTGGATGAAAGATTTAAATGTAACATCTGAAACAATAAAACTTCTAGAAGAAAAACATAGGCATCACTCTCCAACATTGCTCTCGGCGATATTTTTTTGGGTATGTCTCCCCATGAAGGGAAAATTCTGAAAATAAAAGAAAAAAAATAAACAAAATGGGGACTACATCAACCAAAATAGTTTTGTACAGCAAAGTAAACCATCAGTAAATGAAGACAACCTACTAAATGGGAGAAGATATTGCCAATGATATTCTGATAAGGGGTTATATCCAAAATATTATAAATAAATCATATAACTTAACACCAAAAATACAATCTAATTAAAAAATGGGTAAAGGACCTGAATAGACATTTTCCAAAGAGGGACATATTATGACCAATAACATATGAAAAGATGCTCATATATCACTAATATAAGGGAAATGTAAATTAAAATTACAATGAAATATCACTTCACAACCTGTCAGAATGGCATCCACCAATACATCAACAAAAAAAAAGCATTAGCAAGAATGTGGAGAAAGGACAACCCTCATGCACCTTGGTAGAATTGTTAAATTGGTAAAGCCATTATGGAAAACAATGGATGGTTTCTCAAAAAAATTAAAAATAGAAGTACCACATGACCCATCAATTACACTCTGAGTATTTATTAAAGAAATCCAAAACACTAATTCAAAAAGATATATGCATCCCTATGTTCATAGCAGCATTACATATATCCAAAATATGGGAACAATCTAAGAGTTCATCATTGGTGACAGGTGGATAAAGAACATATATGTATATAGATATGTGTATATATGTATATGTGTGTGTATATATACACATAAACACAATGGAATATTCTCTGCCATAAGAATGAAATCTTGACATTTGTGACAACACAGATGGACTTAGATAATATTATGATGAGTAAAAGAAGTCAGACAGAAGAAAACAAATATCATATGATTTCACATGTACAATCTAAAGAAAATAAACACACAAAACAAGCAAACTCATAAATACAGAGAATAAATTGGTGGTTACCAGATGGGAGGGAGTTTGAGGAATGGGTGAAAAAGGTGAAGGGATTAAGAGGTACAAATTGGTAGTTATAAAAATAGTAAAAGGGATGTGACTATTTCCTATGGCATAGGCAATATACTCAGTAATATTGTAATAAGTATGTATTGAACATGGGTATTGAACTTTTTGGAGTGTGCACTCTGTAGGTATACAAATGTCTAATATCTATGTTGTATCTGAGACTAATAAATTAACTGGGATTGAAAAAGAAATTTTTTAAAGATTTTATTTATTTATTTTTAGAGAGGGAAGGGAGGGAGATAGAGAGAAACATCAATGTTCGGTTGCTGGGGGTCATGGCCTGCAACCCAGGCCATACTCTGACTGCATACCCTGACTGGGAATCGAACCTGCAACACTTTGGTTCGCAGCCCATGCTCAATCCACTGAGCTACACCAGCCATGGTGCAGAAATTTTTAAAAACCTCTGAAAAAGTTAAAAATAAAAAGAGAAGGCTTACCATTAGAAAAAGTTTCCAGCAAAATCTGATAAAAATATTTAATGCCTAAACATATCCTGAAATAAACTAAAAGCTCTAAGGGCATCCATGTAATAAAAGGAAATCTCTTACAAGCTGAGGGCTGGCAGAAGGTCCTGATTTAGACTATCCCCAGACTTCCCTTCAGCAGCATTTGATGCCAAGAGATAGTGGAACTCCATTGGTCAAGTTCTACAGGAGGGAAGGAGTAATCCTGTGCCAACCATTGTACTTTCAACATAAAGGCAAGAAACAAACTTTCTCAAATAAGTAACAGTTCAAAAAATGTAGTGCTCATGAACTCTTTGATAAAGTCATAACTAAGTCCAGTAAACCAACAGATAAATGCAAATTAAGAACCTAGAAATAGAGGTTTTATGACCAATGAATGGTGGATCATTAAACCTATTCAGTGGTTTAAAGAAAAAACAACACTGGAAGAACAATGGTTACAGAGGGAGAGAATTTATGAATCTTGATAATGTAAAAATAATAATAGGCTTAACAGAAATATGGTCTTACAGGAGAAAGGCAAGAGTAATGGCACACTTCCCATCTTCAGAGCAGGAAGTCCATAGACATTTTTTAAATGGAAGAATTTTAAGTGAAAAAAACTTTTGAAATTTTAAAAGTATCTCTTAAGAAAAAAAAATTGGGGGGAACCCCCCCAGAATGGAATTCATTTATTAAAAAATGTCTATTCTTACATGTCACTCTCCAAGTACTCTCCATTTGATGTAATTCACCTATCAAGTCATTTTTTCCACTGCTCAAAACAGTTATTGCACTCATTGATTTTGATGCCTTTTAGTGCTTCTGTTGTTTTTTGTTTCAAATCTTCCACATTGGCAAAACATTTCCCTTTGAGGACTTTTTTCATCCAGGGAAACAAACAAAAAAAATGCCACTCAGGGGCAAAATCAGATGAATACGGAAGGTGAGGCACATGGATCATGCCATTTTTGGTCAAAAAGCAGTGAACACTCAGTGCAGTGTGGGTAGGTGTGCTTGTTACTCACACATCATGAAATGGGCAAACTCATTGAAAGAGTCTTCAAAAAAACCGACTGAAGCTGAACGCTTCCCCTCATACAACTGCCTGCCGCTGGCACACTGATACAGATGGGTCCCTAGAACACTCACCTAGTGGAGGAAACCTGTACTACAAGGTGCCTGCCGTCCAGAAGATAATTCCAGTTATTTTCGGGGGTCTCCCCTCATGTAAAGAAATTCTTTTTTAAAATTATTTTTCTACTTTTCTATTGTTTATTATATTACAGTTGTCCCAATTTTTTTCCTTTTGTCCTCCCTCCACCCAGCCTAACCCTCTCTCCCACAGTCGATCCCCTCTCCATTGTCCATGTCCATGAGTCACTCATACATGCTCCTTGACTAATCCCTTCCTCTTCCTCCTACCATACCCCCCCATAACTATCAGTCTGTTCCATGCCTCTGGTTCTATTTTTCTTATTAGTTCATTTTGTTCGTTAGATTCCAGTTATAAGTGAGGTCACATGGTATTTGTCTTTTGCTGACTGACTTATTTCACTTAGCGTAATAGTCTCCAGGTCCATCCATGTTATTGCAAAAAGGTAGGATTTCCTTCTTTCTTTCAGCTGCATAGTATTCCATTGTGTAAATATACCACAGTTTTTTAATCCACTCATCTACTGATGGGCACTTGGGCTGTTTCTAACACTTGGCTATTGTAAATAGCATTGCTGTGAACTAAGGGGTGCCTAAGTTCTTTTGAATTGATGTTTTAGGATCCTTAGGGTATATTTCCAGCAGTGGGATTGTTAGGTCATAAGGCAGTTCCATTTTTAATTTTTTGAGGAAATACCATACTATTTTCCATAGTGACTGCACCAGTCTGCATTCCCACCAACAGTGCAAAAGGGTTCTTCTTTCTCCACATCCTCACCAGCACTTGTTGTTTGTTGATTTCTAATGATAGCTGTTCCGACAAGTGTAAGGTGGTATTTCATTGTGCTTTTAATTTGCATCACGCTGATGGCTAGTGATGCTGGGCATCCTTTCATATGTCTCTAGGCTCTCTGTGTGTGCTCCTTGGAGAAGTGTCTGTTCAGGTCTTTTGCCCCCTTTTTAATTGGATTGTTTGTCCTCCTGGTATATAAGCACATTCTTATTAATCTAAAGTTGAGCAATTCTATCAATTTCATTTGTGTTTTACCTGTTACATTTAAGTAAAGATAAATTTAATACTTTTTATTTGTATAAAGCATTTATAATAAGATCGTATTTTTATAGAATTGCCAAATAACTACATACACACTTGGATACACAGAGAGAAAGATGATGACTAAGGATGTCTGCCAAATGCTAGCGATGATTATTTCTGGCTAGTTGAAAGGGGATGTTTGGCTTGCATTTGTTTTCTACTTCTTCTTTAACTTTTTTGTAGTACTTAAATTTTTGTCATAAGCATGAGTCAGTTTGACACACCCAATACTTATTAAATGGGTCCATGCACCCTGAACTATCACAGGATATGGTTGGGGAGAAGAAAGTTTACCAGGAGCCCATTGATCATGGGTCTCAAACTTGCGAAGATCAAAAACTTAGCCTTTTAAAAATTCTCTCTAAATGAAGACACCCACACTTTAACTGAGATATACTGACAAAATTAAACATTTAAAATACAGCACTTTTTAAAAAAAAATTATACCTGGAGCCTCAAGATGTCCATGCCTCTTTTCCACCTTGAGAAGCCCTGCATACATTCTTCAAAGTTAAGAAATGCAGACTTAACACCATGGGAAGGATGGCATCTAGCGAAGGAATTCTAAAGGCACCCTCTCCTTCCTAAATTGTGCCCAGTTTAAAACTTTCTACCAGGCAAATACTATGCAACCCTGGCAGTGCCAATACACTTGCAAAGACTGAGGGAAAGGCAACTCATCTTCGCTCACTATTTCTGGAACCAGTCCTGGTTAGCCAACACACAGCTATCTTTGGGTTATGATGCTTATAGCTGATAACGTGTTTAGTTTGGGCTTGACTTGGGTTTGCCTTTGCTCTGATCTGATAACTTGATTCTTAATCTTACTAAATACTTATCTTTAGCAAGAACTCACTGCTTTTCTTACAGCTACGTTTCTGATTAGATCATCTACTTATTTTGGGCAACCTGAAAGGACACCATGCCTATGGGTTTCAGGTCCTTCCTCTTCCTTACTTTACTGCTTCTTAACCCCTGCTGGCTGTAATAGCATGATGCTGGACAAAGTGGATCGAGAACATAGTGTAACTAATTTGCTCATAGAAGCTTCTGTGGCAACAAAGGTGAAAATGATTGGTAAGAATGTTGAGAACATTTGGCCAGATCAACATCCAGGATGATCAAATTGAGCTTCTAATGGGAAAACAGGCCTGGGACTCATGACTTCTCACTGCTCCTGAGGTGTGATAGAAACAGTCTTGACCCTGGAGTCAGAAGACCTGCAAGAAATCCTAAAGTGAGTTCTTCAAGTAAGATGAAAGGACACTGGGCAGTAACTCTAATTCTCCCAAAAAAGCAAAGAGCACTAGTGAGGGTAGCTACATAGGTAAATATTAAAAAACAGCATAAATGTATTCTTGTTTGTACTCTTTCTTATATGATTTAAAAGACAATTACATAAAGCAATAATTAAAACTGTTGATGAGTTTATAGTGCAGAAAGTATAATTGCAGGATAACAATAACATAAAAGAAGAGCAAGGGAATGAAGTGGAATTGGAACACTAAAATAAATGGGGAATAAATAAATAAAATTATTTCTAGCTCTGGCAGTTACTAGTTGTATAAATGTGAGCAATTTTTTTGATCCAACTTGAGTACTTTTATCGTATCCTTAAGTAAAATAATATTATTTACAAGGTTTTTGAATGGATGAAGTGTAAACAATGTTCTAGAAACATTTATTTGCACAGGTTATCAATAAATGATAAAAGTGTTTCTCTGAGTGTGAGTGCTTGGTGTTTTATTAGACTACTTTCTCTCCTTTTCTGTTCTTAAGAATTTTTTATAGTAAGTAAAAATTTTAATTCCAACTTTCTTCATTTTATGGTTTTCTTTTCCTTGGTACTTTTTGATGTAAACTATAATTTTATGGCTGAGCATGGAAGAAGAGGAGGTTAACTCTAAATACTAAATAAATTGTCTCCATAAGGATTTTTTTCAAGGGGATACAAATAGTTGAAACATGAATAGGAAGTTCTCGACTCCACTTTGCACAGAGACTTTTCACACAATGTTGAAATGCAAAAATTCAGATTAGGAAAGATGATTCTTTAGCCTTTGTACCCTGCTCCCTGGGATTGCCTCCAATAACCCACTCCTGGTGCTCACGTCCCTGTGTGATTCCTTCCCCTGGAGTGAGCTAGATCTAGTGAGTGGCTTCTAATAAATAGAATACAAAACAAGTGACAGGATGTTGTTTCTGAGGTTAAATTTAAACAGCTGTGACTTCTGTCTCACGGGCACTCTCTCTGTGGCTCTGTGCACTGCTTGTTCTGGTGAAGCAAGCATGCATGTTGTAAACTGCCCTGTCTTGAGATCCCCAAGCAGGAACTGTGGCAAGCCTCTGGCCAACAACCACATGCATCAACTTGGAAATGGATCCCTTTTCCAACTGAGCCTGGAGATGACTGCAGCTCTGCTGACACCTTGCTGGCAGCCTTGTGAGAGAACCTAAGCCACAGAACCCAGATAAGCAGCACCAGATTCCTGATGCACAGAAACTGCAAAGTAATGTTGTTTTAAGCTGCTAAATGTTAGGCTAATATTTTATAGAACAAGATACAACTAATGCACCTGTCTCCTGGTAAAAGGATCCAACACACAACATCTTCAAATATGAAGATCTACGAATTTAAAATGTGATAAACCTTTCCAGAAATCCTCTTGCACTCAATGTTCTTGGGTACACTTCTCTTGCACAAAGCATATTTCTAGAGGCATGCAGAGGATTTATACTTATCACCCAGAACATTCTTACAAATTTTAAAGTTAAAATTTGATCAGTAGTTACCTAAGTTTCCTTCTTTGTTTTTCCTGATGACTATTATTGCCCATGATTCTACTGAAATCAGTTTGTTAAAAACAAGAAGAAGGAGGAGGTGCAAGAAGAGAGTGGAGAAGAAAAAGAAAGAGAGAGAAACAACATCAGAAAAGGTCATCAGATTTTCATTAGTCACAAAAGATTTACAAACTGAAGTTTTAAAAAATACTTTGCATGCCAAGAAAAATCATTGAGAAAAAATAATTTCCTACATTGATGTCTATTTCCTAGATGCACATAAAAAATATCAACTCACCTGTTAATTATTTACTGAGTCCCTCTGATAGCTTCAGCACCTTTCTGTGACAGTCCAACAAAGGAGAGGAATCATACAGAAGCTTATAAACTATTTGGGGAGACTGAATTAGCATGTATCCAGCCATGTAGTATGAAAATTAGAGATGTTTATTGAGGAATATAAAAGATACAAGAAACATTGTACATAGGACAATAACGCCCAAGTCCCCTTCAAAGTAGGCACCTCGGGACCTCACACAGTTCTCCCAGTTGGCATCAGCTGCCCTGACTCTCATTGATTGTCTGAAATCTGTTTCCTTTCAAAGGTGATTTTAGTTTTGGGAAAAGCCAAGAATTGCCGGGCGCCAAATCTGGACTATAGTGGGGCTGAGTTACCCGGGTGATTTAATGTTTCACCAAAAAACTGTGCACAACACATGGTGCATGAGCAGTGCATGGTCGTGATGAAGCTACCAATCACAGTTGCCCATAGCTGTAGGCTCTGAATCATCTGAATAGTTTCCATGGGGGAATGTTCAAGGTTAATGCAAAATTCGATGCAGATTCATTGCTCTACTTGCCCAAACATTTTGAATGCAATGGCCACACAGTACACATGCTCACTCAATGGTGTCTACCATCCCCACTGACTAGTAGAGTGAAGTCATCATTGTTCACACATGCCACCAGCCCACCCTCCTTGGCTGCCAGGTTACATCAATGTAATGCAAACAATTCTCTTATATTAATGATCATTGGACTTTTTCCAGATGGACCTCATATACAAAGGTAGAGAGCCATCAATTAAATGGCTCATAGATAAAAGAGAAAATTCAATAGTTCAAAAAAGGGAAGTTGGGAACTAAAGAAATCTTAGGAAAGTTCATGGAGGAGGAGGACTTGAGATGGAACAAAAGAAGAATGGAGTTTGTTCTTGCTGTTGAGAGTAAGGACAAAAATCACTGTAAAGTCAAGGCGACAAGGTTGAGCATAGTAGGTCTCTGTGGTGAAAAGAAGCAAAAAGTAAGACACAATGAAATGACAGAATGATTAACAACAAAGACCACATATGGAGGTATACCTCAAAGGCAGGTTAAAGATGCAGAATGTTCCCAGTCCAATGCTATGTATCTGATTACTATAATAATATTAATCACTCACTTTGTGCCTACTACATGCCAAGCACTATGTTAGGTGCCTTGAATATATTCTCTCATTTAATCATTATAAATACAGCTCTCCTTTCATGCCCTTTACAAACAAGAACACTGTGGGGCTCAGAGAAATAAATAACTCACCTGAGATCACACGCTAATATGTGGCTGAGCTAGAATTCAAGTCCAGGTCTGGCTGACACCAAAGCCTAAGCTCCTGGCCATGATACCATCCTGATGTCAAGTACAGAAAACAGTCAATGAAATTAATTCTGAAACTATTCTGTAAACCTTCATAGGTATGTGCTGATATTCACCCGAGTGTCCCACCTAATGGTTAGTGAGCACAGATCAAACACCAGAATGCTACAGTGTAGGAGGGATTGCTAGTCTTGGCCACACTACTATCCAGTTGTAGGACTCACAAAGCTACTGATGCTTGGTTCTTCTGCATGTCTTTAAGGTCATGGTCACCTCTAAACAATATGTGTGCTATTTGTTTTGCATTCAGAAGATTTACTTCTTGTGACTACTCCAAAAATATCCTGACACAATGGTGGATTGTATAGATTTAAAACATGTTTTTGTTGTTTTGTTTTTATTTCTGTAGCTCTGAGCTACTGATCCTACAACCTACTAAATATGCTGTTGTTCTCCTTGGATGTAGCAACAAATGCAAGTAGGAATTGCTTTTAAAATGTCATCAGTTATCACTTATACCATGCCGCTCGCTTTGGGCCCAAGAGGAGCAATACCTCAAGGCAAAATGATGGCTCTAACTTAATTTTGCAAAGAAGATAAATGACAAAAGAATAGGTAATTCTTAATAAGCTGGGAAAGATTTGTTTTGATTACTCCTAATTCAACTTCCAAACCTCCCCTGATGGTGTCAAAACATTTCTATGAAGAGAAAATAGCTCAGTCACTCCAGAGACTTCAATGTTATTTTATTCCAAATAAAAAATATTTCCTTAGCTTGTATGCTATAATTGGACATATTTTTATGTTAGGTTGTTGCTTGTTTCTGTTTTGCTGTTTTTCCTATCTGGCTTAGATAATCTTCTAGATTTAGATAATCTTCTAAGCAATATCCCCAAAACTGCAGTGTTGTGTTTAACCTATTTCTATGGCAAAGTGAACTGCTTTCCTCCACACTTTAAATGGAAATCTCTTCTTACTGTTCTCATCTACCATATTTGTTTCTGGGATGTTATTCCTCACAGAAGTTCTTTCTTATTATAGAATATGAGAAACATAAACAGCTTGGACCTTCTAATGTAGCATGATGAAATGTTCTAGAGTAAATGTGGTTAGGTTACAGCTATGTGTTATACACATCAACACACATATTATAAGAATCTGTGGTCTGAGATGGTAAGTGTCTGCCTTGAGCTTGTGGGTGGTGGCTGGAAGATGGCCAAACAAGGTGGCCCCACACCTTGTGCCTGGCCTTTCATCCACAGGGGCATCTCAGAGCTCCAGGGAGGGTAGAACACAAATGGCATGGGCCTCCAGACTTGGACCAAGGAAACTCAGATAGAGGTGGAGAAGACACTGAAGCGACTTCAGAGCCAGAAGGAAGTGCAGGGGATCATCATGGTGAACACAGAAGTCATTCCTATCAAGAGCACCATGGAAATCCCATCATCACACAGTGTGCCAACCTCATGCACAACTTCATCTTGAAGGCCCAGAGCATGGTACTGTGAAATTGCCCCCCTGGAATGACCTCACCTTCCCCCGAATTTGCTCCAAGAAAAATGAAATTATGGTTGCACCAAATAAAGATGACTTCCTGATTGTGATTCAGAATCCAACTTAATAAACCACTCTGTTGGCTCCATGGGTCATTCCTTCATTTAATGCCCCCCAACAATAATGGTGTTAACTGTGTCAACCAACTGGCAAGTGGAAATCACCTTGAAGCTCATGCAGATCAATCCAGTGACCACGGTGGGCTGCAGCTCCAGCCCATCCCACCAAAACCATTCCCCCAGCGGTCCCTGAGTTCCCAGGAGGGCCCTCCTTCCTCCAGTTTTGGAGCAAGAGCTTGTGAGACCCTGCTTCCTTCTGACCTCCAGTTCACTCTGTTGCCCTTGGAAAAGGCTGTTTTTCTTTAACTAAAAATAACTGAAACTTGAAAAAAAAATCTGGAATGGGGCCTGAATTTTATTCTATTCTAGAAGTTGGAATTTCATTGGAATTTTGAGGAAGACTATTAAATCAGGAATGGAAGGAATGGAGATTTTACCCTACTTTTAAGTTAACCCGGTGAGCCTGCTACAGGTTTATACACATACGCTGACAGAACACACACCCTTTGGGTCAGAGATGAAGACTGTTTATTAATCACGACATAATCAGCAGCCAAAGCAATATTTTGCACTGGTTCCCAAAACCCCAACCCCTACAGGGTGACACAGCGAGGACCAGATGCTACCTGAGTAGGCACTGGGGTATATCACAGGACGTGAAGCTTCAAATTAGGTAAAACCAACTTATATAGAGCTGCTGCTGATCTGCCCATTCCCCTCTCCAGAGATAGAAGGAGGACTTATCTTTCCTCTGGAATGTAAGCAAATCTCTCCAGGGAGAGGAGAAGGATTTTACTATTCTGAACTGTGTCTGCGGAAAGAGGCATTTCAAAGCTTTATTTCTAGCATCCAAGGTCATTGGCTCTTCAACCCATCTCTGAACGATAGTCCAAAAAGTGTAAGGATGCCATGGTGAATTGCCTTCCAACACAGATAGGACTAGGGGCAAACAGTGCTGCCTCCACAAAGCCATTTACCAGAAACAAAGCCCCAAGTCTCAGGCCACCCTCCCAGAACAGCCCACACCTGTGTGCTCTGCCAGGCATCCCAACACCATCTCAGGGAGAAGCTGAATCCCAAACCCTGCTACTGGGACTACCTACTGAAAAGCCCTGGCAGAGAGGAACAAAATTTCAAAAACAAAATCAAGAGGACAGAAATCAGGGAAGGCAGATAATAGGTTTGAGTGGTGCTTAGGAGACTATGGTTTTTAAAAAAATTAGAGGCTGATCTGAATGACTCAGACAGGATAGACATGGTCTTGGACAAGGCAGGGAAGAAACCATTTAATATTGTTGTCAGTTTAGATGGTGTCCCAGAATCTGGACATTGTTCAGAGGGCCTTTGAGTTACTCCAAAGGAGATGATATTATTTAAGATGGGTTCAAAGTGGCAGAGGGATTTATCTGTAATGTTCATGTCCACAAACCATACCTCCTGTCTCTTCTTATGTAAGCAGGCCATGCCACCGGGAGAGGCCCACAGCAGCCACTCCCATAGGCTGAGAAGGGACAACCCAAGGTACCAATAGGTGTACTGCTTGAAAACACTGAAGTGGTTCTTTGGCAAGAACAGCTTTGAAACTGGGTTATGCTCTCGGCAGCACATCCCCATGTTCCTGAAAAACTGAAAGCATCTTGTCTGGGAAAGAAGCATCACCTCTGTTTTCTATCTCAGGTGTTCTCTTCCGGCGTTGACTAGCTGGGCAGGCAAACGGCCAAGATACAGTCTCTTTGGACTTCCATTTGCTGAGAAAAATGGCCCTTCAGCCTTCTTGTGATATTTCGGGAACATTAAACTGAGTGAAATTCAGGGTTATTAAACAGGTTAATGATCCAAATCATTAAAAGGGCTTCACAAATCTTCCTTGCCAGAAGAAGAATGCCAGTCATTTGGCTTCTAAAAATGAGGACACTGGAAAAGAGAAGTTGAGATGGCAGGAACTATGAGCAGCTTGTGTGCGCCCCAAACTAAAGTTCATGTCCTGACTAATTTATAGAGTCCTTCTCTCTCTGCTTACGATGTATATATACAAAAACACATCTACAAGATTGTTTTTTCATTTGCTTTTAGACTACTAGATGCTATAAATTAAGTTTTAACTGCTTGGTTTGTTGTCTACCTCTCTTGTGGCTAAATTATGCTTTATATACTCTCATTAAATTAAGTTCTCTTTGCAAACCAGCCACCATGCTTCCATTTGTGTATTTTCACTTTGTAAAATCCTGCATTCACATCCCTTCCAACCTTTGACCTTAAGAGTGTTTACTCAGGCACTATATTATTCTGGCTCAGATTGTCCATGGGTATTATTTAATCCTTGAGACCTGGGACAAAGTTAGAAATACTAGAAACAGTGTTTTCAAGTCCTTACCTCTCCCTAGCTCCTACATGTATTCAAACCACTAACTCTTAAGAAAATATTTCTTCACTAAAAGGAAGATATGTTTTCCTAGACAAGCTTTGATGATCACCTCAGGCAGACAATCCCGGAGTACCACAAGAAGTCCATCTAACATAAAGGACACACCATGAATGAGTGACCATTCAACTCTGGAAAGAAGTTTTTGCCACCAGGAGTGTTGCTCAGGCAGGCATCACTGAATATTATAAAAGAACCTATCTCTCAAATAAAATAGGATCCAGAGCTGCCAAGGCTTATAGCTGGAAAGTACAAATGCAGATAAGAAAGGTCTCTGAAATGGGGGCTTATTTTAGTTCTACTGTGTGGAACTGTGTGGTAAGCACAATTGTAAAATGACCCCCAAATCGCATCCACCCTGATGTAATAACCTTCCCCTTAGAATATGGCTACAGTCTCTGAATATGATGAGCTATTACTCCTGTGATTAGGTTACATTATATGTCATGGTTGACTTTTTTAAATTGTGGTAAAAAACATAATATAAAATTTTCTATCTTAACCACGTTAAAGGATACAGTATAGTAGTGTTAAGCATATTCACATGGTTGTATAATTAATCTCCAGGATTTATTCTTGCAAAATTGAAACTCTGTACCTGCTAAAAAGGAACTCCCTATTTCCCTCTCCCCCAGTCCCTAAAAACCTTCACCCACCTTTAGATATCTCAAATAAGTGGAATTTCACATAGTATTTGTCTTTGTGACTGGCTTATTTCACTTAACATAATGTCCTCGAGATGTATGCATGTTGTAACGTGAAAGGATTTCTTTCCTTTTTAAGGCTGAAATAATATTCAACTGCATGTACATAGCTCATTTTGTTTCCACTCATTCATGTATAGGCAGTTGGGTTGCTTCCACCTGTTGGCAGTAGTGACTAATGCTGCAGTGAACATGGGTGTGCAAATATCTTCCAGACTCTGCTTTCAATTCTTTTGTATATATACCCAGAAAATGGAATTACTGGATCATGTAGTAATTCTATTAAAATTTTTGGGAAAAAAATCATACTGTTTTCCATAGCAGTTGTACCATTTTACAATCCTCCCAACAGTGCCTACATGTTTCAACTTCTCCGCATTCTTGTCAACACTTATTATTTTCAGTTGTTTGACAGTAGCCATCCAAATGGGTATTAGGTGATATTTCATTGTGGTTTTTATTTGCATTTCTCTAAATTCAAATGATTAGTAATGTTGAATATCTTTTTATATGCTCTCTGGCCATTTAGATCATCTTTGGGAAAATGTTCAAGTCTTTACTCATTGTTTAATTAGGTTTTAGTTGTTTAATTATAAGAGTCTTTAAATAACCTGGATATTAACTCCATATCATCTATATGATTTTCAATTATATTCTTCCATTCCATAGACTACCTTTTATCACTGATTGTTTTCTTTGATGAACAGAAGTATGATATAATATGTATATTTTTGCTTTTACTGAATGTGTTTTTGGTGTCATATCCAAGAAATCATTGCCAAATCCAATGGCATAAGTTTTCCATGCTTTTTTCTAGAAATCCTATCATTTTGGGCCTTACATTTAGATGTCTAATCCACTCTGAGTTAATTTTTGTATTTGATATAAGACAAGGGTTCACTTTTATTGTTTTGCATTTAGCTGTTTACTTTTCCCAGCACTGCCTGCTGAAGAGACTGTCCTTTCCCCAGGGAGTGGTCTTGGCACCCTTATCAAAAACCATTTGGTCATATTATATATACCACATAATCACATAATCATATATACCACATAATCACATAATCTCATATATATATATATATTATATATATATATATATATGAGTGATTATTTCTGAGCTCTCCATTCTATCTCATTGTTCTACATGGGCATACTTGACTTTAATGAAGGAAGGTTATTTTGGTGCACCTAGCCTAATCACACAAGCCATTTGAGAGCAGAGAGTTTTTGCTGGCTGGTCACATCAGAAACCGGAGTAAGCAAGATTTGACAAAGGCATGTTGCTGAGACAGAGGGGCACAAGTGGGTAGGACCGAAGTGCAGCTCTGGGAGTTGAGAATGTCCACCAGTTGATAGCCAAAGACTGCAAGGAAATGAATTCTGTCAAAAATCTAGATGAGGTTGAAACTGGGTCTTACCCTAGTCAAACCTCCTGATGATGACACAGACACCCAAAATCCTGATTTCAGCCTGATGAGGTCCTGAACAGAGGAGACAAAAACTGTGAGATAATAAATCTCTGTTATTCTGAGCTGCTAAATTTGTGGTATTTGTTACAGAGCCATAAAAAACTAATACACTCTGGTTATACCTTCCTCTTTCAATTCTAATTGCTGTGGTCATTGTTCATTAAACACTGTGGCTCCTTTATTGTTCACCAGAGTTAAGACTAGCTGTAGCATTTCTTTTTTATTTTTTCCTCTTTTATTTACTTATCTTGAGGGAAATTTTTTTTAATTAGTCCATTTAAGTTTATAAGTAGGTAACATGTATACATGATTCATAAATCAAAATAGGTAACTAGATATGTAGTAAAAAACTCTGCAGGCCACTGTTATCCCTCACCTGCCCTGTTCTCACCTGCCAAACCCCCACCCCTGCCCCAGGTAACTGCTGCTCAATACTCTTGAGTTATTTTAAATGCATATATGTGGGAAAGACTGTTAATTATTTATCAAGTCTCCTCTTCTTAAATGCCAGTATAATTTTTATTTGGGCATATGGCTGCCAGGAATAAAAACTATATTCCCTAAGTTCCCTTAATTGCTAGGTGTGACCAGGTGTGATGAAAAGAAGAGGTCTATGTGCCAGCTCCCAAGAATCTCCCTAGGTGTACGCCCTTTGGCCCTTCTCATTCTCCTGGATGCCCCTTCTCATCACTTCCTGGAAAGTGGGTGCTTCTTTGGATGAGGACAAAGTCACACCTTCAAGCTTTAGGATAGAGGGCCAGTGAGCTAGAAGGAAATTGGCTTCCTGAGATTATCACAAAGCAGAGCCCATATCATAGTTCAGGCTGCTTTTCCCTATATACTTAAAGAGAAGAATGATCTTTTCTCTTTTTTAAGCCCCTGTTTTATGTGGTGTTATCACTTGAAGCTAAACTTAATTCCTAACTACTATAATGTGTAAGAAAATATAAAGATATAGTCTCCCTACCCCTTCTTTTATAAAAATTATAAAATATTACATAATTCAATATTGCATTGCTCTGTATTTTGTTTCTTTGAGTTAACAATATATCTTATAAATTTTTCCATTTTTGTGTGTGTCAGGGAAGACAGGAAGCAGATGGCACACTATGAACAGGTGATAAAGAGAAAAATAAAAGAACTGTTTATAAAGAGTTGGGCAGGGTTAGGACAAACCAATCAGGGAGGGAGAAGCTCTAGTGGGAAACCATGGTACCCTTAGGCCTGAAAAGATAAGTGACTGGTTATCAGAACCCAGAGAGAAGTGTTGCTGTAGGATACGCTGACCCAACGAATGTGGCTTTCAATAGAAAAACACAGGCAGTGGAAAACTTCACCTCAGCAGGGAGGGAACCTGGGGAATATCCTGATCTCTTTCTTTCCATGTGGATCTTGATTTATTCAGTCCACAAGGTCAGCCTCCGGGAGCCCAGAGCACTATGCATTAAGGTAGAAAGTGCATTTAGAGGGACAAACAGAAAATACCCAGCACTCTCTACCCAAGTTTCAAAGTCCCATCAGCTACCATGCCATCCTAGGGTAATATCGTTTAGTCATATTCTAAAATCACCAAACTTTAGCCATTACCTTGTTTTCCATGTAAATCAGTGGGGGACCTACCAATTCAATACAATCCCTATCAAATACGCAATTGCAGAAATGTACAAGCTGACCCTAAAATTTAAATAAAAATACAAAAGTTCCGAAATAGGTAAAAAAAAAAAAAGATAAAAGAGAAGAGCAAAATTGGAACACTCACATTTCCTGATTTTAAAATTTACTACAAAGCAACACTAATCAACACTAATCAAAGTTATTAACATAAAGATAGATATATAGGTCAATGGAATAGATTGAGAGTCCAGAAATAAACATATACATTTATATTCAATTGATTTTTGGCAGAAGTGCCAAGACTACTAAATAGGGAAAGAATAGTCTTTTAAATATATCCTGAGAAAACTGGGTATCCATGTGAAAAGAAGAAATGTGGACTCCTTCCTCATACCACATACAAAAGTTAAATCAAAATGAAACAAAGATCTAAATGTAAGAGTTAAAACATAAAACTCTTAGAATGACACATTAGTGTGAATCCCTGTGACTTTTGAGGAGGCAACTTTCTTAGATATGACACCCAAAGCACAAACAACCAAAGAAAAAAAATAAACTTCACCAAAATTTAAAACTTTTGTGTGTCAAATGACACCATCAAAAAGTGAAAAGATAACTCACAGAAGAGACAAAATCTACAAATAATATATCTGATAAGGATCTAGTATTTAGAATATATAACCAACTCTAATGATACAAAAATAAAAAGATAACTCCATCATCTAGTGGGTGAAGGATCTGAACAGACAGTTCTCCAAAGAAGATACACAAACAGTCAATAAGCACATGAAAAGGTGCTCACCCTCACTAGTCTTAGAGAAATGCAAATCAAATACTAGTCTCTACCTGTTAGGATAGGTGTAATAAAATAAGTAATAAGTAAGCAAAGAAATAAAATAACAAGTACTGATAAGTATGTGGAGAAAATGGAAGCCCCATGCATTGCTGGTGGAAATGTAAAATGGTATAGCACTGTAGAGAACAATTTAGAAGTTCACCAAAAAGTTAACAGAGAATTACTGTTTAGTAGCTATTCCTCTCCTAGACATATAATCAAAAGAAAAGAAAACACCCAAAAATATGTACATGAGTATTCTATTTTTGGTTCAGAAGAGCCAAAAAATAGAAATAACCTAATATTAATCAAAATGTGATACATGCATACAATGAAATATTATTCAGCCATAAAAAGGAATAAAATACTGATACCTACTACAATATCAATGAACTGTGAAAACATTATTTTAAGTAAAATAATGCAGACACAAAGGCCACATATTTGACTCCATTTATATAAAATTTCCAGAATAGGCAAATCCGTAAAGACAAAAAGCAGATTATTGATTGCTGGTGGGTGGGGAAGGAGTGCATTGGGAATACACAATATAGGATTTCTTCTTGATAACAAAAGTGTTCAGGAATTAGAGCATGGTGATGGCTATACCACATATAAACATACTAAAAACTTTGAACTGTATACCTTAAAATAGTGAATTCTATGTTATGTGATTATTTCCTTTAAAACATTGCAAAACAATTAGCAGGGAAGGGGATGGGGCAGACAATTAGCAAACCACAGCTGCTACATTCCTCACTTTTCTAAACAGTGACAAATCCTAATTGGAGAACTGTGGTTTCTTTCTTCCACTCATGCCACATTCTCCTGATTCTCTGCCAGCACCTCAGCTGAGTGGTTCTTTACTTTATAGGGTGTTTGGACTGAATGTCTGTGTCCCCCAAAATTCATACATTGAAATGCCAGCCTCCAAAATGATGGTATTAGGAGGTAGAGTCTTTAGGAAGTCATTAGGTCATAAAGACAGAGCCTTCGTGAATGGGGTTAGTACCCTTATAAAAGATCCCTCATCCCTTCTACTATGTAAGGACACTGCAAAAAGATGCTGTGCATGAACCAGAAAGTGAGCCCCCACCAGACTGAATCTGCAGGTGCCATGATCTTGGACTCAGTGGCCTCCAGAACTGTGAGAAATAAATGCTTGTTTATAAGCCACTAGTTTATGATATTTTTGTTATAGCAGCCCACACAGACTAAGACACAGTTTCAACCTCATTCCCTATAGTCAAATCTCATTCTTTTAGTATTTCAACCTTTGGAGGTCTTACCTTGATTCATTGCCAGAATGAGTCCCCTGGGTTTCAAATATAAGTCCCCTTTGCCTGCATTGTATAGCAGCAGTCTATTTCCTCATTGTTAATTAAGATTCCTACCCCAACCAGTAGAATCACCTCTTTACCTGCCTCTTTAAAATCAAAACAAGCCAGAGCCTGGGGTCAAGATGGCAGCATACACAGACCTTACCTCTTCGCACAACCACATCAAAATTACCACTAAAATATAGAACAGCCATCACTCAGAACTGTCAGAAATTAAGTGAATGAAAGTCTGACAACTACAGAATTAAAGAAATTACATTAGTGAGATGAGTAGGAGGGGCACAGATGCAGAATATGCTACTCTATATCCACACGTGTTGATAAAAATTCAGGAGGGGTATCTCAGAGGCAAGGAGTCCCAGCCTCACACCAGCCCCCCATCCCAGGGTTTTAGAGCCAGGAATGTAAGTCCTCAAAACCTTTGGCTGCAAAACCAGCAGGAATGGAGTCAGTGGAAGAAACTGCTGGAACCCCAAGCAGTTCCTCTTAAAGAACCCACACACGACTTACTCAGACTCAGTCCCTCTGAGGTTCAGCAACAGAGTAGCAGCTTGAAAGGCACAAGTGGCATACTGGGAGGGCTGTAGTGTCTGGCATAGGTGCAAACAGAGGCCATTGTGCCTTATCTGAGCCTTCCCTCTGCAGAGCCACAGAGCCACAGAAACAGCAGGCTGGTGCCACTCCATCAACCTGGCTAACACTGTTTGACCCACCTTGGAAATCCCCAGAGACTCTGTCCACTCAATTTACCGGCCCACCCAAGATGCTTTTCCATATGAATGGTAGGTCTTGGCTATGCTTCACAACTTCCTAAATCTTCTCAAACAAGCAACAGCTGGCATCAGTGAGCTCCAGGCTGGGCACTAGCAGCAACCAGATTAATTTCACAGCTTGACTTCACCTGGGAATCTCCAAGCCCAGCACAAGTAGCAGCCATCTCAGATTGCTTTATAGCTCAGGCAGGGTGGCCTTGGGCAGAACACAAGTCAGGACTAACCTTGGCCAGCACCACCTAGGAAACCCCAGTAACAGCTGCAAACCACATCAGAGTACCACCACCCTGCCCCTGCACAGCAGAGATTGGTGGTAAGTGGTCATAGCCAACCCTTGCAGCTGACTGGCCTGGATAAATCCCTCCCATTGATCTGCCAACAGCAACCAAGGCTCAACTACGAGAGGAGGGTATACTCAGCCCTGGGGTACACACGAAGGACACACCTTGTATACCCAGCTTGTGATATGGAGGCTGTGCCGCTGGACCCTGCAGGACACCTACTACATTAAGGCACGCTACTAAGACACAGAGTCAAAGCACAGAGTCAAACTCTACCTAATACATAGCAACGAAACAGGGAGGCTGCCAAAACAAGGAGACAAAGAAACACGGCCCCAATGAAAAAAAAAACAGATCAAAACTCCAGAAGAAGAACTCAATGAAATGTAGATAAGCAATCTACCAGATACAGAGTTCAGAACACTGGTTATAACGATGTTCAAGGAACTGAAAGAGGACCTAAACAGATAAAAGAGATCCAGTCAGAAATGAAGGATTTATAATGAAATAAAGAACAATTTACAGGGAAACAACAGTAGAATGGACAAAGCTGAGAATCAAATCAATATTGGAACATAAGGAAGCAAGAAACAACCAATCAGAACAAGGAGAAAAAAGAATCCAAAAAAGTGAGGGTAGTATAAGCAGACTCTGGGACAACTTCAAGAGGTCATCAGGGATGCCAGAGGGAAAGAGAAAGAGCAAGAAATTGGAAATCTATTTGAAAAAGTAGTGAAAGAGAACTTCCCCAATTTGGTGAAGGAAATAGACATACAAGTCCAGGAAGCATAGAGAGTCCCAAACAAGATGGACACAAAGAGGACCACACCAAGAAACATCATGATTAAAATGTCAAAGGTTAAAGATAAAGAGAGAATCATACAAACAGCAAGAGAAAAGCAGAGTTACCTATATAGTACTTTGCAGAGATACTATATAGTACTTTGATGTTATCAGCTTTTTAAAAATAAAGTCTTTGCCCTAGCTAGGTGGTTCAGTTAGTTGGAGTGTCATCCCATACACCAAAAGGTTGTGGGTTTGATTCCCAGTCCGGGGCACAAATGGGAGGAAACCAATAGATGTTTCTCTCTCCCATTGATGTTTGTTTCTTTCTCCCCCCAACAACCCCTTCCCGTATCTCTAAAATCAACAAACATATTCTCTGGTGAGGATAGGAAGGGAGAGACAGAAGAGAGGGGAGGGAGGGGAGGGAAGGAAAGGACTCTCTGGTTCACTCGGTAAACTATCTAAAAATGGAGGGTGCCAAAAATGGCCAGAGGGGAGGTTTGGGTCTTGATTTTTAATATAACAAGACTGCCTGACCAAGCATTTGCAAAAGCATGCCTCCCTGGGGCACCTTAGCCTCCAACACACGGAATCCAAGTTATGGGCCTGGGAAGGGAAATTCTGAGGTGAGCTGTAAGAAATCATGAGAGAAGCCATCCCCACTCCACCCTTTGGTCCTTGGACCCCTGGATCATCGTGGCGGAGAGGTCCCAGGGTTACAGCACAGACTGCACTCTCTGGAGCAGCACCTCAGCCTCAGTAGCGTTCCCACAACTCTTTCAAGCTAGCTACTTCGGATGGTGTGACATGTGATAAGACTAATAAATTCTGAGAACATAAGCACTCTGTTGCACATCTTTGCCATAAAATATGGCCGTGGTTGGGGTCAGTGCTGAATGGGATACCATTTCCAACAAAGGATAAAATTTTCTTTAAGTCAACTAATGTTAGAAGAAGCAATGTGAGAAGGGAAAGCAAATCCATAGCTTGAATGTGTATTTACCATTAAGAACAAAACACTGCCCCCTCCATGACTAAACAGGTCTCATGTAATCAACCTGCCACCCAGTGCCTGGCTGACCCCACCCCTGGTCTCCCAGTGCCTGGCTGACCCCACCCTTGATAGGCTGGGCACTATCTGAGCTGTGGTGACAACCAGATCACCTAGGTGAGGGGAAGTCCCTGCTGTCATGGTCATGTTGCACACCTCAACAAGCAAGTAAAGGAGTGCCTGGGGAGAAGGCAGACTGACTGAGGATCCTTTTGTTCCCATGAATACTGAGATACTCCTCTGCAGGCATGACCTTTAGTGAGCATTCACATGCCTGAGAAATATTTTCACATTCTGTCCCATTTACTCTATTTTTACATACCTCTCCCACAGATTTCTTTGTCCCAAACTTCTGGTCTTATTCTTTCCCCCGACACTCAGACCAGTGCATTAATCCCTGCCAGGAAGTAGGATTGATCCATATATCAGGTATCATTTTCCTTCCATGCAAAGCAGGTGACCCAATGTCCACCTGATGTTCTGTGCACTGGGAAATTTTTCTCACCCCATATTTTCTGGGCCTTCTCTAAGTGAGGCTGAAATGCATGGTTATCTGTGTGTGGGGGATGGGGGCCAGCACACTGCAAGATCCTATGTGTGAACCAGGCCTGTGCCTTCTCCTCCTCTGTTAACTGTGCATAGGGAATCCCCACGTGGCCTGTAAGTTGAAGGGAGGTAGCAGTGCACTGGCTCAGGCCCCCTGGGAGTCTGGGCCACTGAGTCATGCAGTTACTTGTGACTTCCAGACATTCTCTGCCCAGTCTTGGATATTCTGCCCCCCTTTAACATTGGAATGCTGCTGCATATGTCCAAGTCTTTGAGTCCCTGTGTCCAATAACATCCAGTTTATGATGGGAGATTTGGGACACAGGGGTGATTAGTATGCCATAATTAGACAGTCAATCAGTCTGTGGCAGGACCCAGTCAGTAATAAGCCAGGAGCTACTTTTCAAAGATGGAACAGTGGTCACGGAAAGAAAACATGACCTGACTCTGAAGTCCTGGGGGCCTGGGTCTCACCAGGGGCTCCAGGCAGGATCTCAGTCTGCACAGACACTGCCAAGGCTGCAGGTCTCTGGGATATAAGGCCCGCATGACAGGGCACTTTGTTCCACAGCCTTGACTTGCTAGAGAGTCTTTCCACTGGCACCAGTCAAAACTGGCCCACATGTGGGTCAGAGCATCATGCCTAGATACAGTGTATGTTGCCACCAAAATCAAACAGGCCCACCAAGCATTGTGCCTCTTTCTTCATGATGCAAGGTAAAAAGTGAAGCAATTTATTTCTCACTTTAGGGGGCTATCTAAACATGCCCTCCCCTGGTTGTCCACAGAAACATCCCTACTGTGGCCAAGCCTTTGCTGGCCTTATTTCCCATCCTCTGACATGCATGTTTGTTACTGTGGCATCTAGTGCCTTTCCAATTCACTAGGTCCGCTAACATAGCTTCACAAATGCAGAAGACCAATGTGACCCTGTCAGATAGTGAGCTGGTCAAGTTCCCTCTGGACCATGTTGTGACAGAAACAGAGTTGACATAGCCCTCAGGTAACACTGGAAATGTAGTAATCTCCCTGCTTCATGAAAGCAAGCTGCCTTTGACTGTCTTCACTGAGAGCAAGAAACAAAACAGTCTGTGGTAAATCAATAGTAGAATACCGGTGCTGGGTAGTGAGGGTCTGTGTCCCAGTAAACGTGCTATGTGTCCAGAACCTCAACTAAGATTGGAACTGCTCCTGAAAAAATGTTACATAATCTACATGCTGCAAGACCTTCTGGCTTTTGCACTATCCAAACAGGTGAGGTAAATTGTCTATGGTAGGAATTATATATTCTTTGGTTTTTAAGTCTTTGACTGAGTCATGAATCTTTGTAATTCCTCCAGGGATGTGCTGTTGCTTTTGGCTACTATCTTGGGTTAAAGGTCAGGATGGAAACAGTTGCAGGGGCTTCTATTCGACCCCTTCTTACTTAATAGCACTCACTCCTTGGGTCAGGCAGCCAATGTGAGGGTTCGTCAATTTGCAGAGCATATCTGTTCCCACTTGATTACCTGGGACAAGAGAAATAAGCACAAGATGGGTCCAGGACCCCACTAGACCCACCCTGCAACAGGCTTGAAACAAGACTTCATCCATCACCTAACCTCTCTAAGCCCCTTCTCAACAGGAGGATCACAATAGCAGTTTAAGTCTCCAGAAAGTAGTGTCACATTAGAGCCTCTATCTAGTAACTCAAGAAAGGTCTGGTTATAAACTTTTTCTGTTGTATGACTGCAAGTCCCTCCAAGGAAGGTTTGTGGCCACACTACAGAGTCCCTCCTCAGCAAGGTACATCCTCCTTATTCAAGGGGCTCTGGGCATGTCTTGTCTTAGACTGGAAACTGAACGAGAGCCCAGGCCAGATTTCTACCCACATTTCCTAGAATATTTTTCTGCTTATCAGGTCAAGCAGTACGTTAGAAGTCTTCCCATCTACTTCATTCCTAAGGACCTAGAGATTAATTAGCCACTGTCACAGCTCCCTGGGGATCAAAACCTCTGGCTCCACTCAGGAGCCTCGGGGCTCACTGCAGTAACACACTTTCCTTGCCTCTTGCTGCCACGTGGCCGCCACCACTCCAGATTCCACTATTCCCACCAAAACTCCCCCACAGCACCTCCTACCTCACTTCCAGCCTGGAGAGCACAGCCTCCATGGAATTTTTCAAAGATGCTGGTGCTCATTTTTCTTCTAATGTACTTTCTAACGTCTTATGAAATGTGCCTCCTCCTGACCTCTTGCAGTATGTAATCAGCAGTTGGCTCAGTGATTTGCACTAAAGAGTTTCTCTTTAAGCTTTCAGACTTTTCTCTGTACAATGTTGCAGGAAGGTTACAACATATTCTCAGTGATTGCATGTCACCACAGAGTACAGAATGCAATAAAACATCGCCACACACCAGTAAAGGGTGGCAAAGTACCCCAGAGCTAGCATCTTTTGGAAGCTTCCTCTACCGCTAGGCTTGGGCGGGGGCAATAGTGTAAGTACCCTGCCCAGTAGGAGCTGTGGCCTTTGGGAGAGAACCACTGCTATGCTCACATGAGGCCTATGGAAGAGAGAGCCAAGGAACAAACTCCTGAGGGTGCTTCTCCCTGGCCTTGCCAACAGAAACCAGAGGGCAATGGAGCCCTGCTGATTCATTCCAGAGGAGGCAGCCTCCCAGGGAACAGAAGAAGGCAGAGAGAGTAAACAGTGAATTTGGAGAGGAAGAGAGACAACATACAGTACACAAGTCAGTGTATAAAGACCTTTTTAACAGCTGCATAGTATTTCCATGCATGACTGTATCATTGAGTTATACATAACCAGTCCTCCACTGATGCATACTTAGGTAGTTTTCCGTCTTGTTATTATAAATAGTACTGTTTTGAATACCACACTATAATCAATATTGTAATAAATAATTTTGTATATGTATTTTTTTATCCTTACCTGAGGACATGCCCACTGATACTAGAGAGTAGGGAAGGGAGGGAGAGAGGGACATAAACGTTGGTGTGAAAGAGCAACATTGATCAGCCTCCCCTTGTGTGCACCCCGACCAGGGACCAAACCCTCAACGGGCATGTGCCTGGACTGGGAATCGAACCTGTGACCTTTCAGTTTACAGGACAACACTCCAACCAACTGAGCCACACTGGCCAGGGTGCACCTGTTTTTTTACAATATACATAACAAACTTACATTTTAAGTGTACAATTCAGTGGCATTAGGTATATTGGCATTACTGTGCACCCATCACCATCACCCATCTCCAGATTGAAGCTCTGTCCCCATTACGTAGTAACTCCCCATCCTTCCTCCCCCACCCCAGGCCCTAGTAAACACTGTTCTACTTTCTATGTATTTAACTATACTAGGTACCTTACATAAGTGGGAGCATGTAGTATTTTCCTTCTGTGTCTGTGTATTTCACTTAGACATTTAAGTATAAGCCACCTATGGCTTGTTTCACTGACCAAGGTCCATCCGTTTATCAGAATTCCAATCCTCTTTAAGGCTGAACAACACTCCATTGCATGTGTGTACATGTGAAATTTTGTACATGTGTTAATATATCTGCAAAAGAAATGGTCCGCAGGCCCATGCTCAATCCACCGAGTTACCCCCCAGGGCCCTATGAAAGAAATGGAATTACTGGCTTCAAGGTTTATACAATTGTAATTTTTTATGTCTATTACGAATTACCCCCCCACACACACACACAAACCACTGAAGGGTTTGCACCAATTTATACCACCATCAGCAATATATAAGAGAATCTAATTCCCATACCTTGGCAATGCAATATGTTTTGACTTCTGGATATTTTCCAAGTGGATGGATTTTTTAAAAGATTTTATTTATTTATTTTTAGAGAGAGGGGAAGGGAGGGGGAAAGAGTGGGAGAAAACATCAGTGCGAGGAAAAATTGATTGGTTGCTTTCAGCCAGGGACATGGCCTGCAACCCAGGCATGTGCCCTGACTGGAAATTGAACCAGCAATCTTTTGGTTTGCAAGCCGGCACTCAGTCTACTGAGCCAGCACCCAAGTCTTCAACTGGATAAATTTTTTCTTAAATAACAGAAGAAAAGAGAAAGAAATGATTAAAATATGGCATCAGTGTCTCTTATTTTGAGTGTTGAGGATTATATGTTTTAGGTGGGCAGTTAGGGGAACTTTCAAAGACTAAATGTTCAGAATATTTAAAGGAATTAGAGGAGGGTAATAAATATTTTTTAACTTACATCAGAGCATGAAGAGTTTATATGTGCCATAACCACCTGACACTCATCAGCAGGCTGTCTTGATATTCCTATACTCTATTTCAAGAGGACTGATAGAACTCAGAGGCTTCCTATTTGAGGACTGGAAAACAGGTGGCAGGTGCCTTCTCAGTAGCCACCACCAGGGACCCCTCTTTTAGACAGCTGACCTTTCAAGGAGGACAAAGTCTGCTGCTTCTTCCTAAGGCCCTCTGTCATGATTTCAGCTTCTGGCCAAAAGCACACCTCAGCCAGGTGATTGAAGCCAGAGCTGCCATCAGCCCTCAGGCTAGAAGAAGCAGGAGCTGGCAGCAGCATCTGTCGTCCTATTGATCAGCAGGGTGATACCGCTGATCTAGCTGATGAGGTGTTATCTTTCTCATGGCTGCTCACTAATCTTTCCCAAGCTGGGCACTCAGTGAAAGACACTAACCTCCATGTAAGGGCTCGACAGGGTAACTGGGTCTCAGCTGGTGTCACAGATAACCCAGGTAGATCAGTAATTCCATATCCCGTGTTTCCCAAATTTGTTTGATAATAAGAATCACTTGGGGCATTTGTTTAAAATCCAGGTTGCCAGGCTTCTTCCCAGGAGACTCTGTTTTAGTAGAACAGAAACAGTAGGCAATACACCCAGGTCACGCAACTGGTAAATGGCAGAGCCAGTAATCTGGGATTCCAAAACCTCATTCTTTTATACTCTTATACCCCCAAATCACTAACAGTAGTCATCAATGGAAGTCACTTAATAATAATAACTACCTTTCACAGAACACTTTATAGTTTATGAAGCAATTTTCAAGTACATTTTATTGAGTATGCTATTACAGTTGTCCCATTTTTTCTCCCCTTTATTCTCCTCCACCCTACCCCCTCTCCCACCAGCATTCCTCCCACCCTTAGTTCATGTCCATGGGTCATTCATATAAGTTCTTTGGCTTCTCCATTTTCTATATATTCTTAACCTCCCCCTGTCTGTTTTGTACCTACCAATTATGCTTCTTATTCCCTGTACCTTTTCCCCTATTCTTCCCCCTCCCGCTCCCCACTGATAACCCTCCATGTGATCTCCATTTCTGTGATTCTGTTCCTGTTCTAGTTGCTTGCTTAGTTTGTTTTTGTTATTGTTTTAGGTTCATTTGTGATAGTTGTTTGTTGTCATTTTACTGTTCATAGTTCATCTCCTTTTTCTTGGGTAAGTCCCTTTACCATTTCATATAATAACGGTTTGGTGATGAACTCCTTTAACTTGACTTTATCTGGGAATCACTTTATCTGCCCTTCCATTCTAAATGATAGCTTTGCTGGACCGAGTAATCTTGGATGGAGGTCCTTGCTTTTCATGACTTTGAATACTTCTTTCCAGCCCCTTCTTTCCTGCAAGTTTTCTTTTGAGAAATCAGCTCATAGCCTTATAGGAACTCCTTTGTAGGTAATTGTCTCATTTTCTCTTGCTGCTTTTAAGATTCTCTCCTTATTTTAATCTTGAGTAATGTAATTATGAAATGTGTTGGTGTGTGCTTCCTTAGGTCTAACTTCTTCAGGACTCTCTGAACTTCCTGGACTCCTAGAAGTCTGTTTCCTTTGCCATACTGGGGAAATTCTCCTTCAACATTTTTTCAAATAAGTTTTCGGCTTTTTGCTCCTGTTCTTCTCCTTCTGGCACCACTGTGATTCGGATGTTAGAACATTTAAAGTTGTCCCAAGGTCTCTAAGCCTCTCCTCATTTTTTGAATTCTTATTTCTTTATTCTGTTCTGTTTGAATGTTTCTTTCTTCCTTCTGCTCCAAATCATTGATTTGAGTCTTTGATTTGAGTCTTTGACCTGAGAAGGAAAACCTCCCTTCACTCTTGGTTCCCTGCATATTTTTCTTTTTATTTTCTTTGTGTGTGTGAAGATTTTTTTTATTTTAATTGTTGTTCAAGTAGTTTTCTGCCTTTTACCCCCATCCCAGCCCACCCCCTCAGCCCTCCCCACTTCCCTCCCTTTTCCACCCCCCTACTTGTTTTTGTCCATGTGTCCCTTGTACTTGTTCCTGCAATCTGTTCACCCTTTTCCCCTGAAATTCCCTCCTCTCTCCCCTTTGGTCACTGTCAGCCTATTCTCTATTTCAGTGTCTTTGGTTATATTTTGCTTGTTTGTTTGTTTTGTTGATTAGGTTCCTGTTAAAGGTGAGATCATATGGTATTTGTCTTTCACCGCCTGGCTTATTTCACTTAGCATAATGCTTTCCAGTTCCATCCATGCTGTTGTAAAGGGTAGGAGCTCCTTCTTTCTTTCTGCTGCATTGAATTCCATTGTGTAAATGTACCATAGTTTTTTGGTCCATTCATTTACTGATGGGCACCTAGGTTGCTTCCAATACTTGGCTGTTGTAAATTGTGCTGCTATGAACTTTGGGGTGCATAGGTTCTTTTGGATTGGTGTTTCAGGGTTCTTAGGATATAATCCTAGCAATGGAATTGCTGGGTCAAAAGGCAGATCCCTTTTTAGTTTTCTGAGAAAATTCCATACTGTTTTTTTCATAGTGGTTGTACCC
This sequence comes from Phyllostomus discolor, assembly GCF_004126475.2. NCBI lineage: Eukaryota > Metazoa > Chordata > Mammalia > Chiroptera > Phyllostomidae > Phyllostomus > Phyllostomus discolor. Next base: position 124,672,144 of record NC_040906.2, on the reverse strand, counting down.
TGTATATTTTTCTTTATTTCACTTTTCATAGACTTCACTTTTTTCTCTATTTTGCAACCATACTCAACCATTTCTGTGAGCACCCTAATTATCAGTGTTTTGAACTCTGCATCTGATAGGTTGACTATCTCTTCATTACTTAGTTGTTTTTCTGGAGTTTTGATCTGTTCTTTCATTTCGGCCACATTTCTTTCTCTCAGTGCACCAGTCTGGATGAATGTTTCTTCCTTAACTCCTTGGTTGTTGGACTTCCATACAGTTTGATTTTCTGTCAGTTCCAGATGTTTCTTGTTTCTAAATTTGTCGTTGTCCTTCTTTTGGTTGCACGAGGAAGCAAAGTGTATCTACCTATGCCTCCATCTTAGCTAGAACAGCTTATGAAACAATTTTATAGACATTATGATTTAATTCTTACAACCTCTTCAAATTTTTTTTTCAAGATTTGTTTATTTATTTTTAGAGAGACAGGAAGAGAGAGAGAAAGAGATGGAGAGAAACATCAATGTGTGGTTTCCTCTTGTGCACCCTCTACTGGCAACCTGGCCTGCAATCCAGGTATGTGCCCTGACTGGAATTGAAACTGGTGACTCTTTGGTTCACAGGCCTGCACGCAATCCACTGAGCTACACCAGCCAGGCACAGCCCCTTCAAATTGGTAAATTTACCTGTATCTTTTACAGGCTTAGATGAGTAAAGTGGTTGAGTAAGGCAGGGATGAAACATTCAGATGCCTTTCAGGCAGCCTCAGCCATTTTTTTCAATCATTGAGCCATTCAATCATCTATTTAACAAGTAAGCATTTATCCATTAAAAAAATTTTTTTTAGTACTGGTGGCCAGGCATACAGCAGTGAACTGGATATAAAGCCTGCTCTCATGGAACTCACATTGTAGAAGGAAAGATAAATATTAAGCACATAAAGAATAAATAGATAAGATAATTTTAGATTATGGTAAGTGCTATGAATGTAATAAAGGCCTTGTGAGTAGGAGGGTGCTACTTTGCCTTGGGCTGTCCATCATAGTAGCCACCAACCTCCATGTGTCTATGAGTATTTGAAATATGGCAAGTCCACATTGAAATGAGTCACAGGTATAAAATACACACTGGATTTTGAAGATTAGCACAAAAACTTGTAAAATATCCCAAATCTAATTTTATATTGATTACATGTTGAAATATTTTAGACATATTGAATGAAATAAAATATATTATTGAAATCAATTTCTCCTGTTTCTTCATGGGATTTTTTTTAACTGAAGACCTAATCAGAGATTTACCAAGAAATGGAAGAGTCTAAATAATTTTCAAGTGATATAAGAAATTCTCAGATATCTATTCTAGATCAGTGTTTCTCAATACTACCTGTGCATGAAAATTGCTTAGAGCAGCAGTCCCTAACTGTTTTGGCACCAGGGACCTGTTTTTCCATAGTGAGGACATGAGGCGGGGGAGGAAGAGTAGAGAGAGAAGCTGGAGCTCAGGTGAGCTCCCCAGTTGTCCAGCTCCTAACAGGCCATGGAGGGTATGGGTCCACAGTCGGGGGTTGGAGACCCCTGGCTTAGAGAATGTTTTAAAGTTCTGATGAAATAGCACAACCCCTAAAAGAGAGACTAAGGAATAGCTTTAAAAAATTGCAAATGGCTTTTGATGCAGCAATCCCACTTCCAGGACTCAATCTCAAACATAGGATGGGAATTTCCAAAAGGAGAAGAACATTAGGCTAATTATTGCTGCCCTATTTCCAACAGCAAAAGTCCAAAAACAACCCCAATGTACAGAAATGAAAGGATTAATGTGCCCAGGACTGACCCCCACAGGCTAGTCTCCCAGAGAAGGAGTGGGCCTCCTGTAAAGTGCTCAGGAAACCACTGTAGCCCTGCATTTAAGATCATCAATTCTACTTGACTTGGATCCCAGTATCCCCCTCATCCTGATGATGCTGGGGCTGGGGCTGGGGCTGAGGCTGCAACTTCCTCCATCCTGAAGACTCGTATGGAAAATCTGCCACCAGCATGTCACCTCAAAGTGCTGTAACTGCAAGGCTTGGACCCGAGCTGTCTGATCACACTATAAGTGGGCCCATGATTCTCCCAACTTGGAAACAGATCCAGCAGCAACAGACCAGAAACTGGGAGATGCCACATTGTATTGCTATGGCACCCAGTCCTGATGGCAGGAAGGGGGCCAGTACCTCCTCCATCTTTTAGCTTAAATGCCCCACCTCACGGGAAGAGGGATTCTGGTGTTCTGCCCCACCTAGGACAGACAAGGAGACACCAACCCTGTGTTTGTGAGTTTTTCCTAGTAAACCCTGTGCTACCAGGCCTGATTTCCACACTACTTCCATTTGCCCATATTTACACTCAATTGTGCAATGAGCAGAGCATTTGGCCAGGCAGTCAGTAAATTTCTGGAAGATAATCAACATATCAGGAATCACAGTGGGTACATAAATCCCCTTGGGGTAGCTTGGCCAGCTGTTGGGATAGTTAATTACGAATTACTAATTACTCACAGGAATCCCAGGAAGTCCTCGGCAGGAACCCAGGGGTAAGGCCTCCTGGAATAGAATCCCTTTGTTGTTACTAATGACCTGGGAAGAGAGTTTCCCAGTAAGAGGTGACTGTTGAAAGGAAGGCTGATCCAGCACTGCTGATACCAGCACAACCTCCCAGGGATCACTGAAGAACATGCCCCTTCAGTCTGACCACTCAGTGCTCACGATGGAGGGGTGTTAGGGCAAGGCACAGATCACCCCAAAGACTGGCATGAGGAGGATCCAAAAATTATAATCACTCCCTTTTACAATAAAAGAGTAAAATAGGCAACACAAACAAAAGAATCTAACTTGGTGCTTTGGAACTAATTCTTTTATTCTTTTTTCACTTATTAGAATTTTTCATAAAGAATCTTTCTACTTTTACTCCTTATATGTCTTCAAGTACATATAGGAAAGGCAAGGAAATTCAGTCTCATTTCCTATATTTTCTGCTTTAGACCTGACCCGTGCAATTCTCCACAGAGTTCTGACACTTTTTCATGAGGAATGGTGTTTAGAAACTCTAATATGGGATTAAAGGTGCCCATTGCTCCTAAACTGGTTATTTTTCACAGGCCCTTTTTGTGCACAGTTAAGAAATACATATTTTTAAAGGAAAAAATATATATTAGAATTTTATTCTGACCTTTCCAATTTGAATTTAGGGTTAAAGGTTTTATTTGTCCCTTTTGATTTTATGTGTACATATCTTTTTTTTCTTCTGCTGGAAATCTTAGTTCTTGATAACATTAGGGGTTTGCTCTCTTTTAAAGATATACCCAGTGATCACAAAGAGGCAATAAGATTTGATGTGCCTACTGATGTGATAAAATGGGAAACACACCATCACCTAAGAAATATTTTTCTAAAAATCCCAACCTGAATATGAAATAGATCTAATTATTGGTTTTCATGAAATCAAGAAACTAAGGAATATGATAGGACCATGTGAAAGTAGTGAGCAAAATCCAAAATGTGAGAAATTCTACAAGACAATGACAAGCTTTCTTCAAAAATAAGTGGCAAAGGAGAGAAAAAAGATTGAGGAAGAGCCTATAAATTAAAATAAATGTAAAATGTATATTAACCAAATGCAATATGTAAACATTGCTTGCATTCTAATTCAAACAAACCAACTGCTAAAAGTTGTTTATGAGACAACTGGGAAGTTTGACAACCTACTGGATATTTGATGACATTAAGGAATTTTATTAATTGTGTTGGGTATGATGAAGATATTGTGTTTTATAAATAATTTTAAAGATACATATCAAAGTAATCAAGGATGAGTTAATAGACTTTTGGAAATTTTTCTATAAAACAATCCTTTAGTGAGAAGGTATGGGGGAGGTTATGAAAGAAGTAAAATTGACCTTTAAAAAAGTGTTTTTATTGATTGATTTTAGAGAGGGAGGAAGGGAAAGAGGGAAGAAGAGAGAAAAAGGAACATCCATTTGTATGAACTACACATGAGCACATAAGAAAGATCCATACTACATACCACAGCTGCATTATTCATGCTCAGGATCATTGCCAGTTAAACGTTCAAATGTATTCTAAATTGCCCTTTACAATTTATGCTGAACCTTCAAGGAGCATGAGGTCTGTTGATTATTTTCTCACCTCCATTCTCACCTTCTTCCATTGTAATAAGTTGTAACTGGGCACATAGCTGCCCAGTTAGACTACATTTCCCAGCCTCACTTGCAACTAACGTGGCCTAGAAGTGATGTGTCCCACTTCTGGAACTGGACCAGGATAATCAGTGCACCCTGCTTGTATGCTGGAACATGAAACTGTCCCCACACAATCTCAGCCATGCAAATGAGGACAGTGCCCTACAGAAAGGCAGGACAGCACGATAGAAAGACCTGAATCCCTGAATAACTATGTGGAATGGAGCCGCCATGCTGACCAGGACTACTCATCTTAAGTGTAGTCTCTCTCACAGCAACTTAGCCATTTTTTAATAGAAGGATTCATCAAATACAAAGTGTTCTTAATTGCATAGCTATGTGAAGTGACAAGTCAGGACAGTATGAGAACAAAGATATGCTGTTGGCAATGAAAGGCAAACTTTAATTATTTGGTCTAGATACTAATTGGTTTAGCATGAAATATTTTGCTTTACTAAGAGGACCTGAATTGCCTGCTTCACACAGTGGAAGTTACAATAGCTAAACTATGCTTTAGTTTTAGAAAATAAAAGCGTGATTATCTACAAGTACCAAAAACTGTGGTTAAATTAAAGAAAATGATTGCAGTTGGAAAAACACTTACCCCAACTTATCTGCAAACCTTTTGTTTTCCTTGAAAATCAATTATGATACTGGTGTGAAACATAAATAATCTGGAGGAATGTAATATGTGCCAAACGAGCAATGGCAAGTTTAAAGAGCGAGAGTGAGTAGCTGGTAATAAGACTGTTTCTGTGCTTTATTCAAAAATGATCCCCTTTCTATGGTCTGTAAGTCAAATTCCAACTTCTGTCTATACTCCATTCTGGACCTGGTTGGAGAGGGGTGTTGAGACATTGAAATGTCTTCATTCACACTACATTTTGTGTGAAATATTGGTGTGGTGGTATAACGAGACCAATGGCTATGCATTAAGATTATGTACATGTCATTTAACATATTCCATTGAGAAGGCAGGAACTCAGAGGTAGAACCCCCAATATATTCCCATCCTCCCCAGAAGTTCAGCCCCCATGAGCTGCTCCATTCTGCGCTTTTCACATGGTTTCCCACCTCTCCACTATCTTCCTTTCTTCTTTCTCTCTGAAGCCACTGAAAGGATTAAATTTCACATTTGAGCAAAAACTAGAGTCTGATGAATTAAAATCAAGGAGAAATTAATATAGCAGTCTTTAAATATTTCCAAAGAGAGTGGATTTTAATTTATAAACCTATCAAAACTTCATGCTTTATTGTAGATATTGATATGCTGAATCTAAAAGTTATACAGAAATGCAAAAGACATAGGATAATAAGACAACCTTGAAAGAAGAAATGAAGTTTAAGGAATTACACCACCTATCTTTAAGACTTATCATAAAGACACAGTAATCAAGATAGTGCAGTCTTAGCTAAAGGAATGGCAAGTAGCTCAGCAGAACAGGGCTGCACATGCACTACAGTCACATGGTTTTCACTACAGGCACTAAAGCAACTCAGTGGAGAAAGTAAAATTTTTTTCAGTATGTGGTGCTGGAATAAATAGATATCCAAATTAGAGGGGAAGTGCTTAACTTCTATCTCACACAATACACAAAAGTTAATTCAGGATATATAATCAACACAAATTTAAGAGCTAAACCTATTTAGCTTCTAGAAGAAAATATAGAATATTTTCACAACATTTGATAGGCAAATATTTTTTAGAGAGAAGATAGAAAGTGTTAACCATAAAAAGAAATGATTCATCGGGAATTCAACAAAATGAAAGCCTCTGTTTATCAAGAGACACCATTAAGAAAATGAATAGACAACCCAAAGAGCAGGCGAAAGTATTCATGACATATAAATCTGACAAAGGGCTTTTAGTCAGAATAAAAAAACATCTATAATAAAATGACAACCGATTTTTAAATGGGCAAAAATTGTGAACAAACACTTCCTGAAAAGGTATATGAATGTCCAATAAGCACTAAAAAGGTGCTCAAGATCATTATGTTGTTAGGGAAACACAAATTAAAACTATAATAAGATGCCATTGCACACTCACAAGACAGTTAAAATTTAAAAGTTTGAAAAACAAATGTTAGCAAGCACATGGAACAAACAGAACTTTTGGCATTGCTGGTGAAATATAAAGTGGTATAACCATATAACCATTTTGAAAAATTTCTTTGAGATTTCTTAAAGAGTTAAATGCACACCTAAGAATCTTATGACCCAGTAATGCCCTTCCTAGTGTTTATCCAAAGGAAATGAAAACATATGTCTGCGAAAAGCCTTGTACAAGAATGTTTACAGTAGCTCGATTTATAATATCCAAAATTTGGAAACAGACTAGGTATGCATCAGTAGAATAAACATACTGGTTTATCCATACAGTGGGATGCAATTTAAAAATAAAAAGTGACAAACTACTGATACATGCGGGAACATAAATGAATCTCAAAAACATTATACTGGGGGAAAGAAGTCAGACACAAAAAAGCACATGTTTATAATTTCAGTTCTCTAGCAAGAAAAAAATATGATGCAATCATTTATTGTTTGTTCCAGCCAATACTTGAAAACAGGCAGGCCCTATGACCCAATCTCTATTGGAGAGTGGCAGCCTGACTTTAGTAAGTGCTATATATGGGACTGCAAATCCACTATGCAGAAACTATGGAAAATAGCATGGAGGTGCCTCAGAAAATTAAAAATAGATCTACCATATGGTTCAGCAATCCCACTTCTAGGTATTTATCTGACGAAATCCAAAACACCAATCCAAAAAGATATATGCACTCCCATGTAAATTGCAGCATTCTTTACAATAGCCAAGATATGGAAGCAACCTAAATGCCCAAAGGTAGATGAATCGATAAAGAAGATGTAGTACATATATACAATGAAATATTACTTGGCCATAAAAAAGAATGAAATCTTACTACTAAGGACAACATGGGTGGCCTAAAGGGTACTGAGCTAAGTGAATTAAGTCAGACAGAGAAACACAAATACCATATAACTTTGCTTATGTGTGGAATATAAAAAACAAAATAACTGAACAAACAAAACAGAAACAAACCTATAGATACAAAGAACAAACTGATGGTTACCAGAAGGGATAGGGTATGAGTGGAAAACATGAAGGGATTTAAGAAATACAAATTGGCAGTTATACAAAATAGTCATGGAGATGTAAAAGTACAGCATTGGGAATATAGTTAATAATATTGTAATAACTATGTATGGTGTCAGGTGGGTACTAGACTTAGGGGGAATCAATCTATAAATTATATAAATATCTAATCTCTATGTATACCTGAAACTATTATAATATTTTATGTCAACTGTAATTGAAACATTTTTTAAGTTTTTAAAAAGATTTTATTTATTTACTTGTAGAGATAGGGGAAATGAGGAAGAAAGAGAGGGAGAGAAACATCAGTATGTGGTTGCCTTTCACACACCCCCTACTGGGGACCTGGCCTGCAACTGAGGCATGTGCCCTGACTGGGAATCAAACTGGTAACTCCATGGTTTGCAGGCTGGTGCTCAATCCACTGAGCCACGCCAGCCAGGGCAATTTTCTTTTAAAAATGTTTAAGTGCCAAATAGCAAGCCCAGGTGGATTTCATAAGGACCAACCTCTTTCCCCCCTCACATTTTGGTTAAGTTTTCACTCCCCTGATTCTATGAAGCCCCACTCTGCCTCCTCCACAGTCCCTCATTCTCCCTTTCAAACACCCAGTCACCTCTGTACAAGTAACAACTGAGTTCAGTTCATGTTACATACTCTTTTCCTTATTGCAATAGTATAATACTGATTAAAATCTGCCCTTTGCACTTTAAGTAGTGTCCAGCTTTGCCTGTTTTGGGCACTATTTAGTAGTCACCAAAAAGGGGTTGAGCAGAGAAGAACCCACAAGGGGCTTATAATGAAGTAACAAAGACAGGGCACACATACAGTAAATCTAAGCACAGCTACTACAATATACTGAAAAAAAGTAGGTCAGAGATTCTGTAGTAGAAGGATAGAATTTGATCAAGAAAGTTTTTTGGAAAGGAGAAATTTTAAGTAAGCAACAAGAGGGTATACATGTATATAGTTGAGAAAAGAGCAAAATGTCACATGCGGTCTGACACAGTCTTGTCAGGGGTGGAAACCAATGGTGAGCATGGATACCGTTTGAGTGACAGTTTAGTGTGAGTGGAGGGCTGAGAGTCACAGAGCATCCCATAATAGTCGAGCTGTGATGGCCTCTTTTCCAGCATGGCCAAGGAAGGGCTCTGTCCTTTGCAACAAGATGACTGTGTACAGACCAGGAAAGGCTTTCCTACCTCAGGCAGAGCTACTCTTCAGAGCACCTACTTCAAAGGAATGAGGAACAGGAAGAGCTCAGAAATGCTGAGCTGACCTGCCTGGGCATTTCCACATGCAGCTTTTGTGTTGGGGCTCTTAGAACACAAAGGACCTGAATTACTTGGGGTTGGGTGGGGGTAGAGATTCACTTGGTTTACTTTATTATTGTTGCTTTGTTGTTGTTTTTTGTTTGTTTGTTTGCTCCTCCCCTAGATTGCTTGCTCGGGCCACAATCTGAACATCCAGAAATTCTGCCAGTTTCTGTTTATCTTACCTATAAACACAAGACTCTTATAAGTCCCCAGTCCTTCTGCTAGACTGACTTATGAAGTATCTCAAAACCATCTCTACTTCATTTCCAAGGATTCCCTAATTCAGATATCCACTAACTCATACTGCAATCAGTAATTACAAAGTTTCTTAATTGTTTCTATTTCTTTTCTTCACCTCCTCATTCTTCTAAAACACAGATCCTATCTTGTCACATCCCTACTGAAAAGCTCCCAGTGTCTCCCATCACCTGGCTAACCAAGTCCAAACCCTCAACACAGAGGCACTCTGGCTCCAGACCCTCTCTGCCACTACTCTTTCCCTCTCTGGCCAGCTGTCATCACCTGTATCTCTCTCCCGACTTCTAGGTGCCAGAGAGTTGCCATTTTTTAAGCAGCCAAGCATTTTCATTTCTCCACACCTTCACTCGCACAGTTCCCTCTGCCTCTAATGCCTTCATCCCCATGCCCCACCCCGACCAGCACTCTTCACATACCCTTCAACGCCAGCTTCAATATTCTGTCCTCCAGGAAACCATCTCGACTCTTCCAAACAAAACAAGTCCTTCCTTTCAGTGTGCTTCCAAAGTGCACCTCCCTATGGCAGTCCTCATTGCTTTGGTCTTTACTTAACACTGTAACTGTATCACCTGTTCAGTCTTTTATGGGAGTATAAAATAATTAGAGGTAGCAATGGAATTACACACACAATTTGACAAATAATGATATGTTGTCTCAACCCATTTACCATTTCCTCAGGCCTTAATCTTCTCTTTCTGCCTAGACTGTAAACTTATTGAGGAATTAAGTGCTTTCATTCCTCCCCACCTTTGTTTCTCCACCCTTAGTATTGCCATAAACTTCAGTGATCCCTTTATCTGTAAAAGGAGGGGTGAGATCACCTAAAGCATCCCTATCTAGGTCTAACACTTGGTAATTCTAAGAGCAAACAGTAGGAACCCAAGAAATGTATTATACTGATTCCACAAGGACTGCTTAGGTAGTATTTAAACTTAGGAATTAAATTGCGATGACCCAATACAGTAGAAAGGAGAGAGAGAAGCAATGACGATCCTCCTCCTGTACACCTGTGTTTACTGACAACCTGCCACGCACCCAGCACTGATCTGGGCAAGGCAGCTACCGCGGACAACAGAAGCACACAAAGCCCCACCATCTGTGCACCTTGCAGTCCAGGGAGGGAGACAGACCATGAACGAAGACATATGGCATTGCCAGGGGACACCAATTCTGGGAACCAAACGTACTGCACTACCACAACGAACAACAATGACAATGATAATACAGAGCTGGCTCGGGAGCTAGAGAGTGATGAAAGGCCATAATATTTGGAAATGACAGTCATGGAGGTCTCTCTAAGAGGATGCCAACACATATGGAAAACACTGCCAGGTGGTCCCCAAGCCATCCTCCACCCCACCCACCACCACCTCCCATCTTAGGAGGAAAACACTGCGATGTGGTTAGAGCCCAAAAACAGCTTAAGAAGGTGAGTGAAGGAACAAATGCATGAGTAAACAGATTATGGTATAGCCACAAAATATATTATGTAGTCATCATAAGTGGTGCTTTATAGTTTTTTTTTAAACCTGGAAAAATACTGACTCAATAAAATATGGAGTGACAAACTATACATATGTATGATCTCATCCACATTAAAATTATAATTATGAATGTATGGACACAGAGAGTATACTAAATAGAAGAAACAGCTATATATTCATTGTGGTGCCCCCAGAAAATATTCATTTTGGCTGCCCCTAGATGGCACAGACAGTGGGTATTGGCAAGGGATTTGGGGAAGTAGTACCCTCCTTGTACATTTTGTATTTTAACAGTTTCTATCTCAAGCATGTTTCACATGTTCTTTTTCATTTTACTTTTTTAAGATATATTTTATTGATGATGCTATTACAGTTGTCCCATTACCCCCAATTCATTCCTCTCCACCCTGCATACCCTCTCCCACCCACATTCCTTCCCTTTAGTTCATGTCCATGTGTCATAAGTTCTTTGGCTTCTACATTTCCCATACTATTCTTGCCCTCCCCCTGTCTATTTTCTACCTACCATCTATGCTACTTATTCTCTGTACTTTTCCCCCTCTCTCCTCCTCCTACTCCACCATTGTTAACCCTCCATGTGATCTCCATTTCTGTGGTTCTGTTCCTGTTCTAGTTGTTTGCTTAGTTTGTTTTTGCTTTTGTTTTAGGTATGGTTGTTAATAATTGTGAGTTTGCTGTCATTTTACTATCCATGTCTTTTATCTTCTTTCTCTTAGATAAGTCCCTTAATATTTCATACAATAAGGGCTTGGTGATGATGAACTCCTTTAACTTGACCTTATCTGAGAAGCACTTTATCTTCCCTTCTATTCTAAAGGAAAGCTTTGCTGGATAGAGCAATCTTGGATGCAGGTCCTCGCCTTTTCTAACTTCAAATACTTCTTTCCAGCCCCTTCTTGCCTCCAAGGTCTCTTTTGAGAAATCAGCTGACAGTCTGATGGGAACTCCTTTGTAGGTTACTGTCCCCTTATCTCTTGCTGCTTCTACTCCATCATTTCTCTCCTTCATTTTTACCTTGGCTAATGTAATTATGATGTGCCTTGGTGTGTTCCTCCTTGGGCCCAACTTCTTTGGGACTCTCTGAGCTTCCTGGACGTCTATTTCCTTTGCCAGATTGGGGAAGTTCTCCTTTATTATTTGTTCAGATAACTTTTCCACTTGTTGCTCTTTTTCTTCCCCTTCTGGCACCCCTATAATTCAGATGTTGGAACATTTAAAGATGTCCTCAAGGTTCCTAAGCCTCTCCTCATTTTTTTGAATTCTTGTTTCTTCATTCTTTTCTATTTGGTTGTTTCTTTCTTCCTTCTGGCCCACTCCATTGATTTGAGTCCCAGTTTCCTTCCCATAACTACTGGTTCCCTGTGCATTTTCCTTTATTTCACTTAGCGTAGCCTTCATTTTTCCATATAATTTGCAACCAAATTCAACCAATTCTGTGAGCATCCTGATCACCAGTGCTTTGAACTGTGCATCTGATAGGTTGGCTATCTCTTGGTTGCTTAGTGTATTTGCTATGGAGCTTTGATCTGTTCTTCCACTGGACCTTTTTTTTTTCATTTTACCTTTTAAAATATTTTAGTTCATTGTAGTAAGAACACGAGATTTACCCTATAAACAAATTAGGTGTATAATACAGTATTATTAACTATAGAAACAATGTTTTATTTTTTCTTTTCATTTAAAATCAATGTGTGCATTAAAAATAATTCAAATGGTATAGATGTGCATAACATAAAAAGTAAAGATCTCCCCCTGGTTTCTCTTCTGAGAGCTTTCATGCTAACAATATCTTTCAACAGGTTTTTCTGTATCCTTAGAGAAATTTTTAATGCAGGTAGAAGCACATATAACATTATCCACCCTCCATCCCCATGGAATCTCATTACGAGTATCCTTGTTACTCATAACATGTTACATGTATCCTTTTTCAATGTATTTGAAAAGACAGATATATTCTTATGTCAGAATACTAAGAGAAGCTGCATTCTTTTTTCAACCCCTGGATGGAATTCCCTTGTTTAACTGACCTGAATGGATTGTTTCCAGCTCTTTGCTATTGCAAACGGGGTTGCAACAGCACCAGCCTGCAGCTCAAGGCCTCACTCCAGCCAGCAGTTCCTGATGTTTGGAGCATCCGAGAAGAAACTATAGTGCTCAGTAGCTGCATGTTGACCTGGCTTTGCTGAGACTAAATACTCCTAGGCTGAACGTGTCTTCACAGATCTGGCTTCTCCACTGGTTTCTAAGTTAAAGGATTTCTCAGAGCCCTTCAGCTATTGGCCAGAGTGCCTGCTGTTGTCAGGAGTGGCCTATGGCTGTGTCCTCTTATAGTTTGCTGTGTCTCTTCTAGTGACAGACCCAGTTTGCCTTCTCTGAATTTCTTAATTGCTTCCTTTTCTTATTTCTCTAGGCTGAAATCACCCACCAGGTTGGCCTCTACTTTCAGGTTCAAAGCATCAAACTTTGAGATATGGAATTTGGCTTTTTGGGTAGTCATTGAGGAGCCAACCCAGCAGCAGGGGAGAGGGTACCCTTAATCAATAAGGACTAATGGAGTAAACTTTAATCAGTAAGAAATGAGATGAGTAGCACTGACAAGAACATTCCCTCAGTGTGTCTCTTCTGTGGACTAAGCGGAAACCCAGTTCTTCCCTAAAACTCCTCCCGATAAATCCACCCTGCTGAACTGTTCACCAGCCCAGCTATTTGCTGAGTCTCTTCTTTGCAGTTTGTTGTGAAATAGTGGCCTGTGAGGAGCCACTGCATTGCTTCTCAATTCTCCTGGCTTTACTTCCCTTTATCACTAGAGTCTCTGCTTTCAGGAGAACCTGGGCTAGGATATATATTAAAAGGATAAACAAGCCCTCCTTTAAAAAATAAAAATAAAATAACTACCCTATAGGGGGTTTTTTTGGAAGAATTCTCAGAAATATTTCAATTAATTTAGCTATTATTATTAGTTAATAATGTGTTGTTGCTACTCTTCTTCAGAACCTTCTAACATTAAAAAGCTCTGAAATCCATATGCTGTAGGCATGTGCTCCTAAACTGAAACTCAGATGCCTTCATCTTCTGGCCCATGCCAGTTAACCGCATCACAAGTAGCAGGTCACAACTTCAAACTCCACTAAGGCATTCTGACTCAGAAAGTCGATAGGTTTAGGAAACGTTGATATTTTCCATTCTTTGTTATAGCATCTTTCTTGGTCAGAAATTGAAGCACTTTGAGCCAACACCATACAGAAAAACAAAAGTGATTAATACAGGAAATGTAAACATGCACGCATAAGTTTTTCTGCCTAAATGAACTGTGAAAGTACATAATGCCTCTGATTGGTGATTGAGTTGACATGGGGTATGGATTTGGCCATAGTGAGGGCTGACAGTTTCAGCCAATTAGGCAGTTCCAAGGAACTAAGGTAAAAATGGTGTCTCTTCTGAATTTTCAGATACTTGTATTTAATTATTGACCCACCTTACTTAGTGAACTCCACAGATGTCAGTACAGCTCAGAAATATTATTTCTCTCCTTCCATCTGAGCCCAATAAGAACTTGTCATAGTGACTGCCTATATGTGGTTTCTGGAAACACAATTACACAGTTGAAGTTTCGGGTCTGGGCTCCATTGAAGTGGCCATGTGCAGTTTCAAAAAAGAAAAACCATGGAGGACATGGCGGGTGATCCCTCTCTTAATTCATGATTCCTAAATGCACTTGTCCCCACCCATAGCTGCAGCCCATCAGGAACCCGAGAGACTGTTGGGCTTATATAAATATGCCTGCAACAATTAATGATGCTGAGCCTATGACCAAATGATGATAAGTTTGCTGAAAATCATGTTTAAGGCCTGCATAGATGATTGTGTAGGTATGTTTAATGGAGTGGCCGCAGGTCAGGTTTAAGTTTTTTATGAAACTCATAGCTCCTGGCACAATCTAGGACTGCTCATTTCTATCCTGCCTTGCATAAGCGTAATCAAATTACACACATGAGGCCGTTAAAAATAAAAACATATGCATTAACACACTCTCGTCAGTATTGGACAAGTGGTGTGATTTCCCCTCCTGGGCATTCGTTGTATTGATGAAATGCGGCAAAAGGTCTCATAATGATGACCAGACACAAGATTTTGTTGTTGATGTTGTTGAGTAAGTGTGTAACTCAACACATCAACAGACACCTGTTGATGGAAACAGGAGAGGGAAACAGACACCCCCAAAGTTGGTAACTAGGGTGCAAAGGATTCATTGTTCAAATAAAACCCCACAAAATTTGTCAAGCAAAATTAAAGTGAGAAACTAGATATATATAATCTTAGAATATGTATCTGTATATGTGTGTATATAAATATATATTCTAGGGGCCCTGGCTGGCATAGCTCAGTGGATTGAGTGCGGGTTGTGAACCAAAGTGTCACAGGTTCAATTCCCAGTCAGGGCACATGCCTGGGTTGCAGGCCATGACCCCCAGCAACCGCACATTGATGTTTCTCTCTCTCTCTTTCTTCCTTCCTTCCCTCTCTAAAAATAAATAAATAAAATCTTTAAAAAAAAACTAAAGCAAAAAAAAGAAATATATATTCTAGTGTGTATATATATGAAACTAATGTATAAATTGTATTCTTGTAAACAAAAGAAAAAGGGTTGTCAAAGAACATGTGTAAAAGACCCATAGACAAAGCCAAAGGGGGGAAGGACTGAGGGTGGGAGGTGGGGGTCGGGGAAAGTGGTGGCAGGAAAATGGAGACAACTGTACTTGAACAACTATGTAAAAAAAAGCAGACAAAATTAACACTTGCTGCCAAGGAGACCTGAGCATGATCCTCAGCTGAGGCCACCTTTCGCACCTGCCTGAGACCTGGCAAAGGCTTTGGCTGAGAGATGCTGGGAAGGCTGCTGCTGGATGCAACGACCCTTCTAGTCCTGAGATAAAAGGTAAGGGAGTGCAGGTGTTCCTCTTTGGTGGTCAGATAACACTCAAATTTAAAACAATGACTTGTTATCTCTTGTGAGAGAACGCAGAATCAGACCTGTGGGGCTAAGTTTGCATTTTTTATCAATATGCCATTTGAAGCCAGCTTCACAATGATTAAAAAAAAACCAAATACTCTGAAAATAAAACAAAGCTTATTATCCACATTAAAGAAAAAAAAGCCAGTAGAATTATAGACAATACTCCTAAATCTTCTGATACTAGATATGTGAAAAAAATATTGCCCAGCTGAAAGACCGGAAGCAACTTGTTATCATGCTAAGGAAAGGGGAAACCACACAAAGGAGCGAGGAGAAGAGGAGGAGAAGGCACCTCGTCTGAAACTGGCGTTCCTGCTCAGGAAGAGCAGGAGCTGACAGAACGCTTGATACTCACTGAAACGTTTGCCTCCTCTGAGGCAATGGCTGAATATTTTTTTTAATGTTTAAAAGGCACTAGTATTTGTAACTGTACCAGGCTCAACCAGGCCTAACCTTCCAGAGACACTGACACAAGGGGAAGGAGACAGACACCAACCATCACATATGACAGCCTGGTTGTCACATACCCCTCACTGAAGAATTTGCTACCAACAGTTTGGAAGAAAATGCATATTTGTTTTTATCAACTAAACTCAGGAAAATAGTGCCACCCAAAATCTGTGAGCCTCAAAAGAGGTTTGTCCAAGCGCTTACAATGTCCACTGCAGTGCTGAGAGATGTGCCCTGGTTGCCTGGGAACGGAGCAGCCAGGAAAAGCCTTGATTGTCCTGTTTCAGTCCGAGTGTTCATGAGCAGCAGCAAGAAATCAGCAACATGTGCCCATCTCTGGTCCGTAGACACAGACTACGTCAAGTTGCAATACCCCAAACCATCTTTACCAATCTTTTTCTTAGCTGTGTGCACATGTGGATTTTCACTTGTGCATTTTGTGCCACCCACTGGGAAGGAAGTCGCTCTGATTTTCATAGTATATTCACTACTACACTTGGGTGCACACTGTGTCAAAATTTGTTTGATGTTTCTGAATTTAATCATTTTAATGGATATTTCTGGCATTTAGAAAACATTTTTATTTTAAAAATTTGTTTTCCTATTTTATTCTAAACATTCCACCTTACCCCTAAAGGACTATAATCTTTTCTTTTTTCAGATCTTGATGGTGTCTGTATCCCTCTTACAAAATGTTGTATGTTACCTTTTCTTATTGTTTGTGTTTATGTTTTTTCCTTCATCAGACTGAAAGTTATTTAAGGCAGAATTTGTCTTACCTTTGTTTGATCTCTAACACCTGGGAAGTGGTAGGAAATGAGTTGAATTGGATATAATTACTTGGCATAAATAATATGCTGTTCTATATAACTGATATAATATACCCAAAATGCATTTATTATAACCTGCACATCCACCAATCAAAAGCCTGCTCATTATCCTTCATTTTAGCGTCAGCAACAATTTCCAAGATACTTCTCTATTACCTTCATGAATTCTCTCCTTCATTGGTCATGTAGTTCTGTTGTTTCTATGTCTGCAGTTTCTTTCTTCTCATTTTTTAAAATGTTTATTGATTTTAGAGAGAGAGGAAGGGAGAGGGTTAGAGGGAGAGGGGGAGGAGAGGGGGGTAGAGAGGGAGGGAGAGGGAGAAACATCTATTGGTTACCTCCCATAAATGCCTCCACCAGGGAGTGAACCCATAACCTAAGTGTATGTCCTGACCTGGAATTGAACCTCCAACCTTTCAGTGAATGGGACAATATTCCAACCAATTGAGGTACTCCATCAAGGGCTCCTCTTCTCATTTTTTTCTGTCTTGCTCTAGGTTCATTATTTCATTACAGGCGTTGTGTAAGACCCTCCTCATTTGTCTTACCCCCATCTATTCATCCTCACCACAACCAGGAGAACCTTTCTAACACAGGTAAGATTTTACTTGTTTGCTCCCTCAAAATCTCAAAACACCCTCAGTTACTCAAAAACTAAATGGCTTCTCCCAAGGCCCTCTACCCTCATCCCAAGCTAACCCTCTGCCTGATTTCCCTCCAATCAGCTCCACATGCCCCACATTCTAGCCACATGGACCACTCATCAGCTCCCAACATATTATACACTTTCATCACTCCTTGTCTTTGCCTAAACAGTTCCCTAAAACTTAAAGAATTCTATATAAAGCTCAGATGTATGGGGAGTCGAGTTTAATAGAAAAAAAGTGAAAGAGAGGTATTGGGAACTTCTTTAGCTATTAGCAATCATGTATTTCTTTAGCAATAAGAGTATAGAAGAACTAATGGTAGAAGCAGAGACACTCAACATTACCCTTATACCTATACCATCTAGGTACCAAACTCCTGGAATGTAAAGATGTGATTATACATTTTAACTCTAGAAGGGTAGGAATTTTTATTTGTTTCATTCCCTGATCTCCCAAGTGCCTAGCATAGTGCCTGCCATTTAGTAGAAACTAAATAAATACCTTTTGAATGAGGAAAAATATCATGAGGCGTAGTCTGTATAAAAGACACTGAGGTCAAGATCCATTTAATGTGTGCCCATTCTGTGCCTGGCAGTGCATAAAACCTGAGGACATTGACAAGATAGTAAGCTGTGCCCTGTTCTTGAGGAGCACATAGCCCAGAGGAGGAGCCCGGGAGTCCCAAAGGGATTATTTGGAATAACCTGAATGGGGAATCCTTGATACTAGGCCTCAGTTTCCTCAACCATCAAGGATGAAAACAGACTAAGCCCTCTACAACCCCTGGTCCCTTCTTGCCTGAAACATGCTATTTACATTTCCCAGATGAAAGTTCCTAGAGGCCCCATGCCCTCTCATCCCTGTATTCCCTATGGTACAGTTTACTAACTCAATTACTTGCAATATCCAGAAACATAATGCAAAGTCCTAACCATGTTTGGTCCATCACAGTAGGAGCTAAGAGTTAAGCCCCACCAAAGATACCATTTACACCAGAACTAGGATGTAGGAATTTAGATGGTATTGATTTGGCCAAAAAGTATGTATGATTTTTCCATAAAATAAAAGACACATTTTTCATTTTCATCAATAACTTTATTGTTTGGATATTTTGAGTATGTTGGCTATCTCCTGCATGGTATAACATTGACTGTTCTCAATTCATGCCTTGATTTGATTGCTATCAATTTCAACTGGTCTACCTGACCATGGGTCATCATCCTGCAAGAAATCTCTAGCATGAAAATTCCCAAACCACTTTTGACACATTCAAACAGTCACAGCATCTTCTCCATACACTGCACAAATCTTTTTTTGCATTTCAGTAGTATTTTTTTGTGTCTTGAAATACTAAGGCATAATATACAAAAATGTTGCATATTTTCTTCCATCTTCAATATTAAAATGGCAGCACAAAAATTCACCAATTTTTGATAAGTTTTTTTTAATACACACTGAGAGGACAGCTGTCACAGTACAATCTAACAAAATGGTTTTCGAATGAAGTTGACAAGTAAGTACTACTAGAACCAGTGTACGGAAAAAAACAAATGAACTTTTTGGCCAACCCAACATTAACAATGCCATACTCTGTCTCATGCCAATAGACAGTTGGTCCAGGAACTGACTTTTGATAACCATTGGGAGGGTCAGACCAGAACATAACCTCAGGCTTTATGGGGAGCTTTAAAGAAAAAACTTAAGCTACACTAAACTAATCTACAACAGCAATGAACATAAAGAGAGTAAAAACTTATTTGGTGCAAACATTTTAGCAGTTCTACTATGCTTTGATTTAATTTGAGCAGAGACTGCCTCTTCTTTTTTTGTAGAGTATTAAACTTATATTCTGGATATATAGATTTTTCTCTGGTGAATGTAAGTGAAACTTTAATTACGATGAAGCATACATCACTCTAACCAGGGAAGACCTGGTTTTCTAGCTCCAGCCATGACCATTCTTAAGCTGGGACAAGGCCAAAGACATGCTGTGCATGCTGTGTTTCCTAAGCTGTGTGGAGGACTGCCTGTAAGGATGTGCTGGGGCCAGGGTTCAGATCCCTGAGAACCCACGACATCAGCCCTGCAAGCAGCTCTGTATCATGTATCTCACACTGGCTTCCCTGAGCATCAGACTAAGTTGAATTTGTCTCTTGCCATTGTCCCACCACCTTCTCACACAGCTGTGGTCCCTGGGCTCATGCACATCCCTGAATTTGAGTCAGTGTTTGCTTGGCTTCTAAGTGGTGGAAAACCTCACAAATAGCAGGACAATGTTGAACGAGTGAAGATAATTGTTTTTCCAAGTGCAGCATTCTTAAAGTGGTAATGGCACAATTTTGGAGGAGTAGTTTCTATAGTGGGATCAGAGAGTCATAATGGACGAGCCTTCTCTCAGTTCTGTGCAAAAGATAAATGTGGCACTGGTAGAAAACTCCCCAAAGCCAGAGCTTCTCTGCAGAAGCCAGAGCAGATAAATTATCACCATAAACACACTGAAGAAATCTGGTACCCATGATCAACCTTACCTGTGCCTCACCTGTGAATCTCACCTCAGATTAGAAACACGTGGTACTCATTTGATCCCACATCAATTAAGGAACATCTCACTGGGCTTACTGCCAAGTTATCCCATTACAGTAGAGAACTTGCTATCTCTAGAATGTTCTCACTTCAGCCACAGATAGAGCCCTTCCCAGATGGAATCCTAATATACGCATTTGCCCCTCCCATCCAGACTTCTTCTCACATGCTTTTTTCTATATAACGTATTCCACCAAATCCCAAATTCTTGGATTTCTCATTATCTGCTACCCTCCTGCCCTCCTAGTAAACAGCCTTCCCAGTGCCACAGACATCAGTGAAACCTTCATCACAGAAAATTTCTCACCCTCTACCAGGGTTTCCAACTGTCCAACCCAGTGCTGTCAAATAGAAATATAATGTGAAAACCACATATGTAATTTTAAATTTTCTAGCAGCCCCACTTTCAAAAACTAAAAGGTAGCAAGTAAAATTAATCTATTTAAAAATGTGGTAGCATATAAAGTTCACATAAGCTGTGCAAACATCACCACTATCCATCTCCAGAACTCTTCATCATCCCAACAGAGACTCTGTGCCCATTAAACACTAACTCCCCATACTCCTCCCTCCAGCCCCTGGTGATCTCCATTCTACTTTCTGTCTCTATGAATTTGCCTATATTAGGTACTTTATATAAGTAAAACTAAACGATATTTGTCCTGTTCAGATTGGCTTATTTCACTTAGCATAATGCTTTCAGGGTTTCATCTATGTTGTAGCATGTCAAAATTTCATTCACTCTTAAGGCTAAATAATATTTCATTTTATAATACACGTTACATTCTGTTTATTGATTCATCTGCTGATGGATGTTTGGGGGTTACCACTTTTTGGCTGTTGTGAATAATGCTGCTGTGAACACTAATGTATAAGCATCTGTCTGAGTCCCTGCTCTCAATTCTTTGGGTGTATGCCTGGAATTGGTAAAACTAATTCTAAAGCTATATTTTACTTAACCCAGTACATCCAAAATATTATCATTTCAACATGTAATCAATAGGAAAAAAAGAAATACTTTCTGTTTTTTGTAGGAGTGTTTAATATCCACTGTCTTTATAGTACTTCTCAATTCAAATGATAAATGTTCACCAAAATTCTTGATCTGTCTTTAGATGTCATGATATTTATACTTAAAGAAATAGATTCATGTACCCACATTGTTTCAAATATACTTTAGAACATGTAAATTAATTAAAATTAAATCAAATTTAAAATTCACCTCCTCAGTCACATTTCAAGTACTAAACAACCACATGTGGTTAAAGGCTTCCATATTGAATAGTGCCGGTCTTAACGACTGGGGAGAAATCTCTCTCTCTGGCCCCCCAAGATCAGGCCCCATCCTCCCTCACTCAGCCAGCCTCCCACTATTTCCCAGCATGAATTCTTGATCAACTGATCCTAACACTAACTCAACGAATACAGTGTATTTACTGAGCACTGGCAGTGTGCCAAGCATTGTGCTACCACTGAATGTAATCAGGAACAAAACTGTGTCTGCAGGGAGCTCCAAAATAGGTGGGGCCAGCAGACATTAAAATAAATAACTGCACAAATAAATATATACTATAAATTAGTATAAGCCCTATGGGGGGGAAAGGGGTGTAATAACAGGACAGGTAGATATCAAGAAGATAATCACACAAATAACACCTTTCTTAAATTGATTTTTTAGGGGCAGAGAGAGAAACATACATCAATTTGTTGTCCCACTTATTTATGTATTCATTTGTTGCTGCTTGTATGTGCCCTGACCCACAACCTTGGCCTATAGGGACAACACCGTAACCAACTGAGCTACCACCTGTATAGGGCTCTTCACACAAATGATACCTTACAGATCATGATAAGTGCATGGGAAAAAAGAAAAGGGTCTGATGAGAGTTACGATTGGGCTTTATTTGAAAGGGAAGCTTCTCAGAGGAAGCAACTTGCCACTGAGATGAAAGGACAGATGAACTGGGGAATGAGGGACAGAAGGAGGACAGACACGGTAGTGAAATGACAAGGAGGCAGAAGGGACATGTGTAAAGGGCCTGGGATGAAAAAAACTTTCATCTCTGAGAAGCAAAGAGGTGAGCAATATGGTGCAAGTGTAGACAGTACTGCCCAAGGAGGAAGCAAGCAGGTCAGCAGAACGAGTTCATGCAGGTCTTTAATAGTGTATTAAGGACTCAGAATTTTGTACCAAGTGCAATGGGAAAGCATTAAAGGATGTTTAAGGTGTTGGACTGGCATTGTTTTTTAAAGACCACTCTGGCTACTAAGTAGGGAAAAGTCCTGACTCCTCAGTTTGGAGGGGCCTCCTTTCCTTCCTCTGGTGGAAGGATTTAGACCTACACTGCTGGGTCAAAGTTCATCGCATCTGCCTTAATTCTTGCCTTGTATTTATTGTCACTTTAGGTGCTGGCATCCTTACTGTTATTCATATACTTCACTCACTAATGCACCTCACCCTAATTTTTCCGGCAGACAGGGAAAGTTTGTCACCAATCATTGTGTGCTTGCAGCATGGAGCAGATATACTGGGCCAAACTCTTCAATCAGATTAAGTCTGTTTATAATTTGCTATTTTTTCTCCCCCCAAAAGCGTTCTGTGGCCTAATTAACTCTGTCTTTGATCCAACTGTTCTGTACTCTGCTTGCCACAAAGACTGAAGTCCTTGAACAAGCCTTGGGCAGTCCTCCAGCAAGCGGTCTGCTAATAATGAATTACGAAAAGGGGTTTTGTTTCAGGTCAGGGTAGGGTTATGAAAGACATCAGCCCATAAGAGACCTGGCATTTCAGAGCCTCAAGGAACTCTCCTCCTACCCTTCAAATTTCTGGCATGAGAACTATGCACTTTAACAGAGTCCTCAAGAAACTCAAGCCCATCATCTACAAGAGGTGTTTACACTTAGCTAGACATACCATTCTTAGCTGAGGACTGCAAAAGTATTAGACTCCTTTCTACCTTCCATGTATTGTGGATTGAAATTTCATTATCTGGGGAAAGAAAGGTGGAAAGGGTGCAAACTTTGTCACTTACAAAGTGTGACCTTGGCCAGATTAATCTTGAGCCTGTTTGACATCCACAATGTATGATAATGCCTATACATCTGCAGGTTGGTAGGGAGGATTAAATGAGAAGTGAAAACATCTAACCTCAAATTTGTGGTCAAACTGTTTTCTGTGCCTTTAAGACTTGGGGGTGGGGGGTGTGCAATGGAAGGAAGTAGAGAGTGACCTTCGCCACCAATAGAAAGCCACTGGGTTTCCTCTTATCCTTCCTGGTGAATAAGACACTATGAACAATATTTCATAAGGGAAACTAAACAAAGTTTCCCTTATGAAATATACCAAGATAAATATTTTCAATATCACACAGTTGGTGACACAATAAGAGCAGACTTTTATTTTACCCTCACTCCCGGCAGCCTGGACTTGCATTAACAAAATCTACAATTCAGAGCTAATTTACGGGTTATATTTAAAAGATGACTGTAAAAGCTGGGTAAGGACTTAAGGCTTCTCTCCAGAGGCCCTTCCCTACTACCAGACTTGGGCTGAGCTGCCCACAGAGACACAATTTCTTGCTGCCTCATCTCCAGAAGCGTGTCTCGGACTGGCAACGTCCTGCCTGGATCTGGATGCTCTGCTCTCTGGATCCCAGAGGTGTGGAACCACCGGGAGTGAAGGCCACTTTCCAATCTCTCCCCAAGGCCTCGGACACCCTCCATCCCAGAACTCCACGTTCCTGCTTGCTCAACTCTCCTCCTCCTCGCCGAGCGCCTCCCTATCTCCACCCTTAGGCCCCAGCTGGGGTCAGCGTGGGGCCGAGGTCCGGTCATTGCCCGGGAATAACCTGACCTGGGAGCTAGCGCCACGCTGGGACTGGGCCAGCGCGCACCCAGCGACGCCCCGCCCCATCGCCAGATGCCGCGTGTTTGTGCGCGGCGATTGGCGGGTGCGGCTGCGGGATGAATGGGGTGACCTCAGCAGGGGAGCTGGGCGGGGACGCCGGAGTGCACGAGGAGGAGGGGTGCGTCCAAGGGGCGGGAGAGGCGGCACCGCCCTGCGGCTCTGGCGGTGAACCGCCTCACGTCGTGCGAGCGAGCGGAGGAGGGGGTGGTTGGGCAGCCCGGTGCGGGAGTGGGGACCCAGGAAGTGATGAGGGCCTGGAGGGGCTTCGGCGGAGAATCGCGTAGGAACCACCACCTCCGCGTTGTTCCCACCCAACCTCCCATCCCTGAGGATCCCTTCTGGGCGCTTCACCAGGGAGTGCAAAGATGGCCCGGCTCCTCACAGGCGGAGCTGTGACAGGAACCCGGGTGTGGATCCCCAGCTTTTTCCATCCCTACACCGGTAACCCTCCCGCTTTTTTTTTTTTTTTTTTTGTGACTTCACATTTTACATTCAGTCATTAAACGAATATCTGTTGCGCGTAGACTTTATGCCTGGCACACCCCAGTGAACAAGGCAGACTTGTTTGTTAAATCGTGAACTTTAAATAATTGGGAAAGTAGGGATGAAAATAAGTAAAACTACTGCAGAGGGTGAGAAGTGCCGTGAACTAAGTATAAACCCGCGGCTGAGAAAGGGGAAATTTGAGAGACTGCTTCTAGCTAGGGTGACGGGAAGGACCAGTCTGGAAAGGTGACTGCTAGGTCGAGGGCAGGAACGGGAGAGGGAGTGGTTTTCGGTGGGAGGTACGCCCTTGGCCAAGGCCCTGCTGCCGCCATGCCCTCTTCTCGCCCTCTACAGCATCTGGATTCCCTCCGCCCTTGGGGTGGGGGCACTTGGCAAGGCACATCACTTTTACCGAGTGCTGTAGCTTCGCGGTCTCAGTTCCCGGCACGTAGCAAGTCTCTGAAGAATATTCATTAAACATTCTCAGCATCCACTGGCTTCCAGATACCCTGCTAGGTGCCCAGGATAGTGTAAAAAGTGAATAGAGAACTCATGAATGTTTCCCGAGTATTACTTTTGCCCCTTTTATGACTGTCCTATATACCCACTGTGGCACCGTTTATCCCTTACTTAGTCTGTGGGAATTTTTCTTCATTATGTAACCACATCCCAATTTTCCAGGCTTTCATACTTTCAGAACTTAGTTACTTCTTAATTGGCTTACCCAGTAAACTAATTGGGTCTACCCATTAGTGAATGAAAGTACTAATGAAGAATAAAGTACCAATAATGAAGAATGCATTACTCTTCCCATGAAATGTTTGTGTTTGTTTTTATGTGTGGGTTTTAATAGTAACCTGCAATACCTTAATTTAAAGTAATAAATAAAATGAAAGTTTGAGGCACTTGACTAGCCTTTTGAGTTGAAAAGATGTCTATTGATGGGTCGGAACTGAGGGCCCCTTCCTGGTAAGTCCTCATTCAATGAACCAGCATCTTAATTTGTTTACAGAGTGGCCTGCCTTGACATCTACTGCCTCCTGAAATTTGACAACCTATTCTGATATGTGTAAGTGCTTTTCTGTGGTATGAGAAAACCATACTGGGAAAGACAAATTCTTGTAGCTGGAATATTGACATCATTATCAAAATACTAGACATAACTTGATTGTTCTGACAAGCAAACTATTTCAATTATTCTGTATCTGGTTCTCTTTTAAAAAGTAGAAGTATTGATGCTGTTTGTATCAGTTATTCTCTTCTTCAGGGTTTCTCAGAGACTGCAATCAAAATATCATCTGGGGCTTGTAGCCATCTCAGGGCTTTATTGGGAACATTCACTTCCAAGTTCACTCATGTGGTCATTGGCAGGATTCAGTTCCTTGGGCTGTCACACCGGGGACCTCAGTTACTAGCTGTCAATTAGCCAGAGGCCAGCATCTCCATCATGGCACCTTGCTTTATCCGAGTATCCAAGCCAAGAAGCTAAACAGAGAATGCCAATAACATAGAAGTCACTTCTTATCTAACCTAATCTTGGAAATGTCATTCCATCATTTTCGCCATGTTCTTTCTATCCCGTAGGAGCAAGTCACTAGATCCAGTCCATGAACATGAGTATCAGGCACCAGAGATCACTTTCAGAAGCTGTCTACCATGTTATGAAAGCATATTGAACTGATTAAGTTAATTTGGGGCTCCCAAAGTCTTTCTTGCATATCCTGAAAGAGCCTAGTATGTCTTAACTTGCTTTCTTTATGATAAAGAAAGTAAATCATCTTTTGGGAATCTGGTTCAGTACATTTTTATTGAATGCCTACTATGTATCTGGCATAGCATGCTGCTAAAGGAGCAAAGATGGATGAATGATACACTTTCTGGCCTTGAGTGGAGGAGGAGAAGTATAAGCAAATAATTGCAATGTTAATATTACATTAAGTGGTAAAACAAGGGCCTACCCAGAGTGCTCTGGGTATGGGAAGAATAGGAAAGAAACATTCTTTCCAGGTCACATTCAGAGAAGTAAAAAGGGTGGGGAGAGATGGAAAGAATAATAAAAAGATTAGATATAGATTAAGACTATGGGAGAAGTTAGTCTTATTGATCAGAAAAAGATTCTGGGCCCCTCAAAGCTCAGACACCCCACTAAAGGGAGACCACCAATTCCCTCATTGTTATTGTTATGTTAATTGTTAACTGTTAACTATCCTATACCCACCTGTGTGAAAGAAGTGTGTGTATATAATTTAACTTTTTAACCACTTTGCTTCCTCCTCCTCCCCCCACTTCCCTAATCTATCACCAGTGGATTTCATGTAACCCACTTTCTGGCTCCTCTTTTGATTGCATAAAATAAGATGCAAAACTGCCATTTTCTGGAGCATTTCTCAATCTGTTGAGATTGTGTTCACTGGCAGTTGTCATCACTTTGGCTCAAATAAACTCACAAAAATTATCTACAGGTTTGGAAGTTTCTTATGTTGACAGCACTAAGGAGTAAAATAAAGCAGAGTAAAAGGGTTCCCGAATGTGGAGGCAAGGAAGGAGATGTTGCAAATTTAGAGAATGATCAGGGAGTACTCTAAGATGGTGACATTTGTAGAGATCAAAATGAAGTATGGGTGTAAGCCTCAGAGCTTTCTGGACTGAGTATTCTGTGCATTGGGGAAGATAAAGTACACAAGCCCTGACATGAGTCTAGTGCTTGTTGCACTTGAGGAATAAGAAGGAGGCCATTGTGGGTGGAAGACAGAGTAGTTTTAGAAGGCCAGAGAACTGGTGAAGTGCTAAGTCATGAAGGACCATGTAGACCATTGTAATGGTTTTGATTTGTACTCTTACCGAGATGAGAGGTTGATAGATGGTTTTAAGCAAACAGGTGACATGTTCTGACTTTGGTTTTAAGAGGGTCACTCAGGCTGCCGGGTTGGAAATAGAATGTAGGAGACAAAAGCAGAAGTAAAGGACCAGTTATAGGGCTATTACAAAATTCTGGACGACTAATAGTGACTTAAACTCATGGTTTGGTAGAGATTGTGAAAAGTAAACAGATTCTGGATATGTTCTGAAGATGGAGCAGGCTGGATTGTGCTTGTGCATGATGTAGGACATGAGAGAAAGAGGGCAGCTAAATATAACTTGAAGGTGTTTGGCTTGAGAAACTGGATGGAGTTGTCATTTACAGAGCTGAGAAGACCATGAAAGGAGGAGTGGGGACAAAAATGCATAGTCCATTTGTTATTATTCTCACCTTGAGATACCTTTTGGACATCCATGAGAAGTCATTAATAGGCAGTTAAGTACGTACATCTGGAATTGAGGAGTAAAGTCTGAGCTGAAGAAATACATTTGGAGTCTGCAGAGTATATATGGAATCCAAGCTATGAAAGGGAGCAGTAATGTCGCCTAGGAAGTAAAGGTAAAAAGAGAGCACTGAGGACATAGGTCCCTTTTATAGAACCTACGGATAGAGTACTAAAGAGTGTAAACAAAAAGTCTAGAGATTCCAAAAATAGTACAAACTGTTCATTCACTCAGCTGGTATTTAGGAGCACCTGCTATGTGGCAGAGGTTCTGCTAGTCACTGAGAAAACAACATGGCAGACCAGCCATGTGCAGTGCCTTCAAGTTCACATCCACCAAAATGCACACTCAAGGACAGGATCAGAGATAAACCTCAGTACACATTATTGAACAGCAAAGAAGAAGAGTAGTGGCATAGTAGCAATGAGCATGTGAAACTGACTCCTAAGCAGGAAGAGGAAAAGAAACTGCCCTTACCCTTCATCTGGATCCAGCAAAGACAAGCCAGCCCAGTAGGAACCCCTAGTCACAGGATAATACAAACTCAAAAGAAGGAGAAAAAGCAAGATTAAAGGAAAGGGAAAAAAAGATAGAAACCTGTGGTGACTGCATGGTGGCATCCTTAGCATAAACTAGCTTATCCTTGCCCTATATTTTAGTCAACTTTCAA
The DNA here is from genome assembly GCF_004126475.2 of Phyllostomus discolor. Lineage (NCBI taxonomy): Eukaryota > Metazoa > Chordata > Mammalia > Chiroptera > Phyllostomidae > Phyllostomus > Phyllostomus discolor. Next base: position 124,643,833 of record NC_040906.2, on the reverse strand, counting down.
ATGTCCAGAGGTAAACACTGGCTTTTATCTTCCAACCAGAGGCAGATTTCATCATGTTATACAAATACTTCCTAAGCACATACAGTATTTCATCCTTAAATGAAATAACAATTTCACTAATTAGAATTGCATGTGAATGAAGCTTTTGATCATATTTCTCTAATCCACCTATAGATGCAATAACAGTAGAATAAATTTCCCAGTATGTTAAATACTTTCTCAAGAGGAATAGTGAAGCAACCTTCTAATACAACTGGAAGTGTGTGGTGGTAGGAAGTTTGAGGCCACCGAGCAGAAGGAAAATTGCTACAAAAATTTAAATAAAGGACAACAGAAGGAGGGAGAGAATTAGGAAGAAAATAGTTAACTACTTAATGAAGATAATTCAGCCCTGGCTGGCGTAGCTCAGTGGATTGAGTGCAGGCTGTGAACCAAAGTGTTGCAGGTTTGATTCCCAGTCAGGGCACATGCCTGGGTTGTGGGCCACGGCCCCCAGCAACCGCACATCGATGTTTCTCTCTCTCTCTCTCTCTCTCTCTCTCTCCCTCTCTCTCTCTCTCTCTCTCTCTCCCTCCCTTCCCTCTCTAAAAATAAATAAATAAAGTCTTTAAAAATATTAAAAAAAAAGATAATTCAACATTCATTTCTAGGGGTGCTACCAAATGGATGCTATAAAGAAACAGGCAGGAGTTCCAGTGTTTTGTTACTATACTCCATCTGGGTTCACTTTTGATAGGTTGGTTAAGAGGACTAGGATAGCTCCAACCCAGTGTCTAGAATGGCAAAAGGCCAAGAATCTGATTTTGGTGTTAACTGAAACCTTTTCCTTGAAGACAGGCATTGAGTCCTAGGCATTCTTTTGCTTTGAGTTAAGGAATCACTTCAGTTCTGCTTTTCTTGCAGGTTTATCCACGAATGTAATAGTGCTACAATATGGAGTAATTCATCCAGTGGTCACAGTAATTAGTCTATACTTTGGGTATAAGGTGAATTGTGCATATGGGAAATTCCTCCTAACATATATGTATTAGGAGCCCTAAGTCTTTTGTTGGGGAAAGAATGAGAACATGACCTTACTAACTTAGATTTGAGAGGAGTCAATAGTCCTGGGACATGATTATCTGACAGGGGGTTGGAATTCTGAGGCAGAAAGTGGAAGCACCAGGGTGGTAGTGGTAATGGTGAGGGAGAGTAAGAGTAGTTCACTCATTCAAAACATATTTACTAAGCTCTTATTATATTCCAGGAATGGTATTAAGATCTGCAGATAAGAACATCCAGTCAAGATGAAGGCATAGGTAGACACACTTTGCCTCCTTGTACAACCATAACAAAGATCGCAACTAACCTCAAAACAAAAAATACCCGAACTGTGTGGAAGTCTGACAATCAAGGACGTAAAGAAGCTACATTCATCCAGATAGGTGCCTTTTAAGACAGGGAGTCAAAGCAGCTCTACCTAATACACAGAAGCAAACACAGGGAGGCTGCCAAATTGAGGAGACAAAGAAACATAGTCCAAATGAAAGAAAGGAACAAAACCCCAGAAAAAAAAAACCACTAAACAAAACAGAGATAGCCAACCTATCAAATGCAGAGTTCAAAACACTGGTTATCAGGATGCTCAGAGAACTCACTGAGTATGGCAAAAGCATAAGGGAATAAATGAAGGCTCACTAAGTGAAATAAAGAAAAATCCACAGGGAACCAATCTTGAAGGGAAAGAAGCTGGGGTTCAGATCAACACGTTGGAACATAAGGAAGAAATAAACAATCAACCAGAACAGAATGAAGACATAGGAATTCAAAAAAATGAGTCCAGAATAAGAAGACTCTGGGACATCTCCAAAAGTGTCAACATCGAAATCATAAGGATGCCAGAAGGAGAAGAGCAAGAGCAAGAAACTGAAAACTTATTTGAAAAAATTATGAAAAAAAACCCATCCCTAATTTGGCAAAGGAAATAAACATACAAGTCCAGGAAGCACAGACGGTCCCAAACAAGTTGGACCCAAAGAGGACTGCACCAAGACACACAATAATTAAAATGCCAAAGGTTAAAGATAAAGAGAGAATCTACAAGCAGCAAGAGAAAAGCAGAGTTACCTACAAAGAAGTTTCCATAAGACTGTCAGCAGATTTCTCAAAAGAGACTTTGCGGGCAAGAAGGGACTGGCAAGAAGTATTCAAAGTCATGAAAAGCAAGAACCTACAACCAAGAGTACTCTATCCAGCAAATGCTATCATTTAGAATGGAAGGGTAGATAAAGTGCTTCCCAGACAAGGTAAAATTAAAGGAGTTCATCATCGTCAAGCCCTTATTATATGAAATGTTAAAGGGACTTATCTGAGAAAAAGAAGATCAAAACTATGAACAGTAAAATGACAACAAACTCACAACTATTAACAACTGAATCTAAAAAATAGAAACAAACTAAGCAAACAACCAGAAAAGGAACAGAATCACAGAAATGGAGATCGGTGGGGAGGGGCAAAGGGGAGAATGGAGGAAAAGGTACAGGGATTAAGAAGCATAATTAGTAGGTACAGAATAGACAGGGGGACATTAAGAACAGTACAGGATATGGAGAGGCCAAAGAACATGTATGCACAACCCATGGACATGAACTAAGGGGGGGATTGCTGGGTCAAAGGGCAATAGGAGGCAGAGGGGGCAAAAAGAGAAAAATTGGGATAACTAATACCATAGTCAATAAAATATGCTTAAAAATATCTGCAGATAAATAATTATCAAAATTCAACATTTCCCCCTCCAAAGAAGTTTATAGTCTAAAGCAGTGGTCTTGAATGTGGAGGTTCCTGAGCAGTGGTACAATCAGGAAACAACTACAATGCAGAATGGAAAGTGCCATAATGAAAACCAAGATACACATAACAATTGAGAGCTGTCTGTTAAGAGGCATGTGAAAAGGCATCCTTTGGGGGCAGGAATAAAATATAACTGTATATTTACTTTTATTTTAAAGTAAGAAAAAATATTTAAAATTTAACCTACAATTTGACAGTTATGTAAGTCAGCAATTTTCAACCTTTTTCATCTCATGGTACACACAAACTAATTACTAAAATTCTGGGGCACACCAAAAAATATTTTTTTGCTCATCTGACAAAAAATAGGTATGATTTTGCTTGATATACCAAGCTTGTATTCAAACTTAATAAAAAATATTCCAGTAGTTTAATTACCTACTTTTACTGCTCCAAAGTGTCTTTTTAAAAAATCTGATTCTGCCCTGCCTGGCGTGACTCAGTTGGTCAGGCTTCATTCTGCATAGCAAAAGGGCACCAGTTGATTCCTAATGAGGGCACATGCCTGGGTTGTGGGTTCAGTCCCCTGTTGGGGTGCATAGGAGAAGCTACTGATCAATGTTTCTCTCCCTCTCTTTCTCCTTCCCTTCCCCTCTCTCTAAAAACAAATGAATAAATAAATAAATAATCTTTTTTAAAAAAATCAGGTTCTTACACTTTTATATAAGGATTTCTTTTCTTTTTGTTTTAAAGATTTTTATCTATTTATTGTTAGAGAGAGAAGGGAGAAAGAGAGAGAGAGAGAAACATCAGTGTGAGGTTGCTGGGGGCTGTGGCCCGCAACCCAGGCATGTGCCCTGACTGGGAATTGAACCTGCGACACTTTGGTTTGCAGCCCGCGCTCAATCCACTGAGCTACACCAGCCAGCGCCTATATAAGGATTTCTGATACCAAGAATTAAACAATCAGACACAACCTTATGCCATGTGACCAATAAGATGCAACTCTATTACATGACCATATAGTTATGGTTCAAGCCAGGGCATTCACAGCCCAGCTATTGTAATATTTGCTGTCATTGTTTAATTTGACAGTCTAAGGGAAAAGAGGCCAGTGCCCCTGACTAAATAGTCAGGTACTGCATGTTTTAAAGATTCTTGCTGCTCACCGGTGTGTTGCAACACACTGGTTGAAAATCCCTGATGTAAGTCCACAATTTGAAATATAGATATTTTGGTAATTGAGGCTTAAAACATTTTGATAAATGAGCACAACCAAAACAATTGATTGTGACATTGTGACAAACTTGAGATTTTTGGAATATCAAGTTAAATTTGAAACTTTTAAAATTAAAACCTGGATAGATAGAACTTGGACAGGAGGACACAGAACTGAACCAGCTCTGGCCTTGGGCTGCTGGCAGAAGAGTGAAGATACCTTGCCAGACTCTTCTGTGTCCCTTTCACATGCCCCCTGACAGAAATTTCTTAATCTGTGTTTCTTGGCTTCCACAGTAGCATTACTGCTCTGCATCATTATTTTTGACCTTATCATTTTATAGGTGGGAGGGGTCCTTGAATTTTTTTAGTCCTAATACCTAACTTAGTATCTAACAAACTGAGGTACTCCAGTGTTTTTGGAGTCAAATGGCAACTGATTGCTAAAAATCTCATTTGTGCATGTTTAAATTACCTAATTTGTATATAGTTTGTACACCTGCTTTCCTACTACCAAGGCCAGTACCTGGAACACAAATGGCACGTGATAAACATCACATTGTAAATATAAAATTGGCCACATTAAATGGTTAACTAAGCTGGATTCAAGGACATGGAGTAGTAGCCATACAGCAAGAGGGCACAAGGAGAAAGACAATTTCTGGGGCTCAATAGGGGGAAGGACCCTAGATCCTTCCCCATATAAGGGTATATAAGGATACTATATTCTCCCACATATAAAAATATGTGTAGGATACTAGGATGATGAAAATCTTAGATTGTCCAACATCAACGAAAAACAGCAAGGATCTTCTATTTGTGCTCTAAGCACAAAGCATTTTGTCTTAAGTGCTTAAATTTGTATAGCTGAAAAGATGTCACTTACTCCACCACCGTTCCTCCTTTTACAAACTTTTGGAATAATTTCTCGAGTAGAAATGGTCTTGGTAGTGACTGATTTACAAGGAAAAATCAGAATCTCTTAGAAAAATCACAGTAAATCTATCACAAGAGAGTGAAGCTACAAACAACAGTTCTGAGTGGCGTGTGTCATTGCTTTCTCTTGTTCAACTGCAGACCTTCGTTACAGTGGTCTCTGTAGGCATTTAGCCCTTTTAGCTAAAACCAAGGAGAACCAGATCCTTTTTCAGACCTGTAGAAAGGACTGCTACCACAGCGGGGTCCACCCGTCCAAGCGCGACGACACAACCACGCCGTCCCTGGCACTGACAGAATCAGAGTTCAGGGCATCAGGAACTTCACTGCCGCTATTGCGCACGCTCTGCATTCCACGCAGGCTTATTAGAAGGAAAGGGTATAAAACTGCCCAGAAACACGTAAACCACAGCGGACCGATACCGAGCTGGGCTCCCTACTGCATCGGATTCTGGAATTTACAATCACGAAAGTTCTATTGTCTCGCCATTGGCTCCGGGGCCGCATGACATCATAGCGCTTGATTCAGCCTCGGGGCCCCCATTGGCTGGCCGCGCCATTGTGACGTCACGGTCAGCCCACGTTCGGATTGTAGATACCCAGCGCCTTCCTCTTTCCCTCGCGGTGGTTCCTGGCGACCGGTGCCTCCCTCCGACATCCTCTTCGGCTCCAGCTGGCAACCGCGCTCTCGCTGCCGCCTCGCTGCTTCCCAAAGCTGCTGCTGCCCCTCGGGTTAAGAGGTAAGCCGTTAGCTCCAGGAAACTTCGCCTGGGCCGCCTCTCGGCCATGACACTCGTGCGAGCGTGCGGCAGGGACCGGAGAACCGTCGTTAGGTCCTGGACCCCGTGCGGAGGCAGAGCTGCCGGCGCGGCCCGCGCTCCGCCCGCGTGGCATAGGAGCCTCGGCGGCTGGCTCCGGGGCCCCAACCCGGCCCCGCAGGACGGACGGACGGAGGACACGGGGAGAGCTGTGCGGGCGGGAGATGGCTGGTCCTGGGGGCCGCGGGAGTTTGCGCCGCGATGCCGCCTCACCTGTTCCGCGCGTGGAAGCAGCAGGCGGGCAGTTTTGCGAGCTGACAGGAGTCGCGGGAACACACACTGCCCAGACCCGGGGCAGAAGGGATGGGGTTGTGCGCTCGGGTCCGCCCGCCGGGTCGGGATGAACTCGCGGGTGGGAGGTCCAGGGAGGCGCCCTCTCAAACCCAGCGCTTTCTTTGGCGGAGAACAAAACCTGGGTGAGTTCGGAGAGCCTTCGGGGACCGCAGGTCGTGTCGGCACGGAGATCCAGGGCGCGGCCGCCGTAGGCCTGCTCTGAGGAGGCGGTGCGGGGACCCTCCGGTCTTGCATCTACCCCCGCCCCTCCCCAGGGAAGCCTGCTAGCCCGGGACTAGTTCAGTGTTTATTAAAACCAGACTAACTGCAGCCGGAGGTAACTCGGGGAGGGATGAGGCTGGTGGGAAAGCGAGGGGGCGGGGACTCCAGAGGGACTCGGCGGCCCCGTAAGGAGTCCGGGCGCGGGAGAGGCGGGAGCGGCGGGCCGGGAAGGGAGGCGTGCGGCCCCGGGCTGGGGGAAGCCCCCGGGTGGCGTGTGTTGCGAATTGTAAGGAAAAGCGCTCTTTTACAGTTTCCGGCAGTAAGACTCACCCCCGCCGCCTACCCGGACTTCCCGAGTCCACCCTACTGCTCTGAAGTGGGGGGAGTCATGCCTGGAGGAAGAGTGCTTTCGAATTGTATCTGGCAACCGTTACGTGCTTTGCACTTGAAGGGTGATGGTTCCCCCTCCTCACGACTGTTACGCTTATCTCGCAGCTTCTTGATTGCAAATTTACAAAATGCACTTGGCGAACTTGGGGGTGGGGATACTATGGATGAATCTAGTGCTTGACATATTAGCTGGTCTGGGCAACCCCGGGGTGCGGGCGAGGGGATTGTAGGGAGCAAGCAGCCTTAATTAGCGGGACCCGTGGCAGGAAGTGCTTTACAGGATAGTACGGAAGAGCTAATGTTGCTCGTTAGGCTTTGTAACTTTGTTCCCCTCACCGCTTGGTAGATACAACCTGTTGGTTTGCACTTGTTTTGCCCGAACAGCGCAGTCAGTACATTCGGTACAGAATCTACAGATACGTACATAGCCGTTTCTGCATTTTTCTGGACGTGGACGAACACTTTTATTTTCCATCTGCGTTAGGTAGGGGACGAGCAGATGATCACTCCTTCGATTAGTTTAGACGCCTCCTGGGATTTTCCAAGAAAGGTCCGCACTTGCAAGAGAAATGTCACTCATGTCCCTTTGAGATTCCTACCCCAGATTATAACTTCTCATTGTCAGAAACTTTTTAGTAGTGTTTTTCTCTTTGCATTTTCCTTTCTCTTCCATTTTTAACTGAAGACAAACGGAAAAATGTTGATAGTTACAGATGGCTAATTTTGCAGAATATAAAATAGAACTTTGCTGAAAAGTGAAAGTAGAAAGCATATTAAAATTTGTCTTATTATTCAAGGAAAATACCTCATGATTTCACGTACTACCCTCATTTCCTTGACTCAATTTCCATCTCTAAATGGGGATTTCGTGTTATGGAATTGTTATATGGATTTCAAGAGATGATAAAATGAAAAGGCCAACATGGATCTGCCAAATGTTTCTTCACTTATTTTTTTTTCTTCCCGGGGAAGGAGGTTTAAGAGATGTGGCCAGCGCCGAGACCCAGGATTCTCAAATAACTGGGAAAATATTGAAAACTAGGTTTTCACAAACACTAATTTTAGTACCTCTATGAAGTCATCTTTAAAAATGAGGTAAGATCTCATTTCCTAGGATCAACAGTTTGTTTTTTGGGTAGGGTCCTTGATTTTTGGATATTTGCCAGTCACAAGGGTCTTCCAGGGATCTTTGCATTACCTCCTTGTTTGCTTTCATCATCATTACTGGTTGTCCTCTTGCTGCTGTAAGTGAGTGTATCAGTCCTTGGCTATCTTATTTCCCATTTGACTTACACAAATCAAGGAAAACCTGGTTACCTTCCTTTAGGGTAACTGATGCTTAAGTCGATAGTAGAGAGTGTAATGGTTTTACTTCTTTCTGATTTGGCCATATCCTCCCTCTCCCCTAAGACATTCTGTAATTATTTTGCTTTCTTCCTCTGTTGCTTACCAACTCTTCTGTTCCTGATGGGACAATTTTTCCATTAACTAACCATAACAAAGTCTTTGCATGCATTCAGTTTCAGATATTTGTGATGTGAGTACCTTCCTGTAAATAGTTGCTTGCCATACATAATTCTTATGCTGTCCTGTGAGAACTGTTATCCCTACTTCCTTCTTAAAGAATGAGAACTAAGGCCTAGAAGTGCCAAGAGATTTTTCCAAATTCACACAGCTCTGTCTCTTGTACCATACTTGCTCCTTTGTCTGTCCTTACACTGCCAGGATTTGTTCAGTGGGCTCTATGCCATTTATGTAACTCTGTTACTCTGTAACTTAAAAATCTAACCTCATGATCAAAGGTCCATCTTGAAGCCATGCAAGATTAACAAATTGTCATCTTTCAAATCTGCCTAAAGTCTGTTTCCTTCCTTTTAGCCCATGTTCGATTAGTTCTTTTTATTCATTTATTGAATTGTCAGTTACTGAATTGGGGAGGGGGGTGAGTGTGTGTGATGGCAGGAGACATTGTATACAAAGCTGAAGGACACAGTTCCTGGCTCCAGAGGGCTTCCTGAATTGCCTTACACTTTAATCCTTTTATAACCATACTTAGCCTGTACCTTGGGCTAAAAGGGGATCAGAAGCAGATTTCTGGGGGGCTTGTCTAACTATATCTGAGAAAGCTTTCTGGCAGAGCTGTCCATGTTAGCCCTATAAGTACTTAATATTTTGGACTAGTTAGGGTGATTCTGGTGCAGGAAACAAAACCCAATTCAGATGGGCTAAAATGACTACCTGACCCACAACATCCTGATGGCAGAACTTTTTCTTGTGTCTCTGAAGTGTTCGCAGATGTTATATCCATAGTCTGATTTTGCAAGATGACTGCCACCTATTGCCATATTCTCATGTGGGAACTTCCCTTCTCTCTACCTTCCACAGAAAGTCCTTGGCCTAGAGATGGATGTAGGCCTTGTTTACTTAATATAATAACTAGAATAATATAAATTGATAATCTGGAGTCCATCCCAGAACTGAGCAAGTGGATTTGAATCGCACCTCACCTACTTGGCTGTTACTACATCTTCAGGAAGGGCCTGTGTGGACATGGGGAAAGTGAGTGACAGTGGTGGCTATAAGGGCTGCCAAGGATGCCAGTAGTAAAGAGATGCTTGCACTAAACTAAATAGAATTGAACCAACATTTGAACCAACATTTAGGCTTGGGTTTCATAGAGGAATCTTACAAAGATAGGACAGGCATTCTATGAGAGAGGGAGTTTGGAAAGCAAACAAGTATAGAATTATTGAGCAAAAAGCAGGTAGCCCAGTTGGCTGAAACTGATAGGGCAGAAGTGGAAGAAAAGGTTAGAAAGACCAATTGTTGGTATTAATAATGGCTAACTGTCATTGGACTATTATTATGTGTCAAGTCTGGCACTGAGCATTTTTTACATGGATTTATCTCAATTACTAATAATTAGTACTATGAGCATTTCCACTTTACAGGTGAGAAAATGGAGGCCCAGAGAAGTTTAGACACTTGCCCACAGTCACAAAGCATTTCAGCCAGGTTGTTGTACCTTTTAGCTTGCTCTTCCTCCAGAGGTGTTTGGTAATGGTACCACTGAGGCTTTAGAGCTAGGAGTGCTTTATGAATGCTGTTCTCTGGGAATATGAGTCTTGTCGGAGTGTGTAAGATGGATTGGCCTGGACAGAGGCTGGGAATGTGGAGATAGGCTGGGAGGCTGTTGGAGGAGGTCTGGGCAGTGATAAAGCCCCACCTGGAGCCATTGCCCTGAACCCAGGCTGGAGAGAGCTAATTGAGTCAGTTTGTTGCTAGGATTAGGTCTCTGTGACCTAGAGACCAATTGAATTCAAGGGCCAACTAGAGGAAGGGCACTCTTACTACTGGGTGGTAGAAGAGGCATGGTAACATAAAGGGAGAGGGAGGAAGTTTTGTAATCAGGTGGAAATATCCTAACAGTCCAGATGCATGTCTATGCAACCCATTTCTTCCCTTTGAGTCTCAGTTCCTCTTCTTTGCAGCCGCTCTCTCGGCTCCCTTTTTTGTTGTTGCCCTTGTGCAAGTACATCTTTCCACCACATTGCATCCATTTTTAAACACAGTTTTTCACATTTTAACATACCTGAGTAGAGATGCAGCTCATAATCAGTGGCATCTTAAAATCACTACAAGCATTTTTCCACATTTTAATATTGCTGTAATTAGGATGTTTCCCACCTTTTAATGAAGTACCATATTTTACTGTGTATAATGCACATTTTTGCTCAAATTTTTGAGGGAAAGATAAGGGTGCACGTTATTCATGGGTAGTGCTAATTCCACATCTATATAAATGTTTTTAATTCTTTTATTTATGCTTATGCACTCTAGAAAGCAATAACAATATCAATATGCAAAATAATACCCTGGAATACAATAATTGGTTTTGTTTCTAAATATAAATAAATAAAACATTGAATTAAAAAATTAAAACAAAAGATTTGTTTCCTGAAAGTTTAGGCCAAAAATGTGGGTGAGCATTATACACAGGAGCACATTATACACGGCAAAATATGGTCTTGTTGGTGAGAAAGGGCAGATCCCAGTGTTGCTAAAGCTCATGCAGCCAATTCCTGATGAAGACAAGACTAAGAACCAAGGCTTCTGGGCTTCTCCCATCGGCTGGGTTACCTCAGTTCACAGAATAGATATTAAAATAAATGTTTGCTTCATGATACAGGATTATGTAAAGCACATGCATATTTCTTTGTTTATAACAACTGAAGTAATTTGAGAAGATTGGAAGGCATAGTAGTTTAAGGTAGGATGCCTCACCCTTGTATAGAACCTAGCCTCCGTGGTTTCTTGTCCGAACTCGCCACCAACCATAAGAAAATCAACTCTGGACTTTGGTCTCTCTTTCTTTAAAAATAAAAGATTTAAACTAAGGTGATTTTCAGGTCCCTTTCAGAACTAAATTTATTTTCCCTTTTGCCACAAACAAATCTTTTTTTCTGTTTGACCGAGGATAGAGAATGAAAGTTGAAATCATTTTAGGTCTTAGAAAGGTAGATGTCAGAATTAGGGATAGAAATTACACTTTTCTCTTTAAGTGGTTGAATGTAACCTAGGCAGGTGTTTTGGCCTCACAGAGTGAATTGTTTAGGAAGGTAACCTGACCTAATTTTGAGATTCTCTAATGGGAACCCCCACCCACCCACACACACTGTTTGGTTTCTACTGGGCTCCCACTGGCGTGTTTCTTCCATGGCAACATTTTTATTTGACTTGTAGGCACACACTTCTAGAATTGCGTGGCACCTGAATTTAAAACACTCATGGTTGGTGGGTGTTCCCAAAGACAACATTCCCATGCTTCCTCCTCCTTCCTTGACATTGCTCTTTTAAGTGCAGTTGTGTGTAATGTTTTAGTATTCCTTATCTCTTGGGTTAGATTTCCGTCTTCTTGTTGACTGGATTTAGTGAATAGTTTAAGATTTTTAGTGCTGGTATTGTCATGCTTCCTCTAGTCAGGAGGAACTATTTTCTTGACACAAACCTGCCAATATCTAACTGTAATCCTTATACTGGGTGGGCACCCTCCTGTTAGCACATGCCAGGGGTGTCAACCTCATTTTCACCAGGGACCACATCAGCCTTGCGGTTGCTTTCAAAGGGCTGAATGTAATTTTAGGATTGTATAAATGTAACTACTTCTTAACAATTACCACAGATTATTTTTTAGATTATAAAACTCACTCCCCCCACCCCCATCCCCCCCAATTCGGGAGGAATAATGATTGTTAATGCTGCTGTTGAGTTCTGTTTACATTTACATTGGTGAAATACTATGTTATTTATGTTAAATATTTTACCACATTTTTTGCTTCAATTTTTTTCCCCTATTTTCCTCTAAAACCTAGGTGTATCTTATGGTCCGAAAAATACGGTAAGCGAGAGCTCAGCGCTGCTGCAGGTAGAAACAAGGTGGAGGGCCAGATTTGGCCCACAGGCCTTGTGTTTGCCACCTGTGGCATATGTTATTTACAGATTTTATCTCTATTAAGTTCTGCCTTTGCCCTTTCATTTCCCTATTGTCCACAGTTTCACCGTGTCAGAATGAATCTTTTGTAAGCCCATACTAGTCAGACCTCACAAAGTCATGATGGAAGATTGGCCACTCGGATTTTCATTTTATCCAAGTTATTCTGAAGCCCAGAGTACCTGTTCCGCTTTGTCTCGGCACAGAAGATACTTTTACAAAATAATTATTAGGAATTTCTCTTTCCCCAAAGGTTAGTTCTCTTGATACTAAATTCAATAATTATTCATTTGCTTCTCTGGGAGTTTGGCAGTGTGGTGCCTGTCCCCAGGGTAGTGTTCAGGGTACCTTTGCTTTAGTCTTTGGCACACGAAGTAAATTATTATTTAAAGAAGTTGTTGACACCTCTATCTGCCCAAATTGTGAGCTGATATGCACCTCTGAAAATTTGAGTTTTAGTAGAACTTCTGAATATTTATCTTCACTGTTGATCTGAGGTGCATTGGTAAAAGCATCTATTGTTTTTTGCTTTTCTTTTAATTAAGAAAGCTATAGAAAGCAGATTGTAGGAAACACCTCGCAGGTTAGCAGCTACCCATCTGGACAGGGTTCCCACTCTGCCACTTATGGCTGTGTCAGCTCTGGCATAAGTTATTCCATCCCTTTGACACTTCTCTTAGAACTTGAAGATAATAATACCTGTGCTACTTTGGAGGGTATTCAATCCATCAGTATTATACATGAAAGTTAAGTAGGTTACTGACTTAATTTGATGGTCATGGTAAAAAGATTCCTTTGTTGTATAGGATGTTCACTGAAGCATTGCTCGTAATAGCAGAAGATTGAGAGAGTAGAGTAAATGTCCTTCAGAAGAATCATTTATACTATAGCTGGGCAGTGGAATACTTTGCAACTTATAAGGAGAAGAAAGAGGCTGATCTGTGGGGTACTGAATACAGCTGCCAATACCACATACCAGGCATTTCTGAGGTCTTCTACATATATTCATTTTGGCCTCACAAACCCCCCCTGAGGTAGGTACCCCAGTTTTGTAGACGAGGAAACTAAGTCACAGAAAGGTTAAGTGACTTGTTCAAGGCTCCACAGCTGGCATGCAGCAGAGCCAAGGATTCAAACCCAGGCAGGCTGGCTGCTGTCTATTCAGCCACCCTGGCATGCTGCATGCCTGTTAGAACTAAATAGTTATCTTTGCAGTTTGCACCTCTTGATACAGAGCTAGGGGAAACAAACTTGAATTTCTTATCGTTACAGTTCTGGGCGGTTGACAATGTGTCCAATGTAGAAGTTTTGTCAGTAACTAAACATCAGAGAAAGTAAGCTAATAAAAGAATAACCTTTATGATCAGCCCTTAAAAGAGTGACCTTTTGTTTATTCCCTGACTCCTTTTTTACAGATTTTGCACGTAAGCCTTCTCTTTTTGGTGTAATCAGAAGTGCAAACACAGAAGAGCTCTGTAATTATTGGTGTAAGAAATCAGTATTCAAATCCCAGTTGCCAGTTGACTGCACCAGCACAACTGGCCAAGGACATTGGCATCAGTTTCATTACCTGGCCTCACCTGGGTTTGATTTACAAGGTATATAAGACCTGAGAGGTGTGGGCTGGGATGGAAGGGCACCTCTCTCTCCAGACTGTCTGATTTCCCTTGGGTAGAGGTATAAGTCAGGTATATTTTTAAAACATCGGCTATATCATCTGACACAGGCCACACTGAGGGCCATTCATTCAGCCTGAAGATAGACACGTTTTCCACCACCTCCACTTCCCTTGGGGATATTAGACTCCTTGAGAACTTTATTTTCTTTTCTGTGTGTGATTAGTAGGTCTGACAGCATCATGTTGGCTATGAGTACCATAATAAGAGAATTGCAAAATGCACAGAATGGCTTGTATACTGACACGGAGTATGAGCAGGTGATAAAACAACTTCTATAGACACACTCTATAGAAGAGAATGACTCCTACGTTGTCCTTGCTTTTAAAAATGGCACATTGTAGCAAGCTTTTATTTTATTTTTGTAAACACATTGAACTCTGCTTCTCCATCTCCTCAATTACCCCACACCCAAACAATATTATAAAATATGAGTATTTTAACTCTTAAAAAAGAAATGTGTTTTTTTTTCTGTCACATGACTTATTTATATTACACAGGTTTGAATTTATGTTTTTCCACCCTTTTTAAAAAATTTCTACTGAGGTGATAACACTTTTTGTATATTTGGTATGAATGAGCTTGGAGAACATGATGATTTATTTTGAATATTCAAGTAATCACACCAGTTGAGACTGCAATCAGATAAGAATTATTAGTTGCAGATAGTAGAAAATGTTGCTTAAGCACCTCTTAAATGTTTCTCTCCCAGCTATTTGTAATTACAGTCTGATTTAATGTTAGGAATATGATTGAAGTAGAGGTTATCCTCTTTAAGGTCTTCAAGGGATCCAGCGGAGGCATGCGGCGGATCTTGAGGACCATGAGCAATGCTTTGGCATTGACTGTCTTCTCTACAGGTATGCTTCAGCCAAGAAGGTGGTTGCCCTGTGAAACGGGTGAGAGCTTCTCTACAGAAGACAGTATCTGAAAGACAGACTCCCATGTCCGCAAGAGAATGCCACAAATATTGTACTTGCTTTGTTTTTAGAGCAGCTCCTTTTTGTTTGCTTGGCAAGGAGTAGTGGTTTGAGAGTAGGCTCAGTGACCCCAAAGAAGGTGGCCATGTGTGCATTGCACAGTGAGGGAGGTACTGTTTGTTGAGCCCTAATACAGAGCTTCATGCTTGAGTTTCTCATCCTTGAAAGAAATAAGACTGGCATATTTTAAAGGGCTTCCCAGAATTCAGGATTTAGTTGTGTGGTAAGCAAGGTACCGTTGGAAGACCGATTTCAGTGGGTAATGTAGTTGGATTCAAGTATCTATCTACTCACGCATTATCCATCTCAGATACTTATTTCTAATCCATTTATTTCCTGTAACTCCAGCCTTATAACTTTTCATCAGCAAGCTTCACCTGGACACCTTGCAAACCTCTTTCTCTTGTTTGCTAACATGGTCAGAAGCACCACCATCCACCAGCTGTCCCATGCCATCAAGCTGGCAGCAGTATGCAGGTCCTTCTCTTTCCCATCAGCCACATCCTTCCTCCACTCCCTCCGTGGTATTTGGTATTCACCACATATTGTCCATTCAGGCTCCTCCCTGTCCCTCTCTGCCACCCGCTTCCTCTTCCATTGGCTGCCCCTAGAAGCCTATCAGTCCCTTCCGGATGAGTACTGTTTCTCCCTGGCTCCTTTCTGTCTCGCCTGTGTTCTGGTCCCTAATCTGCTGTCACAGTGGTCTTCTGACGTGTTAATAGGATCATTTCACTCTACCCTATAAACTTAATTTACTCCCTCTTTGGGGCCGTCCTTGATCCAGCTTCATTTCCTGCCACTTTCCTATCTGAACTTTTGACTCTGAACACACCACAGACTTTATTTCCCCAAATGTACTTTGTCTGCTCCCATCTCTATTCCACACGGGCTATATTTCAGTGCTTCTTCATCAGTTGCTCCCACCAAAAACAAAAACACAAAAGCAAAGCAAACGTAACAGAAAAAGTCCTGTTATTCGTAAGTCAAACCCTCACACCCTAGGGCCTTTGATCCTTTTGACTGACTTAGACGTTCCCCCCCTTCCTGCATGTGTAACCCTGGTTCTAATACCTAACCTTTTGTGTGCCTCAGTTTCCTCATTCTTGTGAGAGTGACTAGCGCTTTTCTCTCTGCTGAGTATCTGGCATGTCAATCTCTGTGTCCTTGGTACCTACATACCACCTGGCATATAGTAAATATCTAACAATTATTTGCATGTATGTCTCTCTAAATATGTATCTTTTAAGTGTAATCCATTCAGTAATCTGTGCTAATGGCTCTATGAAGATGAGTGTATCTTGACAGCCTGAGGACACACAATATTTCATGAATGGGGAGTCTACCGGGGCCCAGGACTCTGGAACATCAGCTTCTCAGCCCAGTGTTGCCATTCTTCCCTCTGGAGTAGAGCAGCAACAGCCTTCAGACCATACAAATTGCTACATATCCCACATGTCCAGGAGAAGAGGTGACATATTCTATTGTCTTAAAGGGCCTTGCTTATTTGCATATTCTCTTGTAGAGCATTCAGGTAGAATATGCCAGTCGTAGACCACGCCAGTGTCACATTGCCCAAGCAAGGAGGAGCATCAGCTCTGGTGTCTAGGCACCTGACTCTCTCATGATCAAATAGTGGTGGAAACTGACACTTTTTAAACCTTGTTTTGGTCGTCCACAACATTGAGCTCTGGTGAACTGTGTAGGTTGGACAGAGCCTGTCTGCTTCAGCAGCCGTATGGTCACTAATTAATTCATCAGTCATTCACACTCACTGTTGAGGATTTCTTTATGCTACCCTCGGCTAAGGAGCATGGATCTGACAAGGACACATGACAATTCACCTGCTGGCAAAGAGATTATAATCCAGTAGAGGAGGGGAGGTATATACTTGAGTTAATAGATGATTACTGGTACTGTAGCTTTGGCCATGTGTGTTGTGGAAGTGATGGAGATCTCAAAATAATAGTGGTTCCAATAATGGGATCTCAAAACAGGGATGAAGTTTCTGTCTCCCATAAAAGGTTGGGGTGGGGTGAGAGGGTAGTAGGTCTAGAGCTGGTTTGAACAGTCATAGGCTCCTTCTAACTCAGTGTATGCCAGGTTTAGGGTGTGGTGCCATCTCCCAGGCAGAAGGCAAGAGGAGGAGATGAAGAAAGTAGAAAGGGCAGTGGGTTCATTCATGCTTCCTCTTAGGGGAAGATCCAGAACTGCCCCTAGACAGTAGTGTTTTTGTCTCTTTGGCCAGAACTTAAACACGTGGCCACGTGAAACTGCAAAAAATTGCTGGAAAATCTCACCTTGATTCTGGGTGGCCATGGGAAGCTGAAAGTCCTGCTGCAGAATTCAGGCAGCAGCCACCAGTCTGTGCCAGTGGTGGTGGTGGAGGTTGAGAGTCCCACCCACAGAGCTTCAAAAGTTCAGTTGCCAAGGAAACACAGGAGCACACCTAAGTCACATTGGGAGGGTCAGGAAAGGTTGCCAGGAGAATAAGCAGGAATCTCTGGTAGAAAGAGGAAGTGTGCATTCAAGGACTGACTCAGAGGTGAGGGGGGCAGGGAGCTGGGGGGTGGGTGGAGGAGCATGTGAGGAACTGAGAGAGTCAGTGAGGAAAACCAGAGGGGAAACAGGGGCCTGGTCATATATGGGTTCTAGGGTCCATGTTGAAGACCTTGGACATTTTTCTGAGAGCCTTTAACTGATTTTAAAGAGGGGAGTTACCTAGAAAGATGCTTTTTGGGGGGGGGCGAGGAGCGACACAAGACTAGAGGTGCAGGGATGGTCCATTGGAAGGGAGTGCATTTAATCAATTGACATGATGGTGGCCTTGACTAGATAGTGGCTTTGGGGATTAAAAGAAGTAACTAAAAATCCTCTCGATTCCACAGGGCTTAACAACTAGGAAGGAACTTAGAAATTGGCCTGCCTTTCGCCTTGACAGGTGAGGAAACCAAGGTTGAGATGTTAAATGGCTTGCCCAGGGTCATACAGCTAGCTCTAGAGCAGCACCAGAAACCATTTTTTCTGGCCAAACTTTTTCCTTTTGTTACTGCTCAATGTGCCAATTTGGAGGCACAGGACACTGGGTGTTCAGAGAAGACAGAGATATAGAGGGGTGCATGGCATTGGAGCTGGGCCCTAAAAGATAAGCTTACTCATAATTTGGATAGGAGAGTGGAGAGGGCCTGCTAGATAGAGTAAGTTATGTGAGAATGGTAGCAGGGAGGCGGGGGAGAAGCCCAGTTGTGTTTGGTGCTCCTGGTTCCGCAGTTTGAGTACAGTAAGCACTAGTGTGCATCAAGGAAGTAGCATGAGATAATGCCCCAGAAGGGAGAGTACCCTAGATTAGGGGTATCAAACTCATTTTCACCGGGGACCACATCAGCCCTGCAGTTGCCTTCAAAGGGCCGAGATAATTTTAGGACTGTATAAATGTAACTTACTCCTTAACTGTTAAGGAGTTGAAATTACATTCGGCCCTTTGAAGGCAACCTCGAGGCTGATGTGGCCCCTGGTGAAAATGAGTTTGACACCCCTGCCTTAGATTATCCAGGTGGGCTCACTGTAATCACAAAGGCCCTTAACTGTGGAAGAGGGAGGCAGAAGAGGCTAGAAAGAAGGCAGCATGAAGAGACTTGGCCCAGTGTTGCTGACTTTGAAGATGGACAGAAGGACCATAAACCAAGAGATGCAGGCAGCCTGACGAAGCTGGAAAAGGCAAGGAAAGGATTTTCCTGTACAGCCTCCAAAACCTTGCAGAGGTCACAGTCAGAAAAATTACAGGGGAGGTACAGGTGTTTGTATCTCTCAGATAAGTCTCGACCTCTGCAGGAAAAAGAAGACAGCCCTGCTAACGACACCTTGGTTTTAGTCCAGTGAGACTTTTGGGAATGCTGATCTGAAAGTAACACACATGTGTTGATTTAAGCTCCTGGTTTGTGGTAATTTGTTAGAGCAGCCTTAGAGAACTAATACAATGATTCATATTTGTTTGCTGAGTGAATGAGAGCTATGGTGTAAGAAATCAGTGTGCCAGATTCACCTATGAGTTGGATTGGATAGGAGGAGGTTCTGGCAGCCAAGGAGTCCCTAGAAGACAGTTCCGGCAAAGGTGATGAGGATGTGACTGGAGGGGGTTGGGTGGAGGTAGGAAGGGTGGTGCTGAAATTGCAGCACCAACAATGGACCTGAAGCTTCAGCTCCAAGTAGCCAGTGCCGGGCAAGGGAGGGAGCATGTGTGCTTTCAGGCCTGGGTTCCTGGAAGGTTGCAGGGCTAGCCACAGAAATAAGGGATCCAGAAGGAAGAGAAGACTGTGAGAAAAGTGTGCTGAGTTCAGTTTTTGGCTTGTTGAGTTTGAGTTCAGGAGGACCACATGTTTGTAGGTGAAGAGAGATCAGATGGAAACAAGCCTTTGAGGTTGGGATTGGAGATACAGGATTGGGTGTCATTGATCATGATCATGACATAGCTGTATTCTTTCTTCAAATTTCTCCAGTGAAGAGAGTTGGCAGCCCTTTTTAAGAATCCAAGATATCCTAGTCCTTAAAATTAAGCTTTCCCTAGTGTTCACCTAAATTATAAGAAGGAACCCCCCAAAAACCAGAATTATCTTCTGGAGGGCAGGCCTCTTGTAGTACAGGCTTCCACCATTAGGTGAGTGGTCTAGAGCCCCATCTGTATCACTGTACCAGCTGGTATTGTTGTGAGAGGCTGTGTTCAGCCTGTTTTCTTTCTTGTTTCCCGGGCTGAAAACATTCCTCAAAGGGAAACGTTTTGCCAACGTGGAAGAGGTGAAACAAAAAATGACAGAAGCACTAAAAGGCATCAAAATCGATGTGTTCAAAAACTGTTTTGAGCAGTGGAAAAAATTACTTGATAGATTTATTGTATCAAATGGAGAGTACTTGGAAGGTGACTGAAGTTGAAATAGGTAAGAATAAATACACAATTTTTTTATTCATAAATTCCCAGTTTTTGGAGGTCCCACCTCGTATTTTGTTGCTGTTTGAATTCTGCATACCCTTAAGTTTTTTTAATAAATAAAAATAAGTTAATACTAAAAAAAATAACACATTTAAATAAACTAAATAACATCATTCTGCAGGCCCTCCTTTCTTTGCATATTCTACCTTGTGTTGCAGGTCCTCTTCCGAGAAGCCTGCCTGCCTCTGCTGAGTCTCTCTGTCACCCAGCCAGTCACTCAGGGCCAGATGCTCCTCCCCTCCCAGCCCTGACACTGTCAGATCTCACCCAGTGAGTCAGAGAGGATGGAGCCCTAACAAAACTTGGGTTGTGCTGGAAAACGGAAAATGGATGCTATTTGCTATAACATTTCCACATCTGTTTTTAAAATACCCATTTGCCATCGAACTATATATATAGACTTATTTTAGACATGGTTTATCCTGGAAGTTCTTGGTTTCTGATTTCCTTCATTCTTCCTAGTAAACTTGGTTGTAATGATTGAAATTATAGCCCATTTCCTAAAAAATGGGAGTGAAACCATTTCAGAGCAACTGTGGAGAATGTATTGACCATAGAGATTTTTTTCCTGTGGCACCACATTGCTTCTCTTTGATGTTGTGTTATCTTTGATCACTGCCCTTCCACTTGGTGGCATTTGTACTATGTAATTTGAACTTACAAGTGAAAAAATTTCCAATGAAGATTGTACTGATATAATTTTTAGAATTTTAAAGCCTGTAAGATATGAGATGTGACTAATGAAGTAATGACTTCCATAAACTACACATGAAATTCACTTTCTTTTTTTTTGTTTTAAATCCTCACCGGAGGATATGTTTTTATTGATTTAAAAGAAAGAATAAGGAAGGGGGGAAAAAGGAGAGAGAAACAGAAATATCAGTGGAGAGAGAAACAACAATATCAAACCTACAACTTTTTGGTGTAAGGGACAGTATTCCAACCAACTGAGCCACTGGGCCAGGGTGTGATTCACTTTGTTTCATTGAGCTACTTGCCTTTCTTCTCCAGAAAAGGAAATACGATTGAAACAAGAGATCTCATTCATTCTAACTTGACCAACTAAACTTTCAGTTCTCCCTTCCTTTAGATTTGATTAAAATAAGATTTATGTGTGCAAAATTCTAGGTTGTCACTTACATCAGTCAGTATCCCTATAAGACAAAGTCCCCCCAACATCCAGAGAACACAAACTGAGTGCAGCATGATTAGACCATATCAGAAGGAGAGGGAGGAGAAGGTGTTAGTCCTGCACTTCAGTGCCCATTACTGTCGTACACTTCAACTGTGCCATCTACACAGTCGTGATTGTTTTGTTTTCTTTCTTGAAATCAAGTTGTTTGTCCTAAAGAGACAGTCCATTTGGTTTGCAGGCATTTCTCTGTAATGTTTTCCAAATTAAGGAAGCAAAGAGAGAAAACATTTTGTAGAGAGAAACCTACAAATAATCTTTTCCTTGTCCATGACCAAAAGGTAAATGCCCTGAGCTCTAGTTTAAAAGCATAGAGTGTCTTCCTGATAGATAGGAGTATGTAATATACCTTTATAGTAACTGTTAAGCTTCACACTGGATTTGTTCTCTCATCGACACTGCTCTCTTTCAAAGGAATTCAATTCTAAACGATGAAAGTCATGTCTGAAGAGGTGAAATGTCACTTAGATTCTTATTTTGGAGGAGAAGGAAGTGTCATGCAATTTTCTCCCTCTTTTATTCATATTCATTCTGTCTCTTTTGCTTCTTCCTCCAGCTGGGACTCTGCTTTCCTTCTGGCAATTATATTCCTGTAGTGTCAGGGCCACACCTGCAACTGACACCCATTTGCAGGAAGGAAGGAGGTGAGCTAACCAGCTTCAGCCCCTGGTGCTGGAAGTAGGTAGGGGCTGGGGCTGCAGCCTGCAGGGGAAGGTGGCTTTTCCTCTGAGGAGGCCACGCTATGAATTTTAAGAAACCTACACAATGCTCACTTGAACTGATTGATTAAAAAAATGAGTCAAAGAAAGTAGGACCTGGTGAAAATGGGACAACTGAGGTGATAGACAAGTGGAAAGTGTGGCTTCTAAGAGGTGTTTTGTTGTGCCAGGTTGAGGTCAGGAATATGAATCTTTGATTTTGAGCTAGTGTTCTTTCTCTTTCTCTGTGTCAATAAATAAGCACTTGAGCATGTGTATAGTATTTGATAAGAGTGAATGTATACTCTTTGCAGTACTACCTAATGGGAGTTAGCCACAGGAAACTTGTATCTCTATTTATGACTTAAAATTTAACTTTTTTTGGTGACGAAGAGTTTCCACTGGAGTATCCTCATTTGGAAAGGGCGTTAGTGTCTTGCTTTGGCTAAAGAAACTTTGAGTGTTTTTATGCCCACATAGTAATGTGAAAATCAGCTCATCCTGTTTCATTAATATTGAGTTTCTTGTTATAGCATACTCATATAATTTGATGAGTTAGTGAGGAACTGGGAAGGACTTAATTATTTCATAGAGTAAAATATTTATTGTCAATTTTTGTTTGTTATTGTTAGCTTGCTTTCAAAATGACTAAGTATCAAAACATTTCAGCGATTTAAGTATTAGGTTTTTAAGCTCTGTGTTTGCAGTATTTCAAGTTAAATTTAACTTTTATAGTTAAGTATAAGGACATATTTTTGAGGTATATTTGGGATATTTGCCTTTAAGTTGGGAAGCTAAATTTACAGTGTCTATTTAGAAGTAAAACCTTACAGAGGGGAAGAATTCTGTACACAATTTATAATAGAGCAGCTCTCACACTTTTTGGTTTTAGGATGAAAATTGACAACCTCAGAGAGCTTTTGTTTATGTGAATTGGTATTTACTCTATTAAAAATTACTTTTGCACTATTTTAACATAAAAGTTTTAAATAATTAGTAATACATTTAAAATAATAACTAGCCATTATATGATAACATAAATCTATATTTTTACGAAAAATATATTTTCAAAACAGAAAGTATTGTGAAAACAGACGTTGACATTTTTGCCAATCTGTTACATATCTGGCTTAATGAAAGACAGCTGGATCCTCCCGTCTGCTCTGCATTCAGTCTTTCAGATCACACATTTTGTAGCCTCTGAAACACCTTACAATGATGAGAAAGATCATACTGAAAAAGAATTCTCCTAGTAGCTTTATGAAAATAGTGTTGATTTTATGGAATCTCTGAAAAGGGTCCAACCACCCTCAGAGGTATCAGGACTACCCTTTGAGGACCTCTATTCTAACCAGATCTTGTTTATTGTATTTTTAAGTAAGGACCACCCTTCTATTTAGCTATGAAAACATCATTTTCCCCCTTCTTCTGCAGTAGCTGTTGCCTCTTGCTTGCTTCTCCCTGAGTAAATTTTTTTATTTATGCCATAGGATCTCTGAATGCCACCTTTGTACTTAAACTTCATCAGGTGGACTGGTTTGGGCCATTTTATCAAGTGAATGTATCTGCAGGGCACCCTGGGTAGATAGGATAATAGTTAAAAGTGAACTCATGTCTTCTAACAACACTGGTTGCTTATGTGGGTATTCTGTTGGAGTACTGTAGTGGTCAGTTTTTAAATAAAAATCCGAACCAGTCAGTAGTGAGTTACTGAGAGACTGAGGTCTCAGTGCAGAATGAACAACAGTGTTTTAGATGTTCACTTCATTTTTTTATTTATCCCGTTCTTTTTGATATCTACCCATTATACTATTTGGGCCTTCAAGTTGGCTGATTTTTGGAACAGCTTTTAAAATAGCTATTTCCTTTCTTGTTCATGCCTGTTTGATACATACTACTTGATATATTTTTTTAAATGTTGCTCTTGGGCAGTGCATTTGCTTTAATAAAAATCAGCTGCATCGTGTCCCACTTTCCACCTTGTTCTATTTAACCATTTAACCTTTATAATTTCATGTATTACAAAAAGGTTCCTCTGGCTTTTTTTTTATAATAGCTGATCATATTGAGCTCTACTTTGGGGATTAGGAAATACTGCATCTGCCTCCCTTTTGGTTCATTACAGAGCACGGGTCCCCAACCCCCAGCCAGGAACCATTATCAGGGTCCATGGCCTATTAGGAACTGGGCTGCACAGCAGGGGCTGAGTGGCAGGTGGGTGTGCTTACTTTACCACATGAGCTCTGCCTCCTGTCCCCCCCTCTCCCATTCATGGAAAATTTGTCTTCTATAAAACCCATCCCTAGTGCCAAAAAGGTTGGGGACAGCTGCTATAAGGAATAAGATGTAATGATCTCAGAACATCCTCTGTTATCTGAATCAGGTACCACTACACATTGAGCTGCTGTATATCTAGTACAGAGATTTTTTGGTGGCATATATTTTGCACTGCCAAATACAATAGTCAGTTAGCCACAGGTAGTTATTGAACAGTTGAAATGTGGCCTAGGGCAACTGAGGAACTGAGCTTTAGTTTGATTCTAATTAATTTACATTTAAATAGCCACCTAACGCTCATGTCCTAGTTATTGGACAGTGCAACTCGAAGGGTGTCTGGCAGCTTCTAATACCTCTCATTGGTGGCCTGAATTTCACAAAGGTTCATCCATTCACTTTGACAAGAGTCTGTCAGTTTTGTAAGTTGTAGCCGGTGGGTTTCACTAGTTCTAGGTAGCTCATTGCCAGAAACAGAGCTAGAAGGGAATATTGGAGCTGAAAAGTGGAGGCTTTTGATTTTGGCTGCTTTTTATGAGCTGATGAGACAGATCTAGATGAGATTCAAGGGGAAGACAAGATTAAGGGAAGATTTTTAGGCTGGGGAGACTCGAACGGGTTTGTCAGCAGGAAAAAAGAGTCCTGTGGAGAGAGGGAACTGAAGATGAAAGGGGGAAAGATCCAGAGTGCAAATAGGAGGGTAGAAAGCCACTCTTTATGAACTGGGAGGGAAAGGTTGACTTCTTTTTAAGTGTTTGAATTGTTTTGAAGTGAAATCACATAATACAAAGTCTATTTTAAAATGGCCAATTCAGTGACACTTGGTTCGTGCACAGTGTTGTGTTTCCACTACTTCTACTGAATTGCAGAACATTTTCATCGCTCCCCAAGGAGACCCAGTGCTTACCAGCAGTTACTCTCTGTTCTCCTCTCCCCTGCAGTCTCTGGGCAGCCAGTAATCTTTCTGTCTATGGATTTGCCTATTCTGCATGTTTCATACAGATAGAATCATACGATAGCTAACCTTTGTATTTGGTTTCTTTCACTTCAGTATAATGTTTTGAGGTTCACCCATGTTGTATGTAAAAAAGTGACGTGACATTTTAAGGAGAGGGAGTTTCCAGGAATTCATATTGACAGCCTGAATCTTGGCACAACAGCCAGTTCATCCAGTTGGATTTCCCTTGGATTAAGACCTTACAGAGGTGGATGTGGTGTCTCAACTGTTTGGGGAATGGTTAACTGGGAGGTCCAGTCTGAGCAAGGAAACAACCGCCCCCCCCTCCCGGGCCAGAGTGGGAAGAGTGGGGCATAAAGGTCTTGATCTGGTGCTGGTCATCACCAAGAGCAAATTGACTGCCAGTGGGGAGTTAGGGAGGAGAATGGATGGGTAGGAACTTGTGTTAAGAGGGAGGAGAATGGATGGGTAGGAACTTGTGTTAAGAGGTGGAGGAATGACTGTTTCAACATGGGGTAGATTTGGGGGTCTCAAGTTAGAGTGTACTTGTGGAAACATGAGCCCACCTAAAGTGGGGATAACTCTCCTGTTTGTAGATCAGGGTCACCCATAGCTTCTCACTGCAGATGGACAGACCAGGTTTCCAAAGAGGCAAGTCAGGTGGAAGACGGTAACCTCGCCCTGCTGGGTGAATGATACTGCGCTGCTGTTCGGCGGGCTTCTTGCTCAGTTGGAAGTAGGGTGGTGAAAAGCAGACCTTGAGTTTTGTTCTTTCTGATGAATGTTCTTCTTGGAATCCTTTTGATGACGGTTGGTAAAGCTGAGTCAGCCACTCTCGTTGGTGCCAAGAGCAGTGTTGGAGGCCAGTGGTGTCCACAGCGAGGCCAGTTCCGGGCCCACTGTCTGGTCAGAGGACTTTACTGGCTTTCAAGGTCTTCCCATTTTGTCTTCAGTTTGAACAAACTGAAGTCATTCCTCATACATGTAATTGGTACCCATTGTGTGCTGGGAGCTGAGTGGGTGCTACATGGTGAACCAGGCAGGCACAGCCCCTTTCTCCCCAAGGACCTAGATGCTAACCAAATGTTACTGTGTATTTGAGGTATAATTAGAGTATAAACAGAGGGACCTAACCTAGCCTGGGGCTTTGGGGAAGGAGTGGGGGAAGATTTCTTTGGAGTAAGTAGTCTTTCAGCAGAGGTTTATGGCATAAATACAAGGTAAGTGGGAAGTGGGGTAGGTGGATAAGGGAGCTTTCCCTCCTTGTATCTGCCTGAGTATAAGGTGCAGTGGAGGAGGTGGAAGGAAGCCTGTGTGGCTGGGGGATACTGGGCAGGAGCAGAGGGCAGAAGTTTGGCAGGAAGCAGGTGTGAGCCAGTGCATGAGGGGGGCTCTAGGCAAAGTGGGGGATTGTAGGTTGTATCCAAAGAATAAGGGGACACATTTAAAAGACTTCAGGCAGGAGTGGCCTGATCAGTTCTGGTGGGTTTAGAAGGATCATTCTGGTGCAGTATAGAGATAAATAGGAAGCAACAAGAGTGGATGCTTGAAAGCCAGCTGGGAGCCCATGTGAAAGAAAGACCAGGGGCCCTGATCTGGGATGGTGGTAGGAAGAAGTGGATATTAATTAGGTGCTTGGGAGATAGTATCAACAGACTAAGACATGATTGCATTGCTCTGGTACCCTGCCCCTTCTCCCTACTGTGTCATTTTATGCCTTCAAGCCTCTTTTCACACTGTGCCTTCAGCTTGAAATACCCATCAACATTCTGCCTTGTAAAATCCTTAATAACTTGGCCACGTGTCACTGCTGTGAAGTCTTCCCTGATCACGGCTCAGAATCAGTTCATTTAGCAAATATTTATAGAGCCTTTGGATGTTTTACTGTGCTTCAAATTGTCGCTGGCTTGGTTTTCTAGTGATGTGCTAATCACATGACAATCGATTAGATGGTTGCTTAATACAGTTACGATAGAATTTGAAATATTCTGCAGGCCTACCCAGGGTCTCAGTTCTTTGCAGAGCATGGCAGCCCACTCCTGCCTCCACCCCTTGGTACTGGGGGTACCCTTCCTGCATTCCTTGGCCTCCCCTCTTCTACTAGTCTTTTCCAATGTCAATTCAGGCCCCACTCCCTAGGGAACTCTCTCGATGTCGCAGCCCCAGATTTCTCCCTCCCACCACAGCCCTCGCCCCTTCAGCTCTCCCTCTCTTTTACTGGGCGCTATTGTGGTATTGGTAACTTTCTGTTGTAGACGGAAGTAACATCCAAACTGTAAAGAATTTTTATTTTACTTGAGCCCAAGCAGTTAACAAGATTGTGCTCTTGAGGGTGGTTATTTCAAAGGTGTGTTTAACCTAGATGCACAAAAACACTGGCAGGGCTTGCTTAAGACAAAGAAACCTTTTACTACAGTAGTCATGCCTAGAGCATGACTGCCCACCATTTCTAAAGTTAGAAATTTGTGATTAGGTTACCTTCCATAGAATCCCTTCATCCACACTGTGTATGTGTGATTCCAGGTATGTTGCATAATTACAGACTCTCTCAGTTCCACTCCATCCAGAAGAGTGCTTGTAAATGGTTGGTGTGCGTAACCATCTACAGATGGCTCACAAGCTTCATAATTTCCCATAAGTGATAGGTAAGGGCGATGTAAAATAAAAAGCATTTGGATGTGTGTAATAGTTTGGCGTATGATACAGGAATGGGTGTCTTAACCTAGAATTTGTGTTTTAGATTGAAGAATAATACCCAAATGGCCCACTTTGCTGTATCTTTCCACAAATTGTTCTCGGGTGGGACACTTAAACACAAGAAGTTGGTCAGTAGTAAATGGAATACGGACAGAGCAAATGGCATTGTGGAGGATAAGTTGTGTATCGACCTTGAACTTTTAACCATAGGATAGAATTTTCACTTTAAAAAGTAGGCCTGGGGTAAAGTCAGGACACTAGCTGACCTTTAACACAGTGATTTTCTGCCTTTTTTCAGTCCATGTGGAATAGGGTTACCAGTGTCCAAAAAATGTCCTTGGCCTCAGGTTAATCTGCTCTTCCAGCCACTGAAGAGAGGTGGGAGTTTATTTATGCATTAACCCACAGGCCTTTTCTAATCTTTGCATATTTCTGAAAGTTCTTCCTTAAGTCGAAACTAAAGCTAATATTATGCTTTGTAATCTTCTTTGGAGGTGGAGAAATTATTATTTTATGATAGCTCATTTATCAGCTTTTTGTTTTGATCTAAGACTAGATAGTTATCCCAGCTCATCACCAGAGGCCCCTTTTTTTAAAAAGTTGTTTATATATCCATGTTTTTAAAATGTGTATTTTTAATTATATAGTTAATATCTAGAGGTAGAGGTAAATCTATAACTGATTTTATTATATACTGCATATCCATAGTTCCAGGGGATATGAGAAAAACTCATTACTCATCCTGGCTGAAGAAACTGACCAGTGCCGAACATGGTAGATACATTTCTCCTTCCATATCATGTTATCCTCTGGTGCACTCAAACCAGAAGTTTCCCATTGAGATTTTTTTTTCAGTCTTAGCCTCACTGAAATCACATCAACACTATTATTTGCTTGTATGTCAATTTCTTAGCAGGTCTGCTTCTGCAGAATTAATATGATTTCATTTATGCCATCTACAGGACACCAAAGTCTATCTAATGATTCATTTGAATGTGGAAGAAAAACCAAATCAAGTGTGTGTCACATAAGCACTGTAACCAGTAGTAACCACTGGCTCACTGACACTATTTTGTACACCCATTCTCTTGGTGTTAGGAGACACCATTGTTCCTCACAAAACCTAAGATCATTACTGAGGACTCAGTAGTGTGTTATATGTATTTGTAGGTTGTTAGTGTGATGCCCTTTATTTTCCTAGCAAAGTTGAACTGTGTAATTTCACTGTAAAAGGCAGTTAAGAGCTCCGGTTGTGGGGCCAAATAGCGAGGGCTTGTTTGAATCCCCAAGTATAGGCTCAGTGATCTGTTGCAATAACTTCTAGTATGCGAGCCTTTGTTTCCTCTGTAAAGTGGGCAAAATGACTCTTTACAGGGTTACTGAAGAATAAATAGTATATGTGAAGTACATAATAAGAGGTTTAGCATATACTAAGTGTTCACTGTTAGTTACTAGTAGTAGTAGTAGTAGTATTGTGTTTTCTATTTTTAACAATGTTATCTTGAAGCTGGGAACTCTCTAAAGGAAGGATATTATAGTTTCATAATGAAATCCTCTTAACTCATTAGTGAGGTGTTACAGTCTATAAGAATGTGAGATTTGTTTGATAGTGGAACAAATTAGGCCAGAGTTAATGGCACTTTATCCTATTAGACCTTGGATAGCTTATCCCAGTGCCTGTTCCACATTTTGCTACCCTCTTCTCTTTAGTGTGACTTAATTCTCCCGCAGTGGGCCACTTGTCTTCATGAGGAGTTTTATGAACCAAGTAGGAGTCCAGTTGATTGTAATTTGAAGCTGCTGGGTCCTACACCACTTATTCTGGGTGTGTCACTGAGCCGAAAAGTACAGGCAAGGCAAGTCTTGGGTTTCTCATTAGTGTCCTGTCTAATGCATACGAAATTTCTCCCTGAGAAGTCCTGTGTTTTTCTAAATGCTCACTCAGTGCCTGCACATGGGATTGGACAAATCAAGCTGTTTTGTGATGCTTTATTGATAATACTACTAATGGCATAAACTAAATTTGGTTGACTCGGCTACTGATTAGCAAAACTGGCCTGCCTTCTGCAAAATGTTATGTACGCAGTTAAAAAAACAACTGAAAGGGTCTTTTTACTTCACATTCAAAAATTCATGAAGCATTTTCTTTTAAAGTTAGTTTTCTGAGGTTCTTTTAATAGAATTGAATCTACTGTCTCATAGGCTTGTTTGTGGATGGGTTTATAGAGTTGGTGTTTTAAAAAACAGTCCATGTCCCTAGACACAATTGATATTTAACAAATGCTTGAACTGTGCTTGTTGAAATCCATACTTGTTCCCAAGGATCATTACTGTTTATGTAAGATGCAATGCTTCTCGTAGAGTTTTTAAAAACCGGTTTTTAAAAACCGGCTGGTGTGGCTCAGTGGATTGAGTGCTGACCTGGGAACTGAAAGGTCACCGGTTCCATTCCCAGTCAGGGCACATGCCTGGGTTGTGGGCCAGATCCCCAGGTGGGGGGTGTGTGAGAGGCAACTAGCCGATGTATATCTTGCACATCGATGTTTCTTTCCTCTTTCTCCTTCCCTTCCCCTCTCTCTAAAAATAAATAATCAAAATCTTTTTTAAAAACAAAAAAACTGGTAACTAGACTTAGTTCCTTGGTTTGAAGGGGAATTTTTATGGAATGCAGACAGTTCCATTACAGGTTACCCCTGATACCTGAAACTAGAGTGTTCCTATGAAATTTGGTCACCCAAGATGGTGGAAAGCAAAGAAGCAATCACTATTGATTTATATTGAAAAACTTGGTTCCCAGACTCCAAATTTAATGCACACACAACACCTTTATTTCATTCACCATCATGGAAAATACTGATTTATGTCCAGTTCTACACTAAGCATAACACCCTTAACGAGCTCTCAGGCTTCTCTGAACCTTGCGATACATGTTGCTAACAGTTGCACAAAATGAATTGAGATAAAGCACAGATGCTCACAGAAACAGTTCAAAGCCCTGGCTGCTTGATGCTGAAATGCTGGATGTAGTTGTTGTGAAACAGACCTGAACGCTATTTTCATTTCACTTTTTTTTTTTTTTTTTTTTTTCATAAAAATGAAAATCTTCTGCAGATTTCTTTTTGTTAGCAAATTGGATGTGCTTCAAAGCAAAGTGGTGGAACGCAAACTTTGAAAACCTGTACTGATCACCTGAGTGAAAGAAAGATTTTTAATATAAGTGATCAGGTAACAAATACTTGCCTATATACACAGATTAATCCTTTAGAAAGTATAAGATACACAGAACTTAATTATTACTCAATTTACTGTTCCGTGCACTAGCCACAAATGGTTTTTTATTTATACAAATTTTCTTTTCGTAGTTTTATTTTTCAATTACAGTTGGCGTTTAATATTTTATCTTAGTTTCAGGCATATAGCATAATGGTTAGATAATTATATAATTTACAAAGTGATCATCCTCAAAACTCAAGTACCTATCTGTCACCGTGTATAATCATTACAATGTTATTGACTGTATTCTCTTTGCTAAACTTCACATCCCTGTGCCTGTTTTGTAACTACCAATTTGTACTTCCTAATCCCTTCACCATTTTCACTGATTTTCCCGAACTCCCTCCTTTCTGGCAACCATCAGTTTATTTGTTTGAGTCTATTTCTGTTTCCTTTGTTCATTTATTTGGTTTCTTTAGATTCAACATACGAGTGAAATCGTATGGTATTTGTCTTTGTCTGACTCATTCCACTGAGGATATAATGCTCAGTCCATCCATGGTGTCACAAATGGTAAAATTTCATTTTCTTTAAAGATTTTATTTATTTTTTAGAGAGAGAAGAAGGGAAGGAGAAAGGGAGAGACACACCAGTGTGTGGTAGTCTCTCGAGCACCCCCTACTGGGGGCCTGGCCCACAACCCAGGTATGTGCCCTGACTGGGAATTGAACTGGCAACCCTTTGGTTCACAGGCCCAAGCTCAGTCCACTGAGCTACATCAGCCAGGGTGCATTCTTTTTTTTATGGCCGAGTAATATGCCATTGTATATATGTACCACAACTTTATTCAGTCTTCTATTGATGAGCACTTGGGTTGCTTCCATATATTGGCTATTGTAAATAATGCTAAAAGAAACATAGGCGTACGTGTATCTTTTCAAATTAGTGATTTGAGTTTCTTTGGACATATACCCAGAAGTGGAATTACTGGGTCATAAGGCAGTTTTATTTTTAAGCTTTTGAGGAAACTCCATACTGGTTTCCCTAGTGGCTGCACCAGTCTGCATTTTCACCAACAGTGTAAAAGGGTTCTCCTTTCTCTACATCCTTGCCAACATTTGTTGTTTGTTTATTTATTGATGATGGTCATTTTGACAAGTGTGAGGTGATAGCTCATTGTGGTTTTAATTTGCATTTCTCTGATGATTAGTGACATTGAGCATCTTGTCTATTGGCCATCTGTATGTCCGCTTTAGAAAAGTATCTGTTCAGGTCCTCTGCCCATTTTTTAATTGGATTGTGTGTGGTTTTTTTGTGTTGAGTTATATGAGTTCTTTATAAATTTTGAATATTAACCCCTTATATACAAATTTTCAATATATTTAATATTTATTCAGCCATTGAGATTCATGTACAATTTATATTTTTCATATATGCATAGAGCCTTTTATATTAGACTAAATTAGTGGCAAAATTTTTTTCCTTCATGAAAATACCTAGTGCTGGCCAGGGTACAGTTATATCTGCTACTCATGTAGAAGACCCTGCTGGTGGGAACATTAGCAGGTAAAAATGTTTTGAGAAGAATTTTTGCTGTATAGTTTAAGACCCTTGAACCTAATCACCCAGTTTCTGGGCATCTCACCCAAGGAAATAATTTAATACACAGCTGAAGTTTTGTGTGCAAAGATGTTTATTGTAATATTACAGTATTTAAGAATAATAAAATCATGGAAACAGATTAAGTGACAAATAATGGAGGAATCACTAAAGCATTTATATAAATACTGCTCCAGAACTCAAATTATTGTGATTTCCACTTCAAGGTGAGGGATATTGCAGTTGGGGGGAGACTGAGGCTTTCACAGCTGAATGTGGTCCAAAGTGTCTTTGCTTGTAAACGTTGAAGGGGCAACATGGATTCTGCCACATTCTTGGTTGCTTTTTGTTTTTACTTTAAAATAAAACAAAGCTTTTCTCTCCATTCTAGATTTTCTGTAATAAACATCTGTTTTTTAAAATTTTATAATACCATGGGGAGGAAAGTAGGTGTAGTGGCTAAAAGAGCAGGCAGACTCTGGCATCCCTCTGCCTGCCCATGGTATAACCTTGGATAAATGACTTAATTGCCTTCTGCCTCTGTGTACTTCTGTGTGAAAGGGGTGTGTGTACAAGAGCTGGTATGAGAATTAAGTGACATTGTCCTTGTAAATGTACCACAGATTCACTATTGGCATATGGTGAGGACTGAAAGTTAAAGAAAATGACTTGAAATTTTTAAAAAATCATTTGAAATAGTGGGCTGGAGGAGGTTCTAAATGGTTATTAGGTTCTCTTGGAGAGATATTAATGTGATAGAATGACTGTGGAAAGCTTCCTCATGGCACTAGTCATTAGCAGACCATTTAGTGAAGGGAAATAGAAATTTGCTAAATAATTCAACCTCTCAAAGTGTGTAATTCATGGTAGAGTATAGCTGGCTTAATGTTTTCTTAGGACAACAATAGTTTCCTTAAACAAATATATGGCTTAGGTCCCAGCTTAAGCTTGAACTTCTTATATTTAACAGGTTTTTCTCAATAAGTGAACATGTCAGTACAGTGAATTTTTGCTAATTTGCAGCCCAGTAATTCAAAATATAGGGCCTGCCTTCTAACTCAATAGGCAAATGTGAAGCTGTATAATGATCTGTGATTGATACGGTTGGTAGCAGAGCAGTCCATTTCTAGATGATAGGAATTTTGCTCGCTCCCCTATTCCAGCCCA
Source organism: Phyllostomus discolor (assembly GCF_004126475.2). Lineage (NCBI taxonomy): Eukaryota > Metazoa > Chordata > Mammalia > Chiroptera > Phyllostomidae > Phyllostomus > Phyllostomus discolor. The sequence continues at coordinate 124,610,281 of NC_040906.2, read as the reverse complement.
CTTGCCCCTCTACTCCTTGACTCATCAAAGAGCCCCCTTAACCAGGGTTCAGAGTGAGAAGCCAGAAGCTTGGACTCCCTTCTGTCCCTCACCTTATCCAATCCTCCCCTGCATGACCTTAGGGTGTTCTCCATCCTGCACGGTGGACTCTGCAGCAGTCATTCTCTGACTGACTTGACCTGGTTCACACCTTCTTCCCAGCCTCCTGAACACCCCGCTCTCAGCACCCGCCCCTGTTTAAAATCGGACACTAGAGCCCTTATCCACTCCTCTAACCTCATTTTTCTCTCCTCCCACTAGCAAGCCTTAACTCAAACGTTACTCTGAAGCCTCACCTGACCCTCTTGTCCTTATGTAAAATTGACTTTTTTTTAACCCCCATTTCCCCTTGTATGTACTTTGTCAAGACAGCTCACTGTATTGTAGTTGTTTACCACTTCTCTCTCCCTTGCTAGACTCTGACTTCTCTGTGGGCAGATTTGTCTTAGGAATTTTTGTGTCCCAGCACCTACCTCAGTGGATTAAAAGTATGTTCAATGGGTATTTGCTGATGGTAACTTTAAAAATAGCTGCCATGAGGCAGCTATTGAGGTGCTTATGAATTGTGCCAAATGATTCATAGACTCTCGTTTAATCTTAACAACCCATGAGGTGTAAGCATTATTATGCACATGTTTGTGGATCAGGAAACAGGGGTCTGTACAGGTTTAGCAGCATCCCAAAGAGCATATTACAGTATTCTGTCAGAGCCCAGGGGATTGTGAATCAAATTGCACGCACTGTAGATTCCATTTCCTCATAGAAGTAGTGAGAGTCTGTAGTCCTGTCGGTACCACTTCGTTGTGAGTTTTTAGTTTAGGGCTCATCCGGAGATCTAATAACTACATTTCAGTAGGGTTCTTAATTTGGGGACTTAGGGTCCCTAGGGTTTAGGGGACTCTAAATGTCAGTTTTATCCAAACTCTTTGTCATTTGGGGATAGAGCAGTCTCTTGTGCTTTAATCAATTTTTTTTTACAATTAATGTGGGATCCCAAAAGGTTAAGAACAATATAATTTCTATAGAAAATAGAATTTTCTCAAAGGCCAAATATACTAGTTTACAAAGAAACATCTGGAACATAACCTATTTGTAGAGATTACACGTGTTTTGATAATTTGAATCAAGGAATAAAAATGATTCACTTTATAGACTAAATTTTTAAAAAGTAGCTATTTTCTCCAGACTCTGTAAATAGTGATTTATTCCCTTTACCTCTTAAACAGAAAACTACCTCTCTGTTAGGGACCAAATATTTGTGCACTTCACCCTCCCCCAAAACCATGTGTTGAAGCCCTAAACCCCAAGTGTGGAGGTATTTGCAGGTGAGCCCTTCGGGAAGTGATTAGGTTTAGATGAGATCCCATGATGAGATTAGTGTCTTCATAGGAGAAGGAAGTGGCCAGCACCCTCCCTCTCCTCCTTGTGAGGTTGAGGGAACAGCTGGAAGGTGGCTGTCTGGGAAGAGGAAGAGTGCCCTCATGGAAACCAAATCTGCTGGCACCTGTCCCAGACTTCCTTCCCAGCCCCCAGAACTGTAAGAAGTGAGTTCCTGTTGAAACCACTCAGCCTGTGGTATTTTGTCAGAGCGGCCTTGAGCTGACTTAAGACACTGTCCCCTCCCTTCTCCCACCTAGTGGCATATATTAAATTGTGTAGATGGAAAAAGTTTATGGAAGAAACCATAATACATTTTAAACATGTCATTACTTCTGTAGTCATACTAATTTTCTTCAAGTAACTGTTTTCATTTGGTCCTGCATAGGAAAATGTGATCGCTTTTCCCAATCAAAGTAGGATGGTTTGTGTTATTTTGTATCTGTCTTCCTCCTCCACCAATAAAATATCCTTGCCTTTTGGGGGGTGTTGAGCTGTTGTGGAGTTGTGCTGCATTTCTGTGTTTTGAAGTCAGCTAAAAATATGGATTGCAACTAGGTGGCAGCTAGATTTCTGAGATTAAGGGAAAGGGCCACATTCTCCATCTCTGCCACCCACCATAATGCCTTTAAACACATTTGGTGCCCAGTAAAGGCATGCTGATAAACAATGATATGTGCCATGTTACAACCTAAATTTTTTTCCTAAATTTTTCACTGGATTGACTTCTCCAGGAAAGAATTTTTACAAGGTCTATACACAAACAGTTCTTTTTTCCTCAATTATGTCCTTCACTTGCATTTTGAGACCTGTTAATATCTCTTCCTTGGTGTTCTGCCTGTAGGTAGGCACCTAATTGGCTCCATGTTAATTTGATCACTGGCTTCCATTTATTTAGTTACAACAAGATGGCTGGTATGGCAGCTTGGAGTTGAATATTGGTGCTTGGGAAGAGTTGAAATGAAGAGAAAGTTTGTATTATTAGCCAGTCAGAATATTCAGTTACATTAATATGACTTGCTAAAATACTTGCATTTCCACTAAAATGTAATCAGCTTAGGGCCGAATTCTCAGTATTTCACTTTTAATAGTTGTCAAGGGGGTTTTAAACACAGTGGCACATTTGTTAAAAGTAGCACTTGGTGAAGAGAAGAGCATTGCTAGGAAGAGATCTAATCTTGCTGGAGAATTTCCAGCGAGGGTTACACAAGTCATCTCAGCCTCTTCTGGAAGGTGTCCACTGTCCTCTGGAGAGCTGTGAGAGGCGAGTGGCTCCTTCCTGTTGGCAGGCAGCAGGAGGCCCATGGCTGAGCCGGTGTGATGCCGACACAGAGCTCACCCCAGTCAACTCTTGAATCACATGATGACGGGACTCCATCACATTATCAAAACACTTCTTAAACTACCCCCACTGAACTGACAAGAAAATGATCCAAAAGATGGAGAATCATTTTCATACTGCAAAAAGCTTTTTTGTTGTTCCTCGTTTTGTTTTTTCCTTTATTTTTATTGCAAAAACCTTTTATTAATATTTTATAAATCTCAGGTGGTGAACACACAATACAGTATACAGATGATGTATCATAGAATTATACACCTAAAACTTACATAATTTTTATTAACCAATGTCACCCCAATAAATTCAGTTAAAACCTTTTTTTAGCCCTGGCTGGTGTGGCTCAGTGGATTGAGCGCCAGCCTGCAACCTGAAAGGTTGCTGGTTTGATTCCCTGTCAGGGCACATGCCTGAGTTGCGGGCCAGCCCCCCACCCTATTGAGGGGGGGTGTGAGAGGGAATGGACCGATACATATTTCTCATACATGGAGGTTTCTCTCCCTCTCTAAAAAAATAATAAAAATATAAAAATAAAGGTTTTTTTAAACCTTGAATCTGACAACTCAGTATATTCATCCACAGTTTTCTGTGTTCCATTTATGAAGATAATGGAAAGTGGCAAAGGAATAACTGATGCAGGAGCTTAGGGTTTCAAGCATGGAAACATTGTAGGTTTACAGGTGTAGCTCACGTGTCTGTGCCTGCTCATCCACAGTTCTGTGCAGCAGAATGTGGCACTCATAATTCTGATTCCAGAACTCTTCAAGATCACAGAATGTCTTTGAATCATCAAAGATTAAATTTTTGTTCAGGAAGGTGTTATTTGATATATTTCATGATTTTCTTACTCTGAAGACTGGCTTGTGTAAGATGCATGATACCTTGAAGTGAATCAGAACATTAGGTGGATCAAAACAGTATTCCCCATTGCCTGACTAATCTGGGTAAATGTTTACTGGGAAGCTAATTAGGCTGCTGAAAAGTGAAAAGTGAAAACACCAACATGAAGGAAGGGTCAGTGTTTTATGAATGGAGTCATAGTTCAGACTGTTCCTTTCTAGCCCCAACCTGCTTCCTTCACACATACTTACAGATGCCAGAAAATTACAACCATGAATCATGGGTTGGGTTCATGGGTTGGGGACAGTGGAGTGGGGCAGGTGGCAGTTGCATTTTTTAAAAAAATCAAAGGCATAGTCTTGTTCATTGATTTATCTCACTTTTGCAGATCTTTAAAAAATGTAACTTTTCATGTTAAGATAATTCTAGATTCATAAGCAGTTGCAAGAAATAATACAGAGATCCCAACTACCCTTTACTCAGTCCGGCTCCCCCCCCACCCCATGGTAACATTCTGCAGAACTGCAGTTCAATGTCACAACCAGGATATAGACATTGTTACAGTCAAGATACAAGATACAGAATGTCCTGTCAGCCCATGTGCCCTTATATAGCCACATCCGCTCTCCTCCTGCCTTCTTACCATCTTTAACCCTGGCAAACACTGATCTGTTCTCCATCTCTGTAATTTTATCTTTTCAGAAATGTTATGTTATATAAATGGATTGGCTCTTTTTCAATCAGCATAATTCCTTAAAGATTCCTACATGTTGTTAAGTTTACCAGTAGTGTGCTTTTATTGCAGAGCAGTGTTCCATAGCATGAATGTACCAGTGTGTTGAGTCATTCACCAAGACGATGGGCATCTTGATTGTTTCTGGCTTGGGCTATTACGGAAAAAGCTGCTGTGAACATTCATGTACAAGTTTTCGTGTGAACATAAGTTTTAATTTCTCTGGAATAAATGCCCAACAACTTTAATTTAATGATGGCATACTATTTAATTATATGCCTGCACCATAGTTTATCTTATCAGGTTACTTTTAGATAGATATTTAAAGATGTGCCCTCCCCCATTTTTCTGCTGTTAAACCACTGATGATAATCTTACAGATCAATCTTCATGCTTTTTATGTCCTTAATGCACATGTATAAGGATTTCTAGAAGTGGGCTTGAGTATGTAGTATTTTAAAGCTTTTTTTAAAAGTACCTTTCCATTTTTAAAGTTTATTTTTATTTCTTTAAGTGGCTCTAATTCCAGAACATTTTCATAACCTCAAAAATTCCATACATGTCAACAGTTACTTCCCATCACGCCTCCCCGCAGCCCTTGGCACCCACTAATGTACTTTGTGTGGGTCCACCTACTATGGACATTTCATATAAATGGGCATATACAACATGTGTTTTGTGACTGACTTCTTTAGTATAATATATTTTTAAAAGATTTTATTTCTTTTTAGAGAGAGGGGAGGGAGGAAGAGAGGGAGAGAAACATCAATTGGTTGCCTCTCAGAGGCCCCAAACTGGGGACATGGTCTGCAACCCAGGCACTTGCCCTGACCGGGAATCGAACCAGTGACCCTTTAGTTCGTAGGCCTGTGCTCAATGCACTGACCCACACCAGCCAGGGCTAGCATGGTATTTTCAAGGTTTATCCATGTTGTAACATGTATTAGTACTTCCTTGCTTTTTATGGCTGAATGACATTCTGTTGTACTGATGTATTACATTCTGTTTATTCATCAGTTGATAGATATTTGGTTTGTTTTCATTTTTTGACTATTAGAAATAATGCCACTGTGAATATTTGTGTGCAGGTTTTTACATGGACGTATGTTTTCATTTCTCTTCTGGATACACACACACACACACACACAGGAGTAGAATTGCTGGGTCGCATGGCAGCTTTGTTCACTTTTCAAGGACCCACCAAACTACTTTCCACAGCACCCATACCATTTGACAGTCCTACCAGCCATGTTCAAGCAGTCCAATTTCTCCATATCCTTGCCAGCATTTGTCATTGCCTGTCCTTATGATCATAGCCATCCTGATGGATGTTACATGGATCTTTTTAAATGAAAAAGGGCCAGTGCGGTTTGGGCTATGCCAACTTGGTAATAGTTGGTCCTCCTGACCTACCAGGTATGAAAACCACTTGTGCACTGCTAGTGTTGAAGTTCCCGGTGGTTTTAGCCGTCTGTCTCCAGGCTTCTATAGAAGAGAAAGTTGTGAGCCTGCCTGCCTCTTCTGCCGGAGCACCTCATTTGGTGTGCAGCTCTGCCCAGGCTCACCCAGTGGGACCCTCTGAGCCAGCCCTGCTGGAAGAGCCCACTTTGGAGGCTGTGTGGGGCGGCGGGGGGGAGTACCTGTCTGTGCTTTGTGACTAGGCTGCTGCTTTGAAACAAGTTTGCAGAAATTTTTACACTGAAAAATTTCCATGCTAGTTTGTATCGTAACAACAGCAATTGTTTTGCTCCTTCACAGAAAAAAACAAAACTGTTTTTCTTGGAAGCTGTGAAAGACTAGAAAGACTTGTGGTTTTCATTTTCATCGCGACATTTCAAAATTTATTGCAGATTATAAACTGCCAAAATGGTAGCTTTAAAATGTACTTTTAAAAAATTAACTGTGGGGTAAAGAAAAATAAAAACCATACAACTGTGTGGTGATTTTCAAAGAGCACACTACGTGGGCACATAGTGTGGTAACCAGTGTCCTGGGACTTTTCCCGATATTTTTCCCTTGATTTTTGCATCCCAGGAAATTCAAGTTCCAATAAACCAGGATGGTTGGCCACCCTAAGTCATACAAACCTGCATTTAACTAAATAGGTCTGTTTGTTGTTTGACCAAGTTACTTAAAATCTCTGAACTTCAGTTTCCTTACCTATAAAATGAGGATAATTCCTTATTGAGACTTTGAAAAGCTAGGTATGCAATACTTAATAAATTATAGCTCCCTTGTCTGTTAAGCTTCATGCTAGTAATAAATACTGTATTGTTTTCATAACCAAATTCTATACTTTAGATAGCAGGCTTTTAAATTTTCTTTTCAGTTCCAATTAAATCAAAAGGGGAGCATTTAATTTTTAGAGTCTGCGTTGATTAAGTGTAGTAACCAAAAGGAAAGCTAGGTAGGGGAGGAAGAGTTGACTTCCAAGAACCTTTTTCTCTAACTTCACTGACCTCGTTAGTTTCAAGTCTTGTCCACTGCTGAGTAACAAAAGACTGCAAAATGTTAGCGGCTTTAAACAGTAACCATTTATCATCTCACATAGGCTCTGAGGGTCAGGGACTGCAGAGGGGCCACCCCATGGTTCTGGCCTGGGGTCTTTGATGAGGTTGCAGGTGTCACTGAAGCTGTGCGGAACTGACAGGGGCCAAAGAATCTGCTTTAAGCTCACTCAGAGGTCTCGTGGAGGGCCTGCCTCCCCAGATGACTGCTCTCAGCATGGCGGCTGGCTTCCCCCAGAGCTCAGGATTTGAGAAACAGGGAAGCATACTGCCTGACCAAGATGAGAGACATTGTCTCACAGCCTAATCCCAGAAGTGGCATGCCATCCTTTCTGCTGTATTCTGTGGGTTGCTCAAAAACAACCCTGGCTCAGTCAGGAAGGGGTCACTGGAGACCATGTTACAGGCTGCCTTCCACAGACACCAGATTCACCTGAAACCTTGACCTTCTAGTCCAGGTAGTGAAGCTAACAGCAAGTGGCTCAGTTTAGGACTTATGATAATGGTGTCTGAGCTAGAGCCCACATCTCAGCCAGTGTCCAGGTTCTTCCCATTGTTCACCTTGTCTCCCTCCAAGGAGTAAATACAACTGGATGTGGCCAAGTATGTGCCATGACTTCTGGTGGTGGCAGGCATTTACTTGGTGGCACCCCACACCACCCCAGCTCAATATGATTAAACAGCTAGTTACTAAATTCTTGTGTGCTAAGAACAGCAGCTAGAGATTACAAGAATAAGTAGATAGATATCTTCTCTACCTCACTGAGCTTTTGCAAACCTGGCCACTACTGACACCTGGTTTAGGAAATGACAGGTTAGGGGATCTCTCCTACTGACAGTGGTATGTTTTCTGACAACATTCCAGAATGGAGAAAGAACTTACATTACTTAATTCATACTGGTTATGTGTGATATGTACTATGTAACAAGGTGTTTGACAGATAGGAGAACTGATTGGTAACTTAATGGGGTTTTATTTCAGCTTCAGAGATGGCTTGAAAGGAAACGATGGAGGTAAAGGAGGGGGAAGGAATTATAACCAAATTTGTAGGAGTACAATATGTTCTGTCCTTGACCACCATCCCAGTGTAGACTCAGTGAGTACAGTGCTATCAATATATGGGTGATATAACTCCAGGAGCAGCAAGGAATGTTATTAGAGTCCAAAAGCAAAATTTCCATACAGCTGTGGTTCCAAAAGAATGCTGCTTGTCACCATTACCCAGGGAACTTTTCAAAAAGACAGATGTTTCAGGCTCTAGGCTATTGAATCAGAATTTATAGAAATCTATTTTTTGAAGGTCCTAGGTAATTTTGAGTTGCTGACAGATTTGAGAAGCCATTGATAGGGAACTGAAGGCATGAAGGCTCCCTGCCCTGCCCTGCCCTGCCCTGCCCTGCCCTTCCCATGCCCCTCCCTTCCTTCTTTTCTTTCTTTCTTTTCTTTCTTTCTTTCATGGTTTCAACCAGTAATCAGCACCGTGGGGCATGCATCCAGGCTCTGTGGAGATACAAATGGGAACATTAGAGGTTTTGCCCTAGAAGAGCTTAGAGCTTAATGGGGATTGTGAACAAATGAGCAGATAATTACAGTGTAACTGGTAATTATAACACTTAACAAATAAACATATAATTTTATCACTGATTGAGGTCTAGTGGAAGTGATGAGGAGCATGTAAAAATGAGGCCAAGAGGATCCCTACCCCTTTTTTCACTGTCTCCACATATAGGTCTTAATTACAGAGATTTCTAAGGTTTTCATTACCAAACTTCATAGGTGAATACAACTGGTTTTTGTTCTTTTTTACTTTGATAGTGTAATTTAAAGTTAAGTCATTTCTGTATCTTATTCTCATGGTTAAAGCTGTATGAACTCAAACACTATTAATGCATATTTTCACCATCCTCTTAACAATAACCAGGTGAAGATGCTTTCTCAAAAAGCCATACATGGAGTATTTTAAGAATGGTCGCTCATAGGGTAAGAGATACGGATTTAAATTTCAGCAGTACCCAAGCACTGCGACCTTTGGCAACTCAGCACTTCTCTAATTGTAGTAAATGAATAAATTCATTGAACATCTACTATATTATGCTAGGTTCTGGGAATGCAAAACAGGCATATCAGATCCAGACTGGCTTCCACTCCATCCTAAGGATGGTATGAATACTGATCTCACAGAGGAGTCATTGACCAGCATCCCCTTAATGTTCTGGATCATCGATTTTCAACTGGTGGGCCACAAGAATTTTTAAAACATGCCATACCTGACTATTTAGGCAGGGGCACTGGCCTCTTTTCTGTTAGACCATGAAATAAAAAGTGACAACAACCAACACAACAGTAGTCATTGGTGCAAATGAATCAAAATTATACCTATTTTTGGTCAGATCAGCAAAAAATATATTTTTGGGGTGCTGTAGAATTTCAGTAATTAGTTTATGGAGCCATGAGATGAAAAAGTTTGAAAGTCACTGTCCTAGAGGAATATATCTGATTCACAATCCCTGATTCACAAGTATTATTATGTGATTCCATCTAAGTAGAGAATAACTGAACTGTGAGGTGTGGATATGGGCAAGTTTCATGCCCCCTGAATTTTGTCATGAACTCGTATTTGTGCTTAGCACAAACTGTTTCATAAACATTGAATGTGAAGTTGGTCAGCACCCCAGATCTTTGTAATGATGAGTATGTTTGCAGTATTTATTATGTGTCATGCACTATTCTCAGTATCTAACATACATTAATTCACTTAATCACCTGTGGAAGGTACTTAATTACTTATTTTCCAAATGAGGAAATTAAGGCATGAAAGGTAAAATAACTTGCCTGAGATGTTACATAGAGTAAGTTGTGGAGCAGGGGTTCGAACCCACTGTCAGGCTCCAGGTGGGTGTTCCTAACTAACCATTGCTGCCCAAAAGTGATTGACCTGCAGGTGTCTTTTGCTTACCACTTCTACTGCTTTACGTCTTAAGAGGGCAGAGGTCATACCCTGTCACTGTCCTTTTCCTAATGAGCAGTATACAGCCTGGCACATAGTGGGCACTCATAAGGTCTTTGCTAATTTAGTGAGTCAGCTGCTTTTCTCATGACTGGTAGAGTGAAGGGCAGTGATTCTGAGGATGCTTGGGGAGCACTGAAGGAAAACAAGTCATGGGGATGACCTGTTCCAGCATTGGATGGATTTTTTACCTTGTCTCACTGCAGCCTTGTGGGGCTTAATTAGTTACTGTCAGCAGGCTGTTTGTGAGGACAGAGTTCTAAGTCCATCCACAGCAAGCTGGCCTTCATCCACCAGCAAGGAGCATTCTGTGTGGGGATTACCATTGCTTTTTCCAGGCGGCAGTGTGCTTCAACCAGAACAAAATCATCACTGCTCCTGCTGCTTCTTTCAAATGAAAGCTAAGTCAGCATCTTTAGGTAATAACATTCTATAAGAATAATTTTCTACAGTAAGCCCCTCTCCAAATGCTTGTTGGTTAAGTGAATTTGGGGTGTGGGGTCCCTTAATCTCCCCTGCTGAGAAGTGGAGGGGGAGTTTTGAACTTGACGGTACCAGTCTGTTCTCTAGCTATAAGAATTGCCCTAGAATACATTCTAAGATAATGTTACTCTGCCTCTTTCCACTGCTGAAAAAATTTTACATCTAAGTTTTTTAGATCACATATATTTATGTTTTACCTTCCAAAAATAGAAAAATACATCTCTCTCTGAGTGGGGGAAAATTTTTTTGAATGTTTAAAAGGTATGTGTGTGCGTTTTTGTTTGGGTGTTTGTTCCACACCTTGTAAAATGCTTTACTGATGATACAATAAACAGGAGTAGGATATCTTTGTTGAGAGCTCCAGATCGCTAGCATGGAGGGCCCTTTCTTTGAGGAAATGCCCTCTGTAACTAGGACTCACGTAGAAAGCTGCCATTGTGGGCTCTCATGTGTCAGTGCTTCACACTTTTCCCTCCTTTTTATTCGTAATAGCTGGTATATTGCCACCCATAGATAATCATTGTGCACGGAGAACAAATTGGATCTGGGCTTTACCTGAGAAGGTACAAAGCGTGTTCCACCATAACTGAAAATGTGTCTAAGTCATATAAAAATTGGAGTTGTTATACGCCGAGTTGTCCAGACAGCGAAGGCTCAAGAAGGCAGGGGGTACCTTTGTAACATCTGCTCTGGGCCTCAGAGAGGCCCAAAGTTCAAAGGGTCAAAGTGAAGACAGGGAGGAAGAACTACAGGTGGCTCATTTAAGATCAGAGCCGCTGTGTGACTCTCTGCTGCTTTTAAAAAGGTCCTTCTCCAGGAATGCTTAAAATATTACTTTTTAATTAACTGTTAGCAACCAAGGAGTGGGAGGTGGGGCTTATCTCCTAGCCTGCCTAATCCTATTTTTGTACAAGGTAAAAGTTTTTAAAATTTCCCTCAAATGTCCATAATACCAGAATGAGGTTGTTCAGCCTTCTTTAACCTTGGAGCAAAACTGCAACAGTATCTTACGGTGCATGCAAGCACCCAAATTTTGCAGTTAAAGCACTTGCTTAAGGCCCCAAATAGGTCTGTGTTCTTTTTCTACACATATGATCTAGAGCAGGAAAAAATGCCCCTGATTATGGGAAAGTCTTTATTTAACAAGAGTTTGTTATGCCCTTAGAATGGAGCTTAGCAAGTAGGGGAGTTCTGTGAGGGGACAAAAATGAGCCTAAATTTCTGGATTGTCAGAATTACAGTACCACTGTTGATATGGCAGATTCTTCTCTCCAACCAAGATTTAATCTGGAGTTACTTATTTAAATGCCAGCATACTAAAGGCATTCTGTTTTCAGTTCTCTGTGCTAGTAGTTAGATGTTCTTTCTTGTATGGTCTTTATGCTTCCATTTTTTAAAAAAATATATTTATTTTTTAAAAGATTTTATTTACTTATTTTTAGAGAGAGGGGAAGGGAGAAAGAAAGAGAAGGAGAGAAATATCAATGTGTGGTTCCCTCTCACGCTCCCCCCACTGGGGACCTGGACCACAGCCCAGGCATGTGCCCTCACTGGGAATTGAACCAGTGACCCTTTGTTTCGCAGGCCCGCACTCAATCCACTGAGCCACACCAGCCACATTTATGGTAGTGCTTTATATTTTAATATTTCTTACCAAAGTGTGGTTTTCTTCCTCTCATTCCTGAGCAGATTTTCTCAAACTTAGAAGAACCTTTTGAAATTCAAGCAGTATTATAACTGCCAAGTTAAAGTGCCATTTAATTTTTTGTGTTACTGGCAGCCAGTCCGAAGACTGTTCCCAGGCCTGCTTAACACAAGTTGACTGTTACAAGGGATGGATGGGGAGGAGGGAACAGAAGATAGAAGGAAATTTCATCCTGACCTCTTGTCCTTAGAAGGCCAGCTCAGTTGACCTGTCTTTAGGGGAACTGTGACAATTCAAAAAATAAATAAATAAAACAGGATATGATGAGAAAGTTATGCTAAATTGTAGGTAAACATCTGCCATAAACACATTTTTAAGCCAAACACAATGCAGTATGACTGATGTCACAGGAAAGGGGGCTTTCAAAGCTGGCCGACTGCTCTCTGCTACTATTGTCTTAGCAAGAAAAACCAGGTTTGACCCTAAAGGTCTCAACTGCTTTGGAGTCAGCAAAAGCCTAGTTGTGGGTTTAGGAAATTAACTGTATTTACTACAATATTTAAAAAAAAAAACTTAATACCCTTTAAAGCAGATATGCCTCAAGATCCCAGGACTTTTCATTTGCCAAGTGGCTTTCTCGCTTTCTCCTTCTCCAGATATAATGGCCAAAATAATTAGCATTTGCATTTCTCTCAAGGCAGATAACTTCGTAAATTGCTTCCATCATAATTCTCAAGTTCATCTGGAGAACTGGGGTGGAAGCAACTTATTATGCAGTCTCTCATTACCCACAGCACCTTCTTCCCTTTGTATGATCCCCACCATTCTCCCACATCTTGTTGTCCCTTTTGGGAGCTAAATGGAAAGTGAAGGGCAGGTTTGCTATAAAGCTTATTGTTTTGTCTTTTTATCTTATAAGCCTCCAGCAGACTCTGTTTGATATTAGATCATAGTGAACGCTAATGCTTATTTAACCTCATGCAGATGATGCACCTGGCCACCCGACTCCTGCCAGACCTAGCGAGTAGACAGATGGGTTTTCTGCATGATCACTGCCCTCTTTGGGGGATTCAGTTTTTGTGCATCAGTATTTCCAGGTGATAATGTGCTATGGTAGTTCCAATGTTCCTTTTGAATTCAGGCCATAGGCTCACCTCAATTCTAAAACACTTAGTTCTGTGTCTGGGGTGCATGCACTAATACTTACTTTAGGTGACAGTATGCTGACTTCTAGCTAACATCCTCTTTTAATATAGAGTAATTTATATAGAGAATGACCAGCCCAACTAATGTCTTTTCTTAGTGAGAGACTTAGAGTGAGGCATGATTATAACACAGTTGCATGGTAACCAAGAATACTCCTGAATTTGATAGTGGGAAGTGGCTTTTGAAAAATATGCATTAAAGAGGAATTCTTGAAAATCTCTTCTAATTGACTTACCTGTCTGTGTTTCCTACCCTTCTCTTGTTTTCATAGTCATCATTTTCTGTGTCTAGGCCTGGAACTAGTGAGTTAATAGCTTTAGGGTACTGTTGAGATTGCAGTTTTTTTTAATGTGTCCTATGACTCCTTAACATGATCCTGGGAAAAGCCCATGGCTTGAACGGGTGTGAGAGCCTCCTGTCTAAAGAGATGGGGACGCCATGCTTGGCTTGGTGTCAGCGTGATCTGGTTCCTGGGAGGTGGTGACCAGCCCTTGTTCCTGTCTGCTTGTGGAGGACCAGCCAGATCAAAGAATGGCTTATTCTTTTGTTGCATTTAGGATCAGGGCTCCTCTTCCATGGGCTCAGCGCCTGGGCTTGGTCCCTGCTAGTACAATTGTACAGAGCAGCTGTGTTCCCACTTGGCCCAGCTCGCCCAAGCTGTCTGTGAGTGACTCGGGTTACTGAGAAGTGATGTCACTGGCCCATGTGCAGCTTGGAAGGTGGGGACTATAGTAGTTCAGCAGGTTGCGGCCCTGGCAGTGTGGTTAGACATCTTGTGCAAAGTGGGTCATGCTGTTCCCATGATTCCAGATCAATAGGCAAAGTATCAAGGGTTTTTCAGGGCCCTGTGCCTCCCTCAGTCCTTTAGAAAAGTACTAAAGCTTGGCCCACGGGCCACTCAGCAAGTGCCCAGTTCACCCAGCGGGGCTGGCTGGCCTAGCCTGGCAGTGAAGAATTCATTTGCCGACACCTTTTGTGCTGTTCCTGTGGCACAGCAGATAGGCTCAGCAAGGGAGATGAGAAGGAAAAGGGCACGGTGCTGGCAGGCAGGCTGTAGCCAGGAGCATGAAGGGATGGTGGCAGCAAGAGCAGTTAAGGATTGGCACGCTTCCGTTCCCAGCCTGTGGGCCACACGCTCTGTGCAGTTGCACCATGTGATGGATGTCTGTGGACCACCTCTGAGCCAGGTCTGGGCACCCAGCAGGGAGTGGAGGACAGGCCTCCCAAGTTGCTGCCTGTCCTCTGCCCCTGGCCTGGCCTGTGGTCCTTGTGCAGGCCAAGCAGCCCTGAGCTGGGGGCCATTGCACCCACCTGTCCCTCTCACTGAAACACCCTTTCTCTGTTGTCACCACCTCAGGGTGGCCTTTCTGATTGCATTTCCCAAAGTGAATTCCCACTCTGTAATCCCACCACCTTTCCCCGGCTTTAATTTTTCTTGCCATCAGTTATATTACATAACATTTTATATGTGTGTGTTTCTACCCCAGCCTGGAATTTTTGTTCCCTTGTGGTTCTAGTGCCTCCTAGCCTGGCACATAAGAGGCACTCAGTAAGCATGTGGTATGAATTTAAAAAATGAATACATGGTAGTGAGGGATGTTAGATATGTGGCTGCCTAGACAGAAACATGACATCGTGCAGAGTACAGGATAAAAGCAAACCTCTGGTGAGTATGGTGTCTCTTGGTAACCTGTGTAAAAAACAAACAACCTGTCTGAGAAGGTTCCAGTTCATGTCCGGTTGTGGGTGTGGTGGGGGACATTTGGGGAAAACCTTGAACAGCAGAGTCTAGCACAGAGCCAGGCCCGGTGTGATTCACGGATTGGGACTCTGCCGGTCAGGGGCCTGCATTCCAGGGGTGGCCTCTGCACATCCTTCCTTCCTTTTCAACACAGACACTTCAGGAATAATGAGCAACTCTGAAAATGACAGTTATTTTCCACGCGTGTCTTTTTACAGAGTGTTTCACTAGCTATTTTACATGTTCCTGAAGTCTCATTGTGAAAAGTTCTGCAGACGTAAGGAGAAGAATTCTCAAGCAGAGAAGAAATGCAGTCTAAGAACAGACGTGCTGTTGCTGACAGAACCACCTCTTGTGTGTATTTTTGTGTAGAGGTGTTCCGTCTGAGAAAGACAAGAATGTTCCTGGGCTTGCCAGCTTCCAGGGGGCCTCATTTGAGGCAGGTTTAGACTTGGATGATTAGGACAGATGGCTGGTAACAGAATTCTTCAGTATCTCCAAATACTAAATTCCACACCCTTTGGTAGCCTGCTGCTGGGTTCAGTACACTTGGACTGAAATTTCACCGTATGTTTAATCAAGCTGCTTTTCTGTTGCTGTGATATTAGCCTAGTTTCTCAAGTTCACCTGTGTCCTAGGCATTGCCCTTGTAATGGTAGCTCATTCATACCACTTTCTTAAGGGCCGCATTTTTTTTCTAAGTCCACTCATGATCTTTCTCCTCCCCCAACTCAATCCCACAGGCCTGTTTCCCATCATTTTTAACATTTCTTTATACCTGTTTCCAGCTTTTCTGTGTCCTCCTTACACCAAAACTGGTCACAGCTCTCTGAAGGCCTGTTAGTTAAAAATTGTAACAATTCCCTACTGCTTTTGTCAGGGACATTCCTGATGTCAGACCCCAGGACACTGGTATTTGAACTTTATTTACAGTTTGGTATTAAATGTGTATGTACAGCCTGTTTTAGTACACATCATTCTAGCATCTACTTTTTTGCAAACTGGATTTTGTGTTTGGTTTACGGCATTGGGCTTTTCTCCCCATTGTGAAGGTCTTGTTTGTTCTCGGTCTCCAGGGGTGCTCCTTTGCATTTATTCCAGTTTAGCAATCCTTTGTACACGATAAGTGTTTGATATTTGTGTATTTAATTAGTATGTTCATTTTAGCCTTGTCTCTGGGTTTAGATCATGCCTCACACCTAAAAGTTCCTCTCTCCTGTGGTGTTATCAACTTCTCTACCTTTGTGGCTGGGGGCCTTTTAGGACTTGAAGTGGACATTGTGGCTTCTTACAACCACTGGGAGCTCACTGATGACATTTAGTGGATTGGCCCAGGTATAGAGTGCCAACCATGTCCCTCCTGAGAAGACTGGTGCCCACCAATGGCTGGAAGTACTTGTTGTGGAGTTGAGCCTGTGGCACACACACAGTGGGCAGCGTTTTCTGAGGGTTTACTGCATGCTAGGCACTGCCCTGAGGGCACCATCTGACCTTCTTAACAACCTTTAGAGGGAATTACTTTACTATTTCTTCTATTTTACAGATGGGTATTAAATAACATGTCCAAAGTCACATTGCTAGTAAGTGGAAAAAATAAGTTTCAAACCCATCATCGAACCACTTAATCACCTGCCAGTGTGTTACGCCTGCTCTTGGCTCCTTCATGCTTGATACCTGAGTAGTAGACCCCTCAGTGAGCTGTCTACCCAGCAAGCAATAGCAGGATCTAGATTTAAAATGTCTTGGAAGAAGTTAAGTCTATCTATCAGCTTGTCCATCAGTAATCCTTGCAATAGTCGTGGGGTTTATGACCTTGCTCCTCCTTGAGCAGTATCTTTATTTGCTTTTGATTGAGGTGCAAGGGACCCTGTGCCCTCCATATACATGGCCCACCATCCATCACAGATGACGTTAAATTGTGTTAGCAATTTAGATTTCAGAAAAACATAATGGTTGTCTCCCAAAATTAGCATTTTCTAGATAATTTTCATAAGTTATGCAAAAATAGATAAGACTATCACTTTTTTAAACTGCAGAACTTCTAACAGCCTTTCTATAGATAAAGTGTCCCAATTTAAGGGTAGAATCCTTAAATAAGAGGATTCTGTTTAGGAAATGCAAAGCTAGAGTGTCTTAAGATGTTCTAGAGTTTTTGTCCCCTGAAGAGATGCAGCTCAGGATAAGAATGGTCTTAGGAATGCAGTATGTTAAAAAGCTGTTTAATTTTTGAATTTCAGAAGCGACCTAGTGGCCTGGTTGTGTAACTATTGAGGGACAAAGGTGGCACACCCAATTGTTGGCTCTTGGATCTGTGGTGGCTTCTTGATTTCCAGCCATGGGTTGAAGGGGTGTGTGCCCTCCTGAGGTCCTTCCAAGGCTGGACAGATGTCAGGGCCAGAACCCTGGTAGCTTCTGCTCCCACCGTCCCTGATGGCCTCACGTAGCTCTGTCTCACAGGGGGGCTGGGTAGAGCCCACTCGGTAATTCCATGAGTTAGCCAAAGAATACATACACATCAGTGTAGCGAGCCAAGGAAAAGAAATAGCATTAAATGATTAACAACTTAATTAATAAGACTTAATTAATAGACTTAATTAATAAAAATTAATTAATTAATTTTTGCCTTTGCTCATGGAAGGTAAAATATTTGTAGTTATTTCTGTAAGAGTAATGACCACGAAAGCTGAAAGTGTATGCCTCCTAATGTTTATGTGTATGAAAATCTAGCTAATATGTATGAAAAGATGCATAGCTACCCTGTAAATGTAAATCTTAAATAGGGGGGAAATGCAGGGATTTATGAAATCTTAGAAGATGGGGTCAGATCTGTAACTATTGATATGATACTATCCTCAAGGTGTTCTATTAAGTGAAATCGAGTGAGTAACGCACAGCAGGTCCTGGAATAACGTCGTTTCACCACAATGTTGATGAGACTCCATAAGAACTTAACTCTCGTTTATATCAATTAGCCTGTGGTGAAATGGGTTTCATTTATGCGGCATTTTGCCACAGTTTGAAATGCCGCAGTTTGTATTGACGACACTAGGGGAGGACTTAACTATGTATACTTTTTGGTATAACAGTATCTTTTACAAGCTGTTTTTTTACTGTGACTCCCCCCACCACAGAGTACAAATATATTTTACACACAGCTGAGTACATGATACTTAAAAATATGATACAATAATATAAAAGATTTACAAAAAAACATTCATTCTTACTTTATTATAATCAGTTTATTAATTTTAATACAAACTTAGCCTCATCATCTCCTAATATATGATCTGCATCTACAACCCAAAGTTGTAAAAACACCCATTTGGCGTGACCTTTTTCGTGGTCAAAAGGGAAAAATCTTGGGAAATATGCCCAATAAATCTTACCATTAGGTTCCTTCTGACATTGGGGCTTAAGAGATTGTGGATGGAGGGAAGTGATGAGATTTTTTTTACCACTTCTATTCATTTTTTTTTCTGCTGTTGTTTTTGTTTATTGTTTTTAAGCCTTCTAGACTTAATTGAGTTGATTGTTTAGCACAATCGCTGGTTAGAAGAAAATACTCTGTAACCCTCTCCTCCCCCAGCCTGCACCTTCCCCCAGTGACACCTGGGACTGACTGCAGGGGTCCAGGGCTCCTGTCCCAGAGGTGCAGTGGGGAGGTGGGGGGGGGGGGTGCTGGGAGCCAGGTGCCTGGCCCTGACTGGCTGAGTGACCTGGGCCAGTTTCTTACCCTGTCTGAGCCAGAGGTCTTCATCTGTGCTGCCGTCTTGACCAAAAGTCCCTCTGGTTTGACCCTCTATTCATTTTTAATACTTGAATTTTCTACTGTGGGCATGAATGAAATATTACAAATAATAATAGACTTAACAAGCAGAGAAAACCGTCTTATTGTGGCATTCCTTTCTTTGATACAGCTCCTCCTGCCTTTGTTGTCTTAGCCCAGGCTTTGCTTTTTGCCCGGATTGGATCTGCTGCTGTCTGCCACCTTCCAGTCCCATCCTCCACTCCTCCCACTGAGATTTCAGCTTCACCAGAAGAGTTTTTACGGAGCTGAGAAACAGAGTTTAGACTGGCACTTCTAAAGTGAATTCTTGGGATTGTGTCTTTCCTTTTGATTTTCAAATTAGAACTAGCACATAAGTTACCTTTGTGAGTTAAAAAAAAATTTTAGCATGAGGAATTTAACCTTGTCCACAGCATATTCTTTGAAAAGAATTTGTTCTTGTTCTTTTATGAAAAAATACTGCGTAAGAAGCATTTTAAGTAGAGCTTAATGTTTTTTTTTTTCCTTAATAGGTTTTAAAATGGAAAATTTTGATGCATCACTTAGTACCTATTTCAAGGCATGGCTAGGCCCCCGAGGTAAGGTGGTTTTTGGTTTCACTTACTTTCCCTCCCTGCTCCCCCACTTCCCCAGTATAGCCGCTTGTAAATAAATGTTGCACCATGAGATTCTAGAAAACACGAGCATTTTCTATGATAAGACGAATGCTTTGTCCTGGATAACAAGGAGCTTGGAGAAGTCCTCTGATGTCATTGAAATGGTGAGTGTTCCCTGGCTGTTGGAGCAGAGAAACAGCTACTGTGACTCTCTGCTTGCTTTAGCTAGAGATCAAGTTATGCTGTACAGCTTGTAGCCTGAAAACGCCAAGATTTCACCATGATCACCTGTGTGTTTTCCTCAATTCTCTGAGTCTCCAGCTGAAACTGCCTTCCAAAATGCACTGCCGCACTAGCAGTTGAAACAAATTCTTTGCCTTTTACCATTTTTAGGGCTTTTTTATTTATTTATTTTTCATTTTTTAAATTTTAAAAATTTATTTTTAGAGAGAGGGGAAGGGAAGAAGAAAGAGAGGGAGAGAAACATCAGTATGTGGTTGCCTCTCACATGGCCCCCACTAAGGACCTGGCCTGCAGCCCAGGCATGTGCCCTGACTGGGAATTGAACCCGCGACCCTTTGGTTCACACCCTACGCTCAGTCCACTGAGCTACACCAGCCAGGGCTTTAGGGCTTTTTTAATGTCCTTTCATGTTGTGTCATGTCAGCAAGTAGATAAACACTTGCGTTCATTTTTTATATTTCTCTTTTAGAAAGTAAATCAGCTCCATGTTGCTTTCCTTTAATGTCATCTAAAATATCTTTAAAAAAATCTTCATTCAAGGATATGTTTATTGATTAGAGAAAGAGAGGAACATGAATGTAAGAGAAACCTCAGTCGGTTGCCTCCTGTATGCGCCACGACTGGAGATCGAACACGTAACCTTTTGATGTATGGGGTGGTGCTCCAAGCAAACTGAGCCATCTGGCCAGGGCTAGAATGTTTCTTAATGTCTTATCTATAAAGGAAGAACTTTATAAGTCCTTCCTTTATAAGTTGCCAAGTGGGAACTTATTTTCTCAGAATTGACAGTTAAAAACAAAGTGTTCAGAATCCCCTTGTTACGTTCACTGGGGCCAGCCACTTCCCTGAGGGACTTCTAAGAACCAGCAGTTCAGCAGAACTGACAGAAGCACCCTGAACCACCCTAGCACAGCTTGTGGGAGAGGGTGGAGGCCATCTCCCTCTGAAGCCACGGAAGAAAGCCAGGAACTCCGGGGAATTTAAAGTGTCTGCAAGAAAATAGACTGACAGTAGTTCCCCCTAGTAGACAGAGGCTTGTCCTCCAAGGTCAAGGGAAAAAGCATTGGAGAAATAGCAAGATGGTCCAGCCAGGAGGTCAAAGAAGGCCAGAGGCTGTCCTCACTAACAGCTGTTTCTCAGAGGATGCAGGAGGTGAAACCTGCATGTGCCTTGAGCTCCAGATTAGGGGGCCCTGAGAAAGCTACAGGTTTGGGGGCTCACTATAGCAGGATGTGGAGGGGAATATGCTGCAGAGGTGGTTTCCTGGGAGTCAGCCAGAGAGGAAGTTGACTTGCAGTGGACAGATAACACGGGTAGAGGATTGGACTGCCAGGAACTTCACTCCCATCCAAGGAGACGGCTGTCAGATTGCTGCCGGCAGCTGCTTAGAACGATTTCCCTTTTCCTCATTCTTACCTAGGAAAAGGGATGGGAGCAAGGGAGGTCTCTCCTATACCAGTAGATCCCTTGAATCCTTGTACATCTTCTCTTTCAAGCTTCTACTCCTCACATGGTTCTTATATACTTTAAATAGTCACTTGCTGATCATTGCTGCTTCACCCTCACCTAAAAAAAAAAAATCAGTGTGCCCTGTGCTGTTGACCATTGCGCTCACAGCGGATGCTGCCCGTCTACTCAGTGACCATCAGTAAGCTGGCTAAATGGCACATTTTCTCAGAGTCCATGCATGCTGGGAGGACTTGCTGACTCTTGGCTGAGATAGAGGACTTCAGAGTTCCAAGACTGCCATTTCTAGGGTTTCGTTATCCCATGCATAATTTAACAAATCAGGTTAATAAATCCAGTTAGTGGAAAATTTAGCTTTCTCCTCCTTTTTTTAAAGATTTGTTGGAAAGGATTTTTAAAATTATTTTACTTAGCAAAAACCATGAGTAATACTCACATTATTGTTCAAACATGTAACAAGCAGCTTCACCTTGTATGACCCAGATTGAAACCTCACACTTCCTCTTGTTGTCTTGCTAGTATTAAGAATGCCAGGTAACTGTTACAAAATTGTGGTCAGAGAAATTTTTTTACTATTTGAAAAATGTGGTGACTTTTAATATTTACTTGATTAATCACTAAATACTGTTCCTCTATTTTTTTCCAGATACCAGAGTAAAAGGATGGTTTCTTCTGGACAATTATATACCTACTTTTATCTGCTCCCTCATATATTTACTAATCGTGTGGCTGGGACCAAAATACATGAAGAACAGGCAGCCCTTCTCTTGCCGAGGAATTTTAGTGGTGTATAACCTGGGGCTCACGCTGCTGTCTCTCTACATGTTCTGTGAGGTAGGTTAGAGGTTAACACATGCTTGCTCTCACCTTACTCGTGCACTGTCCTGAACTGTGTTCCTAAATGAAGAAAGGATGGTGAGAGAACTGGGCATGCAAGTACACTTATTCATGCCATTTGAGTATGTTTTAAAAGTGATTTTTCAAAATGCCAGACCTCTTTGTACAAATACGGCTTCTGTTTGTGCAAATAGCCTTTGCTATTGATTCTCATGTTTCATTTTATATTTAGAATTAAAATAAATATTTCAGAAATACCCTCATGCAAACAAAATACAGAGTGGAAAATGAACAAAATGTAAAACACTAAACTTGTTATAAGCATTTTATTAAGCATTTAATAAATAGTTCTTGTTTGGGGGTGGGGAGGAAGGAAGTGGGTGTTTCTTGAGTCTGGGCATGTTTGTGGTAAGTCAGCCTCTCTATCCTGATCTGATCACTGTAAATAGTTTTGAGATCTGATTTTTTATAAGCTAAGAAGAGTGGATATGAGCTCTGCTGTTAAGGTTGGAATGGTCTGCATATGTTCAGACTATAGTTATTTCTTCTACATAACTGAAATGTTGAAAACCACCTTCAGTGATCTCAACGGCAAATGTAGCTTAAATAAAAATGAAAGACAAAGCAGAATCAATACCATGTCCTTCCTGTTTTGCAAAGTGTAGTAATATAGCCTTTAAAGCTACAGGGCAGCGGAGACGTCCCTCCAGTGGTAAACACAATTTGTGTGCAGTTTTAGGGGAAGGGCTACGCCTTTCAAGCTTACAGCACAGATGTTTTACAATGCAAAACTATTGCTACGCCTCTGGGGTGGAGAATTAAGCCATACATAAACACTTTTAAGCAGTCCTATTTAAATTGTTAACCTTTTTGTGAGGCTTTAATTCTTCAAGGAGTAGTAAAGAAAATAAGGGGAGGAGGAGAATCTTAAAGTTAATGTTTAAAGAAAGAATAAATTTGCCATCAGCCCCAGGCTGTGCTGCCTCCCTGTCTGCCTGTGGCTGTGTGCGAGAGTGGCTGCGGGTGTACAATCTGTCGAAAGCCTTGCGTTTGAACGGCGGAGGTGTGGTAGCTGGGGATGATCTGTGTCTTGTTCTCCCACACGCGTTTCAGAAGCCATGGTAAAGATTCTGTGACTAGAACAGTAGATGCTGCTATCTGTACTTACATTCTTGACACTCTGTCAAATACTTACAAGTCCTTTTTTGCTTTTTTCTGTCCCATTCTAGAACGAAGGCAGTTTAATTAGCCTCCAAGATGGATATTGCAGGACGGAGGCAGGGCCAGTGCCCGGGACTGACTCCTGGGCCCAGCCCTGTGCATGTCTGTATGTGTTGAAGGGGCAGAACCGCAGCAAGCTGTCAGGTTTTTCAGAGTGAACTGTTTACTTTCCCATAATTGATAGATGATAGAGCTATTTCCTTAAGAAAGCTTTTATAGAGTTTATTATTATACGTAGCAGTCGTCTAAGGAAAAATATTTAAGATTATTAAATCTCATAGAACTTAAACATCTGCCGTAAATGTTTCTTTAACCATAGAGATACAGCTGTAACTTCATAATTTAACCTCTCTTAAACAGACAGTTTCTTGGTGAAGAGAGGAGGCAAAGTGCTGTATAAATTACAGCTATGCATAAATGACCAAATTAGGGGTTCCGAAGGCATTATAAGAAGGAGTATAGATTTTCTGCTGACAGCTCATGAGAACAACAGGCATTGAGCAGTGCACAAGCATTGACTGTAGAGATTTAATATACAGAGGAGGGAAATAACAGTTTTAACTTACAGTTTAAAGTACCTAGAGAAATAATAGGTAAGGGGGCAATAATTCCTTAAATTAAATCAAGATTATAAACTCTACCCAGATCGGATATGCTTCCATTGGAAATAAGCCCTGGTACTCCAACTTAAATGATGTTTCCACATGGGTTTTTTTCTGACCTTTTTCTGTACTTACGTAAACTCATCAGGAATACTGTTAGAACATACCATTTGTCAAGTTTGTAATTTCACTGTAGCTACTGTTTTTTCTTTTTCAACTTAGAATTTATATCCTAGTGAGTACTAAAACATAGGAGGGCGGTCGTGGAGTTGTACAATGGCAAACCGAGGCGATCGTGGAGCCCCCCTGACCCCCCTTGCTTCAGAGAACAATCCCAAGGGTCACAGCATTCACCTGTGGCCACGCAGCTGGCAGGGTCCTGACTGTCGGTCTCCAGGGTACACCCTTTTGCTTGTCTACATATTTGGGTCTGTAAAGAGTTGAAAAAATACTTAGTCCTTGCTATTTTTCTTTATTTAATCCTGTGGCATGAGTTCACAGCTGCCTTTGAGAGTTCTATGTTAAGACAAATGAAATTGTCACCAAAGCAGACAAGGAGAAATCTTAAAAAGGAAAGGGGGGGACACAGAAACTTTAAGATTGTTAGAAGAAAGTAAATGACAGTTTTAAAATCAAGTAATTTAGTTTAAAATATGGGGGAAAAGTAGATTCGTTCATAGTTTATTCATTTAAAATTAATTAAGATTAAATTAATTAAGGAATTAAAGAAATTAAAAGGAAAATCGTGGCATTACTCCTAATTGTCTCATGAATTTAGTATTTATTTCCAGGAAAAAGGTCCTAGATTTCTGATTAGAAATATGTTTGAACAGTGGGATGTTTTAGATTGAAAGTGCAGGACTTTATGGCAAGCCTTTTAGTTTTTACATGTTCAGTTAGGTGCTAAGATCACAGTCAGTGGTGAAGGCTCAGAAATAAAATTTGAAGTTATAGAAGAGAAATAACTTAGTTTGCATTACTCAGCTTTGTGAAACTTCCCTCATAGCAAACGTAAAAATCTCTTGTTCCTTTCTTCCCCCCAGAGATTCAGGACATTTCATCTGAATAAATGCCCCACTGTTTTTGTTTGTTTGTTTGTTTGTTTGTTTGTTTTTTAAACTATCCACATGTCCCTTGTTCCCAAGCCCCAGATTGGGATTCCCCACCTACCCAACATGAAATTGTGGCCTTTCTGAATTATGCAGCATATACCCAGGCTGGACTCAAGTTTCCCTTGGCCCACCTAGCAAGCTGTCCAAGCCACTTCTAATTCCTTTGTGTGTTAACATATCACACATAGGGTTTCCACTTAGGCAGCTGCTCTGTCCTGATGTGGAACCATTTTGGTGTGTCTCTCCTCTCCTCTTCACCCCTGGCCTCACCACTCTAAGCAAAGAGGATCTAAGTGCTTGATTTGCTACCATCCAAGAGGGACCATCCCTGTTAATCAGCCTGCTTCTATGCACTGATGCCTGGACTTATCAGTAGCTGCTGGGGGCAGTATTGCACAGCCCACGTGGCTTGGAACTGAGAGAACTGCCCGCTAACCTTTCTTAGGAGGAGACACTGAGCTTCCTTATAGCCTGTCCATTATGCCCAGCTCTCCTTGGGTCCCCTCTGCCCCCTCCACACCAGGCTCTTTCATCTTAGGTCCCTACCCTTTAAAAATCCCCTCCTCCTTTCTGATCTCAGCCTACCTCAGTTTCACAACCTCCGTCTCATTTTTGAGGACTCTCTCAAGGATCAGTTCCTCTGTGAAGTTGTGAGAGGACTAAGCTACAGAGGAATGGTTTTTTAGTGTGGTTTGCTTCCCCATTCCCAAGGATTATGACACATTCCTTTCCATTAAAGTGCTCTGGTAGATGTGCCCTGAGCATCCTTTCACACAGGATGAGTGTTGTTACAATGTTTCTTACACATCTTTGTCTCCCCTTTGTTGGTATGGTCCACCAAATGTGTCCTGAGCATTAAGCTAGAAAAAAAGCAAATGCCAGAGCCATCATTTTACTTTATTCAAGAAAGACAGATCACAGATTACAGACAATATTATTTTTTGAGTATGTATGTGTGTTTATTCCCTTGCAAGTAGAGCTGTATGTTGTAAGTAGTGTGAGAGAATTCTCACACACACATATTCAGAACATTTAAAATGTAATTTTAAAACAGTGATTGATAGCTAACTGGGTAGATGGATCTGGATTTGCATAGATATAAAACTTCTTTCTTTCCCTTTGCAGTTTTCATATTAACTTATAATTTTGAACTATAAAATATGGAAAATAAAATTACATGATGTCTATGTATCCAACAAATACTGACATTTTCTTATTGGTTTGAATTTTTTGTCTATAAAACATAACAAAATGTATTTAAAGTATAGCTCCTTGGATGTAAATTTCTTCTGAAATTCATATATTTCTTATCTAGAAATATTTTAATGCTTTTATTACATATGTATGTATGTATACATGACAATATATGGCATATTCTGAGACAGTTTCTTAAAATTCACACAGCCCGGGCTGGTGTGGCTCAGTGGATTGAGCACAGGCCTGTGAACCAAAGGGTCACTGGTTCGATTCCCAGTCAGGGCACATGCCTGTGTTATAGGCCAGGTCCCCGTCAGGGGGGTGTGAGAGGCAACCACACATTGATGTTTCTCTCTCTCTCTTTTTCCCTCCTTTCCCCTCTCTCTAAAAATAAATGAATACAATCTTTTTTTTAAAAAAAACAGCCAAACATTTTAAAATTTTACATAAACGGTATACTGTTTATACTCATTTTCAAATAACTTTCTTCAGTCAATATTATACAAGGTCTGTCCAGAAAGTATCCAGTCACGTAATATGAAATATACATTTATTAAAAAAGATACAAGATACAAGAAACAGTGTATATAGGACAATGATGCCTGAGCCCCTTCAAAGTAGGCACCTTGGGACTTCATACAGTTCTCCCAGTCACCATCAACTGCCTTGTCTTATTTTCATGAATCTCATCAATGGTCTGAAATCTCTTCCCTTTCAAAGGTGATTTCAGTTTTGAGACAAGCCAGAAGTTGCAGGGCACCAAATCTGGCTGTAGGAGGGCTGAGTCAACTGGGTGATTTGATGTCTCGCCAAAGAACTCTGCACAAGATGTGATTCATGAGTGGGTGCGTTGTTGTGATGAAGCTGCCAATCAGCAGTTGCCCATAGCTGCAGCCTTCTGAATCAGAATAGTTTCCATGGAGGAATGTTCAAGCTTAATGCAAATTTAGATGCAGATTCATTGCTCTATTCAGTCATTTTGAATGCAACGGCCACACAGTACACATGCCCACTCTGTGGCGCTTACCACCCCCACTGACTATTACAGTGAAGTCATCATTGTTCACACATGCATATTCCAGTCCACCCTCCTCGGCTGCCAGGTTACACTGATGTCACACAAACCAAATTATTAAGTTTAATTTCTCTGTGTTATTTTAGTGTCAGAATTTCTTATATCATTTCATCTGGGTTTGGGGGGCGGTGAGGGGATGGACATAGGTTTCCAGTTAACAGTTGTGTCAAATGTCCTTGGACGTGTCTGCTTGTTCAAATTCGACTGGTTTTTGTTTTTACCAGATGTGCATGTAGAAGTTTAATGACTGAATCTGACCTTCTCTAGCCTTTTAGTGGGAAAATTTAATGCATTTTCATTTAGCATATTAATTATTTATATTTGGAGTAATTTAAATCTTTTATGTGTGTACATGCTTTTTTTGTCCTTGTTTTCTTTTCTGCTTTCTGTTGACTATAATTGTACTGATTTGTAAGTTATTCATTCTATTTCTGTTAGTTACCCATAAGTTTTTAAAACGTGTTGTTTACTTAATAATGTCTAAATGATTATTTCTATTTTCCTGAATAATATAAGGACCTTAGAATATTTCATCTCTGATTCCCCATTCTCCATGTTATTGTCAGCAAGTGTTTTGGTTCCACCTCTTCCTAAGGTCCTGAATTGTCATCTTTATCACAATCAATACTTAGTGATTGTTTTTCTCTCTTGATTTGTGAAATCCATTCTTTCCTTGCAGGTTCAGTTTTCTTCTGAAGTGGTTCTTTTCTCTGAAGGATAAATTCTATAACTCCCTGTCTGATATAATTTCATTTGTCTTTATGCTCGAATAGTATTTTAGCAGGGTGTAGATTCTACATTAACAGTTCTTTTTTCTCAGCACCTAGATTTATTCTTTTTTAAAATATATTTTATTGATTATGCTATTACAGTTGTCCCATTTCCCCCCTTCTCTCCCCTCCACCCTGTACCCCCTCTCCCACTCACATTCCCCCCCTTTAGTTCATGTCCATGTGTCATACTTATGAGTTCTTTAGCTTCTACATTTCCCGTACTATTCTTGCCCTCCCCCTATCTATATTCAACCTACATTCTATGCTACTTATTCTCTATACCTTTTCCCCCTCTCTCCTCTTCCCACCCCTCTGCTGCTAACCCTCCATTTCTGTGGTTCTGTTCCTGTTCTAGTTGTTTACTTAGTTTCTTTTGGTTTTGCTTTAGGTGTGGTTGTTAATAATTGTGAGTTTGCTGTCCTTTTACTATACATGTCTTTTCTTTATCTTCTTTTCTTAGATAAGTCCCTTTAGCATTTCATAAAATAAGGGCTTGGTGATGATGAACTCCTTTAACTTGACCTTATCTGAGAAGCACTTTATCTGCCCTCCCATTCTAAATGAGAGCTTTGCTGGATAGAGCAATCTGGGATGTAGGTCCTTGTCTTTCATGACTTGGAATATTTCTTTCCAGCCCCTTCTTGCCTCCAAGGTCTCTTTGGAGATATCAGCTGACAGTCTGATGGGAACTCCTTTGTAGGTTACTGTCCCCTTATCTCTTGCTGCTTCTAGGATTCTCTCCTTCGTTGTTACCTTGGCTAATGTAATTATGATGTGCCTTGATGTGTTTCTTCTTGGGTCCAACTTCTTTGGGGCTCTCTGAGCTTCTTGGATTTCTTGGAAGACTGTTCCCTTTGCCAGAGTGGGGAAGTTCTCCTTTATTATTTGTTCAGATACGTGCTCAATTTGTTGCTTTTCCCTTCCCATTCTGGTACTCCTATAATTCGGATGTTGGAACGTTTAAAGGTGTCCTGGATGCTCTTAATCTTTTCCTCATTTTTTTGAATTCTTATTTCATCATGCTTTCCTGCTTGGTTGATTCTATCTTCCTTCTGGTCCACTGTATTGTTTTGAGACTCAGATTCCTTCCTTTCACTATTGGCTCTCCTCCGCGTATCTTCCTGCATCTCTTTTATGGTAACCTGCATCCTTTCATCTAATTTGCTCTCCAAATCAACCAGTTCTGTGAGCTTTCTGATCACCAGTGTTTTGAACTGTGCATCTGATAGATTGGCTATTTCTTGATCGCTGAAAAGGATGAGTCCTGGGGGACTGATCTGTTCTGTTGGAAACATGTCTTTCCCTGTCTCTCCTTTTTTTTTTCTGGTCTGGTCGCTCTTGTTACGGTGGGGGTCGGAGCCTTAGGTGTTCACCGGGGCTGGGCACCCCGGTCGCTAGATTGTGACGTTAAATGTGGGGGCGGGGGTGGGAGCGGGGGCGGAAGGGAACAATGGCGGTAGTTCCCTTCTCCTGGGCTCAGACCCTTCTCTGGGATCCTGGGCTGCGAGCTCTGCCCTGGTCCACAATCGCTGCCTCACTGGGTCCGCCAGCTGCAGCTTGCGTACTCAGGGATCACCACTGCGTTCTTGTGCCCCGGATGGCTGTCGCGCCGATTTCGCACCGAATTTTCCCCGCCCTCCACGCACCGCCGACCGGTGCCAGCCCCACGCCCGCTCGGCTCGTCTTCTCCTACCAGTCTGGATGTACGGGTCTACTTCAACTTCTTGGCTGTCCGACTTCCATTCAGATAAATCCTCTGTCAGTTCTGGGTGTTATTCTGTCTGTAAATTATTGTTGTTCTAATCTTGATTGTGCAAGGAGGTACGGTGCATCCACCTATTCCTCCATCTTGCCGGAAGTCCCCAGATTTATTCTAAAGAAGTATGTTGCAGTCTCATTGTTCATTTGTAGGTAATCTTTTTCTTTCCAGGTATTTTTAAATTACATCTAAAAATAAAATAGTGTGCCTAGTCATTTATTTTTATTTATCTCATTCATGGCTTGCATGCCTGAAATCTGAGAATTGGTATGCTTTATTAATTTGAGAAGGAACTTGGCATCATCTCCTTGACTGGAGCCTTTTCTCCTCCATCTCCATTGCCTCCCAGAGTTCCTGTTAGACGTGTGTTGGACATTCTTGGGCTCCAAGTATCCTCTGTCTCTTGCATTTGTTGCAGCTCTGTATCTTTGCTCTTCATTCTTCTAATTCACTCATACTGAGTTGTCTAATCTGGTCTTCCATTTCATTTATTTTTAGTTTCAACGGCTAGCTTATTTCTAAATGTTCACTGCTCATTCTTTTTTCATTCTGTAACATGAAAGACTGCTTTTCTCCTCCATGATAGAATGACAGTGATCTCCAAACTTAACCATTTATTTACTATATTGCTTTTAAAATATTCTTTAAAAAGCTTTCTTTCAGCAACATTTGGGAGTTCATGCCTCTGGGAATAATTATGAATCTATATTAAATGTATTTAGCTTTTTAAAAACAAAAAAGAGAACAGTTTATCAGGTGTCCTGTTAAGCATCCCAAAGTAGTATCTCTAGGGTCATCTCAGGTAAATGTGGCTTCCGCAAATAAAAGAAAGATTTAGAAGGACTTGAATGTGAACTAACTTCCTCTTTTCAAGATATTTTTTGGGGGTGGGGGAAACCTTACCTTATAACTAAGCATCGTGATGTTGGAGTTGTGTTGGTGTGATTTATGTAGCGTTTCTGTGTTTGTGTCAATCATGGGAGAGCTGGTCCTGCCTTTGTTCAATTTGCTGTGTTGCCAGAACCAGAAATCAATATTTTTTAAACTTATTTTGAAGGTTCCTGATGCTGCATTACTGGAAAGATGAAAGAAACTGAGTATTAGACGGGATGGGTGTTTTGCTTGCGCTTCCCCACCTCTCTGTGACTGTGGGGCCGGTGCTGTTGGAGCACCTCCCCAGGTGCCTGACAGGCACTTCATCCCCGAGCTCCCGGGGCTCTGGCTTTGAACGTCCTTGATATAGGACCACAGAGCAGTTGCTTTGGAAACATTATATTCTAAACTGTCTTGTTTTTCTTTCCCTTTAGGCTTTCCTAAAATAGGTTTGTTATTGTGGGAAAATGAGATTTGGAAAAACACTTAAAAGATCTTGCAACTGATTGAGTTTTACAGAAATATTATTTGCCAAAATACTTTGAAAAAGTCAGTATTCTGCTTTTTCCCATTTAAGAGAGGTGCAGAAAAGTTGAAACACCTGGTGCGATTACTGTTCCTAAGGCCCGACCATTACCTAAAATACTTCTCACTTTTTATTCCCTTACTACTGAAATTCCTTGCTCAGAAAGAAGCGCAGGCGCAGCAGCACTCCACTGTTACTTGCCCCTCAGTTTATCTGGCACTGCCCTGAGGCAGTGCTGCCCAGTGGGGTGAATGGAGAGAAGGATGTGTCCCAGGCGGCCTTCTTTTCATCCCTCCCGCCCAGGGGAAGAGGAGAGGATTGCTTCCAGTAGAGAGGCAGCTTTGGGGTTGTTCCAAAGCCTGGCCTGACTCCTCTAAACTGACCCTGTAGACCTTCAGTAACACGGCTTTGCAGCTGGTGTCACAAGGCGCATGTCACTCTGCAACTTCACAACTAAAGCAGACTTAGGCTGCAAAGCCAGAGTCAGTTGGTAGGTTGGAGACTTCTCCACGTAAAGGATGCTCTGGCTGGGCTTCTGTACACAGTAGGAGCAACACCACTTCAGACCTAGTCATGGGCCTTCAGGCATTAGAAGCAGAAGATGCTAGCATTTGGCTAGAATCGCAGCAAAGGCAAATATAGTGCCTGCCTTATGCCAGGTCCTAGGCCAGCTCATTTAATGTTCATCACACTGTTATTGTCCCTTTCCAGCAGAGAGAAAGTGCTGGGGTAGACCTGGGATCCAAGTCTTTGCTCCAAACTATTGGGCAGCACGGCCTCAAAATGCTAAGTCTTAGCTCGAGGTTTTTCTCTCCCCAGCTACTAACATCCCCATGGAATATAAAATGAATACTTCTTACCTGGTGTGGGGGAGCGATCTACCTGAAATCACTTCTCAGGATGCCTGAACAGAGAGAAAAGGACTGCCAGCATAAGAGGGCGGGCCTGGACTTCAGGGAGAAATGCCAAACATACCTGCTTCAGGCTGGAATGAGGACAAGCTGTTTCTTTGTGCTTTGTTCTAAAGAATTCTCTAGTGTACAGAGCTGGTCCTTATGACTGAATCAAGAGTATTCCATTCAGCTGCAACCCCGTGGCCATAAGCGGGGGAAACACTTTTGGAGGTCATGGGTATAAAATTATCTTAATGAGCTTCCTTATGCTCTGGACATGAAAGATTTGCGATTTAATACCACATGCTTTGACCTGACCCTCTTCCATAATGGCCCTGCTGAATTGGCCAGCTAAACCCTAGACGGGATAGGTACATTTAATTTTGTAGTAGCTAGTAGTTCATTTTAAACGAAGCATCTGCTGAAGATAAAGATGCATCTAATAGAGCTTCTTTTCCACATAATTCTTCATGGGTAAAGTATTCCCACCGTGCTCTTACTAAGGATTCAAAAACACAAAGAAGATCCAGGGAGCTAGGAACTGCCATTTGAAATTGTATTTTTACTGAGAGTAGGGACTCCTGGGTACTAGTCCCAGCAGTGCCTCCAGGAAGCTGTATGACTTCAGGTCACCGATATAATGTCTCGTCTGTTTCCTTATTGGAAACATGAGCTTCTACCAGGTCTAAAATGTATACACTGGGAAAATGTCAACTCCCCACACACACTTTTGGTGGTGTTGCTAAGAAATGTCTACTAAAGGGGTTATCTTGTTACTCTGACCCCTTGGATGTTGGAGTGAATGACTGATAGGGCCACTCAGAATGACATTTTTCTCCTTATTTTTTAAGTATTTTAAATGACCTTGTTCTTGAGCTGCTTTGGTAGCATTCCAGAATGTACCATAGAGATGGATATCATGCTAAAGGTTATACCTCATTTGTGGTTGAAGTTTGTGTTAGATGAGAAGAGTCAACCCTCAGCATTTGGAATGGCTCACTCCATGAACCGCATCATCCCAGACCCAGCAGTGGTGCTTGCCTAACTTTCATTTAAATGAGAAGGTGCATGAAACCACCTTTGGTTATCAAATTTGTCTTATAAGGAGAGAAGAAAGCTTCTCACTTGGCTTTAATTATAGCTCTTCACATGCTTCTGGAATGATTCAAGTTTGCTTTACTCCAAGAAAGGACAAAGCACATATGGTTTACAGTTTTGCTGTTTATATCTTGATTACTTGGAAAAAGCCAGGTAGGGTAAACAATGCTCCTTCGCAGTACTCAGTGGTGTCCGGGGAGCTGTTCACCGCGGCCTGCTTTTTCATGGAAGTACAGTCCTGCCCTCTTTGGAGCTGGTCCCCAGAAGCCCTTCCTCTCAGTGCCTTACCTTTGTCCAGTCTGTCCAGCCTCCTGGGCCCTTGCCCCCTGCGGTGGATTTTCAGGAACTGACTGGAGCAGCTTCTTGAGAAAGAAGTCAGGTCTGAGCCTTGGAGGGAAATAGTGGCTGCGGTGCCTTTCACTAGAGCACTGTCTCCTCATGGGCCTGGAGGGAAAGATTTTATTTATTTATTTTTAGAGAGAGGGGAAGGGAAGGAGAGAAACACTGGTGTGAGAGAAAACATTGATTGGCTGCCTCTACGCCCTTAACCAAGGACATGGCCCGCAACCCAGTCTGGGAATCGAACTGGCGACCTTTTGGTTCACAAGCCAGCACTTAGTCCACTAAGCCACACCAGCCAGGGCTCACCAAAGAGTTTTAAAACATAAAATTCCAGGGAAATGGAGAGGCAGGACCCTGATACTGGCCCACTTTATGGAGGATTGCTCTGAGACTCATAGATGGATACAGTTAAACTCAGGTGTTGGTCCTAGTGTGTTAACTTAGTCTAAAGCCAGGGATATTGAAGAATTGAACTGTCCATATCACCAGTATATTTCATGAGCACTGGTTTTCATCTTGTGAACAGTTCAGATGAATGTCATCACGTTCGAGCCTCATTAAAAGACTTTCTTGTCTTTCAATTCCTCCACTTGCAAAGTAGAAACAAAACCTTTTTTCCCCTGCAAATAAACCATTAGGCCTGGATCTGGGGGACAAAAGCAGCACCTTGAACTCTTCGTCGTTAGTTCAGCAAATATTTGTTCAGCACCCCTGTGTGCACAAGTGCCTGGGCTGGGTTCTGTGGATGCAGGAGCTACTGTCACCACCTCCAAGAGCTCCCAGAGGAGCTTTAAGTAGACCCATTAACAAAGGGCTTGAAGGGAGCACAGGAGCAAATAAGTACAAGACACACAGGAAGCATGAGCTTGGAGGGAAGAGAATGGACTTCAGGCTGGAGCCCTCAAGGGAGCAGTCATGAAGAAAACAGAAGTTTAGCTGAACTTTGAAGTGTAGATAGGATTTTAAGAGCTGGAGATGGGGCTACATGGTTGCAGAGAGCATTCCAGTTGAAAGGAAGAAAGGAATGGTCATTGCTTATGTTTATTTTGCTTATCCTGCATTCCAGGTTGGATAAGAGAAGCATTATTCGCCTCATCTCCTTAACATCAGAGGTCGGAGTATTTGAAGAAGTGAGGAAATAGGCCTAAAGAGATGAAATACCCTGCCCTTGCCAACCAGCTAAACATAGTTTGGAAGCCAGGGTTTAACCTTGTTCTGTCTAGCTCCCAAGCCTCGCTCTTTTGGTGAAGGAAAGGCAGGCTTGGAGAACGAAAGTGGGTTCAGTGTGCTGTTGGCAGGGGAAGAAGGATCCTCTTCGAAGAACGTTGTGGAAGAATGTGTGTATCTGAATACTATGCCTAGGACTTAGCATTTCATTCTGAAGTCTATGATGACTCACTGGAGAGTTTTACACCACAATTCTGTGGTTTCAGAGGCACTGAGGCCTCAGAAGTGCTGAGTGGCAGCAGCTATGGATCAGGGGTTGCAGTGAAGCTTGGCAGAGCTCTTGCAGGAGCCTCTGAGGAGGCTGCACAGTGGGCTCTGGGCAGTAGGACAGCCCTGTGCTCCCTTTATGCTCAGTATTGGGAAGTTCACCACCCCAAACCTAGGTTTGAGTTCCTTAGGCTCCAAAGCCAGGTGTTTTAGACAGAGTTGTGTTTGTTTTGTTTTGTTTTGTCGTCATTTATGGGGAAAGGCAAATGGAATTTTAGGTTAATTCATTTACGAGTTGAGGCAATCCCACCTGGATTCCTTCTGAAAGACATTTTAAAAGAAAGAAGGCATGTGTCAGAGGGTACCTTTTTGCTCGAGGTAATAGACCCCTTGATTTCTGCCCACCCTTGAGGTTGGGGTATCTGTGGGATCATGGGGAAGATCTATCATCTTCTTCCCCAGAGAGGTCCCTAGCTTTTCCTCACCCCTGCTAAAGTAGACATTGGTGAACTCAGTCATCCATACCGCTGCACATGCATGCACACATCAGTCATTTGCTCTAGAATTGGCAAAAGCACTAACCCAGGGTATGTTAGGATACCATAAACCCAAAGAGGAGCTGGAAAACAATGATGGTAGGTCTGAGAATTTTAGATTCACAAGGTGATAAAATTGAACACAAACACAAGAACAATCATGTTAGCAAATTTTTCATTTTGCCAAGTATGGCTATCTTAAATACAGGTATATTTTAAATTGTACAAATTTATCTTTATGAAAACATTGCTGTGTTGTCCTTTTTCTTACTTGCGGTAGTCCTGTGAAAATTTCATCAAGAACCAGCAGCTCCCATTCTGTCCCCTCCAGCCGCAGAAGATAATTCATCTGTTCCTCCTCTCTGCCTCCAGTCTCCGGAGGACCCACAGGCCAGCAGCCCCAACCCCCAGCCGCACTTTGTTTTTGCTTGTTTTTCTTTTACTTTACATAATTTTATTTTTAAATTACAGTTGACGTGTAATATTAAATGAGTTTCAGGTGTACAATCCAGTGATTAGACATTATATAACTTAGTGATTATCCTGATAATCCCATACCCATCTGACACCATAGTTATTACAATATTATTGACTATATTCCTTATGCTGTACTTTACATCCCTGTGACTACTGTGTAACTAACTACCAATCTGTACTCCTTAATGCCTTCACCTTTTTCACAAGCTCCTTACACCCCTCTCATCTGGCAGCCATCATAATATCTGTATCTATGAGTCTGTATCTGTTCTACTTGTTTTTTAGATTCAGTTGTTGATAGATATGTATTTATGGGCATTTTATAATTCATATTTGATCTTTTTTCCCCTTTGATTCTTTTTAAAGAAGACATTTCATATAATACCTATTTGGTAGTGATGAACTCCTTTAGCTTTTTCTTGTCTGGGGAGCTCTTTATTTGCCCTTCGATTCTAATGATAGCTGTGCTGGGTAGAGCAGTCTTGGTTGTAGGTACTTCCTTTTTTGTCACTTTGAATATTTCTAGCCACTGCCTTCTGGCCTGCAAAGTTTCTGTTGAGAAATCAGCTGAGTCTTATGGGAGCTTCCTGCTAGGCGCCTGTATGATGCAAACGTTGGTACACTTGAAGTTGTCCCAGAGGTTCCTTACACTATCCTCACTTTTTTGGATTTTTTTTTCTTTTTGCTGTTCTGATTTGGTGTTTTCTGCTTCCTTATCTTCCCAATCTCTGATTTGATTGGGAAGATGATTTGATCCTCTGCTTCGTCTGCGCCACTGTTGATGCCTTGTAATGTATTTTGCATTTTTGACTTATTCTTTTTTATGTTTTCTAGTTCTGTTTTTGTTTCTCCTCTTTGTTAAAGTTCTAAGTTCATCTACTCTTCCCCAGAGTTCATTGAGCATCCTTATAAGTAGTGTTTTCAGTTCTGCATCTGGTAGAGTGTTTGCCTCCATTTTGTTTGTTTTTCTGGAATTTTGTCCTGTTCTTTCATTTGGGACGTGTTTCTTTGTCTCCTCATTTTGGCATCCTCCTTGTGTATGTTTCTGTATATTAGGTAATGCTGCTGTGTCTTCTGGGGTTGGAAGAGTGGCCTTATGTAGAAGGTGTCCTGTGGGATCCAGTGGCACAGCCTCCCCATTCCCCCAAGCTGGGCGTCCCAGGTGCTCCTTCCCCATGTGGGTTGTGTATACTCTTCTGTTGTAGTTGAGCCTTGATTGCTGTTGGCACGTCAGTGGGAGGGATTTACTCCGGCTGATTGGCTGCCAGGACTGATTGTGACCACTGTGGAGGCTTAGCTGTGCCGGGGCCCACCCCACGGAGCAGGACCTATTTCAGTGGGGTCTGGTGCCTACTGAGTCAGCACCTTAAGTGTGTTGCTTGTGGAGGTGGTTGGGTTGGCTCTTGAACGTGGTCTATAGCTGTCCACTGGGCACACTGGCTTGGGGACCTCTGGGTGGTACAGGCCAGGGTCAGCTGCTCGCTATGTTCTACCCAGGGCCATGTGGCATGAGCTACAAAATGCCCTTCAGGTGGCTGCTACTTGTGCTGGACTTAGAGGTGCCCAGTAGAGGCCAAGCTGTGACAAAGGTTGGCTCCCTTTGTGTGCTGGTCCTGGGGCCTCTTAGTAGTATGGGGTGCACTGAAGCCAGATGCTGCTTGTTTGAGAGATTGTAGGAAAGTCTGAAACATGAGCTAGGACAGGCTGTTCATATGGAAAAGCCACTGGAAACCACTTGGGTGGGGAGGGGTCTCAAGGAATCATCAGGGTGGGGTGAACAGTGCGAGCCAGGCTGATGGAGTCTCAGATATGGGGCCCACCTGGTAGCTCTTTCAGGGGAGGTCTTACCAAAGGAACAGTGGCCTCTGCTAGCACTCCCGCCTGGCAGAAAGTTGCCCCTCCAGCTCTCGCCCTGATGCCTTTTGAGTTGCTGTCCCTGTGCTGGAGCTCTGAGTGAGTGAGTTAAGTCCATGTGCAGACCCTTA
Source organism: Phyllostomus discolor (assembly GCF_004126475.2). Taxonomy (NCBI): domain Eukaryota; kingdom Metazoa; phylum Chordata; class Mammalia; order Chiroptera; family Phyllostomidae; genus Phyllostomus; species Phyllostomus discolor. The sequence goes on along the minus strand of NC_040906.2, from coordinate 124,572,533 downwards.
AAGAGGAACTGCCTGGGACTCTAGAAGACCTCTGTCTCTCTCAGCCACAATCCCTGCTGGCTTTATAGCCAGAAGTTATAGGGACTTCTCTTCCTAGCACTGGAACCCTGGGTTGGGGGACCTGGTGTGGGGCTAGGACCCCTTGTTCCTCAAGAGGGGACCTCTGCCACCAAGATAACCCTCCTGATTTTTATCTGCTCCACATGGGTGTGGGACCAGCTCATTCCCCAACTTCATTGTGGCTTCTACTTTGTATCCTTCCTTGTAGGACTTCTCCCAACTGCACTTTGGAATCAGGCATTTTATCTTGATTCCTGGAACTTCTTATAGGTCTGCACATGGCATTTTTATCTGGCCATAACTTTAGAGGGTTGTATAAGACCAAAAAGATAATATACCTTCTCATAAATTGTCTTTTGGGTTCTGGTCTTTCAAAGATTGGATCAGGAGATCTCAACAGAGACATTGTAGAAAATTAGAACAGAACCTTTAGAGATATTTAATCCAACCTCATTTTTAATCCTTACCTGAGAATATGTGTATTGATTTTAGAGAGAGGAAAGGGGAGGGAAGGAGAGAGAGGGGAGGAGAGAAAAGAAAGAGAGAAAAAAGAAATACCTATCAGTTTCCTCCTGTACACACACAGACCAGGGATCAGGTCTGCAGCCTAGGTGTGTGCCTTGAACAGAAATCCAACCTGCAGCCTTTTGGTGTGATGCGTGTGGCTGTGGCATGATGCTCCAGCCAATTGAGCCACCCGACTAGGGCCCACCCTCGTCTTTTACAATAAAAACAGGTCCTAGGCTGCCTAGATGGAGAAGGTTGCCTGACTATCCTCAGCACCCATCCTCTGCTTCCTAATCCCAGGTGTTTTTCATCACAGAAGGATGCCTCCCCTCAGGTGCACTCTGAATCCCTGTGCTGATCTTTGGCCACAAAAACCAACTTAATGCTTTTTTATGTCTAGAAGATGACAAAGTAGATGGAAACAACAAAACAGAAGTTGATAGAACAATCCAATTCCAAGCAGGGTATAGAGTATTCAGTAGCTATACCCACTGCCAGGATATTTATTTCTGAGGTCAGGCTGGGTGGAGGTTTGACCGTGTCTTTACACCCTTGTAATCCTTTGTTCCCTGAGGGTGTCTGTGCTGCTCACCCAGATAAACTCTGTTCAAGGGCAGGGACGTGGGGGACGCTCTGGGGCCCTTTGTTCTCAGGTATATCTTTCTGAAGGCAACTGGTAGGCAAATCATTTCTTACCTGAAGGAAAGGAGCTTGAAACCAGTAGCTTTCCCTCCTAGTTACACATCAGAATTACCTTGAGAGCTTTGTAAAAGGCTCCTCAAATTTCTGGTTTAATGGTCTGGGGGGAGGCCAGGCATTAGCAATTTTTAAAGGCTCCCCAGACGATCCTGTTAATACAGTTAGAATGGGAACCACATGGAGAAGCTAGTGATTCTCCCAACTGTGACAGCATCAAATCACCTGGAAAGCAACCAGCCTATTACCACACAGCAGCTTGTTACTGTACCACTGGTCTGACACCCAGAGATTTCTAACTCAGTAGGTATAGGGTAGGACTCACGATTTCGTATTCTAACAAATTTCTGGGTGATGCTGATGCTACTGGGTCGGGATCACACTGTGTAAACCACAGCATTAGATTCTCAAAGGATCTGTGATCCAGGACTCGGAGACCCTGCCTTGATGGCCCACCCCCAGAGTTTTCAGTCTGAAGGTCTGGGGTGGCCTGAAGAATTTGCTTATCTTGTAAGTTCCCATGTGATGCTAATGCATCGGCACTGGGGAGCACGCTTTGAGAACCAGGGCCAGTCCTTGGGTTGGATACCAGGATGAGATCAGGCACAAGGTGGGCCTCCTCAGATTTCTCCCCACCTAGTGCCAATTGGTCACCAGAGGGACCATCACCACGAAAATTCAAGGTTTCCCTAGGTTTCGGGGGGGAACGGCGAGCTACAGTTTACATGGATAAAGAATGACATCTTGAAGGTGTTTGACTAGAGCATAGACAGTGGGCATGCACAGGGCGGTCAAATCAAACCTTCCCTCTGTCAGAACGGGCTCTGCATCTCGTCTAGGCCAGGCATCCTGTTGAGTGCACATGAGGAAACAGGCCCCACTGTGAGCTGCTGATACTGCAGGTTCATAACCTAGAGCTTGCACCCTGATTCTGGGGTCCTTTCTGTGACACCACAGTGCCTACTCTGCTGCAGGTGAATTCTGAGGCATGGGTGCAGGCTCCTCAGACTGCAGAGGTCTATTTCGTGGATCCAGGGGATGATACAGCAACAGGAAACAGTGAAAATGATGATGCTGGACTAAATTATAGCAAGGCTTGCAGCAGTGGTTTCTGAGTGTGGGCCCTTTTTAGAAATAGGAATTGTTAGGACTCCCACCCTAGGCAGCCTGCTGCTGGGTCAGAAACTCCTGTCTGTGATGTAATGTGCCCTGAGGTGAGTCTGGTGCTCTACCCAAGTTTGAGAAACTATGGCCGAGGGAAAGCCTGCTGGTGATCTATCCTGAAGCCACTGGCAGCAGGACTGGGAGCCACTTGCAATGGCCTCAGGAATTGAGGATTCTGGAGGAAGTCAGCTCAGTAAAGAAGCATCTCTGAAAACTGCAGCCTGGAGTGACCCCAGGTCCATCCCTCATGAAAGTGAGGCTCAAATTGTTTCGACTTAAATTTATTCACATTCTCCTATCATGGTGTTTTTTTTTTTTAGAGGAAAGCCACAAAAGTCTAAATTCAAGATCAATTCTGAAGAACTGACACATAGCCTTGTACAAATTCATCAGAGCTTTAATGGGAGAAACTCAGACATATAGGGGCAGAGCAGCCGCACTTTCATGCCAGGAAAAATCCACACCCCTCCCGGGGTAAGGTCTCTCTTTATAGGGGTTTAATAGTAAAATCAGGTGGTGGGTAGTCACGGAGACTACCAGAAAGAACAGGTGCATTCCTGAGTTAACGGGTAACATCAGGTAGTTTTTACACTCCACGTATTCATTAACCTCCTTCTGGGGGCGTAATGTTTATCTTTGGGTGGCAATCCCGCTTTCTGGGCAGCTGAGAGTGTAACAGTCATAGAGAATTGGAGAGTCCAACACTTCCCAGCCACCTTTGTTGCTGGAGCCATGTTGCATCTAAAATGAGTTCCTCTGCACAACCAAAGGTCAATTTTCAGTGCTTCTGAAACTAATGAACTTTCATTGATCAGAGTGTTATATGGTTCTGATAAGTATTGGTAATAGGCTTTTTCCCTGTTTCTTTTTTTGTTTTGTTTTCAGTTAGTGACAGGAGTATGGGAAGGCAAATACAACTTCTTCTGTCAGGGCACACGCAGCGCAGGAGAAGCGGATATGAAGGTACTGTGTCTCTTCATTTTAAGTGGTTTTTTAATAAAGAAATTGCACAAAAGACAAAATGACTCATAACCTCACTGCCCAGGTCATTCCTGTTGACATTTTTAAAAGAATCTTTAAAAAGCAGTATGTGCACATAATATGAAATTTAAACAACAAAAAAAGATGTAAAATGAAAACTAAAGTTTTCTTTGCAAAAGTGAGTCCTGGTTACAGTTTCCAGGGAGACAAAAAGCACACATTTATCACTGCTTACGCATCACTCATGTGAACGAGGTCACAAGGACAACGCCCTGAACGCTGCACTCATCCTTCGGAGCGTCCTCGGCTGACTACCTGTCCTCGTGCAGCGCAGCAGGGCGGCCATTTCCTTGGAGCACCTGCCTGACACTGAAAGTCCATTCCTCTTCTTCTTTGCCTCCTGGCCTGTCACCTGCCCCGTGCCAGCCCCTGAAATCAGAAGTGCCTTTCAGGGGGCTTTTCTCCACTGATGGCTCTGCAAGCTCCTTCTGAGGAAACAGGCCAACTTGAGGGTTTTGAACTTTGAGCCTCCTGTTTTGTTAGAGTCTTAAAGGGTGTCTGTCAGTGGTCCTTTCAAAACCTTCCCTGTTGTCATTTCAAACCTCTCCCGGCCCCAAGTCATGCTCTTTGTTTAAAGCTACTTGCAGAGGGACCAGCACTCCTGATGGCCAAAGGGCTTCAGGGGCCAGCGGGGAGCTCGGGCGTCTTCACACTAACACTGGGATTCTGGGGCGTTAGTGAACATGTCGAGGTTGATGCTCAGAGAAACACTGGTGTTCTTTCCTCTTAGATTATCCGTGTCCTCTGGTGGTACTACTTCTCCAAACTTATAGAATTCATGGACACCTTCTTCTTCATCCTACGTAAGAACAACCATCAGGTCACGGTCCTGCACGTCTACCACCATGCCTCCATGCTGAACATCTGGTGGTTCGTGATGAACTGGGTCCCCTGTGGCCACTGTAAGTCTCATGGAGAGGGGGGATGTGGGACAGGCGTGAGCAGAGAGGCTGAATTGAAACTAAGGCTTTTAGAGAAGATGCCATTTCTGTGGATTTCTAGGTCAGGCATTGAACTTTTTGTCCAGGATGCTTCTAATGATAGTTTCTGTGACCTATGCACTCAGTAAGCTGACAAAATCTTTTTCTAGTTCAGCGAACGTCCTGTGCTGATTTTGGCAAGGCGAGGGAGATAACAGATTCCCAGCCTGGGGCATATTAAGAAACAAGGGCAATGTTCTCTGTCAGTTTGGGAGACGTTTGACAGACAGGTCAGGAAGATGGAGTTGCACCATTGTCGGAGAACAAGGCCAATTATGAAGTACAGCTTTAGCTAAGCCATGCGTCAGGGAATCCACACATTCTAATACTGTGACACTCACGTCCCATGAAATGTATTTAGCAGGATGTGGGTGGTCTGAGCTCTCTCACAGTTGTCAAAGATCAGTAAGTTGTCACCTTCAGGTTCAGCTTGGGAGTTCACACAAATGCCCAATCAAAATTCCTGCCATCCATCACCGACAAATTTGAGAACCTGTGAGTCTGTTCTCATATTTTCACCCTGTAGGATAGCGCTGCCCTTAATTCACGTGGCCCACCAAGACTTACACACAGGGCTTCAGTGAGAGGACAGACTTCCCGGTCGCAGCCCCTTTCAGTGGAAGAGAAAACCGAGTCGGTAGAAGGGCTGGGGCAGGTCCGGACCACGGGCTGCCTCTCTGGTGTTTCTGTTTCTTACCATCACACCTCATGGCTGTGGGTTAGAGAAACAGCACCTCCTTACATTTGAAGAGTGCTTTAAGAATGAGAGTGTTTTCAAAGAACTCGCAGGACGACAGGTTTTAACCTGGCCCCTGAGAAACAAACGGAGAATGGATATGACATGCCCAAGGTCACACAGCCAGTTACTGTCACAGCCAGCAGTACAAACTCATTCCCTGACCCCAGCCTTGTTCACCTCCAGCCACGTGTGGAAAAGCCAGTGGCTTTGTGTGTTGCCTGAGGTGGGAGAGGAGGACAGAAAGTCTAAAACAAGAAATGGTGGTCCTACTGAAAATTAAAAATCGTAATAAAAGGCAGGTCTTTCATTTCTAAGGAAGTAGATTCTGAGCTGCATTGGCAGAAGTATGTGGCCTCAGTACTGCTGTCCTAGGGAGAGGTCTTCAGAGGCCTCTCCAGACCTGTGTCAATGTACGGAGATGGCCAGCTTTGAACACGGCACCCATTGCTGTCTTCCCTGTGCCTTCAACTGGCAGGGTGAGGCCCTGGGCTTGTATGGAAAAGCAGCCACTTCTGGAAGTGGGTAAGGCTCTGGTGGCCAAGCCTTCAGGTGTTGGAGGGGTCAGGTGCTTTCCTGGCTTCTGTGTTAGATGCCCACCAGGAAGCTGCTGCTGGCCCTGGGCTGAAAGCATCCTCATGGCTGTCTGTCCTGGTGGAAGCTGAATTCCGACTTACATCTACGTAGCATAGATGTTTGCAGCGGTGTTTGCCAGCCCCTGTTCAGAATCATCTGACTTTCAGATTTAGAAAGAATCTTGGATTTTATTTATTTATTATTTATTTTGCCTGTTATGTATAGACAACTGATGCATCCTCCTCTGCAAATCCTCTCTGTTCCTGCAGCTTATTTTGGTGCCACGCTTAACAGCTTCATCCACGTCCTCATGTACTCATACTATGGTCTGTCTTCCGTCCCTTCCATGCGTCCATACCTCTGGTGGAAGAAGTACATCACTCAGGGACAGCTGGTGAGTGCCTTGATCTCTTTACCTCGTACTTGCTGCTGGGGGTACACAGAGCTCTTCTTGGGGGTGCTCTTGCTGCCTTTCTGGCTTTATTGTTGTTTAATAGCATCTATAGTGCGCCTTTCCCAGCCTTTCTCACTTGATCCAATTAAAACTCGGTGAAGTGGGCAGAGCAGGGAATTTTAATTTTAACCAATGAAAAAACTGTACCTGTGGCCATGCAGCTGGTCGAGCTGTAGAACGAGGACTAGAATCTAATTTTCTGACTTCAAGTTCAGTCCTTTGTTCTTAGTTTGTGCACAGAGCACATGTACACGTGTCTGTCTGTCTGTGTGTCTTCTAATTACAATCCAAAATCCAAAGTGAAAACTTTTATCTATGTTCCCAAGAGTTTCAGAAGGACATCAGTCCAAGGTGCTTGTAGCTTGTTGGGCAGCGAGGACATTTGCTAAGTCAGGTGCCGGGGGACCTCTCGGCCCTGGTGTGATGGCCCGCCTGTGGTGGGAATGGCCCTCGCGGTGCTTCACACGGAGCCCTCCCAGGCTTTGCCCGGCCAGGGCCGCCCAGCAGCTGATTGCGCCTGGTGGTTATTTCTCACCATCCTTTCCTTAAGCTGTCCCTAGTTGTCAGAATATTATAGATCCCTACTCCTCTCCCCTCGTGAATTTTTCCACAAACTCAGCATTACTACTATTACTACTAATGATAAATATTGACATTTGTTGAGTTACTGTGTTGGACACTTATGCTGTGTAAGCAGTTTTACATGAATTGTCCCAATACCCGCCTTTCATGTTGTCATCCCCATTTTGTCGAAGAGAACACTGAAGCGACAGGCCAGAAATCACTGGCATTAAACGCTTAGTCCTGGCCTTGCCGTATTAACAGTTTTCTAAAGAAGCCACGCTGCTTCAGATGCCTCCAAGTCAATTGTGATATTTCAATATTTAAAAATAACACCCTGGAAAACAAAGCAGAGAAGATCAGAGCTCCTTATATGTTTGTCGCTTCATCATCACTTGCTGCCAGCTGCTGCACAGTCCTTATTAATTTTTTCTCACCTGCCGTGAGGGTGCTTGTTCTTTAACCGACTCATGCACGCGAGGGGAAGCCATGAGACACGTACACACACCGTGCAGCCACAGCTCTGTAGAAGCCTCGTGTGAAGGAACAGACTGAGAGGTTTGATCTCCTATCAGCTCTGCTCTTTGAGGCAGAGGGTTGCACCCAGTTTACCTTGATATATTTTAAACAGCACTCCCAGCTATTACTCAGCCTAGAGTACTTACCTTAAAAAAGAGAAGAAGAGAAAGAAAGAAAACTGTTCATTATGTAGTAACACTGGTAGCTGGGCCCCAAACCCACAGGGCAGAGCCCAGCCCTCTGCTGTCCTCCCTCCTGAAGGCACACCCTCCAGCCGCCATGCTTTATTCCCACGCCCTTGCCTGGTTTTCCCAAGTGCTTCCACGTGCTTTTCAAGATTTGTTCATCAGAAATATTCTGTGGGCTTTACATTATATCTTGATACGAGTTTAAATCTACTCGTCAGCCTTCACCAAACCAAGAGGGGACAGATAAGAGACAGGTCATGTCCAGCGGGATGGTACACTCTCCAGTGAATCACTGGTTCCCACACCCTTCCTCCCTAAAAAATTTTTTTTAAGTTTTTAATTAAAAATAAATAAACCGTGCTTTTCTTTCTCTGCACTGTGTGTCCCTGAAGTTTATGTGTGTGTTTTGAGTTTTGTTTTTTGGGGTTTTTTTAAGCATTTTCTTTTTGCCTTTAGCTTCATTGGGACATAATTGACCTCTGACATTGCATAAGTTTAAGCTGGACAGCATAATTTGATAATATGTACATATTATGAAATGATTGCCACAAGAAATTTAGTTAACACATCTGTCACCTCACATAGTTAAAGGGTTGTTTTTTTTTTCTTGCCATGAGAACTTTAAGATCTATTCTGAGCAAGTTTCAAATATACAAGACAGTATTGTTAACTAGTATTGTTAACTATTCCCTGAATTTCAGGAAAGGTGGTTTAAGTAGCTTGAAAGGGAGGGAGAATGTATATAAGACAAATACAAAAAGGGATAACAGTTGGGGATAAATTTAGCCTGTGCTTCCTGTTGGTGGCAGTTCACAAATGGGGGTGCAGGGTGGACAGCCCGTCCAGCATGGCCCCTCGTCCGCAGGCAGTCGCCGCATGGCTCAGCTGCGCCCCTCTCCCCCACAGCTGCAATTCGTGCTGACCATCGTGCAGACCAGCTGCGGCGTCGTCTGGCCGTGTTCCTTCCCTCTCGGTTGGTTATATTTCCAAATTGGATACATGATTTCTCTGATTATTCTCTTCACAAACTTCTACATTCAGGTAAGTCTCACTCCTGTGGCAGTTGGGCCGTGGGGCTTTATCAGCAGAATCCCTCCTCGGTCCCTATGTCCACAGGGGGACATGTTGAGGCCCTGGCACATGCTGGGCACTGGGCACTAATTTAGCCAATGACAAGGCAGCCCCTGCCTTTGGGAGGGAAGGGTCACTGCTGACGTAGACGATGCTAAGCCTGTCCCAGTCCTCCTGAGTTCTAGATCTTTGCAAGGGAGACTTGGGGTTTACATGGGAAAGCAAAACTCTTCAGCAGGTTCCTATATTACTCCCCTCAAGGCCTGTGGGAGACAGACTCATGGTGGGTGATTTTCAGTCAAGACTCTCACGGCCCAGCTGCTCTGAACGTCATGGCCAAATTAAATGTCCAAAGAAATTTCCACCATGATCTGTCAGCTATAGACAGAAATCTGCCCTTTTGTTCCAGTTTTCTTGCACATCCACTTCTCAAGTTTGGAGGCTCAGTTCATTTCCAGGTGCATGATGTAATGCAGGTTTTTGCTCACAGAAGGGTCCATTTAAGGCAGATTATCACCGATGGAGCCTGATCACTTTGCGGCCACTGCTGACTCCCCTGCCTCCCATCAGCCCTGATAACGTGTTCCTGCTCCCGTGGGCAGTGTCTGGTTCCAGGGTAGGCGCAGGAGGTCAGGAGCAAGGACAAAGGCCAGGGACACAGAGGCAGTAAAGCCTGGTCGTGTCTAGCAGCCCCCAGGGGCTCAGCCATGTGCCCTGTGCCTGCCTATAACTTACGCATACCTGCCTGGGCACGGCATGCTTGAGTCGCGTCCAGACACTGCTGGGCTAATAGCTTGTGCTGCACTTTGGGACATTCACCAGCTACGGGGGAGTTTAAAGGACGGGACACCATGTAGGTGCAGTAATGCTTACTGAACTGCTCACGGCAGCACAGCACTTTGTACCCACGGGCCGCAATAGCGGCTGGAGTAACGAGCACATCTTGAGACAAGGACTGTGAGTTCCAGGAGAGGTGCTACAGAGAGACACTGATGGGGCCACGTAACCCCTGTCCTCTGCCATCTACAGACTGAAAGGAGCAACAATAAAATACAAATTGAATTTTCCGTTTAATTTTTTAAATAGTTTTATATTGCAGCCTATGTCTCGGTGAATTTACTTTAGGCTGATTTTCAGAAAGCAGAAGAGTGATTAAACCAGTGGTCCAAAAAAACCCCACAAAAACAAAACAAAAAGTTTTCATGGTTGGTGCACTACAGAAACTCCTTCGGGACAGCACTGGGTCCCGGGAGGAAACTTGGGCGGTGTTAGAGACACAGCCCCTGCCCCGTCCCGCGCTGCCACTGCTCTTGTGTTTCAGACTTACAACAAGAAGGGGGCCTCCCGGAGGAAAGAACACCTGAGAGACCACCAGAACGGGTCCGTGGCTGCTGTGAATGGACACACCAACAGCTTTTCGTCCCTGGAAAACAACGTGAAGCCAAGGAAGCAGCGGAAGGATTGAGGTTGAAGAGTCGCAGACCTCCAAACCACGTCGTCTGATTGTAAGCACAGTATGAGTTGTGCCCGATGCTCGTTAACAGCTGCTGTACCTAGTCTGGCCTACAATAGTGTGACTCACGTAGGATCTCTTTCATCAGTTCAAAACCCCTAGAAAATGTATACCGATTAGACAAGTAGGCGTAAGATTTTTAACATTTCTGGGCTCTCACCGACCCCTGCGCTACCCTGCAGAGGGCGTGTTATTGTAGTATATACAACACTGCTGTTGCCTTATTAGTTTTAACATGATAGGTGCTGAATTGTGATTCACAATATACAAACACTGTAATCCAAACTTTTTTTTTTACTGTAGATCATGCATGTGATTGTAAATTTATACAATGTTACAGTAGAGAAACACACATGCCTTAAAATTTAAAAGCAGGGCCCAAAGCTTGTTAGTTTAAATTAGGGTATATTTTAAATTTTTATTTGTTTCCAAAAGCTCTGATTAGAAAAATCAAAGACCGTGATTTATGAAACTAGCGTGTGACACATAATTTCAGGTGACTTGTACATGTGAAATCAGAAATGGCACCTTCGGTTTTGTAATATTGGCTTTAAATCAGGCAGGCTCCAATCTAGTGGAACAGTCAGTCAGTTTAACTTTTTAACAGATCTTATTTTTTTATTTTGAGTGCCACTATTAATAATGTAAAAAGATGGGGTGGGGGTGGCTCTAAAGCAGCCTTCATGAAACTTAAATATATATTCTTTATCTTCAAGATTTTAGGAGTGTGCAGGATGAGTAGGCCATTTTTAATTTCTGAAGCGCTAAGTGTTTTTATACGGGGAACAAAGCCCATTGTGCTTTCCACTCACGAGAGAGAGAGGAGACACGCTTTCCGAGAGGGAGGGTCCTCTACCGTTTGACGGAGTCCTGTGGATGAGCAGTGGTGGCCGGGGTCCAAATATGGAATGATTTCTGTACTGCTATCTGTTTTGACACAGACTTCTTTTTAAAATGTGCCTAGTTTACCAAAATTAATAAAAGGAAGAAAAAGGACCTTCCTTTAAAAAAAAATTAAGGTAAAATTAAACAGATAGCTACACCATAAGAGAACTGGGAAATTGGATAGAGATCATTTGTGTAATGTAAATCTAATAGCACCTGTACTTTTTTCCGCTTAGAATATAAAAATTTGTTTAGAATCGCTTGTTTAAAAATAGTAGACTACTTATGGAATCATGTCTCGCACCCGTGAGGCAGTGGTCTGATCGACAAGGACTAATGTGTGTGTCATTTTGGGGTGTCAGAATTTAGTCTCTGAATACCTTCTCCACTGGGGGAAGAAATATTCGTCGAACCACTCATGACACATCTTAGAAAGTCATTGACAATGTATAAACTAATTTGTTGGTTTGATATTTATGTAAATATCATGCTTTAATTTTGCACATTCATATTATAGGGAACCAGTTGGTTCTCTTATTAGTCTTGTGGGTTTTCTGTTTGGAAGGAGTCACAGCATCTGTTTACATTTACCTTATCAACTCTAGAATGTGTATATTTGTAAATGTATGTCTTCCTAGGTACTGGTTTGCGAAAGTCTTTACATATTTCAATACAGAAACTAAACATTCAATAGTGTGCTGTCAAAGTGTGCTTTAGCTCATCTGGATATACCCACACTGTCAAATAATGTCCAAAAATTAATCATTAAAACATTTTTGATTACCTATGCTTGCATTTTACGTTGTTTTTGTGCTGCAAATTATGAAAAACTAGAGAAAAATCCATCGTCTTCACCTTCTAGGGACTCACCAAATAGATGTGAATAATTACGTTCAAAAGGTGGCATTGGTGCTCAGCTCACCTGAGGAAGGACCGCCACACAGTAAGCTTCAAGGTGGTTCCACCCCAACTCTTCCCTCTCTGCCTTTTTCCAGTTCTTCCTCAGAAGGTCCTGGCTCTAAGAATACTCCTTTCTCCTTTCTTCCTTCTCTTCCTGCTCCCTCTTCCCACACTCAGGCTGTTCAGAGTTCCTTTTCAAAGCCTAGACCAGAGGATCACACATTTTTAATGTAGAACGCCAGACAGAACACCTGGTTTGCTGGCCCTCTACTCTAAGATAATGAGGTCCCTCCTAGGTCCTAAAGTTCGGGCGCTTTCCTGTCCTAGATCCTGGCCCCTCCCAGCCACCACATTGTGGGCTCTCAGGTCCATCCATGTCCACGGTGGGAGTGATGACGTAAGTGGCCCTATTTCCTTCCAGCGACTGCACACCACACAGACCTAGTGTATAGGCTTGATCCTGGCTTCTGATGCCTTTCATTTTGTCATTATCGCCTTTAAAATGTCATCAGAAACTGCATGTAGTATTTGGGATATTAACTGAAAAGTACAAAGGACTATTGGGCTTTGGTAGTAATGATTAATCATAGCTTGTCTTTCCCCTCTTTAAGTCCAGAACAAATTGAAAAAACAGGACATACAGGTCGAACTAAAGGAAATTAAAATAGCCCGTCTTTACTGAGGAGATTGATGAAGGTAAGGGCTCCCTACTCAGGCCAGTAACCCTAACTACGTAAGTGTTCCAAGGCTGGTACTGGCCACATGAATGGCTTATGGCCTACTTCTGTTCTGATGCTGGTCTGGTGATGAACTGGTGATTCAAATGTTGTGAATATCAGCCCTGGAATTTACCCACTTAAACTACAAGCTCCCCTCGTAATGTCAAAGTCCACCCAGGTGACCTGACCATGCTGAGAAAGCATGCTCAGTGGCATCTCCCAGTCTTGGCAGTCAGGCGCTGCCCTCCTCCCCTCAGAGAAGTGAGCGGGTGAGGGGCAAAGCGAGGGGAGATGTGTGTCCGCAGTTCCCTGTCCGAGTGGAACCAAGAGGGCAACTTCACTCACCCGCATGGAAAAGGGGTATTCCCATTTCCCCTCTTTATCAGCCTTGCCATTCATGGGAAAAACAGGATCTGGGACCACATTTCCTGGTGGAAATCCTACCTGGATGACCTTGAGAATAATGTTAGGACCTACATTATAGGGTTGTAAGTGGATAACAGATATAAAATGCCCTTGAACTTAATCTAGCACAGAGCTAACTATTAAAGTGGTAGCTGTCACCTTCAAGATTGTTCTGCTCAGTTCACCTCTAAACTATGTATCAGCTTTGTTTTACTGCCATTTCATTGGCTGGTTGCTCTGGTAATCCTATCAGAAAGGGAAGGAAGCTAGTTTGGTATGACACTTTCTTCATTGAATCAGGAGTTGAAAAGAAACCAGCAGTTGTTAGGAGTAAAAATGTTCACCATCTATATTCCAGATCCGGCCAGAGTTCCACATTAAACCCACCATTCTGGAGTTCTACGTTCTGCTTTATTTCCCCTTTGGAAAACAGGATTGTGCTTTCCGTCTCTGGTCTTTAGTTGGTCATTGTTTCTCAGGTTCCGACCGCAGGGCAGCAGTCACACCACAGGTCGTTTCCGTGCCTCAGTGTGTTTCGCCTGGACTCACTGTAAACAGATGTCCCCTACCCCTCATCGGTCTGAGACTTCAAATACTAACCCACTCTTTCTCTTCACTCTTCATTTGGAGAATATTGTCCCCAATGGAGAAGGTCGTGTTCACCTTTGTTTATTGTCTGCTCTTACGGCATTGCACCACCAGCCTCTAGTTCTCATTCCAGACGTAGATTTAAAACACACTTCTGTCATCCTAGACATTTTGAGGAACTTCATGTTCTTTTTTCCAATCTATTTATGGTACAAACCCAGAGGGAGAAAGTTCCCAGGCTAGTTTTTGCCATAGTTTGTATAGGCTCTCTGCACCTGGCTTGTGGTCCAGGGTCGTGGAAGACACCCTAGGCTCCAGACTGGAAGTTGTAGGAACACGCAGAGTGGGACCCGGGAACTGGTGATGTGGTGGCAGACCATCCAGACTCTCCTGAACAGCGCCTGCTGCCCCCTGATGCTCATTTATGTTCATGAGCCGGCCAGACTTCCCTATCCCAGGGAAGCAGGCAACATCTCTCCAAATCCTCTTTTGCTTGGCAGAGAGGACAGAGCCAAGTGTATCGAGCAAATGGGGATCTGTGAGAAACAACTTCAGTCCCCATAGGAGCCTTAGCTAGACTTCGATCAAATGTACCTGCGGGCGACTTCAACACAGGATGGTTTGTGGCAAACCACCAAGCAATTGATATAAACCAGCTGTGAGTCCAGGGAGAGAGACCTCATGTTGCAAGGTGATAAAGAAGAGCTCTTTGAAGGGGTAGCCTTCATCCGAGCCTTCAAAGCCAGTCTGGGTTTCAGTAGTTGGTGACCAAAAGTTGCCTGGGAGGTAGCACTTCAGGCACAGGAGGCACAAGTAAATGAGTTGAAGGCTGAGCCAGCGAGACAGCACATACCACTGAACTATTGAGTGCAGGGGGAAACTGCTTATTTTCAAAATAACAGGTAAAGGGGAAGAGGATGGGATTTGGGTGTTCTCATTGATGAAGTAAGTAGAAGGTTGCCCAGAGTTCCCAGAGGAAGTAGTCATTATGCCTTCAAGACTGAGCCTTAGCTACGCGTCCTGCCCAGATGCCCTTCTGCTAAGGAGGGGCAGGGAGGTGACTGTACTTAGACTTGGGACTCACGTCTCAGTTCTGAGCTGGTGGGATCATCTGTCAGATGTGCAGATGAAACCGGGGCCTCAGCCCTGCTGGAAATCCCTCCTGACCAGACGTGGCATCTGAAGTCTGAAAGCTTGGAACCCAACACACGAGGGAATGTGCCATGGGTGGGGTTCCTTGTTGGTTTGTAAACAACAAATTCAATGGTGATTATATCAACTCGTGTTACTACTGGTATTCTTTGTTCAAATAATGGGCATGGATGTGGATTTCCCTTGACTGATGAATTTGACAGTGTTTCAAGGAAGCCAGCACTTTTCAAGGCAAAGTGTACGCCTTCGCCTTGACAGTGTTCGCACTCAGACAGGTACCTGTGTGAAACAAAGCATCAGCACCAGGTTCCCACAGCCTCATCCTTCCTATACTTTTCATGAAGTGCTAAGCTCGTCAGCCCTTCAGAAAGCCACGTGACCAGGGGTTGACCTGCCTGCCTGCTCCCTGTCCTGTTGACGTAGAGCTCCAGCCCTCTGCTCTAGGAGTACTGGGTAAAGTGTATTTCAAGACCAAGACCAAGGCGCACACAGTCTTTCAAGGGAGCAGTAGGAATCCAAAACTTAAGAGCACAGTGCCTTTCTTAAAAGGGCACCAGAAGGGGGACATTGTTATGGCCCCAGGTAGATCCTGAACTCCACCCTTATTTTAGAACTGGGTGTGGTAGGGTGTGTGTCCCAGGGCACAGGCAACGCTCATCTGCTTGAAGGATCTGTGTGTGTTTGGAGGTGACATAGTGTACTTGTAAGAATAAAGGCTTACTCTTGGATCGGCCAAAAAGTCCATTTAGTTTTCTCTGTAAAATGAAAGATACATTTTTCATTTTCACCAATAACTATTGATTTGGATATTTTGCGTATGTTGGCTACCTCCTGCTATTGACTTCTAGCGGGTAGAGAGGCCAGGGTGCTGCTGAACATCTTCCAATGTATAAGACAGCCCCACAGCAAAGAGTTATTTGGCCAAAATGTCAATAGTACCAAGAAACTTTGCAAACCACTTTTGACACTTTCAGTCAGTCACAGCACCTTCTCCATACACTGCACAAATCTTTTTTGTGTTTCAGTTGCATGTTACCTTTCTTGAAGTAATAAAGCATAATATGCCAAAAATGTTGTGTATCTTCCATACTAAAATGGCTGCACAAAAATTCACCCATTTTGGTTTTTTTTAATGCAGGCTGACATAACAGCTGTCACGATACACTCTAACAAAACTGTTTTGAATAAAAGGCAACTAAGCACTACTAGAGCCATCGTTTGGTCAACCCAATATTTACTATGGGACTTAAAGTGAGTTAACCTCACTTTTCTGAACCTCACTTTCCTCTACTGTAAACAGAAATATGCATGCTTAGCTCAGACACCTGAAGTTAAATGCAGAAATGCAATATAAAGCGTTTAGCTCAGTACTTTACAGTAGCGGTCACTTACTTATTAAGGAAGAAAGACCAAATTGGTAAGGAAACAAGAAAGAGAGTGTGCATCAGTCATTT
The DNA here is from genome assembly GCF_004126475.2 of Phyllostomus discolor. Taxonomy (NCBI): domain Eukaryota; kingdom Metazoa; phylum Chordata; class Mammalia; order Chiroptera; family Phyllostomidae; genus Phyllostomus; species Phyllostomus discolor. The sequence goes on along the minus strand of NC_040906.2, from coordinate 124,556,364 downwards.
TGTGTCAGATTTTAAGTTCTATTGCTCAACGTGAATTATTCCACCAAAATATTTTTCGTTGAGCTTTGGGTAGGGAACTCAAAAAAGTTGGATAAATTGAGATAACTGTAATTTAGACAACTACATAGAACTTATTTTTTTTCCAGCATCACAATAAAAGTTTTCAGTCTAAGCTTCTCCCACACACTAAAGAAAGATAGTTCCACATCACTTGGGCCATGGGTAGGTATATAGCTTCTCAGAAACGCGCTGCTTCCCCCAACCCCTGCTTCGACTCTAGGACAACTGGACACGGGCGCACCCTGCTCTGGGCACTTCGCCAGTTGCTGGGGAGACCGCAGTGAAAAGATAATTCCAATCTAGAAGAAAAACAGAATAGTTACAAATTCTAGGAACCATTCTGAAGGAAATAATCAGAGGACTGACATTGAAAATAATCTTAGACACTGTAACAGATTATTTTGAGGCATAAGGAAGGACATTAGAATTTTTATCTATATGTTTAAATTGGTAGTTGATATTTTCGAGCTGAGTAAGATCATTGGAAGTTTCACACATTCTCTAGGAAGTCAACTGGAAGCTGTTATGGAGCAGTCTGTTCTCCACCTGCGCTGCAGCCCCTCACCATGCGTGTGCAGGTCCTGCACTTGGCTCGGACAATTGTGTGAGCACTCGGGGACTTGGCAATTGCTGCTGCCTTCAACTGACCTACCCGTGAGTGATGGGCAGGCACCTACGTTAACAACTTGTCCTGTTAACTTGTCATGACAGGGTGATCTCTGAAAATTTTTTACAGTGACAATTAAGGATCCAAATATAAGTGAAATCCAACTGTGTACAGTAGTACCAACATCAGCCGAGGACAGTGGGTCAATGGATGCTTTTCACGACAGCAATGGCCCATCCTGCTGGCAGCCAGCGAAGTCCTTTAATGAGAAGAGTAGGGCAGATCTCCGTTCCAAAAAATCTAAAGTGGTGTTGAGGGGGATGAGTGGGTCTCTGTGCATTATAACCTCACTGCATTCTGGGAGATGTAGTGGAATTCTAGACAGCCCACTCGAGCCTATGACACTTGAGTGTAGGAACTCTCTCTTATTTGTGTCTACATCCCTAATGCATGCCCAGCACAGCACAAAACCCCAGCAGATGATCAATGACTGTTTTGATGAATGAACAGAAGTACTCAGGAAGGATTATACAGTGTGGTACAGAGTAAGAAAAACAGGCTTTCCAGCCAGTTAAATCTTGAGTTTAAATCCCACCATCAGTCAATAACCATGTGTCATGGACTAAATGTTTGTGACCCCTCCAAATTCCTATGTTGATAATACTATCAGCTGATTTCTCAAAAGAAACCTTACAGGCAAGAAGGGGCTGGAAAGAAGTATTTGAAGTCATGAAAGGCAAGGACCTACATTCCAGATTACTCTATCTAGCAAAGCTTTCATTTAGAATGGAAGGGCAGATACAGTGCTTCTCGGATAAGGTCAAGTTAAAGGAGTTCATCATCACCAAGCCCTTATTTTATGAAATGTTAAAGGGATTTATCTAAGAAAGGAGGATCAAAACTATGAACAGTAAAATGACAACAAACTCACTATCAACAACTGAACCTAAAAAAAAAAAATAAACTAGGCAAACAACTAGAACAGGAACAGAATCATAGAAATGGAGATCACATGGAGGATTATCAGTGGGGAGGGGGAAGGGGGAGAGAAGGGGAAAAGGTACAGAGAATAAGAAGCATAAGTCATAGGTACAAAATAGACGGGGAGATTGAGTAGTATGGGAAATGGAGAAGCCAAAGAACCCATACGTACGGCCCATGGACGTGAACTAAATGGGGAAAATGCTGGTGGGAGGTGGGATACAGGGTGGAGGGGAATAAAGGGGAGAAAAAAAATGGGACAACTGTAATAGCATACTCAATAAAACATAAAAAAGCATTCCTATGTTGAAACCTTTTCCCAGTCATGTGAGAGTATAATTAGGAGATGGGTTTAGGGGAGGTAATTAGGTTCAGAGGAGGTCACAAGAGTGAGAGTGGAGCCCTCGATGAATGGGATTGGTGTCCTTAGGAGAGTCACAAGAGCTTGCTGCTTCCTCTCTGCTCTCTGCCACGTGAGGGTGCAGTGAGGAGTCAGCCACCTGCAACAGGAAGAGAGCCTCACCAGAACCTGATCTCACTGGCACCCTGATCTCAGACTTTCAGCCTGCATAACTGTGCAAAATACACGTCCATTGTCTGTAAGCCACGTAGTCTGTGGTACTTTTTTATAGCAGCCCAAACTGACTGCAACACCATATGACCTCGCCAAGTTTCCTCACCTTCCCAAACTCATCATGACTCTCCAGGATTGCAGGGAATGCATATAGATCCCATGGTCTACTGAGAGGACTCAAAAGGATTAATCCCCACGTACGAGTTGTGAGGTGCAGTGGTGCATAGCAGGAATGAAGTCAGCTTCCATTAAAAATCTCATCCTAGGAGACCCAGGATGCCAGAGCAGCTCATTTGAACTGTAAAACCGCCAAGAGGACGGGCCTGGTGGCTGCCGTGACCATTTTACAGGAGCCAGAGCCTCTCCCCGGAATCCCTACCAGGGGTGTCCAACTTTTTGGCGTCTCTGGGCCACCCTAGAAGAAGAGTTGTCTTGGACCACACATTAACTACATCATGACATGTAATCACAAGAAAAATGTCACAATGTTTTAAGTAAATTTACAATTTCGTGTTGGGCCCTGTGGGCCACAGGTTGGATGCCCCTGCTAATGTGTCCAGCTTCTTGGGACCCAGGGTCGTCCCTGCGGGGTTCAGGGACCGAGAGTCTGTGATAAATGGGTACTTGGGAAAGAGCACGGACCCTTGGGGCCACTAGCTTCCCTCCGCCTTGGAGCCACCTCTAGACAATCACTAAATGGCAAATAAAATCCTAAATCTTTCCCTGACCTGTAGGCCTCCCAGAGCCACCCGGCCCTGCCCCGCCTCTGCCAGATCTCACAAGGAGCCTTTCCCATCTCGAAGCCTCTCTCCTGCTGCTCCTTCCCAGGTAGTTCTTTCCATGACCTGCCCCCCACGTAATCACCACCTCCCCAAAGAGACGTTCCCTAACTGCCAGATCTAAAGTATCACCCCTGTACCACGCCCCCAACACAGACTCCTTTCTCTTACTTAGCTTTTATTTTTCTTTGTAACATTGTCATTGTTAAATAGGTATTTACTTGTCTCCCTCCTGAAAGACAAGGGCTTTCTCTCTGGCCTGGCACATAGGAAAGACAAATACTTGAACAGATGAATTTGTGAATGAACATGAGATGATGAGTGTCCTCTGTGTGCCTGGGGGGGGGCGGGCAGGGGGGGTTGGGGCCCTGGCTGTAACCTTGTCACACACAAGAAGGGCACTGTTTTTTAACAGCCCTGAGTTTATCAGATACCGCAATCATCTCAGAAAAGCAGACCCAGGTATATTTTGGAATGGAGTATATGATGGTGAACAGTCAAATCCCACCAATGTTAAGAATTAATGAGCTGTCTGGTCTCTTATTTTTTTAAAGATTATTTATTTATTTTTAGATAGAGGGGAAGGGAGGGAGAAAGAGAAGGAGAGAAACATCAATGTATGGTTGCCTCTCGCACACGCCTTACTGGGGACCTGGCCTGCAACCCAGCCACATGTCCTGACTGGGAATCGAACCGGCAACATTTTGGTTCTCAGGCTGGCACTCAATCAATCTGTTGAGCCACCCCAGCCAGGGCTGTCTGTTCTCTTATGACTAATGTATAAATTTTGCTGCTCTGTGCCATTCATATTTAGAACTAAGACGGACATAATTGTGAAAGTGAAAGACAGCATCAGGAACTACTCTTAGAATCCTGCAACAAATAAGTTTTTTGTTTTCTGGTTTTTTGGCACTCAGTTGAACCTTACTAGATTTTTTTTTACCTCTCTTATTTGTTTCTTGAATTATAGCCTGGGAATAATGATCTTCCCAGTTTTTCTAGTTGTTATTAGAACTAGAGACTCATGGTGCCTAATGAGAAGGGAATGGAGAGATAGCAGCTTAGTCCGGCTAGGAAATTAAAGAAACCCAGAGTTCACACTCTCGTTAGTGATTTTGAACTGACAGTCACTTCCGGAGGCAGTTACAGATGGGTGTGCAGCGTACCCACAGGCAAAACGATGCAGTAGTTTTCAAAACAGCTTTGTAGGCATTTCAGCTATAGCGACAAGGATTCTTCCTGTGCTCCTCTTAGAAATAATTCTTCAGGCCCCCAGTGAGTCCCAGAAAACACTCAGAGGTGGGTTCCCAGGTGGCGAGGGAATGCTGCGGGCTGAAAGCTCAGAAGGAGCTGCGGGGCAGATGGGATGATGAATAGTCTGAAAGCCAAGTTAAAGGAACAGAATTAAGAGCACAGGGGAACGGAGTGACCTTTACGGAGGAGACACTTGAAATCAGCAGCCTCACTGATCTCCCTTCAACAGACGAAAACCAAACTCGTGCCTGTTAACGTTCTGTTTCTTCCCCACCTTTAATTTTTCTCAGACAAAGACTCAGACAACTCACTGGGTGGAAACATCACTAAACATGCCCACTGTGGTGGTGTTCATTTTTTAAAAAATTATAACAATGTAGAAGTGCCAACGGGTGCAGGAAATTACGGACATCATTCATAAAATATGTAAAACGTGATATAGAAGGAGCCACTGTGTAATGGAGCCAGGCCTGCCAGCCCAGAAGAGCCGCCTTGCACTGCTCAGGCCTCCAAACTCTGGATGTTAAAACTGGACGAAATCACAGCTGGGCTGGGCCTGAGCAGAGCTGCGTCCCAAAGAACCGTGTGCAAGGATAACAAGAAAGCAGATATTATAACTACTGAACTGATGACCACGAGACTGAAAATCAGAAGCATTCTTTAGCATTGGTGTCACTGTGCTAGCTTATCTGCACCCACAGAAATTCCTTCCTTTCACTGATGTAGTGCCCCCTTCCCTTTCTCATGCGTGCCCCTTGCCTGCACCTCCCAACTGGAACATGACTTGCCTTCTGCTTGAATCAATGTTTCCCGAATAGCTTGTTTGCTTTTTTTTTAAATCTCAAACAAATGTTTCTTGCCTTTCATTTTGGCCTTTTTTTTTTTGCATGCTGTGATTCAAAAATGCTGTGAAACATGCTAATGATATGAGAAAATGGCCATGGAAATATCATTAAATGAAAAAGCAAGTTATCAGTCAGCTTATTCCACATTTTTTCCAGTTGGCTAAAGTATGCTCACACGTGCATATGAAAAAGGAAGGACACATATCAAAACATCAACAGCAATTATGTCTGGGAGAATTACAAGTGACTTTTATTTTTCCCTTTGTGTTTTTCTAACTTTTCCAAAGTTCCTGCACAAACATTTAGTATTTGTATATTGGGTGAGGGTCATTAAACATATTTGAAAAAATCAGTCTATTACCCAAGCAATTCAACCTCTCTGATGTAAATGCTTTTCGATAGGAGGCACCTTCTTTCCCCACACTGTTCCTGGTTTCTAAACAACGCTTTTATAGAAAAAGAACATTTTTATTTCAGAGGGCAGCAGGTAGCTGTGTGGTCATTAAGTAACTTTGAAATGAATTGACAACCCCTGGTGTGTTGGAAAAGACACAAGTCAAAGGTCCAAGTTCATGCTCTGCCTCTTGAAACCCAGGGCAACAAGCCCCTCACAGCCAGTTTCTCCATTTATACAACAGAGGATGTGGTTACTTTTCTGCTTACCTCGCAAAGTTAGCATTGGGTTTGAAAACCCCACAACACGTAGAAAGTAAGGTAGGGCCATTCTCTCAGAAATAAGTCAAGACTCCCTTTTGACATAGGGGATCTTTCACTAGAAAGCCAGAGCGAGGGCTGGTTCTGCTAGATAAATCCTCACAAGGAGCAAGCTGCTGGAAACAGCTGTGAGTCACTCCGTGAGTCACTGAGGCAAATGGCAGACAGGAACCAGGAAACATTATCAGACGGGAGCCCACTAAGGTCTGCAGCGGGAATGCAAGTTCAGCCTTTCCCCAAACACAGTGTGGGCTTTACAGCTAAATATTTTGATTGCTCTGCCATCTGGCAGTATCAGTTTGCAGCCAGCCTGGTTCTGAATCTCTCTTCTATGAGAGATTCTTTGCCATCTCAACACAGAAAGGGGAGAGAATTGGTTTTCAGTTTGACTGAGCCAACATTTGGCTTTAGGGTCACAGCTAGGCAAACTAGGCAGGTTGCCAGCACTTGACATCAGCATCCCAAATTTCACTTTTCTATTGTCCCATCTTTCCTTGACCTATACATGCTTTCCTCTTCCTTACTTTGAAAAATACATCCCAGTAGTCATTTACACACTAGTAAGAATCTCTGTCCCTAAGTCTCTTTTCCCAGTAGAATTTTAAACTCATTTCTTTTGGTAAAATGAAAGACTCTGTCCAGTGCTAGGAATACTGAAGACAATAGTGAAGAGGATGGAGAGAGGGTGGAGGCCAAATGAATTTAGGGAAAATACTGCTCAATTTCCCCCAGGGCAGAGGCACCTACTCTCCCATCCTAACCTCTGGCCTTAAAGCAATATTAGTGGACCTGCTTTGAGGGAATCAGTACTAAACTGGAATATTCATGGAAACAAGTAATTGCAGTGCTGATGGCGTGCCTTAAAATTCCACAGGTCAGAAGAAAATGCAAACTTCACACTGGCTTGGGGCCTCCCACGATCTGGCCACTGCCCACCTCCATGGGGTCATAAATACTACCATCCCCGTTCCCTCTATTTCAGCCACACAGGGCTTCTTCCTGAACAAGCCAAGCTTATTTCTGCCCAGAAAACTTTGCCCTTCTGTGTATTCTCCAGGAGCACTCTTGCATCTCAGTCACTGGGGGTGGGATGGGGGTGCGTGCGGGGGCAGGGAGGACCCTATGAGTTACAAGATGCAGAACACTCAGTTATCTTTGAATTTCAGGTAAATGACAAATACTTTTTAGTATGTCTATGTTTCAAATATTGCATGGGACATACTTATTCTAAAAATGTATTCATCATTTCTCTGAAACTCAAACTTAACTGGGGTCCTGTAACAGGGTGCAGCCAAGAGGGGGGCCCAAATAGGGATTTGTAAGGGGGTCCAGAAGAGCTTGGAGATAATTGGCTCCACACCACAAAGCCACATCTGCCCAGAATGCCGGCAGCTGTGGCCAATTGTGAGAGGAGCCGGAAATGGGGCTGCAGAGGAAGATTAACGCTGGAATTTAAACAGAGGTGCAACAGTCACTGGGCATCTGTCTTTTTGGGACCACACATCTGTTTAGGACCACACGGCTTTGATGTCTTGGTTGGGACCACATGGCTTGGGTGAGAGTCAGGACCACGAGGCTTTGGAAGTGCTCCCTTTTGCCACATGGAGGATGCCGGGAGGACTGTGTGTGTGTTTGTGGAGAACTTTAGTTTTTATTATTTCAAATAAATAATAAGTTCCTTTCCTTTTCACTGACCTCTGATATTAAGAGATGTCTTTCTTCAGGCAGTGGGCAAAATGAACCCAGTAGGTGGGGAGGAACCCCCCAGAGAAAAAGGGAGGGGTCTTTTATATCGTTCAGCATTCCCCCCAACCCCGGTCTGTTCTGTAACAGTCCCATATTTCTGTTTGCTAAATCTGCTAACCCTGCATGGGAAGTCTGTCCTAATCACCTCACCCAAAGCTACCCCACCCCAACTGCCTTTCGGTTTCCTCACCCTACTCTCTTAGCTCCTTGCCCTGTTGTTGTTTTTCTTCCCAGAAAGCTTACAACCACTTGAAATTATGTTTATTGTTAGCTCACCCACTAGTTAAATAGGAAGTTCCATGGTTCCATGCAGTGGGTAACAGTATATATCTTGTCCCTGGCTGTCTCTCTGATGCCTGGAACACGGTAAATGCAATTTCATTTGGATGGATGGATGGATGGGAGTATAAATGTGAGTTTTACATACATCTTTTTCTTGACTCTTTTACTTGAGGAAAAAGCAGGTAACTTCCAGTGTGAGTTTTCGGTTCCAGGCTTCCTGCTTGTTGCCTCTTTAGCTCCCACTGTCTCCTCCATCTGCCACTGGACCCCTTTCCATGACGGCCTGCCGTCCTGCTTTCACCCCAACTTTCTGGCTGCCCCCTGGCCCTCCCAGAGCTGTCCCACCCCTCTTACCTAACTTTGCTGACATCTGAAAATGCACAGAGACCCATTCCTTTTCCTTTAAGTCTTCAAAATGCAAAGGCTCCTGAAAAGCCTGTTTCCTGCTTGTTTGCCCGTTCTCCTTGCTGTGAATGAATCGATCGGACTGCTGTCTGGGAGCAGGTTTTTGTTTAGCGAAATGAGAGAGAGGAGCTCCCTGAGTCCGGTGGGTGTGCACCGGAGCCTTGGGCTGGAAGAAATGGGTCAGAAAAGTGAAATTGGTGTGAACTTCCATTTTATGGGGCCAGCACCTTCTGTCTGCATTAACCCTTCTCAGCCTGGGACCACCTAAGGTTTGTCAGCAACCCAGCTGTCCTTCACCTTCATCATCAGCCCCTGACACAAGAGAATGTTTTTGATCCCGGTTTCAAACCTTATTAGCTGTGGTTGGTCAGTGCAGTACAAAGCCATCTTTGAGACAGAGGTTAGATTAGCATCTCTTTACTGCTCTGGGGACCTGGGTACAGAGAGAACAATGCCCCAAGGTCAGCCCTAGGCCTGCCTCTGGACTCAGGTCTCCTGGGCAGTGCCCTAACTGGAACAGCGGGTGAGCCCCAAGTGCAGAGGCCTTGCAGAGGCTGAAAAAGGAGGCTTGCATTCCCGTAATCAATCAAATTGCTCCTGTAGGGCCTCCTGACTGACTCTGGTGTCCTCTGCATGCAACTTCGAGTCCCTGTCTCATATTTGGGTCAGAGCAACAGGAGGGACACATGACCTGCTTTAAAATTAGCCTCCAAACTCATTGTATAACAGCTCTCATTTTCACCGAATGGAACAGTTTCTTGAGAAGCCAAGCACAGCATTTGTAATGAAGCCTGTCTGGTTGAATTATCCTGAAGAAAATCCTTTTGATTCACCAAGACTCAATACTTCCACCTGTACAGTGGGGTACACTTTGTTTGAAAGAGAAATAAAGGGTAGAAAAATAAAAGTAACCAACACATCCAGCCCCACCCCCAACACACACACACAATTTTGGGGCTTGTCAGCAGAAAATAATCCCTTCCAGATTAAGAAGTACAAATTGGTAGTGACAAAATAGTCACAGGGATATAAAATACACCACAGCAAAAATAGGCAATAATATTGTAATGACTGTGTGTGGTGCCAGGTGGGCACTAGACTTATCAGGGGACCGCTTCGTAAATTGTATAAATATTGAACCATTACACTGTGCACCTGGAACTATTATGACATTAAATGTAAACTGTAACTGAAAATTTTTTAAATTATAAATAAATAGAAAAAAGTTTAGATTATACGTAAATGATTTTTTCCCCAAAAGAGAAGAAAAGCTGAAAAGGGAAGAAATGCTTATGGCCTAAATCATGCCATTATCAGCTTCCAGTTGGCGTTCTGATAACTTAGCGCTCTAAGTATTTTAAGTCCTGGGAAAACACACTTTTCTTTCTTACCATTTCTCCTGGGACAGTGAGCTAGTTTTCACACAAACTGAAAATCAGCAAAAAGTAACAAAACCTGGTCCTGACCACTGTCCTTCCTCAAGGACAAATAGTTTCTCCAGATTTCTGACTCATCTTGGCAACCCTTGCAAAAAAAAACAAAAACCAACAACAAAAAACCCAATGCTCCAGAGGCCAGATAAATGCAAAGAACGCTGTGTGATTGTGTGTGCCTGAAATGTTTCTTTCTGACAGAAACAGTGTCTCCTTGATCTACTGACTCAGGAAAATGGTCGATTGTAATTTATATCTTGTTTCTGAGGTGGCAGTAAATTGCTGAGAGTTGGGAGAGAGGTTGCTGAAAGAATTAGGCCTCTTTTGAAGTAAGGGGACAAAGAACGTATAACATTCAGCCAGAGACCACCAAGCATGGGGTTTCTCTCTGTTGAGCTGGATGTACGACTAGGCAGGGAAGTTTCTGGTGCTTAAAGGAGATCTTTGAAGTTGGAGAGACCTGGGTTCAAATCCGAGCTTATTAGCCATAGCCTTGGGCAAGCGACCTTGCCTGTTTGAACCACACTTGGTTCATCCATAAAGTTGGGAGTAAGAACAGCACCTATGTCATGAGGCTCTGTGAGGTTTAAAAGAGAAAATACTTATCGAAAGAGCTTAGCAGAGTGCCCAGCACATAATCAAGTTTAACAAAAGCTTGACATTATTAGTAATTACTGTAATTAGCCCTCATTTCCGAAAGGCCACCATAACAAATCACCACAAGTTTGATGGCTTAAACCAGCAGAACTTGATTCTGTCGGAGCTCTGGGGACTAGAGGTCTGAAATCGAGATGTCGGCAGGGCGGTGCTCCTCTGAAGTCTCTCGGGGAGAATCCTTTCTTGCCTCATCAAGCTTCTGATGGCTGCCAGCACTCCTTGGCTTGTGGCCACAGAACTCCAGTCTCTGCCTCCATGTTCACAAGGCCTGCCCCACTTCTCACTCTCTCCCTCCTCTACTTGTCTCTTATTAGGACACGTGTCATTGTACTCAGGGCCCATGCAGACAATCCAGAATCACCTTTTCTCAGGATGCCTAATGTAACACATTTGCAATGATGCTTTTTACAAGAGAGGTCCCATTCACAGGTACTGGAGATTAGGGTGTGAGCATATCTGCTGGAGCGGCACCATTCACCCACAAACCACAGTACTGTTTATATGGTTCCTAAGCAAACAGTGTGGACCTGGCCCTAGAACCAGACAGGTGGCCCTGGGCCCACTTTAGAAGGCCCCCCAGCACATGGCACTCAACATTAGCTCAGTCCAACATGCTGCCCTGAATACCTATCTACTGGTGACTAACCATTCAGGGCCCAAAGAATCCTCTGTCTTTTGCCCTGTGTTCCCCAAACGAAAGGTAACCACACCCAAAGGGTGTGCTAGTGCTCACAAGAGACTCAGACACTTCCTTGAAGAGTGAGGGAGACGACAGCAGAAGCTCCTGGAAGGGAGGGAAGGTAACTAGCTTTCCCAGACCTCCTCTCCCACGGCCTGAATGCAGTTGGTTCTGTTCCGATGTACAGTTCTGGGATTACTCCTGAATTAGTGCACTATTCACACAGTTCCTGTTACTCTTAAATGTGTGTATATGTAGGTGCACACAAAATATACATGAAACATGGCATCACCTCCTTACGTTACTGCGCGGATCTAGATTTTTAAAAAATATTGGCTTAAGAGGTTTTGAAAATTGTGATATAAATGACAGTGATTTAGAATGAAATAAAAATAGCTGTGAGAGTGTCTGTGATGACAATATATCCTGAGTGTTCCAATTACAATGTTTGATATATAGGATTCATGGCCCATTTCCAAACTGAAGTTTCAGTTAAGAATTTTATTGACAATCATAATTGCTGTGGCCTCCACAGAGCAACATTTCTCCAAACTGACACAAAAAAAGATAAAACTAAGATTTAAGAAAGGTAATCAGTTTGGCATCAATAAGACACAATTTATGTGAAAATAGTATAAGAACATAATCAGTAATTTTATGAAATGGAAGCAAGGAACATTAATTTTATAACTAAATATATAATTATACATGAATTGTATATTAATTATATTATTCATTTAAACATGTCAGCCAGTTAACAGAACACCCACAAATGTGCAAGAATAAAGGAATCCAGATATTTTAAAAATCTTTGCCCACTTTCAGTTATATTAAAACCACAGAGTTCACTTTCCCCTCAGCTTTGTTGCTATGAAGACATATTTACCCACATGCGAGGCTGAAGAACTTGTATTTCAGTATTGGACGTCACATGTGTGGGCCTCCTCTCGTGGCCTTGCCTGGCCCTGCCAATGTCGGGGGCCGGCCTGACTCTGCTTTGGGGTCTCCATCTGCAACAGGGAAACAGCTGCACTTAGTGAGAGTTTTCTTGATCTGGAATCTCATTCTCTGTCCCTTGGCAGGATGACACACCGAGCCATCTAGGAAGAGGGTCAGCACTGCTGGTGTTCCGGGGTCACTAACGGAAGTTCACAGGAGTGTATGCCCGCACATCAAGATTTGCACTGGGGAGCAGCATCTCTTAAACCAGAGGCCCGGCAGGGGCTGCCAGGGTTCGGAACTTAGGCGTGCACTCAGAGGTCTGTCCACCCTCCCAAGCAGAAGCGGGGTTCTCTTGTTTATCTCTGCATCCCCCTCATCACCTGGGTCCTCAATTTATAAGTATAGGCTTCCCCCACCAAGCACACAGAGGCAACCAGGCACAAGCTCTCCCAGCTGTCCATTTTGCTTTTCCTCCCTTAGAGTATTCTAAACTACTTTTTACTCGCCGCTACAGAATCTATTGCCTTTGTTTCTGACCATGGGTTGTCTTAAAACTTTGCTGGTAAGAAAATTTAGGACCTCTCCTAGCTAGGGGCTCTCCAGTGGTACACTTAACTCCCAAGGTTTGCAGGTATAAACTTTGTCTCCCATGATGCGTGAGATGCAGTGTGGGAGACTGAGCTTGACCACCCCCTGGCCTTGGCAGGTGCCCACTGTGCAGGTGCAGCCAGGGCTGCAGGCCAGGTGCCATCCGCTCTGCTAGCCCTGCTCCTGACCAGCACTCACCCCCACACCCTTCTCTAATTCCTCCACCAGGGGTGCACCTTGAGTAATTTGCATAAACTCATCTGTTATAAGCTTGTGCAGGCATCTCTCCACAGTCTTTTCCTCCTTCCTCTACAAATCAGGGTTCACAGGGACTGGCAGTTAACCTAGATAAAGTGAAACAAGATATAGGTCCCAAGTTGTTTACACTGAAAACAAGCGTATCACCTGCTCAGGTGAACTGCCTTTCAAAGCCTTGCATAACAAATGGACAATAGCCAGGGTGCAACCCCTGAGCAAGTTATACTTGAGCTCTCTTGACCTGGAGGCTGCCACAAACAAGTTAGAGACCAATATGCAAACCAGCCTATCCATCCATCCTGCTGGCCCCCTGCCCTCCCCAGAGCTCCAGCAAAGGGCCCCATAAAGGGTCCCTCCTGCCCTGTCCCCGCAGCCTGAGACTCTCTGCAGGCTCATGGGCTCCACCTGCTGGCCCCATGCTTCCTCTCACCTGTTCTTCCAGTCTGTACCAGCGGTGCTCCACTAGGGCGATTTTGCCCCTCATGGGACATTTGGCAATGCCTGGGGACACTTTCGTTTGTCACCACATGGGAAAGGGATACTAACCTTTCTACAATGTGTGGGACAGCTCCCCACAACAAAGAATGACCTGGTCCCAAATAAATGCCAAGAGGGCACCAAACCTGAGAAGCCTCAGTGCACGCCCTTCACTTGGATCCCAGTGCTTGAATCGGGTTCTTCCGCATTATTGACCCTTGGGCTGATGCTTCGGCCTCCCTTAGATGCAAACCCACTCTCAGCTTGGATGCAAATGTCTTTGTTCCTTTTGTTCACCTCCAGAAGCCACTAAACCAAGGCAAGGCTGCCTTCACCTGACCAGGTTCCTTCTGATTCCTTCAAACACTTTTTGGGGCTGTGCAGTGGTTTGGGCCATCCTCGGGCTCCCAGCACCACCTTTTACTACTGCAAGTCAAGCAAGAGCCTACAGGACCAACTTAGCTAATGCTAATAGTCTTGCTTTTAAATAGTGTGGTTGTTAAATTTTTTTAAAGATTGTATTTATTTATTTTTAGAGAGAGGGGAAGGGAGGGAGAACAAGAAGAAGAGAAATATCAATGTGTGGTTGCCTCTTGCATGCCCCCTACCAGAGACGTGGCCTGCAGTCCAGGCATGTTCCCTGGCTGGGAATCAAACTGGTGACCCTTTGGTTCACAGGCCAGCACTCAACCCACTGAGCCACATCAGCCAGGGTGGCTGTTAAATTTTTTAATTTGGTTTTATAAAGATCTGATATAACAGAAAAAAATCAATCCCATAGTAAGCCTGTACTCTTTGCAAAGGATTCACATGCTTCAAACACTGTTAACTAGTATCGTCCTATTTGTGTTTGTGTTATACATTATGTCCTTTCTCGAATATATATTTTTAATATCAACCATCTCTATCTCTTTGTAACTCACGAATTACTAAGGCTAATTTCAATTTTTCGTGACATCCTTTAGTCTCTCCACCCCTGTACTTCTTTCAATAACAGAGTTCACCATGCAGAGGGCAGAGGACGCCCCCCCTCCCAGAGATGTCCACCGTAATCCCGTCTGTAAATATGCTCCTTTCCAAGGCAGAGGGGACTCGGCTGACGTGTTTCAATGGAGGGCCTTGCGAGAGGAAGTAATCCTGGGTTTTCTGGGTGGGCCCCCACCGCAATCCCATGCTTCCTTATAAAGGGAGGACCTATCCCAGCTGTGGTCAGACAGGTGGATGTGACAGGGAAGAGTGGCCAGTGAGGTGCAGTGTTACTGGTTTTTAAAACAGAGGAAGGGAGCCATGGGCCAGTGTGAGCAGCCACTAGAAACTGGGAGAAGCAGTAAGTAGATTCTCCCCCGGAGCCTCCGGCATGAATGCAGCCTCGCTGAGGCCTTGCCGGAGCCCAGTGAGACTTGTGCCGGACCTCTGACCCCCAGGTCCTTAAGGCACCACTTCTTTTTAAGCCACCACATTTGTGGTGTTTTGTTAAGACACCCAGAGGAAACTAATACAGTCCCATATTCCCCATCCTTCAAACTGTTTGTTTTTCCTCTTAAAACTATTCTTGACTTCTAACAGATCTTTTTTTATCTTAAATATTTTTCTTTATTTCCTTTGTCTCCCATTAGCAAAGATTTATCCAGACATCCCTTCTCGATGTGTCTAGGAGCTGTGAAGTTGGAGCAGGATGTAAGTTGGTCGGGAGGCAGCCTGGAGGTCCCCTGCAGATCTCATTTTGCCAATGAGAACAGGAGACTCCAGAGAGGGCAAGGGGCTTGTCAAGTTCACGTTCACACCGTCACCAGAGAACAGACCGGCACCACAGCCCATGTCCTGACTCACCAGTTGCTCCTATTTTCATTTCTTTCCTCTTAGAAAATAAATAAATAAGACCAGCCCATTGATTCCCAAAGAGTGTACTTGCTTTTTCCATGTCTGGGGGCCCAGAAAATATACTGATCGTTGATACTGTTTAGGTTTCCTGGCAAAAGCTCCATGGAGCTCTAATGCAGAATAATGTTGAGTGTAAACTGTAACTGGAATTTTTTTAATGTTAAATAAATAAAATAGCATTGATAATTAAAATAAGTCATCTTTATTCATTTGAGAGCAGGGAGTTCATGGAACTTAGTTCAGGGAGATACTCCAGGAAAAATTTTTAAAAGCTTCTGCAGTCAAATAAGCATGGGAAAGCAGCACGTTTACCCCTGTCTCGGGAAGCCTTGCATACCTAAGCATGATAAACTTCTCAGAAGCCTGCAGAAAGAAACGACCTCTAACCCAGAGTTCGCCCTTCGCATGAAAGACCCATTGGTAGGCAACAAGAAATGCTGTTGTAGTCCACCCAAGTCCTTTGCTTGGCCCTTCACCTGTTGTGTGATGGATTTAGCACTCCGCATGAACTTGGCTGGATACACTGTGTGGGATCCTCTGGGAGCCGAGCAGGTGAATGCTGAGACAGAGCTGGTCACCATCCATTCTTCCTTTCTTCCTCATTAACAGAGCCCCACGGCCAGGAACCAGACAACCAGGGACAACCCCTGTGGGCTCTACTCCACAGCCCACTGAAATTATTCAAACTACCCGGTCCTAAACCTGCTTACCCGCTTCACCCATCCCTTCTTGAGGATACAACAGTAACTGCTCTTGCCCAAATTCCCCCCATTCCCTCTGCCTCCTGACTACCCGATGCCTCCCGTGTGGCCGCCGTGGTGGGGCATGCCTTTCCTCTTGGGCTCCGGGAGCATAGCCAACTATCTTTACATTGGCAGTCCTCTCCTGATCCGTTGGCCTTGTCTTACCTAAATAATGATTAAACCTTTATTTAAAGCAGAGGGCACTAAAGCAGCCCAGGTGGGAAGGAACAGAGGCCTCCCACCAGCCATGTGAGTGGGACCCCTGAGCAGCAAAACCACGGCCCCCAGTTAAGCCCTTGCGTGACTGCAGCCCCAGCCTACACCTGTTTGAAATCTCACGATGAGTGAGACTCTCACCCTGAACTGCTCATCCAAGCCATCCCAAATTTGCAACCCACAGAACCTACGAGATGGTACAGGCTAGTGGGTTTTTTTTTTTAAGTCACTAAGTTCTGAAGTAATTTGTTCCTCAGCAATAAAGTGTCATTGGAGGAACTGAGATTGGAAACCAGGTCTCCCTAATTCTAAGGTCAAGCATTTCCTCATTGCCTCTCCTGTGTGCCAGCGGGAACTGTAGCAAGATGTTTTTGACTTCTGACTCAAACACTATGAAAAAAAAATTATCTCACATAACAAAAATTCAAGAGATACAGAATTCAATTCTAGGGCTTATCAAGCAACTCAGCTATATCTTCAAGGACCCAGGTGATTCTCTCCACTCTCTACCCAGCCAGGCTTACTCGGCCTGCCCTCTCGTCTTTCTCATTTTCCAAAGATAGCTGTGACTCTTAAGGCATTGCCTGCAGACATGACAAGATATGTTTTCCCAGAAGTCTCTCCATCAACTTCCTGCCATTGGCCAGTACTGCAGTACGTGCCCATACCTAAACCAATCACCAGGGAGGACAGTGGGACAATGGGAGCAAGTGAGAGGTTCTCACCAGTCATGGTTTCTCCCTGAGGCTTGGGAGCACTCCACTTAGCCCTGAGGCTGGGGGCACTCTTGAACCAATCAAGGTTCTGGCAACAAGGACTGCACAAGTAGAAGGGTTGGGGTGGTGGTGAATAACTTAGGTGCAGGATCTTGTATGTGAGTCAGCAAGAAGCCAGCTGCCCTGGCGAGAAGGGAACAAAAGACACAGAGGAGTGGGGACACGTGGAAGAAAGGAGCAGGGGCAGGTGGGTGGAGGCCACTTGAAGGGCCTTGGGCTCTACTTACAGAACAAATAACCTGAAGGAGGCTTTCCCTAGACCCATTGTTCACTCACCCATTCTCTGCCCGAGGGTGGGTTGTGTAACTCTTGGCATATCTGACGGCTCTCCCACTTTGCCATGTTGGGCCAAGTGCCTCCCAAAGCTTCTCAACTTGTAGACCTAGAACAGGCAGTGGGCACACGGGTCAGCCGGTGGCTGCCGATTGGATTCATCTGGGTTCTCCAGGGTGGAAGGAGGCAAGACAGGTGTGTAGCCTCCTCACCCATTAAGATGAGAAAGGGCTACTTGTTTACATGGTAGTTGGTGTGGCCAAAAACATTTGGCCTCCTTTATCTGGATATGGAATAATCCAACCTGGATCATCACTGATGTGAGAGGACCGAGAGTTCTGCTCCTTTATTTAGTAGCCGTGGAACACCAAGTTTGCGTCCACGTTGAAGTGATTTGGCCAGGGTCACGGGGGTGAGAACTGAAACTATAACTAAAAAATCTCTTGCTTCAACACTCTTTCTCGTGACACTTTGTGGGAGAAGATTCTATACCAAATTCTATGCCAGATCAATAACCTCCTTTTTAAAATACAAACTTGCTGGGTGATATGTTCTAATAGTCCCTCAAGTCCATTTGAAAGTGCAAACTATGCTTGATGTCAAGAGAGGCATTTTTAACGTTGTCTACTTAGACTTTCAAGCTCCACCTTTAAAACATTTCATCTGGTGTTTACCAAAACAGGCCAAAAGTCCAGCCAATAATTTTGTCAGCCACTTTTGTTCCTCTTCAAGAAATTACATAGAAAATTATCAAGAGTAACTTTTTTCCAAGTGACAGCAAAAATTAGGGACTTCAAGTGTCCAGTTCAAGAGTTCATCAGACTCAGTACTTCAAAGAGAGTGTATAAATGTGCTGCCTGAGCTGATCTTTCCGAAATAACTCTCTCTGCCAGCTGACTTGCAGAACTGACACTGTGATCCACACAGATCTGTATCACTGTGTGCCATGGGCTTCCTGGTGTTGGAAGAACATTCCAAACTTTGCCTTCTTAGATGATTTTTGTACCTGATTTCTTGGTTCGATTGCAGAGGTCAAAGGGGAGCCTCATTTAGCAACTGAGTGGGTCTCCTTATCATTTGCTATAGCTTTCCTTCATGCAACCCATTGTGACTTTGAAAATGTGGTGACATTTGTCCTAAGGGAGAGTAATAAAGAAAAATTCTGGTAAGGTAGCTCTAAGAGAGAGAGGGAGAGAGAGAGTGTTGGGGGTGTAGGGTAGAAGGAGATAAATTTTAGAGTTACAATTATAGCACTTGGAACAAAAAAAGGATGTTTTAATAGATATCTAGAAAAATAATTGAAACCATTCATAGGTTAAGTAAATGATCACAGAAGATAATCTAAAGCAGTCTGTTCAGTAACTATTGTTACTTCCTTACTAGTTTTCAAGTTGCCAAACCACTATCAGGAACCATTCTTTGTTAAGCAAACTAAGATGTATTTGTCCTCACCTCTTTAGGCACACAAGTTAGTAAATTAATGTGAGCTAAACACAAGATTAGAAGCAAACTCTGATTAAACTATTTATTCACTCAGTGTGCATGGGGCACTTGTAGGGAGCATGTTCTGTGCTATGATGACAGAAACGGTAAACAGAAAAAGACAAAGTGTTTTCATTTGGTGTAACCCCGTGAGAGAGGCAGGGGCCACAGGGCGGGGACCAGTTCTGATTTGAGCAAGAATCTAGTCCGGAAATTTTGAGGAAGGGGTGACATCTGAGCTAAATGTCAAAGATTGATCAGGGCTAGGCAGACATGGAGGTAGAGGGAGCAGGAAAAACAAAGGTGCAAAGAGGGAATTTGGCAGATTCCAGGACCTCAAAGCCAATATTGCTGAGGTGGAGGGAGGGTGGGGGGGGAGTGATAAGAGAGGGAGAGGAGGGATGGGTGCAGAGTGTCCCGGGGCCAGCTCATGCTGGGCTATTGGACCAAACCCTGAGCACAGTGGGAGCCACTGAAAGAATCATTTCAGGCAGATCAGACTTATTTGAGGTTTACTAGAGGAGGTTTTCTGAGTGGTGGATGTGTTTGTGTGTGTTTGTGTGGGGTGGGGAGGGAGAGAGGGAGATTAATCTTGTTTAGACAAGCTTTAAGCTGAGTAGAGGACAATACAAGGCATTTGAGATCAAAAGAACTAGTACATTCTGTCATCCACTATTCCAACATTCTCTTCATTCGCATGGCACATTAAGATGAATGTACTCCCAGCAAATACTTCCTTCTCCTTTAACACAAGAGTACAGATGCATTTTGGTGGCAGAGAAAGAAAAAAAAGCTAAGATGACCTTCACTGTATATCCCAAAATCTCACTGCTGACGTTTCACACTCTATTTCAGACCGGCTTCCTCGAAGTCTTTTGCATCAGAGTCAACAACCATAATGTCAACATGTGACCTTAGAAACTGTACACAAGGCAGTTTTGGGGGGGGGGGGGGGACGATGTGTTCCTAGGAAAGAAACTTCTCCCTTTGTCTCCTCTCACCTTACCCCTCTATGCTCCTACCTGAAGTCATTTGCATTTCAGCGTTCCACACGTGTTCATTAGATCACAGATGCCAGTTTTTATGTGATTGAGCCATACCTAAGAAATTGAGATATCCTTGTTTTGCGATTTGCCTCCTTGGAACTTTGTAAAGGATGAATAGTAAGGCTTTTCTGTTAAATTCAGGTTTTATTTAAAACCTGTTGTGGAGAATTACAGGACAAGTTATGTTTATTTAAGATTTTAAGCATTCTACCTCAAGAGCCACCATGACCAGACTCAGCACAGCTTGAAAAACACAGCTGATGTAGGCAGGTCACCCAAGGCATCCATTCTTTTCCTTACAAGTTCAAATTCACATCAGATTTTGCATTTAATCTCAAACATCCTTTATGGCTCCTTCACTGGTTACCATATTAATATCTTTAAAAAAACAAATAATACATTTTATCAGATAAGTCAATATTAGGAACTATTTACTACACACACAGAGCATTCTTTTGTTTTAGGCACAAACATTCCCAAATGCAGTTAGCTGTGCATTATTTATTTCCTAAGGTGACTTATCTGAAAGATGCTCATAGATTTTGAACTCAATGGAAAAAATTATAATTTTCTGTCTGTCTGGAATTTTTTTTAGAATTAGTAAAGGATAATTTAGCAACAACAAACCACAGAATGAAGGTATATTTTAAAGATTTTATTTATTTACTTTTAGAGAGAGGGGAAGGGAGGGAGGGAGAGAGAGGGAGAGAAGCATCAGTGTGTGGTTGCCTCTTGTGTGCCCCTTACTGGGGACCTGGCCCACAACCCAGGCATGTGCCCTGACTGGAAATTGAACTGGCAACCCTTTGGTTCACAATCAGGTCCTCAATCCACTGAGCCACACCAGCCAGGGCTGAAGGTACATTTTAAAAGTATTTTATAGATTTATAAATTAACGGTAACTCCATCTGCCTACTCTATGAAAGACAGTGGAAGGGCTAAATAAACTCTCTAAATGCTGAGCTGTGTGCTTCCTTTACTCCTGTCCTGCAGACACTGTTATTTTAATGACAGAAGTTGAGTAATGCTATCATCTGTTTGAAAATCTGAAGAAGTCACCAGAAGAGTTAAAGTTGAACTTTAAACATTATTATTTTTTAAACATTTTATTTATCTTTTTTAGAGAGAGACAGAAACATCGATGGCTTGCCTCTCTTATGCACCCACCCTGACCTGCATCCCAGGCATGTGCCCTGAGCAGTAATCAACCGGCAACCTTTTGCTTTGTGGGATGACGCCTAACCCACTGAGCCACACGAGTCAGGGCAAACTGTAAACATTACTAAAGATTTATCGTACAAGGTTACTACTTCCCAAACAAACCATGGTCCTGGAAATTGAATTAGATGATTTTCAGCCTGCCTCCCTCTTTAGGAAAAGAGGGAGGCTTTCTTTAGGAAAAGAGGGAGGCAGGCTGAAAAAAGAAATCTTTTTTATTTCTTAAAAGACATCTAATCCCTGTCTGGGTGGAAAGCACTTGCTTCCTCAGGAGCAATTGGAGAAGAAA
Organism: Phyllostomus discolor; assembly: GCF_004126475.2. Classification (NCBI taxonomy): domain Eukaryota; kingdom Metazoa; phylum Chordata; class Mammalia; order Chiroptera; family Phyllostomidae; genus Phyllostomus; species Phyllostomus discolor. The sequence continues at coordinate 124,535,159 of NC_040906.2, read as the reverse complement.
CAGGGGTTAATGTGAAAGGAGACGCTAAATCATTCAGGGAACAGGATGAAAGCAAGGAGGAATTCTAAAAATAATGCCTTATCCTTTAAAGCTGAAACAGTCTGCAAGAAGCAGAATTAGAGAGCTTATTAGCTTGACTCCTTTGCCCTCTGCCGCTGATTGTGCCAGTTTCAATCCTAAAACGGCAGTTTGCTCTGCAAAGGTCAAAGCATGGAGGACATCAAAGAACATGTTTCAGGTGAGTGCGGTGGCACCCATCAGAGGAGTCGCAATTTCACATTGGTGTTAGGGGCCCCTCCGACCTCTCCCGTCTTGTTGCTCTCCACCAAGGTAGATGAAAAGGAAGCTGCCAGACAGTGTCGATGGGGGCTGTCACCTTGTGGTGTCAGCTGCTCTGGGAGGAACCAGGGAGGGGGAGAGCTGCCGAGGCATCATGGTCTGCACCCGTCAATCTCATTTCCTGGGCCAGTAGGCCAAAGAGGCCCTTCACACAGCTCCCACTTTCTCCTCAAAAGGTCACCCCCCAGGCTGACCTGGTGTCTCTCCACACACCATGTAAGTTGTTTTAATTCCTATCACTGACTCCATGACTGGTGTTACGTGATAAGTCCCTTCCTTCCTTCTTTTTCTCCTTCCTATTTCTTTTTGCCCTCAAACATTTTTGGGCTCTGACCTAAATGCTAAAGATACAAAGGCCAGAACACTCCCTGCCCTTGAATTATTATTCTCAGTCCAGTGAAGGAGACAGAGATTGAGGTCTAAAAATTATGAATAATACAGCAATTTTTCACAGAGTTCCAGCTCATATGGGAAATAGAACTATGCCTTCTGACTCATAATGAAGACCTCTGGCTCATCACCACATGCAAAACATGTGCTATTTATAACTGGATAACTTCCATCAATAAATAGATTTATCATTTTAGAAAAGGTTAGCTATGCCAAGACAGCAGAATTTCAAGCACTAACTCATCTCCCTCTCACCCCCTAAACCAAGGCCTTGTTTGAAAGAGTGTGCGTGTCCGCCACTACTGAGGCTGCCCGAAGAACTCAGGCTTTTCCTACCCAGTGGTTTGGAGCATGCATGGGAGGCCCCTTCCCATTCCCAGGACCCGCCCCCCCCCAACACCCTCGGCACTGTCACTTACTAGCAGTGGAAATGTGGACAAGGCTCATACGTTTTCTGAGCCTCGGGTCAGAGGGTTTCACATCTATGATACAGGGATAATACTTCCTTTTTCATGAGGTGGTTTTGAGGTTTAAAATGGGATACTGGACACAGGAAGTGTGCCAGGCACGGGAGCGGCTGCTCTGTGCACAGGCTGCCCTCTCCACTCATTATCAGCCCCCTTCCTGAGACAGAAGGCCTGGCTAGCCAGTGCTCTCACCAGCCACAACACCGACAAGACCCTTCTTTCTGGAGGGATTGGGGCTTTGCAGGTGCTGTGGCTGGTGATGCAGTGGAAGCAGAGGTTCAGGCCATCCAAGAAATTCTTCCATAGATGTATAACAAAGCATTGCCCTCCCTAAAGCTGGGCTTCTCGGGTAGATGGCTGGCAGCACCAGGAAATTTGGGTTGAAGAGATGAATACCGGAGACCAGGAGACACACCAAAGGGAGAGAAGTTTTCGAGTTTATAGATAGGCTGGTGACACAAAGAGAAAGCTTTGGTATATGTTTATTCCCTGATGAGCAATGCTCAAATCTTTTTGCTCAGATGCTACACATTCATCCCATCATGACTGCACTCAGGAGTCTCAGAGAAAGCAAGTCTCCATTGCTTGAGCAAATACTACTTCGCTGACCACCTCCCAATCCTGTCCTACTGCGAACGATCAGGCCCCTTCTGTTTTCCCCACTCCTGCTAGGGTTCCAAAAACGGTTCCACAAAGCACACTTGAAAACCACTAACATGGTGCAATGTTGCAAATGTTGTTCATGTGCTGAAGCTCAAGCATCATTTCTATTTTAGTCAAAGGTCACTTCCTCAATGTTTTGGTTAGCTCTGGCAATATAAAAAAAACTACCCAAAACATAGTGGCTCAAAACAACATTGATTTTATTTGCTCGTGATTCTATGAGACAAGAATGTAGGCACAGCTCAGCTACTCTGTGTCGGGGCAGCTGGACCCATGGATTCAGCTGCACTCATCTGGTGGCTGGGCTGGCCAGGGCTGGCCGGTCCAGGAAGCCTTTACTCACCTAACTGGTGCCTGGGCCCTGCTCTACGTGGCCTCCCTCTGTCCACATGCTAACTTGAGCTTCCTAATAATGTGGTGGTCATCAGGCAGGCAGACTTCTACAGGACAGCTGGAATCCGGGGGGAAACATTCCAAACAACCAAAGCAGAAACTGCAAATCTCATAGGGCTCAGCTTCAGCAGTTACACGGTCTCACTTCTGCTGCACTCGGTTGCTCAAAACAAGTCACAGGACCAGGCTAGATTCAGAGGAAGGATAGACCCCACCTCTCCATGGGGGGAAGGGCAAAGAATGTGCAGCCATCTTTAATCTACCACAATCGGGGCAGCCTTCCCAGACCCCCAGTTTAAGTCTCAAATTCCTATAGTTCCTCCTTGCCTCTTGAATTTCTGCCTCATGACATTTATCATAAGTGAGTTATGTGATGAGCCATTTCCCTCACAGGAGCCTATGGCCAGTGAGGCAGGGAATAGGTGAATCTGTATACCCACTGCCTCGGGCAGTCTCTTGTGCAGTGTAGGCTCTTGGAAAATGACTGTTTAAAGAATAGGATAAAACGTTATTGGGATAACCAAAAAAACACACTTAGGGAAAGCCAGAATAATATGATGTAGTTCATATGATATAGTTCTCAGGAGGCAAAAAAATGAACGAGCCTTTGAAATTAGTGCCCTGGCTGGTGTAGCTCAGTGGATTGAGCACAAGCTGCGAACCAATAGGTCGAAGTTTGATTCCCAGTCAGGGCACGTGCCTGGGTTACAGGCCAGGTCCCCAGTAGGAGATGTTCCAGAGGCAGCCACACATTGATGTTTCTCTCCGTCTCTTTCTCCTTCCCTTCCCCTCTCTCTAAAAATAAATTAAATTAATACAATCTTTAAAAAAAGAAATCTGTTTTTTGTGACACCAAATCTCTTATTTACCTCCTAGAAATCTCACACTTCCAATCTCTCCCACCACGGAAGAAAACACCTGGTAGGTCCCACCTAAGCACCTCTGTATATGCATCTTCAGGAGTATCTGTATGTTTTTCTTAGTTTTTATTTTTCAATTACAGTTAATATTCAATATTAGTTTCAGGTGTACCGCATAGTACTCACACATTTACATACCTTAGAAAGTGACCCCCGGTAAGTCTTGCTTGCACCCAGCTGGTACCACACGTAGTTACTATAATATTACTGACTGTGTGCCCTATGCTGTACTCTACACCCCCCTCCATGGCTCTTTTGTAACTGCCAGTTTCTACTTCTTCGTCCCCTCACTTTTTTACCCAATCCCCCAGACCCCTCCCATCTGGCTGGCAACCTTCAGTTTGTTCTCTGTGAGTTTGTTTCTCTTCTGTTTTTTATTTTATTTTTTAAATTACACATATAAGTGAAATCGTATGATATTGGCCTTTTTTTCTGACTTATTTCACTTAGCATAATACCCTCTAGGTCCATCCATGTTGTTGCAAGTGGTAAGATTTTATTCTTTTTTATGGCTAAGTAATATTCCACTGAATATATGTCCACTTTTTTATTAATTTATTTATTTTTAGGGAGAGGGGAAGGGAGGGAGAAAGAGAGGGAGAGAAACATCAGTGTGTGGTTGCCTCTCACATGGCCTCCCCACTGGGGACCTGGCCTGCAATCTAGGCATGTGCCCTGACCAGGAATCAAACCGGTGACCCTTTGATTCATAGCCCAAGCTCAATCCATTGAGCTACACCAGCCAGGACTTGTTCATCTTTTAATTGGAGAATTTAATCCATTTACATGGGATTATTGATAGGTATATAGTTATTGCCATTTTATTGTTTTCTGATTTTTTTCAGTTCTTCTCTGCTCCTTTTTTATTCTCTTGCTCTCGTTCTTTTTTGTTGATGGCTTTCTGTAGTGCTACATTTGGATTCCTTTCTCTTTATTTCTTGTATCTCCCTTGTAGATTGTCTGTGGTTACCATGTGCTTCTTACATACCAAGCTCTGTTTACAGAAGTCTATTTGAAGTTAATGGTTGCTTAACTTTGAACGTGTTCTAAAATCACTACCATTTATACTCACCACCTCCATGTTTATGCTTTCATTATAATTTTTTATGTGTGTGCTCATGCGTATCCCTTTATTTACTGTCGTAATTACATGTGAACTTCCTACTCTTGCCTTTTTACCATTGTACTAGCTTTAGTGTTGGTTGAGGCACTGCTTTTATTACAATATATGTTTGTCTTTGTCGGTGAGGATTTTTTTGCAATATTTTCTTTTTCATATTTTTATTTTTCCATGTTCTTCTTAAAGAAATCTTTTAACATTTCCTGCAATACTGGTTTGGTGGTGACAAACTCCTTCAGCTTTTTCTTGTCTGGGAAGCTTTTTATCTGTCCTTTAATTCTAAATGAAACAATAGCCTTGCTAGGTAGAGTAATCTTGGTGGTAGGTGCTTACTTTTCATTCTTTGAATATTTTATGCTAACCCCTCTGGCCTGAAAAATTCTGTTGAGAAATCAACTGACAGTCTTCTGAGGGCTCCCTAGTAGGTAACTAATTGCTATTCCCTTGCTGCTCTTACGATCCTCTCTCTGTCTTTAACCTTCGGCATTTTAATTAGAATGTGTGTTGGTGTGGACCTCTTTAAATTCGCCTCATTTGGGAATCTTTGCACCTTCTGGACTTGTATGTTTATTTCCTTTGCCAGGTTAGGGAAGTTTTGAACCATTTTTTCTTCAATTAAGTTTTCAATTCCTTGCTCTCTCTGTTCTCGTTTTGGTAGGACCCTTATGATACAAATATTGGTATGCTTAATATTGTCCCAGAAGTCCCTTCAATAATTCTCATTTTTTAAAGGTTCTTTTTTCTTTTTGCTGTTCCCATTGGGTATTTTCCACTACCTTGTCTTCCAAATTGCTGATTCAGTTCTCTACTTCATCTAATCCATTGTTGATTTCATCTAGTGTTTTTTTTTTCTTAATAGAACTTATTATTTATGTATTTATTTTACCAATTTTAAAGAGAGAGGGAGTGGGAGAGAGGTACACATCCATTTGTTGTCCCACTTATTTATGCATTCATTGGTACATTCTTGTATGTGCCCTGACCTGGGACCGAACCTGCGACCTTGGCATATCGGGATGGTGCACTAACCAACTTAGCTATCCAGCCAGAACTCCATCTAGTGTATTCTTCATTTCTAACTTTTCTTTTGTTTCTTGCTTTCTTTTTATGCTTCCTATCTCTTTGCTGAAGTTCTCACTGAGATCATCTATTCTTCCCCTAAGTTCACTGAACATCTTTATAACCAGTGTTTTGAGCTCTGCATCTAGTAAATTTTTTGCCTCCATTTTGTTTAGTTCCTTTTCTGGAGTCTTGTTCTGTTCTTCTAATTGGGACATGTTTCTTTTCATTTTTATTTTGGCTGCCTCCCTGGTTTGTTTCTATATATTAGGTAGATGAAGTACGTCTCCCAGTCTTTGTAGAGTGGCCTTATGTAGTAGGTGTCCTGTGGGACCTAGTGGTGCAGTCTCCCTCTTTACCTGAGCCAGGTGCCCTGGGGTGTCCCTTGTGTGAGTTGTGTGTTCTATCCTGTTGTAGTTGAGCTTTGGTTGCTGTTGGCATGTCAGTGGGCGAGATTCACCTTCCAGTTGACTGGCTATAAAGGACTGTCTTTGACTTCAGGGGACAAGCTGTTTTGCATGGGCTGACTCCACGCAGTGGGATTTGTTTTAGAGGGTCTCTGGTGCTTGCCAAGTACATTCTTTGAGCATGTCATTTGTGGCACAAATTGGTTGGTGCTGTGGTGTGGTCTGAAGCCAGCCACTAGACTTATTGGTTTGAGAGCCTCTTAGGAGGGACTCTGGTCCAAGCCAAGGTCAGCCACTGCCTCTGCCTGGCCCAGGGCCACCTAGTGTGATCTACAAAGTGATGTTATTGGTAGCTGCCTTTGTTGGGCTTGGAGGCACCTGCGAGAGGTTATGCTGCACACTGAGGTGGCTGCCATACTGCTGGGCTTGGTGACTCTTAGCAAGAGTTGCAGGGCACACTGAGGTTAGTTGTTGCTTTTGAGTGTTTGTGGACCTATGAGAGAATTTAGGAAAGTTTGCAGTGAGGGCCAAGGCTGGCTGTTTGTGAGGAATAGCCACTGAATGAGGTTCAATGAAAGAGCAATGGTGCCTGCCAGCACTTCTGTCTTGGAGAACGTGGTTCCTCCAGCCTCTGAAAGGTGTGGGCCAGGCATGGGAATTGGGTGAGGCAAGTGCTTTTCCAGAAAAATATTGCCTTATAATTTTGGCTGATGTCTGAATCCCTGATTTTTTAAACCACCATACTGGCCATTAATTGACATTTTTCAAAGTACACTTAAGCCCACAATTCTAAAAAAAAATCTTCATTTTTCAATGTCCCTTTCTGACTCTCTCAAGGCATTTCTGGTCAAAAAGACATAGTGTTACCTTATTTTCTCTCTACATAGGAGTATTTCACCCAATATCATTGAGTTTACCCCCTTGCCACCAGCTTTTGGGACCAGTTATTCCTGTCACTCCCCAAGCCTGCCCTGAAGCTTTGGTAAGAGGTCTGAGGGCAGGGGAGTATCTTCCCCAAACCTACTCTCAGAACCTGGTCTTCTTGTCTCTGGTCCTGATGTCTCCCTGAAGGACGCAAAGAGACTGGGGACAACTCTCTCAGCCACCCTGATCTCTTAGTCCAAGTGCTGACTGCACCCAATCAAGTTATTGTCAACTTCAGAATTAGTTAATATTGCAGCACAGCTATCCTTTAAAATATGGTTTGAAGTAATTAACTCTCATCAATGCTTGAGAAAAGTAAATTCTTCATTGTGGATCTTGAGTTTTAATGTAGGCAGTAGACCACACTCCGCTCGACCCAGAAGAGCTGACAGTAGTTGCTTGGTTCACATTCTCACTCCCATTTCCTCTCAATCCACTTTAATCGGCTTCCCAAACCCACCCCTTTCCTGAGGTCACCAATGACCTAATTCTTGCCAAAGCCAGTGATCTATTCTCTGTCCTTATACTACTGGGCTGGAGTATTTGGCAAGAGTGGACACCCCCTCCTTCTGGAAACTTTTTGTTCTCTAGGCTTCAGTGAACTTCCTCTCCTGGTGTCCTCTCTTCCCGCCCCATTCTTGCCCTCCTGACAGTGCCTTCCTCAGATAGCAATCTGTGTGATGTTCTATAAACATTTGCTAAATCACATCACTATCCCTCCAATGGTTTTCTAGTTATGTGTTCAGTGATACCCGAACCCTTAGAATGGTCTGTGGTTGGACTCTGCCTTCTTTTCCCAGTGACCAAGGCAGTCAGAACCCTGCTCTTCTGCCCATCCGCTGGTCTCCAGCCACGCTGGTCTCCTGCTATCCCTCAGACTCCCCAGGGGCTTTTCAAACTGTCGTGCCTTCTCCTTGGAATGTTCTTTTCACAATCAAGTGGCTGTTGCCACTTTACTTGGGTCTCAGTCAAATGTCAGTCTCTCAAGAAACCTCCTATGACACACCGGTACAGTAGCCTCTTCCTTCAAGTCATAGTCTATCCTGCTTTTGTCTTCGCAGCTCATAGAATCTGCAGTTCCCTTGTTTGCTCACTGGGATGTCAGTTCATTAAGCTGATTTACTTTGTTACAGTGTCCCTAGTACTTAGGACAGCACATAATAGGCCCTCAATAAATATTTGTAGACTGCCTAGCTGACTGTTAATTATTTTGCTATCCAAAGTTCAGTGGCCCATTCTGCTCATTACATAAAAACCTCTGCTGGAATGTAAAAGGAATATAGTAAATCTTTGGCCTGCATTTTTGTGCTTAACAGATATTAAAATGCCTCAAGATTTTTAGGTTTTCTGTATTAGAATCACTTAACTCCACAGAGGAGTGGAAAGAAAAGCATAAACATAATGGATGGAAGTTCATGTTTTCCTAAATGCTTCTAATTTGTAAGGCAATAATCATGTAGGTTAAAAACAAGATTTAAGAGAAGTAGCAGCTTTCCCTACCTGATTCTGCTGGTCTAGCTGGCTTCAGTTCAGCCTCTTATGGGTGCCTACTGTGTGTCAGGCACTGTATGCAATATGAATAAGACAGCTACTGACCTTGACTTTGCACTCTGATTCGGAAAGCAAACACATAAACAGATCAGTCAGTATATACTGAACATGCTGTGAGAGAGCCAGACAGAGGGACACAGAAGAGACCATTTGTCTTGCCAGGGCACACAAGGGGCCGTTTCTCAGAGACCATATTGTGTATGGTCCCACTTATGGATCCCATTTTTTAAATCTTTTTATAAAGAAGTATATGTCTTTTTTTAGATTTTATTTATTTATTTTTAGGGAGAAAGAGAGAGAGAGAAACATCAATGTACAGTTGCTGGGGGCCGTGGCCTGAAACCCAGGCATGTGCCCTGACTGGGAATTGAACCTGCGATGCTTTGATTTGCAGCCCGCACTCAATCCACTGAGCTATGCCAGCCAGGTCGGATCCCATTCTTTACACCGTCATCATGTTTATAGTGTTTATGAACTACCTGTCTTTATTCTGTCTTTTAAAGTGAAAGGAATCTTCTGGGTTTTCATGTGCCAAGGGCTTTAGTTTTTTTCCAAATATGCTGATACTTATTATGTGAGGTATCACTCCTGGGTGGGTTAGGGTTATATGGAATTTAGTACTATACCTTCAGTTTTGCTCTGAACCTAAAACTCCTCTTAAAAATACAGTCTATTTAAAGGCAAAAAAAGGGCAGTGAATTTGGGAGAACAGAAAATAATATATAATGTATATCAGAAGATGATATACATTACTAGCTTATCTCAAGATGCCATAAACCAACCGTGTTCCATAGTCAAGAGTCAAATACACTGAGCCTGTCGAGGTGCTCTGTTTCAGGATCATCCAAACAGAACTGTGCGCTTTTGCCAACCCAGGCACAGACAGGGGAGGAGAACTAGCTCTGTAGCTATGGGCCCTTTTAAATTCTGGGACACGTAGGTAAGAAAACCTCTAAGACAGCAAGTTTCAACCTTTTCCATCTCATTGCACATATAAACTTCTTATTAAACTTCTGTGACACATCAAAAAATTTATTATTTTTTTTGCCCATCTGTCAAAATATAGGCATAACTTTGATGTATGCATATTGGACAGCTATTGTTGTGTTGGCTGTTGTCATTTTTTTATTTGATAATCTAAGGGAAAAGTGGCCACTGCCCCTGACCAAGTAGTCAGGTACTGCATGTTTTAAATCTCCTTGTCGTCACACCAGTTGAAAATCGCTGCTCTAAGAACTTAGAAATGAAAGGGAAAGATTGCACTTACAGGGCTCAGCTGTTAGTGTGTGCCCAGACACGCAAAGTGAGCTGAAAAAGAGAGACTGCCTCCCAGGCTGTTTCCACAGAAAGTATCTACAACCTTTATGAAAGAGAGATGGCAGAGCGGAGTCAGCCACAAAAACATCATTGTCCTCCTCCTGATTGACCATCATCTTCTTCGTTGTCAGAACAATGGGTATTCTTTGTTGAGCTCAGACTGTAGGGTACATATTCTTAGTTATCATAGCAACCTGTTGGGAGAGTTGTCACCATGCCCATTTGTTTAGAAGGACATTCAGGTTCCAGGTAACTACTTGCCTCTAAAACCCACACTTCTAATTACGATGTATAACAAGAATTGGCAAACTTTCTCTGTAATAGGTCAGATAGTAAATATTTTAGATTTTTAGGTTTTGAAGGTTTTACAGTCTGTGTTGAAATTTCTCAGTTCTGCTGTAGGGGCAAGAAAGATGTGCTGGATAACACATAAAGGAAGGCTGTGATTGTGTTCCCCTAAAACTTTATTTATGGACACGAAATTTGAATTTCCTATATTTTACATGTGTCATAAAATATTCTTACTTTTCCCCCAAACATTTAAAAGTGTAAGCACTATTCTTAACTCAAAGATTTACAAAAACAGACATCAGGAACGGTTCAGCATCTGATGTTTTGTGACTCAACTCTGACATAGTAATCAGAGTCCCAGACTGGCAGCATTTCCAAGTGCACTCCTGAGGGATCCTACCCTCTGGGCCCGAGTCTCTGTGGGGATGGACACACTAATACTAATATTCAGTATTTACTGGGGACTATTCCTAGGCATTGTGCTTTAATTAGAATATTTCAAGTAGTCTTCATAATACTTATTTATAATTCCCTCTCTTTATAGATGAAGAAACTGAGTCATAAAGGAATTTAGTAGTGCGTCCAAGGTCGCAAAGGTCACAAAGCTAGTTTGTGGCTGAGTGGGGGTTTGGATTCAGGAGATCTAACTCTAAAGCCTGTGCATTTAACTATTTAAAGGCTGAACTGCCTTCTATTAAACATTTCATTTTAGTTCTTCTCCTTTTTCATTCTTACCTCCAACCCCACAGGACTTCACCTGATTCCTCCAAAAGGCCTGCTTTGGTCTGCTTTTGCTTCAGCATTCCCTGGTCCTTTAACTGCTTCCCTACAGATCTTTCCCTGGATCCTCTTCATCCTTCAGTGTCTTAAACATCACCTCCTTAAGGAGATCTTCCTGATCACACAGTGAAAAGTAACAGAACACACACACACACACACACACACACACAACTGACTCTGTCTCTCCTTCAACACCACATTCTGTTTTTTTATTGGGTCTCCCCTTTAGACTGCAAGTTCCTGACCTTGTCCATCTTTTGCCATTGTACCCCCGGAGTCCACAGCACCTGACGTACAGTAGGTGTTCAGTAAATATTCTAACTCCATCTTCTGATAGTCTACGTTTACCAAGTATGTTTCAAATTCCACTCTAATCACATTTCTTGGGAGAGTTGTGGGTTAAAAGATAAACTGAGGCATATGAAAAATTGCAAGAGTTTATTGGAGTAAAAATGGATACTAATAGCACCAAACTGGAAGTAGTTAGGAGCATTCCACCACCAACAGAAGCTGGGGAAAGAGTCTTCTAGAAAGAGGCTGAAGCAAAGGAAGGGAATTATATGACTGGCTCTAGCATAAGCAATTGCCTTGTTTGGGAAAGCCTGGGAGTTGGCTGTTTATGATTGGTTGTCCTTAGGTTTCTATTTCTTAACCTTGAGGCTTAGGTTCTGGTTTGTTTACAAAGGCTGCTAAAGCATTGAAGCCACCTCACTCTAATGGTCTTCTTGCTTAATTAACACTGGCTGTTGTATGAAAACTTCTGGTCCCTGAAAAGGATGAATTATTTCTATGGATCAAAGAATGATTATTCTGCTTATGATGTGACTTCCAAGGCATTGACCACAGTGTGGGACTCTCCTCCAACTGTACCACACAAGTACTTCAGGCCTACCAGTTACGTTTGCTGCCTTAGTGACTGCACTAGCTTTCTATCGTCCGTTTCAGGTCTCATTTGTATTTTAGTTATTCCTCATCCTCTCCAGAAAGTGTCACTGGTCCTTGAACATGGAAGGTCCTACTTGGCCATTTGGCAATTAAGTGATAGATTTTCCTTCAAATAATTCCCACCAGAGTCATCCAGACAATGCCGTGTGTAGCAAACTTTGGGACTGATGCTCCTGTCATTCTCTCATCTGCCTTTTCTATTTCTTTTCCTCTTGTTACAATCTTCCTACACCACTCCCTTCCCCTCTTCCCATTTTCCAGTACTGATGCTGTTCCCAGACACCTCTGTCGGGGGCAGTCACTTCTAATCTAGTAATCCCCTTCTCAGTCTACCAGATGAATCTGCCATGTCTCTTATATCCCAGAGACCCTTCCCAGTAGACACTCAAGTGAGAATAGGATTATAGGTGATATTTCTGGGTGGAAGGTTTATAGATTTTTTATTCTTTATTTCCTTATTTCCCAAACTTTCTCTGAACTTGGTTACATTATTTTATAACTTAAATTAATTTTTAAAAGTTGCTAAATTAATCCTGGTGGGTGTGGCTCAGTGGGTTGAGTGCTGGCCTGCAAACCAAAAGTTTGCTGGTACACTTCCCAGTCAGGGTGCACACCTGGGTTGCAGGTCAGGCCCCCAGTAGGGGGTGCACAAGAGGCAACTATACACTGATGTTTCCCTCTCTCCCTCCCTTCCCCTTTCTCTAAAAATAAATAAAATCTTTAAAAAAATAATAAAAGTTGTTAAGCTATTACTAGGCCAGGGATGATATGATTCTGTGCTAGGTTATTAGCATGTAGCCATCCTGATTTCTGCCATTGTTGAGTTTCACCTCTGTTTTCACTTACTTGATGCTATTATTAAATTTATTCTTTTTTTAAACTTAAATATTTTAAAGAAAATTTCATGCAACAGCATAAAATAAAAATCACATTTGCCACAAATATAAAGTGACTGTAAAAATAAATACAACAGAAGTGAAATATTCTCAAATTGAATACTATTATCTGATAGAAGCTGGGATCCTTTGTTCAAAGGATGATTAACAAGTGTTAGAGTTCTCCTCCTAGATCTACTCAGAATGACTGGAGGAGTACTAAGTCATTGTTAATGAACACAATGGGTCTCATCTCTTTTAAGGGCCATTTGCACTTGAATGAAGTAATCTCAGACAACACCTTGCCTTGAAGAGAAAGAATTTTCTCCAAACTGTATTTCTGGGTAGGGGTTGATGGGGGTGAAAAAGCTGTGTACGTGCACACATGGAGGGTAGGTTTGGGTGAGCAGGCAGCCTCTTCCTGCAGGCACCCAAGGGCACCCAAAGGCACCCTAAACTGGCCTTGCACATGGGCCCCACAGGCAGGGACTAAGGTATTCATTCCCCGGCTCAGGTCACTGGGAGATGTCTCCCACAGAGCTACTGATGCAGATATTCAAGGAGGGGAAAGCATGCTTTTCTCTCCTTTCTACTGAAAACATCTGTCACAAACAGGCAGAAGGAAAAAATTACAGCTGAACTTCCCCGACTGGCGCCACTCAGTGGGTTGGGCATCATCCCACATACCAAAAGGTCGCCAGTTCAGTTTGCTGTCAGAGCACACACCTGGGTTGCAGGCCAGGTCCCAGGTTGAGAGTGTGCGAGAGGCGACCAATTGGTGTTTTTCTTGCACATCCATGGATGTTTCTCTCCCTTTCTCCCTCCCTTTCCCTCTCTCTCTGAAAATAAATCAATCAAATCTTTAAAAAATAAAAATACAGCCAAACTGAGAGCAAACTAAGTACTGCAGAAGATTGCCTGCAGAACTGGCCTTGCAGCTTCTCTCCTGTCAGTCCAGTCTTTGCTCACTGCTACCATTGCTGTCACTGACTGAAACTGAACTTCTAAAGAGCAGACAAACCCATTAACATTATGAGGTAATAGAAAGAGCGCTGGAGTGGAGGTTAAGAAACCTGAAATCTGATCCTCTTTTGACACTTAGCTATTTCATTATAATGAACGATTTATTCCATTGCCTGCCATTTCTCATTTTCCATTAAATCTTCAATTCTGTCTTCTTTTTTCAAATGGATTGCCCTCTGAGGGCCACAGTTAGCTCTTTTATAAGATGAGAACAATATCTTATTCCCTTGTGGAAGGTCCGGGACTGGACCAGATAATCTGTTGTACCCACCAGTTTGAGGACCATAGAATCCTATGAATTCAAGAAAGTCAGCTGTTCATTGGTACCTTATTCCTGAGCATAAAGCAATTATGAGATGTAGCAATGTTTGAGCAAGTGGCAGCCAATCAGGACAAATATTTATAGACAGCAAACTATGCACAAAAGAGATGAAGACAATTTTTTTAAATATATTTTTATTGATTTGAGAGAGAGAAACATTGATTTGTTGTTCCACTTATGATGTATTTATTGGTTAATTCTTGTAAGTGTCCTGACCAGGGACCAAGCCCACAGCCTTGGTGTATCAGGATGACACTCTGACCAACTGAGCCACCCCACCAGGACTAAGACAAGTAGTTTTATTATAACAGCTCCATGAATTTCTATTATTATCCCCACTTTAAAAGTGCAGAAACCGAGGCATGAAGAATCCAAGTCTTTTGTCTGTAGCACATGATCAATAAGCAGAAGAGATGACTTTGAACGGAGGCAAGTCTGACTCGGGAGCTGTGGTCTCAGCACTAGCATCACTCCACTTAGGGAAATAGGAAAAAGAAGATACATACACCGCTGCGCTGCTCTCCCAACTCTGTAAAGGCAGGAAACACAAACATAAACAATATGCCAGGTAGAGTGCAGGCAGAGCCAAATAATGCTGCTGGGAAAAGGTTTCTTCAGGATGGGTGATGCATGGGTGGGAGCAAGGGCAGAGGGCCCAGGCTGGCACATTTGTACCAGAGACTCCCTGGGAGGGAGCAGACAGGGTCAAGCACTAAAGTAGCACGACTTTCAAAGACAGCTGATGGTCTTCATTATGCCTGAGCTGCCATGTAAGTTGTGGCATAGTCAAGCTCAGCATCATAGTAAGGACAGCAGCATGGGGCTCCTGACGCCACGAAACCCAAATCACTCCACTCCACCTATGAAGGAATCTAGCTCGTGCTGAATTACTGAAACAAGGAAGCCATTAGACCGAGGTGGCTCTCACGCTGTGGGGTCTTCATAAGCAAACCAAAATCTAAGCCTATAAATGCCTCAAGGTTGTGAAATCCCAACTCCAAGGGCAACTGGTCACAGTCAAGTAGGCTTTAAACTGCAGCCAATCAACAATCTACTTGCTTCTCTTCTACTTCTTCTCTTGCTAAAAACCTCTCCCCACTCTTGCTGGTGAAGTGCTCCTAACCACTTCCTGATTTGCACTGGATTTTGGAATATTTAAAATCCAAACTGACTAATTTGGAATGAATTTTTGCTGAAATAAACTCTTAAAAAATTTTAGTGTGCCTCCGTTTACTTTTTAATACCCCAACAACCTAATTATGTCCTCAGAGTTAAACTTACGTGAAGTGCAGAATATAGAGGGAAAAGTTAAATGGCTCCTCAAGGAGGCAAAGAGACAAGTCCAGAATATGGAAACATTCTGTAGGAAAACAGACCTGTTTTGTCTAAGTCAATGACATGGAGTCAAAGGAGAGGGGCCTACAGTAGATGAAAATGCTAAAAAGACATAACAACCCCATGTAATGCAAGTCTTAACTCAGAGAAACCAACTGCAAAAGGAGCTTTTGAGATAATCAAGAAAGTCTGAATAAGGGCTATGCAGTAGGTAATACCAAGGAGCAGCGAGTTTGTCAGAGATGATAGTGGCATTGTGGTTGAATAAAAAATACGATGCCTTAGAAATCCATTGTGCTTTTAGAGAGTTGACATGAATTGAAGTATCTTCTTTAAAGTATTTTAGCAAAAAAGAAGAAAGGGATAGATGAAGAAGACATGACACAGTTGTGATGTTGTGAATTTCAACACTAGGTCTGTACGGGGTCACTCAGCGTCTCGACTTCTATGTATGTTTGCATATATATAACAAACTAAGGAGTTTATGGAAACCTGTTTGCAAATATTTACAACAGCCTTATTCATGCTCACCCCAAACTGGAAACAACCCAAATGCCCATTAACAGGTGAATGGATAAACCAATAGCCATACAATGGAATAGTAATTAGCAATAAAAAGGAATAAACTACTGATACATGCAACAAATGGATGAATTACGAAAGCATTATGCTTAATGAAAGAAGCCAGATTCAAAAGGCTATGTACTCCGTGATTCCATTTATAGGACATCCTGAAAAAGACAGGAAATTGACCAGTGGTTGACAGGGCCAGGGACAGAAGAATGGGACTGACTGCAAAGAAGCAGGGGAACCTGCGGGGTGATGGAAGAGTTCTCTATCTTGGTGGGAATGTTCTATATGTCGGTTAGTTGTATAACCGTATACCTTTGTCAAAATTCATAGAACAATATACCAAAGAAAGGTGAATTTTACTGCATGTATATCATATTTTAATAAACCCGACAAACAAAAAGGATGAAATCAAGAGCTAAGGAAGAAAGGGTGGGAGGACGGAAGGAAATGAAAGAGGAGGAGGAGAGGATACTCTGCAGATCGGGCTTGGAGCCTGGAGACCAAGAACAACTCCTTGCAAACACCAACCGGTACAAGGTTACAAGCGATATTTAGAAACTAGGTCATAATCTTGAGAAGCACGGCCGCCTTGAGGGAGGCCTGTTTCCACAGCCTCAGGGAGAAAAACAAAAAGATAAATTCTGCTCCTCCTTTTCTTTCCTGTTTTCTCCGCTGTGCTCCTCAGCTGCCAGCATCTCCCTCTGCTGTGCACGCTCCTCCTCCCCGGCCTGCTCCCCCTACTCTTCACCTCTTCATCGCTCTCCTGCGAGGCCCTCTCATCGCTTCTGTGGGCCCTGTGCTCTCTGCTGGAAGCAGGGAATGAAACATTTGATATTACCTTGATTGAACTAGAACAGCCTGTTCCAGACACGCAACAAGCTGTGACCTGGAGGTTTTTGTTAAAGAATCTGACTATATTGATCCAAGTAAAGGAAAGAGTAGATAAGGTATTTTTACTGCTAGCATCCAGGCTAAGAATTGATGGGAAAACATTCAGGAAGGGTTAAATAGCAAACAATTAGTGCTTCCTTGACAGCATCTTTTCCAGCTGGCAGAGAATGGTTTTCAGGTTTCCATCTTGGGCCATGTCTCCTTTGTCATCCTTTGGCCCTCCCCGGACCCCCCTCAGACAAGGACAGTTGGCAGATCACAGCCTGCTTACTTGTCCTTTGCTAAGCTGTCATTTTCATGAGATCAAAGTATATTTGTTAAAGATTTTAAATTGATTGAAAAGCAAAATAATAAACTGTTTTATATTCCCATGCACATCTTCCATTTCCATAGCTGGTTGCTTATTTGTTGATGAAGTATTGTCTTTTGTAACCAACTTTTTGCTGACCACCAAGAAATCAAACTATTAGACTTGTAGGAGAATGTGACTTTCATTTCATATCTGAATTTTTTTTAATATTGTATTTATTTTTAGAGAGGCGAAGGGAGAGAGAAAAAGAGGGAGAGAAACATTGATGTGTGGTTGCCTCTGGAGCACCCCCCACTGAGGACCCAGCCTGCAACCCAGGCAAGTGCCCTCTCTGGGAATCGAACCAGTGACCCCTCGGTTTGCAGGCCAGCGCTCAATCCACTGACCACACCAGCCAGGGCTGAAATTTTATTTTTATTTTAAAGTTTATTTTTTTAATGTTTGAATGGGTAATCCATTCTTATGGCTCAAAAAGGAAAAAATTAAAGTAACATTTCCTTCCCAGTTATTTCCATTGTTCAGCCCCCACTCCCTAAAACAAGGTGTTCCCTCCCCCAGGCACTTTAATACATATGAATAAGAATATTTACTCACCCTACTTTTTAAATATAAACTTTGCTTAAAGTGTAGATGCCCGGAGAAAGAAGTGCACAAATAATAAGTGATTAGCTCAATATTTTTTTTCTGAAAGTAAACATACTCACGTAAACTTAGGTCAAGAAAGAAAACTGTACTAGAATTTTAGAGCCTGTATCCAGTCCTTAACCAGACCGCTGGCGGCCTCCCCTCCTGCCACCACCCTAGTTTCTAACACCATAGATGAGCTGTGCCTACCTTTGAACTTCACCTCATACAATATGTATTCACTCCAATGTGCCTAGATCTTTCCTGTGACATTGTGCTAGTGAGATTCATCCATGTTGCCATACATGTTGATTTATTCTTGTTGCTAAATAGTACTTCACTGTATAAATAATATACCACACTTTGTTTATCTACTCTACAATCCATGGAGTTTTGGGTTATTTCCAGTTTGGCACTAGAGTGAATAGTGCTGCTACAATAGTTCTTGTCTTTGGTGAGTATATGTAAGTATTTCTATTGCATACCTTGGAGTGGAATTGCTGGATAGTAGGGTGTATCTATTCAGGGTTAGTGTATCCTGGTGGGCATTTTTCCAGTATATAATCCCTTGGGCTGTATGGGTTCTAGTTGCTCTATATCCTTGGCAATACTTGATATTGACTATCTTTTTCATTATAGTCATTATTCTGAGTGGTTTTCAAATATATTCTCTTAAAGAATAATAGCTGAACAACTATTTACATATTAACTGGTAGTGTGGATAGCTCTTAGCAAGCAGGGATTCAGGCCTTTTGCCCATTTCAAAATCCAGGTTGTCTGACTTTTACTAATTAGTAGTAGTTCTTCACTTTTATGGCTGTGAGTCTTTTGTTTTGTTTTTTTCTGAGTATTACAGAATACCTTTTCCTCTTGTAGCCTCTCTTTTACCCTCTTACTGGTGTCCTTTGATGAATACAGGTCTTTAGTTTCAATGTCGACCGCTGTGTAAATTTGTTTTATGTTAGCACTTTTTGTTTCCTGTTTGAGAAAAATTAGCCTCCCTAAGCTCAAGAAGATTCTAGTTGCCTGACCTGATGTCCAGCATAAATGCAGCTAAGCGAGTGTGTTATTTATCCATACAACCCATTAGAGCTCACTCCACCCTGCAAGCTCCATGCCATAATTTTAGTTATTTAGTAATCTATTTGATTACTAAATATAATCATGACTCTTAGCAAAGTTATATTTTAGATCTAATTCTCTTCCTAACTTGTCTTAGGTTAGCCAACTTTGAACGGAATATTTTAGCAAAAATATTCTATCGATCCACTGTGGACTGACGTAAAGACATTTGCTAAAGATCTGATTCAATTACTACCTTTCCCATCAGGTAGAGTGGGCCAGAACCTAGTTCTTAGATTACTACCCATTTATTTTACCAGATGAATATTTAACTATACTTAGTGAACGCTTAACTAGGCGGAGCAGCAGGGCTGTGGTTGTAGCCTTTAGTGACTCACGTTTTGAAAAACAGAGCGACACCCCAGGATCATGGCTCCTGCTGCTTTGGTGGAGCCTCGCGGTGGCTGATGGAACTGCACCGACATCTCTTCCAAGGCTGATCCCTGAACAGGGCCGAGTTTCGAGTTAGGCACTGTTAGTAAGAGTTCCAGGCTCATTTTCTTGCATAGGGCAACTGGGGAAACAACCCGGGACCTACATTGGAAAGCACTTAAATTCTTTTTCAGAATTTCTGTATTTAACAATTCCAAGGAGCCCTTTAAATGCAATTATCTTGGGCAGGAAGAGCAATTCAGTCTAAATGGCCCTGAGCCCGTACCCTCTCATTGCTTTGGGTTATGTGGCTGCCTCTGGTTCTTTCTGTCTAAAACAACCAAGCTTCTGAGGGATCTCCAGGCCCAGAAGAATGTCCCATCTACCCTTTTTTACATTGCATTGTTAATGCAATGGCAATGCTTACTTGGCTAACTGCGGCATATGATTTTTAAAAATGCATCACACAAATATCATGACATTGATGCTTCTTGTGTTTAATTATTAACTTGTAGAGATTCTGCAGCTTTAATATGGATTTTAAATGATAATTAACGGTGACATGAAACTCTCCCTCTTCCCTCTCTTTACAAATCTTCGGGCCAAAGGCAGACAGACCAACAATTGGAGGCAGGGGTGTGCCTTTCGCGCAATTTGGTTTTCAATTTACCGGGGTTCCCAATGTCCCTCCTCCAAAGCTTCTGATGCAAATCTGAGGGCTTTCCAGTTGCGGAAGTGGGAGGAGCTTGAGTTTTGAGTTGAAAAGCCCAGGAATGAGAGGTAGTAGCTTTTTTTCCCGGTTTTCTCTCAGAGGTAAAGATAATCTTGATTTGGAGGTAGTGGTTGGTTCTCCTGAAGGCAAAAGACAGTGCATGCTAAATAATGTTTAGATATTTTCAAAACAAAGAAAGGCTCTCTGAGATCATCAGCCTCTACTGGTCTAGGGAATTTCATCTGTCCAAATTATTTAGGTAACATTTTCCCTCTATCTTCCCCATCTTCCTCCACTCTTTTTTAATTCTACATTACTTTCGGGTGCCCAAAACCTCCAATTGGGCCTCACCAAGTTCATCGCGATTCTGTTCAACCACAACTGCATCAAGGAAACCGTTAAATCTGATCAAAGTAAGTGGTTTGTTAAATGTTTACTTCTTCATGTACTTTTTCCAGTCCTCATCCGAGGATATGTTTATTGATTTTAGGGATGGGGTTGGGGGTGGAGAGAGACCTCGATGTGAGAGAGAAACCTCAGTGGGTTGTCTCCCATTCGCTGCTCCCTGCATCCCCAACCGACGAACGTGCCCTGATCGGGGATGGAAACTGCAACCTTTTTGGGGGACGATGCTCCAACCAACTGAGCCACCCAGCAAGGGTCCTTCATGTATTTTATAATGATTCGTACCTATTTAAATCATTTTAAGTGCATGTTACTTAAGTTTTTAAAATATTTATTGATTGATTTTTTTAGAGAGAGGAAGGAAAGAAGAGAGAGGGAGAGAGAAAGACAGATTTGTTGTTCCACTTATTTATGCACTCATTGGTTGCTTCTTGTATGTGGCCTGACCTGGGATTCAATCCACAACTTTGGCGGGTGAGGACGATGCTTTCACCAACTGAACTACCCAGCCAGGGATAGTGTTATTTTAAATGAGCGAACAAATGGAAACTCCTCTTTCTTTGTGGTTATTTTGGGAAGTTCCACTTTGATGTACAGAAGTTTGCTTTACTCCTGAACTCCAAGAGTGCATCTTTGGTGCCAGTGAACTCGTCATTCCTCCTCTTCTCACCAACAGGAGCACTGGGGCAGCCATGTAGGGAAAAAACAAAAAACAAAAAAACAAAAATAAACCCCACTATTTGTGGGGTTGAAAAAAGACCGAGATCCTCAATTTCACTTTTTAACTTAACAACCTGTGATTTGCATAAGTTACTTACACTTTTTAAGGGTTGTGTCGGTACAGGTTGTTAAAAGGTAAACTGGAGCATGTCAAAAATTTGAAGAGTTTATTTGAGCAAAAATCAAACTAAATCAGGGAGCACCAAGGTAAGTAGTCAGGAGTGTGATCTGTTGGCAGGAGCCAGGCGAGAGACTCCCACAGAGAAGGTGCTAAGCCCGAGAAGTAAATTAGTTGCCTGGCTACAGCTTGAAGCCTACTTAGATGCTCGTGGTTGTTTATATTTAGGTTTTGATTTCTTAACCTTAAAGCATTACGGGCCTTGGGCTTCAGTTTGCTCGGGCAGGCCCGCAAAGCATTACAGACTCTTCTGTCTACTGGCTTCCTTGTTCAATTAATTTAACAAGGTAAGATGGAGATAATACATAACTCTCAAGGTCAGTGAAAAACTAAAACAAAAAATGAAGGCAAATTCATCTAGCAAGTAGATATTCAACGTGTTCCTTCAACAAATATTTATCGAGCACTTTTAGTTTCAAACACTTGGAACTCAACAACCGAAGTGAACAAAGCAGACAAAAATATTGCCCTGTGGAGCTAATATTCTAGTAACCTGCACTGTGGGCGTGACACATTAGAGACGAATAAGGCAATGTCATACAGCAGAGCAGGGCTGAGGGGTCAGGGGTCAAGGTCACAATGAAAAAAAGACAGCTCAGATTTGAAGGTGACAGAGGTTACCCAGGCACCTATATAGGGAAAAGCCTTCCAGGTAGAGGGAACAGACAGTGCAAAGTGGGCATGGGCCTGCCTTGTCCCAGAATCAGGCAGCAGGTGTGTGTTGTACCGAGTGAACTAGGGGGAAGTGACAGGAGATAGGTCAGAGAGGTGAGGGGTCGGGGAGCAGAAAGCCAGATGAGGGAGAGCCTTGTAGACCACAAATGGACTTGGCTTTTGCTCTGATTTCTGTTTCAAAGGGTTTCTCTGACTGCTAGGTGGAGAACATATCAGATGAGGGAGGATGTGGGGAGAACTGTTGGAGGGAATGGCAGTACTCTAGGTGACAGAAGATGAGGTGAGGTAAGGTCAGTGAGAAATGCTCAGTTGCTAGCTAATTGTGAACAGAGCCAGCAGAATTTCTGGACAGGCTCTAGGCAGAATGTGAGAGAAAAGACAGTGGTCAGGAATGGTTATGAGGACTTCAGCCTGAAAGGAAGGGTGCATGGACAGAGGGCAGATAGGTTGGGTGTGAGAGGAACCTGGAGTTTAGCTTGGGACCAATGTTTGGACAGGAAGGTTGGTTCTGCAGTGTCTATTAGATGCTCACATGTGATGCCAGGGAGGCAGCTGGGTAATGTGGCAGGGACCTCAGGAGAGAGGCCTGGGCTGGAGTATAAACCTGGGAATCACGAGAGAAGGGATTTCATGCTGTCGGGCTGAAGGAGAGAGCAGGAATAGGAGAGTAGGTCCTGGGGCCCTGTTGTGATAAGAGGAGAAAAAGAGGAACAAGAAGAGGCTATGAGGAAGCATCCAGTAGGTAGGAGAAAAATCAAGGGGGTGTGGTGTCTCAGAAGACAAGTAAGGAAAGAGCTTATGGACTGAGAGAGATCCACAGTGTCACATGCAGCCTATGGATCAGGTAAGACAAGGAGGAGAACTGGCAGATGCTTTTAGCCTGGCGGGGCCTTAGGTAGTGAATGCAAGAGTTTCTCTAGAGGGATGGGGGTTGGTTCAGAGAAATCTGGGGAAGAACTGTGGCCCTCAACTGCAGATTACCCTTGGGGGATTTTGCTGCAAATGAGAGCAGTAACTGGCGGGGACAGAGGGAAGAGAACAAGGAAGAAGTGTTAGCTTGAGATTGGAGAAACAGCTGCTGGTACACTAGCAGGAGTAACTGAGCAGCAGGGAAAGGCTGATGGTGCAGAATTGGGTAGAATGAGTAGAGCCATGTTCCTGATTGAGTAGGGGAGAGGAGATGGATGAAGTGATTTAGGACTGGAGCCCAGGTAGACGAGGGGTCAGCGAACTGTTTCTGTAAAGGACTGGTAGCAGACCCGAAGGTTTCAGCCACAACCATCCTGCTGCGGCGCTAAGACCACCATAGACAATGCCTAAATGGACGGGCATGGCTGTGATCCAATAACGCTGCATTTAGGCCCACTAAAATTTTTATTTTATATAAGTTTTACATGTTGCAGAAAAAAATGTGTGTTTTATTCCCCGCCGCCCAACCCATTTAAAAAGAAAAAACCCTCCTTAAGTGGCAGGCGGTGCAGAAGTGAGCCGCCCACCGCTCACAGATTTGGGTAGATTTGCAGCACAAGGCTAGTTTGCTGGTCCCAAATTCAGGTAACAGGCAAGGAGTTAGCCTTTATGGATACGAATACATTGGATATACGTGGTGAAAGGAATCTGGGAATTCTCCTGAGTGCTCAGATTCTCTCAGTAAAGTAGGACCATGAGGATGAGGATGTGAGAGAAGGTGTGGAAGATTTGAGGGGAGAGCCAAGGCATGACATACAGAGCATGCTCGGACTAGGAGTGCAGGAGCAGAACGATCCACCACACAGCATGAGGACAGCTGCTGAGGTTTACAGACTTCAATTTGAAGTGAGCTCTGCTCAGGGGTGGGGTTGTGCTTTTCTCCAGCTGCAGTCAGCGGCACGGATGGGGTTGCAGGGTTGTTGGAAAGTTGGGTTTGAAGGTGTGGGGTGGAGTGGGGAGAAGTGTTGGAGAGGGCTACCAGGAAGGGTGAGAGAAACTGAATCCTTGACCTTGGATTATGAGCAGTTATGTAGCTACTGGTTATGACAAAGTTGAGGGTTCAAACATTGAGATGAGTCAGTGGCACTGGGCAGAAGACTGGTTTTTCCAAGATCATAGGAAGCAAGGAATGCAAGGAATTGACCATTTGGAAGTATTACACATGTCTACAGCATATTTATAATGCCACAGGTTGACTGAAATAACAGGATGCTAATCATGAATCCAGGGGTCCAGCACTGTGCAGGGACATGAAATAAGATGAATCAAGAGCATTCCAGAGCAGAGTGACATAGAAAATTCAGAGTGATTAGAACCAGATCAGAGAGGCCCCAGAGTGTTAAGAAATTTAGGAGGACAGGTTTAATATCCCTCCCCTCCCCTGTGAAGTAGCAAAATGAATGAAATCAGTAAACCTCATCCCATTTGACATACCTGAACATCAAGACATTTTAAATACTTGAAGTTCATTCTGTTATGTCATATAAACTGCAATTGAGTAAATTGCAGTTAGTTTTTTTAAAGCTTTCATAATCTTCTTGTTATTTTAAAAATGAAAGTAATTTAGAAAATACGTTAAGGTTGCCTGGAACAAGTGAGTAAAATCAAACTGAATAAAGAGGAAGGGTGAGCCCTTAAAACATACATGAGATCCCTGTGGTTGCCCCTGTGAGGTTGGCAGGGTTAGGAGGAGCCTCTGGGCCTGGGAAGGGCAGGGTGACTGGAGAAGTTCAGGCCCTTTAGGGGAAGGAGGAAGCAAGCAAACATTGTCTGCTAATGCCTGTCTCTGCACCTCTTCTGTACACTCACATTACTGCCCTTCCCTTCGTGAATACACACAGGTTGTAACTGGGATTTGGAAACAAATCGGAAGGCAAAGGAGACGTAAAGGGGGCTTTAGAGTTGCCTGGTTTTCAAATTACAGCCCACCCTGCAAAGATGCTGTCTGCAATATGTGGCCATTTCTTAATAAAAAGTGAGCTCTGTCTTGTTATCCAATCAAAAATGGAAATGGCTAGGTGATTTGCATATCTATGATGTAACAAGTTCTGGGAAATACTGCAGAGTCATTAGAGAAGCAACAAACCTACTGTGTCTACAGAGATCCTTACTGGGGTCTGGATAGCAAAGTTTTAGTGAAAGGAGGTGGGAGATTGGTTACAAACCCCCTAACCTAACTCCGGAGACTAAGCTCAAGAAGAGAGAGTAGGAGTTTGTGCATAGCTGTGTGGTCAATTCCCAGCAGAGCTCCTGGCACACATAAGAGACCAATAAATACTGAATGAGCCCTGGCTGGTGTAGCTCAGTGGATTGAGCTCAGGCCTGCGAACCAAATGGTCGCCAGTTCAATTCCCAGTTAGGGCACAAGCCTGGGTTGTGGGCCAGGTCCCCAGTGTTAGGGGCAGGCAAGAGGCAACCACACATTGATGTTTCTCTCCCCCTCTCTCTCCCTCCCTTCCTCTCTCTCTAAAAATAAATAAATAAAGTCTTTAGTAAATAAATAGATACTGAATGAATAAATGAATACAGAACAAGGAAAGAAAACACTTGGAATCTCCTAGGCTACCTTTGGCCATTTAGCTAGATGTGTGGCCTGGGGCAAGTTCATTAGCATCTCTGAGTCTCAGTTTCCTCATCTAAATAAGAAGACTAATTTTGGCCAACACCTCCCAGCCTCTTGCAAAAATGAAATGAGATAGTGGGTAACATTGAAGAACAGTGGTTTTTGTTATGGACAGGAAAAGAGATGGGGACAGTCACAGTGCAGGGAGCAGATTTTTAGAAACATCTTGAAAATTTAAATGGGTGGTGGTGGGTGCGGACTTTAAAATTTTTGGAAATCCTGGAACCTAGGGAAAATTTTCCAAGTGAAGCTAAAGAAGTTATTTACTTTCTATTACATGTCAACTGACATACAAGACAGTTTAATATGCATTATCTGGAAAAATTCTTCTGGATGGGCAAGCCTAAAAATATGTGTGTGTGTGTGTGTGTGTATGCAAAATATTAAACAGAAGCAGGCAAAGAGTAGATATGACTTCAAACCCCACAATCTGATGTCAAAACCCATATTATTTCTTCTACATAAAATTTAGTTAATTCGGTCTCTATTGATTCCCCCCCCCACACACACACATACACATACACACACACCTTGTCACTCCTCTTGGCTCGGAGCTGCTGGAGGAATCCAGACCTGCCTGGAGCACATGGAGCCATGTCCTTAGTCTGATCCCTGCGTTACAGCTCCCCACAGCCATCCACACAGTGGACACTCAGGAAATGCTTGCAGCCTTGAACTTAGACGTACCTTTTATGGCAATGATTGCCAACAGATGAAATAGCCCCCATTTCAGTCACTCCAAAGACTGCTGTTGCACTCTTTGAGACACTGGCTCCAAGTCCTGACCTGAACACCCTAGTGGGAAGATAGATTTCTGGTCTCATTAACTCATTCAGTCAAGAAACATTTACTGAGTGACTACTATGTACCGGGCAGTGTGGTAAATGCTGGAAACATATCACAGACCAAAATAGGCACCTGCTCTTGTGGAGCTTATCATCTCAGGTGAGAAAGTGAGGAATACGTAATGAATATATGATCTTTCAGAGGTGGTAAGTGCTCAGGAGGAAGATTTCAAGCAGGTAAAAGGCATTGGGAATGTCAGAATGAGAAGTGTGGTGGTTTCAGTTTAAGTTGGCATGGTCATGTAAGCAAAAAGGAGGAGGTGAAAAAGGCATCTATGAGGTTATCGGGGTTGGGCAGAGGGAACAAGCTGTGCAAAGGTCCTGGGGCACAAAGCCTGCCCAATGGAATAGACTGTGAGTCAGGAGGGGGTGGGGTGCTCAGACAGGAGGCCAATCACAGATGTGGGCTCCTGTTGCACAGCATCCTCCAGCCACAAGTGGCTGTCAAGCTCCCGACACATGACTAGTCCAAATGGAGATGAGTGGCATGACTAAATGACACACATTTCAAAGACTTTGAATGTAAACAAGGATATAAAATTTCTCCATTTTCACATGGATTCCACATTGAAATGGTAGTAGTTTAGAGGTACTCTATTAAATAAAATATACAACCAAAATTTATTTCACCTTTTTCTTTTCGCTTTTTAAATTATGGCTACCAGGAAATTTAAGTCTCAGATGGCTCCTATTTATTTCTGTTAGCTGGTGTTGGTCTAGAGCCTTGTACATCTTTCTAAGGACTTTGGCTGTTATTCTAATTGAAACGGGGAGCCCTCAGAGAGTTGAGAGTTGAGGAGTTACATGATCTGGCTTTTAAAAAAAGGATTCCTGTGGCTGCTGCACTGAGATGAAATTGTGAGTTCCTGCTGAAAGCAGGGAGACCAGTCAGGAGGTTATTTCCATAATTCGGGCAGAGATGATGGTGGCTTAGCTCAGGGTGGTGGAGTGGAGATGGTGAGGTGTGGCTGGAGTCTGGGTATACTTTGAATGTGGAGCCTACAAGATTTCCTGCAGAATTAGACATGGAATATGAGGGAAAGGAAAGAGTCAAAAGTGTCTGCATCCCAGCCACTGTACCTCAGTTGGCTGGGTGTGGTCCCAGTGAGGGCACAGGCCTGGGTTGCACATTGGGTCCCCCATACAGAAGGGAGCCAGTCATGTTTCTCTTGCATCGATGTTTCTCTCCCTCTCCTCATCCCTTCCTTCCCCTCTCTCTAAAATCAAAAATAAAAATAAAATTTAGAAAACACCTGCAAACACCTGCAAACACTTGCCTAAGAAACTGGAAGCGTGGGGCTGCCATCAGGAAGACTGTGGGTGGGGCAGTGGGTCAGGATATCATTGCAGCTGTCCATTCGGTGTTCCCAGGTGGGTGTTGAGTGGACATGGCAGAGTGCGGTGCTTGGAGAAGTCTGAGCTGGAGGTGCATGTTTGGGAATTGTAGTATCTAAGTAGTATCTAAAGACATGACACTGGAGGAGCTCACTAAGGGAGGGAGATTGCATTTAGAAAAAAATTCAGGGACTGAGTTTAAGAAAAAGAGATTGTAGCGGAAAGGTAGAATCAGCAAAGAACTAAGGAGGGAGGATGTAAAGCCAGATGATAGTTATAAATGTGTTTCTAGGAGAAGCGATACATCAACTGTGTCAAGTGCTTTCTGTAGCTGAGGTTAAGATGAGGACAGACAGCTGACTCTTGGATTTAGGTGATGGTGGAGGTCAAGAGGAGCTTCTTTGGAAGGAAGGTCCGAGCAGAAATCAGATAGCAAGCAGTAGGTTTCACCTAGAATGGCAGGACAGGCTTTGGAGACAGCAAGCATCCGTGAGTATGAAAAACTTCAGCAATTTCACCAGAAAAGGAAGGAGAGAGATGAGGCCACAGATGACAGGTAATTGGGGTGAAGGAGAATTATAGATAATGACGGGATGGATAATAGCAGGTTCCTGTGTTAACAAGAACAGCAGAGTAGAGAGAGGAAAGTGAATGGTATCGGGGAAAGGTGGAAAATTGCTG
Organism: Phyllostomus discolor; assembly: GCF_004126475.2. Classification (NCBI taxonomy): domain Eukaryota; kingdom Metazoa; phylum Chordata; class Mammalia; order Chiroptera; family Phyllostomidae; genus Phyllostomus; species Phyllostomus discolor. Next base: position 124,507,003 of record NC_040906.2, on the reverse strand, counting down.
GGGCCCTGTACTGGTAGTGATGAGAGGGGGTTCCTGGAGCACACAGGCAGGCTCGCCCTCAGGACCCAGGACACTTCCTCTCCAGTAACCATCAGCAGTGCCACCCACCAGGGTGCGGATGTTGGGGGGACATCGAGGCAGTTCCATTCTGGCTGCTTCCTTTTCTCAGTGGAGTGGGAAGCAAGCCCTTTAGCACAGTGTGGGGCATGGGAGCTCTGTAGAGTGAGTTCAAACTATAAAATAGTTATAGAGGAGAGGGAGTGAGAGAGAAAGCACTGGGGGAAAACAGGGTAATTAAAGGCCTGCACCCTTAATATTTATGGACACGTGTTTAAACTGAGAGCAGTCAGCACTGCGTTCTTCTCCAGCCCCTTTTGTGGCAAGGGACCAGGAACGGGGTTAACAGAGTAGAATGCTTGGGGGCTGTGCTACCTGCCAAGGTGTTGGTGTATTCAAATGAGAGATCTTATTCATTGGCCTTAGAGTTGACTTGTTCAAATAAGTATTTGTTGACTGCTCACTGTGATCACAGCAGCAATGTAATAAAAATGAATTGGCCTTGCTTGCACAGCCATGCACACTCTTCCGCTCCCAGCCTCACCCGACTCCCCACGCCCCCCAAACCCCCTCCGCCCCCTAACCCCTCTCCGGCTCGACCTGCAGGAACCAGGCAAAAGATAAGGCAAGGCTGCCACCTTCTGGCCAGTGGCTTCTACTGCAAATGTGCTAGGCCCACGTTTGCAGCTAGTTTTTCACTGTCCCTCTGGGTTAGCGGGCCAATGACCTGGTCAGTTGCTCTCAACATTTATCTTTGTTTCTGAATGATATGTTTCTATTGTATTTTTCATTTATCTGTTTTAGATATTACTAGTTCATTTCCCTTTCCCCAAATAATTATACAAATATTTTTGGCTCGTCATTGGCAGGCATTTGCAGCACGTTGGGAAATGTTTCCCATTGCTGAGGTACATGTCTTTGTTTTTCCTGGACTGAATAATTGCCCATTTTTTCACTTGTCTAGTTTTCTATGTACCCATAATTAATTTACTTTACTGAATCTGCCACACACTGATCAATAATATTTTTCATACTTGCAAAAGCATTCCTTCTCGATTTTCCCTGTAGAGCTCTGTATTAGTTAGCATTCTCCAAACAGAACTAATAAGATGTGGATGTATACACAAAAAGAGATTTTGTTTTAAGGAACTGGATCACATGATCATGGGGACTGGCAAATCAAAATCTGCAGGGTAGGCCAGCAGGCTGGAGACCCGGGAGTTGGCTTTTGCAGCTCAAAACTGAAGAGAGTCTGGACACAACACCCTGTTCCTCAGGGCACATCACTGTCTTTTCTCCTGAGACCTTCACAGAGGCCCGCCTGTGTTATGGAGGGTAATCTGCTTTCCTCAAAGTCTCCTGATTTAAATGTTAATCTCACCTAAAAAATAACAGCACAGACACATCTAGACTGGTGTTTGACCAAACATCTAGGGATCTTTGCCTAGCCAAGTTGACACACAGACACACACACAGTTTAACCATCACAGTCTCTCTCCCAGAATCCTCTGTTTATGAGTATGGCCTTCCGCTCACCTGCCCTGCTGGAACTTCCATGCACCGTCATCCTGGAATTCTTTCTTCTCATTCAACTACCCTTATTTTGGTGGAGCATATATCCTCTGAGGCTTCTAGTACACAGGAAGTAACATTTTAAAGTCCTTGCGTGCTTTAAAATATTCTTCCCTCACATTTGACTAATGTGACTCACCTAGAATTCTGCTTTGAGATGTTTCTCGATATTTTGGAAGTGTTAGGCCATCAGCTTCTGGTTTTCTGGAGTGGGTACTTTTGAACAATTCAGCAAAATTCTGATTTTCCATCTTTGCATGTAACCAGCTCTTTTATTTCTGTTTATTTGTTTCTCTCGGCTCCTGATGTCCTGAACCTTCAGAGATGTGTAAGGACAGGACTTGTTTCATCTACAATGTTGAACACTCAGTAGAACTTTCAGTCTGTAGCCTCGTATCTTTCAATTCTGGGAAAACTTCTGGTATCATTTTGTGATTTTTCTCTTTTACACTTCCAATTAGTTCTCTTTCTGGCAGCTTTTAATTGTAGTTGGGTGAACTTTCCAGTCTGAGCTTCTATTTCCTGTTTTCACTCTCTTCGACTTCTGGTTTAACTTTCTCGTTGGTAGGTTTTCCTGATGTCAATTTCCTACTTTAAAAAAAAAAGATTTTATTTATTTTCAGAGAAAGAGGAAAGGAAGGAGAAAGAGAGGGAGAGAAATGTCGACATGAGAGAGAAATGTCAATCTGTTGCTTCTCATATGCACCCTGACCGGGGACCAAACTGGCAACCCAGGCTTGCACTCTGACAGGGAATCAAACCAATGGGCTTTTACTTTGTGGAACAATGTCCAACCTCCTGAGCCACACAGGTCAGGGCTCAATTTTCCACCATTTATAATTTTTTTATTTTGACTGTTATAATTTCACAGAGCCCTTTTTAATGTAGTTCGTTTGTTTTTTCTGTGGCATCTTGGTTATTCCACCCTCAGGGACTTCAATGGCATAAAGTGTCTTTCTGCACTCTGCTCCCCCCAAGGCTTGGTTAATCTGTTGGTTGATTTTTAAATCTCTCTCTCTTTCATGTCGGGGGCTTTCCCCAAATGTGTAGTCATCCTTAACTATTTTTTAATATTTAAGAGTGAGATCATTGTTTTTTTTAAGATTTACTTATTTCTTTTTAGAGAGGGGGAAGGGGGGGATGAAGAGAGGGAGAGAAGCATCAATGTGTGGTTGCCTCTCATGCGCCCCTCAGCTGGGAACCTGGCCCTCAACACAGGCATGTGCCCTGACTGGGAATCCAACCAGCGACTCTTTGGTTTGCAGGCCGGCACTCAATCCACTGAGCCACACCAGCCAGGGCAGTTCACTTTTTTTTAAAAAAGCTAATTTGAAACTCTACATGTGTAGGTGTAGGTTAAGGTCTTCACTGCTGAATTCTATTTTAGGGGATCGATCGTTGGCGGTTCTTTTTCTTATGGAATCCCAAACTATTTGCACTTCTTTTTTCTAAAGCTTTTCATTTTTTTCAGAAAAGAAAGGTCATCTATTTCCTACAGCCAGAGTGATATCCAAGCAGAAACCTCATTGCTGACCTTCTGAGGGCAGGGTGGGGAAAAGGGCCAAGGTCTCCAATAGTTAATTCGTAGATTTTTATCAATCATGCTAATTTCAGCTTGGCATTCATCCCAACCTTTCCTTGTCCTTTATGTCCCCAGATTCCAAATTGCTCCAAGTCCAAAGTTTTGGTTATTTCCTTTCCCAAGAGTATGAATATCAGCAGTCCTGTTAGTTGGGAGGACCCTTGTCTGATGAGTGAGTGGGTGGGGAGAATGACCCAGCTGCTCAGCACCCAGACATTCCACCAATGCCTTTGCCTCACTCGAGCCTGGCCTTTCCTGGTCCCCGGGGACTCCGGGCACTAAGCCTGCGAGCCGCTGGCTTGCCTGTCTTCAGTAGCTACCTCCACTTACATGGGAACATTCTTCCCTTCATAGATTGGTTCCCCTGATGTCTACTTTGTTTTCCAAAAATTCCTTGAAATCTGTGCCCTCCTTGTCTCTGTCTCTGTTTTTAAAGAAATTTTTGCCCTAACACCATTTTAAATGTTTTTTAAACTCAGTTACTCTGGTGAGTTTGGGGAAGAAGGAGAAATAAATACCTCTGGGCAATCTGCCATTTTAACTAGAAGTTTTAAATGGGCAAGTTTTGATGGGAGACAGGAGAAACAAGCAGAGAATGAGGCATTATCTGGGGCTCAGATGGAGCCACGTAGAGCTGGGCCTATGGGGCATTTTGAGGGGACGAGTCCCTAGGCTGAGGGACCTGGGAAAGCCACAGTCTGAGGGTGTGCAGAGAAGACACCAGAACAGGCCAGAGCACTCATGGGGCAGCTACTGTGACCACTTCATAACTTCACTCTAAGTGGTCCTGCTTGGGCAAACCATAACACATGGAATCAACTTCATGCTTCCTTTTTCTAAACCAAGATGAGGATCAGAGAGTGAAGCTCCTCCTACGCAACCTGTACAACCCTGCCTTGCCCAGTCACTTTCGCTGATATCTGCTCACTGTCACTGCTCCTCTAAGAGAACTTGAGATCATTTCACTATTACCTAAACGTGTGTTTATAGGCCTAACCGTACATAGACACATGTTCATATTGAAAATAATATTCACTGTCCTGGAAAACTGTCATTTAAAGTCATAAGATTAACAGGACCTTGATGTTATCGAGCACATATTTCTGGGCCTCTGTGCAATTGCACTTAGGAAGTGACTTAAATGCTCACTCACAGCTATGGCAGATGGTGTGGACAGAGGGCCAGGGCTGGAGTTGGTATTATAACACCTGGTAGTGTCCCCAGTCCCATTTTGCCTGGTGACAAGCTCGTGGCTGAGATTCTTAGCTTCTTCATTTATGAAACTGCACAAATAGTTGTTCTATCTCGTAAGATTGCTATAGAATCAAATGTGGTCATTCACATGAAATTATTTCATTAATTGTCCACTACACTGGTGTATTCAAAGGTAAGTGAATGGAATGATCCAGACATTTTGTTATACGTTATATGGAATGTGGAGTTAAATGTAGTATATTCCCTGATCTTATCATGTAGAGAAATCTGACTTTCTTTAACACTGGAATTTGCTTCTCAATCGTGGAATAAATAAGTGCCTACTTCTCTGATTCATGTCTACTGCCATTAGCTCTATTTTGCCTTTTTCTTTGCTTATATAGAGTTTCTCTAATCTTTAACTGAGGGCTTGAAAAGCTTAAATGCAGTGGAAACAACCCAAAGGTCCACAGGCACATGAGTGAATAAACAAAATGTGTTCCATACATGCAATGGAACATTGTTTCTCCTAAAAAAGAAAGGAGATGCTGACACCTGCTTCAACATGGATGCCCCTTGAGAACATGATGCTGAGTGGAATAAACCACTCACAAAGGACAAATGTTGTGTGATGTCACTTCTGTGGAGCACAAAGCAGAAGGGGGTTGCCAGGACTGGGAGGAAACGGGAATCATTCCACAGGCACACAGTCTTGGGGGCGGATGGTGGTTACGGTCGCACAACAATGTGACTGTACTTAGTGCCACTGGACTGTACACTTAAAATGGTGAAAATGGTAAATTTTACATCTTGTAGATTTTACCACAATAAAAAAAATAGGGGAAAGAAAGCAGCTGAAGTGCATTGTACCTGTGTAAACCCAGTAGCACACCAGCAATAAAACCAGATGCGCGCGATCCTTTGGAGTGGTGTGCGCCTGCCGCCCAACAGCAGGGGCCCATCCACTTGGGGGGCTCGTCACATCGCAATGTTGAACTGAGAACAAATTGTTCTCAAGGCTGACTTTTCTGAGCACAGTTTGAAGGCGATATTTAAAAAGACAGTGGAAATGGATATCAATAAACACAAGTTCCAAATATTATGTTAAAGAAAAAGAGCTCCTATAAATTATAGGAGGTAAAGCCCACTTGATCTGAATCGGGTTCCCAGCCTTCTTTCTACATGACTGGGATGTTTCTGGTAAGTGAAGCCTTCCCACTAGCAGGGACCTTGGGCAATCATCTGGCCCAGCCCATCCCTTCAGGCAGGTGAGATATCATTCCATTTGGGAGGCATTCTGGGTGCCAGAGAGGTAAAGAAAATTGTCTCAGGTCACACAATAAGCAGACAAGTGTCCAGAACTCAGGGCTTCTGCCTCCCAAGACCTCTGTGTCCCTTCCTGCTATGTCATGTTGTGCTTTATGTAACTTCTCTGGGTCTCCATTCTTCTACCAAATTCAAGAGTTAAAATACTAACCATTATAATTGTCGTGTAGAAATTCTTTGCGTGTTCCAGGCTGCTGCTTATCTGGGAAAAGGTAGGTGGTTCAAAAGCTTTTACAGAGTTGTCGTGTGGTTACTTGGATTCCAGTCTGGATTCAGAGTCTAAAGGCAGGAATCTGAGCATGTGATGTGGGATGAACTGGTTCACCTCTCTGAATGTCAGATGCCTCATCTGTTCAAAAACATGCCCAAGTCACAGTGTTTTTGTGAGAATCAGAGAGATATGTTTGTGAATGTATTTTGAATAATGTAAAGAAAATGGTTTTCCAAGTGCAGTCCAGGGAGCTTTGGGGGTGTAGCCCAGACACTTTTAGGGGGTTTACCAGATCAGAACTATTTTCATGATAATGCAAAGGTACCATTTGCCTCCCCTCAAGGTAGATCTTCACAGTATGCAGTGGGGTTCCAGGGCTTGTGTGCCATGTGACATTGTAACAGATGGAATGTGGAAGCAGGTGGAAGATTTCCACATGTTTTCTATTAGGTTAGATTATTAAAGAGATTTGCAAGATTGCTAAACAAATGGACTCTTTTCATTTTTGTTTTGATGATACAATTATTTTTCATAAAATGTTATGTTAAAATGTAATGGGTTATTGCTATTAATTTAAGGGAATAGTTTAAATTTTTCAGGTTTAATTTCTAATATGGTAAATATTGACAAACCACACAAACAAAAGTTCTTTGAGATTCTCATTATTTTTCTAAGAGTGTGAAAACTTATCCTGAGATTCAAAAGTTAACAACTGCTGCTATAAAGTAGTTTTCACTTTACATCATTGACTTTTTAAAAAAAAAATTATCACATGATAAAAAGGATGTATCCTCCTTATGGAAACTTTAGAAAATTATAGATAAATTTAAAAAGAAATAAATATTATTAATGATCCCATCATAAAAGAACAACTGTTACCATTTTCACCAGTATTCTCTAATATTTATAGTCATATGAGATATTTACAGTCTGTGACTTCGCCCAGCTTCAGAGTTTAAACGGCAGTGGCCTGAAGCATTTAGGCTGTAATTACCTGGCCCTTGGACTCACCTGGCGGGATCTCCGCCCAGCCCCTGTTATCACTGGTCCTGTCTTCTTCAGGGGGCCTCCCATACCTGCTCGCCACTGAGTCTCTCCCGGTCCCGCGGATGTCACCGTTTTCTTCCTCTCCTGCTCTGCGCTCTTCACTGTCTGGTAGCTGCTGAAGTCGCTGTGCTGGTCACGCATCTCTGAAGGGCTATCCGGCACCTCCACCTTCCCTGGGTGGCTCCGCTGCTGCCGAACCCGCTGGAGCAGTCGGGCAGCCAAAGTGGTGGGTGCTGGGTCCGCAGGAATCAGTCCCGGGTGCCAGAAAGGCTTGCTGTGGGCAGGGCCTCCCTCCTCAAAGGGTATTTTGTCTTATGAGCGTTGGGCATGTGTAGATTTACTGAAATATCTTTTTCTATATTACCTTCCCTTCCTACAATTCCCACTGTCTTTCTAGTCCTGAGGGATGAGTTCCTGAAGCCTGGAGACGGAGCAGCTTGCACCCTGAGAGGTCAGGATCGCCAGAAACCGTCTTCCGCTGAGGACCAGTGTTCTTGGACTTGGTGCTGGATTGCAGAGGTTCGCAAACTTTGGGTCTCGGGACCAGCTTTCACTCTTGAAAAGTCACGAGAACCTTCATCAGCTTTTGTTTATGTGGTTATGTCTATTAACATTTACCATAATAGAAATTAGGGCTGAGAAGTTCTAGATATATTTATTAATTCATCTAAAATAACAGTAATAACTCTTTACATTTTAATATTTTAATTTAAAGTGACCATAAACCATATTTGTATTAAAATAATCATAAAATTTTTATTTTTTTATTAAAAATGGGGATACCTCTCATTCCATGGAAATGGTGAGATCATAATTCAGCTTTATTTGATCTGTAGTTCTTAAATTTTAAAAAAATGGTCTTGATTTCCTAATTTGCAAAATTAGTTGAGAAACAGAATCATTTTCTCAATTCTGATTTTACCCACATTGTTACTTATCAACATGCAGAGCACCCAATTTCTTGCTTTTTAGCAAAAAAAAGATAGTAAAATATTTCTAGGAAATTGGAAACAATCTGCCACTATGAATTTGAGAATTCATTTTTTTCCTTTTTTAGGCAGTTGATACTTGGGTTCATGGTGTGATTCTGACATTATATGTCCAGTGCATATGTCAGTCATAGTTTCCATTGGTAACACAGATTTCAAGTCTCATAATTAAAGTAAATAATTGTAAATTACACAGGATTTTTTAAGGAGCCCCATGATGTCCGAGGACTTCTGTCCGTGGCCCTCTCTGGACACGTGGAAAAGTGGGGGCAGGAGGCTATGGTCGACATTGTGACTCGGGTTGTTGTTGACATTTATTGCCTGGGAATGCAGTGGTTGGGACAGTCCTGCATACAGAAGAAATATTTTTCTTAAAGTGCCTGAAGCATCACTACAGATGAAAGGAACCAGAATGATCTCAGTAGACAGGCCCCAGAGCGACGGGGAATGTTAAGAGCAGAGATATTGAGAAATCCAGGCCTCGGTGGTTAAGGTCAGACACCAAGCAAAAGGGCCTCCAGCCACTTACCTGGCTTTGGGGGCAGGATTTCTGTCTTCAGGAAGCAGACAGAGACTGGAAAAAGTGATGTGGAGCTCCGATTTTCACAGGGGCAGTGGGAAAAGCTCCAGGTCCGGAACCGCATCGGGCAGTCCGTGCAGGACTGTGGCCGAGTGCTCATCTCTGAGTTCTACCCCAGCTCTGCCACCTGCATGCTGCGAGACATCATTTCTCTGAGCCTTGGAAACGGGGTATAATAAGAATAACGTTTACCTCATAGGGATGCTGTAAGGATCAAGTGTTTATCACGGCACTTGCCACACCGTAAGTGTTCAATTGAGGAAAGCTGCTGTGATTAGTGTTGTTATTAATTACAATAATAGAGATCTAATTTGAAGAAAATGCGTAAGACATTAGGACCTAGCTTTAAGAAAACAGAAGTACTGTTGGCAGTTGGAATATCTGCTCAATCTTGTCACAGCTCATTCAGACTGGGGACAGAAGTCCTCAGTTCCCTCCCCTGTCAGAGTAGATATTGGGACAGGGTAGATTTGACGTTGCAGCTGGGACTCCAACAGGTCATTCTGTGAGGAAGAGGATCATGGAAGATCACAGACTTTGCCATGAGGGAACTATCAGCTCAGCTAGGGAGCCAGGAATAAAACTTATAAATAGTTAAAAGCAATAGCATGTACAGTCATATTATAGTTATACAAAGTAATACCTCTGTTCGGTAGTATATGTAGGGGAAAACAAAACTCTAAAAGGACATATCCAAAATGTTAATAGTGGGAAGACCATGACTTTTTTATTTTATTTTTTAAGATTTATTGATTGATTTTTAGAGAGGGGAAAATGGGGGGAAGAGAGGGAGAGAAGCAGCAAGCAGTGTGTGGCTGCCTCTTGAGCACCCCCGACTGGGGACCGAGCCCACAACCTGGGCATGTGCCCTGGGAATCCAGCAGGTGACCCCTTGGTTTGCAGGCTGGTGCTCAATCCAAGGAGCCAAATCAGCCAGGGTAAGACTATGAATTGTTTTAAAAGATCATAAATTTATTTTATAGTTAGAAAAAAATGTTAGTTCTAACTGATATAAGATAGCATATATTTCAGAGTGAAGAGTTCTGGAACAACACAGAAGTGAGAAATCATGTGTTGTAGAATAACCTGGGAAGGTCTCGTAAGGAGGTGGCATGTGGGGACTTCCTAAAGGAGGGGTAGGGTTTAGATATATGGGTGGAAGAAGACATTCTAGAGAGAGGACCTAAAGCAAGTGGGTAATCATGACAGATGGGTGTGCCCATTATCAATTTACTGCCTCCTGGCTCTCAAATCCACTCTTTGCCCTGTTTTGTGATTCTGGAGCTGGATACTTTAGACATTCCTCTTTTTCTTTTTCTGGGTTGCACAGCGTTAGGCTTTGTCCCACTCCGGTATATTTGGGGGATGGAGAGAGAACCTCCTGATCAAGAGAGGGACTGCAAAGAACAGACCCACGTTAGTCAGACAAAGCACACAAAAGTCATGTGGAATCTTTAACTCCAGTGAGACATTTTTCACTGCATATTCTACTAATAAGCACATTTCATCTGCAAAATAATTAGTTTTTCCTCAGTAGAAGACTTCAAACTAACTTTCTTCAGTTATAAATCCCCTTTAAGCAGTTATAATTAGAAACTAGCACATTATTTCTCATGGGGGAGGAAATTCAGTTTATGCAGAACTTTTTGAATACTGTTTACATGATAGAATTTAATCCGTGTACGGTGAGACAGGAGTTCCTTACGGAGGACAGGAAAGAGTGAGATTGTTAAACACAAGGTTCACTTAAGGCCTGAAACACTGGTGGGAAATTTTCTCAGCACTGCAGAAGGTCTCTCAGGGCCAGCCAGCACAACCTGTGAAGCCTCCCAAGTATTTTGCCTCCTGGCCTGCTCATTCTTTCCTCTGCAGCCTATCTCAATGTGGTCTGCACCTTCCTGGCGGGTACGACTTCGTGTGCTGCTGTGCACACCACACTTTCCATACCTCTTTACCTTTTCCCATGAGATTGCCACAAACTGGAACACACTTTTCCACTTCCTGATGCCTTGACAAATGTCCATTTGTCCTTTAAAGGGCCGATCAGGCATCATTTTTGTGAAAGAAGTTTCGCCTGATCCTCTTGCCTCCAGATTAATAATTTCCCCTTCTGCATTCCTTCTAGGCTGCCTCTATTCTATACATCAAGTTATCTTGGCTTATTTAGTATCTTTTCTCATCTTTTCCCCTACTGAACTTTTTAAAATTAATTTTTAAGTTTTTTCAATTGCAGTTTACATTCAGTATTATTTTGTGTTACTTTCAGGTATACAGCATATTGATTAGAGAATTATATACTTTACAAAGTGTACCCCCTGATATTTCCAGTCCCTAACTGGTAGACTAAATACTAAATACTTTTTTTCTAAATACTTGCCCAAGTACATATTTATTGATTTTAGAGAGAGAGGAAGGGAGAGAGAGAGAGAGAGAAGGAAACTTCAAAGCGAGATAGAAACATTGATAGGTTACCTCCTGTACACACCCCAATCAGGGATCAAACCTCCAATCTTTTGTTGTACCGGCAGGCAGATGCTCCAACCATCTGAGCCATTCAGCCTAGACTAGACTGAACTTTTTTTTTCTTTTTAGACTGAATTTCTTAATGGCTCTAATTGTCCCTGTATTTCCAGAGCCTAGTAGACTGCCTGGAAAATAGCAGATGAACTGAAGTGATCAGGGCTGTGCCCAGACTACTGAACTGAGGACTTCTCTGGAAGGGAGAATTATATTGGGGGAGAGGGGTTGCAACACTCAGAATTACTGGAACATTCATTGTTAGGGGTAGGTTAGCATTTTGGTGCTTCTGGTTTATGAGCCATTTGCTACCTGATACCTACTCCAGTAAATTCCATCAGAGCAACGTCTGTCTGTCCTCCATGAGTGTGTGTGTTGCGCACAGGCAGGGCTAAATGGTGGGAGAATTAGAATCTACTGTAAATTCTGCCTTGGGCCTGACCTGTGACATTACCAGAAGGCAAACATCTGTGCTTCCTCTCGAGGTTCTCAATGTCTGTTTTAGTTAAAATGCCTATTCGCATGAAGGAGGGGAAAGTTCAGAGGAACACGATAGAATATTCATCACATTGCTGGCATTCTGAGAATTGGGTTGGTTAAGTGGCTCCCCCTTTGCTCTTACCTACCCTGAGCCGGGAGCATCTAGATTTTGATTGGACTATTGCCAGAGCTCATTAGCATAATGTACCTTGACCTGGATTAGGGAACAGCAACTTCTGCCTAGAAAATGACCAGAACCTGCTGGGACTTGAACCAGAGGTGAGGTTTTTATAACGCAGCATTGTCTACATCTCCATAAGAAGTCACAAGGGAAGGAAGCCAGAAATCCTGAGGAGCGGCAAATCTAAGGGATGTGGTAAGGGCCACCCCATTCTTACAGGTTTCCATTTGTTTTAGTGGGGTTTGTTTGGGGAGGGTGGTTTTGGTAGAAATGATGGAAATTGAATGCACTTTGGCCTGAGTTGCTTTAAAATAAGAAAGTCTTGACAAATTTAGATTTTAATCCTGGAGGAAAGCTGAGTTTATTTATGTCTTACAGGCTGCAAAAACACTCTTTTCTTCTTTTCTATGTTGTTATCCTTCAGGGAAATATTAATGTTCATTTATTTGGCAAAAATTTATATCAGAAAAAATTTAAAAACAATGTAATTATTCTGCAGCAAGATATTTGATTCTTCTCTCCATTTAAAAACAAAAGAATAATGTCCATGTTAGCTAAGCTTAAAATAATGTTTTTCATTTTAGAAAATGTAAATCTTCTTATTTAAGTATTTTTTTGGTTTGTTTTAATTTTTAGAAAAAAATATTAACCTATCCCAATTAGCTATAACAAATTCTAGACTACTTAAGTTACTTTTGTTAATGTTCAAAGAGGTAAGTACATAAAACTGTTGTGATCACATTTTCACTTGGTATTTGTGTTTAATAGACTTGTTACCAAAGTCTTCTAAATTAAAGTCAGTCAGTAGCATCATTCCTTAATTAACTCGATGTTTATCTTCCAAACATAGAATTCGATTTAAAAGTCATGGGGATTTAATTTCGTGTGTCAGTGTTTGAAGTGGGAAGCAGGGACTTCACGTTCTTTGAGTCTGTGAACGATAGGTGAGAGGTGGATGTGGGTAGGTGGGGTAAGGAGGCCTCTTCACCTCTGTGTAGCTTGTTATTGAATGGCCAGACTTCATTTATGTGTTCACGTCAGCCGTCTTCTATATCCATACACTCGGTGACTGACGAATGTTAGGGTTATATAAAGTCACACAGCTGAGGAAGAGAGCATATGGCACTGTTAATCTAACTTGTAGTTTGAGTTTACTATTGAATAGTTCTACATTAATATCATCATGTCCCTTGTTCTTACAAGAGCACTGGCAAATGGTAATGAGACAGTATTTTTGATCTGTGGAGAGGAATGCATGCATGCAGAGAGCTGACTTAAGTTATACTCCGATTTTTGACTGCACGCGGTGCTGGCACCTTTAACCTTCACGTTGTTCAGGGGTCAGCTGTGCCTGTAAACCTGTGCCACTTCACATTCTACTACCAAGCACATTTCATCTGCAAAATGATTAGTTTTTTCTCAAAAGAACAATTCAAACCAACTTTATTTCTTAATTTGTAAATCTCCTTTAATTATAATTAGAAACTAGAGCAGTATTTCAGGGAGTGGGGGAGGGGAGAAATGCAACTTGCATCAAAATTTTGAATATCTATTGTTTACATAATACAATTTAATCGAAGTAAAGTGAGAGAGAATTTTCTCGTGGGGGACAGGAAAGTGCTACTGCTAAAAATGAAGTCAGAACGTCTTGAAGAGTGCTTCAGTTTAAATGACTGAAAACACTACTTTAGAGCTATAGTTCTCATGCAGTCCCTCCCCTCACCCCAGGAAAACTTGGGCCATGTCTCCAGACGTGTTTGGTTGTCACAACAAAGAGGGCTGGTTTGCTACTAGCACCTAAAGGGCAGAGACCAAAGATGCCGTGAAACAATGCATGAGATAACCCCCCGTGACAAAAAATCATCATGTCCAAGATATCGATAATGCTGAGGTTTTAGAGGAATCTCATGTGAGCATATCATTTGATAATATGTGAAGATACAAAATGCACACTGGACTTATTGAGGAGGCCAAAATTAATCTCCAATTAATCTAGCAATTTAGATTTTAAAAATGCCATAAAGACACATCTGGTTGCAATGTTCCCCTCCTGTAACTCCATCCACACCTTAGCTAATTTATGAAGGTGTTTCCGTGGAAAGAACTCCAAGCCAGTCTTCCCTCTCAAACACAGGTATATTTATGGGGGAAAGGTCCTAACCACTGGCTACAGGTGACAGCCACTTGCGCTAAGGCCTTCACAACCTGGGTTCAGCAAGGAGAAAGGCAGCTGAAACCCAGAGGTTCTTACAGTGATCACTAAACTTCTGATTCCCAATGGTCAGGCTTTATTTCAGCAAGACCCCTACCGGCTTCTACATTTTACTCCTGTTTGTGTGTTGGTGACTGCAAAAATGTCGATAAAATGTTTTTCAGTTAGACAAGCACTGATTTTTATCTCTTTAATTATTATCATTTATTTTTCAGAATCAGAAAACAGTCTCCCAGTGTAAGCTGCTTGAGTGGACTCATCCATTCATATTAAGAGCAAAAGTCTTAAGTACTCCTGAGGGGAGTTGCATAGACGGAAATCGGTGGGTGACCTGACTTTATCATGGAACCTGAGGAATTTGGTTCTGAGGACAAGGGAATATTAAGCTGGGATATTAATGATATAAAACTGCCACAGGTATGTACTTGCTATAAGAATGTGCCTTCATTACAAGGTAGGGTGGGGCTAAAGTAGGTTTACAGTTGTTCCTGTGGAAAACAATATAATGGTTAGCCTTGGCTGGTGTGGCTCATTGGATTGCCGGCATGAGAACCAAAGGGTCACCAGTTAAACTGCGGACCAGGTCCCTGGAAGAGGGTTCACAAGAGCCAACCACACATAGATGTTTCCCTTCCTCCCTCCCTTCCTCCCTTTCTGTCTCTAAAAATAAATAAATAAAATATAAAAAAAGTTGCCCTGGCTGGTGTAGCTCAGTGGATTGAGCACAGGCTGCGAACCAAAGTGTCACAGGTTTGATTCCCAGTCAGGACACATGCCTGGGTTGCAGACCACAGCCCCCAGCAACCATACATTAATGTTTCTCTCTCTCTCTCTCTCTCTCTCTCTCTCTCTCTCTCTCTCTCTTTCTCCCTCCCTTCCCTCTCTAAAAATAAATAAATAAAATCTTTAAAAAAATCTTTAAAAAGTAAAAAAAGAGAAAATAATGCAATAATTAATAAATAGTAATACAAGAATAAACTCTGTTTTCATGTACTCACAACTATAAACCTACTTTTGCCCCACCCTGTATTTGGCTATGAAGCCTTAACTATTGACTTGCTAAGACTTGGAAGGAAATTGATGGGGGTCCCAACTGGGTAAACTCCTCTCCTCCAGAGCTTCCGCTAGACATCCCACTGAGGAATTTTAAAAGATGTCAAAACCTGTGATTTGAGTGAGTCTTTACTTAGCAGACCCACCCCCACTCCTCTACCCACCCTCGTTCCAGACTGCAGCACGGAAAATGCTTTGTCCCTGCTCCTTCAAAACTGGCTTGGCTCAGGTTGCTCCTCCCATCCTGGCTAGCTGAAAGAATGAAGTCCATGATAATGTATTTGCCCATAGATTAACTCTTCATAATGCACATGCTCCTATACAACTATATTTGCTGTAGACGTGGCTTTGAATTAAATCTGTATCTGGAAGGTCCAAGTGACAGAGCTCGTGTGGGACACGGCATGCTCCTCCAGATCTCGTAAACAGCACACACACACACTGGGCTGCTTTCCAGCTGTGGAACAGCTTTCATTTTATGTTTTCTTGCCCTTCATTTTTGGCAATTGACTTTTTAAGCCCTAATTTAGTGGAAAACATTAATTGTTTAAAACTGACTTCCTTAACCTCTCTCTCTGGTATCTGAAGGATGCTTCACTGAAAGTTGTTCGAAAAGGGTGACTAAGAAAGCTAAGACTGGGGACCACCTCTACCAAGTACTAAAAAGTTTGAGCCAGTCTGCCTAATTCTGGGGAACAAGTAATTTGAATTAGCCCAAGCAGTGGAGAGGGAATGGAGAGTCCACAGTCTTGATTTATAACCATTCCAGATTTTCACTCTGATGAAAGCTTCCAGATCATTCCAAATTTTACTCTAATTTTCTTTAGTTTCTCTTTATGTGTAAGTCTTCAAAATTTTTTTCCTTTTGTTTCTTTTTTTAAATATTTTATTTATTTATTTTTAGAGAATGAGGAAGGGAAGGAGAAAGAAAGGGAGAGAAAAACCAGTGTGCGAGAGAAGCATCTGTTGCCTCTCGCACACCACCAGCCGTGGACCTTGCCTGCTACCCAGGCATGTGCCCCGACCAGGAACCAAACCAGAGACCTTTAGGTTTGTGGTATGACACCGAACCCACTGAGCCATGCTGGTCAGGGTTCTCTTGTTTCTCTTCAAATCCCCCCTTACATTCTCTCTTGGTAGGTCTTGGAAAAGTGATGGATACTAACTGTGCCCTACTTTCCATTCATTCCAGGATGATTAAATCACAGCTAAATCATAATGTCTGTTTCAGGGATTCGTGTTTGTAGTTGCTCGTCATTGGTTTATGGTTGTTGTAGCTGTTTTAGGGGGAATTTTAAGGTAAATTTTAATTACTCCTGGCTCAAGGACCTGTATTTCTGCCTGTTCCTAATTTCATGATTGTAATTCCCAAATATAAGCTCGGCATCCTCAAAATCAAGAATTGAAGTAAGCAGGTCCACAAATGATTTTCAAGTGTCACACCCCAGAGCAGGAGTTGTAGTGGGGTCTGAGAGTCCCCTGCAATGACAGGGAGAACTGGATACTAACATCTACTGTTTCAGGAGCAGAGGGTCCATACCCATCAGATCTGTAGACGAAAGAAAGAAAGAGGAGGGAGTCTCGGGGCTCATGAAAGTGCATGTTCCAACATGAGTTCCCAAAATGAAAGCATTCTCAGCCACCCAAGGCATTAAACTGAAAAATTTACAACAAAAATACACACTCAATTTTGGAAATGTATCACTTATAGTTCATAGAAAAACTTTGATTTCATTGAAAAATTTAATAGAAATATCTAAGTGACCTTTAATTTGTTAAATATACTAGGGAAGTGATTAAAGTGCAAATGGCTGGTGTGGCTCAATGGGTTCAGCGCCCACCTAAAACCAAAGGCTTGTTGGTTGGAT
The DNA here is from genome assembly GCF_004126475.2 of Phyllostomus discolor. NCBI lineage: Eukaryota > Metazoa > Chordata > Mammalia > Chiroptera > Phyllostomidae > Phyllostomus > Phyllostomus discolor. The sequence continues at coordinate 124,490,134 of NC_040906.2, read as the reverse complement.
TTCTAGTCAGGGCACATGCCTGGGTTGCCAGCCAGGTCCCCCAGTTGGAGGGCGCTCGAGAAGTACCACACATTGATGCTTTTCTCCCTCTCTTTCTCCCTTCCCCTCTCTAAAAATAAATAAATAAAATCTTTTTTTTAAGTGCAGATATCCCTTAAAATTTTCTAAGCAGACAAAACACCATCCTCAGCTGCGTTTATACTGACTCTGAAATTGTATCTAGAACCAGTTTGAGATGAAAAATAAAAGGTCTTGGGAGGATGTCCACACGTACTCAATTTTATGTTTTGTGTGCAAATCTGGAAGTGGGCGGCGAACTCTGAGAAGCGGGGGCGTGGAGACAGAGCCCCTGCACTGAATTCTAATTCTGATGCTTTTTATCTGTAGAGCTTCGTGCAGGAGTTGGTTACCTTTTCTGACATCCCTTTCCTCTGGAAACAAGGTGCTTGCACTCAGTGGTCTCTCATGTGCCCTTTGATTCTAACAGTCTAGGGTACCAGATCTGTCGGCCCAGGCCCACCACAATGCCTGGGATATATTAAACAGCAAATGACAAATATGGAATTTGTTGACAAATGACTTCATTGTTTATAATCTGTGTGACTCTAAACAAACCGATCTTCTGAAGCCTTAGGCACCTCCTCGGTGAAGTGAGAATAGTGCTTCCTGTACACCCTGCCTGAAGCTCTGCCCGGTGCAGAGCAGCGTTTCCCAAAATGTTTTCAGTGCAGTGTAAGTCACGAGCAAGCGCAAGGGGTGCTGTGAAAAAAGAAAAAGAGAAATGCCAGGTTCAGCGAAGTTAAACAGATTTCTTTCCAGCGGACCTGGAGCCTTCCCAACCGACTGTGCAGTGGTGGTGCTCCCGCGAGGGAGCCGTGTTAGGAAGGGTTGCCCTAACTTGTTTTTGCCCGGGACCCTTTTTTCTTGAGTCCCTTAGGCAATTACTCTTCCTCACACCATCTGTTTGGACATTTGGGGAAAAAATGTTGTTTAAAGGATAAAATACAATGATTTTTAATTATTATAAACTTCCCCGATTTTATTTTCTGTCCCACCCACACACAGAATTTCTTGTTTATTTTTCATAATATTGTATTCTTGCCAGGATCACTATTTCTGCAATGTGTAGGCAAATTCCTGCAACTTATAAACCAAATTCCTTTCCTATTAACCCACTCATGTGCTTCAAGTTTCACGATGGTCACCTGAATGAATCCTGATTCTCATCAGGTCCCGGAAATGCCACACCCATGTACGGGTCGCAGATAAATCAAGATTTACAGGCTAATTTTTGACAACAGTGAATGGCGATGTCCGTACCGGGACATCAGACCTTTTCTGAGTGACTAGAATGTGCCAGACACTATAGCAGGCGCAGGGATACAGGGGTCCCATGGAAGAGCCGTGCTAACTGCCATGGAAGCACTCATGATCTGGGCGAAGGGAGCAGGGTGGTTAAGTGCTCAAGTAAAGGATCGGGGCAATGCAGAAAAACGCTCGAGGCGCTGGGAAGAGGAAGTGTGTAATTCAGCATGACTCCACCATGGAAAGGGCAAGGGGCCTTCTCCAGAAAAGTACATTGCAAGATGTGGGAGGATTAGAGCAGGTGAAGAAAGCAATCGAGACAATGAAGGCAGAGCAGGGCACCAGAGTCTGGAGCTATTCAAAGTCTGCATTTGAGGGAGCTTGTGCACAGTGTCCAGCAAGGAGATTTAGGAGGCTGTGGACGGGGAAAGGGGTTCAGGAGCAGGGTGTCCTAAGAGGACTGGGTTATTTTGCAGGCAGTGGGGAGCCATTAGTTTTTTGGGCTAGAAAGCAGTATGATCAGATTTGGGTTTAAAGAGTCTACATGCCCTCAATAAACCATCCCTCCCCAGTTTGTTTCATGTATGTTTCCTCCTTCCCATAGCTGCATACATGTCTTTACAAATCTTCTTTTCACTTGTTGGCCACTGCTCTAACTTGTGATTATTTTCATATCCATCTCTCCTTAATCCAGTCCCTGGGGAGCCAGCCCAGACCTGCAGGCTCTTAAATTACTCAAAACCATCATTGAGAAAAGTCTGTTTACTCCAGACCAACCTAATACACCAATTTTGCATTTTGAAAGTTCAGATATAATTGCTTTAGGGTTTTCTTGGTGCAAGCAGCAAATGTTTGGTATTGGTTTAGTTTTACTTTCATTAAAAATGTTTACCATGTGGTCCCAGAAACTGTCATTAATCCTGATTGTAATATTTGAGAGCTTTGAATCCCTAAGAAATTTCTTTTTCTTCTTTCTGATTGAAAATTGAGAAGAGAATCAGTTCCTTTTACTCCTAAATAGTCTCACTTCAGAAAGAAGGTGAGAGTGCCCACTCCATTCTGAGTACCTCAAATATGAGGTACATATTTGATAGGGAAAAAAAGATATGCATAGGTTAAATAGAAATGCAGACCAACCCAAAACCCCATGAGTCAACAACAAAGAGGTTACATCACCAGTTCAGTTAATTTCTAGATCATGATTTTAGCCAGAAAAGTTTCTGTAGCTTTTGTAGGGGGATGAGCAAAAAAAAAGATTAGCAAAGGTGAATTTTTTAGCTCTCTGCGAATTCATGCGACTACATGTGATCAGAACGAGCCAGTTGTAGTAATCTTTGTGTTTTGGTATTAGAGAGTTAACAGGTATCAGATTCTGGATCTCTTGTCAATTATTTATTATCTGGCCGCATGATCAGGTCGTGCTATGTTAGTCTAATGTAGACACCCATGATTTTATCCTCTTTGTGCAATTTTCTTGATCTCTTTAAACTTCCTGGGGCAGCGCCACCTGAATGGGCTTCCATGGTCATTGGGCCCCCTGCAATTGGGGGCAGAAATCTTCTGCTGCCCTGGGCTTCCCGTGTGATGCTAATGGGACCCTCACTGCACCAGTGGGTGCCGAACTCTCTTCTGAGTGCCTGTCAGCAGGGCCCTTGCTCAGTGGGATGGAGCGGGAAGTGGAAGGGAGATGGGAAAGAGAAGTAGGTGACATAGAGAGTTTGAAAGCTGGGTAACTCTGGCTCACTTTTGTGTGGCCTGAGCAAGTTACGAACTTTTTGTCCTTGTCTTAACCCCTTAATAAAGGAAGGAAATGGCAGGTTTAGCCGCAGCAGGAATTCTTGATTTAATTCAAAATCATTTTGTTGAATTGAATTTCTCTTTTTGACAACACTTGGAGTTTGGTTTTCAGTTCTCTCAGAAGAGATAAGTTCTTGAAAAGTTGTATGTAAATCAAAATGTGGCTTGAATTGTTTTTCTGTGTTCCATAAGTAACATCCAATTTCTTTTTGCCTCTGATTTGCTTTAAGATGTATCTGTTTGCTATCCTTGTTTTATTTGGAAACATTTATTTACAGGGAATGACTAAGCTATTATAATTAAAGAAAACCTAGTGGATGATTGCTTTAAATGAAACTAGACTATATTCAAAATGAAAACCAATTTTAATATAAAACATGGTAATGTAAATATTTTTGATGCCTTATTTCAGAATTTTGATTTTAATTTGTTCATTTTATATAATAGAATGTATTTAGTTCTCAAGGCACTCTATCAAAACTTTAAGTAGCTAAGTAAATTAAAATGAGTAGAGAATGAAGGTTGATCTCTGATTGCATAGAGTTTCAAAGCTTTTGAATGAGTTAGAGGATTAAGTCTCAGTAAAAAATTACACACAGAAGTCATAGAAACATTAATTAAGCTCCCAATGTTTTACCAATGAGGTTATGAAATATAAATTAGTTAGATTCACATGTTGGAAAACTTAAGAATATTCCCCTTAAATTATAAGCTTCTTAACCAAGAGGAAAAACAAAGAGTTACTCATGAAAAGTTAGAAATTAAAATAAACAAAAGATCTAGAAAAAAAAAAGGAAAGAAAATATTTTGTGGGGATTTGCTAAACACGATTAAGAAATGATTATTCTTTCTCTTACATTTTACTGCTCCTGTGCCTGAAATTTAAAAGGCTCTCAGAAATCCTTGTCCTTCACTTCACATCTAGATGCCTTTGACTGATTGTGAACCTGGGTTTTCCTTAATTTCAATGTCAAAAGATCAAGGATTCCACAAAGCACCCAGGTCAAAAGACTAGGCATAAATAAATAGCCAAGAGAATAGCTGGAATATTTTACTCCTAGTAATTTTCTCAAGTCCATACTTAGTCAAAATCATTGTATTAGTAATGGTGCTGGAAACCTAGGGTGCAAGTACAGGGGCTGCTGAAAAAAACGTTTAAAAGACTGTAGAGTATAAAACGTATTGTGATCCCTAATACAAACCTCAAGAATGTTAAAATAACTAAAAACACAGAGTGTGTTCTCCAAATACAATGGAATCAAACTGGAAATTAATAGCAAAAGACAACAGGAAAATCTATAAACCCATGGAAACTAAACAATATATTTCTAAATAATCCATGGGTCAAAGAGGAAGCCTGCGGGGAGGTCAAAATATACATTAAACCGAGAGAAAATGGGAAAGAGAGACAGACAGACATACAGACCGTGGAGGTCTCCTTCCCCCCTCCAGGAGCCGGTGGCTACTTCACCAGCAACCTCTGAGGTAACACCTCTTGTTACCTTCTCTCGTTAATGCCTTCCCCTCCTCCTGGCTCCTGGGACTGATGCCCTTGACCAGGCTAAAAGCGTTTGCTCTCACCTCTGAAACGTGAAAACCTCAGCTGTTCCAAGTCCACCTTGGCCTGCCTCTGCTACCCTGACAACTGTGCTTTGTGTTTGAGTAATTAAAATCCACCAGTAGATTTTACAGCCCAAACTGTTAGACAAAGGGACACATTTCAACCTGCATTTTTATTATTTCAGAGGATAAAATGTTATGCTTTCTATGGCATTTCTGTGAGGAAAACAAGAGAGCCTCATTTGGAGCTTAGGTCAGAAGGCAGAGGACAGAAGGTGGGTGGAGGAAGCAGGAGATGGGGCTGCCTGAGCTATTTCTCTCATGCTGGGGCTTTGAATTTTATCTAGCTCAGAATCCCCGAGACACTGAGGAGAAAGAGGAAGGCCTGGAAGAAGCAGACAGTCTGTTCAGCTTCTGGGCCTGACTGTGCCTCTTTCCTGGAACTCTAATGTGGCTGCCAAGAGGGGACTGCTTCTCCAGGGACCGCACTCTGACTCGTGTCCTTTCACCCCTCTCTTCTGGGCCAGCACCCCTTCCCATAGCAGCACAGGTGCTTGAGTGAGGGGCCAGCTGTCATCCGTGCCCTGAGAAGGCGGGTGGTGGAACTGGAGCAGCACCAGTCATGCTTTGTTTGTGGTGCTTGGACTCCTGTCTTGCATTCAGCTTGGTGAAGTTTAAAGCATGAAGTGACTGCTACGTGAGCCTTTCTTCTCCTGAAAGCTGGTGGCTCCCGCCATCACACTGGCTCACTGTGTGTGGCCCTGGGTCTAATAGAGTACCAGCTAATGTTGATGTGGAACTTGCCACGTGCCAAACACTGTGTTGAATGTTTTGTATGTGTTAACAGATTCCATCCTTATAACCTCCCTGTGGGGTAGGTACTCCTGGTACAGAGAGGAAAAGGCACTGAGGGGGCAAGGAACTGTGTTAAGACTCACACCCAGGCCATCTGCCTCCACCTGCCTGCTCTTAGCCGGGCATTGGCAAACGTTCTGTAAAGGGCCACATAGTAAACATGTTAGGCTTTGCGGGCAATCCAGTATGTGCCATCACTACTCAGCTCTGCCATGGTGGTATAACGTATTCGTGGACAATAATAAAATGAAGGGACATGGTTGTGTTCCAATAGAACTTCACCTACAAAAAGAGACAGTGGGCTGGATTTGGCCCATGGGCCCTAGATTGCAAACCCAAGTTCTTAACCACTAATCTCTCATGTACGTAAAACCTCTCCTATTTCCTTAGACCTAACTTAGCTCCCGTGACATTTCATTCAAACCGCAGCTGTCATTATGTGAGGCTTACAGGCCTGTTCTTTGCAGTACTGTTTGAACTGTGTTTTATCAATGTTCCCGTTTCAGAGAAGAACAAACCGAGGCTTAAAAGACAAAAATAACTTGCCCAGATTCTCAGGTTACAAAGTTCTTTGGCATGTTCTAAACTTGAATTTTATCTCAGTCAACATCAGTAGTACCCTGATCACTCCTTCAGGACTGCCTAGAATTTTCTAATCTGATCTTCTGGAATTTTCTTAATGAACAATGTTCTTATGCCATGGCAGCTCTCTGGAAGCTGTGGGGATGACATAGCCCAAGTCTGATGCCTGAGATTGCTTAATAATTCTTACTGTAAGAACCAGGTGGGATCTGTCAAATGGAGCATGTCTGAACCAAAGCAGGGTGTAAAGAGTGTGAGCCACGCACCAGTGACTAATATTTAATTATTAGAACTACTCTTGAGATCCTCAGATCTTGTTATCCCTATCACACACAGGCACAGGAAGCCAAATAACTTAGGCTCTGGTGTTGGGTGCCTTAGTGTAGTTGGATGTTCACGCACAGGGAATAGTGCCAGTCCTGGGCAAGAAGAGAGACACTTCTGGTCACAGTCAACTCTTCCTTACTTTCCGCCCTGCTTGAGGGACATGGCTACGGGAGTAGAGAAAAGGGAGGAAAATCTCCCCGGGGCAGGAAGCGGCTCTCCAAATTCATGCACCAGGTTCTCCAGTCTTCCCACTGCCGGTGACTTTGCACAAACCCTGTTCTTAATAAGAAATCCGCACTGTGGTAGGAGATAGTATCTCGCTGTCTTGCCCCAAGGATTTCCACACTGTGTCACAGCACAGTAATATTACTTCACCCTCAAAAATTCTTAGTGAAAATGGTCCCAACCCTTATCACCAAGGGTTGGAGAAGCAGCCATCAGGTGGGACTCGGGGGGCTGAACCCCAGCTCACTGCAGTCCAGGGAGCAGAGGTTCAGTAGACTCAGCAGCTGTGTTGCTGCCGCTGTGCTGAGTTCTCAGGCCTCACCACCTGAACTAGACCCAGCTTGGTCTTTGCGAAGGCCTCTCACCTAGCTCCTGAGTGCTGAAACAACCTTTGTGTCTGTTGTCTCCTCAGTGATGGACAGCTGTGTCTTGTAGCTTCAAATATAATAATACTCTTTGTGTTTCTGTAAGGATGTGAAAAAGATTGACTGGTTCCAAGAATGGCCAGATTCCTACGAGAAGTTCATCTACAGCGCAGAGGACAGGAATGCGCAGAGGCACCTGAGCAGCTGGGCCATGCGCAACACCAACAACCACAACTCACGCATCCTCAAGAAGTCCTGCCTGGGCGTGGTGGTGTGCAGCCGCAACTGCTCCACCAGCGAGGGCCGCAAGATCTACCTGAGACCTGCCATCTGTGACAAAGCGCGGCAGAAGCAGCAGAGTGAGTAGGGCTCGCTGGCCTTGGAGATGAGGCTGGCTTCATTCAAAGGCTCCTGCGCAGATGGGCCACTACTTCCCAGCACATCCCAAGGGCCCAACCTTCACACTGGAGAGTGGGGAGACCAGGGCGTTCCTATGTAGAACATATTAAGGAGAACCAACCACTCCCCTCGTCCCCCATGGGGGGATGGCCCCACAGGTCTGCCGGGCCAGAGCACCCACATTAAAAGTGCTCCCTTGGGTTAAGACACCTGACTCAAGGCCTCTGTTAAAAGAAAGATGCCTCACTTACAGGTCTAACACTAATTCGTCAGTGCGCCCATGTAAAGTTTAGGAAAAAGTTGTTTCTCAGACTCGCCTCCTGACCTCCCGGGGAATGGGTCCCTGTGTGATCTCAAGCAGTGCTTTGATTTTCAGTGAAGCATGGGGACTAAACTTAGGGTTAGACTCATTCCATGACATTTAGGTTGATGCCATCATCACATGCTGAAATATGTGCTCATTTTGTTTTTTTTATCATATTTATTAGACTGTGAAATCCGTTCAGCATTCCCTGTGATTTGCCCACTTCAGATCTCAAGTTACTTCATGTTCTGTCCTTGTAACCTGTCTCCAAGACTGGCTCTCAGGGCAGGACCCAACATCAGTCATTCACACTTCAGTGGAGATTTGGTAGCTGTGTTCTCTGTCCCACGTGGCTTTGGCCCTTGCCCCTGAGTTCTAATCGTGAAGTAAAAGAACTTTTTCTTCTCTACAAAGAATTTCAAGTATCAGTAAATAACTAGGGAAGGATTTTCTGCTCAGAGGCACGCCCCACAACCTGTGAAATACCCCATTCCTCTGGCCACTTCCTCTGTCCACACGTGAGACTGACTGGGACCATTATGGTGGCCAGGCTTCCAAGGGCCGGGGTAACACCCAGTTGTTGGCAGTGCATCAAGCTGTGCCCAGGTGTGCTCTCTGCCATCCAGGAGTCCAGGCTGCCACCGCCAGGACTGCGCACACTTGGGAGTCAGCTGGCGTGGCTCAGCCAGGCAAGGTCACCATCCTCTGCTCTTTTGTAGGGAAACGCTGCCCCAACTGCGACAGCCCTCTGAAGCTACTTGCTTGCCGAGGCCACGGGGGCTTCCCGGTTACCAACTTCTGGAGGCATGATGGACGCTTCATATTTTTCCAGGTCGGATTTAGTTAGAGTGATAACATACATTTCTCGTTAATTCAAGAAATGTTTACAGAGTACGAGGAAGAGTCTCATACTGGAGGTGCCCAGGTGAAGGAGACCCGACACCAGCCACAAGGCACACTCTGGGCGAGCAAGTGTCTGTACCCCACACCTCGACAGAGGTGCCGAACGCCGAGCCCTTGAGGGTAGCTGGCCGCCTCTGGCTCGGGCCCCTGAGGGGTTAGTGATCTGATTGCACTCGGGTTGGCAGCCCTGCCTCACGTGGCAGCCCCTGACAGATCCCAGAGTAAACCCCAGCTCTGACTTCTGCAGGGCTCTGTGGACTGAAACACTTCACTCCCCTGAGCCCCAGTTTCCTGTGACATCTGGGTATTGAGATGTAAACGTGGGGCAGTGCTGTGGACAGTGGTGAAGAGCGGCCTCTCCCAGCAGACTGCCTGGATTTGAATCGGTGGAGTGCTGGTCACCCCGCCCTCCAGAGAGAAAATGTTCTGGTTTGCCAGTCAGGGTTCGCCAGTTCCAGTGCTAACACTCTTCCTATTGTGGCTGATTTCAAGCTGTGGGATGTTTTAAACACCCCGCTCACAGGAGTCCCCATGTCTTTAGCGAGTGGCTCGCAGCTTGGCTGGCTCCAGCACATTTTGAATCCCAGCTCACCCACTTACTAGGGGGAGTGACCCCAGTGCCATAATCTCTCCATGCCTTGATGTCCTACTCTGTAAACTGGGGACAAGAGCGATGGTGTGTGCATTCAGGGCTGTGCTGCAGGTCAAATGGGATCGTGCGCAGCAGGCATCGCTTGCTGTCCCTACACATGTGGCTTTGCCACGTGGGTGAGAGATGAGCAGCCTGAACAGAAACAGGCAGGCCGGAAAGCGCAGGGTGGAAGTGGGAGGCACTTAAAAAGCTTAGCCATTCTTAGGGTAAAATTGCACACACCAGAAGTACCACCCGGTTACTTATTTTATGTCCTGTCTCTCTTAAGTCAAAGGGAGAACATGACCATCCAAAACCTGAAACCAAGTTGGAAGCCGAGGCCAGAAGAACAATGAAGAAGGTGCACACTCCTTCTTCCTCCATCCTGAAGCTGAACAGGGGCCCAGAGGCAAAGGTAGTCTGTCCCCACATGGGTTCAAAACATCCTGCAACTCACCACCCGTTACCTACAAATCAGAGCCTGAAGTCATTTCCCGTCAGGCTCAGCTATAAGCAGGCACCTGCCACAGAAGCAGAACCCAAGGTTTTCCTCTTAATGTCCACCATCTTTGTAGCATGCTCTCAATTATACATTCTGTCTAATTTTAGGAGCTTCTTCCCTGCTACAATGAAAAGGACACTGGGATTAGCACTTAACTTGTATTTGGCACTCTATATTTTGGTTCTGGTAGAAACAAAATTAACTAAAACGATCTCCATAAATGTCAGCCTCATGCTTCCCCCCCACCAATTTTTTTTTTTTTACTGAGAACAGATCACAGCTGACCATCAATGCAGGGGTTAGGGCCGCTGACCCCCATCCCCGCCAGCCGTTGAAAATATGCATGTAGCTTTCAATGCCCCCAAAACTTAAGTTGTCCCTTGGTTGTCCCATAGGGGACTGGATCTAGGACCCCTCATGGGTACTGAAATGCACAGGTGCTCAGATCCCCTGTATAAACTGGAGCAGGTCCGTGCAGACAGGTGCCATCTGCACCCATAGATTCCCGACTTCAGATAAAAAACAGAGCAGGTATTTACTGAAAAAATCCACAAGTAAGTGGGTCAGCACAGTTCAAATCCATGTTGTCTACGGGTCACCTGTATTTCCTTAGCACTCTTCACCGAGATGGAATAACAAGGCAGTTTCTGAAAACAGTGGTCCTCGGAGTGGGGGCTGGGAGGGTGTGCTATGGAGTCCGTGCCTCAGGGGGTTATATTGTACTCTAGATTTGTCTGCTTGATCGTGAGAGTGAGTCCTGTATTTTTCTACTGTTCAGTGTTCCACATTTCTTTTCAGAAGGGCAGAAATGGAGCCAGTCCATCCCTGGAGGCTCTAAATGTACTTTACATTTTTTTAAATATGTAACTTGTGTCTCTTGTCAGGAAATGTAAGCCCCAAGTTCAAGTAACTGGCCCCCATCCCTTCTCCCAGCCATGGGACACGTTGAAGGGCACTTCTTCCCACCTACTCTTCCCTGGTCACAGCCTCTCTCCACTCCTCATCCTCTTATTAGTCAATAGTTTTACCTGAACAAGAGGGTTACTTAATTCCCGACTAGATTCTTTTTCAGTAATTAACTGGGAAACAATATACTTCCTCCACTTATAGAAATATATTTACCACTTCATGGTCTAGAAGTCCTATTTATGATTCAGCAAAATGAGTTTATAGAAAAGTCTTGAGAAAAATAAAAATAACAACCCTAGTGTCTTGGACTCCACATAGCACTAAACGATAGAAAAGTCAAGGAGGGAAATGTGGGTGAGAGAGAGGGAGAGAGAGATCCCCTGAGAGTTGTACTGAGTCTAAGATAAAGCTTTGAAGCTGCAGTTTCACTTTTCTTAAATAGCATTTCAAAGTGCCTCACAGAGGCCTTTAGGATGTCAGGTTGTCCTCTGAGGGTGAAATGTTTCTACACACTCGTGTCGGAGCAGATAGCAATTCAGCTCCCCCGGGTTAGTGAGGTTAGACTGGAATCGGGAGCGGCCTTTACTGCTCAGGCGCCGCTGCTCTGTGTGTTCAGGCTTCGGCGCGGAAGGAGGGAGGAGACTGGCGGGGAACCCGTGAGTGCGGAGGAACTCGTGGGCACCTGGGGTAGGTGTGTCAACTGGCCTAACTTATCAACATGAACTCTTCACTTTCCTTTCCAGTCTGTTCCAGCAGAAACACAGAGTTGGGGGAATTTACCTTTGTCTTGGTCTTTCCAGGAAGGCATCCAGTTGCCTCCTAGTGACAGTGGACATTTAATGGCTAATGCTCCCCCGCAGAAGTCACCTAATGATGGTTTGTTTAAGAGTTACAGTTTGGGGGGAACCACTGACCTGGCAGATCCCACTGCTTCCATGTGCCCCGCTGAGCTCTATGAGAAGTGCAAAGTGCCCAGCAGTCGGATCTACAGCAGTGGAGACCTGCTTCAGCCTTCTGTCTCTGGAGTCCGCTCTGATTACAGTGATCTGCAGACATGGAATAAAAACGCCGCTTTGGGGAGGAATCCTTTCAACGACAGCAGTTGCCCCAGTTACACTTTTCCTCAGACCAGCTGGTCTTACGACTTCCCCCCTCCCCAGAGTTCCTTAGAACCCCTTCCCCAGCAGATTCCAGTGGAGCCCCCTGCAGCCAAAACTAGCTCTCATCCGTCATGGCCCAATCCAGGGCCTGATCCTTATGAAGAGAAAGTGCACGTGGATCTTAACAGCTACTACCCTTCCACCACGGGCCACTCGCCCCAGGAAGACCCCTTTCTCTTTACCTATACCTCTTACCCGCACCATCAGTACTCGCTGCCGGGCAAGAGCAGCAAGTGGAATTTTGATGAAGACATGAGGTACATGGGTTTGGAGCACTACAACAATGAGATGCTTCTGAATCTCTGTCCCTTAAGATGATCTAGATCTGAACCCTTGCGCATCGTCAGTAGAAATGTAATTTGGTGCAGTCATCATGGAAAACAGCATGGAGGTTTCTCAAAAAATGAAAAGTAGAACTGCCATATGATCCAGTAATCCCACTTCTGGGTATATGTCTGAAGCAAACAGCATCCCTATGTCAAAGGGATTGCCAGCACCCCCACAGCCGTTGCGCCATTACTTACAATAGCCCAGACATGGAAACGTACCCACTAATGGGAGAGTGGATAAAGAAATCATCATGTATATAGATAAACGATGGAACACTATTTAGCCTTAAAAAAGAAGGAATCCTGCCATTTGTGACAGCATGGATGGACCATGGAGGCATTGTGCTGAATGACATAAATCAGACAAAGAAAGATTCACTTATATGTGGAATCTGAAAAAGGAAACTCAAATTCTAGAATCGGAGATCAGATTTATGGGATCCAGAGGCAGACGGTGGGGGGTGGGGTAACTGGGCAAATGTAAATATGTCTTCTGGATAAAAGCCTATAATCAGATATATGTTTTGCAAATATTGTTTCCCAGTTTTTGTATCGTCTTTATTCCATGTCTACAGAGATATTCTCTTATCTTTTCTTCTAGAAATTTTTATATTTTCAGTTCTTACATTTAGGTGCGTGTTCCCTTTCTAATTAATTTTTGTATATGGGGTGAGGTAACCAGGGTTAAGCTTCATTTTAGTTGAATATAGATATTAGATTATTTTAGCATCATCTGTTGAATCAAAGTTTTATCATAGTCTTTGGTGAAATGAATATCTAGAATTTCTGCTTTTATGAATTGTGTATAGCTGGGCTATTTGGTATACTATAATTATATTTCCTTTTTTTAGACAACAGGTAGTTTCTCCTAGAGTTGATAATTGTCTCATTGTGTTGCTTACTTTCCTGTGTAAACAACAATAGGCTATCCTCAAACACTGTCTAAGCAGTAAAAGTCCTTTTCTTTATAGTAACTCATATTTTTCTTACAGTACTGCTCTACTGTCTTCTAGCTACCAGCATTACTGTTGAGAAGTCTGAATGTCATTTTGTTTTCTAGTCCTATAACTATGGCTTACTCTTTCTTTTTAGGTGCTTTTAGGATCTTTTCATTACTCTGGTTAATTGAAATATCATGATAATGAGTGTTGGTATGGTTTTTTTTATTTTTTATTCATTGTACAAGACATTTCTTCATACTTTTTACCTGATCATACAGATCTTTCAGTTCTGAGAGATGCTTTCATTTGTTTATTTTTTAAAAAAATAATTGTCACTGTGAACATGGCTATGGCACTGGGGCCTTGAGGTGGCATCTTCTGGTCCCTGCACACCAGCCTCGATCTGCTCTTGGTGCAAAACTCACAGAGAAACATAAATGCATAACAACATAAAGAGGTACTGGAACAGCAGGAATCATCGATCCTGTACCAGAAACTTCAGGAGATGTTGTCTACTGCAGTCTGCCTGGAGTTAGGACACACTTGAACAAACAAGACAAATTTGGTGCTCTGGAAAGTGTGAAAGCTGCTAGTGAACTCCATCCTCCTCTATCGGAGAGATAACTGAGATTCATGAAGCTCTTGCAGTAAAACCAGGACTTATCAACAAATCTTGTTGTGACGCTGGTTAATGACCAAGATGACCCTGAGTGACCTGCAGAACTGGATGCTCAGAGGAGTGAAGAAGCACATGAGAAATACATGAAATCTACCGAGGAGTGGAAATGGAACCCCGCCAAATAAAGTGGTACGAAACAACTTAATCTCGCATAGTGTTTTTCAGTTAGTGGGGGAGAGAAGATTTAAAATAGCGACTTTTAGCAGTACCAGTGGAAAAAGAAACTAATTAGAACCATGCTACTGGGAGAAAATAGTTCTTAACTTTCTAGTGATGGCAGATGAACACAATATACATCTTTTTCCCAATACCCTATAATTTTTAGGCTAGGCTACAGTTATAATATTCAGAATTCTTGAAATTATCTTTGGTATCAACTAGTTATAAGATTATATAATTCAAGGATAATATTGTCATAAGGCTTATATAATGTAACTTGCTTACATCCATCTCTGGATTTGGGTCAAAATATTTAATAATCTTTTCCATTGGAGATAACTGGCAGTGGAGACGTCTGTATTTGTTGAACAATGTCAGGTGACAAACAATACTACCTTAGTTTTGTAATACGCTGTGTTTGCTGATGCTATTTTTATACAGTGAAGCAATGGCCTTGTAGGAAAATAAGTAATAGTCTAATAAAATATTAAACTTCTTCATTAAGCATAATAATTGCCTCTTCTCTTTTTTCTGGTTTCTTTTTGGAATTTCTCTTAGTGGAGTGTTGCACGTGACCGGTTTTCACGGGGCACCTACTGGTACACTGGCCCCAGTGCGGTGCCCACGCTGAGCCAGGCGAGCTGTCTCGGCCACATTCACTGAGCCTTGGCTGGTTCCAGGAACCACGCCTGGATGTAGAGAAAGTTACCAGACATCACAGCTGACTGAAGGGATCCAGATGTATGAAGGTCAAGATAAGATACAGATAGAAAAGCATAAAAGACAAAAAATGGGAACACATGGATTTTCCTAGTTACTACAGCACTGGAGTGTGTTTTTTATGATGTCACGATCTGTGTGTGTAACCCAGACACATCCGGTTTAGCACTTGACTCAGTGCAAGGCTCCTAGCAACGCTCAGTGTATGTAACTAATAGAACAGCCCAAATGTAAAGAAATATCAAAAGCTAATCAAAACCAACAGTGGAGACAAATACTCTGACTTCAGTGAACAGGTAGTAAGAATAAAATGTCCAAAGTAAGAACATCGTAATCTTTCAGTTCAAAATGGCAGAACATATATATGCTTTTGCCACCTCTTCCTGAGATCTTATTAAATGTCAGTAATAAAGTACAAAAAATATAATTAACTCATGAGCCAAGAGAACATAAGGGAGATGATGAGTACATCAGAGATATCAGCACATTTCTGGGCAGTGGGAGGCAGGTGGGATGCATGCTGACCTCCACTGAGGAGGCTCAGAAGTGAGATGGCGGAGGCAGGACTGGGGAGGGGTGGAGGTGGAGAGCGTCATGTCACTGAGCTGAAGGGTGGGAATGAGGGGAGGGGCACTGAAAACAGTGCCAACACTTGGAGGTCCTACAGATGCGCTGCTACCAGTCAGGCCCTCTCTCAGCAGGCGTTCATCCAATCACAGAACCTAGGAAATAAAAAAACATAAAACCCAAGAATTGTCTCAAAAGACACGAAATTATCTATTCTAGGAGAACTAAAGCTTCTACTAGGGTACTTGTTCCCCAGAATAAAACCCTTCTCATGCTTGCTTTTTGGGGGCCAAGCTCTGAAGACATTCTAAAGCAAAGCCTGCTTACTTGGCATCCATCTGATCTTGATGCTGGATATGTAAGCCCACAGATAAGGAGAAATAATCCTTGCCCCCTATGTGGCCCTGCAGTGACCTATTTCCATGGACTCAATAATGTAAACAGTGTTCATTGGTTTCCAGCCTTGAAAATTAACTATAGCCCTAGCTGGTGTGGCTCAGTAGATTGAGCACCAGCCTGCAAACTAGAAGGTCACAGGTTCAAGTCCCAGTCAGGGCAGATGCCTGGGTCGTGAGCCAGGTCTCCAGTTGGGAGTTTGTGGAAGGCAGCCAATCGATGTTTCTTTCACATGTGTTTCCCTCCTTCCCTTTCTCTTTCCTTTCTCCTCTGTCTAAAAATAAATAAAATCTTTTTTAAAAGAAAATTAACCACACAAATTACAAAAGACCCATAAAGCTCAAGCACAGAACATAAGAGTTGTGAAGGTGCATTAAAAGTTAAAGTGAAGCTGGATCTGGACATCAGGCCATGGTCGGCAGGTGACCATGAGTCCTGGCAGCCCACAGGTCCCTCCGGGCTCAGAGGACAAGCAAGAGAGGACGACCACTCAAAAGTGGGGTGAGGGGAGTGTTGGGAGATGGAGTGGAGGGAAAATAATTGCCCGTGGTGATCGAGGGGAAAGGTGGGCATGAGCTTTAAAACCAGAACCAATTCCCAAACCTTCATCCTTACATTCAAAACAGAATGAATACTTGTCCAGCTCTGACCAGAAGGTCTCTGGCCCTGAGTGATTTTGTGATTTTTCTTTCATCATGCAAATATTTACATAAAGGCCACCTCCAGAACAGTTTTTCCTGGACCAAAAGAGAAGAAACATAGCCCACATGTTTCTTTTTCTACCTATCTTTTGCCCTGCTGAGAAAAATATTATTTTAGAACTCTAAGCATCCTCTGCTAAGCCTTAGGCATTTTTTTCATCTGTCATAAGAGCTTGTGTTTCCTTTGGTATAACGTAAAGTACAATAATCAGACAGCAACCTGGAGACGCGGTGTTCTTCGGGCTAACGCAAGGAGAGATGTGAAGGACTGGGAGTTCTTGTTCCTTCGCACACCTTCTGTGTGACTTCATGCCAGCACACGGTTTTCTTCTTGTGAACAAATGGGGACAGGACGCCGTCCTCTATTCTGAGAGAAGAAGTAACTTGTAGTCAGTTCCCTGTCGGCTCAGACTCTTTCTGTGCTTGTGGCAGACCTTTCATGGGCAGTCCTGTTTCCACCTCTCAGGTCCCCTTTGGTTTTGCTCTGGTTCTAAGGGAGGAGGAGAGCACCCCTTTGAGGAAGCAAAGTCCACCGTTCACGAGCTGTCAGAACTCCACTCTGAGATGCTGGAACTTTTTCACAAAGGTTGGGAGAGAAGGTTACCATATGTTGCCATGTATAATGTGTACTTTTTTGCCCAAATTTTTGAGGGAAAAATAAGGGTGTGCATTATACAAGGGTATAATAATACTGGGTCTAATGTGCGCAAAAACATGGATGGGCATTATACATGGCAAAATATGGTAAATTCTCTGGTATTTTTTATTGAGAACACAGAACATGCCAGATATTGTTCCAAATGCTTTCTGTAGGTCACTTTATTTAATGCTCAGAACAATGATGCAGAAAGTGGTATTGTCTTCATTTCACAAAAAGGAAAATTGAGCTCTGAGATGTTATTAAATTTCAAGGGTACCCAGGAGGTGGTACTGAGTTAGGGTTGGTTAAGAGTGAGAACCTTACTGTTGTCTATGAGCAGGAGCTTTCATGGGGCGGAGGGAGGGAACTGGGGAGATGTTGGTCAAAGCACATACAATTTGCAGTTGGAGGGTGACTGAGTTCTGGGTCTCTAATGCACAGCATTATATTATACTTCATAATACCACATTATATACCTGAGAGTTGCTGAGACTAGATCTTAAATGTCCTCACCACAAAAAAGAAAATGGTAATTATGTGATGTGATAGACATGTTAGATAATGTTATGGTGGTAATCATATTGTGGTATTTACATGTATGAAATCAATACATTGTAAGGTGTATAACCTTAAAATTGATTTACACACTGTTACATGTCAATTACACCTCAAAATGAAAACAACAACAGCAACAAAACCATTACTCAGTACTGCTGTGTGTGTGTGTGTGTGTGTCCAGTCCCCTGGATCCAAACTGGATGTGTCCTTTCTCTCTTACTCAGGAACCTTCTCACAAGGCGTTGCTTGTGCAAGAACTACCCTCTCTGTCTGGTTTTCAGCTCCAGGGTCTGAATAAGTTACCCTCACAAGATTTAAAGCCTGCCCTCTAGCAGGGACCCCTATATGAGACAGGGAGTGACTTGAACGGTTGGAAATCTACTTTGCCAGGATGATGGGGAAATATTCTAGGACTGGTATGTGCTGTATGGATACTCCTCTAATTGTATTACATCAGGTCAGTCCTGCTGGTTTTGTAGCTAGTAGTTCACATTTATTGAGCACCTACTATGGGCTGGATTCTGTGTTAGGGGCCATTTGTTTATTTACCCATTTAAGACTCACAACAACACTATGAAGTGAATGCTATTACCATCACTTTCATTTTACAAGTGACAAAACTGTGGCTCAGAGAAAGGTAACTTTCCTGGGACATTAAGCTTATTACTGGGCAGAGCCAGGGTTTGAACCCAGGTAGTTCTGCTCCTGAGCCTGTGCTGTCAAACATAATAGCATTTTCTGTGCTCTCTCACAGCTCGATGATGTGCAAAACCTCAGGAAGCAGGGGAAATTACTCATGGGTAAAGGAGGGGGGGTCACTCCCAATGGTTGCCATAAAAAGTCTTGGATGGGAAGGCTCACGAAGGGAAACAATCACTCCCCATCTCTCAGGAAACACCACAAAAGAAAAAGTCAAAACACACTACAATCCCTATATAACCCGTCTGAAATAGGAAACAGTAAGCCAACCTAATTCTCACCAAAAATGTTTTAAATATTTAAATATAAATTGGGGGATGAATATTTATTCCTTGAAGAGCTTTTTTTAGCTCTGGCCAGCATAGTTCACTTGGTTGAGTGTTGTCCTATGAACTGAAAGGTCACCAGTTCAATTCTGGTCAGGGCACATACGTGGGGTGCAGGTTTGGTCCCTGGTCCAGGCATGTTCAAGAGGCAGCCAATTGATGTTTCTCTTCCTCTCTTTCTCCTTCCCTTCCCCTCTCTTGAAAAATAAATAAATATTTTTAAAAGAGCTTTTTAAATTCTGAAAAGAATATGCCATATGATTCTTTTAAATAACAAGCTAAAATTCACTATAATAAACACAATTTAAATGCAATTTTTCTGACAAAAGAGAGGCCATGGATAATATTTCTGTAGCTTCCTCATATTTCTGAATTGGAAAGTTCAGTCTCAGGAGCCGAGGGCCTTTGCTTTGAAGATCCCTGAGAGAGTCCATCGTGAGACTCAGAACAAAACGAGGCCTTCCCAACTGTAACCACTGTCCTAAAACAGGTGTGACAGCGTCTCAATTTATCTGACACCTTCCTGCAATCTAAACACACACCCTTCTCTGGCAGATGAATATAAATGTCACCATGTTTATATGACAGTCACCTCAATTCTATGAAAAGTATGTATGTGTTTTTACCATTTCCTAATATTTCTGAAATTAGGATGCCTCTCTGTACTTACATATCTATTTGATGTAGTAATGTTTCCTTTTTCTCTTTTTTTAACCCCCTAAAAACTGCCACCTAGGTATGCAGGATCTGACTGCTCTCAGCTCTCAGCAGCCCACATGGTCCCCACTGGAAGTGTGGTCTTGGGTGGCATTCCTTTCCCCACATATTTCTGAGAGTCCCCAAGCACTATGTGACAGGCATAACCCAGGGACGTCTTAAGCACACCTGTTTGGGTGTCAGGGACAGTCAGTCACTTTAGCAGTTTGTCGGGAAGTCCTCCGCCTGCTCTGTTCCGTGTTCTGATTTAATGTGACACTCTGGGGTGAGTGGGAGGGGGTAGCTCACAGACGACCACTATTTGCACTTCTCCCTGGCTGCTGTTCCGCTCACTCGCTCACATTGGCCTGCTTCTCTCCGTCTACTGTGGCGCCACCAGGGCCTCTGTCCACATCTCTGCCACCCTTCCCTGGCCTGTGAGTGCCCACACAGCACAGTGATATAACCTGCCTCGACCTCCAACACATTTAGAGTGTAGAGGGAGCACCAGGTGACTCCTGGTCACCCTCACGGTCTGCTCCAGAGCTCAGCTCAGAAAGAGCTAACTTTAACCATGGTATCGCAACAGGGCAGCCTCCCCACTCCCCACCCACCTCTCATACATGGCGACTCCCAGGGGCATCGCCCGGCAGGGATGCACTCTGGGCTGGCTGCAGGGTGGTGGGTGGGGCGGGTGGGGTGTGCTGCCCTCCGACAACAGATTCTTCCAGGACCTGGGTCTTGGTGCTGAGCCTGGGTTGTCCACCATGCTCCTTAGCAGTCATGGTGATTTGTCCACAAGGATCCTCACTGTCCCTCCCCATAGCCTCACTTGCTACAAGCCTCCCCACCCTCCTCAAGTCTCTCGACTATATCTGAGCATGCCTGTATCCCAGCCGTGGAAGTGTTCAAGTCTACTCCCACAGTGCTCCCAACCCACCTTTGGGGCTCCTGGCTCCAGGAGCAGAAGGGAGAGGGACTGCCCCATAGCAGGTAGGACAGACTTCAGGACAAATTGCTAAAGTGAGCAACCATATGAAGCACCTGGGTTATTATACCTGCCTCTCAATACTTAGGGACTTTGGGGCTGTGGCTAGGTACTCAAGACATCCTGTGACATTTACGGAGCTCCCACCATCAGGGCCCGGTGGAGCTCCATCTCCCATGGTGACTCCAAAGCTCAGCACACACGCAGATACACGCATGGCTTTGTGTTTCAGTTCTTTCTGTCTCCATCTCTCTGTTCCATCAGAGAACTGTGGTTTCTCCTGCTGGATTTCATTGGTTCCGTGATAACAAAACCAATAGGACAGGGACATGACATTCTGGGTGGAGGTGAAGAATTCTGGGTCTGGATGTCAAGCATGCTTTAAATGAGCAGCAGTCACAAGGCTGACTTCAAATGATAAGGTTCTTACGAAATGCTTGGCATTTACCAGAAGCATCAAGCCTGGCATTGTTTGCATGACTAAGTAATTGTACTGTAAGCAAAAGCCTCTTTGAAGCTGTGTCTCTCTTTGGGGTCTGGTTTCCTTCGGTTGGGCCACATCATCACATGAGCCATTCAGCTCACTTTGGGCTACTGACCCTGAAAGCTGCTGCTGAGAAACCTCCAAAATGCTGGCTGTCAAGATTGAGGAGGTCTCCAGCCTCTCCTCTCAAAATAAAGCCTGTTTCAGGGAAGCAGCCAGGGTGGTGATGAGGTCAGATTTGGATAAAGGGAGCAGGCAAGGATTGAGGACTGAGCAACTAGCAGGGGAATCTCATTTGCCACCCACTTGAGAGCGTGGCATCAGCCCCATGGACAGGTAGGGCTCAGGACTAAGTGTCAGGAGATCTTGTAGGAGAGGGAAACTTCTTTATGCTCTCAGGTTCTGTGACTGGCACCCTGGAAATTCAGTTGCCAAAGACAGATCAATAGGAGAAAAAGGTTTATTCCATATGCCTATGAAGGACTTCACAGGAAGGAAATGAAACCCCCCAAAGAGACAGTCAGACCCACAGGCTTATACAAAAAAAGAATCAACTTATAGAGAAGTGACAAGGCACAGGAAAAGGGTTCTGAGCTTTAGGGGGTGCTAACTGTGAGAAGTTAAACATATGGGGAACTCACGCGTGATGGGGTCGTTGTAGGGACATTTGTTCGTACAGACTCCTCCTCTCAGTGCCAGGTCTGGACCGGTGAGTCTGGAGGCCTCCCCTTCCCAGTACGAGGGAGGTGGGGGAACACGTCACAAAGGGAAATTCGTGCCCAACTTTTAGGCAAACAGGGGGAGGGAAGAGAGCTTTTTCTGCAGTCTACTGCTTCTCAATTGCATTCAGCTGAAAACCATCCTTATGCCAAAGTGGCTTATTTTGGGGTGCCATCTTCTGCTTCCCTCCAGCTTTCTGTAACTGCCAATGGTCTCTTTCTTGCCAGGCTGGAAAAAATTAGAGGGCAAGGACGATGTCTGTCCTGCTCACTGTTGTATCTCCAGAGCCTAGAACAGGGCCTGGCACACTGATATGACTGCAAATTGATGGATGAGTGATTTTGAGTTGCTTTGAGCCTCAGTTTCTTCTTCTGTAAAATGAAGATAATGACCTTAGCAGCAGCAGATCTGTCCCTATACTGACTTACTCGGCAGCAGAGGTCCCCAGGGCCGGCATGAGAAGGAAACAGGGTAGCCTCTTGTTTTGGAAAATAGCAAGTGTAAAAAAGAACTTTTAGACTGAAATGATGGCTCTTTCTAACATGAACATTCCCAGGGACCTATGGCAAGCTGTGCCAGATTGTAAATCATGACAGCTGGCAGCAAATTACCTGTGACAGTTTTCTCATTTTGTCCTCTCCTGTGGCAAGTATTTTCAAAAGATTTTATTTATTTATTTATTTATTTTTAGAGAGGGAGAAAGGAAGAGAGAAAGAGGGGGTAAGAAACATCGATGTGAGAGAGAAACATCAGTTGCTTGTGTCTCACACGAGCACCGACTGGGGACTGAACCTGAGACTCAGGCACATGCCCTGAGCAGGAATTGAACCTACAAATATTCTCTTTTCGGGACAAGGCCCACCCAACTGAGGCACACCAGTCAGGGCTCCTGTGACAAATATTTTGCTAGGGGTTTGAAATGTGTGGACAGACACCACTCACCTGCCTTCCACTAAGGAAGCTGTACCAAGTTGGGGGAGAGTAGCTGGAGGAGCAGTAGATGTTACACTCCCAATGCTACATCCAAGATAAATCAGAAGCCCATTTTTGCACAGCTACAAGAATGTAGTTTATGAGTCCTGGCTGGTATGGCTCAGTGGATTGAGCACTGGCCTGTGAATCAGAAGGTTGCTGGTTTAGTTCCCAGTCAGGGCATATGGCTGGGTTGTGGGCTGGGTCCCCAGTGTGGGACACAGAAGAGGCAACCACACATTGATATTTCTCTCTCTTTCTTTCTTACTCCCTTCCCCTCTGCCAATAAATAAATAAATATCTTTAAAAAAGAAGAAGAAGAATGGAGTTTATCAAAAATGTGTCCCAGTGCTATCTCCCCTGTCTTTTTACTAGAGCACTTCAAAGAGAAGTGGACAATCTATGGCTTAGTGGGAAAAAAGTCTTCCAAGTGCAGTTACATGTCCTGGACCCTCCCTAGGGCACACCCTGCTTGGCTTTGGGCCTCAGTTTCCTCCTTCGATTTTAATGTCTTTGAGGCTCCTCTGGGATCTCACATTTTAAGATGGTAGTAAGATAAATACTAACTTGAATTCACCAAACCCAGGAGCTGCCCCCACGGGGCAGCTTTCCTGTAACCCAGAGGATACTGGCACCTCCTCACCCACCGGCAGTGCTAGCACCTGGATCCACTCCACCCAGGGGCAGGAGGTGAGGGGCTTTGTTCACTCAATGACCAAGGGTGCTGGCCATGCGATGGTAGGAGTGGAGCCCTGTGGAGGAGCTGCTGCGAGAATGGGGATTTTACAATGTTTGTAGCAAACATAAGGATTCGGTGCAAGCTGGGTGAGCCAATCAGCCATAATCTCCTGGGCTTGAGTTTAGCCTGGCCAGGGTAAACTCAGCTTAGTTGCATCAAGTCAACCTTTTGAGAAGCCTTAACATTCATTCATCCAGCACCTACAAGGCAGATCCTGGGGCTTTAGTGGTGGTGGGGACGGGGGAGGCTCTGTGTAGGGGTCTCTGCACACAAGGTGCTTATAATTTACTATCACAACTATTCTCTGAAGCCTCCTGATGTGTGTGCATGCCAGCATATGGCAGAAAATACGGCAGAGGTGAAATTACAGGTGGGGTTTTTTATTTCCTGTAAAAGTCCTTCAGAGTGCACTAGAGGCCCAGAGGAAGTAGATTGTATATCCTTATTTAATTATTCATCTGCTGGGGTAAATCAGGGAAGGCTTCCAGGAGAAAAAAGTAACTTTCAAAGTGAAGCTGGAGGAGCTGGGAGAAAGGGCGGCATTCCAGAGCCCGCAGAGCGAAGGTGCAGAGACAGGGAGGCGCCTCAGGTGTCCTGGGAGCCAGAACTGCTCTTGGCTAGCCCAGCAGGAGAGAAGACTGGTGGGGAGGTCATTGTCGAATCATTTTGAGCCTAGCGCTCGAAGCCCTGACTTTGATTTAGCCTGCACACCAAAAGCCAAACACTGACTGATCCCATTCACCCTATAGATGGCTAGAGTTTGACCTGTACTGTGTTTTTTTAACTTTGAGTCAACTTTAAAAAATATGAACATTTCACATACAACCCAGATTCCCAGCTTCTCTTTAAACATGGGAAGATCTAGCCTTGTGCAGACATTGGCTGGATCTGAGTGTCCAGTTCCCTTTCAGCTGAGCCACAGAGGGCCCCGCTGGACTTGTCTGCATGCTTGGCTTGTTTGTGGCACCCTGCAGACCCGGCCATGGAAAGTGGGGCCGTCGAAGGTTGTAACTTGGAAATAACAGCAAGACTGTGACTCAGTAAGTCTAATCTGGGGGCATCTAGGTAGGTCAGGGGCAGGAACAGAGGCAGGGCGCCTTGCTGTATAGGTTCGAGCAAGAGGTGACACGGTCCTGATCTAGTCAGTGGCAATGAATGAAAAGCCTTCTACTGAAGGACTAGGTGCCGCCTTATGGTGCCATGTGAGGGCCAGCAGGGTCTCTCTCCCAAGTTCATTCTCAACAAGCATGAAAGCCCACACCTGAAGAGTAATAGTGCTTTCTACCAGATCGTTTCATGTGTCTTCTCTCCTCTAATCCTCACCACAACCCTGTGCCTATGGCCTTGTTACTGCCACCCCATTCCATAGATGAGCCTAGGGGACCAGGCACAGGCTCGGAGCCAGCTTGTCCGAGTGTGAATCCCATCGCCATCCATGTCCTGGGCACATTCCTGAACATCTCTGTGCCTCAGTTTTCTTGCCTGTAAGAAAGGGCGGTGGCAACTACTTCACAGGGTCATTGTGAGGATCCCGTGAGTTAATATGTGTGTTTGCTCATCGTTATTCACATTTTCCGTGAGCCAGTCTATGGCCCCGGGCGTCCTCAGTGAGGAGAGAAGGGATGGGGTATGGGGTAGACACAGGTGTGCAGGTGGCAGGTGGGCTGGCACACGTGCCACTGGCGTACAGGAGACACCAGCTGGTCCGAGCCATCAGGGTTACAGGTGGTGGAGAGAGGAGGCATAGGTGGGTTGAGCTAGCTTTAGACCTTCCTGCTAGGGAGGAGGGTCTAAACAGTCAGGCCTGCTGTTTTATATTTCTGGGCACCAGAGGAAAGGGATCAGGGCTGGTGGAAGTGGCAAAGCTCATCTATAGGCGTCTGAGGGAAAAGTAGACTAAGTGCATGACACTGGGTGGCATGATCATGGGTGCTGCACTGCTGGTGTGGTGCTGAGGCTGATATCCACCTAATGATGCTGCCTTCCGAAAACCCCAAGCTCGTAGCCTGCCCTCCACCCGCCAGAAGCAGAGGCTCAGAGTCTGGTGGTGCTGACAGGGCGTAAGCAGTGTTCACAGCCGGGGTAGGCAGAACGGTGGGCCCCGCCCCCAGAGATGTCCGTGGCCTGACCACTAGGACTGTGACAAAACCAGTGTGGCAAAGGGACTTTGCAGGTGTGATTAAGGAGAGGGATTTAAGATGGGGAGGCACGATGGATTATCCCAGGTGGGCCCAATCTAATTACATTTGTTCTTAAGACTGGAGAAACTTTCCCAGTTGTGGTCAGGGAAAGGGAGGGAGATGGGATGAAAAAAAGAGTGGCCAGAGAGACACATTGTTGCCAGCTGTGAAAAACAAGGAAGGGAGTTGTGTGCCAAGGAACGTGGGCAGCATCTAGAATCCAGAAAGGACTAGGGAAGCGATTCACCCCTGGACCCCCCAGACAGAATGCCACTTAGCAGACACACCTTGACTTTAGGCTGGCGAGACCCATGTCAAGCTGCTGACCTCCGGAATTGTGTGTTAATACATTTATGTTCTTTTAGGCCACTAAGTTGTCAGTCATTAGTGGCAGCAGAAAAAAGAAACTAACACAACCCTGACCGATGTGGCTCAGTTGGTTGGGCGTTGTTTCACAAACCAAAAGGCCACCAATTTCAATTCCCAATTAGGGCACATGCCTGGGTTGTGGGTTTTCCCAGGTGGGGCCACATAGGAGAGGCAACTGATTGACGTTTCTCTCTCACATCAATGTTTCTCCCTTCTCCTTCTCCCTCCCTTCCCCTCTCTCTAAAAAACATAAATAAATAAATCCTTCTAAGGAAAAAAAAAAACTAACACAATAGCTGGGAATGGAATTGACCGGGAGATAATGACCAGATGCAGAAAACTTTCCTAGAACCGAGGAAGACAGGAAAGCATCACACAGAGATTCTGGGTCAGATCAAGGGCGAAGGAACTTGACTGGAGCCTAAGATAACCATTTAAGGAAAGGCGAGTCATGTTTTAGCTGGGCCTTGATGGTGAGTGAGTTTGATCCCCAAAGGAAGGCTGTTCCTGAAACCATCTCTCCATGTACTGGAAAACTTGTTTGAGCCTTCTGGTTAGTTCTTCCTCCTTCAGGGTGACTCAGTCGTTCTCAACAGGGCACAGATGGGGGTGATTTTGCCCCTTGGGAGATATTTAGCAATGCATGGAGAAATTTTGAGTTGTCACAACTGGGAGGAGGGTTGCTGCTGGCACCTAGTGGGTAAAGGCCAAGGATCTTACTAAACATTACTACACTTACTAGACAGAAAAGCTCACCCTCCCATTCCAACAGAGAATCATCCAGCCAAAAACATCAACAGTACTAAGGTAGAAAAACCCAGAGGAAGAAAAAGTGGGAGAAATGGGTTCAAACCCACAAGGCCAGTGGGTGAGGAAAAACAACCAGGCCTCCCTGTCTCCTCACTGAAGGTCACCCATCCCTCTGTCAGTCCCCTGAGTCCTGAACGTCTTCTGGTCGATTCCTTTGCTCACACATAGGTTCAACCTCAACTCAAGCATTTATGAAAGGCAGTGACTGGGGTGACTGAAAAGAGGAAGTTTCAATCCCAGCAGCCACTAACTGCCAAGGGGATCTTTCCATAAAACAAACACCACCTTGTTTCCTGGTCAGTATACCTACTGTTTTCCTGAGGTGCCTGCAACACTCTGACAATTCGTGCCCTTGACCACATCTTCCTAGGACTGCACAGAGAATCCCAGGGAACAGCTCAGTGACCGGAAAGAGAGGTAACCTTTGCCCATTTGCCCTGGACTTCTCCCTCTGTGTCCCCATCACACTAAATCAGGTGGTCACTGTCTACCTTGGTCCAGTGGTGAGGCAGAGGGGCAGAGTCATGTCTAGGGGTTAATGGCACTGTCTGTAGAGTATGGAGGCTTTGGTATAATTGTTTCATCTCTAGTTTGCAGGGAACTTTACGCAATGTATCTGTACAAACGGAGGTCTCCCCACCGTACCAAGGAGGAAACTAGGCTGTGAAAGACACTATTTCTCAAACTGTGAGAAACAGTGGTTATAGTTGGTGAAAGACCTAGCTACCTGCACCTCAGGGAAGCCCAATCTTGATCTGACGACTCCCCCGTCCAACAATTAGTGTTACCACATCAACAGTCACAATACATTAGAGTTACACCTCACTCGCAAACATTCCCTTTCCATCCCCCCGTGCCTGCCCACCCTTGTGCCCATTCGCCATTTCCTTCCCCATCCCAAGCCCTGCCAGTTCTGCTCCTGGTGAAAAACTGGCAAGGAAACACTAAGAATGCCCCTCTGAACTTTCCAAAATGGGTATGTTAATTTTATAATCAGAAAGAAAGAGTTTTGAAATACACATTTCCAAAAAAAAAATAATACAGGAAAGAATTGAATATTGAACCTGTATTTTCAAGGTGGGCTCATTATGTTTCTCCAGAAGTTTGGAAAACTCACAGATGCTTCCCCTTCTGCTGTGTGGATGGAACATGTAGGGAGATAAGGGAAAGGAATATCCTGTCCCAGCAGGGCTGGGGACAGAGGCAACCCATACTCCCTCCTCATGACTGACCTGGAGGGTGCAAGCAACATGGCAGCCCCCCCAGGTGACTGTCCTCACACTCAGAGAAATCTGCTTCATGACAGTCTCAGCAGGAGAAGAAGAAAAGCCTGTTCCAACACTTTTTCTTAAGATAAAATTTGTTGACCTTTATATTTTCCCTAACTCTTTGAGTTCTTCAAGATTGTTTTTACTAACTCAGGTCTGCTTTGAGACAATTTTTTCTGCTTCAGATGCTTCTCTTTCTTGTTGAGTTGGAGGAAGAGGCAAGAATGCTAGGAACAGGGATTTTCTATTTATAGTGTCCTTGACCCTTATAAAGGTCATCTTTTGTACTCTATTGTTAAGTAAGAGACAGCCTGCTCTTTGTCTTACTCAATTCTTCTCAAGACTGGAGTTCTCAGAATAGATATATAGAAATGTCATTCAGCAATTACAGAAAGGCCACTGGCTATGGAAGGGACATTAAATGTAAGGACATTCAAGCTTCCTTGTTCTTGGTTATTTTGGCTCAAGGGTTATAAACTTGTGCTTCTTAAACTAATGCCCCCAAGGACAAGGTTGGGTATTCGCTTGAATTTTACCTTGTATTCTTTTATGTTTTCCCTCTCCTCCTGCTCTTTAACCTGGTTCTGTGAACTTCTTGATACCCCAATTTTTTCTTGTCTCTTTCAGGGCCTTCTGAGAAGATCTAGGAAATCATTGAAATTTGCCAAACATACCATCAAGGATTTCCCACGAACTCCCACGCCTTTTTTTTTTTTCATATCAGCCTTTGGAGTATAAGTGTCTTCCATTCATTCCCCTAAGCTAGCCCAAGCCTGGTGGCTGCTGTAGACTTTCAGATTCTTGTTTGCATTAAGGGCAGTCTTATCCACTGGTTAGTGAGGAACAGAGAGAGGGGGCTATGGGCTCCCCACTTCTATGCCCAGAGCAGGCGTCAGAACGACCAGTCACGGCACATTTTTCTAGTGAGTTCAGACTCAGCATCAGAATGTCTCTCAACCAGCACTTTAATTAACTACCACCAATTAATCAAGCCCAGTCATTGATTTGACATACACTTTCTTGACCTACTAGAAGGGAATTTCTTGTATAAACTACAGTTGAGATAGGTCACAAGTATAGTCTTAGTGGTTTCCTTTTCCTTGTTGTGTTTTCAAGATTTATGATTTTAGAATCATTCTTCTGGGGGCTCCCAGCCATAGAACTATCTTCACCACTTACTTGTTACTGTTTATTTTATTTTAGATAATCCTACATAATAAGAATTTCCACACAGAGAAGACCAGTAATGTGCCCGGGACTTAACATCCGTAGTATTTTGCTGTCACAGCAACTCCTCAGGTAGTAGGTAGTTCTCATTATCCCTAGCTTACAAATAAACTTCAGGTATTAAGTGACTTTAAGGTAACAAGTGCTGGTGAGGGTGGGAGTTCAAACCCAGGGCTCTTCAACTCCCAAGTCCAAAACTTAGGGGAGCACCTTACTCCTTCATGTCTGGGGGAGTACAATCCTTTCTCTCTTATTTGGGCTCCAGGGACTCAAAAGAATTATGTTTAAGTTTTGAAGGATGTGTAGCTGAAATCCCCTCCATCGAGAAGAGCTGTCACTTGTTCCCAGTGGTATGAGCATCTGCTGCTGTAGGCGTGAGTCAGGGGCACCTGGGCAAGGAGCAGCACTGACCCAAGGGTGGCAGAGAGGCCTCAGAGGCCTTCCCTCCACTGCCAGTGTGCACTGTGATGGTCTGATCGGAAGTTGGCTCACATTTATTGAGCATCTGCCGCATGTCAGGCTCTGTGCCAGATGCTCTGTGCTAGGTGCTCTGAGTGCATGTCCTTTGATCCAATTTGTGGTCTTTGCACCACACCACGCAGCTAGTGCGATTGCTCCTACTACACCCAGCTCCTGTCATTGCTCCCAATACACCCACTCCTCTAGGTGATAATGTGGGGAGGCACCTCACAGGTGGGGGTGAAGGGGGAAATGAGGCAGGAGAGGAAACTCTGCTTCTAGGTATCTACTTCAAGGGAATGTGAGTTATAAGGCAAGGGGGAGACATCACTCAGCATCTGTCTGAGTTAACCTGGTGTTATAGGTCCAGGCCTGAACGCAATCAGCCAGGCAGGAGAGAAATCAGACTGAAGTCAAGAATGGATATGAGGAATGTAGAAACCAAATACAGATACCATACTTTTTCATGTTGTTGATTCCTGGCACCAGAACCCCTGTTAGCCGAATGCAGCAGTTGAGGTTCTGAGGGAAATGAGCAGTGTCCAATGGCAGTCATCTTTATACCCTAGGAAACACCAAAGGCATTTTCTTCTTTTCTCTCAGGAGGAAGAAAAGTAGCCAGAACAGAAGAAATAACCTTCATTCCAAGTTAAATCTGATGGTAGGGCCTTGACAATGCCTTGTATATAGAGGGACAACCATCCCACTTTGCCCAAGACAGCCCAGGTGCATGCCTGTTGCCGCCGCAGTGTCCTTACAAAACACGCTCCTCCTTCTACTCAGAAGTGTCCTGGTTTTGACAATGAATTGACTGTATGGTCATCTTGCTTGTATGGTTTGCTTCAACTTACTGCACACAGTACATATTCCAGTGTTGGAGGAAAGGTTAGTCTGCACAGAAACTCATTTTGTCAGGAAGAAGCCCATGCTGCTGAAATTTTCACACTGTCTCCCCTCAATCTTCTGTACACATGCACAAACACGCACATACACACACACACACATGGTGTCTGGTGTCAGCTGGCATCATTAGAATAATCTTGCATGCTGTTGTGAATCTGAACTCTACAGCCAAATGTCTACTGGAGTCACAAGAAGAAAATGCAAATATGGAAACTTTGAGTGGATTTAATAGTGATGTACCAAATCTCCACCTTGGGCAGAAGACTATGGGAAATGGGGCCTGGGGCCCTAAAGTATAAACAAGTCACAAACCGGGCCATTTGCTTGTTGAAAGGAAACAGGTTGGCCTCTCTTCTGCCCCTCCCCATCTTCCCTAGTCCTCTCCTGACACCCCGCAACCCCATGATTCATCCTGGGATCCGTTTCCTATTCATTCCAAAACAGGATATTCAATTTCCTCAAACAGGGAAGGTTAACTGGCCAGATAAAAACTGGCCCAGAAAACCGGGATTCCTTGGTTAGTTATTGAGGAGCTCAGCATGGCAGGAGCCCGAGTTCTGTCACTAACATGACATTTCATTTGGGATGTACACTTTAATTCTTAGCCCCTATCATTTGCGTCTTTGAAGGCCAATCCTCAGGTTTTGAGTGCTCCTGTTTTCATGTGAATGTGAAATCCAGCTCCACCCCAGCCCTTCCTAGGAAGGATAAAACCAAAAATAAGAGTGGGCAAGAGTTTCACCTAGAGGCAAAATCATGCTTCCATTCATTTTGTTTTCAATAAAGGCCCACCCGTGGAATGGGTCCAGTGCTCCCGAGATGTTATTTTATTTAATGTTCACAGCACACAGGTGCTTTGGAACCAGGAATTTAAAAGGAATGCCCTCTGTTCTCAAAGAACCCAGAGTTTGGTGGAGGGACACTGACATGTGAAAATTTAGAATGGGAGGGAGTAGCTGCTAGGCTAGAGGGTAAAGTGGGGTATTTCGGAAACAAAGGACACTTTCTGGTGAGTCAGAGAATGTGTTACAGAGGTGCTGAGACTAAGATTGAGTGGGAACTCATTGACTCCATGCTTGGCTTACCCTCTGGCCAATTTCACATGTTGAGAAACTGGGAGGGCTGAGTTGGGCATAAATCATCCACTTGCCCTCACTTTCCTCTGATGTGCCTTCCCTTATGGTGGCCTTGCACCACAGGCGGCCATCAGGTACTTGAAATATAGCTAATCCAAGTTGAGATGTGTTATAAGTGTAAATTGTACTCCAGATTTCAAAGATTTAGAATCTAAAGAGTATGAGAAAATTAACAATTTTTATATTGATTGCATGTTGAAATGGTACTATTTTGCATACACTGAATCAGTATATTATATTTTTAAAATTCATTTCACCTGCACTGATTAGTGTGGCTCAGTGGGTTGAGCATTGTCCTGTGACCCGAAAGGCTGCCAATTCGATTCCAGGTCAGGGAACATGCCAGTTGGGGACATGCGAGAGGCAACCAGTCAATAATCCTTTCCCTCTTTCTCCCTCCCTTCCCCTCTCTCTAAAAATAAATAAAATCTTAAAAAGAATAAAATTAAAATTAATTTCACCTGTTTATTTTTTTAGTACAGTGGCTCTAGAAATCTTAATGTTACATAGGCAGTCCAAATAATGTTTGAACTGGGTAGTGCCAGCCTAAGCCATATTGGTTCAGCTCCAGTGGAATTATAACATATTTGAGTTTGGATGAGATTCCTTTAGAACTGGACTCCTGGCTCTGGCTCTGAGCAAGGGTTCTAGAGAGTCAGTCTTGCTCTACCACTCAGCAACTGGGGTGAGCTTGAGCAAGTTTATTTAAACTTTCAATGTCATTGTTCTTATGTATAAATGGGACAATAATACCTACGTGTATGAGTATAAATGCAATAACCACTATAAACTTAAAGCCTTTTGCTCCACACTTAACACATACAAGTGCCTCAGAATTTTAAATAGTTTTATTGAGGTGTTATTTATAAACTTTTAAAAAGTATATTTTATTGGTTATGCTATTACAGTTGTCCACTTTTTCTCCCCTTTATTCCTGTCCATCCTGCACCTCCCTTCCTCCAGCATCCCCCCGCACCACCTTAGTTCAGATCCATGGGTTGTGGCTGTGCATATATATGTTCTTTGGCTTCTCCATTTCCCATACTATTCTTAACCTCCCCCAATTTTGCACCTACCATTTATGCTTCTTATTCTCTGTACCTTTCCCCCCAATGATAATCCCTGCTAATAACCATCCATGTGATCTCTTTTTCTGTGATTCTGTTCCTGTTCTAGTTGTTTGCCTAGTTTTTGTTTTTAAGGTTCAGCTGTTGATAGTTGAGTTTGTCATTTTACTGTTCATACTTTGGATCTTCTTTTTCCTAGATAAATCCCTTTAACATTTCATATAATAAGAGCTTGGTGGTGATGAATTCCTTTATCTGGGGACCACTTTATCTGCCCTTCCATTCTAAACATTAGTTTTGCTGGATAGAGTCATCTTGCATGTCGGTCCTTGCCTTTCATGACTTGGAATACTTCTTTCCAGCCCCTTCTTGCCTGCAAGGTTTCTTTGGAGAAATCAGCTGATGGTCTTATGGGAACTCCTTTGTAGGTAACTGTCTCCTTTTCTCTTGCCGCTTTTAAGATTCCCTCCTTATCTTTAATCCTGGGTAATTTAATTATGTGTCTTGGTGTGTTCTTCCTTGGACTCAACTTCTTTGGGACTCTCTGAGCTTCCTGGACTTGCATGTCTATTTCTTTTGCCAGATTGGGATGTTCTCCTTTATTATATTTTCAAGTAAGTTTTCAGTTGCTGCTCTTGTTCTACTTCTGGCACTCCTATAACTTGGATGTTAGAATGTTTAAAGTTGTCCCAGAGGTTCCTAAGCCTCTCATTTTTTTTTTTTTTTTTTTGAATTCTTGTTTCTTCTGTTCCGGTTGGATGTTTTCTTCCTTCTGCTCCAAATCACTGATTTGACTCCCAGTTTTTGTCCCTTCACTGTTGGTTCCCTGTGTATTTTTATTTCACTTTGTATAGCCTTCACTTCTTCCTTTATTTTGCGTCCATACTGAATTAATTTCTGTGAGCATCCTGATTACCAGTTTTGAACTCTGCATCTGGTAGGCTGGCTATCTCCTCATCGCTTAGGTTT
Organism: Phyllostomus discolor; assembly: GCF_004126475.2. Lineage (NCBI taxonomy): Eukaryota > Metazoa > Chordata > Mammalia > Chiroptera > Phyllostomidae > Phyllostomus > Phyllostomus discolor. The sequence goes on along the minus strand of NC_040906.2, from coordinate 124,456,608 downwards.
TTTTTGAGTTTTGATGTTCTTTCATTTGGGCCATGTTTCTTTGTCTTGGCACACCTTACATTGTAAGGGGTGGAGCCTTGGGTATTCATCAGGGCAGGGCCCAGAACCCACTTTACTGAGTGCTTCCTACTGCTAGACACTTTGCATGAGTCTTCTTGAACTTGTCAGGGTTCCAGTTTGACCACCTTAGGAAAACCACCTCACCTTTCTACTCCCCATTTCCTCACCTGCACACTTGGGATGGTTGTTCAATACATGATTTCTACAGTAACTTCCAGTTTTAACATTTGTTTTGCCAGAAATTTTTTAAAATTCAGCTATTACATTTGTAATATCCCAAAGATGTGTCTTCCAATGGCGTTTCTCTTTAGAGTCTGCTTTTATTTCATAGATATATTTCTTCTTTCATCTCTCTGAAGATACGTAATTTTCATTTGTTTTTACAATTTTTCTACCTGTACTTTTCTGTTTCCTTGTGTTCCCTTTATTGTTTGGTTCTCTTGTGTGTTTGGGACTTTCTCTTCATACGCCTTGCATGTCCACTGATAGTCATGAATGAGGCAGTAAATGTTGAACCTGTATGTGGGGGGAAGGGTGGCTTGTTGACTGAGAGGTGAAAGATGGAACTTATTCCATTGAGGCACCTCCATCTCAGTAGCTACAGGTTTTTGAGCTGATGGCTGCATTCCTTCCACTTCCCTATTTCATGGGCACAAGCCTGGCAATCTGAGTTCTGGGGGCTGATGGGGGATTCTTCCTGCTGGGTCTTGCCATGTCAGTGTAGTGCTTTCCTGCCAGCTAGAGGTCAGTTAATTTGCTCTTTTGGGTGTTATTTTTTGATTCATTGCATATTCTAATATTCTCAATATACATTGCTTTTGTATTAAAATTTAAATATACAAAAACTGTAAACTGGAAAAAAAATATTTTCAGCTCTCCAAGCTAAAAAGTTGCTGTAGTGGTCATGAAGGAACCCTTGAATGTGGTATCCACTGGCTATCAGCCATAGGTCATTTAATCCAAGGACAGGTGGCAAATAACAGAATTTTCAAATTTCATTTTCCTTAGGAATATATTTTTCTCGCTATATTTGACTATGTTCTCACCAGATGTTCTCTTAACCTTTTATCAAAACTAATAGTTGTATCATGCAGAGCTGCCTTATCTTAGGCATGTTGCTTCTTTCTCCTTTTTTTCTAAATTGAGGAACACATCACATTTGATTGCTGCAAAGAGTCAACCTAAGTAGAACTCTCTTCTTGCTGTGCACACATTTCATTTTCATCTTTAACATAACAGGTGTCAGCTTTTTAAAAGTCCTGTCCCACACTGCTTTGCAGGAACATATGAAGTATCTTTTAACATCAACATGAACTTGAATGCAACTGTGGCTGTAGATGCTGATTTCTGAAAATACATTAGTACTGCCTCTAGCTGTATTTGAATCACCAAGAAAAAATCTGAATGTGGTAGTAGATTGCCAGACACAAACTCTGAATTACTACTGGTATTGTTACTAGGGAGGTAACGTACATTTTACTTGATGAGTAGCTCTCTCTCTCTCAACTTTAATTCTGTAAAAAAAGGTTAGGCCTAGGTTTACACAATCCTCTACTGTTCTTTTAAGAACAAAGATGAGACGTTATCTTGATGAAACATTCCAGTTCTGAGGGATTCATTCTTTCTTACGTAATGTCACATATTTGTAAGTTGCTTGGGTCAGGTCAGAGTATCCATATCTCTCAGAGGATCAGGGTGAAACAGCTACAGTCTGGCTGCCTGTAAAGACCAGTGATGAATGAGGCAATGAACCTTAAGCCTTTGCTGGCTACCCTAGGATTGTTTATTATTCTGATGTTTAAAGAAAACCATCCGAACACATTTTCTCGAAGGAAACATTTATTTAGAATCTATTGGTCAAGCAGTTTCAAACAAATCTAGAACAGGTTTTCACATTTGAGCCTTTAGTGCAAAGCCATTTTGTCATGCGTGAAAGAAATGCTTATCCAGTAAAGCTCTCCCCTGACGCATTTCAGTATCGGGATGATCAGGCGGAAGACTTAATGTGACAGAAATCTGCTCAGAAATCTGCTTGAAAAAGGACATGATTTAAAGCTCATATGAATGTTTTTCATAACATAAATGTGTTTAAATAACTTGTTATCTCAACTTCTTAATTTCAAAACCAAAACACCCCAAGAATCAACTATCCCTTTAAATAAAAAAAATCAATTTATACTCTTCTTAAAAGAACTCCAACAATGTAAAATAAATTCCAATTCCAGATATATATATATGTATGTACATTTATAACTTAGGTGCTCTTTCGCACTATATGCTTTTATTCATGCAACACTGACAGAGGACTGGACGTGAGGTCCTACAGAGGCCTCTCTGAGAAAGCAGTGTAGCTCCTCGCTCTGGAGAAGAACAAGGGGGTGTACATCTTGTCAATCTCAAAAGCAGTGACTGCAGTCTCACCGGTTGACCTGGAAAGAATGCACAAATTACTAGTTACCAGGAAATTTCAACTCATTTAAAATCCTTGCATATTTCTGAGGGTGAGGGGTTATTTTATACTCTAGCCTTTTACAGTTTTTTTTGTACATCTCAGTAAATTCTAAATAATGCAGGCACATTGCAGAAATTTTTTAAAATTTAGAAAAGCACAAAACAGTCACTCATAATTGTATCTATTCTATCATTCAGATACAGCAATACAAAGCACTTTTTTTCAATGTTTCTTTGAAGCACCACCTCTCTGACAAGCTTTCCTACTGAGATCATACTCTATTAGTCACTCTCCTTGTTCCATTTAACATTATGACATATACATTTCCTAATATCACCAGAAGTCATTTTTAGTGGCTGCTTAGTATTTCACTGTCTGCTTGTACCACAATTTACTTAATAATTCCCCTTCTGTTTGGAATTGTACATTGTTTTCGGTTCGTGGCAACTAAAAATGTTGTGATGTTTTTGATTATGTCCTTTGGACAGATTCCAAAGAGTAGAATTTCTAAGTCAAAAACTATAGACATGTTAAAGCTCTTGTTAAAACTTAATCTTAGAAAGAAGTAGAATCCTAGAATAGAATTTAATGATTTAATATTAGCATGACGGACAACATAATTACAGATGGGATGGAGGGGAAGCAGACGGCAAGTTATACTATTACAGTCTTTTACATTTTCTCCCCAAAGAGGAGAAATAAATAGAAGCAGAAAACTCAAGTGCTTTTATGCATATTTTAAGTAAGTCAAGGTGATCGTTAACAGTTACAAACAGTGCCTTTTATAGTGTCCTTTTTTCTCCTAAAACTTGATGCTTTTCATTTCTTTGGTTCTACTTCTGGGTTTGGTTTCCCCTTAAAATAAATAAATAAATAAATAAATAAATAAATAAATACATTCCACAGATTCCTGAAAGAAGCAAAAAGAAGATAAGGTAGAAAGAAAAACAGCCTGCTTATTCTCAGTTGTCAGGACCTTCCAAATGAGTGCACAACGTTATCCGCAAGCTAGAACTGTGGCTCCAAAAGCATTCAACAACATGGTCGAGGTTGTGAAGCAGGTTAATTGAATGTGATCTCAAAATCTGCCTCTCAGAATTTTGGATTCAACTGGAATGGGAAGCCTTCAGTCACACACCAATATTCTTTAAAATCCAACAACAGCTAACTTTAATATCCATACAAATTGATATTTCACCTTCTTAATTCCTTTTTTAATCTACTTATTTCTGTGCTGCTCTGTTCTTACACACACTCTTCGGTTCATTACTGGTTTCATACAGGTAAATCCTAACTCAAAGAAAGGTCAAGATGGCAGCACAGGAGGACACTGAGCTTGCCTCCTCCCACGAACATCTCAAATGTATACCTACAAATGTATTCCTCCTGAGGGGCAATCGAGGGCCAACTGAACACAACAAGCAAGACAGAGGGACTGTGCAGAGAAGGCTGGGAACCCACAAGAGCACTTGGGGGCTGAGGGAACCATCTGGACCTGGGGGAATGGGTAAGTGTCACAGTGTGTGTACAGGGGTCCCTCTGCAGGCTGGAAGGGCTTTGCACAACATACTCAAAATATGAAAAGGACCTCCGACCAAGCTTACCCTGCCCAGCAAGGCTATCGTTTAGGATCGAAGGACATAAATAGTTGCCCAGACAAGAAAAAGCTGAAGGAATTCATCACCACCAAACCAGTATAACAAGAAATGTTAAGTGGAGACTTCTTCAAGAAGAAGAAAAAGAAAAAAAAGAATGGCAATAACTTCATAGCCATCAATAATTACTTTAAAAGTAAATGGATTAAATGCTGCAATGAAAAGACAAGACACGTGGAGGCTGAATCAATAAGATAAGCAAAAAAGAGGCAGAACTCACAGACACAGACAACAGTGCGGTGATGGTGGAGGGGGTAGGGACTGGAAGAGGGTATAGGAGGGATAAGTGGCAACAGAAAAAAGTAAAATAAAAAATGAACTATTGATAACAAAAAAAACCCCAAAAAACCAAGACCCATATATATGCTGCCTATAAGAGACCCACTTCACATCAAGATACAAAGTAAAGGGATGGAAAAAAGATAATTTATGCAAATGGAAATAAAAAAAGCTATAGTAACCATATTTATAACAGACAAAACAGACTTTAAAACAAAAGCTGTAACAAGAGACCAAGGAGGATTCAGCAATTCCATTTCCGGATATTTATCCAAAAAAACCTAAGACACTAATTCAAAAAGACCTGTGTATCCCTATGATCACCACAGCATTACAACAGCCATGATTTGGACACAACCTGAGTGTCCATCGATAGACGAGTGGTTGAAGATGATGGGTACATACATACTGGGTTGGCCAAAAAGTCCATTTTGTTTTTTCAGTAAAATAAAAGACCCATTTTTCATTTTCACCAACAACTTTACTGACTTGGATATTTTGAGTGTGTCAGCTATCTCCCACTATTGGCTTCTAGTGGGTAGAGGCCAGGGACGCTTCTAAACATCTTCCAATGCATAAGACAGCCCCACAGTAAAGAATTACTTGGCTAAAGTGTCAGTAGTACCAAGAATCTTTACAAAACATTTTTGACACATTCAATCAGTCACAGTACCTTCTCCATATACTGCACAAATCTTCTTTTGCATTTCAGTTGCATTTTTACCTTTCTTGAAATAATAAAGCATAATATGCCGAAAATATTGGGTATTTTCTTCTATCTTCAATATTAAAATGGCTGCAGAAAAATTTACCAATTTTGGTAAGTTTTTTTTAAATGCATGCTGATATGACAGCTGTCAGAACACAATTTAACAAAATTGTTTTGAATAAAGTTAAAAACAACTAAGTACTACTAGAGCCATTGTACAAAAAAAACACTAAACAAACTTTTGGCCAACCCAATACAGTGGAATATTCCTCAGCCGTAAAAAGAATGATATCTTGCCATTTGTGACAACATGGATGGAACTAGAGGGTATTATGCTAAGTGAAGTCAGACAGAGAAAGATAAACACCATATGATTTTACTTATATGTGAAATCTAAAAAACAAACAAAAAAACAAAACAGAAACAAACTCATAGATGCAGATAACATTTTAATGGTTGCCAGAGGGGAGGGGGGTTGGGAGGATGGGTAGAAAAAGGGGAGGCATTAAAATGTATACATCACCCGCTACAAAAAGCCACGGGGGATGTGAAGTGCATGCAGCACAGGGAATGCAGTCAATAGCACCATAACAGCTGTGCTTGGTGTCAGACGGGTGTTAGACTTATTGGAGTAGTCACTTTGTAAGTTAAGGAAATCTATAATCCTTATGTTACCTGAAACAACAATATTGTAAGTCAACTGTAATTTAAAAATTATTAAAAGATAAAAAAGTAAGTGTCTCAGGTTCAATTCCCAGTCAGGGTATATGCCTGGGTTGCAGGCCATGACCCCCAGCAATCGCACATTGATGTTTCTCTCTGTCCCTATCTCCCTCCCTTCCCTCTCTAAAAATAAATGAATAAAATCTTAAATAAATAAATAAATAAGTAAGTAAAATAGCAAGAAAAGAAAATAGAAAATCTTGCCATTTGCAATAATGTGGATGGACCTGGAAGGTATATGCTAAGTAAAATAAGTCAGGCAGAGAAGGACAAATACCCTATGGTTTCACTTATATGTGGAATCTAAAGGATATAAACATGCAAAACAGAAAGACAGACACAGAGAACAGACTGATGACTGCTAGAGGGGAGGGAGACTGAGGGACAGGTGAAGAAGGTGAAGAGGAATATGATCAACAATGTTGTTGTAAGTCTGCATGGTGACAGATCACTGTCACTGTTTGCACTAGACTTAGTGTAGTGATCACACTGCACATAAATGTCAGATCACTGGGTTGCATACCTGAAACTAATATTATATGGTGTACCAAGCAGGTATATAGGTCTCCACTACAAAATTCTTTCAAATTTCTGATTGTCTGAAAATACTGTTTTTGAAGAACATTCAAAGATATTAAGCATGACTATATAAAATAAAGTGTAAGAAAAAATAATCCTCATAGAACATGAGCTTTATATAGGAACCACCTAATAGTTTTGGCTTTGGAATATAGGAAGTCTTCTTAGCAGACTTACTTTTCTAACTACAATTTTATTAAAATCAGCGCATAATCCCTGAGGATAAACCAAGTGGAAATAAAGTAAAAAAATGGTAAGACAAACATGGGAGAAGCAAAAAGACCTGGTAAGTACACATTTATTCTGTAACCTTGGTATTTTTAATGCATTCACCTACTTGTACGTAATATGACAAGAATGATGTATCCAAATGAGTTTGTTGAACCTTTGGTGGCCACTGGAACACAGCTGTAACCCCACATGAAAACTCTGATCTGCTTCTTGCACAGGGACACGACGAAAATATCTGTATTTATAGTCAAGTGGCTTCTGTAAAAGAAAAGGTGCATGAGCTTTATATATTGTGCAAGAATAACATAACATCTGCATATGGTAGAGTTGTCTTGGATATCAAATAAGATTGTGTAAAAGTGGCTTAAAAAATGTTAAGCAATCAGCGCTGGCTGGTGTGGCTCAGTGGACTGAGTACTGTCCTGTGAACCAAAAGTTCATTGGTTTGATTCCCAGTCAGGGCACACTCCTGGTTTGTGGGTCAGATCCCCAGTAGCAAGAGACAACCACACATGGATGTTTCTCTCCCTCTCTTTCTTCCTCCCTTCCCTTCTCTCTAAAAATAAATAAATAAAATCTTTAAACTAAAAAAAAAAAGAAAAATGTTAAGCACTCTAAAAACATAAGGTGTTTCCCCTCATCATCATCATCATCTCAGTAAATCACCACAGTACCCTAATGTACTAAATATGATTGCATTATTGCTATTTAATGGCTGAAGAATGAAGACCCAGACAGGCCAAAGGAGTTACAAAGCAGTTTCAGATGGAAATTTTAAGACTTCTGTCTCCTTTCTTGAAGCCTAACATCTCCTCTTACTTGAAAACACTTGGGAATTTTTAAACAGAGAAAGTGGTAAGTTGGTGACAGCTACAGAAAAAGCAGAGCATAACTTATTTTTGGAAGTAACAGTAAATTAGTTAATAGAGAAATAGATGTGACAAGCTTCATTAGAATCATACTTCTGCAAACACTGCTGCTAAAAACACAAAAATATCAACACTACATATAGTTTTATTGTGGCATAGTCTGAAGAGAAAATGGCTTTTCTATGTGGGAGTTCCTAAATTCTAATTAGACAAAACCTAGAATGGAGCAACACAAACTTGCCAATTCTGACCTCAGGAAACTCATGGCCAAGGCCACAGTCACCGCAATTATCTCTGCCCCTCAGACTGTTGCCCCAGATTTCAGGGGTCTGTGAGAGCCAAGCAAAGAAGCCAACAAAGATGGCCCAGGTGACAGGACTAAGACTCACAGAGAAACCCTATCTTGACACAATGCTAGAGAAGAGAGAGGGATTCAACACAAGGGGGACTTCTTTCAAATCCTATACTAATTTATAAAAGCAATAACTTCCTCACAACTGACTTCTTGGGTATACATTATGGTTTTTAACCAGGGCTAAAAAAAATGCACTTGGAGAAAGGTTGTTAAAAAAAAAAAAAAGCCCTCAATCTCTTAAGGTTTAAAACCCTCTAGAGTGTGATAATCCAGCAATAATTTGCTTGGCAATTTTTTTCTTTTGTAAGAATGGGAAGAAGAAAATTATCTTACATTAGCTTATTTCCAGTAGAAATTGAAATTCTCTATAAGAATATCCTTATGAAAGAATTACCTACTGGAGCTAATTTAGAAAGAAAATCCCGTATGATTCAAAATGAGAAGAGCCCAAAACACATATTCAGGTATCATTTTACTAGTTACTTTACAGGACATTCTGGCTTACATTTTCATATGTGAAAACCAGGACCAAAAAAAAAAACAAAAACCATTTGGAAAAAAAGAAGCAAGCCAAGCCAATAAAAAATGACCACATTTTTTTGAAAACCCTCTTTCTCTTTAGAGATATGCTATAGTCACCATACATTTTGTGTAATAGTATAAATAATGAAAGTTTATTTTTATCCTTTCTAATCAAGAATGCTTGAATCAACAGGCTATTAAAATAAATAGCTCATTGGGGCTCACTGAACCTTGCATACTCACTTCTTCTTTTTTCTTAGTTATCACAGCAAATACTTTGGTCTGATTGTCTGTATCTTGCGACAAGCGATAATGACCCAATAGAACTGCATCAGTTCTAAAAATAAAAAAAATATTTTAAATCTATTAATTAGTTATTATGTGTATTTAAATAATCTAGGAAATAATGGATTATTATAATGCTTAAGCAACTTGCTCGAGAAGACTCAAGGAGAATGTGAGTAAACCTAGTGTCCAAGGCCCCAGGGACCTACTGAAGTACACTGTCCAGGGGAGAGGTGTAATTATTGCTATTTTTCACAAATTCCCACACAATGAATACTTTTAAAATTATCCAACAGTAAGTTAAGAAAACACAGAATCATATTAATCTGCAAGTAACCATGTAAAATGTGAACGGGATAGAAAATTGTAGGAAAATTCTACCTAGCATTCCGAGTTCTTAAACGAGGAACGATGGATTGAGGCTCCTCAGGGGTTGTCAACATCATCACATGGCCATCAGGAAAGAATCTTATGTACCTGTGTAAAAAGAAGAATACCAAAACACACCACACACACATAAAACACAAAACACGTCCTTCTTTACTGGTACCTAAACCTAGGCATAGCTGTGGAAGCAAATTGTAAATACTGTGGGCCAAAGAGCCGGCAAAACATCATTAAAACGTGACTGACGCCCTGGGAGGCCAGCGCCATAGAACTGACGGCATTTTACTGCCCTCCACAGAGGGAACCATTGAACATTTAGTTTCACTCACTGAATAAAAAGTTAGATTACACTGTTAAAGCTCTGTATGTTCTTTCCTAGAGCACTAATTAATGTCAAACAAAAGCGGGCTCTCATAATACACAGGAGTTAACATGCCTGCTCCTTTCTCACTGGCAGTATTATCTGATGAACAATGAGGCTGAGTAACAGCACAAGCTAGTGGAAAGGCAAATGAGTGCACCAAGGGCAAAAGACAAGGAAGAGATCTAAAATGTAAAATGGTTCTTTGATTTAGAGGCTAGGAGGGATTAAATCTGTAGTAACCCACTGGTTTTTTAACTATGATTTCTGCTATAATATTGGATAAAGACACTGAGAGCCACTTGGTATAAATGCAAAAGACACAGAGAACAGATGTCCAATAACCAGTGAACAACTACTTGGAGAGAGAGAATTTTTCACTCACTCAGTTGTACCTGTAATATTCCACTTGGTGCCAGGCTCTATAGAAACCATCAAGAGACTGTTCCCCTTGACGAATATATGTGGTTTTACTGATATACACTCCTATTTAAAAAAACAAAACATTTTTAAAAAATTAAGAACATAATAAACTTTAGAGAATCTTAATTACAATCATATAGTATGTTTCTAGCCTTACTTTTATTTACTATAGTTTCCTTTAAATATGCTCATGGTACTTAGGTCTGTCACAGAAAACTAAGACTGAGTATTTAACAAAATTAGCATGATGGATCACTAGTTCTCCTGAGTTCTAGAGTGTCCAACTTACCATCAAACCGAACACGGGGCCTTTCCAGAAACATCTCCCTCCAGGATGTGTATGGAACAAGTTTAATGCAGCTTCTGCCCCAAACTTTCAAGCAGGCCAAACGCCATATTTCAGGGTCTCTAGGTAAGAGAATCACAGCATCAATATATATAAAAGGCTAAGTCCCTATATGCAGACTTAAGAAACAGTCCTGCCATGAGCCACCTTCTATTCAGCAAGTATCTGTTTGGTGCCTGGCAGGCACCATCTTGGGCCATGGAGATAGACAGATGGATGAAGGCCCTGCTCTTTCACTGGTGGGAAAGCGAAGAAAAATTAGAAAACAGAGAGGAAGTTTCAGGCAATGTGCTCACTGTAAAAAACAAACAAACAAAGCACGGTAAACAGACAAAGATGTGATGGGGGGGAAATGAAGACTATTTAGATGCAGTGGCTAAGGGAAGACTCTTTGGACAGGTGATGAGGAAGCGTATTCTGGGCAGAAACCATAGCAAGTTCAAGACCCTCAGGTGTGAGTGTGGCTGGTGTGCTCCTCAAGGAGCGAGAAGGGCCATGTAGTTGCAGCCAAGTAAGCAAGATGAAGCATAGGCTATGTAATTTGAGGGGTAGTAAGGGGCTGGTGAGGTCTTGGTTTACTGGTGGGAGTGGCTGTTAAGTGAGACAGAGGCCACTGCAGAGTTTTCAGCATAACTTAGGCTTTTAAAAAGATGACTCTGGGAGAGGTCCAAGATAGTGGTGGTACAGGAGGATGCTAAATTCACCTCTCCCATAAGCACACACAAATATACACCTATATCGTGAGCAATTACTGAGAGAATACTGAGAGAAAACTGAGGGCTGAATGAACCACTTTTTTTTTTTTTTTAGAGAGAGGGAAAGGGAAAGAGAAAGAGAGGGAGAGATACATCAATGTGTGGTTGCCTCTCATGTGCCCCCTATTGGGGACCTGGCCTGCAACCTATGCCCTGACTGGGAATAGAACCCACAGCCCTTTGTTTCACAGGCCTGTGCTCAGTCCACTAAGCTACACCAGCCAGAGCTGAATGAATAGCTTTTAAACAACCACCAAGAGAAAGAGACAAATAGAGAAGACTGGGAAGCCACAAGGGCTGTCTGGGAACTGTGGCAACTGTCAGGGCTGGAGGAGCTGGTGAGCACCATTATTTATGTGCCCCTTCACTTTGATAGGGTGGGCAGGGGCTTTATTTGGGTGCTTTGACCACCTGCAAGATCACCAGGAAGTGCATTCCCAGTTACACTACCCAGAGTGTTTTGCCTCCAGACAAAGGAAGCCGGCAGTAACAATGGGACATAACATGCACCTGCTGGCCTCTCTGCAGGCAGCCACTCCAACCCTCAAGCCATTACTCCCAGTGCTGTACATGGCTGACCACTCCCACCAGCCTTTTAAAAGAACCAGCAATAAAGCCTACACCGAGATAACTACATAGGACCACTTTCTGTACAATAGATAGATACAGAGCAGGCTGGGGAGCTGTGGGAGCTCTCTGGGCTGGAGTTGCTGGGGAGCACGATTGTTTGTTCCCTTCTACCTCCATAGGGTGGGCGGGGGCTCCATCCAAGTGCTCTGGCCTATCAATAATTCACTGCAGCATGTTCCTAGGCATAGTACCCAAGCCCACTTTGCTCCTGAACAAGGGAACAAGCAGAAAGAACAGGACATTACTACATGCACTTGGCCTCCCCAACCAGAGTCTCTACAACTTGGTAGACCAGTGCCCTGGTCACCTTAGCACCTGCTTGGCTCTGACCAGTTTGCCAAAACCACCCAGCACACAGAACCCATAAGAGGCCATTTCTACATAAGGCCATTTTTTCAAGACTGGGAAGAAATAGTTATAGTATCTAATTCATATAAACAAACATGAAAAGTCAAACAAAATGACAAAAAAAATCCCCAGAACCTCTCAAATGAAGGAACGAGAAAATCCCCAAGAAAAGAGCCTCTAAGGAAACAGAGATAAATAATTTGCCTAATAAAGAATTCAAAGAAATGGTCACAAAGATGCTCACCAAACCTGAGTGTGGAATAGAGGAACTTCAGGATAATTTTAACCAAGAGAAGGTATAACAAAGAAACAGGCAGAGCTGAAGATTACCATAACTGACACACACAAAAAACACATCAGAAGGAATCAACAGAAAATTAACTAATACATAAGAACAGATCAGTAACCAAGAAGACAAACTAGTGGAAATTTATAAATTGGAGCAGCAAAAAGAAAAAAATTTAAAAAGCAAGGATAACGTGAAGAACCTCTGGGACAACATCAAGTACTCAAACAGTCCCATTATAAGGATCCCAGAAGGAGAAAAAGAAAGAAACAGAAACCTTACTTAAAGAAAGAATGGCTGAGTCCCGCAAACCAAAAGGTCACCAGTTCTAGTACAGGTCAGGGCGCATGTCTGGACCACAGGCCAGTTCCTGGGTTGAGGGTGTGGGAAGCAACTGATCAAAGTTTCTTTCCCTCTTTTTCCCTTATTCTCCTCTCTTGAAAAATAAATAAATAAAATTTTCAAAAAAAACATGGCCCATTTATAAGCTGCCTATATGACATTCACTTCAAATTGAAAGACAAATACAGACTGACAGTGAAGGGATGGAAAAAGATATTTCATGCAAATAAAATCAAAGAAATTTGGGATAGCAATACTCGTATCAGACAAAATAAATCTTAAAACAAAAAATGTAAAAAAGAAGATAAACAAGGACATTACATAATTATAAAGGAGTCAAGCCAAGAAGAGGATATAATGGTAAATATCTTCACACCAAAGATACAAAGCAATTACTAACAGACTTAAAGGGAAAAATCCATAGTAATACAATAATAGTAAGGGATTTTAATACTCCATTCATATGAATGGATAAATCATCCAGACAGAAAATTCATAAGGAAATAATGGCCTTAAGTATCACATTAGAAAGACAGGCTTAATAGACATTTATAGAACACTTTATCCAAAAGTGGAAGAATACACATTTTTTTCAAGTGCCCATGAAACATTCTCAAGGATAGATCATAGGCCACAAAATAAGCCTCAAAGAACTCAAGATGACTGAAACCATATCAAGCTATTTTACTGACCACAATGGCAAGAAACTAGATACCAACTTCAGAGAGAAAGCTGAAAAAAAAAAAACCACATAAATATATAGAGGCTAAACAAAGAACAGATCAAAGAGGAAATAAAATATTATCTTGAAACAAATGAAAATGAAAATAAAACTTTTTCTAATTTATGGGATGCAGCAAAGGCAGTTCTAAATGGGCAGCTCATAATAGCTATGCAGGCCCATCTCAGGAAGTAAGAAAAATCCCAAATATACAACTTAAATCTACTCCCAAAGAAACTAGAAAAAGAACAACACAAAACCCCAAAGTAAACACAAGAAATAAATAGTTAAAATCATAGCAGATATAAACAAAATAAAAATTTAAAAACCAATAGAAATGATCAATGAAACTAAGAGCTGGTTATTTCAAAAGTTAAACAATGCTGACCAACCTTTAACCAAATTCCTCAAGATAAAAAGAGAAAGGCCAAATAAATAAAATCAGAAAGGAAAGAGAAGTTACAAGTACTACCACAGAAATACAGAGTCCTCCCTGGCTGGTGTGGCTCAGTGAACTGAGTGCTAGCTTGCAAACCAAAAGGTCACTGGCTGGATTCCCAGTCAGGGCACAAGCCTGGGTTACAGGCCAGGTCTCCAGTGGGTGGGTTGGGGGTGCGTGCGAGAGGCAACCATACACCGATGTTTCTCTCCTTCTCTGTCATAAAAATCTTAAAAGAAAAATACAGAAAAAAGAAATACAGGGTTCAGCACAAATAATGCTCCCTTTTTATTACAAAATCTTTCATTACAAAATCATAAGCACGTAATTCTGTACATACCAATATCACACTCAAGTAACCATGTGACATTTTAGGTGAAATGTTCAAATTAAAATGATAAATTATTACACTCATATTATTACCCTACCAACCACACTCAAGCAGGCCTTGCTTCTGCTGGACCCTGTACAAAGAATCATTAAAAAATATTACAAACAATTATATGCCAACAAATCTGACAATCTGGAAGAAATGAATAAATTTCTACAAGTATATATAACCTTCCAAGACTGAACCAAGAAGAAACACAAAATCTAAACAGACCAATTACCAGCAATGAAATTGAAGCAGTAACCATAAAAACTCCCAACAAATAAAAGTCCAGGACCAGACTGCTTCACAGTTGAATTCTACCAAACAGATGAAGAACACCTATCCTTTTTAAACTATTTCAAAAAATTGAAAAGGAAGGACTGCTTCCAAACTCATTCTACAACACTAGCATTACCCTGATGCCAAAATCAGACAAAGACATTACAAAAAAGAACATTACAGGTCAATATCCTTGATGAAAACAGATGTAAAAATTCTCAACAAAGTATTGGCAAACCTGATTCAACAACAGCTGTGGTTGGTGTGGCTCAGTGGATTGAGTGCCGGCCTGCAAACCAAAGGGTTGCCAGTTCAATTTCCACTGAGGACACATGCCTGGGTTGCAGGCCAGGTCCTGCAGCTGATAGATACAGAAATCAAGCTGCCAGTTGCCAAGGAGGAAGGGGCAGGAGGATAGGAAAAAAAAGGAGGAAAACAAAAAGATTGCTCTGGTGATTTATGGGGCATATGCTTCAGGCGCGTAAGCCTGGAAGCAGAGATCACGGAGAGTGCTTCTGCCATAATCCGGACTAGGTGTCATGGTGGCTGAACCAGAATTGGACTTTGGAGAAGCAGTAGAATGGAATATTTTAAAGGTAGCAGCCACAAGACTTTGTTATGGGCTTAGTACAAAATACAAAGGTTAGAGATGTATTAAATGTTCACGTGATTCTTATACAACTCAAAATGCTTTTAGCTTCTATAATTTAAAATACTCAGTTTTAAAGATGTAAAAGCTATTTATATTGGAGCCAGACTGCAAAAAGAGATCCTCCACATTTTTCTTAATTCCTTCTTCATGTTTTGTTAATAATCAAAAGAAGTTAATGGAGCAATAGTGCTACAGATTCAAAAGGTTGGTGGCAATCCACTAGATGTACTTGTTAAACAGAATAGTACACAGAACCACCAAAAACCAGTCTTCAAGCAATGCTCATGTTTCACCCAAAATACAGACTCCAAATGAAATTAGGTTATTTAAAAATAATGCATCTAAATTTTAAGAACTAAAGTTATAAAAAAAGTTCTAGATGTAAGGACTAAGTATATATATCTTTACATAAGATGCCCATGAAAAACTACCAGCCTCAAATGATGTTATACAAAATTATGATTATTCTTCACTCAGAATGATTTTAAAAGTATAGGATTACTTTTAATGGGCTAAAAGAAAATTCTAGTGCAATCCAAATTTAAATCATTATCAAATAATGGGTTTAGAGCTACTGTGAAAATAGCTTAGGTATTTTTTAGCATAATTTCTTTTCCAAATCAGCTAAGTTAGCATGCAAACTACCCTATGGAAGTAATGTGTGTAACTGTATCTGTTCCACATATTACTCTATACCCTGGAAACCTATTGCATCATAGCAGCACAATTTACAACAGCCAAGTGCTGGAAGCAACCTAAGTGCCCATCAGTAAAAGAGTGGATCAAAAAACTATGGTACATTTACACAATGGAATACTATGCAGCAGAAAGAAAGGAGCTCCTACTCTTCACAACAGCATGGATAGATCTGGAGAGCATTATGCTAAGTGAGATAAGCCAGGAGGTGAAAGACAAATACCATATGATCTCACCTATAAGTGGAACCTAATCGACAAAACAAATAAGTAAGCAAAATACATCCAGAGACACTAAAATAAAGAACAAACTGCCAGTAACCAAAGGGGAGGTGAGAAGGGGATAATGAGGGGAAAAGGAGGAAGGGTGGTCAAGGAACATGTATAAAGGACCCATGGACAAAGCCAATATGGAGAAGGATTGAGGGCGGGAGTAAAGGTGGGTGGAGCAGGGGTAACTGGTGGCAGGAAAATGGAGACAACTGTACTTGCACTATAATAAATAAATAAATAAATAAATAAATAAATAAGATAAAGAGATGTGGAGGTAAATAGCAAAAGAATCAGCTAAGATCATTTCAAGTATTTCCTCTTAGGGAGTGGTTGCTTTCACCAGGTGTGTGGGGAGGGGTAGAAAGCAGGCGATTGCTGTTACATTTTGTTTAGTTTTTAATATCAAACCTGGTTGAATTATGTAATTCTTTAAACTATGTGCAGGCATAACATTAATTAAAAATATAAAACTAAAAAATAATAAATAAATAGTTCTACATGAGAAAAATAAAAAAGAAACCTATTGCATTCCAACCTTTAAATGCTAAATAGCTTGAGAAATTCACATATGTACAGCTTAGCAAAACTGTTCTTGAATAGCTTTTACCCAGAATACCAATCAAGTTCTTTTATCAAAATTGGCAAGAGATCCTAATACCTTTTTTCACCAGTCCCTGAGTTTTTTTTTTTAAATCATAAGTACCTGGCACAGATATAGAATCCTCTGCACACCTGTGACAGCTGCTCTAATGATTTGAGGTCCAAATCGCTTGACACCACCCACCGGAAGATGTACATCAGGACCTCCATCGGCAGCACTGCAAAAGAAAACCTCCTTTTCAGTGACTCTCCTGACATTCTACAGTCATGTTGTCAGTGCAGATACGTTTATGCATTCCTGCAAATTTATAAATCACATCTCCAGTACTGCTCAGACGTAATGCGTGAATATACTAACTCCGAAGTAATAATGCTTCCTAACATCAAGACACAAATCTTTATTTTTTAAGTATGGAACAGATCTGAAGCTACTGTTATAAAGCATCCCCATTGCTCAGAAGATCATTTTACTACCAAGATGTGTTAAAATAAGTGTTAGAAAAATAGTCTACTACGTTGGTATGTGTGTGATCCATACTGCATTTAACAGTAAAAAGTTATTTTTATTTTCTTGAAAATGTCCAATTGTCTTCTTCTGAAAAGTCCCATAGCTAATTAAACACTTAACATATGAAAAGAAAAAGACATGGATTTTTAAACATTCAGCCTGTATCTCAGGACTGCTGTCCAACTTGGCTGAAACACCTGATGCTCTTAGTAGTCCTCGTATTCCCCCAGTGTTCTTAGGACTGCCCCAACCACTCAGACAGTCACCCTCCTAGATCTTAAGTGAAAAAGTGTGGCATCCTTGAACAACTGCACTAAAAACTCTGATCTACTTCAGACTTTAAAAATCTTGTACGTAAACACAAACAATAATTATAGCTAGATCTCCAGTCATACTTTGAATGAGTTAATCTGGCAAGTCATCTGACTTTTCAGTTTGGAAAACTAAAATCTACAGTAATGTCTTTCTCGTGGACTTACAAGGAGCATAAATTCTCACCTGATATGTGAGTCTGACTGCTCTCAAGTTCAGGCTGACACAGTTTGAGCAGAGACTCCTGAACTGTGAGCTGCTGCTGGAAGTAGGACAACAGATCTGCCATCTTGCTATCATCATCATTATCCTCAATGCTGCAAAAAAGGAGGGAGGTGAATACACTAAGTGCCTCAGTCTACGAACAAAAAGCTTAGGAACTGATTTTTCACAGCATTCTCAAATCGTCATTAGAAGAAGTAATCTAAAAGCAATCTCTCACTACTTTTTCCTCTGATGTGATAAAAGTTTATCCTGCCTTGCAGGAGTACCATAACAAGTCTTTTGAAGAAAAAAGCTTCAGCAAATTTTAATTTCCACGCAGAAAGAATTAGAATTTGGGGATACAGATAGTGTGATTTAATTGTTTTTTTATAGACATTTCATGTGTTAATGAAAAAGATTATTTCAAATGATTTTAAAATCTGAAGTAAACATATTCTTTTCTTTTGAGATTTTATTTATTCATTTTTAGAGAGACAAAGGGAGGGAGAGAAACATCAATGTGTGGTTACCTCTCAAGCATCCCCCACTAGGGACCTGGCCTGCAACCCAGGTATGTGCTCTGACTGGGAATCAGACCAATGACCTTTGGTTCCCAGGCCAGCACTCAACCCACTCAGCCACACCAGCCAGGGCTGATGTAAACATATTCCTTTAAGTGACTAATCCATCTAGTTGAATAAAAATCAAATATACAGATGTCATCTGAGGTACTTACCAAGGTTTTCTAACAGATGTGCCTTATCACCCTAACATTTAGAGAGGGAAATGTATAATTTAAAAAATCTCAGCAGGGTCCACAAATCATCTACCAATATAAACAAATGTGTAGTTAGAGTTCTAGAAAAATATCCAGCTTACCATTTTTGCTGAAAGTAACCTTAAAAATGATCAGATACACAAAAAGGTTTGGACGAGGTTCTGAAGTTGGAAAACCAGAAAGAACTTATTATGACACGACAAGGGCGAGTATGGTTGAGTATGGATGGATTCAGGGGCTACTTTACCAACACTGAACAAAAGGTAAAAAAAAAAACAAAAACCAACAAAGAGACTTTTAGGGCCTATTAGATCTGATAAAAAATTATGTACATCTTTAAAGAACTTTCATAGAATCTGAGTTTGTATAAAGAGATTGTATAGAAAAGAAATTCATCTTTAATATTTTAATACAAACTTTCTTAACAGCAGTTGCAGTTTATTTATTGGGTTCAAATGACTCTAACTAAATTTTAAAAGGCTTAGAAAAGGCCCAAATGATTCCTTTTTAGTATGAACTAACTTACACTGTTAAATCTAATTGAGTGAACAATATTATTGGTCCAAACGTTTAAATAGGCAATTAATAGTGACTTCACTGGGATGTTTTTAATAGGGCTTATGCAAAGCTTGTGTTAATAATATAAGGAGTTAACAAATACTGGCAAAAAGCATAGTTACTGGTAAAGATAACTTCTTAATTATTTCATGGCAGCAATAATATAGTAACAGGTCATAAAATATCTCATTACCAATCTTTTTCTAGGTGTTGTTCATTTTAAATCTCACATTCTCTCATGGGTACAAACTCCCTTCCCTTCTATTATCAGCAAATTGGGCTTTTGGGGATAAAAGGATTGAACCAAAACAATTTTATAACTGTTTTGCAAATAGCTTCAAAAGTACTGACTTAAAAATATATTTTCTTGATCTTTGTCATATAAAACCATCAATGCTACCTTCATGACTGATTCAGGAGCTGGATCTATACAATAAAAGGTAGCTTCTTGCCTTTTTAAAAATATTTTATTTATCCATTTTTAGAGAGGGGGGAAGTGAGGGAGAAAGAGAGGGAGAAAAATATTGATGGTTGCCTCTCATACACCTCGCCAGGGAATCAAACCAGCCACCTTTTGCTTGGAGGGACGATCCCCAGCTAACTGAACCACAATGGTCAGGGTGAAACATGCTTTCATTTAGGAGTGCTTATTGCCCTGCTCCTGTGCTTCTAAACCAATGGTACAGTCTTGATGATATTCTACCTATATATCTTACGAGAATAACAAACAAAGTCTTGTTATAATTCAGCCTTTTCCTAATAAATGAAAAGCTCCTAAGTAAAAAGGTATAGTTTCAAACATATACAAGAGGAGAAAGACTAGTGTAATCAAAGCCTATGGACCCATCACCCAATTTCAAACATTATTAACATTTTTCAATTCTGGCCTAATAACATTTTAAAGTTTTGACTTTAGGTTTTAGAAAGTTGAAATACACCCTTTAATTTACTCCTTTTAATAATCACTACTTTCTTTAAAAAATTCTTTCATCACTTTATTTCTGTTATGTCTGTTTAAAATGTACATTTCTATATTTTAATCTTAAAATGTCCCTAATTAATTTCTGTAACTTTATAAACAAGTCTGTATACTAAAGACTATATGACTTAACATAAAAGCACCATCTTATCATGTTAAGAGTAAACAGGGCAAAGACGCTTAATTTTAACAAACTCTATGTATTACTGTCTATCAAATTATATACGCACTAGCTGTTTCCAACGCCATCACCATCTGGAGACCGGGTATAAGTAATCTTGAACTCTATATCAGGTACAAGTTGCATAGCCCTACGATAAAACTTGATGGCTAAAAGAAGAAATAAAGCTAAATTAGCTATGACCACACATTTTTGTTATTTCCTTTGATTACCCTTAACTGTCATTTAATTGGGTAACTTGTTACAAACAGCCTTTTCTACATGCAACAGTAGTTCAGTGCCAAACTTATTTACAAATCTTACTACTCGGAAATCACCTTTCTTTCTCCTAAAACTAACATGTTTTAGAAACTTAAGATGCTGCATTTTACTCTTGGCTTTTAGTCCTTCCCGTCTTTTTCCTCAGCCTATTATGTATTGTCAGAAGTGATCTTATGTGAATGTCTTTCTTTTGGCTTTGAAAATGCAATTGCCATAGCCCCGATAAAAAAAGTACTTTTAAGCAAATTTTTCCTTTTAAAATGCAAAGTTAAGGAAAATCAAATGCTTCCTAATGGGTGGAATAAAGAGAACAGTTTTTTTGGATTCTTCAAATACAACTTTAGTCCAACTACCTCTTATTTAGCTAAATAACCTGTAAAACCCGTTTGTTTTAAAATAGATCTCCCTTAGGTGCCTGGCTAGCTCAGCTGGTAGAGCATGAGACTCTTAATAAATCTCCTAGCCAGAGGGTTTAGAGTTATATTATTTATTAATGTCTTCCATGGAGATATACTTACAGAGCATGGGGCTGTAGAGGCAAACCTGATGAAGTCAATTCAATTCAATACATTCTGTCCTTTTTTTTTTACTCTGGACAAAACACAGCATACTATGTGCAGATGGGAATCTTACAAACTAATGAAGACTATGGTGAGGTATTAATTGGACCCTTTTAACATCTCAAAGTAAATATATCACTAGAAGAACTTTGTGAATAATAGAATAATTCTGGAAAATGTTATTTTGGGGGCATATTCAAATGATCCAAGCGCAAGAATATTTTCTATGCCCCAATGATTAGCTTTCCTATCACAAAATGGAAGCTCAATTACAAACCTAGTATGGTCAACAGCCCCATCACATTACTCACACATTTCTATCAGCTTACTAAAAGAAACAAAGTTAAAGGGTGTTCCTTTACAGACAACTGTAAATTAGAACTTAGAAAATATATATTCCTCAATGCAACCTTAACATTCTCCTCTCCAGAAGTAATTCCACCTATAAAAGAAGCACACCCTATTTTTATATGTGATAGCATTTTTTTAAGACTTTAATAATGAAGAGTAAATACTAAAAACTCAAATGTAAAAAAGAAGTCATTTTACTCATCTTATCAATATGATGTTTCCCAGCAATATTTTTTGGGGAAAGAGACAGGTTATATAGAAATACAATTTTTATTTTTGATATTTTAAAAACCAATTCCAAATATAGCGAGTCTGATGTTCCATACCAAATGTGTTCCAGTAAAAACAAATCTCTCACCAACAAAGAGTTGTTGCTCAGAAATGCCATGGCAGTATGATCCAGGGCCCTGAGTTTTTACCTTCGTAAAGAGCTCCATTTTGTTCTTCTTCTACTGCTTTTAGGAAGAGTTCTCGAGCCTATAAAAATAAATAGTGAAATTTTTTTTAAAATTGGCATTAAAAATGAGTATGAATAACAGAAGGATAGTTCTTTCAACAAGTGGTGTTAATACAATTGGACGTCTATAGGCAAAATAACAAACCTCAACCTAAACCTCACACCTTACATAAAAATTAACTTCAAAGTGAAACATGGACTTAAATGTAAAACTTTTTAAACTTTCAGGAAAAAAATGATACAAAAAACCTTGGGAGACCTAGCGATATGCAAATTCTTATACTTGATGCCAAAAGTATAACCCGTTAAAGTTGATAAGTTGGGCCCTGGCCGAGTGGTTCAGTTGGTTGGAGCACTGTCCCACACACCAAAAGAGAGTTGTGGGTCAGATCCACTGTCAGGGTACACACCTAGTTCCAAGTTCAATCCCTGGTTGGGGTGCAAGAGGCAACCGATCAATGTTTTTCTCTCACATCGCTATGTCTTTCTCTCTCTCTCTCCATTTCCCTCTCTCAAATGAATAAATATACTGAGGTTAAAAAACTACTGAGGTCAGCTGAGGTTAAAAAAAATAAGTTGATAAATTGGACCTCATCAATATCAAAAACTTGTTCTACAAAATGCCCTGTAAAGAAGATGCAAAGACAAACTATAAACTGAGATAAATTATTTATAAGCCACATGTTCAACAAAGGACTTGTATTTAGAATATTAAAAAAAAAAAACAAAAAAATCTCTCAAAACTCAACAGTGAAAACATAAGCAATATAATTAGAGAAGAAAACAAATATTTCACAGAGATGATATCAAGATGCAAACAGCACATGGAAAGATACTCAGTATCATTAGACAGTAAGGAAATATAAATTCAAATTACAATGAGGTTTTACTACAAACCTATCAGAATGTCTAAAATTAAAAAGCAGTGACAACACCGAATGCTGACATGGATGCCGAGACCCTGGATCACTCGTACATGGCTGAAGGGAACATAAAATGGTCCAGTCTGCACAAGAGTTTGGCAGTTTCTTTTAGCCAAAGATGCGCTTATCTAGCAGTTACACTTTTAGGCCAGAGGAATGAAAACTTATGTTTATGCAAAAACCCGCACATGGATAGTCACAGCAGCTCTGCACCTAACCGCCAAAAACTGGAAACAACCCAAATGTCCTTCAGCTGGTGACCAGCTAAATAAACTGGGTATGGCCATACATGCAATACTACTAAGCAACAAAAAGGAACAACTATTGATACATGCAAGAACTTGAATGGCTCTCAAAGAAATTATGCCAATCTCAAAAGTGTATGATTCCATTTATATAATTTTTTAATATTAAAATTATAGAAATGGAGCCCTGGCTGGTGTGGCTCAGTGGACTGAGCGCCAGCCTGGGAATCAAAGGGTTGCAGGTTCGATTCCCAGTCAGGACACATGCCTGGGCTACAGGCCAGGTCCCCAGTGCGGGGCATGTGAGAGGCAACCACACACTGATATTTCTCTCCCTCTCTTTCTCCCTCCCTTCTAAAAATAAATAAATAAAAATATTTTTTTAAAAAGTTGTAGAAATGGAGAACAGATTAGTAGTTAGGAATGGCCGGGCAGGAGGAGAGAGTATAACTGTGAAGGTATAGTAAGAGGGAACCTTGTGGTAACAAAACAATTTTGTCTCTTGAGCAGCAGTTACATGAAGCTACACATTAATAAAACTGTGCAGAACTATTTTTATATATACACACAGAAAAGTGCTTATACATCTGGGAAATCTGAGTAAGCCCTGTGGATTGTGGCATCATCTATTCCTAGTACTCTAGCTATGTAAAACATCACCATGGAGGGGCAATGGGAGAGGGGTGCCGGAGACTTCCCTTTACCTGTGAATCTGCAATTACTTAAAAATTAGAATAAACATGGGAGTCTTGGGTTACCATGGTAGTGTCAATTATTTAATGGCAAATTGTGTGTAAACAAAAACTTGGATATGATGGTATAAGGATGAAAGCCTCTACAGAATAAGAGAATAGTAAGAGGGTGTGCTGTGCCCACTTCATGAGAATAAGTAATAGGAAAGAAATAAACAATTAGATAGCTTTAAAAATTTTTTCAGTGTGAGGACTTTGAGAAGTTTCTAGCTTAATGCATCATCATAAATTTGTTCAATTCAAAATAAAACAAAATATTGTATTAAAACCTTTGGAAAGATGTTAACATTTGAATAATTTTTTCCCTTCTGTAATAAATTTAGAGGCATTAATCTTTTAGAGACCAAATGAATCTCAGGGGTCTGTAAGTTACCAAGGACAGTTCCATGAAGATAGTGTACCTGCAAGAAAGATGCCCATAAGGAGTAGTGGTATCACCTGAGGTACCTAGAAACAGCAATGAGATGGATAAACCAGCGTACTTGTCAGTTTTTTCAAGTACAATGTCCATAATACTTACCTTTTCTTCTTTTGCCATTTCTTGCTTTCCTTTGGTATCCACTGCTTTCAGAAAAGAGCCCCTGGCTCCTGCTCTGCAAGATCGAGTTTCTAAACTGCCAGAGCCGACACCTGGGGCAAGTTCAAACATCCACTGAGCTCGGAACCTCTGGAGTTGTGCCTAAGGGAGAAAAGTATTTTAGGACAACTTGGGAACAATCTGTCATTAGGTCCAACGTCAATTTTCATGCATGTATACGTATTCTAAGACCAGAAATCACTGTCTTTTAAATTACTAAGTTAATACCATTAAACACCTATTCTAAAATAATTTTCTGCTTAAAATTTTAAAGAAATTATGAAACTTTGCCTAAAATAAGACCGTCTATTGAAGAAAAATCTAATAGTATGGGAAAACCACATTTTAATTAGAATAAAAAATATAAGCCATCACTTAGGGACTGAACTTAGATGCTTTCCATATTTGTTTACTTGGAATACACCATCTAGTAGATGTTGAAATTGTCGCTAAAAATTCTCTACGCAAGCCCAAAGTATTTTTTAACAGCCCTTGTCTGTTTTAATAAGAAAATTATTTTTCTAATCTGTACCATTAAATTTTTTTAAGTACAGAAAAAGTGAAGTCCCCTGTGTGGTGGACGCCGGTGTGCTGCCCAGTTCCTGCTTCAGGAATAAAACGCTGATTACTTCACCTGCTAGGAGAGCAACTGAAAACAGCCTTCAGCTGTCAGCCCTCCTGGGGTACTGCCTCAGCCAGATGGCAGCCCCTTCCCAGGTGATTCCCACCCAGTGGTAAATCAACGACAGTGATCAGTGACTGAAAAAGCCAGGTTTGCAAAGGTTATTCCGTCCTCAGAACTTCCTCTGGATAACGAAGGTGGTCCATCAAGACTGTGTAGCAGCTCCACTCCCTCCAACTCTGGCTTCCCTCCCTCCCTTCCCTCCCTTTGAGGTGACAAAGCAGATCTATGAATTGATTGCGGTGTCGATCCCCACAGCACTGCTTACAAAACCTCCTTTAGGGTCCTTGCACCTCCAAGTCTGCTTTCCTCTTAAAGAAGGCCACTGCCAGTAGGACTACAGACATTAGTCCTGTTTTCTTCTGTTCAGGTATATATAAAACACGTTTTAAAAAATGTTTTCCCTACATTCTGTACACGGCTTTGGTTTTGGTTCCCACCTTCCTACATCTAACACATATATATACCTCTGACCTAAAGACTCTTCAGCAGCACTCTTTATGTCTACTTGATAACACATTCCAAATAAACATTATAAAGCTCATAAATTTAGTCATGTAGTGTACATTGATTGGTTGTACACTACCGATTTTTCTATTTTCAATGCACAAATATTTATCCCATCCTTTTAAATGGCTACAGGGCATTTCATGTACAAATGCATCATTACTTAACACAAGTGATGGATATTTAGGTTGTATTTCATTTTTCCATATAAACAGTACTACAATAAACATTTTTGTACAGATGTATTTACTCAATTTATCCACTCTTTCTTTTTTAAAAAAAGTTTTTATTTACTTATTTTGAGAGAGAGGGGAAAGTAACATCAATGTGCAAGAGAAACATTGATCGGTTGCCTCTTGCATGTCCCCAACTGGGGACCTGGCCCACAGCCCAGGCATGTGCCCTGACTGGGAATCGAACCAGCAACCTTTCTGTACACAGGCCAGCACTCAATCCACTGAACCACATTAGCCAAGGCCTCATTATTTCTTTAGGATTATTTTCTTGGACATAGAATTGCTGCTGATTCAAAGGGAATGTATGTTTCTTATTTTGACCCATATTGCTACTCTGCCTTCCAAAAACGTAGCAATTCACATTTCGATGTACACTACATGATAATTCTGATAGCTGGATGGTAATGGGCATTATTCACCAATCTGACCATTTAGGAAAAAACTAACTGTAGATTTAATTTGTATTTTTAAAATTATTGATGAGGCTAATTATATTTTCAAATGTGTAATTGTCATTTATATTATTTTTTTTCCATTAGCTGTCCATTCATATCTACCTTGTGTTCTTGCTAATTTATAAAGATAACATATATATACTGAGGCTATCATCAATCCTTTGCCCATATGTGGTAAACAGTTTCTGGAGCCGATTATTTCTCTTTTGACAGATGTATTACATCTTCTGCTATATACAGGTTTTAAACTTTTAGGTGATCAAATCTGTCAGTCTTTTTCTTTGAGGTGATGGGTTATGAATCACGCTTAAGCCTAGGTTTGAACACTTGAAACCCACATACTAAATTACAAGCAGCAGCTACTGATAAATCTTTTTACAGAAAAAGAAATCCATAACCCAAGTTATAACCTAAGTATTCTATAAACTGGTATGAAATGCAGTTATATTCAATATAAACAAACCTATAATTTTTCACAATTATGACCAATTTCTGCTTATCCATGGAAAGCAGTGGAATGGAAATTATACACACGGTGAAGAAACATGCCTGCAGATCTGTTTCGGCAGGGCTTTCATTTTCATCATCATCTGCTCTGATAGACTCAGAATGACAATCTTCCTCAGCTTCTGCCTGAAGCGGGGAGAAAACCAAAATAATCAGGATTATACAAACATTGGCTTCTCTCTGAAATCTGCATCTTCTATTCAGCTACTTGCCCAGTGAAATAGTTTTTTCTCTCTAGACACCTTCTTCATGGTAAGTTTAAGGATTCCAATCAGAAAAACCTGCTACTTTAATTTTTTAATAGTATAGAATAAACAACTTCACTGTGCTCTAGTTTAAAATGTTTTGGTAGGTGGTTAAAAGGAACAACTTCGTTTTAGAAAATAACATTTAGTGTGGTACAGAGTTTAGCAAATAGTTTTTGTTTCACAAGTCACTTAAAAGACCATGTATAATCCACATATGGATGTCCCTTCTTTTACACACTGGCATGTTATTAATATGTGAATATGACTTTTGTCTGTTTGCTAATAGTTTAAATGTACTAGGAAGGCTCATAAATAAAAGGCACACAATAGTGAATGTTTAAGATGCCCTTCTATTTGTTTTATAAATCCAGATGTTTATATACTGAATTAATTTGAAATGGAATACAGCAGGACTAGAATTAGTCTACATAGCGTGGAGCTTAACAGAGGTCTCACATCAGTTTCCTTTCATTTTATCCTTCTGTTCTCAGTGTTTGCTACATTAAACTGAACCCCACCTTCCAGTGAAGATGAAATGTTGCCTAGGTTCAGTCTGTTAAGTAATAGACTTATTAGCAAACGGGACTTGCTCAACACTTAATGTGTTCAGTCTGAGAAAGAAATGTGGCAATCAGGGAAATGACCTTGAAAGTTAGTTAGAAATATAAATAATGAAACCTATTTATTTTATTCATTCCAAAGATGGCAAGTTTCACAACTGCCAATTTTAGTTGTAATTTGTTTCCAGAAAAAATGTTTGTATTAACACATATCTTTGACTACAGCAACCAGATATATACTTGAAGTATATAGTGCAACATAAATAAACTTTGCTTCCTATCTTATCTCTGGCAACCAGACTTCAAGCAGAGGTGCCTTTAAGACTTGAACCAGTTAGTACACAGTGAAGTGCTTGGCACACTGTAAAAGCTAAATCAGCAAAAAAAAAAAAGGGGGAAAGAGAGAGAAAGAGGCCAAAACTTAGATGATTTCCTAGAAAACTGGAAAATTTAAGCACTGATGTATAATCAAATACATTTCATTTTTTTAGTCTGTAAGCTGGGAGCTTTCTGTACTAAGAACATCACTAGTAGGAAAATAAACAGTAAAGGACTTTGAATTTATAGATCCCATTGAGAAATGTATTTCTCTCTTCTCAAATAAGGATCTGCTTTATTACTGTAAACTCTTAAGTACAGCTAATTAAAGGGAATCTGAGTTCCTTAGGGTATCCTCTTAGTAACAGCCTTCTCTACCTCTTAGCTAGTGGTCATACTAAACGGACTTCAAGAGCTTCCCCTGCTCTCTCCAGTTCCTTCCTCCAGCATGTACTGCTGGAATAACTGCTGGAATGACTGCTCCTTCTTCCTCACATGGCTACTCTTCCTTCAATATTCAGCTCAGGAATCATCTCAGTAAGAAGCATTTTTTGATCCTCTTAATTCTTTTGTCTTCCCATTACACTTGTGCTTGTATCATGGCACTTAGACTTGTATTGAAATTATTTTTGCCTCTTTGCTAGAGTTAGTGCATTGGGAACAAAGATAACATCTCATTCACCTTTGCACACTTAGAAGGCCAAACACGTTGCTTCATTCATAGCAGGTCTGTGCAAGCCTCAACTCTCTCATCTCTAAAGAAACTGTATTGGATTTGGTGACCTCTGAGGTCCCTTTTCCTAAGTGACATTCTAGAGTTAAAAGTTTACCACAAATAACCTTACAGGTTTGGCAATATTGAAGATTTAGTATTGTACCAGGATCTAGCACTAACACTAAGCCAGGTTGATAATAGGTGCTCAAAAAAATGGTTGAATTAATAAGTAAATTCCATGTGGATATATAATGCATAGCTCAAGAATGAGGAAACTGGAAACTACAATACAGATAGCATCTTTCTTCTTCCCTGAGTTCCTGCATTATAATGGAGTTCTAATCCATTACTTTGATTTTGATACTATGACAAAAACAAGAAACTATCAAATTTGGGGTTTTACTACATTTTTCAGTTCAAATACCAGCAGGTCCTCAGCTGTTGCCCAGATTTGCATTTTATTTTCCTAATCAAGTGTGACCTAAACCTCACTTTTCCCTTGAACAGCTCATGTCTTCATCATTTTACTCCTGTTTTACACATGCGATTAATGAAATGTAAAAAGTTAAGTGCGTAATCCTGGTCAGAGAACTACTTCTGAAAGTGTAGAGGCAGAGTCAATTATTGTTTTTTTAATCCTCCAGATTAATAAAATAAATTCATTCAGTCCTTCATTTATTCAATACATGAGTGTCTACTGTAAGCTAATTAGTTTGGTATCATTTCACCCTTGAGACATGCAACCGAAGAGATTAGTTTCTCAGGTGGACAATTATTCAAAGCCAAAGAAGGCAGCGCAGGGCAGAGACTACATAATCCAGCCTGCAATAGTCCTGTGGAATCTGCGTTGTCAATTTCTGGACCTAGCTCAGTCTCTCTCTACATTTGGACCGCACTGACACTTCTCAGCCCTGGCCGCTGGGAGGTGAGACAGCCCTTGTGACCCCACGCCGCCAGGGCCTCCTCCTGCCAACGTCCAATCCAGGGCACTGGCGTGTCACGGGGCAGGTGCTTCCTAAACCCAGGCCTCTCCATGGGCCCGGCTTTCCAGAGGGGGAGCAATCAACAAGTGTCTCCCCTTGCCAAGGCTCCCTCCCGATTTCAGATGCTGCCATGGCTCACCTCAATCTATGTTCACTGCTTCGATAAAATCTCTTGGGAGAAGCGAGATTGGTTCAATGTCTTCTGCGAGCCGAGAAGAAGCATTTTTCTCGGCTGTCCTGCAAACCAACCACTCTTCACATCGACAAGCCGGGGAGTGGTCAGGACTGGCATCCCCCCCCAACTCCCTCTTAGGCCAGAGGTCCCATAAAGGGTAGCAGCGGTACAGCTCCTCCCACTCCTCCCAGCCCCTTCACCCCTCTTCGCGGCACCTTACCCCAGGCCTGCCAGCCCCTCCCCTCCTCACGAATTCCCCTTCCCCCTCCTCAGGTTACCATGCTGGCGGGCTGATCGCCGGTTGAGGGGCTCTCTACACCCCCTCTGCACCGTCCCCTGAGGAGGTGTGCTGGGTGTCCGGGTAGCTACTCCTGCCTGTCTGCTGCAGCAGCGGGGCTTAGCAGAGTTCTCGGTCGGAGAAGCGCACCAGGCAGCGGCAGTAACTGCGGGCCCGGCGTACGGCAGCCATCTTCACGGGATAGGGGGCCAGATCGGGGCGCGCTGGAGCTGCGGCCGGTGAGACCCGGAGTGAAGGAACACCCGTTGCCAGCGGACGCCGAAGACTTTGCGAGAACTGGGCGCTGAGAGCCCCACACGCCGCTGCAGAGCTAACCCCTCTGCTGCGGAAACCTCTGCCAGCGCAGCGAACATGCGCAGTGCCCTGGCGCTGCCTGCGTGCACTGCACGACTAGTTCCCTGGCCAGGAGCGTGCAGCCTAGTAGACGACCAGGGGGCGGGGACCGACTGTGTACGTGAGGCCAAACTGGGCGTGAGGTCACCCATTTGCGGAACCCCCGATTCAACCTGCTTAGTCGGCTCAGTGAACACAATGGCAAACTTGAAAAACCATTATCTGAAAAATGTAACTCAACTTAAGCGTTGACCATGTGGCAAGAAGCCCTAAAGAGCATCAAAATTGGGCGCTCGACAGTCACTACACGGGGCATAGAGAACCTGGTTGGAGCCGCACGCCAGGAATGCAAGGAAACTGAAACCACTACATCACAGGCTATTTTAACGATTAAACTTATTATTATTTATTGATTTGAGAGCGGGAGAGAGAAACATCAATTTGCTGTTTCACTTATTTATGCATTATTTGCTTTCTTCTCTGTGCCATGACAGATCAACCTGCAACCTTGGCATAGCAGAAGGGTTCTCTGTCCCCCTGAATCGCCCCGCCAGGGCCAGAACTAAACATTTTTAAGACAAGGGTTTAGAGATTGAGGAAAAGACGCGTTTTGGAGGGTAGCAAGGGGAAGGTCTCACTACAGATCCCATCATGCAACAAGAGAACTCGAAACCCGAGTCCTGCCCCGCCTGTGCCCCCCCCCCCCCCCCCCCCCATATGCTCTGGGATGTGTAGTCCGTGGTTTTTCTCAGAGCACCGAATTTACACAGGGTACTTGCTCCACCTCCTAAAGACCAAACACCGTATTTCCCTTCGACAGGCACTCTTATTTATCAGGTGATATATTATTTTCACACACTTTGCATTGTTTTAAATACGGAATTGTTGCATGTTTTATGAAAACCTATAGTCTTTTATAGCCTCTTACCTTCATTCAGCAAACATTTAAGGAGGTACTAATAGTTATCAGGATTCTAAGACTACTTTCAAGGAGTTCACAGAGTTTAAATCTCTTATCCACTATTTTATCCTGGAGATGTTAGAGTCTTGGGCAGAAATATAGAGGCAAAGAAGGGGAGGTGGGGGGAGAATAGTGAGCTACAATATGGAAGCCCAGCTGCTGTCATAATATTGGGACCCTCCCTTCAGACTGGTGTTTTTAGTTTCACCTTTAATCAGCTAACTTATAAAAGTTATCTTCGTGTTTAATGGAAACAAAAAATTTAATAATTTTTAATTTCTAAAAGAGACTCTAAGGCTTAGGTCTTTTAAGGATGATTTTCCTCCCAATGATCTCTTTAAAAGGAGTTTGAAATTTAAACCTGGGGGAAAGATTAGATGTAAAATTTAAAATAGAAGAAAGTTATATGTGCCTCTTGAATACAAATGATCAATTTTGCAAATAAAGAATGAAGCCCTGGCTGGTGTAGCTCAGTGGATTGAGCACGGGCTTCAAAACAAAGTGTCGCAAGTACAATTCCCAGTCAGGGCACGTACCTGGGTTGCAGGCCACGACCCCCAGCAACCACACGTTGATGTTTCTCTCTGTCTCTCTCCCTCCCTTCCCTCTCTAAGAATAGATAAATTTTAAAAAAAGTTAGGTGTTGGGAGTTCCAGTCTTGACTCTTTGCAAAACCACATCAGAATTACAAATAAATATAGAAAAATCATCATTCAGAACTGTCAGAAATCAAGTTGAATGGAGGTCTGACAACTATGGAATTAAAGAAACCAGTTCCATCAACAGGTAGGAGGGGTGCAGATACAAAACAGGCTGGTCTCTCTCTCAACCATGTGTGATGGATAAAAATTTGGGAGGGATATCTCAGGATTGAGGGGTCCCAGCCCCACACCAGGGCCCCCAGCCCAGGGTTCCAGTGCCAGGAAGGTAAGTCCCCACAACTTCTGGTTGTAAAAACCAGCAGGGATTGAGTAGATTGCAGAAACTGCTGGTACCCCAAGCAGTTCCTCTTAAAGAACCCACCACACAGACTCACCTACTCACTTATTCCCTGTGGGCTCCAGCACTGGAGTAGCAGCTTGAAAGACACCAGTGGTATACAGGGAGAAACTGAAGTGTCTGACATCAAGTCAAACAGAAGCCATTGTCCTTTTCTAAACCCTCCCACCACCAGGCCAGCAAGCTGGTGCCATATCTGAGATTCTATCAGTCTGGCTGACACTATTTGACCTGCCTTGGAGATCCACAGAGACTCCACCCTACCCAATTTATGGGGCCACCCAAGCTGCTTTTCCATATGTATGGGGCCACCCAAGCTGCTTTTCCATATGAATGGTTGGTCTTGGCTCATGCTTCACAACTTCCTAAATCCTATCAAACAAGCAACAGTTGCCCTCAGTGAGCTCCAGGCCAGGCACTAACAGCAGCCGGCTTAGATTCACAGCTTGCCTTCCCCTGGGAATTCCAAAGCCTAGCACAAGTAGCATCTCAGATTGCTTTATAGCTCAGGCAGGATGCCCTGGGCAAAACGTAGGTGGGGGCTGACGTTGGCCTGCACCTGGGAAACCCCAAGGCCAGCACACCCAGTAGACAGCTACAGATCACATCGGAGCACTACCACCCTGCCTCTGCACAGCTGACCTCCACAAAGGGCAGAGGTTGATGGTAAGTAGTCAGAGCCAATCTTTGCAGCTGACTGGCCTGGGTAACTCATTCCCATTGATCTGCCAGCAGCAATCAAGGCTCAACTATAAGAGGAGGGTTTACTCAGCCCACATGAAGGGTGTGCCTTAAGTACCCAGCTTGGGTGATAGGGGAGGCTGTGCCACTGGGCCCTACAGGACACCTACTACATTAGGCCACACTACCAAGACAAAGCAGCTCTACCTAATACATAGAAACAAACACAGGGAGGTTGCCAAATAGAGGAGGCAAAGAAATATGGCCCAAATGAAAGAACAGAACAGAACCCCATAAAAAGAACTAAATGGAATGCAGCTAGCCAACCTATTAGATGCAGAGTTCAAACACTGGTGATCAGGATGCTCAGAGGAATGATTGTGTATAGCTGTGAAATAAAGGAAGAAGTGAAGGTTTTACAAAGTGAAATAAATAAATATAAATATTATAAATATATATATATAAAACCAACAGTGAAGGGAAGGAAGCTAGGATTCAAATCAATGATCTGGAACAAAAGGAAGAAATAAACATTCACCAATAACAGAAAGAAGAAAGAAGAATTTTTAAAAATGAGAGGCTTAGGAACCTCTGGGACAACTTTAAATGTACCAACATCCAAATTATAGGGGTGGCAGAAGGAGAAGAGGAAGAGCAAGAAATTGAAGTTATTTGAAAAAAAATCAAAGAAAACTTCCCCAATCTGGTGAAGGAAATAGACATATAAGGCCAGGAAGTACAGACAGTCCCAAACAAGTTGGACCCAAAGAGGACCACACTAAAGAACACCATAATTAAAATGTCAAAGATTAAAGATAAAGAAAAACTTAAAAGCAGAAAGAGAAAACCAGAGTCACCTTCAAAGGAGTTCCGATAAGACTATTAGTTGATATTGCAAGAGAAACCTTATAGGAAAGATGGGGCTGGAAAGAAATATTCAAAGTGATGAAAGGCAAGGACCTATATCCAAGATTACTCTATCCAGTAAAGCTATCATTTAGAATGGAAGGGCAGATAAAATGCTTCCCAGACAAGGTAAAGCTAAAGGAATTCATCATCACCAAGCCATTATTACATTAAATGTTAAAGAGATTGATTTAAGAAAAAGAAGATCAAAACTATGAATATTAAAATGACAACAAACTCACAACTACCAACAAATGATTCTAAAAAATAAAAACAAAAACAAACTAAGCAAACAACCAGAACAGGAACAGAATCACAGTTTTGGGGATCATTTAGAGGGTTATCACTGGGAGGGGACGGAGGAATAGGGAAATGGTGCAGGGATCAAGAAACATAAATGGTGGGAACAAAATAGTCAGAGGGAGTTTAAGAATGGTATAGAAAAGGGAGAAGCCAAAGAACCTAGATGCACAACCCATGAACGTGAACTAAGCAGGGGGAGGTGGCAATTACTAGAGGAAAGCAGGTACCAGGCAGAGGGGCACAAAGGGAAATTGGGACAACTGTAACAGCATAATCAATAAAATATACTTTAATAATAAAATTACCAAGCTATAAAGTATAAGGTATTGAATGAGGTTTTGAAATATTTTCAGAACTATATTTCATTAACTGTGTTGAATGTTAATTTGAGATATTTTGGTCAATTAGCAGAGATGATTTCTATTTTTCTACCAAATGAACAATAAAGTAATAAAATAATAATTAGTATTTATAATGATAAATTGAGCACATACTTTATTAAAATGCTATTGGGTCTCATAGCGACTAATTTTCTACATTACATCAGTATTCACTAGACCTCTTTATAAGCTTGTATTAGCTCATATTATATTTACAGGGTGGTAATTTTCCCTGAGGCTAGAACTATGAACTAAGCCATTTACTAGGCCAGGACCCTCACTAAGGTACACCAAGATAGTTCCTCTGTGTTAGGCAGATTTACTTGGACAGCTGAATCTGACTAGAACTGATCATTTTAGCTACTTTAAAATCATTTTTCATGGGAATAGCATAAAATTTGTTAGGCTCCTGATTTCCCTATCATTTCATTGGTGATAATTTTTTAATTTTCATTTACCACCAGTTTGTGTGTTGTACAAGCAAACACAAAGGTAGATGAATGTTGTATATTTGCCCAGTGTCCCATAACCCTTTCCAATTTAGGACAGGAAGTCTAAGAAAGCTTGACTGTCTTTTGTCTTGCAGGTTTTTTCAACAGGAGCAAGAGAGAGGGTTTTAGGCCTCTTTTA
This sequence comes from Phyllostomus discolor, assembly GCF_004126475.2. Taxonomy (NCBI): domain Eukaryota; kingdom Metazoa; phylum Chordata; class Mammalia; order Chiroptera; family Phyllostomidae; genus Phyllostomus; species Phyllostomus discolor. The sequence continues at coordinate 124,421,456 of NC_040906.2, read as the reverse complement.
CAGACTCTTTGGGAAAAAACAATCTGTCTTCAGTTCCTAGACTTCAAAAGTAAAAACAGTGACAGAAGCTCATACGGCAATGAGCTGGGGAATTTAAACTCAGAGAAAGATGTACAGTATGTAAAAAGTTACCGCTTTAGGAATTACAGTTGTGTTGCTTAGGGCAATGTAGTTCCCCTCACTGGCGCCAGAAATCCGGGGATAGGGCCCAGCAAGGGCTTGCTTAACAAACCCTCCAGGTGATTCTAATGGCTCCAAATAGTTTCAGAACAATGGGCTTGGGGCAATTATGTAAATTTAAATTGAGGACCTCAAAGCATTTTTTTCATAGTGCTTCAGAGCCAGACCTTATACCGATGATTTAAAGTAATGTTTACAATACAGGTGAATGTGTTTTAAAAATTTCATATTTACAACTGCTGTGTAGAGCATACCTAGTCTGTTTCCCACCTGGGAAAATCCAATCTTTGAAACTCAAGTTGCTAATATAAAACCTCTACAGTTCAAAGAATGCTAACAGGCAATCAGTTTCGTCTTTATTTTAAACATCTTTTATTGTGGTAAAATACATATAACACAATTTGCCATCTTATCCATTTTGAGCGTACACTTCAGTGGCACTGATTTCTTTCACAATATCTTGCAACCTCTGTTAGGTTTTTTTTGTCTTTTAACCATGAAAAATCTTTTCACCGTGATTACCTGTAATGCAATGTTCTGAAAATGTGCATCTACCGCCACCGTTTCTACATCTAGATACCTGGTGCACCGAGCGACAATAAGGCGTGCGTAGGAAGCTGAGGTTGCGTTTGTGGTCTGGTGGTGGCAGGGACCCCTGGGCTGCTTCGGTTTCCTATCCTAGACTGGAGCGCAGCGGCTCTGCGCTCCCCGGCGGCCGTGCGCGGTGCAGGGACGCGCAGCGCCACCGAGGGGAGCTGCAGGGTAACTTTTCCCAGGGAAAGCGGCTAGTCGTCCCCACTAGAAGCCTCCCTGCCTTTTGTTTGTTTTCCAGCTGGAGGCTGGAGAGCGGCCGGGTTCCTGCTGCTCTACCATGCGCCGCGCGGCCCGTGCGACTCGCCGGACCTCCCGGGCGTCCCTGCACAGACGCCTCGGCCTGTCCTAGCAGGGATCGCCCCTATTCTCACTTCCGGAGCGGGCTGCTGCGCCCCACTCGCCGAGGAACTGCGCTCACCGCAGGGGCGGGCCCCCGCCTGTGTTCGCCGCGCCAGTAAGTGGGGTCAGGCATTTAGGGGCTTCTGCCGAGTGACCTCTCCCTTGGGGTGATGGACTGAAGCTGCGGAAGGACTCCTATCCCATGGCCCCTTGAGTGATCGGAGCGGGAAGGAGAGGTTAATGGGCTGTAGTTTCTCTCCGCGGTCATGTGGGTCTCTCTCTCCCTCTTGGCATGAAAACTCCCGTTTCCTCGGAGTCTGGAAGATTTTGATGGGTGTTTACCTTTTAGTGTTAAAGAGGGGAAAGATTCGTGCCCGGTTTGAAGCCCCTTTAGTAAGATGTGGAGGACTTGCTCTAGGAATTTTCCCGACTAGGCCTTTGGCTGTCCCGCAAGGGGTCTGAGCAAGAATCCTCACACATTTATGTGCAACCATTTTTCACTGGGTTTCTTTCTGCCCTGATTTCTTTCTTACTAATGGGAATGCATATTATGAGAGGGACGACGACGGATTTTCCAGAACAAGAGTTTCTTCAGTATTGCACCTTTTAAAGTTTGACTTTGACACTAACATTAAGAGATTTTACTTTTAAATATAAAAGTAGCTTAATGCATCCTGCAGAAAAGAGTATTCATCTCCACTCACAACTAAATAAAGATCTGTTTTTGCTAAAACTTGGCTGTACTAAGAGAATACCACCTTGAATATTGCATGCAGGGCTAGATTTCGCTAAGGTGTTGGCAGTTGTGTTTTTATTTTGTCCTGAAGTGCTCTTTACAGCAATAGACCTTTCATTGCCACAGTTTTCACTTCTCACGTTTTCCAAGGAGTGGGCTTCCTGGATGTGCCCCAATAGTGGATTGTACTATTGATATAAAATTAAAATGAGCTTTAAATCTGTGTAGTCAACATATAAATAATTAAGAAGAATTTGTCTCAACCATTTGCTAGCAGCGCTAGGAGTTAATGTATGCATAAATATGCACATTTGAAATAGTTTCTGAACAAAGCACTACGATTTGGTACAGAATCTTCAAGGCCTTCCTATCTGTTTGAGGACCAGTGATTGCAAAACACTAAGAAGTGGGTGTGGAAATAATGAGAGCTGTGCTGGGGGGATTCTTTATGTAAAATGATATCCTGTACCACTGCCCTCTCCCAAAGGTCCGACCCTCTACAGAGACCCTGCACACTTTTTATTCTCCCCCTCTTCCACCTTGCTTTGTGCCCCTTCTCCAAAGTTAAAACTCGTGGCTGGGCAGGAGTGGGCAGTTGTGTTTTTAAATGAGACCGGTTCAGTTTTAGATGATGGAGGGATGTGTTGGAGGCTTGATGGAGCCTGTCTGATTAGCAGGCAGAGATCTGTCTTCCTTGCTGAGGGAACTCAGCATTTACTTACAAAGAAATGTTTTTTTGTCAGTGAAGTTTCCTACCTACAGGATAAAGAACAGGTCTTGGGTTGAAAAAGGCATGTTATTTATTGACTGTTCAACATCCTCAAAGCCCATTGCATGCTTTATTCTCATTGCTTTTTGAGGTTCCTAATAAAGGTGGAAATCGTGTTGATATTGAACCTTTAGAATTATCTTTATCTTTTCCTTCATTTCCTTCCTCCTTTATGTCAATGAGTCATCAAAACCTTTGAAACGTGAGGTACATAGATCCCTCAGTCTATGTTTGAATCCAGAACCTCGCCCTTGCTCTCCTGCAGACTGGAGCAGCCTCTTACCTAGCCTTTCAAGCCTGGCTCTTAGTAAGTCCTCAGTAAATGTTTGAATGTCCCGAATGAATGAATGAATGCCCTGAATGAGATGCTCCCTTTTCTGGAATCTTCAGCCTTCCTTGTCCATCTAATCTCTCTGAAACTTTTCAACTACCACTTCCATGTGCCTCTCCTTGCTTTGCCACCTGCAGTTCCTCTAAAGTCTCTAAAATAATTTGTCTGATTTTTCAAGGCCTTTCGTAATTGGCCTCACCCCTCCTATCTAAATCTCATTTTCAGTTTAGCACACACCTTTGTGCTCTATGGGGTTTGGTCTTCTTGCTATCCTGCTAAAGGAGCCAGGCTCTTTCTAGAAACTCCCTCCCTGCCCTCCACTCTCCCGTGCAAATCGTTGCCATCCTCTGAGGAGAAGCCTAAGTCCTACTTTTTTCATAATGTCTTCTCTGACTACTCATTTCTCTTCTCTTTCCTTAAAGTCTTAAAATACTTGTTTGTTAGCCCTTCCTTATACTGGCTGTATTGATCTCTAATTGGTTTAGGCTATTTTAAGCCTCTTTAGGGCAGGAGCCATATTTTATGCATGGTAATGTGGCATTGTGGGCTTTGGAGTCAGGCAGAATTGAGGTCACGGCCTGACTCCACTTATTACTTATGTGGCCTTGTGGGATTGGCCCAGCATTAGTTTTCTCACATGTAAGCTGGGGGAAATGCTTCCCTCGCTGATTGTGCTGTGAAGGCAACCTGGTGCCTAAATAGTGCCTCACCCCCAAACAGTGACTCGCAGAGGCCTGAGCAGGTTGCAAATATTTGGTTGATGTTTGTTGATTGACTTGTAGTAGACCACAGGTTGACTTAGCCTGGAGGCCCAGAGCATGGGCAGTCCTGCAGTGAAGCTTAGTGAGTGTTATCCTGCCCTTACTTAAAATGGCTTGAGCTTAGGTTATTCCTGGCTAGAGCTCTACTTCTGGGATCTGTTGCTATTTTTCCATCTGAATCTTGCCAGGAACGCTACTGCCTTTTGAATTTTTTTTTTGACTGCTTCTCTTGAGGCAGGCTTCTCCATTTCATTTTGCAGGATCTTACTGAGTTAGAGTTTTACCTCTCTCGCTTTCCTATTTTTCTGCTTGTGGAGTATGTATGAGTATATGTGTTTGTGGCAGGACTGCTTACCTAGCTCTTTCTTGGCAGAATTCTGGGTACAGTGACCTTTCTATATATGTTGATCTGTCAGTCTGTGAATAGTGTCTCACTTCATTGTAATTCTCTCAGCAGCAGTCTGACCAACGTGGCGTTCTGAGAAGGGCCTCTGACTAGAGTGTCAGAAATCTCCTATCTGTGGACCTCAGTGTTTGTGGTTGATGTGCTTGGCTGGAAGAATGTGCAAACAGAGGTGTGTACCGGGCAACTTACACACATACATTGTTTGAAGGTGATAGTGTAACCATGTCCTAGTCGTGGCTGTGCTTACCTTTGGAACACAGTTTTAACTTTCTTATCAATACACACATGTTCTAGAAAATTACCCCGTAAAAATAATTTAGTGAGGCAAATCATTTTCTGGGGCAAATTATATTAAAGTGCTAAGAAAGTATTGTGGTGGGAAGGAATCAGATGCCTTTACTTGCAGCCAAAGAGGACGGTGCAGCAGCAGTGGGGGTTCCTCCCAACATGGTGAGGAAGGCAGACGTGGGCACTCACACTCAGTCTCTGTGCCCAGTGAGGTGCTGTGCCATGGTAGGAGAATACTACTACTCAACAGATCCTAGAAAGATACGCAGTCCAGGCGGAAGGCTTCCATTCTTGATTTCCTTCCAAGGAAACTGAAGCATCCTTTCTCGTTGAATAAATGCCTGATGCTCTGTGCTTTGAAAGTTGAAACCTTCATGGAAAGAGTGTTTGTGGTCAGACTCACTGGTGCAGCTGGAATTAAATCCTATGTGTGCTGACTAGTGAAGTTGTCTCAGAGGATGAAGAAAGCACATTTTCAGAGATCTGTTACTTTTTTTATATGTGGCTCATAGTCAGCAATATATTCATATTTTTTTTATAAAAGGGGAAGTAGGGAGCATTTGATACATGTTTAATAGATTATTATTCACACATTAAAAAAATACTACTCTGAAGATAAGAATTCTATTCCTATTAGTTGGGTCTCTAGATCTCATCTGTAAAGTGAGGGTGTCGGATGATTAAAAAGGTCCCTTACAGGAAAAAAATCTAATTTTATAGCCTGTAGTTTCCTCCACATTATGCTATGCCATGTTGAACTTAGGTTCTAGTGAACTTAACTTTCAATCGGTACTAATTAGCATTGTTATGTGTTATCCTACTTTAAATGTTTCCTAGATTTTAAGTTTGTCATCCTGACTCATTTTTTTTTTTAATGGAAGGGCCACCGTAGGGCCTCACCTGTCACTTGGTGCCTTTTCTGCCACACTGGGGGCTCTTAATAGCCATCTGATAGGTGTATAGTGATGGCCAGGAGCTGGAGAGCCCCGTGTGTTTGCAGAACGGTCGATACAAGTCATCTTTTACCTTTCTGTAGGTATAGTACGACCTGCGATAAAGTGCTGATACCACATGACTGTCCTCATGGTTACCGTAAAAGATAATGGCCTGGAAACCAAACAGGTGAAGAATTACGGTGTCCTGTCCAGCGACATGTTTGAAACTCTCAGGAAAATTACTGTCTGCCTGAACTTGCAGTTCTCCAAAAACAATAGTTAATGGTTTTGTGGGCTTGGACACTGCCCTGAGTTTGAAAGTGAATTATGAAAGGGTGATTTAACTCAGACAAAACCAAGTGAGAAAAAAGTAAGCTATACGTGCTCAAAAAGTAAGCTAGTGCACATGTTATTTAGCTGTTAAAAAGCATGCTTTCCTAAACCAGTGTAGAAATTTTTAGAAGGATTCATCATTTTTGTGCACTAGTCCCCATATGGTTGTACAGCTTTGCAAAGGAGGGTGTGAGGGGGATGGCCGTGGGAGTGGGTTGCTGATACGGAAAATCACCTATAGGCAAAATAACCACTTATAAACCTGTAAGCTGATGATTCTTTAATGTGTACATTCAGCAAATCTTTACTGTGAACACTTATTTGTGCCAGCCGTATGCCAGGTACTCAACTAGGTGCTAGGAATACAGTTGTGAGCATAACATTTCTGCCTTCAAATCACTTGTATTCTAGGGATAAACACAGTTCATACCTGTAACCCTGTAACCTAGGGTTAGATGAGGGTTGCATGGAGAGTGCCAAAGAGTTTCTGCTTACTTGCAGTGTTTCTTCTATTCCAGGGGCCACACACTGTGCCCTGCAGGCACATCCTGCCTGCTGCCTCTGTTCTAGAATAGAGTAGAAGTCCTGGAACGCAGCCATGCCATTTATTTCCTTATCATCGAGGACTGCTTTTGTGCTGCAGTGGCAAAGTTGAGTAGCTGTGACAGAGACATGTAGCCCTCAAAGCCTGAAATATTTACTGGCTCTTACCAGAAAATGTTTGTCACTCCTGTTCTGTGTTATTTTTACATTAAGCCTTTACTTCCTTGATATACATTTATTGATTTGTTTGTCGTTATACGTGCTAGTGAGTCATCTTCCATTGAAGTGAGATCAGCTCCTGAGTTAAATGTGCTGCAACATTTTCAGGGCACTGGGCAAGTGCTCTCATCTGTTTCCCCTTCTTCACCTCACCCGGCCTTGCCCACCCTTGACTGTGGGGTGGCCATCAGGCAGACAGCAGGGACCAGGACTGTCACCACTCTCGACAGCCTTCTTTAAGCACAGGGCCCGTCAGTCACCCCAGCTCATCCACAGTTTCATGCAAATCAGGGCAAAGGTGTTCTTCCTCCAGCTCATTAACATTTGGCTCTCCTTGCAGTCCTTTCCAGTCCACAAAAGCCACAGAATGATGGCTTTTAGAAATAATGATGGCTTTTAGAAATAAAGAATGATGGCCTAGTTTAGAGATAATCTGCAAGTGATTGAAGACTTTGTTTTAAACTTTGGGGCATGGGCACCCTTTGGTATTGCAGAAGCAGCAATGGGATGTTGTGACGCTTTTCCAGGGGATTAAGGGCCCTGGTGCACAAGGAGTTCTTTACTCAGAAGCTGGGGTTGATGGAGGAGAGGGAGGTGAAGACCTGGAGCAGTTTCTGGGGAATGGAAGAGGTGCACCAGAGAACTGATCTTCTCTGTCTCACCACTGGATGCTGTTGTTGAAAGCACCTTTACTCCTTTGACAAGGTAAAGGCAGAGTGAGTTCCACATAAAGAAGGTTCTTTTGGCCTGGTAGCTGCTGTCCCCAATATAGAGAAAAGCACTCATACAAGAGGCAAAATACTTAGAGAACATTTCTGCTAAAATGTATACATGGGAAGAAGAATTGTGCTCTAGAGAGAAAAAATATGAACCCATGTACTATTTCTAGTACCTTTTAAAAAGAAATTAACAGTATTAATTTACTCTTGTCAAGTTATGACATCCATGGACCTGGATTTTTATGTGTAATTAATTACATGCTGGTTAAGGTAAAAATGGAACTCAGAAGTGCCATGAGAAGGACCATTGAATGATTTTGCACACGATCCAGTTTTCCTATGAGGACAGATGAAAGTAATGGAATCTTTTCAGTGTAAAACAATTAAGGCTAAGGGAGAAAGTTTCTCATGAGAGTCTTAATGGGTCAGCAGGCTGGTAAGCCATAACTCTCAGGGAAGCCTGTGTTTGCAAAGAGTTTTCTGTCTCCTAGCTTAACAAAGGAGTAATAGTGGCCCTTATTCAGTGCCTATCAGGATTTCAAAATACAGAACCACTACCGTGGTCCCTGGGCCCAGTCTCTGGTGTCCAGCCTGGGGATGAGCAGGGCACCCTGTACGAGCAGATGCTTTTTGCCTACACTGAGGATTGTAGCTGAGGGGATGGAATTGGGGCTGATCTACAGGAAGTTTTCCTCAATGCTGCCTAGCCAGGAAACCATCATCTACATTTCAAAGATAGGCTGGAACTCTTTGAAAGTGAAATAAAGTTGTATTTCTTTGTTAGTTAGGTAAAACCTTTCCAAAGGCCAAAGACCCTCTCTGACCACATTGAGGGGGCCTATTTGTTATTCTCAGTGATACAGCTGAGACTCAGTGATTCCAGCATTGTGGTGGGAGGGCCCAGACAGCCTGCCTGCCTGCCTTAGCTTTTCTCTAGTATTTTACTGTTCTTCCACTTCAGAACTTCTGAACATTTCTGGGTAGGACAAACAATTTGATCAGCATTACTTTGCACATGAAGAACTAGAAGCACTGAGAGTTTTGAGATACTTATCAAGGGTGGTCCACAAGATAAATAGGAAAGACTAAAATTCACATTTTGGCCAGTCAGACAGTCTTTGAGTAGTAACTTCTACATGCAAGCGGAGTATGAGGTGTGAGAACACAGAGAGGAAGGAGGCGTGGTGAGTGAGCTGGCTGATGCGTGGGTGGGGGGGGGTCTGCCTGTCACTGACCACTGGAGAAGGTGTGGGGACATTGAGGTGGGGACAGGGCACTGAGGACACTATTAGCTGTGTCTGTGTAGGTTGGGGCAGGAGGCTTTGAAGAGTGATTGTTGTAGATGCTGAACTTTGGGGCCCAGCTGAGGCAGGGGGTACTTGTCCCTCTCTGAAAAGGAAGTGTTAAAACAGCCTGTAGCATACAGGGTCCCTCTGGGGAATTCTCTTCTCTTTGCTAGCTTTCGTGTGTATTATGGGGAAAAAGAGATAGAGAGAGAGAGAGAGACATCAACCTGCTGTTCTGCTTATTTATGCATTCACTGGCTGACCCTTGCATGTGCCCTGACTGGGGATCAAACCAGTAACACTTGGCGTGTTGGGATGATGTTCCAACCAACTGAGCTACCTAGCCAGGGCCAATGACCCATTTTTTTCTTAGACAAATGCAAACTTGATTCCTGACACAGTCACAGAATCACAGAGCATTTGGACAAGAAACCACTTAACTGCATCAAGTCCAATGTCCCAATTTTATAGAAAGTAAACCTAAGGACCAAGAGACTCAGAGTCAGAGGGGGAGTCTGTGCCACCTGGGAACTGGGGCCCAGCCCCGCTTTGTCTGCGTTCACTTTGCTTCCACTGCTGGGGAGGTCCCCGCTGGGCTCCCTGACTGATGTTTGTTTGCAGAATGAGGCCAACTAGAACATGGCCACATCGCTGGTTTCCATATTTGGACCCTGAGCTACAAAGTACTTCCTCTAATTCCTCTTATTCTCAGATCCTCAAAAGATTTCATAGTCTTTGGATCTTTTGCCGCCTTTCCCTTGAGTTTGGTTCAATCAGCCCGAGTTCCTGTTCCAGTCCCACTACTTGTTAGTTGTATAACCTGGGACAGGTGTCTCAGTTTCCTTGTCTATAAAATGGGGGGATGATGATAATAGTACTGGGGCAAGTTGCTTATGCCTCAGTTTCCTTATTATAAAATAGGGATGATAATAAAAACAGTATTTACCGGCTATCGTTGTAACGATTGAATGGATTAATATATGCCAAGAATTATAATAGTACTGTATATATTATAAGTACTAAAATTATTAATAGTAGCTTTTTGGCTTATTTGATATATTAGGAAGGTAAGTTATAGAGAGTGATTTATCCCAGTTAATTCTTTGCCCCTGAGCGTGCTGGCCAATTCCCAAGCTAATGGATGGGCCGCTGCATTCCATTCCCTCCTCCAGCAGCCTTCCCTGCCCATACCAGGAGCTGTGAGCTCACGTGCTTTCGGGGGCAGAGGAGGAAGTGTGAAGGCCTCGAGGAAGCTAGGTGTGTGCTTGTTAAGCAGTGAGGAACTGCTCTTTTAAATAAAGAACAATTTTTCTTTTCCTTCACTTTTTTCCAAATATGAGGTTTTTTGCTTTTTTCAGGTTGGTTTTTTTAAAGATGTAATCTTTATTATATTTTTTCTCATGATTATGTAGTCCTCTTCCCCTCACAGTCACCACACTGTTGTCCTTGGCCATGAGTCCTTTATCCTTTTTACTCAATCCCTCCGCTCCTTAACCACCCCCCTCTCCTGCTGACAGATTGTCTTTTAGTTTGTCACCTTTTTTTAAAATACAGAATGTCCCATTAAATTTGAACTTCAAATAAACAATGAATTGTCATTTAGTATAAGTATGCCCCAAATATTACATGGGACATAATTAGACTAATTGTTTTTTATCTGAAATTCAGAGTTAACTGGGTATACTATATATTTTTTTAAGATTTTATTTTCGAGAAAGGGGAAGGGAAGGAGAAAGAGAGGGAGAGAACATCAGTGTGTGGTTGCCTCTCATGTGCCCCTTACTGGGGACCCAGCCCGCAATCCAGACATGTGTTCTGCCTGGGAATCAAGCCGGTGACCCTTTGGTTCGCAGGCCTGCGCCCAATCCACTGAGCCACACCAGACAGAGCTAGCTTGTCACTTTGGATAGCAGCATAGGGACAGAGAAATGTTTTTCTTCCAGTAAAGCAAGTGGCTCTCGGGCATAAAAATAAATGGCGACTAAAAAAATATTTGGGAACTGAGAAGGAAATTATTTTAGGGACAACAAGGAGATGAGGGCTGCAGTGAGCTGGAGTTCATGCTCAGTGTAAAGGGATGGTGACTGCCCTTCTCTAGCTTTTTGTCACCGAACAAAGCTGAGGATCCTGTGTTGTTAGCCCTTCAGTTTTCCCAGAGAAGCCCCAAATCTGGATTTCTATGTGAAATTTCTCGTTTTTAAATATAGATTCAAAACATACCTCTGAATTCAGCCTTCAAGCTGCCAGTTTGCAGCCTCTGGTCTACACAGTGTGAATCTCCACATGCTAAAGTCATATTCAGAGGTTTCAGCCACAGTTGTGAAGTCTTGTCCACTGTGCAAAATTGTAGAGAAATATTCTCTATATTTCAAAAAGGAATTTCGTTGTTCATTGGGTAAGTAAACATAGACTTCTGATTTCATTCCTAAAACATTTAATTTTGAATAAATGAAAACCACTGTTGCCTTAATTCAGATGATTGTATGGAAGTCTTGGGGACGTTTTCTGATTTCCGTGGTTGCCTTTAACTTAAGCTCTGTTGCCATATGTAGTAAGTTTCACTATTGGTGACATACAGAGTGGGCCCTACATTGAACCCCATTTGTTGTGCCAGGAGGGATCCCTGCATGATTCCCCCCTGCCCTGTCACAGGACTAGGAGAAAATTCCACAAGGTCACACAGTGTGAATTAAGGAATAGGTTCTTCAAGAGAAACTTTCAAATCAAGAGAGCAAGAAAGAGAGGCCTGGATGTCCCAGTTTCTCACTATCTTCATGGAGAGCTGTGCTGGCCCGCGGTGCTCTGTTGAACAGGTGGCGTGGGTATAATCAGATGATTTGCGGAGTCTGGGTTTAGGGGCCAGCTGTAGATAGCAGTTGTCTGGTAAAGCCATACCCCTCGAATGTGGGGACCTTCAAGACCCAGGAGAAGCTGAGTTTTGATAAACTCGGGGGAAAAGAACCCCCTTCCCAGCTGGCTAGTTGTCCAGACAACCCTGAGTGGTACCCAGGGCTACTTTTGGATACTCCTCCTTGTTGCAGGACAAAAGATTTGTAGTTGCATGTTTTTCCAAAATAGAAGCAGATAGTGGTAGGTGGAAAATTGAGCCTTAGGTCAACAGAGAATTCTTCTAATTTGTCTCCAGCTATACTAACCTTTTTCAGCTTTCAAAACCCTGCTTACTACAGATGATTGATCCATTGATTGATTGATCTGTCTCTAGCACCTCCCCTATAGAATTTTGTGTCTTAAGTCAGTGTACACTTAGTCCACTGTTAATTAGGTCATATAACAAGAAATCTAAGGCAGATGTTTTCAGGGATCATGCAGCAGCCCCGTGATATTATCCACCACTCAGCCTCTCCTCTCCCCGTTCCCGTTTCTCTTTCTTTCTTTTGTCCATCCTTAAAAGAAAATATTCTCGTCTTTAGAGTTCACCCCTTATAGTCACCAGAAGGCTGCCTGAGCCCTAAATTTCAGTTTTATATAATCATGTTTAAGGCAGAAACTCAGGCCAACCTCTTTGTCAGCTGTCTTTATCAGGGAATGGCTCCTTGTCAGACGCTGTTGTCTTCCCTCATCAGCTCACTTTGCTTTCCATCTCGTCTGTCAGAGCCACAGCCTCTCTCCTCCACAATTTTTAGTAGAAGTGGTATCGCTTTGCTTGGCTTAAGCTGATCAGAGTTTATGCCCAGGGCTGTAGTAGGTGGCTGACATCCCTTATTAGACTGAGGCTTGAATAAAATCAGGGTTCTATAACCTGAGCAAGAAGAGGAGAATGGCTCTTGCGTAGAGCAGCAGTGGCCTCTCCCCCATCTCCTCCTTTTTCCCAGTGCATTGCCTGTCCCTCTGTTGTCTTCCCTGAGCCCTGAGTTTTTGTTCTTCACTTTCAGATCATGACATGAGTCATTGCATTCAGGCCACCACAGAAATGATGAACAGCTAAACACCACTGATCTCAAATGTGTTTGACCACTTCCTGCTGAGACACGCTCAGAATTGACTATGGGTAGAATGAAACTTCTTGTCTAATGCTAATTTGAATAATACCACTTCAGTTTTTCTTTTTTTAGGATAGGAAATAACACACTGGAGTAGAGAATAGAAAGTTCAGATAGTGGTCATGGTTCTGTAATTCATCCTTCTCCCTGATACCGCTTTGTACACTTGAAACAATTTTACCATGGCTTCCTAAGTTTTTTTACTTCTTTTCCTGTGTTTTTTTCAACTGCTCTTCCTGTGCATTCACTTAGACCCCTCAGTATGTTCTTTAATATTTTCCTTGAGGTTTGCCATCTGAAGTTGAGCAGTAACTCAGGCGTATGTTGAGACTGTCATGTCCCTTGTTCTGGGGCCTTGGCCGCCAAGCTGGAGCACTCCAGAGGGCATATTCATGGAGTGTTCTGTGTGAATGGAGTGCCCCAGACGTGTGCACTGTAGCAGCCTTGTTCCAGTGCTCCTGGGAAGAACCTCAGTAATGCACTGTTTGGAAACAAAACAGATCAACCTTAGAAGTACCTGTAGCTGCCCATGGAGCATCTCCAATGAGGGATTTTACACATACCTCAAATTTAGCACATTAGGAGACAGAACTCATTGTCTCTGCACATTTCCAAGTAATACATACACACACATTCTCTATTCCAAACCCAAGCCTGGGGCTCCTTCTGTTTCTAAGATTCATCCAGCCCAGTGTCTCTGTTGAGGCATTGGACGTATTTTACCTGGAATGTTTCAGTACCTACCTCACTAGTCTCGTTACCTTTAGTTTCTCTAACATCTGTTTGGTCTCCAGGAGGGATTTTCCTCATGTCATTTCCCTGCCTAGAAACCCTGGAGATCTTCCCTCTGCAGGTTAAAAACCAAACTCCTACATGGCAAATGTATATACCCCCTCATGGCTGGGCCCCACCCTATGTTCCAGGCCATTCCTGCCATTTCCTTACTGTTGGCCGTGGGTCTTATGCCCTGGCCCCGTCCTGCACCACGCTGGGTGCACATCAGAGTCCCCTGGAAAACTTTCCAAACGACTGAAACTCAGTCCCACCCTGACCTAACTCTTCTTTAATTAACTTCACTTTCAATTGCAGTTTATATTCAATATTATTTTGTATTAGTTTTAGGTCACCCTGACCTAACTGTTAGAGGTGAAGCCTGGGCATCAGTACGTGTTAAAAGTTCCCCCAGGTGATTCTAATGTTTAGCCAGGGAACGAACCGCTAGGCTTTTGCCCAGTCATGAACATACCAAGCCCTGTACCCGCCAACCTTCTGCACACAGCTTCCTCCATCTCATTCCTTTTTTCCCTTTTGTGTATATTAAAGCTGAGCTCATTCTTTAGTACCTCAGTCCTCCTGCTTCTCTGAAGGGTTGTCAGACCTCTCCTGTCTCCCAAGAGTTGGAGGTTCTCTCTATCATGGTCTCCATTGCACTTTCTACAGTTTTCATGTACATGTCAATTGTGAATTATGGAGAGGAAGGACCCTTATCCATAATGTGTCCCCAAAGCCTTGCATAATGCTTAGCATCTCAGCCTGAAGAAACACTAGTCTCATCTGTTATACAATCATTACTCATCAATTACCTAAATCAATTACCTGAGATATCAAGATGAAAAAGCAACTTCCAAGCCATGGTGACAGTGAAAGCTTGCCAGAGTAATTGGATTTTGTTCTATAATAATATGAAAAACTGTAACAAGAAAGAATTGTTAGGGCGACTGTGTGTTGAATGAATGACCCACTTTATCTCAATTTCAATCAAGTTCTTAATGCTTTTACAAGTAGTTTTCCCAGTGATCATCGAGGGAAAGCATTGTCCCAATTATACAATTTAAGTGGATGGGGAAGTAGTGGGACATTAATTATCAAAGAAAGGCTTCTATGATTAATAATTAATAGATGGGATTCATTAGTATAATGCCATTGCAAAAAAAAATGTGGGAGAGAGCCCACATCCCTACTGGCACGTGGGTCGTTACTAAGTTTTAGTCACCACAGTTCATCAAGGAGATGGAGAAATGCGTGAGGATTCAGAGGTGAACACCAGAGATAATTAAAGGAGTGGAAAACAGGTCCTTTGAGGAAAGTTGTGTAATTAAAGCAAGAAAAGGCTGAGAGACACACATGTGATTACTAACTTCATATATAGAGACAGATTTTTGTGAGATATTTTCTTTATATCCACAAAGAAATAAGCATGAAGGAATTAGCTTAAATTACAATAGGCAAGTTTTGGTTGGACATTAAGAAAAATATTCTAACAAATTGGATTACAAAAGGCAAATCTGATCATGTTATGCTCTAGTTTAAAAAAAAAAAACAATCTTACTTGACTTTGCATTATTTTTAGGTCAAAGTCTACATTTTTTTTAAAATTTTTAAATTTTTTATCTTCACCCGAGGACATTTTTTTCATTACTTTTAAAAAGAAGAAGGGAGAGAGAAGAAACATCAGTTGGTTGCCTCCAGTTTGCACCTGACTAGGGATCAAATCTGCAAGGTGTGTGCCCTGACCAGGAGCTGAATGACCTGCAACCTTTTGATTATGGAGCAGTGCTCTAACCAACTGAGCCATGGTGGCCAGGGCTACTTTTTTTTTAATGAAGCATGTGATTGATTAGTTAGCTGATTTTTGACAAATCAAAGTTCCAATGATTTTTTAAAAGATTTTATTTATTTATTTTTAGAGGGAAGGGAAGGAGAGAGGGAGAGAAACATCAGTGTGTGGTTGCCTCTCCCGCTCTCCGTGCTGGGGACCTGGCCTGCAACCCAGGCATGTGCCCTAGACTGGGAATCAAACTGTGACCCTCTGGTTCACAGGCCTGCGCTCAGTCTGCTGAGCTACACCAGCCAGGGCCCAATGACTTTTTTTAGGGGGATGACATAACAGTGTTTCGGGCATTTTAATTTGTTGGAAAATGAAATTACGAATGATGTAGAAATCATGTTGTCATGTCAAAAATAAATGGTGATCAATAGGAAAAAGAAGAAACAAACACAGGGCCCCAAATTGCCTATGTTGTAGCCCAAATGCTCGTTGTATGTTATGTTGAGACAGAGCTTGAATCCCAGACAGACACAGCTTTAATCATGAAGTGGACGAGCCACAATGTATCATAGCACTCTGCCTTATGAACAACTTAATACTAGGTTTTTATTAAGTAAATTTACATTTGTATGGTTTAAGCTGAAGTAAAATATTTAATATATGTATGTGTTTTTTTTTTTTAAAGATTCCATTCCTTTACATTTAGAGGATAATTTTTTCAACTTCTAATCTAGGAAAATTGCAAACATACAGGAAAGTTACAAAAATAGTACAAAGAATACCTATCTACTTTTAAGCCAGATTTACCTGCTGTTAACATTTTACCCTATTTGTGTGCTTGTGCACTCCCTCTCTCTCTCCAAATACACACACACACACACACACACACTTTTTGTTCTACCTGCTGGAGAATAAACTGCATACATCATGGACCTTTACTTATAAATCCTTCAGGGTGTTCTCTCTAACAGTCCGAATACGCTCTTAGAGAACCACAGGACAGGCATCATCAGTAAATTTAATACAGATACAATGCTTTAACTAATCTGCCATCCGTATTTCAATTGTTCCCATTGACCCAATAATGGCCTTATAGGTGTTTTCTTCTCCTTTAGTGCAAGAGCTAGTCAAATGCCATGTTTCTCAAAACGGCATCTGAGGCCCCCCACAAACCAAACTATAGGGTTACCTCCTTCCAGCTCCAAGCACCTCACCTTTCCCTCCACCGCAGGTCCAAGCGCCTGTGCTTTAGTTCGTGCTCCTTGGAGTGCTTAGAAGTACCTTACACAACACCTACTTTTCTTTTTCTTTCTATAGTCAATTTTTTGTGAATCCTTACTGCCCTCCTGAGCCCAGCTGTAATAGACCCAGCTGGAAGCCAGGGGCCTCTGCCCTCCTTCTCTCCCCACATCTTGTACTCTAGGTATACTTGAAATATCTTAGTGTGTATTCCTGAGTACGTGTCTGCCCCTGCCTCCAGTTACTCTTACCCCCTGCTGTGAGACCGCAGGCTCTTTAAAAGATGAACCACATTTTGTTAGTCGGTGTGTCCCCAGATGCTAACATAGGGTCTGTCACACTGGAGGTGCTTTATAAATATTTATTTACCAGCAATGGAATATGTCACTATGAAGAGTTGCTGAAGGAAGTTGTAGGAGTCTGATCCTGAAGAGCTTCAACAGCAAGGAGAAGGCGGCCCCTCAGTGGCTTTAAAATGGTTCTGGGGGAAAGCAAATGAGTCTGGCTTGGGGAGATTGGTCTCTTCCAATGAAATGGTAGAGTATGTGAAATCAGACATAACCTTTACACTTCTTAAGGTCCTCAAGGTCCTCAAGGTCACACAAAGCCTTCACACAGCTGGATTTTTAAAAAATTTTTAATTATAAACTAATTTTAGACTGCCAAAAAATTGCAAAAATAGGACAGAGTGTCCCTAGAAATCCTTTACCCAGTGCTTCCCCTTATGGTAACATCTATAATCATAGAATGATGATCAAAACCAGGAAGTTAGATCTGACACGATGCTACTAACTAAACTACAGACAGTATTCACATGTCACCAACTTTTCCACTCAGGCCCTTTTTCTGTTCAAGGGTCCTATCCAGGATCTCACATTGCATTTAATTGTCATGTCTCCTTAATTGCCTCCAATCTGTGACAACTCCTTAGTCTGCCCTTGCCTTTGTGATCTCGACACTTCTGAAGAGTATCGGTCAGTCTTGTGTATAGAATGTCCCTCATTTGGGTCTGTCTGCTGTTTGCTCATGGGTGGAGTGAGGTTCTGTGTTGTTGACAAAAACACCGCTGTGATGTCATGATCTTCTCAGAGCTTCATGTCCAGGGCACATGACCGTATGTCTCATTAATGGTGATATTGGTCTTGATCACTTGGGTAAAGCAGTTCCTGCTGGATTTTCCCTGCAGAGTTACCATCCTTTTCTTTGAAGTTCATAAATATCTTAGAGATATTTTGAAACTATGCAGATATCCTGTTTCTCTTCAGACTTCTGTCATCTAATATTTGCATTCAGCAGAAAATTTTGTCTGTAACAAGTTGTACTGTGATGCATACTTAAGAGTGAATTTCTTCTTTCTCTCTTTCCTTCTATAGTCATTGGTTAGAAAGAATTGTTCTGGAAGAAGGAGCCGCATAGACTGGGTTTGCATTTAGATGCAGAAGGTCACACACTTCTAATCATTATTTTCTGATCTTTTCTGATTCTTCAGATAATTAAATTGCTATGTTTAAAAATATCTTTATTGTTATTATCTAAGTATTTATATTTTATTAATGTTTATATAAAGGCATTGCATTCACATGAATTATCACATTTTCTTTGTTATAAGCAGATGGCATGACTGTCAATTTTATAAATGAAAAATCAATGATGTATTAAAAAACACAACTGAAAACAATTTTAATTAAAAAAAAAAACCTCAACTGAATAACTTTAAAAGAGGCAAGCCTAGAAGTAGTCCTGAAAAAAATGACTCGCTCTTTGTTTGGCTTCTGAATATCCAGCAGTAAAAATATTATTAGTTGCCACAAATAGATCATGGAGCACATGTAAGTTCTCAATCAGGAGAACTTTAATTTTAGCATTTCTTGGTTTTAGTATGTTTACGTTGTTAATTGTAGCCGAGTTACAGAGCACAATATATTTAGCATGAGCTCAGCAGATTTTATTGACCATAGTTATTGTGTAGGGTTTGTCTACAGAGGTCAACAAAAAAGCAGTGACTTGCAGCTGATTCATTTCTGAGTTGGTGAAAAATGCACTTTCCAAGAATGGTTTCTCTAGTTTTATAAAAACTTGTTAAAGAGCATTGTTTGGATCAGAGGCTGACACTTATTCTGTAACGGGTCAGAAAACAAAGACTTCCAGCTTTGTGGGCTGTGGGGTCTTTGTCACAACCACTCAGCTTTGCTGCTACAGTGTGAAAGCAACCATATACCATATGCAAGTGTGTGGGAAGGACTGTGTTCCAATAAAACTTTATTTATAAGAACAGGTGGCGGCGGGGGCGGGGGGGAGCGGGGAGTGGGTATAGTCTGCTGATTCTCGCTTTAGACTATAAAAGTACAGAAACTCAAACTATACATTAGCATTTATCCTTGTCCTTGATTTTTCTCTACAGGCAGAAGACTGATCTTTGAAAATATGTATTTGGGATATAGTCCCGTTCTGTTGAATACCTTGTGCGGGTGCTGCCACAGAAAAATCTGGTTACACTCCGGGGAGGCCCGCCGCCGCTGCAGGACTGAACCCCCTCGGCCCTGAGATGAGTGTCCGGCCTGCTCGGGCACACCATGAATAGATACACAACAATCAGGCAGCTTGGGGATGGAACCTACGGTTCCGTCCTGCTGGGAAGAAGCATCGAGTCTGGGGAACTGATTGCCATTAAAAAGTAAGTTTTTTCCTTCACTCTCATGAATTTATCCTCAGCTGTACATTGTCAACATTGCTTTACCTCTGCCTTCGCCATTCTTCGTCTTGGAGGCATTTCCAGAGGAGAGTGCACAGGAAGCGAGGAGAAGAACTCAGACATCAATCGCTGTGGGTCAGGGGCCTTGCACTCTGGGATGCTCACGTTGGGGCGGTCTTAAATACGTTGCCACTTAGCATACAGCACTAGTACTTTTTTGGTGTGTTCAAGAGTACTTTCACAGTACTCTTGTGAGGTAGTAACAAGCAGGTTAATACATATTATTTCCTAGAAAAGGAAACTGAAACTCGGAGAAATTAAGTAACTAATTTGAACCATTTACACTTACGGTAGTCTGGTGACTACTGTCCTCTTCCCCTGACCCTACTTGCCCTTTGCAGTCTGAGTTCAGACTCATTGCATTAGTAAAGTTGACCCTGAGAATTAGTAGTTTGATATAACTACCTCACAGTTTCAGTGGATCAGGAGTCTGGTCACGCATTAGCTGAGTTCTCTGCTTGAGGGTCTCTCATGGGGCTGCAGTCAAGGTGTTGGCCGGCAGTACGGTTTCATCTAAAGCTGAATTGAGGAGGGATCTACTTCTGAGCTCCCTCACGTGATTATGGGCAGCATTTAGTACCTCCTGGGTTGTTGGACTGAGGGCCTCAGTTCCCCCTGGTTGGCTGTTGACTGGAGGCAACTTACTTCATCAAGACATGGGAGCCAAGAAGGCAAGGAGAATCTTCTACCAAAGTGGAAGCCACATCTTTTTGTTTCTTTGAAACTAAGCACAGAAATGATATCCTTTCTAATTGCTATATTCTGTTGGTTAGAAGCAAGTTATTGAAGGAGAGTGAGTTATACTGGGTTGTGAATATGAGGAGATGGGGGTCTTTGGAGTGTGTCTGCCACACCCGTTTGCATCCAGGTACTTTCTCAACATCTCCATTTGGATGTCCTAGACACTTCAGATTCATCATACCTAGAGCTGAATTTATAATCCAATGTTCTGCTTTTGCTCCCAACCTGTTTCTTCTTCAGTATTCCATCTTGATATAAATGACACTACCATCCCCGCAAAAGCTGGGAGTCTTCCTGGCTTCTCCTCATTTGCTGGTCCACTAGTCCTGTCAGTTCTAACTACTAACTACCGGTTTGCATGTGACCCACCTACCTCTCTGTACTCCACTGCTAACCTCCCTTTCAACCCATCATCGTTTACCACCTCTGCTCCTGGAATAATTTCCTCTGTAGGCTTTTCCAGTCTTCCATTCTTAGCCCGATCTAGTCCAGTCAGAAGGGGTTATTTTAAACACGTAAATCTAATTATCTAAAACCATTTGTGCTGAATATTCTTTGTGTTCCTGCTGCCCCATCATGTCTTCCGACTCCAGTGTGCTCTGGTGCACAGTTTCACACCTGTCACCAGCATTCCTCCACAAGTACACGCAGGACACTCTCAACCAGTGTGCCTTCTACACAGTTCCTGAGAAGGTCCCCAGCTGGCCTGAGGCCCAGTTGCCCACCTTGGTATCAGCTCAGCAAGGCACCCTTAATGGATTTCCTACCGGTTTCCCTGCTCCCTGCCCTGGCTTCCTGGAATCACTTCCTAGATAACCTCCCTGCATCTGAATGAGTCCTTGCCTCAGGCTCTGCTTTCTGGGGACTCAAACTAAGACAGCTTTCAGTGTCTTTCTGGCCATTTTAGGATCAAGCCCCCGGTTTTTAATGGGACCTACAAATAGCTGCCTCGTTCAGCCCCTGCCTGTCTTCTTCAGCCGTATCTCCTATCACGACCCATTGCCTACTTTGTTCTGGCCACTCTGGCCTTTCAGCTTCTTGAACTCACCAGTACAGTTTTGCCCCAAGCCTTCACATTGGTATTTCCCCTCCCCTGCCTCCTACCAGACTAAATTCTACTCATCTGTCAGGTTTTGGTTGAAATACCACTTCCCTAGGGGAATGTTCCTGACAAGGTTAGGTCGCCTAGGCCCCCTCTCACAATGCCCTGTGCCTTTCCTTCATAGCACTCAGTACAGAAGATGATTAATTACCTGCCTTCCTGCTACGATGTCAGTTCCACGAGGGATGTCTCTCTCATCATTGTATCCCCAGTGCCTGACAAAGTCCCTGCCACGTAGGAGGGGCTAAGTAATTATTTGGGGCATGAATAAAGGAATCGGTCACTCAACCAGGAGACACTGTGACATCTGTGGCGGAGTGTCAGAGTGATGTGGGGAGATGAAAGTTTGTTATTAGCCATCAGTGAGATCTTGGGAAAATCGTGTCACTTCTCTGTTTCTTCGTTGCCTCGCCTGCCGCACCTATTCCACAAGGCAGCTGGAAGATTCAAACAAGACAGTGTGGTTCAAGTGTGGTGAACAATAGAGCCTTGAAACCCGGGTTTCTGGTTAGCTCACAGGCTTCTCTTTCTGTCCTCAGACTCCATAGTGAGGTTGGCAAACGTGTTCTGTAAAGAGCCAGACAGTAAATATTTCAGGCTCTGCAGGCCATATGGCCCCCGTCGCAACTCAGCGCTGCTGGTGCAGTGTGAAAGCAGTCATAGACCACATAGAAATGAATGAGTGTGGTTGTAGTCCAATAAAACATCATTTGTGGAAGCTGCCATTTGAATTTCAGATAATTTTCACATGCCACAAAATATTATTCTTCTTTTGACTTCTCAGTCCCAACTATTTAAAAATATAAATGCCATCTTAGCTCATGGGCTATAGAAAAACAGATGGTGGAGTGGAGTTGGCCCATGGGACATGGCTTGCCAACCCCGGTACTGGCATGCCTAGAACTGTGTTGTTTAACTTGGTAGCAAGTAACCATGTGTGGCCTTTAAATGTAAATTTAATTACAATTCAGTTCCTGTGTTTCACTAGCCACATTCCAAGTGCTCAGTGGCCACATGTGTCTAGTGGTCACTGTCCTGGACAGACAAAACATTTCCAGCATAATAGAAAGGTCTGTTGGACAGCTCTGGTCTAAATAAAACAAGAATCAAGGACACCCTCTTGGGTAAGGTTAGCCTATCAGTGACGGAGCAAGAACGAAGACCAGGCCTCTTCGGGCTGCCCCGCACCGCCTCTGCTGGGAAATTTGGGGATGCAGGACTGATTGCACTGCCAGATTTTTAAATGAATGCTGTGTTGGGTACTATACTATTTGATAGAAATCAAATCCAATTTTAAGCACTATTCATTAGTTTCAGGACGTAAACTTTTTTTTTCAAAATAAAGTTTAACCTGTGACTGGGAGTAAGCATACTATTTGTTTCTTTCTTCTTTTTTAGAATGAAAAGAAAGTTTTATTCCTGGGAGGAATGCATGAATCTTCGGGAGGTTAAGGTATGTATTAATACAGTAGGGAATAATTTATGTATAGTCCATTAAAATAGTGTTATACACGCTTAGACTTATTGTTGATGTAGTCATTCTGTTTGAATGGTTTCAGTGATGCAAAAGAAAGGGGGGAAATGATAACACTAATGCTCTTATTGAATATATTTATATTAAATCTTGGTATACTACTATTAAGCAAATCACATATTTATTCAGATTTCAATAGTTTCCCACTAATGTTTTTTCTTTCAAACTGTGGTGAAGTACAAATAAGATCATATTTACCATCTTAGCAATTTTTAAGTGTATATTCCTGTTGTTTTACAGCCATTATTACTGTCTATGTCTAGAACTCTTTTCATCTTGCAAAACTGAAACTCTGCACCCATTAAGCATAACTCCCCACGATCCCTCCCCCAGCCCCTGGCAACCACCATTCTACAGGTAGAATCACGCACTGCAGGCAGACCTCATTTTATTGTGCTTCACAGGTGTGGCATTTTGTACAAATCGAAGGCAAGACCAAAATCCTCCAACTCACTTTATTGCAATACTTGCTCATCGAAGTGGTTTATAAACAAACCCACAGCATCTCTGAGAAATGCTTGTATTATCTTTTTGTGAGTGGCTTATTTCACAGCATTATGTTCTTAAGGTTCATCCATGTTGTAGCATGCGTTAGAATTTCCTTCTCATTTAAGGCTAAATCATATTTCATTGTGTAGATATACCACGTTTTACTTATCCATTCATCCACTGATGGACACTGGGGTTGCTCTCACCTTTTGACTATGTTGTACCTCTCCATTTGTTTAAACTTCTTCCTACTGGCTCCTTCTCTTCAGTCTGTGAATGTGCCTGCTGTTCTCTGTAATCAGCCTCAGCACCCTCTCCCTATGAGCTTTCACCCCTTTCCTTACCTTCCAAATCACCCCTTTTGCCACCATTGCCCACCTACCACCGACTTTCCGCTGACGTGAGTCGGGCATCTTTCTGCGACTCTTATTCCTCAGACATAGACAATACACTCCACCCTCACACCCCTACCTGTGAGGGCTCTCCTTCTGACACACCCATTCCCTCCCACTGTGTTGTCTAGGTCTTGCTGTTTCTTAGTGATACTCACTGACTACTCAGGGTTTAATCATTTTTCCTTCTTGAAACATCTCTGATGTTCCTTGTCTCTGTCATTTCTTTGACCCTTAAGATGATCTTAATTTGTTTTGTTACATGTATTGTGTCCTTTCTTCTAAATTAGGTTGTTTGCCTCTGAAGGGCAGACACTGTGTCATGTGCCCAGGGGATCCCTGGGGCTCTGTATGTTGTAGCAGGTCCTCAAATAATGTCCTTTTGTCTCACGTCCTTTTGTTATAGCATTGGTGAGATGCCATAAGAACTTAACTTGTGTTTATATCAGTGACCCTGTGATAATATTGGTTTCATTGTACATTGTTTCACTGCAGTTCCAAGAACCTGTCGATGACGTTAAATGAGTACTTACTGTAGTTGTGTTAATAGTTAAGAATATTCATTCACACTGGGAGAAACAGTCCCTATTCAGACTGCTGCCCCGGGTTTAATTTGCTACTTCTGCTTCTCTGCACTGATACAGCTGTCCTGCCTCTTCCTCTCCTTTGTAAACCTCTCCCGAGCCAAAATAAGATGCATTCTCCCTGGAAATATATCTCTGTAAAATGAATCACATGAAGTCCTCCACACAAAATTAATTCTTTTTGTATTAAAGCAATACAGACTTTAACTTGCTCCTGAGCCTCCCTTAGAAACAAGAGCAGAGAGCCACTCCCAGACTCGGGCCAGGAACCCATGCCGGAACACACTTCATGCTAACAGCCCAGGGTATCCTACTCCTTGCCCAGAGTTCTCTTCTGGAAAACTTTTAAAACTTCGTTTTCCTCTGAACAAACTCGCTGCTCATCCACTGGACATCTCAGCTGTTGCTGGGGATGCAGTTGAAGCGAACAGGCAGAAAAGATGGCCGTAAACCGTGAGAGTCCAATGAATACTACTTACAAGTTAAGCAATGTTTGTTTTTGTTACCCGAGGAGAACCAGGAATGCAACCAGCTAAAAGAAGCAATCAGCCTGGCTGGGCCATTCTAGAAGGATCAGTCCATTTGACCAAAGCAGCTGAGTATTTCCTGCTGGAGAAGCATGTTGGCAGGAGCTTGTCTTTTAGAGAAGAGGCTCCAGAAAAGTCTTACTTTGCTCTCATTCACTGGCCATAGTCTTCTCCGCCCAGCTGCTCAAAATAGCTTGATCATATTACACATTCCCAAGCTCTGATCCCTGGGGTACCACCTTATTACTGAGTGTCCTTCCAGAGCCGGATTGTAATGTTGACATTTTCATCTTCAGACATTGTGTTTGTTTTATAAAAGGAATGTCCTTTTAAGGACATTCAAAGATAAAGAGGGCTTTACAATGTATTATTATTGGATTATACTCACTTCTCTTACTTCTCTGTGAGGAAGAGGCTTTTTGAATTAGAGAGCTTGTCCCATTGGCCAGAGTGGCCCTCTGAGGCTTCCTGAAAGGAACCAGTCTATCAGATTCTAATCAGCTAGTGAGCAAACCAGTGGCCAGGCATCTCTGGTCATTATCCACGAACAGGACTGCTGCTCCCCAGTGACAGAAATAGTGAGGCAAGCAAAAAATAGTTTGCATGTGGCTGTACGCACTCACATGTGTGTCCCTGCAGGAGGACAGCTGCCTGTGTGCAAGGCTGAGCAATAAGGTCACGCGTCATTTTCTGAGTCACCCTCTTGTTCCTCGTGCCTGACTTTTATTGCCTTTCCTACCCTTGGAAGCAGAGATATGTCTCCCATATCACTTCAGGGCCTTTCCAATGAAATTTGCACTTCCCTTCCTCCAGAACCCACATCGTAAGGAGTGTTGCGTGTCTCATGGACGCTCGTGAGGCAGATGGGAGTTGACGGAATCAGGCTATTGGCTTCTCTTTGAACAATTTCTTATTCATAATGTCTGCAGACTGTTAACTGGTGATTTTGTCCCAAAGTAGCTGCCTTTTCCAATATTGGCACACCCCCGAGACATGGTGGGTTCATTTCCAGGGCACAGCAATAAAGCAAGTTGTAATCTCTTGCTGGTGGAGGGTCTTGCCTTCAATTTGGAAAAAATGCCACATCTGGGAAGCCCAATACAGTGAAGTGCAGTAAAACTAGGTGTGCCTGTACTACAACAGGCAAAGCCTCACCTGCCAAGTGATTTCTGTCTCCGCTTCCCGGGCGGGGATTCTGTTATCTGGATGGAATGCACCAAAGGTAGCCCTGGCCCATGGCCCGGTGCTGATGGCAGCCAGAAATACTGGTTAAGGTCAAATTTACCTTCCAGACAGTTCATCAAGATAGTTTTCCCATGTAAAGTTACTACTGATTTCATAGAAACACCATTTATTAAATTGTCGTTAAAATATGAATTGTGGTATTTCTGTGGTTTTAGATTTAGGTGTTTCTTCCTAAGTATATTATACATAGGGTACTTTTCTTTTTCAACAATAGGGTTTTTTTTCTCTAATTTTTTGTTTTTCTTCCTTGCTCTTTAGTCTTTAAAGAAACTCAACCATGCCAATATAGTAAAATTAAAAGAAGTTATCCGGGAAAATGATCATCTTTATTTTATCTTTGAGTACATGAAGGAAAATCTTTACCAGCTCATTAAAGAAAGGTACGGTTTGGTTTTCATGATCTTAGGGCTAAATCTTGCCAGGTGGACGTGTTTGCTTTCTGCTTCTGCTTTTTCGGTTGCGTTGCTTAGGCTCTGCTGTTTGAAGCTGCTCATTGGGCGAGGGGCCCGACCCACATTCCTACTTTGGATGCCTTGTGATAGATTCACAGAAGCTAGTTTCAGTGAAGCTGTTTTCATGTTTTAATGGGTTATTCACCCTAGAGAAGATATTTAACAGGTATTCTGCAGTTCTCTTTTCCCACAAGGACACGTGGACAGAGTAGCTACAAGTCGAGGGTGTGATAGCTTCATTCATTTCAAGACCTCCCTCGGAAATTTCTGGTTTATTTCAGTTCCTTTCTCACCACAGTGCTCAGGGGCCTGTGTGCTGGGTAGAGAAGACTAATAAAAACTTACCTGCTAAAGCAGTCATGAACTTTAAAGTGAACTGTGTAGAACCTCTTGGACACATTTTCTTGGTGGCAAGTGGAAGCCACTCACAGCACCCCTCAGTGGTTTCGGCTAACAAGTGTCGTCCTCATTGTCCGTAACAGCAGGGGAGCCGCATGGTTTGCCCACTGGGGAAAGAAAATGTTACTCTCTCCTCCACTCATAAAGCCTCAGCTGTTCCCTATTAAATGTTTTTAAGTTCTAGCTTCTATTATGGAGAGAGGAGATTTGTATATGCTACACTAGAGGGAATTGTATTGAGGGAATTTACTATAAAATACTTCATCATTGCTTCTTTCTAACTTAACTCAATATATTTGGGGTATGTCAGATAGCTTTCTTGTATGGATATATGGTTGTTTTCTTTGTTCTTTATTACCAAAGGATCTGCTCAAATTAGCATGTAAGCTAATATTTTCGTAAGTTCTAACTGTATAACCAAAATGAGTCCCATTTTCATTTGTAAATCTAGATTTGTAACTTTTTTCCTCTGCTCCATACAGAAATAAGTTGTTTCCTGAGTCTGCTATAAGGAATATCATGTATCAGATATTGCAAGGACTTGCATTTATTCACAAACACGGTAGGTGGTTTGGATTATTGTTCTTTTGGATGCAGTGAAATGTCATCAGGTTGATACAGGAAGCTTCGATGTCCTTTTTAACTGATTCCCAGCAAAGGTTAAAGAATCAAGAGGCTGACAATAGATTTTTGAATACATTATCTTTCGTTACTGGATTTCTGAATATTCCTCGTTATCATGTCTGTGTATTCTTATTCTTTAGGCTTTAGCATTAAGTTTGTTAGTTATAGATCTAAAATTACTCCTGATCATTAACTAGTGTATTAATGAGAAACCTAAGATTAGGATTTATAGAAGTTTTATATACTATGTTTAACCCAGTAACTGACATGGATTTGCTGTGGCTTCTCATTTTCCTAATGTATTTATGTATCAGTTTACTTAAAAGGGTTCAAAAATAGTCTAATACAGGGAAGTAAAATGATTAAAAATTAGAAAAAAAATAAAAGGGCACAGGCAAAACAAGTTATAGATATAGCCAGGGGTGGTGTTGATCCACAAAATGCATATCAGCATGTTGTATTTAAGTCAAAGAAGCAGGCTGTGGATTTGATGCTGAGCTTGCTTTCTGACAATGCAAAACATGACCAATTACAAGCAACATAGTTCCCCCCAAGTAAAAACAGTCCAGTTGCCCAAGATAAGCAGAGCTATTCCTGGTACCAAGACAAAAGAGGTTCTCTTGTATGTGCCCTTGTTGAGGGGACTTCATGGTAAACACAGGGATGGGCTACATGGGGAAGGTTCATGTCACGTCCCTCAGTGTAAGACGATTGTATCACCTGGTCGGAGAAAACAGTTCTGCTGCGGCCCGGTATAATCCCTCCAGGGACGGTCTGGTTAGTCCAAGGAGAGATTTAGAGTACCTAGGGTAGCAGTCTTCAACCTTTCCATCTCATGGCACGCATGAACCACACCAAAAAACATATTTTTCCCAATCTAAAAAAAACAGGTATGATTTTGATTTTTTACACCAGACGGCTATGTTGCGTTGGATGTTGTCATTTTTTTTACTTGACAACCCAACAGTCCAAGAAAAAAAAGGTCAGTGCCCCTGACCAAATAGTCAGGTATTGCATGTTTTACAAATTCTTGCAGCACGCTGGTTGAAAATCGCTGATCTCGAGGAATGGATGGCCACATACCCTTCAGGAAATTCTCTGATACTGTTGCTCTTCTTAGCTGAGCTTTTGGAAGAGACTGATCAGCAATGAGTTTGAGGTTAGATTTTCCAGCAGGTATCTGGGGCATTACTAGTCTTTGTTACTAACTGGACACAAACCCACCTGCAGTTGGATGGATGCCTTCTGGTGAACACAGTCATGGGAGGGACGTGTTCATCAGTAGAGCCAGGAGGCCCCTCAGGGGGTGATTTGAGGTCACTGTAATATACAGACAGGTGGGCAAAGTGGCTGATCTTGCATAGGCAGGAACCATTCACTCCCAATCTAAGGATATTATTGCCATCCATTGCAAATACTACACCAACAATGAGTTTCGTTACCCAAAAAGGAAGCTGGGTGGAAACGCTTTGATCATACAGTCAGTTCAGATCTGACACAAATTGGTAGTGAGTAGAAAAGACATTCTGCCACAGCATGCAGCACAGTCCATCTGGGGTGGTTCCCAGCCTGTACTTTAGCCCCTACGTGGCCTCTCACAGTTAGAGACTAAATAAAATGCAAACAACAGACAGAAACTATCTGTGCAAGTTCTTGTAAGCCTCAGTCACATGCTGAATAATCAACGAGTAATTACAAGACTGAGTCAACATGTTAACCCATTCTAGGACAAAGTTTTTAGTGCAGATATGTCTGCTTCTGCTGAGATTGATCGAGCTAGCACTTTAGCCCATAGTCACCAGATTCACAAGGGGTATGAATTTGCAAAGCATGAAAAACTTATAGTAAGACACCAAGGACAAACAAGGGGAGAAGAGTCACTTACTAGATGTAAGAGTCCAGGAAAAAGAAATGACAAGAAATCCAAGAAATTCTCAAAGGAGAAAGGTCAACCAGAATGTTTTCATTTTGGACCAGTCATAGCATCTCAGTTGCTTGGGCTGTTTTGCTCAGTGCTCCAAACTGAGCTAAAACAAAGTTGACATTCTTCGGCTTTCTCTCCTTTTGTTTTTTGCTGCTTTTATGTGACTCAGATATTTGTTGCCAGAAGGAACATGTAGCATTTCATCCAGATCTCTACCTAGCCCATCTAACGAATGCACACATGAGCCCTCATACATGTGCATATTCATCTCCATGTGCACAAACCCTCATGTACATGTATCCACAGATATGCTCCCCCCACACACATCCACACACAAATGTACATTGTATGTGTGCATACACAATATATACCTATATCCAATAATTTAGCTTCCATACACTGTTAGCCAAATCAGCCCATTGGAACTCTGCACTGCTAGCTTCCCTTATGTGCCGTAGACACTCGGATAGTATATTGGAAGCTCCATTCATTGAGAAGGTCAGACCATCTGTACTTCTATAACCCCAGCCTCTAAGTATCTAGTTCTAGTTGTAACTTAATAACATTTCATCTGTTACTTTATCTCCATGCCAATTTTTCAGGTAGAAAGGAAAGGTGGTATCTTTTCCTTCCAAAGAGGTTAGAGAGGTTTAAAGTGCTCTCAACCACCCCACTGTAATAAAGTGGTAGGGCAGAGATTAGCTCAGATACCTGTGCCCATAAACCATGCTTTACTAGAAAAACCTGTCCTCAAAGCAAACAAGAGAGTAAGAGGTTAAGAAAATAGTGATGATAATTGTAGGTTGATAGTAATTTTATAGGTCCTACCTCATTTTCATTGATAAATGATTTTTGGAAACTTTTTAATGGTATTTATAGAGTGTTGACTTTGGTTAACTGCACATGTAACCCCATATTATTTCTTTCCTCTAGTAATGATAAAAAATAATAATAATAACCTAAAGCACTTCACAGGTCTCTCTGGTGATTTTCAGGCTCTTCTCTGTTAGTTTGCTCTCACTGCGAGGAGGTGCATTCTTCCCCCGGGGAGGACACTCCTGTGGGAGGGGAGAGCAGTGCTGCAGGTAGTTGCTATGGCCGTCGTTCATGTCCCTGAGTACTTTCCCCGCACAGGGAATGAAAGCACGATTCTGCTTGGGGCTGACTGAGCAATGCCAAAGCATATGTACTTTGCAGGAATTAAATAATTAATGCACACGGTGTTTCATCCTTAACCTGCCCTTAAAAATATTCAGGTCACACTTTTCCATGCCAGCAATCAGAAATGCATTAGGTGGCTTGGAGGACAATGTTTTGCCCTAGGAAGTGGTTCTCTGCTTCTGTGCTTCACCACTGTTTTCCTGTACATGCCCTCGAGTCGCCCTTGGCCTTTCTGTGCGTGACTGTTCTCATGGGCTTCTTCATAAAAACATTGTGTAGGTTTAAATTCAGTAATATCTGTGAAATTATAACTTCTGTCACAGAAAGGTGTGCTATATAAATTCATAGTGATTAAGTATTCTCTGGTTAATTCCATATGTTCATATCAGGTTCATCGGTAACAGAATGTGGCAGAGGGGAAAAAGCCTTCTTTGTGGCTGATGGTTTCCTTGCCCCAGGGTTCTTAATGAAAAGTAAGCATAACACATTTTCTGCCAGGATGAAAGAGAAAATCTCTTTGTTATTCAGCTGGCATAGGGTACCCTGAAATTAAATTGAAGGGCTGTTTCTGAATTATGAAAGCCAGACACTTTTGAACAGGAAAGTTCTTATCTTAATAGCACTTTGCTGTTGTGTGATCTCAGAATGACCCAGCTATACAGGTTTGCATTGTGAATCAGAAGGGCAGAGGAAAAAGTGGACTCTTGTTACAGGCCCAGTGCACACATCAGCAGAACATGGACCTAGCCAGGAGTCAGTTCAGAGCTTAGTGCCACCTCCTCACAGGTCATGGGACAGACACATCACTAGCCTCATGAGCCTTGACTCTTATCTGCAAAAGTGGAGCTGTGTCTGCCTTTCCACTTGACCAGGGTATTGGAAGGAGAAAGTGAGAGGATTCATACTACTAATAACAGCAAGCTCTTGCAAGGTGCCGATGTGCTAAGTGCTGCTCTAAGAGCTTTACAGATTTTAACACACCGAATCCTGCATAACAAGCCCATGAGATAGATGCCTTTATTTCCCCATTTTACAGATGGGGGAAGTGAGGCAGAGACGTTAAGTGATTTGCCAGCCAGTGAACAGAACTGGGGTTTGAAATTGGCCAGTCTGATTGATCTGTACACTTAACCACCATACAGTATTGTCTCTCACATGGAAATAGTAATGTTTTGTTAAAATAGGGATGAAAAGTAAATGTACATGACATGAGGCTCTTGTATTTTTAATTATCAAGGAATAGAGCTCATGGGCGTGAGGCCAATAGTAGCTGTTGCTGTTGTTCAGCAGCGAAGAGAACAGAGGGCTGCATCCTGCAGACACACTCATGAATGTTCCTAGTTATAAAGGCTTATGATGGTGCAACAGGCAACATATGTCAGCTGACAGACACTGTTTTCACCAGCCAATTTCAGAGTCTGTTTGCTGATTTCATTTTTTTCCTGGCCATTTTCCCGCTGATTATTTATTTGGGGCCTGAAGTATGATCCATAGAAAAGAAAGCTGCTTCGAGGGGCATATGGGGAACCAGAATCTTCATTCTCTTTATTTCAATGGTGCCCATGTCCTCTGTGGAAGTAGAAGTAAAGACGAGTGAGCAGTGAGGGAAAGGATACAGTCTGGCTGATGGGAGGAGATGCTCTGTGTTTGCGGGAGCACGACCCAGGGTGGAAGCAAGGACAGGGTCTGCAGTGCAAGAATAGTTGCACTGCAGACTTCAGTCAGGACGGCAGCACAGGTAAACACGGCTTGCATCCTCACACGATCACATCTAAACTAGAACTAAAATAAATATACAACCATCACTCAGAACTGTCATTAATTGAGTTGAATGGAAGTCTGGCAACTACAGAATTAAAGAAAACACATCCATCCAGACTGGTAGCAGGGGCGTAGACAGGGAACAGGCTGGTCCCACATCTGTGTGTGATGGGTAAAATTTCAGAAGGGACATTTCGGGAATGAGGAGTCCTACAGCGGGGCTCCTAGCCCAGGGGTCCAGTGCCGGGAAAATAAGTCCTCATAACTTGTGGCTGCACAAACCAGTGGGGATAGAGTCAGTGGAAAAAATTTCGGGAGTCCCAAGCAGTTCCCCTTAAAGAACCCAGACAGGGACTCACCTACTCAGACTCACGCCCTTTGAGCTCCAGCACCAGGGTAGCAACCTGAAAGACACCAGTGGCATACAGGAGGAACTGAAGTGTCTGGCATCCAGATGAGAGCTGGAGGGCAGCTTTTCCCCAGACAGAAAGGCCAGCAGAGGCCCTTGTCCCTTTTCAAATCCTCCTCTCACAGAGCCACAGAGCTGGCAGGTGGGTGCCATGTCTGAGTCTCTGTTGGCCTGGCTAACACTATTTGCCTGGCCCTGGAGATCCCCAGAGACCCCATCCCACCCAATTTATGGGCCTACCCAAACTGCTTTTGCATATGAATTTTTGGTCTTGGCTGACTTTACAACTTCCTAAATCCTATCAAACAAACAACAGCCAGCCTCAGCGAGCCCCAGGTACAGCACTAGTAATAACCAGCCTAGATTCACAGCTTGGCTTCACCTGGGAATCTCCAAACCCAGCACAAGTAGCAGCCATCTCAGATTGCTCTATAGTCAGGCAGGGTGGCCCTGGGCAAAACAGAGGTGGGGGCTGACCTTGGTTAGCACCACCCAGAAGACCCTAGAGCCTGTGCACCCAGTGGACAGCTACAGACCACATTGGAGCACCACCACCCTGCCCCTGCACAGCTGATCCTCCACAGAGGGTGGAGGTTGGTGGTTAGTGGTCATAGCCAGACCTTGCAGCTGACTGGTTTGAGTAAATCCCTCTCATTGATCTGCCAACAACAGTAAAGTATCAACTACAAGAGGAGGGTATACTCTGCCCACATGAGGGACATACCTGATTTTTCAAAAGCATCTTTGCAAACTAAAAGGGACTGGCAAGAAATATTCAAAGTCATGAAAAGCAGGGACCCACAGCCAAGATTGCTCTACCCAGCAAAGATATTTAGGATTGAAGGGCAGATAAAGAGCTTCCCAGATAAGAAAAACTAAAGGAATTCATCATCACCAAACCATTATTATATGAAATGTTAAAGGGACTTATATAAAAAAAAGATCAAAACTGTGAAAAATAAAATTGCAATAAATTCACGAATAAAATGACAAATAAATACTATCAACAGTTGAATCTGAAAAACAAACTAAGCACATAAGAACAGAGACATAATCATGGATATGGAGATTGTTTTGATGGTTGCTACATGGGAGAGGGGTGTGGGAAATGGGGGAAGAGGTGAGGGGATTAAGAAGTACAAATAGGTGGTTACAGAATAGCCACGGGGATGTAAAGTACAGTATAGGAAATGGAGCAGCCAAGGAACTTATACCCATGACCCATGGACATGAATAACGGTGGGGGGATTGCCTGAGGGAGTGGAAGGTGCTGGGTACAGGGGGGCAAAGGGGGAAAAACCAGGACAACTGTAATAGTGTCATCAGTAAAATATAATTTTAAAAAAGAGTACTTGTGTCTGAGTACAAGTCGATGTGATGGGATGAACAGAACAGGAGAAGATGCAAGTTTATTGAGGTGGGTGTTGTGGATGGTGGCAGTGGGGCTTGGGGGCTGGAGGACAAATGACTCATAAGAGAGATGCCACATAAGTTTGGAAATAGTATTAGCCCAACAAAACGAGAAAAGTGGAGACTAAGAGGAGAAACAGCATTAATCTGTACTTGAGAGGACCAACCAGAGCCACAAATCAAGGTTTAGCTGTGTGCATTGAGGGGGACAGAGTAGAGCTCCCTAGTATAACAGCTGTGACACATTTCTTGGTAGGATTGTGAATAATTCACCCACCTACCGTGACTCACTTTTCCCATCTGCTCAGTAAGAAAACAATGTCCACCATTTCATTTCTCACTGGGGTGTTTCTAATGCTCTGAGTTTTTAGGAAGAGAAACCATGGGCTCATGGTTCATATATTGTAAGGGGCCACAGGAGTCTTCCTGGGTGCATTGACAAAAGATACTCTCTAATAACTGCTCCTGCATTTTCACATTCTTAAGTCACGTCTGAGATGCAGTGATCATGCAGTCGGGCCTTCTGGCAGCCGGGTGGCACTCTGAAGAACAGAGGGTCCAAGCACAATGACTCAGATGCACTAACTCTTAGGATGGACCTCGCCCACTGTGTGGGTGTCGATCATCTTTGTTTAATTAGGCTGAGAACAGGACATCCAAATTTGCCCACAACAGAAATTCTTTCTTTTATTTTAAAGGCCATTTTTGACTAATGCTGAATTATTGTTTGAATTTATTGAGTTGACAGCCTCAAGTTTGGTTCTTCCTATAATTTAGGTTTAATTTACTCTTAATCTGATTAGAATACTTATGGAATTGGTGTGAGGGAGGCCATTACTTAGACGTCGGTACAATGGCAGGATCAAGAATGAAGCAAAGTCTGGATGACAGAGATTGGGATCGATATAGACAGAATGCAAGGTCACCATGTTGTTAAAGGGGATCAATACAGT
Organism: Phyllostomus discolor; assembly: GCF_004126475.2. Lineage (NCBI taxonomy): Eukaryota > Metazoa > Chordata > Mammalia > Chiroptera > Phyllostomidae > Phyllostomus > Phyllostomus discolor. The sequence continues at coordinate 124,386,770 of NC_040906.2, read as the reverse complement.
GACCCTGATCGGGACATACTTTACACATATTGGTGGTAAGTATTGGAAAATGGATTTATCTCTTTAGATAGACTGAAAGGAGTTCAGCCTTGTGGAATAATTTAGAAAGGAGCCCTGGAAGGGGTGTGTGTGTGTGTGTGTGTGTGACATTGATAAGGGAAAGACAGAGTCTGAATAGTCAGAGCGTGCAAATCCAGACAGGCTGGAGCGAGGAAGGCCTGCTCGAAAGTGGCAGCTCAGGGAAGGGTGGCCTGAGAGGGGCTTGGCAGGGGCAGTGAGAAAGGGCACCCAGGACAGATAGCAGGTATTTTGATGAAAAATGTGACAGCTCCATGACTGTCTGGGGAGAGGTGGATCCAGCCTTACTACCAGGTGCCTAGGCACCTTATCAAAGGTTCAAGGAGAGATGGTTTGGGGCAGGTTGCTGTGGGGATGGCAGTGACATCGGTGCTGTCATTAGACACACAGGTCTAGGAAACGGCGGAGAAGGCACATTAGACGCAGAGATTGGGGCATTACCAGCATAGAGGGGGTTGAGCAATAGTGAAGATCTTCAGTGAGGGCCATTAATTTTTCCCATAATGGGCTAGTTAGGACCCAACTTTCACAACCTTACTAATAGCACATAACAACTAACACCATTTAGCAGCATTAACTAAATGGTGTTGAAATGGGGTTGAATTTCCAGTTTGGGTGTTCCGTTGAGCTTAGAGTCACATACAATAATGTGTATGTCAGCGAGGCTCTCTGTAAGGGGGGGGCTCTGGGTTTTCAGGGCCATGTATCACTACTCAGTGGCTGCCTGAGTGCACCCGGAAGGCTGGTAGGCTGGGTGTCTCCTGCATGCACCCCAGAGCTTTGCTGTAGCTGAGACCTTCCCACATGACGACTTATCTTTGCCTTTCATGATGTGAGCTGCAGTTGTGCCCTTCCTTCTTCATTAGGCCAAGTAGTATTTAACATTTAAACATCTATTGCAGCACATACCAGAATCTCAGCTATGAGGAAGTGATATTCATAAATCCCTTGTTTCTTCAACAAAAATTGTAATTGTGTTTCTGCTGTGGTATAAACTCTCAGTACCCATAAGACTTTTCCTTTGAAATATTTTTTCTTTAGATGACAATTTCTTTTTGCAAAGTTATCTCAGCCCATAACTGCATTTTGATATTTTAAAAGAAGTTTTCTCTCTTGGCAAAAAAAAAAAATGATGAAGGTCAACCTTGGAATAATTTTACATTTTGCATTCATCAAAGGGAAATGAATGAAGTCCTTTGAGAGGTCCAGAGGACTCTGCATTATCAGTGGGATGCATGTATAGAGGCTTCAGTGTCTCGCCAGACTACTTTTGAAATTAGAGCTTTTATGACAAGGGCAGTGCAGCTGCAAAGAGGGATGCAGAAGCAAGCTTGCCTGTGGGTTCCTTCTCCACTGTCTCTCCAGGCTTCTTCCATCGGGACCTAAAGCCCGAGAACCTCCTCTGCATGGGACCAGAACTTGTGAAAATCGCAGACTTTGGATTGGCCCGAGAAATCCGATCAAGACCTCCCTACACAGATTATGTATCTACCAGATGGTGAATACCATTTTCCTCAAAAGTATTTAATTACATTTCTTTAAAACTATATCACTATACTGAGGATAATAATGTCACAAGCATTAACTTTTCACTAAGAAGTGGTGCAGTTTAAAACACGCATTTGTAGATGTGTTGGCATCTTGCAAGGTTTAAAAGCTTGTGTCGTAAATAATTTTCAAAAGAAGTCCATTATGCTTTTCCATAATATAAAATAGTATTTTGTAGACTTTCCTAAAGACTGTTAACTACGAGAGTTCTTTAAAAGATTCTCCAAAAGACCTGTCTGAATAACTGGATTATTATTCAAACTTTCAGACCCTAAGGATTTGATGTAAGCAGTTGGCCATGACCAAGAGGTAGCCTACAGACAACAGGTTTTATGTTCTCACTCACTCTCTCTTTTCCTCTTCCCTCACACTCTCACTTTTCCTTGCTTTTATCCTCACTCTGTTTCTCAAAATGTCTGCAGAGAGGAGTCCTGTAGAGACACACTCAATAGAAAATACTGTAAGACAGAGAAGCCCTGTTTGCCACAGCAGCCCGAGTGGTTGGCAGTGCTCGTGCGTGCACATGCCCCTCTGAACTAGACAGAAAATGGAAATATGTAGACTCTGTCGCCAAGAATCGATAACATGTTTAATTTACTTCTGGCCAGTGGGAGCGATAACAGCGAGGTTGCCTTTGTGCCTCCAGGTACCGGGCTCCGGAAGTGCTCCTGCGGTCCACCAACTACAGCTCCCCCATCGACATCTGGGCTGTGGGCTGCATCATGGCCGAAGTGTACACCCTCAGGCCACTCTTCCCTGGGGCCAGTGAAATTGACACAATCTTCAAAATTTGCCAAGTACTGGGGACTCCGAAAAAGGTAATGACATGGAACAAAGGCTTGTGGGCCCCAGCCAGCTCCCCGTCCCCCTGGCCTCCACCCTGTGTAGCGCTGGCACAGTGATCACCTGCTGTCCTAGAATCGCTCCCGCGACCTCAGTGACCCTGCACGGCCCACGTTCTCAGATACGGCCACCTCGCTCCCTCCTCCTGCTCTCCAGGAGAAGGCATTTGTCACAACTCCCTCTGCTTGTTTCTCTATGGCGCCTTGCCTGCCTTGCCGAGTTTCTCTGTTCTCACGGCTACAGCACTTGTAAGCTATTCAGAAGTCTCCTACCTATAACCTGCAGCCCGCACCTCCCTCCTCTGTAGTTCCGTTCACACACGTACAACTCTCTGAGGTTTCCTCCCGACACCCTCACCGTCACCTCAGACTCAGCACATCTGACACAGTGTGCCTTCTTCAAAACCTTCTTCCAGAGAACATAGACACGTTGGAATGTTTTACGTGCTTCTGACCTTACATGTTGTGTTCTATACTTTAGTTACTTTTTATACTTCTAAATTAGTTAGTTATGCATTTTGTTGTTTTACATCATCACTGCTTATGTGATTTCTTTCCGTTGTGCTGAGACATAGCTGACACACATTGTTGTACAAGTTCAGGGTGCACCTGACCTCTTTTTGTTTGCCCACAGCTAGCGTCCTTCCTTCATTCTCCGTGTCTGTCTGCGGTTCCATCCTGATCCCTGAGCCCCAGCCTTGAGGCCATGTTTCCCTTTGACCTTCTCTCTTTCCCCTATTCCTCTTCCCCTTACCTGAGCATTGGGTCCTTAAACCCTGTTGAATATCGCTGCACAGTATCTCTCACGTGGCTCTCGTCCTTGGAGTGCACCACCGCCATTGCAGACTGGGCCGGGCTCGCCCTCCTGCCTTTGAGTCTTTGCCCTCTAACGTATCCTTCAGTCTACAGCTGGTTCACCTTCTTAAAGAACAGCTCTGGTACTCCACCTCCCTTCTCAAAATATTTGCTGGCTCCCCATCACCCAGCCCCCTTACATGTCATCCCTTGTCCCTCATTTCACACCTGCAGCCCCACACCTGTACCCCCTGCCTGCTAGGTGCCCTGGAATCTCCCCACTGCAGAGCTTGGCACAGACATGCCTTGCCCAGCTGAAGGTCCCTCCGGAGCCCCAGCACGCTCTTCTTCCGAGGCCCCGCCATGACCTTTCCCCTCGCTGCCCCTCTAGTCTCCGCCCCATCTTCCACGTGATCTGGGTGGTTAATACAGTTATCTGTGTACATATCCGTTTCCTGATTCACTCATTCAGGGCAAGGATTTGTCTTGTGTATATTTGTGTTTCCTTTTCCAGGTTCTAGCACCATTGCTGATACAAACCAGTCCCTCAAAAAAAATTATTAAGTCATTTGAATGAGTCATTAATGGCATCTCTTCAAGATTTCCAAAGTCTCCTTCCTGCTGGACTTTCTCCCTCTTCTGGATGACTGTATCCATACCTCTCACATGACCTTTGTTACTTTTCATTCTGTATTACTGTTTTTAAACAAACATCTTATTTCCTCCTTTGGACAGTGATATCCTTAAGGGAAGGATTGATATCAGATTATTTTTGGATACCCAACACTAAGCCTATAGTGGGCATGTAGTAACTAAATGAATGAATGTTACAAGCAATATGTAATGCTACTTTCACCTTGCTTTAAAAAAAAAAAAAAGCAACTACACCAGAATGTGTCTTGTAAAATAGTGGAGTGCTGTAACTAGGAGGCAACCTGAAGATTATTTGTTCATTCTTTTCCTGGCCTTCGCTTCCATATTTAGTGCCATGGGTATTGTTAAGGTGGTCAGGGATGCGGCTGTGAAGGAATTCACAAAGAGAAGAGAGTGTAGAGAATAAAGTTTTTATTCACTTTCCAAGAAAGGAGAGGGGCACCGTGTGGAGAGAGACACCAGCCTTGAGGGGTGGGCTTTGAGCTTGTACTGGACTAAAAAGGGGAAAAGGGTGGGGGTGGCTGCCCTGTGGCCCGGGGGCTGCTGGGAGTTCCAACGGAGACACTGTGACCAGAGGCTGCAGTTCATGCCCATGTTGTCTTCTGCCTGTGGCTGTAGGGAGCCGTTAGTCCTGTTCTCGCTGCCAGTAATTTCAGTCGTGGGGACAGACTCAGAAGAGTAAGATGGCAGTCATGTTTAACAAGGTCGCAGGCCTGCTGGGCAAATGGTGCCACGATAGCAAATGGGGCTGGCTTTGTCCTCTCAGGCATGATGGGTGGAATGGTAGAGAGCTTGAGACTGGGTGGGACAGCCTTCTCTGCTGCTGGACTTCTCAACATGCGTATTTTGAATCATCAAGATGGGGATATGTAGATTTTGGCAACTTTATTTAATTGAGGACAAAGTGTTTTGTTTTATTCCCCCAGCCCCAAGTATCTGTCTCACTAGCAGTTTCCAGAAACTCTGTCTTATGGAGCACAGTTGGGGAAATAGTAACTTGGTTCAACTCGATCTTGAGAGAGGAACTGTCTTGTGGTAAGGTCATCAAACAAGTTGGTGGCAAATCCTGTCCCTCCCACTCTTTCCCCGACTTCATGCACTTCCTAGTCTCTCCATCAGCATCCTCCTGTGTGTCAGTCATTGCACACAGTGCCGCGCGGGTGGGTGTGGCATCGTGATGACATGACTTCCTTTCTGTTGTGGGCACCCAAGCTGGCATGCGAACTCCTACCACCGCGGGTTGGCTGAGCAAAGTTTTCTGTTTTCTTTCTTTCAGACCGACTGGCCAGAAGGCTACCAACTTTCAAGTGCTATGAACTTCCGCTGGCCACAGTGCGTGCCCAATAACTTAAAGACTCTAGTTCCGAATGCTAGCAGCGAAGCGATTCAACTCCTGAGAGACATGCTCCAGTGGGATCCCAAAAAACGGCCAACAGCTAGTCAGGTTTTCTTCCACTTTTTTCTGTTCGATGCGTTTCTTGTGACATTAATACCTAACTCCAGATAATTTCTATAAGTCTCATTGGAAGTAATTCACTTGGTATTATGTTTAAAAATAGTAATGAACACCACTGTTGGTATATTATCTTAAAATAGTTTGAAACTCATATAAAGTCATAGTTAAGACTTAATCTGTGGTTGCTCTGAAGACTGGCGGACAGTTCACATGCTATATCACCGTATGTGTAGGAATGAAAATAGATGTATGTCTACCTGTGTTTGGAGAATGTTTTCAAATATATTCTCTATGAGTTGAAGTTATTGAACTATTTGTTTATAAGCCAGTGCTGGTTGTTGAAAAGGAATGTGAAATTACCTTGTAAACTCCAACTCACTCATTTTACGGATGACAGAGAGAACGGCCAGTGAGAGAGAGTTGGGATAATAATTGTGATTAGCATTTCATAGCACTTTTCAGTTTATAAATGCTGAAGAATGTTTTTTTGTGTGTGTGATTTTAACCCCATGAGGTAGGCATTAATTACTCTTTTCATTCTATAAATGAGGAAACTGAATCTCAGAAAGTTTAACCAATTTGCCCTAATCACTCACTTAGTAATTAGTACAGATAGTGGCACCAACTGCAGTGCAGCCACTCAGGTGGGGGTCTTCTGACTCCGTACCTCCTGCATTCTCGGCCCACCCTCCACCAGGCCACCTTGGCCTAGACTATGAAATGCACCCCAAGGAGGTGTGGCGGAGCTGTGGGCTCCACCGCCCCCAGGCCTCCCGCCAGCTGCCTTTTGCGCTGCTTGCGTCCGACCCCTTCTCACCTTGTCTCATTGATGATCACATTGCTCAGGGAATAAAGGACAGTGACCAGAAGTGATGATTTGGCCAAGCAAAATAACAGCAACATTTGAGACAGTGCAGATGTGATGTTAGAATTTGTGAGAGCTGCAGAGGTGGTAATTGGGGGATTAAGGATCTGCAGAAAAGCAGCTTTCTGAAGGCTCGGAGAAGAAAGCCAAGTGGTACCGTAAGACTCTGGATGGCCCAAGAGGTGGGAAAGCTCTCAGAAATGTGCTTCTTGGGGTGAAACTCACAAATATTCTCAGGGCAGGTAGGAAGCTTTCTGATGAACTCAGTGTTTTACAAGATGCACACAGAAATTAAAAAGATTCCATAACAAGGAACTAAGGGAGCCACGTGTGCTTTTTACAGTGTCAGAAAAGCTAAAAGCGCCACTCACACAGTTGAGACTTCCAGGAATGGGACTGCAGAGGAGACTTTCTGAGCTCGATGCTGGGTCCAGGGCCTGTGCCAGAGCATCCACTTCACTGCCTCTGTGTGTATGCTTCCAATGGTGCTTATCGGTGTTTCCAGCTATGTTCCAGAACGATTAAGAAAGGTTATGCTGTGATAGGTTATTTTCATTCAGAAAGACTAGGGAAAATGGAGTGTTTCAGAAAAACTTACAAGATTTATCCTTTGGCTCTCTAGAAAACCCGATTATTCAGAACAACGAACAAGGTTTAGTGGCTAGTTGTACAGCCATACCATGTATTACACTCATGGTGTTCCTGGGGTGCAAGCAGATGCACTTGTTTATTTTACACCTGGTTCTTCAGGGTCCCCCGGGATCATTGTGTTTGGCTGTTTCAGTTTTACAGTATTTATTTCTCTTTCTCTGGAATGAGGAAATGGGCTTAGAAAGGTGAAGTATTATATTGAAGACATGTAGCAAAGTAGCTAGGACCTGTGTTGAGCCAGAATGCTTTTCTGAAGCAGCAAAGGTAACAGCAATGTAACTGGTGGCTTTAGCCAGATCATTGCAAGTCCATGCATTTGATGGTGTTTTAGAAAAAATTCACGAGGTGTTACAGATTGAACCTGCTGTTTGATATGTGGAGGGGGCAAACGTAGGTTTACAGTTTGAGTGCACAAAACATAGCATTTATTCTTCTGTTATTATTTTTTATTAAATATTGCATTAGTTTCCATACATACAACTATAAACCTACTTTTGCCCCACCCTGTAGTTGGTTTGGGCTAAGACATTCTAGTAAACTGGTCACAGGGAATGTAGCCCCGTGAGCCTGATGGTGTTAACCTTCCTGGCTAGACTTTTCTCCTGAAGCAACCATCTGTGTCATTCCAGGCGCTTCGGTATCCTTACTTCCAGATCGGGCACCCACTGGGCAGCGCCACGCAGAGCCTTCCGGATCCAGGAAAACCACAGAAGGACGGCCTGGAAAAGACAGGCCCGCCTCCTCACCTTAAGCCAGTCCCTCCTGCCCAGCCCCCAACCAAACCACACACGCGGATTTCTTCCAGACAGCATCAAGCCAGCCAGCCCCCTCAGCATCTCGTGTACCCCTACAAAGCAGAGGCTTCCAGGACAGACCACCAGAGCCATCTTTTAGAGGATGAGCCAAGCCCCTTGCTCTTCCCATCCCTCTACATCAAGAACCCTCAGGTGGTAAGCAAGGAAGAAGCGCTGCTGGGCCTTGTGCCTGGCCTTTTCCTCTTCTGACTTCACTTAATGTGTGTGAACTATCTTCTTTTTTAGCACATGAAGTCAAATTATAATAAACTTGTCATGGTAATATCGCGGAATTGTAAAAAGAGGTTTGGCCTTAGAGTCAGAGGTCTGAGTTCAAGTTCGGGCTCTGCCTATTAATCACAGCGCTGTGGCGGTTGAGAGCGGGACGCTGCAGCCAGATTGCCAGGGTCTCACACCTCGGCTCTGCTGTTTCGTGGCTTGGCTGGCCTGTGCATGTTCCCTGGACCCTCCGGTCCTCATTTCCTCTCTGTAACATAGGGATGGCAGTAGCACCTGTCTGACAGAATTTTTTTGAGGACTAAATGAGTTAGTATTTGAAAGACTGTAAATTAATACCTGGTGCCGAGTAAGAACTTGGTAAGTATTAGTTGTTGTTACCAATCCCTGTGGACTCCGTTTCCTCGCCTGTAAAAGATCACCACGTCTGTGTTGCCCACTGACGGGGCTCTTTGTGAGAAGCAAAGGTCCTTGGGAAGATGTTCTGGAAATCCCAGAGAGCCATACTAGTATTTATAGGTTGTTACTCCCATGAATGCCATCAGTGCTGGGTAATGCTGGCAATAATTGAGTCCAGGTCTTTTCTCCTCTTGGGCTAGAGTCCAAAAGGAGACAGTGAGTGTTAGATTTAGTCAGATGATAACCTGATAAGGAAGTGCAGTTACCAGTCACTTTATGATGCTGTCCAAAAGTCTGCTTTTCTAATACCTTTATGCAAAGGCAGTACTTTCTCCGTCAACTAGTATTCATTCTGCGAGCGCTGGCTCCCAGCCAGCACAATGTGTAACACTGTGGGAGGTTATGAGGCTGGCGTCTCCAGGTTGCTCACTGTCCCCCAGCCCCAAACTTGAAAGCCATGTGTTTGGAAATTTCCCATGATACCTCACTCTGTAGTGAAATCGTATCCAGGTCTACCAAGAAGGCAAAGAAACCATTACTTGTATTGTTTTCTGTAAAAGAGCAGGATGAGCAACATCTTAGCTGTTTTTCTGTTCCATCTTTATTTATAACACTATAAATCATGTTAATTCTTTGAGATGAGACCAGAATGAGAATCCAGCCATCGTCCTAGTTTTGGAGAAGTACCTAGAATTTCTTTTTTAAAACCCTTATCTTATATGACTCGGTGTCCCCGCAGGATGAAAAATGATGGAGTCTCTGCAGGGCAGGCGAGAGACAAAAGTCTGGGAGTGTGTTTCCCCAGTTGCCCTTGCAGATAAGCAGTGCCTATTAGGGAATGAAAGACCCCAGATACCTCCTTTTTATGACCAAGAAAGTTCAGAATGGAGATTACCCTTGGGTGAGCTCCATTAATGCCAAGTATTGCCTTTTTCCTTTCTCCTTATAAACACAGAAAATCCTACCTGGGCTGGAGCACAAAAACGGTGAGATCAAACCAAAGAGCAGGAGAAGGTGGGGTCTCGCTTCCAGGTCAACAAAGGATTCCGACGACTGGGCCGACTTGGATGACTTGGAGTTCGGCCCGTCCCTCACCAGGACTGACCTGAAAAACAAGAAGAGACAGAGTGACGAGACCCTCTGCAGGCAAGTGTGCGGCTTCTGTCTGTGAACGGACTGAACTTGGGATCGGTGAGGTGACCATTGCCCATCTGATGAGGGCTCTGTCTTGCGTGACCTAAGCCACGTTCTCTCAATTCAGATTTGAGAGTGTTCTGGACCTGAAGAAACCCTCTGAGCCCGTGGGGACAGGAAACAGCGCCCCCACCCAGACATCGTATCAGAGGCGGGACACGCCGACCCCGAGTTCGGGAGCCAAGCAGCACTACTTGAAGCACTCCCGATACTTGCCTGGTAATAATATAAACACTTGCCTTTTCTTGGACCATTGGTAAGAAACCATTTCCCTGGAATCACATGTTCACAGAGATTCTGTTTTGGAAGGCAAGTGCTTGGGGCTTCTCTTCAGAACTGGTGAGAACATCATAAAAATGTTTGCTGGAGCCCAGGCCTCTTATTTTTACTTTGTATAGTTGCTCAAAATAAGAAATTTGGTAGAGGAAACTGGGCATAGCCCCCAGGGAGGAAGGAACTGGTAAGAGCCAGGCCTCATGCCTGAGGTCTCTGCCCCAGAATCTGCAGTGCCTGACACAAGTGGGAACGTGGGCGGTCCAGAGGGAAAGTGGTTTGGCTTGAGGCTAAGGTCAAGGCAACCTTGGACATGAGGGTCATTGGTACAGACTGGAGTCATCAGCATGGGATGGCGACGATGGTGCAAGTCAGGTGGGAAGATGGAATCTCGGGGGACAGGAGACAGAAAGAGGAGAGAGCTGCAGAGGTCAGGGCTTTGGAGGAGGGCAGAGAGGAATTTAGATGACAGGAAGGCAGTGGTCTGTGAGGGGGACAAGTAGGAATGTCCGGGAGCACTCAGGTCCAGGACGGCACCAGCAGGGTTCAGGACAGAAGACATGGGACAGACGTGTGTGTAGAAGTGTGAGACGCCTCTCTCAGGCCACCTGCCGGTGAGATAACACACCCAGCCCGAGGACGGCACCTTCCCTTGTCACAGTTAGTTTTTGCTTAGGTTCTTGACCCTCAGAAACTTTTTGACAAATTGGGTTCTGCATTAATTTCATCTCTGAAGTCTGGTGCAAGGTTAAATGCATATTTTGAATTTGAAAAACATTTCTTTCCTATTAGGAATAAATATAAGAAATGGCATCCTCCCGACTCCAGGCAAGGATTTTATTCCATCTAATCCATGGTCTAGTTCTGGTTTATCTGGAAAGTCTTCAGGGACGGTGTCAGTAATCAGCAAAATAAATTCAGGTGAGTGCTAATTCTTACCCCCGAAATGGCAAGAAGCAGATTCTCTGGAGGTGGCAGAGTGGGCACAGAGACGAGGGGACAAGCTGTGGAACCAGGAGGGCTTTTCTGGGACAAGACCCTGGGCCTCTTTTCCAAGACTGTGCCTGTTTCTCTTTTGGCAGAAGGCCCTGGAGAATCAAACAGCTCCACGGGATCTTCCTTTAAGAGTACCTGGGGAGAAAAGCATAGTCTTTCTTGGCTCATGGGAAAAACAAAATTAACTTTATGAAGTCTGACTTCTGAGGCCCCCGCTGTGGTGGGCAACCTCCAGAAGTCAAGCGCAACTCCGTCTGCCCTGCTCCAGCTTGTCCTTTGCATCTGATAGCCCAGCCCCAGCCCAGGGCATCAAAACTTCCAGTTGGAAGATAGTTTGGAAGGATAGTTTTAAATGGGTACGTAAGTGCATTTCGTAAGCTCTGCAGGCTGACTCACCCCGTTCCCAGCCAGCCTGTCTCCCACACTGCCTTCCCTCTCACGGGCAGCTCCCCTCCCACTTCCCAGGTAAACATCTGGGCTTGACTTCTTTCCACCTTTATCTATTATGTGCTCATTTATTTCAAGGAATACAAAAAGGAAGAAAATAATATATCAGTACCCACATACCCACTGCCAGCTTAAGAAGTCACATGTGGCAAAGAGACCCAAAGTCCAACGTGTAGGCCTTCCCTCCCTTCCCCTTACTCCCTCTCCCCAGCCCCCACCTGATAGAGGTGTTTGTTATTTCTGTGCTTTAAAAAAAACATATACATGAAATATATAGTATGGTTTTGAATGTTTTAAAATTTATGTGCATATAATTCTGGATCTCCACTTCACTCATTTTAATAAGCATGTATTCATATGTAGCAATTATACATTATAGAATATATATCATCTTATATATATCATATAACATACAATATGTATAACCATATAATACCATCATTTATTACTTTACTAGACCATAACTTATTTATCCCCTCTCTTCTTGGTGAACATGTAAGTTGCTTATAATTTTTGCTATTAGAAAGTACGCTGAAATGGACCTTGCTGTGCCCCTGTGTGAGGTTTCTCTGGGTATGATGTAAACGCATTAGGTTAAAGGGTGTGCTCATCTTCGACTTCACAGATGTTGCCAAATTGCTCTCCAGCAGGGTATGGGAGTTGTGCTGCATCCTTGATGCCACTTGGTACTGTCAAGATTATAAAATTTGTGCTAATGTGATGGGTGTGAAATGGCATTTATTTTGTCTTAAACATGCATGTCCTGTTTACTTATGAGGTTGAGCATCTTTTCTTGTGTTTAGTGACTGTATGTTTCATCCCTTTTGTGACTTTACCTGTTCAAGTTCCCGTCTCCTTTTTCTTCTTATCTGTCTGTTCACCAGAAATGCAAAATCTGCTCCAGCTGACCACACAGCTCCTCGGGCGTGCATCCCAGACCATAGTCCCCACTCTGCTCTGAGCGCTTTGCCAAGAATACTCTGTCGGGAAGCCACAGAGCAGCTCTGCTGCTCAGGATCTCTTTTCTTAATGGCTATAACTTCCATTTGTATAATGGCCATAATAACATTCCTATTTTTCTGTGTGTAGCTTTAAGCCTTAATAATAAGGCTTATAGATATTCATTCCCCCATCTAATATGTTCTTACATTGATTACTTGCTCTATGTAAGGCATTCCATTAACTTCCTAGAATACTCAGATGAGTAGTATGTAGTTTGGCCCTTAAAGCACTAAGGAGATGGAACTGACATAATAAATGAATGTATTTAATGTAGTTTTTTTAAAGAGTTTTTTTTTTTGAAGATTTTATTTATTTATTTTTAGAGAGAGGGGAAGGAAAGGAGAGGGAGAGAAATACCACTGAGTGGTTGCCTCTCGCGCGCCCTCTAGTGGCATCCTGGCCTGCAATGCAAGCGTGTGCCTTGACTGGGAATAGCACTGCTGACCCTTTGGTTCGCAGGCTCCGCACTCAATCTACTGAGCTATACCAGTCGGGGCTATTTAATGTATTTTGATAATGGTTAATTATTCTGATGGCAGACAACAGTACTTATTGCAGAATTACTTGGAATAGCTAAACAGTTAACATAACTTGTGTGTTGATCAATGAGAAAATGGTTAAATTAATTATGGTTTAGCCGTACTCTAGAATTTGCATATACCAACAGGGCAGGATAATTCTTCTATCTTATGAAGTGGAAAAAGCAAATTTCAGAACAGGTTAAACAGATTATACCAAAAGAAAGAAAATGCCAGCTTTTCTTTTTCTTAAACAAACCAACCATCCTCCGTTTGGGTGTGGAGTATAGGAGCAGCACTGTCCCTGCCCCCCCCCCCCCCCGCATCTTTCTGCAGTGTGGTGTGCTGGAATGCTCTGCTCAGAATATGTCTTTACCAGTTCTTCCCCCCAAAATAAAGCCTAATCCTTCACTCTGCACTGCTGGCCTTCAATCCTATCGGTGTCATGTGCGTGTGACTTTGCACTAATGAGCTCTTGCTTTTGCAAATCAGTTGGTTCCAGCTCTACGAGTTCTAGTGGGCTGACTGGAAACTATCTCTCTTCCTTCCTGAAAAAAGAAGTTGGTTCTGCTGTGCAGAGGGTACACTTGGCACCTATTCCAGACCCTTCCCTTGGTAAGTTCTATTCTGGATTAGTCATAAAGGGATTCAGCAAATAGTCATTGGACACATGCTTTGTAGTCATAGGCATGAATGGGCATGCTGGAGGTCTGGATCCACCAGGGAAGGAGACAGACAAAACTCCCGGTGCCCGTGGAGCTGGAATGTGCAATCTATAGACAATAAGTGAGCCAGATAAGATGCTCGTAGGTGCTAAGGAAAAAAATGCAGGCAGGAAGTAGGGAATGTGGGAGTTGGAAGGATGGATACACACTGCAATTTTAGATAAGGTGGCCAAAGAAGACCTCACTGCAAAGGAGGTGCTGAGTAAATGTGAAGGAGGTGAGTGAGCAAGCCGAGTGGTATGGGCGAGACCACTCCAGAGATGGGATTTTGAAATATGTGGGGTTCGAGACAGGACAGGCCTGGCATATTCAGCGAACAGCAAAAAGGGAGAGTGCAGGAGTGGTGTGAGTGAGAGGAGGGAGTAGGGAGAGGAAGTCAGAGAGGTGAGGGGAGGCCCGATGGTATGAGGCCCTGAAGTCACTGTAAGCATGTTGTCACTGATGCTGAGCCACTGGAGGTTTCTGAGCAGAGGAGTGAGGTGATCTGATTTCCATCTTCCAGGCCCGCTCAAGTGCTTGTTGTCACTAGACTGAAAGGGAAGAGCTAGGTTGGAAGCAGCGACACGGAGCGGGGGGCTAACCATCCAGGCAAGGGATGATGCTGAGCTGAGCTGGGGTGGTGGGAGTTGAGTTGAGCCAGATTCCAGGTATATTTGGAAGGAAAGGCCAATGGAGTTTGCTGACAGATTACAAGTGGAATATGAGAAAAGGAGAGGAGTCAGGAATGATACCTGTATTTGGCCTGACAACTATAGAAGCAGGTTGTCTTTAATGGAGAGAGGGAACACTATGAATAGGAGGCAAAGTGCTCCTCCTGAGCTCTCATTTTCTCATATTTTTGTCACTAGCTGCATTTATCTGCACTTCGTTTGCATGGGTACCCTATCAGTCAGGCCCACCTTTCTCTTCCATGCAGGTTATTCTTCCCTGAAGTCTGTGAGACCTCATCCTGGACGACCTTTTTTCCACACCCAGCCTAGAAGCACGCCTGGGTTGATCCCACGGCCTCCAGTCGCACAGCCAGTGCATGGCCGGACGGACTGGGCTTCCAAGTACCCATCCCGGCGGTGACAGTCACAGAGCCCTTTGGAGGGGAAAGCAGGACAGTGTCTCAGCCAACTGGTGTTCTACCTACAAGAAACTTTCAGATGGTGTAAAAGCAAACAAACACTTTATAGTTATTCTTCTGAACTAAGACATTTCAATGTTCTTTTTTAACTTTTTTCTTAAATATTGATTTAAATGCAATACCCTTTTTTTGTACAAAATTATTTTATTCTAATACTGGGTCCCATTATTTTCTTAAACAGCAGCATTTTGTATATATGGATTATGTTTTAGCATTTTATACAGCCAACTTTGTAACAAATTTTTAAAAGATTAATTGATTTTCTTTTGGGGGTTCCAGATAATATTTTATACAGATTTTTAAAAATGTAATAATATTGATGCAGTATTGCAATAGGGGTGCAATTTAAGACTACATGATAAGGGTTATTTACTCAATGCGTGTGGATATTTGCAAAGTGGTTAAATTTTAAATGTGGCTCATCAGGCACCTAAGCTTCCCTGGACTGACATCAACACCAGAAAAAGGACCTTCTGCTTCTCTCAGTGTCACGTGATCGGTTTGATTTTTTGAGACTCCCGTGCTGTTCTAAAAGTACCATTATGTAATTCGCTTTGTTCAGTGTTTGTCCCCCAGATGAAAGAACTCTAAGTAAATATTTTTTTAAATTTCTACGGCACCCTTTATAGTGGTTGGAGATAGCCAAATAGAACCAGGCTTTATCATGCTGTATGCCGTCACATTCTATTTCTTCCCTTTTCAAAATCAGATGGTATATGTACTCACAAAAGGAAGACTTTTCAAGCCACAAGATTCTCAACATAAAGATTAATACAGTCAATGAAACAGATATCCCTGCCAAGATACATGACCAAAAATCTAAGTTTCAAAGCAGCACATTTTTTATTACAGTAACGGATAGAAATTTGCATTCAGCTCAGTTCACCAGGCCTGGTTAGGAACATGCAACAAATAATCTTCTCTCCTAGCCAAAATCTCAGGGCAATGTGGGGAGCTGAAAAGATTCATGACAGAGGTTCCACTTGTCTAGGAAGTCACATTCACCGTGATGTTAATGTCACGGTGTGCCACATTTGAACTTTGAACTCTTAACCCTTGTGTGGTTTCTTTCAACAGTGAGAACTCTATTGGTTGGCGTGTGGGCTCTTCCATTGAGAGGAATGTTTACAGTGATTTTGAAAATGACAAAGCTAGTTTGGAGACAGAAAAAGTCAGAAGGTGCACTCTCCTCCATCTCTGTAGGACACATTTGCCTCCACTCATGGTTACCCGAAAGGCAAGAAGGCAGGTCACTGCCAGAGAATGCAGCGCAATCTCGGTAGTGCACTGACTCTCCCAGGCTCAAGCACTCTCCTGTGGTTCCAGGCTCCAGGGTACAGAAGCTGCACCCTGTGAAATTGCCGTTATTGTAGGTTAAAATGAATATTGGCATTTGGCTATGGTTCAGCCTAATAAGTTGGTAAATTATCACTTCAGTGTATTAGTAATATGTTGTAGCCTGACCTGAACCAATTATACTGTGGCTCCTAAAGAGCCCACAGTATAAAGTCAGGAGTAATTTCCGCATTGGAGAATCTGGCTCAAAAATGTACTTGACCAAGCACTATGATCCCTAGGGCCAGGAGAAAAGCACATAATGGATGTGGCTTTGATAGGTAATATTTTCCTGTTAACAAACTGGCGGCTGAGCTTCTGAAAATAAATATGTATGTAAGCACAACTTGAACCTGAATTCATTTCTGTATTATATTCTCCACTCATTATCTAAAGCAACAGAAAATGTGTTTTCAGGAATGAGTCCTTTCCTGAGGTTAATATTTATTTTCTCTTTCTGTATTATGTATACAAAGTAAGTTAATCTATAACCATGCCCAGCTTGCTGGAAAGCTGGGTTTAAATTGTAAATACCCCTTAGAGAAGCAAATGGATTGTGAATACCATATTCTTGACACTATAGCTCATGTTAAAGTCATTATATATTTTTTAATTGAAAACCCTTGTTACCTGGTTATTACATATTATAAAGTGGTTTTTCTAATACTTCTTTAGGGCCTGAGTTCAGAAAATATTTTGCTTTTCTTCCTCTTATCTTTCCTTTGTTTATCAGCAAACAACTTCCCTTGGGAAACTAAAGATGTTTATTCATGTGGAAGTCAAGAAGCTGATGTGCAGTTGAGAAAACTAGAATACTGGGGAAAAACAATGTAAATTCTCAAGAACTAGCAAAATCCTATAAAGTACTTTCCCTACCCCCATCCCCGAAATGGGTAAAGGATAATTGTGTATACAAGTTTTTTACTATAGAAGGGAATAGTGACCTGGTTTCTGTTGCTGTTGTTACTGTTAAATGGAAAAAAAATGCTACCTGTTGCATGTATTTTTTAAATTACTATAGAATTATAAAGTGTACTGCAAGACACCAAGATAAGTGATGAGTGTCACTGTACCTATCCATGACTATACCTCACTTCCAGTCAGAAAGCCTTCCAGGGCGCCTGGTAACATACAGGGGTGGCTCTCATTCCGTGCCCAAGGGTTCAGCAACGGTGCACCAAGGGGCACACATGTCAACTGCACGGACACAAAAGGAGCATGGTGTGACTGTTCATTTTACAATAAGCCCTCCCCAGCTTATGGATGATAGGATTTAAGTAGGAAGAAAATTGATTTTAAAACAACTTTTAAGACATATCTCTCGCCTAAAGGATTAAGTAGCATCTAAAAAATCAATGCTGTGTCATCTCCTGGAGTTTTCGAAGACTGGATACAATCAAGGAAACACATGTAAAATGAAACTATTCTTGTTTTGTCGAGAATTGTCAAGATTTTGTCAGGAATCTGTTTTTCAGTACAAATACCAGTACTGTTGGAGTTCATGGTTGACGTGTTTTTCATGAAGTAGTGTTTCCCTTCCATCAAGTCGTTGTTTTCGTGCCATTTAGGAGAGAAAAAGAAAGCAGGCTTTATGATTCAGCTCAGTGTATGACCAAAAGCAATATGTTTATAAGAAAATGTGTGACATACAATTACATATCATTTAAAGCATACTATAGCAACTTGTTTGTTTAATGTATGTGGTTAATTTTTAGGATTATTTTTACAATTTGCAACCAAAGTACTGTATTTTATATAATTTATTGTGAGGATCTTCTCATGGAAACCATTAAGAAGACAAACTGGAGGCGAATATCACTTAATCTGTATTATTAGTTTCTTATAGACACTGCTAATGTGAATTTAAAATGACCTGAATAATAGCTTTCTGGTAGAAATTTTGTCAACTGATTTGATTACAAAGGAGTAACTGGGAATATATTTATTTGTAAAGCAAATATTCATAATGATGAAAAGATAGAGGACAGAAAACCACTTATGCAAGCCCCTTCTGAAATAAAAT
The DNA here is from genome assembly GCF_004126475.2 of Phyllostomus discolor. Taxonomy (NCBI): domain Eukaryota; kingdom Metazoa; phylum Chordata; class Mammalia; order Chiroptera; family Phyllostomidae; genus Phyllostomus; species Phyllostomus discolor. Next base: position 124,368,809 of record NC_040906.2, on the reverse strand, counting down.
GTTGCTTTTTGAATAGTTCATCCTAAAGTGTTTAAAAATGTTAATTTTACATTTAAAAATTCTGCTCAAAATAAAGTTATGGTTTAAGAAAAAATTGAGTGTTCTGGGGTTTTTTTTTTTTCATGTTTTTCCATCAAAAGAACAATAGTATTTCCCACTTGGAATTTTGATGTTTTATATCTCCTCCTTAACACTTGTGCATTGGAAGCATACCCTTAGAACAGCGGTATGGAGAGTTATCCCACAATGTGGAAGCATTTTTTTAAGTTTAGCTTTTAGAGAGGTGACTAGGGATATTTTTTGAAAACCTGCACAGGTCACAACTTCTTGTTTCTGATTCCATCATGATTAAAACCTATCTTGTATGTTGATCGCTTTCACAGTGCACGCACGTGTTCAATATAAGCCTTCAAAAGAAACTCATAACTTCATGATACACACGAGACCCACTGGAAATTCATTTTCCAAACATTCCTTAACTCCTTGGCAGAGTTTTGTGGAACAGGATTTACCAATCAAACTTATACTGGTGAATCCCAGAATCTGCCCCTTTATGATCAGAGTACCGCTGACCTGACAGTAACGTCACCATTGGTCTAACCTGCCCTTAAGGAGCCCAGAAGACTGAAACTATCCTTCCTTCTGTAAAAACCTGCTGTTAGAATTTGGTCTGATTCTAGTCATTTATAGCTAAGGCTGAATTGAATCCTGTTTTCCTCCTCTTCCTAGAGGGAAACCATTTAAGTTTCTCTGAAACTTAAGCTAGTGAGTGGGTGGGCGAAGGTTCAGAGTCAGAGAGGACTTCCCAGTGCCTCTGAAAATATATCAGGTAGGTATGGAGACACTGCTATAGAATAGGACTGAGAGTGACTCAGTCCCCAAGAATAAAATGATTTCAGGGGCTTCCAAAGAATAAAATGACCTAAGGGTTCCTGCCATAGGATGGAAGAATTATTATAATGGGCCTTTTTATTTCTCCACAAGGCTGTGTAATTAATAGAGTCTTACGATATTGCCTTAGTTTCTCTTTGTTTCAGGTAAACAAGATTGCTAGGATGATGTGGTCCCTATTTTATTAGGCTGCACATATGAACTTGCCAGAGAAAAATACTCAAGTGTGATATGGTTCGACCAATTTGAAATAAGGAAATAGAGATAAATGGCTTATCAACAAAACTGAATAATAATGCTTGTGTTAGTAGTTCAATTAAAGTGAATCCTTGTAGAAAAGTGGGTTGGAAAAACAAAGAATAACTTCCAGCAGGCTGGAAAATATGACTTCCTACCTATGTTATACTGAGTGATCTCTGCGTTAAGTCATAATTAGAAAGATGAAATTAAACATTTGTATTTGAAAGTGACTTTTCTGCCTCTTGGGCTGCCTAGCTATTCTTGATTTGCTTAATTTCTTACTTTACATACTTTCTCTGGATGAGCTCATCCTTTGGCTGCCAGTTTAATCCATGTCCACCCTACCTTCCGAATCATCACTGGCTTATACAACTGTCCAGAAGATACAACGGATCAGAGATGGCTCCTGGGAATGAAAGACAAATGTACTCATTATTTCCCCCAAATCTTGTCTTGTACACCTCCGCCAGGCTTTATGGAGCTAGAAACCAAGGCAGCATGCATTCATTATTTCAGTAAATATTCTCTGAATATCTACTCTGTGTTAAGCATTATTCTAGGAGTAGGATATACAAAAAGCATGTTGTTAAAAAAAGTGAAAATTCCTAAACTCATGGAATTTGCATTTCCCACAGACTACAAAATAAAAATTTTAGTATATTAGATGACAATAAGTTATGAAAAATAGAGGGTGGAAAAGCAAACGTGTGTATGTTGGAGGGGCTTTAATTCAGACATTGAATAGGTCTGAGTCTCTCTCTATTCTCCCTCAATCAGTCTGCAATTGACCTCCCCTCAAGAGCCTCTTGGGTGAAAAGTAATCCAAAAACTACAGTAATCATGATCAAGTTTTAAAAATTTTGTGAAAAGAAAGGCAGACTGCCACGTGCAGCGCCTCATTTGGATGTGTCTGGAGTCTTGGAAGCTTGACTACCCTACGTTCTCCTACAAATGGACCTTGAGAGCTTGTTTGGAGGTTCTAGCAGGGGAGCGCAGCTACTCGTATACCCTTGACCGAAGACCGGTCCTCTCCTCTAGTTGGGAAGGTCGTCCTCTTCGACCGAGCGCGCAGCTTCGGGAGGGACGCACATGGATCGGTGAGGGAGGAAGGGGACACCCGCCTAGCCAGCCAGATCAGCCGAATCAACCCTGGCGATCAATGGGGTGACAGATGTCGCAGCCAGATCGCCCTCACATCCGAAGAATTGCTTCTGAGCGCGAGTTATATAAGGCCGAAGTATATTGTTGTCTTTACACATAGGTCGAGGTTTTTTTAAAAAACTGTGCCAGATCTCTAGTAAGAGTTTTTTAGTTAAAGTCTAAATCTAAGTAAGACCTCGAAGGTCATAAAATTTCTCAAAAAGTCTAACATTAACGTTAAAACTGGCTTAAATTTCGGCTTTTTAAATATTATCCACAATGCCTTGCACATGGGTGGGGCATGCTAAATATTGCTGTCTCAATTGGTGAAATCTCCTCGGAGCCTCGCCCACAACTAGCTCCTCCTAGCCGCCCGCTGGTGCCGCTTGACTGCAGGCTCCTCGTAGTGCCCTTTGTGGGATTCCGGGTGCTGTTACAGGATTCCAGGTCTGTGTCCCTCCTGACGCCCCCACCCGCCTTTTCCCTTCTTTTTGTTTCTCTCCCTCTCTGTTCTCCCGGCTCCGACCCTCTTACCCCACCCTCCATCCCTCACCCCCACCCTCCTTCAGTCTTTTTCCTGTCTCCCTTCCTCTTATTCTTTGCGCCCCCCACCTCCGTCTGGACAGACGTGGGCCCCTCGACTGCAAGCTGGGGTCATTCTTGGCTCAGTGCGCATGTTTTTATTGCCCCGCTTTGCGAAGTATGAATCCGTTGGTGGAAGAGGCCGGGCTCGGATCCTCGCCGGGCAGGGCAGGCAGATGGATGGAACGAGTACCCGAGTCTAGTCTTGGGTGGCCGAGTCTGTGGCCTGAGTACATTCGTAGGGCGCGGGGCTCGCCTCCCAACGAGGGCGGGGAACATGCGGTACCCCGGGGCCGCTACCGCAGGCGTGACGATGGATGCACATTTTGGAGGCAGTGCTAACACTCGGCCTGTCCACTTACCGACTTGTGTGATAATCAAATAGGATGATGCGTGTGAAAGCATGCCCACTTGCAGACCTGCGGGTGAGTGGAGACTTCTCCGCGACCCTCCGTGTCTGGCCTCTACAGGCCGAATTTGGGAAATCTAAGATTTTTCAAGGTCAAAGTATGTAATGATTTGATTCTGCGAAATACCATGCTAGCACAAATGTCTTTACAACAAATGGCCCCAGCTTCCCAAGATCTGGAATATGAACTCATAAATAGAATCAATATGAAAGCCGAGGTGGTTTAAAAACAAAGTTTTAAAAAGGTGGTATGTTTTTGAGTGAGAGAAAGCCCAGTAAGAACAAAACATTTTCCTGTGCCCTGATCGTGAATATTCGTTTAGCCCCTGAGCACTGGGTTGAGGACACGAAAGTAGGAGGAGCTGCTGCGTGTGTTTTTCAGAAAGCCTGAAAGACCATCATGGCAGAGAAGAAGCCCAAGCTCCACTATCCGAACGGGAGAGGCCGGATGGAAACCGTAAGATGGGTTTTAGCTGCCGCTGGAGTCGAGGTACCTTATATGCTGTTTCTTCACAGATTTGTCGTACAACTGTGGGACTTTCGAGGAAAACCTAAATGGAGGAGCCCAGAGCTAGTCCTCTCCCCCTAATATTACAGACATGCTCCATTTAGTCAGGATTCTTTCCTAACATTGTTTTCATTCGTTTTTCTTTTCCAATAAATGGTATGTAGTGCATGGAATTCTATTTTGCTTTTGACTTTCACATGATCATTGGTTTCTGATCTACCACCAATAAATATTTATTAATAAGGAGAAAAGAAATGAGCCTGAAATTTGCCTTTTACTCCCAGACTGTTCTGAATTATACAATGTGTATTTCTTGTCTGCATGTGTGTATGTGTTGGCCCACGGGCATTTCGTTCTCTTCTTTTAGCTTCTTACTTACAGAAATTTTCCAGTAGGAACAAAGGTAGAGAGGACATTGCCATTAATTCTGTATGCCTTGCACTCAGCTTCAAGAATTGTTAATTTTAATGGTGAATATCAGCGGAAAAGGGGGGTGGGGAAAGGTAGAAGACAGTAAAAGGGGGATAAATGGTGGAGGCATGCCTGACTTTGGGTGGTGAACACAATACACAGATAGTACATTATAGAATTGTACACCGGAAACCTATGTAATTTTATTAACCAATGTCACCCCATTAAGTTTAATAAATTAAAAAAAAGAATCATTAACTTTATGCTAATCTTATTTCATCTAACTCCTCCCTTCCACTTACGTGGGAGTATTTTAATGCAAAATCCAACATTGTAGCGGTTTGTCAGTTCTTATGTCTAAAAGGTGAGAATTTTAAAACATTGCCACAATACTATTATTACCCCCTACAAAGTTAACAGTTCCTTGTTTATCATCTAATACTCAGCCCGATTGTCGTAAACTGGTCTTTTTACAGTCAGTTATTCCAGTCTGGATCTGAGTCGGGCCTGCACATTGCATCTGGTTGTATCTCCTTCGGAATTTTAAAAATCGGTAACAGCTACTTCTGCATTAAAAAAATAAACTCTATATGTGGGAATAATTTTAGATTTATACAATACTTGTAAAGACAGTGCAGAGGGTTCGAATATCACCACCACTGAGCCCCACCTAATGATCGCATCTTGCATAACTGTGCCACGACTAAGGAATGAACCTTGGTGTGTGACTAAACTGCAGACTATTCAAATTTAATTAACTTTTCCACAAATGTCCTTTTACTGTTCCAGGATCCAACATTATAGTCATATGTTTTCTTAGTTTCAATCCATGACAGTTTTTCAGTCTTTCCTTTAATGGACAACCTTGACAGTTTTGAAACCAATTGGTCACCTTTTTTTTACTGGAGGATTGGTAGAATCTTCCAGTTTGGGTTTGTCTGATGTTTTTCTCAGATTAGACTGAAGTTTGGGGTTGGAGGGGAAAATAACACTGAGGTGCTACACGAAATGTGTCCTTTCCATGGTATCACATTAGGGGTTACATAATATTAACATGGATTATCACTGGTGCTGTTCATCTTGGTCACTCGGTTAAGGTGGTGTCTGCCACGTGTCTTGTAAGGTGGCCATTTCCCCCTCTTCTTTAGATGTGAATCCTGTTTAGCCCAGACTCAAAAGGATGGGAATTAAGCTCCACCTCCTGAGGTTGGGGGTGGTGAATCTGCATTTAGAATTCTTAGGTGAGGGAAATGTCTTTTTCCTCTCTCTTTATTTATGTATTCGTTCAATCATTTATATTAGTACTGACTTGTGTGTATTTATTTTTTACTTTGGGTTACAATGCAGTAATATTCTACTTTGTTTCTCAAATTATTCCAGCCTTGGCCATTGGAGCTCCTTTAGGTTCCCGCTTTGTGTCCTTTCCACATTGCCCATCCCCCTTTCTTCTTCTTTCTCCCCCTTCATCAGTTTCTTACTTTCTAACATAACAAGGTGCCCCAGACTGTGCTTATATTTTCCTTGACCTGGCCCTAGAATCAGGAAATCTCCAAGAAGCCCCGGTTCCTTTTATTAGACAATAATATTAACAGCCCAGATCTGGGTGTTAGCTGTCTTCATTTGTTTTAGTGTGGAAGAAACTGCCCTGGAGAGTCTCCCCCACTCTGCGTTTGGCTGATTTACTCACATTTTAACCTGCTCTTTTCTTATCTATATTTCCCGCAAGTGGCTGGTTGGATCCTGAGTTTGATCAAATCCAGGCTCCCTTATCTTCTTTCCTGTTTACATTTTTTTTTCTTGCCAGATTCTAACGGAGGGAACTGAGAACATGTTTTTATCATACGCCATCAGGGCTGCACGACGCCTGACTGTCTCCCTTTCAGCCGTGCAGAGCCTGACGGTGTGTTCGGAGATGTCAGCCTGGCCCACACATTGTTAAGGTTCCCCGATTACCCTTTCAAATAGTGGTTCTAGCAGCTGTTGGTCATCAGCATTGCTAGGGATTTCAAAATGGTGATTTTTCTATTTCTTTCATTTCACCTGAATTTATTAACTGTGATTCTCTTATGAAGAGTGTTTTTTTCACTTGTTAACTATTTAATTACCTTGAAGTACAGCTTATGTAGGAAAGGCAAGATAAATACTTGATTCGGTTTCTTTATCAGTTTCCAGAATAATGAGTTCTGAAACCCTGGCAGCCTCCAAAGATGACAAATGAAGGTTGTTCAGTTTGGGGTTTTGTGTCTTATTCGTTTGGCTGGGTTTTGGTTTCTTTGCATACCATTATAACTCCCCACACGGTGTTCTACAATTTTTTTTTAATTGGTTGATATCCTTTTTATATACAAATGCTGACTTTTGGCCTCTCCTGAGAAATTGGAAGATTTAGTGATACTGGGCCCTGGTTTCCAGAGTCTGAGGAAGGACCGCCACTACATGCACAGCCAGGCCTTTCTCGATGGGCACCGTCCCCTCGTCCCCTGCTGTCTCAAGACATATTTTCTGATTGTGTTACAAGGGAAAATGAAAAAATTCTCAGCCCCATGATCTCAACCTGGCCTGCGTATTTATGTTATCTGTCTAACCTTGCATACTCCTGAATTTACAATTCTGTTTTATTTAGTAGGTTTTGCAATAGATGTCTTATATCTCTGTACGTAATATAATCCTTCCTCACATTCTCTCTCTTCCCAGTCTTCTTCATTCTACCCTGCCCCTCCTATTCTCCTACAGTCAAGATTCTTGGTTTCGTTAATGGACTCTAGACCCTAAATAAGTTAAACAAACAAACAAACAAAAGAACATGGGTCACATGACCTGCTTATCCTGGACCAAATCACAGCAGGCAGGTGGGTGGGGCAGAATAATTAGCCCAGCCTGGGTCTTGGGCTCACCCCTCTGAGCAGGGGAGAGGGAGCTTGATTGGCCTCCCTCACTGAGGCTGAACACTGGTTTACAGGAACAATTCCCAAAAAGTGATACAGGACGTGGGCTCGGGTTCCTCCCCATGTCTTCTCCAAAGGACATTTTTAGCTGAGTTTGTACTCCTATAGATCTGAAACAATCGGGGACAGGCTGGCAGCCACTGGATGAGGTCGTGATTCCTGGTGTCACAGTATTAGGTTGAGCCTGCGGGGAAAGCACACACAGCTGAGTAACTAGGTAACAACCTGCGTAAAGGGCTGCGGGTCCAGATTCAGGGAATCAGCATCCTCCATCCCTGACACTGGTTTGAGTCCTTAGACATAGCTCTCTGCTGGATGTTGCCTCTCCAACATCAAGCACAGAGCTCCATCTGCCTGAAGACCCCCAAGCCAGAAATCCAGTCGGATCCCCTTGTTAAGAGGGAAATCAATGGCACGTAAAAGAGAAGATTTACGGGCCTCAAGCTTCTACCTAATTCGGGGCTTCCAGGTAATTCACTTAAAAAACTGCAAGAGCATTGAAAAAGTGAGTGCAGTGGTGTGGAAGAGGGAAGTTCTCCGAAGTCAGAGAGCAAAGGCCACTGGTGGTGGGGACTGAAACCTAGTCTCAGGCAGTAATTGCACTAGAGCTGCCTCCAAGTTCTGCCTCATTTTTTTAAACCTACAGAAATATTGTAATAGTACAATGGGTACCTTTCAACTAAATTTGTTAATAATTTGCTACATTTGCTTTCTCCCTTTCTCTCTGTTTTTATTTCCTTCAGTCCTTTGAAAGCAAGTTGCAGACATCAGCAGATACCTTCCTCCTAAGAATAAATTGTCCTAATAACCACAATGTCATTGTCACAACTAAGAAAATTAATGCTAAGTTTACCATACCTAATATATAATCCCTATGTCCCCAGATGTCTACATAACTTACATGTTTGTGTAGCAGTTACAGCTGCCTCCCGAACCACCACCCTGATGCAGGATCTAACCAAGATTCAGGCATTTGGTTGTTGGTCTCTTTTCATCTCCAACAGTACCTTCTCCCCCCACCGCTATGCCCTTGACTCTGAAAGGGTCCAGGCCATTTTGTTGCAGAATTCCCACATCTGGGTGTGCCTGATTTTTACCTCATGGGTGGATGCAGGTTGAATGTTTTTGGCAAGGTTTGTACACTGCTACTGTGTCCCTCTCATTCTGTCATAGCAACAAGCATATGACATTCACAGTGTTCCCAGTGGGCAGCTAAATTTGACCACTTGGTTGGACAGATGGTGAGACCTCCAGGTCTCTCCATGGTAACGATACTTTTTTCCTTTGTTGTAATTAAGTGACTTGTGGGTAACACTTTGGGATTGTGTGACTAGTCTATGTCCCATGACCCAATGATTTCAGCATCCTTTATCATCCTTATTAGAATCAATTATTCCATGGTAGGTTGCAAATTGGTGCTTTTCTAATTTTATTTTTAATTAGCAGTAATTCTACATTACCTAGCACTAATTCTGCTGTCAAAAAAGAAAAAAAAGAGCTTTCTCCTCTCCCTCCCCTTTTTCAATATCATCATTTCCGGACACAATGATGTTTTTGTTTTTGTTGTTATTGGTATGTCTTATAATCCACAATTGACATCACTCTTCCTGATGCTTGAACCATCCCAGATTTGGCTAGGGAGTATCCTCAGGCAGGGTGCTAAGTTTGCCTTCGACATGTCTCATTAGTCTGTGAGCGTCCCTGCTTCCTGACATGACAGAATCAGCTCTTTCCCCAGCAACCCTGGCTGCTGTCAGCGGGCAGTGATCTTTAGAAACCAGGATGAGGGTGCTAAGTGTGCTCTTCTCTTGAATTTGGTGGCAATCTAATCTGGAATTTGTGGTGCTGAACCTGTAATAACATGTACCTTTTCTTGGGGGGGGTCTTTTTTAAACTTTAGTTTGATGAAGAATTTTTAGAAACAAAAGAGCAGTTGCAGAAGCTGCAGGATGGTGAGTATGGACATGAGACGACTCTCAGTAATTTGGGTACTTTTTTCTAAAAAACTGATATTTCTGTGGAATGGCAAAGGTGCTGCTGACATTAAACATTCAGAACAGTGTCCTCAAACCAGACCAGCAAGAGGGAATAACAGCTGAAATTGCCAGGAAATCGCTTCTTATTCGGTACTTCTATAAGACTTCGCTAAAGGGAGAGAGCTCTTCCTTCTTCCATGCACACACACAGCCCTTCTCCATCCCTTTCTCCCCCCCACCTTCCTCATCTAACCTCCTTCTCCCCCTTCCTTCCTCTCCCTCATCCCTTCCCTCCTCATTTTCCTTGCCTCACCTCTTTCACCTCCTCCAAATTATCTAAGGCATTGGGCTTATTAAAGTATGCAGATAAAAATCCCCATTTGCACTGGGCTGCATTTCTGAAGTAACTACTGAGCAAATGAATCAAGAAAAGGCCCCCTTTAAGTCCTAGTCAACCTTACCCTTTCCACAACCAGGCCCCATACAGGGATGTCCAGCCCACAGCCCAGGATGGCTATGAATGCGGCCCAACACAAAATCATAAATTTACTTAAAACGTTTCTTTTGCTCATCAGTTTTCATTAGTGTTTGTGTATTTAATATGTGGCCTAAGACAACTCTTCTTCTTCCAGTGTGGCCCAGAGACGCCAAAAGGTTGGACATCCCTGCTAGGAAATATCTAGAGGCCTGGAAGCAGCCTCCCTCCCAACCCCCAGCAGGGCCCCTAAGCCCGGGTCGAGACTCCCTGGAGAGGGACCAGCTGTACAGGGCTGTAACGCCACCTGTCGTGCATGACACTGCCCAACATCATGAGGCATTTGCTGAGAACTCATCTCCCCTCGACCCTCACATTCCCTCCAGCCTTGAGCCCCTCCCAGGCCAAGCTGCACCCTATACTTGCATCTCTCCCAGGGGTTTGAAAGTGTTTGATACAGGTTTGTTGAAGAAAGTAACGGGTTACTTTTTGATCAGTCAGTGACAGCAAACGTAGTAGTAAGTGCTTTATGGCTGTGAAAGAGAAAAACCAATGAGTGCACAGAGTGTCCATGAGTAGCAGTTGGTGGTTTAGGCTTCATTATCCCATTGCCTAAGGCATGCAGTGTGTGGAAGGAACATTCTACAGCTATGTAAAGGTTCTAGTCTGCACTGTCCAACATAGTAACCACTAGCCATCTGTGCCTACTGAGCACTTGAAATGCATCTAGTATAACTAAGGATGCATTCTAAATTTTTCAGATTTTAATTAATTTAAATTTAGGCCTAATTAGGCACGAGCAGTTACTAGCTATTTTCTCGGCCAGCACAGCTCCAAAGGAATGTCTTTGTTCCGTTTCTGCACCCTTATCACTGTGGGTTGGTACTTTTCCAAGGGTGAAAATGAAAGGGGAAACTTAAGCACAAAACGAGTTTTCATGCTCCTTTCATGCCTAAATCTGCTCCCCTGAATGCAGTTGAGGCTATCTCTCTGTCATCAGGGAGTCTTACACTGTTTCCTATGGCTATGGCCCCATTATCCCTTTTCATTCCTTAGAGCACTTTTTTAGGGGTTGGGGGACATTGGAGAGATCACCTCTGACTCTGGGCTTCCATTCTCAGGTAACCACCTGCTGTTCCAGCAAGTGCCAATGGTGGAAATTGACGGGATGAAACTGGTGCAGACCCGAAGCATTCTCCACTACATAGCGGACAAGCACAACCTCTTCGGCAAGGACCTCAAGGAGAGAACCCTGTACTGTGGCCCCTCCTGAGTGTTGTCACTTGTCAGCTTACTGATGCCTTAGCCGATCTGCAGTTCTCTGCAGCACACATTCCGTTTATGTCTTGTATCATTAGTGTGAACAGGGAATGAAAACCCAGGAAGATCGTGAAGACTGATTGCCAAGTCAGTATAGAGTATCTGAGTAAAATGATAGAAAAGAATTGAATTCAGATACTGGATCGTGTATCTGGAGTGTGACAGTTTCAGTTTTCAACATCTTTAAATGTTTTGATAATACTTTTTACCTTTCACGCAGATTTATTACCACTCCATATTAGGAATAAGACGCTGCTGTGACATTCATGGCCTAGGATACTGTTCCTTGAATTATCATTTGAATTCAAAGCCTGGTCCTTGTACCTCCTAAATGCATGACCCTCAGCAGTGTGTTAAGCTCTGGAGTCCTGAGGCGTTTCCTGTGTAATGGGGATTATAATAGCACATTCCTCAGAATGTCATAGGATTCTGTGAAATACCGGATACAGAGTGTTTACCACCATGCCTGATACATACCAAGCATTCCATAGGTGATAGCCACTCTTTCTATAAATGGGGAGTCCCTCCCACACTGCACTCGGGTACTGGGTGAGAGTGGAAGAGCGGGGGCTGGGAGAGGGGCCTTAGGACTGTTGTGCTTTCCAATTTGTGCCAGATGTTTCTGAAGGAATTTTCTAAATGACAACTACAGAATTGTCTTGGTATCTTCCCTCTTAAGAGACAGGTGTAGATGAATGCTTCTATTTAAGTTGTCAGACCCCTAAAAGAAAAAGCACTCTGAATTGCTTTTTCAGTTGTGGAAGCAGATGAGTTCTAGGAAGGGGAAACTAAAAAAAGTGCTTTTTGGTTTTCAGGATTGACATGTATGTGGAAGGGACGCTGGACCTGCTGGAACTGATTATCATGCACCCTTTCCTAAAACCAGATGATCAACAAAAGGAAGTGGTTAGCATGGCCCAGAAGGCCATCCTTCGGTACTTTCCCGTGTTTGAAAAGGTAGGAGGCAGAGAAGCCTATGAACAGGCAGACCCAGACCACAAGGAGCTGCTGCCAATGCCCCTTTTCGCTCATGACAGTGTTGGGCTAACCCGTGGGACTCCTGAGAGCTGACAGAAGCCATCAGCACAAGGCCAAGGTGTCTTGGAGCCTCTCAGACTCCACTAGGACCACATTATTCAGAAGTCTGGAAAAATATGGCTCGCCAGATGTGTGCATTATCATTGCTTACGTTCACCAGGTGCCCACCTTGTGCAAGGTACAGAAAAGCAGAAACTTCCCAGTTCATTCATTCTTTCGTCCCACAAACATTTGTGGAACAGTGTTGTGTATCAGACATTCTACTTAACAGTTTGATATGAAGAGAAGAAGCATTGCTCTTTATTTCTCTACCCTTTGCGCTTTTTTCTCTGTGGTGTTATTTATCTTGCCTTATTACTCTGCTTTTCTAGACTTTTAACTCCTCTTTTACTCAACTGAGAGGAATTGTTTTAAATGTTTCAATTAAAAAAAAAAGAAGACAGTGGTAAAATATAGAATTGGCAGACTTCCTCTGGCCATCTTCATGCAATTAGATTTCAGAAGGGGTGGTATTTCTTGGGTTTTTCTGCCACTCGGTTTCATGTTCTCTTGCCCACAGGCACTTTGTGAATGTAAAATATGATAATGCAGACATGTGGTGTGACAAGGGAGAAACAGGTGCCTTGGGGGAAAGGCCACCACTGGTTCTTATATCTCAATGGCCCAGATGATATCAGGGCTCTTCCCAACACATGATCTAAAAATAGTTACTCCTCTGTTATACATAATGAAACAGAATCACAGAGAGGTTGAGTGATGTGCCCACGGAGGAGAGCTGGGAATGGAACTCAGCCCTCAGACCACAAATTCTGGATTCATTGTACTCCCCCACTCTGGCTCCAGTGGCTGGGACAGGGTCCCTGTTCATCATACACGCCACGTGCACGTGTGTACACATGCCTTCACACTCATGAGCATCTGAGAGTTCACTGCCAAGGCGATCTCCCTCCTTCTACCACGGTTCATATGACTCTGCACCTACATGGTGCTCTCAAAATGGGGATCATGCTTTTAATTCTCTCTGGCTTAGAAGATGTGAAAGGAAGCCTACTTTTTTATAGTCAGGTCGAGTTTGTGACTATGAGTGTTGATGTTTGCAGAAACAACTGGCAAACAAGATTTGGCTCCTTGGCAAGGACCTATCACTTACTCCTTACATCACTTCCTGAATTCATCAGGGCTAGTTCATTTCTGTAAATGTATCCTCAATATTTACAGAACAGATACATCCTTTGAAAGTACTGGATGCTAAATCCAGAATTGATGTCTCTCCTATTCACAGTGTTCTATTCTGATGTAAGCAGGTACTTAAGGGTGCTTACATATCTATACATTTTGTACACACACAGTCTGATATAGGGAGCTTCATCTTAATTGATGTTAATAAAGAGATGAAAAGATAAGGCCATAGGGCCACCTTCTTCGGGCACTGCTCTGATTCAATAGCTTCATCAGTGTCTCCAGAGTTCTATAACTGATGCAAATCACTCACCCCTGCAGGTCCTAAGGGAGCATGGACAGAGGTTCCTCGTTGGTAATCAGCTGAGCCTTGCGGACGTGGTTCTCCTCCAGACCATTCTGGCCCTGGAGGAGAAAATTCCCAATATCCTGTCTTCATTTCCTCACCTGCAGGTAAATAAAACCACATGTTAGAAGACTGGTCCAGAACTTCTCGGCCTTCCTTCAGTGCCTGTTGATGGGTTGGGATGCATGTTTATGTGCATGACTTTTTAAGATTCTAGTTGGTAAAATGAAATGAAAGTACAGACTTGACATTGTTTTCCTGCTCCCCAGATCCTTAGAGCTGAAAGATCATTTACATGTGAGAGAAGTTTCATGTTGCCTTTATTCCATAACTCCACTCGTTGAACAAACTTCATACACAGCTTAGCTGACAGGCGCTTGCCATAGATGGAATCACGTGGGTGTGATGCATCTGTTCCTGTTGAATGTGCTGACTGGGAGGACATGAGCATCAGCGTCAGAAATGGTCTCATCCTTGGGGCATGGCTCCCGTTCTCAGAAATAATGTGGTCTCAAATTGGAAATGCCCAAGCCTGAGCTCCAAGAGCTAGTAGGAGGCACTGTAAACGTCATCCCAAGGAATTCCCACCATTCCCCTTCCCAGAAATTCCGAGGAAAGACTTGGGCGTGGCTCAGCTTATTCCTCACTATTATTCTGGCAGGATTGATGACACAGTTTGGAAGCAGGAAAGGGCTTTCAACAACTAATCTCATCCAGTGCCTTCAACATACATACGAGGAAATAGAGGCTCAAGGCAAAGAAGCCAGCAGTCAGCTGGCCCAGCTAGCAGGTCCCTGAGTTTTGCCTAGAACCTTCGCCTTTTACTTGCAGGTCCAATGGGCTTCCCTCTGTACTGGGGGTTGGCCAACTATACCTCCCCCATCCCGGCCAGGCCGCGTCAGGCCTGCCACCCAGTTTTGTACAGCTCTTAAGCTAAGAATGGCTTTCACATTTTTAAACAGTTGGGGGGAAATGTCAAAACAAAATAATATTTTATGACACATGAGATTACATGAAGTTCCAATTCCAGTGTCCATAGATAAGTTTTATTGGCACGAAGCCGCACCTATTCATTTGTGCCTTGTCTATGGCCACTTCTGTGCGACCGAGGCACAGGCGAGGAGTTCCGATAGGGATGACGCATGGCCTGCAGAGCCTAAAATATTTACTAATCGGTCCTTTGTGGATAGGCCATCAACCCCCGATGTAGACCACATTGATCAACTTTTGACAAACTTATCAAAGACCCAGCGAGACTCACACTTAATCTCCAAAGAGTAACACATATACTTTTTTAAAACAATAATTTTTCCAAGTCCAGTAAACATCATTTTGATATACTAATGGGTGCAACACTGCTGCTTAAATGCATACACCCAGAAAATGAGAATAAAAATCTTCAACAAGGCAAATAGCCATTATAAAGAAGACAGACATGAACATGGTTTTACTTGACTTTAATGCCAGTAGGCTCTTGAAATGGCCCAAGGACCGACTGGTATTTTTTATCCATGGTGTTATCAACTTGTTTTTAAACTGCAGGCACATTTGTGTAAATATAGTTTTAATCTCTGACCAGATCAAACATCCATATTAAAGAACTTCAGAATCTAACACCAGTTCTGAGTTTATTTAGAGGGTCATTCCTACATTAATTAAAGGGTTAAAGATTGTAAAGAGTCACAGAAGTTTATTATACATGATAAGTATAAGCCCCATGTAAATTTTGAAATGATAAATCCTATGGAAAAACTTCTAAATATTGGTATAATATTCAAAACTAGATAATACAAATAGTTCACATAATAAAAAGAAAGTTGTCATATTTATATAGCATTAATTGACATGACTAGTAGAGTTTTTGTTAGTTTTAGTGACAAATGTGATATTTATGTGTTTGTGTACATGCTTAAGTCTGCTTTGTTTATAATCAACATTTAATAAATAGTAGCTTTTAAATAAATGATCTCTTTGAAAGGTTTTTATTAGAGTAATTACATATAATGCATATATACTTCATATAACTCAAAATTTTTACTGGATCAAATAGACTTTTTTCTCAGTTACTGAGAATTGGGAAGATTTAACTCTATGGAAAACAATATGATTTTTTTCTTCCATGGTATTTTACATAAATACTTGATATCTGAGCCCTAGGCTACAAAAAAAATGCAACTGACCATCTCCCACTCATAGCCAGAAAGAAGATTCATTTACTACTAGAAGTGAAAAAGACCAATAAAGCGGAATCTTAAAACCTAAATTGTACCATCTGATGATTTTTTAAAGCACTTATTTAAATGACTTGTGCATTTTCTGTGAACAGATCAGTATATTAAAGGTACTTCCTAAGTCTTTTTTCCCCTTTTTCCCTCTTTAAGCAAGAATCATAATCCTAAGTACCTTTTTTTTAAAGATTTATTTATTTATTTTTAGAGAGGGAAGGGAGGGAGATAGAGAGAGAAAAACATCAATGTGCAGTTGCTGGGGGTTATGGCCTGCAACCCAGGCATGTGCCCTGGCTGGGAATCTAAGTACCTTTTTAATTTTGCCATTTCTGAAAAAAGAAATTTACATCTTTCTGTGAACTATGAGGTTTGCACAAAGCCTGGTCTAGATTCCAGCCATCGTTGGCAGAGATTGTAAATAACCATACCCAGAGGTCAGATCCTAGACAGATGCTGGATTATGGTTCTGGTTGGATCCCTATACCAAATATTTATTGAACAAATTTTGATGGCTGGACCATTTGGAACACATGTACCTATGTGGTTAACCTTGAACTTGCGTGTTTTTCCTTTTCCAGGAGTACACAGTGAAAATGAGTAATATCCCTACTATTAGAAAATTCCTTGAACCTGGCAGCAAGAAGAAGCCTCCTCCCGATGAGATCTACGTGAGAACCGTCTACAACATCTTTATGCCGTAAAACAACGCAGGCGTCTGTGAGTGAGAACTCGCCCCTAGAGATTGCCGTGTCCACAGTAGTATCTTAATCGATGCCAGGCTGCCGTGATCCCAGCTCTGTCTTGGTGCTCTGTATAGTTGTTCCTAAGTTGGGTCTTTCGTGTCAAGGAGGTCTCTTCTAGAAATATTGGCATTTTTTTTTTGTCCAGTGAATAATGTTATGTACCTGTTTCTGAAAAGCTTTTTGGAGAGGCTGGCATTTAAGTTAGATGTGATCTGAGCCCACTTCCTCATGACCGGGGTGGGCAGGACCTCTCGTTCTCTCCTGAGCTGCTTTTCTCCTCTCCTTATCCCATTCTAAACCCCGTCTGTTCTCTTCCTCCTTTTTAGTGTCTAGTAACAACAGAATATTTAGTGAATATCTCCCTCTGAGCTATTATAAATCCATGATAGTAATGAATGCAGTCGATATAAGCCAAAATAAAGATTTACAAATCACTGCCCTGTTGCTAGAATTTTTAAATTAAATTGTTTGAAATCTATAATACAGTTACATGGTTCAAAAATCAAAAAAGTATGAAAGGCTGTACAGTCAGAAGTAGTCTTTTCAGCCCTGCCCCCCAGCTCCCTGCTTCTTCCCACAGGCAAACATAGTTATCATGTGTATATCCTTCCAGTTAATTTTGATATACACATAAGAAAATATAAATATATATTACTTCTATCACCCAAATGTTCATTGGCAGGCTTAAATTTTTTGCATTTCAGACTAAAAAGAATTTTTTGCATTATTCATACCGCCTTACACATGTGGCTCAAATACTAACTGAGCATGCTACATGCCAAGCAGGGTTCCAGGAGGCAGAACCCTAGAACCAGCCCCTGCTCTAGAAAAACTGACCACACAGAAGGGGAGAGAGATGCGTAAACAGCGGAAGTAATTTGGGAAAAGGGAGAAATGCTGCTTTTGGAGTACCTAATACTCAGAAATTGAAAAACTAAGGAAAGCCGAGTTTTTGATGAGAGCTCACAGAGGAGACACATTCATCCCTTACCGCAGGAGGGGGTTTTGCTCAGATTTAAAAAAAACAAGCAAATAGTACCGAGGAGATCATTAATGCCTGTCCCAATCATTGCATGGGCCTTAGTGTCTCATTAGAGGAAATCAGCTGCAGACATCCAGGTTGCTGTCTTCACGCTCTCACAGTGGGAGCATTCTGCCATCACACTGACATTTAGGACTGTTGGGAGAGCAGGGGCTTGGTGGCACTCGGAACAGTGGGCCAGGCCCTGGGAGCAGTGGTGGCCCAGGCTGCTGCTGCTGCTGCTGCTGCTGCTGCTGCTGCTGCTGAGGTAGAGGCCCAGGCTCCGGCTAGGATCCGGAGAGCAAGAGCCAAGAAAAAGAGCAACTGGGGGAGTGTGTAGTGAAAGACTCACCCTTCCCAAAGGCCAGACCAGAGACGACAGGTCTGAACTTTGCTTCTGGGGGGTGATGTCTAAGCTCTTGGAATGTCATGTCTGATAGCAGTGTCTTTGTTTGCCTGCGGCCCTTGACCCAGCCAGATAGCAACAATGTGACTAGAGCCGTACCAATAAGGCCACATACATAGGGTGGGGGCTTTGGGCCCTGCCGTGTCAGCTGAACTCCGGAAGGGCTGGAGATGGGTCAGCCATGTGGGCAGTCAGGTAGGCCCACGTGATGGAGCCTGCAGTAAAAACTCTGGACTCAAAGCTTGGGTGGGCTTCCCAGGTTTACAACAATCCATTGTCACACATGGTTGCCAGGAGGAGTTAACGCCGTCCATGATTCCCCAGAGAGGACGTCTGGAAGCTGCGTGTCAGGAGCGCTCCCGGACTCTGCCCCATGCATCTCTTCCCCCAGCTGACCCCAGTCTGTATCCTTTCCCTGTAATAAACCATGGTCGTGAGTATAACAGCTTTCAGTGAGTCCTGTGAGTTTTTCTAGGGTTGTCAAACCCGAGGGTGTTGTTTTGGGCACCCCCTTGAACTTGCAGTTGGTGTCAGAGTGAGGGGTGGTCTTTTGGCCTGCTCCTAAACTCTTCAGGGGTGAGAAACATTTTACACTCATTTGAAGGTTGACTGACACATGGGAACCAGACATGGACTTGATAACACCCAAGGGTCTGTACTATTGAGTTTCGGGGCAGCAGCCAATTTGGGCTATTTTACAGTGCCACTGTCTGACAGTATTAATTGAGGGGCTGCTATACAGATCTTAAGGCCATACTGTAAACATTGCTCTTTGGGTTTTAATTCTCTTGGACACCAGGGGGCACTTGATGCTGGCTCTTTGAGGAAACAACCGGGGAGGAAGTTTGGCTTGTGTGCTGAATTAGAGGACTAGAGAAAATAAACACAAAAGGCCCAGCTTTTCCCAACCAACGAAGACAGATTCCCATGTCTTTCTTGCTCATGGTTACATGACCTCTAATCGTGTACTTCAGTTCCCACACTGGAAACAAGTTCCCGTCCTGCCTCAGGTGGCATTCCTCCAGTTGGGCCCAGACTCCTGCCCACCCAGACTCAAACCTCTACCCGCTCTGCCATTTTCGTGTGCCACCAGACTCCTGTGCTGGATAGAGTAGGAGGTCAGGCTCTGGGCCTTTCATCCTCAGGAATGTCGGGGCTGGACCCAAACACATGAGACAGGGAGCACGAGCAGAGGGGTGAACCGAAACACAACGACTAGAATCTGTAGCAGGTGAACTAATAGGGGTCAAGGGCACAGTCGTGTTTAAATGTGGCCATTACAGACGCCCCGGTGTCTGGGACAAAAGGGGAAAAGCTGGATGGTGTGTGGCTCTGGTGTCTGATGGAGGGGGAGGTCAGCACTTAATGAGCCCTGACCCAGAGAGAGCCCCACAGAGAGGCTTTGGCAGACTGGGTGCGGCAGGGAACCCCTGACTCTCCTGCTGCCTGGCTGGGGTGGTCTGGAGAGGCCAGCCTCCCGGGGACCCAATGGGGCAGAAAGTGAGTTCCACTGGACGGGGTCTGCAACAAACAAAACCAGCCTGGGCTCTTGTATCTGCTGATGTTCCCTCTTCATCGAATGTGTCTTCTGTTCCCTTAAGCAAACCGTCTGCCCAGAAGATAGCATGGCGAGGTCCTGTTCTGTTGGCACCAATGTCCCCCTACGGGAGTCCCTCTGACCAGGGGACCGGTCGCACTTCCCCCACACCTGCACACCTTTCTCATCATCCCATTTTGTTTTCTTCAGAGCCCCTGACACCCTCTGGCAATTTTATCTGTTTAATGAAACTCTGTCTTTATTAAAGTGGGTTCCTTTTAGGAAACATAGTTGGGTCTTGTTTTAGTCCACTCATAGTCTGTCTTTCATTTGGTGTGTTTATGACCACATTTAAAATCATGGTTGATGTAGCTGAATTAATATCTACCATGTTTGTAACTGTTTCCTATTTGTTTCCCTTGTTCTTTGTTTCTTTTCCCTTTTGTCTTCCCCTCTTTTTCTGCATTCTTTTAATTGAATATATTATATGATTCCATTTTCTCTTAGCATGTCAATTGTAGCTCTTTTTTTTAAAGTTTTATTCGTTGCCCTAAATTTTGTACCCCATAACCTCAGAACCCATACCCCAAAAGTTGGCTGGTTTGACCCCAGTCAGGGCACATACCCAGATTATGGGTTCTGAGACAAGAGATAGAATAGGAAACCCCAAGACACTGCAGCTGTCACCAGTCAGCACCCTGATTTTTGGGAATCGCTTTGTGACACCTGATAATAAGCATTGTGGTTTCCTTTCTTGAGTGGGCAATGAAGGAGGACTGTGGGAAATTGCATGTGTAGAAGCTTAAATAAAAACCGTGTAAAGCCTGTAACCATTCCGTAGAAGAGAGCCCTTCCCTGGCCAGAAATGGCCCACTCCCATATTTGGGATGACGAAGCCAAGAGAACCAAGGCTGAAGCTACTGTCCCTTCGGTTCCTGGAAGAAATGGGGGTTTTGTGAGTTGGGGTGATTTTGACTTTGGAATGTGTAAAATATGTGTTTACTCTGGAATTAAATATTTTAGGGTAACTTTCATTATGACTGCATTTCTGCACATAATCCTTAATTGGCACCATGCAATTCTTGATACTTTCTGTGTGATTGCAGTCCCTATTCCTTTTTTCTTTTATCTTCTGATGATTAGGCCAAGGGCTGGGAGTAGGGGAGGGATTAGCTACAAGGAGAAAAGAAAGAATTAACTTGGAATTTTTGAGATGATCCCTAATATACTGTCTTTCTGTCAAGTGGTTATTCCCCTTGGTTTGCTATGTTAAAACTGTAAATACAACAGATCATGGCATTCCTCTTCCACTGGATTGGGTTTTTCCTGTCTCTTTGCCTGACCACTTCAGTTGCAGGAAGGTATGGGCCGTTTCAGGAGTTGGTCTCTCTGTAAGTGGATCCTGATTGTCAGGCTTGCCACTGATTTCCCTGGACATTTTGATGGTTGGTATTGGCTCTGGTGGGTGTTCCTGGTTCAGGCTTTCTCCTGTTTCCCAGAATATTTATCAATGATGATACTGGAACCCTTCTCTTGCTTGCTTTGCTTACCTTTGTGTGGTCCATTCAATTGTTTGTTTGTGGCCACCGAGAGCCTGGACCCCTCTCCATCTGCAGCAGTTCCAGCCCCTGTCGGGGTGCGTGCAGGGGGTGACTGAGTGACGTTTCTCCCTCACGCCCAGGGTTCTCTCTCTCAATCTTTCCCTCTCCTTCCTGCTTTAAAATCAAAAAGCATCCTCAGGTGAGGATTAAAAAGAAAGACCACTTTCAAATACACTATACTGCTTCATAGGTAGTGTAGGTACATACTTGTATAACAGAGTATTCCCAGTTCCTCCCTTCTGTCCCTTATAACATTGCTGCCATAGATTTCCCTTATCCATAAGTTGTAATCATCTGCTATATTGTTGCTGTTATTACTTGGACAACACTGTATTTGTTTGTCTATTTATACCGTCTGTCGACTAAACTGTAAATGCCACAGGTGCAGGAATTGGGTCTGTCATGCCCCCCATTCTCGAGCCAGGACCTAGAGCAGTGCCTGGTGCAGAGTGGTCCTCAGGGAATGTGTGTTCCATGAGGCAGTGGAGTCCTACTTTCTTCTTCCTTGGGTGACCTGATGGGCTATGAAATACACTAACGATGGAGGTCAAGTGAAGCCCCAGGGTGTGTACAAACTGGAACACTCACTGGCTAATCCCCTGAGTGGGCAGAGCTTTCACCGGGAAAGATAAGGGTTATAAGCGCTCACTTCATGCCCCCACCACACCGGAGACAAGACCCAGAAGAGATAAGGTTAGTGGTAAAATTTTCATACACTCTTCTTGGGTTTGGTTGGATAGTTACATTCTGTGGCCAAATTAGCAGCTTATTGTCAATTTTTCTAACTCTATGGTTAATTTAATGCCTATATTTCTAAACTTGCCTGTATTGGATAAAAGGAACAGATATATATTTTTTCTGCAGAGTAGATTCGTAAATGATCATGAAATGGCAATTGTTTATCTAGACCAGCCTTTTCAAGACTCCCTGCCTATGCAGCTACACTTAATGTCAAACATGAACATCCTCCACACCCATATCACACACCAAATGTAACTTTAGAAATAAGTACCTGAGAGTGAGTGGTATTTTGGTCGGTGACAAAACAGGCTTTGCAGAACTTAAACATTTATTAATTTCGAGCCATTACATCTTTCTTTCTTAGGCAAATCTCATATTCCATACACAGCTGAAAACAGGCACCACCTGGCCTGTGCCGGGGTGCTGACGGGCAAACCAAGGCTCCTGCATCTAGGCGTCTGCTGCATTGTGCTTGGGAAGTCTAATCCTAGTGATCTGCCTCTGGGCCCTGCAGCCCCGGGCACTGCCGAGGGGAAAGGCAGGAGTCTCTCAGCGAAGTCCTGACACGGCTTTTTCCTAGGACTCGCCCCAGTCTTTAAACAGCAAGGGGTCATGGGGCAGCTCACTCTTTGCTTCTTCTCTGAAGAGCCTTGATGACCCAGGGAGGTGAAAGTCTCTTCTGTGGCTGTATTTTTCATTTAAGTAAGTTTGTAAACCTTGGAGGTATAAGTCAACCTCTGAGTCTGGGGAACATGAATCAATCCATTAGACCTTCATGGAAAGGAAACTTAGGTTCTGAAAGTGAAATATAAAACTCTCTGGAGAAGACACTTTTTGAGTGTGAGCTGGTGATAGAGCTCTCTCCCTGATATTCTGTTTCATTAGTAACCCACCCCACCCCACCGGGGAATATTGTTCAGCTGCGTTTATGTATGAAAAATTCCACATAAATACTGGTACTCTTTCAAAGGAGCTAGTCTCATGAAGACTTTCACTTTGATAAAGTCCAGGTAATTAATATTTTGAATCTAATGAAATGTTTGATGTTATATCACATATTAGCGAAACAGAGAAATAATTAATAATTGAGTAAAAACAGACAAACTTTAAAGCCAAACTGAGTCTTGGCTGTGCTCTGAAGCACTATATACTTAAAGCTAAAATAATGCTACCTCTTCCCAAACTAGCGAATTAAAATTCTGTGGGGAATACAGGGTTATCTGGGAGAGTGTTTTGTCTTGGTGACAAATTTTGACTTGCTGTTTGTAATGCATGTAGACCATTCTGATCCATTGGAGAAGCCAAAGTAAATGTTCAAGTCACTTCTACTGATAATAGATTTAGAATTGACATCTTGTACTCTGGCCTAAAACATCTGCTGAAACTGGCAGCCCCTTCCATCAACCCCTTAAATTTTTCATGATCAAGAAAAGGCAATAAAGTCCTGCTTTTTGCCTAACTGTTCCAATAAGTGAGAAAAATGTGTGTCGTTTTGCCTAAATTATCCAGAATGACTGTTAATATTGTCAGTAAAATTTCCCCCCAAAAAGGCTGGCTGCTTTCCTGATGCGTGCACACAACAGATAGGGGCAGGAGGCAAAGAATGACGACAAGGGGAGAGAAACAAGGTCAGAAGGACTGTTAAAGCCGGAAGAAACAAAGAAATGGTCTACTTCTGAAACAAAGCTTCCATTTATGGATGAGGAAACTGACCTGCCCTAGGGCAGCAACACCTTGTGCATATCTGGTACTTTGTTAAAACTGGGAATTGAAGGAGGTCTCACTTAAAGGGGGATCAGAAAAATGATCTCACATGGGAAATTCACTTACAATTCACCCCAGTCTCTCTGTCCTTCCCCGTCTCTAACTGTAGCCACCCACCACTTTGGGACACCACCACTTGCTTACCCTACCTGCCCACCCTACTTTATGAACACCGTGTCCTGCGACTTGTGCTCGCCAGCAGTCCCCGGGGAGAATAACCTAGCCAGCCACCCACTGGGCCCCAGGGGCAGTTTAGTTGGGTTTTTATTCTAGACTCAGCTTCTCAAACTTTATTTAAATATATAAGTCCATCACCCGGGGATGTTGTGCAAAGTGCAGACTCTGATTCAGTAGGTTGGGCCCAGGGAGTGAGACTGCATTTCTAACATGCTCCTGGGTGGAAGTGATGCCGCTGGTCCAACACATTTCTGGAGAATGCCTTCCCCTCCTTTTGGAAACATGTGAATGCTGCTGCAACCTGGAGATACAGATGTGTGTGCTTATGTGTACATGCATGCAGGGGTGCGTGTGTGTGTGCATCCATACCATGTTCAGCAATTTGGTGCACATCTTATTTGTGTCTCATAACTAACCAAATGAATTAGGAACTTTGAGCTTTGTGGTACAAATGAGGAAAGTGAGGCTCAGAGAGATTAAAATCTTGCTCAAGTGAGAGGCAGAGCTGAAATATGTTTTTACTGGTGGTTCGCAGGGACTAACTCAGATACACGTCCCCTTTTCTACAAGATTTGGGGCATATTTGTTACCCAAGGAGCACACTCTGGCTATGCAAAGGTTGTCATGCCATCATCACTGCTTTCTGCTCACCTGCCTTAGCTGTGGGTGCCTGGGGCTCTGGGTGGGGAAACGTACGCCACTGCTCATCTCAGGTGAAGCTGCACACAGGTGAAGTTTGTGAGCCCTGGCAGGTGAGTCTCAGTTCCCTACATCGTTGGATCCAGTGTCGATGCACCAGGTAGGTTTGAGTTCAGGACACACAGTGGGTCAACACCAGCAGCACAAGAAAGAGCTTTGAACGGATGGGGATGACTCTACATTCAGATCGAAGTCTCGGGTTCCGGGTCTTTCAACGGCCTTTTCTCAGAGCGTTTACATTCTGGGCGAGTTCCAAACAGCACGGCCCCTTTGCTTCCTGCCCCCTACCTTGCACAGGTGGAATGAGCACTCCATTGCACCTGTTCTTCTAAGCTTTGACACTGTATTTTTTTAAACAATGAGAACAATTAGGTTTTCCACTTGAAGCATAAACAAACTTCATCTTCCATATTGCCAAGCTGTAGTTTATCCTAGCCTTTGTTGAAATTGTTGAAATTCATTAGAGGTCAAGTATAAAGGATTAAAGGACTTGGTTTTGGTCCTTAACCCATAATGCCATGGGGCAGGGGGGAATAGGGCTCAGAGAAACAAACATTTATATACAGGCCATGGGCAAAAGTAGGTTTACAGTTGTGAGTATGTGGAACAAGTGTTTATCCTTATATTATTACATATTAATTATTGTATTATTTCCCATACAAACAACTGTGAACCTACTTTTGCACCACCTATATACCCATTCTGTGATGCTCTGTTTAATTCCTCTATACCATTTTGTGTTTCAACTAAACACTTAGTTGATTCTGACTTACCTCTGGTTAGTCTGGATGCTTCCATCCCTGAATACAGATGGGTTGGTAAGGGTTTTGATGGTAGGAACCACGTGTTATTTATTTTTTGTGCCTGGAGTACCTAACCTAGTAGTACATCCATAGCAGAAGTTCAACAAATATTTGATGTTGAAAGAATAAAAGATCAAAGACAGAAATTTAAGAAACTTATAGGTATCTCAAAGTGCACATTGAGGTAAGAGCTACCACGTGTGTGGGCTGGCTCTACAAGAGGTGGAAGAGCTATGCCATCACCCCTGCCTTCCGGGACATTGCCTCCTTGTTAGAATTTTGCAGTGAAGAATTTTCAGCTGGTTCTTGGGGTGTGAGATCAAGAGCAGGTAACCGGTCCCTTCTCTGAACTCAGTACTTTTAGCCAGAAACAGCCCCTCTTGGGAGGGGTCGGGGGTGGGGCCTGGAGTTCTGCTGAGCCTCTGAGGCAGCCCGGGCTCAGTTCTCCATCATCCCAGTACAGAAGCCACGGAGCCCGCCGAGGCTGAGAGAGGAGGAATGGTGGCTGGGTGGCCAGAGCCAGGTATTTCTGGGGCACACCAGCATTTGTGGGATTTTCCCAAGAGGTAGTGACTGGTTATCCACAACTGGAGAAAAAAGGTTTCCTTCATTTGGACCAGAAAGGGAGGGTTGCTAGCTTCAGTCCTGTTTAGCTGAGGTGGGGTCTCTATTCCAAGCCTGGGCTTTTAGGGCTCCCTCGGCACTGTGTGTGGCTTGGTGGGGAGGAGATGATCCTGTCCCTTGTGATCCAGCTCCAAGTTCCAAAGTTACAACTGTCCATCCCCCAGGTGCCCTGAGAATGTGCGAGGGGCAGGCTGAAGGGAAGTGTGGGAGGCTGTGGGCACAGAGCCATTATGTGAAATTCCAAAATACGCTTCCAGGTAACAGTGAACCACAAAAACAGTTGTTATGCTCACAATCACACAAAGAAGGCAAAAGCCACACCAGATAGCACTTTTTAAATATCTTGTACCATATGGAGTCAGGTTCACAGAAGTTTTAGCTCCCTTTTACAAACATCAACTGCATTCACAACAAATACTTATAAATCTCACATAAAACTAATAGACAAGCCTATCTTAGTGTAAGGAACTCTAAGAAATGCTCAATTCACTGGTAATTTGCTTTAAAGAAGCGAGAACTTCATTTGACACGGGTCAGATATTGTGGTACGTATTTTATCTATCACTTTTATTCAAGCTTCAGTCCTCACAATAGCCCTCTGAGGTGGGTGGTGCAACCACCATCCCGTTTTAAGGATTAGGAGACTGAGGCTTGAAGAGGCGGCTACGGTTGAACAATAGCGAGGACCACAGTAAGTGCTGCCTGGGGAAGCTGAGGCGGCCTCCCATCTCCGGGCTCACCCTGAAGCTTCCAGAGCAGCCTTGCACCTGGCAGCTGTGGAGCCTTGAGCACTGTGCCTTCAGGAGATATTTCTGCCATTTCCTTAAAGCCTGCATCAGTGCGTATGGCATCAGAGGAGAAAAGGTGGGGAAAGGAGATCCAACAATCCTGTAGCTTTGGGCAGCATTTTAATCTATTCAGAGCACTTTACCTTTACCTCACTCAGTCACCTCAGTCATCCTGTGACATGAAAAGGAGTCGCTAATATAACAGTCACTGTGGCTCTGTGACAATGAGGCAGAAGAGTGCTATCAGGTATGCTTGCATTACCACTATGCTCGCCTGTACATTTTTTTTAGCTCTTCCCAGAATTTTTATTCTACAAAATTTCATTATTCAACACTGTCCTTTAAAATGTGGCAGGCAACCTGGTATAATTCTCCTCAGTTACAGACGAGAACATGAAGGTAGACAAGGTTCTGCCCGTGTGGCTCACCCCGCTCCGTGTGGGCCAGGGAAGGACCAGAATCCTGGTCCTGTGCAGGTCTGCGTCTGCCCGTCCCAGCACTCAGGAAAGTCTGGGGCGGAAATGGAAGAGGTCCCAGTTCCTGTCCAACATGTCGATCTGAATAAGCCCAGCTCCATGCCACTGTTAGAAAAGATTATCTTTTGTAACATCATTCATGAAACCATCCTATTAACTCCTGGTTTCTTTCTCAAAATACCAGAGACAGTCTCTCAAATCTACAGAATACCTTGATATCTTGATTATGTATAGTTCGTTCTTTCTTTTTCCTTAAATTGTGAATAGAGCACATGTATATATAGGAGAATGCAAAAACATGTACATGCAGTGTAAAGATTTACTATAAAGGCTAATTACTATTTTTGTTTTAAGAAATAGAACATTATTAACTTCCCAGGATGCCCCATGCTCCCCCAAACACAACCTCCATCCTGCTTTTTTTCTAGCTTTTCTTCATAGTTTTACCCACTATGTATGCACCTGTAAAGGATAGTTTTGCTTTGCTTGTTTTGGAATGGTCATGAACAGAGGCACCTCATATGGTGTGTGTTAGTTTATTCTCTGACCGTGTTTTTCTGACTTGGCTCTTCAGGAACCCCTGAGCCAAGCATCATGGCGGCCAAGCCCAAGCTCTGGTACTTCCGAGGCAGGGGCAGGATGGAGTCGATCCGCTGGCTGCTGGCTGCCGCTGGAGTGGAGGTTGGTTCCTGATTGGGAAAAAGGAAGGAGGGTACTTGGGGTGAGACTGAAGTGAGCATCTTCTCTCTTCAAAATTCAGAATGGTGCCTCCAAGCCAAACTGACTCTTTCTCTTTCCCACTGTCTTCCTGTGTAAGAAGTGAGGAGAGGATCATAGTTCTCTGTTTAAGCAGGGATGGCAGGGTGGAGGCCAAGTGTCTGGAAGCTTTGTCGGGTGGGAAAGATCTTGGTGGATCATAAGATAAAGGTGAGAAAGGAGACCCACATCTGAATCATTTCTTTTATTGGGACCAGCTGACTTCCTGGGGTCATTTCGGCTCTGCCTAAGCATCTCAGTAACATTGACCCAACGGCTGCCAACTAGAATCCTAGGCCCAACTGCAGTCTGGTCTCTCCTGAATCCTCCTTTGAAGAGTCGCCCCACGGTGATCTTTCCTTAACTCTGAATTCCTCTCTGCTGACTTTTCCATAGCTTTTCACAAGTGGAATTGTCTGTTTTCTGACTTCTTCTTCCCTAGTTTAATGCCATCTCCTCTAGACTCATGACCTTCTTTGTTTTTTTCTTTTCCCTTTAAGAACTTCTCTCCTAACACTGCTCACCTTCTCCTACCCCCATCTCAGTGTCTGGGAGACAAAAATGTCAACTCTTTTTCACAAAAGCTTAGAAACTCATCAATAAGTAGTGATAACCCCATCTGAGTAATGATCTTTGGACCCTTTTCACTGAACATATGAGCATCAAAGAGAAATTTGATTTGATCTGATATGGAGGGAAAATGACACAGAAGAGAGAGGAAAAAGAAAAGAAAAAACTGAAGAGGAGAAATCATCAGGGAAATTGGAGGAAAAGACTAGAGTTTGGAGAGAAGGAAGAGCTAAGGTGAAGAAAAAAGTATGAACAGAGGCTGTGGGATGTGCCTTAAGCTGCCAGGACAAAAAGGGCTGCTAGTCCGAGCCAGTCTTAGGTGATCCACACACGCACACATACACACACTGTACCAGAATTTTCAGCTGTGCAGCAGTTGATAGCTTTGCATTCCTTTTCAACCTTTTCTTTCTGGAAGCCATTGGGCATTGTATACTCTGAGCATTTCTTCCTTCCTTCCTTCCTTCCTTCCTTTTTTCCTCCTTCCCTCCTGCCCTCCCTTCCTTCCTTTCTTTCTTGATCTTAAACTTATAACAATGTCTCTTCCTTTATCTAGTTTGAAGAAGAATTTCTGGAAACAAGAGAGCAATATGAGAAGTTGCAGAAGGGTGAGCCTAGATTCATTCAATGCATCTTATGGGAAGAAATAGAAAATTTGTTTCTGGAAATATTCATTTCATTCTAGAAACCAGCACTTTAGAATGACAACTATTGGGAAAGGCGTGCAGTGTGACTGCTAACACCAACTGCCTGTTCACTGTGTCCCTGGCACGGAGGTAAACTGGTCATCTGCATTGTCTCTTTAGCCTTCATAAAAGCTTATCAGGTAGGTTAGGACCCAGACCCTTATTAGGTAAGACAGAGGAGCATGTGTTGCCCAGTGCCAGTTGGTTCAAAACTCCCCATTGCGCTGAAGCATCCTTGCATTCTTAAATAATGATCCAAAAAGTAGAAGGGAAGGGAGAAAAAGGGAGAGGAATTTGGGCTAAGATGTTCTCTAGTTCTCATTGTTCGTATCCACTTGTTCTTGGCAGTTTTAACAGATTAACAGAAATCATTTTCTCAGGTCACAGTTTTAGAATAAAGTTAATAGAAAAGATCCAAAGTGTCTTTAATCGCTACAATCCTCAGAAAAATTTCTCACACTGAGAGAAAATACTAGCACTTTCAAATTTCTAACAGCCATAACGTTATTTTTCTTATCTAAGGAAACCTGGGTGTCTGTTGCCGATAAACAATCATGAAATTGACAAGTTATTTTTTAAGAGAAACATTCAACCAGTAGCCAGCAGTCCTGCCATTTACAAACTGTATGATTTTGGGCAAGGCCTTTAACTTCTCTGCATCCTGTCTCTTTAAAAAATATATATTTTTAAATTTAAGTATAGTTGACATAAGCATCCTCTTTCCCATAAAATGAAAATAATTTGTATGGTCGTAGATTGCAATGTGCCCATTGATCTTACTGAGCGGAGAAGGCCCAGTCACCCCTTCCCTAATTCTAGTCTAGGAACTTTATTATCTGGAATCCCCCTGAAGCTCCTCTTCTTTATTTCTGCCCACTTGACCACACACTAGGACAGTCACTGGTGCAGGATAGGGGTTCAATACTTACATACATATTGAATAGATGACTGTATCTCCATAATCTCCTCCATGACTACTCTGGCAGCAGTGCTCCCTAAGAGCCTCTGAAATCCTCCAGGCCTCTCTGAGACCGTGATGCTGCAATTGTGCTTGGGACACCCTCCTGGCTGTTGCTGGTACCTGTGAACAGAAGGCAGAGAGGGACAGCAGAAGGATCACTGGCCCAGGAGGCAGCAGGCCCACTTCTGCTGGCTTAGCTGTCCCTGACTCTGTGAGTTTGGGCAAGCCACACGTGCCTCCCTTGGTCTCTACCCAATCATCGTCTAATATATGAATGAATTAGACTAAATGATCTCGAATGTGCTTTTCTGTACTCT
The DNA here is from genome assembly GCF_004126475.2 of Phyllostomus discolor. Lineage (NCBI taxonomy): Eukaryota > Metazoa > Chordata > Mammalia > Chiroptera > Phyllostomidae > Phyllostomus > Phyllostomus discolor. Next base: position 124,338,451 of record NC_040906.2, on the reverse strand, counting down.
TGACCTGAGGTTTTTAGAAAAGTCCTTCAGGAGATCATTGGGTCCTGGTTCTAATGGACATTGTATCATTCATAAGCAGCACAGCCCAGCTCTAGAAGCTCCTTCAATATTGAAAAAATGTGTAACATTTAGAAAAATGAGGTTTTGCAGTGTTAATAAGAGTATTCATATTTACAAAGTATGGCTACCAGCATGATCTTATTCCTACTCAAAGAAACTCACTAAGATGGGCAGGACGGGTGGTGTTCCAGAGCAGAAAATAAGCTCAGGGAAGTTAAAGACTTGCCTAAAGCCATCCACCTAGACAGGGACACTGGTCCCCTGAAAGCTGCTACTGGTCCCTGCACTGGCGTTCTCCCCACCACCTTCTGCCTCTAACTAATCAATGAGCAAAGTAGTGAAATGGAAGAGATCAGCTGTGGCCTTTGCACTAGTGCCAATGCACTAGTGAAGTCTGGTTCCTACTCCGGGTCAGGTTCCTTAATCTTAGTAGTGTATGGGTGTAAATGGAATTTAAAGGCTATTCATTTCTTCAAGGCCTCATGAAAAGAGCAGTATTTGTAGTATATTTTTAAATATATTATTTATGTAGGTAGTCACTCACAAAGAAGAAAATTGGATTTTACTAAACATCGACTTGACAGTATTCAGTATTTTACTAATGTTATTTCATTTCATCCTTTCAAAATCCTGCTAGATGTATATTATGATGATTTTAGAGAAAAGGAAGCTGAAGCTGTAAGTCATTTACTTAAAGTCATATGGCTGGAAGGGGCCAAAGCGGGCATGCAGGCCCATGTCTGCCAGGGTTCTGACTGTCACATCCTCTGGATGCTGTGTGGACCCAGAGTGATGTGCTATGTGCTCTTTAAAGAACTCAGACTCCCAGACTCCACCCTGAATCAGAATATCTGGGAGGCGGGGTGAGTATTTTTAACAACCCACCTCCCCCAGGTGATTCTTATACACTCTAAACTTTGGGAACCAGCCATAATAAATGTAGAAAGTCCGAAATATAATAATGACTACCCAACACACAAAAATGCATGAAACCATCCAGCAAATCTCAAATTTTCCATTAAGCAGATGGAAGGCATTTTCTCAAACAGCTGTGCTCTTTAACTCACCACTTTGGATGGAAACTAGAAATCATCCAACAAAATTAGAAGTAGACACTTTTGCAGGTTTACCACAGCCATAGAAGGAGAGTATCGTAACCTTTCTTTGTTCACATCACAGATGGGTGCCTGCTCTTTGGCCAGGTGCCCCTGGTTGAAATTGATGGGATGATGCTGACACAGACTAGAGCCATCCTCAGCTACCTGGCTGCCAAGTACAACTTATACGGGAAGGACCTGAAGGACACAGTCAGGTACCATAGGGTTCATGCCTGTATTTCGTTCTTACCCAGGCCTCTGTAGGTGCCAACTGAAACCTGGTTCAGGTCTAGCCTTTCAGCCTGCACTAAGGGGAGAGGGCCAGGGGAACAAAGGGAGATGTACTCTTGCTATACCCAGCATGACTTACGCTTAACTCTGAGTAAATACTCTAGACTTCTCCTTTTACTACTCATAGCAGTCTGCATTCAACATTCTCAAGTTCTCTCCCCACTCCCAACAAAATATCTTCTCATCCAATGACCTGGTATTCTACATGAAGGTGGAAATTAATGACTTAGTAAATAAATATCAACCATTTGTAGCAATGACCTATTACCACAAACAATGCTGTGTAGCGTATCTTGAAGCCCAGTGACTTAATCAGCATTTATTATTCCTCACCAGTCTATGGGTCATCTGGGTGGTTGGCAAATCTGGGCCAGGACTGACTTATCTTGGCCACACTCACTCATATGTCTGTCACTCATATGTCACACTTACTCAACGAGTAGTCAGCCAGGAGGCTCTGGTGTGGGGTGGTGGCTGCCAATTGATTGGGAAGCATCCTGAACATGCCTCATGACAGCTAGGCATGGCTCTAAGAGGGACAGCGAAAGCACACAAGGCCTCTTAAGTTCTAGGTTCAAAACTACTACCTTATCAATTATATCTCATTCTAGAAGTAAAAGCAAGTCACAAGGGCAGCCCAGGAAACAGCCGTCATCTATTAATAGAAGAAACTGCCAAGTTTTATTACAAATACCAGAGGGTATTTGTGGCTATTTGGGTGATTAGTTTAATTTCATAGGAGCTATGTAAACAAGACAAAACAAAGACAACTATAAAATTTTATTTGAATTTGGGATCAAGGGGCATTTTCAGTGACCCCTTATACCTTGTCACCATAAACACAGCTGTGACACAGTGGTCCATAAATATAGAAGACATTGTAGAAGAAAGGCCCAAGTTCACTTGTTCAAAAAAAGGAGAGAACATTACATACAAATGAGCAAAATTCATAAGAAGAGGCAGCTCACCCCAACATTCCCAGAGCTCCACTTTTAAAACTGACTTCGTCATTCTAACCTGCAATCCCAAGGACATACACCAAGAGAAGCAATTTCAGACACACTGTAAGAATAGAATCCTTTTATAACAATGTAAAGAAGCACTAACATGCAAAAGCAGTCTGTTTCTCGTGGTTTCAATAAGTGCTTTTTATTGTTTTTTTAAAATACCCATGGCTTTTTCCCAAGATATGTGTCCTAAGCTATAGATAGCATCATTAACATTCTTTTCTCCAGGTTAGGCATAAACTTTAATGGACTAAAGTAAGCTGGTTAGATGGCAATCTAACAGGAAAGAAAAAGGATCTGTAACCCAGGACAAGGAAAGCAAATTATCCTTTTATACATGTTAAAGAGGAAAACAAAGACCAAGAAGGTGATTCCACTTGTTGGACAATTAGCACACAGCAGGGGATACAAAGACACACACATCCCCAATGAGTGTGCAAACTGGTTGCAGAGACAACTAGCACAGCACAGCATGACTGGACCAATAGGCCAACAAGTAAGGGCAATGTATCTACTATTATTAGTTTTTTAATAACCTTTTTAAAAAAGTGTTTGTCAATGACAGGAGAAGTGTAAAAAGAATAAAAGGAGCTGTTTATCTGACTGACTAGGAAAGTAAACTCCTTTCTCAGCTGGCAGGTCAACGGAAGACATGCTAAACTGCGTATGTGTCTTCCAAGTGAAAAGGTCCTGGTACGACTTGTTTTGCACTTTTAGTAAACTTCATTCAGTTCACTCTTTAAACTCCTAATAATCTAATTATTTGTTTATAGAAGATTTCCACTCAGAGGCACTCAATGCTTTCACATATCCCTTTATTCAATAAACATTTCCAGAGACCCTACTCTACCATGGTTACTTGGCTGGTTCTTATTTCAGAAATCATTCCTGAGCATGGAAAACAAGAGAGGGGAAATCGAAAGTCATTTGCTCCAATTTCTAGTTACACCATAGAAGTTGCTGATTAGGAAACCCACATTCAGGGCTGCTTCTGGGAATGAGTCACGCCGTGTTTTGTCAGGATCAACATGTATGCTGACGGCACTCTGGACCTCATGATGATGATTGTACAGGCTGCCTTCAAACCCCCAGAGGAAAAAGAGGAGAACATTGCTTTCATTGTGACCAAAGCTAAAACCCGTTACTTCCCGGTGTTTGAAAAGGTAGGCAACAGGGATGCGGTCTGGACAGCGTGAGGCCTTGCCCAGCAGGGACCAGCAGTGTGATGGGCCTCCTGATGCTCCTGCGACCCAGGGGATCCAGGTCCACGACAGCCGTGTGCTCAGATCTTGGGGACGTGGGGGACTGGGGGCGTGGAGCCGACTTTATGAGGACCTTCCAGTCTTCCTCTGGTCCCAGAGAGGAACTGGGGAAGGGAGGGGAGAGACTGGGAGGGGCGGTCTGGACACAGCAATTCCTACATCCCTTCCCAGGCTGCAGGGATCTAGGACTTTACTTTTCCAGTTGTTGATAAGAATATTTAGAAGAGTATCTGAGAACACAGAGACCATATTAGAGCTTTTCTGCATTTGGACTAAAGCTTTAATAAGGATTCTAAAATAAATGACATGTATAATTATGGAATGTCCAACAAAACCGAATTAAAATAAACCAAGTGCACCGAAAGGCATTTCTGTTTTGATTGAAACAAACAAAACTGATCAGCTCAAGATCCCGTCATCTCGACTTCACTGTGTCAGAAGCTTTTTAGGCTTAATACTATCAGCTAATCATGCCTCAATCAAAAGACAAAGCCTCCCTGGCTGGCGTAGCTCAGTGGATTGAGCGCGGGCTGGGAACCAAAGTGTCCCAGGTTCGATTCCCAGCCAGGGAACATTCCTGGGTTGCAGGCCATAACCCCCAGCAACCGTACATTGATGTTTCTCTCTCTCTCTCTCTCTCTATCTCCATTTCCCTCCCTTCCCTCTCTAAAAAATAAATAAATAAATAAATAAATAAAATCTTTAAAAAAAAAAAAAAAAAGACAAAGCCTCGTAAAGTCACAACTTTTCTGAAGTCATTTTGCAGTGAATACTAATTACAGAAGTCTTCTCAGTACCGGTGTGTCTGGTGAGGTTCCCCACCGAGAGGGCCCCGTGTGATGTGATAAAGACTTGCTAGCACAGGGTTCCCTAAATGCAGGTTTGCAGCACAAACTAATTCTGTGGCATAATTCAAAATAATTCCATCTTAGACTGAAAAAGAATCATTTAATTTTGACTGAACTATAATGAAGAGTTCTACCAGATCCTCGGAGTTCTAGACAAGCAAGTTCCTGTTTATTTGAGGATAATGTACAGTGGTGTTCCAATATTTGCCATTAAGAAAACCTAGTCTGATTATTTGAATTACAGCTTTATCATACTACAGATTTTTAAATCTGTGTGGCCTAATCCAGCAATTTAAAATATCTAAATTATTTAAAAATATTTAAAATAATTCATTTGCTCAAAGCAGCATCAAACTCAAATTCATTCATTGTAGTCAATTCATAGTATTTTAAGCCCCTTTTAATCGCAAGCTCCTTCTTCCCTCTCACTTTCTCTCCTCTTTCCTCTTGCATTCATCTTGCTGAATGTCTCACAGTCTGGATTTTACCAATCGCAACCAACTCCTTTATTCCCTAGATTTTCTGTCAATTGGAAGTTAGAATTAGAAGCTTGACAGGTTCAGATTCAATGTCCTTTCGTCAGACCACTTCACTGGTGGTGTCATGTAAGTCATTAGGAAGCACATATCTGGTTGTCATTCATCTTGTGACTAAATGTGATTGATGATCAATGCCTAGAGCCACTGATTTATTAGTAGATGCAAATGTTGACATCCCAATCCTGTCAGCCACTCTTCATTTGTCAGCTGGAATCCTTTTATAAAATGACTCTTCCCCTCATAATATATTTGGTTACTCTGGGGTATGGTTTTTGTGGGAAAGTAGGATAAATGCTACTTTCTTTTTATTCACCAGGTTTGGGCTTCTTGTATCTTGTTGGTGACTTATCTGTACTTGTGTCTCCCTACACCGATGGAGTACACTTTCACTTAACCAGCTCTAGTTTCGTAACAGGGTACCCCATTCTGGTACTTCACCACCCAAGATGTCTTGATAATCACCGAGAAATTTCCCCAGAGATGGTGCTGACTCACACCAATGTGTGGGAGTGTTGGTTTTATCCTGTCCTTGCCAGCATTCTGGAGGATTATCAAGAAAAAGATTCTTTAGCAAATTTGATCTGCATGTGCATTGTGTTTAGCCAGGCACAATAGTCTTTGCTTTTGTTTGATGTTTTTTATTATTTTTCATTTCGCAGATTTTGAAAGACCATGGAGAGGATTTCCTCGTTGGCAATGCATTCAGCTGGGCAGACATACAACTGCTAGAAGCCATTTTAATGGTGGAAGAACTCAGTGCTTCTGTTCTCTCGGACTTCCCTCTGCTAAAGGTCTGTGTGTTTCACTCACACAAAGCCCAGGGTGGGGGGAATGAATAAAAACAGAGACTGAGACAAAATGTGCCTCACAGGTCAATCTCAAAAGAAACTTAAGAAAACTGTTTTTAAAATACCATTATTTTATTCATTTTGGTAATTTTTCTCCTGCTCATGTTATAAGATGGTTAGGAAATAAAATCTTACAAAGGGAGAAAGAATAGATTGTTTTGATTTCTAGCATAAACATTTAGTGTGTTTTTCATTTTTGTGGTGCTTTCCATTGTTTGTTTGTTTGTTTACTACTTGGAAGGCCACCTCCCCCTCCCCAGGAAGTAAGGATAATGAGTCCATCTTTGTTGTTTCCTTCCCACCTACCGAACAACTCTGCTCCTTACAGACCCGCTGATGCCAGGGCCTGGGCGTCCCTGGGTTGCCCGCAGCTTCTGCGTGGGTGGCTCTGACCTCTCTCTGAATCCTGCCTGCTCTGTTCCAATTCCTTAGAAACATTTTCTCTAACACGTGACCACAGGTTTTATAAAAATAGCCTTTTTCCTTATTACAAAAAATTGCAAGTTTATGTAGCTACATTATACATTTGTATAAACCAAAAGGCAAAAATCTAATAATCTAAATGCGATTACATCCTATTATTTTACCTTTTATTCCTCAAATAGGATCATACTAAACATTTCCATGGCCTGCTTTTAATATTATTTCAATTATCAGAAATATATTTGATTTACATGCCAACAAATATTCTTCTGCAATATAGTTTTGTTTTCATTAGGCAATAGAGTCACATCTTTCTGAGAAATCAGAACCATGTAAAAAGGGAAAAAATCAAGAAATCTCATGCCCACCACTGCCCTCCCACCCTTCCGTTCCCACAGTCCTTTTACTGCCTTCCTGTGTACGTGTCCACTGTTCCTATTCATGCAGACAGAGCAAGAATGAGTACATGTTTATGCCCTGTTTTACTTAAACAGTGCCCTGAGCATTGTGTCCCCCTAAACAATACATTCCAGAAATTTTGTCCTCTCAGTACAAGGACCTTCCCCTTTCCTTTTATATATAACATCATTCTAAATCGCTGGCTTACAGTTTTTTCTCAGAAACCCAGGTTCTTTCTAATTTTTCACTGTGCTAACATTCTTGTAAACTATTCCTTTGATAGCATTCTTACTTGTTCCCTTATAACAAATTCCTAGAATGGGAATTGATAGGTTAAAGAATTTTTTTTTGAGTTTTAACATGCACTGCCTAATTGTGACAGTGGTTTTTTTAATTAAGATCATTTAACTCAGGCTATACATACCAACGATTGTATTACCCTTCCCAGGAGCACCAGCAAACATGCGTTGAGGCATTAACTCAGAGTCAACTCACTGGTCTCCGTACGCTGTTGGTCTAAGCACCCTCCTCTCCTAACAAAGTTTTGAATTTTCTTAAAGGTTGTGACCACTCTTGAAGCCCTGATTTTGCTGTTTCATTTGTTCCAGGCATTTAAAACAAGAATCAGCAGCATCCCTACAATCGAGAAGTTCCTGCAGCCTGGGAGTCAGCGGAAGCCACCCCCGGACAGCCACTACATTCAAGTGGTCAGGCACGTTCTGCAGTTCTGACGGCAGCGGGTCTTGAATGGAAAACGGTCGCGGTCCAGTTGCAGTAATGGCAGTGCCCGAGCTCACTGTGGATTCTAGGTGTAAAATGTTTGAAAAGAACAGAACCACATTGTCATCAACAGCAAATGTCCATTAAATGCAAAATGAAACCATCTGGATTTATGAATATTTTTAAGCTTGTCAATTGTGGACGGTGGTTGCAACTTATCTGAGACCAATGCGCAAGTAAACAGGAGGCTGGTACCTGTCAGGCAGTGGCCCACACGGGGCCCTGTTCTTGCTGTCTGTATCCAGATCACATCCACTGGTAGAAGGGTGAACAGAGCTTTGGGGGACAGGGTCTTTCCAACACCCATCCTGATGCCATACTTGGGACAGAAAAAAGTGACAAGTGACAGGTCATCAGGAAGGGGATGGGTGATGCTCGTAAATCCTAAGGGGAAGTGTGGCGGACAGAGACTGTCCTGGGAAGACCATTTTGAGAGTCTGGTTAAAACAACAACAACAACTGGCAATTAGACAACCCTATTCCACCTAACATAGCCACCAAGACTATGGTCTTGCTTTAGTGAAATCATTCCAAGTAACACTGAGATTAAGATATAACCAATGAATATTTATACAAATTGACCCAAAGATTCTCTTGATTTCACATGCTTTTTTAGAATACATTTGCTTTAAGGATGATACTTGTCTTCCTGAGTTGTGGAAGTTCAGCCGCACCTCAAGGCCCTGGTGAGGGATGGGGGAGCTGAAAGGGGGCGATGTTACAAGCACAGATGTGGGTCCTGGTGGCCAGTCGCTGGTCTGGAACACGGCTCCTGCCGGTGGCTTGGGGTGCAGATTCCACCAGCTCTAAACTGCTGCTGGATGTCCCGCCCAGACTTGATCAGATTTTGAATGTGTGCCCATGTACATTCTTACTTATGAGATGACCTAATATCTCACCAGCACTCGGGGCCACCACAGGACATGACCTGCTGACACCACACACTGCCCCACTCATTGAGATGATGGACTGACTCCTCAGCAGAGTTATGACAAACTGAGCCATTTACCATCCCCCACTCCAGCCCCCCCCCCCCCCGCCCCCCCAAGGTCCTGCTACCAGTGTGGTCAAATCCCAGCCTGGGGATTCCATTTAGCTAATCATCCATTGTCATTCCCACTTTAACAAAGCCAAGGCCAGCTAACACGTGATGAATAAGATGGAGGGATAGGAAGGGCTTTTCAGAGGAAACCCTGCCCCCCACCCTCACTGTGTGAGGTGATTATTTCCTCTGACTTCCATCAGATCCAAGAGTCTGATCTTGTAGAAATTAAGTGGAAAAAGAAAAATAAATTATTTTTTAATGATTCAAAATTCTAAGCCAATTTCTTGGTAAATAATTCATATAGTTTAGAAGGCTTATGTAGTGAAAAATAAAATCATTCCCCCACTCCACGCCCAGACAGTTCTTAAAAACAACCACTTCCCAGGTTTTCCCTCCTTGCCCAGCTGCCTGAACCCAAGCTGGCACGCGCTCCCCAAGCACACCACAGTGGCGCCTGGCAGGGGCACAGCCAGCCAGAGTTTAGAGTTTCCCCAGTCAAGCCAGCTCTCACCCCACTTTCCTGGCTTGGATTCTGTGTTCATCACAGCTTTTCTTGGAGATTTTTTTCCAGGGCTGAAGGTGTGTTGGCCCACCATCAGGAGCATTGTGATCCTCCTGGAAATTATTTTCTCCTTGCAGAATAACATATCTCTGGTCTGTATACATGTCTCGTGTGTGTGTGTTTTGTAGTAAAATATGCATAACATAAAATCTACCATTAACTCATTTTTAAGCCTGGCCCTGCTATTCATCTCAATAGCAGAGGAGGGTCAAGGGTTGGGATGAAGCCATGTTGCTACCAGACTGTACCGAACAGGGAAGCTGGCACAGTGGGCGTGGCATGGCACAGGGAGCTCTCCAGGCCTACTTTAGGCAGATTACTTATTCTCAGGGCTCTAACGTTCCTAGAAGTAGCTGCTATTTCCCAGTAGTCTAAATGTCCGCCCCCCCTCACCCCCCCGCCACACACATCTTCATCCCTCTACAAGTGCAAAAGAATCCAGTCATTTAGTCAATTCAATTGTTTTCCCTTTTGGGACTTGGCAGTCAAATTTAAAACTATAAATTAGTTGCATGTGTTACTTCCAGAAGGCATCACAGAGGATAGCTTCATGTAGTGATAAAGCATCCTGTCAAGTGTGAAACAAGACAGAAGAATCATAAGACTGGAAGAGATGCTGGAGTTGAATCGCATGACACTCCCAGAGACACATCCAGCCCCGGGGAGGGACAGCTCCAGAGTCTCTCAGTGTAGCCCCAGACCAGTAGCACCTGGGATGGTGTTAGAAATGCAGAGTCTCAGGCCCTGCCCCAGAACTACTGAATCAGAATCAGCATTTTAACAAGATTGCACTGTGATCTGTGTGCCTGTTGAAGTTTTCGACACAGCTTTGTATTATTATTCATCTTTCCAAGTCTTGGCTCCCCAGAGAGAAAGCCATTTTCCTGAGGTGTGGGAGTTTCCTATTTCCTTTTATCGCCTGCCTGCTGTCTACACTATAGACACCATCAGACATTTACTTTAAGGGCAGCTTCAGGGCCCTGCCTCCAGCTCAAACAAACCAGACACAAAAGGCACTCAGGAGTAGTGTTGCTAATTTTAGGGGGCAGGGGGTGGGGCAGGGGGAAGGCATCCAGTTAAATTTGCATTTCAGGTGAGCAATGAGTACTTTTTTAGTATAAGTATGTCCCAAATGCTGCATGTATCCTGTATTTTATCTGGCAATCTTACTCAGGAGTTGAAGTCCTGGGCTGCCCTCCCCACACTCCCCATCTCCTCCTGCTTTATGTTTGAGACACTCGCTTTCTTCCGGGGGTGGTGGCTTTGGTTCATGCCCTCTTCAAGTCCCATGTTACGGTTGGCTTTCTCTCTGCACTGTGAATGAGAGGCGCATGGTGAATACAGCAAAGGCTTTGACATCAGAAAAACTTGGAATCTGGTTGACTGGGTGAGTAGGAAAATTTATCTTTCAGAGCCTCTGTCTCTTTATCTGTAAAATAAAGGAACTGGTTTTCTCAATGCCATATAGATAGTGCCTGGCACAGAACACATCTGGTTGCCCAAACTCCCTGGCTGCCCTTGATTATCTCTTGATAACTGGATCCTTGCACAACCCTGGCAGGCACAGCCCGGGTGTCCTTGGGTTCAAATTCTCGTCCAGCATCAACTCCAGAGAACTGGATGTGAGCAGCACTAATGATGCAAACAAAAGCCGTCCTTCCATAGCATCTGTTACTGTTCGGCCATGAATTTCAGCTCAATTTTGGCAGTTCCTGAGTTGCAAATTTAAAATGAGATCCTTCATTCAAGTTGCTGCTAAAAAAACATGGTAATTATGTGGTGGTTATTTTTGCAACTACAGCAACATCTTACTTGAAAGGAAATAGTGTTTAGCCATCACCAAGCAACGAGTGTTCATTTTGGTGGTCTAAGTGGCATTTCCAACTAAAACACGTTTGGGGGATTGTAAATTCCATGCATTACCCAAAGAGCAGGTACTTTTTCTCCCTTTGCTCCTTTTAACCACTAGGGTGGACACCACTAGAGGTCAGCAGAGGCAAGAAGGCACATTCTATTCAGATGATAAGACATGGAATTTTCTGTAGTATTTTTTCCCTAAAGGGGAAAAAGCTGAAATTGATGTATAGGTTTAATCTTCATTTTCACTAGGCTTATTACACATAAGTTGCATGTATATTTGAATATTGAGGTGGATGTCTTCCGGGGGGGATTTTGGAATCAAGTCTTAAACCTAGAGGACTCGGATTCATTTTAAAATAAAAGAGTATTGATTAATAAGTGGAGTCTTAAAAAGAAACTAAGAAGTAAGAAGAGATTGAAAAGACAGACTGGTTACTTTGTTAATAAAGAAAAAAGGGGGGAATTAAGTAATAATAAAAGAACCCCCTGAAAGATGCAGGGTTGCAAACTCAAATAGCTGTAGGGGGCAGGTGGCCAGTGAGCGCAGTGGGCCAGTGGGGGAAGTGCCTCTGCTCGGGAAGTGTGTGGGAGTGATGGGCAGTGGGCAGGGCCCCGGGCCCTTGGCGGATGGTGCCCACTGCTCAGCTCCAGCCCACTACTGACATAGCTGAGCACGCCCAATTGCCCTGTTTCTGTTTTTTGAAGTTTTATTAAAGAAGCTAGATATCTGGATATTTATGTGAAATCACCCTATTTTCAGTATTGGCTTCAATGTCTAAGAAGGAATGGGCAAATTGAACAACCTGGGACAGACGTGTGCCCATCCATGAGTGACCATTCGGAGCCTCCCTCTTATCTTCCTTTACTAATGTTGGGAGGTAGATTAACGTGTTCGAGAGCAGGCTCCAATTCCCAATGTCCTTTCTGGCTCCCACCTTGTGAAAACCGTTCAAACTTCCTAAGCCCCAGATTTCTCATCTGTAGAGTGAGGATGATGATGGTGTCAGCATCAAAGGAGGATTGTAAGGATTAAATGAGATGATGAATAAAAAATCAATTAGCAAAAAAAAAGCAATTAGCATTGTCCCTGACACAAAATTAGTGACTTAATAAGTCTTAACTAGTATAAGTATTTTCAACATTGACTCATTCACTTAAGAAATAGTTTTTAAATGCCTTCTATTGTGCTGAATGCTGGGCTGGCGATACAGTGGAGACCGAGGTAGCTATGGTTCCTGACCTCATGGTGCTCACAGTTTAACACGGAGGATGGTCAAATCGTCAAGGATAATAACAGCCATAACTCTGGTGATGATGGCAACAGAACAGGTTCCTGCAGGTGCTCATGCCCGGAGCCGGCAGCCCAGACCAAGGGGGTCAGGGAGTCACAGCATCTAAGTCCTGTTTTGTTGATATAGTCAGGTTTTCAATGAGAGATTAACAGTTTTTTTTTTTTAATTAATAGCCAGTGGGTGATATTCTTTATTGTGAATCTTTTTTTACTTGTCTAAATTTAGCCTTCAGCTATCACAAAATTGGGCATTTCCTCTTTTAAAAAATGTTTTATTGATTATGCTATTACAGTTGTACCAATTTTCCCCCTTGCTCCTCCTACACCCAGCACCCCCCACGCCCTCAGGCAATCCTCACACAATTGTTCATGTCCATGGGTCATGTGTGTAAGTTCTTTGGCTACTACATTTTATTTATTTATTTTAGAGAGAGGGGAAAGTAGGGAGAAAGAGAGGGAGAGAAACATTGATCAGTTTCCCTGCCTCCGGCACGCGCCCAACCAGGTATCAGGCCTCCAACTCAGGCACGTGTTCTGATTGGGAATTGAACTGGCAACCTTTGGTTTTGTGGGATGATGCTCACCCAGCTGAGCCACAATGGTCAGTACTGACAGATTTTTTTTTAATGCTTTGTATTATCTCCTCTACACCCACGACTGTACCATCACTATAACTTCTCCCGGCTTCAGAGACAGATGGCGCATCTCATCTTGTAGCCCACCTAGCTGTACAGAAGAGTTAAGAACTAAAAGAAAGCCATGGGGAAAAAGATACAGGGAATAAGATGCATAAATGGTAGGTACAAAATAGAGGGAAGTTACAAACAGTACAGGAAATGGAGAAGCCAAAGAACTTATATGTATGACCCATGGATGTGAACTAAAGTGGGGGAATGACAGTGGGAGGGGGCATACAGGATGGAGGGGAATAAAGGGGAGAAAAAGTGGGACAACTGTAATAGCATGATCAATACGATATACTTTAAAAAAAGAACGAAAAGAAAGCTTATGTAATTACCTAAATATTTGCTAAGCCTAAATATTTGCTAAGTTTGGCTGATTGGCTGATTACAAATCTTGCCTAAGATGTTTTCTTCTAGGGCCAGAATATAAAGATTCAAAAGAACATCCAGACCCATTGAGGGGGTCTGTTGGCCTCTGTGTGAACTTTTCTCATTATACCCTCACTATAACACTAAAGTCTCCCCCAAACCAGGGTGTACCTGCCACTTCTGTGCATGTGATGCATGCACAGCCACGTCTGTTTACTGTGCACACTCACCCCCAGCATAATTCCACATGCTGTGATGTAGGCAACTGGCCCTGTAATACCATGCGGTCGTTTGTTCTTGGGAGGCACAGCTCAGGGAACGACCCCCATTGTAATTCTTGCTCATTGGTTTGCCATAAATTTCCTACTAAGAAAATAAACTCGGAGTGGTCTGTTGGCTGATGCCCACCAAGTGGCCAGGCCCCATTTGGGGTTGGTAACAATTGTATTACGACAGTCTTGCCATTGTCTAAAATTCCATATGACCAAATCTTGACCCCATAAAACCTTCATTCACACTCAGCTGGTTCTCCAGCCCAACTTTCTTCCTATCAGAAATATTTCACTCCTCAGCATCATCTTTGAATTCTTCCTCTCCTTTATACCCTTGCATGCAACTAGTTCATCAGTGATAATGTTTTAAGTTATTGAAAGGTCACTTTATGCCAGGCAACATCATGTAAGGCATGGGGATACACAGATTAATAAGATAATGCACATTATCTCAAGGAACTTATATTTAGTAGAGGAAAGACTCCTTACATTAAGAGATAACTACTAAGATAGACTGCAAGACTGTTACAAGAGTAGGGTGATGTAAAACACATTTAACAGTGGGGTTAGGAGAGGTAGGGACTAACAGAATGGACACCAAAACAATGAGAATGGAACTCAGCCCTACACAACCACAGAGGCGGTTTCTGCACTGGGTAAAATAGCCTGGAATGGGACTTTAATGAGGGGTATTTAGCTTAGTCTTGGGTGGAAGGGGAGGCTATGTCTCCCAGGTGAGCTGCAGTGTCAGTATTACCATGAGAATAAAGGAGTGAGAGTGCAGGCTTGGGACAGATAGATTCATAATCTTGCAAAAGTATTTTGAAGTTTTGTAGTTATCATGCTGTTACCACATGAACTAGGAGGCTTGAATCATGCAGAGCCCCTGAAAGGCTCTAATATGGAGTGTCACCAGGTCAGGTTTGCATTATAGGGGTGAATTTTGTGCAGAAGGGGCTTGGTGAGGAAGGTGAGGGATTTGGTTGCCCATCCTACAGCACTCCAACAGTTTCGTTGGGGCACCGCCTTCTCATGGGGTCAGGGAAACTGGCCCCTTCTCCGTTCCGTCAGTGAGTTTTCATTAATCGAAGACAATCATGGGCAAGTGTTCATACATCGGCATGCAACCTTGACTAAGGACCTGAAAGAGGAGTCAGCTGAGCGGCTAGGAGTTGAGGACTGTGGCCGTTATTGTGCAACCAAAGTCATGACCCCGATGAAGTAGCTGGCACACTTGCAGAATCCTTGATGATGCTGTTGTGTTGCCAAGGTAATCAAGCCATTTCTAGAGGTGCTTCCAGATTTCTTGCTGAGTTATATTTCTTATTGCTAAGATGATTTTGTTTGAATTTTCAATCTTGCTTGAGGATGAAAGCATCTTTTATGTGTAGACAGAAACAGAAGGCTAATCTGGTTAGGAGCTTCTGTGAGGACCCAGCTGAGTGATGATGGGGCCAGTACCATAGGCAGAGGGGTGTGAAGACAGAGACGAGGAGATAAACTCAAAGCATTGAAGAAAATCAGCAAACTTGGTGGATAATTGGGTGGGAGTTAGGAAGACAGGGGAAGCCCAGGACTGCCAGTCAACCACCAATTTCTTAGATTCTTCCAGCAAATTATTGATTGTGCTCAACTTTATCATGAGGAGGAGTCAGGGATGCTGGCAGCTTTCCACTTTTCACAAACTGGAACTCCCTAGATTGTTTTATAGGGTCATTGTTTTATCTCTGTTTTTATGACTTTTTGGATCATATCTAGGCATTATTTGATGCTGAGTCCTTAGTCAGGATTGAAGTGTACAAATGTAACACAGTTCCTGGAGGAAAATATGCTCTGATTTATAAAATGTGCTTTAGAACACAGTTTCTAGAACCATCTGCTAATGAAATACAGTACCTGTCCCCTTACAGCCCTGCGCCAGTGGCTGCATTTGTAACTTTAGCTTTAGGACTGACCTTCCCACCGCTGGACTTTTTATCAGCCCAAATGATCTCCAGTTTTTGTGTTTATATATTTTTCCTTTGGCCCAGAACTTTGGGTTACACTTCTGATAACTGAATCTTTGTCCTGGCCCAGACCCTCCTTTCGTGAAATTCCACCTGTGAAGACTCTCCCAGCATTGCAAACACTCCCCACCTATCGTCCACTCCCCGCCACCTCACTTCAGCCCCAAAGGATGAGATTCTTGCAGTTGGAGCCCAACTTGCCTATATAGCTCCTTTCTGTCCATACAAAACTGTGCCCACATGATGATGATGATGATGATGATGATGACTACAATTATGAGTAATTTTTTGTCAGTTATTTTATGCATATCTTATTTCAACTTCGCAGCAACCTAGTGAGGTAGGTATTACTGTTTCCATTTTCCTGATGAGGAATTAGGCTCAGAGATGCGAAGCAACTTCCCAAGTTTGCATATTTGGTAAGTGGTTAAGCTGGGTTTTGAGCCTAAATTCAAAAGCCCACATTCTTCATGTAGAGATACCATAACTGATGCGGTACCAGGAGATACTAGGCTAATACCCGGCAAGGCAAAGCAGACTGAAAGCCTCGGCCAGGCGAGGCCATGCAGACTCTGCTAAGTACTTGGTGCACTGCCAGTGTGATGTGATGCAGTGCTGGGCCACGTTGCGAAGCACTGGGCACTGTCAGGCTGGGCAAACCTGTGCCAACTTAAAGTGAATCCTGCTCACTGTCTGCTGTCCATGCCTGCCTCCCTCCTTCCTCATTGTAGGGAAGTTCCCTTTTGCTTCAGTTCTGCTCTCCAGATATGAATTAATTTAACTTATTAGAAAATGATATTATGCTAAAATCCCAGTTCATGTTAAAAGAAAACATGTTAACCATAATCTCAGAACTCCAATGGACATTATTTTTCTTATTCTGTGTTCCTTTCTGTTTTTTCCCATGTTCATATAAATCTATAAGTCCATATAAATCTATAAATCTATAAATCTTATAATCTTAAGTCCATATATCTATAACCATAGTGTAAACATAATTGAGTATTCTGATTCTTTTTTAACTGCCTAACTAAAATATTATATTGCATTTTCTAAATTCCTCACATAGTACAGGCTTAATGCACAAACCTTGTGAAAAAGACAAAACATGTGCTTGTACTTACATACACACACAAGTCACTCCTCGGTCCACAACACAAAGATAACTGCTCTTAATCATTAAAATGTTTGTGCTTCCACATTTCCCATATTCAACCTATAACCTAATGGGGTTGAGGGCAGCATTCAGGAAGCACTGTGGCAGGGACAGAAATGTCACAACTAAAATGTACGTGTACATATGGAGCCTTTTACTGTCAGGCCCTGACCTATGCACTTTATATTTAACCCTCCCAACAGACTTATGAGCTAGGTATTATAGTCCTGTTTTCTAGACGGGACACTAAAGTACAGAGAGAGGGAGTCATTCACCCCATGCCACACAGTACCAGCTGCCGGAGCCATGGCTGAACCCCAGCAGTCTGGCTCCAAAGTCTGGGCTTGTCCCCACCACACTGACACCACACCAAGCTCTTACCCAGCCCTGGTCTGTGGGACTGTGTCACAGAGAGCTTCCAGCAGGTGGTGACACTTCAGCAGGCCTAAAAGGGGAGGAGGAGCTAGTCAGAGGAAGCAGGGGCCTGAAGGCAGATGCAAAGAGAGAATTCTGTGAACAGACGCCTGCTGTGAAGGCAGGAGGGCAAAGAGGTGGGAAAGGTGTTCTAAAGGGAAAGTACTGGTTTAAGGGAGGGAGCCCACACAAGGCTGGACAGCAGTGGGGGCTAGTGGGGACTTGGTAACCTCTGTACAAGAGTCTGAATGTCACCCTACAGGCAAAAATGGCTCGCTGAAGAGATTTAAGCCAGAAAGTGACAGGATTAAATATGCTTCTTAGAAAGGCCCTTTTGAGGATTTTATGTTAAGTGAATTAAATGAGGCAGAAAGGAAAACACTGTAGATCTTATATGTAGAATCTAAAAACAAAACAAAAGAACAGATTGGTGGCTGCCAGAGGTAGAGGTTAGCAACATGGGTGAAGGGAATCAAAAGGTACAAACTTCTAGTTATAAATTAAATTAACCATGAGGATGTAATGTACAGCACGGTGACTACAGCTAATGACACTATATATTGTATTTGAAAATCACTAAGAGAGCAGATCGTAAAAATTCTCGTCACCACAAAAGTGTTTGTAACTATGTGTGATGACGGATGTTAAGCAGACACATCGTGGCAACCATGTCACAATACATACATGTACTGAATCATTACGTTGCACACCTGAAATGACTATAATGTTGAAGATCAATTATATCTCAAAAAAGAAAAGAAAAACCCCTTTGGCTGCTGCATGGAAGACGGTATAAAGGACCCCAGGGCCCAAGCTTGGACGCAGAGAGTCTGGTGTGCAGGATTGTACAGAACCTGTGCGAGAGGTGATGGCAGCCGGCACTGGAAGGTGGGGTGTTGCGAGAGAAGCATCTGGGTGGCGTGAGAGCTGGGAGGACGTGGGGGATTTGCAGGGGCAGGGCGGAGTCAGGGATGTTGGCAGGCTTCCCGCCTGGGCAACAGTGTGGATCAGCAGTGTCACGCTCAGATCCAAAACCCGATTTCTGCTTGGGGATTGGTTAGTTTGAGTGGCCAGAGAGTCAGCCAGGTAGGTGTGTCCAGAGGGCAGATGTACTGGGGTCACGTGCCCAAGAGAGAGGTCTAGGCAGAGAGCTCTCCCAGACACATGGCCCTGGAGTTCAGTGGCTGATTTTGTGGGACTCTTCTACTAAAGGAGTTGCCTGGTCTTTGTCTGCTTTGGGGAGAAGTGGACGGGGATGAGGCCCCAGGGAAGAAGGATGTGGGCTGCCTTCCAAGTTGGCAGGAACTTAGCACACCTGCTGGGTGAGACAGACCTGTATTACAGGATCTTTCCCTCTCCCCGCAGGAGATCCTCTGTGCTTCCACTCTCACAGGCTGACCTGACAGAAAGCAGCTCCCACCTCACCTGTGACTCTGGGCTTGGTGCCATTTCTTTAACTAATAAACCTTTTGTGTGTGATTGGGTTTTGATGCGCACAAGCAAATGAACCCCTTGAGTTCAGTACCAGTCTTCCTAAAATGCAAGTCTAAGTATCACCACCCTCTCTACCTCCTTCAGTGACTCCCGTGCCTGTGAGTAGGCCTCCTCATATCCCTCCTCACCCCAAATCTCCAGCCCATTTATACCTTTGGGCATGGACCAGGGCCTCTTGCCTTCCTCCTGGGCACACTGACCAGTCAGGACTGGGGCAGAAGAAATTTGAGATAAGTCTGGAACATCTTTGGTGCAAAAATATATGGAAATACTCATAAAGAGGGGGAACTTGTGATAAAGGACTCAGGACCCAACCTGAAGTACCTATCAAAGGTCAAAACTGAAAAATTTGAGCCAAAAAATATATATTGACAGTACTAGATCAAAACCTTTAGGATAAGCTATCTATAAGTCCATACTGATATAAGTAAACAATTGAATAAATAGCTAAGGGAGAAGAGATAGCTCTTACAACAGAATTCCAATTATTCAGTGTAGCAGGAATGAGTGACGCCACCATCCAGCAAGCACTGTGGTAACATTTGCTATAGGCAAGATCCACAATGGATGTTAAAGTTGGTGGGGGGAGCTCATTTAGAAACAGACTATTTGCATAGATACTATTTGCACAAAGTATCTCCCCATAAAATATTTATTACTTTTAAAGTCATAAATAGTAACATTACAGCTGACAAAACAGGCTGACACTACTTTAGTCAAAGGATCAAAGTTAACATCACATTAGTAAGACATATTTTGTTTTGGATATGACGTTATGTCTAGAAATGAGATACCAATGTGGGAACAGCATAACTTCTGTGGTTTCTTGCAAAAAAAAATGTATTAAGTTCAATCAAATTATGAGGAAATATCAGGCAGAGCCATATTGAGAGACATTCTACCAATACTCTTGCAAAGCACCAATGAGGCAGGAGGTAGATAGTCAGGAGGGAGGAAACTCAGGAAGTGCCCCAGGGCTAAGATAAGGGAATCAACCCAGGACTGCAACCTTGCTCTATGACCGGTTGTTCCCGCTTTCTGGAAAAGTGCTGAATCATGGTGAATCAGGAGTGCACCTGAGCAGAAGATGCTACATGACCTCTGCTTCATTATAATAGCATTATAATAAATTAACATTATGTGGCCCACTTCTCTGATAGCCAATCAAGGAAAATCATGGGAGACCACATGTGTAGTAGCTTTAAAGTAATATAACTACTTGTACACGTGCAATAAAAGCCCACCAACACTAGCCAGGAAATATCTGCCCTATAAGAATAGAACCCCTCCAGCCCCCCAGGTCAATTTCTGCTCAGAGTTGGCCCATTCGTGTGTTCTGTGGAGTGTGGTATCGCTCAATCAATCTGCGCTCTCTCTTTCTGCTGTATGGCCACAGAGCCACGTGTTTGGTTCAGTTCTTTGTCTGTGATCACCAAGAACCTGGTTACCTGTGCCCACCTGTGATGCCAAGATCCTGACAGGCAAGGAAAGACTGAGGAATTGTCATAGAATGAAGAGGACTATGGCAGCTAATCAGTGTGGGATCCTGGACTGGGAAAAAAAGAAACACTGGTCGAAAAACTGCTGAAACCCGAATCAAGTCTGGAGTTTGATTAATAGTATTGTTATCAATGTTAACTTTCTGGTTTTGATCACTGTACTATGGTTATGTAAGATATTCATATTAGAGGAAATTGGGTGAAGGGTGATTGGGAACTCTGTACCACATTTGCAATTTTTCTATAATGCAAATAATTTCACCCAAGTTTACAAGATACATGTTAAATTATTTATTGATGGAATATCATAAAAGCTGGGATTTGTTTTCAAAACATTGCTGATGATTATTGATGTACAGCGATGGGTACACCAAGGCACATTATACTCTTCCTTCTGCACTTATGTATGTTAGAAATTTTCCATTAGAAAAAGATGAGTTATACATACATAATTATAATTAAGTCTCTTCCACGTGCCAGGCACTATAGTTGGTCACAGGCCCTTGGCAGCCCTGTCCTTAAGGAGCTCACAGTGAATGGTGGGGTGGGGGTGACATATGTTAAACACGTAAGGTCATAGTTACAGGACAGAGGAGGCACAGGATGCCTGAGAGTAGGGAGGGGAGAATGTTCCCATCACAAGAAACAGTACATACAAGGGTCCTGGGGCTAGAGCAGAATGCTAAAGTGTCATTTGCTAAAGGAAGGGTCTACAAATGGCCCAGGTAAGGCACCTGAGTTCCCCCCATCTCAGCCAGATTCTTTGGGCCTAGAGAATTTAGGTTGCAACAGTATTCACCATTCTGTGCTTTTTACAAATTTAGATTGCTATCTCTCCACTTTCACCACCCTGTCCTCTTTTCTGACACTGCCTTTCATTGGCATATTTTCCCATGAAATTTTTCCATCTGCTATCAATTTCATCGCAAATGTCATGAAATCCTACAGAAGAAGCCTGGTTCCCACTGACCTGGTGGGCAGCCACATAAACCTGAAATCTCTTCTTTGTGCATTTTTATGGATGACCTTGAAATGAAACATTGTTGATATGTCCTTTGCTTTCCAGTCTAGTATTGAACTCTGTGGAACATGAAGAGCTGTGGGACTTTCCCCTACTGGACTCCACCCCTTCAGAGGATTGTCACAATATTAAAGCATGTGATACAGACACCAGGCCGTGACATTGAGAAGCTGAACAGAGAGACAGTGCGAACTTTAATCAGGTTGGTATTGACCTTATACCTCTTTATAAATTTTCTTGTGTCTGTTTCACTTGGAAAATATTTTTAAATGTGTTATTTTATGTGGGTTCTTTTTTTAAAAAAGATGTTATTTGTTAATTTTTAGAGAGAGGGGAAGGGTAAGAGAGAGAGAGAGAAACATTAATGTGTGAGAGAAACATCAATTGGTTGCCTCTTATATGCACCCCAACCGGGGACCAAACCCACAACCCAAGTATGTGCCCTGACCAGGAATCGAACCTGTGGCCTTTCACTTGGTGGGACCATGCTCGACCAACTGAGCTATACCTGTCAGGGCTATGTGGGTTCTTTATGTTCTTATAGCTCCTTCTTTGTGTGCTCAGGACATAATTCAAGTATTGTTAATTAGTTCCTCAAGGACATATCTTTAAAGGATAATAATAATCAAGAATTTAGAAAATGAGGGCCAAGAATTTGATGGTATGGGAAAAGCAAGAGTTATTATTACAAGCAGTGTGCAAATACAAAAATTCAGTGCCAAGGAGAGTGTGTGAGCTTACATTAACGTCACTTTTGCTATTATAAATGATGCATTCGTGTGTTCATATAGCAGTCAACACACAATTGTGCTGGGTTCAAACTTGATGGGCTCACCCACTGAGCAGTGAGAAGACAGTGCATGACAGCGGTTGCATGCCTCTTGAACTGGCACCTCCTGTTGGGAAACCAAGCAGAAACACCTGCTAAGCAGAATCTGAACTTACACCCCATGGCTGGTTTCACATACACGAGCATGTTGTTCATATGAGTTATTTTGTGGTGGAGAGCCAAGCAGCATGCTATCTTTCCTTCTCCTCTTTCCCTTCCCACTCCTTCTTCTCCTCCTTCTCACCCCCACCCCTTCTTCTTCCTCTCCTCCTCCTTCTCCTCTCCCTGGTTTAATGCTTTAGCACCAAAGAGCAGAAAAGGTTACTTATAAAGGGAAGACTCAAAATGACTAGTGAATCTAAATATATTGGGTTGACCAAAAAGTTTGTTTAGTTTTTTTCCCATATGATGCCTCTAATGGTGCATAGTTGTATTTAACTTCATTTGAAACAGTTGTGTTAGATTGTTTGTAGCAGCTGTCATATCAGCATGCATATTTTAAAAAAAATCAAAAGTTGTGAATTTTTATGCAGCCATTTTTAATATTGAAAATGGGAGAAGGTACATAATATTTTTGGTGTATTAAGCTTTATTATTTCAAGAAAGGTGAAACGCAACTGAAACACACACAAAAAAGATCTGTGCAGTGTATATGGAGAAGGTGCTGTGACAGATCAAATGTGTCAAAAGTGGTTTGCAAAGTTTCTTGGTGCTATTGACATTTTGCCCAAATAATTCTTTGCTGTGGGGCTGTCTTATGCATTGGAAAATGTTTAGCAGCACCCTGGCCTCTCTACCCGCTAGAAGTCAATAGCAGGATATGGCTGGCATACTCAAAATATCCAAATCAGTGAAGTTATTGGTGAAAATGAAAAAAAATGTATCTTCTATTTTATGGGAAAAAACTAAATGGATTTTTCAGCCAACCCAGTGTAGGGCTTTTAGGATCACAAAGCAAGGGTATCTGTGATTGCTTCTCAGGCATATTGAAGAAAATAATGTCCTCTTGAGCTGTGCTGTTTTCAGTCTGACAGAGTATTTGCAAATTCCTTCTATTTACCTAAATATTCCCCTAGGCTCCTTGCCAAAGCACTTAACCAAGTTGTTGTTTTTTTTCCTTGCTTTTTTGCATAGTCATTGTGTTTCTACTCCATGAAAATTTCTGCTTTGATAGTTTTGTTTAAATAGTACAGTGTTGGGTTTTATAATCTGGATTGGTTACTTCATTACCATGATCTAAGCTTATATTTACTCAGCTTTTATTTACTCTATACTGCTGTATTGTGAAATGACAAGCTCTCTGAGGGAAATGCTAAAAAATAAAAAGTGTGGCTCTTGAGATATCTAACCATGCCATGTCGCATGAGGGGTAAACTGAACTTTCAGCAAGCAGCCTATTGAGCGTTGAACTGTGCTCAGTGCATTGTCCTTTGTCCTACAACTTCTCCGGAAGCTCACCAGCTCAGTGGGAGACACAGAAGCTAATCTCTGTAGATTGTGAGAACTCAGTAGTAAAAAATAATAGAAAGAAACTAGTCTGAATGTCAGGAGATCTAGGATCTAACTCAGACTTCATCACTAACTAGCTAGCTGGCAAATCACACCCTGTCTGGTATGTACTGTATTCATTATGCTCTCGGAGGGCGACCCGATTTGGCATCTGGAAGTCTGGATGCCTTCTAGCTCTGAAACTCGGGAAGGCTTGACAGGAGAGCCAAGAACCTCTGTGGAGCACAGAATTAGTTCTTAGAAGGTCCATGAAGTCACCCGCAGGGTGCAACCTAATGAGAGGCAGTAGTGTGCCCTGGAAGAAATGCCAACATAAAAAGAATAAAATTGAGGTCTTATGCAGGAAAGCCTCAGAATCTCAGTTGTCTACAAGCCCATATTTCTGACTAGACTTACGCCTGCTTCGGGCAAGCAAATCAGGCTTGTGCTCTGTTCCCAACTGGCCGCTATTGCTTGAGACAGGAAGCTGCTCAGTGAGTGTTGGTTGAGAAAGTTTATGTGAAACTTCCAAAAAAGAGGAAATATATTACATGTCAGCCTGAAACACAGTTCTAAGAAGAAAATAAATAAATAAATAAATAAATAAATATCCTCTGGAACATTTAAACTCTTTGACACGTAAATATTCAAGTTTCATATAACTTTTCAAAAAATATAACTATTACATGAAGACAAATACATTTTTTGCTAAAAACAGTCAACAACCACAAAATCTTGCAAAAAATATTTAACAGTATTTTCTGACTAGGTGTCTGGTGACTACGTGTGATAGAAATTGTTCCACACTAAGTCTAGGCAATTGAATCTTTTCTTTTCAATGTCTCCTCTGCTTTCATCCTCACATCACTGATGGAACCTGCAGGAGGCCCTTGCTGAACTTGCCAGGTCTTTGTGTGAGGAGCTGTCTTTGGCTCCTCCCATCTATGTGCTGCTGTCCCCGCAGGGAAGAGAGCAGTGGTTCTCAGCCAGAGGTGACTTGGCCTCTTCTTGCTGGGAGGGTGGGGGCAGGGCACTGTGCTACTGGCATTTCATGGGTGTAGGTCAGGGATGCTACTAAGTAAATATCCTCCAATGCTCCCCCACAACAAAAAGGTATTTGTCAGTGGTGCAGAGAAACCTCAGAACAGAGCAAGAGCTGTCAGACTTCTTTAGTTGGCCCCTGCCAAATGTTATGTCTTAAATTTTACAGCAAACCAGAGCACGCAATCACATATGTACACTCACACACAACATAAGTGTAACTAAAATTAAAATTTTATCCAAAAATACTTAGCCTGCCCTAGCTAGTGTGGTTCAGTGGCTTGAGTGCTGGCCTGTGGACCAAAAGGTTGTTGGTTCTACTCCTGGTCAGGGCACATGCTTGAGTTTCAGGCTAGGTTCCCCAGTTGGGGGCATGTGAGAGGCAAACAATTGATGTATCTCTCACATAATGACGTTTCCTTCTCTTCCTCCCTCCCTCCCCCTCTCCCTAAAAGCAAATAAATAAAATCTTTTTAAAAATGCTTAACCTTAATACATACAATACTCTGATATTTACTATTATATTGCAAGCGAAATGCTAGTCAGAATCCACTGTGCTGATTTAGACTGAGGATCACAATCCATAGTTAATACACACTGACATAGAGAAGTTCCAAGACTTTGGTGTCCAATAAAACTGTTTGTTTTTACGTGTGCTTAAATGATAGGTGTTCCACTTATTTTTGGCTAGTTGCTTAACCTCTGTAGACATCAGAACCCCCAACTGTAAACTTAATAATAATAATAACAAGAATAATAACAAGATCTACCTCAAGTCATTTTTATGAAGATGAAATGAGGATAAAAACAAGAAAATGCCCATTATGTGGTAGACACTTAGCATATTCGTTCCTTTCCATATACTATAAAGGTAATGTTTAACATTTTTTCTTCTTCTAAAATCCATTCTTCTAAAAGGAAAATAAAATTCATCCAGCAGGGGAAAAATAAAGCATTCTACTAGAGAAGAGGAATGAGCATCCTCTTCTGTGCAGAGAATGTAAAAGGTTTTGGTGATAGTCAGGTTAGGGCTAAGCCCCAGTTCAAGCCTGAACAAGCGCAGCATGGCAGTCAGAGTGAGGGGTGACTCTGCTCCCTGCTCCTCCTCCCTGTCATGACCTGACATCCTCTGGTTTCAAGGCCCCTCACAGACCCCCTGGACCTGTGTGGGGTCCAGGCTGCTCTATTTTATCCTCAGAGTGAGGAAAATGGCAGGCTGGGACTCACCTGGTGCAATCTCACACAGATGGCCACTATTGGGTGAGAATACGGAGCACGAAGACCTCCGTGGGACTTTGCCAACCCAGCCGTGAAGAAGGCAGATGCTTCATTCTTCTGTTTGAATGAACGTCATAAAATACACTTTGGTTCTGTGGTCTTGTTAGTTTGTTCATTCATTCATTCATTCATTCATTCATCCATTCATCCATCCATTTATTCATTTTACAGAAACCATGGCGGGAAAGCCCACACTGCACTACTTCAAGGGACGAGGCCGTATGGAGCCCATCCGCTGGCTCCTGGCTGCAGTTGGAGTCGAGGTAAGTCCTGGGTTCTGCCAGTTTAAGCTGGATCTGAAATTGTATCAAAGTACTTTCTCACATAAGCTGGGAGACTTCCATACTAGATGGTCTGTAAATGGTTTTGCCTTAAATAGCAACATTATGTATATAAAAGAATTGGACTATTTTATCAATAAAGATTAAAAATAAATCCTGCCCATGTAAGAGTACAGAAAAATTAAAAGAAATTTTTAAAGGAAACAAAAGAAACAGCAGCTAATCATAATTCATAAACCTTATTTTGATTTGAATTTCAATAAACAATAAAATATTTATGACTTTTATACAATTAGCTGATTATTGATTGAATATTAGATGATATTAAAATTATTGTTAATTTTTTAGTTGTCACTTTAGTGTGATATTATGGTTTTATTTATTTATTTATTAAGGATTTTATTTATTTCTTTTCAGAGAGAGGGGAAGGGAGGCAGAAAGAGAGGGAGAGAAACATTGATTGGTTGCCTCTCACACGCCCCCAACTGGGCACCTGGCTGGAAACCCAGGCCTGTGTCCTGACTGGGAATCAAACTGGTGAAACCACAGGCCAGCACTCAACCCAATGAAACACACCAACCAGGCCTTGTGGTTATTTTTAAAAATAATTCTTATGTTATAGAAATACACATTGAAGCATTTAAGTATAAAATGATATTTTATATGGGATTTATTTCAAATTTTCACAAGATGGGGAGAGTGGGTGGGCATACAGAAGACACAAGATTGGCTTGAGTGATAATTATTGAAGCTGGGTGATGGATACAAAGAGGATCTTTGTACTTCTATTTTTTGTACAAGCTAGAAATTCCCGTAATAAAAAGATAAAAATACACAATATAGAATACAATGTAATTAAAATTCAGATACAACAGCAAATATGGGGAGGAGCAGACTGTAAGAAACTGCCTGTTAAAGATTCAATACACACACTCAGCAGCAAATCCTTTGGGCAGCCTCAAGTTCCAGGTTCTATGGTAGGTCCTGGGGACCCAGGGGTGAGTGAGACAGACAAGGCCCCTGCACTCAGGAAGCTTACATTCCAGGAAGGATGCAGACAAGTACATGGGTGATTCAAAGGAGGGATGGCAGCACCTAGGACCACACCTCCACCCTCTAGAGGAGTCAATGAGAAAATCCTCCCAGTCCAGAACAGAGAGACCCAGCATCTCTGAGGAGCATCTTCCTGGGGAGGGAGTCATGGATGAACTCAAGAGAACTTGTCTGTCACAGTAGAGCAGTACAAGAGGGTCTCAGGTGAGGTGGTCTTGAGTGAAGGGTGCTTCCAGTGCGCTCCTTCATGTGCTGTCCCTCCGGAATCACGTGTGTGCCTAAGCCTTGGATTATATGTGCTTTCTGGATTGCTTAGTGAGTGCATAGGACTTCATCCGGCCCTTTAGTAATTTCATGAAGAAATGAGCACACACACACAAATACAAATAGTGCCATCCAGCTTGTCTTCTCTTCATAAACCAATAACCCACAGTTTCGCTATAGTGCAGACTTCAGCTTTGGGGTTTGGGGACGTGTTCAGGGCCTCTGGGCAGGATGAGTTCAGCACAGGAGGGTGGGTCAGAGTGAGGTGGAGAGCACCCCAGGCTGCCTCTCCCGTGTCCCAGCTCGACTGGGGAGGGTGTGGGGCTATGACTTATCAGAAGCTCTCCGTCAGGACTTCTGGGTTATCTGTGCCAAAAGCTGATCTTTCCATTCCTATTTTTCCATCTCCATCAGCCTCACAAGCAACATCGCACCAGCCAACCCTTCCTACCTTGGCCACCCTCCCTAGTGACCACCCATCATTCCTTGTTTATCTTGAACTAGGAGCTTTATAAATTGCTGCACAAGTAACTCATTCTCTATATGGTTTCTCGCTATGGAATTATGTGGATCCATAAGACAGTGTTCCTCTGAGAAAGTTAGAAACCAAAAATTCCAAAACTTTTACCATAAAGTACCTCTTTCAAACTACAAAATAAAATGGCAGCAGAGGCCCCTGGTGGCAGCATCTCAGATGGTCATTGCCCCATGCTGGGGCGCACACACTGTCCTGTCTCACGTGGAGACAAAGGCTTTCCCGAGATGTTAAAACTCCATAACTAGCAGAACTTTGCAGTCCCTTCCTTCGAATAACACTCTCCTCCCGAATCATGACCTCATGATTGACAGAGAGAAGGGCAGGGTGGAGGTGAATGGAACCTCCAAAGAGGAGCAGTTATGTGCTGCGACCCACACTCTGTTCCTGGTGGCTCTTACCCAGATTCACAAATGGCCAGGATCGCACTGCTCTGAGTGCCTGTCAAACTCTGAGAGCTTACCTCCTCCATGTTCTGTACCAGACAGAGGTCATTCAAGGCTGAGAATCCTATAATGCTAAAGAGTAACAAGAACTCCTTTACTGTTTCTGCTTTCCAGTTTGAAGAGAAATTCATAGAAACTCCAGAAGACTTGGAAAAGTTAAGGAATGGTAAGAGGAAGTGTCTAAACTGCTCTGATGAGGGTGTCTGTAAAGTCCATAATGAGGTTTGAACACCAGGCATTGCCTATGTGTGTGCACAGTGGAGCCAGGTAGGGTGTGTGGAGAGGACGAAAAGTGGTTCCAAGTGTAAGGAGTAGGGCTCTTTGAGCAGGTCTTACAACTTACTCAGGGCTAGGGCTTGGTCTCTGAGTGTTTGCTAGATGAACCATCTCCAGTCCTGGAATGCCCCTTCTTTGCTTCTCCCACTTTTCTACACTGTGAGTGAACTGCACCAGTTCAGGACCCCACACAGTCTGCCTGTCCACGGGCACTCAGACATGCATCAGGGTGACAGGAGCAGACACAGGCACAGCAGTACCTTGAGCCCTTTATCTGACAGGTTTGACAAGGTAATATCCCAGCAGTATTGCAAATGTCAAAGTACAGGGAAATAAACTGCATAAAAATAGCTCCCAAACCCACCTTAAATGCCATGAACACTGTGAGAGTTACTTCGGGAACTCCCCATTTGAAATGTCATCTGGCTGGCAGCCTGCTGCAGTCTGTCTCCAACTTCTTCCTAAATTACCCATGAGAAAAATCGACATGAAATAACAAGGGATCTACTAGATATGTGATGGGAAATGATAAGTTAAAAAGTAAAAGGCAGATTGATAAGAAAAAGAAGGACTATAAAAAACTAAAAACAAAATGCCATCCTGTTAAAGTGGTACCAGATAATTTCAACAAACATATTTTCATCCTACAAGAGTGTGTGCTCTATGAAGCATTTCACTCTACTTTTTCTTTTTCTTTCAAAAGATGGGTACCTGCTGTTCCAGCAAGTGCCGATGGTTGAAATCGATGGGATGAAGCTGGTGCAGACCAGAACCATCCTCAACTACATTGCCGCCAAATACAACCTCCATGGGAAAGACATGAAGGAGAGAGCTCTGTACGGTACTTTTTCTGTTTCCCCCTCAACAATGAATAGGAACCGTTCAGATTCTTCTGTGAATGAGCAGGTTGTGTCAGGGATCATGACCAGCAGCAGCATGGGCCTTGGAGGCACAGACTGAGGTCCAGTCCAGCAGGGAGCATGAGGATGAGGGATCCGCCTGAGGCGGAGTCAGGCAAGTGAGAGCATGGCAGAAGCCTCAGTCCACGGCACAGCTCAGGGAGTGACAGAGGTTTCCAAACACTGATGAACTAGGAAGCCAGGAGGATGGTGCAGCCTGGATTCCAGCAGGTGCTCAGGCCTTTAGGATGATAAGGCTGGGGAAGGGAAGATCCAAAGGAATGAATTTCAACTTCCAGAAATTACTAGAATAATTACTGGGAGTCTAACCTATCAGCTAGTTGTGTGGCCTGGCCCCTTGACAAGGGGGAGCAGAAGCTGGTCCTCCAGAGGCTGGGGTCACCTTGCACATTTGGAGACAGAATTGAAGCAGCCAGATTCATTCCATACAACCACATCTGGGGTGGGGTGGGGGTTCTCCTTCCCATGGTGATGGGACCACATGATTGAAACTAAAGTCTCATGAGGAACTGTTGGCCATTACTCAGGAGGTTAAACATAGAGTTACCATATGTTAGCACCTCCACTAGTAGGAATGTGCCCAAGAGAATCAAAAACACATCCACACTAAAACTGGTACCGTTGCTTCACAAACCTCCTCAGGAGCCCTCACATGAGATCTGACACTGGCCCTCGTACCTGGAGGGCAGGAAGAGGCTGAAGAGCAAGGCAGACCAGTCCGTATTGGTTGGTGGTGAGTTTAGTAAACAAGGGAACTTAGTTATGAGGCCTGCCTGGGGTGACCCACAAGATGACTAGCTTTCTGAACCCACTTTCCAGAATCTTAAGAGGTTATAGAGAGGCCTTAACTATGTCACATACCCAGTCCAGATGATCTTGTCACTATATTCCTTTTCCAAGGCTGGGTCCTTGGCCAGCTTCTAGCTGGAAAAGACATGTGGAGAGCACATTCCAAGCCCAGGGGAGGGAGTGGGCACCTCCAGTTGCCCCAGTTCAGCTTGCGGGTCAAATGACATCTACATCTTGATGCCTTGCCCCAATATGCACACAAACGTTCATGGCAGCATTGCTCATGATATTCAAAAAGTGGAAGCAGCAAACAATAGTCATCAACTGATGAGTGGGTGAACAAAGGGTGCTATACATAATCACATATAATTCAGGCATAGAGAGGAATAAAACCCTGATGCATGTGACAACATGAATGAACTTTGAAGATATTATCCAAAATGAAAGAAACCTCACACAAAAGGCCATGTAGAATGATTCCACACCTATGAAATGTCCAGATATTTAAACCCGTATAAACATTGAGTGGCTGTGTAACTGCTGGGGCAGGAGTTTGAGGGACATGGGGAATGACAGCCAAGGGCACAGGATCTCCTTTGTGTGTGATAGAAGGGTTTTGGAATTGGAATGTGGTGATTTCAGAATGTACTAAAAGCTACTGAACACTACATTTTAAAGAGTGATAATCATGGTTTGTGAATATAGTATTTCAATAAAGTTGACATATTTATAAGTATTGCGGAAAACCCAATTTGGAACAAAAGTAAGTAAAGGTTCTCTATAATAGGCATTGATTGGAGTTATATAAAGAATTGCACCAGCTCTGGCCAGTGTGACTCAGTGGGTGCAGTGTTGTCCCATAACCAAAATGTTGCGAGTTTGATTCCCAGTCAGGGCATATACATAAGTTGTGGGTTCATCCCTTGTTCTAATCCAGATCCTCAGTCTGGGTGTATATGGAAGCAACCAACTGATGCTTCTCTTGCATCCATGTTTCTCCCTCTCCCTGTCTCTCTTTCTCTTTAAAAAAGCAAATGAAAATGTCCTCACATGAGGATATTAAAAAAAAAAAGAATTGCACCAGTTCAGTGCAATTTTAGGGGGAATCTGGAGCAGTGCAAACACCGCCAGAGCTCGGAACCAGTACACGGGGAGGGCTGTGGAACGGTGTTCTGGGGGAGGTAGTGGGAAGAACTGCTAACACTGGGCATATAAATGGCCTGGTGATGCAACAGGATGAGAGAGGGAGAGAGACATGACGGAGGTGGCTCTGCCAGGGACTCTCTGGAGATTACTCAGCTGGCAGGTCTTTAGCATTGAGTCACACTGAGTGAGTCCCAGAAGAAACCACAGCGGGCATGGCAAACCCTAGGTCCAGTCTCAGTAGTTACTTGCAGTGATCCCACCAGTTTCTCTGTGCCCGTGACTCTGGACACCTCACTGCTGTCCTCTGGCCCTATATCTGCGCATGTGTATAACAAAAGGTTTAGATGTGTATACCTACCTTGATATGAAATGTTAAAGTTAAGTGAAAATTGTAGTTGAATGAGTGGCATGTGAAAATGCACCCAATGGAGGTGGTTTACCTTGCACCTCCTGATGCCCCTGACTTAAAGAGTAATTTGTAAGTTGGGCGACAATTGACAATTGGGTCATTTTTGTCTTTCAGAGTTGATATGTATTCAGAAGGTGTAGCTGATTTGTATGAAATGATCTTGCTTCTTCCACTGTGCCCGCCTGATCAAAAGGGTGCCAAGATGACCCAGATCAAAGAGAAAACAACAAACCGTTATTTCCCTGCCTTTGAAAAAGTAGGTGGGCTGTTCAGCATTTGGTGCACTGAGATGAGAGGGGACAAAGAGAACTCATGCCTGGGCAGGCCTGGGGCGTTGACCTTGGCTTCCCAAGAGCCCTCCTGAACACTGATGTAGCATCCTGGCCCCCTGGGCATGTTACAGAAATCAGAAATCAGCTGTGTGGGGGGGTGTGTGTTTATTACACCTAAGCGATAATCTTCCAGGAAAATTTCCATTGGCTGGGACCCAGTTTAGAGCTCTGTATGTGATGGCATTCCATGTCATGGTCAGAGTGTGGGCCGTGGGAGGCTGTGAGAGCCACACCAGCAATGGAGGAGACCCCGCAGAGACCCACTGCACAGGGGCTTTTCATCCAAATCCAAGAGGAGTGCAATGAAAGCCATTGGTCAGAAAGTGTTCTGACAGCACGTGAGGGAGACAGGAGACCAGCTGCCCAGCAGGAGAACAGGCTAGTGTTTCAGAGAAGGGAGAGATGCATGTCAACAAGGTGGGGGTTGGGAGGGTTGGCCAGGAGGAGACAGCTGGAGAGATGCTAAGGAACAAATTATGTACAAATTTTGTGGACATGGATGTCAGTTTTTTGAGGAAAGTCATGCAAAGCTAAGAAAAGATTCTTATCATTATATGTATTACATCTTAGTTAATGCTTCTCTTTGAAGATAAAAGGAAAATATTTCAAGATCAAAACACTCTGAAATCATGCTAAATAAAAGTCATGAAAATAGTTGTAAGAGGTACAGGAAGCTTACATGTAAATAAAAAATTAATACTGACACCCTCATTTTTTAAAGCACTAAATCATTCATTCACTGAGCAAATGTTTGATTCTACTCAACAAGCAACGAATTTTATACTTATCAGAAAATATACTGTCCTGGCCATTGTGGTGCTAAGAGTTTAGGTGCATTTCACATGATGGAGAGCTAAAGAGACATAGCAATTTAGGCCCATCTATACTTTGAAAACTATACTATACTATACTATAATAACATTACTATACTGTACTATACTATACTATAGTAACTATAATACTACACTATACTTTGTTACTATACTATAGTACCATGGGCTCTTTGTAAAGAATGTAAAATGCACATGACAATATAGCATTTGATGTTTAATTATATTCATTAATTATATATCCATTCTGCTGTATGCATATATAATCTGAAAACATATTTGCCCAAATGTTATTATCTTTAGTTGGTGGTGCCATATGTGTTTTTTCTCTATGATTTGCATTTTGCTGCAGTAATTTTTAATCAGCATCACATATTTCTCTAATATTTAAGCATGAGAACCTCAAACACAAAAGTATTGAAAAAGATTTACAATAAACTCATGTATACCAACACCTTGTTTAAAAATTAACATTTTATAATTATTATGTTTGACTAATCATATATATCTCCCAATCCCTTGCTTTTCTAATTGAACATTATGTTTTGATGCATTTAAAAGTAGTTCCAGACCAGTGCAGTCACCCCTATGCAGTTCTGCATATGGTTTATTACGTATTCCACAACTGTTATTGACAGACACAAGTGGGTTAGCAGTCAGAGACAATGCTGTAAGGGAGATGGTGAGTTCAAGTTGACCCAGGTTTACATCACGTCCCAGAGAGAGAGACCAGAAAATGAGGGGAGGAGACAGAGGAGAAATGCAGACTCTGAAATAGTCCGCTCAGGATTAAAGAAGGATGTCAAGGAGATGGTGACTTTGCCCAAGGGAGGGAGAGACAGGACAGTGTGGAGAGCCACCCATGTCCTGATATTGCAGAGTGTCTGGGTCGCCAGGGCGTGTAGCACAGAGAGACATGGTGCAGCCACAGCTAGCCCCGGGCCAGTAGAAGATGCACATGGGAGCCCAGTGACGTGGGAATGGGAATAACCAGTAGCTTGTGCCTTATGTGAAGAGAGGAAAGAACAGCAGAGCCCTGCTTCTCTCTGTCTCACTGAACCAGGGCCAGTGAATGTGCTCTCATGCCCCCACCAGCCCAGTGAGGTAGCAGAGGCAAGAAGTTGGGCTGGAGGACCTGGGTAGGAGCAGGGACCCATGTGATTGTGCCTGTGTTCATAATCTGATCCCCCCAATTCACCAGGTGCTCAAGAGCCATGGACAAGACTACCTGGTAGGGAACAGGCTGAGCAAGGCTGACATTCACCTGGTTGAACTGATCTACGCTGTTGAAGAGATTGACCCCAGCCTTCTGGCCAACTTCCCTCTGCTGAAGGTATCTCCCATCTTGGAGTCTAGGATTTGGACTCTTGGGCTGGTGATGTTATGACCCACATCACTGCCTGCAGGTCTCCAAAATTTGCTCATAGGCCCAGGTCTGAGTCATGAAAAGAATCTTGTTTTGCCAAGGGAACTGGAGGTGCACGCTACCCCAAGGAGAACAGTTTGTCTTTCACAATGAGACGGACCCAGGACTTGGCATTTCTGTCCTCGGCTCCTGTCCCATTGCAGCATCTGTCCTCATTTCCTCTGGATTCTCTTTCTCCCAGATGTGTCCTGTCTATGTCACCTGAGTCTGTGTGAGCAGGTGTCCCTCCTCTGAGTTCCTTCCCTCAGCTCCTCCTGCTTCTCTCAGACACTGTGTTTCTCTCTGCACTGCCCTCTCTCTCCCTGTCTCTCTCTCAGAGGGCAAGCTAGTTTTGACCATCCCTGTGGTTTTCCTTTTATATTTCCTTTTATATATATAAAATATGGCTTTTTTATTTTATATCTCCAGTACTGCCTAACTTTCTTATATCTTCATTTATCTGTGTTGCTCTTCCTTGTATGAACAAGAGCAATGAATCCACAGGATTTCCCTGTAGGGAGGGAGATGGGGAAGACTGAGAACTGAATAAAGTCTTCACCGTGTCTCCGGGGAGAGTGCTGTTGAGCTGTGTTCTCTTCCTCTCATCCTCCTGTCTTGCTGGCTGTCTGTTTGCCAGCCTCCTGATGGTGCTGAGGGAGGCGACTCAGATGGTGGTGGTGTAGGAGGGTCTGGGATTCCCTGGCTTGTGCTGATGGAGGGCGGGTGTTTTGTCTGCACTCTGAGACTGTGCTCTTGTGCATCGCAGGCCCTGAAAACCAGGATCAGCAACCTCCCTACGGTGAAGAAGTTTCTGCAGCCTGGCGGTCAGAGGAAGGCTCCCTTAGATGAGAAAGCATTGGAACAAGTCAGGAAGATTTTCAAGATTTAAATAAAGCAGACGTGGACACCGGGCATGCGCAGGATCAATCTTCTGAAAATTTCAACAGTGAAGCGCTCTACTGAAATTTAAACCTTGGCTGTCATGAGAATAATAAGCTTTTTCCAAGTAATTAAATAATAAATGCCTATGAGCAGATTTAGTTACAATTTATTCTTGTTCATTAAGATCCAATATGAAATCAGATTTTCAATCTTCTGTTGTGTCCCTTTTGGGATTAAAAATTAAATTAAAGAGGGAATCAAATTATGAAGTCTGTGTAATCTTTTCCAGAAATTGTCACATAACATCTGTCACAGAGCCTATCAATGAGTCAAGTGTAAATATTTATATCTGACACTCTCAGATATTAACGGGAAATTGCTAACTTTTGGGGTAATGGCATAGAGAAATTTTTTTTCTTCAGGAGCCATTTTCCTTCTGACAATAAAAATGTTTTTGTTATTAATTTTTCTCCTGTGCAGTACAACAGCTGTATGCCTACTCTGAACTCTTTGGTGTTCTAGGACTCAAGGAAGCAACAAAGAGTAAAACAGGCCCAAGCTCTGCTCTCTGGTCACCCACCGTCCCTTACGGTCCATGATGGACCTGGCACCTCGTTGCTCTGCTGCTTAATGCCCTGGGGCGCTCTGGTTGAACTTCCCCTCGGTTTATTCAATGTTGTTTAGAACTGGACTTTCAAGATACAGATTATACATATAAATTATATGTAAATGATTATATATCAAATCATGTTTCTCTGGCCTGTCACTGGGCAGAGTGGCTGGATTAGGAGTGATTTCTAGCATTAGCCATATTTGGGGCTAATAATTAACACCCTCCCAGAAAGTCTGGACTTTGGCCTATTGATTTCTTATTCCTTAGAGTGAGCTTCCCCATGGTATAGGGTGGGGAGCTGACAAACACTCAGGGCTCCCTGGCTGCAGCGTCACCTCTATCTGGCCTGCTGTTTACTTGCAACCAGAATGGTTTTCCTAAAATGCACACTCCTAGAAGGAGTATCACCACCTTCTTTAACTCCTTCAGCTACTAGACTACCATGCCGGCTGGGGTGCCTCCTCACGTAGCTCTTCACAGCTCCTACCCACCTGCCTGTGCTTCACTCCTTACCTCAGTTGCTCCCTGGGGAGAGTTGGGCTCTCCTCTGTGCCTCCCCTGGAGCCCTGTAAACCACTAATAAAGCTGAATGCCTCCCCCACCGTCCTGTGAGGTCATAGTGTGTGGGCAGGGCCCCTAGCCATCTCCACTGTTCCACCACAAATGGTAATAATGTTGCTAGACAGGGACCAGCCCAGAAAGAGGTCCGCCTTGAGCCAGCCTGTAGTGTGCGAGTTCTTGACTTTGTGCAGGAAAGATTTCACAACAGGAGTCCATGTTCCTTTACTTGATTACATCTGCAGAGACCCTTTCTTGAAGTATGGTCACATTTATAGGTTCCAGGCATTTGGACGTGGATCTATGTTTTCAGGAGGCCACCGTATCACCCCTACAGCATAGAGACACAAAGAGATTGTTGGCAATTGCTGAAACAGGGGCATTGTTATATTGGCCTTTCTCTACTTTCTACTATTCTCTCTCTGTTTGTATTTGCTGGAAATTTTCCATTTAATTATTTTTTAAACTATTTATTTATGTATGTATTATTTATTGAGTTCTGATTATGTGTCAGGCTTTGTGCCAGACAATGGAGACATGACTGAGAACAAAATGAAAACCTGTCCCCAGGACTTCACAGACTATGGGGAAAATAGACATTAAACATATAATGTAAAAAACACAGTCGTAGCTCAAAAGAGACAGTATTCCAAACAGAACAAATCGCATATGCAAAGGCTCAGAGGATAGCAAGGCTGGTGGCTTGAGTGTGGCACAGAGGGAAATGTATACTGATTGGGTTGCCAGACTTGGCAGAGAAAACACAGGATGCTCATTTAAATGTGAATTTCAGATACACAATAAATAATTTTTTGTATAAATATGTCCCATGTCTGCAGCTTCTGTTTACTTGGGTGTCCTGTATTTTATCTGCAATCCAACATAAAAAATGTTCCATGATCGGCTTGCCTTCACTGACATCAGCGCCCTGTGCTGCTCACAGTGGAGGTTTGTTACTACCGCAGTCCTTGCATCCAATTCATGAAAACCTCACCGTGAGCTTCTTCCAAAAGCCATGTCCACCTTCCTGGCAGACAGCCCAACAATATGAAATCCTTTGCTTAATCTTTTACTTGCGGACCTTGACAAGGAACATATTAGCCAGTTGTTTGATGATATGAGGAAAGATGACTTGCCATTTTTTTTTCTAATTTGGCATGGGACCTCCTGACCCTGACCACTACGGGAGTGGATTTTCCCTATCTGGAAGTTATGCTTTTCAGAGAGGAGGAGTCATTCGGTTATAAAAACAGCCGTTAAACACATGAGGACTTGGCATTGTGTTGCTGAGCAACTGGGAGACAGGCTTTAGTAAGGTAAGTTCTGATTTTATAAACCTTCATACAATGCCTCACATTCTCACATCTTAGTCACCAAAAAAAAAGGAAATTTTTCAAAATATGTCCTTAGCACAAGTAAATGTTTGTTTTCTACTCACACTGTATGTCTTCTGTGTGCTTATGGGACAGCTCACGAGTTGCCATCGATATGTCTGTATGAAAAAGTAAAAGTGAAGAATTTAGCAAACTAGGGCACCAGCATTGTGATGTGAGGAAAATTAATATGAGGAGAAAATGTTATTATTATTTTAGGTAGTCTGAGAATGTGACCAGAGCAAGCTAGAGTGGAGGTGTTCATGCTGAAGTTACTTTCTCTACAGAAGAAGTCAAAACACACAGTTGTGAGTGGTAACACTGTAATCCGATAGAGAGAGGCTGTGAAAACTCAAAATTGAAATTTATTATAACAGGATGAAATCACTCTAAATGTCAGGGGAACCAGATTGTATTCATTCTCAGCCGTGCTCAGCTAACTGAGCAGTCCCGCTCTCTCTCCAGGGCTCACGGCAGGTCCAGCAAATGGCCGGAGCGGGGTTTCTCACTGGCGCTGTTGGCGAGTTGGGCTGGGCAATTTGTTCCAGTGGGGAGCTGTCCTGTCCACTGGCTGTCTATCTGTCTGTCTGTCTGTTAAAAATATTTGTTATAGTAATGTGCATTTAATTGGTTTTAAGGGCTATACTGGACAATAGTGTTAACATATATTTCCTCAAGTTTTAAAATTTTACAGCTTTCAGATATTGACAATAATTATTTGTTTACAAGTTTTACAAGAAATAATCCCTTCACCCATTCTGTGGATAGAGTTTCCCATCACTTTACTCTGCACTTGTAGGAAGAACACAGAGTAGGGAAAAGTTCCATTCTGGTGCTATTTATAGTCTGTGGAGTTGAATGACAGGTGTGAATGGATAGAGAAGTAGTGTCTTTTCAAAACGACTTTATCCTGGAAAGATTACATAGATCTAATAGCCAGGTGCAATCAACTATATGGTGTCTCCAACTAAATAGCCAAAAAATGTGTCTGTTAGGACAACATGGTTGATGAATAAAAGCTAGTTAACATGCAGAATGATTAGAGGTGGATAAAATCTTATTTGTGCTGGAGCTTTAAGTCGAGAGATAGAGAGGTGACAGACAGATAGATGGATGGATTGACAGACAGAAGAAAGAAGACACATGTGCTACCCAATGTGTTCAGAGCCTTACCTGACTCCCAGAAACTGGGAACAGGAGGGGACATGCATTTGCTAATTCCTGTGATGACTTTTATGTAGAACATAACTGTCTAACTGTCTCAAAATCCTTCAAGTTACATACACCTATCTCCATTTTTAGAAGAGAAAATTGGGGTGCAAATATTAAACAATCCGGCCACGTTTATGAACCTCATAAGGAGCTGGGCTCTGCCTCTAAGTCTCTCATCTCTCTGCTAAGAAACACCGTGATGAGGACCACCCCCAGAGGCTTAACTCCTTAAGTTTATGATGGAACTATCATATGATATATTCCTTTCAAGGAATATAAACCTACTTCATTAGTAAGGTAAAATATAGTTATGCTAGTTCTCAATTTACTCACAGGTTTTTAGGGTATCAACGTAAAGCTAGGCATGCACTTACTAATATTTCTTCTTGTCAAGCCACTAAAAATCAGGTAACAGAAAGGAACTTGTGAATTCAATGTCTCTCTCTCCCTCCCCTTTAACCATTGGTTGGCTAATGGATTCTAAATGGGGCAGTGAACAAGGGCCTCAGAGAGAAGCACAGAGCCTGCTGACGTGTTCCATGGTGGAGTGAAAGGCCCTAGACCTGAAACCAGATGAGCTCAAACTAACCTAATGTTCGCAAAACATAAGCACATAGGAGAGGCGCTTTATCTCTCCGAAATTCAGTTTCCACATCTTTAAAGTAGGGTATTAAAAGCTGTTTCCCAGGGTTGTTGCAGAGGCAGACACACTTGCTAGACACTCAGTGAGAATCAGAAGCAAACATGTGACCTCTGGCACATTGTCCCATCTCTCGGGTTCTCATTTTTTGTTGACCAAAGCTTCATGATAGCATCTGGCCCAGTCTTGACCAGGACATTGGGGACCTCCTACTTGGAAGGTGAAGAAAGTTGCCTTTGAGGAGGAGCTTAATGATAAAATGTTACATAAGGTAGAAATTATTTCCCTTTGTAACTTGATCCTCTATCAACAGAGTAAGGGAGCTCAATGACAGGATTTGTTTGAGTCACTAAGCTCTGTAAATTCTAGCCCATAACAAACACGTTTCAGAGCTAGTGCAAACTTTATTCCCCTTTCCATTCTGCTGAATCATAGCATCTCCATTTCCCATGATAAGAAAGTATAATATACAAAATCTCCACTTACAAAACAGGGTAAGTGTGTTTCTAAAAGATTCTTTATTTTCTTC
Source organism: Phyllostomus discolor (assembly GCF_004126475.2). Taxonomy (NCBI): domain Eukaryota; kingdom Metazoa; phylum Chordata; class Mammalia; order Chiroptera; family Phyllostomidae; genus Phyllostomus; species Phyllostomus discolor. The sequence goes on along the minus strand of NC_040906.2, from coordinate 124,298,096 downwards.
TTTTTTAAAATCCTCATTCAAGGACATGCTTATTGATTTTAGAGAGCGGGAAAAGAAGGGCAAAGAGAGGGAAAGCAACATCAATCAGTTGCCTCTTGTACATGCCCTGCCTAGGGACTGAACCGACGGCCTAGGCATGTGCTCAGACTAGTGACCTTTCCGTTGTGGTATGATGCTCCAACCAACTGAGCCACAACAGTCAGGGCAAAGACTCTTTACTTTCAAAAGCTTAGACTGTTGAATCTCATGTTAACAATGTGGACATTGAAAACATTTTGATACCTAAAATTCAAGTCACACTCATGTTTTCAGAGATATATCCATTTAGGTAAAGGGAAGTATATTTTTGTCCCAAACTCCACCATAGCAATTTCTCAGGAGAATTAATATTTTCTAAGCAGAGTTTGAGATTTAGATAGAAAATGTAATCTTCTAACTAAAGATCGTTCCTCTCTGAGTCCTGGCTTTAGATCCATGCTTTCAATGAGTTCTGTGTGCTTCCATTCACACAGTGACAGAACTATTGAGTTTCAATATCTGGTTCCAGGCTACGTCTATTAGCTCTGCAGGCTGAGATAGACCAAGGGCTTTCAAAGTTTGTTGACCAGACCCAAATAAAGCACCTCATATTATTACAATAACCAGAAGCACGTGCATGCAGTCACACACCTATACATGTAACAAATATAACTGAAACTGAAACCTCATGAAATAATGCTTACCTAGACTATGTATAATGCACTCTGATATCTTCTATTTTTAATTTTATTTTTTAAATAGGTGGATATCACAATTCACTTTAGAGCTGTCATGCATATCTTAAAAAAACTAAGACACAAAATAAAGCCAAGATTTTGATTTTTAATAGAAGTGGGTTTGAGTTCCACCACTTACTTTGAGTAAGTTACTCTGGAAACCTCAGTATCCCCAACTATAAAGTCAAAGTACTAACAGAATCCATCTCGGGTGATTTTTGTAGGATTGAGTGAACATGAACAGGCAAGAGAAAGCCCATTGTGTGCCAGACATTGAACAAATCTTGGTTCCACTCTGTAGACTGTGAAGGCAGTGCAGTTTCACTTACTTTTCTAGGTTATAAAAGGTACCAAGTATAGGTAGAATGTAGAATTCCAAGAAAGGTAAGGAATTAGCACCCTGTGTTTATGGGAAAAATCAAGGTCTTTTGAGCTACAATTAGGTGAGTCTCAGCTCTAATTTCAGTGTTTGAACAAATGCAGCATAGCCACCAAGATGCTGAGGCCTGACTCTCCTCCCTCTCCCACCTCCCCGTCAGTGAAGCCCTCTGGGTTCCAGGCCCCTCGCAGGCTCCTGGGGCCTACACCTGGGTGGTTCCCAGCCCTGCCCTTTTTTAGAGCTTGATGTGGATTTCCATGTCCCTTCTTAACTGCTGTGGACATGGTTTCATGAACTGAATAATGGGTGTATAACAACTAGTTCACAGGGCTGTTGTGAGGATTAAAAATATAATGTGTCCACGGCAAGTAGTCCTGGGTCAGGATCATTAGGTTTTCAGTAGATATTAATTGTCTAATCCTTCCCTTCCCCCTAATATGCACATATACACCCTTACCACAGACTTCCCCCATAGCCTGCCAAGTCAATCAGATTTTATCCAAAAGAGACATGAGAATGGTTTGTAGCCATTTCCTAGCATTGGCTAGTGATGGGTGAGAATCTGGGCCAAAAGGGACATTTCAGAGGCTCATTCAATTCTGCCACGAAGAGGGCAGATACTCCTTCAGCTCTAGCACCACACATCATAAGGTGAATTTTTGCTTTTGTGGTTTCATTCATTCATTCCATCATTCATTCACCCCATGTTTAGAGAAAACAGGAGGTTGCACCATGGCGGGGAAGCCCAAGCTGCACTACTGCAATGAACGAGGTCGCATGGAGTCCATCCGCTGGCTCCTGGCTGGAGCTGGAGTCGAGGTCAGTCCCGAGTTCTGCCAGTTTAAGCTGGATCTGAAGTTGACTGTATTGAACTACTTTCTTACTAAGTTAAAAGCTTTTCATAGCTCATCATGAGTTTTTCATTAAAAGGAAAACTGCTAGTTATTAAGAGATGAACAGATTTGGTCTAATAAAATCTCTTTTCATCGTAGAACATAAACAATCAAAATAACTTTAACAAACTAGTCACAATGAGGACCTGATTTGGATTTGAATGTAAACACACCGCAAAATGTCATGTGTAACATTCATGCAACATTAGAAACATGTATGTCTACTGAATGTCGGAGGGAGGTAAAGAATTGTTTTTTGTGTTAGGTGTGATCATGTATTTTGGTTATTTAAAAAATAATCCTCATGTTTCAGAAGTACAGATGGAGGTATTTAAAGATGAAAAATATATGTCTAGAATGGGCTTTAAATTATTACGAGAGTGGGTGGGCAGAAACACAACACGGGGTTGGTTGGAGTTGGTAATAATTGAAACTGGGTGATGGGTATAAGGGGGGTCATTCTCTGTCTTTTGTGCATGCTAGAAATTTCCATAATAAAAAGATTAATTAATGGAAATTAATATAATTGAAGTTAAAGCATTAGCCAGAAAAATGGGGAGGAGCAGATGTAAGAAACTGCCTGTTAAAGATTCAATACACACACTCAGCAGCAAATCCGTTGGGCAGCCTCAAGTTCCAGGTTCTATGGTAGGTCCTGGGGACCCAGGGGTGAATGAGACAGACAAGGCCCCTGCACTCAGGAAGCTTACATTCCAAGAAGGATGCAGACAAGTACATGGGTGATTCAAAGGAGGGATGGCAGCACCTAGGACCACACCTCCACCCTCTAGAGGAGTCAATGAGAAAATCCTCCCAGTCCAGAACAGAGAGACCCAGCATCTCTGAGGAGCATCTTCCTGGGGAGGGAGTCATGGATGAACTCAAGAGAACTTGTCTGTCACAGTAGAGCAGTACAAGAGGGTCTCAGGTGAGGTGGTCTTGAGTGAAGGGTGCTTCCAGTGAGCTCCCTTCATGTGCTGTCCCTCCGGAATTCCGTGTGCGCCTAAGCCTTGGATTATATGTACTTTCTGGATTGCTTAGTGAGTGCATAGGACTTCATCCAGCCCTTTAGTAATTTCATGAAGAAATGAGCACACACACACAAATACAAATAGTGCCATCCAGCTTGTCTTCTCTTCATAAACCAATAACCCACAGTTTCGCTATAGTGCAGACTTCAGCTTTGGGGTTTGGGGACGTGTTCAGGGCCTCTGGGCAGGATGAGTTCAGCACAGGAGGGTGGGTCGGAGTGAGGTGGAGAGCGCCCCAGGCTGCCTCTCCTGTGTCCCAGCTCAACTGGAGAGGGTGTGCGGGGCAAGGACGACAGATCAGGAACAGAGGGCATTTTCACCAGTGTTAGATTTCTGTAAATTAAAAGGAGAAATGGTGGATGATATTATGAGATAGTAGCCATCTTTAAACATCTACAGACACTTCATATTTATGAAGCACTTAGCCTCCACCTGGCATTGTCCAAAGGCCTTGGCACACTTAGTTGATTTAATCCTCGCATCAACCTGTAACACAGGCACCATAATGGTACACATTTTATAGATGGAGACTGAGACACAGATTCACTAATGTGCTTAAGTAAAAGAAATAAGTACGTGAAACAGGTGATATTCACATCCAGGCAGTCATATCAGAAACTAGGGGATTTTTTTTTTTTGGTTAACATTTAAAAACTAATTTGGAAACCCTTTTTTCTTCCTTACTGGGAATTCCAGCCTAGTGTATCATACTTTCCAAAAGGGGAAATTCTAAATAGAAAGAGTTTAAGCTGTACAGCAAGGAGGACCCATTTCACCTTAGTGTGGCCCCATAATGTGGGCTGAGGCCCCTGGTGGCAGTGTCTCAGATGGTCATTGCCCCACGCTGGGGCGCACACACTGTCCTGTCTCACGTGGAGACAAAGGCTTTCCCGAGATGTTAAAACTCCATAACTAGCAGAACTTCGCAGCCCCTTCCTTCGAATAACGCTCTCCTCCTGAATCACGACCTCATCATTGACAGAGAGAAGGGCAGGGTGGAGGTGAATGGAACCTCCAAAGAGGAGCAGTTATGTGCTGCGACCCACACTCTGTTCCTGGTGGCTCTTACCCAGATTCACAAATGGCCAGGATCGCAGTGCTCTGAGTGCCTGTCAAACTCTGAGAGCTTACCTCCTCCATGTTCTGTACCAGACAGAGGTCATTCAAGGCTGAGAATCCTATTATGCTAAAGAGTAACAAGAACTCCTTTACTGTTTCTGCTTTCCAGTTTGAAGAGAAGTTTTTGGAAACTTCGGAAGACTTGGAAAAGTTAAGGAATGGTAAGAGGAAGTGTCTAAACTGCTCTGATGAGGGTGTCTGTAAAGTCCATAATGAGGTTTGAACACCAGGCAATAATTTTTTATATTTATATAAAAATAATTTATTTATATTTATTTTCATATCTTGAGTCATTTCAACAAATATATTTTCATCCTACAAGAGTGTGTGCTCTATGAAGCATTTCACTCTACTTTTTCTTTTTCTTTCAAAAGATGGGTATCTGCTGTTCCAGCAAGTGCCGATGGTTGAAATCGATGGGATGAAGCTGGTGCAGACCAGGGCCATCCTCAACTACATTGCCGCCAAATACAACCTCCATGGGAAAGACATGAAGGAGAGAGCCCTGTACGGTACTTTTTCTGTTTCCCCCTCAACAATGAATAGGAACCATTCAGATTCTTCTGTGAATGAGCAGGTTGTGTCAGGGATCATGACCAGCAGCAGCATGGGCCTTGGAGGCACAGACTGAGGTCCAGTCCAGCAGGGAGCATGAGGATGAGGGATCCGCCTGAGGCGGAGTCAGGCAAGTGGGAGCATGGGAGAAGCCTCAGTCCACGGCACAGCTCAGGGAGTGACAGAGGTTTCCAAACACTGATGAACTAGGAAGCCAGGAGGATGGTGCAGCCTGGATTCCAGCAGGTGCTCAGGCCTTTAGGATGATAAGGCTGGGGAAGGGAAAATCCAAAGGAGTGAATTTTCAGGTTCCAGAAATTACTAGAATACTTACCGGGAGTCTAACCTATCAGCTAGTTGTGTGGCCTGGCCCCTTGACAAGGGGGAGCAGAGGCTGGTCCTCCAGAGGCTGGGTCACCTTGCACATTTGGAGACAGAATTGAAGCAGCCAGATTCATTCCATACAACCACATCTGGGGTGGGGTGGGGGTTCTCCTTCCCATGGTGATGGGACCACATGATTGAAACTAAAGTCTTGTGAGGAACTGTTGGCCGTTACTCAGGAGGTTAAACATAGAGTTACCATATGTTAGCACCTCCACTAGTAGGAATGTACCCAAGAGAATCAAAAACACATCCACACTAAAACTAGTAAAATAATGTTCAAGCCCTGGCCAGATAGCTCAGTTGGTTAGAGTATCATTCTGATATGCCAAGGTTGTGGGTTTGATCCCCTGTCAGGGCACATACAAAAATCAACCAATGAATGTGTCAATAGTGAGACAACAAATGGATGTCTCTCTCTCTCTCTCTCTCTCTCTCTCTCTCTCTCTCTCTTTCCCCCCGCTTCCTCTCCATCTCTCTAAATCAACAAATAAAAATTAAAGAGATTGATAACAGCATTATTCACAATATTCAATTAGTGGAAACAACAGAAATGTCCATCAACTGACATTAATGAACAAAGTTTTGTGTATTTGTCAATTTGGCCATGAAAAGCAATGAACATGGATAAACCTTGAAACCATTGTGTTGCTTAAACAAACCAGACACCAAAGGCTCATATTGTATGATATCATTGAGATGAAATGTCTAGAACATTTATATTCATAGAAACAGAAAGTAATTTTGTTCCCAGAACTTGGGGGTGGGGACAGAAAGAAATGTGGAATGTTACAACAACATGCAGTAATTCTTTAGGGAGAATGAAAATATTCTGACATTAGAGCGTGATGATGGTACAGAAATCTGTAACTTTATAAAAAACTACAAAATTGTACATTTAAAAAGAGTGATATTATGGTGTTGGAATTATATGTCAATAAGGCTTTTATTTTTTTTAAAGAAACCACTTATAAGAAGCCTGGCTAGGAACAGTAATAAACATATCTCCTGGAATATGCACTGCTTGGAATTATATAAACAATTGCACCAGTTCAGGGCAATTTTAGGGGGAATCTGGAGCAGTGCAAACACCGCCAGAGCTCGGAACCAGTACACGGGGAGGGCTGTGGAACGGTGTTCTGGGGGAGGTAGTGGGAAGAACTGCTAACACTGGGCATATAAATGGCCTGGTGATGCAACAGGATGAGAGAGGGAGAGAGACATGACGGAGGTGGCTCTGCCAGGGACTCTCTGGAGATTACTCAGCTGGCAGGTCTTTAGCATTGAGTCACACTGAGTGAGTCCCAGAAGAAACCACAGCAGGCGTGGCAAACCCTAGGTCCAGTCTCAGTAGTTACTTGCAGTGATCCCACCAGTTTCTCTGTGCCCGTGACTCTGGACACCTCACTGCTGTCCTCTGGCCCTATATCTGGGCATGTGTATAAAGAAAGTTTTAGACGTGTATATTTACCTTGATATGAAATGTTAAAGTTAAGTGAAAATTGTAGTTGAATGAGTGGCATGCGAAAATGCACCCAGTGGAGGTGGTTTACCTTGCACCTCCTGATGCCCCTGACTTAAAGAGTAATTTGTAAGTTGGGCGACAATTGACAATTGGGTCATTTTTGTCTTTCAGGATTGATATGTATTCAGAAGGTATAGCTGATTTGTATGAAATGATCTTGCTTCTTCCACTGTGCCCGCCTGATCAAAAGGGTGCCAAGATGACCCAGATCAAAGAGAAAACAACAAACCGTTATTTCCCTGCCTTTGAAAAAGTAGGTGGGCTGTTCAGCATTTGGCGCACTGAGATGAGAGAGAACAAAGAGAACTCATGCCTGGGCAGGCCTGGGGCATTGACCTTGGCTTCCCAAGAGCCCTCCTGAACACTGATGTAGCATCCTGGCCCCCTGGGCATGTTACAGAAATCAGAAATCAGCTGTGTGTGTGTGTGGGGGGGGGTGTCTATTACACCCAAGCGATAATCTTCCAGGAACATTTCCATTGGCTGGGATCCAGTTTAGAGCTCTGTATGTGATGGCATTCCATGTCATGGTCAGAGTGTGGGCCGTGGGAGGCTGTGAGAGCCACACCAGCAATGGAGGAGACCCCGCAGAGACCCACTGCACAGGGGCTTTTCATCCAAATCCAAGAGGAGTGCAATGAAAGCCATTGGTCAGAAAGTGTTCTGACAGCACGTGAGGGAGACAGGAGACCAGCTGCCCAGCAGGAGAACAGGCTAGTGTTTCAGAGAAGGGAGAGATGCATGTCAACAAGGTGGGGGTTGGGAGGGTTGGCCAGGAGGAGACAGCTGGAGAGATGCTAAGGAACAAATAATGTACGAAATGTTGGGTCATCAGACTTTAGAGGAAAGCCTCTCAGACTAAGGAATCAGGGTTCATCATTATGTATGTAGCACATACTATAGTTTTAACTTTGAACAGAAAAGAACACATCAGATGAAAACTTCCTGAAATCAAGCTAAATAAAAATTATGGACTGAAATAATGATCATCAGAGATAAAGGAGGATTACATATAAATACAAGGTTTAACATCAACCCCATCATCTCTGTAAAGCATTAAAAAACATTTATATGGCATTCTTTCATTCATCCTACAAATGTTAATTCATTACTTGTGTGTCCATCCATATTCACAAAACAAAGAATTTAATACTAACCTGAAAATGCACTGTCCTGGACCTTGTGGTGCTGGGCGTTTAGGGGACACCCTTGTGATAACAAGCTCACTAGTCACTGCAGTTTGAGAATCAACACTTTGATATCAAAGTAACATGAAAACACAAATCTTACAAAATATGTTTTGATGTTATTATAATCTTTATTAAATAATTACCTATTCTTTTATATGTATTCGTGATCTGAAAGTGTATTTGCCAAAATGTTATCTTTAATTGGTGGCGCTATGTGTTTATTCTCCTAATACTTTATGATTTCCATATTGCTGGATTATTTTAATAAATATCAGATATTTCCCCAACATTTTGTTATGAAAACTTTCATACATTTGGAAAAATTGAAATAAATTTACAATGAACACATATGCACCCACCACAACAATACAACTATTAACCTTTCACTATGTTTGCTTTATCATGAATTTCTAACTTTCAACCCCTTTCTCTATCAATCAAACTATTAGTTTTGGAAATATCACAAAGTGAAAGTGAATTTCAAGCATTTCTAGACATTAACACATAGACATTCCAGGCCTAGACACACCTAGACATTTCTGTAGCAGATCACAACACAGTGCAAGTTAGTCAGAGACAATGCTGTAAGGGAGATGGTGAGTTCAAGTTGACCCAGGTTTACATCACGTCCCAGAGAGAGAGACCAGGAAATGAGGGGAGGAGACAGAGGAGAAATGCAGACTCTGAAATAGTCCGCTTAGGATTAAAGAAGGATATCATGGAGATGGCGACTTTGCCCAAGGGAGGGAGAGACAGGACAGTGTGGAGAGCCACCCATGTCCTGATATTGCAGAGCGTCTGGGTCGCCAGGGCGTGTAGCACAGAGAGACATGGTGCAGCCACAGCTAGCCCTGGGCCAGTAGAAGATGCACATGGGAGCCCAGTGACGTGGGAATGGGAATAACCAGTAGCTTGTGCTTTAAGTGAAGAGAGGAAAGAACAGCACAGCCCTGCTTCTCTCTGTCTCACTGAACCAGGGCCAGTGAATGTGCTCTCATGCCCCCACTAGCCCAGTGAGGTAGCAGAGGCAAGAAGTTGGGCTAGAGGACCTGGGTAGGAGCAGGGACCCATGTGATTGTGCCTGTGTTCATAATCTGATCCCCCCAATTCACCAGGTGCTCAAGAGCCATGGACAAGACTACCTGGTAGGGAACAGGCTGAGCAAGGCTGACATTCACCTGGTTGAACTGATCTATGCTGTTGAAGAGATTGACCCCAGCCTTCTGGCCAACTTCCCTCTGCTGAAGGTATCTCCCATCTTGGAGTCTAGGATTTGGACTCTTGGGCTGGTGATGTTATGACCCACATCACTGCCTGCAGGTCTCCAAAATTTGCTCATAGGCCCAGGTCTGAGTCATGAAAAGAATCTTGTTTTGCCAAGGGAACTGGAGGTGCACGCTACCCCAAGGAGAACAGTTTGTTTTTCACAATGAGACGGACCCAGGACTTGGCATTTCTGTCCTTGGCTCCTGTCCCACTGCAGCATCTGTCCTCATTTCCTCTGGATTCTCTTTCTCCCAGATGTGTCCTGTCTATGTCACCTGAGTCTGTGTGAGCAGGTGTCCTTCCTCTGGGTTCCTTCCTTATATCTCCAGTACTGCCTAACTTTCTTATATCTTCATTTTTCCAGTTTGGAGCCTTTATCTGTGTTGCTCTTCCTTGTATGAACAAGAGCAATGAATCCACAGGATTTCCCTGTAGGGAGGGAGATGGGGAAGACTGAGAACTGAATAAAGTCTTCACCGTGTCTCCGGGGAGAGTGCTGTTGAGCTGTGTTCTCTTCCTCTCATCCTCCTGTCTTGCTGGCTGTCTGTTTGCCAGCCTCCTGATGGTGCTGAGGGAGGTGACTCAGATGGTGGTGGTGTCGGAGGGTCTGGGATTCCCTGGCTTGTGCTGATGGAGGGCGGGTGTTTTGTCTGCACTCTGAGACTGTGCTCTTGTGCATCGCAGGCCCTGAAAACCAGGATCAGCAACCTCCCTACGGTGAAGAAGTTTCTGCAGCCTGGCGGTCAGAGGAAGGCTCCCTTAGATGAGAAAGCATTGGAACAAGTCAGGAAGATTTTCAAGATTTAAATAAAGCAGACGTGGACACCGGGCATGCGCAGGATCAATCTTCTGAACTTTTTCAACAATGAGGTGCTCTACTGAAATGTTAATCCTGCTATTTGTGAAACTAAGAATCTTTTCTGAAGTATAAGTGCTAATTTAATTATAAATCAACTCTGCAGATTTACTTGCCCAGCAATCTATTTTGTTTTGGTCAAATGTGAAATCACGATCACTTTCTAGGATGTGTCTTCAGCTTAAATAAATGGAGAAAAGCTTTCATGGACTCTGTGATCTATTTGAAAGGTTGCCATAGAACAGTTATCATATATGTCATCAGAAGAGTTAAGGAGAAATATTCATTTGACACTCAGTCCACACAAATAGTCTTTTGCTTTCTGATGCACAACCTAAACACTTTCTTCTCTCTGTCTCTCTTGAAAACCATTTTCTTCAGGTAAACAATGTTTGTTTTGTTCAATTATGAAACTACCATTTATTTTACATGTAATATGTAATCGTCAGTGTTCTGGGAGCTGGGAAATAATGATGGCAAAGCCAGATATTGTCTCTGGGGGTTACTCTATGGAGAGAAACCAAAAATAGGTAATTCTAACCCCAAACCATGTATATCAATTCCCTAGGGTTGCTGTAGCACAGTCCTACAAATTTAGTGGCTTAAAACATTAGAAATTTATTCTCTCACAGTTCTGGAGTCTTTTAGTGTGAATGAAGCTGCGAGCAGGGCCACGCTCTCTCTCTGAAGGCTTTTGGAAAGGCTCCTTCCTAGTCTGTTCTTAGTTTCTGAATGTTACGGGCAATCCTTGAATTGCTTGGCTTATGGTTGCACAACTCCAATCTCTGCCTCTATTGTCATGTGGCAGACTTCCCATGTCTGTGTCTGTCTCTATCCAGATTCCCCTCTTTTTGTATAGATACCAGTCATCAGAGTGGTGCCCACCCTAATTCAATATGATTTTGTCTTGATTTGATTACACCTGTGAAGACGGAATTGCCAGATAGTCACCTTCATAGATACCCATGGTTAGAGCTTCCACATACACTTTTGGGGGAACACAACTTAATCTACAATGCCATGCTCAGGGTTTCAACAATGTTGGGCATGAACCTAAAAGGACGCATGTGTGGGAATCTGTGGGTAAGTCATGATTTCTCAAGGAGGGGAGTCGTGTCTGACATGAGATCTGAAGGAATGAAAATCGTAGTTAGGAAAGCAAGTGGGTAGAACTTCATTTAAGCAACAGAGATGGAATTCAGGTCAGCAGGGTCGATGGCTGGAGAGAGTCTGAGTTGTGTATTTGAAGAAAGAGAAGTTGTGAGGTCTGAGGGGAACATTCCTCAGGTGGGGCGGGGAGATGATGAGCTGAGATTGGGGGACAAGGCATAGAGTCCTGAGGTCTTTGAAGGCCATGGCAAGAAGTTTGGGTTTTATCCTAAGGAAAATAGGGAGCCATTGAAGTACAGCCATATATCCTGCTTTACCAGCCAAATATACATATAGAATAATATCATTTTTTAAAACAAAAGCACTTGTGAGCATTTAATGAACTCTCTGCATGGCTTCAAGCTACCCCTGCCAACACCTCTGCCAACACCCTTAACCTTCCCCTCAGCTTTTCTTCTGAAGAACCTGGCCTTCATGATGACAGGCTGCTTTAGGAGCTTTCCCTTCCCCAGAACTTTGCAGCAGCCCAATAGCACCACGTCAGGGATTGGAGCAGCTCCAGTCTTGTTTTTTGGCAACATTTACCCCTATTTGCTTGTTGACGAAAGGCCACAGTTTCTAACAGCTGACAATTGGGCAGAAGCTCTGGTTTCTCTGTAGTGTCAATGCTTCATACCAACTTTCCTAAAGTAACCTGGGTGATGTTTGTTGAAATTGATCCTGTGGTGATGCAAGCCACCAGTGTTACCTCGGCCTCCCGGGTGCTTCCTGTGCTTGCCGAGGTGGCGGTGGCCATAGCTCACGTGGCCCCACAGTTTCTGGGCCTTCCTCAGGCTAGCTGCTATGTTGGTGGCCAAGATGCCAATCACATCGTATCTCTTAAATATTCAATCTAAGTCACTCAAGCATCCATCTCAGAATAGCAAGAACATTCTTCCCCCACCCTGGGAGTCTTTGTTTCATGTTCAATCTAATCACTAGGGGTGGTTACTCTACTCAAGGACTCAAGTAGTCTTGAGTTGAACAGAACATTCAGTCCTCTGCTGCAACCCCTGTTTTTGCTGCCCTTTGTGCCTGTTGCCCCATAGACTCCCTGATTTGATGAGGTTTAGTCAAAACACTAGCCACCATTAGTCCACCTAAGCAGCAGCATCCTCATTCTCTGTTTCTGCAGAGGGAAGAAAAGGAGGTCTCCCTCCTTACTGTCACTCAGGCTTGGGTTCTCAGACTACAGATTGAGATGCACATTTCCCCCTGGCATATCTCTGTGTCACTGTGCAGGAGAGGCTGGGATAAAGTCATTCTTAGCTTCAGCCACATGCTGAGCCTGCAATTTGGGCTCCCCCAGGAAATCTAGGACTTATGGGGTTGAGCTTAGAGCCCTTGTCTTTTCATAGTGTGAACCTGCCCCAAGCTGAGTGGGGTTAGGCAGACATAGTCACAGGACACATGACTCGTGCCTGTATGTTATAGTCCAACTCAGCCCACCCAAGGTGTCCCAAGATGTCTTCCCAGGAGACTTCTGGGAAGAGAGAACACTTGCCTGTTCTCTCTGGCTCTAGACTCAAGAGACTGATGAGGAGGAGAGGCCTTTGTTATATGTCCCTCCAACAACATCCTTGTAACCCCTTGCTCTAGAGCAGAGGCTCTCAACCCTATCACACCTAGCCCTCCTCAGCTGATAACATACATTTTATAACCCCTTTTATTATTCTGAAGTAAACTTTATAAGATTTGCTTCATTGTGGCTGGTGCTATAAAAACAAGAAGAGTAAGATATCACCTTGACTCAAAAACAGTGACTGAGGAGAGTTTAATGAAATGTCTATTTACCAAGATTGGGGTAGGGCTAAGATACTCGAAAGATGGTGAAGCCCTCTGGGCCTCGCCACATGGGAGGCCTCTACCTTCCCTCCCCTCAGTCAGTGGGACAAGGGTAGAAAGCAGCAGAGAGACCCAAGAATTCACCGGGAGTCACATATGCAGGAAAGGGCCACCACAACCAGAACTGATGGCCTTCACAGAGGAAGGTACCCACTGCCAACCCAAAGAGCCCAGGACCCATGGACAATTTATAAAAGTCACAAATGACTAGAAAAGATCACAATAATTTGTGAGTGGTTTGTACAGCTTTATACGTTTTTATGCTATACATAATTTAGATAAAAATAATTGGGAATATAAATGGAACTATGTTTTTAATTTTTGGTATATATACTGATTTATATCTTAATTTATATTTACTATACCAAATGTTAAATATTTTGAATACTGCTTCTAGGTAGTCTGTGGTATAAAAACATAAAGATGTTTGTCATAACATAATTAACATTTGGTATTTGATCTTTATACCATCTACCATTTTTATGGAGAGATGTTATATATATAATTGAAATGAAAGTAGATATTAATTTCTCTGACTGCACTGGGGGAATTGGAGCAAGATTTGAGTCACCATTATATATGGTAACTTCCCAATTTTCCAAAATCTTCTTGAAGAACAAATATGTTTAGAAACATTCTGCCAACCACAGCTGCTTGGTCTGAGGCAGCCCTGAGGCAGCACAACTTTACTCTGTGTTGACTTCCATCCATCTTGCCTCCTACCTTTCTTCCACAATCTTTGCTCACCTTTGTTTAAACATAGTTGTCCTTTGAAACTTTTTAATGTAGTTGCGACATTCTAAGCCAACAAGCCAGCTGAACAGACCCAGCAGAAAGAGTATTTAGACTCTGGCCTTAGGAATTGATGAAATTTTCTTAAGGGTTATGACTCCAATAAAAAACATCAGAATGATTTTATTCATTGTTTTTTCAATAAGTGTTTAGTGAGCATGTTTTGTTCCCTACATTTTTCTAGGCTTGCCATGGTACCTATAACAGCATTTTCCAGCTCAGATAGAGTAGATAAACAAATCAAAGAAAAAAATTAATCCTGATTAGTGATGAACACTATGAGGGAAATAAAACAGAGCAGTGTGATGGAGACTTTGTGGGATGGTGATAGGGAGGTGGTTAACTCAGAATAAGTGGTCACAGAAGACTAAGTCCTGAACAACAGGAAGATGCCAGGCAAGGAAAATCCAGGATAACAGAATCTTAACCAGAGGGACCAATGAGGGCAAGGGCCTCTGGCGTGTTTCAGGCACAGCAGGCAGGCAGATGTGGTGGGAGCACGGGGAAGGGTGAGGTCAGAGAGATAGACATAGGTATACCAGCTCCCTATTGTTGCATCCCAGAGTTTACCCCAGAGTTTAGTGACATGAGGCAACAAACACTTATTATCTAACAATTTCTGAGGGTCAGGAGCCTGGAAGCAACTTAGTTGGTGGTTCTGGGTCAGGATCTCCCAAAAGGTTGCAGTCAAGCCATTAGCAGGGACTGTACTCATCTGAAAGCTTGACTGGGGATCAGGGATCCACTTTCAAGATGGTTCACCCCCACGACACTGTCAGAGGCCTCAGGTCTGCTCTGGCAGTAGGCCTGCTCTGGCAGTTGGCAGTAGGCCTCCGTTCCTTGTCACGTCTGCTCCTCTGTAGGGCTGCTTGAGTGTCACCGTGACAGATCAGCTAACTTCCCCAGAGCAAGCAATCCAAAAGAGCCAGACAGAAACGAGCATTGGAAGTCACTCCTCTGATGATAGTTTTAGACTGAGGAGGTCGCCTAGGGTGTGGGAGCAGTGAGAGAGGAGAAGGGAAGCGAAATGGGCAACAGCCAGGGAATTGGCAGTGGGGTGTCTGTCGGTGAAGTAGGGGGAGAGCCAGGAAACTGTGGCGTCAAGAAGGAAGGAAGAAGGAAGGTCCGAAGAGTGCACGTAGAGTTTCGTATTAAGAGGCCACTGCTCCCCATAAGGTCAGGTGCAGTGGAGTGGGGCACAGACGCCTGACTAGAGGGGGTTGAGGGGAAAATGGGAAGTGAGAAGTAGAAAGAGCAGCTACTAACTGCTCTCTTGACAATTTTTCTCTCCTAAAGGGCAAGGAGAATGGGACAGTACACATTATCTAGAAAAGAAAAGGAAGGTTTAGTAGGTTACATTCAGTTTCATTTGGAGCTGAGAAGTCACCTAAGAATGGCCAAGGCTGTATGCTAAAGTGACAAAGGCTCCTGAAGGCATTGAAGTTGTTGATTACAGAGAGGTCCCATTGCTCCAGAAAGTGCGCCACCTAGTGGCCCATCACGACATCAGCG
The DNA here is from genome assembly GCF_004126475.2 of Phyllostomus discolor. NCBI lineage: Eukaryota > Metazoa > Chordata > Mammalia > Chiroptera > Phyllostomidae > Phyllostomus > Phyllostomus discolor. The sequence continues at coordinate 124,282,845 of NC_040906.2, read as the reverse complement.
TGAGACTAACTTTCAGAGCACATGGGGCGTCTTCTGATCAGAGCAATCCCTTTGCTGGAACAGAGAAATGTTTCTTTTAAATCTTGAATGTATGTTGGAGTAAAACACCAAGTGAGGACAAAAAACTGATAACTGAAAGGCTGAGGCAGATCTCCACATTTTCCCTCACACCTTCCAGTTCATTCTACTTCCTTCTTAGTTCCTCAGTCCCTCTTTTCAGTGTCCCTTCCATTGTCCATTTCTATGTAGAGACTGAGGGATGCCTCCACCAGCCAAGGCACGCCAAGAATCGCTGGCAGCTGTCCCCCGCCCCCACTGCGGTCCATGGAGGTTGGACAGAGGCATGGAACACACTCTCTCTCAGGGCCATCTGAAGGAACCAGTTTTGATGGTACTTTGCTTTCAGGCTTCTAGAATGATGTGAGAATACATTTCTGTTGTTTCAGCTACCCAGTTTATGGTAATTGTTACAGTGGCCACAAGAAACGAGTATAATTACTTCACAACAACCAAGAATGGATACATCCAATGACATAGATGAAGCTCAAAATAATTATGCTGAGTGGAAGAAACCAGACAAAAAAGAGCACTTACTGTGTGTTTCTATTTATACAAAATTCTAGAAAATGCAAACTAGTTTATAGTGACAAGAAGCAGACCAGTGGTATGGGGAGGGGCAGGAGGAAGGGACTCCAAAGGGCATGAAGACATGCTATCTTCATTGTATTGATTGTGGTGATGTTTTCATGGGTGCATACATACCTGTGTCAAAACTTATCTAATTGCACAACCAAATTATGTGCACTTTATTATATGTCAATTATACCCCCAATTATGGCAATAAAACTAACGGAGACAAATAATGCCCAGAAATCTATCCTCTAGCATGCTGCCCTCTCATGACAAACAGGCTAAGGTCTCTCTTGTCCTAACCCCCTTAGCCCCCTACACACCTACTTTTCATTAAAAAATAAAAATAAACACTCCAAAACAAGTCAAAATATGATTTCAGCCTAAGATGGTGGCTCTTTCTACATTGGTTTGACTTGGAGAGGGGTCACAGCCTGGAACCAAGCTGTTTACAAGGCCTGGTGAGGCCTGGTGGGTACAGGGAGGCAGGCTAGAGATGCACATGGGGCGGGAAGATGCCGAGTCAGTCTGAGGCAGAAGGCTGTGGGAGGCCAAGAGGTGGGTGGGGGTTTGTCCCTGGCTGGTTTTTGCTGTTTCCTTCCTTCTTCTGTCACTTCCCAAAATCCAGTAGTCTGTACTCTGACTCTACTTCCTCTTCCCAAAGTCTGGAACTTTTTCTAAACCAATGAACAAATTGTCACATTAGTCCTATTGGTTCAAAGGTGTTTTCTCAGTTCTCTCTTCTTTGACATCTTTATTGTAAATCCAAGCCCAACCTCCTTTTCTGTCAGCAAATTTCTGCCAGAGCCCTCCTCCCCCACCAAGCTCCAGTGCTCATATAATCCTGGGGCTCCCTTGCCTTGGTTTAGTGATTTCTATGATTTTCTTGCCCACATGCTGTCACACTCATTCCACCCAATCCCGCGTCATCTCAAAAGGTCAAAATGTTCACAAAATAAATAACAAGTTATCAACGATAGCCCCCCTCCTCCAGAGCTCAGGCTCATCAAGAATGCTATGAAAAGTTTGCAGAGTCTGACATCTAGCAGAGAAAGCGGCATGTGGCAGGGCAATTGGGATGAGGCTTCAACCAACTGAGCAACACAGCCAGGGCCCTAAAACTGTGTTGTAGAAATTAATATCTTTATGCCAATCTGTTTGAAATGAAGCTTCCAGTACAATAATGTACCTGTGTACTCACATATAAGTTCCACACACAGACACGTATGTGAAGAAAACAAGCTGAACTGCACTTAGTTGCAAAGTTCTGTGTTTCAAATTGTTTGACAATTTAAGAATATTAGATTAAAATATAATAGGCCATTGAGATGTCTTAAAGGCGATTGATTTTGCTTAATTTTTTCCAATATAGTTAAAATAAATTAACTTATTTGCTTATCTAGCTATCACCTGATTATTGTACAAAGCCTCCTTTTTTGACTGTTAGCAATAATTCAGTTCCTAGTGTCAAGTGAGCCTCCTGCAAGGAGACTGAAGCACAAACCCTCCCAGGTCAGACCAGAAGTGCCAGGACAGCATCCTTATGGGAGCAAAGCAACCTCACTTTGTCATAAGCAGAGCGTAAAGATTGTCATAAACCAGAAAATACATATTCAGTGACCAAGGACACGTGAAATGTACTGTGTGCTAGGTTACTAGACTGACTTCTATCAAGGGGAAAATTCTTATCCTTTATCTTAAATGATCCACAAATCCACATCATGAAAACCCAGTTTCACTAGACAAAGCAGAATGGAGGCATGGTACCAGCATGCTGGAGATAAAACTCCAGACCGCTTGGCTGAAACTAAAAAATCGGGGGCGGGGGGGGGGGGGGGTGGGAGGAGCAGGCATGTGTGGTTACTGTTGTATTTAATTCCTTTTATTCATACACACTTTAAACAATGGATTGTAAATTATTTTAACTTTAGAGGCACACTTGAAAGCTATGAAATTAACCACTTAGCAGAAAGCTATGAAGTTCTTCTAACTAGAATGAGGTAAGTGCACAGGAATTGCTTCCATCCCTCCTTTCCTGCAAATAGGTGGGGAGAATTGCCATCAGTGTTTTCGGGGTCTACTGGGCCACCTTCTTAAACTTCCCCTTGACTTCAGTAAAAGGCAGATTTGGAAGTAATTACAAAAGGAAAGAGTGCTGGAAAAAGCTCACGGAAGATGATATTCCATGAAGACTTTTTGCTCAGATTGCTGTTTGATATCATTTGCCTGAGGAGGCCAGTACTTTCTCTTAAGCAAATAAGTTCAGTTGTTAAAATCCAGAAATTATTCTAGAATGTGTTTACTATATTCTAACACGAAATCACTGATATTAAAAATATTAAATAATTTTTCTAGTGTATAAGATAGCTTTAATGAAAGCCGAAATTGTAAACAGTTTAAAATGAATAACCCATACTGATTCACTTATATTTGTCAAATACTCTTGTTACTCTCCCACCTCAAATTCATATGCTTAACTTGGCCAGACCAGGGATTTACCATTATCTGCTACAGATATGGATATCTTATTTTAAATACAGATATATGAACACATAATACCAAGAGTGTATTTCTAAATTGGCAACATGTTTTCCATATTTGAAATTTTCATTTTGAGTTTACTTGAATTCTCACAGTTCTTTTTTGGTTAATTGTTGAATTGAGGTCAAGTTTCCTATAAATTACAGTACCACAGTTTTTACCTGTACTTTAAATTGTGAGTTCTTCAAATTATTACAGAATGATGATATATCTTTTCAGAGGTGGCCCACCTATAAGATAGCTTCATTGTCTTTCAGGAGATAAACACCTCAAGAAAATAAAAAGGCAACACATTTTGACTTGAAATATTGCCATTCAGAATACACTTTCACTTTTAAGAAATGTTAAAAGATTGCCAGTCTTGCTATTCAGAATAAATCCTATCCAGTCCATCTTTCTGGGATTCTAAAACTTTGAGTTCTATCAGAACATTAGAAATTATTGTGAAGAACAGAACTTTGAATAGAAAACAAGATAATATTCCCTCTATTTTTGTGTAATCTGCTGTGTAAAAGTATCTGCTGTATGATCTATTTTGATAATTATTAGTTCACTGATTGCTAAAATTGATTCTAAGCCACTTACTCTGAAAAGGGAACTTCATGTTATATAAGATGGGGTGAATCAGTTTGCCAACTCAAGAGAAGAATTTCTTCGTATTTCTGTAGCTGTATTTAATTTCTATTTGTGCCCCACTCCATGAGGGGCATAAACTAAATCACAGAGAGTTTCAGTCTCCTCCCCCAAAACACCCCCCCTCCTCATGTTTTCTCCAGGTTTGTATCTGAGTCCCAGGCACCAGGGACAGGGCCATCCTGTCCCTTAACAGACTTCTGTCCACACGGGAGACTGCCGGGATGTCCTCATTCCTATCACGTCCTGGTGACAGTCTTGCAGAAAACTGTCACACCCTTCACAAGCACCGCATGGTCTTCTGAATTTGTAACTGTGTGTTGGAAACACCCGGCTCTTAAGTGGAGAACTCTCAGGCTATCTCAAGTCCACCTGCCTAGGCACAGCACATAGACATTTCTACTCAATGCTTTTGAGTCACTCTGAGTTTGCAAGAAGTAAGGAAAATGTTCCCCAGGTTTGTGGATACTCCAAGTCCTACTGGGATTCTGGCACTTCCTGGCTTGCCTTCTCTAGCATTGACTGGGCTGATATGAGGAAAGAGAGCAGTTTCCTCTCATGGATACTAATTTCTCTTCTGTATTTCTCCAACTTGCTTCCTCTACCTCAATTCCAGAGGGTAACTGGGCTCTTTCTCAATCTTTCTAAATCATTTATCTCTGGCATACGTTGTATTAAAGATGGTGGCTTTTCTCCCAGAGAGAAGTGGGCTGTAATTCCCCTTCCCATGGATCTGGGCTGACCTCTGTGACTAACTTGAAACCTATAGAATATGACAATAATACGGTGTGACTTTTGAAGCTAGAACAGAGGAAGGCTTGCAGGTTCTGCTTTGGTCTCAGAACATTCACTCTCCAGATGCCAGAACGTGCCCTCTCAGAACCAGTCACCATGCTGTGAGAAACCCAAGCGACATAGAGAGGCCATGGGTAGGTACTTTAGTCAAGAGCCCAGCCATGCTCTGAGCCATGTGGGGGAGCCACCGTGTACTATCAGTCTGGTAGATTCTTTAGCTGACTCCTGCCCAGCCAGCATCTTTATGAAAGACCCCCCCCCCAAGAACCACTCAGCTGAACCCTTCCCAATTCCTAAACCACAGAATTGTGAGCACAATTAAATGATTGCTTTAAGCTGTTAAATTTTGGGGTAATCTATTATACAGCAATAGATAATCAAACATGGCATATACTTTAGGCTTTTTTAAATTCAAATCCAAGGTTTTGCAACTCCAAAGTGTCAGCATTCTTCTTTGTTTCTCTGCCATCCACTGAATTCAGAATTAATTTGGAGATAATAAGTAGAAGAAAATAGAGTAGAGATACAATGTACAGAATCCTTGGTAGCCTGAAAATATTATCCCACCCCTAAGGATATGACATGTTATATATGAGTGAGGGTTTTTGTTGTTGGTTCTCTTTCAATTCTCAAAAGAGAAGAACATTGATTAAAATACTGTTTTGAAAAATAATATAATTTTCATACTTTAGATAATCTTGGGGCTTGGAGCATGCTGGGACTGTGTAACAATACAGGAGCGGTAGCTGAGTGGGGAGAGGAATCCATCCAGATGGCATGCACACCCGTTTTGCCAAACACAGCTTAGGGAGCAGGTACTTAGGAAGGGAAATCATGCAGAGAGCAGCACAGCAGTTCAATTGGTGGTGGAATGGGATCTGTCCATTTCTCACTTGCAGGTGCTGGCAGATACCAGGACGAACACCATGCTTTCCTGTTCGGAGGAAGAGTTGATTCATCAGGCTTTTACCAATTCAACAAAATAACATACAGAAAAAACATTTCTTGGTACAGCAGGTCCTCAAATGACATAATTTCATTTAACATTGTTTGATTATAATGATGTTGTAGGAACCTAACTCTTGTTTATATTCATTAGCCTCAAGTAAAATAAATTTTGTTGTACCTTGTTTTCATCAGTTCCAAGAAACTATTGACATTAAGTGTGGACTTACTGTACTCTTTCAATCCCTTCACTTCTCTCCATCCACTGGCTTTGTTTTGCTTTCTTTCCCAATTACCTTTCTCTGTTCTTCATTCTGTGACAAAACATGGTTGCCCCACAGTTTCTGAGATGTTTCAGTTCTGGTCACACAGAGCAGCCTCAGAGTCTCAATGCTAAAATCCTAGGTTGGAAAGTGGGTGTCAGTTGAGTCCAGTGACTCAAGGAACCTGGTCAAATTAGTCACAGGTGGATGGTAGAGTTCTGTAGTGCAGCCGAGGCTGGAGGAGCCCATCACCCCTGTGCAGGAGGTGACAGAGATGGAGCAGTTCTCAGAGAGGGGGAATCACTATAAACAGGGCAAGCACTCCAAAGTTGCTTACTTGGTAAAGTGTCTTCTATGTAACAAATGCCTAATAAAGCAAAGCAATTATGAGAAAAGCATTGAGTGACATTATCATTCTTTTTTTTAAAAAAAAAAGATTTTATTTATTTTTAGAGAGGGAAGGGAGGGAGGGAGAGAGAGAAAGAGAGAGAGACATCAATGTGCAGTTGCTGGGGGTTATGGCCTGCAACCCAGGAATGTACCCTGGCTGGGAATCGAACCTGGGACACTTTGGTTCCCAGTCCGTGCTCAATCCACTGAGCTACACCAGCCAGGGCTGACATTATCATTCTTAATTACCAGAAAGGCTCTGTATGGCGGAGAACACCTCAAAGACATTTACTGGGATAAAATTTAAGAACGTCTTTCCTCCATGGCCCAGACTTATCTCGTGATCACACTTGACCTGGGTCTCTTTTTTTTATTTTATTTATTTATTTTTAGAGAGGGAAGGGAGGGAGACAGAGAGAGAGAGAGAAACATCAATGTGTGGTTGCTGGGGGTCACGGCCTGCAACCCAGGCATGTACCCTGGCTGGGAATTGAACCTGCAACACTTTGGTTTGCAGCCCACACTCAATCCACTGAGCTACACCAGCCAGGGCTGACCTGGGTCTTTACTGAGAACACCATCAAAGCTGATGCATCATCATTACTCACTTCCACCACCCTTGGGGAAAAGTTCAGGATATGGCGTAGCTTCCAACTAGCTTCAGTGTCGTAATCGTGGTTTGAGTACAAGTTGTTGGCAATGTGAACATGAAGGTCCTCTTCAATTACCTCCAACAGCCAGCAAGTGCGGGGAGTGGCCCAGTGACAGCTGCTTTTCCACACTTGCTTGTGGCAACAACCTCTTTGACACCATTAGGATTACTGGGTGGTTGTTTTTTTTTAGGTAGCATATTCTTAAAGTTTATCAAAGAAATTTGTGTTGGATTCCTACTTGGTTAGTTTTTTTTCTTTCATTCCCTTAATTGAATTACTTATCACTGAAGGTTTAATAACCACCTTGAAAGTCAGTTGAGAAAGGCACCATATTTTTCAGACTATAAGACACACCCCCCAAATTTGGGAGGAAAAGGGGGGGTGCAACTTAATAGTCCAAATGTAGATTTACATTTGCATTGGTGAAATATTATGTTATTTGTTATTAAATATTTTACCACATTTTTTGCTTCAAATTTTTTCCTATTTTCCTCCTCTAAAACCTAGGTGTATCTTATGGTCCAAAAAATATGGTAACTGAATCCAATCATGCCAACTTTGCTGTTGTCAGCTGGGATCTCTACCCATCATTTCCTTTGAAGAAGGGGTTTGAGTGCATTTTGCTAAGTGAAATAAGTCAGATGGAAAAGAACAAAAACTGTATGATTTCACTTATATGTGGACTTATAAAACAAAAAAATAAATGACAAACAAAAATGTATTCATCAATACAGACCACAGATTGCTGGTACCAGAGGGAAAGAGAATGAGGTGGGGGGAGGTGAAATGGATAAAGAGAAGCAAACATGTGGTGATGGGTGGAAACCAGACTTTTGATCGTGAGTACACTATAGCATACAGATATCGAATGATAGTGTTGTATACCTTAAACTTACATGTTATTAACCAATGTTACCTCAATTAAAAAAAAATAAGGGGACTTGACTTCTGGTCAAGATGGGGGCGTAGGTAGACACATTTCTTCTCCTCATGTAACCACAGAAAGAATTACAATATCTCAAAGCAAATAACACCCACAACTGTCAGAATATTGAGCTGTATGGAAGTCTGACAACCAAGGATTTAAAGAAGCCATATTCACCCGGACAAGTGGGAGAAACAGAGTTGCAGAGATAGGCAGAGAGGCAGAGAGAGGCAGCAGCAGCAGCAGTGGCAGAACAGTTGGCCCCTCATTCACGTGTAATAGGTAAAAATTGGGAGGGATACCTTCGTAGTGATCGATCCTAGCTCCAGGCCTGACTGCACAGCCCAGGGTTCCAGCACCAGGAAAATACATCCTCATAATTTCTGGCTGTAAAAATCATTAGGGCAGTGGAATAAACTGCTGGATTTTCAGGAGATTCTGTTTAGAAGACCCACATAAACTTAGAACATAGGCAAACCCACCCACCACTGGAACAGCTGGAAGGGTGCCAGCTGCATACCAGAAGTGGGTGAAGTGACTGGAAACATAGTGAGTGCCATGCAAACCTCCAGAAGCCAGGCAATGGCATTGTTCCCTTTATGAGCCCTCCTCCTACACAGAGCCATAACGTGGTGAAACAGGTTGTCCTGTCCTGGCAATTACTGAAAGCTCTGCCCCACACAATTTATATGTGCTTTTTCGACAATATGCCATGCTACTAAGACAGGAAGTCAAAGCAGCACTACTTAATACATAGAAACAAACACAGGGAGGCTGCCAAATTGAGGAGACAAAGAAATATGGCCCACATGAAAGAAGAGCACAAACCCCAGGAAAAAAACTAAATGGAGATAACCAATCTATCAGATGCAGAATTCAAAACACTGGTAATCAGGATGCTCAAAGAATTCATTGAGTATGGCAACAACATAAAGGAAAAAATGACGTTTCTGCTAAGTGAAATAAAGAAAAATCTACAGGGAACCATCAGTGGAGCGAAGGAAGCTAGAATTCAAATCAATGATATGGAACATAAGGAAGAAATAAGCATTCAACCAGAATAGCGAGAAGGAAAAAGAATAAAAAAAAATAAGGATAGTATAGAGACCCTCTGGGACATCTCCAAACATACCAACATCAGAATCATAGGGATGCCAGAAGAAGAGGAAGAGAAAACTTATTGAAATAAGTTTTCAAGAAATTGAAAACTTATTTGAAAAAATAATGAAAGAAAACTTCCCTAATTTGGTGAAGGAAAAAGACATACAAGTCTAGGAAGCACAGAGTCCCAAACAAGTTGGACCGAAAAAAAATCACACCAAGACACATAATAATTAAAATGCCAAAGGTTAATGATAAAGAGAGAATCTTAAAAGCTGCAAGAGAAAAGCAGAGTTACCTACAAAGAAGTTTCCATAAGACTGACAGCTGATTTCTCAAAAGAAAATTTGCAGGCAAGAAGAGACTGACAAGAAGTATTCGAAGTGGTGAAAAGCAAGGACCTACAACCTAGATTACTCTATCCAGCAAAACTATCATTTAGAATGGAAGGGCAGATAAAGTGCTTCCCAGACAAGGTAAAACTAAAGGAGTTCATCATCACTAAGCCCTTATTACATGAAATGTTAAAGGGGCTTATTTAAGAAAAAGATTGAAACTATGAACATTAAAATGGCAACAAATTTGCAACTATCAACAACTGAATCTGAAAAAACAAACAAAGCAAACAACCAGAACAGGAATAGAATCATACATATGGAGATCATTTGGAGGGTTATCAGTTAGGAGGGAGAAGGGAAAGAATAGGGGAAAAGGTGCCGGGATGAAAAAGCATAACTGGTAGGTATAACATAGACAAGGGAATGTTAAGAACAGTATAGGAGCCTTTGCTGGTGTGGCTCAGTGGATTGAGTGCCAGCCTGTGAGCTGAAAAGTTGCTGGTTCAATTCCAGGTCAGGGTACAAGTGTGGGTTGTGGGCTAGGTCCCCAGTAGGGAACATGTGAGAGGCAGCTGATTGACATACCTCTCCGACATTGCTGTTTCTCTCCCTCCCTTTCTCCCTCCCTTCCCCTGTCTATAAAAGTTAAAAAAAAAAAAAGAAAAATATAGGAAATGGAAAAGCCAAGGAACTTACATGCACAACCCATGGACATGAACTAAAGGGGGTGGGACTGCTGGAGGGAAGGGCAGGTACCAGGCAGAGGGGGACAAAGGGGGAAAAACTGGGACAACTGTAATCACATAATCAATAAAATATATTTTTAAAAATAAGGGGACTAAATGGTGATGGAAAAATATAATAAAGATTAAATAAAAATAATAATAATAACAATAATAAAGAAGGGTTTGAAATCTGATACCATGACACAGAGCCAACAGGGCAAAAACTGCACATTTTTAAAGCTCTAATGGGTCTTGTCAATTATTTGGTCCAAATTCCTCCTTAAGGATGAGAAGCTGAGTCTCAGAGAGAAGAAATGACCTTCCTAAGAGCATACCACCATCAGTGGGAGAACTGGGCTGGTATTCAGGTCTCTTGATATTCAGCCTAAGGCCTGGAAGTAAGTGCCTTGGACCTTAAAAGTCGTAACTATGCCACTCTGACTGGTGTGGCCAGTGGATTGGGTGCCGTCCTGCATGACCAGTCAAGACACATGCCTGGATCGGAGGCCTGGACCCCAGCTGCAGCTTATGCGAGAGGCAACCAATCGGTGTTTCTCTCTCACATTGATGCTTCTCTCACTCTCTTTCTCCCTTCCTTTCTCTCTCTATAAACAAACAAAATCTTTTTAAAAAAGTCATAACTATGCCTAAAAATAAAGTGGTGATTTGAGACAAAATCATTTTTGTTTCAGAATTATTGCTGTGGCAGAGAGCGAGAGAGAGAGAGAGGGGTGTCAGGGCAGGGAGAGAGAATGAATATCTGCTCCCGAGGAGGAGTTTTGGCTTAAATAACCCTCCTTCCCAACCTCTTTCATTAATAATTGAGCATTTAAATGTCAAAGATGATTTGAGTATATAGAGAAGATAGTAAAATGAAAAAAAAAAGAACAGATTTAACACAGAACATCTTTTATTTGAATACTGAATACATTCTTTTAGTACAGAGTGTTTGAAAATGAGTTTTTTAAAAGAAAAATAACATTGGCAGCAATACAATGAAAATGGAAAAACATAATTTCTAATATAGTAGAAATGACATATAGATATATTGGCATTCTGTGAAGTCCAATTAGGGCATTCCATTATCTGATATGCTGTGGTTTCATTTACACTTACTTCAGAAGGTACTGGAAATTGTTAAAAAATACCACACACATAAAACTAAACATAGCAACTTAATGAATGTATCACAATTTATTAAATATCTTTAATGAAAACAGTACCTGACAACTATAAAACAGTTTTGTTAAAAACAAAACAAACCTTAGACTAGTGTTCATATTAGAAGTAACAGTTTCTTTTGTTTCTAATATTAAATACGATACTTAATATTCCATATCGAAATTTATCTTCTGAGTTCCAAGAGTATGTTCTGTCCATTAGTGTAGAATGACATGAATTTAGCTTTTGGTTCCCCGGATTCTCAGAGCATCAGTAAGACAAGTCTCAGAATCATCATGAGGCTGGATGCAAAGAAAAAGGCAAAGGGAGGACGCCTTTTACAAGGGTGAGACAGAAAGGGCCGCCTCCCCTCACCAGGGGGCGCCCACACGCTGGCTCCCAGGCTTCTCTCTCCCTGACTTCCACTGCTTGGAGCCAGTGCTGTGGGGGTGGGGGTTGGGGGTGGGGGTGGAATCTCATCATCCCTGTACTCATACTTTCCAGACACGAGTTAAAAATGTTCACTCAATGAATGAGAAAAATCAGAACTCGCTGTTCTTAAGATCTCGGATGAAGCTTTATGAGAGAAAGGTTTCAAAAGAAATACAAAACCTTTAAAAGCTTGTCAAGTAAAGCAAGTTGCAAAAACAATCATGGAACAATTCTGAGGGGTTATTATTATCACCTCAGCTACTTTTCATTCATTGGGGACTTGACTTTTTTTTTCTTTTTAATAAACATGTTTCATTTGTTTTCCTTATACCATCAGAACTGAAAATACTGACTGTCATTTTCCTAAAATAGGGAAATTAATCTAAAACACACAGTGTTGCTTTTCAGAAGATAGCAATTTAAAAGGCATTTGATATCTTTGGGGTCTTGTCTTCTTGATCCACAAACCCTACTTCTGATTCTTTCCACCACAATTATCATTTTTAGACAGGCCTAAAACTGGAAAGCAGTCTCTGTAATCACATTTTTCCTCCCCAAATCACAAGTATAAACATAGCCACACTAGAAAATTCTATAGAGCAGAAAGAGAAAATTACTCATTATGCCACCACCCAGAAACAAACTGGAACCATTTGAGGTATTTCCCTTCCTAACTTGGTTTTTTATATACACGCTTTTAAAAATTGAGATTACACTATATTTGGTTGTTTTTTATCCTTTAAAAAAAACTCTTTTCTTATGTTATTAAGGTTTTCCAGTGCCACTAAATAGTTTCTGAAACCATGACCTGTAATGCCTGCTCAATATTCCATTAGGTGGACAAAACATTTACTGAAACATTTCCTTACTGGTGAATTTTTTAGGTTTTTAATTTTTTAGTTTATCATGTTTTGCATTAGGAATAAAATTGCAATAAACATCAGTCATTGGATACATCTCATTATTTCCTCAGAATAAATTCCAAAAAGCTGAAAATGTTTATCAAAGGAAATGAACATGTTTACGGCTTTCAGTATATAAAGGCAGCTTTCAGGAAGAATTAAAGTGTAACCTATAAACCTTTTCTTGGTAACATGATTAATGTCATGGATAGAATGATAGAATTAAATTAAGAGAAACTTGAGGCTCCTTATTTATCTATTTTAAAAATAGTGTTTTTTTCCCTAAAAACTCAAAGTAACCATCAGACTGTCACTCTGTCCTACTCCCTAAGAGAGAATGAGTTTCAGATTTAAATGAATACATTCACTGCCTCAGTAGGGTAACTGTTGAGGAACAATGAGGTTTAACTTAGTTCTTTATTTTGAAAAAGGTAAAATGTACATGTGATCACACACTACAGCAACACTAGGTGGACACAATAAAAATGTCCATGTGGCCCTGGCTGGTGTGACTCAGTGGACTGAGCACAGGCCTGTGAACCAAAGGGTCGCCAGTTCGATTCCCAGTCAGGGCACATGCCTGGGTTGCAGGCCAGGTCCCCAACAGGGGGTGTGCAAGAGGCAACCACACATTGATGCTCCTCTCCCTCTCTCCTTCCCTTCCCCTCTAAAAATAAATAAATAAAATATTTTTTAAAAAGTCCATGTGCACATCAATACCAAAGACTGGCTGAGTACAGATATTTTAAGGTTTCCCAGTCATACTTATTGTAATAAAAAATACCTTGATATTTTAAATTAAAACTGACTTTTGCCAAAAATTCAGCACTTCAAAATGATGGCAGAAGAAAATATAAATCAAAATAGTTTTTCTTGTCCTGCATGGTATGGCTCAGCGGATTGAGTGCTGGCCTGAGAACTGAAGGGCCAATGGTTTGATTCTGGGTCAGGGCACATGCCTGGGTTGCAGGTTGGATCCCTGGTTGGGAATGTGTGAGAAGCGGCCAACTGATCTTTCTCTCTCACATCACTGTTTCTCTCCCTCTTCCTCTCCCTCTCTTCCCCTCTTACTTACCTTAAGCCTGCAACTAGCCCAGCTGGCATTATCTTCTTGGATCTCTTAAACCTCACACCCATTATGGTGGCCAGAAAGAAAGCTGTAACTGAAAAACAAACCAATGCATGAACTGGAGTTTCAAACACATTATCAGTGTTTGCTTGTGGGAAAAGGGGTGTCATTTCAGCTTTCTAATGTAACAACTATTATGCAAAAGTATTGAGTTGCTATTTTCTTCAAATGATGAAGTGCTCTATGAAAACACTTAAACAAGCTCATCACAAAGGTTTGAGTAAATGAGCATGTTAAAATCCATTCCTGAAATATCTTTTAAAAGGAAGTCTCTTCTAACTTAAATTTTTATTTACAGAATACTCCTGGAAGACTAGGACTGCTGTCTAATCCAACTTTCCTCAGGAACACCAGGCAGTACACCTAAACCCACAGGAGACACTCAATAAGTGTTCAGGTAACTGGATGTGAAGAAAATAATTAGCATCTTTTTAAAAACTGAGACCTAATTAATAATACTATTTTAGTATTTGGAAGAAGGTTGACAGTTTTTATTTTTTAGCATTCCACTTTGGGCAATTTGATGCCTGGAGACTAAATAACAACAGATAAGTAATAATATCAAATTTAGAAGCATTGTATCAGCCACCCCCCAGGTTCGGTTCTCCATAGCTGGGAAAAATACCTTACTTACACAAAGATACTTTAACATCTCGTCTGTCATTGGAGACACGGTAAGCTCCATAGCCAGCCAAAAGTCCAATGGAAAGACCAGCAATCAAAGATGGAACACCACCTTGGGGGGGAAAAAAGTATGGGCTCAGAAGAGAATCACAAAATGAAAGGAATTACTTAGAGTATAACACATGCACATTTAAATGTATTTGTACTTGGGCACTGCAACTATAATAAGAGTAGTCTTGGCAGTTTGTAAGAAATGACTGCTTCATGCTGAACCCCAGATGCAAGGCAGAGAAACCCTGAATGCATAGCAATGCAGTGTTAGGTATTGCTTCAGGGAATAAGAAAGTCTCCCTAATAGTAATGGTTCTGACATTGATGGCATGACCTTGGGCAATGAGTTGACTTCTTAGGTCCCTCTCTGTTTTCTTCCTATTCTCCTTGCCTCCATCTTTTTATTGTAGAGTTGTGATGATAAAAGTAGGATGCAGGGTATTTTTAGCTTGTAGGGTTGGAGACAGAAGTGCTATGTGAACCAAGCACTGGTTCTACCCTGAACAGTTAACAAACCTTCCAGCCTCAAGACGTCAGGACTCAGGAATGGCAGCTACACTGAGAAACGGGGAGAACCAGGGCATTGACGCAGTCAGCCAGCCCAACCCACCTACCCACGACACCAGGGCACCAGGACCAACTCCAAGCACCCTCTGTGCACTGGGCTACTTGTCAGTGATGCTGAACATGACACACACGCTCCTTGCTGCATGGGATTCACTCTGTTTACAATCTGCTGGATTGGAATCTCCAGGAGTACGGTCATGGTAGCTTTATTTTTAAAATATCTAGGAATTCACATTGCAACCAGGGTTAAGAACCAGTGCAGAAACACATACACACACACGCACACGTGCGCACATGCACACCAACGGCAGCAGTAGCAGCATCCTGAAGGAGAAGCCAAATGCCCTAGATTCTAGATCAAATTATTTTACTTATTGCCAGAAGGTCTTTGGCTAAGTAACTTGGCCTCTCTAAGTTTTATCAGTTGCAAAACTGAGTTAATAATATCATCCATGTCAAATATATAAAGGCTTAGAATGTTACAGTTAGAAATTACATTAAATTTCTCATTGCTCCCCCATACCCCCCAAATCTATTCTCTAAACACAGTAATATGATCTTTTAAAAACATACATCTAGACAGATCACCCGACCTAATTAAAAACCCTCAGTACTTCCCACTGCCCTTAGGAAAACCCCAAGTTTGCTCTATTATTAGAGCTCTGGCCTCCTTACATTCCCTGAATATGCCAAACTTTTTATTCCTTATGGCTTCTACACATGCTGTTCCTTGCCTGGACTGCTCTTCCCTGCAGTGTTCACTGGGTCAACTGCAGCTCACCTTCGGATGTTAAGTGTTGGCTCCTCAGAGATGCCTTCTCTGACCCACTATTCTGAACGAGGGGCCCCAGTACAGTCTGCTATTGTTCATCATCAGATATGTAACGTCAGTCTTCCCCTGACCTTCAGTGGCTAATTTACAAATGAGGAACTGAGGCCCAGTAGTTAAAACAACTCACAAGAGCATCACAGCTAGTAAGTGGTAGTGTCAAGAGCAGAATTTAGGAATGCATGATTCTGTGGCCTATGCTCTTCACGATGTGCTACAGGGGTGGGCTTCTTTGTGAACGTATGATACCCTGGGGGGCTTCCCGGGTCACTTAGAGGGGGGTTTTTGCAGGAAGCCAAGGAACTACATTGTACAGCTGGGCACAGCTAATGGGATTTCATATGTTCCTGAAGAGATTTGGGCGAGAATAGTAAAGCAATTCCCTCCCCCTCTCTCTTTCACCAGCAATACACACACACACAGGTATATACACACCCACATATGTATCTACACACACATACACACTTCCTTCTTTCCACCCCTCTTCAAGTCAGGAAGAAATATCTAGATGTTCTTTCCCGTCCAGTAGTAAGGGTTATTTAGACATGTCTTTGACAATGAAAAAAAATTTTTATAACAATCCTATCAGGATTTTACACTGAGTCCACTTTGATGTAGACTATGAAATATCAGCTTTTATGTAGTTGTTTACAGGTCTTAATTTGGTGTCATCATTTCCCCCCGTCAAATATATCTCCACGATGCTACACATATTGGGAGAAAAAATAAGAACAGAAGTCTAAGGTGAATTACAGGCTCTCAGGAATCACAGCAGAGAACCTATCCTAACCTGCCAGCCCCTCACACCCTGGGCAAAAGTGTTCTTGGCCTTGGACTTCTCAGCAATCTCTAAGGAAGGAAGGAACTCTGGTAACTGTGTAGACCTCGCTTTTCCCTAGAACTCAGTCCACCAATGCCACAAAGATAACACTCTTTAAAATATACTTCATCTTTAAAATTTCATAAAAATATGAGCAATATGAGACATCGTGACTACAAATGCTTCTACCTTAAACAAAGTGAAATATAAAATCTGACCTTTCATTTTTCTTCATGAAAGGTAACTGGAGAGATAACTTCAGATATGATATTTAAGCATTCAACAAATTTTTCTTTGCAGCACATAATATCAACATAATTCAGTTTTTTGACACTATGACTATGTAAACAAAAAGGTTTCCTCATTTGATAAGTGAGTGGCCCTGAGGAAGTTAAATCAATTAATTATGTAATTGATAATGACAGGTGAGATTAGAACTCTATAGTGGAGGGAGACCCAGAACCCCCAGGCTGGAATGCTCTTTATACCCAGCCCCGCGTAACCCTCTTCCTTCCATGAATCCCTTCCACTTCTGGTCCTCAGCTACCTCCAGGACATCTTTAGCTTCATGTCCTACTTACAGACCCTCAGCTGATCCTGGCACAATCATCAACCCCCACCATGTCATCCTGATAAAAACTTGTTTGGGCTTACCTCTCCGTTTATATCCCCAAATACTTCCGAACGTCACAAGGGCCGCGTAACCAAAACCAACAAGATCCATTGGCAAGGCTGCAAGTGTAAAGCAAGGGGGAAGGGATAAATTTTACAAAATAAAATGAGTTTGGGGGAGCAAATGCATGTAAAAATGACATACATTACCCAGGATAAAAATGAATTCCTCTACTAAAAAAGGGAAGCTAGATCTTTACCTGTGTACCACTCAACCGCTATGCTACCATGCTCACCATGCTCAAGCACGCTCAGGGGACACCCATTTTGATTCTCCTTTCCTTGTCTTCCAGACCTGCTATCTGGTCAGCTGCTTAGTTCCCTTCCACCTCCCCAAGTAAGATTTCTGCTCACTGGAGACAACACCACAATCTTCACTTTTCACTTTGTGCCTGGAATGTCCCCCTCTCTCCCAACTACAAACCCCACCCACCCTCCACACCTCACCCCACTTTTGACTACCTCCCAGCCTCCTTAACCACTCTAGCCTGCACCATCCAACTGGTCTGGAGCAAACCACTCTGCTTCCTCTAAATTCCTTGACTGCAAAACCCCATCTTATAATTCTTTCATATTTGTGTGCATATTTGTCCCTCCATCCTCCTCACAATGAAGAACAGGACAGGGATGATCTGGACATTTGCTGACTGAACCACAGATTCACTTTAACATCCGCTTTGTCACTGGCTTTGTTATGAAATGGCTCTTCCCTAGTGGCAGAGGCATGGATGCTCACTCAGTGGTAAATCACTAGAGAATATGACGAAGCCCACGCACCAAGTTCATTGAACGACAATGATACTCTATTGTGCACCACTGCAGCAACTGAAACATACACCCAGGGGTGAGAGGTTCCACTGAAGTCCAGCCCCAGGTCTCTGAGCTGCAGAACAAAGCATACTGGCTACAGGCTGGAGACAGGACCCTGGCCACTAGCTGGCTGTTGGTCCTTGCATCCCACCCCATCCTTACCACCAGCTCCTGTAAGAGACCCTGTGGTACTTTTGTAACTTAGCTTTTTAACAGCTGTATTTCCTCCACAGGGAAAATAATTATCTTTGTACATACAAGGAATGATGTATGAGATTTCATTGCATTTTTGGTTTTCTCACTGCTAGTCATTTGGGTTAACCCGATCTTTTATTTCCTGTAACAGCTGGTAATGAATTGACCCAGAAGAATGGAAAAAGGATCCTGAGCTTATTTCAGAGTAAACTAGAACTTATAATGTGAGCAAGGGCCTTGGGGTAGGGGTCTCAGGCACAGGAAGAGATGACTGTACTGAAAACAAGACTACACTGAAAAATCTTCAACATCTGTAGGAAGAAGAATTAAAATAAGGGAGCTCATCTATGCCCAAGAAGTGGTACAGTGGGACTAAATGTGTAGGAAGGACCTGCATTCAAAAACCATTGTTAACTAAATGATAGAAAACAAATAATAATGAGGATAATTTATGAGCAATTACCATGTGCTAGGCACCATTCTAAGGCCTTACATGTATCACCTCATTTAATTATGACCAAAATGCCTATGAAGTAAGTACTACTATTACTATCCCCATTTTCCAGATGAGACTGAGGCACAGAGAAGGCAAGTAACACCTCTGGGGTCACACAGCAGAATCATGATTTCAGACTTAAGAGACGTTTCATTCCAAACCACTAGCAATAGACCTCTCATAACTGAGTTTGCTGGCTGAAAAAAAGTGAATATGTAAGTGAAACTGATGTTCTTCAGAGTTTTAAATTCTGAATTAATCACTTTTAATCAGCTCTATAGCTTAAAGTTGTGAGCATACTGCCCAGGCTTCCATTTGGAGCCTTGTCATCTTCAGCCCTATGAGCATCTCCTGTTCAATCCTACTTACTGTCTTTCTGAAAGAGTTAATCATATTCCACAATGTACATTTGGCTTCGCATCTGATGACACCACTTATTAGCTGTGTAACATTAGGCATGTTCTTTAATGTCTGTGTAATTCAGTACCTCCATCTGTAAAACAGGAATAATATAAATATCTACCTCATAGAGTTGTGATAATTAAATGAATTAAAACTGAAAAACACAACAGTGCTTGGCACATACCAAGCACTCAACAAATATAAGCTGCTCTAATAATGACTGTTCTTCTTATTCACCCTTACATCCACTTTTAAGCTTGATGTGTATAAGGCCACTGAGAAAACAGCCGGGGAAGGATGAATTCAGGCATTCAATGAATCAAACCATAATATTACAACTTACATTTAGCCACTTTATTGAGCATCTTCTTTGTGCAAGGCAGTGGGAAGCAATGAAAAGCCCCTGGACAGGACCCTGGTCTTCCAGGACTCACAGTACAGCTCAGCAGAGGAGGCAGATACGTGAATGAGCCCTGAGCAGCACGGGCACCTAATGAGACCTGGGGGTCTAAGGAAGGATTCCTAGAGGAAGCAGGGTTCAGCTGGGACCTCAGGGAGAATATGAGTAAGCTAAGTGAGAAGATAGCAAAAAGGGGCATGTTGTAGGCAGAAGGGAGAACGTATACAAAGGCCTAGTGGCATGAAAAAGCATACATTTTCAAAAGGGAAATAATTGCAAGGAGGCTGTGAAAAAAAACGGGGCTGCTGAGAAAGACAGGGCCTGAGCAGCCATGTGAAGGAGTCTGGTTTCTGTCCCAAGGGCAGCGAGGAATGAACAAAGGGAGTCTTTCCATCAAATTCAATTCCCGCAAGCATTTTGTGGCTGCAGACGTGGGAGATGTGTTGAAGTGCAGGAAAATAAGCTGAGAGGCTGTTGCAGTAAGGAAAACACCTGTATAGTTCTGACACTTATGAGAGAGATCACTCATCATCAGACAGTGATTTCGGGACCTTATTTTCTTCTTAAGCCAACCACCTGGTGTGAAAGGCTGCTTCTTCTCCAAGCCTCCCATTTCTTCCTGACATAGAGTTAGTTATAAGAGCTTATCTCTCCTTTCAGCCAGTCAAGCTCCTTGA
This sequence comes from Phyllostomus discolor, assembly GCF_004126475.2. NCBI lineage: Eukaryota > Metazoa > Chordata > Mammalia > Chiroptera > Phyllostomidae > Phyllostomus > Phyllostomus discolor. The sequence continues at coordinate 124,262,739 of NC_040906.2, read as the reverse complement.
AGGTAAAGCTTGGGTTAAATTCATCTTTGTCTTTCTCACAGGATCAAGCTCATTGCCATGGAGAGGCAGGTGCTTAGTAAATACTTGCTGAATGAATGAGTGATGAGTGAACCTAATAACTCCCATCTGAAGACTTGTTATACTGACCTAAGTCAAGAAACAGCCACTGCCTTAATCTCTCCTTAAGTGAACTGAGCGTTGTTCTTAGGAGGTAAAATAAATATATTCCCAATCCTTGCAAGAAGTTTCTGGACACATACAGAAAATTCAGACAAAAAGCAATCACCTCTCTTGCTCCTTTGCTATGGCAGGAACATTTGAGCAACCCAGAAGCACACATGAAAAGTCACAGGATGAGTTACGACGAAAGGGATGCGGGTGGGGACGATGTGGGACACACCACAGACTTCCATCACCAACCAGATACTCAGCACTTAGAAAGGCCAGAAGGCATCTTGGATGCAATGCAGCAAAAAGACTTACTACACCGTACACGAAACCAGGTGGCAGGGCCCTGCCTTGTCCCTAGCCCTCCAAAACTTGGGGAACCCACTAACATTTTCCGTAAGCTACTATATAAAAAGCATCTTTATACGTTGAGTATCAATAATTACCTACCCACCTTTGCACTCCTTGGGGCTCGAAAGACACATTTTTGAGTGAAGTCTGGGTGGTGTAGGAAGATAAAGCCCTGACAAGCATTTTTTTTTCCAATGATCCACAGGCCCCACTATCCCACCCCTTAATAGCTCCAAAAAGACAGTAGGGGGCGGGGGGTGGGGGTGGGACAGGTGGAAGATTCAGGACCGTGAGAAGGAAGAAATGTGGGGAAGTCCAAGGAGGATGAGAGAAGCGATCCCTAGGAGAGCAGACCTCATCTCCTGAAAACACCTACCAAAGTTCTCTGTATGATGGGTTCTCTGCTTATTTCTGCACCTTTGCTGGAAAATTCAGGGCAGGGAGTGCTCAACTGCAAGATGTACAACTCACCTGCAGCCCTGAGCCCTCCTCGCAGGAGCCAGCTGCGGGCAAAGTTCTACCTGAAGTCCGGAAGTGGTGCGGCTTGCTAGCGCCCCACCTTCCAGGCACACTGCCGCTGCGGTGGGTTCCGGGCGGCGCCGTCCCTGCAGTGCGCATGCGCAGCGTCCTCCGCCGCTCCGTCAAGAAGAGCTGCCCCGCCTAGACCCGCCCCGCTATGAGGAGGCAGACAGGCGGGTAGGCCCAGTTGATAGTTGGCGGTGCGGCTTCCAGGGAAGCGGATGGATCTGGCCTCTTGTTCCGTCTGCCCGGCTTTTGGCTCTGGCCCTGAGCTAGGGGCTGGGGGCTGGGGGCTGGGGGCTGCTGCCTCCTGCCGGACAGATCGGAACTAAGAAGCATTCACAGGGTGTGGGTCTGGGTGTAGCAGGAATCCCACAAAGATTTTTAATCCTGAAGTTTATTCATCATTCCAGGGTCATTTGTGTCTGCAACAGCTCAGGTCTTTTACAGTCTCCAGCATATTATTTCTGTTTTCAGTAGAGGGAGCTCCATCCTCCGTGGGCTGCTAAGGTAGAGCCCATGTTCAACAGGTTTCAAAGCTCAAGCCCCGTTCATGGACACACTCTGTATGGGGTCATGTAGATGTGGAGGGAAGGTCAGGCCTAGCCGAGTTTAGTATCGGAAGGGAAAGGTATGTATTGAGTGCCAGAATTGGAAGGCACTTAAAATCTGTCTAATCCCTGGATAATCCATTCCCAGAAAGAACCTTGACTTTGGAAACAACTCATCTCACTCCACTGTTGCCTTCTAGACCACTTTCTTACATAATAGCCCTTCGTGTAGGAGTCAACAAGCAGCTCTAGGGATCCTGTGGAACTGGGAATAATAGAATTTCTTTTTTTTTTAAAGAGCTAGTAATATACATTAAGTCCTGTGAAATTTGTTGAATCCATTCCATGTGCTTCAAAGTGCGTCTGAGCAGTAATGTGACTAAGTTATGAGAAATTTAAGTTGGTCCTAGGAAGTTAAGATTCCTGAAAATTCACAGGAGAGTTGATGGCAGGCTCTGGAATGTATATTGGAAGAAGTATCCTGAAATCCGGCTCTGAGTTCTCCCAGAGCTCCTTTCCATCCCTTCTGTTCTCATCTTCTCTCCCTGCCTCTCCCTCCCCTGCCCCTTTCCTCTGCAGACTCCCAGGACACTTACCCTATTCAGAATAAAATTAAAACCCTCTTGGAATGCACCATTATCTTTAACTGATGTGTACCCTGGTAAATAACTTCCCTCTGAACCTCAGTGCCTGGATTTAAGATGCTGCTCAGACTAGATGCTCTCTGAGACCCCTTCCACCCCTGTCACAAAGGCATTTGAAGGTAAAAACTGCTTCATGATATTGCTACTGAGTGCATTTTCACCTAACATAGAACAACTCTTTGCATATTATGTAAATAGTATGGAAATTCCATACTATTGGAAACAGGAAGGTCCCTAGGCAAAGGGCCCATTGTCCTGTCAATTCATATGCCACCAGCTACCACGTACTCCAGATAATGGTAAGGTTAGAGCACGAGGCAGGGGTACAGCAAAGTCTACTGACCTGGACCTGTCTGTAGAGCTTTCTATTCCTGATTCACATCAGACACTCTAACTCCCAATGTGCCATCAACCCCTTTGGCAGTCTGGAGAAAGGCACAGGACAAAATACATAGGATTGCCAAGGAAGCCAATTTTATTGAAATATAGTTGTCAAATTATTAAGCATTAAATCTGTGACATAATAGATGTGCTTCTTTGTTACATTACAAGATCTGGGAGTGGGTTTAATAATTACCATAATTGCCAAGTAGTGGGATACATAGAAATAGTTTGAGGTATCTGTAACATGTGACTATCTGTATTCCTAGTGATGACAGAGTCACAGGTACTAATATTGCTGTGGTTTACTGCCTATTTTCCTAACGAAAAGAAATGCTAAGTTTTTAATTAGAAGTTAATGAAAATAGGAATTTCTTTTTCCTATCCAAATTCTTAGATCTCCTGACTTCCATTCCTAGGCTCCTCTGGATTTGGAGCATTCCCAAACTATAGCAATGCAGGTTTTCATAAGTTGTACATATGTGGAACTGGAGAAAGGGAGAGCAAGGCTGAGAGGCTGACTGACTGACAGACAGACCTGCTGCTCAGACAGGACCTCACAGGATGTTTACACCCGAGAGAGTGCCCTGTGGTCTTAAGCCTGGTCCTCAGTTTTAAATGTTCAGACACTCAGTTTGTACCGGATCTTCCAGGGGCACCCTGGCTTTGGGAGATTGATTCATAAAAACCAAAGTCACAGGAAACTTACTGATTTTTAAACAAACATAAAAGCCGGCTTCAGGTCCTGGATTCTTCTCTTCTTTCAGATACATCCCATATGGCTACTTATTATTTAGGTCTATGCTCATCAGTAAAAGAAATTTTGAATAAGCATCCCAATATATGTATACTGTTTATATTTGTAAAGATCTTATTTATTTATTTCTAGAGAGAGGGGAAGGGAGGGAGAAAGAAAGGGAGAGAAACACCAATGTGCAGTCGTCTCCCACATGCCCCCACTGGGGACCTGGCCCACAACCCAGGCATGCGCCCTGACCGGGAATCAAACCACCGAACCCCTGCTCCACAGTCCAGCGCTCAATCCACTGAGCCACACCAGTCAGGGCCATAATATTTATTTCTAAATCAGACACATACTGCAGTGTTAATATGCTATGGATATTTTAAATACAAGTATATAAATCAAAATAAGATGCTTAAGACTTTAAAAGGGGAATATAAAAATAATAGGACTAAATAGATACTTCCTGTATTGAATAAAAAATGGCATATTTCTGTCCCACATAGAAGAATATTTTTATTCTTTCTGTCCCCTTTTCCAATAATACTTTTCTGAACTGTCTGCAGACTTTAGGACATCCTTCTTTTCCTTTACGTAGTGGTAAAACTGAACAGAGTCAAACGTAAAATTCACTGCAATCTGCAGCTCTGCTCTTCTCATGCCCACATCACACTGATTCCTAGCGTCAGTCTAATCTGATGACACAGTATCTTCTCAACAAAAATGTTCAAGCGTGGACTACTTAGGAATTTACTTACCTACAACAGCAGGTTTTTAGATTTGTAGAAATTCATTTCCATTTTTCCAAAAATGTTCACCCACTTTGAACCCACAGGCTTGTTTGGAAAGCCCAGCTGTTTGTCAGTCAGGCCCTTTGCATCCATAAACTCATCATGCAGATTACCCACGTCTAAAATAGCTGTCAGTTTCAAATGCTTTGAAGCACACCAGATGTCATCATAATTTAAACATCTCCTTCTTAGGGAAAATGGCCCTAAGCACAGAGATAATAATTTGAACAGTGCTTGAAGTTAGGTTTCAAATAAGTTACAGTTCTAGTAAAGAAATTAAAAAAGTCTTTAACTTGGCTGCCCTTAACTGTTGACACTTTTTTTGAGTTCAGAAGCAGTCTTACTTCCAAAAAATGAGTCATTTTCCCACCGTATCAGTTCTTGACTCAACCTATAGATAATACGAAACAGCTCAGGTGCAGTCAGTCCAACTTTTCTAAGCTCTTTCTCACCTCTAAAGACCATCAGACAGTTTGGGAGAAACAGCATATACACCTCTTTTTCACTGTAGCCCTTTTCTCCATTCTCATCCTCAACATATTTCCACATCAAAGAGGGACATTCCTCTCGTTCCACACTTGGAAAATATGGTGTTATGGCAGGCCAACATTTTAGTACCGTCTCCATGGCTGGGAGCAATGACACTCATCCCACAGGCACGTGTGTAAAGAGGCTCTCTCCTTCCACTTCTGTTAAGCCAAAGAACTCAATGAGTGCTTCTGTACATTTTGAGGAGACTAAAAAGTGACCCAAAGCTTTCATTATGAAAGTCTCAATGTCATGGTTAAGCAAGTCACAACTCTTTTTAGCAGTGCTGTATACAAGAAGTGCAGGACATTGGGCAGGTAAGATTTTTTCATTATCTTTGTTAAAGAGTTTATAGACAGAATGGAATTTGTCATAATTTTCATTTGCACTGTCTGACGAATAAGCAGATAGATGAATAAGTCTACTTTGTATTTGGAGAAAATATCAACAATCTTTTGCTTTATTATTTCAGTAGTTTCATTAAAATTCCTCATAGATATCAAGAAGACGATTTGAAACTCCATTTCTCAAGTCAAAGTGCCTAAGAGCTAGAGGGAACATTTTTTTGCTGCCATGATCCAGCGCATTGCTTGAAGCTGATGTGCTACAGAACACATGACTGTTGGTAGTACATGACAAAATCAGCTCTCTACTGTGAGGGGCCAACACAGCTGTTATCAAGATTTCTCCTTTTGTTTGCCCACAGGGTGTTTCAGTTTCAGCCTCTGAATCAGGAAATGTTCCTTGACTTGGTTTCACAGCACAGTCAAGGGAACGACATGACGACGCATGTTCGTCTGTGTGGAATGCCCCAGCTAATTCAGCAGCTGCTATTTTTGACTGAAAACTGGCATCTTTATGAAAACACCTTTGATTGGTTTAGAGGCACGTGCCTGTCTCATCCTGGCCTTGTGAGATATAGTCTCCACACGTGCTTCTACGTCCCTTTTTCCACTGTTCCCAGTTCCAAAGTTTTTCTGCATGTTGTTCAGTGTGCTCTGTTTGGGTTATTTGCCTCTCTAATCCAGTTGTAGGTATCCTTCCTCTTGTCATTAACATAACAGTCGTTTAGCCTTCTTTTCCACTGAGGGGTCATGCTTGCTTTGATATTATAATTGTTCTCATCTTCATTACCTGACCATTTAGAAAACATGGTCACGACACTCACAATGTTCAAAAATTAAACTAGCGCTATCCTGATACAAAGCATGACAGTTAATACACAGGCAAAGTCAAAGATGACCTGTTAATTTTCATAATTACAGCACACCTAAGTCACATCACTCTGAGTGGGGCAACAATGAACAAGTAAACCACAACTGTGGCCGCCAACATCAGTGGTGGGTGACAGCAACAACAGAAGGTGCACAATCTATGTCACATCCATTTGACACTAAAGACAGCATTGCTTTCAGCCCCTTTGTTAGACCCCTGTATGGGACCCCTGAACTTTTCTTCCAACCTTCCACTCATTGCCAAAAACTAGGACCTTTTTCACATTCCAGGGGAGGGTTTACTTGGATATTTTCAATGCTAAAATCGGGATGACTGGTTACTCTACTGGGTTCCCCACTAACCCCAGGGCTAGGTCTCCAGAGGCAGGAGGACAGGCACATGGAACTGGAGATGCCTTACCTTGCTACCACTGATGGTACAGAACTCCTTCAGGATATTTCTTGTTGGGAACCACTTTGTGTGGTATTGGAGACTGTAGCCTCACACAAGCTAGGCCTTGAGAGAGGCCTGTAAGACTTGACCAGAAAGCCAGGAATACAGGAGGCACTCATGACCCAATGCTAGTACTGAGGGTTCCCCTGAGAAATCAGGCCTGAAGAGTGCATTGTACCCTTTGAAGCTTGCTTTGCTTTTTATAGCCCAGTTGGTATAAACCAGATGTTTAAATTCAAAGCATAAGGGAATGAAATCCTAATCTCATGAACCATGCCTGAACAACCCTCAGCATGTCTAACAGACAGTGACCTGAGGCAGATCTCTGTGTTCCTTCAAATGTTATCTATAAATGATATCTGTCTTCTGTAACTATAGCCCTTTGACATTGATGGATGAGCTATGCATGCTATACAACCCAGCACATACCAATCTCAGTAAAAGCCATTTCAGAGAAGGGCTCAGGGCATTCTCCACTAGAGGGATTTGCCAGCCCCTTTTCTCCCAGACAGACTGTGTCTAGGCAAACTCATTTCATCCGAGACCAGGAGAACTCTGAGAAACAGGAGTCCCCTCAATTTCTCATGGGTTTCTGCCCTTTAAAGGTGACAAAAACAGAACTTTGCCTTTTTATTAGACTCTGGATCCAATGAAAACTCAATGGCCTCAAACTGGAAACACAGGCAAAGCTCAGGGCTGGTACCTCCCCTTGACTCAGGACCTAAGGGGAACTCACCAGAGAGAAAGAGCATTCAAAAGTCAGAAAGCAGGAGGAAGAAGCCCAGCTAAGAACAGTAGCTAGGCAAGGACAGATGGGAAAAGCAGCCCTAGGCAGCTGGTGGAGAGCATAAACCACTCCCTGCAGAGATACTCACTGCCCCAAACTTGTCAAAGTACTCTCTTATCACCTCATCAGTGGCCTTGGGGTTCAGACCCCTCATAAAGATTTTCTTCAGACTCCTTCATGGCTATGGCCTTTTTGAGGTTCATGCTACAGCCACTCAGTCTGTGTTCCTTCTGGCCTAGAACCTGTCCCAAGAGAAGAATAAGTTTACCAGCCAACAGATTTGCTCAGGACCAAGGGGTCTGGAGACTTCCAGTGCTAAAACCAGAAGTGAGGGATTTCCTGGGAAGCAGCACTATCATTGCTACAATCAGAACAAAGGGATTTCCCAGTTCAAGTGATTTACTCTAAAACTGGGACTGTGGAGTTTCCCAGGAATTGTACTTTTAGCACTAAAATGGGGACGATTCCTTCTGAGAAAGGGGTCAGGCAGGCTCTGGTGCTAATTCTCACTGGTACTTCTTAGCAGCAGTATCCAGGGCTAGTCCCTTCTCTTTGAGCCAGAGGACTCCCCCCCCCCCCCCCCCCGCCCCCAGGTACACAAAATAGTTCGTCCCCTTCAAAGTCACCACACTCTTTCTGAACCTGACTTCCCAATTTTCTCTAAACCTGAAATTGGGCTGGTTTACCTACACACACATAAATCATTCTCTACTCCCTGTTCTGGCAGTCCCAATCTAAGACTTGTTTCCTCCAGAAGGAAGCACATCTTAATCCTCCAGCGGAGATTAAGAATTTAGGCTGGAGCTGGGCTGTTGGGGTTGGAATCCTCACTGTCCCCCCTCACCTCCCTGCCAACTGTGTGATCTCCTCTAGTTACTGAATCTTCTCTGAGTCTTAGTGCCTTCCTCTGTGAAATGAGACCTAGATAATACCTATCTCATTGCATTCTTGGATGTTTTTCTGATCCTCACATGTGAAGTCTGTTTAGCGCAGTGCCCAAAACAGACACAAGAAACAGGCAATAAATGTCTACTGTCCTCTACCCGCAGCACTCCAACCCATACACTTCTTACTCCTCACTTAAATTTTTGCAAGTCCCTAAACTCTGCTTCTACGCAGTACACTTGGCCACATGCAGCCCAGGCAAACTGATGGTGAGCATGCTGTTATTTTAGAAAATCAATCCTCTTCACAAGGGCCCTTGACGGAGTACATGGCTTACCATTTCCACACTGGCTGCCTTTTTAAGGAGGATAAACCCCAACCCTATTGATCTTCCAATGTTGGTATCCATTTTTAGAGTATGGTCAACGACCTCTCCAAATTTGCTAAAATAGTCCTTTGGGTCCTTTTTGTTTGTTTCCCAGCTCAGGCCACCAATTTTCTGAAAAGGTAGGATGAGACACAAAAGGTAGGATGAGACAAGAAATCTCAGAAAGAAGTGGTGACTTGAGAATGTCTTAGAAGAAATCCACGAGTTAAAGAAGAGCTAGATCTCCCAAATCTTTCAATGGAAAAATTACAAATAAAGTTACCATCCCCAGCTAAGGCCTACACCCACCCACTCTAGTCTGCAAAGACTGCCTTAGAAAGACATGAACAAATCTACATTAACTCCTTACTGAAATCTCATCTCCATATGCGCCCTAACAAAACTTAAGCCCACAGCACCCCCAGGCTGGGAAAGGGCAAGGCCAGGAAACCAGGTGCTGGGCACTCCTCACAATAAGAAGCTCTTTTGATTCTGTTTTTTTAACCCAAAGACCAAAAATCAACCCTCTTGCCAAAATGTTATGGTCTATCTCTGCCTTACCCTGAACCCAGATGTCACTCTGAAGGCACTTGGTCTTCCTGAGGTGGAGACTGCGGTCGGTCGTACAGCGAATCCATCCCCAGCTAGGGGGGAGGAAGGAAGGAGGGTGAGAAGAGGCTGGACACCCCAACTCCGACTTGGCTTGTACCCAGTCCAAGAGCACACCTTCCTCTCCGCCACTGTCACTCTCTGCCAGGACGACACAGAGGTCCACCCAGCAACTCCCACCAACACCACAGCACCCGCCCTGCGCCCTCCTGGTTCTTGCCGCAGGTCACCTGCCTCAGCCTCCTTGGCCTCCTGGCTCCAGGTTGAGGACTCCCTTGTGCAGGCAGATCATCTGCCTTCAGTGGCTGCCTCACGTCATCTCTTGGCGGTGTCTGTGGTCTCTATATGCAGCTTTCCCTCTCCTGCTTCTGACCTACTGGGCAGACCTGGCTGCGCTGCTCACCACGGAGGATGCGGTGGACATGGGGGACGCCGCAGAGCCGGGTTCATTACTAAACCGTCTCACCACTCACTATCTTGGTTTAGTGGAGCAGTGAGCCCAATTTATGGGGCCCACATTGGGGGCGGATCCCTCCAGGCGAAGTTCATGTTCATTGGCTGAGCCTACCTCACACTCAGCCCTGCGCCGGCGTCCCATTGGCCTGAACGCCGAGAGCTCTAAATCCGAGGGAAATTGCCCTTGGAGAATGCAGCCGGGCCAGGGCGCTGCAGAGGATGCCCGAGGTGCCACCGTGAGACCGCAGGTTCCAGCCGGCGGGAAGGCCAGGTTGCCCCTCTTGGGCCCCTGATTCAGTAGCCTCTCGATCCCACGTGCCCATCTCAGGTCTTCATGGAAGTGAAAGAGAGCCAAAAATAAGGTAAAGCCAGTTCAAATCTCTAAAGTCAAACAGCCAAAAGCAAATTCAAGGAGAGCATATATAAACGAGAATAGTATAGGTAAGCAAAAGTGGGTTTTTGCAAAGGCAAAGCAAACAACCGAAATTCAAGGAGGTGAATTTAAGAAAAGATAAAACGTGAATCTAATCTCAAATTTAGGCTATACCGATTTCTGTTTAGACCTAGAGAAGTAAACATTAAGTCAATAAATCAAGCTTTTCTTATTTGATTGCCTTTCATCTGAAAAGACAGCAGGGGGCAGTAGATACTCTGGTTTCGTACAGGTAGGCGAGGAGTTTTAGCCCTGTCAAAATTTTCAAACATCAAATAGTTTTGCAATTAGGGGGATGGTTAAAAAACTTAACAGTCAATGCGAAAACAGGGCGATTATCTACATAGACTGTTTACATGAAAAAAGGTAACATTTTGTGTAGTCCAACCTGTTGACCAAGGAGTTTCCTGAAATATTGCCTGTGTTGGGGGTAGGGTGGCAATTACAGGACATAAAGGGAATTTTGAGATGGGCTCTGAAAGAGGCAGAGCAGTAAAGAGTGACTAAAGGACAGCAGCTGACACCCTGTCCTCGACCTTCCCTCTGGGCCCGTTTTGAACTTTTGTCAAGGGTGTGGGACTTTCCATGCTAAAATTGGGACTGAGGGATTTCCTAGGACTGGGGACTTTCCTATAAACAATAACAATTAACATTTAATGAGTACCTATTATATGCCACCCACCTTCTAAGCATTTTACACGTATCAACTTCTTTCATCTTCACAACCTCTTAGGTAGATACTATGGCATGCCCATTTTACAGAGAAAGAAACTGAAGCAATTTGCCAAAGGCCACGCAAACAGCTGAGAAGTGTCAGATCCAGGTTTAAGGAAAGCGTGTGCCAGGCTCTGAGGTCGTTCTGCCTGGGTTCAAATCATGGCTCTATTGTGTATCCAATATTATTAATACAGCAAAGCACATGACATTATGGCTGACACATGGGAAATAACCAATACTGTTTGCAATTATTATTGAAAGAGTGGTCCTTGTTTTCTGAGAGCTTAAAATCTATTTCAAGAGGTTGCTTTGATTCATAAAGCATTAGAGGTACCTACTGAATGGATCATTGGACAGATAACAAATTCAGGTAAGTGTTCAGAGGAAGGACCACCTGTGAGGTGGATCTGTGTCACAGGTTGCTCAGTGTGGGCTCTGCTTAAAATGCTACATGGGCAACTGGCGTTAGCCTCTGATCCTGAGTGGCTTGAGCTATAATTACTTGTGTCTTACTATCATATGGGTCTGTGTGTATGTGTTTAACTAAATTTATAGTAAATTTTCATTAGTCACTAAAATTCTCTTAAGGAATGGTGTGGTATCTACTTTTTTGGCTGGAGGGTGCATTTATTTTTTGGAGGAAGTACTTACTAATTTCATGAACAGATATCTGTAAGACGTCAAGCTCTAGAACATAACCCAGAAATAGCCATGGTGCTGAGTCAAAGACTTAGCTGGAATGAGGAGGTTGGGAAGGGATGTTATTTTAATGGAACATGAAGTCTGAGAGGGAGACAGCAGGCAAGGAACCACACTGAAGGCAGCAGGAGTGGCCTGAGAAAAGGCCATTGGTGGGAAAACGACTCATGCCTTGTGAGAACCAAATGAGGGTGTTTGGTCGGGATTACAGAACTGTGAGTTAGAGGCAGAGTGAACTGGCTCAGCAACAAGCTGTGTTCACAAAGAGCCAGGGCCAAGAGTGGTTTCTTGCCTCTGTGTTTTCTGTGTAAATCATCGGGACTGTGCAGCCTCCAGATGTTGCTGCATGGAAACTTGACATCATAGGGTGAGAGGTAATCTTTGTGCTCGGCTTGTTTTTCACGCTTGTCCTTAACTGAGTTTAATGCTGTGTGTCTGTGTCTACTTACAACTAGAAGAGCCTCTGTCTTGAGTGAAGTGACTCATCACTCTTCTATTTTGCTTAACAGTAAAAGAAGCACATTGTTTTCTATCCTAAAATGGGTTTATATACCTTCACTAGCATACATATCTAATTTCTCTAACCCAAATAGATTTCTTGGAAATAAAAAACAAAAACAAATATTAAAGGTAGCTCGATCTTTCCTATTGTATAAGTCACCACGGAGCCATTACTGTACTTGTGATACTCCGAGTGCAAAATCAAACAGAAAAATGATTTGGTGAGGAAGAGGACTTGATGTCCAGGGTCAATCCATGTGACTTCTTCAGATCACTTTGAGAAAATAACCCTTAATGCAATAAAAATGGCATATTTGAGGAAAAACAGGTTATCTTGTCTGATAAGGCTGCCTTTACTCATTACATTAATGTTGTTCTGATAGTGCATTTTAGACGATTGTTTTTAATTTAAAAGAGAACGTCCCAAGAGAACACATAGGCTGAAAAATAGGTCATGATAATACTTGAAAACATACATTTGAGGCACATTTTTAAAAGCCCCTAAACAGTGCAGTGAGATTCTCTGTAAAGGTGAAATTGGGTCCAGGTTTAGTGAGAGGAATGCTTCAGTCCCTTTCTCTCTCCTTTCTTCTTATAGTTTGATTTAAGAGGCTAATTGTTATAGCAAGTTTAAGTGGTATCTCCAACAAATTTCTTGGAAAGAAGGCAGTGAACATGAAAGGAGCTGAAATTCAAGTCAGGTGTGGGTGGAGTGTTAATTTCAAAACAGGACAGCACACCTGTACCTGTGCAGGCTCTGGAAAACCTAGCAGCATTTGTACCACTCACCTTCTCAGGCTAGTTTTAGTAAAGATTTTTGGGATGAAGATGGAGAGGAAGAAATTGCATCATCTATGAAATGACTCAATTTTTTTTGATAAATTATTCCAATTAACAAAATGGTTGGCTTTTAGGCTTTAGTTCAGTTAGTGAAGCTTCAAGGCTAGGAGCCTGCCAGGTCAATAACACATGGCCAAGGTCTCTCCCTTGTAATTAATGACTGGGGCCATGGCCAAAATGTAATAGGATGCTTTTTGTCATTCCCTTTTGCAAAGATGTCTTTATAGACACAGAGCTTCAGGAATTTTTTTCCTTCCTCTTTTTAAGTATTTCCTTGGAGGCTTCTGAAATGCCTAATTCAGTGGTTCCCAAACTTGCTGCCCATTGGAACCACTTGGGCATCTTTAAAAACTCCTGATGCCTGGTTGGCTCCTATCTACAGACATTGTAATTTACTTCATGTGGTCTGCAACCTAGTGCAGGGAGTGTTCTTAGAATTAATCTTTTTATACTGAAATCATTATAGATTAGTATGATGTTGTAAGAAATAATGCAGAGGGGGAAAAAAAGAAATAACACAGAGAGATGCCTTATGTCTTTCACTCAACTTCCCCTTATGGTAACGTTTTCCAAAACTAATACAACATCACAACCAGGATACTGACACTGGTCAATATGCAGAACAGTCAAGATCCAGAACATTTCATCACTACAAGGATCCCTCCTTTTATAATCACACTCGCTTTCCCACACACTCCAGTCCCCTCATTTACTTCTGGCAACCACCAATCTGTTCTCCATTTCTACAATTTTGTCATCTCAATAATATTCTAAAAATGGAATCATCCAGCATGTAACCTCTGGGGATTAGCTTTTTTCACTCAGCATAATGCTCGGGAGAGTCAACCAGGCTGTTGCATGTATCAGTAGTTATATCCTTTTTATTATAGAATAATAGTCCACGGTATGGGTGTACCATAGTTTGTTTAACCGTCTTGATTGTATTCAAGGTTTTGCCATTAGGGATCAACTGCTATAAGCATTCATGTGAATTTTTGTGTGTGTGAACATACCTTGTCATTTCTCTAAGATAAATGCCCAGGAGTAGAATTATTGGGTTGTATGGTAGGTGCATAGTTTTAATAAAAATGCTGATCTATTTTTTAGAGTGGGTAGTGGAAGAAAAAACAAAATGGAGTTGATATTTTTAAGAGAGCAATCTAAAGTGGAGCCAAGAGGCCTCCTGGAAGCTCAACTAACACACCCCCTCCATGTGAAACTGAACTTTTTAACTGGGCTAAACCACAAACAGATAACCCTGATACTGTTCCTGGAACTGGCTCTCCATCAGTGACCTCTGTATTAAGAAACAAAATTTCACCTAGCAGTAGACATAAAACGATCAATAATGTACAGCACAATGTAAATCTGTCTGACAGTAGCAATGACACTTTTGGAACAACTTGTGGAATCCCTTAGGAAGCCCCCCTTTTTTCTGTCTTCATAAACTCATTTATTTAGCTTTCCTGTTTAGAACACAATTTAGGTTTTCCACCCACATCTGTATGTCCTCAACTGCAATTCCTAAGATCTTCAAATAAAGCTTTCGTTTACCTTGCTGTTCTTGGTCAAAATGGATTGAGGTTCTATGGTGTCAGAAGTGGGATCCAGAGTGACGTCTGTCCTCCTCTAGTGCCTTCATGGATTTGAGTAAAGTGCCACCTCGAGTCCACTACACTCTCTCGTCTCCTCCTCGACCCTGGACCACTGTGGCAAGTCCTCCTGGACCCTACCCACCCCCTCGGTTGAGGTTCAGGCTCTATTGGGTGTTCTCTATTAGTGGCCTTTTATCTACGGGACTTAAAATGCCCATCTGGTGAGTAATTACTCTTTGAAAAATGGGAAGTTTACTTTCTAAAGGACTAGTTTCTGGACAGCCACTTCCTAGAACTGCTGCTGGATTTATGTACGAAAATTACAGGCCCTTATCGTGCATATTTCTGTCTCATTTGCTCATAATTACCTGGGACGGTTTACAGTTAACTGTTCACCATGGGCTCTTTAGAACTCCCCAAGTTAGTCTATCTGCACAGTCAATTGGAAAAAGACTGCAAAACTAAGCAACCTGAATGGGAAGTATATTTTTATTGGCATTTTGAGGCCTTCAACCATGTGATTCAAAAATTGCTTCCTCCCAAAGCACAATTCCTAAATTAACCAAAGCAATTTCTGAGTTGTCTCAGAGACTTCTTACACTTAAGGAGACTTCTAAATGTTGATGCCTCCTTCTCTGCACCTTCTGCTCCTTTGCTTCCTGCCCGTCCACCCTCTCTTTACCCTTCACTTGCTGAACTTCCCTTTCCAAATGGAGCTGCTCCTGCTGCTCCACTTGAAGCTAAACTGTCGGTGGCCCAACCCTATGAGAGACTTTTCTGTTGAGGTTGAGAAGCCATGAACAGAGCCTCAAAGCTGCCTAAATGGCTTCATGGAAAAAAACCCCGAGGCTTTTCCTTGAGTTACTGATTGCAAGAAAATTCAAAATGTGTTAAAAAAAAAAAAAAAAACCCAAATGAAACTGTTTTTGATTAGCATGAGAGATTTTAAAAAGTTTTTAAACAGTACTTCAGCGCAGATGAAGTTGACGTTGACGCCTCTGCCCCTGTTCATCTCCTAGGAGGAGGCATTCTGGAAAGTTCACGCAGCCCATATTTCCTTCTTTCAGAAGGTAGAAAGAAATATTCTTACACCTTGAACTTCTAACTCATGACTTGTTCATAGCTATTCCAGCTTTTTTCCAATCATCTTAACTGACTCAAGTTCTCCGTTATATTCCCTTCCAAATAAACTTTGGTCAAAAAATGCCCCTAACATTAGTCACATTCATTCTGTACCAAAATTGAAATGAAAATTCAGATTGACCAAAAGAAACCTCTGCCCACCATTTGTCAACACCCTTTAAATGCCGAGGGCATTGAAGGACGCAAACCTGCCATTGAGGAATATCTCACACAAGGCCTCATCATTCCTTCAAGGAGTGCTTGCAATACCCCTCTCCTCCCTGTTAAAAAATCTTATTAAAGATGTGTTCAAGATCTGGGAGCCATAAATCACATAGCCATACCTGGACACCCAGTCCAGCCTAATCCTCACACCTTACCCTTAGCCGTTCCACTGGAAAGTAAGTTCCTTTCCGTTACAGATCTTCGCGGCACTTTCTTCAGCATCCCCGTCAGTCCTGAAAGCCAGTTCTGCACGTTTGCACAGGAAGGGCAGCGATGCCTCGGGGCCACATCGAAAGTCCCACTTTCTTTCCTCAAATTTTAAAAGCAGATATTGGCAGCAGATTTATCTACTGTCCACCCTTTTACAACCTGTGGATGACTTCCTTCTCCACTCACCTTCTGAGGAAGCACCCCTGGGAGAAAGCCTCCACCTCCTTGGAGAACTAGCAGAAGGGGGGGGGGGGGCAAAGATTATCTAAAGAGAAACTTCAGTCAGTAAAAAATTAAATATCTTGGACATTTAGTTATTGATAAAGGTCTCTTCTTAAATTCTGACAGGATCCAGGGCATTTTGACTTCTCCTACCCCCAAGACTAAAAGACAACTTGGGGGATTCTTAGGTTTGGTCAGATATTGTAGAAATTGGATTTCACATTTTTCTGTCATAGCTCAACCTTTATGCTCTCTTCCCAAGGATGCCCAGGAAGAGCCCCTCACATGGACAGAGGAATCCCGTGTCCTCTTCAGTGAAATAGGAGGCAGTCTTTATGAGCTGCCTGCTTTAGAACATCCTAATTATCAATTGCCCTTTTCCTTTGTTGTCCATGAAAGAGAGGGAAATGCCTTCCTTAGCTGTCTTGACCCAGCGACATGAAAGCCAGTATAGACCTATTGGATACTGTAGTGAGCAATTAGATCTGGTGTCTAAAGGTCTCCCCCCGTTTGGCAGGAGCCATTGTGGCCCCTGCCAATCTACTGCCGCATGTCGAAGATTTAATAATGGGCCCCCACTGGCTCTTTATGTGCCTCGTTCAATGGAAGCCTTACTTAACTCTCATCATACTCAGCACCTCTCTGTTAGCAGACTGACCTCCTAGGAAATTCTTTATTATCTTTATCTAATGTGACTACTGCTCATTGTAATACTGCACTACTCTTCTTCCTGTGCCCTCCCATGAAACCTCTCACAGCATTAACAGACTACTAACTCCTCAAATTGATGTACAGAAAACACCTCTTAAAAATACTGAATTACTCCAGTTTACTGATGGTTCTTCCCTAAAATATGAAATAAGTCACTGATAAGCAGGCTATGCAATTGTCTCTATAAATGAAACTATTAAGGCCAGTCCCAGGCCTGGGGCAACTTCTGCTCAACAAGCAGAACTCTCTGCATTAATTCAAGCTTGCAGTTTGGCCAGAGGTAAAAGGGTTTACATTTATACTGACAGTGGGTACGCCTTTGATGTTGCCTATGACTTTGGTATACTCTGGAAATGGGATTCTTGACTTCTTCCAGACAAGAGATAAAAAATAGTTCTTATGCTTTAAAACGTTTAAAGGCTATTCAATTACCTCAATCTTTAGCAATCAGAAGAATCCTTGGACATTGACTGGCAAACATGGAGGGAAGTAAAGGTAATCATTTGGCCAATACTGCTGCAAGTTGGTAGCATTAAAACAACCTGAGCTCCTAAGGGAAGTACCTGTGCTACCAGCTGAAGCACTTGGGGATTTAAAAGCTAACATTATGGTGGGTGATCATTTCAAAAGTTATGTAAATGTCTAATCATTATGTCATGCACCGGAACTAATACAGTATTGTATGTCAGTTATTGAAATGTAAAAAATTATTTAAAAATTACTAAAAGACAAAATAAAAACACAGGTGTAGCCTTCAGATTCTCTCGTTAAGCTTTTCCCAGTTGAATACACTCTCTTGGCAATAATGCCCAAACTTCATAAAATGTGTGTATCTCTCAAAATAATGTTTCCTGGCCCTTATTATACAGGAAAAGTTTATATTTACAGCAAGCTAAAAAAAAAGAGTTTAAATAAAACTATAGAAAAAGTGTCCCAAGTGATAACAAAAAAACAAATAAATAAAAGTAAAACATAACATTATGGAAGCAGAGCATTCAGCTCTTCAACACATTAGCAAGAAATGGTTAGAACAATGGCTGGAAGTTTGACCTGAGAAGAAACTTACAAGCAGGTCCAAATGACCAACTACTTCTCCCTGATTGCATGCAATATCATATATTACAATGTGTGTATGATGTAACTTACCAGAACACTGACGAAATCATTTTACAGGGAAAACAATACTACTGGAAACTCTCTCCAAAGATAGCTTCCCAGGTACACCCAAAATGCCAAATCTGCCCAAAGCACAAACCTGGAAGGCCCATTCACACCTCTATGGGGCATTTCCTTGGCCTTTAGTCCCTTTTGAGGTCTGGCAAATGGACTTCATTCAGTGGCCTCCTTCTCAAGGATACAGATACGGATTGGTAATGATTTGGGGGGAAGCATTCCAATGCCACAGAGCCATAGCTTCAGCAGTAAGTAAAAGACTCATAGATAAGATCTTCCCTACTTGGAGAATCTCCTCAGAGCTCCACAGTGACCGGGGAACTCATTTCACAGGACAAATTATACAATCTGTTTGCAAGATCCAGTCAATATTGCAACATTTCCATTGTGCTTATCATCCCCTGTCCTCCCATCTTGTAAAGTGAGCTAATGGGGTGTTTGAAATTCAGTTTGCAAAATTGATACAGGCTTTTAAAAAAATTATTTTATTGTTTAATTACAGTTGTCTGCATTTACCCCCACCACTTTTAATCTGCCTTGGCCTCAGACTCTTCCTTGGTATTTCTCACCCTAAGATCTACTCCCTCCAAGTGATGACTCTGTGGTCCAGGTCTCTTCCATCTTGTTGCATGGCCCTTCAACACATGGCCTCTGAGGTCAATGAGGCCTCTTTGCAAGGGGCAAAGAGTTCAGGAAAGGCACCTGGATACTTTAGACTTCTGAGCCCTGAGTGTTTCATGTATCACTTTCACATCCATCAGGCAGAATTGATCACAAAGCCAACAGAGTTTCAAGGGAGGCTGGGAAACAAGAGCAGACAGACATCAGCGCAGCCAATAGTTTCTGCGGCAAGAAGCCAAGACTCAAAGGGGTACTGTGATCTCATCACTCATTATGAACATCGTGTTAATGTTGACATAACTAAGACCAGAGTCCAGATAGGATGACCCACTGGGTTAAATGTGGTCTGTGATGGTATTTGATGCCTTTCATGGCCTGGGCGTTCCGCCATCCTTTTCTGCTGTCCCCATGGGGCAGTGACTGCCCCAACAAAACAGAACTGTTTATAGCTCCCCACACCCACTTAGCTTCACATCGTTGCTCTTGCTGCCTCTTACTTAGGCATTAATTTCTTCTTCTTCTTCACCTAACTCTTTTTGTCTATTTTTTTCAGGTTTAACTAACACACCTGTACTTCCAGGAAGCCAATCCCGATTTCTTGATCCCCTACCCCCCAAACTGGGTCAGGCACCCTCTGCGCTCTCACATTGTCCTACCCATAACCCTAACACTGTAGGCACTAAAGGGTATATCATTATTCATTCATGATTCTATCCTCCACTAACTGTGTTTTTCTTGTAAGCAAATAACATTATTTACATTTTTTAAAATTAACATATAATAAATCTGACTTTTTTGTGTAGAGTTAATGAAGTTTAACAATTATATATTTATATTAGAGTTGAGATTTTCCTTCTTGGAATGCTGAATAATTTTGGATTGTATCCTGGACATTGTAGGCTTGTGTTATGATATTCTGGGTCTTGTTTAAATCCTGTGGAATGTTGACATTTTTTGCTTTAGCAAGCAGTTGACCCAGTTGGTTTCAGGGTGCAAATTCTGACCAGCTTTCTGTGGGCTGTGGTTTCAGTATCATGTCTGTTTTCAAAGCCTTTGCAGGGCTATTCAGATCTGTCTCATGTGTGTGCCACCTAGTGGCCAGTCTGATGCATGGGCAGTGATCTTTCCCCTGGTTCATTCCTCAAAGTCTATGACAGCACTCTTTAGGGTCAGATCCATGCATGCACAGCTTGGGAGTTAGCCCGAGTTCTTCCATAATTTTAGTAGCGTCCTAGCTGCCCCCTCTCTGAGAGCTCTCTGGTGACTTTTGTTTCCCTGAAGGGTCTCTTTTGGTGCTCGTATGTTTCGAATTTCCCACAAATACACCCATGCCTGGGCTGTTCAGGTCACTCAGCAGAAATGGGATGGACGTCCACTCACCCAAAATTCAGTTCGGATATTAAGATCAATGATGGCACACACACAGCAAGACAACATGAAAAGTTTTATTCCTTGCCTGATGAAACTCCCTGGAGAGAGCAGGGAGGGCTCCCAAGCTGATCTGAAAATGGGCTGAGAGAGCCAGGAAAGGAGGCTGGTGCGGTGTTTATGATGGCGAGGGGCTGGGAGTCCATGCATGTGGGCTGAAGCTCTATGGTTTGGACTTTCTGACAGTTACAAAGGAGTATTTGAGCTTTCTTATCAGCTTTGTCCAGATGTGGGCAGAAAGAGAAGGGGGAGTGGTGAGGCTTAAAAGCTATCAGCGCTCCAACATCAAAAATAGAACCAGAATTTTCATTACAGGGCCAAGCGGCAGGAAGACAGAAAAAAGCAACAGGCGTTTGGACCACTCTGGGCCACAGTTCTGCCAGCCCGGGAGGAGGTTCTCTCCCGCAGAGTGTTAGGCGCCTGTGGGCCATCACAGGCTGGGTTGTGGGAGAGAGTAAGAAAAGGAAAAAGAGAGGAGGGGAATTTTTCTCATTCTCTCTAAATGTTACAAGAGACCCCTTTTCTGTTCCTCATGTCAGAACTAAAGGGCTTCTCCCGGAGCATTTTGTGTCCTTGCCAATGCTCATTTGTAAGTTTGGGGCTGCCTTGAATACAGGCCAGCGGATCCCAGAGGGCAAAAAGTGGTAGGCTCACCACCAGTTTAGTGATTCTTATAAATCTGGTCTATTTCCCAATCCACATGTTACTAGTTACCTTTCATGGTAAATACCTGCTCCATGTATTCTGTCCAGGTGTTATAGCTACATTCAGTGGGAGAAACAAGGTTACTTATTCCATTTTACTTGGAAACAGTATCTATCTTATTTGATTGTATTTACCCTGTGCCTAACACAATCTGGTACATGGAAGGGACTGAAGAGGTATTCATTGACTAAATAAATGACTGACTGAATGAATGAATGAATGAACAAACGAATGAAGGAGTGAACAAACCAGTCATATGATTTATTACAAATAACACAGGAATAAATACTCATGTTACTAAAGAACAAATTTCTGATAACCATGGCATGGTTACTTCTTCTCTTCTCTTCCTGAAAGAGCAGAGGATGCTCTACAGAGAGGATCTAATTTAAATTAATAAAAAATAATTTTTCTTGTTGAGTCTTTTAAATCAGATAAGCATCTTCAATACCCACAGCTGCTATGTCTCTGGAGAGGGTTTGAATGGCACAGGTTTGAACCGACTTTCTTAGACTCCATTCCTCCCTTGCTTGTCCTAGGGCTAAAATAAAATAAAACAAAATTGACAAAGTACTTCCTTTAGTTGCACATGTTTACAGTCTAGTTACCACCCAAACAGGCTGAATTGTACGTTGAAAAAGAACACTGTAGAGCTCTGTTGTCCATTCATCTCCTTCTAAATAGTCTGCATGTAAATTATTGGATCCGTTTACAACCAGAATGCTAGAAACCCCCACACGTTTGAATAGCATGCTCTTTGATTTCTACCTCTTTAATCCTAAACTGCTATGACCCCTGCCTGCAGCAGAACTTAGCTGATGAGTCCGACTTGAAATTGACTCCAGCTCATTTTTTCCACTCTTGAATTTGGCTTTGACAGGGACCACAGGAGTCAAAGGGACCTCTGTATGTGGATGGGATTCCCAGGAGAGTCAGGAAGGGACTGATGATTCATGATATAAAACATCCCACAGGGACTCTGCTTCCCTTTTAATTTTGTAGCCGTGTGAGGAATTTTGAAAACTGATGCTGATGAGGACAGAATTCCCATCAAGAGCTAAACAAGATCCCTGACACAGAGGAAACACGAGCTTCTGAGAACCAGGATGCTGTTCTCTTTACATGGAGGCCACACCAGTGGAGAAGGGCTCCCAGCCAAGTAGAATGCGCGCTCTTTTGAATGTGTCAGGGACCTGACCCCCCTCCTGAAGAAACTTTTTCACTCGGTCTGATTCCATAAGAACAAATCAGCTGTCTGCGCTGAGTTATCAAATGCCATTTCTCTCTAAGTCTGCCTTTCTCTGCTTCCTTTTTGTTCTCTCTGGGTGCTTTGGCTTTTTGAATGGCTTTTTCTGTCCTGGTTTATCACAGGTATGAATTGCACTCATATCAGGAGTTCTCTCTTACGGCAGGTTGGGCACCAAATGGAGAAGTTAAAACCCTCTATAAGTCAAATCCAGGTCCAGGGAGCTCCAGGGAACCATTCAGGCACTTTTGATGTCGTGGTTTTGGTTTTACCTGAGCTTTGCATTATTTACTACCACCTGGAATGTATGTGGGTGTACAGGAATTGTTATTGACACGGGACTGGCCTGGCCACAGAATCCACTCCCTGCATGTACCCATGCAGTCCCAAACCCCAGTAACCTGCTGTGTATGGCCCTGAGGTTGGCTGTTACTTAGTGTGGGGTGTTCCTGGAGGAGGGCTCTGTGGGGCACTCTGGTCCTCTAAAGACCTGGCCTCCTGTGGGCACCTCCTGCCTTCATTTCATCCCGATTGCTCTCTGGGGACACTTGTTCCTTCATTTGCATCTGAGTTCAGCTACTGGGAGAGAGAAGGAAATGGCCTATGTTCATTTTCCCCCTTTATTCCTTCTCTGCTCCCCAGTGCAGAGAAAGGCAGATGAGAATCATAAATGCATCTTCACTGCAAGTATTGTGAGTCCTGAAATGTTCTTTCATGTTCCAGGTGTTTCTCCTTGTAAAAACTGCAAAAAAAAAAAAAAAAAAACTGTAGGAAAATTAGAATAGGTAGATAAAAAGAAAAAAAGCATCAAAACAATGTTTCCTGATTTTAAAAAATCAGGTTCCTCAGTCACTTCCCTCATTCAGCCTTTCTGAGCCCCGTTCCTGCTGACAACTGCCGTCAAGTATTGTCCTTTCCCCGCGAGGAGACGATGCTCCTAGCAACCAGTGTATTGTCTCTTTAAGGAAAGTGTTGTCCCAAATAAAATTCAAAAGGGACATGTATCCAAAATGGAACAAAATATTTTCATGGACAATTTGAACAACTCTCTTAAAAGGAACTGTGCCTTGATACTAGCTTGACTTCCTCAGACCGGCCTCGGTGCTCACGTTGCTTGGTCCCTGGATGCTTCGGCCTCTGTGAGTGACTTTCAGGGTTCCCTTCACGGACCCTCTGAACAGTGAGTGGTTCCTTGCCAGGCTCTCAGCCCTGTTCAGAAGAGTTCTTTCCTTGCACATTCTTAACCCTATGCCTCTACAAACTCCTTCCCCCACTTTTTGGGGGGTGCAAGTGTAGCAGATGCAGACCTCAGTGCACAAATTCAGGAATACTAGAAATTTCTTGTTCTTTTTCTATAAGCCAACTTATTTTCTGCTTCCAGCCTCCTCCATTTCATCTGATGGCAGGAGTCAAACCTGTCCGTGTGGGGTTCACACACACGCAGTCACTGTCGCTCGGCGCTGGCGGCCCCAGTAGTATGCCTGCTCCTGCCCCAAGGCTCCTCCAGTTCCGGCTCGTGCTCAACTCAATTTTTTTGCTGCGTTAGGGGCACAGGATCCTGTCTTCTCTTCCCACATGATATGCTGTAAATGTGAAAACCTCCGTGGGGCAGTCTAGGATACCGCATTACATCTCTGGTGTTCTGGGGTACAGAGTTCCCCGGGGGCTGCCTCAGACCTGTGTGCAGGGCCTATTACGCTATGGGTCAGATCCAATACAAAATGGAAACACAGAGCTGGGTGGCAGTGCAGGAGTCAGCCTCTCCTTCCCACCAGCCCACTGCCCCAACCCACAGCCGACCAACAGTCCCCGAGGCATTGCACTCTTCACTCAGGTACACGCTCACCCCCGATCTGGGACTGAGCGAAGACCCCGTGGACTTGCAAACTTGCAGCCTGCGGCAAGAAGGGGGTTGCCTTGGCTCCCCCTCCCTGATACCATGGGGTGTGCGCAACAGGCCCTGAAGCCCCCACCACCCACAGCTGCACCCAGGCCCATGCCAGGTGTGGAAGGCCAAGTGGGCCCGTGGCAGCAGGAGACAGGAAAGTGAGTGATGGGCAGCACAACCCAGGAGACAGTGGGAGGCAGGACCGCGCAGGAGCCAAGTGTCCAAGCCCCTGGTGCACGCTCTGTTGTCCCGTCATACTCTACTCTGCTTTACAAAACACAGACTCAACGATGAATAGTTAAGAATTTCAAGGCAGCCACAGCAGAGCATTAAACGCAAGTGCTAGGCCCTTCTGGGCACCGTGCCCTGTGCCACAGCACTGGCTGCACACCCATGAATCTGCCTTGAATGTGTACCTAGATACGTGAGAGCCGGAAAATGGACCTCTTGTTTCTTGTTCCACATCTTCCCTTCCCTGTTACAATGAGAATAGACTGCTTCTGGCTCCTGGTGGAATGGAGTGAGAGCAAGTAGGTAGACAGAGGAAGTTCCTGGAGTAATAGGAATTATCAGGGAAAGATAAAAAAAAAACAAGAATCCTGAAATTGCATTTTAAAAGTGTTTTGCCACCACACAAGTATCAGCAGATCCTAGCGCTGGTGGACTCCTGGCTGCAGTCCACACCCGATTCACAATTGGTCCCCCCCGCAGGACACCGTGGGCCTCTCACACCACAAGAACCACAAGAAGCCCTGGCTGTACCTCAAGCTTAGCAGGCATCTCTGCTGGTGGGCAGGTCTGGGTGCTTAACTTCTAGGACTCGGCCACAGCAGTGTTGCAGTTTTATGTCACCTGGCCAAGCTCTCTCAGACTTACCTTCTTAAATCTAAACATGATCTTCAAAGGGTGCTGTTGTCCAGACCAGCAGCATCAGCATCACTTGGGGACTTATTAGAAATGCAGATTCTTAGGCTCACCCCAGACCCCCTGCAGCTGAAACTGTGAGAGGGGGCTCGGCAGTCTGTTTCAACAAGCTGTGCAGTGATTCTAATGCACAATGACGTTTGTTAGGTGGGAGACATTTCTCAGGATTCCTCAGTAAGTTTTCATTTACAATCCTATAAGCACTGAACCCAGTGCTCGCTGACAATTCAGAGATTCCAAGAAGGCTCAGCGAGCTCTGAAGTGTGTCCTCTAACCACATGCCACAATGTTTGGGATTCCTGCATTAGAAATTTGTTTCTTTAGGATCTTTTTACTGCTCTTTTTTAAGAAAGTAAAAGTTCTATTCGGTAAGTTCACATACAAGTATCAGTGACATCTGTCACATTCTGCTTCCCATGGGTAGAAAGCGAATGAGAGGACATCATCGGAAGGGGGAGTGGCTGAGCAGAGGTAGGCATTGCCGGGGCTGGTAATTCTAGAGCTTGTGAAGTCACTACAGTGTAAATGTTCATTCGAAATGGACCCTGTAGCTTCACTTAAAATAAGGAGAGAGGAGGAAAGAGTAAGTCCAGGTGGGCTCACGGTGGGTGAAACCTCAGTTTACATGCTGCCACCAACTGGCTAAAATCTTAAGTCACTCAGTTTCAGTTTCTGTAGAATATGGTGATGGATGGTTTCCCTATTAGGATTTGATTGCAAGTGCAGAAAATCTCACTCAAACTGGTTTAAACCGTTAAAGAAAAAGGTAGTCTGTTGGCTTTTGTAAGTATAAAGTCTAGAGATGGTTCTGAGTTCAGAAACAGCTGTATCAGTGTTCAGAAGAGCCCACAAGAACCCAGTTCTGCATTTTACTCTCTTCTGCTCTGTGTGCTGGCTTCATTTTCAGACTTTGCAAGTTGGCGAGATGGCAGCCCCAGCTCCAGCCAGCACGTCTCCACAGTTCAAGTCTGGATCTGAGGACACACCCAGGCGCCCAAGCAAACCCCCAGAGTGAGACCGATTGGCTCTGATTTGCCTCCCTAGAGTGATGTGTCTGTCCCTGGACCACAGGGAAACTGATGCTTTGGATCCCATGCCAAGCCTGGTCTCACAGAGTCCCTGGAACAGGGGGTGGTGGGGAGGTACTGTCAGTGCAGTGAAAACCACAGGACTGAAGGTGGGAAAGGGTGGTTCCCCCACAAACATTGGAGGTTGTTACTGGAAATGGGGTAAATGAACAGGGGCCGGCCAAGAAACCACACACGTCCACCACCGGGATCTCAGTTCCAACATTTTGTGATTCTGTGAGGTCTTCCCGTGGCCCAGAGCACTGGCACAGAAAGCCACATTTACCAGACTGCCCTCCAGATGGAGCGCAAAAGGGCCTGGGGAGGAAGGAATCCTGCTTCTATTTAGGATGACTGAACTCATACCCTTCAGCAGCCCTGACTGGGTATGAGTTTATCAGAAGGGCCCACCCTTCTGGTAAACCAGTCAGGCTTCTCATTTGGGAATGATCTCCATGCAGAACTTTCCACACTCCAGCTGGCTCCGCCTCTGCTCACCTCCAGCTCCCTGCTCACCTCCAACTGTCTGCCCTCCATGCTCCTCTCAGCATATCCCTTCCATTTCTTCTCTTCTCTTCCCTTCTCCCATCATCTCTCTGTCTTGGGTCTGGTTTTCTTTGCTGCCTCTCTCTCTCTCTCTCTCTCTCTCTCTCTCTCTCTCTCTCCCCCCCCCTCCCCTTCCCCATCCCCATCCCAGTTTTCTTTTTTTCTTTCTCTCTATTCTCTCTCTGTTTTTCTTTGTCCCTGTCTCATTCATTCTGTCTTATGCTGTTTCTTCTCCTCTAATTACCTGCCTGTCACTTTCTCTACTTGTTGATTTTATTCTTAGTGTCTGCTTCCCTTTCTCATCTGCACTTGTCTGTATTTTTCTTTCTTTTGGAAATTGACGATTCTTACTGCGCCAGACAGGACTTTAAAATGTCCACTAGGCCCTGGCTGAGTGGCTCAGTTGTTTGGAGAGTCATGCCATACACCAAAAAAAAAAAAAAAAAAAAAAAGGAAAAAGGTGGTGAGTTTGGTTCCCAGTCAGGGCACGTACCTAGGTTTGGGTTCAGTCCCTGGCTAGGGCAACGGATCAATGTGTCTCTTTCACATCGATGTTTTTCTCTCCTCTCTCTTTCATCAATAAACATATACTCAGGTGAGGAATTTTTTTAAAAGTATATTATAAAATGTTCACTAATACTGTTACTCCGTATGTTCCTTAGCCAATAGACAAACAGCTTACAAAGATAAAGGAGAGACCTTGAAAGGAGGGAAATTTAGAAAAAGGAAGCATTGATGAGAAACTTGAGGCAGAGCACTGTGAACAGGGGTTATTAAAGCCAAAAAAATGCATGCACACACAAAGTCACAAGCCACCCTCAAGCAGACACTGAGCTTCTCCATCACAATTACACTTGGGTTTGGTTGAAGTTTTATTTTCTTAGTTTAATGTATCTTAACTAAATAGCCACTCCCCGGGGTTCTGAGCAGTTTACACACAACCGATACACAATCTCAGCGTTACAGCTTGCTAGGTTACAACCAGGCAATGAATGAACTGACCTTGCCTTAGAGTTTCTCTGTGAGTCCCACTCCACAGAGAGCTCAGCCTCTATTTTTTTCAAGGTGGCCACCCAGCTCCTGCTCCTCATCCCTGATGCCAAACTCTATAAGGGCTAATATCGGGCCCTTCTTAACATTAATCTGCAATTTCCAATTCAGTAGGAGACATTGCTGGAGTTTTGAAAAATAGAATGTGACATTAAAAGGAAATATCTATCCAACAGACTTTGTAGCCAGATTTATTTCCATATGCATTAAAGAAATTGCTTCACATAGCATCCTGAGGACTGTTATTTTAATCTTCTGAAGAGTTAGTCCTCATTTAGCTGACCCTTCCTTTTCAAAGGCCAGGGTATTATATTGGCTTCTGTAGTCACTAGCATGTCCTTTAACTTTGACAATGTAAATGGCAAAAAGAGTGGAAGGTCATAGGACTTTGTGTTATTGTTGCTTTCTGGTTTTTTGTTTGTTTGTTTTGGGTTTGGTATTTTTTAGAGAGGGAAGGGAAGGAGAAAGAGAGAGGAGAGAAACATCAATGTGTGGTTGCTGGGGGTCATGGCCTGCAACCCAGGCATGTACCCTGACTGGGAATCGAACCTGCGACACTTTGGTTCACAGCCCGAGCTCAATCCACTGAGCTATGCCAGCCAGGGCTTGCTTTCTGGTTTTAACACTAAACTGCTCTAGAATGGTGAACAGATTATCGACCTCTGTGAGTCCCACTTTCCATGTTAGTAAAATAAAAAACATCAGGTGTCTAGCACAGCGCCTGGTACTTGGCAGGCACTGATTACCTGTGTTCACTCATACAAGAGAGTGATGCTCAGGTCAGCCTGCCCATTAGAATTTCCTGGAAAGTTTTCAAACATCCTCAAGCCTGGGCTATAGATCAGACCAATCACGTGAGAATGTTTGGGTCTGAGACCTGACAGCAATATTTTTTTTTAAAATCCTATTACACCTGGCTGGCATAGCTCAGTGGATTGAGCTCGGGCTGGGAACCAAAGTGTCCCAGGTTCGATTCCCAGCCAGGATACATTCCTGGGTTGCAGGCCATAACCCCCAGCAACGCACATTGATCTCTCTCTCTCTCTCTCTCTCTCTCTCTCTCTCTCTCTCCCCCCCCCCTTCCCTCTCCCTCCCTCCTTTCCCTCTCTAAAAATAAATAAATAAAATCTTTAAAAAAAAAAATCCTATTACACCCCTGGCTGGCGTAGCTCAGTCGATTGATCATGGGCTGCGAACCAAAGTGTCGCAGGTTTGATTCCCAGTCAGGGTACATGCCTGGATTGCAGGCTATGACCCCCAGCAAACGCACATTGATGTTTCTCTCTCTCTTTTTCTCCCTCCCTTCCCTCTCTAAAAATAAATAATAAAATCTTTTTTAAAAAATCCTATTACACATCCCATGCCAGGTAATTCCAATGTGCAGTAGGTATGGAAAACCATTGATTTAAAAACAGGTTTACATTAGCTATGTGCTTGTTCTGTCCTTGATAAAGGGTCAAAGGCTCCTTTTTCCAAGTGTGCTTGAGGGCCCAGCATTGAAACCTGGGCCACAATTCTCACAAATTACTTCCTCCAATGTCCAAAGACTGCCTATTCCTATAAGCTCATCTAAAATGAAAAATGAACAATAAAACATTCTTTATTTGGTCAACAGGAAGTTCATGTTAAGCATTCAGTTCAGCAACACACACTGACTATTTTTCAGGCACTGAGAGCTGTGCTAAAGCAAAAGTCTCTACCTTCAAAAAATAATTTCTAACTTCAAAAGGCACACCACAAGTAAATAGCAATGCTTTGTAAAAACATAAATTAGAATGAAATAAAATTAAAACTTCCCTGAGAGGTTGATGCCTTTTACTACCCACCCTGTGAAGTTAACTTGCTGCTGGATATCCTGCCTGATTTGGGGGCTTGAGAGGAACAGCGGTTGGGAACAGGAAGTTTGCAATGATGTGTGGAGGTTTGCTGAAAAATTCTTTGCTAAGGAAATAATTTCAATGGTCAGTATAACAAAAATACAATGGGCTGACAAAACAAACAAGCTTTGTACTTAATAAGACACAGTTTGGGGTTTTTTTTTCATTGTTTTTAGAAAGGACAAGAAAGAGAATCATCAATGTGAGGGAGAAGCATTAATTATTTGCCTCCCAGACCCTGGCCAGGGGAGGGGGTGGGGCCAGGGTCGGGGGAGAATCACATGCACTCGCCCATGCCCCCCTTTGGGGGAATCTAACTGGCAACGTAGGTGTGTACCCTGACGGGAAATCGAGCCCACAACCTTTTGATGATGGGACACACTCCAACCAACTGAGCCACACCAGCCAGGGAAAGACATAGTGTTTTTAATCTAAACAAATTATGTGTGTACATTCATGAATTTCTTCCTCATTTTGATGATTCCCTTGGCACACTCTGAAACTATGTTTTCCTTTGTTCTTCACTCTGCGTTCGTTCTCAGTCTGAAAAAAACACACAGCCTCGGAAAGGAGATATGTACGAAAGGGGGTCCAGTCCAGGAGAGGCCATCAAAGGCTCCTCTGAGGTCCTAGGCCTTTAAGCCACTGCCGGGTCACGTGTTGTTCCCACATCCTGTTCTTTTCCCCTTACTCTCCGGATCCCCGCTCCCACAGTCTGTGCTTGAGGAAACACTACCCCAAAGCTTGTTTTCTGATGGGCTGTTCAACCAACATTACGCTCAGAAGAATTGAAACTGGGGTCCAGCGTTCATGGCCTGTCCAGTGGGAAAGATTTGGAGCCAAGAGGCCAGGATTCAGACCCAGTTTTATTCCTTCTCCGGACCCAGCAAGCAGGTAACAGCTCTGAACTTTCATTTGCTCATTTATAAAATTAGAGGTACTAATATTATCTATCTCACAGAATTACTGTAAAGATTTAGTCAACTACGTAGGTTTGCATCATGCTATTCAAATGTCCATTATTTTGTAACACTCTGAACCTATTTTATTTTTTAAGATTTTATTTATTTATTTATTTTTAGAGAGAAGGGAAGGAAATGAGAGAAACATTGATTCATTGCCTCCCACATGCCTCTAACTGGGGACCTGGCCTGCAACCTAGGTATGTGCCCAAACTGGGAATTGAACCAATGGCTTTCAGTTCATAGGCCAGCACTCAGTCCACCGAGCTATACCAGCCAGGGCTATTTTCTTATTCTTTTAAAGTTTGGAAGCATTTTACCTTTAATATGAAAAATTTATAAATGATGACTTAAATGAACTAACCAAACTGTTTCTACAAACTTGACCTTGCACACCTCCCAACACACACCTTAGAGCAACCCTGCCCTTTCTAATAGGTAACCCTGAATACTCCCAGAAGAAAGATTTCAAAACACATTACTTTGTTCTTTTTTCTTTCTCCAGGTAATTTATTACAGAGATCTGGCGGGGCCCACAGTGAAGCCTGCTGGCTCTGCAGGGGGTGACAGGGGCAGAAATGGATCTTGTTTTCAAACCGAACTGAAGGAAGAGCAGAGAGTTGGCGTTTTGGCTGTAAGAGAGACGGCCCTGTGCAGCCCTCCCTGCCCACACACGGGGAAGTATGGTTCAGAGTTTGAGAGTCATCACAGCTGCCTGCACTGACCTGACTCTCCACCATCAGCTAATGGGAAAGCTGGCCTCCCACACACCAGCTGCGTCCCAGATCAGTGCTTTCCCAGTGAGCAATGAAAAGCAAAGGCAAGCACAAAAACAGGAAGAAATAGCTTTCCAAGTAGCCTTTCATTGAGAAGAATAGAAACTGCAAACAGTATTTTCATCGTTAGTTATCATGCGATGTTCACGATGTTCCAGGGAGATTGAAGGTGAAGCTCTCTCAGCCCCCCACCCCACCCACCATAATCCACCCACAGCCACTCATCTGTAAAACTGAACTCGCATAAACCCCCAGGGAATGTCCAGATTTCAGAGTGTATCTACCTATAAAATATGGAGGAAGCAACTTTCTTTATTCTTGTCTTCTACAAAGGAGTAAAGGGAAGACAGTAACATTGACTGAGCACCTGGCATGTGCCAAGGCATTTTCATGGGCAGTATTTAATCCACATTATGACACTTTGAGATAACTATTCTTATGGTTATCGATGTAGAGACTTAATCATTTCAGAATGATTAACAAATTTATTCAAGATCACATAGCAAATAATGGGTAAAGACAGCACTCTAATCCCATTGTACCTTATTTTTCCCATGAATTCATCTTCTAGAATGTGAAAGGAGAGAAGTATGGTATAAACTATCAATACGGTTTTTCAGTTGGTGAAACAGAAAAAATATTGAGCTTATTTTAAAATCAATCAATCAATCCTGGTTGTTTCTTCCTAAAAGGCAACTTTGACTAGCAAAAATCCCTAAAAAATGAAGCCCTGCTGGTATTTGAAAGTGACCACATTTTTTTCAGTAGGTGTCAATGGGTCAAATTCTGACATTCCACTGAAATCCCCAGGAAGGCTAGAAAATATTACCATTTCTGAAACCATGAGACTTGTCAAGGGGGATAAAACAGCCTTTCATTAGAAAGTGAACACACAATCATTTAGCTCACGAGCGTGTCAGTTGTGACGTGTGTTCAGCAGTTTACTGCCAGTAACTGAAGTTAGCAAGTGGTTCCTCAGATATGATAACATGCTTATTCTAGTATACTTCCTACATTTTTTGTGTTTTTGAAAATTTACATTAACAAAATATGTTTCTTTCTAATTGTCGCTATTTTTATTAAAGCATAATTGGAGACAGTGAAATGAGAGATGGTAAGTACATGGTTCGATGAGATTCGGCAGCCATACACCTTTGTGGGACCTGCACCCACATGATGCAGAACACCACCCCGACCCCCAATGTGGTTCCCGAGCCCTGCCCAGCAGTGTCCCCTGCGCCCCTCCACAGGCAGCCACCGTCCTAGTTCTCTGCCATAGACTGGTTTTGCCGATTTCAGAACTTGTATATAAAAGGAATCATACAGTATGTACCCCTTTGTATCTGGCTTCTTTTACTCCGTTTCACGATATTCAGGCCCATGCACGTGTTGTGTGTGTCCAAAGCTATTTTTTCTGAGTAGCATTCCTTTGTGGCAAAGTAGCCATTTTGTTTATTCATTTTCCGGAGGATGGGCATTTGAGTTTTTTTCTAATTTGTTGCTGTTCTAGTTGTTGAGGCCAAGGCTGGGAAAAGAGAAAAGAACAAGGTAAAATTTTTTGAAATGTGATTTTTTTTGGAGTATTCAGTGTAATGAATAAAGCTGCTATGAACATTCATACACAAGTCTTTTCTGTGTCCAGTGTTTTCATTTCTCCTGGGTAAATACCTAAAAGTGTATTTGCTGGGTCATAGGGTGTGTGCGTGTTTAACTTTATAAGAAACTGCCAGACCGATTTTCAAAGTGGTTGTAGTGTCCCATTCCTGCCAGTCACACATGAGAGTTCTTGTTTGTCCACATCCTTACCTGCGCCCGGCGCTGTCAGTCATGGTGTCACGTTGTGGTTTTCACTCACATCTCTCGAGTGTCCGAAGGTGCTGATACACTTGCTGTGCTTGTTGGCATGTACTCCTCCATAAAGTGCCTGCTCCAGTCTTTTGCCCACTTTATTTGTTTTTTTTAACTTAAAAATCATGTAATCTCAATAGCCAAAGGTAACCATGATTAACATTTTGGGCTTTTTCTAGGCAGTTACTTGTTTATGCAAATACATTCTTTACAAAAATGAGTTGACATTGTATAAACCGTTCTGTAGTCTTTTGTTTTTCACTTAACAATTGGTCATGAACTAGGAACATCTTTCCCTATTAATAAATACCCTTCTGTGCCATTTTTTTTTTTACATAAACAGGCATTGCAGCTTTAGTCACAACAGCCCAAACAGGATGCTACCCAAGTGCCTTTCGCATGGCGGGTGGGCAAACAAAATGTGGTGTCTGTACAGCGGAACACTACCCAGCAGTAAAAAGAACACACTACAGATAAACGTAACACACATATGAAACCATTATGCTGAGTGAAGAAAGCCAGACCCAAAAGTGTAAACACAAACTGTAGGGAGAAGGCAAACATAGTGACCGAAAAGCTCTTGGGGCTGAGGGCTGTCCTGCCAAGAGGCAAGAGGGAACTTTTTAGGGTGATGAAAATGCCCTATAAATTGATTGCAGTTACAGTTTCCCTTGTATATGCTTATGTCAGAACCCATCAAATGGTACATTTTAAATGGATGCATAGTGCTGCCAACTTATAGCTCAATACAATTGATGTCAACAAATGGTGCTGTGGAGGAGCTGCAGTGCAGGATGCAGCCCGGGCACTGACGGACGTGGAGAAGCATGGCCAGCAACTGAAGGACAGAGAAGAATTGGTGGTAAGAAGCCTGGAGGGATAGCAAGTTAAAATAAGAACATAGAGCTTCGAGCTCAGAAAAAAAAAGGGTTTTAAATTGAATTAGGGCTCTTAGTTAAACCCCACCAATAGTTTAGGTCAAAAGGGTGAGTCATCACCTCATAGAAAAAAGTTCTCACCTCGTACAAAAAAGTTGGAACAGCTGGAATCTGGGCCCCAAGTAAAGCCAGGGCTCCAGCTCTGTGGTGACCCTACTGCCTCACGTCCCCTCCTAACCTCACAAGGGCGGAGGGCTGGGCTTTCTACTTGGCCTCCTATGGATGGAGTTAGAGTTTTCTTCTGTGATGTTTGGCTGGCATAGAATAGGTGCTATCTTTATCAGTTTTCTGTCTTTCTAGGCTGCCCCATTTTGGTCCTTGGCTGGAGCCAGCAGGCCTTTCAGAGCATATGAACGCCACTGGCATTTCCAGGTTGCTGGCTTCTCCAGATTCAGTCTGGAATACGTGAGGCAGAAAAAAAGCCAGGGAGCTCACCACCTGACCCTCAGTTCCTAAGGTCTGCGGCTGGTCTGCCTTCTCTCCACCTTTCAGAGGAGTCTTTTTACCTTTGCTCTATTGAAAATGTCCAGAGCGTTAGCTGTACTTAGCAGGAGAAGTAAGGGGAAAGTATGTCTGCTCCATATTCCTGGAAACAGATGTCTCCTTGACTACTTAAAAAATGTTTGTTTTTCTTTTTATCATTGAGCCATAGGAGTTGTTTTTATATTCTAGATGTTAGCCCTTTGTCAGACATGTATGTTGTGACTACTTTCTCCTATGTATAGCTTCCTTATTCAATGTTTTAACAGTCTTTTGATGAATAGAAGTTTTAAATTTCAATTAAGGTCATTTTATTAACTTGTTGCTTTTATGATTAGTGCTTTGTGGGTCCTGACAAAGAAATATTTGCCTACCTCTAAATTGCAAAACACCCCCTGCCCACTTTTTTCTAGAAGCTTTATGGTTTCTGCTTTTACCTTAAAAGCTATGATCCATCTCAAATTAATTCTTATGTCTGGTGTGAGCTATCAATTGCAATTTATTTTTTTCTGCATAGATAACAAGTTGTTTCAGCACTGTTTGATGGAAATATTTCCTTTTTCCATTGAATTTCATTGGTCAAAAATCAATATGTGTGGGTCTACTCTTGTACTATATTCTAATGTACTGATCTATTTGTCTGTATTTATGCCAATACTGTATTGTTGAGCACCATAGCATTATAGCAATCTTGAAATAGTGTACATCCTTCAACTCGTATTTTTTTTTTTAGAATTGATTCATCTCTTTTGAGCCTTTCAAATTTCTATAAAAACTTATAGTCCATTTGACAGTTTCTACAAAAAGTCTTCTAGATTTGTATCAAATCTTTACACCAATTCTTGGAGAATTGACATCTTAACAGGAAATAGTCTTTTCATTTGTTCATTTTCTTTGATTGTCTTAGCAATATTTTGTAGTTTTCAGTGTATATATCATATATATTTTATTAAGTGCATACCTAAGTATTTTGAGTTTTTATATTATTTTTTTCTTTTTTTGGAAGAGTTTATTTATTTATAGAGAGAGAGGAAGGGAGGGAGAAAGAAAGGGAGCAAAACATCAATG
Source organism: Phyllostomus discolor (assembly GCF_004126475.2). Classification (NCBI taxonomy): domain Eukaryota; kingdom Metazoa; phylum Chordata; class Mammalia; order Chiroptera; family Phyllostomidae; genus Phyllostomus; species Phyllostomus discolor. Next base: position 124,227,420 of record NC_040906.2, on the reverse strand, counting down.
TGTGGCTGCCTCTCTCATGCCTCCAACTGGGGAGCTGGTCCATAACCCAAGCATGTGCTCTGACTGGGAATTGAACCAGCGACCCTTCGGTTCACAGGCCAGCACTCAGTCCACTGAGCCACACCAGTCTGAGAGAGTTTTTAATATTATTTTAAATGGTACCATTTTAAGTTTAATTTTCACATGTTTATTTGCTAATATGTATACATCAACTGAGTTTTATGTATTGATCTGGTGTCCTGAAACCTTCCTAAATTCACTTATTATCCCTAGTAGCTTTTGTTAAGTTGCTTAAGATTTTCTATGTACATGATTGTGTCATCCGCAACTAAGGACAGTTTTATTCCTTCCTTTATAGTTTTATGCCTTTTATTTCACATTCTTGTTTAATTACACTGTAGAAGACCTCTGGTAAAAGTATCTAAAACCTGTACTAGGAGTGGTGAAATGGGCATATTTGCCCTGACCTTGATCTTATGGGAAAAATGTTTTAATCTTTCACCACTAAGTATGTTGTTGACTATAGACGTCTTTTATAAAGTTGAGGAAGTTTCTTCCTTTTATTGTGTCTGCTGGGAGGTTTTATCACAAATGAGTGTTGAACTTTGTCAGATGCGTGTATGGAGATGATCATATGTTTTTTCTTCTTCTGTTAAATTGCATCAATTTGTATTCAGATGTTAAACTAACATTGCATTCTTGGAATAAACCCCGTTTGATCATGAGGATTATTCTTTTTCTATGTTGCTGGATTAAATATGCTGAATTTTCATTAAGGACTTCTACATCTGGGCTCATGATAACATTGGTCAGTAGTTTCCCTTTTTGCTCTGTCTTTTTATGGTTTTGGTATCAGAGTAAGTCTGGTCTCATAAAACACATTTGTAACTGTTGCCCCCTCCTCTATTTTCTAAAACAGAGTTGTGTAGGATTAGTATTATTTCTTCCTTAAATGAATGAGATAATTAATTCATCAGTGAAGTCTTTTTTTGCATGTATGCAGGAATTACAGTCCTCCCTGACAGTTTTCCAGTGCCTGAAAACAGTTATTTTGTGTGTTTTACCTAGTTTTATATTTGTTTGTAGCATTGAGGCTGTGTGGTACCAGTAATTTTATTATGGCCAGGACAGGCCTATTTAAATTGATTTTATTGTTAAGATAATTCTAAATTCAATAGATTCAATATTACCTCAATGTTGAACCTACCTCAATAAGTTGTACTAATTGCATTTCTATTGTACCCTCCCCCAAATTAAATACTAATATAATTAGTATGATTCAATATTAGCAAAGACTAATACAATGAAGAATCTAGATCAAATAATTAATAACATTACATTTTCTTCAATTCTGATGTGCTTTCTTGTACAGAATACAAAGCAGCGAAATTATAGGTAGAGTTAGTTTGTATAACTCTGATATGCTCCAGGAGTGTGTTTTCCATTTTCCCCATTATGCTTATTATAGGGGGTTAGAAATTCGAAAGCCTCACATTTTTCAGAAAGGTTATTGCAAAACTTGTCCATTCAAAGAAACATGGCTATGACTCTGGTACCTCAGCAGAAACAAGGCATCCCCCAGCAAAGTGTACAGAAACTTTGCCATTGCACCTGTGCTTTCCACATGGCCATCCCTGCAGCTTCTCCTCATGGGTTAGACCACATAGAAAACAGTCACTCTCCAAAGTGGCACTCAGTGCCCAGGTTCAGTGGGGGGTTGTTAGGCACATATCTCTCTACATCAGGAACTGTGCTGGGAACCTAATACTTTGTCTATTTTGGGGCTGCTCTGGGCCTAAATTTATTTTCTTCAGCAATCAAATTACTTCAGCTTCTGATTTGGAATTAAGTGGGAATATGAATCAAATGGATAAAGTAAAACTGAACACCACTGGGGAGCTGTGCTTCTTGTTGGGTGAAATATTTTAGCCTATGCTCCCTCAAAGCACCCTGCCCCACCCTGTGGACCACCTAAGGTCTGAAAGCTGCATCCCACCCCTGGGTCCAAAGGGAGAATTCTTCAGAGCTGGGGATTACCGCGGCTATCCCAGTGTGAACTGTGAAGAAGGAATATATTTTTTAAAAAAATGAACGCCCTTCCCCCAACCCGCATTACAGATTGTTATATTGACTCTGTAATTAAGGTTAATGTTACATCTTTTGAAAAATCTTAGAGGATATTACAATGCAAAGTACATGTAAAAACATGCCAACTGACTAGCACCGGGGAAAACTGTTTTTTAAAAAATGCATTGTAATATAATGAAACAGTATGTTCCATTGTTGATAGCACTGGTGAATTTTAGCTGTGATTACTTCAGACTCTTTCCTACCATCTGTCCCCCTCAAAATTAACCATTAGAGCAATGGAGGATCAAAGAATCTTGTTAATCTCTGCTGACAAATTCAAAATAAAAAAGATAGATGATTTATTTAATGTGGTGGATAACTAGCCCGTGATGCTTCAAAATCACCAGGAGCCCTCAAAATTTCAAATGCCCAGGCTCCCTCCCCAGATATTTGGATTTGATTGATCTCAGTAGAGACTAGTTGTCAATATTTTTCCATGGAAATTAAAAATCAAGGTATAATTTTTCATACCATAAAATTCACCCTCTTAAAATGTACAGCCCAGTGGTCTCCAGCGGCTCACAAGGCTGTGCAGCTGTCACCACCCCCAGCCCAGGACATTTCTTCTCCCCCAGACAAAACCATGTCCTTTAACACCTGCTCCCCGCGGTTTCCCTCTTCCAGCCCCTGTCAACCGCTGACCTACTTCGTCTCTGTGGATGTGCCTCTTCTGGACATTTCGTGACAGCAGAATCATTTACTATGTGGCCTTTGGTGACTGAACTCATAGCATAATGTTTTCAAGGCCATACTGAATGTAGCACGAATCAGTACACCCTTTTCATGACTGAATAATATTCCATTGTGTAGATGCAGCACATTTCATTTATCTGTTCATCAATGGGTGGACATTTGGATTGTTTTCATTCTGGTTATTATAAATACTGCTGCTATGGATATGTGTTTGATTTTCTTGGGAACATATTTAAGAGTCAAATTACTGAGTCACATGATAACCTATGGTAACTTTTTGAAAAACTGTGAAACTGTTTTCCTAAGTATCTGCACCATTTTCCATCCCCACAAGAAATGTATGAGGGTTCCTATTTCCCTACTTTCTCCTCAATAACACTTATTGTTAGCTGCTTTTTTTATCATAGTCATCCTAGTGGCTGTGGAGTGGTATCTTGTTGCATTTCCCTAATGACTAATAATGTTGAACATCTTTTCATGTGTTTATTGTCCATTTGTATATCTTCTTTGGAGAAATGTCTGTTCAAATTCTTTGCCCATTTTTAAATTGCATTATATGTCTTTTTGTTGTTGAGGTATAAGAATCTTTATATATTCTGGATACTATAATACAGATTTATTAATGTATGATATCTGATGTGTGACTTGCAGATGATTTACAGATATTTTCTCCTATTCTAGGGTTTGTCTTTTCACTTTCTTATAGTGTTCTCTAATGCACAAAAGCTTTAAATTTTGATAAGGTCTAGTTTTTCTTTTTTTTTTATTTGCTTGTGATTTTGGTATCAAACCTAAGAAACCATTCCCTCATCCAAAATCACAAAGATTTACGCCTATGTTTTCTTCTGGTTTCATAACTTTACCTCTACATTTATGTCTGTGATGTATTTGGGGTTAATTTTCATGTATAGTATAAGATAAGAGCCCAACTTCATTCTTTTGCTTGTGGACATCCAGTCATCCTATAATTCTGTTTCCAGTTTCAGTTTTGATCACCAACTACATGTCTGTACTCAGTTCTAATGTGCGTGTGTGTTTTGTCCCCATGTTGCCAACCGATTCTCTGACACCACCTGGTGTAACTGGATTACAATCCAATTCAGTTCTGACATTATCCACCCAGATACAGCATCAGGTTCCACAAGACTGCGCCACCCCCCACCTCACTTCAGACTCCAGCAGCAAGTCAAGGTTATCCTCTAGGCTCTGGTTCTATATCGTAGGTTCTCGTAATAGAACCTCCTTCTCGGATCCTATTAGTTTGCTACAGTGACTCATAGAGCTCAGGAAAAACATATAACTCAGGAACAGCCAGATGGAAGAGATGCACAGAGCAAGGCACGGGGAAAGGGGTGTGGAGCTTCCATGCTCCCTGAGCATGCCACTCTGCCCACTCTTAGAACCCTGTCCTTTTGGATTTTTATGGAGGCTTCATTGCTTAGGCATGATTGATTGAATCATTGGCTATTGGCAATTAATTCAGCCTCCAGCCCCTCTCCCCTCCTTGGAGGTGGGGATAGGAGGTAAGACTAGAAGTTCCAATCTCTAAATCACAGGGTTGATTTTCTTGACATGGAGCCCCCATCTGTAGGCACTTTCCAAAAGTCACTTCATTAACTGACAAAAGACACCTTTATGGCTTTCATCACTAAGCAAATTCCAAGGGTTTTAGGAGTTCTGTGCCAGAAATGGAGATGAAAATTAAATATGTATTTCTTATTAAATATCACAATATCATACACCCTACCACTGTTTGGTGAAAAGACTTTTCTTTCCCCACTGAATGCCTTGGCACTCGTAAAAATCAGTTTAATTCTGGACTCTCATTTCTCTTCCATTGATCTGTATGTCTAACCATATCCCAGTACTGCTCTTTATTACAGCTTTGTAGTAAGTTTGAAATCAAGAAGTGAGTCCTAGAACTTTGTTGCTCCTTTTTAAGATTGCTTTGACTATTCTTGGTCCCCTGGATTTTCATGTGAATTTTAGGATTCACTAATCAATTTCTACAAAATAGCCAGCCAGAAATTGTGTTCACTCTGTATGTAAATTTGAAGAGTATTGCCATCTGAACAATTGTATTAGCCTTCCAATTCATAAATATGAGATGTTTCCATTTATTTAGGTCTTTAATTTCTTTCAATGATGTTTCTTGGTTTTCATGTACAAATCTTAAGGCATCAACATTTAAAAAAAAACCCTCTTCAGAAATTATAATATGCAGCCAGTGCTGAGGATCATCACTTAATGTCCTGAAGATTGTACCCTAAATCACAAATCTCAAGTTATCTGTCCATGTGTGGCCCTCATAGGGACAGGAAAGTGGAGTTTACCTTGACCAGGATGAATGAACTTCTTCTGAGAGATGTCCATTTCATGACATTTCATAGAACAAATCTGCTAGTAAAAGGTAATTACACCCTACAGAGGATCCTAGCACTGCACAACTTTGAGAGGCCTGAGAATTAATTTGTGCTACCCGGAGGGGCGAGAGTCTGTCTTTTCTAACATCTGCTGAGAGTCAATGTTCTTTGAACAACTTTCATCAATATCCCATTCTCCTGTGAACAAACTTTCTCTTCAGAAAACGTCATCACCACTGCCTCTGCCTTCCAATTTATAACTAGATTTTTAACACCCTGGGCTCTTCATCCCATCTGCACCAAAATTGTGACATGTCTAAACTCTGATTGTTACAACTTAAGGCCATTTCTCAGTGGATCTGAGAAACAGCTGTTCACCATTTCTCATACACAGACTGGAAAATCTTTGTTGTTTGCTTTTGTGTTGTTTGTTTGATTTGGTTTAGCTTGTTTTTTTCCTTTTGGCTTTCAGCGTTTGTCCTCCTGATGATACATTCACATTGTCTTCTGGGCCTGACAAAGTTACTATGAGATCTAAAGGAAATGAAATGACCTCTCACTTTAATACTGTTTCATAATTTCATCAGTGTCTAAGTAAGGCCATGAGAAGCTGGGGTGTTGACTTAGGACACTATTCTGACGAGTGGTCAGTCTATCTCCATTGACAAAACTTTGGAATAAAGTCAGCATGTTGGTCCATTTGTGAAAGTCTCTGCCTCTACACCTCTCTCCTTCCCATCTCTAGACCTTATGGTTTCTCTGGGTCCTGACCCCATCTGAACCTCTGAAAGTCTAGTCCACGTGAATGCCCTGGAGATGAAGGAGCAGTCTGAATTTCTGGAATACGGATGGAGAAATGATCTCCTCGGATGAGGCTGAATACAGGACCAAGGTTCTTGTCTTTTTTCTATTGCAACATGAATGGTGGATGATGTTCACAATCATGTCACTTTTCATAATCTATCCAGATATTGAAAAAACTGGAAATATTTTATAGAAAAAACTATAGTTTTTTTCTTAATTTGATGGTAATACAATTATTTTATCCATCTGATAAGTCAGTCATTTATAATTTCAAAAATTATAATACAACATGGAGAAGCACGGGGTTTATCTAATTTTTCAACTTTATTTAAAATGCAAGAGAAGCCCTGACCATTGAGGCTCAGTTGGTTTGGCATTCTCCTATAAAGTGAAAAGTTGCTGGTTCTATTCCTGGTCAGGGCATATGCCTGAGTTGCAGGTTTGTTCCCTGGTTGGGGCACGTACAAGAAGCAGCTGATTGATGTTTCTCTCCCTCTCTCCCTCTCTCCACTCCCCTCTCTCTAAAAATAAATAAATAAAATCTTTAAAAATACAATAATAAGAAGGTATATAGTTTTAAAAAATACAAGACAAGCTTCTCAGCACATTTCTCCACAGGCATACTGATAGGGCAAGGAAGCATTACACTTTAAGGATAAGCTTAAGTAAAATTTATTTTAATGTGCCATCTGTTGGCTGTTTTAAAAATTAACATTAGTATCAATAACTAATGTTAATTTCATTCACAATGTGCTTTTGTTTGGTAATAATATGCATTCTACATTATTAATAGAAATGTTCATTGTATCATTTTTGTTTATAAACTACTTATGCATACTCTCTCTATTCTTTCTTTGTATTCTACTATTCATCTATCCATGTTTCTCATTTAAAAGAAAGTGAGATCTTTTCTAATGAGAAAATGGGAAAACAATGCATTACAATGATTTACAATTTTTGAAATTACTAATAGTACCTCAGCAAGAAGGAACAGCTTGGGACTTTGGAGAAAATGGGGCAAACTGTGTGATTATCTTTTCCACTGAGAACAGCACTTGGCCCACACTGAAGGCATGATCCAGGAAAGAAATAATTGATAAGCTGGACTTCATTAAAGCTGAAAACTTCTTCTTTGCAAAAGACAATGTCAAGAGAATGAAAGACAAGCCGCAGATTGGGAGAAAATATTTGTGATGATACATATGATAAAGGACTGGTATCCCCAATGTTAAAAGGACTCTTTAACACTCAATGGAAAGAGAACAAACAGCCTGGTTAAAAATGGACACCTCACCAAAGAAGATACACAAACGGCAAATAAACACGTGAAAAGATAGTCCACATCATAAGTCATCAGGGAAATGCAAATTAAGACAACAGTGGGATACCATTACACGTCGACCTGAGTGGCCAGAACCCTGAACATGGGCAGCACTGAATGCTGGAGAGGATGAGGGGCAACAGGAGCTCTCTTTCGCTGCTGGTGGGAATGCAAAATGGCCCAGTCACTTTGGAAGATAGTTTGGAAGTTCCTGAGGAAACTAAATATCCTCTTACCAATAATGCAGCAATCATGCTTCCTGGTTTTAACCCAAAGGAGTTGAAAACTTCAGACCAAAAAAATCCCTGTACACAGATGTTTTTTTGTTTTTTATTTTTATTCTTAATTGTTCAAGCACAGTTTTCTGTCTTGTACTCCCATTCCAGCCCACCCCCCCAGTGTTCCCCACCTCCCTCCCATTTCCACCCCCTCCTAGTTTTTGTCCATATGTCCTTTATACTTGTTCTTGTCCTGTACACAGATGTTTATAGAAGCTGTATTCATAATTGCCAAAATTTGGAAGCAACCAACATGTTTGTCCCTCAGTAGCTGAATGGACTGATAAACTGTGGTATGTATCCAGAAAATGGAATATAATTCATCATTAAAAAGAAATGAACTATTGAACTATAAAAAGACATTGAGGAAGTTTAAATGTATGTTATAAGTGAAAGATGAAAATCTGAAAAGACTACATAGTGTGTGATTCCAACTACGTGACATTCTGGAAAAGGCAAAACTATGGAAAGAATAAGAAGGTAAGTAGTTGCCGGGGGTTAGAGGGCCGAGGGAGGGATGAACAGGCAGAGCACAGAGGATTTTGAAGGCAGAGAAAACTCTCTGTGTGATACCATAGTGACGGACACATGTCATTATACATTTGTCCAGGCACACAGAGTGTACAGCACCGAGAGTGAGCCCTAACTTAAACTGTGGACTCTGGGTGGCTGTGATGTATCAGGGTAGGTTCATCAATTGCAGCAAATGTTGGTAATGGGGGAGGGAGGCTACATATATATAGAGATAGAGGTATGTGAGAAATCTATATATTTTTCTCTTAATTTTGCTGTGAACCTACCCCTGCTTTTAAAAATAGTCTTCAAAATGAAAAAAAAAAAAGAATCACACTACCTATGTAGGAACTGATTTTTAAAAGTCCCAAACTGACATAGTACTTCACTATTATCAGTAAAATATTAATTGCAGTCTGTTTCACAGTTACTGGAGACTGAGGTCATCTGGTCTAGATTGATGGTCTTCAATTTTTTTTGCATGTTCCCCCACCATTAAAAAAAAAATGTGAGCATGTGCATCCCAATATACGTGTATATAGTTACATTTATAGTATAAACATGCACTACTCTACTGATATATTCTGTACACAGAGAGATGAGAATTTTTTAAAGGTGACCTAAAAATAAATATAAATTTAAACTCGGATATCTTTTTGCTTTATCCATGTGGATTGTGATTCACGGACATTGGCAGGTTTGTTTTTCTCTTCAACTTCCAACAAAAATAAAGCAGGACATTAGGTAAGGGTCCACCAGGGAGCACAGTTTCTGGCCTCAGATTTTGTTCTTTGGTAAAGAAACTTCAAACTACTAAAGAGCAGGTCAGATGTTTGCTTATGCAGGTAATCTCTGCTATGTGGGTGTTAAGACTGTGGGTTCCCTTCAGAAGCTTCCAGACTGGATTGATGTTGACCTTTCCTGTGAACTCTGGGAAGAAGATGGAAATGAGTCACTACAGTGGCTAGGGGGTTTTTTCTCCTATTTCCTCTTTTCTTTGCCTTGAAGAAATAGCACAGAATTTTATGCAGCTTTCACAGTCTTTTTCTTTTGACAAAACATAGAAATAATCAGCCTTTATTAATTGTCTAGAACACAAGGTGTGTCCTGAGAGTCTTCACAGAAGTATCCACTTGACCTTTGGTCTGTTCCGTGCTTTGCTTTTTTCATTATTTAAGTATCCAGTGTAAAGTGTATGGAAATTGCGGTCAACCTTGGGAAGGCTTTTATTTCGTCCTCAAAGGAGCTGAACCAATGACAATTTGTTTACATTCCTTGCTTGCTTTTTTAAAATAAGACTTTCTTCTGATTATAAAAGACATGCATGGGATTATCAAAATTTTTGGAAAATGCAAAAAGCAAAAGAACAAAATAGAAATTTCCGATGTTCCTATTAACTAGAGATAATACCAAGCTAAGTCTTTTTTTCCATAAAAGTAATGCTTTTCAAAATTAAAATTATATTAAATTTCCCATTTTATCTTATCCTTACTAATACCTAACCATTATGAGTATTTTTCCATGTCATACATTTTTCAAAAGCTGAATTTTTATTGACTGTAACTATGTCATTAAGTTACAGTCAACCATTCTCTCATGACCCATACTTAGGCTATTTCTAGTTTTCCTTTTTATTGAATTATTGGGGTGACACTGGTTATCAAAATTGTGCACAGGTTTCAGGTGCACAATTCTATTACACTTCATCTGTACACTGAATTCTGTGTTCACCACCCCAAGTTGGGTCTCTGTCCATCACCAGTTACCCGCTCTATGCCCTCCTCCACCTCCTTCCACACTCCTTCCCCATAGCAATCACAACACATGTCCCCATCCGTAAGGGTGTTTTTTGTTTTTTGTTTTTTTTGCCTAATCCATCCATCCCCCACCCCCTACCCATTCCCCAACCTCAGTCCCCAACAGCTGTCAGTCTACTCTCTATGTATGAATCTGTCTCTATTTTGCTTGTTAGTTCATTTTGTTCATTAGATTCCATACATAAGTATTATCATATGATATTGGTCTTTCTCTGACTGGCTTATTTCACTTAGCATAACGTTCTCCAAGTCCATCCATGCTGTTGCAAAAGGTAAGATTTCCTTCTTTTTTTATGGCTGAATAGTATTCCATTGTGTAAATGTCCCACAGTTGTTTTATCCACTCATCTACTGATGGACACTTGGGCTGCTTCCAAATCTTGACTATTGTAAATAACACTGCAGTGAACATAGGGGTGCATATATTCTTCTGAATTAGCCTTTCAGATTTCTTAGGATAAATTCCCAGAAGTGGAATCACTGGGCCATAAGGCAGTTCCACTTTTAATCTTTTATGTGTGTGTGCACTTTATTTTTCCTCCAGCTTTATTGGGAATATATTAATTATTAATATATTAATTGACAAATATAATTATATATATTTAAAGTGCACAATGTGATGATTTTATATACATATACATTTTGAAATGATTATCAAGATCAAAATAACTGAACATCCATCACCTCACATAGTTACATTTTTGTGCATGTGATGAGAATGCTTAAGATCTACTCCCAGCAATCTTCAAGTGTGACTACACAGTTCCGTGCCATTAACTGTGGTCGCCATGCTGTACATTAGATCCTCAAAACAACTTGTTCTCCTTTAACTGAATATTTGCCCCCTTTGCCCCACATCTCCTAATTACTATGATGTGGGACTATAATTACCACTTTTGTGATGACATTTGAGCAGTGATGAGCATCTTTCTATGTATGTTTTATTATATCTCTTATTTGCTTAGGATAGACTGCAAGGAGTTCAATTCTTCCTCAATAAAGAATTCAAGCAATATCAATAGTTTTGATAATGTGATAAAATTGCTTTATATAGAAAGCATTTACTAGTTATACTCTATTAATGATGTATGGACGTTCATGTCATGCAACATAATTATGAGTACTACCTCTTAATGTTTTCTCAGGAAGTTGACTGAGAAGGGGCAGGAGAGTCTTCTGGAGCTTTGGAAGTGCCCTACATCTTGATTTGTGTGGTTTCACTGTGTGTGTGTGTTGCGGGGGTGTGCACACACACATGTGTGCATGTGGGTCAAAATTCATTGAATATTACATTTAAGATTTCAGTCATTTAGGTATATTGTTTCTTAGTATGTCTTTAGATTGAACTGACATGTATGTTTTATATTTAACAACTTGACAGATGGGAATATTATTTAATATCTCTGGGTTTTGGGGTTCTTTTTTCCATCTCATCAGGTGGGTCATGATACCTGAAAGAGGAATCACCAAATTCCTTTGATTGACCATTAATATGTTCTTTTTTTTTTTAAACAATTGGAACTTTCCACTCTGGTCAATGAGTGACTGCCTTATTTGCATTGTGTCTGTACATCAACATGAAATCCCTTTGGGGGATGCTACTTTTGAAAGTTGTAATTCATTTTTTCTTTTCATCTTATTCATTGCTTTGTTCAAATATTCACCAGATAACATCTATAAAATATTTTTAAGAGTATCAAAGCCGCCCTGGCTGGCGTAGCTCAGTGGATTGAGCGCGGGCTGGGAACCAAAGTGTCCCAGGTTCGATTCCCAGCCAGGGTTCATGCCTGGGTTGCAGGCCAGAACCCCCAGCAACCACACATTGATGTTTCTCTGTTTCTCTCTCTCTATCTCCTTCCCTTCCCTCTCTAAAAAGAAATAAATAAAATCTTTAAAAAAAAAGTGTATCAAAGCCTAGCTGCAGTATCAGGGTTTTAAATATGTAGAACAGTGCATCTCAAACTTGAATGCATGTACAAAGCCACCTGGGACCCTTTTATTTATTTATTTATTTTTTCATAAAAGACACATTGTAAAATTTACCATCTTAACCATTTTAAATGTGTGGTCCAGCAGTGTTAGGTATACTCACGTAGCTGTACATCAGATCTTTTACTCCTGCAAGACTGAAACTCGCAGGGGTGTCCAAACTTTTGAGGTCTCTGGGCCACACTGGAAGAAGAGTTGTCTTGGGCCACACATTAAGTCATTGTGACACGTAATCACAAAACAGTCTCATAATGCTTTAAGTAAATTCATGACTTAACGTTGGGCTGCATTCACGGCCATCCTGAGCCACACACAGTCCTGTGGGCTACAGGCTGGACACCCCTGTCAGTGCCCATTGAACAGCAACTCCCTGTCCCTGCCCCTCAGCTCCTGGCAACCACCATTCCCCTTTCTGATTCTGTGAGTTTGACGACTTTTATTTTATTTTATTTTATTTTATTCTATTTTATTCTATTCTATTCTATTCTATTCTATTCTATTCTATTCTATTTATTTTATTTTACTATTTTAGATACCTCATATGAATGGAGAAACACAGCATTTGTCTTTTTGTAACTGGCTTATTTTATTTAGTATAATGTCCTCCAGGTTCATCCATATTGTCTCATGTGCCAGGATTTCCTTTTTAAAAGTATAATAATATTCCACTGTATGTATGTACCACATTTTGTTTATCCATTTATCTGCTGATGAACACTTGGGTTGCCTCTACCTCTTGGCTATTGTCAATAATGCTGTAATGACCACAGGTGTGCAAAGATCTCTTTGAGATCCCACTCTTAATTCTTTTGATTACATACTCAGAAATAGGGTTGCTGGATCATATGGTAAATCTATTTTTAATTTTTCAAGAAACTTCCATGTTATTTTCCATAGCACTGGCATCATTTCACACTACCACCAACAGTGCACAAACTTTCCAATTTCTCCACACCCTCACTAACACTTGTTATTTTCTGTTTTTCTTTTTTTACTGGCCATGCCAATGGGTATAAGGTATGGTTTTTGATTTGCGTTTCTCTAATGATTAGTGATGTTGAACATCTTTTCATATGTTTCTTGTCCATTTGTATATTGTCTTTGAGAAAAATGTCTATTCAAGTCCTTTGCCTATTTTTTATTTTTTTGTTGTTGTGTTGTATGTTTTTTATATATCCTGGATGTCAACTCCTTATGAGATATATGGTTTGCTAATATCTCTCCCATTCCATTCATTGCTTTTTTCATTATGTGAATTGTTTACTTTTATGTGAAGGAATTTTAAAGTTAGATATACTTCCATTTGTCTACTTTTTCTTTTATTGTCTGTGCTTTTAGCACCATATCCAAGAAATCATTGCCAAATGCAGTGTCATTAAGGTTTTTCCCTGTTTCTTCTGGGAGTTTTGTTTATTTATTTTTTTTAAAGATTTTATTTATTTATTTTTAGAAAGAGGAGAAGGGAGAGACAGAAGGAAAGGAACATCAATGTGTGGTTGCCTCTCGTGCACCCCCTACTGGGTACCTGGCCCACCACCCAGGCATGTGCCATGACTGGAAATCAAACTGTCGATGCGTTGATTTGCAGGCTGGCACTCAGTCCACGGAGCCATGCCAGTCAGGGCAGTCCTGGGAATTTTATAGTTTTATCTCTTACATTTAGGTCTTTAATCCATTTTGAGTTGATTTTTGTATATGGTGTAAAGTAAGGGTCCATCTTCATTATTTGCATGTGATATTTCAGTTTCCAACACCAGATGTTAAAAGAACTGTCCTTTTCTCTTTGAATGGTCTTGGCATGCTTGTCAAAAATTCTTTGACCATATATGTGAGGGTATACACCTGGGCTCTCTATTCTGAAACTCCAGTGGTCTACATGATTTTCTTTAGGCCAGTAGCATATTATTTTGATTATTGTAGCTTTGTAATCAGTTTTCAAATTATGAAACATGAGTGTGGGGGGTTTCCACCCACAGGTTCCCCCTGACCCGCCCTGGCCACCACGGATGAGAGTAAGTCTACCAGGACCTGATCTGCTTGGGGAGGAAAGGTGGCCGCTCTCACAGGAGAAGGACCAAGAGCCTTTTCCTCAATGGGCTTTTATTGGGTTCATTTTGCACAAGAATACAGGTAAAGCTCATTAATCACTGTCAGGCAGTAAGGATCAAACAATAGATAACATACAAAGGACTCTGAGGGCTTATTCTGAGTCAGGGTCTGTTAGCTAAATGGCTACAAAACTTTGGAAAACAAACTCATTTCCTGCTTGGACCTTTGTCATTTAATTAAGAGCATCCTTAGCAAAGCAGGTTTCACAGAATTTTACGTATTCTTTCTTAGGCCTGATCACCTGGGGAACTTGCCCTTTCCAGCACAGGGTTGCACCACCCTCTGTCATTGTTTCAGGCTTAAGTCAGGCAGAGGAAGTAAGGCAGCTAAGAGATTAGAAGACTTCTGGCAGACAGAATGAGGACTCAGGCTATGTCAAAGCCGAGGGTCAAGGGTCCATCGCTCTCTTTTGCTATAGCCCCCCAAGTCCTTCCCTGGGGGCCACCATGATCATGTCTGTCTTAGGTTGCCCCTCCCTTGAGGAATCTTACCCATCATTGGCTAACCAATCATGCATTGAGGGCCAGACAGGGTGAAGTAAAAGGGACAGAGGCAGCACCCCTGCGAGGGAGATAAGCTTTGTCTCCTTAGTGGCTTATGGTCCAAAGGTCGCTCACTCAGCCTTAGCCATGTGGGGGTGGGGGGTGGGTTACAGCTTCTGAAACCAGGCAGGGTGGTTCCCAACACATGAGACCTTCAACTTTGTTCTTTTTTTCAAGATTGCTTTGGATATATATAGTCCCTTGAAATTCCACAAGCATTTTAGGATGTATTTTTCAATTTCTACAAAATACACCAGGGAGATTTTAATAGGAATTGCATTAAATCTATGTATCACTGAGGAGAGTACTGACATATTAACAACGTTATATCTTCCAACCCATGAACATGGATGTCTTTCCAAGCTTTCTCTCTTTTATGAGTTGTTTTTTTCACATCCTACGTCTTCTCTAGACAGTGTTAATATCTTTCATTTTCAATGTTTATTAACTCTTCATATATTAAGGATATTAAGTTATTGACATATTGTAGCAAATATTTTCCCCAACAATATACCATCACTTTTATCGACTTTTTTAGACAATAAATAGGTTCAAATCCTTTTAAAAATATATTAATAATTGTATTCTTTTTTAATAAATTGTTTATATATTTTTCATTTTTAAATTAAGGATTGGTATTTTAAATAATTGATCGGAAAGAGTTAATTTTATGTTGTAGCATTGGCTTATCTGCCTAGAAATTTCCCTTCCTCTGTCCTTATGGTGGTAGTAGGGCAGCCATGGCTTCGCAGTGAACTTCTGAGTCCACCCAGCCCCACCCTGGGCATAGCCAATGGTCCTGGGATAGATGTTAATCCAAACTGAGTTATTCACAGGGATTTGGAATAGAACCAACAGAATCAGGTGATCCTCTCTCCAAGTGGCTGGACAAGTTATAGCAAAACTTGGGTGTTTCTGGGGGGCCATCTGACCACCAGGTGCTGCGGGAAACAGAGACGAGGCTCTGTGAGGAGACGTAAATAGGAAGCAGGGAAGAGAGAAAGAACGGTCTCAGGTCTTGATAATGTTGCCGTGCTGGTCCTGGTAACTGAGATCCCGCTGACTCCCTATCCTTAGTGTTAACTTAAGTTAGCTCAAATGATTCTTTGTTAATTATACTAGAAGTACAAATTAATAAGTATATTTATTTAGCCATTTAACAAATAAATACTGAGTACTAGATGCGGGCACTGTTCTAGATGCTGGAAATACATAGGAGTTATCAAAGTAGGCACAACCCCTCCTCTCACAAAGTTTACATTCAAGAAGCAGGCAGACAGGATACAGAGAAACCAGTAAATCCACAGAATGTCGGTGGGGTTTGGTACCACGGAGGAAAATAAAGCAAGCTCCTGGGGCAGGTAACACTGCTGAAAAAGTAACATGAAGGTCTAAAGAAAATAAAGGAAGCCTTAGGCAGAGGGAAGAACAAGAACAAAGACCAGAGAGTGGGAGTGTGTTGATGGGTTCAAGGTAGAGGTAGGCAATGTGCTTGGTGTGGAGTAATAGAGGGAAAAAGGAGGAAATGAGGTCAGAGAGCCCATATGACCCGGAGGCCACTCACAGGACCTTGGCTTAGACAAAGCACAAGATGGAAGCCATTGGAAGGATTGTAAAGGATCACCCTGTCTAAATTTCTTTGCCACATATAGTGAAGTGCTTTTCAATTCCACCTTTATTTAACTTGGATGGTTTTGTTTTCGATGTACAGAAGCAAGGCCGTGGGGGCTGCACAGGCTCTAGGACTTAACCATTCTTCCTCTGTAATTGTGTAACTCAGAAGCCTGGTGGAAAGGTTTTACTTTTTTTGTATGATCAACACAGAAGCTTTCCTCTTATGATCTGTTGTTTTGTTTATGTTTAGAATGCCCTCTATAAATATTGACTACATCTATATTGACATTTTATATTAAAAGTATGTATCTTATGGTTACATGGAAAATTTTAAGCAAAAACATTGGAATTAATCTTGGTTTTGTTCTTTTCATATAACTAACTAAAAATCATTTGCTGGATAATCCTACCTTTTATCATTGGATCATGATATCTGTCTCAAATACATGTATGAATAGATAGAGCTGTTTCAGAACAGGTGTTCTGTTCTGTTTCATTAATTCTTCTTTTGATCCTTATAACAATACTACAACATTGAAAAAATTGATGTTCTGTGCTATATTTTAATCTTGCACAAGTGGAACAAGAAAAATCTTGATTTTTCTCATCAATCTATTTTTGCAAGTGAATTTTAGAATCATGTCCTCAAATTGTTGTGCAAGCCAGGCAGTCTGTTTCATTTGTTTTATCTCTCATTGTTTTGGCATGTCCAACAACAACAAAAAAATGAGATAAAATTCCATTGGGCTTTTTCAATGGGATTGCCTTAGTCTTGTAAATTCATTCCAGAAGGATTTATTCATGCTTTTCAATAGTCAGTTTTTTCACCCAGGAATGCAATCTGCCTTTCCATATTTCAATCTACTTTTATATTTCTTCATAAAGTTTTGGTGACAAGGTACCTGTATATTCTAAGGTGTTTTATGCTTTTTCACTGCTATCATGATCATAATTTTTTCAGTGTCTTCCAATCAATAATTGTTCATATATTGGAAAACTAAGCATAACTCTGGATATCCTACTCAATTTCACTTTATTTTAGGAGGGTTTTCTTATCTACTCCCAAGTCTAGTCATTACGTACTTCCTCATAATAAAGATTTTCAGTATGAAAAGTCTTCACAGTTTCATTTGCTTATCTGTTTATAATCTCAAAACACCAAGTAACAGAAAACATGGTTTTGTAGTCTCAGTAAACTAATACTAATGGAAATGCTAGCACTAGTACTAATACTAATACTAACGTCTTTGTTAAGTCTAAATTTCTTACTTTAAGAATCCTTTTTCCTATGTGTATTTGGGAGATATCTAAGTGAGATCTTTATATTAGTAACCCTAGAATCTGTTCTTTTTCAAGGTAACTTATTATGATTTATTTGATAATTATTACTAATTTGTAATTACACAGCTGATACATGAATATATCTGCTTATAAAAATTAAATGTTATTAATAAAATGGCAGTCCTCACTTCGCCCTCATCCACTATCCTGTCCTCATCTCCAAAGTGCCCACTCTTATCAGTTTGCTGTGTATCTTTCCAGAACTTTTACCAATATATTTACTCTCAGAAAAGATATAGAGTTGCTCCAATTTACTTTTACTTTCTATTTTTTAGTACTTAAGCATTGTCAACTGTACACATTATTCTGCAATTTACTTTTTTTCACTCAACTGGATGAGTGAAAAAAAGTGCCTAGTCCTCCGAGGACCTGGCAGTGCTCACTAGTTCTTCCCTCGTCCAGCTCGGGCGGCATTCCACACTAGGACTGCACTGTAGTGTGAGCCGTCTGCATCAGCGGGCATGTAGGTTGTTTCTGGGTTTCTGTAATCACAAGCAATGTTGTGATAAGCATCTGTGTGTTTATTTCCTACAGTTGGTGGTAAGTAGTAGAATATCAGCCAACACATTCTGATTTCTCATTGAGTTCCTAACCTATTTTCAATGTCTTGGATCATTTTCATTATTTTTTCCACTGTGAAATAATAAAATAACATTAACACTTAGAGTTATCCTCTCAGACTTGAACTGGTTAACAAGCAGCCCTGGGTCGTTGTTTTCTTTACTGGGCAGGGTGATTCCTGGAAACTTTATGTGAGCGAGCTGCCCCTGTTTGTTTGTTACCCTGTGCCGTTTGGTTTGGAACATTTCTGAAGTCCTTCAGTTCCTGCACATCTCAATGAATGACTGTTTCTCCACACAGGTCATTTGGTGGTTTTTAAATCCTGGACATGGGCCTGTTTTTGGAGGACTCAGTTCTGTGTCCTTGTGTTCTTCCATACAAGGGAGCCTTGTGTATGGAATCATTCCTTACATCTCTCAAATGGGCCATAGGAGAGAAGCTATTTCACTTTAGCCCCCTAGTTATTACAGTCAGGTGTGGACCTAAGCTGAAGTCAGTGAGAGAAACATGAGTCCTATTCATTTTTGCATGGTTTAAATTCTGGTCTCCCATATCTCATCAGCACAAATCACTGTAAAACATCCCTCACCCTCTGCCCTGGTGTATCTCTCCTTCACTCCTAATTTCTTTGTTCAGTGCTTTGTATATTTGTTATATAGCTACCGCTCTAGGCAACACATGCAGTAGCTTAAACACCTGGACTCAGGAGAAAGGATGATGGAAAGGAAATATTCTAAAATATCCCTGATTAGTACAGAGTAAATTTCAACTAAACAAAACCTTTAAATTACATGTGCTTTGGAATCAGTTAGTTCTGAGTTCAAATTCCAGTTTTATTTGTTCATAATAAGCAAATATTTGCAATCAACTCTAAGACTGTGAGCCACTTACTTAAACCATCTGAGTCTCAGTTTTTGAGTTGTCAGAATGGGTGTAACAGTAGTATCTCACACAAAGTCAAATGAGTATATGAGCATGTACTTAGTGCTAAACCAGTGGTTGCCATTATCTTTATGGCAAGTATTTGATATGAAACACTACCAGGTGACACACCTGTCTCTACATTGATTTAGACAAGCGATTTTCAACTGGTGTGCTGCAAGAATTTTAAAATTTGCAATACCTGACTATTTAGTCAAGGGCACTGACCTCTTTTCCCTTAGACTGTCAAATAAAAAAAAATGACAACAGCTACCCCAACAATACCATCCAGTGTGAATGACTCAAAATTATACCTATTTTTTGTCAGATTGTCAAACAATATAAACTTTTCGGTGTGTCACAAAATTTTAGTAATTTGTTCATGTGAATGCCATGAGATGAAAAAGGTTGAAAATTGCTGATTTAGACAAATCTCCCATATTCTTTGAAGAATTCACACCCTGCCAGAGTGTGAATTCTCAAAGAATGGCGTGGTTAGGACTTCTTGTACTTTCAGAATGAATGCAGGAAAATTGACCAGACATCTTAACAAGATCATTAACAACAATCCTGGAAAGAAAAGACATTCCTTACTGATGCTCTCAAATACTCCTTTCGGGCTGCGGGAGCACAGCATTCTTTAGATGACTGCCTCATCTAGTTGTGACACTGTGCTGCTTCCAACCTGTCCAGCCTAAACTGTTACCCTGGTTTATGAAGGTCTTGGTTTCTTATACACACATTTATTATTATTTCACACACATTTACTTGTGTTTCACACTCCATTCTGATTCAGATTATCTCACTCAAACACAATACGTTCAAAGCACCAGGCCACTGAATACACTGCATTTTCTGTCTGGTACTTATTGCCTAACTTCTACTCTCTTTGGATGTCTTTTTCTCTGAGTAACATTCTTTGCCTCTCCAAGGCCGGGTTAAGTGTGGTTTTATGAGCTCCCACTGCATCCAGGGCTCCTTCTGTCATTGCCATGGTCATTTCACTTGTCTGTATCCTTGACTGAACAATAAGCTCTTTGAGTGCAGAAACTTGGTTCACCATCTCTAATCACAGCATGGCCACATGGACGACATCCAATCCATTCTTGAATATGTCAATAAAGAGACTGGGGTGGGGAAAGGATGTATACTTTCAGTGTATAATCTAACCAATCCAATTTTTCCAAGCAGAAAATTTATGAGGAATTGTGGGAAATGAGATCAGGAAATAAGTCTATTCGAGATTTTAGAAGCTCTTGAACTTAAGAGTTAAATTAAGAGTTTGATCTTTATCCTGTGAGCAGTGAAGAGCTATTCAAAGTTTTAGCTCCATAAGGTGACATGTTAACATATTTAGAAATGTTAATTTGACATTGGAGTGTTTGGTAGAATGAATAAGAGATTACAAATGGAAGATTAGACTTGGAACTTCAATTTGTCACATGTGAGGGAAAAAGCTGACAAATAGTTAATAACTGACTCTTAAGAAGGTTTGTAACTTTCTTAGTGGTGAGAACCATCTTATCTCTTTTTAATAAAGATTTTATTTATCTATTTTGAGAGAGATAGAGGGAGGCCGGGAGGAAGAGAGGGAGAGAAACATCAGTTGGTTCCCTCTTGCACACACCCAACCGGGTACTGGCCTGCAACCAGGCATGTGCCCTGGCCAGGAATCAAACCAGTGACCTTTTGGTTCACAGGCTGGCATTCAGTCCACTGAGCCACACCAGCTAGGGCTTACTTCTTAATTCTACACATTTCTTAGCCTTATCTTATTTCTATCCATTGCAACCAATATAATAGCGTGGGTTTCATTAATGCTCAGTAATAGTCACCAAGGGAATGAATAAGTTGTACAGAAAAGGACAGATGCACAGACTTGGGAAAGGAAGACTTGATAAGACTTGACTGGCTGCCTCTGAAAGGTGCCAAGTAGAAAATGGTGCTGTTGCTAGAAACGGGGAAGCCAGAAAGAGGGTCCAGTTTATGGAAAAGGTGAGGCCAGGAATCCACACTTTTTGTGTACCTTTTTCCTAGAAGGAATAAACAAAAAGCAATTCATTCTCAAATATTCTTCAGCCTGAGAAACAATTCATAACATCCCTCATGTCCTTCATATCTTTAATGGTAGAAAGAAAGCTGCCAGATGGTTTAATGAGTCAGTCATAGCCATAAAGCCAGGAGGGACTGTCTACGAACAGGAGCCTAGCCCCCTCCTCACATGGTTATCCAGGGCTAAGAATATGTCCTGCCTACTTGCACTGAAGAGCAAATCCTGTCTTTGAATAAGAACATCATGGCACTCTGTGTACCCACTCTCCAACTTCTCATCTAGGTGGAAGGAGATGAAACTCTGATCACCTATGGTCTGGGTAGATGGCAATAGTTGAAAAGAAATAAAAACTATGCTGCTCTAAATATTGGGCTGGCCAAAAAGTTCATTTAGTTTTTTTCATACAATGGCTCTAGTAGTATTTAGCTGTCTTTAACTTCATCTGAAACAGTTTTGTTAGATTGTATTGTGACAGCTGCCATATGAACATGCATTTTTTAAAAACTTATTAAAAATTGGAGAATTTTGTACAGCCATTTTAATATGGAAAAAATATACAACATTTTGGCATATTATGCTTTATTATTTCAAAAAAGGTAAAAATGAAACTGAAATGCAAAAAAAAAGATTATTTGTGCAGTGTATATATGGAGAAGGTGCAGTGACTGATTGAATGTGTCAAAAGTGGTTTGCGAAGTTTCTTGGTTCTATTGACATTTCAGCCAAATGATTCTTTGCTGTGGGGCTGTCTTATGCATTGGCAGACGTTTAGTGGCACCCCTGGCCTCTACCCGCTAGAAGCCAATAGTGGAAGATAGGAGACACACTCAAAATATCCAAATCAATAAAGTTATTGGTGAAAATGAAAAATATGTCTCATTTTATGGAAAAAAACTAAACGGACTTTTTGGCCAGCCCATAGAAGTCCTCAGGTTGGTTGTTTTCTGGGAATGTCCTGTTGGGTAAAGAAGTAAAACATAAAAATGGTTAACTTACAACTAAAGGAAAAGGTATAAGTGAAGACTGCTGATAAGCAGTCCAAGCTGGGGTTAAGTAAACGGTAATCACCCTCTATGCAGGCTTAATCAGGGACTTTTTTTTTTTTTTTCAAGGCATAAAGATGTTTACTTTCACATGTACTTGGCCTGGGGTCTGTGGACATTGCTCGCCAGCTGGGAACCATATGCAGCCCACCCAGACTGCCTCGGGAACTTCTCTCCCCCACAGATGCCCTGGCTAGGTCACCCTCATGTCAATGAGACTGGCTGTACATTACAGGGGGCAGGCCATGGTTATTCATTCACACACAAATATTTATAGAGCACCTACTAGTGTCACACTGTGCTAAGTCGACCAGAGGTGGGAGAGGACCATGAATACCAACAAGGGTACAGCATTCCCTGAGTATGAAAGGTGCTTATGACCTGCTCTGGCAGATGAAGCGCAACACTGAGCAGACAGACACTATAAAATTTTCATGAAACATTGTAAGAGGTGTAGGTGTCCCAAGATACTGTGCTAATAGTTGACAATGCGTGGAAAATCAAGAGGTGATCAGAGTTTGTAAGACAAAGACAGAGCTGATGTTTTGTTGGGGGGAAGATCTTAGGGAGGAAAAGAAAAGTTGAACTGGACTATTTGCTGTTATTATCTAAACCTGGCCTGAGGCTGAGCTAAAAGATGTTGAATGAGTCACTGGGAGGTAAAACAATGAAACAGACTGCCAGGCTTGCACGACTCAACATCTGGTCTTAAAGCCTTTTCCTCTGAATGGCTAGTTGTTCTGACATTGTGTAGCCACAGACTGCTATTGCACCCTTCACTGTTGTAGTACTTTAAAGTCACAGAATTTACTCTTTTAGGATTGGCGTGAGCTTTAGGTGTCATTGTGAATGATTAGTCAAATCCCTGGATTATTAACCAGCAAATGGAAGCCACCCCACCCTAGAGTTCTGGATTGGCAAGCACATTAGGGAAATCCCAGAGACCAACTGAACATGCCTGACTTGGTGGGTGACCCCGATCTAAGACTCTGAAACCAGGCAGGCCAAAGGCTGCTGCAGAGCCCTGGTAAGGAAGAAAGGCTCTGCTCAGTCCTTCCTTCTTAAGCAAGGAAAGACAACTTGGGGTCTAGAACTATATAAACTTGCTCATCTTCTATTCCAATCCAGAAACCATGAGCAATTAAAATCCAATACATGCTTTCTAACACTGGTCGTTAGAGGGCCTGGGAGACTAATCAAGGCCTTCCTAGTTAAAGCCTAGGGCAGTTGCCCTGGCATGAGGAGAGAGGGTGTCCTGTTTGTACAGTGTCGTCTGAGATGGGCAGAGAGAAGGGAGGGACTGCGGGTGCAAGGACAACCCCTTAAAGACAGGTACCGCCAGGTGCCTTGTTCATCTGCAAACTTTTCATTCCAGCTTCTGCTCCTCTTGAAGTCTTCCCTGCCTGCATGCCCTCTGAGCCACCACAGTGCCCTGCCCAGCCCCCCAGAACTGCACATAAGATGGCAATGCAGTGAGTCATTCGTCCATGAGTCCCGCCTGACACAGGGAGTTCATATCTTAATCACTCTTGTACGCTCAGTACCTACTTGATGCCTGATTCATCGTAAGGAGTTGGTAAAAGTTTATTGAAAGAATGAGTCCTTGGGAATAACAGTTGGCAAAGTTTGTGGCCTAGGGACATGTTTCTCAAACTGAGATCTGCAGGGTCCTAGAGCTCCGGAGAGGTGTCTTGGGACCCCCATGGGAAGGGGGGGGGTGGGTTCTCCCAGTTGTTACTTCTTCTGCGGTAACTGTCTTTGATCCAGTGGTTCTGATTTTGTCTGTTTTATATAGTAAGGGTCTACATCTGGCTTTTTTTGAAAACAGTTTGCAAACGGCTAGAAAGTCCTGCAGGTGGAGGGAGAAGGAGCCTTAGGTACTCCATGGTCTGATATTAGCACGATACCATTGCAGGGCAGAGGAGCCGGCCACTTGGGGGTGTTCAGCGTGGTCGTAGCCTCGAGACTCCCTGCAGGCCCGTAGAGAGAAGGCTGCAGGAGAAGGAAGAAGGTGGACTAAGGGATCTCCCAAGTCACTTCTCAAGGGTGTCCCTTTGGTCTTTGGCTCTGGATTAAACTCCTTAATACAGCAGACAAGGCCCTACTTCATCCTCTTGCTCTTCCTGTAACAGGGTGCAGCCAAGAGAGGGGCCCCAAACAGGGATTTGGAATGGGGTCCAGAACTCATGGTGTTCAGGAAATATTAAGATGTCCTCACCCCTTCCCCTTCAGGTGTAGGTTGGGGAAAGGACAAATGAAGCAGGGCCATTGAGAGCTGTTTTGCATAGCAACAGCTTTGCAGCTACCCTCTGGTGTGGTCATTTAACATATCTATAACCTTTAACTGGTTGCATAGATATGTTAAACAGCTGTAGCCACGCTCTGAGCCAGGGGAATGGAAGTAACTTCCCCACCAAGATGTAAATGGGGGGGGGGCAGTTCCCCTGAGTTGCAGCACCTGCATGGGAGCTTGGAGAAGATTGGCTCCATGACATGGGGCCAGGCCTGCCCAGGCTCACAATGGTAGTCCAGTAAAGCTGGAAGGATAGGAGAGTGCTGGCAGGTGTAACTGATTGTAGGAGGAGTGGGAAATTGGGCTGCAGAGGAAGATTGGCGCGAGGATTTAAACCCAGACATGACAGCCATTGAAGAGAGAGAACCATGCAGTTTTGGCAGAGTGGAGACTCCTGTAACCATTATGCAGAGAGAACCACGTGGCTTTGCCAGAGTGGGGACCCCCGCAGCTTTAGAAGAGGGAACCACCACCCAGCTTTAGCAGAGATCCCAGTTACATAGCTGATGGTGCCGGGAACTGAGAGGCCTACCAGCTGGGATGGATTACTGGGAAGAACTGGGGCCTGCCTGAGCCGCAGACTTCTATTTCTTTTCCTGAGATATGGTACCCCAGACTGGGCAAAGGGGGAAGGAAGGACTGTGTGTGTTTGTGGGTGTTTTACGGGACTTTGGGATTTTGATGAAGACATTAGGTCACTACTTTAAGTCTGTATAGCATTAAATAAACATTTCCTTTCCTTTTCACGAATCTCTGGCATTGAGAGACGTCTTTCCTCTGGCGGACATAATGAACCTGGAGGGTTCCTTTCGGTAATAGTACATTGCCCTTGGCCATCCCCCCCTTTTTGTTCGGTTACATTCCCAGTCTCTCACTCTTCCCTCTGACTATACTTCCCTTAATTGCAACGTGATCTTTCTTGCCTCAAGATGTTTGTGTAGGCCCTTCCCTCTGCCTGGAAAGCTTCTTCCTGGGCCAGTCTTTCTTCAAGTCTCCACTGGAATGTTCCTGCCTCACATCCTACCTCCCTCAGCCTAGACCAGGATGGCTCCTGGAGTCCCTGTGTTTCTAATTTAGTGTGCTTATCACAACTGCCACCATCTATTTAACGTCTGCTCCCTTTCTCCCAGATCTGCTGTGAGTTCTGATGAGAGCAGGATGTTTATTGCTGTATTCCCAGCACCCAGAACAGTGTCAGGCGGCTAGGGGGTGGTCTATAAATTCTTGCCAAATGTGATTGGCAACCTCTAAGATGACCCCCAATTATGCCACCCCATTCCCCCCACCCCAGTATTCATAGCTTGGTATGGTCTATTTATCTATGGTCATGTTCTTTTAAACCTTAGAATACAGCGATGTTGAGGGTATGTCACTTCCATTTTTAGGCTGCAGAAGATGGTTACTTTCATCTTGTTAGTGAATTTTTCTGCCTACATGTTTTGATGAAGCAAGCTGCCATGTTAGAAAAGTTCATGTAGCAAACAACTGAGAGAGGCCACAAAAGTTGCTGAGGCCCTAAGTTCAACAACCAGCAAGGAACTGAATCCTATCAACAACCACATGAGCTTGGGAGTGGATGCTTCCTCTCCATGAGATGAGACCCATCACTTTGGAACCAACCTTGTGAGGACCCCTGAAGCAGAGGACCCAGCTGAGCCAAGGCCAGACTCCTGATGCTCAGAAACTAAGATAATAAATCTGTGTAGTTTTAAGCCACTAAGCCATGGGTACCCCCCAAGGCTTTGTAACACAGCAGTGAATAACTAGTTAGTCCAGTGAAAGAAAGAAAGAAAGAAAGAAAGAAAGAAAGAAAGAAAGAAAGAAAGAAAGAAAGGAAGGAAGGAAGGAAGGAAGGAAGGAAGGAAGGAAGGAAGGAAGGAAGGAAGAAAGAAAGAAAGAAAGAAAGAAAGAAAGAAAGAAAGAAAGAAAGAAAGAAAGAAAGAAAGAAAGAAAGAAAGAAAGAAAGAAAGAGAAAGAAAGAAAGAAACTGAAAACCTCACCAAAGAAGGAGAACTTCAGACTTGGGGGAAATGGACTAAGGTACTAAGACAAAGACAATTGTTAATACTTCCTGTTTGATCATGTTTCTCCCAGATATAGAATCTGAACGTGGGAATTTGGGGGAGACTCTTCCAGAGTTTTCAGAATCAGAAATTTCCCAGGTCAGTGGACATTTTGCACACCCAGGCACTATCTGATAACACCCACAAGAATTTGTGTTTGTAGATAAATACTAAAAATATATGCTCAGTGATGCTCATTTGGATCCAATTTATGTCAAAATGCACAGCCTGGCTTGGGAGGCCTTTCTTTTAAATGGCTGCATTTTAAATCTTGACCCAAGCACCCTCTCAGTGCGTCTCTGTCTCTTGTCTATTTGGCTGCATTAAGAGTCTCAGGTGACTGTGAAAATGGACACAGGCTTTAATGAATTGGAATGAGTTTGGTGTGCTTTAGTTATGTCTATAATCCATTGGAAATAATATAAAATATTGATAGAGCTATAAATACCAGGTTTATTAATAGCACTCATAATTTATAATTTCCCAATTCATTTCAAAATGCTAACTCACCTTTTCCCTAGATTGATTTCCTTGCTTTCAAGTGATAAAAGGGCATAACAAGTAATAGAATACATCAGAGAGCATTTGTGCCCCAACATCCAATTTTAATGGAAGTCCTACCTTCCTAAATCTTACATATTTTTTCTTCCCAGTTACACATGGGAAATATAATTGATCATGGAGATTCCCCTGGGTTAAGCTTCAATAGGAATTACTGGTTTCTAGCACTGTGGCTTTGTAACCTGCCCTAACATTTAAAGATTATTTGCTCTCAAATAAAGGTCATTTGTTCTTTCTGTTATTTATAATCATTCTATTAATCTTCTCCTAGTTACCAAATCCCATTCAAATTGCTCATTATACAAAGCCCATGTTTGCTCTGTGGAAAATGCATTTGATGGCATGACACACCTTTCTGTGCATCTAAAAAGAAAGAGAGAGTCCCGTTTGAAGAAATATGATGGTGAAATCCTGAACTTAAAGATGAGTTATGGAATGCCTATTTGAGTTACAAACTTTTACAAAAGTGGTTATACATATAACCTAGGAAGTGCTTACCCCAGTAAGTCTAGTATCCACCTGACACCACACACAGTTATCACAATAGTATTGACTATATCCCCTACACTGTATGTTACATCTCTGTGATGAGTTAGAAACTTTTAAAAATCATTATTTGCAGAGGGATGCATTGCACTATTCTTTAAAATGTCCAGCTATTGAGGAAGTTACAAAATCAAGATTCTTATAGCTGCTGTGTTGGGGCCACTGTCAAGAGGTAATAATTTATTCATCAGAAATTAAGTTAAAGCAGTAATAGGAGTGAACTGAGCCTGGAAAGTTTCACGAATTATGCTCAGGTGGGCTGAGAAAACAACTTTGACTTACTCACAAACCCTCACTCCTGAGTCCCCTTAGTCTGCTGGAACAATTCAAACAGTACTTGAGCTTAGTCTTCCTGATTTTCTATGTCATTGCACTCTCTCTGCTTCCACAAGATGGGACTAGGGGCAAGAGTGTGTCAACTGAGTCATCATGAGACTAGAGAAGAGGAGTTCTAGAATCCAAGAAATGTCACTTGATGTTCTACCCCCACTCTTTCTGCCCACTGTCCTCCCTGCTTGTAACAGAACCACTCGGTTCTATTACCCACTGCCAGTAAGAACTGTGGCTCCCAATGCCAGAGTCTTATTAAAAAAAGGAACTACTTATTCAAAAGTTATACAGGTTTAGAATAATGGTGGGATTCTGCCATTAAATCCCACTGGCTTTAGAAACAAAAAGCACCCACAAACATGCAGTCCTGCCTGTCCTTGCCAAACCAGACCAGTCAGAGGTACCATCTCTCAGGAAAAGAAATTGAAGTCTGTAGCTTAGCCAGGAAGATTCCTTTCTATATTCTGGCTTCTTTCAGTTGCCCATGCTTGGCTAGCTAGGCTCCTGCTCTTAGTCCAAAACCGTGTCTTCATCATGGGCCAGGGGAGATCCTTCTGCATCCTTTCAAACCATGTGGCCAAGACCCCTGCACAGCTGCTACATCCTGCTTTTCACTCCTATCTAAGCTGCATGGTCAAGTGAGCAAGAGAGAGCCCCTCTCATGTCTCTCCTACTCTCCTTCCCATATGGTCCAGAGCTCCCTTGTGGCTAAGAGAGAGCCTGAGAGCTACCCCCATGCCTGGGTTTAAATCCCAGTGCAGATCTTCCTCTGTTCCCACATTTCCAACTCCTCCCATACTGGCTTACACCTGCCAGTAATCTGGTCTCTTCTATCTTTCTCGGCTACCATTGTTAGTCTGGGCAAGTGTGACCCTGTGATGTAGGACCCACCCCCAAGCCTCTCTCAAAGGCACAGCAAGCCCCTCTGGCGATATCATGAGCTAGAGTCACGTCCATCTCTCTGGCTCCAAGCTCAGCAGGCACAGCTACTTAACATTACTGAAACACTGGCCAAGTTCTTTAGATATGCAAAGTAACTCTCAAAGGCCTTGCTCTACTTCCTCTTCCCCCAGCCATGTTAGTGGGAGGAACTTTCCCATTTTTGGGGTCCCGGATACCCCCTGTTACATCCTGACCTTTGCATACAGGTAAATTGGCTTCAACATCTGGCATTTTGACCAGGATTTTGGGGTGATTCCTAGCTGCCTGCATACCCCAGCTTCTTGCTCATGTCAAATCACACTAAGTCATGTCTTCATGTCTCCTGGTCTAGATAATTAGCCCATGCTCTCTGCTGCTCTGAGCCATCTCCCCTTGTCACAGTGGGCCACTCTACACTTGGCTCTCTCCTCTCACTCTATGAGGGAACCGCAGGGGCCCCTCCATACAGTACAGGAAATGAGACTGGCACTGATCCCGCAAGTTTATTTGGCAGTAGTCATCTCCTAGGTTTGGTGCAGGAAAAGCTGCAAGGCAGTCTGATCCCAGAGTCTAAGAAATGAATTGAAAAAACAAACAAACGAAAACAAAATGCCCCCACACTTGGCTTTTCTTTCCACAACTCCACTGACTTTCTACTCTAAGAATGGAGAAATGGAGAACCATATAATTAACTTCCTGCCTCACTTTAGTCTTATCTCCTCTTCCCACTATCCATTTAGGTAAGAATGGGAACTTCCTTTTCTTTCCACTTCCTAAATATTTGAGAGTTCTTCTATGTCATATTCTTCTCTTTGCCAACTCCAGCCTCAAAGTTGAGACTTAATGAAATGCCACATAGCATATGAGAAATAGCTACTTACCTATAAAAGAACTAATTCAGGAGGCATTTCAAAAATAGTATACATCTCCCGGCTGGTGTAGGTCAGTATATTGAGCACAGGCCTATGAACCAAAGGGCTGCTGGTTTGTTTCCCAGTTAGGTCATATGCCTAAGTTGCAGGCCAGGTACCCAGTAAGGTGCATTTAAGAGGCAACCACATACTGATGTTTCTCTCCCTCTCTTTCTCCCTCCCTTCCCCCTCTCTAAAAATAAATAAATAAAATATTTTTAAAAACAGGACACATGTTCTGTAAGTCAACAGGAAATATAACAACTGATTTGGAATGGAAATTATAACTTGATTCTTTAAATAAATACATTTAGAAATTTATTGGGTGCCAAATATATGTCAGCCTTTGAAAACAATGAACTTTCTGCTTCGTACTGTATGGTTCCATTTATATGATGTTTAGGAAAAGGTGAAACTAGAGTCAACAGACTGGTGGTTTGTTTTCTGGGTGGGGAGAAGGGCTGGCTATAAAAGGGCATGAACCCTGGCTGGCGTAGCTCAGTGGATTGAGCACGGGCTGGGAACCAAAGTGTCCCAGGTTCGATTCCCAGCCAGGGTACATTCCTGGGTTGCAGGTCATGACCCCCAGCAAATGCACATTGATGTCTCTCTCTCTCTCTCTTCCTCCCTTCCCTCCCTAAAAATAAATAAATAAAAAAATCTTAAAAAAAGTATTTGTTAAAAAAAAAAAAAAAGGGCATGAGGAACTTTTTGTGGGTGATGCACCTATTCTGCATCTTAATTGTGGTGGTGGTCATGTGATCAGATGTGTGTGTTAAAACTTGTACAAATATATACCAAAAGGGTTGAATTTTATTAGACATAAATTAGACCTAAATAAACCAATTATAGACAAAATACTGATGAGCTTTCACATTCCCAAGATTTTATTAAGCACTTATTAAGCACTAAGTAATGCAGGGTTCTACCACCTTAGCTGCATTAGCTCATTCAATCCTCACAATAACTCTGTTTGGAAGTACAATCATTATCATCATCTCCATCTTGTTAATAAAGGAACTGAGACCTAGAAAAGTTAAGCAGCTCTCCCAAGATGACACAATGAGTCCAGCTGGAATTTGAACCCAGATCTGATGCCAAAGTCTATGGGTTTTACCACTTGTTAATGTACATACCGTATTTTTGGACTATAAGATGCACATTTCCCCCAAAATTTGGGAGGAAAAGGAGGGTGCGTCTTATAGTCTGAATATAGCTTACCTGGCTCACTGTCAGGGGTGGGGGGTGGCAGTGGAGTGGGGTCACAGAAGGCAAGAGTAGGGTCACTGCTGCATTTTCCTCCCAAATTTGGTGGGGGGAAAGGGAAAAAAAAGTGCATCTTATAGTCCAAAAATATGTGTATGTATGTATATGGCCTCTCAAGATAAGTAAGTTTAGGCTGATAAATATTGAAGAAGTAAACTGATAACATTTATGTTTGCCTGTAACTTACCCTTCCTGGAGTCTTTTTTGGTTTAATCACATTTACTCTCAGATCAGAAAGTAAGTGGTACACCACCCCCTGCCCCATAATTTCTCACCTCCCAGGAGCAAAGTTCTCCAACTGCCCCAGTCAAACATCCTCAATTAGACCGAGAGACCCGTTTCTGTCAGTAGCCTTCAGTGAGCTAAGAATGAGTCCTATCTGAGTGACTCTTCTCTATGAGGATTCCCTGGAAAGTTCTGGGGGCTTGGGTAGCCCACTCTATCTCAAACTCCTGACCAGGTCTCCAACCTATACGCTAACCTGGGGGCCTTGCTGTTCCAACCCAGATACCCCCATAGTCTGGCATAACAAAGATGGCAGACTTCTCCCCTGCTTACAGAGAGTTCCCTTCTCAAGTCTGCATTCACTCGCTCTGGGTCTGAGAACTCCAGCTTATGCTGCCTCCAACAGTGAGTGAAATGCTGTGTTCGTTAACTGCTGATGCTAGTACACCCCAGAAGTCAGGATGCCAGGCAGTCTTCCCAGCTGCTTTTCTCCATGATCAGTAGTGGAGCGTGGTGAAGGACAGCGGTAAGTTGCTGCAGGAAAGAAGTGCTGAGCTCCACATCTCGTCTTCTGGTTCCCCAGACATGGTATGTCCCTGCAGAGCCCGCTTGCCATGAGCAAGGAGGTCAGAGTGTACACTTCATTACCACACAGGTTTTGGGCATCTGTTGAATCCACTGCTGGGGAAATTTAAAAGGTCAAGTCTCAATTTGTTCAGCCAGGACATTGGACCAGAAGTAGACAATGCAAACATGCTGAAAGGCCAGTGACCCACACCAGCAAATTCCACCTGCGTTTCTGTCTTATCCGCTTTACTTAGGGAGCAATGTGGTCCTCCATGATTGCTGATGAGTCACTGATGATGTCCATGAGGCCTTAAGCAGGTGCTTTGTAATTGAGGGAAGACCACCCAGGCCACCGCTGAACTCATCTGTCACCATGCTTTATTGGACCCCTGGACCAGAGGGCAGGGCTGCTTCGACTCGGTGATTTGAAGGTCTATGATCTCAAAAGTGCATTTGTCCCTAATTCTCACTATTAAGAGCATCTATTGGTATAGCTGGTCAATTTATGATAAAGGTGCTGAGGATTGGGATGAGGTTGGGTCAGTTTTGATGGCATGGTGAGGGGGGAGAGGTAAGGGAATAGGGCAAGTTTGTGCATAGGGAGCCTTCCATGAGCTGATATAGTCTCAGAGAAGAACTCTTGAAGTGGGGACATCTTGGCACTGAAAACAGTATCAAAAGTAGTCAATGTATCTTAGAAGACAGATTTTTTTTCTACTCACCATTTGGCCTGCAATAGGACTGATCAGTGCTACTCCAAACTGTTACCAGTTGTTTGTACCTCTATATAAAGGAATTTTTCCTTTTTAATAAAGAAAGCCATGCCAAGTACTGGACACCTGATGGGAAGGGCTACAACCAAGTGAATAAAGGACATAGAGGAATTAAGAGACAAAAAGTGCCAATGCTGTTTATATTTACCTTTGCAGCCCAGAACGTGAAGATAAAGATCATTCAAAACTGAGTGGGACAGGCAAAAAAGCAGCAGGGAGATCAGGCAAGATAGTAACAGAAGGCAGAATTATTCCTTAAAGGCGGGACTTCCTATAATTTTATTTCCCCAAACATTAGAAATCACACAATTAAAACCTGTAAAGCCATCTTATATCTTTACCCATAAAAAAAAAATTGCTACCTTTAGCCCTGGCAGGTGTGGCTCAGTGGATTGAACACCAAAGGGTAGCCAGGTCAATTCCCAGTCAAGGCACATGCCTGGGTCGTGGGCCAGGTCCCCAGTTGGAAGCATGCAAGAGGCAACCACACATCGATGTTTCTCTCCCTCTCTTCCTCCCTTCCCTCTAAAAGTAAACAAATAAACATGACAAATACTGTGTTAAAAAATTGCTACCTTTAGAGTTATCCCTTGTCCCTGTTTCTTAGTCATCTGTTTTGTTGTTTCAATCTTCCTGAATGTTTTTGCTTCAATATTCTTTTATTCCATTTAAGAAATGGTTATCGGGTGACTGCATATGCAAAACTTACTGCTGCCAGTGGGAAAGATGGCAATTTCTTAAAAGTTCTCTGCACTCTATACTCAGACCATTATGAAAGAAACATCAGTGCACAGAGTGGGGCAAAATAGGTCCACAGTTGTTTGTATATAATATAATACAATAATTAGTAAACAATAATACAAGAATAAACTCTGTTTCAAATACTCACGACTCTAAACCTGCTTTTGCCTGGCCCTGTATTAAGAAAGATAAGTGGTTGCTATACACAAGCAATGTGCCAAGAAGAGAGGACTGTGTTTATACACAGTGGTGCTGCGCTGGCACTTTTGAGGATTGGGAATCCCTGATTTAAAGGAAATGCCGTGGGATGGAAAACTGAATTATGAAAATTCCATTTCTGTGATTACTTCCACCTTCTCCAAACTCCCTCATACATAAATGCCCTTTTCTCATGTATAAAAGGCACAAGGTTCACCGACTTAGGTCATCCGCTCGACAATTTGTAAACATAGATCAAGATTTGAGAACCTCATCAATGCGCAGTGGCCTTGCTCACAGACACAGAAACTAAAATAAATCAGACCGTGTTTGGACCAGCAAGCGGTCAGTGTGACCTTAGGAGGCAGAGACTGTGAACTCATCACGGGGCCTGCTCTCTCCTCCTTCAGTGCCGAACAGTAATTTGACCCCACCCTGCACTGTGGGCTTGGTCTCCTGAATCCCAGAGGGGGTCCTCCCCCACCCCCAGGGGTTCAGAAAGATTCTGTTCTGGTTTCTGGCACCAGGGAACGGGCCTGTACGTACTGACAGTGTGGCGTGTTGTCATTTCAGGCTTGAAAAAATAAAAATGACATAGGTTTGTAGAAAATTTGGGGAATACAGAAAAGCACAAAGAACAAATACAAATTGGTTTTTGCCATCTAGTAATTTTTATGTATACATATATATTAGTCAAAGCCACCTTTAAGAATGTATTTTAGAGCAAAATAAAAAACCAGCTTTAATACTATTGTTCTGTTAAGATAGCCCAAGACTCTCCATGGAATCTTCTTTATTCTTTGCCCTACACTGACACAGTCAAGTGTGAGACTATTCTTGGTGAGGGAGGGGGGCAGATTCTAAATATAGTATCACAGTCCCTTCCCAATTATTTGGGATTATGTAAGCCACTTCCAGGAAATGCAACTTCCCTGTTTTATTGTATGTTTTCAGTGGGGGGAGGTGTGTGTGGATAAAGATGTCAAGAAAGGTGCGGGAGCATTTCTTTGTCCAGCGTGCTACAAGATAACCAGCCGGGGCAGGTCGGAAACACAGGCTGCGGACCCCACCCCAGACCTGCCAATTGAGAATCTGCATTTTCACGAGACCCCAGGTGCTTCCAAACTGTGCACCTGAAGTGTGAGAAGCACTGGCCTGTGGAGCCCCTTCCTGGCCTTCCTCAGGTGGTATCAATTGTCGGGAATTGTACAGACTGTTCACACCTCCTTGATGTTGAAACTAGCAATAAAAATCCCACCTCCGTGGGAGTAAACACCTTTGCTCAAACCACAGCCTTCATTCTTTTGGGAAAACTCCTAATGTGTTGCCTTCTGGATGCCCTGAGAGTTGCAAGGCGCTCCAAATGGAAGTCAAGGGAGGAGGTCAACCCTTAATATTGCCTCCACCTCAAAGTCCACTCCAGGGTCAGAGCTGCTGTGTTTGCAGCCCCTTATGTCATAGTAAATCATTCACCGAGTGGGGGACGAGAGAGAGATTCACAACGGAGCTCTCAATTCTGTTGGAAAAAAGCCCACACTCATCTTACTCCCCTTCATCACCATACCTGCTTTTATTTCCTGCCTCAAATGATTTGTTTAACCTTCACTCGTCCACTAGGGGGCCCCGGGGGGATCAGGCAAGGCATGCGGATGGTGGCGACCCTAATCAGTGGAGCAGGGATCACAGACTGTCTGTGCACTGCTGTTCACAGAGGTAGAGAAAGAAACGACAGAAGCTGAAACTGCCCCATCCATCCCCTCTGCCAGCACAGTCATGTGTATGCGTCAGGATGCATGTCGCTCCAGCCTGGGCGAAGCCCCCCAGCGCTCTGCTAACTTTAGGCCTTCCCTTGAAATCTAAAACCAGGAAGGCGTTCCCAGGCTGACACCTGAAGCCACCTGA
The DNA here is from genome assembly GCF_004126475.2 of Phyllostomus discolor. Classification (NCBI taxonomy): domain Eukaryota; kingdom Metazoa; phylum Chordata; class Mammalia; order Chiroptera; family Phyllostomidae; genus Phyllostomus; species Phyllostomus discolor. The sequence continues at coordinate 124,192,031 of NC_040906.2, read as the reverse complement.
GAAGAGCAGCTTTCCCCTTTCTCAGACTAGTGGCACCCTGTGAAGTGTCATTCTTTTCTCTCTTTCACAAACTTCATTGGTATCACAAAGCCTTTGTGACTGGGGCAATGTGGCTACCTCTGGGTTCTGGCGTTGGGTCCTCCTCTGTCTTGGGCAACATCAGACATCCCCCTGGCGCCCAGCCTTGGCCTTGGCTATCAAGCACTCATCTGGTGCTTCTTGCTTCTCCCCCTGGTTTGGCTTCTTAAGATCTGCAGATCCTTCCACAAGAGCATACTGAGACCCATGGGGGTCTCAGAGCCTGATGCAACAGGGTAAAAGATGAAGAACAGTGAAGAATGGCTCCTTCCTGGTCCTTGGGGAACTTATAAATATCACTCAACTCATCCTGGCAACCCCTAGTTGTTCATAAAGCAAGCGACTACAGTGGTCTTTTTCTTCCCAGTGGTCATGGAGCATAAGTGGTTAAAAACTCAGACCCTGGGGTTGGAGAGACCTGCTTTCAAATCCCGGCTCCCTGTCACTAGCTGGGTGACTCACCTCTTGCCTTCTGAGTTTTTAGATATCAATTTGTACTTCACTAACATGTACTTCACTATACCTGCTGCGTAGGTAGATAAGATGCTGTTTGTAAAGCATATAGCATAATGCCTGGCATTTGGTGAGTGCTTGGTGAAAGGTAGCTGTTGTCATTATTACTATTACCTACAGATGGACAGCAGGACATGCCAGATAATGTGACAACTCAGTGTTGTAACCGGGAAAGGCTGGGTTCAGTTCGGGATCTGCCTTGAGTTAGCCTTGCGCTAGTCTGTGTGCCTCATTTTCTTCATCGGTAAGATGTAGGTGACACTATCTGGTGCTTTGTCCTTGTAGCTGATATTTCTCAAATGCTAACCATGTCCTGCGCCCTGTTGCAAGGGCTTCTGGTGTTAATTCATTTGCTCTTCACCATATATATACCTGCTCGAGGCCCAGAGGTAGTATGCCCAGGGTCAGGCAAACAGGAACAAATGAAGCTGAGATTCCAGCCCAGGCAGTCTGGCCCCAGAGCCTGCACATCTATCTTTCTCATTGTGAAGAATCAAATGGTATAATGTTTATGAAACTGCTTTCAGAGCAGGAAGCACTCTACAAACTTAAGAGATTATTGCTATTTATCCAAGTCTTTTGTGGTTTGATCTTTAACTGGGATCCTTACCTTATCTAGCAGGGCATAAATTTAGGGGGCTACTTCAGGTTTTCTTGAAACCTTTTAATCACTTCCTGTTATGAGTTGAATTGTGTCTCCCCCAAAATACATATTGAAGTCTAGCACCTGGTACCTTGGAATATGACCTTATTTGGAAATAGGTCATCAAGTTAAAATGAGGTCATTAAGCCCTGGCTGGTGTGGCTCCATTGGTTAGGCATTGCACCACAGGGCAAAAGGTCACTGGTTTGATTCCCCATCAGGGCACATGCTGCAGGTTTGGTCCCCAATCAGGACACGTGTGAAACCAATCGATGTTTCTCTTCCTTTCTCCCTCCCTTCCCCTGTCTTTTAAATAAATAAATATATTTTTTAAATGAGATAACTGGGATGGGCCCTCATCTGATGACTGGTATCCTTATAAAAAGGGAGACTTTGGACACAGACACACAGAAGGAGGACCATGTGAAATCACAGAACACCACAAAAAGATGGAGGACCAAGGTGCTTGCTTCCCAGCAAAGGAACGCCCGAGGCCACCAGAAGCCAGGAGCAAGGCCTGGAGCCCATCCTCAGTGCTGTCAGAGGAGCAGGGCCCTGCCACCACCTTGATTTTGGACTGCGAGCCTCCAGAACTGTGAGATGAAACATTTTCTGCCATTCTAAGCCATCCAAATTGTGGCACTTTGTGTGGCAGCCCTAGGAAATGTACACCTAAGATGTAGGGAGGTGGAGATGAAGGTGAAGAAGGAGATGAGGGGGAACATCAAGGCTGTGGATGAGGGGTAGTAAGAGGATGCTCAGAAGTCCAAATGTCCTTGGACATGTGCATACGTGCATCTGGGCTTTGTCAATGTGAAAACTTATCTGTGAGCTCACCGAGTCTGGAGATTTTTCCTCTCTGAGAAGGACATATGAGAGGCAAAATGAACAAGTGGCCTTCCATCTCCCCCGAAACAGGTGGGAAAAAGGAAGTGAGAAGCAGGGGAGCCAACTTTCCAAGCCCCTTGCACCGGTGAATAGGAGAGGTGGGATGAGAAATCGGGTTTTCTGACTCCTTGCCCTGACTCCCGGCATGCAGACCCACCCTTGGAGCCTCATTTTTGCTTGGCACACAGAAATTCACTGTTCCTGTGACAACTTATTTCACAAGATTACATTCTGCCTTGGTGTTTTTTTTTTTTAAAGGAAACCTTTGACTGAAATATAATATACAGAAATGATCACAGATCATAAGTGGACAGCTCAACGTGTCTACATCTGTGTAAGCAGCACCCAGACAAAGAATTAGCACATCGCCCGCACCCCTGCAGCCCTCCCACCCCTCCCAGTCAACAAGGCCAACAAAGTCACTAGTATCCTGACTTCTAACATCGCAGACTGATTTTGCCTGTTTCTGAGCTTGATATAAATGGGATTTCACAGTACTCTTTTGTGTGCGCCTTCCTTCACTCCGCATTATGTCTGTGTGAGATTTGTGTGTGTTTTGCATATGGAGTAGTACATTCTCACTGTAGTAGAGTATTCTGCAGTTCTGGTCTTTTGAACCAAATCAAGAGGTCCGCAGAGAGAGAAGTGTCCTGAAATCATTCAAGCTGGTCCTTAAAAACAAAAAGTTAAAGCAGCCAAATTGCTGAGGCAACAACAAAAAAGTTGGTTAATCTTTACAAATTGGACTCGATTTATCAGCCATCTATGAAAAGCCACTTTCCCAAGTCACTCCCCGACCCCCTTTCCTCCTCTTGCTGCCAGGGTTCCCACAGCCCCAGCTGCGTCACACTGGGGGTGACTCAGTCTGGATGGATAGGTCGGGGTGGAGGTTAACGAGCTGTGTTCTATGTGGGTGACCTCAGTCACTCAGGGCCCGGACTGTTTCCCATTTTTCCAATGGGGTTTCTGTACCTGCACACAGGTGGCATCGCAGCCACCTTCACAGAGTCAGGGAAGCTGCCTCGCCCATCTGAAATTTTGGGGTTGTTCCCCTTGTCTCAATTGTCCTCAGGATAAACTCCTGAAGCCCCAGGCCAGCCAGAGGCAGAATGGCCTCTGCAGAAGCCTCTCCCTGTGCAGCCACCGCTAACAGTCACTCCCACAGCTTTCTCAGGCTCTGCCCTTCATTCCCAAGAGCAGCTTGGCTAGAAAGGGGCTGCACCCTCTACTTTCATCTTTTACTTGCCAGACCACAACTGGCCCTGATTTCTTCACGCTGACCAACTGTTCTGGGGTCTCCCTTTTGCTGGTAACAATGATCTAATCCCAAAGTGCAATTTTAAGGGAGCCCGGATGCAACTCGGCTGGACGGCAGTCCTGAGCCTGAGTCCATATATGGTACAGTCCCTGGACCAGGGCAGGAATAGTGCTGAGTGCAACACAGCTGATTCACCAGCTGTCCCTCTCCCTCCCTGAGCTGCGCCTGCCCACTCCAGTTTCCAGTGACATCAGCACTGGGCACCCGTAACAAAAGGTTATGGACTTCTTCGAGCCTTTGGGAGGTGGCAGTTTACTCAATTTTTACTTATTTCTCGGCTCCCCAATTCCTGGGAAGCTGTCCTTTCTGGAATGTAATAGAATAATAATATGACTGGTGCTTTTTCTTCAGTACTTCTCTTTCTTGTTGGGGGCCTTGGCTCGGGGAGGCCAGGAGAGAAGACAGTTACAGCTCAGAGGCTTGCTCAAGCCCGACTGCAGAGACCGTTTTGAACAGGAAGCAGCCGCAGGGCCCCACCCGACACAAGCCCGTAGCTGGAGACTTGGCTACTCTTTGGTCTCCACCCTTAAATAGTTTTTATTTTTTGGCCTTCTTTTCAGTATGAGCAGTGGAACTAAGAAACTCTCAGACACAGGAAAGAATATTGAAATCTGGATTACCAGCACTATTCAAAGCTCATTAGTGAATAATCATGTTCTTTTTTAATGCTTTTTGAAAGCAAAGTCTTGGACTGGACTCCAGCAGTGGTGTGCCCGAGCCAGCTCAAACCAGTCATGAACCTAATTGTTAAATTTCAGGAAATTTGCAAGCCAGTTGTTAAATACACTAATTATTAAGGATTAAGTTACATAAAGTTAAAATGGAAGAAATATAATTTAAACAAAGGTATTCATCAAAACTCATTCTCTTCCTAGGTAGTTCACTGTGTTTTACTATTATCAGTGCTCTTGAGGTTATTCACACTATTGTGTGTGTCTGGTGGAAATGCCATACACCACTGTCACTGTGCACATCTCTCCCCAGCTCCTTGTCCAGTAATGTCCCACTGGCAGCTCAACATCAGACACGATGGCAGTGTTTATGTGGAAAACACTACAAATCACGTCTTTGTCCCTCCATGGTCCCAGAGCCAGCTGTCAACGTGTAGACTTGAAGGTGAGGTGGTCAATAAAAAATGACTCACCTACTCCCTGCCCTCAAGGTACTTATAATGGAGTGAGGGAGACAAGTCCTTCACAGCTTGAGGTGCCAGTGTCTCCTCTAAGATGTCGGACGGCGAAGTTAAGGGGCATGAGCTTTGAGGTCAGAGAGACCTGCCTTAGCATCCCAGTTTTGCCACTTGCTGACCACACCACAGCAGCCAGGGCAGGGCTCAGGCATGCTTCGGGACAGACAGACCAGTGGTTTTCAGCCATCCTCTGTTCTGATTGGTCTGGCCATTAAACATTTTAAATATCCGTACTTACCCCACAGGGGAGATACCAAGATTGTGAAGGTGGTTTTTCCAGGGCAAGGCGCACCTATTGCATGCCAGGTATGCCGACACCTGCAATTTCCCCAAATGTGGGACACTCGCCTGGATGATTTGTGGTAGTGAGGGACTGCATTCTCGATTACCTGCAGAGGAGAAACATTTTAAATATCAGCCATGGTTATAATTAAGGGATCTTACAGACCTCTAGAGATCACCCCCATTGCACCAGGGCCCAGGCCTGATTGGGAGGGAAAGGCTCAGAGAATGGCACACAGGTTCCCAGCCTCTGGCTGAACTTCTAGAACTCAAATCTGGAAAATGCTACTTAGCATACTTCATCAAACCTGAGGCACCTTTGCTTGTGAGATACACCTCTATTTCAGGGACCACTATTAAAGAAAAAGTTGCTGCCAAATAAACAATGACATGCCATCGGTTGTAAGATCAATGTTAAATCAATAAGATGTTGTATTGCGACCATTCAGGGTCAGGCAGGTCCATGGTATTTGTGCAGCTGGAATAATATTCACGGAGCTGTTGGGATGTCCGACACGCCTTTACTCAGGTGGGTGAGCCACGCATGCTGCAAGCTGCATGTCTGTCTGCATGTCACTGTATGGCACATGTCGTGACCCTTGCTCCCCAGCATGACACTCCTCATGGCACCTGTCCCCTTGCGTGTCTCTCTCTAGTGAGAAGCCCCTACTTGTTTAAGTACAATAGTGGAACAAAGCCAGGGAAAAAATGCAGAGCATTACATAACATAACATAATTCTGAGTATACAAGCCCACTTTGTGTTATGGGAACCGTTTATCGGACCCAGTCTCAAGGCTATGAGAACACTGGTTATCAGGCCCCTCCAAGGCTATGGGAACACTGCTTCCCTTAGTTACCCAGACACCTGCGTGAGGAAGCCAGACTGTCTCCACTTACCCTACAGATGTTAAAATGAGGAAAAGTGTGCATCTTAGAATCAACCAAATATGATACTGCATCTTCCACCAAAGGTAAAGATTAATTCTTAAGATGCTGCCAATTCAGTCAAAATTGGAAGAGCAGGTACTCATGAGTTTCTAGGAAGACAGGGGCCAAGGTAGAAAGGTAAGAGTAGGCTTCTGGAGCTCCTTGAAGCCCAGCTAAAGGATGTGGACTTCCTCCTGCAGGCGGTGGGCAGTCAGTCACTGGGGGTTCCTGGCCGAGGAGTATGACATCCCTGATCGTTTGGCCCTGGTGTCTGAAATAGTAGTTATGACTCCATCTGTCAATATAAGAATGTCCAAACCTGTAGAGAATTTTTATAAGAGTTTATTTGAGCCAAACTGATGACACGCTGGGAAGCATGATCTCAACTGCTCTGCTGAATGATAGTTTTGCAGTTTCTTCTGTACATTTGGAATTAAGGAGGGAGGTACAGAAATTACGGGAAGGTGGGAGAAAGCAAAGTACAAGATAGTTAAGAAGATCAAGTGCTCCCTTGAAGGTGATTATACCTGGGAGGGGTCTGAAAAAGGCTACTCTGACAGTTCCAAGGTGTGTTAACCTAGGTGCAGCAAGAACAGGGGACAGAGCTGCTGAAGACAAAGAAAACCCCCTCACGGAAGAAGTTCTAGGCCTGGGTCTTGACTGCCTACCATGATCTCCCCAGTTAGGAATTTATGATCAGATCTCACTGGGAAGTTACTCTCTGCCACTGAACTTGTCAGATTTATTATAGGCCCCCTTCTTCATTCACACATCTCATATCAAAGCATGAATTCCCCTCTCACTCAAGAGAGTTGGACTGGAGCAACTGCTGAGTTCAACTTTGACTAGCGCTGGTCAGTGTCTTCACTCCTGTTACAAATGAGGATGCACTCACGGGGAAGCTCTCTTTTAATAAGGAGCTCAGATATAATCCAGGAATTCCTGGGTATTTATCCAAGAAAATAAAAACTCAAAGAGATATCTGCACCACCATGTTCATTGCAGTATTATTTACAACATCCAAGACATGGAAACACCCAAATGTCCATCAGTGGGTGAATGGGTAAAGAAAATGTGAGATATATATATTTTCTGTCCAGAAGGTATCCAGCCACGTACTATGAAAAACAGATATTTATCGAAACATTGTACATAGGACAGTGATGCCTCAATCCCCTTCAAAGTAGGCACCTTGGGACCTCACACAGTTCTCCCAATTGCCGTCAGCTGCCCCGTTATATTTTACTGAATCTCATCAATGGTCTGAAAGCTCTTCCCTTTCAAAGGTGATTTTAATTTTGGGAAAAGCCAGAGTTGCAGGGTGCCAAATTTGAGCTGTAGAGGGGCTGAGTCACCTGGCTGATTTGATGTTTCACAAAAAAAACTCTACCCAAGATGTGATGCATGAACTGTGTGGGCACATTTTTGCTATGAAATTGCCAATCACCAGTTACCCATAGCTGCGGTCTTCTAAATCATCCAAATAGTTTCTGCAGAGGAATGTTCAAGCTTATGAAAAGTTTGATGCAGATTCGTTGCTCTACTCGCTCAGTCATTTTAATGTGAGAGCCACACAGTACAAATGCTCACTCAACATCATCTACTGCCCCCACTGACTAGTACAGTGAAGTTGTCCTTGTTCACACATGCACATTCCAGTCCACTCTGCTTGGCTGCCAGGTTACATCGATGTTGTGCACATACTGTTCTCATTATATTAACAATGGCTAGACTTTTTTCTGGACAGACCTTTATATATCACATTTGTATATATCACAAATATATATATGTATGTATGTATATATGTATATATGGAATATTACATTTAATGGAACATTACTCAGTTATAAAAAAGAATGAAATCTTGCTATTTGTAACAGCATGGATGGACATTGAAGGCCTTATGCTAAGTAAAATAAGTCAGACAGAAAAGGATAAATACAATAGATGTAAACTATACTTAAAATCTTAAAAATATATATATAAACCCAAGCTCATGGATATAGAGAACAGATTGGTGGTTGTTTGAGGCAAGGAGTGAGGGTGGGGATAATGAGTGAAAGGTGTCAAAAACTACAAATTTCCAGTTATAAAATGAATGTCATGAGAATGTAATTATAGTATGGTGACTATAGTTAATACTGTACCATATATTTGAAAGTAGCTAGGAGAATGGATCTTAAAAGTTCTTATCATGAGAAAAAAAATTGTAACTGTGTATAGTAATGTATATTCACTGGACTATTGTGGTGGTCATTTTGCCATATACGCAAATATCATTACATTGTAAACTTGAAACTAATATAATGTTATGTCAATTATACCTCAATTTCAAAAAAGTACTATTGACATTTAAAAAAAAATAAGGGGCTCAGATTTACCCATCTAGGTGTGCAGGGTCTGTGTGTCCTCTAAATCACAGAGTGACAAACCCTCTTGATAGAGGAACTCAGGAGTTAAAGATTTTAGCTTCATTTTGGCTTCAGTCATAGTTGATAGGCTTAAGTGATTAATGCAAGTGCAAAGCTCTTATTCCAGGGATTGGAATGCTCGACCTATGTGACTCCAGGAGGTCCACAAACAATTCAGCCTTTGTGCCCCAGGGGTCTGCAAGTGATGGAGATGGTATCTGAGCCATCCACAGATAAATACTAAGAAAATTGCCACGGACTGCAAGTTCTATCTGATTAACCTTTTCCTGAACCCCTTACCTACCCTTTCCTTCTCCCTGTGAAAAAGATCAGCTTGAGATGAGATGTCAATACAGTTCTCTAGGGTACATAACCTGCCATCTTCTCAGGTCACTGGCATTGAATAAAGCGCCCATCAAGATTCAGTTCTTGTCTCTACTTATTGGTTCTGGTAGTGACAGGCAGCATGAATGCCAATTTCATTTCCTGGCAACTCCATGAGGACACCTCCAATACTCTCCAGTAAGTCTGGGTATTTGGCAGGGTGTCCTGTTGGCTGCTTGTGATATAGACAGATCTGATCAGATCACTGGGGAGGAGGAGGAAGGAGCATAGGAGGAGATTGCCTGAGGCGATGGTAAATGGTCTTAGGATTGGCTGAGAAGCTGAATGCCTCCAGCATGGAATTATGGGCTAGAAGATTTAAAATGAAAGAAGGGCTCTCAGCCTTGCTGGCTCTTTGGCTCCCTCTTTTTCCTCCAGGATGCCTGAATGATTGTGCTACAGCTGCCTGCATTTCCCAATGGACAGTATATTGGATGGGAAGGAACTTCGGGCACAGCCTAGGATCAGGCTGGCCTGGCAGAGGGTGGCAGGGTTATTTTTCCTTCGGTGTTCTACAGGGGATAGGCTCTGAGGCAGAAGTTGGCTATTCTTCCAAAGTTGTGTAGCTTTTGTATCTTCTGTTGTTTTAGTTTGTGAACTAACTCTATAGAAATAAGATAATTTAAACTAACAGTGGGAATGATAGGATAACTCAGGTTTTAAAGAGTTTGGCCTTAACTGACAGGTTTAAGTGATTAAAGCTGTAACTAAACAGTTAAAGATTTTAGCCGTAATTGATAGGCCTAAGTGACTAATGCATGTGGAAATCTGTTATTCCAAAACTGTGTAATTTTTGAGTAAATGCCTCATTCCTTTATCACCAAACCTTGGCCTCCGGAATTTGCCCTACAGAGGGTGACAGTGGGCAGCAGGACCCCACTTGCTGTTCTGTAACACCTGGACTGGAGACTGCCTAGGAGCTGCCAAGTGATTTCACTCTGGGACTCTCCTCCAATTCTTGGCTTCCCCATCACCTTCACTTTCAAATGAATCATTGCTCTTTCTGGTTCAGAACTGAAGTCCCAGGTTATGACTCAGAATGGCTGACAGGAATTAAGGTGTCATCTGGTTTGTGTGATATTACAGAGCTCTGTTTGGTAGAATGGGGAGGGGGATCCTCCATTCTAGTACATAGCACTTTGGAGTGAAAATGGCTGACTGGTCAACCTATGTTTACAAACCTAAGAAAATGTGGGGCAGGGTTTTGTTATACTGCTTGGCTTATGCATAATCTGGACTCGGGAGAATGCTGGCTGCAGAACGAGTCTTTAAACTACTGTACTACACTGCAATTAGAGTTGTTTTGTCAAAGATCAGGGAAATGGGAAAATGGTCCAGAGAAAAGGGAAGCCTGTGGCAGACAGTAGAAGCTCAGAAGACCAAGAATATCAGGAGGGCTGCTGAGAGCATGGCCAGGGTTCCCGTTGCCCCTCCAGCCTTGGGAGATCCTCTTTCTTATTCAGCTGAAGGAGCTGAAGGAGGTGAGCCTGAATTGGTCTCTCCATCCTGAATCCATCAGGGAACCAAGCTCAGTGGAGGAGAAGCCTCTACTGAGACAGGGCAATCACACTGCAAGGGAAAAGGGCACTGAAACAATGAATGCCACAAGTGAGGGAAAAAGGGGGTGAGAAGCTGTGAATTTGGGTAAAACTACCAGTGGACAAAATTGTAGTCCTCTCTGATTGATACCAGAGCGACATATTCCATGGTCAATAGACCTCTAACTGAACTGTAACTAGAATTTCTGGAAGCCCTGAAAGCCAATTTTTTTTTTGAAGCCCTTAGAATATGCTGTGGGAGACACAGTTTTCCTCTTCTGGGAAGAGACTTTTTAAAAAAGATCTTATTTATTCTATTTTTAGAGAGAGAGGAAGACAGGGAGAGGGACAGAAACATTGAAGTATAAGAGATATATTGATAAGTTGCCTCTTGCATGCCCCCAACTGGGGACCTGGCCCACAACCCAGGCATGTGCCTTGACTGGGAATTGAAAATCATGTTCTCTCCAGAAGAACAGCTCCACCCACATGTTCCTCCAGAGCATGCCCAGCAGTTTGTTTTGAAACTGTGAGAAGGAGAAAAGTGTCCCTGGCCAGAAGAAATTAAGAATCCAGTAAACCCCATTGTATGGCCACTGGAAGGCCAGGGAGGGCTAAGCGAGCCTCCCTTGTTAAAGTTGACCTCAAATCAGGGGAAGGGCCTCCGAATACAAGGCAGTATCCCTTGCAAAAGGAGACCCTAGAAAGAATATGCCCCAAAAAGGATGTGAACACTTTTCCAAGGAGGACATACAGAGGACACATAGACACATGAAAGGATGCTCAGCATCACTAGCCATCAGAAAGATGCAAATTAAAATCACAATGCGATACCACTTCACTCTGGTCAGAATAGTCATTATTAACAAATCAACAAACAAGTGTTGGAGAGGATGTGGAGAAAAGGGAACCCTAGCGCACTGTTGGTAGAAATGCAGACTTGTGCAGCCACTGTAGAAAGCAGTATGGAATTTCCTCAGAAAACTAAAGATGGAACTGCCTTTTGATCCAGTGATCCCGCTGCTGGGATTATTCCCTAAGAACACTGAATCACCAATTCAAAAGAACCTATGCACCCCAATGTTCACTGCGGCACAATCTATAATAGCCAAGTGCTGGAAACAGCTTTTGTGCCCATCAGTGAATGAATGGATCAAGAAATGTGGTACATTTGTACAATGGAATACCATGCAGCAGAAAGGAAGAAGGAACTCCTAACTTTCACCACAGCATACATAGAATTGGCGAGCATAATGCTAAGTGAAATAAGTCAGGCAATGAAAGACAAATACCATATGATCTCACCTATAAGTGGAATCTAATGAACAAAACAAACAAATGAGCACAATAGAGCCAGAGACATGGAAATAAAGAACAAACTGACAGTCATCAGAGGAGAGGGGGAAGAGAGAAAACAGGGAAAAAGGAGAAGGGTCTAGTTGAGGAACATGTATAAAGGACCTATGGACAAGGACAACAGGGTGGAAACTAACTGAGGGAGCAGGGTGTGTGGGCAGGACAGGGGAGAGCAACAAGGGAAAAATTGGGACAACTATAATTGAACAACAATAAAAAAGAAAGAATACACTCAATAATTGAGAAGATTCAGAAATATGGACTAATTCAATTCTGCCATTCCCCATACAAGACTTAAGGGTCATAAATGACATTGTGCAGAGAAGTATACTCAGGGACAGCCTCTGGTATTCAGTATTGGAATTAAAGATGCTTTCTGTTGCATTCTGGTTGACCGAGACTCTCAACTGTTGTTTGCTTTCAAATGGAAGGACCTGGAATATCAGGTTATGACTCAGCACTGCTTTTTTGAGGAACCTATGTCAAACAAACTTTTATTTCATGTCTTGTAGGTATTTGTATTTCTCTGGAAAGGTAATTGGGGACCTATGGTAATTCTCGAAGACAGGGAAGTGTTTTCTTTAAAAAACCCCAATGTCAGCCCTGGCTGGTGTGGCTCAGTGGATTGAGTGAACTAAAGGGTTGACAGTTGGATTCCCAGTCAGGACACATGCCTGGGTTGCAGGCAAGGTCCCCAGTAGGGGGCACGTGAGAGGCGACCACACATTGATGTTTCTCTCCCTCTCTTTCTCCCTTCCTTCCCTCTCTAAAACAAAAACAAATAAATAAACAAACAACAACAACAAAACTATGCTAATGTAGCCCTAGCTGGGAAATGTGAAACGTTTGTCAACTGTACTAAACATTATTTTAGATGAATTGCAACACTAGCAGTAATGTATCTTATGCTGTTAGTCACATCAAATTGCCTACGGGACAGTTTCTAGTATGTAGAAGGACTGTTTATTCAATAGCAAAGTGATTTTTAAATAATCCTATCTGCTTTTATGTGGTTTTAGCTTGTATTTCTTTAACTGAACTTATCTTATCTTACAGAAATAAAATAATTGAAAACTAACAGGGGGAATGATAGGTGAACTCAGGACCTGGAATTCATGACCTACTTGACTCCAGGAAGTCAACCACAAGCAGTTCAACCTTTGTGCTCTGGGGGCTCTGTCTGAGCCATTGTGTTCCAGGGAAGGAACGTCAGTGACTCAGATAAAGAACTCTTGATCCACAGATAAAGAAATGCCAGGAAAATTGCCACAGACTACAACTCTTATCTGATTAACATTTTCCCAAACCCCTTACCTACCCTTTCCTTCTCCCTGTGTAAAAGGTTGGCTCAAGATGAGATGTTAAGATGTTTTTGGAAGGTATACAACCCACTGTCTTCTCAGATCACTGGCATCTGAATAAAGCACCCATAAAGATTTGATCCTTGTCTCTACTTATTGGTTCTGGTAGTGACAGGCAGTGCAAACACTGACTTTTCTGATTTCACTATTTGTACCCACCTGAGAACTCTGCCCTGGAAACCCAAAGGCCTGGCCTGGACAGAGGGATACTTTGCACAGATGGAGACTTTAGGAGTCACTGAATACCAGTTGTGCCACCTACTTCATCCCTTTTCCCTAGTCCAGACAATTTGGAGATTCTTTTGAGTACATTTATAATTAGGGGGGGGCGGGAATCTCAGCATCACCTATGGAAGTATCCCAAGAAATCACCTCATTGCCACACTTTTTCTGATTGGGAAGTGGAGACTTGAAAAAAAGATGAGCATGGCTGGCCTGAAGTAACCCACCAAGGCGTGCCAGAGAAATCCAAGTCTCCTGCTACCCCTGGGGCATGCTGGGAGAGTCATCTCCCAGGCACACTCTGTCTACTCTGAGTCCTTGGCAAGTTACTGACCATCTCTGGGCTTCCGTTTTCTTCTCTGTGAAATGGGGTTAGTAATAGCTTCTACTACAGAGGGCTGTTGACAGGATTAAATACATAAATCCATGAGAGAGGCTTAGGCAGTTGCCTGCCAGCCAGTCACTGCTCCATAAAGAGTGACTGTTCTGTAGTTCTTCTGTGCAGTCTTAGGCTGCCTCCCCTCACCACATCACTCCTGCTATCAAACTGGAGGGCTGAACTTTGAGACTTAGGGACAGAAGCATCTGTGGAATTTGCTCCCCTTGCTAATCTGGCAAAGTCAACAAACCATTTCTGTTCAAATCAGAGGAGCCTCTGGAGATGTTAGGTCATGACATTGAATAGCTCCACATGTGAGGCACTGAGCACTGGGTGGAGGGATCTTCAGAAAGCAGGAGGTTTCTGAGGGCTGGGGGAAGCCGGCTGAGTGTGGAGGGGAAGGAGAATGATGCAGCAGCCACGGGGCTCTTGGGTTGGGGCACTTGGCACGGAACTGAGTGCAGAGGGCCAGGACAGGGGATGTGATGTGGGCCTTTATGACTAGAGAGGAAGGGGACTCAGAGCCTATGAAAAGAACCATTTTCTGTGGTGCTCAGGAAGGGCCTCTCACGGGGGATTTCCTACGCAGGGCTCCAGGCCTTGGCTGCCTTCCCAGGGAAAGGTGGTGTTTGTCGTGGGGATCCTGCACACTGCTCAGCTTTAGTTCAGTGACTAACGGTGTCCACCCCTGTCTCTGACACTGCCGGTCTCCCTGAGCCTTGTTCCGCTGGGAACAAAACGCTCTTTGCTTCAATCACACACTTGAGATGTCTGAGGCGAGACAGGGACACTGAGGTCACAGCAGAAGTGGAATAGAGGGGAATAGAAGTTATGAACAATGCTGGAGTAAGGGGAGGGTGCGGGCCACGAAGGGCATGCCCTCACGATGGGACACAGTGGGTTATTTCAAAGAAATGGGCCCTTGGCATGGCCTTTAAGGTGGCCCAAGCCCACTGGCAGCCCCCCGGCCATGGCCCATGCTCACGTGGCTCTTCAAAGCAACTCAATGTGGCCTAAGGCAAAATGCACTTGGAGAGAAAATTTTCAAAATTATCTTTTTAAAAAGCACACTCCATGTCCTTTTCTTCTTTTTCTCATCCCCAATCAAAAAGTAGAGTATACACTATTGAAAAATCACATCTCAGAAGCAGCATGCACCTCCTGACAACATCTGCCAAGATTTCCGATGAGGCCAATAGAAACGTGTTCCATTTTCATGTTGTTTAATGAATAGATGGAATCTTTGCACACCTGTTCAGGCGCGATGATGACGATACTATTGCTGGAGACATTGCACTGCAAACACAATCTACCCCCTGCCCGTGTCCAGCCTCCCTTCCTCTTTTTTCTCTCTTCACTCTTTACAGTCCTGTGTCTCCCCTCTTCTCAGGTTTGCTTTGTTGCTCTCACTTTTCCTTTTCTCCCTTCATTTCTTTCCTCACCTCAGTGCCCTGCCCAGCTGACAAAAACCTGTGGGACAAAGTGAGGGATTCAGTCATGTCAGGAGGAGGGGCTGCTGAGAAGACAATGTGGCTAGGGGCCAGCTGCCAGATCAGGAGAGAGAGGAGTCTTTGGACCCCTCCTCACAGCCCTGGGGCATCCTGCTGTGTGAGGCCCTTTCTGACTTCAGCCCAGTCCCAGAAACATCTGCGCCTGCCCCATGTCCAACCTCATCAGCAAGGAATCAAGACAGACAGCAATGTGCACAGCTAATTCCTGCTAAAGAAACAACAGATGGAATGGGTTTAATACATTTAACATCCAGGAATATTTTGCATCATAGCTGGATACTTTCTGGGTACATAACTGATTTGTGAGGGAATGAAATTTTAATGTTGGAATATAAGCACAAAGATTTAAAATGAGGGGGCTAAGTTTCAGGGGCAGAAAGAGCCTTCCTTGTATTTTTTAAATCATTCACTCCTTTTTATCAACAAGTATTCATTCACTCAGCACCTACTATGTGGCACAGAATAAAATGATTACTAAAGCACATAGATGGAAAAAATATGATTCCTGCCTGTCAGGGCCCTAAAATCTACCCCAAGGCAAAGGTCTACCCAACCTAAATACAGCTTTGGTCATGCACATCTCTCCCGTGTGAAGCAGGATGCCCTTGGGAATCCTTCACCATGGACTAACTGTATAAAGAAGGGATGGTAGAGACTCCTGCATATTGATCCATTAGTCCATCCACCCATCCACTCTTCCACACATCCATCCATCTGTTCATCCATCTACCTATTGATCCGCCCATCCATCACTTATCCACCTACCCTTCCAACTATTCACCCATCTACCCTTCCACCTATCCTCCTACCTGCTACCCATCTGTTTACCCACCCATCTATCCATCCTTCCAAGCATGTGGTAAGAGGTCAATTATAGCTTAGTGGGGAGCAGGGCACACCTAACCAACTATTGTGGTAGGAAGCTGGGCAAAGACAGTGCCCTGGTAGTTTTGTGTAGTGTCATGCCTGACAATTCACATGTGAATGGTTCCTGAAGACAGGGCTGTGATCTGAGAAACAAAGATAAATTTCAAGGGCTGGTAACAAAGGTTTACAGGGAGGTGCCTACATTTAATCAAGATAGTGCCTACCTCTCTCCCCTGTCTAGGAGGGAGCTGCCCAGGGAAGGCAGGCACAGCAGCCAAGCAACGGTGCTTCATGAAAACCTTCTCTCTACTTAGTCCTTTCTTTAGAGATTGTCCTCGATGTGATGGCCCACTGCATCACAAAGGTGCTGTTCTGAAAATTATTGCTTTCTCCTTGGACATAGAAAAAATAAGGTAAATGTTTTGGTGGGCAGTTGAAGTTCTCCATATACTGTCTATTGCTAGATAACCCCCAAATTGGGGCCTCAGTGGAAGTCAATGCCTAAAATTGTTGCCTTGTTCCCCAAATGTTGTATTTCAGTATTTTTCTGGTTGGGGGTTTTCTGACTGAAATTTACTCATTTCTAATATCAATTTGAGCTATGTCTCTTTTTAAAAAATGCTCCCATCTCCCCATCTGAAAGTCAGGTGGCAGTCATTAGTTGTCTGAAATTAATTCGTCCCTAGATGAGAAGAGAAATCAGAGACAAGTTGTTAGAGCCCTTCACTGTCTGGTTCCCACATCTTAACTTTATCACTGAGTCACTAGCTGATATTGGGCAGGGGACTTGGTTTACTGAGTTATTGCCTATCTGCTAAAGAAGAGCAGGCATGGGGTCTAGGGGGCATGGGGTCTAGAGGGAGCGTGGGGTCTATAGGGAGCATGGGGAGTAGAGAGGGCATGGGGTCTAGAAGGGGCATGGGGTCTAGAGCCAGTGTTGGGAGCACTGAGCCAGGAGAAAGAGGCCCTTGTCCCCAACCCAACTCATGAAATCCTTACTAACTGCAGCAAGTTTTGAGCTTTCCTTTCTTTGTCTCTAATGTGAGGGGAGAGGTTATGTGATCTTTAAGGTAGTTTCTAAAACCTGGAATCATAATTTCACTCACTCTGGCATTTTGCATATTTAAATCAGGGTGTTATTTCTAACAACATGCTCCTCTAGATGAAAAAAATTCCCCAAACCATCATGACACATGATATGGCATTTTGCACTCGGTTTCACTGTTTTAAAATGTAAATATAATAGAAGCCACAGTGGTTACTAGAATGATGGAATTGAAGTAACACATTCAGTTTCTTCATTTTTAAAATCACCGTGCTATCACTGTTTCAAATTTCTGGTTCAAATGCAAGATTCTGCAGTACCTTAGGGTTGGAGACATGCCTGTGCTGGGAATAAGCTCAGACAATTCCAAATGGATATGAACTTAAAACAAATGAGTGCATCTGAGACCACATATATCTGATTCAGCTGTGTATATAGGAGTTCCTAGGATTAACTTGCATATAGAATGCAATGTCTGTTAAAAAATAAATGGTAAAAATATGCTAAGTTAAACCTTACATATATATTAAGACTCAATAGTAACTACAGATGCTTAGAACTTAGACCAAATAATTTGGGGGAGAGAACAGTGTTTTTATCAACATTGTTTAGAGTTGTCATGGTGATAATAAAAAAGCAGACCAGTATTTAGTCAGTTTTATCATTTAGAAAGCTTTTGAATTGTGTAATAATTTTAGATTTATGGGAGAGTTTTAAAACTAGTATAGACAGTCCCCTTATATGTTTCACTCAACTTCTATAACCATAGTACATTTATCAAAACACAGAAATTAACACAGATGCAACACTATTAAGCAAACAACAGACTTTATTTGGATTTTAGCAGTATTTCCACTATTGCCCTCTTTCTGTTCCAGGGTTCAGTCCAGGATACCACATTGCCTTTCAGGTTTATCATTGTTTTAAGATTCTTTACAGATCATGCAAGCCCCTGGTCCTGCCCCCAAGGCTGCCACTCCCACCACCATGCCCCTGGTATGCTGCTGTGGTACTGGGGGAGGGAACATCTGATGGCGGGAACATCTGATGGCTGTGAAGTTTTATCCTTTGGTGAGCAGTGCCGTTGCACCTGACATGATGTGCTGGACCATCAGAGCACAGACGCTCCACTTTGTCAAGCTGGGGACCCTTCAGCCAGACACTCCAACAGTGCCTGTTGTGTTGGTGACATTTGTAAGGCTCATGGGCCTACTGCATAGAAACCAGAATGAAGGTTTGTTTGGGGCAAAAGTGTTGTGAGTCCTACAAGGCAAAGAAGCAAAAGTATAGAGTAAAAAACCTTGAAAAAAATCACAGTGCAGAAGCATCTGGATGGCTGCTCCACACCAATTCTCCTCGTTTCTGGCTATGAAAAGATTTTTTAAAAATAATAAATATTTACTAAATCATACTCTATTTCAGGTGCTGTTCTAGGCTCAAAACAAAGGCCCCTTCGTTTGGAGCTTGAGTTCTAGCAGGATAGAAGTGAAGAAGGTTTCGTCACTGGGTGTGGTGCACATGTGTGGGAGCAATGGATATACAAGGCCAAGTTCACATTAAAACCTACAGTGCGCGTCCAGCAGCCACTGTGGGAACTTGCTGTAGATATTAATTACATCTTCAGTTGGCCAAAAACTTAGCTTTTCCACATGATGGCTCTAGCAGTGCTTAGTTGTCTTTAACTTCATTTGAAACAATTTTGTTAGATTGTATTGTGACAGCTGTCATAAGTGTGAATTAAAAAAAAAACTTATCAAAATTGGTGAATTCTTGTACAGCCATTTTAATATTGAAGATGGAAGAGAATATGTAACATTTTTGGCTTATTATGCTTTATTATTTCAAGAAAGGTAAAAATACAGCTAAATGCAAAAAAAGATTTGTGCAGTGTGTGAAGCAGGTGCTGTGACTGATTGAACATGTCAAAAATGGTTTGTGAAGTTTCTTGGTACTGTTGACACTTTAGGAAATAATTCTTTGCTGTGCGGCTGTCTTATGCATTGGAAGATATTTAGCAGCACCCCGGGTCTCTACCCACTAGAAGTCAATAGTGGGAGTTAGCTGATGTACTCAAAATATCCAAATCAATAAAGTTAATGGTGAAAGTGAAAAATGTCTTTTATTTTATGGAAAAAGCCATATGGACTTTTTTGGCCAACTCAAAACATTCATTTCTGAGAATTCTTCCAGCAACTGTGTCATTAGTACTTGTTCAGGTAAGGGGTAGTAAGGATCTTCAAAAACAGCTGGAATTCCTTCTGGTCCTTCTGAGGATACCTTCCTGGTGAAGTTAATCCAATCATGCCAGTTCCACTCGCCTTGCCGATGACTATTTTAGGAATGTTCTCGTGGTGCTATTATGGCCAGTGAGGCATGAGGGGATTCCAGGGTTTCTGAGAAAGTTTTCTTTACACTTCAAAATGCTCCTCTTCTTGTCTGATGTTGGGTTTTATATGAAGGATGGAGTGCCTGGAGCTGCTGCAGCCACTTTGTAATCACAAGGAACAAGCCTGTGACAAAAGCACACACAAAGTGGCAGAGTGGAAGCATATTAAGATGCTAGTCTTTGATGAATCACTTATCCCTGGGAATGAACTAACTCAGGGAATCGTGTTATGTGAGAAAATACATTTTCCACTTTGAGGGCTGGTGGTCACATTTATGCCAACCACAGCACAGCATCTCTTACTCAGTCACTCATGCAACCAACACTTGATGAGAACATACCACGTGGGACACTTTGTGCTGCTGGAATATAAGTGTGAGTGGATGGATTCCTTCCCTGAAGGGTCATACCATCCAAAAGGGGGATGAAAGGGACAGACAAACACTGGTTGCAGGAGAACCTGCTGCTACCTGAGAGGCGTGCACAAGATGCTGTGTGCGTGCCTCCAACCTAGCACTTTGAAGACAGCTTTGCAAAGGAAGAGGTACATAGTCTTTATCTTGAAGGATGGTTACCTTTTAGGCAAAGGGATATGGCACAAGGGCCTTGTGAGTGGAACACAGACACAGAGAGGCACAGATGGTGCCTACCTGATCAGTGCCACGCTTTAGGGAGCCTGAAAGGCTATAGTACAGTCCAGCCAAAGGAACCCAGTGCTGACCTGCTGGTCTGAGTCCTGGTTCAGTTACCACTAATTATGTGGCTCTTGGTCATTCATGTGTCTCGGAACAGCTTCAAGAAGGGGTTGGTAATAACTGTCTTGCCTCCCTCACAGGGCAACCATAAATACAAAATAAATGTGAGAGGTTATTATCTTCTCCACCTCTAGACATAACTATATACGCACCCATTCCTAGGCCCCTGCCCAGTCTCTGAGGAATTTTCTTTTCTCCTGTCATTGGAGCTACCCTCTAGTCTCCTCCTTAGTTTCATCAATGATATTTCCAGTACTTTATAGATTTTGTTCATTTATCTTTAGAGAAAGGGGGAGGGAGAAAGAGATGGAGAGAAATATCTATTGGTTGCTCTCAACAACCCCCGACCAGGGACCTGGCCCACCACCCAGGCATGTACCCAGACTGGGAATCAAACCCGCGGCCTTTCAGTTGGCAGACTGGTGTTCAGTCCACTGAGGCACTCCAGCCAGGGCTGTATTTTCAGTATTTTAAATCCTCTCTCCCTCTATCCTGAGTGTTTCTTCTCTGTCTCCAAACACACACCAATCTCAAAAAATAAATATATGTAATTTTAAGATCTTTCTTTAGATCTTCTACATCCCCACAAATGTCAGCTATTTCCATTTTCTCACCAAACTTCTTAAAAGAATAGACTGTTTTCTCTCCTCCTTCTCTAGTCTTCTTCCCACTGGTGAGCCCATTCCAATGCCCAATTAAGGGTGGGCTCTTAGCCTTGGCTGGTATGGCTCAATGGATTGAGTACCTGCCTGAGAACCAGAGTCACCAGTTTGATTCCCAGTCTAGGGCACATACCTGGGTTGTGAGAGGCAACAACACATTGATGTTTCTTTCCCTCCTTTCCCCTCTCTAAAAATAAATTAAAGGAAAAAAAAAGAGTGGGCTCCTAAAGGCCACGATGCCTACACGTGAGGCTTCGTCTTGTTCTCATCCGACCTGATGTGACCTCCCTTGTGAAATGCATGTGTTCGTGCTTTCCTAGCCCCACCCTTTCCTTTTCCTCCTCCTTCTTTCTTAGTGTGGGGTTCCCTAGGATTATGTTGACCTAGGTTTTTTTTTTCCCCTCATTCAGCACACTCTCCAGGGAGCACTTACTTATACACATGGCTTCAACAGTCCCATTGTAGATGAACCACAAATATTGTTTAATTCTGGTTTTCCCTCCCTAAATCCAATCCAGCAGTTTTGAGCTGACTTGTCAAAGTGCTGATGTGGGTGTCCTGTGACTCCACTACTCAAGCCCAGCTGGTTCAAAGCTGAGGCCATCTTCTTCTCTTTCGCATCATTTATATCACTCCCTATATATACTATCCTAAAATTCTGACTCCTCCAACTCCTGTATTTCTTACCATAAAGCCAAATCCAATTAATTAACCCTTGAAATGTCTCTGAAATAACTCATCTTTTTTTGATTCTTATCAAACTATTCTTTGTGAAGTGGGTTTTTTTTTTTTTTTTTTTTTTTTTACTGGACTGTTATAATAGTTTTTCAAGTGGTCTTCCTGATACCACTCTTTAAATAAACATGATTTTTCATATTTCTGATAATTCTCTCTCTCCAAACAGATTTGGTCTTGATTAAAAACTACCTGTTCCTTCCCATTGTTGGCAGAATTTGAAATTCTTTAAAAATTTCTTTCAGCTTTTTTATTATAATTGACAAAATTGTAAGATTACTTAAAGTATACAACATGATGACTTGATTATATGTATACATTGAAATTCATAATTTATCATGACATTCAAAACCCATTACAATCCTGAACTCTTTATAATTCATCTTCAAACTCTCTTCTGCATTCTATCAGTAAAATCCTTCTTGATAAAAGTCCAGCCCAAATATCCCCTTCCCTATGCTCCAGACAGAATTAAGTTACCTTTGTTTACATTCATAGCTTATATATTTCAAGTCCTTCTTAGATTCACCATCATCACACTAAATTGTAATAATGCCTCCGTTTCTTCTAAAAGATTATAAGCTCCATCAGGGTTATTAATTACCTCTAGTTGCATAACATATGACAACAGGATTTTGCGACTTAAACCAGCAAACACTGACTATCTCACCATTGCTCCGTATCAGGAATTTGGGAGTGGCCTACCTGGCTAGTTCTGGCTCAGGGTCTCTCATCGCTTTGGAACCAAGAGGTCAGCTGGGTCTGCAATCATCTGAAGGCTTGACTGGGGCTGGAGGATCGGCTACCAAGATAGCTCACTCACATACCTGGCAATTTAGTGCTGGTTGTTGGTGGGAGGCCTTTGTTCCGTGCCATCAGGATGTCTTCATTAAGCTGCTTGAGTATCCTTACAACATGGCAGCTGGCTTCCCCAGAGCAAGTGATCCAAGATAAGAGAAAGGAGAAAACCCAAAATGCCTTTTATGACCTAGTCTTGGAAATTATCACATATTCTATTTGTTAGCAGTGAGCTACTAAGTCCAGGTCACACTCAAGGGGGTGGGGGGATTATTTGCCACCCCTTGAAGGGAGGAGTATCAAACAGCTTGAGGACAGTTTTTAAAACTATCACATGGTTGTCTTACCTTTCTGTTTCTGGTAACTAGCACAGTGTCTGGCACTTAGTAGGTACTCAATAACTGTTTCTAATACAATGACATATTAGAGGGGGAAGCATTGAAGGAAGGGCATCCATGGGTTACAAGTGTGGGCCAGGTGAAGAATGGTGGAGCTGGGAGATGGTGGGAGATACTCTGAGGTAAAATTCATAGGCTCCATAACTGATTGGATGAGAGGGGTTGAGATGAGATCCATTTGGGTTGAAGATGGTTTTAAAACTAGGACTTAGAGGTAGTTGTGATGGCTGAAGTAGGCATTTAATACTTCTCCCACAGGGTTTCAAGGTAGTGAAATATCAAACCATGTATCTGAGAACCCTATGTCTAATTGCTCAATTATACCCGAAAGAGCCCAGGACTGGAGGTCAGCAATACAGGCACAGATTAAGGTATTCCCTTTACTTCAGGTTTCCCATTTATAATACCTATCTCAGGACATTTAACCTAAAGTCATTGTTCAGAGGTCAATAACATCCCATTTTGTGCAAAAAAATTCCCACCACAACATCTTTTACACATGGTCTTGTGGAAACAGTAGGTAACTATTAGGTTGAATTGTCTGAAATGCTGGTATTCCAGTTTTCATCGATAATGAAACCAATTTCATAAGGTTCAACCTAATCGATGTGGCTGCAGTTTGAAAATTTGAATACTGAGGAATGGAATGGAAAAATAAAGTGGAGTCACTATAGTCAAGCTGCTAAATTACTAAAATGAAGTACATTGAGGTATGAGAAAAGGATTTTATTCTTATTTAAACTAGCGTGGGAACTTAAACTTTTGATCATTCCAGTCCTGCACCAGCGCCTGGATTATACCTCAAACCTGGAGAACTACGGAAACAATATTCACATATTCAGCCCATTTGACATTCATTACCCAGCCCACCTGCCATCCAGAGGATTACCATCTTGGACTATAATCAGAGGCTAATAATGCAGGACTGATTCATCTCAAGAATGTACTTTTTCCTCTTAAGAACCCTCAGCTTTTCTTTCTTCTTGGAGAACATTCTAGGTATTGCCCAGTTGTTTCTGGTTTGCAAACCCTAAGACCCTGAATAAAACTTTATCATTTATTTCTAGCCAAAGCCCTGATTTATTTAAGCTCAGCTGAAAACACCTATTCATAGGTGGAAAATTGAGATGCTCCAGAGTTCTTGATCTTTCTATTTCTTTTTTTTTTTAAGATTGTATTTATTTATTTTTAGAGAGGAAAGGGGAGGGGGGAGAGAGAGAAAGAGAGAGAGAGGTCAATGTGCGGTTGCTGGGGGTTATGGCCTGCAACCCGGGCATGTACCCTGCCTGGGAATCGAACCTGCAACACTTTGGTTCGCAGCCCGCGCTCAATCCACTGAGCTACGCCAGCCAGGGCGATCTTTCTATTTCTGATAACACTAAGGTCCAACTTTAAGGAAGGTCAGTTTGTTTTTATTAAGATTTTATTTACTTTTAGAGAAGGGGGAAGGGAGGGAGAACAAGGAGAGAAACATCAATGTATGTTGCCTCTCATAGGACCCCAACTGGGGACCTCAACCCAGGCATGTGCCCTGACTGGGAATTGAACCAATGACCCTTTGGTTCACAGGCCAGCACTCATCCACTGAGCCACAAGTCAGGTTAAGAAAGGTCAGTCCTGAAGATAAATGAAGGTTAGTCTAATTCGCGGGTACCACATTCCCATTTCCTTAAGTTATTTAAAGGAATTACAGACCAAAGACTGCTAAATACTAGGGTCAAGAAACTTTAAGATGTGAAATTTATCTAGGAACCCTAGATAAGTCTAGTGTTAATCACATTTCATACTGTGTCATTTTTAAGAAATCATATTTACTTAGAAGTGAAATAACTATAGACCTAATAATAAAGAATGAATAAGAATAGTTTTTTTCCCGACAAAAAGTAATTAGTTGACTCCATTACTGGTGGAAATCAATGATTTGTCAATATAAATTAATTTATTAAAAGTGCCACTTGTGCTTTCCAAGATTACTTTTAAAACTGAGTATTAGCCCTGGCCGGGTAGCTACGTTGTTTAGGGCATTCTCCCCATATGTCATGGTTGCAGGTTCCATCTCTGGTCAGGCAGGGCACATACAAGAAGCAAACAATGCATGCATAAGTAAGTGGAACAACACAAATCAATCTCTCTCAAATAGTAAAAAAATAAAAAAATACAACTTATTTAACTCTCAGTGAGGAAGTTCTTCAGTGTTTATTCTTCCATTTCTACGTATCAATTGATACTGAAGGTAGACTTTGGGTAAGACGTGTAAAATGGATTTACACTAGCGCACCGGTTTCAGAAGAGCGAGCAACAATGCACACATCCATTCCCCGCCCCCATCCCCCAATTTGGAACCAAGGCTCCCCAAGGGCAAGGTCTTTTTTGTTTGTTTGCTGCATAATCCCAGCATTATGAACCATGCCTAACCCACTGCAAACTCTCCATAAATACTTCATCAACCGTCCTCGCAGTGCGCGGTGGTCAGCTAGAAGGCCAGAGTGCAGCTTCCTCCCTCCACTGAACCTGCGCAGCTCTCAGCTCCCCAAGGCCACATCTTGCACCCCAGGGAATATCCGGCTGCCCGCGGCTGCCCGGGCCTTCCTTTTCCGCGGAGGAAGGAGCGGGCCTCGGGAGTGGGAAACCTGGGCCCACTTCCTGTCCGGGAAGGACAGGACCCGGCGTCCGCATCCCTCGCGGCCTACTCGGTCCGCGCCCGGAGCAGCCGAGCCGCCACACTAAGAATGCGGCCGGGTGCGGCGCGAGCGCGCTGCAACTGGGCCCGGGTCGAGGAGGAAACAGGAGCCACGGCAGCTGGGAGTGAGGGGAACCTTGGCTGCGCCCGCCGGCTCCGCCTCCGCGGCGTGCGTGGCGGCGAGGGGGTTAAGTGCATGGGGGGCGGGGCCGGATCGAGCCAGCGCGCCGAGTGCGGGCAGCTAGTGGGGTGGGGGCTGCGGCCGGGGGCGGTTCCGGGCGGCGGGGGCGGGGGCGGGGGCGGTCGGAGGAAGGGGGCGGGCCCCGAAGTTGTTGGGCGCTAGGCCGGCTGGCGGGAGGGCGAGCGGGCTGCGGGCCGGCGGGCGGACCGGGCCGGGGCTGGAGAAGTTTGCGCGGCGGCTTGTGAGCGCAGGGTGCGGGCCCGGCCGGCCGCTGCGCGCCCGCTGCCATGGCTTTCCGCAGGAGGACGAAAAGTTACCCACTCTTCAGCCAGGAGTTCGTCATCCACAACCATGCGGACATCGGCTTCTGCCTGGTGCTCTGCGTCCTCATAGGGCTTATGTTCGAGGTGAGCGAGATCCGGGAGGGGGTACCCTTTCTCGTGCGCCGCCCGACGGACCCCTGTCCGTCCCTGGGGTCCTCGTCTGAGCTGGGGCACCGGGCTGCCCTGTACGTTATCTGCACCCCGGCTTTGTACGCTGTACCCGCCTTAGTCTCCAAGTCAGCCCAGACACCCCCCCCCCCGCCCCCAGCTCCGCTCCGTGCCAGCCGTGCCCAGCTCAGCAGCCCCCTTGGGCACCCACCATATCCTGCAGCTCTCTCTGCAGCCCTGAATCCTAAGCCTGGCCTCGAACCAACCGTAGTGCTTCCACCCTGGCCCGAACAGTGGGGTTTCCTTTCTGGTGTCCGGGAGCCAAGCCCGGAGACTCCCAGACCCAGAGTCATTGCACAACTATCTCTCTCTCCCAAGCGGTGGCTGCCACCTCTTCTGGGCTTTTCCGGCGGGAGGGACCCCGACCCTTTTCCACCTCCCATCTGATTTTCTGGGCCCCATCCCAGCAGTGTCCTCCCGCCTACTCCCCCTTTTTGCCCTTGTCTAAGGGCCAGTTTTCATGTTACCCATTATCACTCTGGGTTATTCCATTAGCTCCATCTGTGGTGGACCCAGAGCTTCTCCCCGTTACAGGGCCAAGGAGAGGGATGGGATATCCTGTGCTTTTAGGGGCGAGTTGATTCTCCGGTACCTGTGGGAGTAGTGGGGAGAGAATGGGTCCTGCCACTTCCCCTTCCCTGCCTCCCCAGCACTGCGCTGGTGCGGGCCTTACGGAGCAGGGACTTGTGGTAAGCCCCGCTGGTCAGGATCTGATGGGAAGGACTCTGTACACCTAAGAGATCAAGAAAAATGTGATATGCAAAAGTTAGAAGAACTGGAGGTAAGTGAGCATAATAGGGCTTGCTGTGGTATATCTTGGGTGGAGTAAGATAGTGACACTCCCCTCACTCTCAGTGTGGTCTCCAATGAGGCAGCTCCTTGTCCTCCATTCTGGGTAGGATTGCTTATCTGTATTCTCAGGAGTGGGTTAGGAAGCTATAACCATTTGTGAACTTCCTTGAAGATGGAGGATTCTAGCGGGGCTAATTTCTCCTTCTGTGTTTCTCTGTCTCTGTGCTTGTCCTCTCCTCTCTAAGGATGACAAGGGTCCTAATTGGCCCTTGAAGCTGCCCTCCAGCTGGGGACATTTTTGTGATGGCTGAGTCTCAGTTAGATGTGTGAATGTGCTCTTGTCTGGGCTTCAGGGTCTGTAGGAAATACACCTGAGACTAGGACTGGGGTCTGCACACCAGCTTTTGGTAGTTCTTCTTTACTTCTGTCCTTCCCTTCTTCCTCCCAACCCTACAGCTCTCATGGTATATTGGAAAGGGCTTTAGCTAGGGTTGTCTCTATGTCCCAGTCCCTCCCTGCTTTGTCACTAGACTGATTAAAACAAACAAAATACAACTGACTGCAACCTCACTTTCCCCATCATTGAAGAGGTTAGTAAAACCCATCTTCCTCATGGGGTTAGTGTAAGGTTTGAGATCTTATAAGAAACAAAAGTCATAGTAGATTCTACAAAAGTGAAAAGAAGTCAATTGTTCCTGTTATTATTTAACATAATAATAGCTTAATGAAATAAAAGAGTCAATATCCTCTGTCCTATTTGTGTCTATTTGTCGTCCTCCATTCTAAGAGGCCTCCCAGTGCCATGTCACCAGTCTTGGAGGGTGTGGTTGGAAAGACACACGTGACAGCTGTAGCCCTCATAGCCTCACGCCACAGCCAGTGAAGTCTCTTGCATAGGCTCATGGCTCTCTTGGCTGGGTTTCTGGCATTTGTTAAGGTTTGTGGCTCTACCTGCTTTCTTGGCTCAAAAGGAGCTGCCCAGTGTTTGAGCTTAGTACCTCCTGTCCTCCCTGCCTCTAGTCTTGGAAAGTCCTATGTATTCAACCTGGCACTCTGTGGGAGTTAAAAAGTACTAGGAGCCCTTAACTCCCAGCACCTGACAGAAGAGGGGGAAAAAAACCCCTCCTTTTCTCTTCTTCGGATTGGACTGGGGAATGTGGAAGGGACTTTGGCTGAAGTGCCTGCAAGGCTTCCTCCCGCCCTCGCCCTATAGAAACTTAGACCTCCATCTCTGAGCTTGCAGGGCTGGAGTCTCCCTCTCTGGGAGGTGCCTAGAAGGTGCATTGTGGGATTGCTGGTGTGTGCTGGTCTGGGAGAAGGGGGGCTGTGTTGAACCTCCCTTATGGAGGATACATGTTCTGCTGTGCTAGGTACAGAGGAGATCTTCATCATCTATACCTACCAACTGACTCTCTGCAGAGATAGGTATTTTAGGGGAACTGAGATTTTTAGAACTTTGCTGTTCCTACTAGCCAAGAGCAGAAACAGCTCCATTACTTTTAGGGACCTCAGAGAAGCACATGTGGGCATCTTCACGTTTGGAGTAAAGCTGGGGGCAGCACCTCATAACCCAGCCCAGGACTTAGTAGATATCACTTAGGGTCCTCTGGGTTGTCCCCTGGAGGTATGGTGTGTCTGTGTCTGTATCTGTATGTAGGGATACATATGGGAGGCAGTCCTGCACTTAACACTTTTTCCTAGAAGTATGGAGAGAAGGTGGAAAGGGAAGGGGAAGACAGACAGAGTGAGGGAGAGGACAGCAGGCTCTTGGATTTCTAACTTGGGCATGGCTAGGATTTTTTTATTCAGAAGGTGAGTCAAGGAAACTCATTTATAATTCTTCCCACAGAAAGTCTACTGGTCATTCCTCTTTCTGGGGTCCCCTGCCCAGTCTCTGCCAGTAAGCTGGTCCCCTCTCCCCAGCCCATGTGTCCTAACTGGTCTCCACCTCATTCTGGCCTTGCCCTTTCCCCTACTTACTCATCAGCTCACCATCATTCGGAGTGGATTCATTCCCCACCGAGGGATCCCAGGACTTCAGTTCTGTCCCCTGGAGATGATGACGACTCCAAATTCCTTCCCTTGGCATCACTTCCTATTGGGAATAGACATGAAAGGGTGACTTGCCCTCCTCCTTTTGACTTAGTTTTGGGCCACCCTGAGATTCCTTCTCTCATTTCCAAGGCAGGTTCTTTTCCCCAGAACTCAGGTTTTCTCTCTGTCCTGCATGCTGTTTGGAATAGAGCTGTTCTGTGCAGCCACAGCACTTGGCTAAAAAATGTCAGGAATGTGGAGCTTTATTTTCCCCCTCCTTCCCTTCCAGCTTTCTCTTTCTTAACTCTGCTTTCCAGAGAGGTGGGGAGTTTTCCACACAACAGTTTGGCCCTTCAGTCTATCTTAGGGGGGTCTGGCCTGACAGTCCTTCAGGGTGTGGGCAGCCACTGGGGGTGTGTATGTGTGTGTCAGATTTAAAGTAGTCTCTCGCCCCAACCCCTCTGCAGTCACTTTCCAGTGTCCCTTTCAGTGCCACGTTTCAAACTGAGACGGGCAGAGGACAGAAACTCTCATCAGTGAATGGAGACTGACAAAGGGGTGGGGGTACAACTTATACATTAGCTCTAAAATGTCATTTTGAGACAGAAACTTTGCTTGTTTTAAAGTTCATTTGTGGGCTCTGCTGACCCTGTAGCAAGGAAATGTTTCTGAAATTCTGGGCCCTCGTTTGTTTGGTCTGTGATGACTTAAGGGTTTTGGACTTAGAAGAATTTTTGGGTAGTGGCTCGTGTTTGGTTTTTGTTTCGAAGCCAGGTGTGGTAGAGTTCTCTTTCTCCAGGAACTGTCTTCTTCCCTGTGTCTGAGACTTTGGGTGATGTATTTGCAGCATGTACAGTGGGAGCCCATTGCGTCACGCCTGTTAGCACGTGGATGCTGTGGCACTGGTTCCCATCCTCCCAGACGTACCTCTGGTCATCATAACCTGAAGTGAGACTGCTGGTCCTGTCTCTTAATATCAGTGTTGCAAAATAGTCCCGTTTATATAGTGTTAATGCAAAAAGGTACGTGCACGGTACCGATAGGCATCTGTGCACATATGTTGTCCTTCACTAACTTCTAATGCACTTTTAAAGACATTCCTTTACCAGTTTTATATTTCCTGGCTTTTTGCATCTTTCTGTCCACCTCTGATGTAGTCTATCAGTAATGTTCTAGAAAATTAGTCAGGGGAAGCCGGGAAGGGTTGCAAATCCTCTTGTGTGCCCTTGTTCTGTGGTTAGATTTCTACATGCATCACTCAGTCATCTGAGCAACAGAGCAGAACTTTGGGACTAGTCTCTCCTGGCCCACCCTCAGGCGTCACCCTGTGTGTGGGATGTAAGGCACATGGATGATCCCGATTTCTTCCCTTGGGAAAGTGTGATACCCAGAAAGGTGGTGTTAATCAGTCACTGAGGTTTTGATCTCCACTGTCAGATGAAGAAACCTGTCCAAATGCCCTGCACTGTGCCTGGCACACTGACACTTATGTGATGGTCTCAGCGACCATGCTGATGGTGATTGTTTGGCTTCATTGTTGGGTCTGTGCTACACCTTCTACCGTCACACCAGCTGCTTGGGGCCTCCGGCTGTATTTCATTTTGGATGTGACCTGCTTTGGCATGAGACCATTCCCTGAAGTCCTCCAGTGCTAGCTGTCCGCTTTCCAAAGCGTGCGAGTGTTACACACTGAGTCCCTCTTTCCCCCAGCGAGCCTGTGGTGTGGCTGCTCCACATCTGTTTTCTCTGCCATCTGTCTTATTAGAACACAGGCTGTGGATACCGGAGGGTCTTAGTGTTGCCACCGTCAGCTGTGGGAAGGACCCATGAGGAGGCCGCTTCGCAAGCTAAATAAGGGCCACTTTTTTCTTGCTTCCTCTGTTGTCTGAACTGAACCCTCAGTTGCTGTTTCTCAGGGGCACTGTCCAGACCAGTCGCAACAGAGCGCCTCAGTCCTGGCTGTTTGTAGAGTAACGTGTGTTGCTATGGTGAAAACTTCACTCCTGCAGGCATGAGCTCCGTTTTGATCTGCTTCGTTGTGGGCAGGGGCCCCAGAAATCACTCTGTGGCATAGCTGATGTACCTCCCCTTCCCACCCTGATAAATGATGACGAAGCCAGAGGGTTGATAAGACTGGATTAGAGTTTCCAAACTACAGAAGTGCTTTCTAATCGGTGAGTGCACTATTAGTAGGCTTTGCTGGGAAACTTTCCTGATATTATCTCTTAACCGTTTTATCCAGTGCTGTGTATCTGGTATCCATTGGTACCTAATAGTTAAAGAAAGGAAAAGAAAACAGTAAAACTACTAATGTGCCTCCTGACACAGCTTTTTATTTCATGGGCAGACCTTTATCTTTCGTACAGTCTAATGCTTTGCCTTGATTTACCTCTGCTGTCTCAAGTGTCCCCCGTAGAAGAGAACCAAACCTAACAATCACAGCTGGTCAACGCTGGGAGTTAACTGTGTGGTTTAAAGAGCTTTGCAGGAGGCTCTTCTGGGCAGTGTGGGTTCACACAGCCTCCCTGGATTTTCAGCAGAGGAAACGTAGCCAGATTGTGAGTAGGGGGCTCTGAGTCCTCTAGAGACCTCCCGTGAGTTGGTGGGAGCCCACGGTTAAGGGAGGCGCTGTCCTGTGACTCCACCCAAGCCACGCTGCCACTTGACAGTTCCCTTCATTTGTCTTGAGGGGTTGGCAACACTCTCCATCTGTGAAATGCTTTACTAGCTTCACCCTGTAATCTGGATGGTTTATGGGGGTTGTCATACCCATCCAGAGCTTGGCTTGGAGAGGAGAGACTTGGCCCAGGACCATCTGCTCCGAGTTAGAGTTGGAGCCAAAATAAGAATTCAGCCACGTCTGGCTCACATTTAGAGCTCAGGCCCGGTGCTTCCACGAGTGGGGTGTCAACGGAATGTAGCCACGGGCTGCTTTACTTTTCTTTGTCTGAGTGGAATCTGTTTATTACCTGGAAGTAATGTCTGCGGGTCATTGTTCCACTCGAGGCTTTTCTGTCTGGAACAATCCTTGAAATTTGCATCTCCCTGAAAGAGACTACAGAGAATGACCCAAATGTGAACGTAGGCAAGTAGGCAGAGGCTTTACCTGCTGTTCAAGTTACTGCCTGTTATTAGCCAACATCTGTGTGAGAGTAGCTGCCTCTGGCTATTATATTTTCACTGCCCTGTATCATCAAGTTAATATTGGGGGTAGCTCAAGGGCACATCTTTTCTCCTGAGTTTTACAAGTTTAAGGGCTAAAAGGAAACCTAGAAGTCATCTGCTGTGTTTACAGAAGAGGAAAATAAGATTGGGAGATTTTCCCAGGACAGTAGAGGGAATTTCTGGCAAACTTGGGGCTTGAATTCACATCTTCTCACTCAAGTCCAGTGCATTTTCCACACATCTGCCCCCTGGAATTCCAGACGCTACCTTTAAATGCTAGTGTATGTGTAGAAGAAGCCTCACGGATGATACATCTTTCTTAAGTCGGCTGTGCTCATTCATTTGGCAGCTGTTTCGTGAGTGCCTGCTGCGTGCCTGTGCCGAGCTCTGGGAATGCAGATGAATAAGGTGGGGTCCCTGTCCTCACAGAGGTCACACTGTGGTAGCTGAAAGCTGATAAACTGTTTGTGCATGGGAGCCAGGCCATGAACGTGATGTGTGTGGCAGGTGCAACTCACAGGCTTACAGACTGTTGGACCTTAACCTCAAGCCTTTGTGATTGGTGGAAAGGGAGTGATTTGTTGCATTGAGACCTAAAACCCTGAGTGTGGGACTGTTGGTAGTCAGAGGACAAGAGTGGTGGTCACTCCTGAAAGTCTTGGGAAGCACAGCTAGTTCTCTTGTATTTGACAGCTTTGCGAATAAGCAAACTGACCAGAGGCACTGCGTGTGTTTGGGTGTGTGCACCTGTGCACAGGTGCAATTTTTAGTACGAGGAGGCCTTTATTGATTGAAACCTTGGCTGAGGTTAGGAGAGCTCTTCCACATGGTTTCTGAAGAGTTATCAAACTTGAACATAATCTGAAATGTTTCTTTTGGGTTGGTGGAGGTGATAGTCACCTGGTGACAAAAATCCTCCGAGCCTTGATTGCTCTGTCTTTGAAAGAGGGAGAAGGTTTCTTAATAAAGCTCCTGAATTTTGCAAGGGCAGAGTGTTTTTAATTTAATCAGCTTGTTCCTTCACGTTTATTATAAATGTGTAGATATTCTCTTTTTATAGAGAATTTTAAGAAGACACTTTTTAGTGACTTATCACCATTATGAGACTTATGTGGCTAATGAGGAGACGGGTGTGACTATCTCAGGACAGAGGGTATGGATCTAATTTTTAGAAACATGCCTCCCCTTCCTCTGTTGACCTTCCTGCTTGCTTTGAGGAATGCCCAAGACCATGCTGGTTAGTTAACAAGTGTTCCGTCAGGTTTGTGTGCCTCGTGGGGTGCTGGCACCTGCATAGAGATAGCCTTGTGCGTCATTGGGAATGCAGAATGTGGCCCTGGGTTTAGAAGTGCCAGGGGTGTCTTATCAGCCCCTTTCCTGAAGGTTAAGAGCAGCCTGGGGGGCTCCTGACCTGGAGGAGCATTCCTTGGATAAACAGGCCTCCCCTCCAGCAGTTCCTGGAGTCCTGTAGGAAGTCAGGAAGTTGCAGGGCCTGCTTCACAATGCTTGGTTTCCTGCTGAGAATTCCTCAGAACTTGGAGCAGAATTGAAGTTTTTAGACCCAACACTTTCTGGAATTTTGAGTGTATTTAGTTTATAGTCTGACTTTGTACTGGATCAACTTTTGACCTCAGTGGGCAAGGAGTAACTTGTTCGTATGGATTTTGTGGCTATTGTTTGGAAGAGGGATGTGGAGGTGGGAAGGAATGGTTGATAGCTGATTTTTTTTTTTTAATTGCAGTTTGGTCTCTGATTTATCATGGAGTGTGAATAAGTGCTCCTCTTCCGGAGTCTCTGAGGCATGAGCTGTGGCCTGGGCAGGGAGGTGTGTGGTGGTGGGTGGGAGGGCGAGGACTCGGACCTGGGAGACCTGGTTCTCCCCAGGCTCTGCCATAAAATAGCTGTGTGGCCCATGCCAGCCCCTGTACCCCTCGGCCCCTACTTGCTCCCTGGAAGTGTCAGCTGCCCTGTGGCACAGTCATGCCCTCTGAGCATGGTCATGCAGACCACGCTGGAGAATGTGTGTAAAACTTATGTTGCCACTCAGCAACTGGGAGGAAAGGGAAGGAGGCGCCTTCCCCCAGCCATAGAGGTTTAGGATGAGTCAGAATCAAGTTGCACCTCCATTGGATTAGTGTCTCAACTTCAACTCTTGGTTTCACTTCTTACTTGAGTTGAAATCAGTTTCTAACCTAAATTTGGGTTTGACATATAATAGAGCTTAGCAGTGGGGAGGGGAAAAACCCCCACATAATCGGAAAGGAATTGTTGAGGGGTAGGGAGAAGGTTGGCTTGGTTTGTGACTTCCATGGCAGGGCTGACCAGGGGACCCAGGATGACCAAGAAGAGGTCACTGCTCTGGGCAGAATGACCCGTGCCTTCTGTTCGGCCGAGTCAGGTTTTATCATACCAGTTCTCTGAATGTGGTCTGGGGCCTGGGGCTTGAGCATATTCCATATTCGATGATACGTTCATCACACACACATACACTTATCTGTGGCTTTTTTTTTTTTTAAGGTCAATAGGGTGAACCTAGTGTCTGGAAGCTGGCCCGTGATCTGCCCTCCCCAAGCCCCACTCCCGACAGTGCTCTTCAGGCTTTGCCTGGACAACTGGCACTGTTGCTTCTACTGCTCTTACTTCGCCTCAAAGTCCTCTTCAGCTCCTCTGGTCGGATGGCATGCTTCCTTCCTCAAAGTTATGAGGATGAATTAAAAACAGTGCAGAGGTGGAGAAGAGGTTGAGAGGAGATGCATCAGTATTTAATTATGTTCTTCTGAAGCCTATTTCAAGTAGGAATTATCCATTGTATTTAACATTTGACGTGTCACAGTTTTTGACTCACCAAAAGTAGTCTTCACCTGTGTCATCTAATAGGTAGCTACTAGCCGCATCTGGCTATTTGAACATGAATTCATCAAAATGAAATGAAATGGAAAATTTAGTTCCTTAGTCACATTAGCCACATCTCAAATGCTCAGTAGTGTAGAAAAGAGACTATTTCCATCATCACAGAAAGTTTTATTGGACCATGCTGGTCTAAACATTGCTTGCTGGGTCTGTGTTTTCTGTTTTTGTACAAATAGACAGTCAGGGACCCTGGTGGTGTGGTTCTGTTAGGGAGCCCTTAGTGGTGAAGGTCATGGCCCTGGAGCCAGGCTGCCTGAGTTCGAATTCAGGTTTGCCACATCCTAGCAGTGTATCTTGGTAAATTCTGTCACCTCTCTGTGCCTCAGTTTCCTCATCAGTAAAACGGGGATCATAGTATGTTGTAGAGTGGTTGAGAAAATTAGATTGATACAAAATGCGTAAGAAATGTTAATGCAGATACAGCACTTCAGAGAAGGCCTGTACCTATCGTTCTCATCCCATTTGAAAGAGTTGGAGTTATACCTCGACTATATGGAACTGCCCTTTGTGGCCGCCCATTCATCTGGAACGTGAGAAATGGGAGGCAAAGAAGGGGTCCTGGAGCAGTCTGATAATGGCCCTAAACCTGCGCCCTGTTGCTGCGTGTGCCGCATCTGGGCGAGTCTCCCAGGCTTTGCTCAGAGCTCACTGCCGTTTCTTTATGTAGAGTTATACGAGGCTTGGTTGTCTGGTTCCCAAGATTTCAGAAGAAAGAGTAAGTTAATGTGGAAGAAGAGCTGGGATAGGTAGACGAGTGGTAGCGGACAGCTTGGAGGGCTATTAATTGTTAAATACTTACAAGTCATAAGAAATGAAAAAAAACCACCATGAATTCCAGGTGTCAGTTAGTATATGAACAAAGAGCTCCAGCAGATTTTCAGGTTATTATGATAGACTAGTGTAGTACAGTACACCATAAGAATGATTATATGTTGTTTCATGAAAAAATAAAAAGGTGTGCAGTATACTCAGAAAGATTTTTTTAAAAGTTTCCATCCACAGTGATTAATGTTAAAGTGTCTATACCTAAATCTTTAGCAGCATGGAAAATTCGGCCACCCAGAATGATTCAGCCCCAGAAATTTCCGGCGAGCCACAGCAACAGAGCCTGGAAATAAAAGGCGAAGTTGGTCTGTGCGTGCAGCATACCTTATCACCCGAGCAATGAGAAAGAAACTTTTTTTTGACATTAATACCCAGCCTAGGAAATATCTTCATTCAGTACTATTCAGCTACCTGGCCATTCAGCTTTCTTCTTTTTTGATTATTCAGTAAATATACCTATTCTGTGCAAGACTCTAAAAGCTGAAATGGAAGCCAGCAAACCTATTTGTTGACATGAGTTGTGCCACTGTGGTTGTTTTTAGAGTTTCAAAACGAAGATAATGAAGTGCTTCTCAGGCACTATTCCTTGAGCTTCTTTGGGCCCACATACATCAGGCATGACAGCTATGATCTTGTCAGATTGTCACTGGCCACTGACCACACCTTTAGCCTGCAGCTGTGGCCAAGTGTGACCTGGCCAACGTTACTGGCTTCTCAGTCGCACTGATGTTGCTCACATGGCCCAAGGGATATGTGTCTGAGTTGATTCTGATCTTTTGCCTCATGCTACAAATATTGATTAAACAGTGCTTTTGTGCTAGGCATTGTTCTGGCTTCTGGGAACATAGGGAAAGGAAACGTGCCCCATTATAGGGTACAACTTTTACCATCTAGTAAGGGAGACAGATAAAAGGACACAAGTAGTCACTTGACAGCGAGTATTCCCCTCAAGCCGCACTAGTTAGTGGCGCTCACTAAGTAGGGCTCTGCTAGAGAGAGTTGCTTTGGGAACACAGAGGAGGACTCCTAGCTCAGAGTTGATGCTGAGTGGATGCTGGCCAGGGCCAGGGAGAGAAGAAAATGTGGGATGGTTTTCGGCAGAGGTATTGGCTGGTCCCTGTGAACACAGAGGTGAAACGGGCTGGCGCTGGTGCGCACATGACGGTCCTCAGTGGGCTGGTGTCGTAGGATGCTGGGGAGGTGGGTTGAAGGTGGAAGGAAATGGAAATAGAAGAGGAAGGGTGAGGTCATGGAGGGCCTTGTAGGTCATGCCAAGGACTTGAGACTCAATCCTGGATGTAATGGGGAGGGAGCTTTGGTCAGGGCAGCGACATGATGAGTTTGCTCCAGAGACTGTGAGACTGGAGTTGAAGAGTGTGACCAGGAATCTGTGGCACTGATCCACATGAGAACTTCTTCCTCCCCACCTCCCCAAATTTTGGTCTGCACCCCCAACCAGGAGGTATGCCGAGAGACCCCCACACCGAGTTCTCTGGTGTTGATTCAGAGACTGCTGACACTGCCAGGCTCCCCTCTGCCAGCGTGTGTTCCCCTTCCACACACCTCAGCTGACACAGGTGAGCAGCAAGGTTGTGTGGGGCGGGCAGGGACAGTTACAGCTGGAGAGGGAAACAGCTTTTCCTCACAACTTGTTGCAGCCCTGATGGTGTGCAGTGATGTGCACATGCACACCATTTTGTTTTACTATATTGTGTTGCCTTTGTGTGACGTCATCCTTTGGAGTTATTCAGAAGGGGGTTTTTTGCATCTAATGTGATTTTTAATTTTTTTAAAGATTATATTTATTTACTTTTAGAGAGAAGGAAAGGGAGGGAGAGAGAGAGGGAGAGAAACATCAGTGTGTGGTTGCCTCTCACTTGTCCCTTACTGGGGCCCTGGCCTGCAACCCAGGCATGTGCCCCTACTGGGAATTGAACTGGTGACCTTTCAGTTCACAGGTTGGTGCTCAAACCACGGAGCCACACCTGCCCGGGCATGATTTTTAATTTTTTAAAAGGTAGGGCCTCAACAAGATGGAATATCTTTTTCTCCACCTTTTATTGTTGCTGTTGTTATTTTTTTTTTAGCTAAATAAGCTATATAGAGGCTTACATTTAAGTACCGGGGCCTTACCTGAGGAAGCTGCTTTTGTTTCAGTGTTCAGAGGAGGTGCAGGGAGAGGGACTTCTTTGTCATGTACCTTCCATCTCTAACTTTTGCCAGACCCTTGAAACAGATACAATGAGCTTTTCCCTGGGCTCATTTCTAGCACTCTTGTCAAATCACTCTCATTGTCAAAGGCCTGTTGGGGTGTGGGGTCTTCTCACCATAATCATTAAATGCCCCACCCCTGTGAGTGACTGTAGTTTACGTGATCTCCAGAAGAGGGAACTGAAACAGGTGCTTTGTCAGAATAGAAACCCACAGCCGTCAGGCACTGCTTCTGTCCTGACCCCTCATCACAAACCAACTACCCTGCTTTTGTTCCTGTACCTTCCCCAAGACCTTCCCCTCTTCACATAACTTCTCATTTCATGCCCCCTCTGCTGCCACACAAGCACCACCTGTTGAGAATGCTTCTCCTGGCTCTTCCTCCCAAATAGAGTTCAGTCCTGCCTTCTGCCTGCCTCTGTGTGTCTCTTGTTTATTCATTCAGCCAGACTTAGACCGAACATTTGCTCTCAGCCAAGCACTGTTTTTGGGGCTAGAATAAAAGATGAAAAGGGGACAATTGGGCCCTATTGGAGCCAGGAGTCCTTAGGGAGGTGACAGTGTCATTGCTGCTGAAGGTACTCCCCTCATTGTGTGAGGGTCAGGGGAGTATAACACCCCAGGGAGCATTAGGGACAAGTCATTTTAAAAAGAAGTTTGGGCTGGGTGGAGGCCTACGGGGCATTGACCAGGCAGATGGGGTGGGGGGGTCTTCAGGCAGTGAGAGGACGTGGGGAAAGGATAGGCGTGTGGGTGCGGTGTGTGTGTGGTACGTGCTCTGTGTTGCCAAAGTGGGGGAAGGTTAAGGAGGGAAGCGATGAAGATGAGTCTTGATTGTCTGGAAGGGTTGGGGCTGTGGAGGCCCTATTTCAAAAGTGTGGATTTGTTCCTAAGCTTAGGCAATCAGGAGCCTTTGAAGATTTCTGAGCACAGAGTGACTCAATCAGATTTGTACTAGGAAGGTCACACGCAGCAGTGCTGAGGCTGGCTCCTTGCACTAGCCGTGAGCCCTCCAAAAGGAAGGGGTTGCTCTGCATTTTCTTGGCATCCCCTATGTGCCTGACACGTAGTTGGCGTGAACTGATTGAGGACGGTCCAGTGCACACAGGACAGTGTGTGTCTTGAGGCATCTTTCTGTTTCTGCTGGTCCTTTGCAGCTTTCTGGCCATGCTGTCTCTCCTGGGTTCTCAGGTAATGGGAAAGAGATGCTTTGAGCACATTAGGAATGCTGGGTAGTTTAGCATCTTAGCCTTTTAAAGCTTAAAGAAGTTTTTGTAGGTGGTCTTTGGCAATAGTCACATTTTTCAAAAATCAAAACATAAAAAAGAAAACACTACCCTCCCTACCTCTTCTCATCCAGCTCCCCTTCCCTGGTAACCACTGTTATTAACTCTTTTGCATTCTTCTTGGGTTTATTTATGCAAATGTGAGCAGCTATAAATATATGGTGGATTTTACCTGTGTGTGTGTTTGTATGTGTGTGTTCCTGCCCCATTTCTTAGCCACAGTGAAGCATATTATCTGCCTGTTCTGCACCTTGCTTTTTTCGGTTAACAAAATATCCTAGAGATCTTTCCGTGTCGGTACACAGAATTTCCTCACTTGTGTCAAGGTTGCGCAGTCTTCTGTCGTGCAGGTTCACTGTAAGCCGTTTAACCAGTCCCCTCCCACTCGGGCTGTTTCAGCTTGGTGTGCACATCATTTTGTACCTGTGCACGCATATCTTGTAGCATGTTTTCCCAAAAGTGGGGTGACTGGGTCCAAGTGTAAGTGCCATTGTACTTCTGGTAGATGAATTGTCTTTGTCCTTTTGAGATACCATGTTGAAACCAAGCAGTCAGTTAGCTGTGGACTACTTATCGTGTGTCCATGAAAACACACAGTCGTATACTGAATGCTGTACCAGTGTCTGCACTGATTTTGGTCGCTGCGGTAGTGTCAGCATCCAGCACAGTGCCTGATGCAGCAGGAGTCCAGTACCTGTTGGGTTTTTAACATGACATCGGTTGGCACATCTGGGCATCAGGGCTCTTCTCTACTGATTCTCTTTCAGCCCCTCCATGATGTTTCTCTCACCTCTGGCCCTTCGCACAAATTCTTTGCCCGGGACACTCTCCCGTCTTTCACTTGGCTAGCCGCTCCTTCAGCCACTTACCGCATTTTCTGGAAAGCCCTCCTTCATCCCTGGACAACACTGAGTTCTGCCTCACCACTCTGAATTCCCTGTGCTTCCCTATCACAGTTCCACCTGCCCCCACTTTCAGTGGAGTGTGGCCTGGTGCCTCCCCATGGTCCGGCTCAGGGGCAGGAGCAGGCCTTGCTCGTGCTGCGTCGCCGGCATCCCACACAGCACTCGGCACTGTGGTGGTTCTCATGAGACGTTCTTTCCGTGAGTGAGTGGAAAGTAGAACTACCAACTGACAGCCAGTTTTCAAAGACTTTTTTCTGTATTTAATTAAATAATTCATCTATCATCAGATTTACCAGTTAAAGTGTATAGCTTAGTGGTTTTTAGTAGAACTCATCATGTTTTGCAGCTATCACCATTATCTAATTTCAGAACATTTTCATCAACACTCCCCAAGAAACCAGTTGGCTGTCACTTCCCATCACTCCCCATTCCC
The DNA here is from genome assembly GCF_004126475.2 of Phyllostomus discolor. NCBI lineage: Eukaryota > Metazoa > Chordata > Mammalia > Chiroptera > Phyllostomidae > Phyllostomus > Phyllostomus discolor. The sequence goes on along the minus strand of NC_040906.2, from coordinate 124,151,471 downwards.
CAACCACTAATCAATCTCCTTTCTGTCTCTTTGGATCGACCTATTCTGAACATTTCAGGTAAATAGAATTGTAAAATATGTGGGCTTTCATGACTGCGTTCTTCCATTGAGTATAATGTTTTCAAGGGCTGTCCATGTCCAGCACATGCAGCACCCCATTCATTTTTATGGCTTAGTAATACTCCACTGTCTGCGAATGCTGCATCTCGTTTATCCATTCATCAGTTGAATGGACATTTGGGTTGTTCCCGCCACGTTACATGAATAATGCTGCTGTGAATACTTGTGTACAAGTTTTAGTGTGGACATAATATTTTCAGTTCTCTTGGGTATGTACCTATGAGAATTGCTGGGTCATCAAGTAATTTTAATATGGGAAAGGAGCCAGCATTGGAACTGTATTGAACAGTTTGTGTTTTTGATCTGAGAGTTATATCTCAGGGCCAGCGATCCAAATATTGCTCCTTATTTTCCAGGGCTGGCTTTTGAGACTTGCATTTAATAGACTGTGGCCTGATAGTCATCTGTGATTCAGAGGCAAATATGGTCAGATTTTACACAACAGAATTCACTGAATTTTTACCACGTGCACTGTGCTAACTCTGTGGAGATGCCAAAATACAGAGGACACAGCTCTTGCCCCAAAGTCATCATTTATTTGAAACGATCTGAATATCCATCTGTATTGAACCAATTAAGTAAAGTATGGTATAGCTATACAATAGAATACTTTATAGCTGTTTAAAAGAGGATTAAGTGAATTGTGAATTGGTGTGAACTGATGTCTGAGAAAGGAATAGGTTATAGATTAGTATGTATAGGGTGAGCCCATTTTATTAAAAAAAACTTCATATATGCTTAGGCAAAATTTGGAAGGGTCACAGCCAACTGTCAACATTGATTATGTTTCTAGGAGGAAGTTTATGGAAGGTTTTAGCTTTCAAGATCATAGGTTTCCCTTTAAACGTTTTTACAACAGGTATGCATAGCATTTAACTTCACTTAGCTCCCCCAGCCCTGGCCAGTGTGGCTGAGTTGGTTGGAGCCTCGTCCCATCACTGAAATATCACAGGTTTGATTCCTGGTCAGGGCACATGCCTGGGTTGGGGGTTTGGTTCCCAGTTGCATATGATCAATGTTTCTCTCACATCGATGTCTCTTTCCCTCTCTCTCTCCCTCCCTTCCCCTCTCTTCAAAATTAATAAGCACATCTTTGGGTGAGGATTAAAAAAGTTCACTTAACTCCTCCAATTCCTAAAAAAAGGAATTAGAAAAAAAAGGAACTTGAGATAATTATATCTAAATTACTAGATACCAATATAGGATATAATATACAATATTGGTATAATATACCAATATAATATAATATACCAATATAATATACTATGTATTAGCATATAACTAGATGCCAAATAAGTTTATGGTCAGTATATTAGTCTTACAAGCTGTGTAAGCCCAGAGATGAGAGAGTTTTGGGGGAAGTTTCATGAAAGAGGGGTGGGACTTGGCTTGGACCTTAAAGGGTTGTAATATTTATATAGCATTTCACATATAGAGTCAACGACAACACACATGTATTGAGTACTTACCTGGTGCTGAGCACTGATAAGTAATCACCTGTGTTCTCTCCATCACTCGTCAACAGTGGGATAGACACTACGATTACTCCCATTCCACAGATGAGAGCACTGACATTTAGAAACACTAACCTGACAAGGTTTCCCTTGCTCTGAAATGCCAGAGCCGGGACTCCAAGCCTGCCTGACTTCGGAGCCCAAGTCCTACACTGCACTCTAACAGGAAGAAGACTAAGGCCTGGAGAACTCAGATAAGTTGTCTGAGAACTGGGGAACCAGAATCTGAACGCAGGGTATTACAAGTAATCTGTAATGTTTATTACACTGATGTTTCTTTTTCTTAGTAGAAAATCCTCAATTATTAAAAAAAATTTTTAAATATACTTCATGTATTTACTTTTAGAGAGAGAGGAAGGGAGGAAGACAGAGAGGGAGAGAAACATCAGTGTGAGAGGAACATGGATCAGTTGCACACCCTCAACTGGGGACCCACCCTACAACCCAGGCATGTCCCCTGACCGGGGACCTAACCGGTGACCTTTCGGTTTGCAGGCCGGTGCTCAATCCACTGAGCCACACCAGCCAGAGCTACTGTGATGTTCTTGACCTGAGTTCCAGGCCGTTGAAATCCCTGGAGGTGGTAATGGAAGGCCGAGAGGTTCTGGGTCAGAGAGGTGAAAGTCTTCCTAGCATGCCCCCTTTCTTGAATATCATAAATGGGTTAGACTAGTGTTCAGCATTTCTCAGACTTACACTACCATCTCTTTCAAGTGGCAGTTAGCGACATCCCACAGACTTCACTCTGTGAAACGCTCCTCCCTTCCCATGCTGTAAGGAGGGGCAAGTGAAGGTGGTTCCTGAACAGCTCCCTCTCTGCTTTGATAAATAAGAGTGCGGACTCTAATGTCAGGGTTGGAAGAGTGTGAGGAAGATGGTATTTGTTGGGATCATTGGAGAGGAGTTTCCCGGATGGATTTGGGGCTACATCGCTAACCACCTATGCATTTTACTGGCTTCTCCCTGGAAACCCATTGAGTGTCGTATTTGCCGTCTCTGCGACTCTGTCTCAGTGAGTCATGGTTCACAGTGATCACAGCTGCATACTTAAACCCTTCCCCATACTTCTTAAACTCAAATTCTTCAGCCCACACTTCACTAAATTTCGTACTGTGAGCATTGGAGGTTTCTAAGTGCCACCATCTTTTTTTCTGTAATATGTGCCATTACTATTTTGATTGTGGTAAAATATACATAATATTTAGTATCTTAATCATTTTTAAGTGTACAGTTCAGTACTATTAAGTTACCGTCACATTGCTTTTGTGACCGTTCTCCAGAACTCTTAAATTCATCCCATAAACATTTATTGAACCTGCTCCTTGCAGTTTCCTGGGACATGGAGGTGGCTGAGGTGCACACCCTGCCCAGGCTAACAGGGAACATGGATGAGAAAACCAGCGGTTATGGTTCAGTGTGGCTTGGGCCCTGAGGTGCTCCTTACGGGGTTAGATCCCAGGGGCACTTCTGGGCCTCCGGTGGGACCACCATCACCACCCAGTGCTCCAGGCCTCCTTCTCTTCTGGCTACTTGTTGGCCACTTGCTGATTGTTCCTCCCCCTGCCACTCCCTGGAGCAGTGTGCCACCTCTGCTCCCAGAGCTTAGGGAGAGGCTGGCAGATTTTGTTCCAGAGTGAGAGCCAAGCTCTGTAGCCGAGCCCACGTGGCCTGGGGCGGGGGCAGGGTGGGAGAAGGCGCTGTTGCCAAACCCAGAACTTCACCAAACCCCAATCAACCATTTGCCCAAATATAGTATCCTGGACCTTCTACTCGTCATGTTTAAGCTAAATATACTGTCCTTCAGCCTGCAAGCTCAGCTTCCTCCAGGAATGCCTTCCTTCCGTGATTATTCCTAAGTGCCTTTAGTCCGTTTTACTTCTAAAAAATGACCGTGGTGACGTGGCTGAAGTCCCAGACTAGGGGCATGTGTGAAACTAAACAGATTGGAGAGGACTGGCTCCAGGTCCCATTTGGTTTGTGCATTTCCATGGAGACCTCTCGACAGTGAAAGACAGTCGTGGCATTCTTGTGTAGTAGTACATAGAGCTCCTTATAGAGAAGAAGGTTTATTATGATGATTAACTTGCAGGCTTTCTTTCCCTTGAAAACTTGAGGCCTTAGCCATCTGGATGTGTATCCTGATTCTCCATCTCACGGTGCCAGATTGTTCTGGGCTTAGAAATACCATGAAGTGGATACAGGTTGGGAGTGCAGGCTTTGAATTCAAATTGCCTGATTACAGATACATATCTTACAGATTGTTGCTAGAGAACTCTGGTTTTTGGTCAGTGAAATGGGAATGAAAAATAACTGTGCCTTTTCCATTGAGTTTTTTGGAAGGATCAAGTGATAATGCACGCACAACACTTTCACAGAGCTTGACATCACCTAACAACTCCATCGATGTATTTGTGAGTGTTAATTAATTAATTGCGTGATGGTTGCAGCTGTCATTAGGAAGCCATTTTTCTGTGCCTCTCATTTTCATGCTGTAGTTATGTAGAGTCTGTCTATCCGCCTCGCACCAGATACACCTTTCACACTCAAACTTTGCTGCCTGAGCCACCAAGACCATTCAGCACCATGCAGGCTGGCGTTTCATTTGCTGCAGGCGTCTCCTTGGTGAGCTGAGCCCAAGCCCCCACCCAGGGTTCTCCCCATGAATGTTCCCCTCAGGTTTCTCAAGGCCCAGGATTACCTCCCTCCTTTTCCCTTTCTCAGAGATCAAATGGCTTCAGTACTGCTGTCTCCATTTCAAGAAAATTGTGAGGTTAAGTGAAGTGAAGATCAGCCACTTGAAATATTTTGCTATAATGCATGACCTCACTGTCATTGCATATTTTTAAAATAATGGGGATTTTTGCATTTTATGAGTTATTTTTGTTGAAGGACTTTCTTTGCTGTTTGAATACCACTTTTATAAACAGTGTTTTCCAAGCTCTTCTGCTTAGCACAGCTGACTTAATTTCTACTCTGTTCTTAGGCACTATAGTTTTTCGTGATTGTGATAAAAATGCACAGACCAAATTCTGCCTTTTCCCCACTCAATATTATATCTAGATATTTTGAGATGTAGTATTTTAAAAAGATAAGGTTGTTCCTAAATGCCTGCCACTGGGGGGTTTGTTAGGTCAGTTTAGAATGGTGACATAATTCCATATGCGCGGTGTCATAGAGTGATGTCCAAATCACATGGTTGTAATTTCTTTAAAAAAGCAGCCTGCAGAGTGACATTTTGTGTGGGCCTTTTTCTGTAAAAGTTTGGATTTGTTTTATCTATTTTTATTTTTTTACTCGTTACCCGAGATATATTTATTGATCTCAGAGAGAGAAGAAGGGAGAGAGAGAAACATTAATGTGAGAAGGAAACATCGATCAGTTGTCTTCTGTATCCACCCCAGCTGGGGATTGAACCTGCAATCTAGGTGTGTGTCCGGACCAGGAATCAAACCCACTGCACAGGACGATGCTTCAGCCAACTAAGCAACCTGGCCAGGGCTGGATTGCTTTTATTTTTTTATGAAAAGGTAGCTCTAAGGATAATCATCAAGATACAATCAGTAGTTTTCTCTGTGTGGTGTAATTTCAAGTAATTTTTATTTTATTTTTTCATGCTTGTAACGTGTGTGTGTGTGTGTGTGTGTGTGTAAACTCAATGAAATGTATAGCATTTGGATGATCAGAAAAGGCCAGTTAAAGCTTGTCTTCATTTTGGAAATGGGAAGGTGGAAGGTTTGGAGCAGTGACAGCTTGTTGCCCAGAGAGCAGGCAGGTGAACGGAGCAAGGGAGGGGAGAAGCTGGGATGTGGGCGAGCAGAGAGAACACAGGAGCAGCAGGGGGCATGTGGCAGGGCAGCCAGGAGATGCTGAGAAGGTGAGTCTGAGTCCTTGATCGTAGAGAGGCCATTCCCACCTGCTGTAAATAAAACGTTTGCTTTCCAGAAGCCTTTTGAAGACTGGCTCACAGGGCGAAATGGGTATATTTTAAGCCAGAGAAGACTATACGAAAAGCATCAAGAAAACTTAAGTCAGGATCCACTAGAAGTGGAAATGAAACTTCTCAGTTCCAGATAGTAACTGAACAAGTCACATGAAAGATAATGGCCTGTGGTAAAAATTGAAGCTTTTAAAAACAGCAATTGAAAATGTAAGTTTAAACCCTGACGCAGCAGCCCATTGTTGCTCCATCATGGGGCTATGGAAATGGGCCACCCAGTCCGCTTCTGGGTGAGACCTATGCACTCTGGTCTGCAAAGGGCCTCTGTACCCTTTTGGGGGTGCAGTAAGCAGGAGGTGGGAGTATTCGGGACTATGGTGACATTCGGGAGCTTCTGTGACGTTTTAGGACTTGGCTGTCTTGAATAATCTTTGCACTGACAGCCTCTTGCTCAGTTCTGATAAAGTTGGGCGGATGGCTTTGCTTCCCTGCCCAGTGTGCCTTTACCTGCGGTCTGGTGAAGGTGAAGCTGCCACTGGTGGGTGGAGGGGTGGGGCTTAGTCCTCCGTGCTCCTAAGGCTTCTCATCTGGAGGATACACAGAAAATGATCAATGACAAAGCCAAGTTAAAAAATAAGAAGAAAAATAACTAATTGTTACTTATGGAATACCGGGATGTGCCAGGCCTTGTGCTAGACTTGACCTTCAGATCCCACTAATCCGCTTAACAGTCTTCTTTAGTAGACTCTGTTATCTCTGCCTACACCAAGCAAGCTGAACAATTCCGTCTCAGATGTAGTGAGGGCAGAATTGGGATTTTAACACAGGTCTTTCTGAATTCAAAATTAGACTCTTAACCATTGTGCTCTCTTACCTCTCAGCAAGGAGGAGCAGGTAGCCAGTGCCTCAGGTGCGAGGGAAGGAAGCAGCATGAGCACCGATGATGGGATGGAGGAGAAGGCTTCCTGAGGAGTGAGGCCAGAGCTGGCCCTCAGAGGAAAGTCACAGTAGAGACACAGATGAAGGCAGAACACAGGGCTGTAGTTCCAGGCAAGAAGAGGCATTCTGAGACTAAGAAGATAGTTAGTAGGTGAAATGCTAGAAATGCCACAACAAGTTCCTGGGCCAGATGGACTTAGGAAATGCTAGGCTAAACAGGTTTCTTTACTGCGGGACTTGTCAGAGCCTTTAACATAGTAATAATGCACATTGTATACCTGTACCAAATGCATTTGTTGACCTTGGAGGGAATTTCATGGAATACCATCTAGAATATCCTTGAGGACATGCAGCGTGTTGTGCTGTTTCTTTGGGAGTTGTGATAATCACGGATGGAGAGGGAAGGAGGTTCAGTAATGTCAGATTAAAGAGATAGTATCCTGTAAGCAGTGGGTACCCATAAAGGGGGTGTCTGTTGTTTATATTACAATAACCTGGCTATTCTGTCTAGGACGGTGGGAGGGGAGGAAGGAGAGGTGAGTCCTGAGGCAGAGAATCCATTTAGAAGCCTCTTCTACAGGCTGCTGAGGGATGCCTGTGTGAAGCTCTGCAGCGGCCCCGTGAGTGGCAGGAACGGATTCACTGACATGGTAAAGGAGAAAGCCAACAGGTGGCTCTAAGGGAAGGTGGAGAGTCCTTGACTGCAGCCTGGGACATGGGCAAATACAGGGATGTGTCCCAGATACCAGCTTTTGAAATAAAGATGCAAAGTTTGCTTATATAATGATGTTAACCAATGTTACACCCCCCAAATTTAATTTTAAAAAAGATGCAAGGAATGGTTTTTGGCATGCCAAATGGGAATTGATGATGCTCAGTCTAGGAGAAGATGCAGGACAGTCCCCTGGAGGAAGATCTGAGTAGGAAAAGTAGAGTTGAATGTCACTGAAGTAGAGACAGCCACGGTGGCAGGGATTTCTAAGGGAGCGAGAAGGGCCGAGCTTGAACCCTGTACCTGCAGCTGAATCCCTGCCCTGCATTGTGTGGAAGACTCCATGGAGGCCAAGGGACTTCAGAGAACACCCTCCAGAAAGATCAGAACCCTGAGGCCTCGTGGAGGAGGTGGCAGTAGCCTGAGGCTCTGTTCCACGTCTGGCTTGTGGCTGACCTAGCTGCCCAGGAGCAGGTGTCCTGCCTCCCACCAGTGCTTTTTTTTTTTTCATGTGCTCTTTAGTGCTACCTGCTTCCTCTTCTTAGTAGTATATTTAGCATCTGGGGTTTAGATATTGCAGGTGCTTTAGGAGGGCTGCAGGTGGCCTTCCTGGCAGGTGTGTCCACCAGTGTTGGTCAGGACTTCTGACTTCATTCTGTTCCTGTCTCCCTGCTGCTTGCATCCCATCCCTGTGCCCTCTACAGGGCAGCAGAAGGGTCTGATGGCCCGGTGGTCTGGGCCGATGCGCCGTCTCCTCTGAATCCTTGCCCTCTGGGCTGGAGTCTCTGTCTGAGACCCAGGCCAGGATGGCTGCCTGGGACTGCTGGCTCTGTGCTCTCCCCCTGCCTGGCCTCTGTCTGTGGCCCAGGGCCTGCTTGTCAGCACGTGGCTTGGGTTTCCGTGTTAACGTTCCCAAATTGGGATTGCAGAGGATTGAGTGTCCGTGCTGTCTGATCATGCTGAGCCTTCTCAAGCAGCCAGCTGCGAAACTTTCAAAGGGCTGTGTGTAATTGGTTTGGGAGATGGGGGGGCGGGGTGCAGGGGGATGGAGATGGGGACAAAGAAGTCAGTTTTTAAAAGGAAAAAAATAAATGAACATAACAGCCTTGGGCCATTTGGGTGGGGCGTGGTGCTCGGGCACACTGAAACCCTTTTCCTCTTCCCTTCATATTTTTCCACTTCCAGAGGCCCCTTTGGCCAGCGCCTTACTGACCCCTGCAGACCCCCTCTGTGTAAATACAGCCTCTGTCTCCCACCCCCTCACTCATTACGCATTCCTTTAATCTGACCCATCTCCACGTCCCCAGCTGGCAGAGACTCAGCAGATTCCAAACCCCAGCTGGTGCCGGAGTGTTTACACGGGCGGGGAAGCTTGGCAGACAACTTGCCCCCAGGCTCCTCAGCTGTAGGAAAAGGTAGAGAGACATCCCGGAGATAAGTGGCCCGTTTGTTTTCGGGCTCCCTCCTCCCTCTTGCACTTTCCCCCTCATGCTCACCCTCACTCCAATTCCAGTTGTATCCTGAAAAAATAAAAGGGAAAAGAATCTCTTTGTATCCCAGAGGTACTGGGCTAGGGACTCCCTGGCTCATCCCTTCCACCCAAGTAACCCTTTATGGAGCACTTGGAGCACACGAGGAAAGAGCCTTTCACTTCAGTAGAGCAGGTCGGATATTATTTAGAAGACATTATTTGTCAGTTTAAAATGACTCCCCATTCATAGTGGGTATTGCCTTTCCAAAATCAGTACTAAAGGCGGTGTGGCTGAATGTTCATGAAGCCGGGCCTGGGGTTCATTACTGCAGCCTCGGGTCAGTGGTGTTCTCAAGGGTCTTCGTCCCCCAACTCTGTCTTCAGTGAAGGCTCCCCGGACACTCAGATGGGTGGGCACTAACCCATAGTGGGGGGTTTGTCTTGACCTGAGTTTGTGAGAAGGCAGTCCCAGGGTGTCCCGTACAAAGAAAAGCCTTTTCTTATTCTGGTTGTCAGCACAGTTGGTCATTTGGAACGTAGCTGGCCCTTCGAGAGTGGCTGTTTGTCCACCTCCCACTGGTTTCCCAGTGTGTTTGGGAGAGACCTTTGCTAATTCGAAGTGACCCGTTCCTAGTGGTTGTGTAGACCATGTTAATCATTATCGGGTGGTGTTCATGTTAAGACTTTTATTTGAGGAACGTAACTGCATAAGTCAGGGTCCCACAGGAAACACAGGGGGTCACTCAGCAAAGGTTACTAAGGCACTGAAGAAGGTGAAGACAGGGTCAGGGGAAGCAGACAGGGGGTGGTGAACCTCCTAGCCCTTGCAAAAGTGGGTCAGTAGCCCTAAGCCTGAAGGGCCAGGGATGGCGTGGACACAGAACTAATTCAGATGTCAGGGAGATAGAGAGAGGATGAAAGTGAGGTAATGCAAGCAAGCTGTAGCCAAAGGCGAGGGGCAGGGCGTTTGATAGGGATCAGGTCCTTGCCACATCTGCCCAGTGGGGAGGGTGCCAGGTGAGGAATACCTTCCTCTCCTGCGGATTCAGCTGCAGCCAGGGGTCCAGGAAACCCACTGATGTACTCCATCTGCTCTCTGCTCTGGGTCACGCAGCAGTGTGGGGAATGGGGCTGGAGGGGCAAGTGGAGAATTAACCAGCCCAGTAGCACTTACAGCGTCTGTTCTATCTCCTCTTTGAATCCTGCCTCACTCACACCCACTGGCAAAGGGAAAGGGTGGCACCGTGAGGCTGATGCTCCTGAAACACTACAGACTCTGACGACAGGCACTTCAGACAGATGTTTCCTGATTGCAGTGAGCCAAAGGGTGTAACACAGCTACTTTAATCCACGTATTGCCCTGATCTCTGGTGAGACCAGGATCACTGGTGCTTCTTAAAAGTGGCAGTGCGTTAAATGTCTTCACTTCCATCTTTTGGGGCTAGTTCACATAATACTCAAGTGCCACTTAAACCCATTTCCTTCTCTTACCCACGCGCTTTGCACATGCGGCCCTCAGGGACCTAGCACCGTTGCCAGTGTAGCAAAAATGGGACTCCGATCACCAGGTCCAGTTACCACTAGTCTTTGAACGTGTGTATCTAACAGGAAATTACTTTCTTGACAGTTTCACTCGGAGGAGCTTAGACCCACTTGTCCATTAGGTAACTGATAAAATTTAATTGGTAAGCTATGAAATATGGGGCAGCTTTTAGAGTTTTGCGGCTGAAAACAAAGACTTTGAGTTTTCATGTTACAGTATTGCCTCTCATTTGCGGGAAGCTGTTGTTTCTTTATCTGGGCTCCAGTCATTTTGGGAAGCAAGGTTTGAAACACAAAGTGTGCTGGAATAGAGGATATCTCCATGAACACAGTAGACAAAGACAGTTGACTTTGGGGCCCAGCAGCTTTTAGGATAATGGAATGAATGGATGAATGAATAAAAGCTTTAAGTAGGGTCTGGAGGTTGGATTTCCTTTCCTCTTCCCATTTTAGACTGGCTTGTTTGAAACCAGCAGAGACAGCTGAGATCTAAAGTTGGCCCACACAGTAGATGGTCCCCCAGAGCTGCCATGACTTCATTGAGTTAGACCAGCGATTTTTTAGCCAATGTGCTGTAAGAAAAAACATGCAGCACCTGACTAATGAGTCAGGGGAGCTGACATCTTTTCCCTTAGATTGTCAGATTAAAAAATGACAACAGCCAACACAACAATAGCTGTCAGGTATGAATGAATCAAAATCATACCTATTTTTTGGTCAGATTGCCAAAAACTTATTTTTTGGTGTGCCACAGGTTTTTAGTAATTAGTTTGTATGCTATAAAATGAGAAAAATTAAAAATTGCTGAGCTAGACGGTTCCAATGGGAGGCCTCCTCTTGTACCTTCTGAGCACCTTAATGGTATGTCCAAACCCCTCTCCCCCTGAAGTCTTCCTGGAGGAGATCCCTAGGTCTCCAAACCCTGAGCACTTTACAGGGGGAGAGGGGTGCAGAGAGAATGAAACCACAGTCTCCACTTTGAGAAAGGAAAAGAGCTTCTACATGTTCTTTACCTAATTGTGTCTTGATTCATGACATCTTGTCTTAAAACTAACTTGTGCCCTGGCTGGCGTAGCTCAGTGGATTGAGCGCAGGCTGCGAACCAAAGTGTCGCAGGTTCGATTCCCAGTCAGGGTACATGACTGGATTGCAGGCCATGACCCTCAGCAACCGCACATTGATGTTTCTCTCTGTCTCTCTTTCTCCTTCCCTTCCCTCTCTAAGAGTAAATAAATAAAATCTTAAAAAAAAAACCTAACTCGTCACGTGTCAAAGTCTCTCTTTGATCATTATTTTTAGGCACACTGCTCAGGTATCATGGTGGTTAAGAATCCAGATATCACAGTCCAGGGGCTCGTGAGTTCATCCTGCTTCTGAGGCTTGGCAGCTGTGTGCCTTTGGGCGAGTGTCTTACGCTTTCTGAGCTTCACTTGTTCGGTACAGTAGGACTTCTGGAAGGATTAAGTGAGATGGTTTCTGTGTTTAGAGCAGTTCCTGGCATATCATAGGAGTCAGTAGCCATAATAGTTGATTTTAGAGCTGGAGGTTAAATGAGGTGATCTCGTTTGGTGTTTAGCACAGTGCCCAGCAGTTAATGAAATCTCACACATCACTTGTCCCTTCCAGGGTTGTTGGGGGTAACATGAGGCAATCATGTAAAGCATCTCAGCCTTGCCTGGCCTGCAGTTACATGTTCAGTAAAGGGTGATCAGTTTGATCGTTTCCGAAATAAGGGAGTTGGACTAGGTTGGTGGCTTAGCTCCTGAGTTTGGTCTCTAAATTTCTGAGGGAAGGTAGTGGATCTTACAATTTTTGCATCTCCTGTAGCACTGTGCCGTGCCCAAAGCATGTGCTCAATAAATATTTTTTGATTGAAGAATTGATTTAATATATATTTTAAAATTCTCTCTATAGACAGTGCTAAACAAAGACATGTTTCTGGCATGTGAAAGCCTATTACCCGCCACCTTTGCACACATCTGAGCATGCACACACACACTCCCCTCTAATGCTTTCCTTGACACATCTGGTTGAAGTCCCAGTGTGGCCATTGTAAGATCCAAGGGAGAGCCCTGGAATCACCCCTGTGACTGTGGTGGCCGTCACTGCAGGCCTTAGAACGTGCACCCCGGCCCATGGCCAAATGCTTATCTCATGTCTATGGGTTCTGATTCTGAACCCCATCAGTTGGGTCACAGACAGCAAAGGCTGATACACTGATAGGAAGCTGGAGGCCTCCCGATGGCCTCTGGCTGGCATCGTGACAGTTCGCCTTGGAACCCGTAGAACAGCCACCCTCTTGTCAGTTCATCCCGGTGGCCCTGCCTTTCTGTCTCTGGACATGAATGGAAGTCAAGTCATGCTGAGAGAGGCACTGTAGCGCTGGTTCAGAGTTCATTAAACAGACAGCACAGACATTTACAAGCCTCCTTGTGAATATGAAGGGGGGGGTGTTAATTTTGTTTTTCGCCTTTCTCCCCACGTCCTCTATATTCCTCTTCAGCCTCCTGTTTCCACCTCGGAATCACATCAATTCCAGAGGGATGAATTGAGCATCTTCTCTGTATCCAGACAAGTGTCAGAACTTCAGAGGGAGCCGGGAGGCAGTGGGGCCCAACAGGGGAGCTGCCCAGGGCCCGTGTTCCCCCTGGGGCACCCCGCTCCTGTGGCGCTAGATCTCACTTCCTAAGAAATACCCCTTGACTTGATGTATTCCTTTTTGGTTCCCCCCTCACTTTTCTGCCTACCCACCCATTTTTTCTCTTTGTGGTTTTCCTCTTCACCTCGCATGGGTTCAGGATTCTCCTGTTCCTCCCCGACCACCCATCCCCCTAGCTCCTGGAAGCCTGAACCAGCTGTCCAGAGTTTGGTCTCCACTCTGCTGCTCTGAGTTCACCATGTCCGCCAGCCCTACTTTCTCCTTTCCTCCAGTGTTTACTTACCACGGTCCCCAGGGACCTTTGGTTTCCGAATCTGATGGGCTCTTCATGTTGTCATTCATTCCACAAATACTTATTGAGGCCCCACTGTGTGCTAAGCACCGTTCCAGCCACTTGGCACCCATCAGGAAAAGAAAAAACCTTAAGATGCCACTGCCCCTGTGCAGCCCACGCGTACCTCCCAGGTTGGCTGGTACGCCCTGGAGTCCACATGTCCTGAGCATGGACTCCCGCCACACTGCTCCCTGGGCACAGCACCCCTCTCTGGGCATGGCTGCGAGTACCCTGCGACTGGTCCTTCCCAGGCTTCGCCTCTTCTCCCCCTCCCAGTCCCTGCACTGCTGCTGTCTTCTCTTGGGTGGATGCTGCCACCATCCATACCACTCCCTGAATAACCATCATAACTCCTAGCTCGTTTTATTTAAGTTTTATGCTTGGGCATCTGTTGCCTGAACAAAACCAGAGCAGCACACCTGACCATTCCCTCACCTTAACTGTGCCACTGAGTCTTTGAAAGTCGCCTAGCTCTGCCCTGTGTCTCTTGCCATTACCTTTATCTGGCCTGGGTATCCCTTCTTGCAGCAATTCCCTTCCTAACTGGCCTCCACGCTGCCTGGCTCACCCCTCCTGCCCCAGCCCATCCTCTGAGGAGAATGAGCTCTCTGTAGTGGAAACCTCATTGTGTTATTCCCTGCCTAAAATCGTAAGTGGCTACCTCCCACATGTAGGATAAAGTCCAATTTTTATTCTTGCCATAAAGGGCCCTTCATAGACCTGGTTCCTGCCGGGCTTCCGGCCTCATCACCTTTCACATGCACACAAACCATTCCTTTTCTCTGAGAGTTTTATTTCTCCCACCTCTTACCTTAGTGCGTGCAGCCTCCTTCCTGCCTTCTTTGACCTGTCTGTCCCTTCAGCATACAGGCCAGGCAGGGCTTCCTTGGTGATGTTCTGTGTGACGGTGGAGGGGGCTTCCTCCCTGTCTCAGTCGGGGGGACCGCTCTGGTCCTCTGAATAGCCTGTACGTACCTCTAATAATGACAGTGTTGCTGTGCATTTGCTAACTGATTTGTCCAACTGGGCTGTGGGTTTCTGTGGTGCCTTTCCTGCCTGGGGTGCTGTTTGGAGTGGAAGGGCAGGGGGCATGTCTGTGTCTGGGAGTCGCAGGGGCAAGGCTTGGAAAGGCATGGCTGGGCCCCTGTGCAGTCCCGGGATGCCAGGCAGGGGTCCTGATTCTATCCGAGACACCAGGGAGTTGTGGAGGACTGTGGAAGAGCATCTGGAGTATTTTAGCAAAATGGTTCTGCAGTGTTTCCCAGGGCAGTCAGGGAAGACAGCAAAATAGCACTTAGGGTAGTGCTTTAACCTGTCCTCTGTAGGCCATGACCTTCGTTCCTCCTCAGGGTGCCTGCATAGCACAGGGCAGGGCAGTGGCTGCAGAGTGGAAGAGCAGACCCAGTCTCCCTGCCCTCCCCCTCCAAGGCCTTGGCCGGGACAGGCTTTCTTTCCTCTTTCCCTCCCCCTTTGTGTGTTTCTAGGTGTGTCCTCCCCTTCTTCTGCATAAAAATTATCTGTGTTATGGCCAGAGCTTAAGGCCACTGGTGTCCCAGGCAGTTCCTGTTCCTTCTTTTTCAGGGGAATCCCCAAAATAGAGTTGCCCAACAGGCTCAGGGTGGGGGACACCTGGCCCTCAGGCTCTTGCTCTGAGGCCTGGATCCATCAGCAGGTGAGGGTGTGTGCACCCTCCCCCTACTCTGAAGACCAGCTGTGAGTTGAGACAGAGTCCAGCCTCTCCCTCTGATGTTTGGTTTTCTTCCTGGGCTGCCTTCTCCCTGTGTGAGGTCACATCCAGCCTCGGTGTGCTGAGAGGCTAAGAAAAAGCACCACACATTTTTACTTGGTGTTTAAGGCACCACTTTCAATTAGTAAAATGAAATTTGTAGTGATGTGTATGGCTGTGTGTGAGGGAGGGCGGCGGGGAGAGGGAGAATCTTGGAATGCGGCATGTAACAGATCACCACGTCTGACTAGACCTTGTTTGGTTTAGGGGGACGGAGGGGCTGGCGGGTGGCAGGGGGTGGATCATGTTTACCTCAGGTTGTGCCTGTGGGGTTAGAACTGTCCTTTCTGTTTATCTGTGGCACATTTTTCTGGCTACTCTGGCCTTTTATGTCGTTATTTTCCTTTTCCACTTTGAAGACTATTCGGAATATTTCCTTGTGAATATTATTTGCTGATGAACAGGGATATTGGAGTGCTGGATATTTTCCATTAACCTCTTTGGCCTTGATTTAATTCAACTGAATCAAGTCATCATTATTAAGTCCTACTTATCAGGTGCCCTCATGTAGGTGGACCTTGGCAGGTCTCTGTGACTTCATGCACCTGGGCTGGAGGCCAGCCCAGAAGCACTGGGCTTCCAGTGCCCGGCCCCTGTGAGCAGGATGGGTTGCTGTGACTCCCGGTAGGAAGGAGAGGTGAGTCAGAGTCAAGATGCACACAGCACAGCCCCGGGCCTGACCCTGTCTTCCTGCTGTGTGTGGAAGAGTACAGCTCGTAGGATGGCATGGCAGTGGCCCCACTCTTTCCTTAACACCCTTTGATGGAGCAGGGGTGTGCAGGAAGGGGACCACAGGAGTCACACATCCAAAATTACTGCAGAATGGCTTCTTTTAAAAACTTGTTTATTTGCCTTCCAGCCCTTGTTTTGCTCAGTTTAAATTTGGGTGGAGGTGGACGTCGGGGGGTAGGGCCTCTCTCTATGTGACCTGACCAAACACCCAGAGGGATCTGAAGGCTACCTGTGCAAACAGACCTGGTTTATGGCCCCTGGAGGCAGCTTCGCTTTGCTCTGCCTCTGTGAACTCAAAGTTCATTTTTCTAGCAAGCTCTTATCCACAGGCCTGGGCCTTCAGTCAAAACGTGAGGAATGACATGCTGCTGTTTTGAGTAGGGAACTTTCCAGATGGTAGAGAATAATTAAAAGTGGTTGCAGTAGATCACTGTCTGCCTCTTCTTTCCTTCCCTAAGCGTAAACAAGCAGATGAAGGCAAATGGCACCCCGCCCGGTCCAGCTACCCTGGCTCTTCAGAGCTCCTGAACAATCCTCTCATTTCCCCCAAAACCAGGACGTGCCATAAGTTCCTTGGGCCGTGGCACCCACTCCTGCCAGCGGCCAGTGATTAGTGACTGGCCATCATGGGCACATCTGTGAAGTCCCCGCAGTCTCTGTGTCTCCTGCCTTCTGGAGCCAGGGCTTCTCTTGCACCGGCAGCCGCGATGGCTGACGTGTGGGCACCGTGCCCCTGTTCTGAAGTCAGGTCTACAACATTGCCTGATCTTAACTCTTCAGTAATCACTCTGAAACCCTGTCTTTGTCTTCTTCTGTCTTTGATTCTTAATTTGTTTTTCAGATACTGTATCTGAACAGGTGGCTGTTGGTTGGAAGTGAGAATAATTTGTCCTGACTGGTGTGTGTGTTTTATGGGTGCCCTCAGAGCAACCTGCGGTCTGGACCCTGCCGTGTGGGGAGGGAAATGCATTGTACAGACACGGATAGTCTTCACAGTTATTCCATGTGAGCACTGCCTTATTTTTATTTTGTTTTTAGCTCCCATGAGAAATGGTTTATGAGTATGGTATGTTATCCAGTTAAGGGGAAGGCTTCTTGGGGGGAGGTGAAGAATATTGAAGTATATAATCACGTGAGAGTGTTAGATATAGACATCCGGGGCTCTTGATTTTTTGAGGGAGAAGATGAGGTATACATATTAAGTCCTTCATGGAAGAAACATTTATTTTATGAGAACGTATATATTTTATCTAAGGTTGTCTGTAAGGCACATGGTAGGTCAAGTTCAATCTATACAGTCTTCTTAAAGTTACAATTAAGTTGTGGATGTGTAGGAAGTGGGGAAGGGCTGTCCCCAGGCCACCCTCTGTTTTCAGTACCTCATTGACTTCCCAAATTGGGAATGAATAGCATGGCAAGTTCAGTCTTCCTATGGATCTTTAAAGACCAAGTTCAAAGGTGTTTAAAACTCTGTAAATGACCCTTTCTAAATTCTTCTTTATCCCAATATAAAGTTTAGATTTTGGGACTGATGAATATAATAAAGCAAGTAATATTTTGCTGCAGCTGTTCCAATTAGGGTTTTTTCTCATAAATATACATTGTCGCTTTTTAATCTAATCTAAAACTGTGTCATGGCATTAATAGTGAATCTATTCAGCATTGTGAACCTGGGCTTGTAGAGAATCTGTTGTGCGTGTGTGTAGCTGTGCGTAATTCTTATATCAAGGCAGTTTTCAAGTGAGAAAACCAGACCCTCTAGGCGTTGCTATAAAAGCCGCACAGAAAGGTACTGTCAGAACTCAGCCTCCTGGTTCCAGGCGCTAGGCCCTCCTCGTAGCTTCTGGTCATCCAAAATGGAGAACTTCAGAGAGCAAGAGTGAAAAGCATCTTTGTTTCAGCTGTATCTGCCTTTTGTCGGGTGACAGAGAGGCTGCAAACCATGTACATCGAGTCCCGGCCATAGACGTGCTTGTGCAGGTGACAAGCCGCACTGCCAGGCTTCTCCTAAAGCAAGAACCTCAGGAGCAAACACTCCAGGAAACAAGGGCTAAAAGACTCTTTCATTAAAAAAAGAGAAAAAAAAAACCTCTTCCCCACCAATTGGGCGTAACTTTCAAATGTTTTCCTGTCTGACCGAAATTTTCCTATCCACCACCTCAGCAAGAGATGCAAAATCAATTTGGAGAGAGCTGGAGTGGAAGCTGTTTGGCTTCCTGACAACGGGCTGAGCTGGGAGAGGTTTCACTTGGCTTCACCTGGGCTTCTAAGGAAGGAGGAAACGGGTGTCCTCACTGGCAGTCAGGGGGTTCTTGGTCAGCCACATGCTCGCTGCTCATTGCCTGTCAGCCCTTGAGCTGTGTCCGTGGGGCAGAATAGATGTGATCTGCAGCAGAGCCACTTCTGAGAAAGCAAGGTCTCATATGCTGTCCTGTTCTTGGTGGCTTGTCTGCCAACACAGCCCCTCCCAAGTGCCAGTGCATGGCTGTGTCTGCCAAGAAGCAGAATAAACCAAACCAAAGGCCTGAATACTACTTCAAAGGAAAGTGATGAGTCTGCTTTCATTGCAGTTCTTATCTTCTCTTTGGTGCCCAGGTATCGGCTTGCAGGGGAAAGAGAACAGATTGGGGCATTTGGAACCCTGGGTGTACCCAGTGTCTGTGGCTGGCAGGCTGGCGTGAACTTGAGTTAATGTACTTTCTCAGTCTGTCAGATGTAAGTGATGCCCGGACCTCATCTTCACTAGGCGGAGAAGCAGTAATATCATTGGAACTTTCTGGAAGACCCGCTAAGTGAGGCTGTGTGTCAGGTGTTGACAAATGAACAGAATCACAAAATGAGAGCCTTTTGCTGTCGAGGCTGAAGAGGACCTTTAAGGAGACCCATTCTAACCACTTCAGTTGGCCTTGTGCTTCCAATGTATCTGTAAATGGGGATATTATTAGTATCTAGCTTGTTGAGTCATTGTGAGGACTACCTGAGATAATTTATATAAAGCACCCAGAACCATGCCGGGCACTGAGTGAACACCTGATAGCATTAACTGTCCTCGTTGTTGTTGTTAATGCATAAAAACGGGTCCAGAGAGGTAAAATAGCAAGCCTGAGGTCACCTAGCTGCCCTGCAGCTGAACTGGGACTGGAGTCCAAGTCCAGGATGCTTTGCTGGAAGCAGCTGTTTCACCAGCATCCTTCGTCTCCTTATAACCAAGAGCTCAGATTCATGTGCCCCTAATAGAACACGGCATGTGGAATGATTTTGCTTTTGTTATGGCTACACAAACTTGCTGAATGTCACTGCCTTTGTGTTTGATGCCTTGTTTTAGTTAAAAGTTCAATGAAGCTCTGTGTGTGTGTGTGTGTGTGTGTGTGTGTGTGTTTGAGAGAGAGAGAGAGAGCGAGAGAGCAAGAGAGAGAGAGAGAGAGAGAGAGAGCGAGCGAGAGAGAGAGAGAGAGACATACACGTAGAGAGGGAGGGGGGAGTGAGGGATGTGGCCCCTCCTACGTAATTTAGTGTTCTCCCTTTGCATTAGTGTATTAGCACATTGTCACTTTTAACCTTTCACCCACAGAGCCTGGCATTTAAAATGCTATTAAATTCAATCATGTTTCCTATAAACACCCTTAGAGGGGTGGGAAATAATTGGAATGACATTTTTAATAGGCTCCTGTTTCTCAGCCTTCTGTGCTTACAGAGTGGAGCTTGTTTGGTGCTTTCTCCCTGGTCTGAGGTGGGGAGAGGGTTATGGAGTGAATTTTGGGGGTGCAAAGGGCCTTTTGAAGCACAGAGAATGGTTTTTATGCTGGAGAAGTAGAGTTGCTTTTTCAGATAGTCTTTTTGTTTTTTTAATTCATGAACATAGTGAATCTATGAGCTGATCGCTCCTTCCTTCACATGGTTTCGAAGAAAGCTCAGAGTCAAATTTCTGGCCACCTTTAGCCAGTAAGTAGGACTTTTGGTAATTAATGCATTTTCATGGATCAGCCTTGTCCCCTACTTCTCTTTGACATTATATATATATATTCTCTCCTGCCTCTCTTTTATTTGCAGTTCTATTCTATGGGCCATATTTTATGCATCCTACATTTGTATGTGGAACAAACTTAAAAAATCAAATTGAATGTTGTGTTTTCTGCTTGTAAGGTTGTGAGGTCTCGATTGGCCAGTTTGCCTCTCTCTGCCCTGGGTTTAGCCTCTTCATCTGCGGAACAGATGGTACCCTGCGGAAAAGAGGGTACCTTGCTCTGAGACATGGTAGAGTGGGAGCAGGCATGGCTGCCCACAAAGGAAAATGTATGATTCGGAATGGTTTCTGCTGCTACTGCTGGGGGCTAGGGCTGGAAAAATACCGGACTTTAAGGTTTTGCTTTAATCAAAGTCCTATATCGTTTTATCTCAGAATTATGTTGAGAAAACATTTATTAACCATTCATCTATGGTTACTAAATACTATAGCTGCTTGCAGTATTAGTTCATGAAATACATATTGTTGAGATACCTACTATGTGCTCAGCACAGGCTTGAACCTGGGAAAGAGGGGAGTTGCTCAGGAGTGGGCAGAGGGCAGGCTGCGGTCAGTCAGGTTGGTGGAGCGCAGTCCTGGCTCTGCTCCTTCGTCGCAGCCTCGGTTTAACAAATGCTTGCTGGGTGCTGGCCATGGATTGGAGATAATCAAGGCTGCTCCTAGAGCTTCTGTTCTAGTGAAGGGAGTGTTCAAAAACAAGTAAAGATAAACCCCAGAAAGCCGCATACTTACAATGCGTGAATTTTATGGTGTGTGAATTACACCTCAGCGAAGCTGTTCAAAAGGGCAAACTCTTGGCCTGCTGGAGCTGACCCCAGTGTAGTTGGTACTTTCTCCACAGTCGTATGTCTGTGCGCGTACTCACTGATGTCCTTGCAACCCCAAATCAGCATGCCCAGTGATGCTGCAGCCACACATGGGCACGCGCAGCATGAAAAAATAGAGTAACCCGATGAGCACATTCCCGGCTGAGGTCCAACAGGGTGCCGCTCAGCTCTGCTGTAAGCGAGTGTCCTTTCTGCAGTCTATTTAGTGCCATTGTTTTTGCATGGTGCTTTTTGCCGGTGGTGTTGCTGTGGCCCTCACAGCGTGGTGCTGCAGTGCTCTCTCGTGTCCCTGAGCACGGGGCTGGGACGCACCACACAGAGAGCGTGCGTGTGTCAGGTGAGCGCCCTTCAGACACGCAGTACAGCACCATAGGCCCTGAGCTCTATGTTCGTGCTTCGACAGTTGGTATTAACTACAGCATCTTAAAATGAAACTCGGTTATGTATTGATCCATTGACAGAAGTGGTGTGACCAGAGACTTGCAGAAACCCTGCTGTTTCCCTGAGAGCAGCAGTTCAGTATTCGCTGGTTCAGTGTTCACGGCGACTCTGCAGCTCCGAGCTCCTGCGAACACCACGGGCCGACTGCGCTGCACTGGGGCAAGACCATGTGTGCAGCCCATGTGACAAATGTCTGACTGACTTAAGACAAAAAACAAAAGAAAACTGTGATGACTCTTTCAGCAGTTAGAGTGGTGAACTCCGTACTTGTATATGCACTCCCACGGAGAACCGGTTTTATTTGGGTGAGCTCTTCAATATGAAGCTTTAGGGGTAGCCCTGTGGGAAGTGTTCATGGAAGGCACTAGTATGTATGAGGGAGATTTTGTCATACAGCCACCGAGTTATATGTTGGCCTCAGTAAACAAAAGGTGGGCCTGCACATTTCCCATGTAACTGTAGTTGGAATACTGTGAGGGGACTTGTTGTCCCTGGGCCTCCATGATGCTACAACAGCCGTTTGACTCACAGAGCTAAAAAAGTGACTTAAATGTAATTTAATAAGTTGTATCTCTTTGAATTTTTTTTTTAGTCTTTAATCCCTTGGGTGAAGTTGTGTAGTCACAGTTCAAGTTGTGATGTCAAAATAAAACAAAAGACGTAAATCGCAAATGGGTAAATGCACAGGATGAGTGCGCAGAGCTGGCCCCACACATGGGGCGGGAGATGCGGGAGAAGGGGGAGAACTAAGAATGTAGCTTGGGTGTTAGGATTTTTCTCTACCTATTTCTGAATTGTTTCACTTTTTAAAACGGTGTGTTTTGAAGTTGAAATAAACATTTGCTTGAAACATGAATGAATTTTATGCAGGACACAGAAAAGTTTCTGAGGCAGAGATGGGCAGAGAGGCCACTTTGAGGGGATGTCAAGGGACCAGCTCTGTGTGTGTGGCTACCAGACGTGGCTGCATGTCACAGCACTCTGGGGGGCTCACCGACATGCTGGTGCCCCAACCTGGAGGCTTTGTTGGCTGGGGGTGTCCCAGGCGTAGACATCGGAAACGCTCCCCCAGGGATTCACATGTGCAGTCAGGGTGGAATACCAGCTGTCCACACGTGGAATTGTAAGGTTTACCCTCACAGGAGTCGTGGCAGCCAGTGTGGACAGGTGGTCAGGTCAAGGGTGGCCAACTTGAGCCACGTGCAGGCTGGGAGGGACCGCCATGGTGGGGGTGGAGGTGGTGGTGAGGTTCCGGTGGTATAGCAGCTGGATTGCTCTCAAGGAGAAGGCTGTGGTGACAGATGACCAAGCCCAGCTGGAGCGACAGTAAGCCAGCACAGACTCTGTTTTTGATTTTTCATCCTCTCCAGTGAGCAGTTACTGAGCACGTCCTGTGTGCACATGGTTAGTTGCCTGAGCAGGGTTTGAGGACAGATGAGCCGGCACAGCCCCGCCCTCTGCAGTGCCACCTGAGGAGCACTGCAAGAGAGCAGGTGGAAATGGTGGCATGGTGGGAGGTGCTGCAGAGCACTTGCTGAGGAAGAACACATCACACCCTGTCGGCAGGTGGGGAAGGCTTCGAGGGGCTCCAGTCAAGCTGGGTTGTGAAGGATGAATGAGATTCTGTTCTGTAGGGTTTTTTGGGAGTTGTAGAATACAAGGTGAGGGGAACTAAAACCCCCCCAAAGAAAGAAGTGAGTAGCACATTTTTGCTGAAATAGCATACATATATCTGTTGTAAAGAAATAGAGGCAGTTGGACTGGAAGGGAGGTCAGTAGCTCCTGGAAAAAGTCTTGGGACAACGGGGATCAGGTTTTGGGTGGGCGTAGGAAGCGCCTGTGTATTTGGAGAGGGCCTTGTGTTCGCCCTAGTGCCTTCGCGCATACCTCATCCTCTGATGCGCATACCTTGTCCTCTGACGGTTCCCTCCCAGGTGACAAGAGCTCTAGCCCACACGAGGAGGAGGCTCGTGCCTCGCTGCGCACAAAAAGCAAACACCCCCTGGAGAGGACCGGGTGGGGCTGATGGGGAGAGTGTTTGCCCTCTGCTGGGCAGAGAAGGGTGAGGACGGTAACCTGTCTTTGGGAACGGCAGGCATGGACGCACGCAGAGGACTGTAATGTGTCATCCCTGCTTTCCATGCTGCTTTTTGCCACTCCCAGTACCTTTCCCCACACCCACAGCACCTCCTTGAAACATTTTTGTTTAGAGGAGAAGCAGTAACTCTTTATTGATGAGTTGTCTCTAGAGGCTTCCTGGAAAAGGCCTGGGTCTGGCCTCTTGCCCTGACCTCCCACATGCTCCAGAGCAGTGCGGGTGGTGCTCTCCGCCCCAGCTGCACATCGGAAACATCTGGGAAGCTTTAGACAGCGTCACCCAGACCAGCCGGGGTACTGCAGATGTCCTCGATCTTACAGACTGGGAAAGTGAGGCTCGGGAGTCAGATGGCTTGCTCAGGGCTGCAGAGCCAGCAAGTGGCAGGGGCAGGTTGGAGCCCAGGCAGCCGGTTCTTGAGTCCAATTTTGAATCCCGACATTTTGTCATATCTCCCTTGCTGGCTAAACTGCCAGAGTACTGATTTGCCAGGTGGCAACCACAGCACAATTAAGATTTTAAAGGAAGCTTTTGAAATAAATAAACAAGAAGTGTGCAGTATTATGCCTTGTCCCATGCCCCACAGTAGGGTAGGTGTGAAATTAGCAGCTGGAATTCTCCATCTCTGAGGCTCAGGCTGACACCTTTGGGGCTGCTGTCCACCGTGTAGTTAACCAATATGCTTGGGGAATCCTCAGCGAGGCCCTGGGCTTCCAGAAGGCCAGCACCTCATCTTCTACTAGTTTCTGCCTTCTGTAATGCTGGGTAACTAAACTAATTGAATGAACGACAGACAAACATGTACCCTTATCTGTGAGCTCTCAGCTGGCCAAGCACAGCTTATTTCATTCCATCTGCAGTGAGTACAAGTGCAGATCCCATGCAGGGCCCAGGATTTCTTTGTTAGCTTTTGGTGCAGGTAATGGGAGGGATGCCATTACATGGAAGAGAACAGAGCCAGTGCTGACTGTGCTTTAGGTAAAACCCTTCACTGGAGGGGCCTGTGGTCTGGGAGGTAAAAGGGGTGGGCCCTGGGGGCTGGTGGTAGGTTCTGCTCCATTTTTTTGATGTCACCAAGAGGCTAAATCAAAACTATTTTTCTTTATTTTACAGGTCACTGCCAAGACTGCCTTCCTATTTATTTTACCTCAGTATAACGTTAGTGTGCCTACAGCAGGTAAGCGGAGCACTAGTCTCTATCTTTCCCTGGTCCTGTTAACTCTGAAGGATTTGCAAAACTTCCTTTTCCTGTGTACTTGTATGATCTTTTTAGATTTTTAAACTCGGCACCCAGCCTCCTCCCCCTATTAAGATACAGATGCGGGCCACATTCAGCCCCAGCCACGGCTCTGCAGATTGGGTTCTCGAGGCGCACCGCCAGGAACCAGGCATGTTCCTCTTTTCCTTGCAAAGCCCTGATTACCCTCTTGATGAATAAAGAAAGGATTTTTGTTAGCTGAATCTAATTTTCTCCTTTTCGTTCTGTAGTAGAGAGGTGAGTTTAAAGTGAGATTCCTTTCTTTGCTGGGCTCCACTGATGACTAGATGAAGGACTTTTTGGGGGCAAATCTCTTAACCCATGGCCCATGGAGGATGTGGCTTCAAATCTTTTCTGGACTTGCCTGACCCCTGCAGTCCCTGTGGCCCGGCTCTGGGAGAAGCCCTGCTTCTGGGGCAGCCAAATCAGTTCCTTCTCAGGAGAACCGACTAAGGCATGCTGGCTAGACAGGATGAAACTGATGCTTATGTGAGAAGAGACAGGAAACGCTGTGGCCAGCATCAGGAGACGGGAGACCAGGCGATGCCTGCCCATCCCAAGGCACACTCCAGCCCTGGTGGGCATAGCAGGCTGTCTTGCTCAGGGCCGTGTGGTCCACAAAGTCGTCTTTTTTTTTTTTTAAAGATTTTATTAATTAGTTTTGGAGAGGGAAGGGAGGGAGAAAGAGAGAGAGAGAGAGAGAGAGAGAGAGAGAGAGAGAGAGAGAGAGAGAGAGAAACATCAATGTGCGGTTGCTGGGGGTTATGGCCTGCAACCCAGGAATGTTGCAGGTCTGGCTGGGAATCAAACCTGCGACACTTTGGTTCGCAAGCCTGTGCTCAATCCACTGAGCTACGCCAGCCAGGGCCAAAGTCGTCTTCTTAGCTCTTGGAAATGTTAGTAACAGAGACACCTCTAAACCTAGCTCAGCCTATGATTTACTCATTTAAAATCTGTAAGTTTTTTAAAATTGTGGTAAAATACAGATAGTGTCAGATTTACTATCTTAACCATTTTTTTGGTGTATGGTCAGTGACATTACCTGCATTCACATTACCGTGCAGCCGCTGCCGCCATCCATCTTTAGAACTCCTCATCTGGCCACACCGCAGCGCTGCGGCTGTTCAGTCCTTCCTCACCACTCCTTTCCCGCCCCGGCCCCTGGCAGCTGCTGTTCTGCTTTCTGTCTCCATGAACTTGACTGTTCTAGGTACCTCATATAAGTTGAACCATATAGTATTTGTCCTTTCCTGGCTGCTTAATTTTAAATAACTTCTTTTCAAAATATATTTACATGGGTGTTGCATGTCTTTCCAAGGAAACTTATAAAATGCAGATAAACATAAGAAGATAAAAATCATAAATGACCCCTCCATCCAGCAAAAACTACAGTTATCATTTTGGAGTATGGGCTTTTGCCCTACTTCTTTTACTGTTAGTGTACAGTGAGCCTTTTTTCCGTGTCAGTCATTGTCATTCCATCCAGTAAGACATTTTGAATAGTTATAGAGCATTTCCTAATGGGGATTACCACAAGTTACTTATTTTATCTCATGTTATTGGATATTTAGGTTTCCAGTTTTTATTGTAAATAGTACTGCAGTAAACATTCTTGTGACTACATTTTTGAATGTATTAATAATTATTTTCTTAGGATAAATTCCTATTCCTGGAGTTTCTGGGTCAAGTAGTAGGTAAATTTTAAAGGTTTTATGTATGTATTGCCAAAATACCCTCTGCCATTTAATTTTTAGAATTCATAAATCCTAATTTTTTGTAAACATAGATATATAACATAAAATATATAAGCTTTTCTTTTTTAATGTTAGAATGAATGCCAGTTTACTAATTTATAGAGAGATACTCAGCTGTCAGATGTTGTACTTGTATTTTCATTACATTTCTCCCTAAAGACAATTTATATAGGATGCCAGACCACGACCCAGCAGGGCTTTGTTAACTTACTGTGAGAAAGTGTTGTCCTGGGGCCACAGCAGGTGTGTGCTCCCACAGACAGCGTGCCTTTGTTATGGGGAGGGACTGTTTGTAAAGCCAGAGCATGATCAGGGGGGTTGCTCAGAGGAATGTGTAGACAAGTGATATCTTAAAAACATCCCTTTCACAGTCAGGATGAGAAGTGTAGACTTTCTCAGAGAAATTAGAGGACAGGTGATACCTTTTTTAAAAAATACTTAAATTTTACTTATAAAGAGAGGGAGAGAAACATAAGAAATCCATCATTATCTTCCCTCTTGCCTGCCTTCAGCTGGGGATCTGGCCTGCAAGCCAGGCATGTGTCTTGACTAGGAATCGAACCAGCAACCTTTTGGTCCACAGGCCTGTGCTCAACCCACTGAGCCATGCCAGCCAGGGTGACAAGTGATCTTAAAAGCATCCCTTTCACAGCCAGGATGAGATGTATAGACTTTATGCTCCAGGGTTGACCTCAGAGACTCTGAGCATAAAGAGCATCCCACCGTGTTTTGGGGGTGTGTCAGTATTAATTACATCATGCCTTCAGTTGTTTGTTTTAGATAGTTAATTAATTGATCAAATTTGATCATTTGAAATAATTAATTTGATCAATTAATTAACTATCCCAGGCAAATATTTGTGTGCTCCCTTGCACCAGGCCCTGGGTGTAATTTATAAAACCTGTCTGATCTCTGACTCGTGGAGCTTACCATTTGATTAGGGAGGGATGGATAATAAGCAAGCAAACAATAAATAATTATAGTTGCAATAGTGGTGAAAGAAATGTGCAAGGTTATGTGATAAGGAAAAATGAACCTTACGTGATAAGGGTGATGATCGAAGAAGTTTCTGAGAAAGTGAGATTAAGCTGCATACGTGTAGGAAGTTGTGTTTATAGGGAGGGGGTTCTGTGGAGAAGAAAGTACATTCCAGGCAGAGGGTTCAGCATGTCCAGAGTCCTCAAGAGAGAAACGAACACTTTGGCACGTGCAGTAAATGAAGGCCAGCAGGACTGGAGGCAGCTAGGTTTGGCATTTTCCTGGTGTGGGGCGATTGAATTCTGCCCCTGGCCAGAGCAAGTTCTGGGTAAAGGTGAAGGTCCATGAAAATGTATACTGAATTGTGGTGGTTTTAGTTACTTTGGAAAGGGAGGCTAAAGTATCGTTAAATAGCCTATCTTTTGTTTAAATCTTGCCATTTGGGGCTATTTGAAATATGGCAAGCAAATAATCAAGAGAGACAATGAAATTAGAATAGCCTGCCTAATTTTGTTTTTGAGCTCTTTAGTCACTGATCCAGTAATGCTTGGTTTGTAAGGACTGAAGGAAAGCAGACTTCTCATGGGAAAAAGCCTGTTCACACTAACTGGTCTGTTGAGGTTGCGAATTTTAAACCCTCCCTGCAAGCCTCTTTAAGGCTGGAGATGCTTGGGAATGTATCCATTTTGTATGACACAGGCAAATTCTGATTTCTGAGGTTTCTTCTTTATGTAGTGTGTAACTTGTTCACCTCGATGTTTAAAATTTGAATTTCAGTAGAGCACTGAGTGTTTTCATATGTAGTGGCTCACCATTTCTAAATTGCTGTGTCTTCCTTGGATAAGGTTTCAGGTTCCATGGAAAACAGCTAGTGGTAATGTTGATGAGTTCTCCTGCTTGTTTTGTTTTGTTCCCTCTTCTTCTCTGCTGTCTTCTGCCCAGCTCTCAGCATTTGTTTACAGGGCTGCAGTAACCAAAGTATTGAATACCACAGACCGAGTGGCTGAAATAACAGAAATTGATTGTCTCACAGCTCTTGAGGATGGAAGTCCAAGATCAAAGCTAGCAAAGCCACGCTCCCTCTGAAGGCTTTAGGCAAGGGTCTGTTCGGCCTCTCTCCCAGCTCCTGGTCATTCGTTCCTTGGTTTGTGGCAGCACAAGGCCAGTCCTCCCATGGCCTTCACTCTGCGTGCATGTCAGTCTCTGTGTCCAGATGTCCCCCTCAGACAAGGATATCAGTCATATTGGATCAGGGGCCCATTCTGCTCTATTATGACCTCATCTCAGCTGATGACGTCTTCAACAACCCTGTTTCCAAATCAGGTCACATTCTGGAGGTGCAAGGGTAGGACTTCGACAGTGTATGGATTTTGGGAGACAGGACTCAGCTCATAACACCAGCTATAAATGTAGGGTTTTGTCACATTATAGGTCAGTTAGGAAGATGAAGCTCCATTCAGGGAAATGAGCTTAAAGAGGAGGTGGGCACAGAGGTTGCAGTAATAACTTGTGCATCCTGGTGGAGTGCCTGCCACGCCAGCATCCTTGTGGTTTTCTTTAAGGTCAACAGCAGTGAAGCAGGAAATGTTCCTTGTTACCAAATCCCTAGTCTCCTTGTTCCCACTTGCAACCCTGTTAGGGTTATCAGACTTAGGGGAAAAAAGTCTAAGATCACCAGTTAAATTTGAATTTTATATAAAACAACAAATACTTTTTTTACTGTAAGTATATCTCGAATTATGCATAGAACATAATTATACTGGAAAGTTGCTCTTTATGTGAAATTGAAGTTCAACTGGCCATCCGGTATTTTGTCTGTCTGCCATGCACCCTGTCCAGCTCTGGCAAGGAATAAAATGTCAGGTTTCTGGTCTTACCATTAGATACTCTGAGTCTTCTTTCTGATGAAAATACCACAAAGCATCTGGTGTTATGGCAAGCAATATAAAGACTGTACAAGGTCAGCAAAGATTAGAGGTTTGATTTTTTTTTTTTTTTTGCCACACAGACATACTCAAGGCCTGCTGGCTTCCCTTCTGATATAGAACAGGTGACTCAAACAGGCTAAGTGTTTGCAAGGTTGTTTGGCATTGTGCCACTAATTTGCTGAATTGTCTTGGGCAAACCACTTAACATCTGGGTCTCCCCCTCTCATCTGCAAGATTGAAGGTGATGGTCCCTGCCTCAACCCTAGTGTTTCCTGAGGACAGGAAGCCTCAGGAGGCCTCCCAAGCACTTGCCACTCAGATAGTTCACAGACCCACACTATTACACGCCTGGGAACTTGTTAGAAACCACAGCCTCTCAGGACCCACCACAGACCTACTGTGTCAGAACGGGATTTCTGGTTAAAGTCAGAAGCCATGCTCTAAGTGCCCTGGGAAGAAAGTTCCAAGTAGGCTTTCAAATGACCCCATCCTTCTAACCCCAAAGGTATGACAGGGCAACTCATGAAATCCCGTGATTCATTTGACTCATTTGCATCTTTCTGTTCTCTCTGAATCTTGTTTTTTCTACATGTGTTTTGTCTGCAGGGTTGGGGGAGGTAGGCAGTCCCGCTGGGTGCATGTGGTTTCAGACCAGGGCTGTGGTACCCTCAGAAGTCAGAGACACGTTTGCAAGGCAGTGTGGGTAGGAATCTCAGAGCTCTGATATCCCAGAGCCTGCCTGCTGCCGCACCCCTAGAACAAAAGGCTGACAGGGGGACCTCTTCTAGAGAAGGGTTTGTTTTGCAGTAATGAAAGGTGACAAGGACCCATCCCTGGGCTCTGTTGGCCCCAGCCTGTTTTATGGCCACCAGCTGCTGTGTGGCATTTTGAAGCTACAGATGAAAAGCCCGAGAACCTCCCACACCATAGCCTGGCCATTGTTCTCACAGTCCCTTCTAGGATGAGACACACTGCCCTGCAAAAACAACCTCAGACAGATGGTTTTAAAGCCTCATTCAGCCGAAGGACTTTATCCAAGGCTCCGAGTGTGTTTTTGTTCCCTGTGCTGGCTGCCAGGAATTAGTTTTGTCTTGTGTTTGTATTATGGACTTGAAAGATTGGCATCACATACCAAACTGAACCCTTCTTTGTAAGATGAGCTTGTGAGGGACGAAAAAGGGAAGAGACAGGTGGGCAACAATGGCCCTGGAGATGGGAGTCTTACTGATTACAAACGAAACTCCCCAACCCAGACCTGCGGCCTGTCCAGCGGGAGGAGACTTGAGACTCATGTGGGCTGGGCTGGCCCTTTTATAGCCAAGGGAACTGGGGTGCAGAGTTGATTGACAGTCCCAAGGATGCGCCAGGAAGGGCAGAGGAAGGGCTGGACTTCTCACACCTCATGCAGCACCAGGGTCCAGGGAAACTGTGGGAAGGTTTGGTTTGCTAAATAGGCTGGTAAGCAAATGGGGACCCCACCTAGGGAGGCAGAGCCCTGGCTCCATCCTGGTCCCTCGGACCAAACACCAGACAGCCACTAAGATCCCCTTTGGCTTCGAAGTCCTATATGTACAAATACGAGAAACCAGAAACCTCAGCATCCCTGGCATTACTGGAGGCCCTCTGAAAAAGGGCGGGAGCTGCTGATCCAGGACTAGAGCCAGTTCTGGAGTTGATTTTTTTTTTCCAGTAAACTTACTGTCTTAGTACATTCAGTCTGCTATAACAAAATGCTGCACACTGGATGGCTAATAAACAACAAAATTGTTTCTTTTACTTCTGGAGGCTGGAAGTCTGAGCTCAGTGCCAACATGGTTAGGTGAGGGCTGTCTTTCAGGTCACAGACTTCTCGCTGTGTCCTCACATGGCGGAAGAGCCCGGGGCTCTGGGGGGGTCTCTCACAAGGTGCCAGTCTCATCCATGCGAGCTCCACCCACACGACCCAGCGCCTCCCGGAGAACCTGTTTCTAGCCCCATTAGTCTGGGTGCTAGGATTCCAACATGGGAATTGGGGTGGAGGGGGTGGGGAGCTGCAAACATTCAGATCATAGCACTTAAAATTTAAGTCTTAACAATTGTGCAGAAAAGCGGACAGACCATCAGCTCCATGAATTTTCACCCAGTGAACCCATCTTTGTTCATGTAACCAGCACCTCAGAAGTGACCCCTTCCAGCCTAAACTTGATTTCATTCAATTTCCTGTCATAGTCCAGAGAGTTGATCCTGTTCAGTGTGGAACTTCCAGAGGTTTAAGGAAGGAGAACCGCTGAGTTGCGGTGGCGCATCATTAACCAGGCTGAAGTGCTGGAACCGTGGCCAGGCTCTGGTGGTGATGACTTTGTCCTGTAGCCTCGGCGGCCTCTTCTCCTTCGTCACTTCTGAACCACCTGGCCCTCTCCCTTTCCTCAACCAACCTCTGACCTGGATCCTACCCCACATTTTTACTTCTTTTCATTCCATTTCTTTTGATCACATCTTTTCTTCCTTCTAGGTAGGATGATTTTTTCTCACTTACTTGTTCTTTTGGAAATAATAGCTTTCAATGAAATAGAAAAACAAAGTTCACGCCTTCTGCAGCTGTAGGCATTCTTTCACGGCTACCTGTGGCCTGGCCAGGCTGGTTACAGTAGAAGCCTGAGGTTTGTGAACTTTGTGGAGGCTGTGCGCCTGGCCCCCGGGAGCTGTGCCCTTTCTTTTCTGAAGGCCACAGTGGGTGTCACAGCCTCATTAAAGAAACGGCACATCAAGAAAACCATGCACTTTTATTTCTAAATTCTCTTTAATGCTTCTCTTATTTTTGCTACATCTTTTTACGTCATAAAAATGTCCTTTTCTTGTCTTCCTACCTTACTGTAAAACTGGAGAAAATATAATCCAGTCATGCAGTATGGGGTTAAAAAGGAACTTTCAAGACTCCTTGGCTATGTCTCGGGGATGTCTCTCTGGGCATCCTGAAGGGGGTGGGGGTTATGTGTGTGTGTGTGTGTTTGGGATGTGGTGACAAAGTGCCACAGACTGGGTGGCTTACACAACAGATATTCACTGTCTCACATTTAGGGAAGCTGGAAGTCCAAAAACAAGGTGTCGGCGGTGTTGGTTCCTTCGAGAGCTGTGAGGGAAGGTTCTGCTCCACGTCTTCCTCCTTGGCTTATAGATGACTGTCTTCCCTCTCTATGTGTCTGTCTGTGTCCAAATTCCCCCTTTTAGTAAAGATACCCGTCCTATTGGATTCGGGCCTGCTCAGATGACCTTATTTCAACTCGGTGACCCTATCTTCAGATAAGGTCACATCTGAGGTACTGTGGGTTAGGACTTCAGCACGTCTTTTGCTGTGTTGGGTGGCAGAACCATCATTCAGCCCCTAACAGTGTGTGTGCATGTGAGAACCACAATGGCACTTACAGTTCAAACGCCACAGGCCACATTGTCCGGTGGGGAGGTTGGAGAGGATGTGGCTGGCAGCCTGGGGAGACAGACCAGGGTGGAGTTCAGAATGCTGCCGTGTGCCCCGTGTCATGTGCCCCGTGCCTGTCCTCAACTCCTCTTTTTTCCCTGGCACCTTGGGGGTTTAATGAATGCACTCTCTGTGTGATTTGAAGGGGAGCCGGGGAGCAGAGAGGCCTGGAGGGAAGGTAGGGGGAGGCCTTGGCCCCTGGCATCTGCGCGTGGTTAGAGTTACTGCTGACCTCTGAGCCTCAGCTGCATGTCTGTAGATGAGGCTAATTCTCAGGATTACTGTGAGGAGTCAGTGATGCCGCTTATGAGATGTGCTCTCTACAGTGCCAGGCCCAGAGCCAGTGCTGAGTGAATGGCTTAGAGTTGTTCATAGCATTCGCCTACGTGAGCATCCCAAGGGGAGTGTTCTTGTTTGTGCCAGGTGGTGACTGTTCTGTCCTTTAGCTTCTGATTCTTTCTGTTGGAAGCAGTCATAATGATCTCGCCTATTTGTGTAGCACATTATTTTCCAGTTCCTAAATTGGCTATCCACGCTATCCTTACAGGTTTGTGAGAAAAGGTAGATGGCATTCTCCCCATTGTCCAGAAAAGCTAACCGAGGCAGAGAGACCCTGGATCACAGGGTAGGCAGGTGGCACTCCAGACACGAGCTTCGGGTCTTTCATGTGTGGTCTGGGCCACGATGGGGAAACAAAACAAGAAAACAGAGCAGTGAGGTAGGGAAGACACCACTTTCAAAAGTGTATTTGTACAAAGCAGGAAGAATTTGAAGATGTGTTTATTTAAAAATTTTGAATAGAAAACACACTCACGTGGTCCAAGTAAAATCCGTACAAAAACTTAGAGTGAAAGTCCTGTTCCCACTTGCCGTCCCTTCCTTTGATACCCTCTCCCCTGTGGGCAGTCACTGAGTGCCCTGTGCATCCTTACAGAATTTCTTATGTCACTTGCCAGGGTTTCTTCACGCAAATACAAATACATTGTTTTCTTTTCCCCCTTTTTTGCATAGTAAGTGGAATCCTGTGTATTCTATCTATGCCTTGCTTTTTCGTTACACAAAAGAATGCATTCTGGATATCATTTTATCACTATGTAGAGAGCATCATCATTTTCTTCAGAAATTTTATTGAAGTCCACATAACACATGCAGCAAAGCACACACGAGAGCCCAGCATCATGAGTTCTTACGCATGTGCACGCCCATGTAACAAACCATCATCTAGATGAAGGCACAGCCCTCCTGGCTTCCTCGTGCTCCTTCTAGCCGACAAGCCCCGCAGTGTAACTACTGTTCTGTTTTCTGTCTCCTGGTTAGCTTTACTTGTTCTTGATCTTCATTTCTCTCTGATTTTGAAAAGCAGCTGCTTTGTTTACATCAGTGCTTGTTAAATTTTAGTGTGAATCAGAATCACCTGGATTTCTGGGCTATATTTTGAGTTTCTGATTCAATAGGCCTGGGGTAGGTGTGTAAGAATGTATGTTTCAAAGCTCACAGGTGATGCTGACGCTGTGAGTCCACAGCCACACTTTGTGCAATATTGTGACTCTGGCTATGCAACCAGTCCCCAGTGGAGGAAAACAACTTGGGTTGTTCCCATTAGTTTATTGTTAAACACAGCGCTACCGTGCATGGCCTTGTACACACATGTTATTTTGAACAAAGCAGGTATTAACTGTAAGATAAATTCCCGGAAATAGAATTTCTGCATTTCCACATATAATCTGGCCAAGATTACAAATAGCCAATGCATTTGTAATCTCCATAAAAACTGCCACGTTGCACTCCCAAAGAGATGGTTGGTTTGCCTTCTCACCAGCAGTGTGTGAGAGGCCGGTTCCCCATAGCCTCAGCAGGAGTGCATTGTTGAGCTCCGGATTTTTGCCGATCTGATATGTATAAAGTGGTATCTCATTGTAGTTTTAATTTGCATTTCTCTTCTGTGAAAGGTTGAGCATCTTTTTAAATGTATAAGGGCCATCTGTGTTTTCTTTGTTCTGTGAATTATCTGTTTATCTCTTTTGCCCATTCTGTCTTTTTTATCCGCAGGTTCTAGGAGCTCCTTACATATTAGCAAGATTAGCCCTCTGTGTATGATCTGAATTGTAAATATTTCCCCCTAGGTGATCATTTGCCTCTTGATTTTGCTAATGGTGGAGTTTTTTCACACTTAAGTTCAGATTCATATAAATATTCAGGGGTCCGGCACAGATAATGCCTCTTTTTTATTACAAAATCATAAGCATGTAATTCTGTAACATATCAATATCACACTCAAGCACACCACATAGCATTTTAGGTGAAATGTTCAAATTAAAACTATAGTTTATTACAGCCATATTATTACCCTACCATCCACACTCAAGCAGTCCTTACTTCTGCTGCACCCTGTATATATTGTAAAAGATTTGAAGGAACGTGAAAACAGAGTTGACTGTAAGTACAGAAACCAAATGCAGGTTTGCAGGGCTTAGGAAGGAACCTGGGCAGGAGAGAAGCATCTAAGTTGTGCATTGATGCTATTTAAACAACCGGTTTTTCAGACAGAGGCAGAAGCCTCGTTGGCAAATGCTGGGACTCTAAGGGGATATGAAAAGCACACCAAGTGGCCGCCAACTAGCTCAGGTCACAGGAGAAGGGCAGAGCCTGCACAGCAAGTGACGAGGTAAGATCGGAACATGTAAAGGCAGGCAGGAGAAGCGCTTACAGGTGACACCAAAGGAAAGAGAAAAACACCTCTTTAGTCAGAGGAAGGAAAACAGGAGGTCAGTAAGAATGTTACTCCCAGAAAGGGACCGCTGGTAACAGAGCTTGTTGAAACAACCAAGGCTCTTACTGATTATTTAAGTCATCCTTTAAAACTGTGCTCAAACAATGCAAGTGTCACTTGTGGTGGGAGATGGGATAACTCCTCTACAGTGGGAAGATCAGTATTGGAATTGAAGGTGCTTTCTTCCAAAACTAGATGAGTTTCTACACTAGGGCTCATTGATGTACTCCAGGCGGGGTGGGTGTGGAGGAAGAAGGCTCGTAGGAGAGTGGTGTTGGAAAGGTGTCATGGGTCATCTAGGCTGGAGAGTGCAAATTGGTGGCCCATGGTCAGAGTTGGCTTCAGATGTGTTTTCTTTGGCCTGTTTGGTGTTGGCCCATAAAGTGTTTTGAAAGTTTTTGAATTAGTCACCAATATTTTAAAATCAGATGATTTCATGTAAAGGTCTCTGTCTTTGCTTTTGAAATATTGGGAATGGGGCCACACTGGGCTGCGCCCCTCCCCATGGCCACAGTGGCTGAGAAGCACCTTCCCTACCCCTTCCTTTAGCCCCTTGGGGCACATGATCTGCAGTTTTCCACAGTCGCCACTCCTCCCTAGTGTGTGTGTGTCCCCAACATGGAGACTGTCTGTCTCCATTTATCCCAGTGTTAACTGTTGGTTTTGTTTTAGTAAGGTTAAAGGAAAGTGGATAATTCTTAAGCTTGTTCCTCTCTCCAGGTGGAAATGGGAAAGATAGACCAAGAGGGCGATAGATACGTTGAAGGAAAAACAGTGGAAAGTGTACTGTGGAAGGAAGACTATTCCTATTCAATGCAGCAGACCTCTGTATGGCAAGGATTTACCTTTAGACACCTGGACCACTTTGCTCATTTGTGTCATTACCCTCCTGGTGGTCTCTGTAGGCATTTTGCTGTGACTTGTGACCAGAATCACCTCTTTGGTCTAGTAGCTCAGAGATGTGCTGATGCTTTCTCATTTAAAAAAATGACACATTACTGCCAAACTACTGCCATTCTTTCTTAGAACTCATGTGAGATGGAACAGTGCTTACAGAGTAGGAGCTCAAACTTGGGTAGGGAGGAGTAGTTTATAAAAATTAATGAGCAACCAGCCCTGGCTGGCGTAGCTCAGTGGATTGAGCGTGGGCTGGGAACCAAAGTGTCCCAGGTTCGATTCCCAGCCAGGGTACATTCCTGGGTTGCAGGCCATAACCCCCAGCAACCGCACATTGATGTTTCTCTCTCTGTCTCTCTCTTTCTCTGTCTGTCTGTCTGTCTGTCTGTCTGTCTCTCTCTCTTTCTCTCTCTCCCCCTCCCCCCTCCCTTCCCTCCCTAAAAAAATAAATAAATAAAATCTTTTTAAAAAATTAATGAGCAACCAACAATTTAAAAAGAGAAAAAT
Organism: Phyllostomus discolor; assembly: GCF_004126475.2. Taxonomy (NCBI): domain Eukaryota; kingdom Metazoa; phylum Chordata; class Mammalia; order Chiroptera; family Phyllostomidae; genus Phyllostomus; species Phyllostomus discolor. The sequence goes on along the minus strand of NC_040906.2, from coordinate 124,114,792 downwards.
CAAAAGCATTAATTTGTCTGTAGCCTCCTAGAAAAACACAAAGTTTCAATCTCCATAACTGTGTTGAAAGCAGATGGGGGTCAAATCAATTTACTTTCCTGTTCTGATCAAAAAGGGAAGATACCACATAAAGGGAAGCATAGAGATAATGTATGAATCAGAGCACAGTTTTGGGGTGTTTGCAAATGATGCTGCCTGCTGGGATTGCAGGAGATAGGGGTTGAAGGAGTGGCTTCTTACCAGTAAGGACTCAGGGCCTGGGGAGGACGAGGGGGTTGGGTTGACCCCGAGGTGGCTTTTGGACACTGGGAGACCTAAGAAATGGCCCATTTTCCTTAATTCTCTGAATTCTGTTTCTTCACCTGTTTTCTTTGCTCACCTTATGAGATGGTTCAGAAGATTAAGCAAGGTAGCACATGCTGAAGAATTGTGAAACCTTGGAGGACTACAGATTACAGATGAGATTCCAGAAGGAATTCTAGAATCATTCCCCACAGCCAGTCATCTATTAGCTGGTTCTTTTGATCTCATCACCCATCTCTCTCTAAACTGGTCTTCTCTCCACCGCTCTGCTGCCGTCCTAGCGCCCCTTGGCCTGCAATCCCTGCAGGCGCCTTCTAACTGCTCTCCCTGTCTCTCTAACCCATTCAACAAAAGGCAGGAGAGGGATGGATATAAATATGTATGGAACTAATACCCTCCAGTAGCTTTCCACTGCCTTTCAGATACTTTACCATGACTTGTAAGGGGGCCCCTGTGTTCCTATGGCCTTCTACCCCTGCAGCCTGCCCCACTCTGCCCTCCAGCTTTATCCGTCCCTCAGTCCTCCGCCCTCACCAGCTCTGCCTGCTGCACTCCCAGCCCCCTCCTCAAACGCCCTCCTTGAGGTTTCTCCTCTTACCATTTCATCATCAGCCCTCACTCTCTGTCAGAGCACTTAATCACACCTGGTCACTTGTGTTTGTTTTAAATTATTATAAAATACACAAAATACAAAATTTACAATCTTTACCATTTCGAAGTGTCCAGTTCAGTAGCGTTAAGTACACTCACATTGCTGGGCAACCAATCTTGCAAAACTGAAACCTCGTACCCGTTGGGCAGCGATTCTCCAGTCCTCTCCACCCCTCCCCAGCCACCACCATTCTCTTTCCTGTTTCTGTGAGTTTGGGTCTCCAGAAACTTCTTGTGATGGAGTCATACAGTATTTGCTTTCTGTGACTGGCTTATCTTACTTAGCATAGTGTCTTCTAGCTTCATCTAAGTCGTAGCACATGACAGGATTTCCTTTTGCAGCCGCATAGTATTCTATCAAATATGTGTATACCACATTTTGTTTTTCCATTCATCTGTTGATAAACACTTGGGCTGTTTCCACCTTTGGCTATTGTGAATAATGCTGCTATGGACCAGTGTGTACACATATTTCTGCAAGCTGCTGCTTCCAGTTCTGTTGAGTATATATCCAGAAGTGGAATTGCTGGGTCATATGGTAATTCTGTTTTTAATTTTGAGGAACCACCATGCTGTTTTCCACAGTGACTGTACCATCTTATATTCCCACAAGCAACGCACAAAGATTCTAATTTATACACATCTTCACCAACACTTGTTATTTTCTGTTGCTTCCCTCCCTTCCAGTGCTGTAGCCATTCTGATGTGTGTGAGGTGGCGTCTCACTGGCTTCCATCTCCACTTCCCTAATGATAGTGATGCTGAGCACCTTTCCATGTGCCTGTTGGCTATTGAGATGTCTTCTCTGGAGAAATATCTATTTGCCATTTTTTAATGTGGTTGCTTGTTTGTTGTTTAGTGTTCTTTGGCCTCTGGATTTTCAGTGCAGGAGAGTTTGATGTGTACCTGTAAGCTCCAGAAGGACAGGGTGGTTCCCACCTTGTTCATTGCCATCTCCTTAGTGCCCAGCATAGAGCCTTGCTCGTGGTTTATTGGTTAACGGTCAAGCGTGCATGCCACTCTCAACAGCGAAGGAACAGAAGAATGTATCATTTCACATATTCCTTCTTGTTTCAAGAAGGACTTAAGGCTGTGGTCACATCCCTGGAACCATGGCACTTGTGAAGAGCGGTAGGTGACCCCATACATGCTTTAAAATGGAAAATCCAGGGTCTTGACGAGTGTAATTTCACTGTTTTTGGACTGTGCTTTTGAATTCCATTTTGCCTGAAAATGCTGGTCTTGATGATGAAACTTTATGCTGCCAACTAATTAGTCTCTTTTGATCCTCCCTTCTGAAAAACTTGGAAGAAATGTAATCTGAGCTTCACTGATGGATGAGAGACAGAAGAGGAGAAAGAAGAGGCAGAGCCCCGTTCCCATCTCTGCTTCATGGCCAGGGTCTTCTCCTCGGGTCCTCAGTGCCTGACGCCCCCTCCCAGGTCTCAGCCCCTTTGGAAGGGCAGCCATCCAGTCTTGCCCGTTCTCTGTCTCTGACAGCCCTGTCTGCCTCTTCAGCTCTCTTCTCCTGCCCTTGCTGTTCCTTACCTGCATCACGGGGACAGCTCCTTATCTGGGGCCTTTACCTCCAGGCATGATACTGTTCACTGCTGCCAGAGAAACCTTCCCAAAACCCAAATATGATTATACTCCCGTTGAATTAGAATTCTTTGATGTTTCCACGTAGCCTTCAGGATAAAGCCCATACCCTTTCGTGTGGTGCCCAGGCCGTTCACAGCGGCCTCATCACCCATGACGGCCTCCCCGGTTCCCGTAGCTTTCCAGTTTCATTCCCCATGTCCTTTGCAGATGCTGCCTCCCCTACCTAGGATGCCCCTCATCACCACCTGACCACGTCTACTCATCCCTGGGTTTCCTGTTCACCCTTACCTGCTACGTCACCACCTTCACCTGCGCCAAGTTAGGCCCTCACTTGCCTTGGCTCCCTGTGTTGCTCTCTACCTCTTGGTGCCCTGTGCCTGTCTGTAGGTAACAGTACTATGCACTATGAAGCTGGGACGGTGTCTTCTATCCACATTTCAACTGTTAGCCTAGTGCCTCTCACAGAGTAGGTCTTTGTGTAAAGGCGGAGGGAGAGGAAAGAGGAAAGTTTGTTGGATTTCAGAGTTCATATGCTCCCTGTCCTTGCTGTCCCCACACCCCCCCATGACCACCCAGTCTCACATTCTCCCAGTCCAGGTGGCTGATGCTGTGGGTTGGCTCTCAGAGAGCTGGGTCTACTTTGGTCAGTGGCCACCCTGCAACTCACCTACCTTCTGGTGACTGCGTCTCAGCAAAGAGAGATGACTCATGCATGTGACTCAGCGCGAAAACAGCACTGCTGGAAGGGTGAATGATCAGAGCATCTGCTGGCGGGAGGGGACTTACCAAGCAGCAAAAATCCAGACCCAAGTTCACAGACTCTTGCAATCCTGCAGTCTGCTGACTCAAACGTAGGAGACTGTACTGGCCAAGCTTTATAAGACTTACATATTTGGGATTCTAATAGATTACTATTAAATAATTTAATAAACTACCCTATATTGCAGGCTTACCATGGTTACAGGCACTGTGATAAGCACCTTGCCTACAAATTATCTCATCTTATTCTCAATAATGTAATTCTCTCAGTATCAACAACAAAAACAGCAAATGCATATATAGCAGTTACTTTGCTACAGATACTGTTCTGAGTACTTTGCATTTATTAAGTCATCTAATTCTCACAGTAACCACACAATACAGAAACCGCTGTTACCCTCATTTTACAGATGAGTAAGTGGAGGCACAGAAAGGCCACACATTGGGGGCACCCCCAAATCACATAGGAAGTAAGCGACAGAGCTGCTATACCAGCACAGACTTCTGAGTCCACACTCGTAACCCCTGTGCTGTGCTTCCCTGGGGAAGTATAACTGCAGTCGCATTTTACAGGGGAGGAAACTGCACCTCAGAGAGGTTGTCACTTCTCCGTAGTCACACAGCCAGGGAGTGATCCAGCCCCTGGCTTGTGACCGCTGTGCCCTCCTGCCCAGACTCGGGATGGAGCCCTCCCAAATTGGGGTCTGCTTCGTTCCCCTGAGCCCTTCCCATTGGCACTTTGCAAGGGTCGAGTCCAGAGGTAGGATTCTAGGAAAGAAATGCTTTCTTCTGAGGGGAGGGTTTATAGCCGAAAGAAAGCATTGAGGACACATTCTCCTTCAGATCTCCTTTCAGTTTGGGGTCCCAGAGAGTTTCTTCACACCAGGGATGCTGACGTGGCTCTTGTTACCTCCTCAGACAGCGAGACCGTGCACTACCACTACGGGCCGAAGGACCTGGTCACAATCTTGTTCTACATCTTCATCACCGTCGTCTTGCACGCTCTGGTTCAGGAGTACATTGTAGATGTAAGTGATGTGTCCAGATTCTGAAGTCAGAAACTGGGGAGATGCCTTGGGTTGCAGGCGCTCACCTCGGAGGGGCTCTGAACCGCTTCACCCCTGATTTTCGTGCCCCTGTTGGTCCTGCCAAATAGATGCCTCTCACCACACTTGGGTCTCTGGCCCTGCCACAGGCTGCTGTAGCTGGTGTACAGCAGTATTTGCTGCACGGGAGAGAACTGGCTAAACTCTGACAAGACAGCGTCCACATGGCCTGTCATGCATGCTTTGGTTGGAGGGTGTGTTCTTTATGTCTAGGCTGAGGACATTAATCTTGCTGCTTTCTCAAAATGCTTGCTTTAGACCAAGCACCATGTGCACACAATCGCCTTACACTAAATACCTTGGATTACAGCTCGCTTCAAACTTCAGCCTTTTCATGGGAAGAAGCAGGACTTTGAAACTTGCCTGTTCGTTATCAATACACTAGTATATTAATATGTGGGATTCTCTTTATTCTTTAGAGACTCAGCAGACGGCTTCATCTCTCTAAGGTCAAACACAGCAAGTTCAACGAATCTGGACAGCTGGTTGTCTTTTATCTCAGCTCCGTGATATGGTGCTTCTACGTGGTGGTGACGGTGAGTGGTCCTCAAGGCTCCTCTCGGATTGCTGATAAAATAACTGCTAAGGGCTGAGTGGGGAAGGAAAAGAGTGAGGACTAGTGTGGAAACTTGGGGCCTTTTCTTAGAACTGAAGCTATTTTTACATCCTCATGGTATGGTGAGAGAGAGGTCAAATAATATAAATGACATTTTATAGCTGAAGAGAGCCATCCTGCCTAAAAATAAACACTTGTTACAGTTATTATGTGAGGCCGTTCTGATGGTGCTGCGTATCTAGAGGGCACGGCGTCGTTCCGCAGCGCCCTCCTGCAGACGCTGTCCCACAAGACAGGTGTGTGTTCACTCGGGCCCCCGTGTCACGGACAGTAGAAATCCAAGCTCAAGCTTCCAAGTGTGCCCACGGGCACTTTCGAAGTAGCAGGGACGGGCTTGGTCTTGGATCTGGTTCTGAGTCCAGTACACTTTGTGTTTTTTATTGGCCTCCTGCCCACAAGGCCAGCACCCCTGTCCGCACGGCCATCCAATCCTGTGAGTCGATGCCATTCCCGCAAGTGCCTGGCGGACCAGGCCAGTTATCTGCCTCCCATTGGACACAGTGGGACTCGTTTCAGGCATCCTTTGTTTCAGGCATCCTTTGATAGTGCAGAGTTCCTTCAGACAAAGCAATGTGGCCGGGCCTTTGGGGTTCACTGTAACAAGACCCGGGCCTGTCCTTGCTAGGAAGTGTTTAATTAGCATCCTCGCTCTGCCCCTCTAGCCTGGAGCACCCCCACTCTGAACCTGGTCTCCTTCTCAGGAGCTAGAAGTGCCCTATGAGAAACCCAGGCCTGGGATTAGAGAATTCAGCAGCCCTGTGTGTGACCTTTTAGAAATCGCTTTCGCTGCCTCCCCCTTCCTCTTCTTTCTTCAGTGACAGGGATGAACTTTCACATTCTGAGGAACTCTGCCTCCAGAGATGAACATTCAGTTCATATTCTCAAAGAAGTCGACATGTTCTTTTGTACATCGCTTTTATTTCCATTATCATTTAATCCCAGAACATTTATCTTAAAGAGAACACTAGGAATTTTAAATGCGGGACTTAAGACGTCTGTCTTCCCAAGCAGGGCTGTCACGTTACCCTGTCCCAAGGGGCAGACCTACAGGCCGTTGTGTGACTAGCGCCCCCTGCTGTTGTGCAGGGCACATCCTGGCCTACCAAGTCTAGGTACTTCTGGGTTTCAGACCTGTCTTTAGTAATTGGTATTTGGCTCATGCCTGCCTCTAGAGATCCTGAGCTGCTTTGAGGCAGAACAGCTTCAGAGACAACATTTAACTGGTTTTTCAGCAAAGCATTGCCTCATCCCTGAATGAATCACTTTTACCCTTCCCACCTCACCCCCCATGCTCCACACAGCTGTGACACATTTAGAGCAGATTGGAGGCCAACAACCAAGTTCCTACCCCTTCCAGAGTGTGAAATGCTCAACTGCTCTGTCTTTGCTTCTCTCAGCCTTCAAGGGCTTGAAAAGGATGATGCTAATTAGTCTGGGAGAATGTAGCACTTTTGTGGGGAACCTCATAACAGGCTTTTATTGTGGTGACAGCCAGTGCCCTACTCAGCATCTTTGACAGGAAATGGAGACCACAGGGACCCCAGAAAGCTCCAGTAACCCCACTCCCAAACACCTTGTGCTCCTGGCCCTCACCTGCCCCCTCTGTACCGCTCTGCCTGGAATGAAAGTGCAGTTTTGTAAAAGGAGTGAAAACAGCTCATTTTTAAACCATATTTTTATGTTATGATGCACATTTTCCTTGAGTGTTCTCTTTCTTTCATCTTCCATAGTCAGTTCCTCAGCAGGTCCTGCCATCGCACCCCCAGAACACATTAGGGTTCTCCCGGCTGCTCCCCACCAGCACTGCCCGCCACCCCAAGTGCAGCAGTTCTCTCCGGGGGAGGTTCTGCCCCCAGGGCACGTTTGGCATAGTGCCCCTGGCATGTAGTGCGTGGGGACCCGGGGTGCCGCTCACGTCGTACAGTGCCCAGGACAGTCCCTGAGACGAGGAGCTGTCCGGTCCCCAGTGTCATTGTGCGAAGGTGGAGAAACCCTGATCTGCAATCCAAGCCACCATGGTCTCTTGCCTGGATCACTGTACATCTTCCTTCTAGAAGGAGGCCGTTTGCTCTCCTGTCCTCTCCTACCCCAGCCCATTTTCTGCTCAGCCAGACAGATCTTTTTAGAATGTAAATCAAATTGTGTATTTTCCTGCTTAAAAGCCCCCACCCCACTTGAAGTGAAATTGTTTTCTTCCTGACCACCATGCTCTGTGCCCTGCTGCCTTGCCCGTCTCAGCTCGCTGGTCCCAGCCGCGCGAGCCCCTGCCTCCTGGGCTTTGCTCTGTGGTTCTTCTGGTCAGATGCTCCATCTTCTGGCGTCCCAGGGCCGGCTCCTGTCTGCACTCCAAGTCCCCACCTAAATGTCACCCCCGCAGAGGCCGCCACTGCCCCATTTGTGTTTTCTGGGCTGTGTCTGTCGCTGTGCTGCTTTCCCTGTCCACGTGTGTGTGTCCTCTGCGGTCTCTCTCTCACACTGGACCCTGAGCTGCTCACTCAATATTTGCCATGAGAATGAATGAGCTACCAAATGCATCTCCTTGTGCCATCCTTTGGCAGTTTTTAAAGTAATGGGTTGTTTTTATAAACATCATAGATGATCATTTTTTAAAAAGTAAGCCATATGTACAAGTTGAAAAAAGAAAGCAAAACCTTACCCCAGATCTCTTCTTCTAGAAATAATCAGTTTTATTTTGGTGTTGATGTGGACGTTTCTCTCTGCCTGTAGACAGGCAGGGTGATGGGAGTGTGGCTGCACCAACCAACAATTTTATAAGAATGTCAACCTCGTACTTTTAATTTACCCTTGAACTACTGTCAGTGGTCAGGACCGAACACACAGACACGCGCACACGCACGCGCACACACACACACACACACACATTCTCTACCGAGGAGAGCAGGGTGGTGAGCATTTGGTCCTGCTGCCTGACGTCACATTTTAAAACCTCAACCCAGAGCCCAGTGAGAACCTGGTAGAAGGGACACCTTTCACGCTGGTGCTTGGGTCGGGGCCGATTTCTGCTGTTCGCTTAGAGTAGCACTTTAGTAGCGGTTGCTCCTGAAGGACAGATGTTACAAGGTATGTCTGAATTAGGTAGCAGCCGGCTGTGTTGTGCCTGGATTCTGCTGTTTCTGTGGTTCTTTTTGATCTGGCACCAAAAGGAAGGCTGCCAGGGGGAAGGGAGAGGTGGCTCCAGTTTGCTCAGGCCTCGCTTAGTTCATGGGTTGACCTTCAAGAACTAGAAGAGAACACAGGATTCCAAAAGCTCCCCAGACCCTCCTCCGGTGCCTGTTGGTGGGTGGGATTCGAGGTGGGTTATAGGTACTCCCTCTGCTGCACTCGGCCCCCCCGGGCCTGGGGTCCTTGGCGTGCCTGAGCTCGGAGGGTGCCCCAGCCCCAGGCCCCCCTCAGGCAGCTTCCTGGCCCGAGGTCTGGAAAAGGCTGTTCCCAGGGCAGTGAGTCATTTGTCCTCTGGTTCCCCCTACTCTCCTCCCCCACCTCCTCCTGCACAGTCCCTGAGGACTGGACATTCGCAAGCAGACAGCATTTTTCTTTGGTTGTTGGCTTCAGAGTTCTGACCTCCTCATCTCCTCAGTGAAGGGGCCAAATTGAGGTGGTTCCTGTTTAAAATCGCAAGGTCAGCAGGGCTTTCATTTCTCCCAGTGCTACCTCTCTTGGCCAGTCTTTTCTGGGGCAGGAATTCCTTTCCCACCTCGGTCCCAGCAGTACCATTTCCCTCCTTAAATACACTGATGCTTCTCCTAGAAAGGAACCTTCTCACCTCTGTGATTTCCGCGGAATGAGGTAGAGAGTGGAAGACGGCATTTTGCTGTGGCCCAGGGCCTACGTTTGGTCAAGGCAGGGGTGATAGCAGCCTTGTGGATGTGATTAAGTGTTCCCCCACCCCCAAGTGCCCCAGAACTTCCCACCTCTGCGCCCCAATCTGTGTGACCGAGGGAGAAAGGGCGGTGGTAGTGAGAAGAGGCTAGAAGTGAAGCCATAAAGGTTTGGGGTAAGACCGGTTCCTTCACGTCAAAGTCGCCATGGCTACACTGGTGTGCGTGCCTGACTTGTCCAGTCATTGGGCTGATGAGGCCCCAGGCTGGGGGACTGGGCTGAAGAATCTACCGGGAATGTCCCAGGGCATTTAGTACCACCGAAGAGGGTGGATCGGCCCCCCTGGGAAGTACACTGAGGATCTGACAGACAGTAACCAGAGTGCTTGTCTCATTACTGCCTGTTGGCCTCCTCCTCCTGAGCACGGCCAGCCCCTCCCTTAGTCCCAGTGTGAACCAGTGAGGTTCTCAGCGTCCCCATCAAGTCTGCCAGTTCCGTTTATTTCTGCCTTACTGAAGCAGCCAGGCTTGTGGGTATCAGACCAGGAGTCTGGTGGCCCCACTCAGGTTTTAGTCATGTTACTGAAAAACCATCTCGTGTGCCCCAGTGGTATCACCGGCCCCAGTACTACACACACTGCTGGTCCCTGGCCTGCACAGGTGGAGTAAATTTCAACCCCAGACCCATGTGAAAACAAACCTCGGGCAATGAATTTTCAAGGGATAGTATTTTTGATTTCATCCTTAGCCCAGGATGAGCAGACATCTTCTTCATCTCCCTGTGATGGTCATCAGACTCTAGTCTACTCTTTCTCTAAGGTGGAGGCCCTTTAAGGCCTGGACTTTGCACATGGGTCTCGGGCTCCACCTCCCGAGGCACCGTCTCCTGCTGCCACAGGGGCACAAACACCCCAGCCCCACAGCCTCCCTTACTGCTGTGGCTTTCAGCTCCCTATTCTTTCTGGGGTCTCAGGGTTTTTTTTCTTTCTTATAGTGAACTCAGCTTTGCATTTAAAAGAATACTTGTTAGATTTCATCCATCATTTCTGTATGTTTTGTGATGGGAGGCTTTTGGGGTTGCACCCCTTCTGTGTAAGAGGCCCTGGGTGCCCATCCTATGTGAGGGCCTGGATGAGACGCCAGAGATTTAAGGAAGGGCAGGCAAAGACCGCAGCCCAAGGAACTTGCAGAGTAATGGAGGCAACTGGCCGTGGTGACACAGCGTGATAAGTGTCACACTTACAAGGCCTGTGGGGTGATTTGGAAAGCCAAACTAGGCTTTTTGTTTTTCCAGTGGACGGTGATTGTGGAGTCCATTTGCTTATTCATCCTACAAGCATTTCCTGAGTGCCACATGCCAGGCAAAATACTAGACCCTGTCACATAAACATAAACTGTCATATTCATTTCTAACAATAACTCTGGGAGGGTAAGTATTTTTATTCTCATTTTACGGATGAGCCAGCTGCAGCTTGGGGACTGACTAGCTGGGAGGATGGAGGCAGCCGGGAAGTGCCGGGCCCACGTCCAGACGCAGGTCTCTGACCCCGCAGAGCTCTTCCTGCTCTGTCCCAGCAGCAGCCCGCTGGGGGCCCATGGGTCCTACTCGGAAGATCCTCCATTTCGTGTTTCCTGTTCTTTCCTCTTCCTAGCAGCCGGGGGTTAGACGCTTCCCTGACCCCTGACATTTCTAAATACTATCTCCTCTTGCCTACTGCAGGAGGGGTATTTAACCAACCCGAGAAGCCTCTGGGAAGACTACCCACATGTGTACCTCCCGTGAGTATTCTCATGACTTGGTCTCCAGGGAGGAGCCAGCCAGGCCTCTGGCGCCCTCCTCTCAGAACGTGTCCAGAATGCCATGGAGCCAGCTGGCATGAGCACCCGTTGTGTCCCGAGCCTGTTAGGGCACAGTCTTGTGGAAGACAGACTTGTCTGGGTGCTTCTTCCTCCCAGTCTGCTGGGCCAGAGAACCCCAACGTGGAGTGTCGTCTGCACCAGCCCCTGTCACCGAGGGGGTGTCTTAGCGTGGGCTGCTGTAGCAGAGCAGCATGGACTGGGTGGTGTGTGAACATCAGAAATTCATTTCTCATGGTCCCGGAGGCTGGGACGTCTAAGACCGAGGTGCCCGCAGTGTCAGTGTCTGGGAAGGGCCCGCTTCCTGTTCATAGACAGCATTTCTTCCTCCGGGGCCCTCACAGGCCGAAGTGGAAAGGGAGTTCTCTGGGGCCCCTTTTACAAGGACATCAGTCCCGCTCTCGAGGGCTCTGCACCTGCGGCCAGGCCCTCTCCTGAAGGCCTTGCCTCCTGATACCATCACACTGGGGACTAGGGTGTCAGCATACGAATTCTGAGGGGATCCGGACGAATTCTGTGCCAGCTGGGTCTGTGGCAGGTCCTTGAACCCCGTGAGACACAGTGGCAGAGCGCCTCCCTACAGTCCTCTGGCTGGGAGTGTGCTGGTGACCCACTGCTGTTCACAGTACGTCTCCCTGCTGACTTGCGTGGTGGCGCCCCATCAGAGGCAGCGTCCCCCTCCCCTCCTGCTCTGATGAGACACAGGAAGGCAACATCTGGCCCCGTCCCTCAGGAGGCCGCTCCTTCCTCTCCCCAAGACCCTGCAGAATGACGGCAGAGGACTTCAGCTGAGTTAGTTCACTCCTTTGCTCCTGAGGTCCATTCGTTCAGTGTGCTCCCACCACCCTCTTCTCCACCGGCAGTTCTCTAGAATCAGCTCCCTCCTCAGCCTTCCTCCTCCGGGCCGAAGGCCCTCCTCCTCTGCGCTCTTTTTACCATTTGTATTTCTCTCGGTGGACTCTCCGTGTCCCTCTAAATGGTCTTGTCTGTGGAGCCGGGTCCCCAGGCTCAGGAGCGTGGTGCTGGCTGAGCCCCCTCCATCCCGGCTCCTGGGCTGGCTCCTCACAGAGTCCTGGCCCTCGCCTTCCCTCCTGTGCTGGGCAAGCATCACGGGGACATTTTTCTTCATCCCTCTCATGTGACTCGTTCCCTTGTCCCCAGCTTCCAGGTGAAGTTTTTCTACCTGTGCCAGCTGGCCTACTGGCTGCACGCACTTCCTGAGCTCTACTTCCAGAAGGTACGGAAGGTGAGTACTCCCTTTCCCCTCTTGAAGCCAGGGGTCTTCCTCGCCCCTCTGCTGTTCCAGCTAGTCCTGCCCCTTCCTCTAGAAGCTCAGAGGGGTGGGTCCTGTGGGGGGAGGGGAGGGTGTTGTTGGCAGGTTGAAAAACTGCTGAGTCAGCAGTCGCCAAAGTCCCCAGGAGGACCTTCATGAGAGCAGGCCACCAGCATCAGTCTCCTGCCTGCCTCCCATGCCATGTATGTGGCTTTGGAGGAAATCTGAGTCTCATCTTCTGGATGGCAGATGGAGAGGTTCATGCCTTTTCCACAGTCTTTTCTTTTTAATAGCTTCCCTCTGAATTATGTCCAAAGCCCTGTCCCCCAGTCCCTGTCCCTTCTCAACCCAACCCCGCCCTTTGGCTTTGGACCTGAAGCTGCTGCCTCGCTCTCAGACTTTCCAGCAGCCTGATGCAGGGGCTGCGGCATGGCCTGGGACTGTCTGTGTTAAAGCACCAGCCCTCCGCCGTGGGGAAGGTAGCCTGGCCACCCTCACCCGTCTGAATGTCCCCTCTGTCCCTGCATCTGCCTTAGGGAGTGCGCATACTCACTCTTGTTTCTCTTGTCCTTTCCTTTGTCCGCAGGAGGAAGTTCCCCGCCAGCTCCAGTACATTTGCCTGTACCTGGTCCACATAGCCGGGGCATACATCCTCAAGTGAGTGAGACCCGGACCTGCCCTCATGTTCCAGCATCTCTGCACACATTCATTCAGTTAGTGATAGTGAGCATTCATGAGGTGCCTGCTGTATACTGAGTGCCAGACTAAGACCTGGGAATACAAAGATAGATGACAGAAGATTCCTTTGTTGTCAGTGGCACATTTACAGCCCGGTAGGAGAGCCAAGCTATACACTGAGAAGGACGGCTTAGTGTTAAGCACTGTACTATGACGTGTCGTCTTCTGTCAGGGGAACTCAGAAGAGTGACCACCGCGCCCGAGACAGCAGGGAAGGCTGGCCAGGGGTGTTGGCACTTGGTCTGTGGCTCTGCAGGTGGGGGGCGGCCTGAGGCTGGGCCCCTGCCTCTGTGTCCAGTAGCAGAAGCTGCCAGAGTGCGCAGCCCTGGAACCTGCGTTCCTTTGATTTGTGAGGAGACATAGAGTAGTCACTGCTAGTTGTCCTGAAGTCAGAAGAGTAGCTGTGGTGTTTGGCCTTGAGTGTCTCTTATGCAAAGATTCACATCGATGAACAGGGTGTGTCATTGCTGACTTGGGTTTTCCTGAGCACTGTCCATGCAGTACCGGGGAGCACCCAGGACTTTCTCTGAGCTGGCGTTTTGAGACCCTGTGATGTGTAACTTGGTGATGTGCGCTCCTCTGCTAGGCCACCTAGAGGTTGTGGCCCATCCTCTCCTAGGTCCTCTCAGCGGGTGTCCAGTGAGAACGGTGGGCTCGGGCGGCAGAGGCAGGCAGGGCTCTCACACCTGGTCTCCTGTCTCAGGAGGCCTCCATCAGGCAAGGTTCCTGGATGGGCCTCGAGGGCAAAAAGGCTGTGTGGCGAGGGTGGCGCTGCTCTTGTGCTGGATGCTCGTGTGTCACACACAGAATGGGTCTGGGGAAGCCAGTCTACGCTGCCACCCCAGCAGTGTGTGGCGGGGGCAGGGTGCGAAGGTACAGGCAGGACCATGTAGCAGAGCCTCCTGCTGCTGTTGGGACCCTTCTAGCTGCTGAGGATGTGAGATGCTCCAAGATCCATTTTTGTCTGCCTCTGGCATCTCCCAGGGAAGGAAGGGCAAGGCAGGTGTCTGAGCCTGTTTGCACCCAGTCCTCGGAATCCTTGTTTTGGAATGGGAACAGGACAGAGAGGGCAGCAAGCAGCAGATCCTCCAAAGTCATGCCCGGTCTGTTCCCAGAGAAGCTGGCACCAGGTCAAGGTACAGCTGCCTCTCTCTGCTCCTTTAGGGGACGTGAGCTCCCTTCCCACCCATCCTTGTTCTAGTTTCTTGAAGTGAGTGTAGGGAGGAGAGACTCTTGGCTTCAGGATCTCCTAAGGAAGACAGACCTTTGAAATGTTGAATGTCGTGGGGTCTTGTTATGGTGAGGAGCTTGGCTTTTGGAGGCTTTTGCTCACTCAGTGCAGCCCCAAGCCCTTCTGTGGGCCAGGTGCTGCCTCAGGCTGCAGCTGCATCTGGGTGAAGGCAGACAGGCCCTGCTCTCCTGGGCGTCTGTTCTAGCAGGAGGCAGACCATACACCAGGAAGTAAGTGAATGGAGTTTCCCAAGGTGGTAAGTGCGGCAGAGAAATAAAGCAGGACAGCAGGTGTACTTGGCATCTTCGGGATGTGAGGAAAGCCTCTCTGAGGAGGGAACTCAGGTGAGGCATGAATGGTAAGAGCCAGGTATGTGGAGATCTGGGGGGAGAGCTGTGCAGGCCAAGAGAGCAGCAGGTGACAGCCCTGGGGTGGGAGTGAGCACGAAGCCCACTGTGGCTAGGATACAAAAAATGAGGCTTGAGACCAGGTCATGGGCAAGATCGTGTTGGACTTTCTAGGCCATGTGAAGACATTGGGGAGTTTTCACATTATTCTCTAGACAATGTTTGAGATCTAGTTACCATTGCGATCGGTTTTGCACTTTGGTCTCAATGTGTGGAAGTGGCCAGGCCTTGATATGTCACCACCTGGGGGAGGGCTCCCATAGTGTCTCATTGACTTCCTGAAGCCCTGTGTGCTCCGCAGGGTTGTGATTTCCCTTTGCGTCTGACTGGCAGCTGACCATCTGCAGCACACCGCTTAAGAAAGTCCTGGAATCGAGCAGAGGGGCTGTCTGAGTGGGCGCTATTTTTTAAGAGTTCGGTTCACTAGCATAGATTTTTGCGTCATGTTGAGTTTTGCTTCTTTGTGTACCTCTAAGCTGTGAAGACTTGGCTAATGAAAACTTAGATGACGGGAATCCCTGATTCTCCGTGCAAAGCTCAGCAGCTTGTTTTAAGCAGTTTCTGTGTGCTTCATCTCTGGCCAGATGGTGAGTGCTGTGAAGAGCCTCAGCCAGGGTCGCTATGGGAGTGGTAGGGGTGCCTGACCCAGAGAGGACAGGAAAAAGGCCAGGGGTTCAGTATTAGGAAAAATTCTTGAGGTGTGACAGCAAAACGGAATCCCAAAGGCTGAGGCAGGGCCAGCCAGGGAGTGGAGGGGAGGGGAGAGCGGAACCCAGGGCATTGGGCCCCTCGGCTCTGCTCTCCACAGACGTGGGGGTCTGTGCAGCTCGTCTCTCCCCCCCCAGCCTGAGCCGCCTGGGCCTCATCCTGCTGCTGCTGCAGTACTCCACCGACCTCTTCTTCCACACGGCCCGGCTCTTCTACTTTGCCGACGAGAACAATGAGAAGCTGTAAGTGCTGAGGCTGGGAGGCTGGCCTGCTCAGAGGCATAGCAGACAGGGGTGGCCTCTGATGGGAAGGTCCTGCCCTGGGTGTCAGCTGCCCCCCTACCTTCAGGCTTCCCCCTGAGGTTTTCTCCTGGAGCATCTCATTCTAGATATCTCACCCCTTGGCCACCCTGAGCCTTTTTCCCACTTGGATCACCTCTGGAGAAGCGGGTAAAGTTTCCTCACAGGCCTAAAGGCTGATGCCCCCTTTCCCCCTCTGCGAGTAGGTTCAGTGCCTGGGCCGTTGTCTTTGGGGTCACCCGCCTCTTCATCCTCACCCTCGCCGTGCTGGCCATTGGCTTTGGACTTGCTCGCATGGAAAATCAAGCTTTTGACCCCGAGAAAGGGAACTTCAACACCTTACTTTTCAGGTGAGTTGGGCAGAAGGGCAAGGCAATAAATCAGGGTTCCCTGGGAGCAGCCAGGAGCCTCCTGAACTTGGCACAACTTAGGCAGAAGGTCAGGAGGCAGCACACACCTGGGCCTCCTGCATGTCCATGTTTCTGGGAATCCCTGGACATTGGGCCTGAGGGAGAAGAGATGCCGGCCTTCTTTTTCCATCAAAACCATCCTCACTTCCCAGCCCAGCCCAGAAAAACTGGTCAGGGCCTCAGTCCACATGGGAATCCCCTCACCTTTGTGGTGCTCAGTAGGCTTCTCACCCGGCCTCTCGGTGGTCATTGCAGCTCCGCTTGGACTGTTGACAGCCGTGTTCTCAACAGGCGGGCCAGTGGCCTCCCGTAGCAGCGAGTTAGGCAATGAGGAAGCCGTTGTATTTCCATGAGACTTAGGGCCTGGGAAGGTGTGTGACTGGGCCAGGGTGGCACTGCTTGTAAGTGCCATGCTAGATGAGAAGCCACAATAGAATTATTTCTGCTGTGTATAATTCAGTTCATTTGAATTCTTCCAGTGTATATGGAGCTGACATGAGCCATGTTTTATGCTGTGGGTACAAAAGGGACAGGCCATGGGTCCCAGCCAGCATGGGGACAGTACGACTGGGGGTGAATGTATATCTGCTGACAGCCTCCCTAGCCTGGTCTCTCCACCCCCACCCCTAGCCCCTGAAGTATACTAGAGCAGAGATGGGCACTGGCCCCTGGCCCTTCCTGGTGGCGGTGGCAGAGTGGGGGTGCGATGGGGCCGAAGGTGATCTGCCATGGGATGGGCAGGGTTCCTGGCCTTGGGAACTCCCCTGCCCTGGGGCTATGGGCCTGAGGCCCCCTGAGTGCCCACTCTGCCCCTCTGCAGGCTCTGCGTGCTGCTGCTGGTGTGTGCTGCCCAGGCCTGGCTCATGTGGCGCTTCATCCACTCCCAGCTCCGGCACTGGAGGGAATACTGGAATGAGCAGAGTGCCAAGCAGAGAATCCAGGCTGTCCCCAGACCATCAGCAAGGCTCATCAAGAGGGAATCTGGTGAGTGCCAGGGCTCGGGCGGGCTGAGGTGGGGTCTGTCAGGGTGGATGGGAGGGTCATGCTGGATCCTCAGGCTCTACCCAGACTAGTCCTGTGGCCCTCTGCCTGGACCCCTCCCCTGGGCCTGGGGCTCTCTGGCTTCTGCCCAGGCCTGACTGGCACGTGGCTGGGTGTGGACCAGGGACAGACTGTGGGCGGGGCTGGCCCTGACTAGGCGGGAGCCCTCTGGCAGTGGTGAGGCAGGGCAGTGGCTGGATGGGGAACTCTTGGCAGGAAGCGTGTCCTCAGGGTGGCTTCTGGATCCCAGCCGAGTTCTGCGCTTGTTCTCTGGGCCGCACAGCTGCTCTGTCCTCACCTGCCCTCTGCTCTATCTACATCGTGGCCCGCCCCTGCCTCCCAGGCTGCTGGCTCCTCTTCTGTCTTCAGGAATGACTCAGGATGGCACAGTGCTAGGTGGGCGGCAGGGGTGGGACACCCACTTCTCCTTTGGCCCTGCCGCACCTCAGTGACCACCCACCCGTCTGGGTCCTGGGGCACCACCAGCCCTGCGCTTTCTGTCCAGCCTGGAGGCCTGTCTGCGCCAGGATGAGTTCTGACTCACCTGCCTTTCTCCAGGTGTGGCCTGCTTGGCAGGCGCTCTTGTGCGTTAGGACCAGACATGTGTGTGGCCAGGTGTGTCGAGGAGCCAGGCCTGGCTGTGGTGGGTATGGGGTGTGAGGTGGCAGCCAGACATGTTCTCTGACTTGGAGCAAGCACACAGGCATGTTTTTGACAACAATAAAAAGATTTCTGCCCTAATTTTTCTGCCAGAGCAGTGTCGGGCATTTGAGGAAGGCCTCATCCCTCCAGCCTGTCTACCCTTCCCCTCTGTTGTCATCTTCCCTCGGGTTGTTGCCGAAGTGGGCGGCTGCCCTTCAGGGTGTCCCGAAGAAACTGAGGACACTGGTGGCGGCTGAGTGATCTCGGCAAGGACCTGACCCCAGCCTCAGGCCTCTCCTGTTCCTGGGTGACTGCGTGTCATCCCAGCCCCTTCCACCGAAGGAGTGTCGGAGACCAGCCACCTCAAACGGAGGAGCCTCCGGGAGGAAGACCCTGGGGGAAGCAGCAGCCTCCGGGGGCGGTCCACCAGGTGCCCTGCGCTCATCTTGCGGGCAGAAGCTGGGCCTGGCTGTCCGGGCCCTACTTTCCTCTCCTGCTCCAGTCCCAGCAGAAACGCCATGTCTGTCTGTCTCCCTTTACTTCCTAGGTTATCATGAAAATGGAGTGGTGAAGGCAGAGAATGGAACCTCCCCACGGACTAAGAAACTCAAGTCTCCTTAAAGCCAAAGTGCTGAGAACAGAAATCCTCTCGGGGGTGCCCAGCAGGGCAGCGGGGGGCCCCCGGCCTCGGTCACTGCCTCCCTTTCCTGTCGTGACGCTCCGTATCAAACAGCAGGAACCTGTCTTTCAACGGGGCTTTTCCTCTTTTCTTTCTTCTTGCCTTTTTCTTATTCTTCCATAAACCATTCTCAATAAAACCAAAAATCTTCCTCTTTCTCTCCCTCACGCACTCACACCCTCACCTCTGTCCTGTGTTGGCTTTTCTGGAAGCCCAGGTTCTCCTGGTTACCTTTCTGCTGGCCTCCTTTGTTGTCTGTCACGGCTGCTGCTTCCTTTTTTTACTTCTTTTACCGTGTTGTGCAATTTTTCCGTCTTGATTTTTACCATGAGAGGGAGCTGTGATTGCAGTCCTGACCACCCAGCCCCAGCATCGGTCCCCAGGACCTGCCAAAGTCTGCAGGCTTCGTGTGAGGAGCAGGCCCCCCGGGGTCCCTGTGTGGATGGGCAGGAAGAGGAGAGACCGCCTTCGTGATCACAGTCTCCTAGGTGCTGATTAACTGACAACATGTATGATTCCAGTTCCGCACGTACTGTCTTGAGGCCCAGCAGGGCTGCTGCTCCTTGAAATGCCAAGGTGTTTGGCTTTGGGACTTGATGACTCGGTCCAGAAGGAGGGTGTTAAGTGTGTTGGGTCCAATGACTCAAGACGGCTTGCCAGTGGCTGGTCCTGCACTGGAAACCAGCCTGCCCTCGCTCTGCTGAGGAAGTGCCAGAGATTGGACAGGTCTTCCCACTGTCTAGAGCGAGAGCAAGTGGCCTGAGCATCAGGCTCTTCCAGAAAGTGATGGCGGAGGCGACCTAGGACTTTCTCGAGCATTCCCAGCTGCACCTGCTTTTCCGCTGTTCACCAGCATTCACAACCAAATCTGCCCGCCAACAGGACTGGCCGGGCACGGGCTGGTCTAAACCCCAGACTCTGGCAGCCCTGTCAGGCCAGCCCTGCTGTCCGACTTCATCTCTCTACCCGCAGGAACCCCAAGCCCCTGCCGGCCTCCCTTGTTGAGTGTTCTTTGGAATTGTCACTGTTACCCGCTGAGGTTTGTCGAGCACACCGACAGCAACAGCGTTGTGGATGGTGCGAACCGGGACGGGCTGCTTAGGTGAGCCGAGTGGCTGTACCGAGGCTTCCTGCCCTCTCACGTGGTCTTTCCCTCCTCTCTCCCCAGAGATAAGGCCCCAGTGGGGCCTGGTGAGGACTTGGCAGAAGAGTTAGGCTTTCCAAGGTCCTGTTTAAGAACTCCTGGACTCTGCTGCGGTGCTGAGGAGTGGTTTTTGGTGGGCACAGGAACATCAGTATCCTTTGATGAGCTGGCCCTCTTTCTGACACCACAGTAGAAGCTGGGCCTTGGATCGCCATCCAGAAAGTGGGCGATGGGTCTTTCCATCAGGGCAGTGCCTGTTCTCCACACCACTTGCATCAGAGATCAATTTTCATTTTCTAGAGACTGAGGGATTTGTTTTCTAACACCTTTGTATCTGGAATCACCTCTCTGTTAGGTGATTATGAAAAGGAGGAACTATGCTTGGCTGCTGTTGGTTACTCTTAGGGAGTGGGAGTGTTTTTGAGAGTAGGCATCTCTCCCATGCTTCTCGGACACCCCCTTGGGCTGTGGAGCAGAACCTTGGTAAAAGCGTAGCACGGCGGCGGCTGACGGCAGACTCGTCAGCCAGCAGCCTCCTGTACCTGCCCCAGCAGCCCAGGCACCAAAGGCTGTCCCCAGGCTGCATCCTGGGCAGTGTGTCCCCACCCCACCCCCAGCAGCTGCCTCCCCAGGTGAGCCCCATGAAACTGTGGACTCAGGCCTTCTATAGACACACACAAGCTATGGGCAGGCCAGCTGCTGACAGCAGCCCCAGGCCTGCCCTCCAGCGGCCTCCCTGCTCCTGTGCACAGTGTCCTAGGTGTTTGCTGCCACACAGACCATGCGGCTTCGTGTCCTAAGTCTCCTGCCGGCTCCAGTGCTGTGTACAGTGTGCCTCAGAGGTGGTACTGCCAGGCTGGCGGCCGGGCCAACTTCGGCTGTCTCCTAAAGCACGGCTTGTTCAGTGATGAGAGTAAGTCAAGTCTTTTCTGCTCTGTAAAAACCCCGGAGACATGAGTAAGGCTAGCATCTCACCGGCTGGGCTCAGGGATGATTTGAGGGGAGGGGGATAGCAGGGTCGTTGTCGGGCACTGTGTCGCCCCACTGGCATGCCTGGCACAGTTCTAGCAGAGAGGGCCAACTCTTTGGTGGGTTGGCTCAAACCGTGTTTCCAGGGGCCCAAATAACTCAATTCCACTTCACCCAGTGAGTTCGTTGGGCTGCTTTGTCCTGATTTGGCCACTTGGGCTGTTTTCTTCAATCTCAACACTTTTCTGGCCCCAGTTGTGCCGAGCCATCTGTGAAGGCCCTGACAGACACCTCCGAGTTGGAGAGGCCAGCTCAGCATGCCCCCCCGCTCCCCCACCCTGGGCCGGAGGACACATGCGAATCTACCTCAGCAACCGCTGCCTCTCAGCATCTCTGACGGGCACCAGCGCAGGGCAGCCAAGCAGGCAGCAGCGGCAGGAGAGGGACGGGGAGGATCCCGTGCTGCAGATCCCCCTCCTGGGAGGCTCAGTGATGGGAAGGTTATTTTTACCATACAGGCTCTGAGACCTGCACTATTAATAAGTTACATGTGTCCCTTCCGAAGGTGGGGACGGTTCTGGGGGAGGGGGTGCCGGCCAAGCTGGAGGAGACCTGCTTCTCCCATTCCGGTCCGTGCCAACCCTGTGTGTGTCTGGCCATCAGACCGGAACTGTTGCCAAGAGAACCTTTTCCACTTCCGTCTGAAGGCAGACTTTACCAGCATCTCAGAAACCGTAATAGTCATCTGTGCTCTGACCGTGTCTGCTCCCCTTGACTGGAACCCCTCGGACCCTGGAAACCCCTGAAGCCTGGGCAGCCGGTTTGAGGGGTGTGTGCTGCTGGGTTTTCTTGGGGGACCTTCCTCCTCAGTATCCCTTGACCTTTTTTCTAAGTGGTGAATAAAAGGCAGGGGCAGACAGCATCCTGTCCCAAGATTCCCGGCAGGAAAGTCTTCCTCAGCTGCCTTTTTAATTCGATGTGGCTTGTGGACTATACAGCTGGGGAAGCATGGTTTGGATTTATTTCATAGGCTTCAGCCTTCCCAGGTGGTTTTTCCAAGGCCTCGGTGAGAGAAGGTGGTGGGGGGACAGGGGGCCGGGGGCGGGGCGTGACCTGCTCCCTGCACAAGGGCCTCGGCATCACCGTGAGCAGATTTCCATTCCCAGTCTTCACAGGCCTCTGCTTTAGTGGGGAGTGAGCTAAAGGCTTTCGAGTCGGGACAGCTGAGTGGTCTTTGCTCCCTCTCCCAGCCTCCTGGGCTCCCAGCCCTGCTTGTCGGGAGGGATGTCAGGTACCACTGGGAGCTGGGCTGTTGTCAGGTCACTTGAAACATCAGTAGAATCTCTCTTTGGCCCTTGGTTGGCCCGGTGAGGAAGCCTTTACTAACTTCTCACTTTTTACCCCAGTTCTCCCGTGACTATTAATTCCTCCTCCCCAAAGGCTGAAAAAGACCACCTCCTCGGCCGCCTCACACCCCCCTGCCCCACTTGGCTTTTTCTTGGAGGTCTTCGAAAAGCGGGGCGACAATGGGGCCTACTGGCTCTGTGTGGCCTCCCGTACTCCGCATCCTGTGTGAGTTTGTGTTGTAAGCAGATCCTTGTTCTTTCTGTGTGAGAAGTGCCTTACCTGCTGTGTGGTCTCGGCTGTCACTCGTGTACAGCCAGCCCCCAGCTGCCAGGGGTCTAGGGCTGTTTGTCACGTGCAGCCAAGGGCACTGGGCCCGGTGTAGTTACATGTAAAAGGGACACAGATTGTAACAGTTTTGCCTCATTTGTCTCAACTTCTCCCACACCCCCAGCATTGCATTAGGGTCTGTGGTGTGTCCCTTGTTTTGTTTCTGGCTTCTCCCTGGTGTCAGCGTTCAGGCCTGCCTGGGTGGCTGCAGCAGCCCAAGAAGGCCCATTGCAGCTCCCATGCCTCATACCCGTCAAGGGAAGCTCAGAGGGCCAGGGACACTGAGCCCCATTTGTGCCTCCAGCCCCCACAGTGAGGCCTGCGCTTCCAGCCCCCATAGCCAAGATACAAAAAGGTGCCCTTGCTATGACCTTTCCTGCTCTATCTATTCAACCCAAAATCTGTATGACAGAGGTGTTTACTTTCCCATCACAAGTGTTGGCTCACAGACACCCGTTGGACAGTGGGTCCGGGTTGGCCGTCGCAGAACTTCTTCGAGCTCCTGATTCAGTGTTACCTTGTGTTAGCAGCAGCCCCCATCTCCCCTGCCCCCGGCCCGCCTGCCCTTCCCTCGCTCTCCGGGTTGTGCAATAACCCTCCCAGCCAGTGGTCCTCCACAGGCCTTGCTGTCCCTTCCGATGCCCTGCCACTGGGAAGGGAAGGGGCCCACGGGAGGGGCAGTCATCACCCCCTACAGATGAAATGTTCGCCACTTTCCCTTCATTGCTGCCGTTCTTGTGATTCTGGGTAGGTTTCTGTGGCACTCTAGTAGGACATTGTAGCATTATCTTGGAAGTCCATATAATTTTTTTTAAAATTTATTGAAAAGGAAAAAAAAACTATCCTCATGATGGGGCATTAATAAGAGGGAAGAGTCAGTGTCTGGGAATAAGGTCTGTTGTGACACCTGAGGTATCACCATCCCTGCCTAAAAACAGTCTCGAGTTTCTCGTTCACGCGGAGAGGAAGGGCAGCCACGTGCGGGCAGCCCTCCGCCCCTGATAGGATCGCCTGTGAGGCTGCGTGCCACCGTTTCCCGGGGCACAGAGTCAGGTGTTTGTGTGGTGAGACGAAGTCTCATTTCAGTTCTTGTTTAAGGAACATCTGAAGGACGAGCTGAGGCTGCTGGTGCCCTGAGCAACTCATAATGCAAATGTGGATAAAAAGTGTCTTTTTGTTTTTCTACTTAGCCTGTTCATGTTATGGACCAAATTTCAACAAGGAACTCAAGGAAAAATTGTACCTGCCGTATTTATGCTCATGTAAAAGGGGTTTTTGTTTTGTTTTGTTTTTGTGAGGGGGGCTTTTTACTTTCAGTGAACTTTTTTCAGAATCCCTTTTCCACTGTTTCTGTCTGGTTTGAAAACAAATTACAGTTTTGTATGGATTTTTTAAATGTACATTTTGAAGCAAATGGTCAGCAAATATTTTTGAAATAACTGAATAAAAGGCATAGAATTATCAGTCTAATTGTTTCTGGTGCAATTTCTTATATTCCTTTTTGATCTGGATGCTTTGCTTTTACTTGACAAAATAAGTGTCAATTTTAATCTAATTTCTAATAATTTTCACTACATTAGTCATTTCATGTATCTCTTTTGAGATGTCCTTGTTAATTGTGCTCATGTGAGCTAGGGAACTGGAGTGGATGGAGAAAGAGTTACCCAGATACTAGATAATAACAAGCATCATTTTTATTTGAGTCTATAACAGTAAAGTATAAGAGTGGAAAGGAGTTTTCTTGACATGGGGTTTGTAGGTTGGGAGCTCCACCAGGCTTGCTGTTTACTATATTGTGAAGTCATTTGGCTAGAAGATGGGATTAAGTGAAAGCCATCAGCTGTTTGTGTTGGTAATGAATAGATGTCCAAGTATTAGTAACAGTGGTGGGCGGTGGGCATTGCTGGAGTCAATCAGGTGTTGTATTGCCTGTAGCTGACTGCTGTGTTTTCCAGAACCATCTTCAGAGAGAGATCAGGGATGAGTAGAGTTACAGGGGGCAGTTAGCCAAAGGACACCCACGGGTATGAGGATTAAACAGGAAACCTTCAGCTGAGGCATAGGTAAGCAGTGCTGGTGGAGGGCAAGCTTTGGTGCGGGCTTAGGTTGCAGCCCTGCTCTGCTGTGAGAAGCTAGGTGACCTCGAGCAAGTAACCTTGCTGAGCCTGTTTCTCACCTCTGTTCTGCAGTTTTGGTTTACTTGTTTGTTTTTGCAGAGAGTGGTAGTGATTTAGGGATAGTACATGCTAAATTCATGGTACAAATAAAGCACTCAAGCAATACATTTTTTAAATGAACCTGCTCATACTCATGTACCTGCAGGATATCCAGGAGTCACTCTCCAAGGGACCCTCGATTCTCTGGAATGGTTTAGAAAGGTCTCTGTTGGTCCCAAGTACCATCAAAGCCTCTAGGTGAGTTTGATACACCCTAATTAGATGGTGTGTTCAAGGCCCCCCGGTGGCACAGAGTACAGGGCTACGGCCTGAGTAGTGGTGACTCAGAGCCAACGTTTACACAGAACCAGACTTTGCTAGCACTAAGTCTGGAAGCCGCCTTAAACCATCTTACATGCATCCCTCAGGTCGCATTGCCTCAGGTGCAAACGGTAATAGGTGCCCCTGCTCCTCTCCTGCAAACACTAATAGGGGATGTCTGCTCTTTCTGTCTCAGCTCCCTGGCGGCCCAGTCAAAGGATGCTTATTTCTTCTTCCCACAACAGAGCTTACTGCAGGCTAACACCCAGCTCTTCAGTCACCGGAGCCAGGGCTCCAGATGCGTGCCAGGTGTAACCAGCATAAGGGAGCCTACATGACCCCTCCTGGTGGCACTGCCATTCAGGATCTCACTGGGAAAACTGAGTCGCTCTGACTTGTGTCTCCTGTACCTGGATGCCCCGCATAAACTGGCAGTGCTGAGCAGTGAGTGTGGACACCACAGAAATGACCTGCTGGTCCTGGTCTTCTGTGAAGTAGCTGCTACACACCTTTGCCAGTGCTGGCGGATCTCAACTTCTCTGTCTTGGGTAAACGTGGAAGGTGATGTTACAGGGTGCAGCCAAGAGGGGGACCCCAAATGGGCATTTGGAATGGGGTCCAGAACTCAGGGTGTCCAGGAGATTTTAAGATGTCTCCATCCCTCCCGCCCAGGGTGTGGGTTGGGGGAAGGGACAAATGGAGCAGGGCCATTGAGAGCTGTTTTGCATAGCAACAGCCTTGCAGCTAACCTCTGGCGTGGTCATTTAACATATCTATAGCCTTTGGCTGGTTGCATAGATATGTTAAGTAGCTGTGATCAGCTCTAAGCCAGGGGAATGGGAGTAACTTCCCCACCCAGACTGGGGAGGGCGGGTCCCCTGCTGTTACAGCACCTGCGTGGGAGCTCAGAGAGGATTGGCTCCAGGACATGGGGCCACGCCTGCCCAGACTCATGGGCTGCCGCCCAGTAAAGCTGGAAGGATAGGAGTTCCAGCATGTGAAGCCAAGTGTGGGAGGAGTCGGAAATGAGGCTGCAGAGGAAGATTGGCCGCAGGGATTTAAAAACCCAGATTTGGCGGCCATTGAGGAGAAGAACCACGCGGACTCTATGGAGTGGAGAGCCGTGCACAGCCCAGAGGAGGAGAAGCATGATGCTTTAGGAAGGAGAGCCATGCGCAGCCCTGAGAAGAAGAGCCATGCGCAGCCATTGGAGAAGAACCACGCGGACTCGATGGAGTGGAGAGCCATGCACAGCCCTGAGAGGAGAACCACGTGTCTTTAGCAGAGTGGAGACTCCCACATCCCAGAGAGAGGGAACCACGTGGCAGCCCTGGAGGAGAGAACCACGTGGCCTGGCAGAGTGGGGACCCCCGCAGCTTTAGAAGGGGGAACCACCACCTGGTTTTAGCAGAGATCCCGGCAACTCAGCTGAGGGTGCCAGGAACCCAGGGAGGTCTCCCAGTCGAGAGGGAGTTCTAACTGGGAAGAACCAGAGGACTGCCTGAGCCATGGACTTCTATTTCCTTTCCTGAGATACAGTACTCTGGACTGGGCAAAGGGGGAAGGAAGGAAGGACTGTGTGTGTGTGGGTGTTTTAAGGGACTTTGGGATTTTGGTGAAGACATTAGGTCACTACTTTAAGTTTGTATATAGCATCAAATAAACGTTTCCTTTCCTTTTCACAAATCTCTGGCATTGAGAGACGTCTTTCCCCTGGCGGCGGACATAACGGACCCGGGGCCTTCTTTCAATAATAGTATATCATCCCAGGCCCCCCTTGTTGTGTGTTCTGTAACAGTGAGGCATGGACAGCAAGCTGAAGGCATATGTGGGAATAGTGCCAATCTCACTCTGAGACACTTCTCTAACAGAGCGGGCTGACTTTTAAATCCTGGTTCCCAATTACAATGGAAAAGATACACGGGAGAATAAACAGGGAGATGTCAGAAATGACCTTAGCAGGGCTTATGAGCACCTGGCTCTCAAAGGGTAGGTAAGAGGATGTTACAGTAAATGAGACCTTTTCCCTGCTGTCTCCACTTCGGTTCAGGACAAGGGTTGGCATGCATCTCCATGTAGTACAGACTGGGGCACCTCCGGGGAGGCTTGCCGAAGAGGGCCCAAAGCTTCTGCAGATTTCGCTGGTCCATGGCAGGCCAGGCTGATGCAGCCATCGCCGGAGAGCACGGGTTTTTGGAAAGGGGCCCTCAGAGAGCTGCAGGTCTACAAGCGCGTTGATGGGGGTGCTTTAACAGCCTCGGGCTTGACGTGTTCCCCCTGGAGTTTGAGGAGCACAAGATCTGGGGTACCTTCACCTAAAACAGGTCTCAAGGGAAGGGATTGGCTGAGCTGCCTGACTGCACAGCCCAGAGAGCCATACAGAGGGGGATGCTGGGCAAGAGTAGACGCCCTGGAAGGGCAAGCCAGCCTGAAAGAGCCACCTCTGAGAAGATCTCCTGAGACGATGAGGAGCCTGGAGGGGTGCACTGTCGGAGCCAGGCGGTCAGCTGGAGCCGGGCCATCTGCGTCAGAACAACGTGCCCTGGGAGAAACAGCCAGCCTCTAGGGTCCTGACCCACACTCAGGACTTTGCCAGCCCCAGCAATAAGACTTTGCCCTCTTCCTCTGGTTTCTACCCCTACCTTTCTAGACACCAGAAAGACCAGAAACAGCAGTACGGCTGAGTGGGGGCAAAAGGAACAGAAACCAGAAGGAAGAAGAAACCCACTATATCTGCCTGACCCACTCCCTCACTTTCCTCCTCCTTCTGCCCCCCTCTCTCCAACACACTTGCTACACGCTTCCAAGCTTGGGGCAGGACTGAGCTGGGGCAGGCAGGACAGAGCTTTGTGTTTTTATTTTAGATTGAAATGAACTTTTAAATACTTAAAAATTAGACTCTTAAAATAGTTATGAGTGACTTGAGAAAACAAAACAAAACAAAACATGGATCCTGGATATAGCAACCTGGAGCAGGAAAGGGACAGTCAACACAATACATTTGCAGGCCTTTTATTCAGCTGGTTAGAGGCCGTTTGGCTCATTAGAAGAGGTCAAACCAAGGGAAGTTCCCGCTAGTTCAGAGAGGGCCAGGCATCCTCTATTATGTAAAACACCATCCTCATTTACACCACTTTTTGGGTAAATGTATAAGGATGAGGTTGGTGGCTGACCTTAAGGAACAGCTCTGATTCTAGAAAGTCCATCCAAGCTCATCAGAAAACCAGTAACTGCTACTGGCCTTTTCCTTCTATCTCAAGGCAGGCTGTCTAAAAGCAGAGTTTTCTAAATTTTCTTTCTTCTTTTTTTTAACTACAAACCACATCAACAAATACATTTTACCTAACAGCCCAGTAAATACACACTCCCGCTGAAACGAAGTTTCACGAAACAGTACATACCCTATTATGTATGCGCACCACACTTTGATATTTTCTATTTCATTTTCTAAAAATTCAGATCTGCTAATGGGCCTAGAAGCACAGTTTGGAAAACACTTGGTGTATTTCCCTGCATTACTGGTGCAAGCAGGCAGCTGAGGAGCTGGGGCATTGGCCCCACTGTGTGCTTATTTCCAAAACCCCAAATGGCGCTTCTAGCAAATTCTCTCTTTTCTCCTGCTCTTCATCATTGTACACCTGTACTAGGGTTCCCCAGAGAAACAGAACCAGTAGGATGCATGGAGAGAGAGAATGAGAGTATTCTGAGGAAGTAGGTTCACACGATTCTGCAGGCTGACCAGTCCCAAGATCTGCAGTCAGCAAACTGGAGGAGACTCATGGAAGCTGGTGGCGTAGCTCCGGTCCAAAGGCCCACATGCTTGGGCCTCAGGAAGAACTAACAGTTTGGTTAGAGTCAGAGGCAGGAAAAAGCTGGTGTCCTGGTTTGAAGGCAGTTAGGCAGGGGGAATTCTCTCCTACTTAGGGGAGGGCCAGCCTTTTTGTTCTACGTAGGCCTGTATGAGTTGGATGAGGCCCACCAGCATCGGGGAGGGCAGCCTGCTTTACTCAGTCTACCAATTCAAATGTTAATCACATCCAGAAACACTCTCACAGACACCCAGAATGATGTTGGACCAAATATCTAGGGACCCCAAGGCCTGGTCAACCTGCCACATAGAACGAACCATCACAACACCCCTGCCCCTACTTCCCTCAGTAAGGCACCAGTCTTAGCTCCTACAAGGTCCAATTTAATTTAGACTTCAGAAATATAAGAACAAAATATACCTATACATACACATACATATATAAGTATGTATATATGTATATAAATGAAATGTCACAGGCTCTGTAAATGCCTCTACAAAAAATACAAGGTATACTTCAAAGTGTGGGTCCAACCTCACAGGACTGTGCTGCGTTCTCTCCTCGGTCAGGTCAGTCTGAGAAAGCACGGATGAAGTTGTAGTAGTTGATCTTGTCTTCTCCGTGGCGGCACAGCCTGATTAGCTGTGGGAGAGAATGATGACAGCAGGTGAGCAGGTGTGCAGGTGAGCAGGCGTGCGGGTAAGCAGGCGTGCAGGGCCGCCTTCGGTGTAATGGCAGCGTGTGCATGGCAGCAGTGGTCCCTGGCCCCTGCAAACCAGTTCAGAGTTTTTATGTCCTCAGTTGGTTCTGAAATGATCCTGGGAACCCAGGAGGTAGGTCAGATGTTATCCCCTCTTACAGTGAATAAAATCAAACCTCAGAGTAAATGGCCTGCCTGAGATTTCAGGACTAACATTTGCATTTATAAGGGCATTGTCATTTTTTTAATGTTTTTTAAAGCACTTTTAATTGTTTTTATATTCAAGTGCAAGGCTTTGGCCACTCAGCCTGTGCGCACTGCTGTCCTGCTGTCCCCCAGCCCAGCAGCAGGACTGAGTGACGTTGCTGAGCAGGCCATGGCCTCCGGAGCTCGGCTGTGAGGGCAGTGGGCCCATTTGCTGTGGTTACTTCGTAAGACAGTGCAGACCCATCCCACCCCCTTCCCTGTCCCACCTCCCACGGACTGCAGCTCCTCTCATGTCGGGTCCACACAGTACACATGACTGAAAAGTCAAAATCCGGGTGTGCTGTCAACCCAAGATCTGGGAAGCTAAAGGCTTTGGCCCATGCAAACAAAACACTTGTTTGTCCGCCTCCCCTGCTCCATGCTAATGTTTCTGTCTACAAAATATCCTCGTCTCCAACCTAGTCACTCTAGCCCTCAACTAAAGCCTTCCCTAAATGAATCTTAACTCTGAATATTCCTTTTTGCTAAAAGATCTTTAAGGTCTGCAGTACCTCAGTGCTCTTAATCAGTGAGAATGTCTCCAATGAGAACAAGTCACAGTCACAGGTGCGGTGGGAGGAATTTGTCTGACTTCCGGGGGAACCCTGGCTAAAGGGGTTCAACTAACTCATGAAAATTCTAGGAGGAGACGGTCCATGTCGCCATGCGACCCCTCCTGTCCCTGGGCAGTGGCCACACCTTCTCCATGCCAGTCCTATATATAGGTGGGCTAACATACTTACCACTGTGAAGGGTGTCAAAGGCTGCCCACCAACCCACTCAACCCAGTTGCCTCTGAGTTGCCCCTTCGGGGCTGCCCCTCCAGGGCCACGTCTCACTCTCTGGGCTGCCTGGCCCCAAAGCACTTAACGAGATGCAATGCAACAGCACTAAGAAAAAAATGCCAGTGACAGAAGCAAGGGGAAGGCCATAATCAGGACTGAGAAGGTCTAGTCTGAGCATCCTAGACCTTCCCCTGTTAAAACAAAATCCACATGCGATTGTCTTTGGGAGAGAATGAATGGTGCACAGCTTCTGCAACTGGCTGGCAAGAATAACTCTTACTGACCTCCTTAATCAAGGAATCGTCAACTGGAATGTTGAGAGAGCCACAGGTTTTAAAGAACACCTCTTTGTCCACATATCCTGAAGCTTCCTTGTCATGAACCTGAAACGCCTCACAGATGTTGTCTCTGTGTGGAAGGTCTTTCACTTGCTTCTGGATTGTGTCTATCAATGCTTCCAGTTCTTGCATGCCTGGGTCCACTTCAGCTTGTTTGCTATAGAGAAAGGAAGGAAATGATGGAACATGGAATTTATTCTTGACCAATCTCACCTCAGTGACCGAAGCTCTCACTTTGCGTAGTTGGGGAAGCTTCTAATGACAAACAGCTTTGACGGTGAGCTGGCCAGTTGCTGAACACTTGCCTGGCTCCAGCGGGTGAGCTCCACGTCAAGGCAGCCTGGTCAGGGGCAGCGTGGGCACTGACGCTCAGCCTCCCCTGCTGCCATCTGTTAAATTACTGCCCCACCAACAGCCAGACCTGACACCACCACGGCCCCACATTCCTCATTTGTGGGGGTCTCATGATCTGCATTATCCATGTTACATCATCTAAAAATAAGTGTCTGAATTTAAAAAATATTTATTGATAACTTACGCAATCAGGGATCTCTCGTACTTTTAACATTCCCTCTCCAATTCACTCTGAATTTTGTAAAGGTTATTTATGGAAGTTAAGAGACTGCTCTGTGCAGTGGTTGAGAAGCTTAGGCTTAGCATTTACTGAAATGGAGGGAGGCCAGTATGTCAGAGCATTAGGAGAAGGGATGTGTATCCCTTCAAATCACAACCAGGATAGGCAGCAGCCCAATTTTTATTTCCTCTGAACATGAAGGTACAGTTATAAAATTAAAGGATTTTCAAGTAAGAAAAACCTCTCTCATGTTTTATCTTCATAGATCCGTTTTGGAATAAAAGGTGGCTCAAATAAATTCAGTAAGCACCCCTCCCTTTTTCAACGCTGAGAAAACAGCCTGGGAGACCTGAGTGACTTACCCAGGTCTCATGTCAGAGGCCAGGCCAGAAGCGGCATCTCACTTAAGCGCTCGTGTGCTCTTTCCAGTACGCCCGGCCACCTCCCACTGGACAGGACGGCACGTACCAACCCAGCACTGCTTTTTGTCCCTATTTTTCCCCTTATATGATATTCAAAAAGTTCACTGTTCCAAATAGCCTTGTAATTTATTTCCCTTTAACCAAATAGCCTTGTAATTTATTTCCCTTCAACTTGGTAGCGATCCTTGCTGAAAAAAGTATAAATTGTATAAGCTTTCAGGAACAATTTAAAAATAGGAAGCAACAGCCCAGAGAAGAGTTCCAAATAATTTATCCCAAGAAAATCATCATTGGTTGTATAGAAAGACACATCAATAAAGCTGCTTTGAGACAGCTGAAATAAAAACAAATTGTCCAGAAATCAAGAACTGGTTAAGAAATACACACTACAATCAGGCAACGCAGTGACAATGCAGCCCCATCAACTTTGCAGAAAGAGTAGAAAAGTACATTGTTAGCCAGAAAACCAAGGTGCAAAGGTGTATACAGAATGCTACCTTTTGTGTAAAAGTTGTGGGGGAATAAGAACATATGTTTACATGTGCTTGTATTATACAATGACAGTCTGGGAATGGATGGTAACAAGTAGGCAGAAGGAAGATGGGGAAGACAGGGTTGGAGCAAAATTCTTCTCTGGGCCCTTCATATATATACACACACAGGTGTATATATACATATATGCCCCATATGAATATAATACCTACTCAAAAAATTAAACTATCAGTATATCATAAAATATTTTATATAATGTCAGAAATGTTCATGATATACCATCAAGGAAAAAAAGCTGATAAACAGTATTTCAGAATTACTCCATTTTATATGCATATTAAGTAAAATATTAGAACTACTCACCCCTGGGTTTTAGAATTTTAAGAAATATTTTTGGTCATTTCTATTTGTATTTGCTAATTTTTACTACTTGAATATTTTTTTTCTGTGCATGTATTACTTTTTGCAGTAAGACAAAAACAATAAAATTATAGTTAAAGATGTCTAGTACCTAAATGCTGTCTGGAATTATTTATTATATAAGCAGGATATGGTTATCTGATGGGTCAACTCCAGCATCTACACTGAATTATGAAAGACTGCCAGGGAACTATTTCCGTGTCAGAAAGCAGTCAAACCTCAGTCTTCCATACCATCCCAGCTGTAGAAGAGGCACGGAGCAGATAAATTTAAAATGTCCCTTGGGGGAAGAGAGGATAACTCCCCATTCCCTGAACAAACCCAGTACTCATACTGCTTCACACGACAAGGGAAATGCTGTTGGCATCTGCTGCCTTTGAGTAAGATGGAGTAAATGCAGAGAGCTTGCAACAGGCGATGCTGTTTAAGACAGAGCTAGTTAGAGTTACAACCCCTACTTCATTGCAGGGGCCCCAGTAGAAGAGCTGCAAGCCGAGACTTGTTCCATGGGTTAACAGGAACGCAGGGGCTGGCTGATTATCCTTAACAGGGACTGCCAGCTGAGGGAGGTGGCTGGGTTGCCAACAGGCTGGGTGCGGACTCTGTGCCAAGCCCTCCAATGCCCTGCCTTTACTTTCTATAAAAGTAAATGTGATTTTATAGGGTGATTAATCTCACATGGGTAAGAGAGACGTCATGGTTCTCAGTCTGTTCTTAGAATATTTTGCTCTGAGCACTCTGGCAAAGCCCTCCACTTAGCAAAAACTAGACAGAATTCACATATTTTCTTAAAGAGCAAATAGTCTGCAATATTGTTCTTTCCGTCTTTGGTTTTTTTGGGGCAGGGCACAGTTGGGTGACAGGCATTCTTTGATACCAACCGTGTGTTAGAGATTTAGTGTAGACATTCCAATTGTAAAGGTTCGGCAGTGACCTCTTGGCCTAGGGCCTCCACTCTGTCCCACTGCGGGTAAACCACTCCCAGGACAGGCGGTCACTTGTTTAGAGAGCTTCAGGTAGTCAGGAAGCTGAGTTGAGAATGTCATTTATTCCTTGGAAAAACCCTTGCTGCGTTTTCCCTGGCATGGCAGAATAAATTGTAGGTAAGGGCATGAGCTCTAGGATCTGATTTCCTGATTCAAAACCTCAGCTTTGCCACTTAAAGTCTGCATGATTGAGATTACTTCACTGCCCCGTGTCTCAGTTTCCTTATTTGTAATATGGAAGTTTTCTTTCTTTAAGATTTTATTTATTTTTAGAGAGAGGGAAGGGAGGGAGAAAGAGATGGAGAGAAACATCAATGTGAGAAACATCAACTGGTTGCTTCTCATACATGCCCCAACCAGGGACTGAACCTACAACCCAAGCATGTGCCCTGACTGGGAATCAAACCCACCTTTTGCTTTGTGGGACGATACCCATCCAGCTGAGTCACGCTGGTCAGGGCTGTAATATGGGGGTTTTTAAGGGAAGCCAATTCATAAAGACTACTGTGAGAATTAAATGAGTTACTGCACATAAAGCACTTAGTACCTGACACAGCAGACACACCCAGCATTAGCTGTTAGGTTCTTTTGACAGTCCTAGTATCAATATTTATTCACTCAGCTAACAACCGTTGTATGTGTTGAATATGTATGGCTCAATGTCAGTTTTAGAATAAACCACTGAGTACAAGTAACGTGTCTTTAGTAAGACTCCCCACTCTCCAGAAGGGGAGTTAAGACACAGACTTTAAAATCACTGACAAGGGGAGAAAATGCCCCTTACCATTTACAAGAGGTACAAACAATGAGAGGGTCAGGAAGAACCACCCTAGGAGATGGCATACAACCTGGACCTTGAAGGATGTGAGCTTGGATTTTCAGAATAAAATAGGTAACAGACAATGGGAACAGCCTGTGAAAGGGTGTAAATGCCCAAGGTTAACATAATAAACCTGTTTGTCTGGAGTGCAAAGTGCCCAGCAAGGTAAGCTAGAACTCTAAGTTAGATGTCATTTGGAGCTGTGCCATGTAGGATATAGCAAAAGCAGTTCCAAGGAAAAAGCTTATAGCAATAAATGCATACATTAAGAAATAACACAGATCTTAAATTAACAACCTAACTTAATACCTCAAGGAACTAAAAAAGAAGAAAAAAGTCAATCCAAAGTTAGCAGAAGGAAGCAAATAATAAAATCAGAGCAGAAATACATGAAATAAAGACTAGAAAAATGATAAAAAAATCAACAAAATAGGAGCTGTTTTTTAAATATAAACAGAGTTGACATACTTTTAGTTACACTAATTGAGATAAAGAGGGAAGACTCAAAAATGAAAGAGATGTTACAACTGATAATCACAGAAATACAAAGGATCATAAGAGTCTACTATAAATACAAATTGGATAACCTGAAAGAAATGGATAAATTTTTAGAAATAAACCAACAAAAAAATTCATTGAAACATACAACTTACAAAGACTGAATCATCAAGAAATAGAAAATCTGAACAAACCAATGGAATCAGGTAACCAAAAATCTCGCAACAAAGAAAATCCAGAACCAGGTAGCTTCACTGGTGAATTCTACCAACATTTTAAGAATACCAATCCCTCTCAAACTTCCAAAAAAATGAAGTGGAAGGAATACTCCTAAATTATTATAATAATTCAGGGCCAGCATTACCCTGACACTAAAGACAGACAAAGACATTACAAGAAAAGAAGGTTCAGGCCAGTATCTCTGGTGAACAAAGATTCAAAAGTCCTCAACATAATACTAGCAAACCAAGTTCAACAGTACATTAACAGGATCATATACTATGATCAAGTAGGATTTTTCCTTTGTATCAAAGATGGCTCAACATACCCAAGTCAATAAATGTAATATATTAATAAAATGAAGGATAAAAGTCATGATTATCCCATTAGATACATAAAAAGCATTTGACAAAATCTAACACCCTTTCATGGTAAAATCTCTGAGCAAATTAGGTATAGAAAGAATGTGTCTCAACATTATGCATGCCATGTATGAGGAGTCCATGGCTAACATCATGCCTCATAGTGAACAAGACGAGGATGCTCACTCTCCCCACTTCTATTCAATACAGACCTAGCCAGGGCAATCAGGCAGGAAAAAAGAAGTAAAAGATATCCAAATAGGAAATGGAAAAGTAAAATTGTATTTGTTTGTAGATGGTAGGCTCTTATATATAGAAAATCCTAAAGACTCTACCAAAACACTCTTAGAACTAGTCACCATATTCAGTAAAATTTCAGGACACAAAATCAATATACAAAAATCAGTAAACTATCTAAAAGGTAAGGTAAGAAAATGATTCCATTTACAATAGCAACTAAAAAAGTAAAATACTTAGGACTAAATTTAACTAAGGAGGTGAAAGACCTGTATGCTGAAAACAGTAAGGCATTAATGAAAGAAATTGAAGACTTGTGTTGCTGGGTTAGAAGAATTAATATTGTTAAAATGTCCATACTACCCAAAGTAATCTACAAATAATGCAATCCCTATCAAAATTCTCATGGCATTTTTCACAGAAATAGAAAAAAAAAATTCATATGGAACCATAAAAGACTCCAAATAGCCAAAACAATGTTGAAAAAGAACAATAAAGCTGGAGGTATCACAGTTCTTGATTTCAAACCAGATTACAAAGTTACAGTAATCAAAACAGCAAAGTACTGGCATAAAAAACAAATACATAAAGCAATGCAACAGAATAGAGAGCCCCCAAATAAACCCATGCTTACAAGTATGTGGTCAACTAATCTTTGACAAGGCAACTAAGAATATACAACGATAAAGGATAGTCTCTTCAATAAATGGTGCTGGGAAAACTGGATATCTACATGCAAAAGAATGAAAATGAATCCCTATTTTATTCAAATCAGAAAAATTAACTCAAAGTGAACTAAAGACTTAACTATAAGCCCTGAAACTATAAAACTTCTAGGGAAAATAGAAACAGAAAAAAAGCTCTTTGACATAGGTCTTGGCAATGATTTTTTTATATGACCCCCAAAGCACAGGCAACAAAAAAGCAAAAATAAACAAGCAGCACTACATCAAACTACAAAGGTTCTGTCCAGAAAAAGAAGTAGTTATAAATCTACCCTTGAAACCAATATGATTTTATTAACCAATGCCACCCAATAAATTTAATAAGAAATACATAAAGGACTAGCAAAAGAAAAAAAGAGAAAGAATTAACCAAATAAAAAGGTAGCCTAGGAATGGGAGAAGTTATTTGCAAACTGTTTTAGTCCATTTGGACTTCTATAACAACACACCAGAGACTAGATGACTTATACACAACAATTCTGGAGGCTGGAAGTCCTAGGCCATGGTGCTATAGATTTCATGTGGTGGCCAGTGAGAGCTCTCTTCCCGGTTCATTGCCACAGTCTCACTGAGACGAAGGGGGAAGCAAGCTCTCTAGGACCTGTTATAAAGGTAATAGTTCTATTCATGACGGACTTGCCCTCATGAGATAGTCGCCTCCCAAAGGACCCACCTCTTAATACCGTCACACATGGCATCAGAATTTCAACATATGAATTTTAGAGGCACAGAAACATTCAGACTGTAGAACAAACCATATATCTGATAAGGGGTTAATATCTAAAATATGAGTATATAAGGAACTCATAAAACTCAATAGCAAAATATATCTGATTTAAAAATGAACAAAAGATCTGAATAGACATTTTCCCAAAAAGGACACACAAATGGACAACAGGTACATGATAGCATACTCAACATCACGAGTCATCAGGGAAATGCAAATCCAAACCACTATATATCATCTCATACCTGGTAACATGTCTATTATCAGACAAGAGGTGACAAGTTGGTGGGGATGTGGAGAAAAGGAACCCTGTACAAGAATACTCCCACTGTTGGTAGGAATGTGTATTGGTACAGCCATTATGGAAAACAGTATGGGGAGGTTCCTCAACAAATTAAGAATAGAACTACCTACCACATAATCCAGCAGTCACACTTCTGGATATATATCTGAAGTGAACAAAATTAATATCTCAAAGAGACATCTGTTTCATGTTCAACAGCCAAAATATGAAAATAAAGTGTCCATAATGGATTAAAAATATGATGTTATTATATGTGTATATATATGAATATAAGGAATATACATAAGGAAAAAATATATATAATCCACATATGTGAATATGTGGATTATAATTCAGCCATAGAAAGAAATCCTGCCATTTGTGACATGAATGACCCTGAAGGACCTATGCTTAGTGAAACGGCCCAGATAGAAACGAATACTGTATGATCTCATGTATGTGTGGGACACTTAAAAATGTCACACTTACAGAGACAGAGAGTAGAAAATGGTTGGCAGGGCTGGGGGTTGGGGGGAAAGGGGAGATGCTGGTCAAAGGGCACAGACTCAGTTATGAGATGAGAAAGTCCTGGGGAATCTAATGTCCAGTATGGCACCTGTCGTTAGTAATACTGCGCTGCATACTTGAAACTCGTGAGAGTGGATCTTAAGCATTTCCACCACATGTACAAAAAAATTAAATGGTAAGTATGTCACATGGTAGATGGATTAATTAACTTGATTGTGGTAATCATTTCACAATGTATGAGTATATCAAATCATCACTTGTACATTTTAAATACGTACAACTTTATTTGTCAATTATACCTCAATAAAATTGGTGGGTGGAGACTACTATGATTAGTTTGGAGCCAAATTCCAGGATGACTTATTTGGTAACAGTGTGTGAAATGGATTAAGGAAGAGTGTGGAGGTGGGGACATGAGTTAGGATGCACTGCGGAAGCCGAAGTGAGCAGTAACAGGCATATGGCAGGGCCTGGTGGTTACCTGACCAATTCATCCACCCTTCTTCCCAACAGAGCCCTCATTTTCAATAGGGTAGCAGTTAGGAGTGGCCACATGACACAGACCGGACAATAAGATGTAAACAGAAGTTGCCAGGTGGGGCTTGGATAAGCCCTTTAAGAACAGGAAAAACATGGTGAGACTGGCTTTTCAGCATTTTACCCTTTGTCCTTTCCTTCTCTTCTGACTGGAATGTAGTTGTAATGCCAAAGATAAAACATTCACTCTGTGATGCAGAGTGACAAGGCACGAGAACAAAAGCTACTTGCTAATGACATCTGAGAAGAGAAATAGAACCATCAGGTTGCCATCATAAAGCTGCCACACCAGCAGCAGACTGCTCACCACCAGACACTGTGTTCCTGAGAAACACAGAACTCCCCTGGGTTAAGCTGATGTCAGTCTGTCTGTTGTTAATGTTGTTGTTGTTACGTGCAGACAAATGCAGCTCCTAACTGACTGAGTTCTTTAAGAAATGGTAGTAAGAATAAAAGGAAAAGTCAGAGGCAAAAGACAGGAAAAAAGTACAAAGAAATTAGCAGCTTGTGAATATAGTGCAAAATAGAAGAGGTCAAAGGTATCTCCAAGGTCTCAAAGCAAGATGAATGGAACTCTGCTGTGACTGAGAGAATGAGAGGAATTGACACTCATTGTTTGCCTCCTGTGTGCCAGGCACTATGCTTGGGACTTTATATCTGTTATCACAAATCGTTGTTTTCACAACTTCATGCAACAGATAAACACAAGAAAGAAGGAGGAAGAAATAGCAGATGTGCTAGGAAGATACAAACAACAATGGTTTCATTTTTAGTTGCGTGAGATGCTGGTGACTCAGCTGGATAAAGACACACTCAGTAGGCAGATAGGAATTGAGGAACAGAGTCAGGGGAACGGTCAAGAAGGACAGCAACTTATTTAGACAACCTGCAATGAGAGGAGGTGAGATTTCAAGAGAGTTTAGAGAAAGCAAACTATGGGACCAAAAACAGGACCTGGAGAAGCATGAGCCTATTTGACAGAAGTAGGGAAAAAAGAGCAGGAAAAATAACAAAGGCTTGACTGATTAGAACCCAAAAGAGAGGATTTTAAAAAGCAAGTGGTAAAGAGTAATATATATGTAGTTGAAAAAGACTAAACACGAGGTCACGGAGTTGACAAACTACAGCTCACAGGTCAAAGCCAGCCTGCTGCTGGTTTTTCTAAATAAAATTTAATTGCAATACAGCCATACCCTTTTATTTATGTTTGTCTATGGCTGCTTTCACCTTACAAGAGTAGAGCTGAATAGTTACAACAGAGACAGTAAGTACAGCCTACAAAACAAATTATTTACTACCTACTTCTTCACAAAAAATTTGCCAACTCCTGTCCTAGACTATGAGCTCCCTATTCTTTCATACATTTGCTTAATCATTTACTAAGGTCTAGCAGATGGTGCAAGTTCAAATATCTGTTGAATTAATGAATAAATGATAAGGGACCACTGGATTTGGAAACAACCAATAAACTTCAGGAAAGCAGTTTATGAAGAGTTACTAGGAGCAGTCAGAAAGGAGGCAGTTACAAGCATAGAACAGACCCTGCTAGGTAGCTCAGTTGGTTAGAGCACTGTCCCATTATGCCAAGGTTGCAGGTCCCATTCTCAGTCAGGACACATACAAGAATCAACCAATGACAGCATAAATAAGTGGAACAACAAGTTGATATCTCTCTCTCTCTCTCCCCCCGCTCCACTCGTCTCTCTAAATCGGTAAATAAAAAATTAAGAAAAACATAAAATAGAAGAATGATATTTGGAGAAATGGGAGCTACTCACCTTTGTCAACAAGCTAAAGAGAAAATGAATGATTGATTGTACAAAAACATTCTAATGTGAAGAGTGGGAAAATTGAAGAAGCTCACCTTGGATCATTTGTTCTCATAATTGAGACCAACTGCAAAGTGAATGTGGAAGAGCTTGGGACATAAAGAAAATAGACAATAGACATTTCCAAATATTCTGGAATATTTGGAAGTGTCTATTGAGAAAGGTGGCTGGAAGTGAAAAAGAGGATTAAAAGGATCCTTAAACAGGGGAGGAGAGTCTTCTTGGAGTGGAAGAGCACAAATGGACATGCTAACAGGACGAGAGTAATATAAACACGTGTGTTTTTATGCTATTCACATATACAGATTCCCCATAGAGGGGTTAATGAGCATTTGTTATCTCTAAGTCTTAGTTCAATATATTGCAATGAGGACCCAAAACCCAAAAAAGAACTTCAGATAAAGTCAATGTTCAATTACCTATGCACTGTTTTAATTTTTCTGGCTTAGAAAAAGAAAATGGCTAATTCCCAATTTCACCATACTATGACTGGTAACTGACACTTGATACAAAAAGTACTTAGGCCTGACAAGTACTTGGGATCCTCCTTTCTCGACTTTTACAATGATTAGTCAAATAAAGGATTTGTGTTTCCTTAAAGTGGATGGATTCTCTACTGGATGAGAAGCATTAGAGGCCAAGGACAGGATGGCTAGAAGACATGGAAGGCGTGACACTTGGGTTCCAAGCATTTTCTCTTGCTCCTCTCTCTGACTCATCACAAGAGAAGAGAGAAAAGGTGAGGATCAAAATAAGATAGCAATGAATCTCTTAATCCAGAACTTGAATTTTTCTTTATTTGTATTGGTTATCTCATTCTAAGTGCCACAGTAGCATCTATTTATCATTACCAAATCAGAGGAAAAATGAAAAAGATTCTACTGGGAGTATGCCAATGCAAGAAGCTTTCCAGTGTTGCTGGTATTGTCATAGACATGAAAAAATTACAGAAAAAAATTCTGAGAAGTGCTTGCATTAAATGTATGACCATGAATCTCAACTCAACCCTTAATGCTGTCCAGCCACCAAACTCTGCTTCTCACCCTCCCACTTTCCTAGATAATTGCCATATTTCATCAGTGTTGATGCAACATTTTCCCCCACACTTTATACACCTCTAGATTCGGGATGCATTTTTTTTACTGATGGTCAATATCAGTTATAACTGACATTTTTCCTTTCTTAGTAGTAGACAAAATAATGCAATACATGTACTTTCATTTAATTTTTATATTCATTTATTTTATTTATATAGTCAACAGAATAGAGCATGTTAGAAATTTCCTCTCTCCTGAAACCTCCAACACTTCCCCAACCTCAGTCTTCTGACTGTATGACTACATTGATAACAATGAGACAACCAGCATCTGTACCCCCCACATTCCACCTTCTAACTGTTACCACAGACCAAGTTTTCAAAGACTAATCCCAGGACATCTGGAGGCTTCTGAGACCCTTTTGGGAGTCTGTGAGGTCAAAACTATTCTCATAATAATAGTTAATAATTATTTACTTTTTTACTCATCTTCTCACAAATGCACAGTGGAGTTTTTCAAAGGTCACATGATGAATAAAGTTGCAGTAGGCTCATTACAGAAGCAGATGAAAACAGAGCTGTCTTAATAAAGTCAGATGTGCAAAACAATTTTTAAAACACCACCACTCTTCTCACTAAATTTTTTTGTTTGGGAAATGTAGTTACTTTGCATAAAATCATGTTACTTGCATTAAAATGAAATGAATTTATTACTGTTTTTAAAACATTAATAAATACTTTAAATGTCAAATACAATTTCTAAGATGGTACATATTAACAGATATAGACCACAGAAACAAGCACCCTTTCAGGTTTTTAAGAGTATAAAGGTCTCCTGAGACCAAAAATTTCAGAACCACCGTCCAAGATGGATGCTTGGTGCTTGTGTCTAAAGCCAGTGCCTCCACTTGTGGGCCAACCCCACCCTCCCCCACATGCTCCACAGGTCTCCCCTCTCTCACACACAGGTATCAACATTTTCCCCTCTCCACGGAATCATTCCCACTTACAAATAAACATGCTGTCTTAAAAACAAACTCTTGTCTTAACTCTACTTCCTCTTCCACCAGCTACTGCCCCATTTCTGTTGCCCTTTGCACCAAGCTTCCTCACGCCATTTGTCCATCTATCCATTCTTGAATTCCTCCCCTCCCATTCTCTCTAAAACCACTCCCAACAGTTTTTTGGTTTTCCTGCCCTCCCATTCAACTGAAACTCTTCATTAAGTTCCCAACATCCCCTACATCACTAAATCCCCATTTGACAAAATGAATTAGTCTGTCTCCCTTGATATACAGGCAATTTTCCCTTTGCACAGTTCTGACATGCACAAGTTTTAGTTACTACTGTTTAAGTAACCCAGTCTCTCAACAACATGGCTCAAACTTCACTTACCCCAGCTTGTAACTGTGAGTAACTGCATAAAGTACAAATTCAGCACCAGGTTTCAGTCCACTAAATCAGTACATACCTAATGGATGCATACATATCATGATCAGTGACAGTCACACCACTTCTTTCAAAGTCTGTTGGTGACTGGTCACCGGGCATCTGTTTCCAGTTCACACACACAGACAACAAAGTGTGTAGCCATGT
Source organism: Phyllostomus discolor (assembly GCF_004126475.2). Taxonomy (NCBI): domain Eukaryota; kingdom Metazoa; phylum Chordata; class Mammalia; order Chiroptera; family Phyllostomidae; genus Phyllostomus; species Phyllostomus discolor. Next base: position 124,072,198 of record NC_040906.2, on the reverse strand, counting down.
GGCCTCCAGGTCTCTCAGTGATGAACCCATGTGACGTTTTACAAAAGAGAGAACTGATCAATGCAGATGAAAGTGCAACAAAGAAATAAAAAGTGGTAACGCTGGGAGTAAAATCTGAATCAAACGTAATGGCGTTATAGAAGAGAGACCTGACTGTGGGACTGCTAAGGATGCGGCCATTCAAGCTACTGTCGGTGTCAGTAAGTGAGGCCGCCGACCAACGTGCAGTGAGGAGAGCGATCGTGATGACGGGGATGGACAGATCCCAGATGCCAGCAAAACACTGCACAGTAAAGACACTTTCCAAGATATTTCACTGTCATTAAAGGAACTCTAGGAGATATTCCACAACACTGAAAGCAAAAATAATAACATTTTGGAAGTTGATCCAAAATTAGCAAGCATATGACAGTTTGCCAGGGCACAGAAAACATGTTTGCTCCGTATAAGTTATATGGTGAGAAAAAGGCAGCAAGCACTGTTTAAACTACTACTCTTGATAAGTTTTTTACAAGGAAATAAAACGCTTTCATTTTCCATGTTGGCCATGTTTTAAATTACAGTGTACTAAATAAAAATTAGTATTACTACTTTTTCATTTCCCTATATATTTATAATCATCAGAGTTTTTCAGAGTTTTATTGTATGATTATACAATAATTTTTACAGTGAACTTTCCCACTGACTATTGAGACCGTGCTTCACTGTCATTTTCATAGCCCCACACACTACTGTGCACACGGAGACGACACTCTCCTTGCTCAGTTCCCAGGATACTGCACACACTTGGCTTTCTTCCTGCCTCGCTAGTCGTCTCACTCAGTTTCTTCTTCTCAAGCTCTGAGTGTTGGAGGACCCCCAGATCAGTCCTTGCAGCTCTTCTTTTCTTCATCTGGACCCAGAAGATTTCACCTAGTCCCGTGGCTTAAAATATCATCTATATGCCAACAACTCCCACATTTGCATCTTCAGCCCAGGCCTCTTGCCTGAACTCCAGATTTATACACCAACGGCCTGACTGATATCTCTCCGTGGACATCTAATAGCTGTCTTAAACCTTGTGTAGCCCAAACTGAAATCCTCTCCTCCTAAAAAACCTCCTCTATGTCAAAGGAACACCATCTTCAATCTCAGATGATGGCAGCTCCTTCCTTCCAGTTGTCCAGGCCAAAAAACTTGCAGTCATCCCTGACTGCTCTCTCTCCTATGTCTCCTAAGTAATCTACCTTCAAAATACATCCAAAATCAGACCACTTCTCTCACCGTCTTTTAAAAATATTTTTATTTATTCATTTTTAGAGGAGAGAAATATAGATGTGTGGTTGCCTCTCACGTGCCCTGTACTGTGGACCTGGCCTGCAACCCAGGCATGTGCCCTGACTGGGAATGAAACTGGCGACCCTTTGGTTTGCAGCCCACGCTGAATCCACTGAGCTACACCAGCCAGGGCTCTCACCATCTTTAATACTACCCTGGTCCATGCACCAGCATCTCTTGCCTGGATTAGGGCAATATACTCCTAACTAATTTCTCTCCTAATCTATTCATAACACAATAGCTCTTTAAAACATATGTCAAATCTTGCCACTTCTACTCAGAACACAACAGTGGCTTTCCATTTCACTCAGAGAAAAGCCAACATCTTTCCAAAGACTTAGTAGGTCCTACACAATCTGGCCCCTTGTTAATCTTCCAACTCTAGCTCCCACCTCTCTGCCCTTCACTCAGCCCATTCCCACCACTCTCACTGGCCTACTTGTTGCCAGTATTACTTGAGTAGTCTAGGTATAATGCTACTTAGGGCCTCAGCACTCAGCGTTCCCTCTCCCTGGAAAGCTCTTCCTCCAGATACCCATGTGGCTAATTCCTTTACCTTCAAGACACCTTTCCAAGGTGTGACCTCCCCTGATCAACTGCAATCTGCTACCACTCTCCAGAAACCCTTATCAGCCTTATCTTGTTCCATTTTTCCATAGCACTCATCAGCTAATATACTCTATCATTTACTTATGCTCTTTATTGGCTATCTCCCTCTGCTTAGAAGGTTAACTCCATGAAGGAAGCAACTTCTTTGTATTTTGTTTACTAGAAAAGCCCAAGGGCTAGTGATTTTATCTGACCCATACTAGGCATTCAATAATTATTTGCTAAATAAAAAAAGTTGAAAATATTCTAAGTTATCTAATATTCTATCTAATATTCTATCTAATTAGATATTCTATCTAATATTCTAATTGTTATCTTGGTCCCAGAAAACCTTTTGTGTATTGCCAATAATTCTACTTGGTAAGGAAAATCTGAAAATCTAAAATGTGATTACCCAACATTTTATCAAGAATTATTTCCTGAGCCCTGACTGGTGTGGCTCAGTGGATTGAGTGCCGGCCTGTGAACCAAACAGTCACTGCTTCAATTCCCAATCAGGGCACATGCCTGGGTTGTGGGGCCAGTTCCCCAGTAGGGGGTGCTCAAAAGGCAACCACACATTAACATTTCTACCCCTCTCTCCCTCTTCCCCCCTCTCTAAAAGTAAATAAATAAAACTTTTTTTTAAAAAAGAAACTACAGATTTCTGTTAAAAAAAAGAATTATTTCCTAAATCTGTCATATTTGCCAAAGTTAAAATGGATTCTAGACAATCAAACATACTTTTCTAATTCTGATGCAGGAGCTTCTCGCTTTCGAATGTGGTCCTGAATTGATGAGAGTGCTTCTGGTGAATACTGGGCAGCATTGCTCTCCATATATTTCAAAGCGTAGTCGTCTATATCACGGATGATGAACCGGTGGCCAAATACTGGGGGTAGGGTAGAAATACACTTAGCTTTGTTATGTTTTTATCACACAATCAGGAGTAAAATAATACTGATCCTGCCATGAGGAATTCACAGACAGGCATCTGTGACCTAGACTAATGAACTTTCAATAGCTCCCTAAACTTATATGCAGTCATTTGCTCAGTATTAGGAAGTTCAGGGTCTGTATTTATAGCCAAAAAAAAAAAAAAGCAATCAATTTACAGTTTAATTGATAAAATAAGGAAGGAAAGTAAACCACTGGGCCACATATGGAAGAATATTAGCTTTACCTTCACTGGAATGCATCCTGAGTGCCTCTTACAAGAGTTAAGTGAGCCCTGGCTGGCATGGCTCAGTGGATTGAGCTCGGGCTGGGAACCAGGCATCGCAGGTTCGATTCCCAGTCAGGGCACATGCCTAGGTTGCAGGCCATGACCCCCAGCAACCGCACATTGATGTTTCTCTCTCTCTCTCTCCCTCTCTCTCTCTCTCTCTCTCTCTCTTTCTCCTTCCCTTCCCTTCCCTCTCTAAAAATAAATAAAATCTAAAAAAAAAAAGAGTGTTGTTTCTCTTTCTAAAAAAAAAGAGTTAAGTGAATTAATTCACTTGGCTAGTTGGGAAGCCTAAACTGTGATTAGAACCTACCCTCAATCATAGCACCAATGAAGAAGTCACCAGGGCTATAGTAGATGGGGTTTTCCACCGAAGAGTGTGGTTTGACAACTTTTGTTCTGCCAAGGTATTTGCCGCCAATGATACCAGAATTGCGAACAGGAGGCTCAAAGATGCTGATCATGTCAGTGGCTAGAAAATAAGAGAAGACAAATCGGCGGTCTTTGTCTTCTGGGATAGGGGATTCCTAGAAAAGTATAAAAAGAAAAAGGATATTCTGAATGTACATGAACTGTCCAGATGCCCCCCAACCCCACATTAAATAACTACAGGGACAAGGTCTCTAATCTAAACCTATTGCGTCAAGTACAATACAAATGAACAGTATGGGAGGGAGGCTGGTGGCCTGGAAAGGACATGTCGCTTCCAAAGGAGGCTGCCCAACTCAGCTCCAGTTGGTTGTTGCCTTGTGAGAAGGTAGGCCCAGTGTTGCTAGATCTTCTGATTTTTCATGAGAAGACAGAAATCTAGATTACCATATAAAGCCCTGATTTTAAAATGTTGACTTAAATTCTTTTAAAACACTATGCAGGCCACACGAAGCACATATGTTGGACACATTCTGCCCACAGGCAGACAATTTGAAACCTCTTGGCTGACATTATATTCAACATGGTGGCCACTAAGATGATTATTTAAAGTTTAGTTCTTTAAACAAATCAAGTTGTACACATAATTTTAAAAAGAAAATCTAACAAGGGAGGAATCATAGAGTTGAAAGTGATTCTGAGAAACTATCTTGTAGACAAGGCTTTTCCTAAATCAAATTGCTGAGAATGATAACATAACCCTTAAGCAACAAATTCCAGATTGAACAAGCTTAAATACAGACATGCTTATTCTTGACTAAAATCTTCTCATATCACAACTTCTGCACATATCTTCTCATTCAGACCATGGAATTATGTGTGTAATAAATTCTTGTTTATTGAAAAAAGACATTTGGATTGCCTTTTAATGAAATAATTTCCTCATACCATTCCCTAATCTAATAGTCTCTAAACTTTTTTGATCGAACACCACTACAAAATTTTTTTTTAAAAAACCACCACCACAGAACAATAAAATCAAACCACATCACTCCTTTGTTTTCAAACCTCCTGAGAATTCCCATCACACTTAGAATAAAATACAAAGTTTTGAGCAGTGCTACAGGCAGGAACATAGCAAGGGGGCTGGGGATTCATCCTTCAGAGCTTTTGTGATGAACTGAAGGAATATGCCCTCTATTTTACTCTATTTCTCTCAGGGAGAAACCTTTGAAGATTACTACAACCAGAACACCACTTCTTTTTCTTGCTCATAGGAAGATGCACACCCCTTCTTTACTAATAGTCCTGTTGGTGTTCTTTTAAATACTTTTTTTACTGTGAACTCTAACACAGAGAAAATACAGAAAAACAAAATGTACAGTTCAAAAATTTTCATAAAGGGAACACCCATGTAACCACCACCACTCAAGAGACATGCATGGACAGAATCTACGAAGCACCTGCCCAGTCAGTATCTCCCCTCCCCCACCAAGGAAGCCATCATCTTGAGTGTTGTGGTTTTATCACCTTTACTACCAAGGAGGCAGCCCTAAACAAGTCCTGTTTTGCCTGGATTTTTAAATCTTCATATAAATGAAGTTACACAATATATACATATTCTTTTGTGTCTGAATTCTTACATTCAAAATTATGTTTATGTGACTGACTTATCCTTGTTATTTGTAGCCATAGTTCATTAATTTTTATTGCTGAACAGAATCAAATCATTTTATAAATATGCCATAATTTATTTCTCCAGTATCCTATAGATAGGCGTCTAGGTTTGTTTTTGGCTATCATGGATTATGCTTTTATGAATATCCTTTATCTCTAGTGCACACATGTGTACTAGTTTGGCACAACCTGGTATATTTGATTTTACCAAACTATTTTCCTAAGCGAGTATGTCACTAGCAGCATGAGATTTTCCTATTGTTCCATATTATCACCAACTCATTAATCATCCTGGTAGGTAAGAAGAGGCAATTCATTGTGGTGATAATTTGTACTTCCCTGATCACCAAAAAGGCTGAGCACCTTTTCATGTTATTGGCCCTCTGGATATCCTCTTTTGTAAAATGCCTGCTTCGAGTTTCTTGCTTATTTTTAAAAATGATTTTAGTGCTCTTTAGATATTCTCGATATGAGTTCTTAGTTGATTTCTGTAGTAACATCTTCTCCCACTCTGTCCTTTCCTTTTTTTACTCTCTTATTGGTGTTTTTTTGAGAAACATGAACTCTTCATTTTAATGTAGTCAAATGTATGTTTTGAAATGGATACTGCTTTTTGTAAACTGCTAAAGAATCCTTCCCTACTGTAGGGTTAAAATAATATTATTATTAAGAAATTTTATTGCTTTGCCTTTTACATTTAAATCAGTTAATCCAGAATTGATTTCTATATTTTCTTCTTGTTTACCTTATGGATATCTAATTGTTATGATATGATTTATGGAAAAGAGCTTCCTTTCCCAACCCCTTGGCAGTGCCGTATTTGTCACGTACGTTTAGTGTGTGCGGGTCTTTCTGGGCTGTCTCATCTATTCCACTGGCTTAGTTATCTATCTTTGCACAATTACTCTTTTGTCGTAACTACTTTAATAATATATTGTGATATGTTAAGCAAATCCACCAATCTTGTTCTCCAAGAATGTCTTGGCTATTCTTGGAAGTGCTTTACATCTGCACATAAATAAGAGAGTCAGTCTGTCAATCTGCAAAAATAAAATCCCTTTGGGATTTTGACTATAATTGCTTTGAAACCATAAATGAATTTGGGGCCATTTTTTAATAATGCTGAATTTGCTAACCAGTTAACGTAGTATATCCACTTATTTAGGTCGTTAATTTTCTCTCAGTAATGTGTTAGGTACTATATACATTTTGTTTGATTTACTCCTAGAAATTTAGTATTTTGATGCTATGGTAAATGGCATTTTTCTCTAACTTTATTTTTTTTGGTTGGTATTTTTGTATTGCCTCCACTAGCATAAAATGTAGATTCTTTTTCATTTTTTACATGTCAATCATTCATTTAGGTAATGGCAGTTTTATTTCTTCCTTTTCAATCTTTATACCCTTTGTTTTCCTTGTAGTTGTATTGCTAAGACCTCCAGTTGAATAGAAGGAGATAGAGTATCTTGCCTAGTTCCTAATCTTGGAGAGTTCAATCTCAGCATTTCATTGCTGAATATGCTGTGTGTAGTAGATTTTTTTTACCCTCACCCCAAGGACATTTTCATTTGCTTTTCCTTATTTTTATCTTTTTTTAAAGAGAGGAAGGAAGGGAGAGAGGAAGTGAGAGAGAGAAACATAGTCGTCACATGGATTGGTTGGTTTCCTTCTTACACAAGAAGACCTGGGATCCACGCCAGGACCAGGACTAGCGTTCACACGGGTCCAGACCAGGGTCAAATGCTGCTGCACCAGGACATGAACCCACATCCTACAAATGGGTTCTGATGGGGAACTGAACCCACAACCTTCTGGTTATGGAATGACGCTGCAACCACTGAGCCACTCTGGCCAGAGCTGTTTGCAGTAGATTTTTGATAGTTATCCTTTTTTGGACTAAGAAAATTTCCTTTTATGCCCTATTACTAAGAGTTTTGTTTTAAACTGATAATTTTATCAAATAATTCTGTGCATCTAATTTTTTCTTTTATTATATAACTGTGATAACTTATCAAAACTGAAATACTTTTTTTGTTTCTAGTTTTCTCCTGAAATTCCTAATCTTGTCCTTTATCTCCTTAAATAGTAAATATAGTTGTGTTTTTTTTAAGTTTGGTAACACCAGTATGCCCCTATATATTTCTATTGTCTGTTGTTTCTGCTCATTTTCCTTCATGTCATCTTGACTTTTGTCTAGATATTGTATTATTAATATTGTTATTTTGAATTAGTGCTATACATTGTATTAAATTATTTACAGAAATAATTTGAAGCCTAGAATGATGCTATTTTTAGAGAATTTGCATTTGCTTCTGCTAGACATCTGGGGGCATTAGTAATCTAGGATCTCCTTAATCTGATTTCTGGAATGGAGATAGTTCAAGGCCAGAAAATAGTCCCTTCAAGGATTAGCACATGGGTTTACCAAGTGCTTTTGTCTTTACTAGGGCCTAGAGTCCAAAGTTTGCTCTGACAGGTGCTTCTGTCACCTGTTTGCTGGAATCAGCAAACTTTCTCAGAGGAAATATGGCCCCATTTGCCGGGCTCACCTCACAGTTTTCAGTATTCTGGTTCTTGTTCCGTAATTCTTCACATCTTGTTAGCTGTTCATCACCCTCAAGCAGTAGAAAACACACACACACACACACACGTACATGCACCAGTTTTTCTAGTTATCTGAGCAAGTGGGCTGATCCAAATGATCTACTCTTCAACCTTTTATGCTATATCAAATATGTCTGGGTTATTTGTGAGTACAAAAGACTGTAGTTAATATAAGCATATTCTTTCTTCTCACTTAACAATATCTAACATTATTTATCACAGTTTTTATAATCAACTATGTATTGATAATGCTTTTCCCAGGATTTTTGGGTAGGAAAGCAAACCTACAACTATGTCCTTCACACATTTATGTGAGTCCTTTTCCCTTTTCACAGCCTGAGCAGTATCCTGGCTCTTGATCAAAAGGATGCTGGGTTGAGGGTTCTCACAGCTGCAGGAGTAAGACTTTTTTCCAAGTTAACATCCTTCTTGGTGGCAACTCCGCAAGTCCCCTCCTTGAGGGCTTTGGTAACTATTTCTCTGTAGTAAAAATACCTATGATTCTCTTTTCCCTATTGTCTCTCTCACAAATAAGATGGCAGTATTAGAATTGCTTATACTGAATGTACTGTCATATTTCTAAATTATTTACATTGTACAATAAAATATATAATAAAATATATTCTTTATTTAAAGAATATGTTCTTTAAATAAAAAAGAATACTAGGTTGAAAGTTAAAGAGCTGAGTTCTAGCCCTGCCTCTGCCTGAGCAGCACTGAGATCACTTAGCATCTCTAATTCTTGTTTTGAACAATAAAATGGTTATAATATTATATTGCCTAACTCATGGATAGCGCATGTGTAACTAACTTCATTTACCCATTAAGCCAACAGCTATTGAGAACCTACAAAGTGTAGGAAGACATGCTCCCTGCCATCCAGGTGTTTGTAGTTACTGCACCAAATTTCCACAAGCCTACTGAATTTTCATGGTAACTTAAAGAACTTAATCATAATGTAAAACCTTCATTAACCAGAATTTGTATGGTATGGAGTGTTCCAGTTGTTAATGAATCCCCTTTTTTATTTAAAGCTTTGTTCAACATTTTCTAAAACATATTAGTTAACTGTTTTTATTTAATTTTTATTTTTCGCATACATGTACTACATACTGGCACACCGTGTGCTACTGTGCTTCGCTTCATTGCATTCCGCAGGTGTTGTGCTTTCTCACAGCTTGAAAGCAAGACCCTCCACCAGCAAAATGTTTACAACTGACTTTATTGCAACACTTGCTTTATTGCGGGGTCTGGAGCCAAACCCACAGTTTCTCCAAAGTCTGCCTTAGTTTGAAAAGTCATCTGACGCACCCCTCCCCACTCCCAATTCTTATTCCCACAAGTAACTTATTTCAATTTCTGCTATTTATGTCCATAATTCTAAATAAAGTGCTTCTATTCCTTTCTCTATACTTTTAAAAAATTTCAAGACATTATTGAATTTCTATCAGTAGCTTGCCTCAGGTAATTCAGACTGTGAGTGAAATATGCACATTTGAATCTATGTTTCCAGATCTGTGCTCCCAACCACTAGCTGTGTGCCTTTTCAAAGGCAACATCCGTTCAACTGGTGTCAGTAAATAATTCCAGTTATTACATTTGATGAATATAAAATACATCAAACTAGACATGGCAGGTGATGCTAAAAGGTAGTAAGACATAAATCCCTACCCTCCAGGAAATCAGCACCCTGGATGGGGCACACAGACACATAAATAAATTGAATAGAGGTCGGGCTTTCAAAACTACTTAGTAAACAAGGCAAGAAAGGTCTATAAATGTTTGAGGAGTAGAGGCAAATCAATGATCTAAGATCAGTGATCAGTTATACTTACAGATTTGTGTGGGAGATTGGCCTTGAGCTAGATCTTAGGTCAGGGGCACCATACTTAATTCATACCATCCAGCCTGCCTGGAGGCATGGTACTGAGACAGAATAGAACCTTAGTACATAAAAATCATCCTTACCAGTGAAGCCAAATAACGAAGCACCTTGTTATCATTCACCAGCATTTTCACAATATCTTTTTTGGGAGGTTTTGGAATGAGAGTGAAGCAATTCTGAGCAGAGTCTTCAACTAGTCCAAAACCATTGTAGGGAGGTAATTCCTGAAGAAATACAGGAAACAAAAAGTAAGGAAGATGCTATTTGTATTAAGAATTACAAAAAAATCTAGACAACATTTATTTAAAAGAAATTACAATATTTAGAAGAAATAGTCATAAAAAACACACCACATATTTCTTTCCTCTTTGTTTATAGATTTTGTACCATGATCATCCTCATAGGCATGACTGATGATGCTGCCAAGTGAGTCTCAGGGCCACAGTGAAACTGGCTGAGGCCCACTGACCCCTTACTGCCAAAGCAGACCCTTCTCCCAGGCCCAGTCCTGGCCCTTGTGATCATCCCAGTGTGACTTGGTTCATTTTTCCTATTTACCTCCATATTTCTAATATTTCTATTTCTTGAGTTTTGCCTCACAGAAGAGGGATGACAGTTATACTTACAGAGAATTCAAATTCCTTGTTCACACAGAACTCTTCTTTCCTAGTTAAGGAAAACACTCGACAAATTTCAGATGCAAAGGTTATTTGGTAAGTAGTGTAGAAGTATAGGATGAGTGTGTATTTCTCATTCAGGTTCCATGAAGAGCTGAAAGCATCACTCTAAGGTGCTAGGATCTGTCTCAAGACTTAGGTCGTTTAAAGGCCAGTTTCCTCTCTCTCAGCAGCGCTAGCTAGAATGCAGCAGAGTTCTTTCCTTCTGACTCCTTCTTGCTGTGCTTTCTTAGCAAGCTCAGCTTGCACCTTGCTTTTCACTTGTGGATACCTTCCCCAAATCTTTTTATGAATTATATTCTGGCACTTTTAACAAATTAGTCTCTATGTTTCCTGGTCCATCTGAAACAGGATGCACCTTCAACCAGTGACTGCTATGTTCATTCAAGGTGTGGTGATTGGAACACGGGTCCTGGACCCACTGTCCAGGGCTGTAGTAATGTGATCGTCATGGCTGGAACATGACTAATGGATCCAGTGGGTGGGCAATGACCTAATTTGCTACAAACACCACTGCTCAATGAATATACAAGTTGCCATGGCCAGAGGGACCTGGGGTGAGACACTGAATACTAATAAGCTTTGCATGACTCCCAAGCCTAGGAAGAAATGCATCCACATCATCACCCAAGGACAGCAACCTGGTTGGGGGATGGGGGTGGAAGTTAAGGAATTTCAAAATAGGGAGGTAGCTGCAAGCCTTCCTCTCAAATTCCTTTTGTGTTTCAACAGGCTTCTACCTGCTTTTCCTGAGCCGCACCTCATTTGCCCTGCTTGTAATAAAGACCTTCCCTAAATTTCAGCCCGTATTCCTGGAGTCCTGGCACCAGGCTTTCATACCATACTCCAAGCTACTGCCTGGGTCCTGTTTCAACTTAGATGAACCACTCCTCTGACTATGGACATTACCACTCCTAGATACTCCCGCTCATATGACCCACCCACCAGAGTTTCTGCCCAGGCTTTCCTAACAAAGCATGTATACACCAAGTGTGAGTCCCACAGTCCCTCATATACTGCTTTTAGGGGCCAGCTACATAGCAGATTAGTTCTTCCAGTCCTGGTTTCTTCCTCTTCCCCAGCAGCAGGTCTCCATATGGGAGCCAGCCTGAGCTAGAACACCTCCGGCCATTGTGGCCATGTTTACTTATTCCCAATCTAGCAGACCAGCCTGACCTACAAATGTGATTCTCAAATTGGATATATGCACCTCATGTCCACTTCTGTCCCTGATGATTAGCTTGGCTCCAGCTCAGGGGTGTCCAACCTACAGCCTGTGGGCCACATGCAGCCCAGGATGGCTATGAATGTGGCCCAACACAAAGTTGTATATTTACTTAAAACATTACGAGATTTTTTTGTGATTATGTGTTACAATGTATTTAATGTGTGGCCCAAGACAACTCGTTCTTCCAGCATGGCCCAGAGACGCTGGACACCCCTGCGAGTCCAGCTCAGCCCCTCTGACCGGATGTAGCACCCCATCCCTGTTTTACAACGAGGTCATTCAGGACTTACATGACTGAGTGTGAAGACTAAGGAGAGCTAAACTATTTGCTGTTGGGTAAGTGGAGCTCTCCCACTCGTTTCCAACACAGACTTTCATGTAGGCAGAGTGAGTTTATTTGTAATATAATTATGTGTCATAATTTGCTGGGAAAAAAACCTGACCAGAACACTATAATTAATGTGCCATATGTATGGGGGTAGAATTAGTTTTATTATACAGAGTGGCAGAGATAGGGCAAAACAAGCAAACCAAAATCTACAGTGTTCACTTCTCTCTGCTCTCTATCCAAACCTTTCCTCCTTTTCTCTCTTTGGAAGACAGGTTAAAAGAAAAAAAGACTATGGTAATGAGAATGGATGGGGAGAAGTATTCTAGGACTGAAAAGCTTTTATCAGCTCGAAGGATAGACCAAAGCCACACTACAAAAGCTGCACCTCTCTGCTGCAACCCCTCCCCATCCCACCTCCCAGTTAGGTAAAACTCCTTGATGTTTAATAGAATCATCCTTGGACTTCACAATATGACCTCTGGCAAGTCTCTTGGACTGCTATCTTATACTATACTTATCTATAATCTAAAGTGGTGGAACAGTTTGTTTGATCAAAATCTAGATCTGTTCCCATAGTATTTTTTCTTATATACTCCATCAAATGTTGCCAAAAAATTTGAGAGCGAGGCTAGGTTTTCATTATAATTCTTAATGAGCACATTCATTGGTAAGGAATTCTATCAGGTAAAAAAAAACTGAGAGTAGGAGGTACACTCATGTATCACTTAATGGCAGAAATACGCTCTGAGAAACGCACCGTCAGGTGATTCCAGCACTGTGTGAACATCATGGGGCACACGCACACAAACCTGCAAGGTATAGCCAACAAGGCAGCTACACGACATGGAACAGCCTATTGCTCCTAGCTACAGACCTGTACAGCATGTCACTGTCCTGAATCCTGTAGGCAATTGCAATAACACAGTGGTAAATAACACAATGATATTTGTGTATTTAAACATTTCTAAACACAGACAAGGTACAGGAAAAATATAGTATAAAGATAAAAAATGGTACACCTGTAGAGGTCATTTACCAAGAATGGAGCTTGCAGGACTGGAAGTTGCTCTGAGTGAGTCAGTGAGTGGGTGGTGAGTGCGTGGGACAGTACTGTACACTGTCATAGGCTTTATAAACACTGTACCCTTAGGCTACACTAAGTTTATAAGAATGTATTTTCCTTTAATGATAAATTAATTTTAACCTACTGTAAACTTTTTACTTTATAAACTTTTGAATTTTTTTAAAAAATTCAACTGTTTTGTAATAATACGTAGCTTAAAACATATTGTACAGCTATACAAAAACATTTTTCTTTATATCCTTATTTTATTAATATAAGCTTTTTATATCATCTTTAAATTTCTTCAAAACTTTTAAATTTTTTATTAAAAACTGAGACACACCACATACATTAGCCTGGGCCTACACAGGGTGAGGGCCGTCAGTATCGCTGTCTTCCGCTCCACATCTTGTCCCACTGGAAGTTCAGGAACAGTCGCACACATGGAACTGTTGTCTCCTGTGACAGCAATGCCTTTTTCTAGAATCCCTCCTGAAGGACCTGCCTGAGGTTCTTCCTGAGGAGGTGTCACTCCTTTCAGAAATATGTCCATGCTGTGCTTGGTTTGTTTCTTTTTTACATCACATATTTGCTTATAAACAGATGAGGCACCATGAACACTCCTCTCCATTAACGAAAATCTTTTGGTGTTGTGGTCCAGGTTTTCCAACTTTTAAAGAAGCTTATTGAGGTCTGCAAAAGCTTCTGCTAAACTCTTCACTGTGATTTTTCTTGGGGGTTCTTCTTCTCCTCCTGCAGTTTCCTTTTCTCTTGTCTCTTCTTCATGTACACATTCCAGATCCAGTCCCAGCAACTCTTCATTAATTAACTCCTCAGGAGCCAAATCTAGGTGCTCCTCGATGTCATCATCATCCACATCACAGTCTTGTTGGTTTTTTAACCTCATTCTTCACAAAGTCTTTGAAGTCATGGATGACTCTCTTGAGTGTCTTCTTATAAAGTCCATACATATACTTCTATTTGACCTCAAATAGAAGTATATGCTCCAGTAAAGTTCTTGATGCAGTCACAGATGCTACAGTCCCTCCAGAATTGTGTCAGTCTTCTCAGTGTCTCCCTCAATTGCAGCAATAGCTTGGTCAAAGGTCCTTTTCAGGTAGTAGGCCTCAAAAACGGCTGTAACTCCTTGATCCACTGGTTGCATCAAAAAGAGGGTTTTAGAGGGAGAAATGACACTTGGATATTGGGATGAAGGTTACCAATAAAAGGAGGATGTCCAGGAGCATTATCAATAAGCAACATCTCTATGTTATTCTCCAAAAGGTACTTCTCCATTTTGCTAGCATAATAACTGTGATTCAAGACAGCATCTTAGAAGAGGAGCTAGATCATCTGTGACCTCCTACTGCTCCCATAGTACACTGACAGTGCATGATTTACTGGTACGTTTAAAGGTCCTGGGGTTCTCACTGTGCTAGATCACAAAGGATTTCAATTTGTAGCTGCAACATTGCCCCAGGGCAAGACTGTTATCATGTCCTTGAAAACCTTGAAACCTGGCATTGACTTGGCCTGCTGATAGATGAAAGTCCTTTCAGGTATCTGCTTCCAGAATGGGGAGGCTTCATTCATACTGAATATTTGCTTTGGCAGGTAATTTTTTTCCACAATCAGCTGAAACCTAGATTTTTTTCCAAAATCTAGGGTTTCCAAAAATTCTTCAGTGAACTTTGCATCAACACTCACAGACTCAACATTCACTTTCATGTTATATGATAAATAACAATAATTAAATTGAATCATTTACATCACCTAGAACTAGCAGTAAATTCACATTATGGGAGCAGCCTTTTCTTTCAATATCACAAACAAACATTTTGCTCTGGCTGTGATCCTCATGGAGCTGGAAGGGATGCACTTCTGTGTCTGGTCTTCAATCCAGGTCATTAGTAGTTTCTCCACATCCGACATAGGCCCTTCTCAAATTTTTGTTGGTTTCACAGCTTTGTTCTTGTTCTTTAAGACTGCAGCCAGAGCTGTAACCATCACTAATTTTCTACCTTCGTATATTTAGTAATTTTTTATTTCGTTTCCAGATCAGTCACTTGGAGTGGCCTCTTACTGGCCACATTAGCAGTAGATTGTATGCTTAGAGGCCACGATGAACAAAATAACACAACATTAAATTCATCACAAGAGAAAATGATGCAGTCAAGAGATGCAGTGAACACAAAACATAACAGGCTGCTGTGGCATTTTACAACAGACATTTTTATATAGGCAGAATGATTGTGCTCTAAAATAACAATAAAAATCATAGTATAGTGAATATATAAACCAGTAACAGTCACTTATTATCATTATCAAGTATTATGTACTGTACATAATTGTACATGTGATACTTTTAAACAACTGGCAGCACAGGTTTGTTTATACCAGCATCACCACAAACACACTTATGACATCACTGGGTGATAGGAATTTTTCACCTCCATTATAATCTTACAGAACCACTGTTGTACACGTGGTCCATTGCTGACCCAAACATCATCATGTGGCACATGACTGTATAATCACCACCTACACTTGCTTCCAGAAGTTTTATTGCCCCCAGGGAACACACAGCATACCTAACTCCAAATTCTTCTTTGTAATTATTTTTACAAAACCTTGGTTCTAAAGATATCACCTGTCTTTTGGGGATGCAAATACAGTGGTACCTCGGTACTCCTTGTTAATTGGTTCTTGAACTCATGATGAGTGTTGAAAATGATGAGTACCAAGTGATGAAGGATTTTCTCTTGCAGGGTGGCATTGTGACTCATACAAGTTCTAGTACGTGTGACGAGTCCCAAGCAAGCGCTGAGCGCTACAACACTTTCCTCTCATCCAAATGCAATGGGCACCTGGTTTGATGAGGTCTGAAGCCAAGGAGTACTGAGGTATGACTGTACATACTTCACAGGCAATCTTCTTCAGCCTAGTTCAAGAAACATACTGTATACATACCTCCTGTTTGCTAGGCACTGGGTCAGGTGCTAGGCACACAAAGATATACATAATGTAGTCCCTGCCTGCAAGGAATTTATGGTCTAGTAGAGAAGATTCATGAACAGATGTTCTAACATAATAGACAAGTATTAGTAGGGAGAGGCACAGAGCACCCCAGGAACACAGAGGAGGTGGCCAGTCTGCCTGCAGCTTCAGAGACGCCCTCTTGGAAGAGAGAAAGCCTACATTGAGTCTTGAAGAATAAAAAAAGAGCCATATGAAAAAATGATGGGAAAGTGGTTTAAGCAGGCAGAAGAGCATTAGCAAAAGTCCAGGGAGTGAAACAGGATGTGGCACCTGCAGCACCACACACGATTCAGCACAGTGGAGACCACGTGCACGCGGCGCAGGCAGCAGATGGACAGAAGGCAGGGGCCTCGGCTGCAGCAATTTGTTAATTCCATCCTTCTATCCATGGCTCTCTTTTGAAAAGAAAGAGCCCAAGACATTGTTTTACACACACAGTGGCAACATGGAGATGAGCCAGATGTATTAACACCCTGCATCATACATGGGCAACAGAGAGGTGGTATAAGGGGCTCCCAACCTGAAGAGGTACAAAAACATCAGTGCTTTTAGTCCATGATACTGTGATACCTCAGTACTTCAGATACTTCTTGAATTTGCTGTATAATGTGTAATTTTTAAAACATGTGATTCTCATTTGAAACTCATTAATGTGGTTGAGCCACTATGAAGGCTCAAATTTATCAGTTTACTATTTCAGTGCATTAAAAGCACCACGAACTTTCTCTCAGATCAGAGTGGACTTCTGTGGTACTCCAAACTAATTTTCTGGTTCAATGTGATTCTAAGGAAAGCTATGTTGCAATGAAAGAAAGTCATCTTCCAACATCTTCAATTAACTGTTTTGCTGTTAATTGCTGGCATTTCTTTTTGTTTTGCTGTCAACCAATTTTTAAGTCAAAGGGTTTAATAAAAAGGCAAGAAACAATGAAATGCCCTAGGGGTCTGGAATTTTAAAAGATGTCTTTTCATACAATTAAAATGAAAAATATTATAAAAGTAATACAAGGTTTGGTATAAAAAGAGAACATAAAACCACATAGAATATAAAACAAAGGTCCCTTGTCCTTTCCTACTGCCCTCCCACATTTCAAATTAAAGTGTTAATGGTGCAGGTGGATATTCATCCTGTTCTTTTTCTCAGTATACATAAGCAGATATTGTGAACAGTAATTTATAAAATAGCACCAAATCATGTATACACATTCACTTAAGAAAGTTATGGACATTTTTCAAGTTAACATGCACAGTTGTTCTCTCTCTCGCTCTCTCTCTTTTACCGGTCTTACAGTCTTCTAATTATATGGATGGGTATAGTAATTTATTCTGCCAATCAAAAGATTAATTTTCTGCCTACACCCAGAACTAGTGTTCCATTACCTGTTTCACAGGAGGCGGTTCCTTCTTGCTTATATCAATACGTGGTAAATCAGAGATTCCAAACTTTTCTTGATAATACTTCCGTGTAAATGGATCACAATCGTAAATGAAGAAAGTTCTCCCGAGGATGGTGAGTGGTTTCCCAACGATGAAGTCTTTGGCAGTATACCATTCCAACACCTCTTGATCAGAGATTTCCAGCACACACTGGGGGAAGGTCTCTAAGACATTATAGCAGAGAGGGAGGAAAGAGGAAGGAATGAAGATGGGACACAGAACAGCAAGGCCTTCTTGAGAACCTGAGGGAGTGTGGTCAAAGGTCAGGGCCTCCTCTACACTCCCTACTCTACACTCTCCTACTCTACACAGAAGAACATAATGCTGTATATTTCCATCTGTTGGCAGGACACATAAACAGTATCCCAGATGGTTTTTGTAAAGTCTCTCTCCCATATTCAGCTCCAACTATCACTGCAGGTCACTAGCCTTCGCAGAATTAATGTTCAGAAAGAATCATCCCTGGAGGAAAGAATAAATGTCCTTCTGTAGAGTATTAGATATAGGTCGAATCCAAGTCATTGAGTTCAACCTCCCACCCATGTAATCCTTCATCCAACAAACTATTAGTGACCACATATATCATGTACTAGGTATGCCACTAGATACTGAGACTACAACAACTAACAACATCAGTAACGTTCCTGCCTCAGTGAGGACAACATTCTGTTTGGGGTGACAGATATTAACAATCACACAGATGATGGTTTTCCTTTGATTGTGATCACTGTTCTTAGGACAAGCTGACCTAGTCCCATGGCAGGAAGCAGGGACAGTCAGCTTGATGATTACAGTAATTCACACATCTGGGGAATCAACACAATTTTCCAATGTCAAATGAAACTTGCACTTTTGGAATAAATCCAGTTTTGTCACACTGTTTTATGAGAACTAAGGATCGACTTGTTTAAGGCTGACACCTGTAGCCTGGCCTCCATGGAAACCATAAGATAGTCAGTTCTGGTAATGGGCCACATTGTACAGCTTTAACCACAAAGCCTGGCCACAGAACTCTGATCTCAGGGGGCATGAGAAATAGGCTGGTAACCTCCTATTAATTGCTAAGAGGGGAATGTAGGGAAGGAGGCTAAGGTTTTATTATATCAGACAAAAAGGCGTGCACTCCAGTACTTCATCACACTAAAAGAAAGGTTGATATTTTCTCAGCTGTGTATCTTAAAAGTCCCTCCTCCCAGTGTCCAGTGCCTAACCCTACTAGAGCCCATTGAGATACCCCAGGAAGTCATGGGCAATGGGGTACCCAACTCGTGACTCCATGAATTTCCCTCAGTAAACAATATTCCAGGAGATCTGGTGTGTGTGTGTGTGTGTGTGTGTGTGCATTTGTCTTTGTTTGTTCAGCAATTGTCTTTTTCATATAATGCTGTATTTCACTTACTGATATTATGTTTAGGTCTTTTACAAATATGTTCATGAGTGAAAGACTGTAGTTCTTTTTCTGTGTCTTTAATTTTACTGATTTTACTGGTCATTTTGAATGAATTAGGTTCTTTTTCTTTTCTATGAAAGAGTTTGTATTAAGCTTTAAATGATATGTTCTTAAAATATTTAGCAAAACTGAAAAATTATCTAGACTGGGTGTTTTATTTGTAGGAACACTTTTAACTGATTACATTTGTTTAATGCTAAACACATTTGATTTTTATCTCTTCTTGAACAAGTTAATTTTCTCTAAAAATCTACTCATTTCACCAAAGTTTTCAAATGTATTGGCATAAGGCTGTTAGTATTATTCCCATATTTTCTGTTTAATTCCTATTGCCTACTTTTTATTTTTAATATTGTATATGTGTGAATTCTTTCTTTTCTCCCTTGATAAATTTTGTTAATGATTTGTCATTTTATTAGTCCTTTCAAAGAAACAACTTTTACCTTGACAAATCTATTATTTTTGTTTTCAATTTCATCATTTTCAGGCTCTTATTTTATTATTTCCTCCATTTTAATATCTTTAGATTCATTCTGTCACTCTTATTCTAACTTTTTAAGGATGTCCACCTTAGTTTTTCAGTCTTTCTTCTTTCTTAAATAAACACTTAAGACTATGAATCTTCCTCCAAGTAGCACTTTTGATGTATCTAAAAGATTGGAGGGAAGACTATGAATCTTCCTCCAAGTAGCACTTTTGATGTATCTAAAAGATTGGAGGGTGTTTTTGCTGTCATTCAGTTCTAAGTATTTTCTGAGTTTTCTTTTTACTCATGGATTATTTAGAAATGTGATTTTTGATGTCCACATATTTTTTGTTACATTTCCAAAACTGAATGCTAGTTTCATTGTTTTGAAGTCAGGAAATATTGTATAAAGTGCCCATTCTTTAAAATGTGTTAAGAATGATCAGTTATGTGTTATATTTGTACTTAAATAAATGGAAAACAAATGGGATTACATCAAATTAAAAAGCTTCTGCATAGCTAAAGAAAACATTATCAAAATGAAAAGGGTACCAAGCATATAGGAAAATATATTTATTTGCCAGTGATACCTCGGACAAGTGTTTGATTTCCAAAATATATAAAGAACTCATGTGACTCGACACCAGGAAGACAAAGAGTCCAATGAAAAAATGGGCAAAGGACCTGAACAGACACTTTTCCAAGAAGGACATACAGAGGGCCTATAGGCATATGAAACGACACTTGACATCACTAGTTATCAGACAGATACATATTAAAGCTACAGTGAGATACTGCTTCACACTGGCCAAAACAGCCATCATTAACAAATCAACAAACAACAAGTGCTGGCGAGGTTGTGGAGAAAAGGGAACCCTAGTACACTGTTAGTGGAATTGCAGGCTTTTCCACAGCCACTGTGGAAAATAGTATGGAATTTCTTCAAAAAACTAAAAATGGAACTGCCTTTTGACCCGGCAATTCCACAGCTGAGATTATACCCTAAGAATTCTGAAACACCAATTCAAAAGAACCTAGGCACCCCAATGTTCACAGCAGCACCATTTACAATAGCCAAGTGCTGGAAATAGCCTAAGTGCCCATCAGTAAATGAGTGGATAAAAAAACTGTGGTACGTTTACAAAATGGAATACTACACAGCAGACAGAAAGAAGGAACTCCTACCTTTTGTGACAGCATGGATGGAACTAGAGAGTATTATGCTAAATGAAATAAGTGAGGTGGTGAAAGACAAATACCATATGATCTCACCTGTAGTAGGAACCTAATGAACAAAACAAACAAATGAGCAAAATAGAACCAGAGGCATGGAAACAAAGAACAAACTGACAGAGGAGGAGGGCAGCGGATAAGGGAGGAAAGAAGGGGAAGGTCCTAGTTAAAGAACGAGCATAAATGATGCATGGACATGGACAACAAGGTGGGGATTGACTGTGGGAGCAGGGGATGGGTGGGGCAAGGGAGAGCAATGGGGAAAAACTAGGATAACTGTAATAGAATGACAATAAAAAAATAAAAAATAAAAATTGCAAAATGTTAAAAAAGGGAAAAATGGGAAATTCCCCAGGTTTTGATGTATTTACATATTGCTTAAATGAATATTCATAATTATATTGTTCACATATATGCTTATTAATTTGTCTCTTTTAATAGTTATTAAAAGAAATGTTTTAATGACTCCCACTATTTTGATGGATTTGTTCATTCTCTGCATAATAGTGCTATAAATTTTTGCTTTATATGTTTTGAAGCCATGTTATTAACTGCATACAAGTTTAGAATTATTACATTTTCCTAGTAAATACAATTCTTACAATATGTAATGATCCTCTTTATTTCTAGCAGTTTTTTTTGTCCTAAAATCTATTTGTATTATACTAATATAGTCTTATCAGTTTCTTTTGCTATTTGCTTATGCATCTTTTTTGACCTCTGTATGTCCCTACATCTTAAGTATGTTCTTAAAATAACAGTTTCAGAATATGTTTTTATTTTTTACAAAGAAACTCATAACACAGATAACAACAGTATGGTAGTTCCCAGAGAAGTAGGGTAGGAGAGGATGAAAGGGGGTGAGGAGGTCAAATATATGGTGACAGAAAGAAACTAGACTTTGAATGGTAAGCACTCCATATACAGAACATAGATTATAGAATTGCACACCTGAAACTTATATATTGTTATTAACAAATTTTACTAATAAATTTAATTAAAATGTTTTTAAATGTTATCCCCTCCTATGCCATGATTGTCATACAATTTATTTCTACCTTGATATTTTTAATCCCCACAAATTCAACATTGTTACTTCAGTTTGTATACTCAATGTTCATTCAGCTTTATCACACTTTATCATTTTATTTATTTATCACTTCTTTTTTTTTTTAATTTTAATCATTGTTCAAGTACGATTTATCACTTCTTATACCTTAGATCTTACTTCTGGAGTCATTTTCTTTCTACCTGAAGTGAACTCAAGAATTTTTCTACTAAGGATCTGTTGTTAGTAAAATCTGTTTTGTTTGCCTGGAGATGCATTTCACCCTCTTCTTGAGAGACAGTTTCTCTATATATTAAATTCTATTTTTCTCACACTTTAATGATATTATTAAACTCTCTTCTGGTGACCACAGTTGCTACTGATAATAAGCTGTCACTATAACTGCTGTCCTGTATAGGTAAATTTGTTCTTGGGGGCTGCTTTTACCATCTTTTTGAATTGGGTGTTCTTAAGTTTGACTATGATATATGTGGGCATGGATTTATATTTTTACAAATTTCCTCAGGTATAATTTACTACAATAAGCGGCACATATTTACTGTGTAAATTATGATGTTGTTTGACATATGTATTTATCCTGGAAAAGGCAAGATCAAAGAATGAAAGCCTTTTTAAAGGATACTGAACAGACTTTCAGAACCTAGGGACTTGGGTTCAACAGCTGAATAGTAGAAGTCTTCTGGTGAGCCAAATACACTTCTTTTGGCATTACCTACCATATACTGGTAACCTGCAATTATCTTCAACAAAGAACTTTTAGAATGTGTAAAATTAGAACTTTTAGATATTTTAACTCCATGCATAATAAAGTATATAATTTCAATTTATCTTTACTTGAAAGGAGACCCTGGTGGAGAGAACTTTGGAAACATACTCCCATAATTTCCTATTATTGTTCAACACAAACTCTCTGCCTAGTCACTGTCTCTTGAACACCCCCAAACATCGCATACTTATTCTTACTTCCCAACATTTGCTCTTATTCTTCTCTCTAAATTGCTCTTTCTCTCTCTTCTCTGCCATTCTAAATCAGGGTCCAACCCCAGTTCTGCCACAGAGTCTTTTTTATTCATATTAGCTCGCATCTCTTCTGAGCTCTGTCTAGATGACATGTCTAAGTTATATAATCAGGTAATCACATACACTTATGTTATTGTTTAACAGTTTTGTGTACTTATGTGACTTCCCTCCCTAGTCACTAGAAGTGATGTAAGAACAGTGAATCTAGACTTCTGGCCAGAAGATGGCATAGATAGATATACTATGCTTCTTTGAACAACCAAAAGAAGGACAACAACAAATTTAATGCCCCTCCCCCCAAAAAACCAAACCCAAACAAACAAAAGAACAACCAGAACTGCCACAAAATTGAACTGTATAGCAGTCCAATAACTAAGGAATTAAAGAAGAAACATTCCTTCAGACAGGTAGGAGGGGAGGAGACAGGCAACTGGGGTGGTGAGGATGTGCAGCAAGGTGGCAGCTGACAGACCAGGTGGTCCTACATTTGTGTGCAGATAAGTCAGGAGGAACAATGGGGGAGTGAGACAGACTGCATAACCCAGGGTTCCATTGTAGGGAAATAAAGCCTCAAAACCTCTGGCTTTAAAAACCTGTGGGGGTTGTGGCAGTGGGAGAAACTCCCAGCCTCACAGGAGAGTTCTTTGGAGAGACCCACAGGGTCCTAGAACATACACAAACACACCTACCAAGGAATCAGCACCAGAAGGACCCAATTTGCTTGTGTGTAGCAGGGGAAGTGACTGAAAGTAGGGCGAGAGCTGAGCAAGCAGCACTGTTCCCTTTTGGACCCTTCCCCCACAGACAACACCACAATGTAGTGAAGTGGATTAACCTGCCTTGGTGAATACCTAAGGCTCTGTTCCTTACAACATAACAGGTGCACTGAGACAAAGAAAGATGGCCCAAATTAAAGAACAAGTCAAAACTCAAGAAAAAGAACTAAGCAATGAGAAGATAGCCAACCTATCAGATGCAGAGTTCAAAACACTGGTAATCAGGATGCTCACAAAAATGATTGAGTATGGATGCAAAATAGAGGCAGAAGTGAAGGGTATGCAAAGTGAAAAAAAATATATAGAAAACCAATAGTGAAGGGAAAGAAACTGGGATTCAAGTCAATGATTTGGAACAGAAGGAAGAAATAAACATTCAACCAGAACAGAATTAAGAAATAACAATTTTTTAAAAAATGAGGAGAGGCTTAGGAACCTCTGGGACAACTTTAAGTGTTCCAACATCTGAATCATAAGAGTGTCAGAAGGAGAAGAGGAAGAGCAAGAAATTGAAAACTTATTTGAAAAACCAATGAATAAAGGAAAATTCCCCAATCTGGTAAAGGAAATAGACTTCCAGGAAGTCCAGGAAGTTCAGGGAGTCCCAAAGAAGTTGGACCCAAGGAAGTACAAACCAAGGCATATCATAATTCCATTACCCAAGATTAAAGATAAGGAGAAAATCTTAAAAGCTGCAAAAAAAAAAAGGAGACAGTTACCTACAAAGGAGTTCCCATGAGACTATCAGCTGACTTCTCAAAAGAAATCTTGCAGGCAAGAAGGGGCTGGAAAGAAGTATTCAAATCATGAAAGTCAAAGACCTATATTCAAGATTACTCTCTCCAGGTTGTGGAGAAACAGGGACCCTAGTGCACTGTTGGTGGGATTGCAGACTGGGACAACCACTATGGAAAACAGTATGGAATTTCCTCTGAAAACTAAAAATAGATCTGCCTTTTGACAGCAATCGCAGCAATTCCACGGCTAGTATTATATTCTAAGAACCCTGAAACACCAATCCAGAAGAACCTATGCACCCCAATGTTCATAGCAGCACAATTTACAATAGCCAAGTGTTGGAAACAACCTAAGTGCCCATCAGTAAATGAATGGATCAAAAAACTATGGTACATTTACACAATGGAATTCTACACAGCAGAAAGAAAGAAAAAAAAGAAAGAAAGAAAGAAAGAAAGAAAGAAAGAAAGAAAGAAAGAAAGAAAGAAAGAAAGAGAAAGAGAGAAAGAAAAGAAAAGAACTCTTATCCTTTGTGACAGCATGGATGGAACTGGAAAGCATTATGCTAAGTGAAATAAGCCAAGTGGTGAAAGACAAATACCATATGATCTCACCTTTAACAGGAACCTAATCAACAAAACAAAGAAACAAGCAAAATGTAACCAAAGACACTGAAATAGAGAACAGGCTGGCAGTGTTCAGAGGGGAGAGGGGAGGGAATTTCAGGGGAAAAGGGGGAATGGTTTACAGGAACGAGTATAAAGGACACATGGACAAAAACTAGGGGCGGGTGGAAATGAGAGGGAGGAGGGGAGGGCTGTGTGGGTGGGATGGGATGGGAGTAAAGGACAGAAAATTATACTTGAATAATAATTAAAATAAAATTATTTTTTAAAAAAGATTACTCTCTCCAGCAAAGCTATCATTTAGAATGGAAGGGCAGATAAAGTGCTTCCCAGATAAGGTCAAATTAAGTGAGTTTATCATCACCAAGCCCTTACATGAAATGTTAAAGGGACTTATCTAAGAAATAGAAGATCGAAACTATGAACAGTAAAATGATAACAAACTCAACTATCAGCAACTGAATATAAAAAAAAAGACAAAACCAAAAGCTAAGCAAACAATTAGAACAGGAATGGAATCACAGAAATGGAGATCATATGGATGGTTATCAGTAGGGAGGGGGAAAGGGGAGTATGGGGGAAAAGGTACAGGGATTAAGAAGCATAAATAGTAGGTACAAAATAGACAGGGGGAAGTTAAGGATAGTATAGGAAATGGAGAAGCCAAAGAACTTACATGTATGACCCATGGACATGAACTAAGAGGTGGGGAATGCTGCTGGGAGGAGGGGTGCAGGGTGGGGAGGGATAAAGGAGAGAAAAAAAACGGGACAACTATAATAGCATAATCAATAAAATATACTTAAAAAGCTTACACATACAAAAAAGAGAACAGGATTCTAGGTCTAGAAATTATATTTCCATTTTATCCTCCAGAGCACTTAGCTCATGAACTAGTGCCTATA
Organism: Phyllostomus discolor; assembly: GCF_004126475.2. Taxonomy (NCBI): domain Eukaryota; kingdom Metazoa; phylum Chordata; class Mammalia; order Chiroptera; family Phyllostomidae; genus Phyllostomus; species Phyllostomus discolor. The sequence goes on along the minus strand of NC_040906.2, from coordinate 124,046,475 downwards.
GCATACATTTAAATCTCTTGTTTAATCGAATTTAGAAATGTCACCTCTTTAACACCACAGTTCTAGTTAAAGGAATTATTTAGCTGATGGAAGCTTAGCCTTTTCTGTCCCTCTACTGCACAACTAACAGTAACTTTCCCCAAATGATGTTTCCTTTTTTTTAAAGGTTTATTTGTTTGTTTGTTTATTTATTTTTAGAGAGAGGGGAAGGGAGAGAGAAAGAGAGAAATGTTAATGTGCGGTTGTCTCTTGTGCACACCCAGCTGGGGACCTAGCCCACAACCCAGGCATGTGCCTTGACTATGAATCAAATCAGTGACCCTTTGCTTCGCAGTCTGGTGCTCAATCCACTGAGCCACACCAACCAGGGCATGTTTCCTATCTTTTAAAAGAACTACATATATGTCACCACACTGCCTCTCCATATAACTGATGAAAAGCTTGTTAAAATTTGAGAAGCTATAGAACAGGATGATTACATACTGAAAATTTTAGACATAGGTCACATTGATAATGGCAGAGACAAGTATGGATCCTGAGATTTCAAGGAATTCAGTTTTAGTGACGCTTTTTTTTTCATGTTACCCTGACTACTTTCCCATTCCTTTCTTGCAATCTACTGTAAATCTAACTTTTATTAGCTCCAGATGGCAGGAATTTCAGGCTCATTTAAGTAATACGAAAGGCCAAAATTGGTACATTAGCACCAATGTCTTAGAACTCTAAGAGGGTTGTATAGGAAGCTAAGTATTAAGAATATGGTAGGCAGCAGCTGGATGTTGAACTAGGGTTTACATTCAGTTGTTGCTAGCTGAGAATACAAGCTGTGTTAGCCATTATTCTCATTTTTCAAAAAAATAGATTTTTAATGTTAACTCTCTTAATTTAAAATGACAGTTTTTATTCCCTTTTATTCTTTTCCCCAATCTCATTTTCTTCTACCTCACATGCAACCATTCTAATATGCAGCTTTTTATTATTATGTGTATTATGTATACTGTTTTGTGTGCATTTTATTTTATGTAAATGTTAGTGCATTATACATCTCTTTTCAATTCTTTTTTCATAGAGCACTATGTTTTTGAGATGCATCCCTCTGCTTTCTTGTGCATTTTATTTATTGTTTCTAATTACTACATATCTGTCAAGGTATTCCTTCATCACATTTTGTTTATCCACTCTCCCAATAACAGAAACCTCCAATTCCTGGCCCCCAAATAACACTGCATATTTTTAAACAACACTGTGCAGGCCAAGAAATACATGTGGGTATGCTGAATTTAGCCTTCAGACTGCCACTTTGTAGCCTCTAATCTCGATTTGTTAATAATCTCTAAGACAAACCTCTTGCTCTATACCAGGAATTTCTTATCTCCTTGATCCAAAAAAAAAAGGACAAAGGGGACAAAAATCAATGAAAATTTACAGAGTTCTTTTAGCCATCCCAGCATGAGAAATATCATTACGTGACACCAAGATGACATTTTTGTAAGAGAAAATTCTTAAACTACTAAGGAAGACTAAGTATCCCAGAGAAAGACTGATGGATGGCCGGTGTCACCTGCGTTTTGCTGCATCCTCTCTCTCCCATCCACTGGGTTGTGTTATACCACCAGCAAGGAAAGAACAAGTGTTGATACAAAGAGGCCCCACCTCTATGAGTCACAGACATGCCTTTTCCAGTCTTAAGTTATCCCGAACAGAAACTTCCTTCACCACATAGTTGAGGCAAGAAGCAAAGCCATGGAAGCCCATGAGGAAGTGGTAAGCTACATCTTTGAATGAAAACAAGCTTGTTTTAGAAATGCACTAAAAATCCGATATTAAGTTGCTTCAGTTCAGAAGCCTTGCTCTTCCACACTGTAATGAGTCTCCCACAGCTGTTTCGGTGGTGTTTCCTGATTTGGGCATCAGTCATCTCCACCTGACCGTTTCAGAGGCAGCTGAGACCAAGGGGGCAAGTAAAGGAGAGAAATTAAGAAAAGGAGTTCCTTAATTTTTTGAGTTCCTACAAGAACACAGCAAGAGCCTCCTAAGTGTAAAGGGGAATGACCACATTAAGTAACTCCTCTGAGGTCCAAAAAAGTGTCCCAATTATCAGAAGAGGAATCAAATCAAACATACTCGAATCCTTCACCAAAACCTTGGGCATCCGCTGGCGGTTCATCAGGAGTGGAAAGGGATCTCGCCCATCATTCTGTTCATGGACCTCTCGAATTTCTATTGTATCATCCATAAGATAGTAATGAATGATGTAGTTCCGACATTCACCAAACATGCTGTCTGTGTCATCCCAGATTGCGTAGAATCGAAGAACCTTTGAGAAATCCAAAGTAGTGACTTGTATATGAGTTGTACAAGTGGAGGGTTTAACTTAGTTGCTTTGGCATTCATAGATCAGACAATAATGAAACAAATTATCTAGAAAGATGATGAAGTAATCTCAGATGGTTCATAAAAAGGAAATACGAAACACACAAAAATATTTGAAATTACATATCACATGTCAAAAGCTGGAAAATATTAATAGGCTTATAAATTTGTGCTGAAAAAGAATTCACTTTGATCCAAAATATTAGGCAGTGAAAGAAAAGATGAGTTAAAAGAGCAAAGGATACTGTATACAGTGGTTTATTTGTATTAATAAAGATACAGGTGAATGGTTTATAGATAATTAGTATGGAAAGAATTTTCATTTATCAGTCTTTTTTTTCAGTTCCACCAACACATATCTTCTAGTAACAGTATCAACAACACAATCTTTAAATACAAAATTATAACAGATATATGATCGGTAAAAGGATGGCCTTAAAAGCTATGATCATGCTAGGTAAAATTTTCTGAACTCAAAGGAATTACATTTCTGAGAGAAAAAAAAGCAGCAAAGAAGCATCGAGAGTGATCTCTCTGTTTTCTCTTTCCCTTTAGCACACAAAGGAAGACTGAAATCTGTTCTCTACGCAAGCCGGTAGGAAAGCTGGATGGAGTTGGAAAATACTCAGAACATTCTGTACATATACATTAATAGAAAATTTAACAAGGAAGCATCTGCAGTGGGATTTCTGTGACTATTTTAACATTGGAAACCTACATATGTACAATACCTTTGAAATTTCTCAATAATTCACTTAAGTTTCCCACAGGATTCTATGAGATTAATTCATATTTGGGAGAGAAGTTGCTGGCTGGAAATGTAAAGTGGGAAGCAGATGTAGCTCAGGAATGCTTTAAGATTTAAAAGTTCGGTGGAAGTCACGACAACTCCACTATCGCTCCAATCTTCGTTGGACCTCTAATACAAAACTGAGGCATTCCTATACCTCTGACTCTAGATGAAACTAGCAAAACAGTACTGTATTTGGATGGTTACATTATAGATGTAATGTTTCCAAACACACATCTACCAGAACAACTAGCTAATAAAAACACCACTACATTTGGCAAGGAGTAAAGTTACTAAGGTGCCCAGGTCACTTACTTGTTTGTCAAAGGCGAGAAACTGCTTGAACTGATCGAAGTCCGATGGAGTGACATACTTACGAAGAGGCTGTTTCCGGAGTTCAATGTAAGGATCGAGAGCCATTGTCTCGGGTGGATTTAATTCAATTCCTTGACTTTCCAAAAATACCTAAATATTTCAAAATTAATACTGATCATCTTTCTAGAGGCTTCTTAAAGTAAGCATTAACTGATGGAGTGAATTAATTCTATACCACTAAGTGTATTAATTTCTATACCACTGCCGAGGTTAACCATTAATTTGTGATTTGAGGGTGTCCTAGCAGTACTGAGCCTCCAATTGACCCAACTCAGTAATGCAGATAATAATTGATCATTACCTTAAGTGTTCTGTATTATAAAATTGATAGGCAATACGATAAGCTCCAAATATGAACCCAGCTCAGTGACATTTAGTTAGGTGCCCAAGTACAGAGTAAGGGCTAGGATTACCTACATACACCAATGTGAAACCCAACCATAGCTTCAAACAATAAGAAATTCACATCAGGTATAGGGACAGGATGCACAATGACAAAGTTAAGCTGAAGTCAAATTCCCAGCTTCCCAACTCATTTAAAACAAGTATATGATTAAGTCTTCCCTACACAATAAGAAAAGAAAACATACCCATTGAGACCAGAAAATATTTTAGCAAAACAGGAGAGGCAAATTAAAGTGTTTAAATATCACTAGAAAAAAATTACGGAAAGCATTTGAATTTGGCACGATCTTAGATTTTATGTTGCTAATCATCCATAAATATATTATTTTCAGAGTCACTATCTTTTAATACAACTTGACATTTTCTTCTTAAAAGCACCACAATGAACTATGCCTTTTTTTGATTATCCAAACAAAACAAAACGAAACAAAACAACAATTACATGACATCTGCTTACATTCTGGAACTGGAAATTAACCTGAAATCTGGGTTTCTTCTGGGAACTGTGTGGTTTGCTTTTGGAGAATTCAGCAGAAAATACACAGAACACAGAGCCAAAATATTTGGTCCTAGTATCAGCTCTGCTGCTAATGCACTTGTAATCTCAGTATTTAAAGTTTTACTAGGCAGTTTCCAATACCCTTCAATATTAAAATATTGTGATTTTTAAATGTGTATTAGAACAACTGAGCTGGAGATAATGACTAGCAATAAAAATTCCCTTCTCCCTTGAGATGGTGTATTAACATAACAGGATGATTGATTTAAGCATTTAATGGGTGTTTTACTCCTTTCTGTTGCTTTCGACAGATAACCAGGCCCTTTGTAAACCTTACTTTAGGGATTTGGGTGGAATGTAGAAGCTTCCTGAGGCTGACTGTTCTTTCTTGTCTCTTAGATAAACCCTAAACTCTTTGAGGCAGTTGTCCTAAAGTGTCCCAGAAGAAGGGGAGAGAATGGAATGGCTTTGAGGGCAACAGGAAAGAAAGGGGGAAATGCCCCCAGACCAGAAATTAGACACAGGTTGGTAGGTCTCAGAAGAGCAAGATTCTACATGTGACCTGTAGGGGTGCTCTGAACAGCCAGTAAGGTGAATTCAGTCTCAGGCATTCAGAATCCCAGCATCTTACCAAGCACCAAACATCAGGGGGGGTATCCTTTGTCACTGGACAACCTGAGAACCCTGACAAATGACTCCTTTAGGTATGGGAGTGCTTCCTTGTTTTTAGGGCTTGGAATCTTTGGCAAAGCTGAGAGTGAATAGAAATATGAGCTCAGTTGGATTGGGGGCTCAAGTATTTTATTGATTATGCAATCACAGTTGTCCTGATTTTTCCCACTTTGCCTCCCTTCTACCCAGCACCACCACTCCCTCAGGCAATCCCCCCGCCATCGTTTATGTCCATGAGTCAAGCGTGTAAGTTCTTTGACTACTCCATTTCCTATACTGTACTTTACCTCCTCATGGCTATTCTGTAACTATCTGCTAGTACTTCTTAATTCCCTCACCTCTTCACCCATTATTCCCCACAACCTTCTCCCATCTGGCAACCATCAAAACATACTCTGCATCCATGATTCTGTCTTCTTCATGTTTGCTTAGTCTGTGTTTCAGATTCATGTTGTTGATAGACTTGTATTTTTGGACATTTTATTATTCATAGTTTTATCTTCTTTTCTTAAATAGGTCCCTATAACATTTTGTATAAAAATGGTTTGGTGTTGATGAACTCCTTTAGTTTTGTCTTGTCTGAGAAGCTCTTTATCTGCCCTTTGATTCTAAATGATAGCTTTGCTGGTACAGCAATCTTGGTTGTAGGTCCCTGCTTTTTATCGCTTTGAATATTGTCTACCAGTCCCCTTGTAGCCTGCAAAGTTTCTTTTAAGAAATCAGCTGATAGTCTTATAGAAATCCCCATTTAGGTAACTAACTTCTTTCCTCTTGCTACTTTTAAGATTCTCTATTTTTAACCCTTGGAATTTGAATTATGATGTGTCTCAGAGTGGGCCTCTGCATCCATCTTGTTTGGAATGGTCTATGCTTACTGGACTTGCATGTCTATTTCCTTCACCAAATTAGGGAAGTTTTTTTCATTTTTTTCAAATAGATTTCCAATTTCTTGCCTTTTCTCTTCTCCTTCTGGTGCCCCTATGATGCAAATGTTGGACCTCTTGAAGTTGTAACAGGAGATGCTTACATTATCCTCATTTGCGGGGGTTCATTTTTCTTTTTATTGTTGTGATTGGTTGTTCTTGTTTCCTTACATTCCAAATCATTGATTTGATTCATGGCTTCATCCACTGTACTGTTGTTTCCCTGTAAATTGTTCTTTATTTCAATTAGCATGTCCTTCCTTTCTGACTGGGTCTTTTTTTATACTGCTGAGGTCCTCTCTAAGTACCCTGAGCATCCTTATAACCAATGTTTTGAACTCTGCATCTGATAGATTGCTTATCTCCATTTCATCTAGCCCTTTTTCTGGAGTTTTAATCTGTCCTTTCATTTGGGCCATGTTTCTTTGTCTTCTCATTTTGGCAGCCTCCTTGTGTTTGTTTCTATGTATTAGGTAGAGCTGCTTTGACTCCGTGTCTTGGTAGAGTGCCCTAAGGTAGTAGGTGGCCTGTAGGGTCCAGAGGCACTGCTTCCCCATCACCAAAGCTGGGTACTCGAGGTACACCCTAGGAGTGGGCTGAGTGTACCCTCTTCTTGCAGGTGAGCCTTGGTTGCTGTTGGCAGATCAGTGAGAGGAATTTACTCAGGTCAGTCAGCTGCAAAGATTGGCTGTGACTACTTACCACTAATCTTCACCCTCTATGGAGGATTAGCTGTGCAGGGACAGGTTGGTGGTACTCAAATGTGGTCTGTACTGTCCACTGGGTGTTCTGGCCCTAGGGTTTCCCAGGTAATGTAGGCCAAGTTCAGCTCCCAACTGTGTTTTGCCTGGGGCCACCTTGCATAAGCTATAAAGCAATCTGAGATGGCTGCTACTTGTGCTGGGCATGAAGATTCCCAGGTGAAGTCAAGCTGTGAATCTAGGCTGGTGGCTTCTAGCGTAGGGCCTGGGGTTCACTGAGGGCAGCTGTTGCTCATTTGATAGGATTTAGGAAGATGTGAAGCAGGAGCCAAGACCAGCCATTCATATGGAAAAGCAGCTTGGGTGGGCCTGTAAACTGGGTGGGGCAGCATCTCTAAGGATCTCCAAGACAAATCAAACAGTATTACTGGATCCAAGGGGGAATGGTTTAGCAAAGGGACAATGGCCTCTGCTTGACTTGATGCCAGACACTTCAGTTTCTCCCTGTATACCACTGGTGCCTTTCAAGCTGCTACTCCAGTGCTGGAGCTCAGAGGGACTGAGTCTGAGGAAGTTCGTGTGTGGGTTCTTTAAGAGGAACTGCTTGGAGCTCCAGCAGTTTCTTCTGCTGACTCAATCCCCACTGGTTTTTGCAGCCAGAAGTGGCAGGGACTTATCTTCCTGGTACTAGAACCCTGGGCTGGGGGGCCTGATGTGGGGTTCCTTGCTCCTGAGATACCTCTCCCAAATTTTTATCATGATATGTGGGTGAGGGACCAGCCCATTGTACATCTGCGCCCCTCTTACCAGTCTGCATGGATGCGGTTTCTCTAATTCCATAGTTGTCAGACTTCCATTCAACCTGGTTCTGAGTGATGGTTGTTCTATATTTTAACTATAATTTTGATATGGTTGTGTGAAGAGGCGAGCTGTGTCTGCCTACACCTCCATCTTGACTGGAAGTGTTTTAAGTCATTTTAAAAAATAATATTTTTGCACCCTGGGTGGTGTGGTTCAGTGACTGAGTACCAGCCTGTGAACCAAAGGGTCACTGGTTCCATTCCCAGTCAGGGTACATGCCTGGGTTGTGGGCCAGGTCCCCAGTAGGGAGCGTGTGAGAGGCAACCACACATTGATGTTTCTCTCCCTCTCTTTCTCCCTCCCTTCCCCTCTTCATAAATAAATAAAATAAATCTTTTAAAAAATACTTTTGCACACTTGCATTTATAGAGTAGGATTCACATCTGTTTTACTAGCTGTAATACTTCAGTGAAGATAATAAATTCTAAATCTCTGATTTCTAGAGCTTTATTTTTTAATATGTTCAGTTTATTATGTCAATAGGGCCAAACATTTATTTATTTGGTGAATGGGGAGGGGGTACAAAGGGATGGTGGTGGTGATATATTTAAAGAGATGTGGCTCCTTGTTCAACTCACTCCCTACAAACAGCTATCATTGTTACTTACTCATAGGTCCAGCCCTAATGAAAACCATCAAATTAGATAAGATGTGCATAATTTTATACTGGTAAAGGAGCCAACTTCTAACCTGACAGATCAATTATTGAAAACATTAATTCAATCTAATCATCAGTGTCCAAAATACACAGCTTTAGTCTATTACCAGTCATTAAATACAGTTTATCCTCATTACTCACAAATTCTGTGTTTGCAAATTTGCCTACTTCCTAAACATTATTGGTAACCTGTAAATCAATATCTGCAGTGCTTTTGAGGTCCTCCACAGATGTGCACGGAGTGATGGAAACTGGAGTTGCCTCATGCTCACATTCCTAGCTTAGGCTGAACAAGATAGCATTCTGCCATGTTTGAGCTTTTATATTGAAAAAGTATCCTTAGTGCCATTTTTCTCACTTTGTGCTTTTTGTTGGTGATTTTGTGATTTAAAGTGGTCCCCTCCTTAGTGACAAAGTGCCGTCTCATATTCTACATGAAACATGAAACTTTCATGTACTCATATTACACATGAGTACATGACAGAAGGCTGTGATATGTACTTAATGCCACTAAACTATACATCTAAAAATTGTTAAAATGGTAAATTTTATGTTACATATATTTTACTACAATTTTTTTAAAGCAGGCATGATGTCCCTGAAGGAGAAAATACATGTGTTAGATAAGCTTCATTCAGGCATGAGTTACAGTTACAGTGCTGTGGCCATGAGTTCAGTGTTCATGAATCAACAATATATTTTAAAGATGGCATCTTGAAACAAACACATAAAATAAGCTTATGTATTGATGAGTTGATGAAAATATTATGAAAAGAGACTTGTAGGAACATAACCCTGTGTTTCTCCTAGGAGCAATGGTGCAGTGTTTGCTAATTAAGCATTTGTGGTAACTTAAAAGAAATAATTACCATGACTAATAAGAATTGGCCAACTGGCTTAGATCAGCTGCACAGTGATTAACTTGCAAATGTTCAAATTGTCCATGAAGACACAATTGTAAGAATAATTTTAATGCCTCAACTTAATGTAACATTTTTGTAATTTCTCATTGTAGGTACAATTCTGAAACTGCCTTTGATTAAGAGGACCTCAAAAACCTAAACAGTGACAGATCAAAATATGCTTGAAGGGGACAATATCCCAAAGATGGCCTAGCACCTCTACCTTCTATATTATTTTTCTCTGCTGCTTTAGGATAACACAGATGCCATGGCACCTTTCCTTACCTCCTTGAGGTTTTCGTTTATGTGTCATCTTACCTGGGAGGCCTCTCTGATTGACCTTTATACAGGGCAACCTCCTCCAGCTCCCATCCCCCTTACTCTGCTTTAGTTTCTTCTGGAGCTCTTATTAGAATCTAATACATTATAAATGTATTTGTTTACTGTTTTCTCCTCCAACGAGAATGTAGTAAGAGCTGTTCTTTATCCTTGGCACCTAGAACAATGCCTGGCATATAGCAGGTACTCAATAACTATTTGCCAAATAAATTACTAAATTAAAAAAAAATTAATGAGTGAATTCATAGGAGCTCAGTGCATGGTAAAAATCTGTCTCATCTGGCATTAGGTAACATGAGATTAAAGCCATAAAATGTCAGAAACTAGCTTTGCTTCTAGAAAAACTTTTAACTAAGACAAATTTTTTTGAATTGCTTATTACCTACATTTTATGCTAAAGATAAAAGATCTTGCTCTCTTTCTCAATTGTAGGAAAATCTATATTTATAAAATAGAGAAAGTGGAGAGTTTTTGTTAATATAAAAAGGTGTTTTCCTTTTAAAATGGCTTTATTTCAGGAATTCTTTAGACAGCAATTTTGCCTATTATATAGCAAGTATGATTTACAGAAAAATATAAATTGCACAAAAAAATTTTAGGCTCATATCTGCTAATAGAGGAAGTACTATTTCTTGTGGATGCAAACTTCAGATAAATTGTCCAATGCCTCTTTCATATTTCCACCCCATGAAGGGTGCTACCTCCCCTACTCTCTATTTGAATTGGCATGTGAACTGGTTTCTTATCAAATGATAAGGCTATGACAGGAGTTCAATTTTATTTGAAAGGCTATGTATAAATACCATTGTGAAAAATGACGTCACTACATAGTGCTGGCACATAGCATATACAAGGGGGGGGGGACCAAAAAACCCCCCCTGGAATTTATTTATAAAAAATTGTGTATTGATTTTTATATGTTTAAACTTCAGTCACCTTCAAAGTAATCTCCATTTGATGCCATACACCTATCAAAACTTTTTCTCCCTACTCAAAACAGTTTTTAAACTCATCCATTTTGACACCTTTTACTGCTTCTGCCACTTTTTGTTTCACCTCTTCCACATCAGCAAAATGTTTCCCTTTAAGGACTTTTTTATCTGGTGAAACAACAAAAAGTCACTCAGGGTGAAATCAGGTAAATAGGGAGGGTGAGGCATGGGGATCACGCCACTTTTGGTCAAAAACTTCTGAACACTCAGCAAAGTGTGGGCAGGTGCACTTGTAAATCACCATCATGAAATGGACAAATGCGTTGAGTCTTCAAAAAAAAAAAAACTAACTGAAGCCGAATGCAGCCTCTCACAATAATGCCAGCTGGTACACTGATACAGATGGGTTCCTGAAACACTAATCTAGCAGGGGAAGCCTGTACTACAAGGGTCCTGCCCTCCAGAAGGTAATTCCATATTTTTGGGGGTCCCCCCTCATATACCAATACCAAACCAACCTAAATAATAATCTATCCAAGACAGACTATCTAACCCTAATAAGTTTATCCCTCATAAATTAGAATGCCTCAAACACCAAAAGTTCCAAAAATATATACTATACCTGTGTGAAGCGGTCACATTCAACAATGCGGAAAGTTTTGCCATAAATTGTAATGTTTATTCCTCGATTTAAGTCCTTCCAATGGTAATGGTCTCCCCGGTCATTCTTGGCTAGCCGCTGGCGTTTGATTAACTTGCCTTGAGGGATCCCCGAGTTTTCCACAACGGGCTCTACGACTGACATGCTGTCATCTTCCAGGTAGTAGTAAATGTTCACTTGACGGATCCTATAATGTTCCTCAGTTGACATAGGAACATCTTCTTGGAAATAGGCATCAAATTTCAGTACCTATAACACATAAAGAAAGAAGAAATGGTGTTGTATTCATTTCTCATCCAAAAGATATCAAGTACCTCCTATAAAAAGAATCACTCAGGGAGATTGGAATATTCATCATTCCTATCTTCTAAATCAGAGTGTCAAATTATGACCCAGGGGACAAATCTACTCCTGCCACCTGTTTTTATATACAAGCTAAGAATGGTTTTTTTACATTTAAATGGTTTTAAAAAATCAACAGAATACAATTTGACAATATATGGAAACTACATGAAATTCAAATTTCTGTATGCACAAATGAAGTAATTACATAAATAATCAATGCTCATTTGCTAATGGCTGCTTTCCCATTACAAGGGCAGAGTTGAGTCACTGTGATTTGTATCCCCCCCAAAATTCATGTTGAAGTCCTAACCCTCAATGTGGCTGTACTTGGAGACCATATTTGTATGAGATCCTTAGAGTGGGGCCCTAATCCAACAGGAATAATGACATTCTCTCTCTCTCAGCATGCACTGAGGAAAGGCCATGTGAGGATACAGAAAGAAAGCAGCTCTCTACAAGTCAGGAAGAGAGCCCTCACCAGAAACTAAATTGGCCAGAAGCTTGACTTTGGTCTTCTAGCTCCCAGAGCAGTGACAGAATAAAGTTCTATTGGTTAAGCCACCAGTTGGTGGTATTTTATCATAGCAGCTCAAGCAAACTAAGATAGCTGCTAAGCCCAAAATATTTTCTATTGGTGATATACAGAAAAAGTTTACCCACCTCTGCCCTAAATACTCAAACTGTGTGTAGACTATTTACTAATGTGTTCTTTTATCAGATGGCTTAGAGATCTTAAGCTTCACTTCCATGTCAAAAATCCCTCTGAGAATTTTTGGAAAGAGTAAGAAATTTGGATAAGACTATGACTTTTCAGTTAAAAATGAAAATGAAGGCTCAAGTCCATTTCTTCAGAAATGGAGTTCCTTGCAAATGCATAGCAATGACATATTCATTAGAAACTTTATATGAATAACTCTCAAATCATCACCCCACCACGGAATCTACCATTGGTGACATGTAAATTGTGCTAGGAAGTATGCATATACATGATCCAGCAAAACCCAGTCCTTTGCAGAGCATCAGTATCAGTGTGAAGTCAAAATGGCCTATCTATAATACATTTAAACAACATTTAAAAATATTATAAAAAGCTTATGTTGGCATGCTTTGGGATTAATTTCTAAATTCCTGTTATTCTGTTTTTAATTTTTTTTAGAGAAAGTATTAGAATGATGTTTTAGGTAGGCAAGTGTTAACCCAAACCTAACCCAGAATAAGAGCAAAAAAAACAAAGAGACCCTTTAGTAAAGACACAAAAATGGCTCAATGAATAAAAAAGAGGAATTAATTTTATACATGAGTGCCGTTGCTAAAAAGGTACAGAGTCTGCTGTATAAGAACAAGGTGAAAACCAAATGAGAACAGGCAATTGCACAAGAGAAACATGATTATAGAGGAGGGAAGGCCTTGAAACTCATAATAAAAAGGTGAAATGGGTTAATGTAATAGAATGTTTAAAGGAAAAATAATGTGGTAAAAGCAAAATATAAAAATTATTTTAAAGTAACACTTTAGATCAACTGCAAAGAACTGAAATGGGGACACGCTCACTGAGGACAGAATCAGTAATTCATATATGAAATGGTCTATTGAGCTGCAGATTTACAAATGTCACGAAATGACACAAAATGTCAGAGCCAGAAGTCATCAGCTGTTCAAACCTCCCTGTTTTACAAAGGAGGAGACTTGAGACTCAGAGTGGTAGAGTGACTGGTCTGAGGCCACAGAACGGGTGAGGGGTGTAGCTAAGCTCAGGCACTGCCCTTCAGATAACAGGTGCTATAGTGGTTCAGAAAAGGAATCTCTGTGAACTAAAGTGGGCAGAGAAAGTTTAAGTGGAGGGGACAAGAGTGGGTTCCAGCAACAGAAGCAGAGGAAACAAACCCAGCAGCGGTATGCAGGCTATGAGGAGGTGGAAGGTGCTAGGCGTGGGATCACACTGAAAGCCCCTCCAACAGTCCAGGTCTATGGTGGTAAATTAACCAGTGATGGAAAAACAAAGAGAGGTTAGGTTGACTGGATTGATAGTGAGGAAGTAAGAGGATGGGAGCCAGATGAGATACTGAGAAAGCACAGTGCTGGGAATATAGTGATGATTCTCACAGAAATAAAGACATTAGGAAGATAATTTTGTAGGTCAGATGATGAGTTTGATGTTAGACTTGCTGAGTTTAAGTGACACCACAAGTTGATATTCCTGGGAGAAACTTGGGATGCAGGGCTGAGCCTGGGAAAGAAGTCAATAGTAGAGAAAAATCAGGATGACTCAAACATTTTGACCCAAGCAAATGAGAGCATGGAACTGCTATACTGATATGGGAAGCCTGGAGTGGAGCAGATTTGGGGTGGGGAGACAAATCAGGAGTTAAATTTTGAACATGTTTAGTTTAAGATGTCTTTTAAACACTAAAGAGGAGATGTCAAATAGACAATTACAAATTCCAGACAAAGCATAGCATCATCAAGTAAAGGACATTTCAAGACATGAGTCTGGACCAAGGGAGCGAGCACACACAGGGGAAGACCAAAGACCAAGCCCCGTGGCACATCCACATTCCCATGCTGTCTGTTTCCTCAGGTTGGAAGGGATGGAAATGCTGTTGCCAACAGGAACTTGGCCTTAGATGGGAGGCCGGAAGGAAATACACATACATTTTAAAGACTAAAATAACCAGAACTTCTTATATTCTATTTGAAACTTTTAAATGATAATGAATTATTTAAAACCAAATCTTCTAGACTATGCCATATGATTGTTACAGGTGATTCCTAACCTTTGTGCACCTACAGTAATGAATTGTGACCATCGATCATTTTGTAAAATCTAAAAAATTACTTTTGTAGCAAAAGGGAAAATAAAGGTACAGCTCAGCCTTTGCTTTATATTCATTTTAGAACATTCAGATTATGTAGAGAAAAGAAGTAACTGATTATGTATATATGGTATATTCAGTTCTAATAGAAGAGACTGATTATTCTGTTAACTGCAGCACTAAATTCTCAAGTTCCCTGGTTGTTTGGGAGTTTGTAGTCTGACATAAACAGTAAGTGGTAAAAATTTTACCTGTTAAAACACTACCTAGAAATTTTTTCTGTCTTTACAATCGTTTTTAAACATTTAATATGGATTAGTTTGTCCAATAAACACTTGCGTTTCCTTTGGCGTATGATCTGCACATACAGCTAAAACTACATGTTTTCAACACATAATTCAGTGTTAGAGAGCTAAGCTAATATGTGAGGTCTCAGGTAAATAATACTGTAACCCCTAAGATACTACTTATTTATTTCATTGTTAATCAGAAGAGCACTTACTAAGAATAGAATCAAGAGTTCCATGCTCCTCCCACAAAGAAATAACTGGGGTAGAATATAGGCAAGCTTTTTAGCAAGTAATGAGGATAACACTAACTTTCCCAGGTAGAATAAGATTGTAATGTATTACGTAGAAAGGAAAGGAAAAATAGTATGAGACACTGTACTTAAAGATGTGTTTTTTCTGGAATTTTGCAGGTGGATGGACTCCTAGTTATTCTGTATTCTAACCTAATTCTATAAATGAGGAAACTAGAGAATGTGACTCCCTAAAGTTACAACACTAGTGGGTAGAAGACCTAGAATTAGAATCCAGGTCTCCTGACATCCAGAAAGTGATCAGACTGCCACCATAAACATGAAAATATTTGCAATTACTTCAAGACTAAACACAAAAATGCTGAATAAATATTTTCATATCACATACAATTATGAAAACTATGAGTCACAGTTTTTATTATTTTATTCCATTATATATGTGGGTTGCATGTTAAGCTTCTCAATTTTTAGCAGTGGCACAGATGATATGAGAATTTTATTTGTTAAAAAAATTTCATCTCAGTTTTTAAACTAATATTTATTGAGTAACAATCACAGGGAAGCTAGTCCAGGTAGGAGGAACAGCATGTGCAAGACCCTGTAATGGGGGGGGAATGTGTTATAGTTTCGAGAAAATAAGAAAACTAAATCTACCGCGATTGAAACACAGTGAGTAAGGACAAGAAAGGCCCAAGAGGAAGCTGGAGAAACAGCTGGGAGGGCCAGACCCAGTGGGACTGTGAGGAACCTGTAGAGTTGGATTCTCGTCTATCACTGGGAAAGCCATGGAAATATTTTTGGTTGGTGTATGACATAATTGGATAACCATTTTTAAAAGATAAGCCTGGCTGCTCTATGGAAAATAAATTGTAAGAGTGGAGATGGAACTAAATGAACAGCTTAGCCATATATTTTAGAGATGGAAATGACAGAGCTTGTTAAATTTGGAGATGGGTTGTAAGGAAAGAGAAGAATCAAGGATGACTTTCCAGTTGGGGGATCAGAGCAGCTAGTTAGACAGACAGTGGTAATGTTTACTATACTGGTTAAGACAGGCTGAAGGCATTTTCACAGAAAAATGACACAATGTGTTTTAGGGAATAAACCAAGCACTGAACACGTTATAAGCATAAAAAACAATTACAGGACTACTACAACACTTAACAACATGTTCACATTCAACATATTGCTTGTTTGAACTATGACAGCAGGAGAGGAAATGGAAGTGGGAGCTACTTGACTTGGCAACTCACTGAAAGGAAGAAAAACCAAAAATGGCTTAGGTTTCAAGCTTTGGTGACCTTGTGGCCACATGGAAACAGCATATCTATGAGAAAAGGTGATGATCTGGGTTAAAGACACACAGAACCTGAGGTGCCCACCGCTCATCCGGGGGAAGATATCCCATGGCAGTTTCAAAAAGGTCAGAATTGGAAATATTGACAGTTGTCTACCTTGAGATGACAATTGAAACCACAAGAGTGGGTGAGATCTCTGAAGAATGTACAATAAAGAATGAGAACAGACCCTTTAAATGCATACAGTTAAAAGTGAGAAAAGAAAGGGAGGCCAGAGTAGAAGCAACCAGATAGGGAGGAAAACCAGGAGAGTGAAGAGTCAGTGGAGCAAAAGAAAAGCAAAGTTTCAAGAAGGAAGAGAAGGTCAACAATGTCAAGCATTGTAAATAGGTCAAAGAGAATACTGGCAAAAAAAAAAACCAGTTTGGGGCTTGAGGGCAGAGAGAAGTCAATTTATAAGTGATCTGACAGTCAAATGAGAACGAGAGCTGCTCAAAGGGGTCACAAGGTAGAAAGGGTTTTTAGGACAGGACAGTGTGACCTTAGGTAAAGGAGTACTTACCAGCATGTTTGAAATGGCAGTCAAAGATGAAAAAGATAATAGAAAAGAACATCAGGAACACAGAGAGGGACGTGAGCCTGGGAAGTAGAACACAGTAGGTGACGATGAAGAAAACCGTGTGGGAGCAAAGAGAAAAGACGAGAGCGCTCCCAGCAGATGTCCTGGTCCTTATCACCTGCGTAAGAAGTAAAGTTTTACTCTGAAGACAAGGCACAGTACAGAGAATGTCCAAAGTATGGACAGTTATGTTGGCTATTAAATAGACTCCAGGTAGTCCTAAAAAATGAAACAGATTTAATTCAGAAAAACTATAATTCCCTATTGCAAAAAAACCCTTAATTTCAAAACAATGTATTTAATTACTCTCTACCTCAGTATGTATGGTAAGGATCTTTTATCTAGAAATTTTGATGATCCAAGTAAAATGAATAGAAATATTAAAATGTAAGTATACTTCTTCATGCCTATTATCTTTTAAAAAGTGAATTATGAATACTATTTTTAAAGTATAAATTAAGTAATGACAATTAGCATAAAATAACACAGAAAAATATAAGAAGCCTATTACCTATTCAGGCACAATTTCTCCCTCTGCATTTCATTAATATTTTCTCATGGCATATATGACTATATACACTTTAGAATAGTTATTTGCTTTTCTTTTCCATAAAACTCAAACCTGCCAGGATTTAAAACTCGACAAACTGTTAAATACTTATCTCACTCCTCTCTTTTCACCCCCTTCCTTATCTATTAGTTTTGCAGTGTCTGTCACAGCTGTGAATGAAGATGAGAAACAAACAAAAAATAATGTAAAGAAATATCCAAACATGTAACTGATACCATTTAGTGGATTTTTAGGTTTAGCCTATGAATCAGTATGTGAATTGTTCCTATCAAATGTGTTAATTGAGATGGGGAAGAGGGGATTATATAGATTCTGGCTGATACATTAAAATTATTTTAAACTAAGTGATTATTAATGTAAATGACATAGTTCTAACACCAGACTATTTTGTAGCTTCAAATCTCCAGCTTCATAGCTATACAATAAAGGTTGACTAGCTGGATGAAAATAGTACAGGCATTTAACAAAATTAATAAAACTGAAAGACAAAAAAATAGGCTAGCAGTAAATTAGAAAAGGTAACTTATAAAAACTGGTCAGTAGTTCTGAGACCCATCTATACACAAAATCTCCACCTGGAAATGAGAATTATGAGTACTAGGGAAGCATCTAAGTTTCTTAAAAGTCCCATCTGTGATTCTACCACAGGGCCAGAGTTAAGATGACCTCACCTTAGTGGAAAGAGGAGACTCACTGACAAGGAAGATCAAGCGTGATATGGAAATGCCAACAGGTGGAAATAAGGTAACTCACGTCACAAAAGCATAAGGGTAAATGAGACACAAACAAGACGGTTATGCCACACTTTGATTATGCTATGCCAAGCCCAAAATGTTTCCTGAAAAACAAACTTAAGAAGACAGCCTGGACAAAACTGACAATAGACGGAGCTGTTGTCATGAAGACTTTTTGCATTTCATGGAGATGAAGGATTTGTCATCATTACAGAATTGAAAACTTTTAAAACATAGAAAACACAGAGCAGGTAAACACAGAACAACATGAACTCAACTTCAGAATTCATCCAACTTCTCTTTAACTGCATTTGGAAAATATTTCAGAGAAGTCTGTGGGGAATTATTTTCTGTAATCGGCTTCCTGACTAAAGAAAGGCTCTTTCAATCCTGAGTTCAGCTGTTTATGACTAAGGGTTGAGGCATCTGAAAAATCTTCTTCTCAGAGTGCTCTGGAAAACCTGTCATATTGTTGACTTTTCTGGAAACAGTTGGCTCTCAGAAATTTGAATTCACGGGATACCCTAAAATCCCAGATGATACCTTTTTGTCAAAAGCCACGTGTGCAGGAATAAAATCTGCCGGTGGGGGCTGCTTAGGTTGGCCATAAGTTAGAAGTGACGCCTTACTGGCCAACTCATCCAGGTCAGCCTGGGACAGCTGGTTGACCTGGAGCCGGTCCCCGCCTATCCCGGCCGTTGGACGTCGGGCGACTGCATAGCCGTTCCTGTAGCCCAGTGTCTGGCTTCTGTGAAATGCTGTTTTCTGAAGAAGAAAAGAAGTGTGATATTAATAAAATCTGTTTTTAAACAGATTATAAAAGGGCTAACTTTAAAAAATGTCATAACTTAAACTTTTGCTTATAAATATCACAAACCTTGTATCAAAAAGTGTACCTATAATATAAGGTCCTTATATTTTAAGCTGAAACATTTAGCCAGAAACAAGGAGGAAAGCAGCATCCTGAGTTTAAAACATAAAGCCCTGGTTCAGAACACCCAATTAATTACCAGCTCACTTCTCATGAGAAACCAATTTTAGTTTTTTTAAATAGTAATTTTTCACTTAGTCTTCCCATGTTTTTTGTCTTATCTGGTGGTCAGAAACCATGGAATCTAGAGAAGCTGGTTCTGTGAAAGCAATTTTTACCTGAAACGAAAGACCTTTCCTATTACAGTGACACTGACACATTCACAAATGTAGATATTACACACTTAAAGTAGATATTACACACTTAAAGTGTTGAACTCAGTAATTCCACCTCATCCTTTAAGGATATAGTCCAAAATTATGGGGAAAAACAATATGCCTAAAGTTGACCATTATAATGTTAGTTACAATAGTAAAAAACATAGGAAACAATCTAAAAGACAAACACATAAGTCAATAATGGAATATAGACTTAGTGGACTATTACACAGTCATTAAAATACTGGTTTTACCCTGGGTGGTGTGGCTAAGTAGATTGAGTGCCGGCCTGTGGAGCAAGGGGTTACTGGCTTGATTCCCAGTCAGGGCACATGCCTGGATTGCCAGCCAGGTCCCCAGCAGGGGGCATGTGAGAGGCAACCACACATTGATGTTTCTCTCCCTTTTTTTCCCCTTCCCTTTCCTTCTAAAAATAAATAAATGCAATCTTTAAAAAAAAACAAACACTGGTTTTAAAGACCACGTGGCAATCTGAGGGGAAATGTTTGATTTAAAAATCCCCCCAAAACAGCGTATGAAACTGTATGTGTACTACAATTACAAGCATGAAAGCATGCACCTGAAAAGACACTAGATTTGGTGAACACTCTCTGTCTGTATTACGCATTTCTGAATTATGTTGGCTTTTTTTCCCAATGGGCTAATTTTTATAGGTAATTGGGGAAAAACCAAAATATTAAATAAAAAATAAAAACATGTAAAGGAAATAATTTTGAAGACAGAGGAGACCAAAATGGTGACATAGAAGACCCTATTCGCCCTGTCCCTGCACAAAGATCAGTGATTAGACAGCTATCCATGAACCAAAAACAGCTCTGAAAGAGCTCTAAAGTCTACGTAGGAGGTTTTAGCAATACAGTGGAACAAACAAAAAAATCTGACAATAATCACACAAAAAGAGAAGGAAGAGAACTTCTTGCCTGCATCAACCCATCCCCCAAGCTGGCCTTGTTCAGTGCCAAGAGGGAATTGCCCAGCTAGAGATCCACTTGCCAGGAAAAGAAGACAGGATGTGCAACCAACTTCTCTAGTCTTTGGGGGCAGCACAGCACGAAGGTCCTACATCAGTTTCACCCCACCCAGACCAGTTGAGCTAAAGTGTACAAAGCCAGCTAGGAGCAAAGAAGAAAACCAGGTCTGCTGGCAGCAGCCACGATTGGCAATGACTGGGGTTCACAGAGAACTGCCCAGTAGACAATTCCAGAAGACTCTGACACTTACCTGAAGTCAATAGCAAGTATGGCAGCAACCACTACATACTCCCTGCAGATTTCACTGGATTTCACCCCATAGGTATTCATGTTTGCTGTCACCTTCCACACTCCTCTTTTCCCTGTCCTGGCCAGAAGTAGCCAGCTCAGGCCTCTGCAGTTGCTCAAGCACAAGATACCAGCATAGACACCAACCCCCAGCTGACCCCCTCTGCTGTGCATGAGCCTGGAGCTAGCCCCTCCAGCTGTGTCCCTGCAAGTAACTGGCCTGACCCCCAGTACAGGCCACTTGCAATGTGTATGCCCAGCAGGAGAATGTACACCTGGAAATGGGAGAGCACACTGACAACTGGGGCCTTTGCAGGTGCCAGTGAATCTGTTGTTGGCCCCAGACCTTGCTGCTTGCTCTGGCCCCCACAACTATGCATGTGTCTGCAAACAGTCCCTGCCACTACATTGCCACCTTCATCTGGCTCCCTGCAGCTGAGAAGGTGCACACCACTGGATCTGGGTCACCGCTGCTTGCTGTCCTGGTCCCTACCTGCTGGACCTGGAGGTGCCACTGAAATCCTGAACAGCTCCTGCAGCCACTGTGGAACAACTATGGTGCTTGCCAAGGACCACAGGGTTGTCAATGCTATAGACCCAGTGGTCTGAGCCCAAGAGACATCATACCTGCCCACAATCCTGCCAGACCCAGTACTGCTACACAACCCCCGCACCTGGTGCCCTGCAGCACTAGACCCAAGAGTGAAAAGCCAGAAATTTCCTGATAAAAAAAAATCAAAGTAATTGCCCCAAAGATGTTCAGAAAGCTACAACAGTACACAGATAAATGATTTAACAATATCAGGAAAACAATACAGGAACAAAATGAGAAGTTCAACAAGAGATAGAAAACATTAAAAAGAAACAAAAAGAAATTTTGGAACTGAAGAATAAAATGAGCTGAAGAATTCAATAGTAGCTTTAATGGAAGACTTAAAAAGCAGCAGAAAGAATCTGTGAGCTAGAAGGCAAATCATTTGAAATTATCCAATCAGCAGAGCAAAAAGAAAAAAGAATGAAAATGGACGAAGAAAACCTAAGGAACTTACAGGACATTAATAAGAGAAATGATGTATGCATCTTGAGAGTCCCGGAGGAGCAGAGGGAGAAAGGGGTAGAATGTTTACTTACAGAAATAATGGCTGAGAGTTTCCCAAACCTAGGGAGAGAGTTCGATATCTAAATTCATAAAGCTAATAGGTCACCTATAATTTTCAAACCAAAATAATCTTCTGCAAGACACATGATAATAAAACTGTCTAAAAGCAAAGACAAATAAATAATTTTTAAAAACAATAAAAGGAAAAAGAAATCTTTCATACTAGAGAACCTCCATAAAACTATCATGAATTTCTCAGTAGACACCTTGCAGGCCAGGAGAGAATGAGATGATATGTTCCAAGTGCTGAAAGAGAGCAACTACCAACCCAAGAATATTTTACCCAAAAAAACTGAGCTTCAGAAATAAAGGTGAGATAAAAACTTTTCCTAATAATAAAAGAATTCATCACTACTACACCTAACTTAAAAGAAATGCTGTAAGTTCTTCAAGCTGAAATAAAAAGGCATTAATTTGTAACATGAAAATATATAACAGACAGGTAAAGATAAGCATATAGTCAGATTCAGAACACCCTAATACTATAATGTGGTGATGTGTTAACTACTTAAATTTAGTATAAATGTTGAAGGACAAAAGTATTAAAACAGATATATGTTTTATGTAAGCCTCATGGTAACATTACAGCAAAAACCTACAGTGGATTCACAAAAGATAAAGAGAAGGGAATCAAAGCAAACCACTGTGGAAAATCATTAGTTCACAAAGGAAGGCAGCAAGGGAGGGAGAAATGAACAAAGGAACTACAAAACAGCTAGAAAAACAAAAGCTGGTTTTAATAAGCTCTTACCCATCAATAAGTGCACTAAATACAAATTAATTGATATCTCCAAACAAAAGGCAAGCTGGATTATTTTTTTGAAAAAGATCTAACCATATGTTACCTAGAAAAGACTCACTTCAGCTTTAAGGGCACACATGGGCTGAAAATGAAGGGATAGAAAAAGATATTCCATGCAAGTGGAAACCAAAAGAAAGCAGGGGCAGCTGTACTTATGCCATATAAAATAAACTTTAAGCCAAAAGTGGTAATGAGACACAAAGACAGTCATTATATAATAAGGGGTCAATTTGTTAAGAAGATATGACAATTGTAAACACACACGCATACATCAGAGCACCTAAATATATTAAGAAAATACTAACAGATCTGAAGAGAGAAATACAGAAAAAAACAAGAGAGGGGACTTCAATAGTCCACTTTTAACAATGGGTAGATCAGTCAGGTAGAAAATCAACAAGGAAACACTGGACTGGAACTAAGATCAAATGAACTTAATACACATATAGAACAATCCATCCAACAGTAGCAGAATCACATTTTTCTCAAGTACCCATAGACCATTATTCAGAATGGATCAGATGATAGGTCACAAAACAAGTTTCAACAGATTGAAATCACACAAAGTATCTTTTCTGATTGCAATAATACGAAGTAAGAGAAAGCTAGAAAATTCACAATATGTCAAAATTAAGCAAAACACTCCTTGAACAATCAATGGGTCAAAGAAATCAAAAGGAAATAAGAAATGCCTTGAAACAAACAAAAATGGAAACACAACATATAAAAGTCATGTGGATGCTGCAAAAGCAGTTCTAAGAGGGATTTGTATAGCAATAAATGTGTGCATTAAGAAACAAGAAAGAAAAAGAAAGATGCATATTATGGTGTCAGGATACTAGACTTACTGGGGTAATTGTTTCATAAAGTATATAAATGTCTAATCATTATGTTGTACATCTGAAATTAATATAATATTGCATTCCATCTGGAATTAAAAAATAAATTTTAAAAAAGGAACAAAATCTTAAATAAACCACTTTACTTTATACCTCAAGAAACTAGAAAAAAGAACTAAGCACAGAGTTAGCAGAAGGAAGGAAACAACAAAAACCAGAGCAGTAATAAATGAAATAGAGACAGAAAACTGATAGAAAAGATCAACAAAACTAAGAGCGAGTTTTCTGAACAGATAAACAAAATTGGCAAAACTTTAGGTAAACTAAGAAAACAAGAGGATTCAAGTAAGTAAAAACAGAAATGGAAGGAGACATAACTGATACCACAGAAATACAAAGACTCATGAGAGACTACTGTTTATAGGTATACACCAACAAACTGGACAAATGAAAATAAATGGATAAATTCCTAGAAACATACACCCTATCAAGACTAAATCATGAATACATAGAAAATATGAACAGACCATAATGAATAAGGATATTGAATTAGTAATCAATAATCAACCAATAAGAATAACCCGGAATCAAACATTTTATTTTATTTTATTTTTTTTGGTGTAATTATCCTCACTTTTTTTTCCCCATTTTTTTATTGTTGTTCAAGTACAGGTATCTCCATTTTACTCCCACCACCTCCCACCCTCAATCCTACCCCCTTTGGCTTTGTCCATGTGTCCTTTATATATGTTCCTTGATGATCCTTCACATTTTCCCCCATTATCACCCTCCCCCCTCCCCTCTGGTCCCTGTCAGTTTGTTCTTTATTTTAATGTCTGTGGTTATATTTCACTTGCTTGTTTGTTGTGTTGATTAGGTTCTAATTATAGGTAAGATCAAATGGTATTTATCTTTCACCACCTGGCTTATTTCACTTAGCACAATGCTCTCCAGATCCATCCATGCTGTCACAAAGGGTAGGAGAATCTTCTTTCTTTCTGCTGTGTAGTATTCCATCATGTAAATGTACCAAAGTTTTTTGATCCACTCATTTACTGATGGGCACTTAGGTTGCTTCCAACACTTGGCTATTGTAAATTGTACTGCTATGAACATTGGGATGCATAGGTTCTTTTGGATGGGTGTTTCAGGATTCTTAGGGTATAATCCCAGCAGTGGAATTGCTGGGCCAAAATACAGTTCCATTTTTAGCTTTCTGAGGGAATTCAGAAAACTAAATGTGTTTTCCACAGTGGAAAACTAAATACTGTTTTCCACAGTGGATGCATCAGTCTGCATTCCCACCAACAGTGCACTAGGGTTCCCTTTTCTTCACAACCTCACCAGGACTTATAGTTTGTTAATTTGTTAATGATGACTATTCTGACTGGTGTGAAGTGGTATCTCATTGTGGTTTTAAGTTGCATCTCTCTGATGGATAGTGATGCTGGGCATCCCTTCATATGTCTCTGGGCCCTCTGTATGTCCTCCTTGGAGTAGTGTCTGTTAAAGTCCCTTGTGTATTTTGCAATTGGGTTGTTTGTCTTCCTGGAGTGGAGTCGGGTGAGTTCTTTGTATATTTTGGAGATCAAACCCTTGTCTAAGGTATCATTGGCAAATATATTTTCCCATATGGTCAGTTCCCTTTTCATTTTGATGTTTTCTTTAGCCACGTGGAAGCTTTTTATTTTGATGAAGTCCCATTTGTTTATTCTCTCTTTTATATCCCTGGCTCTAGGGGATGTATTGGTGAAAATAATGCTGTGTGGAATATCTAAGATTTTCCTGCCTATGTTCTCCTTTAGGACTTTTATGGTATCAAGACTTATATTTAAGTCTTTTATCCATCTTGAGTTTATTTTTGTGTATGGTGTAAGTTGGTGGTCAAGTCTCATTTTTTTGCATGCAGTTGTCCAGTTCTCCTAATACCATTTGTTGAAGAGGCTATCTTTGCTCCATTTTATGCTGCTGCCCCCATTGTTGAATCTTAATTGACTGTAGAGACTTGGGCTTATTTCTGGACTCTCTATTCTGTTCCATTGATCCATGTGTCTGTTCTTATGCCAGTACCAGAATGTTTTGATTACCATGGCCTGGTGATACAGTTTGATATCAGGCATTGTGATCCTTCCTATTTCTTTTCCAAAATTGCTGTAGCTATTCAGGGTCATTTATAGTTCAGAACCAAATATTTTAAAAAGAATTAATCCAAATCCTTCTCAAACTCTTCCAAAACACTGAAGAGGAAGGACACTCCCAAATTCATTTTGTAAGGCCAGCATTACCCTGATACCAAAACCAGATGAGGACAATACAAGAAAAGAAAATTACAGACCAGTATCCCTGATGAAATAAGATATAAAACAATCAACAAAATATTAGTAAACTAAATTCAACAGCTTATTAAAAGGATCATATACCATGATCAAATGGGATTTATCTCTGAGATGCAAGGATGGTTTAACATAGCACAAACCAATAAATGTGATACACCACATTCATAGAATGAAAGATAAAAATCATATGATAGTCTCCGGAGCAGAGTGGAGGGCAGCCAGTCCAGAGGACGCGCCCGGTCTGCACAGGTCGCCTGGCAACAAGTGTTTACAGTCACCTTTGAAAACTGTGGTCTGTCCCTGAGCGGAGCGAGTTCCATTATGTAGACTTATCAACTATGCTAAGTGCTTTTTAGATTGCTTAAAACTTTTTCAAGATTTTGAAAGATGTATAAGGTTAAGTTTGCAAATATAATGGAAATGCTGTATATCTTTTGGAGTGGTAAAATCCATGTTGGGATTTTAAAGAGAAGATGTTGTAATAATGCTGTGTAAGTAATATTTTAATGTCTCTTTTTGCCTGTTTTCTATTTCAGTACATTCATTATGGTGAATGTTCATAGCATTATAATTGCTTAGCCATTGGGTAATAACATTTGTTAGTGGAGATTGGAAAATTTATTTGTGAAATTCTGCAGAATTCATTTTTCTATTTCCAATATTTGCTGAAGTTAAATAAAAATTTTCAAGCCATTGATGTAATAAAATACGAAACAAAACAAAAAAAAATCATATGATACTCTCAATAGATGAATAAAAGATAGTACAACATCCATTCAGGATAAAAACTCTCAACAAATTGAATATAGAAGGAACATACCTCAACATAGTAACAGACATATATGACAAGCCCATAGATAGTTAACATCATACTCAATGATGAAAGGTTGAAAGATTTTCCTCTAAGAGCAGGACCAAGACAAGGATGCCCACTCTCACCACTCCTATTCAACATAGTTCTGGAAGTCCTAGCCAGAGCAATTAGACTAGAAAAAGAAATAGTAGGAAGGGAAGAAGTAAAGCACTCTTTGTTTGCAGACAATATAATCTTACATTTAGAAAACTCTAAAGACTAAACCAAAAAAAAAACCTGTTATAACTAATCAACAAATTCAGTAAATTTAGAAGATACAAAATCAACATTCAAAAAATCAGCTGTGTTTCTATTCATTAACAATGAAATATCTGAAAAATAAAGAAAACAATCCCATTCACAATAGCATGAAAAACAATAAAATACTTAGGAATAAATTTAACCAAGGAGGTGAAATATCTGTATACCGAAAACTATAAAACTTTGATGAAATAAATTGAAGATATAAACAAATGGAAAGATAACTTGTGTTCATGGCTGGAAGGCTTAATATTATTAAAATGTTCATAACACCCAAAGTAATCTACATATTTAATGCAATTTCTACTGAAATTCCAATGGCAGTTTTCACAGAAGAAAGAAATCCTAAAATTTATGACACCACAAAAGACTCTGAATAGCCAAAGCAATGCTAAGAAAGAACAACAAAGCTGGAGGTATCATACTTCCTGATTTCAAATTATGATGACCCTTTAACAAAACAAGTTTGAAATATGCAGGTCCATTTATAGGTGATTTTTTTTCAGTTGACCCAGTGTTGTTCAAGGGTCAATTCTGTGGTTAGGAATCCACATATGCAGAGGGTCGACTATAATTATATGCAAATTTTCTACTGTGCAGGAGGTATACACCCATAGTCCTGAGTTGTTAAAGGGTCAACTCTAGTATGTATATTACAAAGCTATAGTAATTAAAACGGTAGTGGTAATCATTGTGCAAAATATGTGTCTCAAATCAACCAGCTGCACATTTAAACTTACACAATGTTATATGTCAATTATAGTTCAATAAAGCTGGAAAAGAAAATGGAAAGAAAAATTAGAGGTTAATTTGATGGAATTTTTTCCTTTTTCTGTTTTTTGTAATGGTAGGTTACTTTCAAAATCATATGTATATGTATGTACCTATATTATAGATATACATACACACATATATACATAAGATTTAGGCTATATCATAAAATATATTTTTAATGAAAGAATGGCTTACTTATCTACCTATTTTGTTTTTAGCCCAACCTACCATTTTCAAGATCTGTACTAACCAAAAAGGTATAATGGAGTAAATTTCTTTTGCTATAAGAGTTATGAACTATAGATTTTTTTTGGGGGGGGGGTCACAAGTCAGTTGACAAGAGCTGCTCCAGATGCATAATACAAATAACAGAACAAAATGGGCCCAGTTGACTTTTTGAGTGGGTAGTTTGTGTAACTCCAAGCTCCTCCTCTTCCACCTCTAAAGACGGAAGTAACATCAGCTGCTTCATTTGCTTTCCTGGTTTCAGAGAGATATCGATTCCATCACTCAGCATATGACCTTTTTAGTGGATCCTTGTGGGCATCCCAGGCAAAACAACCTAAGGCCTCCCTACCCTTCTTAGTCATTATGAATCTTAATGCTG
This sequence comes from Phyllostomus discolor, assembly GCF_004126475.2. Lineage (NCBI taxonomy): Eukaryota > Metazoa > Chordata > Mammalia > Chiroptera > Phyllostomidae > Phyllostomus > Phyllostomus discolor. Next base: position 124,018,364 of record NC_040906.2, on the reverse strand, counting down.
TGAGAGTTATACACATTCAGTCCTTCAGTGCCGAAGGCAGTGACCATGTTTTTCAAGTTTCAGGTAAGACAAAATGTATTTAAAATATGAAATATGTCCAATGCATAGTTTATCTTACTTGTAGTATGGCCATATGTCTTAGAGCTTGGCACCTCCAGCCCACACCTCTGTAATCAACACTCCCTTGTGGGTAACTGGCACTCATCAACACAAAATGCTTAGGCTGCTCCACACAGGGCAGCAATGAGCCTACAACATTTTCTAAATTATATAAAACTTAAAAGACCACTGAAGTGAAAAATCTATCATGCAGGAATAATTTGAAGAAGAGATTCAGAATCCAAATTTCCTCACCAAACTTTCAATTTTAATTCATTCTTATCCCCAATAAGTTGACTGTGTATTTTATCTTACCTTTATGACCATGAAGAGGAACTTTTAGCTTAAATTATTAAACTATTTATATATAAATTGTTACTATATCATCTATGCTATCAGCCTACTGAATCTCAATATTGATCTTCCAACATATATTTCAGTAACCCTGTTAGAATTAAAACAAATACTAAATAATTTTGTCAAGGGCTAAACTATGTTAGGAGAGAAAAAGCTTTTTTTCTCTCTTCAATGTTGTCTAGAGAATGTCACTAAATACACTTAAGGTCAGGAAGGGGCAAAACAAAATCTAAGCATGAATCTTTTATTAAAATGTTAGCTTGAAAATAATAGGGCTAGGAGTCGGAAAAAATTAATCAGTTGTAGTTGAAGGAACTGAAATGGAATTATCTTCTATAAAGCCAGGAAGGATGGTTTGGGAGAAAGGTAGGCCTGTGTTGAGAGTTTAACTTTTGGAGGAATAATTTAGAAAGAAGATAAAAACAAGAATGGGGAGAAGGTAGGACCAAACTGTACAACAGAAAAGGGAAGGGGCTGGGTAGAAGCATAAATGAGAAGGGTGCAGACTGCGGGAAAGGGCCTGGGAAAGAAGAGGATGAGTTGAAATGATATATAAGACGGAAATGGAGCTGGGGGTGTGAAAGGTTACTTGATCTAGGATTCAGGAGAAGGAGGAAGCAGGGAGAGAATGATTGGCCTGGGGAGAAAGGGTGGGATGGCGCTGTGGTAATGAGGATGGAGGTGTAGAGATGCTGAGTAGGAGAAAGGGCGGAGGCTAGTGGAGAGGTGGTAAGGGGTTAAGGATGGACCTGGGAAGAGAGGGGTACAGTGCGGGAGAATGAGAGTGGGAGAGACAATAAAGAGAGAGCTTGGGAGGAAGATGGGGGAGGGAAACAGTGATCTAGAGGGACAAGAAGCAGGGGCTAGAGCGGCAAGGAAGAACAGGGCTAAGTCAATAGCCTGAATGAATGAAAGTAACAGATTGCCGAGGTGGAGTGGAAAAACTAGAAAGGGATGGAGCGGCGGATAACGGATAGGATTGAGAGGGTGAGGCTGAGTGGGGGAGGACGACAGAACTGCGGCGGGGAAGAGAAAAGAGGGTCGCTGCAGAGGACAGGTTTGAAGGGAGAGAGAACAATCTTGGGTGGAGAAGAGAGAGGGCGGCGAGCCCTCCCGAAGCCTCCGAGGGTGGGGACAGTTAGAGACAGGTAGGAGCTGGGCGGAGAAGTTCTCACCGTGGAGTCTGTAAACGACGTGCCCGGCAGAAAGGGCAGGCCATGTACGGGGTTCGACACCATCGCAGCCTCCACGCCACTGCCACCTCGGACTGGTTTTTTGTCTTCCCTGGTTGCCCCGGCGACCAGACGCCTACTTTGGCCTTCTGAAGCTCCATGGTAACGCCAAACAGGGCGAACACCATTGAATGGAGGGAGGGGCCTGAGGCACAAGAGTGGCAGGTGTGCGCATGCGCCTCTATCCGGACTTTGCGTTCTCGCGGGGAGCAGAGCTAGCTGAAAAGGGCGCGGTTACTGGGCATTTTGGAGCTGACTCCGCCCCTCTCGTCTCTGAGCGCCGGGCTGTGGGAACTGGTGGGCGGGGCGGGAGGAGGTGTTTGGGGGGACACCTCGGTTCTCGCGGTGAAGTCCAGCGGTCAGGGCGGGCCCTCGGATGAATCAAAGTAGAAGGGAAGTTCTTTTTTCTCCCCGGGTTCTCACCGCGCCTCCCGACGTCCTGAGCTCAAGCGCTTTCTCCCAGCTGTAGGAAAAAGGCTCTGGTCCCAGTTCACAATGAAGTGTAAATGGACAGAGCAGTCACAGAGATGTAAATTACAGTGTAAGGAATATTGTCAGTAGTATCTAATAACTATGTATGTGCCAGATGGGTTCTTGAAATATCGAGGACCACACTACAGAGTACTCGATTGTCCATGTTATACATTTGAAACTGATACAGAATAATATTAAATGTAAACTAAAATTAAAATTTTTTTTAAAAAAGGATATTACCGACCCTGATGGTGCTTCTGGGGGTCAGGGGCTGGGATTATTCATGGTTCTCTCTCTGTTGCTTAAGGACGTTCTATGAACTAATGCTACCATCTTGCCCCTAATCCTCTCTCCACTACATTATCTTTTTTTCCACGTTTGTTTTTCTTTCTTCTACTGTTAATCCCTGCAGTTCTTCACCCTCTCAATTCTTTCAGGCATGGCTTTGCATATTTGGCTCAGGACACTCAATGTTTGTTGACTGAAAACCTACAGGATGGTCATCTCAAGTCTAATCTCTAGTTGATGAAAAGAGCAGATCTGCAAGGGGAAACCCATCTTCTTCAGAGAGGAAACTCTAAAAAATCTGAAGACTAAAATAAATGAGGTGAAATATTCTCAGAACCATAACTATTCTCATCTTTGGTGCTTTTTACAAAACTTAGTTAAATTTTTATTCCTTAAAAGAAAATGTAACCCTCTTTCTGAAACATTTGCAAAAAGAAAAAGAAAACAATTCATTAGAACTGCGGAGCTTAAAAATAAAGAGCAAACAAAACCCTGGTGCCCAGACATTGGATTTATTACATCTGAAATGGGCCCCAGGAACCTGATTTTTATAACAGCTCTTTCTGTTCATGTAAACAATAATATAAACAGAGCCACTTTAAAATGGAGGTGGAGCTGCCACATCAGAGGAACTGCCTTGCAGGTCTTATGTCTCAAATCTCTGGAATGTTAGACAAAATAAATTTTGGACTGGTCCTAAGCCACCATGTCCCTCGTAAAAGAACTGTTTGCAAAGATAACAAGAAAGCAATTATTATGGCTACTGAACTGCTAAATTGGACTGCACTGAAAAATTAAAAACACTGTTCAGGATTAACATGTTAACACTATGTTATCTGCACGAATAGAAGTAGTTTCATTCTACTCATGTGATTGTTCCCCTTCCCTTTCTCAGAAATACCCACTATCTTTTTTTCCTAGTCAGAACACTCTTTGGGCTTCTGCCTCAATTGTTGATTCCTGAATAGCCATTCTTATTTTTTTTTAAGATTTTATTTACTTATTTTTAGAGAGGGAAGGGAGGGAGAAAGAGAAAGAGAGAAACATCAATGTGCGGTTGCTGGAGGCCATGGCCTGCAACCCAGGCTTGTGCCCTGACTGGGAATCGAACCTGCGATGCTTTGGTTCGTAGTCCGAGCTCAATCCACTGAGCTATGCTAGCCAGGGCCTAGCTATTCTTATTGATCTTAATAAATACTTGTTGTATCTCACTCTAAAAGGCCTTTTTATTTTTAAGTTAACAATAATGAGCCAATTTAGGAACACTATAGAGTAGCAAGCCAGGCATAGAAGGCATATCTCCAAGTCATCAGTAGATTACTACCAGCACAGACAAAAGCTTTAGTTCTATTGCTGCTTGTCAGAGCAAATCCCCCTGTTGGGTTTCACTAATGGTCATGAAGCTCAGGGGACCCAGAATGTGAATCCACTGGTGGCTTTCTGCCACACCTCGCCCCAAGAGTTTTTTTTCTACGAAATATTCCTCTCCCCTTACCTTTTCTGTTTCCTGTTCCCTCCTTTTAAACCTTTTTAAATTTTAATTTTCTATTGGTATATTATCTTAATGCAGGCATTTAATACATTTTAAAATATTAATGAATTGATTAGCATTGATGAACTTACTGGAAACTTTCAAGTATCTGTCTACCACATTATATCTTGGCAACTGACCTAAGATGGAAACCAGCCACTAGGAGAATATTTCAAGTTGGCAAGTTCAAACTTCAAAGAGAACATGCTTCTCCTACTTCTCTCTGCCTCATGGATGCCAAATACCCAGAATCACTGATAACTAGAATCATTGCTGACTTTTCATGACAGTCTGAAACCCTTACCACTTATATGATCCCTCTCTCTGCTCTCTTAATAAAAGTAAATCCATGGCATTAGGAAACACTTTGAAAAGCCCTTCTGGACTGTGTGCTTGCACTGGGATCCATGTTCCCTGGGTTGGGTAAGGAAGAAGACCATGGGGGCTGGAAAGGGTGAGTCATGCCTAAGCCTATTATCCATTGTGTCATATGCTTCTATTTGAGGAATGCCCTCTGCTCAAAAGCCTTTCTTGCCCAGAAAAGCACACCAGTTAAATGGTCAATGGAGTGCTTTTAACTACTTTCAGACCCTAGAAAAGAAAGGTGAAGAAAATTTCTCTCCATCTATGATGTCATAAAAATGTCATCACTTCTGATGAGGGAAAGTCAGGCAGTTTTGCATCAGTGTTAAAAAAGCACAAGTACAGGGCTGTGAAGAATGGAAAAAAAGAAAAGACGGCTTTGGAAAACTGCTTGAACCCTTGAGAAGGTTCGGCATGATTAAGCGTTTATACCCCATTTCTCCCAAACATGACTTCTCAAGATGGATTGCACTTCAGTCCGAACTCACCGTTTCCCACTTTGTGGACCAAATAGAAGAAGGCAGGAACCTGACCATTTCTTAGCTGAAGTAGAAAGTGCCATGGTTTGCAGACTGTGCATAATGCCTGGGCTCACAAGACCACAGAGGTGTTGCATGGCCTGAGCAGGTTGTTTCAAAGCTTGGGGAATGAAAAGTATGGAAACATCAGGCTGCCAGATGGCCATGCCTGAACCGGTGCCATGCTGGACTCTTGAGGAGTGGCATAGGTGAGCACCCACTCAAAATAAACATCTCCTTTGTCAGCATTTTCCCCAGAGCTGGCTTTATGCGGAATTTAATTTCAATGCTATGACATTATTCTTCAGTACCTAAAAATCACTGGACGAATATCTAACTGAGCAGTGTGTGCATAGGCTGGCATCTTACTATTTCTGCACTGATTTGGCGCTCTTCCTCCCTCTGCTGGGTGGAAATAGTACAGCATGGTTTCTGAAAAACAAACCCAATTACACACCTGTAAATTCGAAAGGTTGGGGGTGTGCCTAGTGTTTGAATATGGAGACAAGACTTTGCAAGAGAGTGTCCCTAAGCCAGGGTGCTCTCTACCATTCATTTCCATCATTCTTTGGTTTATCTCTGTAATCTCTTACATAAAAAGAGTGATAAACAAACAAACAAATGAACAAAGTGCCCAGTAAACCACTTTGATCTTTACAAAGTGTGATCTTTACATAGTGATTGCCAAGCAGATTCTGGAGCAGATTTAGGACCCACAGAAAATTTTCATTTGACACAAAAATCACACAATTTGGGTTTAGACTATTTTAGTCTTGCCATGGGTTCCTGCCAAGCATTTGAATACTTGTGTTCCTGCTGCTTTTTCCTCCCTTATGTCAAACCCCCATTCTATGACTATAGCTGATTCAGTTGGAATTCCCTTCCTGCTGAAAAAGCCTATCAAACTTTACCTGAGTTTATGGTGAGAGCTGAAGAGTAGAGGCAAGAATCCAGGTGAGCAGTTGTCAACATCGGGCTCAGGAGCATCTGCTTCAACAGCGTGGTGTCAGATGGGAAACATTTTTCTTCTGACCACACTGCAACTCTTTTTTTCCCTCTGTATTTGACATCCTACCACAGGTTCTACTGCATTCACACATTTGATAAATTACTCATCAGCAGATCCTCTGAGTTTATGTTTGAGACCAGCAAACCCCATTTCCCTCTTTAACGTAGTATAGGTGAGGGGAGGAAGGTGTCCGCTGATGCCGGTGATACTCAGTGACACCCAGACGGAGTATTGCGGAGGGAACGTGAAGGAAAGCAAGAAATTCCCTACTACTACACATGCAAAACTCATCAAAATAAAACCTATTTTGATCTGTTATGAGTGGAGAGAAATCCCTTCCAAGGGCAGACAGTGCCCACTCTGGCGAGAGACTTCTGGGAGCCCGTGGAAGAGGGTGGACGCATGTGTATAGAACCCGCAGAACCCTGCTTGGAGTAAAGTGATAGAAATCATAATAATGACAATGATTGCCTGGGCACTTACTGAACACAAACTTTGTGCTAAGGTATATGCCCACAATAAAATCAGTCATATTCTGAAACAATTTGTCTTGCTTGAAAAAGAAAGAACACTGAATTGAATAAAATGTTTTTCTTTAAGAAACTGAGCCCAAACTAGTGCTCAAATTCACTTGAATGAGGGGTGGGTTGTATTTAATAGGTCCTGAAGAGGAGGAAAGACTTACTACAGAAGGGTAGGGAAATAATTTGAGGGTAGTTGGTAGTTCTTAAAACTGGTTTTGAGTCCTTGAAAATCTTTGAGGTGGTTACAGGTGGCTTCGGAGATGGACATTTATAACATAACTAGGTCCACATCGAATTCTAGCACAAAATATAGTTAAGGATCTCCCCATTGGTAATGCTTCAAAAGTAACAGTGTAAGGACTGTTGCTTGGCCAAAATGTCTAGAAATATACCAAGCACTGCGTCTTTAGGTTTATTTCATTTATCAGGGGGAAAAATCGCATTACGTTTCCCTCTCATTTCTCCACTTCTAATCCACACAATTAGTAATGGAGAAGTTAGACCAAAAGGCCTTCTATATTCACGTAACTTTGGTGTTCATAATGTGGACTCTGGATTCCAGAGCCTGAGTTTCTGTGAGATCCCAGGACTTACTAGCTGGGTAGTCATGGGCAAATTTTCCTATCAGTTTCCCCCTTGGTAAAATTGGGGCAATAATAGTACCTGCTTCATAGGGTTATATGAGGGTTAAATGAAAGACTCTAAGGAAATAGCTCAGCTAAAGACTTGGCCAGGAGTGAGCACTAGATAACGTAAGCCGTTATTATTTTTATTCCTAGTTCATAGACTCTGCCCTGGATGTTTCATTGCATTTTGCCCAGATGATGGCCCAGAGTAAAAACCAGAGCCAGCAGAACGAGAAAACATGCACTGCCTGTCTGGGAGGTGGAAGTCAACATTCTGGGCATTTAAAAAACGATCTCGGAAGAATCTGGGAAGAATCCCTGAGCATAATGTGTACACAGGCCAGGCCCACTGATAAAATATCTTGATGGTAACCTGGTTTTGTGTAGATTGCATGGAGCAGAATTTGCTCTGTTTTTTAAAGGAAATGTAATAATGCGGTTAATTAGTCCATATATTGATAGAAAAACAGCCACCCTCCATTTCCTTGGGCAAAATTTTTCCCCACATACCTTGTCCTGAAGTCACAGTGAGAACTAAAGCCCTTGTAAGGTTTTCACAATCTGTCCTCATCTCCTCCTCTGCTCACGCTGTTCCTGCTGGCACGGGGTCTTCGCACTTCTTTCCTCTGCTTGGGAGAGAGACAGCTGGCTCCCTCGCTAACCTTTTTGTCTCCCCTGATCCTGTTTAAAACATCATACTCACCCACGACCCCTGGCCTATTTTTCCTTTTCTGAATTTCTCCTTGGCACCATCATCTTAGAAGATACATACTGTACCATTTATTTGGTTCATGGTTTGTCTCACCTCCTCACCAACCCCCAATGTCAGCCTCCCCCCAAGGGCAGGGATTTGTGTTTTGTCTGTAGTTGTGTTCCTGGTGCCCAGACCAGGAGCTGGCTCTAGCCGCGTGCAGGGTTTGTGGAGTGACCGTCAGTGAGTCCACACACCAAGAGGCTGGGCCGGGCCTCCAGCGAAGGGTTTCTAGTAGAGTACTCTCAGATGGCTGAATTCAGGAGAGACATGTCAAGGAATTTTTTAAACATGAGATAATGTTATCATTGGCTTTGTTGCATGAGCTGGTGTCTCAAGCACAGCATCATCAAACTGCCTGCATAAGGTAATGCCTGAAGGGAGTGTGATGTACCCATCTCGGTATTCCTGTACACTGGGAGCCAAAACCTGTTGATTTTGTGCTTTATAAAAGAAAAGTATTAGGTTGCTTAAAATTTCTAGTTCCCAATTTCTGTTTTGTCACCACCAATTTTTCTATCATTGGCTATATTTCAATATCACCTTACTTTTCTCCTGAAGGTGTTTTAGTGGTGAATCCATGGATTATCTTTTCTCCCTATTTTTCTGCACTTTCTTTCATGAGAATGTTACTTAAAAATGAAAAATAACCAATGACTTTTTGGCGGGGAGGGGGGCAGCGCTTTCTACTAAGCCTGCATGATTCCAGTATAAGGCAGAGAAACTTTTTTTTTCCAAATCCCATGTTCAAAGTCCTGTCAATTGTCAAAAATCCCTGGAGAGACAATGGTTTGAAGAACTGACAATCATCGTGAAAGATGAGGAGGAGGGCTTGCATGATCTTGGCAAGGTTATTAATGCCAGATGAGTTTCTCATCTAAGGGTTCAAAAATATTCTCCAGAAGCTATGACTAGAGAGTGAGATTTGACTTTATAATCTAGGCCAACAAGGGCCTGTGGCCAATGGAATTTATAGGCTTCTGAGAAGAGTGTGAGGTGCAAAGAATGCTTTATTTGGCATCTGAGGAGATGGAATGAAGTCACTTTCATTTGAAAAGGAAAGATACAACTCTGGCTCTTCATGAGAAATTTAGGATCAAAAGTAAAAATGAGATTAGGTTGAAGTACACACAATACATAAAAGTGCTTTACATAGTAAAAAGGGCTCTACAAATATTTGGTGTTGATGTTTCTCATTAGCTGAGCCCTGAATTTATCCAAAGGAAAAATGAGCTTGAGTTTGAACATTACAACCTGTTATGTGCCTTAGAACCTGTCATTCCATTTTTTTAAGTGTTTCCTAGTTTAATAGAGATCTTTTTGGCCTTATCTCATGATTATTTAGAAGCTCAAATGAATGTGGAAATGTTCTGGAAAGCATGGTAGGATCTGAAGTGTTATTCTCTCTCTCTCTCTCTCTTTTTAAATCTTCACCCAAGGAGGAGCTCACTGATTTTAGAGAGAGGGGAAGGGTGAGAGAGAAACACCAATGTGAGAAAACATCTTTCAGTTGCCTTTCTCATGTGCCCTGGCCAAGGACTGAACCCACAACCTAGGCATGTGCCCTGACTGGGAACTGAACCCATATCCATTTGGTTTACAGGATGATGCTCCAGCCAACTGAGCCATGCTAGCCAGGGCTGAGATGCCATTCTGTTGCCCTTGAGTTGGTGAAGGCCTCCTGGAGCATAAAATACAGTGCATACCTCTTCCCATTAGAATCATGTTAGATAAGAAAAGCCCATACTTTAGATAAATATGCTCCCAAAGTTAATATTTAAATGAATTTTTTAAGGCAATGAGTTTTCCTTCCATATTATTTAAAAAAAATTCCTTAAGGGATTAGGTGGATTTCTTTTTGTTTTGTTTTTAATTTTAAAAAGGAAGCAGCCAGAGTGCATGAAGCACACTGTTTCCAGTTTACCAAATCAGGAAGCTCTACACAGGCTGGAACCCTCCATGGCCTTCCTGAAGATGGGGCTTTGTGTGTCTGGTAAGTGTACACTGTCTGTGGAAACACAGGGCTTTTCTGGGTCTGAATTATCAAGGATATTCAAGATTTAATTAAAACACTAGAAGAGAGGCAATAAGAAGGGCTGAGAAGCAGTGGGATTAACAACAAGGACCGAGGTAGCCATAAGGTGATTACATTGTTGTGTAATCAGCAGTGGTGTGCAGGGGGTGTGGTGTGGGGCGGCGGGGGGGGGGGGGGGGGGGGGGAAGAGACATTTCTAGCATCTGTGGGGAAAAGGTTCTGGCCTAAAGCAGTTCCCAGCCTCCTGGGACTTGGCAGGCCAGCTGGCCCCTGGGCTGTGATTGGGGCCAGGACCTGGAGAGGGGGACCCTGCTGTGGCCCAAGGTGGGAAAAGGCTGATCCTCATTCAACAGACAGCAAACTCACCGCCTGGAGTGTCCCTGTTTTTTCCTCACTGCGTTACTGCCAAAGCCAACATAGTGCCTACCACCAATAGGTGCTCGTAAATATAATACTTGTTGAATCAATAACTGGAGTGATTAAACTGTTAATGGTGACAACAGACATATTGGCAAGCTGCCTAGTGCCCGTGCTAGTGATGAAAAGGGTTGTTTGAACAGGAGGGGCATCCTTAGTTCTACTAGTAATGCCTGGAGCCAGGGCAATGCTGTCTTCTTACTGTCATTGTGATGATGCTGTACCTGAAGCTAGAGTAGCCCAGAGAATCATCTTTTTCATAGTTACGTGTTTAAATGTAACAGGCTATAAAATCCTTTGGTTGATAGGTTCCACATTTCACAACACATACCTTACAGTACCTGTGGTAGTATAATTTTTAAATTTCAAAAACGCAGTCTATCAATTCAAAATTTTTTAATCTTTAACCCTACTACCCATGAGATGAGGAATATTTATTCAATTAGAATGAAATCCTCAGGGAAATCCACTCCATAGCTTTTGGGGGGAATACTTGATCTGCTCAAAAATGAAGATTTGGGGTGTGTGTGGTTTTGGGGGGTTTGAAGATTTAAATATTCTCTTACCCTTCCCTCCCTACTCCTAGGTGGGTACAAAGTGACATGATCTCCTCCTCCTCCTGGCAACTACGGTGTAGATAAAAACTTTATTTAGAGTGGCCCTTGGCAAAGTGGCCCTTGTCAAGGGCTGTGTCAAAGAAACGAGGTAGATGTTGACAGTACAACAATCCATATACAAATCAGTTTAATGGTCATTTCTGTAAGTAGGTTTATATAAACAGAAAATAGTTCCAAATTTTCCTTGCCAAGCAATCAAGCAAAACACTAGGTCGAACACATTTAGCAGGCTGAGACCTTGAGGACAACAGCTGGGCCCTCTGAGAAACACACGAGCGCCATCTGGAGGGCCTACTTGAAACTACAGTGCAGCAACTGAAGAACCTAATGGTTTTAAGCATTAAGGTACAATTTGTGAACAGGTGGGCAACACAGGCAGGAATGAATGACCTTCATCCTTCATTCTTCATCACGTGGCCTGAGCCCCTGCTATTCTTCAAGCTTTCAGTAGAGGATTGAGAATGTTATTATTGAATGAGGTACTTTCGGCTGAGGTGAGAAACGAAACCCTACCATCTGAAGGGTATCAACATCAGCTTGTTAATTCAGGAGAGGTTAGGAAGTCCTAGCTAGGTAAGAGGGGAACAGGCAAGCATGTGCCCAGTCTGGGGCACCTCACTGTCCCCCCACCCTACTCTGAGAGGCCCTGGTATAAATCCATCAGAATTTTTATTCACAAGATGATTGTTTAGTTTTTTTTTTCAGAGGCATTTACATTTTAATAGGTTTAAAGTATTAAAAAATTAGTTAAAAAAGAGATAAGAAGCAGAATTTCCAGTAGATGTCAACTGTTTAAGGGGGTATGGTGGAGAAAGATAGCTATCTCCATTATCAAATACTTAATTATTCCTTTAAAAAAACCTAGGTCTGTTCCATACCGATACACTCATTTTAATGAAAATGTTTTTAAAAAGAGTATTTAATCCCTCAAAAGTCTGAGTAGTTAAAAACATCTGCATTTCCCATGTTTATATATTGCTAATGAGATACTAGTATTTTTAATGAGATACTAGTCTCCACCCCAAAGCTTCTGGAATATCTCTGGTGAAAATATTAAAAAAAAAAATTTCCAATCACTTGAGAGACCAACACTTGCATTAAATTGAAAAATTTATGGCAATATCTAAAAGTTTAGACTATCTGTATCTGTGTTGTTACAGACCATTTACAGTGTGCAGGTCTACATTTGAAGATCACTGCTCTACTGTTTTCTCTTAATTAAGTAAAACCTGCATTTGACCTAAAGATCTCTGCCACCAGTTCCATTCAAGAGCTGGACTTACAGCTTCCTTCCAACTTTTAAAAGAACCTGGTCTTTGAATCCATACTCATAGACATTTCAAACACTTTCTCTTCCCCACTTTAAACTGACCCTCTACTTGGAATGTGTTTGCACGCCTCCCCCATCCCCTAGCTTAGTTCAACCCCCTTCAGTTTGCGGACTTCATTTGTGGTGAATTTGGCCTAGACACCGGAAGACTGTGTAAGACACTTGGGTAGCACAGACGTTCACATATTTGAAGATTAAAAGGGAAACCTATGAAAACATCTAGGAAAACTACATAGCTAACAAGATATACATTTTCTTGATAGAAAGGTTATAAGAAAGCTTCACGTGAATTTTTCCCTCCTTTTTTTTTTGCCAAAATAAGCAGGTTCAAAGAGTCTTTTGATTGATAAGCGATTCTTTCATCCACTGGTTGAAAAGCAATGAATTCTTTCTTTCTTATCCCAATAACCCAAAACTGCAAATTCCATATATATAGTAGTGTTCATAAATTTCCATTTATAAGGCACAAAACCCACAAATCTCTCAGAGAAAGAAAGAAAACTAAGATTTGAAGACAATGGAATAATCTAGTAGAAGATGTTCATCAAACTGGAGTGAAAACAAACCACTTCTCTTTTTAGTAAGTAGGAACCTTATACCACTGATAGGAATTGTAGCCTCTGAGAAGGCTGCCATGGCTCAGCTCCTCTGTCAGCACAGCCCCTTTCACTGGATTAGTGTGAGTCAGTCCTCAGAAAGTCTGTGTGGCCAGAACACGGTGGCGAGTACCACCTATCCCATAGCAGCTGCTGGGCAGTGATGCCCTCCATAGAACATTCTAGCTACAGGGTGTGCCATTCACCATTCTTACCCAAAAGGAGATTTTATGGACCAACCCACAGTGAGACACATGCTCATCTGTCCTGGGGCTTGATTATTTTAAGGGTTCAGCTCTAAGCTGAGGCATAAGTGTCAGCCTGAGGACCCTGAACTAGGGTAGTTATGTGGGTCCTTTGTGGGGTGGCATATATTTAAAAGGCTGGAACTTGGCTTCCTCTGGAAATGATGAGATCCCTAAGGGGACCCTTAGAACTGATGTGCTCTACCAGGGGCTCTTGGAATATGCTGGTCAAAATCTGGAGATGATCCCCTGGAGCAAGCCCCAGGTATTCTGGCCTGTGAGGCAGCCCTAAGAGATCTCAAGTGATGCTCCAGTCCACAGATATAGAACAGAAGGGTCCCCTGATCTCCAACAGTGTCCATGCTTGCTGGCTGCACTTCCTGGGGGCTCTTGGCACTGTACTTTCTAGTACCGTTTGCATTAGTATTATATGAGAATAAGCTTCCTGGATTTCCACACGAATCCAAGCAACTACTGAGAGTATGACTACTTCACCGTCCTGTATATTACCAAGGTATGGATGGGAGTGAACAGCACTTTAGAGAAAATAGCCAGAGAGATGTCATCCTGAGAAAAGGGTCAGGGTTAGAGTGGGTGACAGAGGAGGGGCCAGAAATAGTATGAAATGAATAATTTATGTCTAAGGGTTTCACTGAATCTTGAAGATTCTGAATTCTCCACCCTGAACAAGCTGAAATCCAAAGGAAATTGGGTCCTTGGGTCAATCACCGAAGACCAGCAGAGTAGGATGGAAATTCCAACATGGTGTGGACTGGCCCCCTACTTGTCTTCCGGCCCAAGTTTATCATCTCTTCAGCTCCAGGACTTGCCCCTGGAGGCCACACTCAGAATTCTACTGAATTTTCAGGTAGGAAGATGATCCGTAATTCAGTGTCGCATGAATCTTAGCCAGGGTCCCTTCCTTTCCTGTGTCTTGAAAGGCCGTGACCTAGACAAAAAAGGAACACTCCTTTTATGAACAACTATAACAACCTAACTCTTGAGTCCTTTGGCTTCCCAAGGCCGTAGCCTTGGAAATACGTTTCAATGTAAAAGCCACCTCTTAAAAATAAAAAGTCATCTCCTGTTTCGTATCGCATTTTCCCCAAATCACCATGGGGTGCATCCAACTTCGCCCCACCTGCCAGCCTCAGGACTCTTTCTTCATCAGTCTGGCCTTGACCTTGTGCCTCAGGAGGGCTGCAGTGGTGGCGCTGCAGGCGGTCAAGAGGAAGAAAGACAGACAGGCCATGTAGACATACAGGGGACTGTGGCGCTGCAGGAAGATCTCCTGCCGCCCCTGGTAGTCCAGGAGGATGGCCTCTAGCTGGGAGAGTGTGCAGATAGACAGAAACACGTGGAAGAGCTGATGCCCATGGCCCACAATGTCACAGGAGCCTGGGAAGTACTTCTCGGGAACTGGGCAAGAGAAGAAGTAGGCGCTGACCAGGAAGAAGAGGATCTGGAGGGTGTGGTACCAGGCGGCCTGCTCCTGGCAGCCAGCCAGGTGGCACAGGGCCACTCGGTGCGCCACAGGGCTGATGTCTAGGATGAAGGCCAGCCCTGAGGGCACCACTTGACATATCTTCTTCATGACTGGGTAAGGCCTCTGGTAACGATACTTGGCGTAACAACAGCCAGCGCAAGACAACCAGCCACAGAAGGCAGCTGCCGGCAAGAAGAAAAGCCAGAAGTGCTCGTACCAGGCCTGGTCAGAAGTGTAGAAGAAGTGAACCAAGGCACTGCCATACTGGTAAATGCTCACACCAATGTAGTCCACAAAGTAGAATGTGTAGTGGGAGAGCTCGGACTTGGACTGCAGCAGGTGGGCCAGAACGCTGAACATGAGGTAAGTGATGGAGGACAGGACATAGAGGAGCAGGGGCAGGGTGTTGGCCGAGGTCCACGGCAAGGCCTCGGCCTCGGCAAAGGCCCAGAATCGCAGGAGGACAGCCAGAGCCGCCAACAAGTGGGTCCAGACGTTGACCACCTCATTGTGTTTCTGAAAGAGGCTGAAGAAGTAGTAGCGCCACTTGTGTCCTGTGGGGCGGTAGCCAGTGCGGATGTAAGGCTCCCGGAAAAGCTGGGGCACATCTGTCTCTGGGACGGTGCAAGGCATCTTGGGAAGCCCATTCTCCAGAATCTTGGGCAGGCGGCGCAGCTGCTGCCCACTGACAGACAGAGTACTCAGGTGCTCCAGGATGGCCGTGGTCATGGCTGCCCAGCACAGCAAGACAGGGGATGCGACCTAAAGAAAAAAAAGAAAAGCAGCAAAAATGCAATGAGAGAGAGACTGAGCTAAGACAGCAAAGGAACTGTGTCTTTTTTAGTGACGGGTAGCTTTCTCGTGCAATAGGGGAGGCAGGGAGGTGCAGGCAGCTTCTCTGAGCCCTTTTTTCCCTTCTGCAGAATGAAGTAATAGTATGAAATACTATATTGAAATATAAAAATTACAAATATTGAGATTACTAATGATAGCTTACATTTCCTAAGCATCTAATCTTAAATTATTCACTGATTTCAGTGGTAACTTGAAAATCTGAGATAAGCAATAGTAACTTGAACCTGGAAGTAAAGACAAACAAAAGAACATCAGTTAGGTCTGTGAAGACCCATGCACACTCTGGGGAACATTTTAACAGTTGAACAAAAGTAACACATGGACTAAATCTAACATAGAGTCTCACTGCAAAGATTGGGTTTCTGGTTGTTTTTAAATTATGATCTGGAAAGGAGGTAGAGTTTTGGATTTGTCTCTCCTGGGTACCTAAATCTGTGGTCAATGAATTTCAGGCCTTAAAAATGCTAAACTTGGAATCTTTGGTTGGCAGATGAGCCACAAGAGCACGGTGATTATTTCATAAAATAGTTGCAAAGTTTCATATAAGTGATTGAGTCCAGAAGTGGATTTTCAGCATGTCTACAGTCACCTTCTGTCCTTCATATTCCCCAACCCTTCTCAGAAAGGTGCGAGGCCCGAATCGCTGAAACGGCCCCCTGCCTGTGGAGCCATCTGCTGGGAGAAACACAGCAAGTGCTCCTCAGGGCACCACTGATTTTAACCTTTCTACAAACACAGCTTAACTAACATTGAAAAAGGAAGAAGTATCTAATCAGGTCTAAAATGTAGGGCGTGCAAATTAATAAAATGTGAAAACAGTTTAGGGAGACTTGGAGTCAAGCCTGGGTTTTTGCTCTCTTACTGGGTAACCTTGGGCAAGTTACAGAACTCACTAAGCTTCAGTTTCCTCATCTGTAAAATGGGAATAATAATTTTATGTTACATGGGAGGTTGTGATGGCTGAATGAGAGGATCTAAAATATAAAGTACTTAGCACCCTGCCTGGCCGAAGATGGGTGCTTGATAAATATTAAGTAATCGCTATTATTTCTATTACTATGAGTTAGGCTCTGTGCTAGGGAAAGCAAAGGCCAGTAAGAGATGCTGTCTGCTTTTCAAGGTCAGAGTCTGCTGAGGCAGACGAGGGGCAAGTCATGACCCAAACATGGGATGGGTGCGCCCCTGGAGGCAAGCACCAGTCATAGCATTTATGCCAAAATAAGGGCCCGTAGAGCCTGGAGCACCCGAGGAGGGAGGTTGTACTGTGTGATGTGAAGGAGGACTCCAGTGTCAGAGAGCTGAGCTCCAGCCCTGAGCCCTGCCCTGGACAAGCCAGGAACTCCAGTCGGGGCCTCAGGCATCTGAGAAGCAGAGCCTGACAGAGAGGAGCTGCCTCACAAGGCTGATGTGAGGACTCTCGTGCCGTAATGCCTGTGAAGTGTTCAACGGAGTGCTTGGTTCCAAGTCTCTGGAAACATCTGCCGTGAATATGACCATCACCAGTGGCAGAGGTGGGGGCAGTTCACAGTGGACATTCTAATGTCCTCTCTGTACCTTGTACCTACTTGCATGGCACCCTCTGTAACCCTGGATTAAGCCATTTGTTGAGCCAGGACTGACCAGAGGTTCCTTACCAGGAATGGGCCATCAACTAGTGTTCAATGTAAAAATTAGAGAAACCTTGCTAAGAAGTACAGTGTGTCAGAAAGACAAAGAGTGGGAGAGAGAAAGAAAATTGTCACCAGAATACCTTAAGTCATTTAAAAATGAACAACAAAAAAAGCTAGGCAGTGCTTTTGCTGTCAACCAGCAGGGGGATCCAAGAGCCTGGGCGTTAGTTCTAGAGAGACTCCAACTGACCTAGGTGGCAGCTGGTGACAGAGCCGGGAGCAGGGCTGGGAACAAGGGAGGAAGACGCCAAAGGCAGCAGCAGGTGGGATGCACTGGTCCCAGGGTCAGGTGGACCCACTGTGGGGCTGGGCCTGGGGCAACATTTCAAATTGTCCTGTTGCTGGTGGCTGAAGAGCATGTAGCCTGAGGGAGCTGGGCTTGCGGGAGCTCTGGGGAATTAATGGGCTCTGTTCTCTAGATACAGGCTTCTACCACCTCTTGTGAAACAGAGAGAAATCAGGTGAAAATATAGGTCTGGTTTTGTGGTTTGGTGAAACAGAGGTGAGTCCCTGGGGATACAAGCTGTAGAAGACCCTCCCTGGCATGCCCCACCTGCACCTACGAAGGCTGTTTCCATCACCTCTGGGCACCCAAAGCAAATGCAGACCATTCTGCATCCAAAGTTAATTGATACATAACTGCACGACTTCTACTCATCTTTGCATCCTCAAAAACAGGGTGCCTAGCACAGGTTCTTATCTGATGGCATAACTGACTTTTTTAAGATAAAACCTTGGGTTTGTGTTGTCTTCTGGTTGGCACTAAGTCCAGTTCAGACCTGGGGGCCAACTAGTGTCTGTTTGCTCTGAGGAAGAAAGGGCGGATCATGATGCCGAGTTATTGTCAATTCCCAGAAACCAGCTGCAGGGCTCCCACCCCGAGTCCCTTCAGCCCTCATATCACCAACCTAACCTCACAGTTTTAAGACCTTTTCAGAAACTTATTTCTACTTTTCTCCTACTCATGGAAACTAAACTAGGAAGAGGTTTATACAACTAAGAAGCAGAGAAGTATAAGATCAAAATGATATTCACTTTGACTTCAAAGGAAAAGGTGCATGGGAGAAAAACTGGTAGAACCTTCATTTCCCTTGCAAATGAAACCTCCTTTTTCAAGGATCCTTAAGATGCAGCCACACGGGTCTCAAGGTCTCCCTAACTCCATCCTCTGGAGTGTGTAACCCAACACCTACAGGGTGACCTTGAAGTTCCAGGGATGTGTACTGCATGGCCTCCAACTCAGGACATGGTCCCTTATCTCCTTCAGCAGTGAGGGCCGTCAAAAGATCTAGGTCCTCTGTCTGTGGGAGAAAAGGACCTCCATTTCCCTTTGGAAGTCCAAGGTCAAAAACTTCTAAACCAATTATCAGAAAGAGAGGGGATTAATTCTTTTTTAAAAATTGTCACCCCAGGACATCTTTTCATTGCTTTTAGAGAGAGAGTAAGGGAGAGAAGCATCAACTGGTTGCCTCCCACATGCATCCAGACCTGGGATCAAACCTGAAATCTAAGAATGTGCCCTGACCAGGAATCGAAACCATAACATTTCATTTATGGGACAACGCTCCAACCAACTGAGCCACAGTGGCCAGTGCGAGTGGATTAATTTTTAGTCCTTTGCTTAGCAACTACCTCTTCCATTGTCATAAAATTCTCCCTTTGTCCAAGAGCAGCCACCACAGCCACGATGATGGTAATAAGTCACAATGTTTTTATCATCACTAATTTTAGAACCCACTGTCCAGTGGGGTCTGGCCACCGCCCTGGTCAGGCCTTACTTTCACCAAACCACGGGGAGCAGTGCTTGCAGATGGGCTTCCAAGGGCCAGCTGTAAATTTTGGGAGCCTGTTTTGGAGGAAGCACGTATTGACATCATGATGTTGGAGCAGAAACACATCTCTCAGCCCTCCCAGGCAGGTGCTGAGCAAGGTCCCTCCCCCAGTCACGGCCTCTGTCCCCAGGCACTCCTCCCCAAGCTCCTGTGGGCCTCTGCCAACTAAGATGCTCCTTAGAATGACTTCCCTTGCCAGCTCCTTTGCTGAGACAGCTGACATGTAAATCTTCCTCAAGAACCGTTGTGAACTGCATAAGCTCAAGTCTTAATAATTCTGATCATTAGGAGAGCTTTTTCAGAGCACAGATTATCTGCTCCACAACACTCGGAGCAAGAATAAGACCCCTTCTTCAAAAAGCTTACGGGAAGAGTCCGACTTCATGAGTCAATGGCCAACACCACCAGACTGCACATCATCGAATGTTAAGTGGAGTGAAATACAAACAGGTCTCTACAGAGCACAGCACTTGGGGCATACCTGGGCACCTGAGGGAGAAACAGGACTTGGCTAGGCCTGGAAGGCTGGGTAGGACTTAGACAAGTGAAGGGGTGAGTTGCAGGACGTTCCAGGAACAGGGAAAATATGAGCCTGGGAAGGGTGTGGCTTCTTCGTGGGCCCATGAGCAGAGGTGCTGTCCCGGAGCAGTGAGGAAGTGAGTGGGGCAGAGGCCACTGCATTAGTGAAAGGAGTTTGGATTTGATGTCGCAGAAAGGGGATGGAAGTTCATTTCTCCTCCTTGACGCTTTGAGCTGGTTCAGCCCTCATCTCAACTGAGCTCTGGGGAATTCATGCCGCTGACCACGGCCTTCTGTCTCAGCTCGCATGACACTACCCTCTTTGGTCCTGTATGTTTTCCTCTCCCGTCATCCCTGTCACTGTGGTGTTGTCCCCAGGGTTCTACATCCACGGCACTCCTCACACAGGTGCTTCTCCCACAGCCTTGGCTTCAGCTAGCGTCTGTATCAGATGATTCCAAACTTATGTCTCCGGCCAGATCTTTCCTGAGGTTTGGTTCCAACACCCAATGGCTCTGGATTTGTCCAGCTGAATACTCCAGGGGCACTTCACACGCCTCCTTCCACCCACACTTGGCCCTCCTCCCCCTACGTCTAATCAGTCATCTAAACCTGTTGACTTTATCCCAATAAATTCACTCATCCTTCCCATTTCTACTGCCACCGCTTCAGGCAGGCCTCTGAAATGAACAAATGTAGATGACGAAAAAGGCAGCCTCACCACTGACCTGCTCTCCCGCAGCTGATGGCTCCCCTGCCTCTCAGCCCAACTCTCACTTCTCCAAACCACTTCAGGCTGACAGTTTAAAAATGGAAATCTCACCACCACTCCCCTCCTCAAATCTCTGAACAGCTCACCACTGTTTGTTTATAACACAAACTGTAAGCCCCTAACATGCAAACAGGCCCTTCTCCTGCGGACCTCCGTCCTAACCCAGCCCCCTCTCCCAAGAGGGGGGCTGTACCCCCAGGTCACTTTGATGGCTGGATTATAACACTGGAAGTTTTCAAAAGGGCCACTCTCTCCAGTGCATGCCTCTGCACCCACGACAACCTCAGTACCCTCTGTGCCCGCAACCCCAGCTCCCTGACACTCTGCCCAGCAGCCAGTGAGGCCGGAAGGCTTTCCTGACCCCCAGCAGGCATCAGCTCTGGTCCCGCTGCCGCTGCCGCTGCCGCTGCCACCCCCGCCCCCGCCCCCAGAGCGCTTCTCCCCTGGTTTACTCTGCTCACTTCCTCAGCTCCTTCAGGGCAAGAACTCTGTGGTGCACAACTTTCCCATGTCTAAAATGGTATACGGCGTATAAAATAATTATACATCTAACAATTATTTAGTGAATGGATCAATTCTTTAGGTCCAGACATATGGCACCAATTTCCTTCTGCCTAGCAAGAGGGAAGGGTAAAGAAATAATGGCCTGGGAGTCGGGCGGTCTGGCTGCTCATGCTTGTTCTGCTCACTTAGCTGTGTGGCCGTGGTCCAGGCCTTCAACTACCCAGAGTCATTTCCTCACTGCGCAGGGTGGGTCTTGGGGAGGTGTCTCTCAGGAATAAAAGAGAATTGAGAAACAAAAAGAAATAACAATAAAATGGGCAGTAGTTGGATAGTTCTTTGAAAAGACACAACATGCACATTGAAGTACTAGCAATATTTAAAATAAAGGCCTCAGAGAAAGATTATAAAGTAGTAATATACATGTACTTTTTTCCTGCCTTATAATTGATTTTAATGCATTATTTGAAAATGAAACAGGAATTCAGTTTAATCCTCATAATGCCTACCCCAAATACTTTTATAAAGAGTTTTCATTAGACTCAGATGATAATAAAATTGTAATTAAAAGTTCTATTTTAATATGAACTATTATTTAACTCTTTTTATAATGAGTATGATATCTGTACCATGACTTCTGTTAACGGGTATAAGATAGTGTTATAAAAAATATTACAGCATGCTTTGGACTATTTGGGGGTGCAATCTTAAAGTTTTATCTCCTTTAAGACTAGAAAAATTAAAGGCAATTGCTCTAAGAAAAAATGTGAAGAGAAAAACCAGGTAACACCTATGTTCATGGCAATAATGACATTTTTTGCCCAAAACTGTATATTTAGATTTTCCCTTTTTCAAAAAAATCAAAACTAAAGTGTGCATTTTCAAAGTTTGGTTTTGTTTACCTCATTTTGACTAATGGCAACTACCCACAATGTATTTCCTTCTCCATGACGTTAAATAGAACAGAGAACCGACCTGTCGCTGGTGAGGCAGTGGTCCCGGGAAAGACCGGCAGAAACGGGTTTGGCAGCCACAATTAACCATTTTACTTTCCCAGAGGAGCTGGATGCACCCTCGGAGCAGCGTGTCTCCAGTGTCCTAGCAACAGATGTAACCTCGACCACCAGGTACGCCCCAGGCACCACCACTCCTCCAAACCGCTTCTGCTTGCTGGGCTCCCCTCAGTGGGGGCTCCACCGTGGTGGGGCCACCGCCCAGCTTAGGCCCTCGTTCCCTCCCACAGGCTCCTCTGCAGGATGTCGGCTTTTCCTCCAGCCATTTCTTGCGTTCTCCACGACTGTCCCCAACCATCCTCCACCTCGGCCCCTTTTGTTGTGTGTTCTATTATTCTATCTTCTCAGGCCTTTGTGTTTCTGTACACGCCTGCAGTGCCTGTGGCCCCTACTCATCCTGCAGTGCCAGCTCAATTTCCCCCCGTGAAGCCTTCCCTCCCCTCAGGTGCTTCTTCACCGACACTGCCCACCACGCTGGTCACCCTCCATTACGGTGCTCTCCTGACTGAACAGTTGCAGGGTTCTGGTTTCTATTACATACCTCTCTGTCCGCTAAACTGTAAAGGTCCTTTGAGGGCTGAGAATCTGTTTTCACCTACCACTGTGTCTGTCTAGCACATGGCAGACGTTCCAAGAAATTGTTGTTGAATAAATGAATGAATGGAATTAAAGTGTCAGAATAATAAAAATAACAAACACTTACATGGTGTTTATGACATGCCAGGTAGTGGTCTAGGCTCTTCACATATTAACAACTCTCTGGCACTGGTACTATTTTTTATCATCATTCTCATTTTATAGATGAGGAAATGGAAGCACAGTGAAATTAATTAACTTCCCCAAGGCTACACAGGAAATTGCAGAGCCAGGAAGTAACCTGAAGCAGTCAGTCCTGGAGACTGAGCTGTTAACCATCATGTTCTCAAAAATGCACTCTAAGACTAAACCCAAGTATTTTTCAAAGATGTGCAACTTCAGAGTTGTTATTGCAACACTGCTTTGCACCATTAACAAAGATAATGTGCAGCTGGCCCTACAAAAGCAATCAGTATCTCCAGTCTCCTCAGTTCTTTGCGATGGAGTTTGTCAGTCAGATTTCAGGACTTTCTAACAGAAGGAAATGTGACCGCCTCAAAATCCGAGTGGCATCTATCAGACAATCCCTGTGGGTGTGAAACCCAGATAAAAAGTGGTCATAAACTCCATGGGCCTCCTTCATCTTAAAGACACATGCACATCGAGGCTGGCTTTGCAGAACTGGTGCTGTGAGACATTCCAATCATAAACCTACAGATAAGGTTGTTTATCAGCCTGTTGGAGGAAAGCACAGACAGTGAGAACAGTCACTGTTTCTGCTGCACTCATAGCATGCTATCCAAAAAGCCTTTCCCTGGTTGACACAACAGATAATTAAATAAAAAGCCCCATATTTGGGAAATGGACATAGTTTGGTACTGATGACAGTTTATCTGAAGACCAAAGAGAAGCACTTCAAAGCAATGGTGTTTGTTCCTTGGTCTAGTACAAGGACCGTACTGGAACAGACCACAAACTTAGATTAGCTGACTCCCTGGAAAAGCATTGGATGAAGAATGAAAAGTCCCGACTTCTAGTTCTAGCTCTATCTATGCCTCAGCATCCTAGTCCATAAAATAGGAGTATCATCTCTACAAACTCTAATATTGTAAAATTCTGTGGTTCATCTGGGCTGTTTTGGTTTCTAGGGAAGATTAAGCTAAACTCACCAACAAACAGCTCCCATGACATCACCTCGTGTCACGCTGTGGGGGCTCACACAGATGTCAGGAAGGCCGCCTGCTGCTTGTTGGACAGAGAACAAAAGAGCAGCAATATCCATCGAAGAGGGCAGAAGAAATGCTTCCAGGATCCACAGAAACCCAGCTCACACATCACTGGATGACCATAAATGGCTGAGAAGGAACAGCAGCCAAAATGCCAGCACGGTGCCTGTCTGTATGGCCTGGACCTTGCCTTGAGCAGCCTCTGTCTAACCAGAGACGGAGGGGGAGCCACACGTGGCCTCAGGCACCGCCAGCCAGGCTCTCCACGGTCATCCATCAAGCAAGAGGCCGCTGGGCCAGCACAAAGCATATCACTGTTTATAAAGTCACATTACAAAGAGAAACCACTGGCAGACTCCTACAATTATCAGAGATAATTTTAACACGAACTCTGATTCATCAGTGGACAATACATATCTTCTCTATATTTAAGAAACCCTATCAAACATAAATAGCATCTTGATATCCCCAAATGGGAGATCTGATTTAATAAATTATGATAAATCTATAAAATAGGATACTATGCACATATTCAAATAATTATGTAGCTATATGTACATTTGTTGCTACAAAAAGATGCCTGTGAAATACGTGCATGCTTCACAGTGTTCTCCCCTTCACTCGAAACTGTGACTGACCAGCTCACGGTACAGTAGGTGCTCAACAAAGATTTGCTGAATACAGAACAGAATGAAAGATACTGTTAGAAGGAAGAAGCTAGTTAAAAGTATGTGTCTCATTTCCATAAACATATACATATGGCACAGAAAAAGTCTGGAGTTGCATATAATCAAAACATTCATGTAGACATGGGTAAGTGGTGGGACGATAGGGAATTTCACTTTTCTTCTGGGGTAGGTACTATCATTACAGTACTTTTCAATAATGAACTTTTACTACTTTTGCAGTTGGAAAAATAGTTATTGTTATTCAACAAATAAAAACACATGACATAAATATGTAAAACTTGGTAAAACATGATTAATTAGTACAATGAATATGAAGACCCTCTCCCTGCAAACTGCCCCCCAACACAAAACCCCTTGGCATTATAAAGGAATACATACTTATTTGCATTATTGTGTGTATTTGGAGCTCAACTAGTTATATACCATACTAATAAAATTATTTTTAGGCCTAACCTAGCAACCTGCCATAATATAAGCTAATCGTCACAGGGGTTTGAAGGGTAAAAAATATGTAACATCTACTGTTAAAGCCCTAGCCGTGTTCTCTTAGGTTGGGAATGCCAGTCTACACAATCCTGCCGAAAGGCTTTCCCCACGGAACACAGACCCAGATGGCCATAGTAAGCGAGACAGCCCCTCACCAGGCGGGTGCCTGACATGGCCGAATCCTGTTACAACAAAGGTGCTCCTGTGTGCCACCGATGTGCCAGGAACACATGTGACCTTTCCACCTCTGAATTTCCTCCTCACCAACTCCCCATAATACTGATAGTAGGAAGAAAAGACAATCTTAATTTGCTGCTGTGCCCTGGGGAAGATGAGCAGGGGTATTTCGTCCAAGTGCCCTTTTTCTTTTTCTCCAGCTGGAACTTTCCAGTTGGGATATCTGAGGTCCCTCCCTCCCTCCCTCCCTCCCTTTCTTACATGTGAATGTACCTTTAAAATAGACTTTATTTTTTAGGTTCACAGCAGAACTGAGACAGTGCAGAGAGTTCCCATACACCCCTGCCTCCACACACGCGCAGGCCTCCCCCACTGCCAACACCCCCACAGGGACAGCGCGTTTGTTCCAGGCAGCGAAGCTACCCTGACACATCGCCGCCACCCAAAGCCTACAGTTCACAGGAGGCTTTGCTCGTGGTGCTGTGCGTTCTGTGGGTTTGGACGAAGGTGTGATGACAGGTATCTGCCATCACAGTCTCATGCAGGATAGGCTCGCTGCCCGGAAAGCCCTCTGTGCTCCCTACCTTCCCATCTAACTTCTGGCAGTCCCTGATCTTCTTTACTGCCTTCTTAGGTTTACCTTTTCCAGAATGTCATGTAGTTGGAATCATATAGTATGTAGCCTTTTCAGACTGGCTTCTTTCACTTAGTAATGTGCATTTAAATTCACCAGTTTACATATCCATTCACCTACTGAAGCAGCTCTTGGTTGCTTCCAAGTTTTGCAAATTATAAAGAAATCTGCCATAAACATTCATGTGCAGGTTTTCCTGTGGACATAAGTTTTCAGCTTATTTGGGCAAATACCAAAGAGCACAATTACCAAATCTGAATTTTCTTTATTGTTACTTCCTATAGTTTCCACATCTCAGCTAATCTCCTCACGCCAGCAGGTACTATTTTCCAAATGCAGCATCACAGACACAGAATGCACCACCCACATGCAGTCAATAGTACCTGTGTGTAGTTCCAGTGGGAGAGTTCGGAGGAGCTGGGAAGTTTTGAACACAGTGAAGCAGACTAAGTTCAATCAATGGGTTAGCTGAAGGTGTGGATCATTTTTCTTTAGACTTTCTGTTTGGGTAAAGGTAAGCTCCGCTATCTGAAACGCCACTTAATTAAAGCCTGGGGACAGGAGTCTCCCTGGAGTTTCCCTAAGAGCGTAACTACCAGCTTCATTAATGCTGGTTGGCTTTAGTAGCACGGCCTCTCCACTTGATCGAGCCTTTCCCCTGCAGGAAGCTCCGTCACCCATCTGCAAACCTCCTGGGACCCAGGCCAGCCCAGGTGAACCCTGAAGAGACCTGCAGGCTTCCACCGGCAGGAAACCAGTCTTGGAAATGTACTTTCTATAGTAGAAGAATCTGATGACAAATTAAGTCCGGGGTTGGAGCACCATGTAAGGAATGAGGCTTCCTAGCTATGAAAAGTTAACCCTTCTGCACCCAAGGCAGTGTACTCTCTGGGTGGTTGCAAAACTAGGGCTTTTTATCTGCTACTAAGAAACAAGCAAGTCACTTCTTTCTCAGTTTCTGTTTAGATATCCTCAAGGCCTTAGTTGTATTCCACGTTGGCCATGAAGAAGTCTTCTCCAAGCCATCAAGATTTCTTTTCTCCCTGAACGCGTACCTACCCGTCCTACACGTTTGGTGTCGGAACATCTGGACTTGAGTGCTACTCCACTGCTGTGTGAGGAGAGAGCTGCATCTCTCCTATGTTATTGGGTTGCAAGCTCCTTGAGACAGGAACACTGGCTCAACCATTCTCTGTTTCTTCCATCAGTAACTATCAGAGCAAAGGTGCCCCGGAATGTGTCAATAGATAACTGTTCAAACACAAGTGAAATAAGACTCTCTTTTGACCCTCTGTGCTTCTAAAGGTAAAGCTGGGGCAATCTGAGATGATGGAAGCGTGAGGCATTTCTCGAAAGGAAACAACGTTTGAGTTGGATGTTGTTTATCTGTGTGTGGTTCACCTACACAGTAGGCATCCTTAACAGTATTTAAGCTGTTAACTGATTTCCGATCATCAGCTCACTTTTGTTCTGGCTCCCTCTCTCATTGGTACTTTTGTGCCAAAGAATGCCTCAGCAGAGATGCAGGAAATAGAGAGGCCAGGCAGGAGAAAAAAAAAGGAAAATAACATTGGAGCAGGAGTCAGGAGACCTAGTTTTTTTTTTTATTCTTGTTGCATAGAAGAAGGCAGAATAACCGTCCTGGTTTTCTGATCAAGCCACACACATCACATTGCCAATGTTAATTGTACCCCTCTAAGCCTGGCAAAGCCTGCCTCTCTCTCTCTCACTCAAGCTCAGATAAAATCTCTTCTGTGAAGTTTAGCAACAGCCTCTAGCAGAATGAAACATCCTGTTGCACTAAGTGCATCCAGTGCATTCCCTAGCATTATGCTGTAACTGGCTATGCGTGCTTCTTCTTTTACAAAACTTTTTAAAAAAGTTTTTAGTTTGCGTTACTTGATTGTGAAGATAACCGAAGCACAGGGAATTTAAGCGACCTATTCAAGCCCTAACCCAAATTGGCCGTAAAAAGTATGCACAGACCTCTCTGCTTCTGACTTCTGTGCTCCAAAATCCCAGTCCCCTGTGTCTCAGAAAAACAAAGTCCTTCAAACATGAACGGAAAAGAAAGAGAGAGATGAGCAGTGAGTGTCTGTCTGCCTTTGAGCTGATGACAGACTAGGAATCACAGCTTGCCCTAAGCTATCGCTCCCAAGACATTCGTAAGGGCTCTTCTGAGGGTGCCCCTGAAGGCCTCGCTCTGCTTCCAGTGTGGCCTTTTCTGCCAGGTGTAGTAACTCATCATCCGTAGCTGATCTGGCTGAACATCATTAGTTAGCCCATAACTGTGACCTGGCACACGGCTCCAGCTCTCACCTCCATTGTGCTACAACCACCCACCCAGGCGGCCGACAGACTCTACCGCCACAGTGATTGCTCACCACCCGGGATTACTCTGGCTCCCAAATCTCAGACCAGAAGCTCCTCTTTCCCGATCACAGCACTCCTGACCCGCACCTGTACTATTCCCTCACATCTGCTAACGCACTCCGGGCTCCTCCTGACCTCCAGTCCTTCTTCTCTCTCAGTCCACCTCCCTCACCCGCCCCACTGCCACCCCTACATGCTGGGCCCACAGCCAGCCACGTCCCCCTGCCCTGGCCAGCACTCCTCACCCTCCACCCTCTGCTGGGCCTGCCTGCCTAGCCCGGCCTTGCTTATACCTCACTTCTCTTTCTTCCTCACCAGGGACTGTGTATGATTACAGAAAAGCATAAAACATGATGAGACCATTCATTATGCGTTCATGCCTTTTAACATCATCCGAGACTTCACCTTACTCATCTGGATGTCCCATCAGCACCTTCAGCGTTGTGTGAATAAAACCAAAGTTCTCCTCTGTGCCTAGTTCTACTTCTTGGTGTGACCAGTCTCCCAGTCACCAAGCCTTGAAAACAAAGTAGAATTTCTCCTTTTCTTCCTCCTCCTCCTCCTATCAAATCCCAGATGTCAAATCCTTTTTTTTTTTTTTAAATTACAGCATACCCCAAACCTATTCCTTCTCTTCACTTCCCCTGAAGGCCTGTGCAGTGCCCCAGATACACTATGGCGATAACCTCCTTTCTAACTGCCCTCGCCTCCTCCAGGGCCTGGCCCCTGTTCCATCTTATTTGATTGGGCTGAAGTTCAGTTCTCATGATGGTGTGTCCCAAAGCTGCCGGTTCCTGGAGCTGGCAGCCAAGCCTCCCTTGCCCTGGTCTGAATGGGCAGCCTCAACCACCACCCGCAGCCTGATCTCATGCAGAACAAAACAGAGTACATGGGATAGAACACGTCAGGGCACATCCCACACCTTAAAAGTACTGTTGTGAATCTCCTGGTTCCTAAAATAAAATCTATTTCCTAGCAAGGGGCATGTTAAAGTTTGAAAACCATTGATCTACCCCTTTGCTGTTCCTAAACATGCCCTGTGACTTCCACTTTCATTTTGAAATTACAAAATACTTCAAGTACACAGAAAAGTATAGAGGATAATACAATAAACACTAGTTTGCCAACTCTTTTTTTAAGATTTTATTATTTTTAGAGAGAGAAGAAGGGAAGGAGGAAGGGAGGGAGAGAAACACTGATGTGAGAGAGAAACACCAATCGGTTGCCTCTTGTGCACGCCCTGACTAGGGACTGAACGTGCAACCCAGGCATGTGGCCTGACTGGGAATCGAACTGGTGAGCTTTCACTTTGCAAGATGATGCCCGACCAACTGAGCCACACCAGTCAGGGGTGGTTTGCCAACGATTAACTTGTCGTATTTACTTCATATTAAACATATATATGAATATGTGTGTATAAGTGAACACAGGTATGTATGTACGTGTGTGTATGTATACGCTTATCTATGTCTACAAGAGATACAACTGAGACCTCCTGCCCACTCCCTTCCCTCCCTCCCCAGCAGCAAGCAATCACCACACACTGAATTGGGTGGTTTTCATTCTCACCAGTGTTTTCACATGAAAACATTATGACACTCTTAGAATTATATAACTACATGTAATGCTACAATAAAATCATAAAATTCTATATCCATAAACACATACTGTTCTATATTTTTAACCTTTATACAAAATTTGTATCTGACATTCTGCAGCATTCTATCTTTAATTTAATACATGCTTTGTTTTTCCACATTAATTGTGACATGATTCTCTACTTGATTCATTTTCTCTGATGAATATTTTCCAAATGCCACGATTTATGTGTTTATCCTCCTGTGGATGGGCAGGCGGGCTGTTTGCAGTCAGTTGCTGGGACAAGCAAGGCTGCGCTGCGGTTTGTACAAGTATTCTTGGGCACGTGCCTGGAGAGGGATTCCTCCGCAGGTCCTGGCCCGGGAGGCTGTTCCCTCCCACGCATCTCCGCCTCAGAAAACTTCACCCGCCCCCAATGGCACCTCTCAGATGCCGACTCCTGCACGCATTCTCATTCACCTAGTCAGACCAATAGCCTCCGTCCATTCTCCTGCAAACTTCAGTTTGTATCACGTAAATGATGCCATTACACGTAACTTTGTCCTGTAGTTGTTTTGATACTTTTCATATGTCCCTAGCAGGCCATAGATTTTTCACGAGCAAGTACTGTGTAACATTAAATTCCCTCTCCTCCCTGCTGACAGCCTAGCACATACACCTGCCCAGAGTGGACCCTCAGTGAATGTCTGAGGAGAAGGCCACCTCGACCATCAGCACGCTGTGTTGGGAGACCCTGGAGGTCCGGGGACATGCTCAGCTTGATGGCCATCTGGGGCCAAATGACTGTAAGCAGTTCCTTATGCGTAAAGATCGAAGAAAATATTCTTCCTCCTGTCCTTGTTGTCAAAGCACCCAAGATATTACATTTATGCCAAAAATTTTATAAGAATTTTGTTCAGAATTAAAAGAAATCAAACATTGGGCAGATAAGAATGTTACCAAGAAACGGGAGGGAGAAGAGTCATTTTCAAGTTTGGCGCTGTATTTTTTTAGTCAACCAGTGTTTGCTGTCATCAGTGGAGACAAGTCTTAAAGAGGAAATCTGTTCCTCCTCCCTCCACCTCATCCTGTGACCTTAGCAATTATTATAAAACTTGAGCCTGAGGAGAAAGCCACAAATACCCGTGTGTGTGTTGAATGGCTGTTGCGTAGCTTCAGAATCCTTGGCCAGGGACAGGCTTGGGGAGGGGCAGAGGTGCCTGTCTGCCCACAGCTGTTCACCTCTCCTCCAGGTTCAGTGGGTGGGAGTCGAGGAAGGGGCACGGCGAGAGATTTCTCCCTGATTCCAAAGTAGAGGTTCATGCTCATTATACTTTTTTTCTGATTAGATATGGAAAAGGTTAAAAAATTAAATGTGGAAAAATAGTCAAGAATCTAGTACTGCAAATGTCTTTCAATTTCTTCATGAGTACAATGTATTGGCTTAAGTCACAGCAAATTGAGGTCTGTTTATCTCAGCCTCGTAAGTAAGTAATAAAACATGTCCGGGTCACACGATTTTTACAAGCAGCCACATGCCACATGACCCACCAGATGGGGAATAACTGAAATAAGTAGCCCGAGCTGCCCTCTCCAGTTAGGGGTTGACAGAAAGGTCAGCTGAAGCCTTGAAAACCCTAGTCTGAAGAAGGAGTTTAAAACTCATATTGGAAAGGGCTTAAGCAACAATATGCAAACTCAGAGCTAACTAAAAAGTCAAACTCCTGTGTTATAGAGTTTCATTTTAGAAAGGGCCAAGTACGAAAACAACCATTTCTCTTTACTGTAACATAACCTCAAGTCTCAGATGACATCTGATTATAATCTGTGCCAGTGCTACCTGAGGGCCCCGATTGTTTTTCCAGCCTGGCTGAGATGCCCAGGGCCATGGTTTCTGCATCAGCTGCACACCAGAGTAAACTTTAAAGAGATACACCACTTGATCACTGCCTCAGCAGTGCCTCACACCACAGGTGGGCCCTGAAGAGTTAGACACCGATTATAACTGCAGCCCAGAGATAAACAACTCCTCCCAGCCCTTGCTCAAATCTCGCCTTCTCAGCAGCCCTACTGACCTAATGATGCATTTGCGCCCTCCCCAGCCCTGTAGAATCCCCTAACTCTGCTCTTTTGCTTTGTTTTCTGTAGTACCTTTTACCTTGGGACTTATTTTTCTCATACATTAAAAAAGTTGTGGTAAACTGCACCTAACAGAATTTCCCATCTGAACCCCCTCTTTGTGTGTAGAGTTCAGTTGTGTTAAATACATCCACACTGCCATGCAACCAGTCTCCAGAATTCCCACCCTCCAAAACCAAAACTCTGCTCCTCTCAAACAACTCTGCCTCCTCCCCTTCCTCTGGCCCCTGGGAGACACTGTTCTACTTTATGTTTCTGTGACTCTAGGTACCTCAGAGAGTGGAATCGATCAGACAGCACTTGTCTTTTGGTTACTGGCTTTTTTCACTTAGCATAATGTCCACCAGTTTCATCCACATTGTAGCATGGTCAGAATTTCTTACTTTTAAAAACTGAATAATATTACATTGTATATATGTACTGTATTTTGTCCACCCACTCATCTGGCGATGGACACTTAGGCTGTTTCCACCATTTGGCTATTATGAATAATGCTGCTATGAACATAGGTGTTCAAGTATCTCTTTAAGACCCTGCTTTCAATTCTTATGGGTACGTACTCAGAAGTGGAATTTTCTAGATCATTGGTCATTCTATTTTTTGATTTTTGAGTAATTGCCATACTGCTTTCCATTGTGGCTGTACCATTTTACATTCTTACCAACAGTGCCCAGGAGTTCTAATTTCTCTGCACCCTTGGCAATACTTGTTACTGCCTGTTATTTTCACTGTAGCCATCCTAATGGGTGTGATGTTAATATACCACTTGTATTTATTATGTTTATTATTTCTCCTCCCTAGCACTGCTGCTGGTCCAGAATATAAACCACATTAGTGGATGAATCTTTGTCTATTTTGTTCATTCATATATCTCCTGCACCTAGTACAGTACTTGGCATATAGTAAGTACTCAGTAAATATTCATTGTAAAATAAATGAATTTGTGAAACACACACTTAAAGTACACTGGCCCTTACTGTCCCTGTTTCTACGTCAAAATCTCAGTCTGGCTTTGAACTAATGCATGTGTGTGCACATGTACTCAGTGTGTGTATATGCTATCTCTACGCAAACTGCTTAGGACCTTATGAAAGCAATTATCCCTTTAAGAAATATTTGATGAGTGTGTACTGTGTGCCATTATTTTGTTCAATATTATTCAGATGAAAAAAATTCTGTAGCATATGAAATTTAGGGTTTTTTTCAAAGCTCACAAGGAAATCAAGGAGAGAATCTGCAATACACAGAAAACTTAGTGATTCTCTGACATGGGGTATATCCAGTGCTCATGTGAACACAAACAAAAGAGACCCGAACTTCCCCCAGCGAGCCTACTTCTGTCCCGTGCAAGCTATTCCTCTCTCAGTAAATGGTGGCACCCAGGCACTTGAGTCAGAAGCCAGAGATACATTTTTCTTTCATCCTAACCTGGTACTCCTCTTGATCTAGTCGCCAATAGTATTGTAATGACTCACATGTATTGAACACTTACTGTATGCTAGGCACAGTTCTAAGTTCTTTGCATGTTATTAAATGATTTATTCCTCACAATGCTATGAACTGGAGTTGTAGGTGTTCAGAACAGGCAGGTGTTCAGTCCAGGCCTCCCCAAGATGTGCTACTTTGCACGTGGATATTTTGAGCTAAAGGAAATCAAGACCCTTTGGGCTCACGAGACACTTTTATCTCTCCCTTAAAGAATTTAAACAGGAGCGTTATCCACCATAAGAATTATTACAAGAGATAAGTTTTTATGACCTAGCTATAGGGCAGGGCAAGTATCTAATTACTGAACATCTGCTCCTCTTACTGTTCTGAAAGGACCTCCCACCCCTCTGAAGCCCTAGGGCACCTTATCACTTCCTCGGCATATCATATAGAGCTAATTTTTACCTTTCTGTCTCTGGACTTCTTTTTTTATATAGGCCATTGAGATTGTGACTGTTTTTAAATTCTAAAAGATGTTTTCCAATGACTGTTCACATTCAATATGATTTTGCATTAGTTTCAGGTGTACAGCATGGTGGTTAGGCAATCATATACTTTATAAGATGTTCTCCCTGATATTTCCAGTACCCACCTGGCACCATGCATAGTTACTGCAATATTACTGACTTGTATTTCCTACACTGTACTTTACATCTCTATGACTGTTTTATAACTTCCAACCTGTACTTCTCAATCCTTTCACCTTTTTCACCCAGTCACCCAATCCCTCTTCCCTGTGGCAACCATCAGTCTGTTCTCTGTATGCATGAGTCTGTTTCTATTTCTGTTCTGTTTATGTATTAATTTTGTTCATTTGATTCCACATGTAAGTGAAATCATATGGTATTTGTCTTTCTCTGACTTTTTCACTTAGCCGAATACCCTCTAGGTCCCTCCATGCTGTCTCAAATGGTAAAAGTCCATCCTTTTTCATGGCCAAGTAATATTCCATTAATGATATGTACCACAGATTTTTTATCCACTTGTCTACTGATGGAAACTTGGGTTGATTCCATAGCTTGGCTTTTGTAAACAATGCTGCATGAACTTCTTACATACATGGGGTTCCCATACATACACATGTAAAGTTGATTATTTTCTCTTGTTAATCTGTCTCAGGTTGATTTAATTATTGGACCAGCTGAAAAGGCTAGAAGAGTAGAGGAAGATTTCTTTCTCCCTCACAGAGTACAGATGAGGAAACAGGTTAAGTCCCTTGCCCAAAGTCACCCAGATAGGAAGTGGTGGAGCCAGAATCTATACACAGGAAGTCTTGCTCCAAAAGCAATGCCCTGAGGTACTATGCTAGTCAGGAAATGCTGTTTCAGCCTCACTTATTGAAACTCATTCTCAAATGTATTTGTTTACTTTACTAAATATGTAAGTGAAAATAATTTTGATAATTGAGAACTGTCCATGTCCTTCATCTCCTTCTGGGCATTGGTGACCATTAGGCAGCTTGGATAACAGAGGTCGAGAAGATTGGAGTCCTACTGTGAGACTGGAGTCCTACTATGAGTCTGGAGTCCTGCTGTGAAGTTTCTCTTGAACAAAAGTTCTAGTAGGACTTTATTTTCCTACTAGATGTTTTGATGTTTTGGTGATTTGATGATTTTTTTTCCAAAGTGGATTATGTCAATAAAAATTAGCTTAATTGAAATCTTTGATAAATCAAAGCTATGTTGTAGTAGATACACTGTAATTAATGTCAATAAGACACATCCATTATAAACTCCATATAAAAATGGACAGCTTTTCTTCTTTAAAAGATCTTGGAGGCAAAGAGATCTTGTATTGATCTTGGAGGCAAAGAGAACTGGAAGGCATAAGGCCCAAATCCTACTCGCATCAAATTAAATGAATCACATCTTAAAAATAAACCACAGTCCTTCTGGCACCAGTAGTGCCATCTGTAAACTGAGAATAATAAAAGCCAACAACTTAAGATTTTTGAATTAAAGTTGAAAAAAAAAAAGAATGTAATTACAAGCCTAAGACAAGATGACTAAAGTCCAGAAAGCATCGCTTCCAAGTTTTAAGCTTATTTAGCACGCAAAAGCCAACATTACGTAAGTTCACCATGTAGCTGA
Organism: Phyllostomus discolor; assembly: GCF_004126475.2. NCBI lineage: Eukaryota > Metazoa > Chordata > Mammalia > Chiroptera > Phyllostomidae > Phyllostomus > Phyllostomus discolor. The sequence continues at coordinate 123,983,248 of NC_040906.2, read as the reverse complement.
CATTCAAATAAGATGCTTTTCAATAAGATGATTTTAACCCCCAAAGATGCATTTTAAAAGTCCCCAGGGTATCTTTAGAAAACAAAAGATACAATACCAGCCAGAAGCTATTCTGGCAAGTTCCATGGATCATATGGTCTTGGGAAGAGACAAGCACTTATTGTTACCAGAGAATTCAAGACCAGTGCTTACAGTTTCATTTCCAGCACCCGGCACTCCCTAGGACAAAGGACTGCAGTATCTACTGAAGGGTGCGATTATTCCCCGACTCACTGTTTCAGCCTCACCAGCCATTCATCCCCTTCAGAGAATTCGGCTACTTCGGACTACTTGTTATTCCAAAATAACAACAGCACACGATGTTTTTCCTTTTCTTTCTTTTCACATTACATCCAAAAAGATGAAGAAAGTAACGAATAATATTAAGCCAGAAGTGAGTTTGGCTACGTATGATTTTTAGATGAGCATTGCTGGGTAAAAGTACACAATTAAATGGAAGGGGGGGCTCTAAATCTAACCTGATTTAAAAAAGAAATACTTGACCAATCTAATGCTTGTTTGACTGGTAGGGTTCCCCTTGTCTTTCTCCCTCCACCCCCAATAGTCAGCTGAGACTTCTGAAATGGAAAATATCCTCTGCCAGTCCTTGCTGGTAAATCAGGGAATTTTTTTAAAAAGTTTCTTTTTTTGGTAAAAGCATGTTCTGTCAATTAAAACAAGAGAAACCACACTTGCGTACACACAGCCTGATCCTAACCACCCAGACAGCAGCCTGGCTTCCTCTGTCCATCTCTCTGGGGACAGCTGCTGGGATCAGCCCGGGAGGATTCTTCCAGCGCAGTTTATCAGAAGGTAATGATTCTGATGACTTGAGACTGGCCCAAGCCATTCCTACAGCCGGGTGCACTATCTATAATGTGGCCATGAATATTCAAAACATCTCCTGCCAAGGAAATCCTGTTGCTTCCAAGGCATTATCTTACTACCCTCCAAATTTCTTTCAAAGTAAAGAGAATTGGTAGTCATCTGAGAGTGAGTTAAACTACACACTGAATCTAAATTCAGCTTAATACAACTGCTATACTAGATTAGGAGCTCCTTAGGACAGGCTCTGGGCTCCCATTTCCATTACATTCCTCTTAAGCATTCAGCACTCCATTTCGCCTACAAAGAGAACAAATTCAATTAGTCTTACTGATGAACCAACTGATCTTCACACTTACTGTGGGTTGAAAAGGGAGAATCATGACCTCCAAATCCTCCAGGAACCATCAACAATTAACACATTTTCCCTTGTCATCTGCTTTCTAGAAGGGTTTACGTTCTTGGGTGGTAATACTTCTCCTTTGATCTGATTCCTGGTGAGGAGAGAGCTGGTCCCTAGCTCTTAGCGACTGAATGTGACCACATGAAGAAAGGCTTTGGGGGTTTAGGGCAGTCAAGGGCTTTACAGATCACTTAGGAAATAGCAAATAGGTTTCAGCCCTCATGTTAACCTGGTTGGTAAGGGCTTCCTGGGCTCCTGTATTGAGAGGTATTCCAGGCCAGGCCAAGCTCAGACCAACCGGTGCGGTGATGCACCTACCATGTCTACCACAGGCCCTTGAAGGACACCAGGCTCAGGAGAGGCCGGAGTCAAGGATTTGCCACCCCCGAGCGGACTCTACTATGGCCAGTGAAGCAACTTGCAATCTGTTTTTCCCCCTTGACTTTTTAAAAAAGTAGAAGTCATATTAATCACAGAAAACTATTTTGAAATATTCACAATAAATGTTTTTTAAAAATATGCAATCTCTGAAAAAGGACAAGAGCTGAGGTCCTCGCTGGCATGTCCCAGAGAGAGTCAAAGGTGGAATTTTAAGCTCTTCCTGACAAGTACCTCAGCAAGCCCCACCTTTTAGTGTTCCCATGGGCAACAGGGTTAACAGGGAGCTGGGTAGTTCTCCAGCAGGTATGTGGCTTCTGTAATGGGACTGCCTGGGGGAGGGGGAAGGAAAAGAGACAAAGGTTTCGGAATCAAGCAAATGTCCATGATCCCAAAGACAAGCAGGTAAGTCAGTGTGATGCTTGTATTAATAGGAAAAATGGAGACTCGATTTCTTGAACTTGACTAGCAAAGCTCTCCAGGTCAATTGATAGTATTCGCTTGCTTTCTGCTTTGTCCTTAACATTGATGGACCAAATAGGTACATACAAGGCAAGTGACATGGTTCCTTTCATAGCCAGCTTGTATAACCTCTCTCCTTCTCCCCTGGGGTGGACTTGGACCCCAGAGGCTGGATCCAATCTCTTGGAGAGACAGAGCTGGCCTCCCAACATCTACTCTGTGTTGTCAGCCAACTGGCTCCCAGGTGAGGAGAACATCTTGGGCAGTCACAGCAGTGCACAGCAGGCAAGAGACCTTAGAGAAGGCAAGGGAGAGGAGGCAGACACGTGATCCCGGAGACAAATAAACACAATTAGCTGTGCTAGAAACACACTGAAAAGACTCAGTGGGAAGACTTTGATTCCTTCTGCCAAGAGAGAATACCAAAGGAAAATTCATTTTAAAAGAAGCCTTTCCTTCTCTTGGCAGCCATGACCCAAAGACTGTCATTTTTTCTGTCAAGCCCTTTCCACTGTGGGTTTCTCCGACATTTCAAACACTCTCACATTCGTGCCACTTGATCAGTTTTGCTGCCCCAATAGGATCTGCCAATATTTCAGGCCGTTCCTTTCATTCTCGGAGATGACAAGTCCAAGCCTTCCCCAGCCACCCTGGCCCTGTGTACCTACACAGACTCAATTTCTGCAGTGGTCAGTTGAATTCACAGAAGTCAATAGTCATGTTTCTGGCACTGTGCACTTCTAACTCCAGGATCTACTTCTGTCCTGTAGGATCAGCTACAGCAGAGGGTTGGTCACAACTGTCTAGCATGGGGGTTCACAGGTGGGTTCTGGAAATAGCAAGCTTAGGTTGGAATCCTGACTCTGCCACTTAGAAGTTGGGTGACCTTGGGCAAGTATTTCAACATCCTTGTGTCTCATTATTGTCATCTATAAAGTAAGGATATCATGGTACCTGACTGATAGGATTGTTCTGAAGTTTAAAATAGTCCCTATCTTTTAGAAGTACATACTGAAATGCTCACAAATCATGATATAATGTCTGCAGTTTACGTCAAAGCCACCTGGAGCTATGGTATATATAAAGAAGTTGGCCCTGAATTGGTAACTGTTGAGGTTGGGAGATGGGAACGTGGGGGGTTATAACGCCATTCTGTCTACCTCTGTCTGTTTGAAAGTACTGACAGAAAATTTAAAAAAGAGAGACAATAATACAAGTAAAACTGCCAGCATGTGCTCAATACGTGCAATCTGTTATAAATCAGAGAGGTTCCTGAAGGCACTGTGCTCAGGTCAGAAAAGCAATTTGACAGCAGCCTGTCTCTCTGGAGGCCACTGTGGTTCTGAGGCCAGCAGCATTCGGGGGTGGGCAGGGGGCTGCATCGAGAACTTGCTAGGCCATCCATTATTGCCCAATATTTTCACACTCAAACCTGCTTTAAATTATTATTAGTAGTTCTCTATGCTTTGAAAGTTTTCTAAATGAACCACACCCATTAAATATTCATTATTCCATATCTTTTAATCAGATACACACATCAGAGTTTAGATGAGGTGGTGGGTGGCTTGAAATTGAGCTTTCCTCACCCCAGATGAAAGCAAAGCACTTCCCAGTTTTAATGAACTGTGCAGCTATTTGACCTGCATGTATGCAGTTTTGTAGGCATATGAGATAATGAAAAATAGCTCAACACACCTCTTTCCCCCTCCACTCCCCCCGCCCCACCTCAGTCCCTGAGCTCTACCACCAGATTGCGTGCCTCCAGTAGGTTGAGGGAGCCACCTACGTAAATCCAGAGTCAGCCTCTGACACTCTCAGCTTATGGAATTGCTTAGACAAGATAATGAGACGGAGGGACAGGAAATGCCACCCTGGACCAACTCCAGGCTAGATAAGCACTCTAGGAGAACGCTTAATTAAATCCAAACTCATCTGCCCCAGGCCCTCTCAAAGATGTAGGATCTCCAGTCGCAGCTCTGATACTGACTGCAGTGGCTTTGGGCTAGTCACTTCATCTTAGTTTTCTCCTGGGTAAACCAGACTATCTCCATCCTAAGGTTGTATCAGGGAGTAGAGCGATTGTCAACAGGGTGCGTTGCACAATGCCTGGCACATGGCAATTGCTCAATACACTGTGGTAATTTTATGTCTCTGTATGCCTTCAGGTATACATGGTTGTACCGTAACTACCTCCTTTGGAATTTGGTTAATATATTTAGACACAGTGGCTCTCCAGGTCATGAGACCTATCACACACACATAATTATAAGCAGTTTAACATTTCTTTTTTTATGCAATAATAATTTAATGTAGATGTATTCAATCTTCTTCACAGAGCTGATGTATAGATAACTATGTAATTGCCATCAGTGCCTACTCTCCTTTGTGGTTCCCTCTTCTTCCATCAATGTCTTATGACATTTAAATTAAAAAAATTATATATAATAAAGTCATGAGGAAAATATGGCCAAATTCAATTTTAGCAAGGCCACTTACTGAATGTCCACTGTATATAAGAGGTCTGTCCAGAAAGTATCCAGCCATGCACTATGAAAAATGGAGACATTTATTGAAGAAGATACAAGATACAGGAAACACTGTACATAGGACAATGACACCTCAGTCCCCTTCAAAGTAGGCATGTCAGGACCTCACACAGTTCTCCCAGCATCTTTTCCACTGTTCAAAACACTCTGTAAAATCATTTGTTGGAATCGCCTTCAGCAGCCCCATTATATCTTCCCGAATCTCATCCCTGGTCTGAAATCTCTTCCCTTTTAAAGGTGATTTTAGTTTTGGGAAAAGCCAGAAGTCTCAGGGTGCCAAATCTGGGCTGTAGGAGGGCTGAGTCACCTTGGTGATAATGATGTTTTGCCAAAAAGTTTTTTATGAGTTGTGATGCATGAGTGGGCGCATGGTCATGATGAAGCTGCCAATCACTAGTTGCCCAGATTTTTAGCCTTTTAAATCATCTGAATAGTTTTTGCAGAGGAATGTTCAAGTTTAACGCAAAATTTGATGCAGATTCGTTACTGTACTTCCTCAGTCATTTTGAATGTGATGGCCACACAGTACACATGCTCACTCAATGGTGTCTACTGCCCCCACTGGCGAGTACAGTGAAGTCGTCATTGTTCACACATGTGCATTTCAGTCCATTCTCCTTGGCTGCCAGGTTACATTGATGTCACGCAAACCATTTTCATTATATTAATAGTGGCTGGACTTTTTCTGGACAGATCACGTCCAGAGGATCAATGGATGAGATGGGTATAAATAATAAAGCCAGAAATCCACTAGCAAAGACTTTAGAGAAGTTTAGGGCTCATCTAAAATCTTTATCTTATCCTTACTTATCCTTATCTAAAACTGGCACTCTCTCTGTCCTTATCCTGTTCATAGCATTTTTTTACTGCCTAAAATAATACATTTTCTGATTCATTTGTTTTCTGTATGTCTCCTCCCAAAAGAATATATATTTCATAAAAGCAGGGATCTTGGTCATTTCCATATCTCCAACACCTAGACCTGTGGCAAGCACATAGCAGGCACTTGAAAAATATTTTTAATGAATGATTTCATTTCCTTTTCTCCAAACAGTCAACTACAAAAAGAAATCTAAATCTGAAATTCTGCCATATATATTCCTTATGCAGCTGAGCACTATGACCCAGTGCAGAAGACAGAGTCTAAACAAATAAACATGGAATATGTCAAGTGGTGCATTATGATACAGAGAAAAATGAAGCAGAATGAAGCAATTTCCTTGGGGCCTCACATACACACATGCCATTCTGACTTTTGCCCCTATGCTGTTGCTTAAGTCGTCTCTTTGTGAGAAGTGCCCACCTCTTCATCTAAATGCTACCCCTCTTTCAAGATCTCACGCAGGCTGACTCTTCTGATGTATACTCCAACTGCAGGAGCTCACGTTGACTTTGCTTTTTTCATACACCTACCCACCACCTGTGCTCCAAGGCCCAGCACTTAACAGTCTAAATTTTTCTTTCTTTTTTTCTGTGAGAAAAATCTGATGCTCCAAATGTATTATCAGCTCCTTGGGCACAGAAACTATGCTTTGAGCTGCTCTTGTGTCCCTCAAAGTGTCTAGCACAGTGTAGGGCACTTACTAACTAGACAAAAAAAATTGCTATAGATAAGCGGACAGATTTCCCGTTTGCACCCCACCTCTGCTGCTCTGGCATGATTCCATTTACACCCCCAAGAACACCTATTTCTTTTTTCTAGCTTTTCCTCCCAAGCATTCCTCTGTCAGCATGCCTTTCCAGCTGTGACCATCTAGCACGATTAACATCCCAGATGAGACAGAAAATTATCAGGGACCCTGTGAATTGACAGCAGCAAGGAAAATGTGGCATTACTTCCAGGGACGTAAGTGACAACCATAAGTCGTTATTCAGGATATTTTAAAGAGAGATCTAGAGAAAAAGCCATGCAATCCAGGAAATACCTACAGCACGTTGTGAACTAACCTGAACCTCTGCAACTGAGATTTGATGCATCATTTCCAACTTCCTGAAATGCTGTCCAGTTTCAATGTCATAAAAATTACTTTTTTTTTTTTTTGCGGGGGGAGCCTTACCTGACCCTGTCATCTGGGTGACATTTGAGTACTGCAGCCAGTTCCAACCTCAGCATTAGCCAGTCATGAAACTGACTAATTCCACTTTCTAATGTGCTCAGGATTCCTGGCAACCGGAGAGAATGGTAATGCCTTTATCTTGTTTAAGTGCAGAAATAGAAAAGCTAAGATGGGACTCCTGGAATGAATTCTGCGAACAAAGTTAAATATACTGTGGAGAATATACATTTTCTAATTTAAGAGCCATTACATTCCAAGGCTGATTTTACATCATCTTCCCTTTTCTTCTGTATTTTATACAACTTTACCAATTCTCTTTAGAATGAGCCTAAAATGAAAAGGTGAAGATAGTTTTACCAGCAAAGAGTTTCATTTCTCACGTAAGTATAATCTACAGGCAATATTAAACAGAGTAAGTGCTTTTTACTCCCATCTTCAGCTGGTTTGGCTCCATCACCCAGAGCCAAAGCTCAGGAGCCAACTGAGGAGCTGTCACCCGGTTCCCTGACTACACACTTATGTTGAACGAGGTCATCCTCTGAGGCTCCAAAGGCAGGTGCTAAAGATAGGGCAAATACATAGTTGCAAGATACTGGTGACAAGCAGCACATTCTCTATTTTTTTCATCTTTGCTCCTCTTAATCTCGGACTATATCACCCTAGAAGGATAAATGTCACTACCCTTAATGCTAGCTGTGTCTCAAGACCAACAAAACCTCTTAAATCAATAACCCTACCTCTGATCTCCTTCAAATCCTTACAGCCCTGCAACTGGGGACCAGTTACAGCCAGGAACCAGCTCAGCTTGGAAAAGGGGGAGAGCCAGCCTTGAGTCTTCTCTGGTTGTACTCATCGTGAAATCTTCAAGTTTCCCATTACCTCTATTATATATTAACATTCATCAAAATTATTATTAACTCACTCATTTGACAAATAGCACTGATAAAGTATTGAAGTCCTCTCACATAAGAAAATAGACAGCTTGGAAGTTTGTGCCCTCCTGGACAGGCAAAGAAGAAAAGTCTTCCTGAAGCTCCAGGCTGAATTCAACCTGACCATTCAACCCGGCTGGCTCATTACAGCAGAGAGCAGTTCCCCACCTTCGGGGACTTGTGGCTTCCAAATATCATGTGTGACAATGTGAAGTCTAATTCTCTAGGGTCCTTCTATTGACATGTGGCTTGAGCTTTGCTTTGGACCTGTGTACAAGTATTTAAAGGCTGTGATAAATACTTTCCCCACCTATCTTTCAAGTGGAGGGTCACCTCTAAAACTTACCTCCAAACTATTACCTCTGTAAGTATAGGGACTACATTTTTGCCCATCATTCCATCCCCAGTACAGAGCATAGACCCTGGCCCTTAATATTGGATGGATGGATGGATCAATGGATGGATGAATAAATGAATGAACAAATGAATGAAAAAGATATCCTTTGGTTCCAGAGCACTGAGAAGCCCATCAAGATCTCACTCCACAAGGGTTAGTGTTCAGGTTCCTCCTCAACCAGAACTACCCAAATCACACCATGAATTTCTGTAATTTGTGCTATTAAGTGTCACAAACAGCCTAAGCAAGTTTCCTTAATCACTGGGTGGTGGGGGGTGGGGGGCTGTAGATTTCCAGCCATGCACAGGAGGAAAGGTGAGTGGAAGCTTCGGGTACTAGAGTGTTATGAATGGAATGTTTGCACACCCTGCTCTTCCCAATGCTTATACTGAAGCCCTAATCCCCAATGCAATGGTCCCTTCTTTGAATCTCGGGCCTTTGGGAAGTAGTTAGGTTTCAATAGGGCATAGGTCCCAGGATGGGTTTAGTGCAGAAAACAGAACAGAGAGCTATCCTGCTCTCTAGGGCATTCACTCAGCACTTGCTGTGTGTCTCTTTGACTCTCTCTCTCTGCTAAATGAGGACACAGCAAGAAGGTGGCAAACCAAGAAGAGGCCCTCACAGGACCCAAACCTACTAGTACCTTGATCTTCCACTTCCCAACCTCCAGAACTGTGAGAAATAAGTGTCTGCTGTTCAAGGCACGCAGTCTGTGGTATTTTGTTATGCCAGCCTGAGCTGACTGAGACATAGGGCCATTTCCCTAATATTTAAACTGCCCCTAGGGACAGGAGTCTAGAATCTAGAGAAATGCCAACAAACTAGTACAGGGGCAACAGAAAGCACAAATAAAGAGTATGACCTTGCTGTCAGAACTCTGCTCGTCCAGCAAGTCACAACCTCTCTGTACCTCAGTTTCCTCCTCTGTGAAAGGGGACTAATAACACTCATCTCCTTGAGTTATTCCGAGAATGAAATCTATTTCCTGACACAAGTAAGCGGTCCGTCAGTAATTATTTTTACAATGCTGCAGCCAGGCTCCCGCAGTTCCTTTGTTACACAGGGTCTGCTATGTCAGAAGAGAGAGAAAGATGTGGTCGGCAGAGCCCTGTGGCAGTAGTCAGAAGCCCTGGGTTTGAGTCTACGTTTTTCCCATTTTCCCATTGTGACTTTGACAAATTGCTCACCCTCTCCAATTCCAAGTTTCTCAAAAAATCAATATGATGATATCTGCTCTCTGTGCCTTATAGCCCAGGTGCAAAAGTCATACTGCAGATGCTCGCACAAAAATATTGCAAGAGGTAAATTTGTCAACATGAATTAAATACCACGTTTAAGGCTCTAAAACAATGTTTTTCAAACTGTTTTTGACTGTAACCCATTAGGAGAAACATTTTTTTACATTCAAACAGGAATACTCATCACTGAAAAACAAAAGCTTAATGAAATAATACTGTGACTTTGATATTTTCATTTGGTTTTCTTTCTTTCTTTTTTTGTTGTGTTTTTAATGTAGATCCTGCATTTCACAAGGCATAGTCATGACCCTTGACTCCATGGGCATCAGAATCATCTGAGGAGCATTTTAAAAATCTGGTGCCCAGGCCCTACCCACAGAGATTGTGAATCAGTGGTATGGGGTGGGGCCTGGGCATCAGCATTCTTAGCCAGAACTGAGCACCACAGAACTAATGATTTCTATCTAGTTAAAACAACAGCGGGTAAATTATTTATATCCCTGTCTGCTAAACACTCTCTGCACCAGGAGGTCTCCCCACCCCCACCCTGCTGAAGCTCTACTGATAACTGTGAGTGCACTTCTTACTCATGTGCTTTCAGTGTGCTCCAGGAAAACAGGGAAAGGAATGAAGATCAAAGTGGAGCTTGGGCTTTATGGGAGGCCTCCCTTCTCTTCCCAGATGGCTGGGTGACCCCATGAAGAGCAAAATCTGGAACGGATTTGGAGGACTGTGCTAAAAGTGAAAGGATCCCTATGAGAACTTTTTGCTTGAGTAGAAGGAGCTAAGGAAAAGTAAAGGGAAACGCCAGGCCTCCTTGGCTGCTCTGACCCTGTATAGACGGGGATTTCAGAAGAGCTTGGAGATAAGTTCAGTCGAAAGGGGCTTCATGGCCTGGCTATCTCCTTCCAGCTAGAGCCCAGATGAAAGAGAAAGCTCCTCTGTCTGTGCTCTACAGAAGCGAGAGCTGGGGGACTGTCCTGGTCACCTGGTTGGGGTGACCTGAAGCCTGTACTTAGCTGTCTGGCAGAACCAGCGCAGAACCTGGGCCAGAATGCAGAAGGCACCGGAATGCTGGAGGCTGTCAGCCTATGTCCCTGCCCTTTCCTTGGACACACAGATGGGGTCAAGAAACCTGTATTAGTTCTGTATACAATTGGTTAAAAAAACAAAAAAATTGTCTGTTTGAGGCATATCGTCCTGGGTTTACTAAGAGTTACCATTCACTGGGTGCCTTCTGTTTGCTAAGTATCTCATTTAATTCCACAGTATCTGTTCAGACATGTACTTTATGGATTCTCAGGTTTAAGGTACTCACCCAGGGTTGTGCATTTAATAACTGGGGTGCTAGGATGCTAACGCAGGTTCATTCTCCACTCCAGATCCCCTGCTCTGGTTCAGCGTTTCTAGCACTGTTTACATCTGGGACTGGATAATTCTTTGTTGTGAGGGGTTGCCCTGTGCATTAGAAGATGCTTAATAGCATCTCTAGCCTCTACCTATCAGATGCCAGTAAGATCCTTCCCCGCTCCAGCTGTGACAACCCAAAATGTCTCCAGATGTTGCCAAATGTCCTCTGGTGGTACGCAGCAACACTGCTTCTGTGCACCAAGGAACCACGTAGTCTAACCCACCACGCTGTATTGTTTCCTGGCACTTTGTAAGTGCGACAACATCACCCTGTGCTACAGTGAGACATGTTACAATTCACCAAGTACTTTTATAGCCATTGTCTCCTTTCACGGCATTTGAGTGCATGGCAGGATTTAGTCCCGAAAGTTAATCCACCTCGAAATTATGAATACTACTAAGAGATCTATTATATACATTTAGCTTTCTCCAAGAAATTGAGAGAAAAGAACATGAGTGAAATCTCATTTCATCTTTGGCCCCATGAGCCACTGGGAGAAAAAAAAATTGCTAACGCATAGCTTTGTGAGAGCATAGCATTATGTGATTTTCTGGAGGACGAAGTCTGCTGCTTGTACCCCTCTGTCTCTTTCGCAGGCTTGCCTACAACAGAGAACTCTCGCTGAATGTCGAACATTGCATGGAACACCTGCTTCATAAGAGCCCTTAACTATTTGAGGAAAACAAAATTAAAATTATATTCCCTCAGCTTTTATCTTCCTAACTTACACATAAATTTTAATAAAATTCATATACTGAAAAAATTAATGGCAATATTTATGGAAGTGCGGAGAACTTAGTGCCAGGTTCTTCTTCCCTGTCACTGAAAAAACATAGCAGAGCAAAGCTCAAGTTCAACTGAAACAAATGTTCACCGGAGTCATCCCTTTCAACACATGCCAAGAGAACTGTAGCTATTGCACTAGAGTCATATTTTATTGGGTCAAGGAAAAAAATTATGGGAGAACCTTTTACTTTTTTCCTTCAGATTGTCACTAAACTATTACACCTAATGTACAATCCTAAAAGGAATGTTTGCTTTTAAAAACATCTGAATTAAAAATAAAGTAGTTAGTTACAGTTGCCTTCAAAGTCGCTCTTTAAAAACTCCTAGGAGGCCAGGAGAGTAAAAACAAAATGTTCTCATTCACATAACCATTTGCAAAGCCCAGCTGAGGGGAATATTGTTACCTAGGAAATGATAAATCTGTACATGGCTTCCAAGGAATTTTAAAATAACTACCAATAAACAATATTAATAATAAAACTAGCTAGACTCTATGGAGCACTATGTGCCAGGCCCTGAACTCAGCATTCTACATGCACAAATCTTATTAAATCTTCATTCCAGTCCCATGAGGCACATACTCATTAGTATCTTCTTTTTCAGGTAAGAAAACTGAGGCCAGAAGAGGTGTAATAACTTGCCTAAGATCACAGCCAGATCCAAGGTTCAAGTGAGTGATGGCTATATAAAGCTTTTGATTATATCCTGAAAAAAAAAGAGAATTGAGGAAAATGATGGAAGAACAGGGAGATGTTAACTGAATTTTTCACACTGGGTGCCATGGAATCCCAAAACCAAAATGGATTTGCAGAAACCATTCTCTTCACTTCACTTCTATATTGCTCCTTTTACATGAAATCTCAAGTACAAGGCATTAATTATACACATATGTTAAGTGATTTTTCTGGATACTGTGTGTGTATGAGAAAACAAATCTTTTGTTTGTTTTGTTTTCTGTAAAAATGCACAGTGATGAAAAGAACCTGGTAAAGAGTACCTGCAAGGGAAAAGAAAGGCTTATTTTCTCCAGTTCAACAGGCCATAAAGCACAACAGTAAGGGGATAGGCCCAGTATTTTAACACATATACCAGATCATAAACACCCAAAGGAAGGTGCACTCAGATTGCCTTCGATCCTAAACACACACACGTGCCTCTACAGGATGCCCATCTTGGAACTGCCAGACCTTCCAGAGGACTCTCATCACTTTAATGGCCATACTTCCTATACAACCTTCACTCCCCACCTCAGAGGCCACCATTGGCCCCACATGGTATTTGGCTCTTTCCCAACTGAGGAAGGTTGGCCATCAGGAGGCAATTCAGTTAAATGTGTTGCAAACTCTGAAGGCAGTGCCAAAGCACGAGCTTCAAAATTATTCTCAGCAATGACAGCATCACCAGAATTAGTGTACAGCTTGCCAAGATGAGGCTTTTGAAGGGGAGAAATACTCACTTGAATGTATAAATACTGGCATATTTCTTTTAACATTTGGATAAAGAATTGGAAGAATCAGCTAGCTTTATTTGCAAGTGAATAAATATTCTGCGGCAATAATGATCATGCAGATTTTTGTACAAGGTTCTGACCATCCCCTTAATGGAAAAAAAAGAAAGCTTGTCCTGTAATACTTGTAAAAAGCATAAATCACTCCTCATTAACTTTCATAATTATTGAAGAGACTTCCTTTTCATGAAGAAGGAAAACAAACAAACAAAACGGGCCAAAGGAATGCTAGTTAGCTACATAGTCCTTGATCCTCCCAGGAAGCTCAGATCTCAGTGCTGTCAGAAGACGGATCTACATCCAGGACAGAAGGAGAGGGAGGCAACTCTCTCCCCCTGGCCCCCACAAAGCCTGGTAACCTTCCAACAGAGAAATCCACCTAATAGAATCTTGGGCCCTGGGTCTTCCTGAATTAGCTGTAGTATTAAACAAACTAATTATCACACGTAAAGGAAGCTGGAACCAAAGACAAACAACAGAAAACAAACAAACAAGCAAACAGATGCTACACTGGTCATTTGTTTATCTTTATACACACACTTGGATAGCCATCCACTGAGGTCCTAATCAGTCCCGCTCCCTGCCAGGTGACCTGGATACTTCAGGGGTCGATACAGAATGTGGACATTTTATGAGGGCAAAGGCAGTCCACCTTCCAAGTAGATACCTTCCTATTAACTTTAGTAAGGGAGATCTCAACACAAACAATCCAAAAACTCTACAATACTCCCGATGTTTATTTGGCCGAGGAATCCAGTGCATTTGTGGGTGGTGTGTTTGTGTGTGTTGGTGCACATTGCTGACTTTCCTCCAGATTTTATTTAGAAATAGCCTCTCACAGAGTACAGAGTGGGGAGCAAGTAGCACATACGGATCTAAAAATTACACACTCCCTTATTGTGAGTTATGTATGCCTAAGGCACACACAGGTAGATCTTAACTGTACATCTGAAATCTCACTGTGTAAACTACTCTTTTAAATGTAGATTCTCCTCAGCTGGTCTGTGACCAAAATCACTTCTAACCCAGCTCAAAATATACAGGCTGCATCAAAGAGCTCATCTGGGTCTCACCCTTGTTGGTCGGTAGCTGGGTGGCCCAGGGACCACAGCTGCCTTCGGGTCCCCGGTCCCAGTCTCCCTTGCCCAAGTTGCTACCACTCCCGGAGTTTGCTGGGTGCGGAGTCTCCACCTGCCTCCTTTGAATTGCCCAGTCTTGCTCTCTTGAGTGGCTTCCCTCTTGAGGTGCCCATAACCCCATTCCACAGAGGGGATGCGTTCCCTTGGCAGAGACATTCCCCGCGTCCTTGCCCCGCCACTCACCCAGCCGTCTCCGGATCCCCCGCCGCGGCATTCTATCCCTCCAACCCCCTATTCTCCATAACGTAACCCGCTGCACCCAGGCTCTGCGCACAACTCCACTTCCCGCGCCCACCCTCAGAGAAGCCCCTTCCATCTTTCCCCTGAGAAGCCACAAGCCTCGCCCTACCCTATCCTTTCTGGGGCTCCCCTCCCTCCGGCTCCCCCTTCCGCCCCGCCTGCCTCGGGTTTCCTTTCCTCTGCACTCCCCTCCCGGGTTCTGCTCTCCGCCCAGCTGAGGGCGCCTGGAGAATACCGACAGGGCACTCCGGGTTCCGCGCCCCCGCCCCCGCCCCAGGTCTCCGTACCCGCAACACCCCAGGTCGCGATCCTGACCCCTCAGCGCTCCAGGTTCGGGTTCCGAGACCTCCCACTTTCGCGATCCTGACCCGCCCCCTCGCCCTCGGGGTTGGGGCTCTAGGAGTCTCCAGCTTAGGTGCACTGACACTCCGCCCCCGGTTTCGGGTTTCTCAAGCTCGATTCAGAACACCCCTCTGGGCTCAGGTTCTGGGGCTTCCCTCCGTCGCGAACGTGACATCCCCGCCCCGCGTGCTCGCGCCTCGGGGCTCCCCAGTGATGCGGTCCTGATCCCCAGCTGGACCCACTCCGCGCTTCCCGCGATGGAACTCACTGTCAGGGGCGGCTGGTGTCCGAGAGCGCAGCCCAGTCGGCTCAGCCCGCAATACCACTCAGCTCGCAGCTCCCAGCTTCCCACAGGCTGCTGTGACCCCGGCCCGCGCTGCACTGGGGAGAGGCCGAGAAAAAGGGGACGGCTGGGGGCGGGCACCGCCCGGCTCCGCCCCTTCCCGGCCCCCGGGCGGGATGCGCAGACCCGGGCACCCCCTCCTCCCACTGCGTCCCTGGCCGCCGCGGCAGAGGAAGTTGGCTGACGCCTCTTCCTTCCACCCAGGGCTCAGACCCGAACAACCCCCTTTCAGCTGCTAAAGGCCGGAGGAGCTGAGACAGAGACATTTAACCGCTGCCCAGTTCTTTCCAAGAACCCACCCCGGAGGCCTCTCCCAAGTCTTTCAGGAGAGGGACAAACAGCAAACTTTATCATTAATCTCAAGACTGATTGAAATCCTGGCCTTCTCTCTACACTGGCATCTGCACATGCAGGGTCATTCTGCCCGTGAAATCTTGTTATAACACACCCAGGAGGGCCCTTGCAAACACACGCGCCTTCGCACCCCTGAGATACACTCATGAAGGGCTCTCCCATGACTTAGGAACCACACGAACACACCCTTTGCACTGACACGCTGGGAACACATTTCTATAGCACTCTGTTCTCATTCCACAGCACTCTAGCGGGTCCTTGTATAGCAATGACCTACACATGCAAGCAGCAGGGAGAAGAGGAAATTCCACATCTAGTCTCAGACTTGCTCCTGACCCACAGTCTATATTTTACCCTGAGAAAAATATGTAGGAGCATCAGTTAACAAATTGAGTTGTCTTTGGTGTTAAAAAAAAAAGTCGTCCTCATTATCTGGAAAATGAGAAACTGATCAAATCCTGGTAGGTAGTCAGCATCAGCGCTTCTGTGAGAGGTTCATTTAACTCATTTCATGACTTTTCTGAGACAATTGGGCCTATTTCTGGTCTGCTGATACCTGGCACTTTTTTCCCCCACTATACCACCCCCTTCAATGATGTGTCTAATTACACCTCACATTTGTACAGTGTGGCACTTCACTTTTCAAAACATTTGAAAGTTCATTATTTTATCTATCCTCAACAAAACATCATACAGCAATGACAGTAGGTTATTCAGTGGTCTTCCCACAGAATCGTGAGCCCAGCACACAGACACTGGTGGAAATGCCCCAGCAGGCCTTTGAAGATTTGCCCTCTCCAACACAAACATGTCAATAAATTCACCCATATTCATAAAATCTTGAGCCACCAATATTAACAAGCATTTATTTTCCAGCCAGAGATCATACTTGTACAACAGAGTCGATTGAGAGGAAGTGAAAAGTCTCTTTTCTTCTTCTCTCTGCCACTCTAGAAACAAAATTACAGGTCCGCACATATGAGGTTCCAACCACAGGCTCAATCCAACTGAAGTGGGCTGAGCTGATTAAGTCTGTGCAACACATGCTGATTATTCTTGCAGCTTCTTTTCTCCCCGAGAGATACTCTTCCTGGTGTGTGGAGAGGGTTCTCTTGTTTTAAAAGAAGATTGACAACCTTTTAATGCTTTTTCAGTGTCACAGTAAGAACATGGTAAATGTTCCTTTCCACTGAAACTTCATCTAGGGGACTGGTGTGAAAGTGTATTGGGTGTTAAGCATTTTTACCTGTGGGGGAGGGCAGCTGTCCAGAGCCACCTAGAGTGCTAAGCCATCTAGAGTGGTAAGAGTGGCAGTTTCGCATCCTCCAGGCTTTGTTTTTATGTGGTAAAATATACATAAAACAAATTTTACCATCTTAACTTTAAACAAATATTTTTAATTGTGGTAAATATGCAGAATATAAATTTTTCCCCTTAGCCATTTTTCAAATGTACATCTCACTAGTGTTAAGTACATTCCCATCCCTCATGCCTTTTTGAACTACTTGAATCTCATGCTAGATATTTTGGTGACTCTGGAAAAAAGAATCCTAAAGTGAACTTACTATTTTTGAATCATAATAAAAGTCCCTTGGATCTTTCATAAAGGACAGTCACTATGGCCTTTAGAATATGAGAGTTCACAGCCCGCTTCTCTCCATGAAACACTCCCATCTGGCAACCTAATTTTGACTTGTGGTTTTTCCAAAAGCTGAAAACAGGCAAGATCTTGGATATGGCAATATTTCCTCTGAAAGAAGAATGCTAAACTACTAATGCAATCGACATCCTATCAGACGTAATTTCCCTTTCAGATTGTCCTCGAAAGCCACAGGCACAGGGCAGTACGCAACACGCTTAAAAAGTAGACACATAAGATTAAGGAGCTATTTTTGTCTCAAACTCTAACAAAATAACTTGATCCATTTTATGTTGTATACATACCACACTGGTACTGTTTTTCTATCACTTCTGCTGCATGTTTACATAGCATCCCTTTCTCAAGAAGCTCAAAGTGCATGTGATGATATCATGTTACTAAAGTTCATATTTTTTATGTGAAGGAGGAAGAAGATAGGAACTGTTTGCCTGACTGTAACATGGAGAAATGGCAGTGTGAGGTAGTTAAATCATTTTCCTGAAACATCTTGGTATACTGATTTATACTGGTCTATCTTAAAAGAAGATAGCATATACATGAATACATGATAACACATACAAGAAACAGTTATTTAAAAACCCTAGTTATTATTATTATTATCCCCCCCCCCCCCCACACACACACATCTTACAGAGAAACTGAGGGCCATTCTTCACTATCTTGGCAGAGAAAAGGAGAGGACTTTGCATCGTGGACTTGGAAGTCAGAACATCCTGAGTCTGAGGCCCTCTAACACTGCTTAGAGCTTTGGTGAGTTACTTGACCTTTCTGGGTTTCAGGCTCCCAATCCATAAAATGGAAATAATAACCATACCCATTTCATATAGTTATTTCTAGGATTAAATACAATAATACACAAGCACTCAGCATATCACATAATGAGAACTTGATGAATGCAGTTGAAAAGGTAATGGCTTCACATAAGTGGTTGCTCATAAGAGCCTTCGTTCCAATGCTTTCGACTTGAAGAAAAGATGTACTATCCCTGCAGGCTGCATGGGAGGAATTTGGAGAATCTTGAAGGTTTATATTTCTAACTCTTGAACCAAATCTCTCCATTCTTTAACATTTCACCAGAAGATAGCCATCCATATTTAGCTTATCTATTTAGAACCCTCTGCCAGCTGGCCAACTGGGAAAGCAACCATGATACTAATTTCACCCACAGGAAGCTCTAATGAGCTGTGGTTAAATCGGAATAAAAATCAAAATAAGAATAATGGGTTTTGCGCTGGCTGGTGTGGCTCAGTGGATTGAGTACCGGCCTGCAAACCAAAGGGTTGCCAGTTCTATTCCCAGTCAGGGCACACGCCTGGGTTACCAGCCAGGTCCCCAGCAGGGGGCGCTCGAGAGACTGCTGCAGGTTGCTGTTTCTCTCCCTTTCTTTTTCCCTCCCTTCCTCTCTCTAAAAATAAATAAATAATTTTTTTAAGAAAAGAATAATGGTTTTCTTGTGCTGTATGTCTATGTTATCTCATTTAAAGGTGAAATGGTAAGGGCTTATTAAAGGCTAATTTGATTCCATCTGGAATGATTCATTCCTTTTCTCCCCATTTTATTTCTCAATATTAATACTTAACAATTCAGGGTGCAAACCAATGAACACATGTAGACAGGAGAGACAAAATCCAGAAACTTCTGGGCCTTCAGCAAACCTGGGCACCTGTGAGGCTGCACCACCTTGCATCTGATCTCCCGTTCTCTGATGTAACTAGTTTCTGATTGAAGAGTTGCAGGTGGCAAACTGTAAGAGTGAATGATGAAATGACCACCTAGGAACCCTTTGTATCATTAACAAAATGATATGAATTCCTAAATTCAAAAACATTTGATATGTAAACTGTTAACACTTGTTTCTAAACAAGACTTAAATTTAGGAAGTATATAATTGCATCCTAGCAATTTAACAGCAAATAAAAGTGTAGATATTAAAATATAAGGTCTTTCCTTATTCTTCAGCAGAAATTTGCAACTAAAAAACTTCAATAAACGGTCTTTATTCCCCCTCTCCTTCAAAGTTTGTAACAATTGTGCTCCCTTTCACTTTGCTCCTGATTCTTAGTCATTATGTCCTGAGGGGGAGTGTGGTCAATCCCTAAGCACAGAGAAAAATCAGAAGAATTGAACTCCTGAGACTGATGTTAAAAATTTTGAGAAGTAAACCCTTTTCTGTCTGCCCAACTCCAATTCAATCTGGACTGTGTTTTAAAGGAATATTTGGAAGGGAAATTTCTCAGATTTAGAACTAGGGAAGGAGAGCCATGTGTGGGGACGCAGGTTGGTGTCGGGGAGGAAAAATAATTTTCCTTCTACCCTTGTAAGTTCTTATGCCTGCCTAGTAATCAGATTAACATGAGACAGACTAACAGGAGAAAATGACCAAATTTATTGTGCACGTATATGCAGGGAGTCCCTAAGAATATGGAACCCCAGGACAAATAAGGCAATAAGGTTTACCTGTCCTTCTGGACTAAGGAGAGGGAGGTGGGGGTCTGGGCTGCAAACGGAAAGCAGGCAGTTTACGGGTAGATGGGAACTAGAAAACATTTGGGAAACCAGCTGTTGCCTGGCCACTCAGACACCATGGCACACAGAGGGGAGTCCAGCAAACATGTTGCTAGGTTCTTCCTTATCTGCCACTCTTAGTTTATTTATTTCAGCAGAATTTTTTAGCTGTTCCTCTAGGCAGGTAAGGGGGAGGGTTAAAGATTCTTTCTGAGTCTTTTGTTTCTTAACAATACCAGCTTAAAATGATCACTATCCCAAAAGGACATATGGGGGGGGGTGGCAAACTCTTTTCTCCCTCAGTGGAAAGCTGAGGCTTGAACCTCTAGAATTTGCCACAATCCCTGTTGGTGTGTTGCTAAAGGAAGGAGACAACCCTTTACAGCTAATTCCAGTCCATCCCCTATCATCTACATTAGGCTAATGGGTAAAGGCACAGACCGTCCTCTTTTGGGTCAGAATCCCCAGGGGTGTCAGAGTGTTCTTTCTGTCCATGGCTTTTTAGGTGATGTCTTTCTGGAGGAGATTTATCTTGGCTCTCAGTTCCTTTAACTAGGATAGAAAGATGAAAATGGCAATCTTGGACAACATGAATAACAACTGCATTATTCATGTTTGATTCTGGCTTGGTTTCAGGGTTTTAATGATTATAAAAAGAAAAAAAAATCAATGAACAATTGACCAGTTTAATTCAGCCCATGTTTACTGAGTCTGTTTTCACTGCATAAGGGTGAGCTGGGGGGCCAGAACTGGCTGTCCCTGTGGCCATCTGGAAGGCCTCTCAGAATAGATGAGACCTGGGCTATACCCCAGCCCAGACCTCAGGACTGGGAAAGAGAAATTGGAGTCTTCTCTAGTTCATATATATACCTCTCTCTGAGTGAGCTCAGGGACACAGATGTTGGGCCAGGCTGTAAGCTTATAGTTTGTCAGGAGTGACCTGTGCTCTTATGAGACATAACATCTTAAGCTGACCCCCTTGTACATCATTTCATCATTTTGTAATTCCCTATTTACTTCTTCGGCTCCTCCACTAGACTGTAAGCACCTGGAGAGCAAAGTTTGTGTACATGTTGTTGATTACCATACCATATGACCTAGAACATAATGTGCTTAAAAATATTGTTGAATGGCCCTGGCTGGTGTGGCTCAGTAGATTGAGCACTGGTCTGCGAACCAAAGGGTCTCTGGTTCCATTCCCAGTCAGGGCACAGGTTTCTGGGGGGCAGTGCGCAAGAGGCAACAACACATTAATGTTTCTCTCCCTCTCTTTCTCTCTCCCTTCCCCTATCCCTAAAAATCAGTAAGTAAAATATTTAAACAATATATTGTTAAATGAATGCGCCTAATAATGCGAATGCATATTTGGGATTCAGTTATTCCAAGAGTCCCATGATCCCCTCCAGAACCCTTAGAGCAGGGGTGTCAAACTCATTTTCACCGGGGGCCATATCAGCCTCATAGTTACTTTCAAAGGGCCGAATGTAATTTTAGGACTGTATAAATGTAACTACTCCTTAACTAGGGGCGAGGAGCTCGGTGCTGTGCTGCCGCTGGAGAGAAACAAGGTGCCAGCTGGATACAACAAGGTAGAGGGCCGGAATCAGCCTGCAGGCCTTGTGTTTGCCACCTGTGCCTCAGAGGGTGCTAGAATAATCTAGAAATGGACTAGAAGAGAATATGCTAGTGGTGGAAATAATGAAAATAAAAAGCAGTTGAGGAGAAGCACGTTTTCCCATCTAGGAGAAGGGAAAGAGAAGGGAAAAGAATGAACAGGAGTAATTCTGGGTTCCTAGCAGGATGTGCTACAAAAATAGACCACTTAATTTTTTTTAAGTATCAAAATAAACTGAACTGAAGCAAACTAAGTTGCAGGAAGTTTGCCTCCTGAAGGGGCATCCTGAAGAGTTCAAACTAAAGTGAAATTCTTCTTCTTTATTCTCCCTGCCAATTAAATCGAAAATCTCTAGTCGCTTTCCCACTACAGCTGGGATCCTTCGGCTCTGAGGACACCTAGGGAAGACTCTGGAAGCTACTCTGGGTGTAGAGACCCAACTTTATTGGATCTTTCTCCCCAGATGTTCCTGAGAGCCTCTGAGAATTAGCTACCAGCCTGGGAGTTTTGACCAGAGCCTAGAATCCTGGCAGTGCTGACTGGGAATCCCAGCAGGAAGCTCAAGAGGCAGGGAGTCCCTGGGGTAAGACCCAATGGCTGAGGCCTGACCAGATTAGCTAGGCTCCATGCATGTAGTGGAATACTATGAGGCCTCTCACAATCACAGAGACCACACACCAGAGAGAAGCAGGCAGTGCAATCCAAATTTTGAAAAAAGAAATATATGACCTGAAAAAAAGAAAAGAAAAATGAAGTTGTACACTTGCAAGGGTTATTTCTCGATGTTGATATTCCAGGAGAGCTTAATTTTATTTTTTTAATCATTTACTATTTTAAAAAAATATTCTTATGAAATTCATAAGCAGGAATGGCTGTTGTTCACTGCCCTGTACCTAATTCTCATGGACTATGACTAACTGTAGATTGTTACAGGCAAAAAGAAAATGCAGGAGATTACAGCAGATGTGTGCAGTGCTTTGTGAGCCCCTGGGCTTCTTGGTGCATAACGAACAGGAATCTTTATTCTCTTTTTAAAATATATGCATGGCCCGTGGACATGGACAATGGGGTGGGGATTGCTTGAGGAAGTGAGGGGTGGGTGGGGACAGCGGGGGGGGGGGGAAGTGGGACAACTGGAATTGCATAAACACTAAAATATAATTAAAAATAAAAGATGTGTTAAAAGAGGTAACCTGCTCAAGGAAGCCACAAACTGTGTCAGGGTCACTCCATCTCGGCGGCACCAGGAACAGGTGGCACAGAGGTCAGACCCAGTGTGTTCAGATTCCAGGAACCCGGGGTTCTTGGAGAGGACACAGAATGTAATAGGCGATGTGCCCCTTCCCCTACGAGCCACTAATGGGCATGACTGGCTGCTTCGGAGCTGAGCAGTCTCCCTTCCTCCCACGCTCCTCTTTAATGGCGCATTCAACATCTCTTGTCCCCTCTATTAAATCAGGGCTGGAGGAGAACTGTGCAGCTGATCCAATTTTATTAAGATTGATTTCAGTAAACTTTGCAACAAGCTGAGGCCTGGCTGCTTTACATCTCTCTGTGCCTTTCTCTTTAGACAAACCCTATTAGCCCTCATCCCTCTACATTTCTGACAAGGGGGTCAGCAAATTGTTTAGGTCAGTAGCAAAATACCTTATTAGGAGGCCGTGAGGACACTAAATAAGATTTAGCCTGGGGACAAAGGGACATGTGGCTATTATTCAATATGCAGTATTTTATTACTAATTCCTTCATCCATTCAAAACTACTTATTATATGTACACACAATTACATGCACAATAATGTACAATATTATACAATAGAGTGCTAAGGGGCTGTAAAAGAGGCACACTGGGTGTTAATGGGAAAACAGAAGACTAATTCTCTAGTCACTTGGCTTTCTAGTGTTGGGTAGGTTAGCAAAAGTTCCAATGTGAGTCATGAAGAATGAGATCTAAAAAGCAGACAAGACCCCTGGCCTGATGGCTCAGTTGGTTGGAGCATCATCCCATACACCCGAATGTTGCAGGCTTCATCTCCAGACAGGTCACAGACCTCAGTTGCAGGTTCGATCCCTGGTTGGGGCATATGTGGGGAGGCAACTCATGGATGTTTCTCTCTCTTTTCTCTCTCTCCTCCTTCCTCTCTCTAAATCAATGAATGTATCCTTGGGTAAGGGTTAAATAAATAAACAAAAAGCAGAGAAGAGGGGAGTGAAACATTCCAGGCTGAGGGAACAGCAGGTTCAGAAGCTCAGAGGCACACAGCAGCATGACACTCACAGGGAATGACAATGGCTGGTGTGCCGGCAGGTGCAACCCCTGCCTGCAGCCCTCTAGACGGAAGGAAGAAATGCTTCAGTTCCTAACCACAGGGTTTTACTGTTAGTCACTATTAACACACAAAGAATTTAAAAGAAGGTAAAGGCGGTCCTTTAGTTTGGGTTCCAGTGGCGTGTTCTGACTCATATAAAGTCCTCAGGGGCAGAGCTATTCAGAAGTTCCTCTTGCCCCACCGGTTCCTCTCAGCAGCACCTACATTTGCGGTGTGCACGTGGTCTGCACCATGAGTGAGCAGGGGCAGGAGAGTTACCCCTTCTCTTTGGGCTCTCTCCATCGCTTCTCTGCTGCCCCAATTCTTGGTTCATTTAGACTCTTTTGTTCCCTGCTCTGCCCAGTATCTCACCTCTTCTTGTGTTCAGTCTTATGGAGGCTGCCAGTCACTTGGTTTCATCCACTTCTGCTGCTGGCCTGGGGCAGGGGCTTCAAGTTAAGTGGGGGAGTGGGAGAATCCGTGAACGGGCCTCAGGGTCAAAGAGCAGAAAGGTCTTCAGAACTTTCATGTGGCAAAGCTTATCTATCTGCTAACAAAGCTTTAGCGAATTGTACATCAGCTTCTCTGCCTTGGGGAGCATTCTTAACTTGGTGATGTGTAGACGACAGCAGAGGAGGGGTAGTTGGAGAGAGAAAAATCCATCTTACTATACAAGAGGAACCATGGCAAGGAATGTGATTGGAGAAAGTAAACAGGGTTCACAATATGAAGCACTTGGCTTGTCTTAGGAAGGAACTTGAACTATACTATGATTCTCCACCATGGGTGGGGAAGATGGGCAAATCCCCTTCATATCATCAATTACTGCTCTTACGGGCTCCTGTTCTGATGGAAGCATGTTATAGCACTCAGGTGTGTTGAGTCACTATAAGGAGATAAAAATAATTATAAACAAGGAAATTGCATGAGGAGATGTTTTGTTTCTGAAAGATCTTTCTAGCAGTAGTATGGGAGAAGGAATTGAAACTAGTAAGGCTAGAGGCATGAGAAATCGGGGCAGGGAGACTGCTTTAGAAGCAGAGGCAATCATGCAAGTGAGAGCTGGTGAAGACCTGAAGAAAGCAAGGGAGTCATGGGTGAAGAGCAAACACCAGATTAAGAGGTATTAGAAGGCAAAATGAATAGCATTTGGTGACTAACTGGAGGAGGAGGTTGGATCTCCATGCTATGTGCTTGCATATAGATATGGATCCCTGTACTTCCCACGTCACAGTTCTCATCTCACTGTGTTGAGATAATTAAGTACTTTCCACAGTGCCTTCCACAAGAGCTGAAACCATGTGTGTCTTGTTCTCAACCATGTTTCCAGCACATAGCACATTGTGTGATTTATAATAAGTCTTTAAAGAAGATTAGCTGAATGAATAAGCAAACAAGCAAATGAATGACATAAAGAATGACCCACACATGGGTGGCTTAAATGAGTGAATGGGTAGGGGAGCTAGCAGCTAAGGGAGTGAGAACAGGAGGAAAAAATGTTGGAGTCCAAAATGCATTCTGTTTTTGTCATGTGGACCTCCAGGGAAGATGTTCAGCTGCAGCTGGAGTCCAGGGGAGAGATCTAGTCTGGCATTATAGATTAGGCAGTCATTGGTGAATAGATGTATTCACATACAGGTGTAGGTAGGACAAGTCTATAGAGTGAAGCAAAGAGGACAAAGACGAAGTTATTTCTAACCAGAAGACTGGTGTGTTTTTATTTTCCTATTGTTTTTATTTATATATATAATTCACATAACATAAAATTCACCACAAAAACATACATTTGAATTAAAACATTTTTCTTTTTTAAAATTGATTCTAGAGAGAGGGAACAGAGAGAGGCAGAGAGGGAGAGAATCATCAATGTGAGAGAGAAATATCAATCAGTTGCCTCCTGAATGCACCCCGACTGGGGACCAGACCCACAGCCCAGGCATGTGCCCTGACCAGGAATTGAACCTGTGACCTTTGGTTTATGGGATGACACCCAACTAATTGAGCTACTCCAACCGGGGATAGTTTTTTAAAAATTTTATTTTATTTTATTTTTAAGTATATTAACAGTGTTGCACAACTATGACCACTACCTAATTCCAGAACATTCCATCATCTTCAAAAGAACCCCCAAGTCTCTTATCAGTTACTCCCCACTTCCTGTTCCCCCCAACCCCTGGAAACCACAAATTATCTTTGTTTCTGTGGACTTGTCTATTCTGGATATTTTGTATAAATGGAATCATACAATATGTGGCTTTTGTGTCTAACTTCTTTCACTGAGTGCAATGCCTCCAAGGTTCATTCATGTTGCGGCATGCATCACTAATCCATTCAGAAGGCTGGTGTTCAATCTTTGGCAAAGCTCCTTGCAGTCTCATCCTGACTTAAGAGGCCACCTAGGACCTTTTGAGTCCATCCCTCAAAGTCCAGGTGGTGAGTCCCTTCATTAATACATAGAACTTAAAAAAATCTTTACATTGAAAGGGGCCATGGAAAGAAGCCTCAGCTACTCCCCGAAAGTTCCCCTAACTTCTCTGACCCACAGGACCTGTTCCTCTGTTCTCTGACTCTCAAGGCACATGCTATGTGCACCACACAATCCAATGCCTGGTTATGCAACTTCTTCCTATGTCTTCTCTCTCAAATGAGAGTGAAAGCTCCTGTGGGCAGAGGGTAGGGAATGTCCTGTGCTATATTTTTTCTTCTATTGTTGCAACACTTAGCACAAGGCTGTATGGCAATCTTATCTACAACCAAATAGAAACCAAAATGACACTTAATCCCTCTAATACCTAAAAAGTTTCCAGGAACACTATTACTTTGTTTCTAAAGTGGGGTTGACTGTTTGTTTTTTTTTTTAATAGACTCTGTAGGCTACTCTTGGATTAACAGTCCAATTCACCATTATTTCCTGTCTTCTGGGAACTGGTCCTCTTTTCCCAGCCCAGGCTGATATCCAGCTAGAATGCCCTGTCCAGCTGCACTGGTTTTGTATAGCTGGTACCCATTCTTAGTGGTTGATGCCTATTCCATTTCAATTATTAAATGTTTTTAATATCACTCCTGTTTGCCATCCATGTTGCAACAGCAATAGGCTCCCAGCAATCATTGTTTTCCAATATGACTATGCCACGCTGGTCACAGGTAGGTGGTCCAGGAAAAGGCATCTGCCCCAAGCTCTGCCAATTAGACCCCTTTCAAAAGGAGCTTGGATTTGGTTCTTCCATAGTTTATGTGATACTTTGAACAACAAAAGAAGTAAATTCAGGAGCATGCAAACTGGAAAGCCAGACAGAGCCAGTCTGAGCAGATGAAAGAAGAAAGCAGGGAGGGAGTCCTACAGAGAAGAGCAAGCTTCAGGAGGTGAATCTAGAGTCTTCATGTCATTCAAGACCCCAATTTCAATTCATTTTTGGAGGCTGGCTGCATCTCTGCCCTTGACTTCCATTAAATGCCTATGTATGTTTATATGTTAAAATTAATTTCTTGAGGCTGTAATATACTCATTTATTAGGAGGAAAGAATCAGAAAGGAAAAGAGCTACTTATGTTTTACTCTTTTCTCCTCACTCCCCATTCATTCTACCCCATTCATAAACTCCCAACCCCTTTCACCTAGGCTGATGCTCAGCTGGTTTGCATTTTTGTGGCTGTAGCTGTTGTTAAATATTTTGAATACTACCCCTGCTTCTAAAGACCCCGTCCTTGTGCTGCCCATACCCTTTCCTGCATGTTCCTGCCATGATAAGAGAATGTAGGCTTAGAATCAGGTTTTGTTTGAGTTGAAGGAAATTTACTAATGTGCCATTCCTTGAACACAAGAGTGTCTAATAAATATATCCTTCTAACTTTAGCTAGATTAAGTGAATTTATTATTGATAATCAAGAGTTCTAATTAAAAAGAGTTCTAATTCAGATTGCTTATAGTTGAGACTTTAAATTTTTTTATTGAGACTTAAAACATTTTTTTAATGGAGTGGAAGAGACTTTAGAAATCACTCCATCATCTGACAGATGTAAAAACTGAGATACAAAAAGCTAACGAAACTTGTTGATATCATACAGAGGTGCCATATAGAGACTCTAGTCTCCCTGTATTCCCTCCAAGTGTCTTTCCCCTTCGACATTCTCCCTCCTTCTCAGTCTCACATCTCTCTCATCATGCAAGCATGGATGCATTATTTAATGGAGGAGAAATATTAATTATTGCCTATAGTATTTACCCTGATAATTGTCACTCATAAGGAGAGTATAACTGTATTTTAGGGAGGGTGTGTGTCTACTTTGAATCTATCCTTGATGGATGGCTAGGAGATTTAGACTGTGGCTGACAAGCAGAGATTGCTGCTGTAGTGTGGTGGTTTGATTCAGTAATTAGTGAATCAAATAAAGACAACATTAACTAGCTAGAACCCTTTAGAGGATTTCCTGCTCTTTGTTTTGCTGCTGCCAAGCCCTCTGACCATCCCTACCTGATAACTCTACCACATTTTAACACACCCAGCAACTTTCTTCGCTTCTCATTACAATTCCCACTTTCACTCTCTGCATCCTCTGTCCTGGCCTACATTTGGCACAGGAAAGTGAGGAAACCCATACTGTTTTGAGTCATCAAGGATGTCCTGTATCACTGGTTGTGAGAAGGTTCTTTGACTGGCTGAGTCCCAGCTAGGCTGCGGGTAGCGTGGGTACTGCCTGGCACAGTAAAGTGTCTCTGCTCAGCCAGATGCTTTGAGAGTGCCAAGGTGAGACATGATCCCAGTCTGTAGACACTCGCGTGTGTGCCAGATGCAGTACTCATTGTAATGAGTAGTCCCATCGTAATTTCCTAACTGCTTGGCAACAGGGATGAATATGTAACCCAAACCGGACCATTTGGTGTTTTCTCTGGGAATGGCGGGAATTATTAATAAAGAGACATGTTTGTCCTGGCATCATCTGCTCAGTGAGATACTGACCACTATCTTGAAAACTCTGTCTGAGAGTGAAACTGTAGACCCAGTTTTGGCCTATGCGACTTACAGAAAATCTGCTGGACTTGGCTCTGGCGAAACCCCTGTTAGTAAAGGAGATAATCACAGTCCCTTTTATTTTTTCTTCCCTTATGACTTGAATGCACATGCTATGGTTGGAGCCTTCTCTTGAGGCCATGAGGAAAAGACAAAGAGAATCATGAAGATGTCAATCCTGACATCTTCAGGCATCCCAAACTGGAACTAGCCAAGCACTGGCCAATTACAGCTCCCAGGCCAAATTTGTGTCTGTATGCCTCAGGGGCACTGCCTGAGCAGATGAACACTCTGGGCCATGGGACCAAGCCAGGGCATCATTTTCTGCCCCTACTTCCCCCTCTGCTCCTAGTACTTGGCTCCCAGGCCAGCAGGCAGCTATCTCCATGGAATCTCCAGTGCCTATGGGTTGGCTGGTCACCACCACCATGTTGGTGACTCTACTGTAGGCAAATGATAGGGACTGAGTGGTGGACTCTCTGTCTGGGGGTTGGTGACCACACGAGTCCCCTTGCCTCTGGCTCACTGACCAAGTTGGTATGTAAGGTTTGACAGGGGTGAAGGGTGTGCTGGACGCTGAGTGTCTCTGGGACAAAGAATGAAACTGACCTGCTCAGTTTCAAAGGAAACTGATGGAGATTGCCATCCTCTCTACCCACCTGGCCAGGCCCCGCCTCCTTGGGCTCGTAAGTTCTTTCTCCCAAGAATATCTGCAGCAGAAAGCAACTGGAGCATAGCTTACCCACCATCCACATGACTCACCCCAAGCAAATGGGGCAGGGCAGGAGTTTTCTCTTTTGTTAGAGTGTCTACATGTTTGATTTTCCCTCTTGGCCTATGAAGTCTAAAATGTGTACCACCCAACCTATGGAAAAAGTTTTGTGGCCACCCTTGCTCTCGTCTAGACAATACTTGTTATGGAGCAAGGAAAAAAAACACAACCACTTTTTTTTAAGATAGTATAACATTTTTCCTGTATTTTTTAACCAAACACATTCCTAACTTATACTAATATGTAGGACTTTACTAGACAAAGATGATTCAGGGAGAGCACTTGGCACAGAGTGTGTGTGTGTGTGTGTGTGTGTGTGTGTATATATATATATATATATATACATATAGCTTAACCAAGAGTAGAGAAAAAGGACCTTACGAGCCATAAGGGTAGACCTCACAGAGGGTAGGGCTACCCTGTGTGAGGGTAGACCTCTGGTGTGGCTTGGGAACAAGGCTGGCAGAGCCAAAAGCTGAAGACTTCTCTTAATCATTGTCATAACCCACTAGTGGGTCATTAAATCAATTCAGAATGCTGCAACCAGCATTTGTTTAGTTTGGTTTTATTTTTTGCACAAATGTTCATAGCAGCTTCATTCATAATAGTCTCAAACTGGAAACAGCCCAAACGTCCTTCAGTTGAGGAATGCTTAAACAAGCTGTCATACATGCATTCATGCCATGGAGTAACACTCAGCAATAAAAAGGAATGAGCCACTGATATAGGCAACAGCTTGAATGGCTCTCGAGGGATTATATGGAGTGAAAAAAAAAAGGCAATTTCTAAAGTTTACACACTGAATGATTCCATTTATATCACATGACTGAGATGACAAAATTGCAGGGATGAGAACAGATAGTAGGCTCCAAGAGCTGGGCAGTGGGGAATGGCAGGCGGTGACTGTGCCTTTAAAAGGGTAGCACAATTGACACACCTGTTGTTGCTCTTATATTAGTCAGGGGCAAAGTGATGGTACTGTCCTTAGTTCATCCTAGCTTGTTGCCTGTGCTGGTGGCCAGAGCCATTTCTTGCCCAGGGAACATAAAATTGTAATTCCTGGGCCTTGGAGGGGAACAGATCAGAAATACTGGTCTCATAAGTAGATTGTGAACCGAGGCTTTAAGGGATGTAGTTTTAAAATGTTTTGTGGAGATATTGTAATTACTCTGTGCTAACTTTTGGACAACAGTAATGTAAGTAAGTAGTTCTAGTAGATCCCCATTGTAGGGTCCTCATGTCTAGAACATGCTATTTTAAAGATTGAGTATGTCACCTAATTTTTGCGGCAGACATACAATAGGACATGGATGCATGTCATTCCATACATAAGATTGGGTGCTATGGGATTGAGTATTAGAGGGTCACAACTGGCTTTCAGAAAGTTGGGGGTTTAGTATGGTAAGCCATTTTGAAGTTCAGATGGTAATTATTATGAATCATACATTATCATGAGCCAGAATGACTTTCAATCCTGAGTCTTACATGCATTTAACTGGCCTCTGTTCCTCATCTGGAAAGTGGGTTTTAACGACATTGCACATCTAAGTTGTTGAAAAAAGTAAAACATAGAAGCACTTAAAATGGGGCATGGCACAGTTGTAGCTAATATATGAGCACTTATCTTTTTCTGGATTCAGAAAAATAAAATAAAATAAAATAAAATAAAATAAAATAAAATAAAGGATAGCACAAGGAATTCCCATAACAAAACTCTTCTGTATGTTCACTGGGGTAGTGGATACAAAATCTACACCTGTGATAAACTGTAAAGAATGAAATGCACCCATACATGAATGGGTACATACACCACTAGTGAAATTTGCACAAGGTGGGTAGTTTGTATTCATGCCAATTTCCTGGTTGTGACATTGCACTTTAGTTATACAAGATGTCACTCTTGGGAGAAACTGTATAGAGTATATGAGTTCTCTCTGCATCATTTCTTACAATTGAATATGAATCTACAAGTACCATCAAATAAAAAGTTAAAAATAGATGAAAAAGAGAATGGCAGCTTGAGCTTGGCAGGGTCTCTGAGAAAAGGGGACAAGATGTTATGGAAACACTGAGGGATGCACTCATAACAGAGGCTGGAGGGCTGGGTGTCTGGGCGTGTGGCAAGCTGACTTGTGTCAACGGGAACTTGTACCATCACCATTGCACGTTTTCTTCACAGTCACTTAGCTCTGTCTCAGGTATGTGAGGGCCCGTTACAGCTCAGCAACTTAACAGAACATTTTCTACGGGTTCCCCTTGAATTAAACTATAGAAGGAGCTCTTCGTTGGTAAAACTTTGAATCTACAAGTACATTGATTTATATTAAATATGCCAATTTTATTTCCTGTTTATGTATGTAAAAGACTTTTTACATACAAAAAAATGAGACTTTTCTAAAAATATTCAGTATAAGTCACTAAACAACCAAATCTTGGAATTAAGGATAAAGGAAAACATCATTACTATCATGTTTCTCAAAGTAAGGGAGGTCCTCTTAAAGTTTTTGTAACTATTGAAAATGGAATTTTGGAATGTTGGAACTAATCAATCGTAAAGAGTAGCCCTGTCTAAAGGCCTTTCTTTCTTGAAGAAGCTGAAACTTTTGCATTTGTCTGCCTTAGTGACCCAAAATACTGCCTACATAGCAAATACTGGTATTTAAAGATTACAGTAGTTCTTATTTGGCTACATAAAGCCTTATTTGGCTTATTTGTTCTATATAATGACTTCCTCATGAACTTACAAAATTTCCAATTATTCTACACCATAATTTTAGAAGATGTTAAATATCAGCTCAAAAATTTCCCCATTAATAAAGTGGGAAAATGTTTATGTATAAAGACATATATTCATGATTATTATTTTGAAAATCAAAAAATTCAAGAATGAAATACCATAGCAATATACAAAACGTGGTCTTTGCTAACTGACAGCACTGACTACGTTTTGTTTTACATGCTTTGCAAAAGTTCTCCATGCTTTGAAAAGGTGCTTGTTTGCTTTCATTGTGATTATTGTGCTTGCTTATTTTTCTGCCTTCCAAACTTGCTTTCTGTTTTGGATGGATTTCTCCATCTCAGTGAAAAGCACAACTGTCCCACGGGAACCTTCTTAAAAAGCTGGTGGGAGCGGAAGATGGTGGGTGGGTTAATGCATATCGAGGTGAGGTCAAGTTCTCTTCCACGTGGGAAACTAGTGGTTCAGGTCTGGGTTATTATACATCTCCCTGTCTCTGAATTCTTTCTATGCAGAATTGTTAAAAGATTCCTAAGGAGGAGTGTGTCAATGTTTGAACCTCTTGGCAAGCCCTAGGGGACTGTCCAAGAGAAACTGCTCATTGTAATCCATTTCTGAACCACCAGGGCTCACAGAGTCCCTGGAGAGGCCCAGCCTCATCCTCAGCAGTAAATCTTCTAAATCTGGTGGCAGGAAACCTGGGCTCTCAAGACATCCCACACAGGAAAAGCCATGCCCACCCCCTCATGGCATAGATTATCCTGAACCCCCTTACAGCCACAGAGACCACAGCTCACAGCATCTCAAAGTAAAAGCAATTGCATTTCGCACCTTGTGAGAAGAAAAGCATCTGTGCTGCAACCAGCTTTTTAAAAAGAATGAATGGAATAGAAAAGAAGAAAAAATCATGTATTGTACATAGTAAGGGTAAGCATCATTTTGTAAAACATTTGGTTTAGTTATGTGTATGTATATGTATGTTGGGTCATAATGTAAAAAAACAGATATATATACATATATACACACTACATATATACTATATAATTACAAATTAGGTATATTATAGCATATGTTCTATATTTATTGTATATAGAGTATGCAACTTTACAGCATACATGTAATTATGTGTTATATAATATATACTATATAAATATACATATATGTATTTTTTTATATTTTGACCTCATACATACAATATAGACCTAACTGAAACAAACATTTTATAAAATAATACTTATCCTTACTATGTCAACACTCTTTTCTTCTTTTATGTATTATAAATTATATTATATACTTCATATAATTTATAAATATGTAATTTACATAATTATATTATGTAATATATAATTTATATATTATATTTATATATTGTATATAATATTTCTTGAGGAAAAACTGAAGAAATAAAATGGAGTCACTATGGTCAAGTTGCTACATTATTAAAATCAAGTAGACCAAGGAATGAGGAAACAATTCTGTTCTTGGTTTAATTAGCAGGGAATGTAAATTTCTGAAATCTTCAGTTATGCCTAGAGATACATATATCAATATACCTATAGACACCATGGGTATATAGGTAACCCTGTGATTACACTCGGAGGGACTTAGGAAAGAAATTCTACCTGTCCAGATTGGCTAACATCCACTCTCCAGATCACTGGACATCTGGGAGATTATCAGCTCTGACCAAGATAGAGGCTAAGAGTGCAAGACTGATTCTTCTCAAGAACGTACTTTTTATATATAAGAATTCTCAGCTTTTCTTACTTCTTTGGAACACTCTGAGTATTGTCTAGTTGTGTTTCCAGTTTTTAAATTCTAAGGTCCTTGAATAAACCTTTGTCATTTGTTTCTAGTGAAATCTTCCTGACTCTTGTGTTTGGCTGACATCTTACCATGAGTAAAAGTAGAAGAAGTGAAAAGTTTAAGAAACACTATGAGAGAATATGGTGGAGGAAAAGAGGTAGTCTGAGCCTGACTGTGAGTGTCAGTCTGAGGAATTCTGGCTTACAGCTGCCGTCCATGTGGTGCGCTGGGCACTTTTCAGGAGGGAAATAGTATAACCAGATACAGTGAAAGAGGCCAACTAGTAGGCAGTAAATTAGGCAAGCGTACTGCAGGTATTAGAAGGGCAGAACAAAGAGTATGTTAGTTGAAATTCTTTCAGTGCAAGTGATAGAGATTCAGCTCAAACCCAGATAAGCAAAAGAGTTTATTTCCTGGCTGAAATTACTAGGAAGAATGTGAGGTTGTTTTAGGGAACAAAAGGATAGGAGCAGGAAACACTGCTTTGGTGATAGTATAGGGACTCATCACCGCTACGTCTCTCCTTCTCTCCATGAATTTGGCTTTATTCTTGCTGCACAAAGGCCTCTGAATGTGGTGGTAGAACAGCTCCCAGCAGTCTGGGATTCATTTTGTCCCCCAGGTTAGCGGGCCTACTGGACTTTGTCTAGAATCAGGACAATCAATCCCAGCAAATGACTCTGAGAGACCCTGCTCTGGTCACATGCCCATTACTTGTTCTGAACTTTTTACAGTTTCAGTTAGACTGCTTTTGGCTGGGAACCATACAATGCCCATTTTAAAATGATTTAAACAATGAGGATAATGTAACTTTTTTGCTTACAAGAAGTTCTAGGCAGCTTACTGTTGAGACAGCTTAATATAGAGACTTGATGACATCAGGGTCACAGGTGGGCTTCGCTGCTGTTCTCTTGACTTGCCCTTCAAGGGCAAGGTGGCCGCTTCATTCCCAAGAATCATCTTCACGTAACAAGGTTCAGGGAAGAAAAAAGTGTGTCTTTGACTTGCAGCCATATTAAGGGAAAGGATCTCTTCTCAGGAAATGATCTCTTAAGTTTCATTAATTGTGATTGTGTCATATAACAGTGTTCAGCCAAACACTGGTGAGGCAAATAGGGTAGACAAGACTGGCTTAGGCCAGTTGACCTATACCCTTAGGGCCACAGATACTCATGAAGCACATGGGTGCCCAATATCTAAAACACAGTTAGTGTTCTGATATAAACAACATAGAGGAAAAGGGTGACTAGATAAGCAACTAACATTATCTGCCACACAAAGAGAATGGGACACTATTAGTTCTCTACAGCTGCATACAAATTAGGTGTCAACTTCATGGCTTAAAACAAAACATGTTTCTTTTATCACAGTTTCTATAAATCAAGAGTTTTGGCACAACATAATAGGTTTTCTGTAAGTCTGCAATTGAAGGGTAAGACAGCACTAGGTTTTCATCTCCAGGCTAACCTGGAACAAGGTCTATTCCTAAATTCATTCAAGTCGTTGGCAGATTCTCTTTTCTTGCTGTTATAGGACTGAGGTCCCTGAATTCTTTCTGGTGGCCCTCAGCTTCTAGTGACCACTGACAGTTCCCTGCCAAGTGAGCTTCCCCAGCATGGACACTTAACTTCATCAAACCAGAAAAAAGAATCTCTAGAGCAGTCTACCAAAACAGGTCTTACACGATTAGTATGACATAAACATGGGAATGACAACCCCATCACCATAGTTATAGGTCATAGATCCCACTCACCCTCACATAGAGGGGCATGGATGCCAGGAAGTGGGGATCAAGAGGGGTCACCTAGTATTGGTCTGCCACAGACACCAGGCACAGCCAGGCCTGCATATACCCAACTCATTTACCAGAAAAAGGGCAATAGGAAAGCTTTCTGGGAAATTAATAATGTAAGCTGCTTCAGTTTATATGGAACTGAACGAGACATTCTGAAAATAGAATTGCTGAGATTTGGCAACCATTGAGAATGGTATAGGAAATGGAAGAGAAAAAGGTGACTCAGGGCTCAGAGACAGTGACTGGAAAGAGGACAAGCTATTACCAAACTGGGGACTCCAGCAGAATGAGTAAGAATGGAGGAAGGTGAAGAGATTCATTTGAAGCTCCCATAGGACGTCCACCTGTGGAGTCGTGTCTCTGGAGATGAGGAAAGACACTGAGGCACAGATTTGGAGGATATCATCAACCTGGAGGTAGGTGACGTTCACAGGTGAGGAATGGTGGTACATTTGTGTATGTAGCAGCTGGTAACCATGTCCACACATCATCATGCTCAAAGCCTTTTGTATTTCTACTCAAACTCCTTAAGCTTGCAAGGTCCTTCATGGTTTAGCTCTTGCTTACCTTTCTATATTCTTGATAGACCCTCTCTCTAGAACTCTATTACACTCCCTACAGGTCTCCAAAGTGTCCTGTGATCTCTGCTTTCTCTTTCTTTGCTTACCATTGCCCCACTGCATGAAACACTTCATCTCTCCCCCCATCATTGCCCGGCTATGTATCCTTTGAGTCTCCATATAGATTATACCCCCTGGAAAGACCTCCTGAGATAATTTAAGTATCCCCTCATTGTGCTCCCAGAGCATGCTGTGCAATCCCTTTCTGTAGTTCTAATGGTATTATATTGTCCTTATCTATATACTTGTCTCTTTATATACTACAAGGTTCTTGAAGACAGACTTGGGGCCTAGCCCACAATCGTATGTCCAGTTCCTAGCACACAGTCTTTTTCAGCACACAGAAGATGCTTAATAAGCATTTGTTGAATGAGTGAGTGAATGTTAACATATTTCCCTTTCAGTTAAAATTTATTTGCTTACAACTATCAGAAACCTCAATCCAAAAGGAATTAATACTTAAGCAAAAAGGAGATTTAATGGCTCACGTAAGCAAGGAAGTCCAGAAGTTATACTGCTTGATTCAGGTGTGACTTAATGCAAAAGCTCTAATAATGTACTCAGGTTTTCTTTCCCCATTCTTTGACTTTGCTCGCTGTAGCTTAGCTTCATTCACGAGGTGGGTCTCCCTCATCATAGCAGGATGGCTACATTTGCACCTGGTCTTGTACCTTTACACATTCAAGCCCAGTGGGAAAAATGCCTCACTCCCAGAAACCTGAGTAGAAGTCTTCTGGAGTCTCAGTGATTCTGAGAGAACTCCCTGTCCATTCCTGAACCAATCACTGTCTGTCCAGGAGAATGCTCTGATCGCTAGGCCTGGGTTGCAGGCCATGCCCAGATCTGTTCCACCAAAACCACTCAGACTGGGGGCAGCAGATGGAGCTGGAAATTGGGAAGGGGTAGACTCTCCAGACAAAAGCATTGGACATTCCCTGGAATTTTGGTGAGGGGACTCCCAAAAAGCAAATTCTCCTTAAGCAATGACTAAGCAGGGAGATAGGGAGGACAAAGCTCCAGCAAAAATTCTAAGTGAGATAGGCAAAGAACTAAAAACAAAAAATGTATAGTGTCATCCAGGAACGGAGACTAATATTTGTTTAGCATTGACCATTTGACAGGAACTGTTCATACATTTTCTCATTTAATCCTCATAATAACCCTGATACATAGACTTTTTAAATCCCCAGCTGAGTCTCAGAGAGAATATGTGACTCACCCAGGCCACACAGCTAGTAAGTCCTGAAGCTGAAACAGGAGCTCTTTGTGTTCAAAGAACCACATTGTGACAAGGGTTCAGCAAGAGGTCTAATCTGGCAAGAGCACTGAGATGAGTCAGCGCTAAAACGAGGACTGGACATATGGAAATAGGAAGACCCAGCTGACTTTCATGATGGCTGTTTCAGATATGCTGTGAGGGCCTCAAGGACTGAATAAGGAGCAGGCAGTGACTCTTCCAGGAACTGACAATGAAAAGAAGGAGAAACATGGCAGCAATTACATACCTGCTTAAATGTGTCTCCCCAGGCACAAAGTGGGCTCCTCAAAGGCAAGGACCTTATCTGTTTTTATGTCTCTAGCCTAGGAGAAGCCTTTCCCACAATACCTATCACCAAGCACTTGTTCAACTAACATGCCAATCATTGACTGGATGAATGGAAGAAGAACAACTATTCCCAAGAGGAGAGGAAGACAGAGAAAGAAATGTAAAGATAAGTTAATTTGAACATATTTCTAGGCCAAGTACAAAGAGGTTAACAATGAAAGAAAAAGTTGATGAATGAAGCGAAGTCTCCTGTGAGGCTCTTGTGAAGCTCAATCCCATGGAGGAATAAGCTTTAGATAAGGTTGCAATTTTCCCTCCTCCCAAAGCAAAGGGGAGGGAGACAAACACAGGCTGTGATCTTGGGAACATCTGCAGTGAAGGGGAGGAAAGTAAAAGCACTTTTACTTACTGCCCTCAGTCTCCACTGGGAAGTAGTAAAGGTGCTTATTTCTCTAACTCAGTTGAATGTACCTTGAAGGCAGCCCCAACATGTTGCTCCGTGTCCCACCCCTACAGTCCTAAGACACAGAATAGATACTAAAATAAATGTATAAACTCAATGGGTTGGGTAGAAATAAATCAGATTATCTTTTATTGATTTTTAGAGAAAAAGGAAGGGAAAGAGAGAGAAGTTGTGTGTATGTGTGTGTGAAATTTGTTCCACTTATTTATGCATTCATTGGTTGATACCTGTATGTGACCCATAAGTTTAAATTATCTTTTATAAAAACTTGAGCACAACCTGCAGAAAGGACAGCCATGATATAACTCTAATTTGGGCTTATAGGGGGCTGTGGGAAGATGGAGGGAGGCATTGTAGTGTACATGTGATTTGCTATACAGGGTTTCTGCTGAGCCAATAGCTCCTTATCATTTTCTAATATAAGCTGACACCTCACTTCTTCAGAATACCTGGGCTTGGGCAGTGATTATTAGGTTGGGCATTTGTAATTACAGGTCTGTCTTGGGATATGATAGAATATGAGGTCTCAGAGGTTATCAATCAGCAAAGATTTGCTCAGCTTTCCCTAGGCCAGTGCCCAGGCCCTCTCCCCCCAGAAGACTGCTCAGCCAGCATCAACACAGTTCAGAAAGTGGCAAAACTAACGACGCCACCTCTAACCACATGTCCATTCTATCCATTCCCTAGGGGTTGCTGACAGCACCCAGGTGAGTAAAGCTTAAGGCTGCTGGGGGTGCCTCCAGATGCAGAAGGTGGTAGCCTTAACTTGAACTCTAACATGGCTTTAAATTATTCACCTCATAGATTGAGGGAAGATGGATGACTACTGATTAGAACAATGATGAACTGAAAAAAAGGGAAATAATCCACAGTGACAAACTCACTTCCTTGTCTGTGTTTAATCTCTAACAGCTATAAGGATAACTGGTGGGGGTGAGGTGGTAGCATCAGTAGGCCCCCTTTGGCCACAGGTAAGCCCCTTAATGGATGTGTTCCAATGAGGAGGAGCAAAGGAAGGATACTGGAGAGAATGGAGTTTAATTCTACTTCGTTGTAATGGAAGGCCAAGGCCAAGCTGGGTTAAGCAGGGAAGCAAGAAGAACTCACTGTTCACCTCCAGGGATTTCTGGTATTCCTCATTGTACAAGTAGGTGGTTTATCTCCAGGTAAGATATTTTGGATTCTTTGTACACGGTTGATGCGTGCTTTCTGCTGGGGGCCTGAAGGGAGGGGACAGAAGTTTGGCCTTGGAGCCAGCCAGAATGAAACTCTTGATATATGAATCTTTCACCTAATTTCAAGCAAATATATTTGCTTTCTTTACTCCTTCCACTTACCCAACTCTACAGGCACAGAGTTCCCAACTTTACCAACAGGTATGTGTTAATCAACTGCCCCTTTACAGTGGAGTATCTAGTATTGTGACAGGGGGCAAAACTATGCAACAATTGAAATTAATCTTCAGTTCCTATTTCTCCTGGCCCTCCCCTCCCCAACTCTATAACACAATCTAGTTGTCAAGAAAATCAGTCCATTTCTGGTTGAAAGGGTGACTTTTTTCCTGGTGTATTTTTCTTTTAATAATGGGCCTTATATTTCATTTTCCTATATATCATCTCATTTGGACAGCAACTGTGTGAGGAAGGCATTGACGGTCACTATTTCCCAAAAGATATTTTTTTGACCACTTGTAAAATGAACTACCACTTACTGAGTATTTTTACATTCCAGCCCCTGTGCATTGCAAGGCCGTACATACCTCAATTAACCATCATAACCACACTTGAAGGTTTATAATATTAGCCCTATCTTACAGAGGAGAAGCTAGGTCTAAATAACTTGCCAAAGGCCATATAGCAAAGTGACAAATCAGTATGACCTGGGTCTGGTCAAGTGCAAATCCTGTGCTTTTACCTCCCACACCATTCTGCCTGTGCAGAAGGCAGGCTAGACTTGTATGCCCATTATCTAAAGGGCTTTTCCTCTTTTAAAAATGGAAGTCCAGAGAACTATTTTATAAAACTAACAGAGTTGGGGCTAAAGCCTGCTCAAATAATTGATACCAGAAGACAAATTCCTGCATCTGGAGGGACTTAATCCCACATTGTACTTTCAGGCACAGTAATAAGAATGTAATAATTTGCTTTGTATCTCTCAAACCATATAGCAATCCAGGTTTCTTCTGCTACCCAAAAGCAGAGTGCTCCTATGAAACCTCTGGTAAGCGGAAATGCCATAAAGTGGAGAAACAGTTACCATTAATTTATATGGAAAATGTTTTGAGCATTTGCAGACCCAAACAATAACCTACCAAATCATATTGCATATGCTAATTATGTCCAGTTTTACACTAAGCATAACACCCTTATGGTCTCTCTTTAGGCTTCTCTTATACATAAGACACATTTTGCTAACAGATGCACAGAATGAATGGACATAAAGCACAGATGCTTACAGACAGCTCTGGGGGCTTGGCCTGATGCTGAGATGCTGAGTGTGGTTCCCAGGGAAGGAGCTTGGCAGGGCCACTCTCACTGCTTGGGTGTGTGCTGTCTCTATAATAGCTAGTTTTTTGCTTTGTACTTTTTTTTCAAAGAAGTGAAAACCCTCTTCAGATTTCTTTCAGTTACCAAAAACAGGTACTAATGTAGGTCTTTTATAAAAGCAAAGTGGCAAAACACAAACTTTCAAAGAATAGAGGATCCCTGTAACTGACTATAATAGCTGACTCTTATTTCATAAATTGAGTCCAAATGAAACCCAAGAATGTCCTAGACCTCCTGAAATCTGGCTCCTCCCCTCCACCTACAATTTCACTGAAATTGCTCCTGTGGAGATCACCCATGATGTCCTGGCTGAGTCCTTTTACTTTACATTCATATCTGTCTTGGCCTAGTTGCAGCATTTAATTGCTGACCATGTATTGAAAACCTCCCCTCCCTTGATTTCCAGGCAGCAGTCTGTCCTGGTTTTAGTGCTATTTCTTTGGCTTTCCCTTCTCAGCCTCTTTCAAAGGCTCAGGTTTCTCTGACTGTGTGAGTCATGGTTTAGGTCCAAAAGGCAGAATCCACCCTGGCTACTGTAAGCAGAAAGGGACACTTACAAGGTATTGACTGAGTTACAAAATCCAGGGAATTGTTGAAGAATCAGACCCTAGGCTGAGTCGCCAGAAACAAAGTCACACTCAGGAGTGAGTTGCCAAGGGAGCTGCTGTTCCTGCCACAATTGTGAAGCCTGATGAACTAGGAAACTGTTGCTATGGCTGCAACCTGAGATGTTGAGAGCCTGTTGCACTCTACACCAGCATAACCTCCTGCCTTTTCTGGTCACCACTTATTTAGCTCTTAAGTTGGAGTCTTATCTATGTGTGTCTAATGGGCAGAACCTAAATCACATCCATGGAACCCTAGATGCAAGAAGTCTGAAAAATGTTCTTTTTAGTTTTGAGGTACAAGAAGACACAGTAAAAGAAGGTTGAAATAGACATTGAGTCACATAGTTCCTTTAAACTTTGGTGTTCTTCAGAGTTACATTCTTAGCTCTTTTCTTGCCTGATGCTGAGACTATCCTTTCATCAACTCATGGCTTCAATCACCATGTGGATTATCTCTAACCCTGAGCTCCAGATCTGAGTGTCTAGCTGGCTACTAGCTAGCTCTACTTCCTCTGAAGTCAGTATCCTCCTCCTGTATTTTTTGTATCAATGAATGGCACCACCATCTATCTTATTTCTAAGCTAGAAACCAGGGACATCGCTCTGTTTCTCATCTTCCTCATATAAATGGCTGTTGTAGTAGGCAATTGGTCTATATTTCCCAGTCTTCCTGCAATTATGTGGAGCCACTTTATACCTCCTGGTCAATGTAATCTAAACATATGTCAGCAAAGTTTAGGTGAAACCCATGGAAGTTGTAACCTTTCATACATCATCTGCATTCTCTTTCCCCATCTGCCAATGAATGGAGATAACTTCAAAGACCTAGAGGAGGACAGAGCCATAGATGTAAGGAGCCTGGGTCCCTGAATGACTCAGTGTAGCTTTGCAGCTCCTGGAACAGATTTGCATTCTACTGTGAAATCGAGGTGTCAGGTCACAAAAGTGTGCTGTTCACACACAAGACGTGGTGGGCAGAGTGACCCTCAGTCAATCAGCTGAAGGGAAGGACCCACCAAAGACAGACCCAACAAAAATCAAAACCCCATTATATCCAGAGAGCCAACGTAAGTGGCATAAAGGGTATCCCAAGAGCATCAAGTTCAGGAGATCAAGAAGACTGCACCACCAGAACTTACAGGTCTCCTACCATAGAAGTTCACACCACAAATTCAGGGAGTCAAAGCAGATCAATTCAAGAAGCAGAAACAAACAAGAAGAGTCTAACAAATAACGAGGAGACAAAGAAGCAACCCCCAATCAAAAGGAAAGGAGGAATCCTCAGCAAGAGTGCTAAATGAAATAGAGGGAAGTCAACTATCAGATATTGAGTTCAGAACAATGATTATAAGGAAGCTCATTGAACTCTGTGCAAATTACCAAAAACTACAGAAAAACTATGAGGACCTTACTGCAAACTATAGCAGCATGAAAAAGGACATAGAAACTATCAAAAAGAGCCAAAAGGAAATGAAGAATACAATTTCTGAATTGAAGAATATAGTAAAGGAATCAAAAGCAGGCTAGATGAAGCAGAGGACTGAATCAGTGAGCTGGAGGATAAGGTAGGAAAAACTCCCAGATAGAGCAAGAAAAGGAAAAATAACTCAGAAAAGACAAAGAGTGGTAAGGAACTGCAAGACAACATAAAATGGAATAATATCAACATAATAGGGACACCAGAAAGAGAAGAAGAAGAGCAAGGGATAGAAAACCTGTTTGAAAAAGCAATGATGGAAAACTTCCCTAATTTGATGAGAGGAAAAGTCACACAAATCCAGGAAACATAGAGTCCTAATCAAGAGGAACCCAAAGAGACCTTCTTCAAAATACATAATTAAAATGGCCAAATTCAAAGACAAAGAGAAAATCTTAAAGGCAGCAAGGTAGAAACAGGAAGTAACATACAAGGGAGCCCTAATAAGGCTAGCAGCTGACTTTTCAACAGAAACACTACAAGCCAGAAGGTAATGGCAAGAAATATTCCAAATAATGAAAAGCAAAGGCCTACAACTGAGACTGCTCTATCCAGCAAGGCTCTCAACTAAAGTGGAAGGCAAAATAAGGAGCTTCCCAGATAAAAGAAGGTTAAAAGAATACCAAGCCAGCATTGCAAGATATGCTAAAGGGAATGCTTTAAGAAGATGAAGAAAAAGAGTGAAAGAGAGAGGAACACAGGTTCAAAGAAGAAAAATGGCAATGAGTACCTATCAATGATAACCTTAAATGTAAGTGGACTAAATGCTCCAATCAAAAGACATAGGGTAGTTGAATGGATAAGAAAACATGAGTCACACATATGCTGCCTACAAGAGACCCACCTCAGAACAAAAGATCTACACAGATTAAAAGTGAAGGTCTGGAAAAAAATGTTCCAAGTAAATGGACAAGAAAAAAAAAGGTAAGTAGGAATACTTATATCAGACAAAATAGACTTCAAAACAAAGTCCATAAAAAGAGACACAAGACACTTCAAAATACTCAAGAGAAGAATCAATCAAGAAGACATAAATATTTTAGACATATATTCACCCAACATAGGAGCACCCAAATATATAAGGAAAATCTTGGAAAACTTCAAGAAAGATATAGACAACAACACACTTATACTAGGGGATTTTACTACCCCACCGTCAACACAGGATAGATCTTGCAAACAAAATATCAACAAGGATATTGCATCATTGAACAATGTCCTAGATCAAATGGACTTAACTGATATATTTATAGAACCTTTTATCCCAAAGAAGGAAAATCACACCCTTTTCAAATGCACATGGAACATTTTCAAAGATAGACTACATGACGGGACACAAAACAAGCCTCAACAAATTCAATAAAATAAGTCATGTCAAGCATTTACTCAGACCGCAAGGACTTGAAACTAGAAACCAACCTTAAGGAAAAAAAATCAAAATTATTCAAACTCATGGAGACTGAGTAGCATGCTATTAAACAATGAATGGGTTAATAATGAGATCAGGGGAGAAATAAAAAAGT
Organism: Phyllostomus discolor; assembly: GCF_004126475.2. Classification (NCBI taxonomy): domain Eukaryota; kingdom Metazoa; phylum Chordata; class Mammalia; order Chiroptera; family Phyllostomidae; genus Phyllostomus; species Phyllostomus discolor. Next base: position 123,938,861 of record NC_040906.2, on the reverse strand, counting down.
TTCTGGAAACAAATGAAAATGAACACACAACAGCTTAAAACCTAGGACACAGTGGAGGCAGTCTTGAGAGGGAAGTTTATGGCAATACAGGCCTACCTAAAAAAGATAAAATCATTTCAAATAAACAACCTAACCCTACATCTACAAGAACTGGAGCATCAACAGCAAACAAAGCCCAGAGTGAGTAGAAAGAAGGAAATAATCAAGATCAGAGCAGAATTATATTACAAAGAGACTAAAAGAAAAATTCAGAGGAGCAATAAATACAAGAGCTGGTTCTTTGAAATGAAAACAAAATTAACAATCCTTTAACCAGATTCATCAAGAAAAAAAAAGGATCCAAAATAAAATCAGAAATGAAAGGGGAGAAATTACAACTGATACCACATAAATACAAATGATTGTAAAAAATTACTATGGACAACTATATGCTAAGAAATTTGAAAACCTGGGTGAAATGGACAAATTTTTAGAAAAATCTAATCTTCCAAAACTGAATCAAGAAGAAGCAAAAAGCTTGAACAGACTGATAACAGCTTGGTGAAATTGAAGCAGTAATCAAAATAATTCCGTCATATGAAAGCCCTGGACTAGACAATTTCACAGAAAAATTTTGCAAAACATTTAAGGAAGAGCTAACCCCCATCCTTCTCAGAGTATTCCAAGAAATCCAAGAAGAAGGAAGACTCCCAAACTCTTTTTATGAGGCCAGCATCAACTTAATCCCAAAACCAGATAAAGACACAACAAAGAAAACTACAGGCCAATATCACTGATGAGCATAGAAGCTAAAATCCTCAAGAAAATATTGGCAAGCTGCATTCAGCAATACATTAAGAAGATCATACACCATGATCAAGTGGGATTCATCCCAGGGATGGAAGGACAGTATAATATTTGCAAATCAGTAAATGTAATACATCATATAAATGAAAGGAAAGACAAAAATCACATGATCATATCAATAAATGCAGAAAAAGCATTTTAAAAAGTACAGCACCCACTTATGATAAAAACACTCAGCAAAGTGGGAATAGAGGGAGCATTCCTCAACATAATAAAGGCCAAATATAACAAACCTACAGCCAACATCATACTCAACGGACAAAAACTTTAAAAGCTTTCCCACTAAGATCAGGAACAAGATAAGAATGCCTGCTTTCACTACTTCTATTCAACCTAGTATTAGAAGTCCTAGCCACAGTGATCAGACAAGAAGAAATAAAAGGCATCAAAATTGGAAAGGAGGAAGTAAAATTGTCATAGTTTGAAGATGACATGATAGTGTATATAGAAAACCCTATAGACTCCACCAAAAAACTGCTCAACCTAATAAGTGAATTTGGTAAAGCAGTGAGATACAAAGTCAATATTCAGAAATCAAAGGCAGAAATCAAAGGCATTTTTGAATACCAACTATGAAATATTAGAAACAGAAATCAGGAAAAAATTCCATTTGATATAGCAACAAGAAAAATAAAGCACCTAGGAATAAACCTAGCCAAGGACATAAAAGACCTGTACTCAGAAAGCTACACAGCTCTGAAAAAATTAAGGAAGACACAAATAAATGGAAGCATATACCGTGTTCATGGATTAGAAGAATTAACATAATCAAAATGTCTATACTACCCAAAGCAATTTATAGCTTCTATGCAATCCCTATTAAAATACCAATGACACATTTCACAGATATAAAACAAACATTTCAAAAATTTATGTGGGACCATAAATGACCCTGAATAGCTGCAACAATTTTGAGAAAGAAGAACAAAGTAGGAGGTATCACCATACATGACATCAAATTATATTACAAGGCCATGGTAATCAAAATAGTCTGGTACTAGTGCAAGAACAGACACATAGATCAATGGAACAGAATAGAGAGCCCAAAAATAAACCCAAATCTCTATGGTCAATTAACATTCAACAAAAGGGGCAGAAGCATAAAATGAAGTAAAAATAGCCTCTTCAACAAATGGTGTTGGGAGATCTGGACAGCTATATGCAAAAAAATGAAACTCAACCACCAACTTACATCATACATAACAATAAATTTGAAATGGATAAAAGACTTAAATATAAGTCGTGATACTGTAAAAGTCCTAGAGGAGAACACAGGAGGAAAATCTCAGATATTCCACGCAGCAATATTTTCACCGATACATCCTTTAGAGCAAGAAACATAAAGAAAAGAATAAACAAATGTGACTTCATCAAAACAAAAAGCTTCTGCACGGCTAAAGAAAACATCAGCAAAATGAAAAGGGAACCAACCATATGGGAAAATATATTTGCCAATGATATCTCACAAAAGGGTTTGTTCTCCAAAGTATGTAAAGAACTCACTTGACTCCACTCCAGGAAGACAAACAACCCAATTGAAAAATGCACAAAGGACTTTAACAGACACTTCTCCAAGGAGGACATACAGAGGGCCCAGAGACATATGTAGGGATGCTCAGCATCACTAGCCATCAGAGAGATGCAACTTAAAACCACAATGAGATACCACTTCACATCAGTCAGAATAGCCATCATAAACAAACCAACAAACAATAAGTGCTGGGCATTTGGATATAAAACTTGGCTATTTGTGTCAAGACTATGCTTCCTGTGGGCTGTGCCCAGCCAATGATTGAGCATGCTGGAGGTACAAATTCAAACCCATTCCTGCAAGACACCAGATGCCTCCATTAGGTGACTTTGACTCAGGGGGTTTTCACTTTCTTGGCTGAATTACAGTGAAGTCCAGGACTCTTCGTACCCAACCTTCCTTCCTTGTTCCTCTCCTTCGCAGGTGTCAGACCTATACTGTGGTCTGGAAGCTTTTCTCACCTCCCTTAGCATTTTCTTATTTATCCTTCACAGGTGTCTCCCCCACTAAATCTCTTGCATGTCTAATCTCATCTTGAAGCTTCTCAGAAGAGTGAACTAACATAGGAAGAGAAATAGACTTTCAATGTATTATACTATGGAGATTTTGTTTCTTTTCGTTACAGTAGTGAGCTTACCCTAATGCGATAACCAAGTTTTGAATATATCTAAAAATGACTGTTTCTCCTTTTTGCAAGAGCCTTAGTTTAGGCCTACTGAACTAACTATCTGTCTTCTAAATCTAGTCTTGGTCAGCAACCCAGCTTCAGAACACACCTCCAAAGCACCTTCATGGTGACTATTCTACTATTAACTACTAGTTTTTAAACAGCTGTTCAAGAACTGAATACATGTCCTTTCATTTATCACAACAATCTTGCAAGGAAATAATTATTAGCTCCATTTTACATACAGGGAACTGATTGAGAGGGGTTACATATCTTGCCCAGTGTTATATGTCTGGTAACTAACATAACTGGGATTTGAACCCAGATCTGTTAACAAAATGTGTGTTCTTTTCACTACCCCAGCATTGCCTGGATTTAAAATTTTTTTCATGTTGCAGTATGCCATAACAGATGACTTTCACATACATTACCTACTCCCTCCAGTTTAAGTTCTAATGCAAATTTATCTGGATGGTAAAACAGATAGACCACAGACTACTCAGGGAAGGGCTCTTTTATTCATAAAAACATATTATAAATATGTGTTTAAGTAAAGTATCCATTTAATGATACTGATACTCTATGCACATTTTCTTCATTTATATTTTTCTCCTTTTTAAATTAACATGTAATAATTGGAAAAAACATAAAGAAAGTGGAAATAAATATAAAATTACAAGCAAACACAGTATTTTTTATTTTTTTTAAGGAGTAGTTGGGGACTTTTAAAAAAATTATGTTTTATTGATTATGCTATTACAGTTGCCCTGATTTTCCCCTCTTTTGACCCCCTCCACCCAGTACCCCCCACACCCTCAGGCAATCCCCACACCATTGTTCATGTCCAGGGTTCATTTAAATATATATATATACATATATATATTCATTCTTTGGCTACTCCATTTCCTATACTGCACTTTACTATCCCTATGGCTATTCTGTAACTACCTATTTGTGTTTCTTAATCCCTTCACCTCTTCACTTATTCTCCCCCACCACTCACCCTCCCATCTGGCAACCATCAAAACATCTTGGTATCCAGGATTCTGTCTCTGTTCTTCCAAGCAAACTCAGTATTCTAATCTCCACTGGTATGAAAGGTTATATCAGATGCTCCTGTAAAAGCATGAACAAAGATAAGCTGGGATGTGAGTTACGCATGTCATTCCCACAGCTCTGGTGATAACTCTATTTAAAATAACATAAAATGACATATAAAAGCAAGTGGCTCAGAGTGTATTATATGAAGGTACAAAGACGTACCTGTTTTAATTTATTAAAAGCAAGTCATTTATAATTTCAATTCTTTATTATTATTTTCAAATGTTAGATGCAACTGATAAACAACTCGCAGGCATGTGGCGTCAGTATCACCACACCTGCTGCACTACAAACAAATCCGATGATGTCATGCCCTGCTAATGATTCCTTCCAGAGGCTCTAAATCTAATTGAGGATAAGGAGCAGATTCCTCAGGCCAGCATTCCAGACCATCTGGGAATTGGCCCTTACCTCACTTTTTGAGAGTCTCACACTGCACTCCTCCAGCCCTAGCAAACGAGGGATGAGCTCTCTAATGCACCATTTCCCTTCTGCCTCTGGGTCTTTGCAAATGCTGTCCCTTGTGGAGGGAACATCTTCCCCCCACTCTTGCCTTCTGAAAACTTTAAGAATTTCTCCAGATATAATTTGTGTGTCACCTTCTCCAAAAACATTCTCCCTGAAAACATTCTTAGCTATACCCAGCTCCCAGGCTGAATTAGGCACCCTCCCCACTGCTATTGACATTCAGTTCTCCCCATGAAACTGGTTTGACTCTTGAAGTTGGAGATTGATTTTATATAAATATACTACTCCAAAATAGTAAGTGTTTAGCAAACAAATGTTTGTTAAAGTAATGAGTGACTAACAAACAGAGAAAGTAATGAATGATAGAAATTTGGCTTCTCTAGCACACAATCTGTATATACTTCATGTAATTTATAAGGACTGCTCATATGTCAATAAAAAAATGGACGTCGCATCCTGTCGTGGACATTTAAGTGTATTGTTACTTTAGCTAACATTTTGGGGTCAGAATTTCAGGAACTGAGAGTGAGGCAAGGACACTCATTAAGTGGTTAATTGGGACTTATTCAGGGGTTCCTGAACCCACTGAAATCACACACTGCATTGTGTTTGTGTGTATGTGCACAAGTGCTCACCCCCCCATTTGTGTGTTCTTCCCTATCAGGCAGGCCCAAAGTGCTCTCTGAAAGCACATGTGGAACGCAGCCAGATCTATTTCAGACAAAATGCCGTGGAAACACTCATGGAAAATGAAGGGACCGAGTTCGGCATATGTGGCCATAATAATAACAAGATGGCAGCTCCTGAGAAGGGGCAGTTCATACATCATAAATTATTATTGGGTCCTTGTCATCTGGTGAAGTGTTTCATCATCAAATACAGCATTAAAAAATGTAATGTATTTACCAACTCAAGTGTGGCAGGGTCAAAATTTACACTCTCTCCCCTCCCTCCGCATCTGTTTTGGAGTCTGCTTTTGCTCTTTGCATATAGTTGAGGGTAATGAGGGCAGGAGAACTGAAAAGTGAAAATAAAGACTAAACTGATTTACATTCACAAAATTGATTTGCAGAGGTGAAGCTTTGCCAGCAGTAGAAAAGAGATTCAGAAGGCAGAAGTCTGAATGAAACCTAGGAATGAGCTGTCCACATAGGGTTCAAGGAAGTATAATATTTTTAGGACGTGTGATGAAATGTCCTTGGCCACATCTCCACCAGACTTTAGTAAAGACATACATTGTTTTTCGAGGTCCTGGGTGTCAGATTTGTGCTTCTTTGTACTGTGGGTGCCATGCGTCAGTAAGCTTCCGCGTGGAAGCGCACAGGCCTCAGTTTATTTTTCAGGTTATGCAGGTTTGCCTGTTTGTCCTGCTCTGCAGCAGCCTGGAGTCGACACCTGACGCACCTATTTTTGGCCTGGGTTGGGTAGGTTGAAGGGAGGTGAGTCATGAGAAACTAAATAACCCTTATCAGCAGTTCCATTATCCAAGCAGCTGCCAAGTTTCTATTTGTTTTGTGGGAGGTTGAGACCATTCTTCAGTGGGGAAACTTCCCCATGAAGAACCACTGAGTCTCTGGACAAAAGAACACAAAGGGTGCCACCGTTTTCTCCTCAGAATTTTTTTTTAGAAAAATGACCTCTTTTACTACTAAAACTTAACTATAGCAACTTTAAAAATGCTTGTAGTGGGCACTGGAGGGTGCTGCCCAGATCCAGTCTGTATTCCATCAGCTGCGGGGAGGGTAGATGGCTGACAGATCCCGGCTAAACCCCTCCCCTGGTAATCATCCTCTGCTCATGTGAGCCGCTTTATCCAGGTTATCAGCTCTTCCCAGGGGCTATCTCTATTCAACGACTGGTCAGCACCCTCCATTTGGGAACAACTCATCAGGGCCATCCCAGTTCCACAGACCCTCATGGAACCTGCTGAGGCGGATGTTGTGACAGCATCAGAGCCAAGCCTCCCTGCTCAGTCCTGCTCCTTCACACTCTGTAGGTGTTGACCCAACAGCGTCCCCCAGTAAGGCTTCTGTGTATTAAACTCCTCAGAGTCTGCCTCCCAGGAAACCCAGCAAGCAGATACTAGAGCTGGGACACCCACCAAATGTCTGGAAAAAAGGACCCCATTGTGGGTGGGTGGTAGGCACACAGCAGTAGGGACATTGTTGGCATAACTTTGGAAGGGAAGGCAATGGCTAGGGCGTTAGAACCAGTATTTGAGAATTAAGAGGGACTTAGTAATTATAAGGACAATGGTACCAGGTGGCTGTGGAAAATGGTGTTCTGGAGAATGACAAAGAAAGGCTGAGTGAGAGTGATTAATCAGTGATTAGAGACTAAGCCAGAGGGCCTCATGGGCGAGCACAATGAGACTCTCATCTTCTATAGTAGGAGGGTAAATAAAGTTCAAGGCCCAGGACTTAAGCATAAAGTGGCAGAGCTCCGGAAAAGACCGAATTCCCAGTGGCAGGTCTGCTATACCTAGGTCCGAGCTCTAACTGGGAAAGAGTGGGACACTGATAAAAGGGGTGGGGTGTGGGTTTTGGGTTGATGCAATGAAAACCTTGTGTCTGCATATTCCCCAGAAGCCCCTAGACCTGAAGAAAGGGCCGATTCCTCCCTGTGAAAGGTTAGCACTCATCACTCAGTTGAGGACAGTGCTTAGGCCTTTGTCTTGCAAGATATGTGCCACCATCAGATCTGCTATCATCATGTCCCTTCTGGCCAGTAGACCAATTATAATCCACTGTAACTAATAACACAAACCCATTAAGTCACAACAAACACAGTCAAGGATGCACTGGGTCTGCTAAAGGAGGGAAAGGGACGATACCTGAAGGAGGTGCAGTGCCTGGCCAATACTGTACCAGCAGAGCTAAGAGAGCATGCATGTGATTGGTTTCTGGGGGTATGGAATCAAGGGGGAGTAGAACATAAATTTGGCCAAGGGCATGTTGTCTGATATGGGAGCATTCTTCTAGGCTACGGGATTATTAAACCCTGCCCGAGACCCCAGCACACACTGCTAGGATGGCTCTTAGAAACTTGCAGAATGTGATGTCCACACTCACTGAAGAAAGAGTAAATGCCAGAACTCCCTTGCAAATGGTGGAAAAAAGGACCAGTTTCACAGAAGGAGGGCATTCATAAATGGATTTATTATATGAGACCATAAACCCCACCAGATGACTATTGTACATGTGAGAGCTCAGAAGACACTTCACTTACTAAAGGAATATGAAAGGACCTAGTAAAAGGGACTCAGATTCACTGATGTATGTGCTGGTGGCTGTCCTTTGTCGTACAGAGCTAACGGTAAGAGATATCATTACAGCCCCGGCCAGGTGGCTCAGTTGGTCGGAGCTTTGTCTCATGTACCAAAAGGTTGCGGGTTTTATTCCAATCAGGGCACATACCTAGGTTGCAGATTCAATTCCTGGCTGGGGCACCTCGGGGAGGCAACCAATCAATGTTTCTCTCTCTCTCTCTCTCTCTTTCTCCCTCTCTCTCTAAAAATCAATAAACATATCCTCAGGTAAGATTTTTTTTAAAGGGATGTCATTACAAAACTGGGCTATTTTATAGTAATGAGGATGCTAATAGCCTAAAATATTAGAGGTCAGGTGGCAACGCTTAATCATTAGAGAAGCAACATGGGTTCAATTACAGCAGTAAGAGGCAAGGTTGGAAAGGCAGCAATAGGAGCCTGACCCACAGAAAGCTATGGAGATGTTGAGAACAGAGCATCGTTATGGGTGAAACAGATGGACAACCAACAAGAGCATTGTTCAACCTATTCAATTAAAATAGTCAAGGATGAATGATCAAGAAGCTGAGGGCTGCTGCCACCCCTCCAAAACAACCTCATGATCCTTTGCTTAGCTTCTAGAGCTGAGTTAGTTTTCACACTCAGAACTCTTGACTGAACCGCAGAAGACACTGAGTACTAGACAGACAGAATGACTCAGCCAGGTAACATTGGCCAGCCTCTGTGCTGTGCCTCAGTGTTTTCACAAAAGCAAAATAGCCATGATGGCAGGGATGGAGCATATGCATGGGCTCAACAGAATGGGCGCCCACTCACCATGACTGCTCTAGCTACTGCTGCTACCAAATTTCCAAACTGCTAGATATAGAGACCAACTCTATGTCCATAATATGGCATCATCCCTTAGGGGAGACCAACCAGGGATTTGGTGGCAGGTTGACTTCATTGAATTCCTTCCAACCTGGACGGGGCAATAATCCACTTTGTCATCTTGACTGAAATCAGTAAATATTTCAGCTCTGAGTTTGCCTTTCCTGTTTACAGGGCCTCAAACAGCATCATTTTCCAAAGGCTTATAGCGAGTTTGATCAGCTCACAGGGGAGCCTACAAAGATTGCACTGGAAAAAGAAATACACTGTATAACGAATGAGATAGTGAGCACATAACCATGGGATCCACTGGCCCTTTTCCATACTGCACAAATACAGCAATGGAATGACTTGTTCAAAAGTGTTTTGTGCAGGTCTCAGCCTACACAAATAGTAATAATAATAGTAATAGTAATAATAATAATCAGCTAGAAATGCCTGGTCTCCAGTGAGCTTCCCACAAATGTCTCCCCTTTCCAAACCAATGTTGGACAAACCCTTACAGTTATTATGACTGCAAGATGCCCTACAGCAATAACCATCAGGGAACTTTGAAGGAAAGAAAAGGTTATTATTTACAAGTGCTAGCATATACAAGACCTGCACAGCAGTGTTGTTCATAGAGAGGGTGAGTGCAGGCCTGGGGTTTTATTGAAATTGTAAAAAAAATATAATATAATCAAACTCACTTCACACTGGAGCCGGAGCTGCCATCCCAGAGGCACTGCACCACATACATGTCTTACTCCTTAAACCTCTGGAATGTTAAGTCTGGACAAAATAACCTTTGGACTGAGCCTAAAGCAGCATTGATTGAGAAACAACTGTTTATGACCAGGACTGAAAATAGGACTACCAGACTGAAAATTAAAGACATTCTTTAGAATTAGCATCACTATGTTAGCTTATCTGCCATCATACAAGGACAAAGGCACTGATTCATTCCTCTGCTGCTGGGACTGCTGTTTGCTGAAGATTCCTGGCTAGTTCCTCCCAAGGAATTAGTCTCAGTCAATGGGAACTGCTTCATCCAAAATTACACTCCTAGGGTCAATCATATCCAATGATGGGCTGATGTAGGAATAGAAATGTCTGGTCATCTTCTCGCAATTTAAGGGAACTCTGAAAGGCCAGTTCAGTCCAGAGCTCATGGAATTGGCTGAAGCTTTGCTGCCATTTCAGTTTGATTTCTCCCTCTACCCAGTTTTGTTTCCTTCACTCCCTTGTAGGTGTGATTCCAGAGAGTACTCCCCAACAGACTTCTTGCTCTCTAATCTCTGTCACAGAATCTGAGTCTTGGGGAACCCAATATTCAAAATATCTTTCTTCTTTTGTTGGAGGCAACCCTCACATATTCAACTAGAATAAATTTTAGCTGAATGAAATCTTTGAATGCAAAATTTTAAAAAATTACACTATACATGTAGTGGAAGAAACTAGAGAAGAATTTTTTATACCCTTGATTGGTCTAAGTATCGAGGAAAGAGTCAAGATACAGAATATATAAAATGGAGTCACTTTAACCAAGCTGCTAGAAGTATTGACATTATGAAGGTTTAATCATGAGGAAAGATTCCATTCTTGTTTTGACTAGCCTGGACACTTAAACTTTTTTTGAACTTCCCTATCCTGAGTCAGTGTCTGGATATATGTCCAGGTAACCCTCTAATTACCTCCAAGTACTCACATGTCCAGGCCATGTGATTACTCCCTGAAGGACTTACATACCTGTCCACCTGACATCCATTATCCAGGCCACGAAGATGTGACCAGACCACCTGGCATCCATCATCCTGACCTCCTGTCATCTAACTCATAAGCATACTGGACCATTCCAAGGACTAAGAATGCAGGAACAATAATGCTCAAGAATGCATTTTTTGCTGTAAGAACTTTTAACTTTTCTTTTTTCTTTGGAATACTTCTGAGTTTTTGAATAGCAGTGTTTCCAGTCTACAAACTTTAAGAACCATGAATAATAGTGTATCATTTATTTCTAGCAAAATCTCTAGACTCTTTTTGAGTTTATTTGACATATCAGAACCCATTTTTAAAAAAGGTGGACTTTTCCACATTAAAATAAAATTCTGATAAATGGACAAACAAAATGTGACATATATAGATATACATATACAGTGAAATATTCGGCTTTAAAAAGGAAGGAAATTCGCTGGGGTGGGGGGAGTGATGAAGGGAAAATGGAGACAACTGTACTTGAACAACAATAAAAAAATTAAATTAAAAAATTAAAATAAAGGAAATTTTTTTAAAAGTATATTTTGTTGATTATGCTATTACAGTTGTCTCCATTTTTACCCCCTTTGCCTCCTTCCACCTGGTACACCCCTTCCCTCCAGCAATTCCCCACCCTTTAGTTCATGTCCATGGGTCATGCATGTAAGTTCTTTGCCTTCTCCATTTCCTATACTGTTCTTAACATCCCCCTGTCTATTTTGTTCCTACCAATTATGCTTCTTATGACTGCACCATTTCCCCAATTCTCCCCCTTCTTCCTACCAACTGATAGATAACCCTCCAAATTATCCCCATACCTATGATTCTGTTCCTGTTCTGGTTGTTTCCTTAGTTTGTTTTAATTTTTATTTTTTAGGTTCAGTTGTTGATAGTTGTGGATTTGTTGCCTTTTTAATGTTCATGTTTTTTATCTTTTTTTTTTCTTAAGTAAGTCCCTTTTATATTCCCTGTAATAATGGCTTGGTGATAATGAACTCCTTTAGCTTTACCTTGTCTGGGAAGCACTTTATCTACCCTTCCATTCTAAATGACAGCTTTGCTGGGTACAGTAATCTAGGTTTTAAGTCCTTGCTTTTCATCACTTTGAATACTTTTTGCCAGTTCCTTCTAGCCTACAAAGTTTCTTTTGAGAAATCAGCTGATAGTCTTATGGGAACTCCTTTGTAGGTAACTCTCTGCTTTTCTCTTGCTGCTTTTAAGATTTTCTTCTTTAAACTTTGGCATTTTAATTATGATGTGTCTTGGTGTGGGCCCCTTTGGGTCCAACTTATTTGGGACTCTTTGTGCTTCCTGTACTTGTATGTCGATTTCCTTCACCAAATTTGTGAAGTTTTCCTTCATTATTTTCAAATAAGTTTTCAATTTCTTGCTCTTCCTCTTTTCTTTCTGGCAGCCTTTGATTTGGATATTTATATGTTTAAAGTTATCTGAGAGGTTCCTAAGCCTATCCTCATTTCTTATTTTTTTATTCTTTTTTCTTCCTGCTGCCCTGATTGAATGCTTTTTTCCTTCCTTGTATTCCAAGTTGTCGATTTGATTCTTGGCCTCATCCTCTCCTCTGTTGGTTCCCTGTATATTTTTCTTTATTTCACTTAGTGTAAACTTCACTTCTTCCATTATGTTTTTGCCATATTCAATGAATTCCTTGAGCATCCTGATCACCAGTGTTTTGAACTGAACATCTGATAGGTTGGCTATCTCCATTTTATTTAGTTTTTTTTTCTGGGGTTCTGTTCTGTTCTTTCATTTGGGCCATATTTCTTTATCTACTCCATTCAGCAGCCTCCCTGTGTTTGTTTCTCTGTATTAGGTAGAGCTGCTTTGATTCCTGTCTTAGAAAAGGCTCCTGCAAATTGTGTGGGGTGGAGCCTCAGGTACTCACCAGGGTGGGGCAACCCACTTCACTGCTTTGTGGCTCTGTGAAGGGGGAGGATTCAGAAAGGAGACAATGCCCCTGCCTGGCTTCTGGAGGGGCATTGCCCAGCACTCCCCTATTTCCAGTCACTTCATCCACTTCCTGTATGTGACTGGTGCCCTTCCAGCTGCTGCCCTGGTGGTGAAATACAGAGTTGGTGGGTTTTCCTGCATTCTAAGTCCATGCGGGTCCTTTAAGGGACAAAAATCTGGCAGTTCTTCTTTTGCCCCAACCACCCACCCTGGTTTTTACAGCCAGAGGTAATGGCAAATTATTTTCCTGGTTCCAAAACCCTGGAGTGGTGCTCACTTCCAAGGTATCCCTCTGGATTTTTATCCACTACATGTGAATGTGGGATTGTCCCTTTCACCACCACTCCCTCTCTATGTCATAGCGTCTTTTTGCCCATCTCTGAGACTCCACCCCTCCTACCTGTCTGGATGAATGTGGCTTCTTTAAACCTTGGTTGTCAGACTTCCATACAGCTCGATTTTCTGACAGTTCTAGTATTGTTTGTTTTGAGATCTGATTGTAATTCTTTCTGTGGTTGTGCAAGGAGGTGAAGTGTGTCTACCTATGCCTCCATGTTGACCAGAAGTCTAAAAAGCAAGGAAATTCTGAACATATGCTACAACATGGATGAACCTTGAAGACATTATGCTAAATGAAATAAGTCAGTCACAAAGGACAAATGCTGTCTGATTCCAATTATAAAAAGTACCTAAAGTACTCAAATTCAAAGAGAGAGAAAGTGAAATGGTAGTTACCAGGGCTAGGGGGTGGGAAAAATGGAATGTTGTTGTTTAATGAGTATAGAGTTTCTATTGGGGATATCTGCCCTAGAAATGAGTAGGGGCAATGGTTGCACAATAAGGTGACTGTTCTTAATCACTGAATTGTATGCTTACAAATGGTTAAATGGTAATTTTTATGTTTTATTTATATTTTACCACAATAATAAATAAAATTCTGTTTGGCAAAACCCACCAAAGTGAAACGAAATAAAATATTTGAAAATTCTATCAGAACAAAGGGTTAATTTACCTACAAAGCAATAAGGAAAAGACCCAAAGCACAATAGAAAAATTGGAAAAGAACAGAAATGGAGAATTCACAGAAGAAATAAAATGGCTCAAATATTATCAACTTCACTCATAAAGAGAAATACAATTCAAATCACACTGAGATACCTCCTTAACATCTATTAGCTTAACTGAGATCAAAAAGTTTTTAAGATAATAAATGTTTATAATTTTAAGTTTAAAAAAGGTAGTGAGATTGTGGAATGGGGAACATCAGTGGGCATTTCTTCTTTTGCAAGCAGCAAACAACATCAAACCACACATGGTGTCCACATTCCTCATGGATATCCTGAGCAAGTAGCAAGTCAGACATGAAGGGCATGACCAAACCTGGACATGGATATCCAAAGACCATCTATTTCTCACCCTGTCTCTCTAATTCTGAAACCAGCCAAGGAAAGGCATCTTGGTTATTTATAACAACCATCTGCAGAGGGAACAAAGGTGCTTTCTTCTCTGATCAGAGAAAGAATTAATGAGCTGTTTTGTATTGCAAACTTCTCAGTCAGGATGCCAAGATGGCTCTTTGCCTTGCACCTGAACTGTGGCCAGTAATCCATTCTAACCCCTTTTAAATTCTTAATAGCAGCTTCAATGACTGTGAGAGTTTGGGGGCAACTTTTTGAGCCTTCAATATGCACAAATAAATCAGATGGCTACTTAATATTGGGCATGTTGATCTGTATTTGTTATATAATACATAGGCTAAATGCATTATTTACAATGTCTTGTGAATTCAATTCTGTAAGATTTATGAGATGGTGGATATATTTGTACTTGAATTAAATTAAAAATAGTGGCCATCATCTATCACATACACTTAATTTAAACTTTAAGCCCATAATTTTCCATTTTTACAGCTGAGTATACTTTTATCTCTCAAGATCATGCCAAAGGCACCAAATTGTGTCTTTGCTTGCCCAGGACATTTTGTTTCCACTAGGTGGGTCCACTTGGAAGGCTATCAAACCTGAATTTCATCAGGGATGTCAGTTCTGCAATGTGGCCTCTAAGTCCAGTTTTCACACCCTGAAGAATTCTGTGACCTTCCCAATATTTTAAAAATAAATCCCCTTTGTGCTTAAATCAGCCACAATTGGCTTCTGTTGATTGCTACAGAAAAGTCTGATTGATATATACATCTCAAATATCAGTTTTCTCACATAAAATGTGAGTAGTGATAATTACATCTTACTATGGGTCAATATGTTAAGTAGGTGGTCTAAATAGCTTTTTGTGTGATTAATTACCAAGAAAATGTTCATATTTAAAGATGAAGTTAATGTGTATGGAACCACAAAGACCTTGAATAGCCAGAGCCATCTTGAAAAAGAAGAACAAAGCTGGAGGCATCACACTCTGTGATTTCAAACTCGGTATAAAGCTGTAAAAACCAAACAGTATGATATTGGCATAAAAACAGATATACAGTTCAAAAGAACAGAGGGCCCAGAAATAAACCCACACACTATATGGTCAATTAATTTACAATAATGAGCCAAGATATGTCTGAAGAAAGGACAGTCTCTTCAATAAATGGTGTTGGGGAAACTGGATGGCCATATGCAAATCCTGTTTATCCCCCTTCTTCCTTGAGATGCTCTCAGTTCCTCCCTTATAGGTTCATGTCTCTCTCTTTTTAATTTCCTTTTTTTAATGGAGACTTCAGTTTTTTTAAGTAGTTTTAGGTTCACAGCAAAATTGAGAGGAATGTACAGAGATTTCTCCCCTATTCCTGCCTCCACATATGCACAATCTCCCCTGTTAACAGCATCTCCCACCAGAGCGGTACATTTGTTAGAACAGAAGGACCTATGTTGACACATTGTTATCACCTCATAGTTTACGTTAGGGTTCACTTGTGGTGTAAATTTTATGGATTTGGACAAATGTATAATGACATGCATCCACCATTACAGCATCATAGAGAGTATTGTGATTTCCTTTTAATTCTAGTCACTTTCACATTGCTATTTACCTGCTTTAGGAGTGTGTGCCCTTCCTCTCATTTATTAAACAAATGCTTAATGAATGCATTGTCTTCTAGACAATGTGATTAACACTAGATATAGAGCAGTGAACAAAACAGAACTGTTTTCTATCCTCCTAGACTTTATAATGAATGAGGCAAGATAGATTGTAAGTAAACAAACAAAAAAACCCATAATTTCAACTGATAAGTTCTGCAAAGGCAAAACACAAAACCTGAAGAACCATAGAGAGATGGAAAAGCATAACAGAGGAGAACTAAGTTAGATGGTGTGGATGGTGAAAACAGGGTGTGGTCAAGGAAGGCCCCTGAGGAAGTGACATTTAAACAGATAAATGTCTATTTAATGAATGGGTTGGAATTAGGCAGTCCAGAGAAGGGTGGCAGGAAGAATACTCTAAGCAACAGCATCGGTCAAGGCCCTCAGGTAGGAAGGAAGGAGCTCAGTGAATATGAGGAACTGAAAGAAACCAGAGAAAGCAAAGGTTAAGTTGGGAAAGATGAACCCCTCTAACAAACTAGACCCCGGACTCCTTAAACCTGGGGGTCCCATTTTATCCTTTATGTATTATTTTATCTTTTTTTTAAACCTCACCTGAGGATATTTTTCCATTGCTTTTAGAGATATGAGGGGAAGAAGTGAAGGAGGGAAGGAGAGAGAGGTGGGGGTAGGTGGAGAGAGAGAAAAAAAAGAGAGCGGGAGAGAGAGAAGCATTGACGTGAACGAGAAACATCAATTGGTTGCCTTCATGTGTGGGGTTTGACCAGGGATCAAACCCACACCCTGGGTATGTGCCCTGACTTGGAATTGAACCCATTACCTTTCAGTTTATGGGATGATGCTTCAACCAACTGAGGTTCACAGGCCTGGGCTCATTTTATCTTTTTTTATATTAGACCTGAATGGTCTCAGTACTGAGCATAGTACTTAACATAGAGTAGATACACCAGCATGTTGAAGGATTTGACTACCCTCAAACTCTTATTAAGACATCAAAAATGGCACAGAAAATTAGAATAAAGTAACAAATAATATATAATCAAGCAAAGCTGTTTTAAGACTCTGGTAGGTCCTAGGTACTCTCATTCTCAGATGCCCTACTACTACCACATGATTCAAAATATGCAAAAATAAACCCAGAATTTACCTCAAATATTATTTTATATTATCACCTCAGAGTTGACTTGCAGTTGTTTTTCATAAAGTTGAATTTATGAACATTAAAGATAAATACATTAACTTTTATTTTGTAAAGTTTAAGTCAATTTATTTTTAGCTCTCAAACATTTTTTTAGACCTTAGAAAGAACTCTCCTGAGCACTTTGCCTAACGGGCACCAGGCTGTGTCATCAAGGGCTGAACTGGGTAGAACAAATAGCAAACGCTAGAGATTCAAAGAAGAGACGTCGATAGGAGCCAGGAAGCTCACATGCTCTATATCTAGTAACCCGATGATTTGTCGGGCCAGCAACTGCAGATCCTAGAAAACGGAGGAAGTAAGAGGGCACCGTCAGTCAGGGCCTAACTTGGACCCCAAAGCAGAGATTAGTAGCTCGATTTTGAGGCAGGATCATAAGAAGCTGGGAAATATTTTGGCAAGTGGAATGGGGAAACTGAGACAGAGAGCTGAACAGATTGGCTGATCAATTTATAGCCAAATTTGGAAGTCGCTTCCCTAAAGGTAACATCTAGACCTCAGTTGTATTCCAGCCCTGGGCCCAAGAAATGCAGGAAAAGCAGGTGGGCAACACCAGGACCAACCACCCCCTGCCCTGGACCTGACCTATGACTGGTGCCCAGGACCCTGAAAGGAGACACCTGGAAAAGCTGATGAATATTCTATTAAGATCCTCCCCTAAGACCTCCCCTAAAATCCCAGCCTTTAAAAACATAAAAAAAAAGAAAACCCAAAACAAAAAACGAAGGTCCCAACCCTCTGAACCTGTCTCCAAGGCCCCCTTTTCTCTGACTCTTCAGTGAGCCGAAACAGCCCTGCCTGGGCTCCTTTCTTTCCTGGAACATTGTTAGAGAGTCAAAGCAGCCACACCTAGGCTCTCTCCTGTTGCTTGTCCTACTCTAAGCCTGTTTTTGTTTCACTATCCTCAGCTTTAATAAATATACTCTCAAAAACACCTGGACTTACATGGTAAAAATCTTTCCTGCACGGAGCCAAGAACCCACACACTACAGGCTGGCCCGAGGCAGACCCGCGCTGGTCCCGGTCCCCTTTCTGGTAACAACTTGAAGCACTAGGAGTCTTGGAAACCATGTCTTTCTAAAGTTTGAAGTCCCTAAGAACAGTCAGTCAGATTTTACTAGACAAACACTGAACCATTCAGAATGAATATATAGGTCTGATTACCTGGCCTGAGACACTGCACAAAACAAGAACTGTCAAACACCCAACAATGAGGATACAATGAACAATGGAACAGCAGGAAGCTGAGAGCTGGAGAGACTGAGTAGGCCCAAGTGCAAATTCATTAAAGAGGTCAGATTTGAAAAAGGCCATGTTGGGGAAAGGAGGGCATAGACAGGGTGAAAGTTCAGACTGCCAGAACAAAGTGCCACAGTTTGGGTGATTTGAACAGAAATTTATTTTTCACAGTCTGGAGGCTAAGAAGTCCAAGATCAAGGTGCCAACGAAGTAGGTTTCATTCAGAGGCCTCTTCTCTTGGCTTGTAGGTGGCTGTCATCTGACTATGTGTTCACATGACCTCGTCTTGTAGGCATGGGGGAGAGAGGGAAGGAGGAGGAGAGAAAGAGAATGCTAGCTCTCTGGCACTCTTCTTTTAGGAGCACTAATCCCATCATGAGCCATTCACTGTCATGACATCAGCTAACCCTATGTACCTCCCAGAGGATCCATCCCCACATACTGTCATACTGGGGGTTAAGACTTTGACAGAGAAGTTTTGAGGGAACATAACTCAGTCTATAGCAGACGGATATACCTAAAAGAAGAACAAGGGACTGAGCCAAGACGAGAAAAATAAGCACAATTCTTTTTTTTAAAGGCACTATAACAGTTCAGGAAAGAGCAGGAGTTTCTTATTAGACAGACCTGGGCTGAATCCCATTTACTAACCATGAAGCCTTGGATATGTTATTTAACAACTCTGAGCCTCAGTTTCCACAGCTGTAAAATGCAGATAAAAATGCCCCCTTTTTAAGGTTGCTGTAAGAATGAACAGGATAGAGGGTTGAAAGTACCTGGCACATAGAAAAGACCTTTTAAAGTTTTGATGGAGCATGGACGGTACAGGGGTGTTGCTAAGGAGCAGAAGCTGTGATGGCAATGTGTGATAGAAACTGCTGAATGCTGAAGTACACTGTTTCATGGGCACTGGTCTCACTGAGTTGGGGGAAGGACTCAGTAACTTCTCCAGTACGTTTCAACTCTGAAGTCCCATTAATCCACATCCCACCTGCTTCGTTGTTATTATCAATTCCTGCTTAGCACCGTTACAAACATTATCTCATTTAATCTTCACTATACTCTCACAACCAAATAAAAATTGTAATAGCTATTACTTTTTGCATTTGATAGATGTGTAAACTGAAGCTCAAAGAACTGGATAATATATCCTGAGATCATTCTGCTAGAGAATGACGGAATCTGCATTTGTGTCCAGGACGTCCTGGCTTCCACCTCTGCACAGCTTCCCTGCTCCAACTTTTGTGAAGTTGCGTGTTGGTCATACAAATATCAGGAGGAAGATTATAAGAGAAGGCTTGGCTTTGAATGGGCCTATTTCTCCCAGCTTGGAC
Source organism: Phyllostomus discolor (assembly GCF_004126475.2). NCBI lineage: Eukaryota > Metazoa > Chordata > Mammalia > Chiroptera > Phyllostomidae > Phyllostomus > Phyllostomus discolor. The sequence continues at coordinate 123,919,596 of NC_040906.2, read as the reverse complement.
AAATCCTGGCTGGGGTATCAATAGAATTTATATATGAGAGGACTGTTGGCAGTTTTTCAGGGACTATGGAGCCAGGGAGGGCTGCCAGAAGACCGTAGATGGTACACAGTGTTCCAGTTTGTGAATAGGGAGAGAAAGTTGGTTCTACAAACTGTAGATGCCAGTCCTGGGCAAAGTTCTTGAAGGGCAATTCATGAACATAAAAAAAGAGAAGAAAACAGTAATTACCAGGCGCTAACAAATATTCACTGAGAAGACTATTCCAGATGAAACTCACTCTTATTTTTGATAAGGTAAGATACTGGTATGTTTTTATTTAGATAATGCACTTTGCTCATTATAATGAGAGAGTTAGAAATGTGTAGGCTGGAGAATAGACAGATGTATCCATAACAAGCTGAAAATTTATTTATTTTCAAATTAAGAAAGAATTTTAAACTTCATTGTTTCCATAAAATATAATTTTTTATTTATTCACTTTTTAAAATTGAGACAATTGTAAATTTATATGCTGTTGTAAGAAGTAAAAGAGACAACTCCTCTGCATACTTTGTCCAATTTTCCTCAGTGGTTATATTTTGCAAAACTATAGTATAATGACAAAATTAGGATAGCCACATTGATATTATCCTCTGATTTTATTCAGATTTCCCCAGTTTTACTTGTATTTATTGTGCATGTATTAAATTCTATACAATTCTATCAACTATGTAGTATTGCCTATTCACCACCATATCTAGGTACTAAGCAGCTCCAACTGAAAAATCATTTTTAATGGAAGAGATAAAATTTTAACTAAGACTTGAAGGACAAAGGAGAGGGAAAATATTTCAGGTAAGAGAAGAGCAAAATGAAAATCAGAGACATGGATAAATATTGGATGTGTGGAAGGGCATTGGTGCTATTAAAGGGAAAGAGTGCTAAATTATAGAAGAGGTAATTAGGTTAGTTAGATAAGATGTATAGCCACATTATAAATGGCCTTGAACATCAGTGACCATATCACTCATATTATAAATAGTATACCACCTAACTCTTAGACGGCATTCAGATATTTATCCTTGTGGCCAATGGTACAAAGAAGCATCGTGTTTTGTACCTTTTGTTCCCTCTACCCAAACCACTGTTCTCCAGATACTAAGGTCTGGCTCCATGTCAGTATTCAAGTCTAGTTAAAGGTCACCTCTGCAGGGAAGCCTCCTCTGATCACCCATTCTAGAATGCCCACCCTGCTCGCTCTACCCCAGGTCCCTGCTTTATTTCTTTCATAGCACTTACTATTTTAAAAAAACTGGTATGTTTGTTTACATGATTATTATTTTTCCCCACATAAGTTTTATGAGAAAAGAAAACTGTTTTGCTTACTGCTATACCCCTTTGCTGAGAAAAGCACCAGCACACAGTAGGTGCTTAATAGCTGTTGAATGAATAAACAGGCTGCCTTGGAAATTGTAGCATATACCACTTTGAAGCTTCCTTGGTCTTGGCATCCTTCTTGCTATTTTTCCTTCCTATTCTCTCCACCTTTGTGGGTTCAGAATGAACGAAAAATGAAATGGGGAGATCCATCATTACTCTTTACTCAGTCTAAACTGAAGAAAAAGTATGTGCTGAGTAGTGAAAGAAAAGAAAGCTATTACTTGTTAATATGTGATCAAGCTCAAAAAAGGCCATCCACTGATTTACAGACTTGTGCCCATATTAAGTATCAGGCAGCCACCAAGAGACCCTATCTTCAAAGAACTCAGCAGACTGTGGCAGACAGGCATGTAAAATTACACTAAGTGCGAAAAGCACAATAATGCAGGCAGGAACTAGGTGCAACTCTGACAGCCACTGAACATCTGAGTCAGAAAAGGATTAATAGAGGAGATAATATTGAGACTAGAAACAAGAGTAGGTTATTTACCAGGTAATCAATCATAACTAGGGAAAACACTAAATCATAGGGCAGCTTTACATATTCTGGAAGATAAGTCTACACCACTCCCCACCAGTTTTTCTCTTTCCTCCCTCCCTCCCACCCTCCCTTTCTCTCTTCCTTCCTTCCATCGCTCAATGGTTTTTGAGCATCTGTATCTATCTGGAGAGACACAAAAAGGCAGATTCATTTCCCTGACCTCAAGGTGTTCTAAGGTATAGGCACCAGAACTCCCACTCTGGAATCAGATGCTGAGTTCAAATCACGGCTCCCCCAGTTCACTAGCTTTGTGAACTATGGAAGTAACTCAACTTCTTTATGTCTCTCTTTCTCATCATAAAATGGGGATAATAGCAGTACTGTACAAATCTTGTAGGGCTGCCTTGTATACAGTAAGTGTTCAGTAAATATGGCTGTTATTTTCAATAAACAATTAAAAGTTATGGCACTTGTATAATCTGATTTCTCAGCAGAAACATTTCAGGCCAGAAGGTATTGCCATGAAATATTCAAGGTGCTGAAAAGCAAGGACCTACAACCAATGCTACTTTACCTAACAAGGCTATCATTTAAATTGAAGGAGAAAGAAAGAGCTTCCCAGACAAGAAAAAGCTAAAGGAGTTTGTTAACAACAAACTAGTACTGCAACAAATGTTAAAGGGCTTGTTTTAAGAAGAAGAAGAAAAAGAAAAAAAAACAGAGGAAAATAGTTAAAAAATAAAGTGGCAATAAATACACATCTATCAATAATCACTTTAAATATAACTGGCTTAAATGCTCCAATCAAAAGATATAGGGTAGCTGAATGGGTAAGAAAGCAAGATTAATATATATGCTGCCTCCAGGAGATTCAGACTAAAAGTAAAAGGATGGAAAAGATATTTCATGTGAATGGAAAGGGGAAAAACTCATATCCAACAAAATAGAATTTAAAACAAAGGTTACAGTAAGAGACAAAGAAGGACACTACCTTATGATAAAGGGAATGATCCAACAAGAGGATATAACCCTAGTAAATATTTATGCACCCAATATAGGAGCACCTAAATATGTAAAGCACATCTTGATGGACATAAAGGGAGAGACTGACAGAAATACAGTCACAGTAGGAAATTTTTAACACCCCATTGACTTCAACGGAGAGATCTTCCAGACAGAAAATCAACAAGGAGACAGTAGCATTAAATGACACAGTAGATAAAATGGATTTAATTGATATCTTCAGAACATTTCACCCCAAAGCAGCAGAATATACATACTTTTCATGTGCACATGCAACATTTTCTAAGATAAACCACATGTTAGGAAACTAAACAAGTATCAATAAATTTAAGAAGACTGAAATCATATCAAGCATCTTCTCTGACCATAATGCTATGGAACTAGAAATCAACCACAAGAAGAAAACACAAAGACATGGAAGCTAAAAATAACACGTTATTAAACAATGAATGGGTCAAAAATGAGATCAAGAAAGAAATCAAAAAATACCTTGGGCACAATGACCCAAAATCTGTGGGTCACAGGGAAAGCAATCCTAAGAAGGAAATTCGTAGCCTTATAGGCCTGTCTCAAGAAACAAGAAAAAGCTCAAATAAACAATCTAACTGTACACTTAAAGGAACTTGAAAAAGAACAACAAAGTCCAAAGTGAATAGAAGGAAGGAAATAATAAAGATCACAGCAGAAATAAACAAAATAGAATCTAAAAGAAAGATATAAAAGATCAATGAATTTAAGAGCTGGTTCTTTGAAAAGATAAGCAGGATTGACAAAACGTTAACCAGGCTCATCAGGAAAAAAGGAGAGAAGACTAAAATAAATAAAATCAGAAATGAAAGAGGAGAAATAACAAGTGACACTAAAGAAATACAAAGGATCGTAAGAAAATATTATGAACAACTATATGCCAACAAAGTGAACAATCTGTATGAAATAGATAACTTCCTAGGAACATACCATCCTCCAAAACCAAATCAGAAAGAATCAGAGAATCTGAATAGACAGATTACACCTAGTAAAATTGAAGGAATATCAAAAAACTCCCAACAAACAAAAGCCCTGGACCAGATGGCTTCACATGTGAATTCTACCAAACATGAGAAGAACTAATGTCCCTCTTTCTCAAACTATTTCTTTTTTAAAGTATTTGTTAAAACTTGTACTTATTTATTTTGAGAGAGGGGGAGGGAGGGAGAAAGTGAGGGAGAGAAACATCTATTTGTAAAACATCGATGGCTTGTTTCTCACACACCCCCAACTGGGGACCTGGCCTGCAACCCAGGCATGAGCCCTGACTGGAAACTGAACCAGCAACGTTTCAGTTCACAGGCTAGTGTTCAATCCATTGAGCCACCCCAGCCAGAGCTGAAACTGTTTCAAAAAATTCAAGAGGAGGGAAGTCTCTGAAGCTCATTTCATGAAGCCAGCTTTATTCTAATTCCAAAACTAGATAAAGACACTACAAAAAAACTGGAAAATTATAGGCCAATACCCCTGATGAACATAGATGCTAAAACTAAAATCCTTGACAAAATATTAGCAAAATGAATACAGCAATATATCAAAAGATTATATACTGCAATAAAGTGGGATTTATTCTGGGAATGCAAGGTTGGTACAACATTTACGAATCAATAAATGTAATACACTACATAAGCAAAATGAAGGATAAAAACAACATGATCATATCAATAGGTGTAGAAAAGCATTTGATAAAATCCAGTGCCCATTTATGATAAAAACTCTTGGCAAAGTGGAAATAGAGGGAACACAACTAAACATAATAAAGGCCATATATGACAAACCCACTGTCGGCATCATACTCAACAGGCAAAAACTACAAGTGTTCCCTTTAAGATCAGGAACAAAACAGGGAATGTCTACTTTCACTTCTCTTATTCAACATAGTACAGGAAGTCCTAGCCAAAACAATCAGACAAGAAGAAGAAATAAAAGGAATACAAGTTGGAAAGAAAGAAGTAAAACTGTCTTTATTTGCAGATGACATGATACCATATATAGGGAATCCTAAAGATTCTATCAAGAAACTACTGGAACTGATAAATGAGTTCAGTAAAGTAGCAAGACACAAAATTAATGTCCAGAAATCAGTGGCATTTTTATATTCCAATAATGAATTAATAGAAAGGGAAATTAAGAAAACAATTCCATTCACAATTGCTTCAAAAATAATAAAATACCTAGGAATAAATCTAACCATGGATGTAAACGACTTGTACTCAGAAAATGATAAGACACTGAAACAAGAAATTGAAGAAAATACAAATAAGTAGAAGCACATGCCATGTACATGAATAGGAAGAATTAACATCATTAAAATGTCCATACTACCCAAAGCAATCTACAGATTCAACACAATTCCTATGAAGATGTCAATGACATATCTCACAGAACTAGAAGAAATATTTCAAAAATTTATATGGAACCACAAAAGGACCTGAATAGTAACAGTGACCTTGAGAAAGAAGAACAAAGTTAGAGAAATCTTGATACCTAATATCAAGTTATACTATAAGGCCACAGTAATCAAAACAGCATGGTATGGGCATAAAAACAGACACATAGGTTAAAAATGAAACAGAATAGAGAATCCAGAAATAAACCCACACCTTTACATCCAATTAGTATTTGAGAAAGTAAGGAAGCATATACAATGAGCTAAAGATAACTTATTCAATAAATGGTGTTGGGAAAACTGGACAGATACATGCAGAAAAATGAAACTAGATCACCTTCTTATGCCACACAAGAATAAATTCAAAATGGATTAAAGACTTAAATGTTAGATCTGAAACCATAAAAATTCTAAAGGAAAACATAGGCAGCAAAATCTCAGGCATTGTTCATAGCAATATTTTATCTGATATATCTCTTTAGGCAAGGGAAACAAAAGAAAAAATTAACAAATGGGACTACATCAAACTAAAATTTTTTTGCACATCAAAGGAAGCCATCAACAGTATAAAAAGACAACACACTGAGTGGGAGAACATATTCACTGATATATTTGATAAGAGGTTAATATACAAAAATTTATAAACAACAACTTATAAACCCTACACCAAAAAAACACACAATCAATTAAAAAAATGGGCAAAGGACCTGAATAGATACTTCTTCAAAGAGGATGTACAGGTGGCCAATTGGCATATGAAAAGATGCTCAATATCACTAATCATCAGAGCAGTGCAAATTAAAATCATAATGAGATATCATCTCACACCTGTCAGAATGGCCATCATCAATAAATCAACAAACAAGTGCTGGTGAGGATGTGGAGAATCGGGAACCTTTTGCACTGTTCATGGAAATGGAGACTGGTGCAGCTACTGTGGAAAGTGTTGGGAACCGCCCTGACTGGTATCAGAAGCTGAAACCCCCGCCTAGGCTAAGGCTAAGGGAACGCCCTTGGAACCGTAAGCCAGCAAGGAGACAAGGGCTAGTCTCCCTGGCAGGAATGCTGCTTCTGCTGCTGAACCCCAAAAAGCTTGGTCGGTTAGCCAAAGACGGGTTAGATTCCCCATGGGGGGAACGACCTAAGGCAGGCACGATCACTTTGGGAGGCCCCCCAAAAGAAGGATTTGGGGGGCTGCAGCGAAAGGGGGTGATGGACCCCCACTCCTCGGCTTTGACATAGCCTGAGTTCTCATCATCTGGGAGAAAAACTCCTTATCTCTTGGTTGCCTTAGTTCCCATGCTAAGCCTAAAACAATGACAGGGTGGTGCAGCTCTGTGCTGAAAAGGGCAGATTCCCTGGGTGATCAGGCCTAAGAAAGAATATGTAAATTACTGTGAAACCTTCTTTGTTTAGAGTGCTCTCAATTGAATAAGAGGGGTCCAAGGAGGAAGTTTGTTCCTCAAAGTCTTACAGCTCTTTGACCCCAATTCAATAGACCGGCAGAATTCCTTGTTTTCTATAGTTCCTTACTTCCCCCTAATAAGTACTGTACTTTACCTGAATTATTATGCAAAATGAGCCCAATAAAAACAGGTATGGACAGTAAATCAGGGCCCTCCCCACTAGGGGGGGTGGCCATTCTGCCCCTACTTCCCCACAGAAACTAGTCTTGTCTCTGTGCATGTTTGTTTCTCGCGTGTTTTTCGGCGAGCCATCCACAGCGTTCCGTGGTCACTGCTGGCCGGTGACCCACGCGCAACAGGAAAGCAGTATGGAGGTACCTCAAAAAAATTAAAAATGTAACTGCCTTATGACCCAGTGATTCCACTTCTGGGAATTTATCCAAAGAAACCCAAAACACCAATTTGAAAGAACATAAGCACCCTTATGTTCATTGCAGCATTATTTACAATTGCCAAGATATGGAAGCAGCCCAAGTGTCTATCAGTAGGTGAGTGGATAAAACAACTACAGTATATTTACACCATGCAATGCTACTTGGCTGTAACAAAAAGAAAGTTTTACCCTTTGTGACAGCATGGATGGATCTGAGAACATTATGCTAAGTGAAATAAGCCAGGCAGAGAAAGACAAATACCATATGATCTCATTCATATGTGGAATCTAATGAACAAACTGAACTAACAAACAAAACTATGACAGACTCATTGACAGAGAGCAGGTTGACAGTTATGGGTAGATGAGGTTAGGGGGTGGAGATCCAGCAAAAAGGAAAAAGAACTCACAGACATGGACAACAGTGTGGTACTTGTGGTGGGGGCGGGGAGAGGGGATAAGAGGGGCAAATGATAATGGGAACATTACAAGTTATGGGACTAGAGAAAGGGGAAAGAAAGAAGCACAGGATCCCAGTGTTAATCACAATCATATCCTTCCATAGGTATTTTGATATTATTTTATTAGCTTCTTTTTATTTATACTAAAATAATTTAATTTTATGGCTAAATTCACTTATTTTTCTGATTAATCAGTTTGCATAGGTTTTATATCAATTGAAGGCTTCAATTTGGTTTTCCAAAATATTTTCTCATGCTTGGGAGAGGCAGGTCAGGGCCCCAGAGAGTCCCTATGAAGTCTGCGTGAAGATGAGAATCGGTCTTCTGGGCTGGGGTGCCACCAGGTGGTTGGATCTGGGGTAGAGCCGAGGCCTTTGCACAGGCCTGCTGGGAACTGGGAGGAAGCATAGTGCGACTCGAGCTTTGTAAGAACTCTGTCTAACACACGGAATGACTCTCTTTTGCTGATATGTAGAAAATATAGGTCCAGTGTTAATGGAAAATGTGACTCTCCCCCCCAACTGGAAATCCAGGTTTTATAAGAATCTCCTAATATTTTAATAATAGCAAGTAATTAAAAAAATTTTAAAGTCGCAGGCAGGACTCAGCTCATGGGGACCATGAGCTTGGCCTCTGGGTGTTCACTGTTTCAAGTGCCAACAGCCTATCGGCCTGCTACACTCTCCCTTACAGAGGAGGAAACAACTCTGGAAGCCGCCACAGAACTAGCTGTAGAAGCAACAGGACTAGAACTGTGCTGACAAAGCCAGCATAATCTTGTTACAGGTTGAATTTAAGCATTTATTTCTCTACCAGTCAAAGTCCTCTAAGGGCCAACATCTTGCACCAAGGATTATCGCTTGAGAAATCTTATTGCAAAGAGAGGAAGTAGAAAGCCAGGATTTGCAGGTTTTGATTTTTAGTTTTAATGGTTTTTATTTTTCTCTCTTCTCTCACTTTCCTCTTTTTTCTTTCTAGCTAGCTGGGCTGCAGGGTGGGCACAGGTTGGAGGTGAATACCTCCCCTTGCTTCCAGGGTCCCCTGGGGAGGGAGGAGTGTGGGTGCAGGACTGCCTCCTGTTGGAACCAAAGTTCAAGTTTGGTGAACAGAAGCCCTTCTCTGGGGCGGGGTGAAGCAGACAGTCAGGAAAGCAAGTCATTTCAGGTGAATCCACGGTTCATCTGCATCTGTGCTGCATGGGAGTAAGTAATACAGCTTTCAGGTTTAACAAAACACAGCTTTTCCTTTACACACTACCTGGAGGGGGTAATGCGGGCAGAGTGGGGAGGGAGAGCAAACTTTTGGGAGAATGGAGAGATTCCAGCAGGTTGCAAACATGAGCTGGGGAACTAATTTACATGAGAGCAGCTTCAAACCTGGATGAGAAAAATTAAGTTCTTAAACTGTCTTTGTCTATTTCCTTTCCTTTTTAAAGGGTGTGTGTTGAGGGGTGGTGGTGGCTGTTGGCCCTCCTCTTTTTGTAGAAAATGGCGAATTGGCAGCAAAAGGACTTGCTGATGGGTAAGCAATGGAGCGGGGAGAAAACCAGCTGAAATTCCTTTCGCCTCCATCTCTCCTCATAGGGTCCAAGGTGAGCAGTCTATGACTGCTTAGAGGAACTTTAAACAATTTGTGAAAAGACCTGACATTGAAGATGATAACTTGAGTTAATAACCAAGGAGGAAGTGGCCTCATCAGGCAAGGAGTTCTGAATATGTGAGGAGGAGGTATTACTAAAGGCTAATTATGAAGATGTCTTACATCAAAGGAAGTCATAAGGCAAGAAAACCGGAACAGAAACTCATGTTTTCTCTTGCAGTGGGGGTTGACTAAGTTGTCATTTCCAAGTGGAAGATGCCAGAAAGTTTAGTAAGGGAGTAATTTTCCAGACAGGTACATTGGGGAAAATACTGTTATGGTGAGACTACAGTAAGCCCCAACATTGTGACAGTAACTAATGATCTCTTTCCCACCCAGATGGAGTTTTAGAAAACACTTTTATTCGCTACATGAAAGGATTCATCGAAATCATTGTAGGCCTAAGTGCCGAAGTGTTTAATACTGCCCGAGTCAAGACTGAGCACCAATGGCAAGCACAGACCTTCCTGTTAGAAACAGGCACTTCTAGAATGGCAGGACTAAATATGCATGTATTTTCGCTAAGCTACTGATCCCATAGCCCACATGAAATTTAGTGTCTTTGATGATACCTCATTTTATCCCCTACGCATATCACAATTCCCAGCACATAAGACTTAATAACTATTTGTGGAATGTGTTGTTGCATTCATAATGCTCACCACGTTATATTTATTAGACTACCTTAGAAACAGCTCTGAGATGCAGTTCAGCTATCTTGGCTGACAGCCTGTGGGATCTGGTGTTTTAAATTAACCTCAGCATGTGAGCACAGCAAGGGACCTTTAGAGTAGGTGAGTTCAAGCTATTTGTTTTACAAGGAGAACGCCTGAGACACAAAATTCTCCTAGGAAAGGAACTTTCCTGAGGTTGCACAGCCAGGAGCCAGGATATGAACGGTCCTGCCTAGGATGGACACCAGCTCTTGGGGAAAGAGAAGCCCAAAGGACATGTGATATTGAAGCAGATTTTCATGAAGAAAAAAACATCAGGAAAGTCATCGCAGTGATGAGTGGAGAAGTCCTTTGCAGCCTCTTAGTTCTAGCATCAGGCAACTCATAAGGACATTCTAAGTGACTTGGCAATGTTGCAACTCTGCGATCTGGAGCTAAGTGCTAATAACAAAGTCTGTTTTGCCTTACAGAGAAAGACTCTAAGGTCTTTCCTCATAATAAAAAAGTTGAAATCCAGAGTGAATTTTTTAATTAAAAGCCAGGTACCTGAAATGGAAAAGAATCTTTTCTTTTATTAAAAAAACAAAACAAAACAAAAACAAAAACAAAAAAACCCGCAAACCAAAACAAAACAAAAAAACCACAAAAACAAACCCAAAAGTAACTAACGATCTCTTTATGTGCTTCCTGGTGAGGACACCAGATGATCTGGGCAAGTAAAATTGAATGGTGGAGTTTGTTTTTTCTGGGCATTTCTTGATTTTAGTGTATGGGAGGGGACTTCCCATAGATTTTCACCAATTTGTTTGCTTGGTGAAGAGAGAAAGCCAGGAGAAATTAAAAGTCCTCTAGACAGAGTCATTAAGGAGAGGAAGTCATCGGTCTGGGAGGAAGAGAAGGAAAGCTGATATCCACAGTAAGAACCTACTCTGGTTTGCCCTGGGCCGTTTTATCCTGGCTCGTGTACTGCTGACTGCGTCTGTACGAAAATGGACAGAAGTTGTGGATGTGTGGTTTACACAGATGTAATTACATTCACACCCTTGTCCAGTTCATAATGGCAGGCCTGATATTCATCAGCTAACTCAACCCTGAGCTTCCTGGGGCCCACAACTGCCTGGGAGATATCTCATTGCCCATATTTGAGAAAGGCATACACACCCACACATCACTCTGCCAAACTCTGCTTAATGACATCCTCAACTCCCAACACATGCCTCATGGATCCAGCTTGGGGGGCACTGCAGCTTCTTGCACAAACCACTGCACTCGCAGCCACTGCTGCTGCGCTTGTGGCTGAGAAAGTGGCTGCCCTGGGCCAGGCCATGCAGGTCCACCTGAGTCAACCTGTCCTCCACACCTGAGGACCCAGACAGTCATCCTCTCTCTACTTATACAGCCACAGATGCCTGTGGTGTCCCTCTCCCTTGGAAGAAGAGCCCACAGGACCGGGGCTCTCCCTACACCATCTCATCTTTGGCAGGCCCTCTGAGCAGGCAGACTTAGCCTCCACAGATGAGAACAAGCCTTCTGGATGTCTCAGGAGACATTTTACTCTATCTGCAAAAAGTTGGCCCTGCATCTTTAAAGAAAGTCACCCACATGAAGTTGCTTCTCTCTGTGCCTCAGAAAGCAGCCAGGAGAATGTGTCAGCTGGCCTCCTGGGTGCCTCTGCACTGCGTGGCTGAGCTCTCGGGGGCAGGCAGATCTAGCAGTAGACGTGCCATCCATGAGGCAGTGGATGCCACCTATGCTATATTTCATGCATCCAGGAAAACCAGCCTGACCAGGTGGGGTTGTGAAGAGGTTCTGGACCAAACATGGCTTCCTGACATGTGCTGGGGCCACTGGGGACACATGTAGTGAGGTGTCCAGTGCTAAAAGGCAGGAAAAGAACTATCCTAATGGGTGCCAGTACTTTTCAATAATTCCTCAAGCTATGGCTGGTCCTGGCCTTCATTTCACCCAAGTGTTTGTCGGCTTCCCAAGATTGAGCCATAGCCTACATGTGTTGGAGGCAAGTTGGCTTTGCCATAGGGAAGATGCCGGCACTCTCTTACCCCCATCCAACAAGAAACAGGGGATGTGACATAGGCCCTGTCCTCACTGGTGATGGAACGTACGTTCTCCATCAGTGGCTGGCAGCCCCATACCACCAACGATCAGCATTGAGGAGCTGCATTTCAACCAGCGGCTCTTGGTGGTGTGCGGCACCACTGAGCAGGCCTTCGGGCAGTTGAGAGGACAGTGGCAGTGTCTCCCAGACAAGCCACTATGTCGGACAAAGTGAATCTGTGAGGAGGTCGGTGGCTGTTGCTTGCTCTACTCTGTGTATCAACTGAGGTGAGGTCTTCTGCCTGCTGCCTGGAGTGAGATCAGAGCTTCTACCCTAGGTGTGGCATGCAGCAGAACCAGCCTGCGGAGAGGCATCAGGTACAATGGGAGCAGGGGTTCCAGGTATGCCAAGCCCTCGGTTGGCACCTGGCATTCCTGGCCCAGCCAACTCATGGTGAGGACTATCCATACTGCATGTTCCCCTGAATGTCTCCTTCAGACCTTCTTTTGTCTTCCCATGTTAACCCTCCCCTCTCTCTTTCTGAGAGTGAAGCACTGAGGTTAGTGTTTCTAACACCCCAAGCATGCTGTCATCCCCAGCAGAAGGGGAACATTGCGCGGTCAAAGAGACTTGTAAGAAACTGGCTACAGGAGTGTGGCTGCTCTGTAGCCCAAGCAGTTTACAGTGGCAGATCTACTCACCTTAGTTCTACTTTAAGTTTCTTGAGTGTTGATTTTATCACCCATAAAGTTATGCCTTTTCATAAACATCTACATTTACAGTTTTACACGTACACATGCCCATCCTTTTCTGAACCAATTTGTTCAAACACCAATAACCTGTATAAGTTTCCTATTGCTACTGTAAAAGTTGTCACAGAATTGGTGGCTTCAAACAACACAAATGTATTATCCTGTAGTTCTGGAGGTCAGAAGTCCCAAACCAATTTTGGTGTGCAGTGTCTGGACGTGGCAGGGCTCTGCTGGTTCTGAAGGCTCTAGGGCAGACTTTGTTCCTTGCCTTTTCCAACTTCTGGGCACCACCTACGTTCCTTGGCTCTGGCCCATTTCTCCATCTTCACAATCAGCTGCATAGCATCTTCACTCCTTTCTGACCTCTGGTTCTGTCGTCACACCCCTTTTCCATCCTGCTTTCCCAGCTACTACACAACCCTGCTTCTCTTGAGCTCTGAATTCCCTTCCATCTCTGACTGAATAGTGACTCCACGTTCCCCCAGCTCAGATAGAGTGCTTAACAACTGGGAGAGGATACAGATATGCTGAAGGGATCCTTCAAGGCAAGAAGTCATCTCCCAACCTCTCCTTCCTGGGCAGTGCATATACTCTTGAGCTCATTTACTCACTAGACTTTTTGTGTGCCTGCCATGTACTAGGCACTAGGTATGCTAAGGTGGAAAAGACACAGTCCTTGCCTTCAAGAATTCTGGTGCAGGGGAAAGCTGAGCAAGCCGATAGTTACAAAACAGCAAGATGTGATATAATAAGAGCTGGGCATATGGCTGCCTAGAAGAGGGGTACCACACTGTGCAGACTGGTAAGAGTTTATCTTGAGCCAAGTGGTAAAGGATAAGCATGATGGAGGGAGCTCCAGTGAGTGAGACCTGCAAGAGGCACAGGTTGAAAGCAGTGTGGCACTTTGGGAGAACTGCAGGTAGGTCTGCAGTGGGGAAGGCAGGGCGAAGTGGAAGTGTGGGGTGCAGTGGCAGGCAGGGGCCTGCATGCTAAGCTAAGGCTGTTGAACTTCTTCCTATGAGCCCAAAGGAATCACTGACTGAATTAAGCAAGGGGTAACACGATCAGTTTGACCCTTCCAAAAAATAACCTTCGAGTGAACTCTAAACTTGGAAAAGTTCTGCACTAGGGAGTCCATAGCCTAGGACCCTGGGTCCTGGAGCCTCTCCAAATCTCAACTTCTTTCTCTGTCACATGAGTGAGTCCCACTAATTTCCAAGTCTGCTTCTCGCTCTAGCGTTGCATCACTTCTAGTGTGAAAATGTTGTCATTGTACTTTCTCGTTACAGACCCAGTAGCATTCTCTGAGGCCTCAAACAAGTTTGAGTGAGGATCAGAGTTGGCCCTAGTTCCTGGGTGGAGACTTATGAGCTGGGTAGCTGCGGAAAGGAAGGGGAAAGGGCCCTGCTTCTCCCAGCCTGCCATTCTTAACCTTCTGAAACCACAGAAAGCAGGTGCCTAGGAAGAGGCCCGAGAATGGCTACAGAAGTGCTCTGGGCTGAATGGGAGCTGTGCAGCCGGGCAGAGGTTGAGATGGCCAAAGGCACAGAAGAAGAGAGGCCTGTCCAACGGCTTCTCACCATAATTTTGTGAGAAAGAATCAAAGGTAACCCTCTTTCCTCCACGAAGAAGGACACGTCCTTTCAGGGAGTTTGAAAATATTCACTAAGACTACTCCCTCAAGGATTAGTTGGAGATGAACGTTTATGAGTTGAGTGTGTGTAGAGCTCCTGTTCTCTGTGCAAGGCTGTAAAGGAAACACCAAAGGTGCTTTGAGTCCATAAGACCTAGAATAGACAATGTCCATGCTTAGAAGACTAAAAAAATCATATATAAAAGGCTTACCACAACACCACACACAGAAAAGGATGCCCTGGAGTAGGCTCAGGCAGCCGCCACCCTCAGCCCACACTGTGCTTCTGGGTGTCCAGGGAGGAAGAGAAGTTGGAGTGTGTTTGTTGGTATAAGGACACTCACTACACAGCCATCCTTACTGTAGTGACCAGAGCAGTGGCTGCAACTGAATGGGCAGAGACTCCTTTGTAGGACTGCTCTACATCTGGACACGGGGCTGGCGAGCCTATTGATAGCTAATGTGGGCGCAATCAGAGGCCTTCCCGGACCACATCAATCAGATCTGGTCCCGAGACTCACTTGATTGCTCTTTCTGCTCATTTTCTTTATAGTGATAATCATTTATTTGCAGCTTTATTTAATGATTATCTTTCCTTTAAATTATAAAGTCCATTGAATGTGGGAGAGGGGGGTGGGCAGGGCAGGGGAGAGCAATGGAGGAAAAATGGGGACAGCTGTAATGGAACAACAATAAAAAGTTTTTTTTTAAATTGTAAGGGTATAGGGCCATGAGAGTACCGATGGTACGTACATTTTTATCGTGGTAAAAAATCATTTAGTTACCCACCCATCTTAACCATTTTAAGTATAATTTAGTAGTGTTAAGTAAACTTACATTGTTGTGAAACATATCCAGAAACTTCTCATCTTGCAGAACCTAAACTTTAGCCATAAAATAGTAACTCCTCTCCCCCCAGGCCCTGGTAACCACCATTCACTTTCTATATCTATAAATTTGGCTACTTTAGAAACATTATGAAAGTATAATCAGACAGCATTGTCCTTGGTGACTGGCTCATTTCGCTCAGCACAACGTCCTCAAGGTTCATCCATGTGGCAGGATTTCCTTTCTTTTTAGGGTTGCATAGTATTTCACTGTATATCTGTTACTGCATTTGTATGTTTATTAATCTGTCAATGGGTATTTATGTTGCTTCTGTTTCTTGGCCACTGTGAATAATACTGCAGTAAATACAGGTATGTAACTTTCTCTGACACCTGGCTTTTAATTCTTTTGGATATATACCTGGGAGTGGGATTGCTACATCATATGGTAGTTCTATTTTTAATTTTTTAAAACTGCCATACTGTTTTCCAAAGACAGTGTGCATTTTTGTTACTAATGAATACCATACCCTATATTTAATATAATGAGTGGGCATATAGTAGACCTTCAAATGTTGCTTGAATGTATGACTGATGACAAGAGGGACTTGGGGGCAATGAGAGGCCCAGGCCTCTCCACCATGGCTTCTCTTGGCTAAGGCCTGATTGCAACCATCAGAAGCTCTGATACAGAGGCGTGTCCATCCTTTGCTATGGGCCTGAGACAGAATAAATATAAAGAAAAAAACCCAAAATACTAGTGGTTGTCATGTGAAGATCTTTTTATTAAAATCTCAAATTCCATTGCTTTTTATTCACCTTGTTATTTACTCTTTTCCTCTATTTAATTTCCAAATTTCTCCTAAAAGAAAAAGGAGAAAAGAGAAGCAGAAATCCCAATCTCAGTGGAGAAATCTCCCCAAGGTCCTGAGGTAGCAGGGTATGACAGGAGCTATAGGTCTCATTCCTGGCTCAGGCGGCCTAGAAATGACCAAGGAGGGGTACTCCCTCATGGACAATGTCGTGGATCGTCAACAATGCTCTGGAGAATGGCTGCCACCTCCTGGTGTTGAGTGTAACTGCCTCGGGCCAGCTGGACCAGGACTGCCATGTGGGCATTGTGCTGGTCTAGGTGGCCCTGTAGCTGGGCCACTGATTTCTGGGTCAATTTGCTGACCAGCCACCTGCTCTTTGCCATTTCAGCTGCAATAATGGCAGTAGGAGTGTGGGGGCCCCTGAGAGTCCTGGCATTGGGCTGAAACAGCACGCTCAGTCTGCCCATGCTCCAGGGGGCACTGCAGACACCCCTGGAGTGTTTGGGGCTAATGATGGAGTCTATCTCTGAGGCTGGTTTCTCTTTGGAGATTCTGGCCTCCTCTGGACTTTTGTTGGAGAAGAAAGAGCAAATTCTAGCTGCTCTTCTGATCCTATTCTTTCCAGGCCCCAGAATTAAGACTGGAAAAATTTACCATGAGGGCCAGTTATCAACTATATTTCAGGCAAGAGCCAGTATAAGCCAGTGGAAGGATCACTGGGCTTGGGTTCTAGTGTCAGTCTTAGCATTAACTGGCAGTGTTACCTTCTTCAAATTACTTTCCTCTGGATTAGTTTCCTTAGGTGCAAAATGCAAAGGTTGAAGACAATTTCCAGCTGTCCCTTCCAGCTTACATATGCTGACTCTAAAATCTGTAATGAAACCATGCTTTTTTACATTTTCAGGAATTTTGAGGGGTCCTGATCTTGGTTTTATCATTTATGACTTCCTTCTCCACCCAATTCCATGGCATCAAGGCTTTGGTAGGGCACATTTGGCCACTTACCTGTCCCAGGTCCTTGGACTCCCTGGCTAATGTCCATCTCAATTGTCTTGTCGACTTGGGTACCAGCTGGGCTTTCAGGAATGAGGTCACTGGACAGCTCTAATGCTTCCACTTCCAGCTTAAAATGATACTCTGTCTCCATCTCCATCTCTGGTTCTGGTGCCTCCTACTGCTGCTTCTGCTGGGGAGAGTAACCTTCTGCTCATCCACACACGGCTGGGTCTGCTCCCTCAGGTGGTCTGGGCTGCTGCCACCCATGACCTGCTCTGTAGAAGGGGCAGCCCTTGGCAGAAGCTTTTTTTAGAGTGCAGGATGACCATGCGGACATTCTTACAGGCCACATTGTGGGTCTTGAACTTGGTTCAACACTGGTATGCATGTCAGACACATCCCTGCTCCTGAAGGCATTTGGCCACACCATCATAGGCTGCAGTGTTGTGGTGAACTGTCTTCAGGCACCTCTTGATGGCAGGTTTCTCCATGGTGACGAGCAGGTGCTGGATCTCTGCTGGAGCCCAGTGGGCCCAAGGTGGATTCTGCTGTGGTGCCTGGGATGGTCCCGGGGGCTTCTGGCCTGGGAGCATGAGGGCTGAGGCCATCAGTGCAAGTTCTGGACTGGTCCTGTCAAAGACAAACAGCACTGGACACTTGTTAAGGTGGCAAGACAGATTTTATTCGGATTATCGCAGTAGGGAAGAGAGACTCCAATGTCAAGTGAACTCAGCACCAACTAAGGCAAAGGTGACTAAGGTTTTTTAAGGGGTTAAAGGGAGTTAGAACTTTTAGAGATAACTAAGAAGGTCTATAAGAAAGTGAAAAGGAGAGAACAAAAAGGGGCTAGGAGACTTTGGGGATCTAAAAAGGGGCAAAGAAGAGATGGGAAATTGCTGGGGTCACCTTTAGGGACACAGCTTAATGCAGGAGGAAGCCTGGCTAAAGTTTAGTCACATCTGCCGGCACGATGTTTGGGCAAGTCCTTTGTGCCAAGTGGGAGCTACCAATCCACAGTTGCCTCCTGGTGCCTAGTCTCCCTATTAGAGCAGCCTGGAAAATATAGGCCAGTAAGACTGGGATTCCTTTTCTTCCTTCATACCCCTGTGAGCGACAGGAGGGTCAGGGTGGACTACATGTAGGCAAGGTTAACATGGATGGCACTGTAGTCTGTTTTCACTTCTAGTGCAGAGAGTGTCTGGAATGGCAACAGCTGAGGGACAATGTTATTGAAGAAAGGATTCCCAGAGAAGCCCCACCACTGCAGAATTTTCTATGGCCACTGCTTTTGTGATCCTTTAGCTGCTGGAAATTATCAGTGGTGTGCTGGGTACAACAGATGATGCTGTGGAGGTTCCAAGATAGTAGAACTTGCTAATGTCATAGGTCCTTGTGCTCTGCCCTGTTTTGCTCAGATTAGAGTTTACGGAAGGGGCAGGGTCAGCACCAGGGAACTGTAGGGGTCGTCTACCCCAGCTGACCCACCAGAGACCACAGACCTGCCCAGAATTCAACAAGACTGGCTATCAGTTTCCTTGGCCACCCCAATCTGTGACAGGAAGAGGTAAATATACACCCGTTGCCTTGCCCGTCTTGAGGCAGTCAACTTCTTCTAAGTAGGCCACAGGTGGCTTTGCCCACTCATGTCTGTCTCATCAAGTATGCAAATGCCTGAGCTTCAAGTAGACTCCTTGCCTACTTGCTTCCACTTTGGCTTGGGTCCAGAATAGCTCGCTGCTAAAGGGCCAGCAGATCTACACTGGGTGTCCAATGAGCAAGCACACTCAAGGTGGGGCCAGTGACCCTCTAACAGACTGTTTGCATATACGTCTTCATTGGAAAATCCCTTCAATGGCAACCAAGCAGACTAGACCAGTTCCCACAACACAGTTAACAGAAACATCTTGTGTGGCCAGATTGCTGTCTCTGTTAAGATAGTACCACCCACAAGCTGTAAGTACCTGCTGGTTTCTCTTGAAAAGAGAGGGTTGTTATTAGACCAGGGCTGGCTTCGGAAAGCCAAGACTGGGTGTGAGAAGGTGACTGGGGGCCCCACACTTCAGACTGGGACACAGGGGAGGAAGGAAATGAATACTAGGTGTGAGGAACTGCCTGACACATCCCTCTCCTCTATCCTCTTGACAATAGCTCCCTGCCACAGCTCCCATAAAGTGAAAACATCAGGTTCAGGATTCTTGGCCTGCTGCCCCAAAAGCTCCCATTTCCAGACACAGCCCCCAGCCTACCTTCCTTGTCCTCCTGACAAAGCACTCTGTGAAGCCTAGAAGCTGGTTTGAGTGTCCCAGCTTACAGATGGTGATAGAAAAGGCTTAAAGTTTCAAATTGTGAGAGCTTGGAAGAAGATCCAAGAAGGGGGTAAAGCAAAAGAGAAAGGCTTAGAGGGCTTAAGTGAGACGCCAGGAAATCGCTTAAGATCTAAAGTTGTGTATTCAACGTTAATTCAAAGATGTTCATTAAGGCTTACTCTCTGTCAGGTCTTGTGCTAAGCATTCAAGGTAAGAAGTGCAGTAAGACATGGTCCAGTGGGGGAGACAGATTTGTAAACAGTAATTGCAGTACAATAAAAGGAACAACAGAAAGACATCAAAGAGATGGGGTCATCCCATCCCACTTTCCTACAGGGATATGTTGGGGGTGAGCAAGGTCAATTGGTAGTCCTCTACCATAACTCCTTCTCCTTCTCTCCCTCTCTCTTCTCCCCGTTTTCTTTCTCCTCCACAGCTGTCCAGTGGTACCCAAAGCATTCACTTGCCTCACAAACAGAGCACATAGTTAAATGAGTTGTTGACGCCTGTCCTAAGGAAACAGAACTTCCCAGTGGAACTGGGCTGTCCAGGTCCTTAGTCTCCTGCTGTGAAGAGGACTCATTATGTTAGATTATTGTTTTGTCGACTGAGGTTTCCTAAATGACAAGAAATCAAGTTCAAGTTCTAAGAGCTAAACTAGTCAGATAGAAATAGTCCAACACATAGAAAAGAGGAAAGTATCTGGCTGGATGGTTTGGCCTAATGTGTTTGTTTTGAATTTGAATTTTCATATATAAAATAGTTTGAAACTCTTACCAGTTTCAAATGATATAGTTTGAAACCCAAGCACCTGCCACTCACATTTTATGTTAACATTTTGTCATGTTTGCTTCAAATTGTTAAAAAAATATTTATATTCATGATAGATTTATTCCCCCTACCTTTGCCCCTCCTCCAGAAGAAATCACTAATAAGTTGGGTTGCATCATTCATTCCCATGCATATTGTTATTGTTGATATAGTTGTGTGTTTTTAAAGAAGGGAACAATGTAAGTTTCAAAACTTTATGTAACAGATTTAATACTGTGCATATTTTTTGTTATCTGATTTTTTTCACTTAGTATTCTCTTGATATATGAGGCTACATGAAATTTCAGTATTCCACTGTAAAAATAAACCAGTGTGTTTCTTATTTCTTTCTGTCATATTTCTTATACCTTCTACTTAACATGCTTTTCTGTGATGTTTTTTTATCATCTCTTTTCCTGTTGTCTTCTGTGTAGTGATGGTATTTTCTTCTTTTCTTTCTACTACTTTGGAAATGATACATCTATTTCAGTTTTCTGGTCTTTATCCTTAAATCGTTTCCTTAAATCATTTATCCTTAAATATCTGCCTCCAAAATGTCTGTTTTCCTTCTGAATAAACAAAGACCTTAGAATATTTAACTTCAATCTGCTCTACACATTTGTCGTTTTATTGTTTAAAGCTGTGCTGTTTAATATGGTCATCACTAGCCACATGTGGCTACTTAATTAATGTTACATTTAATTTAAAATTCATTTTATTGGTTGCATAGTCACATTTCAAATGCTAAATAGCCACATGTGGCTAATGACTCCCATACCGGACAGAGTAGATATAGAAAATGTCCATCATTGTAGAGAGTTCTGTTAGGCAAAACTAGTTATTCTCATTTAGTTTTTACCTTCCTCCAAGTTAGTTATTTTTTATTATTAATAATATTGCTTTTTAGAGTCAACACTTTAGGTTTACCTTCTGTGTTTACCAATTTCTTTGCTCACCAGTGTTTACTCCTTACTTCTGTACTTAGTTTCTTTTTTCCTGTAATGTATGCCTTAGGAATCTACTATGAACTGAATTGTGTCCCCCTCAAATTCATATGTTGAAGTCCTAGTGTAACAGGGTGCAGCCAAGAGGGTAGCCTCAAATAGGGATCTGTAATAAGATCCAGAAGAGCCTGGAGATAATTGGCTCCACACCACAGGGCCACACCTGCCCAGAATCTGGCAGCTGTAGCCAATTGTGAGAGGAGCCGGAAATGGGGCTTCAGAGGAAGATTGGCGCCGGGATTTAAACGGAGATGCAGGAGCCATTGCGGGGGAGAGTCATGCGCAGTCCTGCAAGAGAGAACCCCACAGCTTTGGCAGAGTGAAGACTCCCTTGGCCCTGAGAGGAGAAGGAGAAGCACGCGGACTTGATGGAGTGTAGACTCCTGCAGCCCTGAGAAGAGAACCACGCGGCCTGGCAGAGTGGGGCCCCCACAGCTTTAGAAGGGGGAACCACCACCTGGTTTTAGCAGAGATCCCGGTGACTCAGCCGAGGGTGCCGGGAACCCAGGGAGGTCTCCCAGTCGAGAGGGAGTACTAACTGAGAAGAACCAGAGGACTACCTAAGCCATGGACTTCTATTTCCTTCCCTGAGATACAGTACTCTGGACTGGGCAAAGGGGGAAGGAAGGAAGGACTGTGTGTTTGTGGGTGTTTTAATGGACTTTGGGATTTTGGTGAAGACATTAGGTCACTACTTTAAGTTTGTATATAGCATTAAATAAATGTTTCCTTTCCTTTTCACAAATGTCTGGCATTGAGAGACGTCTTTCCTCTGGCGGCGGACATAACGGACCCGGGGCCTTCTTTCAATAATAGTATATCGTCCCAGGACCCCCTTGTTGTGTGTTCTGTAACACTAGCCCTCAGTGATGGTGGTTGCATTTGGAGATAATCTTTCAGAGGTAGTTAAAGTTAAGTGAGGTCATGAGGGTGGGGCCATAATACAATATGTGTTATTTGAAGATGAAGAGATCTCTCTCTCTCTTTCTCTCTCTCTCCTCTCCTCCCCACTCCTCTTTCTCTCTGCATGTCATCAAAGGAAAGGCCACTTGAGGACTCATCAAGAAGGTGGATGGACATTTGCAAACCAGGAGAGCTCTCACCAGAAACTGAACTGTGCCAGATCTTGACCTGGGACTTCCAGCCTCCGTAACTGAGAAACAAATTTATTGTTTAAGCCACTCAACCTGCAGTACTTTATGATGGCAGCCCTAGCAGACATATAGTCCATTCAACAGAGATCTGGAGTGTCATTCTGAAAGTCTTCTATTTAGCCCTAACTCTTTAATAGCAAAGCATATAATTCTGGGTTGCCAGTTATTTTCTTGGGCCCTTTGAAAATATTATTCACTATTTTCTGGCCTTTGTTGTTACAAGTGAAAAATCAGCTGTCAGTCTAAACTTTTGTTCCTCTTTTCTTTTGGATTGATTTTAACAATTTCCCCATATTTCTGGTACCCTGAGTTTCACTGTAGTGTGCAGTGAAGGTTTAACTTTAAGTCAAGGTTTAATTTTATATTCCTTGCCCAAGATTCATTATGATTCTTTTTTTTAAAGATTTTTTTGTATTTTTTAAAAGACTTTATTTGTTTATTTTTAGAGAGGGAAGGGAGGGAGAAAGAGAGAGAGAGAGAGAGACATCAATGTTTGGTTGCTGGGGGCCATGGCCTGCAACCCAGGCATGTGCCTTGACTGGGAATCGAACTTGCGATGCTTTGGTTCGCAGCCTGCACTCTGTCCACTGAGCTACGCCAGCCAGGGCTCATTATGATTCTTTATTCTGAAGATTCTTATCTTTGATCAATTCTGAACATTTTCAGCTATTATTTCTTTTGTTTCCTTCATTTTTTAAATCCATCTGGAATTTCCATTTTCATTTTATCATTCATTCCTCTTAACTTCTCTTTACGTTTTTCATTTCCCCCATTCTGCTGCATTGTGGCACTTTTCTCAGTTCCATCTTCTAGTTTACTAGTTCTCTTTTCAGATGTTACCTATCCTGCTTTTAACCAGTCCATTAATTTACCCTTTCAAAAACTGAATTCTTTGCCCTGGCTGATGTGGCTCGGTTGACTGGACATCACCCCGCAAAGCAAAAGGTTGCTGGTTCCACTCCCATTCGGGGCATTGCCTGGCTTGTGCATTCAGTTCCTGGTCGGGGCATGTATGAGAGGCAAGTGATTAAGATTTCTTTCCTTCTCTTTCTCCCTCCCTTCCCCTCTCTCTCTCAATGGAAAAAAGAAAAAAGGAAAAGAACCACCCCAAAACTATTCTTTAATTCTAAAAGTTTGATTTGCTCAAATCTACCTTTGTTTCAGGATCTTGTGTCCTGAGTATTTTTTTACCTTTTAAAGAAAAAAAAACCACAAAACCCTCTTTACTTACTTTAAATATATTGATATTGGGATCTACCTGAATTTCTCAGGACTTCGGTTGTCTAGATATGAAACGAGGCTTTATCTAACATGGCCTCTAAGATGACTTGAGCACTAACATTCTATCATGCACTATGATATATTTTTTAATGAACACAATTGGCTGACTTTCCATTTCCAATTAATGAAGGTGGCATTGGAGCATGGCAGTGAATAAAGAATGGTTATTTTAAAAGCCACCTTCCTCAGATCTCCAGGGCTCTAAGCCAACACCTTCTGTGTTTTGTTTTTTTTTTAATATATCCCCTTCCTGTATCAGCAAAGAGAGAAGCAGATGGCTAACCAGATGAACACAGGCCAGGAAAAATATCCATCTGGGTTTGGTTTTTGGATGCTTATCAAAGAATCCAGTAAAAGAGTAGGGAGAAGGGGTAAAAACTAAACCTCGGCTAGTCAGATTTTTGTTTTGATCTTTCTAGCACTTAAAATACAAAATTAGAGTGTTCATGGGTTTTCTATATTCTCTAAAAAACAACAGCATATTGGAGGGCTGAAAGAAGGATAATAAAGGCTTGTATTTCATTTTATCTAAATGTTCCCACAACTGAGCTAGAAGGATGTAGGAAGACTCTGACATGAACTGTGGGAATGAGCTGGAGTGGGGAATGGAGAAGGTGATCTTAGTATATTCCTATAAACGGCAAGTGAGTGATCAATACAACCATTTCTGGGGTTTGTATCCCAAGGTGCCTCACAAGCATCTTTTAAATTCTGTTTTATGTTGCTAAATGTTCAGTGAGTAGAGGATGCAATGAGATTCAGTTTTCTGAGACCCTGGCTTTTGGTCTATCAAACTAATTGTGCATGCTGTGGACAGAACCATAGTTTCTTAGTCAAATGGCACAGGGTCAGTTAAAATTAATATTCAGTCTCTTTCAGAGAGCACTGGCTCTCTCCCAACCATGCCAGCTGACCAGATGTAACCATCATGCTTTTTCTGACTTATTTTCTTTGCTTAGAATTCTAGAATAAACCTGTTTGACTGAAGTATACAATTTACATACTTTGCTTTAATGAGGTATAGTTGTTATATACACTTTGTTTTAAAGTTTAATAAAACTATAATTTTCCCTCCTTTTCTATACTTTCCTAGACAAAGTTTCAGAACTAAATGTTCAAGTTACTGTATATTCTCCTGAGAGACTTGGTTATGTCTTAAATTTCTTTTCCTGTGTTGTCTTGACGGCAAAACAATTGTTCATTCTAAATTAATATCTTAATAAAGATAATTAACATTTACATGCATTTTGCAAGCCCCTGAGGCATGGTGTGTGAGGCGCATGCATTTATTTGACACGTACATGTGTAATTTCTGTTCCTCTCTCTCCCTCATCCTGATTTCCATCCAAAGAGCCTTAGATCTGTCCATTTTTCCTCTGAAATGTCTATCTCATTCTTTTCTTTTTGTCTTTTCTCTGAACACCTCTTCAGACCTCTTTTCTTTTTTAAATAACCCCTTATACATATCCTCCAGCCAGATTAATCTTCCTAAAGCACAATTGATACAGTCTCTCCTTTGCTCACAAGTTGTCAATGACCCTCTTTTGCCTCCTGCATCAAGCACAGTCTTCTTCCTCTGCTCTTCAGTGTCCTCTACAGTCAGGCCCAGTACACCCGACTGCTTCCAGTCCTACCCTGCACTGACCTCTTAGGCTGACCCTTCATCCTAGCTACCTTAGTCTCCCAAGGATTTGGTCATTGTTGCCTTTACATTTTGCTTTCAATGTCATTGCTGACCCATCTCCCTAGAAGAAACACTACACACCTCACATCGAATACTACCCCCTCTCTTTAGCTTTACCTCATCACCCCTGTGTAAGTTCACACCTGCCATTTTTACTGCACATGGCACTTTGGACCATGCCTACACACAGGTTGCTTTTTCTCAGGGCTATTTCTGCTTGTACCTTGTTTTCCATGTTAGATTGTAAACTTTTGATCTTTGTACTTCCCCTATGACCTAAATAAAAATGCCCACAGCATTATTTATAGTGTGAGTACATATAGCATCTCAAAGCCCTGTTGTTTGAATAATGACAGGCATTTAAAGTATTTTGAAACTTCAAAATGATGACACACAGTTTACTTGAAGGGTAACATAGAATAAGAACTGATTGTAAATAGTGTCTGATGTACTGTCTCATACACAACTCACACATAATTGATCAATTGAATGAATACACAAATGTTCCAGGAGACACACAGATGCTAGCCTATCTGTAAATCAGCAGAAGGTATTCATCATGTCCAGAGAAATGTCTCTTTACACCTAAAAAGTAAAATGAGAAAGAAAAACTACAATGCACTAAGAATACAACAGACTGTCTTTTTAAAAGTTGATTAAAGTATTTTAAAATATACAGTATAAAATATAGAATGTTTCACTTAACATTTAAGTATATCCTACTGAATCTTAAATAGTCATTTGTTTTTAAATGCTATTCAACATAGCCATATATATAGACCTGGGTTCAAATCCTGCCTCTGTCCCTTATTGGTGTAGGATTCTGTAATATTTTAAATGTTTGTTTCCTTACCTGTAAGATGAGGATTAAAAATAACCACATCACAAGGTATTAGAAAGATTAAATGAGATCATGTGGTAATGTGCATAGCATAGTATCAGGTATATAGTACATGTTCAATAAATGGTTGCTATTATTTCAAGTTAAATCATAGCTACTCCAAGAGATAGATTTTCACACCCTAAAGCTGTGCTAGTATGGTTGCCACTAGCCACATATGATCAAATACTTGAAGTGTGTCCAGTCTGAAGACAGGTGAAGTATAAAAAACACACTAGATTTTTAAGAATTAGCACAAAAAGGTAAATATCTCATTAATACTTTTAAAATATTGATTACATGTTAAAATGACATTTTGGATATATTGGGTTAAATAAAATATATTATTAAATGAATTTAACATGTTTTTACTTTTTACAATGTAGGTACCAGAAAATTTTAAGTTATATATGTGACTTGCATTATATTTCTGCTGGGCAGCACTGATGTAGAGTGCCTGGTCAGGGGCAGAATTAGGTATACAGATGCGCAACTGATATTTGATTGGTTGATATGGCTACATCTTTTAATTTAATTGCATTGGCACATTATAGAGAATAAAATGACTATATTTTTAAAAATGCACTTATATCTAGACAGATTTACAGAATGAAGTTATTAGAGAATCTTACATACTGTATTCATATTCACTCAGCAAGTTTTGGGTAATTTCCACTGCAAATCTGTGGATCTAAGCACTGAAGCAAAATTCTCCAAACAGATTCTCAATGAAATTGTGCAACTAGGAATGGGGATGACTTTTCAGTGACTAAGAAACCTGATTGCTGAAATTAACATTGGCAAATGACAATGAATCACAGGTTGTTGGTAGACCCCAACTGTGTTGTCAAATTTAATGGAGAAATTAGAGTTACGGATATCTTTTGGTTTCCGGATTTTCCTGCTTTTTGTAACACATCTAACCTAAAGGCTTCTAGGAAACAAGAGATAGGAGCAGGTGCTATGGGACTCCCCTCTCTTTACAAGACACAGTGGCTAACTCCAGGGACCATTTGGTTTCCCATTAAGCATAAGTCAAATGCCTCCGATGATTTTCAACACCAGCAGAGTTGGACCAGACTACTGTGTGTACTGAGTGTACCGTGTGTACTGTGGCCCCCCCTATGAATGTATTATTCCTTTAGCCAGTTGGATTTACAGCAAACAAGGTCCTCAAAACAGTGTCTGCATTGGTTCTATTATCAAATTTGGTGGGAGTGGGAAGAGTAGCTTGAGTTTTGTTGTCTGAATTGTTCAAGGAATGTACCAGGCTGCTCCCCCCCTTTTTTCCCCAACATCGCTTGATCCCTCTCCAACCACTACCACCACCATTTATTTAGTGCTTACTACATGCCAGGAACATTTTTCAGTCTTTCATGTTATTAGCTCACTGAATACTCAAACCATTCTTTGAACTAGATATAACTTCTATCCTGATTTTATTTTTTTCATACGAAACTTTTTATGTTTTTCTTTATTTTTATTGCCCATACTATTACAGATGTTCCCATTTGCTTCCCCTTGTCCTTGCCCCCCTTCCCTCTGGCCATCACCACACTGTTGTCCTTGTCCATGGGTCAGGCATATATGTTCTTTGGCTAATCCCTTCACCTTCTTTCATCCAGTCCCTCCCACCCACCTCTCTTCTGACAGCTGTCAGTCTGTTCCATGTATCCATGCCTCTGCCTTTATATTTTTAAAGGTTAGAAAACTGAGGTAGAGAGTGATTAAGTAAGTTAAGAAAATCTGCTTGTCTTGGTGCTTATGACCCTACACTACAGCATCGGGAAGATTCTGACTTGTCCCTATCACAGAAGAGAACAATCTGCTTGGCCAGGGCAAGCCTGGGCCTGCAGGTTATTCCTTAAACTGCTCTGGCCTTAGAGAGGTAGTTTTTGACTTCCAAGCTTTTGTGGCCTTTGAACGTTAAAGGACTGTAATGGATTATGGTGCTTTCTTGAATGCTAAAAGCTAGTTATTAATTGTAGGGTATTTAGGGTATTGTTTGAAAAGTTCTGCAACATAGAATATTATTCATTGATTTCAATAAGGACATATATACATGCATATGTATATCATTTAGTAAGCATAAATGATATTTATTTAATAATACTTATTAAAAATTTTAAATTACATTATGCTTTTGGGTACTTCTTATTCCCCCAAGGATACAGAAAAGTAAAAGTACTACAGATGCAGCAATTTATTTTCCAGTCTTCCTGCAAACTTCTGCTCTCCAAGGAGCCCCCTAGTGTTTAGCTTTGGAGATTACTTAGCTCTGTCAAGGCCAAGAGTGGAGTGAAAATGGATACATACACAGGGAAAGCAAGAATGTGAACAAAAAAGAAAACCATAGATATACAACTTTATCAGATTACATATGCTTCTTTATTTTGAGTAAGAAGTAGGGGAGAACCTTTGGCTAAACTCAGCTAGACTCTGTATGAGATATGTGCAAATACGCCTAATTTTTTTAAAGCATCAATCTGATCAATTATTCTCTCTGCAATTTGAAGGAGCAGGAGGTAACAAAGGAAACATCCTTTCCCTGCTCAAACATCTCATGCCCCAATGTTAAGAAGAGAAAAACACCAATTAAATATCTGTATGTCCTTCATGACTGAAGATGATGATATTAAAAACCTGATAAATGGAATTGTCTCCAGGTCTCCAAGTTCGCCGTAGGTTCATGGAATGCTTGAGTGGGATAGATTACTAAGAATTTTTTCTAATTTCCTCATATTTTATATGAAGAAAATGAAGCCCAGAGAAGTGTGCTACATTCAAAGATTTGGTTTTCATACTTCCACTACTTTGGACTTTCCATTGCAAGTTACTTATTTTTCATTGAGCTAAGCTTCCTAGTTCTTTCAGTGTCAATTTCAAGTTTTTCCAGAGCAGAAAATATTGTCAGTATTGCCTTCAATATATCCATAATATGGCAGTTGTGATCAACTGATAAAGACATTCTTAAGTTATAAGTAATTATCCCTTACTATATAATTGCAAACAGAATCCTCATTTTGGATTTTTCTTTTTTTGGCCTGTTAAAGAAAAGCAAGCAGTCAGAGAAGACTGGTATTTTTTCTCTAAGGATAGATTTTCCTGCCCACCAGATGACACAATACCCTAATCTGCATAATAACTAAAAATACATATATGTACAAATAGATAGCATATTTATTTTGTTTAGGCAGATAATACTTAGAATACAGGCACAGTGAGTCTTGGAGACCTTAAAAAAGCTAATAACTAGTTGGCCAAAACTTCAGATATAGAATTAACAGATAGCTAGTATTGGTCAATCTGGTATTTTCATTTCCTGTTCCATAAAATTAAAAACATGCTGGGGCAATTGAGACTGTTCCTTAATGTGCATTGGGTGGTTACATGGGTTTATACATAATAAAGTCTCATTGAGCTATAGACTTAAGATTTGTGCATTTTGCTGTATATAACTCAAATGTAAAACTAAAAAATACTTAAAAGCTGTAAAAGACCAAAAACAAACAAAACTTGGAAATGCAACGGATCTTTTCTATTTAATTTCAGACTTGCTTTATCTTAATTACTGATCGGTATTTAAGAGTGTCTTGACACCTCCCCCCCTTTTTTTGTTTCTTCATGTGTTTATCTTTCACTGTTATTTTAAGAGACCCCGTGATCTTATAAGGCGAGAAAGCCTTTAACTTACCCGTTTGAAAGATGGTGTAGTAATTATGTCCAAAATTTTGTGTAACACATGAGGCCTTCTCTAGGGCTGCGGGGTAGACACCGAAAATTTCCTTCACTTCACGCTCCTCCGCGGCTTTATATTTTTACGGGGTATTTCAGGCAACGGTATTCTGTTACCAAATGGGTCGCTGAACTACAAAACCATACACAAAGGTGCTGATTCTATTCTCAATCTCAGATTCTCAAAATTCACTTTATTTCCCTGGAGGATGCTTCAGAAAGACATCCAGCACATTGGATTTGAATGTATATTTTAAAAACTATTTGCTTTTACGTTTTCATTTCCTTGCGTTATAAATCCCCATTCGCTGACGTTTAGTCTTCCAGTGCTACCGTCCGCCAGTTTGTTTCCGGTTCGGCAGTGACATTACAAGTGATTGAAAAACACCCTCCAAACATCCGGAAAAGGGGGAAGACTACGACTCCCAGAATGCACAGCTTCCAGTTCTCACCCGCCTTCTGCTCTTGGAGTAGGCTCAGCGAGCCTCCTTTCGGCCTCGTTGGTCAGCTTTCCCACCAGCGAGGGAGCAACAGGGAGGGGAGAAACACAGCGCCCAGGCTGATACATTTCCTGCGGCCACTTGGCGCCGCTAGTGAACGCGAAGTAGAAGCTCTCGATTGGGTAGTATTTGGTTTTGGGTAAGAAGAGTTAACCAATCAGAATATGTACATTCTCTCAGAGGTCCTGCCCCTTCCTCACGTAACTTTTGGTGGCGGGAAAAGCTCACCAGTTTTCGCGCCGGGGCGGGGTCAGCCAAGACATCTGCGCGGCTCTGGAAGAGGTAGCTGAGGGTTGACAAGCATGGCGGGGACAGTAGTACTGGACGATGTGGAGCTGCGGGAGGCGCAGAG
Organism: Phyllostomus discolor; assembly: GCF_004126475.2. Classification (NCBI taxonomy): domain Eukaryota; kingdom Metazoa; phylum Chordata; class Mammalia; order Chiroptera; family Phyllostomidae; genus Phyllostomus; species Phyllostomus discolor. The sequence goes on along the minus strand of NC_040906.2, from coordinate 123,888,860 downwards.
AGATTACCTGGACTTCTTGGATGACGAGGTGAGGGAGGCGCTGGGTTGCGAGGTTCGGGAACTTGGAGCCTGGCGGGGGAGAACATGTGGAGGCTGGCCACGCGGGACGCCGCTCCCTGCAGGTCATTGAACGGGTCGGGGGGTAGAGGCAGGCCAGGCCTGCCGGCGCAGGAGCCTTCCATTCGGATCTTCTAAGTTTCTCCTGGTGGAGTCAGTTCTTACTTGGTTTTCTGTTCTTGAACCTTAGAGAGTCGTCCTTCGACTTTCTCTTAAGTACGAGTGATGGCCGGGTCGCGGGAAATTTGACAGGCTTTCTTCAAATGCAAACAAAACGGCAAAGTCCACTTGGACCTTTTGGAAATCATTCCCGGCTCTCTTAACTTGGGGGGTTAGGTGGGGGAAACTTTGCTATAGGATGGTAGTGATCCGCTGCGTTGAGGGTCCCAGGTTTTAGGGACTGATTTTCTGCTGGGAGGAGACTTCCTCATTTGGCAGCATTCTTCTTCAGTACTACATGAGATGCAGAGAAAAAGTGATTGTTACGCAGGTAAAGGAGTTTTGTGTACTATCCCAGATTGAAAGCCATAGAATGCTGGTAAAGCATCTTGAAGGTTGCTGATGCTGTATCCATAAACAAATACCTGAGGCTCCCAACTCCTTTAGGTTTAGATAGGAGAACTGTTTCTGTATTATACAGATGACTGGGAATTAAAATGCTTTAATTATGTCTATAATTTTTAAATAGAAACTCATTTAAATATGAATATTAAAGTCCCACTTAATTTACATTTTAACAAGGTTTGCATTTATTGTCCTTTTATACTAATTATGAACTCATTTTAATTCCCCATTAAAGATTGAGAAATGACAAAAGCTGTTGATGATAGAAATAATAGCATGAACTTTTTGAGGAAGTCATAATCTCTGCACTATCCCTTTTGGGTGTATATAGAATCTGAGGCTAGTGAGTGACAATATAGCAGAAATTGGGGTTCAGCTCTGTTGCAGAGATTGATATTTATCTTGCTTTGAGAGCTGCCTCTGTTTAAAAACACTTTTGAATTGTGGCTGTTGTTATTTGTGGTGGTGGTGGCTATTTTGCAGGAAGACCAGGGAATTTATCAGAGCAAAGTTCGGGAGCTGATCAGTGACAACCAGTACCGGCTGATTGTTAATGTGAATGACCTACGCAGGAAAAATGAGAAGAGGGCTAATCGGTGAGTGGCAAGTGTTTCGAAGGGGATATCCTGGCATTGGGTGAGAATGGCTCCCTTCTCTCTTCCCTACTTTGGAACTGGCTGAAATGTTTTTGACCTTGAAGCTCTCATTGCTTCACCTTTACTCCCTGGCCTTTATCATTTAAGAATGTCCACTTCTGTGTACTGGCCAGGGAGCTCAGTTGGTTAGAGCATTGTCGGTGTACGTCCACCAAGGTTGCTGCTTTGAACCCTGGTCAGGGCACATACAAGAATCAACCAATGAATATATAAATAAGTGGAATAAAAAAAATTGATGTTTCTCTTTCTCCCTTCCTTCTCTCCCACCTACTCCTCCCCTTCTTCTCTCTCTCTAAAATCATTTTTAAAAAATTTCAGGGCAGGTCTGCTTCTGTTTTGAGGGTCAGTTATTTTGAGTTCTGTCCTCTCTGCCTAATTATTTTTTCTCCTGTCCATATGCAGCCTCCTGAACAATGCCTTTGAGGAGCTGGTTGCCTTCCAGCGGGCCTTAAAGGATTTTGTGGCCTCCATTGATGCCACCTATGCCAAGCAGTATGAGGAGTTCTACATAGGACTGGAGGGCAGCTTTGGCTCCAAGCACGTCTCTCCCCGGACTCTGACCTCCTGCTTCCTCAGCTGTGTAGTCTGTGTGGAGGGCATTGTCACTAAGTGTGAGTGGGTTAAAATAAGAGTCAGAATGGAGGTGGGATAGACTTAAAGGTGCTGGGAAAGCAGGATAGGTGGAGTAGAGCAGGGCAGCTTGTGGCATCAGAAAAGTGGAGTATGAAATTACGAGGTGAAACTTGGAGGAGCTCAGGGATTCGGAGGACCTTGAATGACCGCCTGTGCCAGCAGAATGATGAGTTCTGCTCAGAGTGGAGGAGTCTTGGCTCTTGGCAATCTCCTCTTTCTGACCCTGAACTTCTATTTCTCAACTGGGATTGGATGTACTTTAAGTTTTACATGGGTATGGTGATGTTCTATATATAAATGTAAAGGTGAATAAATGACAAGTATTACTCAAATAGCTTAAACCAGTTGGAACATGAGTATTTAGAGTTATCATAGGGTTGCCCGGGTGAGGTCCCACCTTTATCACTGTCTAGTTGGATGAATGCATATGCACGTTTTCCATTCCTAGGCTCTCTAGTTCGTCCCAAAGTTGTCCGCAGTGTCCACTACTGTCCTGCTACCAAGAAGACCATAGAGCGACGTTATTCTGATCTCACCACCCTGGTGGCCTTTCCCTCTACCTCTGTCTATCCCACCAAGGTGAGGGGAATGAAGGATTGGGCTTCTTTGGAGGTTGTAGTCAAATAAATCGGTTTTAATGCAGGTAATTGGGTAATATTTGGAGTCTTCTAAAAGTAAATAGGGTGAAAAGTAAGGATTAAGGATTAATCTAAAGGAAACATAGATTGTTAGCCAGGAAATATGGAAAGTTGACAATTTTTATTATTTTAAGAAAGAATAAATACTCACTAGAAAATTATGGAGTGCTTGAAAAAAAGGAAAACACCATTTAATCTACATCAATCTTTTAGCAAAGTTATACTTTTATAGTCTAAGTAATGTGTAAAAATATGCTATGATGCTGCTGTGCACTCTTTGCGAGCATTTACTACAGTGTGAGAGAAGGTTGGTGTAAGCAGTGGCTTTATTCTTAGTGTGCAGGTTGGTCTGAATTGAGGATGATGTGAAGCCTTAGTGAGACAAAAGAAGATGACCAATATTGATTACTTGATGTGTAAATTCATTCTATCAAAGAATACCTGTTTCCACCGTTAATTCTATTTGAGAGCTACTGTATCCAGAGAATTGTTAGCACTGTGGAGGGCACAGGTATAAATAAGACCCAGCCCATGTCTTCAGTTTTATCAACTTGGAGAATCTTAACATATAAACAACTAAAACAAGAGTATCTTAGAATTGTAATTGCATTTTACTTTAGAATCATTCAGTTTATCCCCAGGTGATACGTGGAGGTTTGGAGAGGTTGAGTGACTTGCTTATGGTCCCAGTTGGTGATGACCCTGAGGACTGGGACCCATGTCTTTTTACTTGTATAGGCCAGTTGCATTTTCTAAGTTACCCTACTTTCTAGAATTGTACTTCCTAGAATTTCTCCTCTGGGAAGTACTCAAGGAGTGCTCTTGTACCAACTACTGTGGCCAAGTTTCTTTTCTTGAGCGGAGAAATATATTGGGCTAGGTCTCTGGAGCTGCTGTGTCTATGGTGGTGCTTAAGAGCTTGGGCTTTGGTGTTATACCTGCCTTGAGTCCTGGCTCTGCTACGTATGGTGTGATCTTAGGGAATATATTTAACCTCTTTTTAAATCTGTTGTAAAATGTGAAAGATTGCTGTGATGATTCCATGAGATAATTCCATGAAATGATAGCAGTGTTTTGTGCATAGTAAGCATTCAGTAAGTACTGTGTTTTTTTAAAAATTCAAGTTGTAAAGAAAGAAAAATTTAAAAATGTTTTTACTGAAGTTTAACATACATACAGGAAAGTGCATACAAGTGTACAACTTGATGAATGCCTATAAAATCAGCATCCAAAATAGGAAACAATCTTCCCAGCAATCAGGAGTCCCTTTTGAGGGCCCATGCTGCCATGTTGGGCTGTCCCGATGTCCAGCAGCATAGATTATTTTTGCCTACTTTTATATTTTATCTAAATAAATACTTATAAACACTGTGGTAGCTTCTGTTTGTGAGATTTATCCATGTTGTGTATAGGTGTATTTCATGCATTTTCATTGTTGTATAATTCACTTGTGTGGATATTCCACATTATTTAACCATTCTGTTGCTGGCATTTGGACATTGTCTGATTTTTGGTTATTAGGAATAGTGCTTCTGAGTACTTTGTAGTATAAGGCTTTGGGTGAGTGTTTCTGTTGGGTATTACCTAGGAGTGGAAATATTGCATCACAGAGAAAGCATATATTCAGCGTTAGTAGCAGAAGAATCTTAATTTAGATCTTAATATAGCCATGGTCCCTTCAGACTATGGACTGCCTCTTCCATTTGGATGGTTTGTTATTAGAACAGATAAAGTTGAAAAGCTAGAGAAGATATTTGGCTTTTTTTTAATTTTTGGATGTTAAAATCTCATGAGGTCATCTTCAAATTGTATCTGTTTCCCTTCCCCAAATTAGTGGAGTATTTCTAAGGCAGGGCAAGATAACTGCTTTTTGTGTGCCTTTTCCAGGATGAGGAAAACAATCCCCTTGAGACAGAATACGGCCTTTCTGTCTACAAGGACCACCAGACCATCACCATCCAGGAGATGCCAGAGAAGGCCCCTGCTGGCCAGCTTCCCCGCTCAGTGGATGTCATTCTGGATGATGACTTGGTGGATAAAGTGAAGCCTGGTGACCGCGTCCAGGTGGTAGGCACCTACCGTTGCCTTCCTGGAAAGAAGGGAGGCTACACCTCTGGGAACTTCAGGTAAAGGGTCAGTCTTGAAGTGTTGGAATGCTGTTGGCAGCTCCCATTTCTGGTGGTGGTCTTTCTCTAGTTTGCCATAATCCAGAGAGTTGTAACAGATAGGTGGAGCACTCTACCTGCCTGGGAGATGGGATGCCTCTTTTCTATCATAATGCTGCTAATATTACCTTATGCTAAGAGTTGGGTTTACTGCTGTATGATTTGTAGCTTCATGGCTTACCTGGCAGTATCTTGTGTATTCCTACCTCTTTCCCACATCTTCTGCCTGAAGCTCTGTGGATCAGCAGGAGATAAATTCCTGAGGTGAGGCATTGTCTGCATGTTTAGGTCATGGATGAACAGAGAATCAGTTGTTTAATTTAGAATAGCTTTTCTTCCTTTCTCCCTCCCTCCCTGCCTCCCTCCTTCCCTTCCTCCCTCCCTTCCTTTCTTCCTTTCTTTTTCTTTCTTTCATTTGCTTTTTGTTTGTTGTTCTAGATTATTAACGTAAAAAGGTTCTGATGTGAGGAATGGAAAGTAACAGGCTTTCTCTTCGTTCTCTTCTTTGTTCCAGGACAATTCTGATCGCCTGTAATGTGAAGCAGATGAGCAAGGACATTCAGCCTTCGTTCTCTGCTGAGGATATAGCCAAGATCAAGAAGTTCAGTAAAACCCGTTCCAAGGTCTGGATGTCCTTCGGTGATTTGAGGGTGGGGGTGGATTTGTACGGGCTGTGTTTGGGCACGGCCACCTTTGAACTGGATCAGGAGGAAGGCCAAGGTTTTTCCTCCAAAGTGTTTGGTGCTAGCTTCTAGTTTTGACCCAGTCAGCAAGTAACAGGTTGTTTTTATTCTATATTCTTTAATATTTCTGTTGTGCTACCTGCTGGGCTGCTAGGTGAATCTAATATAAAGAATAGGATTTAGAATATCTACGTACCAGTGAGTCTTTATTAAAGACAGTGATACATTGTAACTTAAATTTAAAATATATTATTTTTTAGTTCTCAATTTGTTTTTTCTTTTTAAACACTATTCATATTTAGAATTGAACAAAATGTAATGCATGTGTGATAAAAGTTAATGCTGAAGCACAATACATATTCACTGAACCTAGAAACACTTTTCTGGCTTAAAAATTAAGATCATTTATTGATTAATATCATTGGAGAGTATAAAGATAAACAGATTTCAGTCTTGATCAGGGTTCACTTTTTTTCTTAAAGATTTCTCCAAGCAAGTTTTGGGATTTAGGCTTTCTTTGGACCTGTTCTGAAGATCTGATGGCTGAGATTTGTCTTAGAGAGGAAGCGTTTAGGCTCATTAGGCTTTTCATGCCATTGGCATTTCTCTGTAGGATATCTTTGACCAGCTGGCCAGGTCGTTGGCCCCCAGCATCTACGGGCATGACTATGTCAAGAAGGCAATCCTCTGCTTGCTCTTGGGAGGGGTGGAACGAGACCTAGAAAACGGCAGCCACATCCGTGGGGACATCAATATTCTCCTAATAGGTATGGTGTTGGGGGTTTGCTGTAGATGCTTGGCTTTCCCTTACAGAGTGTGGTGTGGGACGCTGCAGCCTGTAAGATGGTATGTTCTATACCTGGCTGTATTTCAGTCCCATCAAAGGGCAAAAAGCTAAAATGAGTCTTATTATTATTTCTAGATCTCCTTTTGTATATCTAAAATATATTCCACAAATGCTAAAGGGAAAGTGAAGGAAATAATGTTAATAACCTATTAGTGTATTTTCTATTATTCCAAGAGCTGTTCTATAAAAGCAGAACTTGCTGGGGAGTGTGGGGGAATTTCTTAGAGAGTCACCACTGCCCCCCACCCCTCCCCACCATCCGATTACAGGAGACCCATCGGTTGCCAAGTCTCAGCTTCTGCGGTATGTGCTTTGCACTGCCCCCCGGGCTATCCCTACCACTGGCCGGGGCTCCTCTGGAGTGGGTCTGACGGCTGCTGTGACCACAGACCAGGAAACAGGTAAGGGAGTGTTTAATGGTCCTTGGCAATGTCCGGCAGTGAGATGGAGCGTAACTTTTGGCGCTTGCTCTAGGTACTGGCTTCTGTTGGGAAGATACACTTGAGAGGTTAGTTTGGGCCAGATTGTAGAGCACTGAGCATGTGGCACTAGTGAGTGAGTTAAATTTAAGTTTGGGTCGCCTTCTGTGGGCAAGAATGTTTCCCAGAAGGCTGTCTAAAAGAGTATTGAAGGAGAAAGCAAATTGGAAGGGAAATAAAAGTAAAGATTGTACTATTTCCTAAATTAGAGGAAGGGGTTTCAATAGTAGTGAAAGAGAACAGAGATCTAGTTAGGAAATTACCTGAGGATGAGGATGAAGAGGAAAATCTATGAAGGAAGTTGGTTGGAGGCTAGTTGCTTAGGGGTCAAAGTGGAACAAGGAGATGAGGTTCAGGTTGGAGCTTGAAAATGTGACCCACCAGGGATTCCTCTAAGTGTCCGGGAGCTGACTTCACTCTATTCTCATGTGTGACAGTGAGAGGTGCCGAGGAGGGGGATTGAAATCTCCCTTCTGTCCCCTCCAACCTGGACCGTAGCATGTGTTATTACCTCCCCACTCCACAGGGGAACGCCGTCTGGAAGCGGGGGCCATGGTCCTGGCTGACCGAGGCGTGGTCTGCATCGATGAGTTCGACAAGATGTCTGACATGGACCGCACCGCCATCCACGAAGTGATGGAGCAGGGTCGGGTCACCATTGCCAAGGCTGGCATCCACGCGCAACTGAATGCCCGCTGCAGTGTTCTGGCAGCAGCCAACCCCGTCTATGGCAGGGTCAGTGGAATCAGGCACTTAACCATTGTCGCCTTCATTTAGTTTTGCTGAATAACTGGGCTGAGAAGTTCAGTCCAGGTGACCCAGGGGGACCACAAGCCAAGGCCAAAGTCAGCTTATTGTCTTGTTACTGTCCTTGGTGTAGGGCCAAGGTTCCTCACCCATCATACACATCAGAACCCCCTGGAAAGTTACTTATTTGAAGTAACTTTAGAAATCCAAAGAAAACAAAAATGACCTGCAGTGTCACCTCCCAGGTAATCTGTGTTGACACTGAATGAAAGCACTACATACACGTGGTAGGAGGATTTACAAACAGAACAGAGATATAATATGGAAATTATAAGCTTTTCTTTTCCTATTTTTTCCCCAAGAGATAGCCAGTAACAGCTCTTGAGTGTTTTCAGAAAATAAAAATTAATCATGTACCAACAATGTACTCTCTATCTCCTTTTAAAATTACTCTATCTTTGGTTCTTAGTATGACTGTAGTGTGCTCAGATGTAATTCTTGTATTTATTCCAGTTGGGGTTTGCTGAGTTTTGCCTTTTTTTTTTTAAACAGCTATCTAGTATTTCATTATATGGATTTATAGTAAATTTGTGTAGTCTCCATTTGATGAGTATTTGATGTTATCCCTTTTTCCTCCCTGCTTTTGTGAATGAAGCTGCAACGAACATCCCTTTGTGTTTTATTATACATTTGGGAATGTGCCTGTATGTTAAATACCTACCAGTGGAATTATTGTATTGAGTTACATGCATTTTTATTTTGGTAGAGATCACCAAATTGCCCCCTTTTTTAAAAAAGATCTTATTTATTGATTTTTAGAGAGAAGGGAAGGGAAGGAGAGAGGGAGAGAAACATCAATGTGTGGTTGCCTCTTGCATGCCCCCTACTGGGGACCTACCCGCAACCCAGGAATGTGCCCTGTTGGGATGGAACCAGTGACCCTTTGGTTCGTCGGCCAACACTCAATCCACTGAGTTACAACAGCTAGGGCCAAATTGCCCTCTTTAAAGATTCTGCTATAATAATACTATTAACTAATGTTTATAAATATTTTATATTTATCATCTTTCATCTTCACGATAACCCCTGTGAGGTTAGGTAGTTTCCTCATTTTACAGATGAGAGAATGGAGGCTTAAAAGTTGAGATAACTTGCTTAAGAGTCATAAACTAGAAAATGACAAAACTAGGATTTGAACCCAAAGCCCATGGTGGGCTCTGGCAATCCCACAGTGGGAATACCTTTTTTGGTGGTGGTTTTTAAACATACAGGTGCCTGATCTCTAGCCCAGAGTTTCTGAATCCAAATCTCTGGGTTGGGGCCCTTGGTAACTATGGTTTAAAAAGCCTCCATAGTTTGGTTCTAATGATAGTGCAGGTTGAGAACTGCAGGTTTTCAGATTAATGCTAATGTGTGTTTACATCATTCTGAAGGACTATAGGGAAATGTAGGGAGAAAATGGCAAGTCTGGAAATATGAACCTGGTCAGAAAAATTATTAATCTTATGTACAAGGTGGTTAGACCCTCTGACTGAAGTGTGTGTGGGGTAGGCATCAGCCTAAATCAGCCTTGAATTGAAAGAATATAGGAATTCTTGACTCCCAGGAGAAACCTCCCATGGTTCTTAAGATGTTATGACTTATAGATGATTGATCATTTTTATTTTACTCATTACCTTCTGAGTAAGGGACTCCAGAGTTTCCAAGTGCTTCCGGTTTAGCCAGTTTGTCTTGTCTTTGTAACAGGTAGGGAAGAGGGAGTCATTTTTCAGGGTTGGTCCTGCCTTGGGAGTGAGAGGAGCAGAATAAAGCTTGGGAAGGAGGAGGCTGGTTCTGAGAGCCACACACAGCCTGTTAGTGACACTTCCTTGTCCTTTGTATTGATTGGTTTTTGCCTCCACTTTACTGTTTTCTTGTGTTCCCAGTATGATCAGTACAAGACCCCTATGGAGAACATCGGGCTGCAGGACTCGCTGCTATCCCGATTTGACTTACTCTTCATCATGCTGGATCAGATGGACCCTGAGCAGGACCGGGAGGTCTCGGACCACGTCCTTAGGATGCACCGTTACAGGGCACCAGGGGAGCAGGATGGCGATGGTGAGACCATGAGAAGAGTGAGGAAGGGAAGGGAGTCTAAACAGATCCCATTATATAAGGCCCAACTGAGGGGGTGGTGGGTGGGTGTCAGGGGTGATGTCAAAGATGCCCTTCTCTGCCTGGCCACCTCCCCTTCTTGCTCACTGGAGATTATTCTAGGTGTGTCTTTTGTCCATTTCTGGGTCTGGGAACACCTTTAAGCATCTTTTGTGGGCCAGGTGCTTCCACCTTCCTTACTTGTGACTTCCACATGTCTGTTTTCTTATGGGTCCTTGCTTCGTGAGTCTTGTCTCTCTTCCTTCCTGTGCTATAGAAGAAGTGATTTCCCCTAGGTTAAGCTCTTTCTAACTTTCTCAACTTGGGTTTTCTAGCTATGCCTTTGGGTAGTGCCGTGGATATCCTGGCCACAGATGATCCCAACTTTAATCAGGAAGACCAGCAAGACACCCAGATTTATGAGAAGCATGACAACCTTCTGCATGGGAACAGGAAGAAAAAGTGAGCATTTCTCATACTTGTCTCTTGAGGGAACCTCAGATTTGTGTCATATCAGAGCATGTGTACATCTAATATATTACATTAGGGCATGTGTATGTATATATGCTGCCCAGGTTAAGATTATGCTTGGAGTCCTAATCATGTGGGCCTGTTTTCTTTCCTTCTGGGTCCATAGATAGACCATTTTTTCCTGGCCATTTGCCTTGTAAATGGTTGTGGGTGATTAAACTTAGGTTTTGATGTCTTCCTCAAATACAAGGCTTGGTGGCATACCTAACCGATGGTGGGAGTGTGATGTCACCCTCGTATGTGAAGGGCTGCCCAAATCATGCAGCTGTTGTGTTGGGTTCATGGTGAAGGGTCTATAGATGGCAAGCTCTGGAGGCTTTGCAAGTGGGTTTGGGTAAAGGAAACTGATCAGGCGCTTGAAGCATGAAATGTGAGGTCTTCTACCTCTATTTTCAGGTGTGGTGCAGTAGGGAGCATAACGTAATCTTCACATCTGTTGGTTTAAGAGCGTAAAGTTTTGAGTCAGAAAACAATTTGAGTCTCCTTACGCATCTCTTAAGCCATAGCTTTCCTATTTATAAAATAGGGCAAATAATACCTAAACTTCTTACCTCACAAGTAATACCTAAGTAATATCTATGGAATTAAATAAAAATATGTGAAAGGGCCTTGTACGTGTTCCATATGAGATTCCTGATAGTGAGTTCTAGGCTGTGTCTGCTTTGCCCCTTGACCTCTCTAAGGAGAGGCAAAGCCACTATCCCCGGCAGGTGCTGAGGTGTGGCCGGGCGGTGGAATTCACTGTGTGTGGGTCCAGGGAGAAGATGGTGAGTGCAGCTTTCATGAAGAAGTACATCCACGTGGCCAAAATCATCAAGCCCATCCTAACACAGGAGTCGGCCGCCCACATTGCAGAGGAGTACTCGCGCCTGCGCAGCCAAGACAGCATGAGCTCCGACACAGCCCGGGTGAGAGTCCCCGAGGGCAAGGGGAGCCCCTGTAAATATGTGGCTGGGGAACAGTGCCTCCTCTCTGAGAGCTCTGAAACCATTTTGATGTAGTGTTTTTTTACCTTTTTCTTTCTGGTCTTCACACAATTTTAATCATTTCCATTTTCAGAGGAAGATGAAATGAGAGCCCCAGAGATAGTATGTATCAGGTCAATTCAGATAGTATTGGCCCCAGAAGCCGTGATCTATCTGGCAAACATGAACAACTTCTAGTAACGGAATTAGTCTCCATTTTCTTACATGTAGCATTAAAGTATGAAAGAGCTCAGATCTGGGACGGGGAGGCAAAACGGTAGATAGAGAGGTCATACATGCAGATTTAAAATACAAACCACAGTGTGGCACCTGAAAATGCTGGAGACAGATGAAGACACTATCAACTTTTCCTTTAGACTTCCCAAAAGTGGTATGTGTCTCAGCAAAGGATTCCCAGACCGTGATACTTGAGTTGGACTTTGACCAATGATTTGGAGCTGGGCAACTGTGCTGGTTTTCCAGAGCTATGTCTTGAAAACTTATGCACCAGCCCATGGATTTATCTAAATGTTTTGGGGCACTTCAGTTCATACAGGATTTCACAAACCCAAGTCCAAAGTCCTCGTTATGCGATAGAGACACAGACTCGTGGATTTAGATGTGATCCAAGATCGCCTACTCCAACCTCACACCAGGACAGGCATTCCATTTTCCAGAATGCCTGCAGGGCGTCCTTGACACCCCCAGTGAAAGCATGCCTAGTGTGTCTCTGCATTGAGGTGTTAGAATATGCTTCTACTTACTGAACTGAAACTGCTTCCCTGTGACTTTTACCCATGAGTCTCAGTTTTGTTTTCTGGAGATTTTGTATGACTTGTCTCCAGATTAAATAGCCCCTGTCTTGTCTTTTTAAGTTTCCCATCATGTGAATACGTTCCAGAGTGTCAAAGGCCCTCTAATGAACATAGTATACCAATCAGAGCTTATAATGGAGTATATAACCTGCAAACTCTGTTAATTCTCTAAATCATTGACAGATTTGGATAAATGAATATATTTGTTTTTGAATGTCAGATTGGGTTTGAGCGATAATTTTGAAAACTTGAAAGTAGAAGTAACCACATCCATAACTGATGTGTCGTCACTCAGCGGGAGATGAGAGGTGTGGCAGAGTCCTGGCCCTTTGTTCTGATCTCAGGTCTTCAGCTAGTTTTTGGACCCTGTACAAATCCTTTTCACCTCTCAGGTCATGGTTCCCTTATTCATAAAGTAATGAGAAGGTTGGATAATGTCAGGCCTTAACTAGAAGGGTACATCAGAATTACCTGGGACTTAAAAAAAGTAAGTACATATGTCTGGTACTAAACACATTCTGATTCTTTAGGCCAGGGATCCTATTCAGACAATAATAGTTAAAAGGGATAAGAGCACCCTAGTTTGACAGGTGCCCACCCTCGTGAGAATCCATTTGGTAAGAACATGTCAAATTCTGCTCTTCCTCTGGACTTAGTGAGTTTAGCGAACTTCTAAAAATGTGTCCTCTTTCATACCTTTCCCTTAATGTGCCTTGGACAAATTACTTGAGTCTCATTTTGTTCATCTATAAAACTATCCAAGAAAGAGTGTATAATGACACAAAGAATATAAAAGCAAAGCTCTTGATGCATTTCAGGCCTGCTGTAAGGGATTACTTCTCTTCCATCACTTTTGTACTCTTTCTAGGCTTTTTTTACTTTTCCAGCTGTAAGATGCCTAATTTTCCTCCCTGTTCACCCACTCCTCCCTCCCTCAGCACTTTCTCACACACATTTCCTTGATAATTTTCATCTTTCTGAAGTGTATATGGTAGTTATAGAGAACACGGGGCTCTGAATCCTTTGCTTGGACTTCCTAGAGCTTTTCTGGTAGTGTCATTTCCTTTTTGGTGCAGTGGGGATGGTGGGCTTGCCTGAAGAATATGTGTAATTCTGGATGAGTAATCCTCTTGTTTTCTTCTGCAGACATCTCCAGTTACAGCGCGGACACTGGAAACTCTGATTCGATTGGCCACGGCCCACGCCAAGGCCCGCATGAGCAAGACTGTGGACCTGCAGGATGCAGAGGAAGCCGTGGAGTTGGTCCAGTACGCTTACTTCAAAAAGGTGAGGATTCAGATGCTCGGCGAGAGGTTCTTCTGAATTAATCATTGCTACTCGGGCTTCAGAGCCCCCACGGCTGTCACCTGTGTCTGGGTCATCAGCAGAAAGCAGCATCTGTCTGCCAGTGTTCACTTGGCCTCCCTTTCTCTGGGACCTGCAGCACCAGTGGTTCCCAATGCTTGCTGCATGTGAGCACCAGCCGGAAAGCTTTAAAATACTGATGCTAGAGCCCTTGCAGGGATGCCGGTTTCACTGATGTGCTGTAGCTTCTCTGCTTCCTTTGCCTCTTAGAAGAGTAGATGTTTCTAAAGGATTGACCCTGATAATCTTCCTCTTCCTTCTGTATCCTTCCCCTTGGCAGCCTCTTCAGGTAGGTGTTCTAGTGACACCTCAAAACCTCACTTCAGAAGTTGAACTCTCAAACTTGGTTCTCGTCATATTTCTACTTGTGACATTGCATCTCTGTCATTTTAGACCTTGAAGACTTGACTCCTTTTTACTCATTATTCCTGTCCCTGGACCCCCATCCCCGAGTCTGGTGAACTGTAGCCTTTTGGGGTTTAATTGTGGGTCTGATAAGCCTTTCTTGGCTGTCTCTTGCTAGGGTGGGGGTAGTCTTAAATGTAAACACCTGATTTATAAAGAAATGAATCGTTTCCCACTTAACCATTATTGCCTAGAGTTTTGTTTTTGTCTTTTTTTCATTCATTTCTTTATTCATTAAACACTCATTGAGTGCCTACTGTGTGAAAGGCATTGAACACATCACCCAGCATTTCTAAAGATGGGTAGCAGCCTATCCCTTGGTCCTTGTTCTGGGATCTGGGGACAAGAGAGGCTTAGGTGAGTCATTAGACCCGTGGACATCATTTCTGCTGATGGTGCAGAAGGGACTCTTACTCAGCAGTCTTCATTCAGTTCTCTGGCATCAGTGACCCCTCTTGCCCACCCATACATACTTAACTTGGCCCTAGGTTCTGGAGAAGGAGAAGAAACGTAAGAAGCAAAATGAGGATGAATCAGAGACGGAAGATGAAGAGGAGAAAAGCCAGGAAGACCAAGCACAGAAGAGGAAGAGGTAAGGTGGGGCAAAGGGAAATGAGAGAAAGAGACTCCAGTCAGGGCTGGGGGAGGTGCGGAGGGTGGATCGGGTTGGTAGACTTCAGGTTCTCCCGGGAAAGGTGCCTGGATCTTCAGGGTTTCGGGTGAAGGTGACTTAGACAAAGGGGAGAGTGAGTGAACCCTCACTGCCTTCAGAGGGATGGCGTTTGTCCTCCTTCCGGCTCGAGAAATGTTGAATAGCAGGAGCGGTAGGTAACTCACTCAGAAGTTTTTGAGTATACATTTTGGAATTTTTTCCTCAAGATTAATTATTCCTCCTGGGACTATGGTTGAATTTGTGAGGGCGGGTGATAGGGAAAAAGCATTGGGAAGCAGAAAAAGTAACAGATCATACAGGCCTGGGCCTAGTGTGTCACTTTGGTTCTAGAAGCTTCTGGTTCTGTTTCTCCTGGTCAGAGGAACAAGGTAGGGCTTCCTAAAGCTTTTCTGAACTGCTGTGGGTATTTTAGGAGGAAGACTCGTCATCACTCAGATGCCAGGGATGGGGAGTCGTATGACCCCTATGACTTCAGTGACACAGAGAAGGAAATGCCTCAAGGTAAGAGCGTGTCCCTTACTGATAATAAGGTGGTTCCTTCGACTCCTGATGTTTTAGTTGCTCTGTGCATTGCATTTTATGGGGGGGCCTCCCATTTGCTCTGCTTGGGACCCTGTGTCCAAGAGGTTTATTTTAAGAGATTCTCAGAAACTTGTAGTAAAACTTCGGAAAATAAGCTTTGCACAGTTTTTTGCTTTCCTCCTAGATCAGCTGTGCTGTTTGCCAAGCCCAGATAACGCGTATTGAGGGTGTCCTGCCTGACACAATTCTTACATTGTTCCTTTGTTGGAGAGTTCCCTGTATCCTAATTGTTGAATTGTCCTTCCTGGTCCCTTAAGAATCCCAGGAAATAGTTTTTCAGCAGGGTCATTGAGGGGTGGGGAGCAGAAATGGTCACTTCTTTGCTGTTTTTGCAAATGGCTTCTTCACCTTGTTGTCTTCTCACTCTGCAACCATTTATCCTCTCAAGTGCAAACTCCAAAGTCAGCGGACACACAGGAGGCCACAGAATCCCAGCAGGTGGAGCTGAGTGAGTCCAGGTGAGTAGGGAAGTGAATTCCACGTGTCCGGGCATGGCACGGGCATCTTCTGGGGGAGTGAGCGTGAAACAAGCTGCCTGTCAGTGGAGCTCGGGACCAGGGGCCCAGGGGTCTTAAAACACATTTTATACTCTGCTTCTGATTTAAAACTTAAAAAGTTTTGCAAAAATAGTTTGTAAAGAATTCTTTTATACCCTTTACAAAAAAAATTCCTAGTTTACACTTTACCATTTGCTTTCTAAATAATTCTCTCTTGGTGGGAATTTTAAACCTGAAGTCCTTGTGAGGTCAGGAAGAAAAGTTAGAGCGAGGACAAAGCTTGTGTCTTTGAACCTTTGGTTCTTCTCAGTGGGAGATATAGATAGATGTGTGTATGAAAAAATACACGGAAAAATAGAAATGGATTTATATATAATTTATAGTTAAAATTTTCTGAAATTCTTGTGGTAAAAACTTCATCTCATGACAATTCAGTAAGAAAAAACATATTTAGGAATATAAAAGTATGTGTATATTTATAAATGTAAACATTTGTATATTTAATAAATAAGTATATTGTATATGTATTATATAATTGTATAAATATATAAACACAAAATATGTCTTTTATATAAGTATAATTACATATACATAAGTATGTATTTATGTTTATAAATTTAAGTGTTATATATTTATAAATTTAAATATAAAATGTGCACATATTTACAAATATAAATATATACATATGTATGAGGTCTTATCTGGAAAAAGTCCAGCCATTGCTAATGTAAGCAGAACAGTTTGCACGACATCAATGTACCCTGGCAGCCAAGGAGAGTGGGCTGGAATGTGTATGTATGAACGATGATGACCTCACTGTACTGGTCATTGAGGGTGGTAGACACTATTTAGTGATGTGTGTACTGTGTATTCAAAATGATTGAGCTGAGCGAGTAGAGCAATGAATCTACATCAAATTTTGTGTTAAGCTTGAACATTCCTCCGTGGAAACTATTTGGGGGTTCAGAAGGCTTTTGGGGATGATGCAATGAGTGCAGCGCAAATAAAAGTGTGGTGTAAACACTTCAAAGATGGTCATGAATCTGTTGAAAGTGACCCACATTCTAGAAGGCCTGCAACAAGCAGAACACCTGAGAATGATGAATGTGTACAGGGGTCAATCAACAAAGATTGGTGACTGACAGCGCGAGAACTAGAAGCTGATCTGGGGATTCCAAAAACTACTGTGTCTGAGATTTTGAAGCAGGATATTGGCATGAAATGTGTTGTGGCAAAATTCGTTTTGCAATTCAGGAAAATATGATGGGGCAGGTAATGGTGATTCCAACGAAGGATTTTGCAGAGTGTTTTGAACAGTGGGACAGATGCTGGGAGAACTGGGTGAGGTCCCAAGGTACCTACTTTGAAGGGGACTGAGGGGTCATTGTCCTATGTACAAAGTTTCTTCTATCTTGTATCTTCAGTGAATGTCTCTGTTTTTCATATTACATGGCTGGATACTTGTATTTGTTTTTTCTTACTGAATTGTTATTTGTTTTGAGATGAAGAGTTTTACTACTAGTTTTAGAAAGTTATATTTATAAATTTTGTTACTGAACACCAAAGAAACTGACTAAAGTTTGATTTTTTCTTTTATTACCTTAAACACGCATACAACACAATATATTTACTGAAGAAATTTGAAAACATAGAAAAGTAGGAAAAAACATTAAGATCAATTGTAATTCCACTCCCCAGAGATAACTATTGAACTGTATCTGATAGTGCTTTCTAAATCAGTCCATACAGATCTCTAATTATTACAGAGTGTCCATAGTATGGATGTGTAAAATTTTATTTGTGTTTTCTAATGATGGATATTTAGGTTTTATAAATCTGTTTACAGTAGAACATTCTCATTTATCAGTGCATTTGTGCAAGTGTAGCTAGCTGTAAGGTTAATTTCTAGAAATGGACTTCCTGGGTGAAAGGATATGTACTTTAAAATTTTAGTACGTGTTGCTAATTGCCTCCCAAAGATGCCATCCCAGTTTACATTTCTACCAACAGTGTATGGGAATGCCAATTTCCCCACACCCTCAAAGGCCTCTTATTTTAAAATACTTTTATTTCTTGGTGTGCTCAAACTGAAGGTTTCAGTAAACTCTGAAATACACCAGTTTAGCTTTAAAGGGGGAAACTCGGGCATGGAATAGCCATCAGAGGCGTGCACACGTGCGTGTGTGTATGTGCAGCGGGTGACTATACTGCACTAACACCTTAGGTTTTCCCAACACAGATCTTGCCTGAAAGTATTTGGGTTTGTCGACTCCTCCTTCACCCATGTTTTCTTGTCTTGGGCAGGTTGAAGGCGTTCAAGGTGGCCCTCTTGGAAGTGTTCCGGGAAGCCCATGCCCAGTCGGTGGGCATGAATCGCCTCACGGAATCCATCAACCGGGACACAGAAGAGCCATTCTCCTCGGAGGAGATCCAGGCAGCGCTGAGCAAGATGCAGGACGACAACCAGGTCATGGTGTCGGAGGGCATCATCTTCCTCATCTGAGGAGGCCTCGTGTCTAAACTTTGGAGATCTGCCGAGAAAGTCCCCACCCTAATCCCCATTTTGGTCTTTGCCTGTTTTCCTATGAGTAACAGTGTTTAATTGAATGGAAGCCGAGGGACATGTCCGGAAGCTGAATCAGGGCTTGGTGGCAGCTTTGGGAATGAAAGCTGCCGTGAGGTAGAGTAAAGTGGGAAAAGGCCAAGACTATTGCTTCTCATCGCAAAAGACTGGATCCCCCAACAAAGGACTTCTGAGTATTTTGGGGCTCATCTGGTTTTTGTTCATCCTTTCTGTGTTGTTTGGCTTTTATTTTCTCCCAAGCACTTTGGTCTAGAGCAGGCTTTAGGTCGTTTTACACTGGTGGAGAGAAGTTCTGGAAGCAAGTCATGGAGGCCACGAAAGCTTTCTTTGCACAAACACCAGTCAAGACCAATACGATGAATCTTTGACCTAAATACTCAAGACTTTGAATATACTTACCCATTCTTATTCTATGCATATGGCCTTAGTACTGTGTGCTGTTATAGACACATTTAATTTTGTTTTTCTTAAGAGCTCTGCCCTACAAGATTTACTGCTCCTGTATTTGCATGAATCCACCACAAGGTGGCAGCAGGCTACCATGCACTCTGTGAAGGTTAGGTCTTCAGTCAGTTTTCTTCCTCAGTGACACCAGCATTTATCAGTTTAAGTTGTACACACCAGACCCTGCTGATTTGAAATAGCTAAATGGCCACAGGAGGCCAGTGAGTGGAAGTCTAGGAGGAGAATTGATTCTCTACTGGCTTCCTGAGCCCGAATCAAATCCCCTTCATGAGAAACAATACCTGATATACTCAAAATCATGTGAGTTTTGCCCATAAAGAGATTTTTCTTACAGGATTCTTGTGAAACCACATACACCTGTGTGTAAAGCCTTTGGGATTTGTTAGTCTGTACAGAAGTTTGTAGAGGGGCCAGCGCAATATTTCTACTGTTGTATGGTTTGAATACCTTCTGAAAAACATTTAAAGTTACTTAAATTAAAAATGTGTGATTTTATGGGGGCCTGGGTCACATGCACTGGAAGCTGCTTGGAAGAGCAGAGGGTCCGCAGGTTCTCCGCTGTCAGATGGGTGAGGCACTTCCTTCCTTCTTTGTGCTGGGAGGAGCCCCAACCCCTGAAGCTGTGAAGCACATTTTCTTTTTTCTTTGTTTTTTCATGGCATAAGGTTTTTGAGGGGAAGACAGCACTGTTGGGGAGTTCCATTTCATCATCTTTGTGATTTATGTGAAATCCAGGTCCTAGCGGGAGTGAGCCCAGTTTCAAAGGGGAGAGGGCAGTAGTTCCCGAGGGAGTTTGACGTTGAAACCGGCAATGGGTGTGATGTGCTGGAGGCGACAGTGGGCGCAAAGGTGGGGTTTCCTGCTCTTGAGGCCTGCGGGCTGAGGATATGTATGCCTAATTTGTCAGCATTCTAAAAATGAAAAGTAGGCAGGGGTGCGCAAAGTAGGTCTACAGTGTGTATGGAAAACAATACAAAAGTTAATAATATAAGAACAAACTTTCACTTAAACCTACTTTTGGCCATCCCTGTATACTGAATAAGGACTCACAAAGTAAAGAACTACAGGAGTTGAGGGACCAGTGGAGAATGGAGGGAGGGTGGAAGCTACTGATGGGGTGCTGGTGTAAAGAAAAGCCAGGGGTTTTCAGGGGTCTTCTCAAGTCACATGTTCCAAAAAGGCCAAACATTTTGTCAATAGGACTCTTACTCTCTATCCTTCACTCCTGAGGAAACCGAGGCACAGAGGGGGAGAGTAACCAGGAGCACCCAGCATTTTGTTGGTACCTGTAATACCAACTTTACCGTGCTGACAGCTCAGCTCTCCGCAAGCAAACAAAAGGACAGAAGGTAGAAGGCTGTTTTAGGCAGCCACAATGGATATTAATTGTATTAAAATAACTTAACTGTTAGGGACTCAATGAATCTCTACCATGAGTTTTTAAAAATTTGTGTGTATTATTTCCCAACTTAGGAAAAAATAAAAGAAGTCAGTAAGCACTTAAAGAAGTTTATTGCCCAGAGCTTTTCAATTCCTGCTGCCGGAACCTGAGAAAGGCAGCTCTGGCCGAGGGAGGCGGCAGGCCGGTGGCCCCAGAGGGCATACATTGCAGTGATGACCCAGATTTGTCAGGGAAAAACACGGGCTTTGTTCCAAAAGAGAAGTGTTTACATTTAGGTCTGCCATCCGAAATAGTTAAAATAATTGGTAGGGCCTAGAGAAATAAATTGTACCTTGAAAAATTATGCTACCTTATTTTTTAACTCTCCTGGATAAGTGAAGATATTGAAAGGATAGTTTTCAAGAGAGGATTTGCTAAGTTGCTGGAACTGAATTTCTTTGTGACCAAATAACTTTGGCTAAGTTTTGTGCCGCTTGTATTACTTGTGAAATGGAATGATGACTTGCCCGTGAGGTGCTTGTGAGACATAACAGAGCAGGGGGTTAAGTGCCCACCAGCATGGAACTACTCCCTGGTTCTTCCATTAGTACTGCAAGTTACAGGTTTCACTGAAGTAAAATGACTCATTTTGATAGGTGTTTCTTTTCTAAAAAGTGATCCTTTGATTAAAACCATTTAAAGTGGTTTCTCCCTTCTTGAGTTCCCGAACTCTTCCCTTCCTTGCTGTTCCTGGCGCCCAGTCAGTTTGGCTCCGACTCAAGCACTTCTCACACGGAGGACCCCCTACTCCCAGCTTCTGGAAGTAGGTTCTTTGGCTTCTCCTAACGCCTGAAGTCTGTCCAGCGTGGGCACTGCCACCTTAATCCTCTTAGTATCCCTGTGAGGTAGGGTTATTGAGAACATGGAGGAGGAAGATAAAGAGCTTTGAAAAAGGCTCCCAGAAACCAGAGAATCCATAGGTTATCCCCTTCTCATTTTCCAGTTTTCAAATCACACCAGTTGTCCTACTGATTCCAGACTTGGTCTGAGATGACATCAGTGAAATGGAATCAGGCAGGTGCGAGAGTCACCTGTGTACTGGCTGCCTCAGCTATGCAGTCCTAAAAACAGCCCTGTCATTTCCCCTCCCCTCCCCTCCCCTCAGGAGCCAGGTGGGGAAGCAGAGGTGGAGTATTTTGCAGCGGTTGCACAGGAAACCTCCAGAGAGCCAGTAGTTGGCAGAGGAAAATGAGCCCTGCACTGGGAAGTGGGGGCCTTGTGTCCGAGTTCCTTTTCTGACAGCGTGCAGCTGTGTTAGCATGCCAGGCTGGGTGAGCCACTTCCTTAGAGGGGAGTGCTTGGTTTCTTTATCTGGAAAAGGAGGTGGTTGAACTAGGTGATCTCTGAGGTCCCTTCTGGTAATGCATATGACTCTGAACACCCTGAGTCAGTTCTACCCATGAGACATGTTAGCAAGGTCAGAATGAGCCTTCTATCATCTTGTTAAATACCTTTTTCAGAGTGCTGAGGTCTGCTTCTCTACAGGGTCTGGCACAAGCGAAGTCCCTCTTTTATTACAAAATCGTAAGCATGTAGTTCTGTAACGTAACTATCCCATTCAAGCACACCATATGGCATTTTAGGTGAAATGTTCAAATTGCTGTCCATTTTGTGCGAGACACAGCCTGCCAACCACACTCCAGTAGGTGTTACTTCTGTTGGACCCTGTATTTTGTGAGTAGAACTCCAGGATGTTTCCAATTATCTTGAGATTTAATTCCTAGGAAAATTTTGAAACAATTTTTGTACAGCTCCACTTGAGTTTACTGAAATACAGACTTGGTTCACTTTCTTTTTCAGGTTCGATGCCTCAGTAATGAGGGCTGGTTTCTGTCTGCTCCATTATTAACCAGCATGTAATTCTACCTCATTTTCTTTTGTTTTTCCTCAAGGGAGAGAATTGAAAAGATTCTCAATTCTTTTCCTAAATATTTTTACTCTTAAATCCTGAGTATTTTCCTATCACCTGTAGGAGGATATTAGCCTCTGCTGAGATTTACCATTCTGACGATAATTCTCCCAGCAGGTGTTTCTTGTAACAAGCTAAGCCTTCCTACCTTTAAGTACCAATGCTTAACCTTGGCATAGAAAGGTCAGCTCATGCCATCTTGTGTGTGTGTGTGTAGGTTATTATTCTAGTCATTTAAATGGATGAAGCCTTGAATGAGCTATAATAAAGACAGATAATACCAAGTGGGGCACATAGTAGGTTTACAGTTGTGAGTATATGAAACAGTTTATTCTTGTTTCGTTATTTATTAAGTATTGTTATTTTCCATATGAACAATTGTAAACCTATTTTGGCCCCACCCTGTATATCCAAAAACAGCCTGAAGTTGAATTTAACTATGTGCATAGGTTTTATTTTTTAAAGTATTGCTGTGTCTAATAAAACATAACATGGACTATTGAGGAAATAGAGAACAAAATTATTTTACCACCCTAATATGACTACTATTTTTTTTTTTGGTGAATTCTAAAACCAGTTTTAAAAGGGTTTGAAAGTCACACTTCACAATATAGCCATTTTATCAGCGAGTTGCAGGTTAGGCATTTGAGACTGAGATTAATGAACACTGTGTGTAGGAGTTTAAGGACTAAGAATGTTTCCAAAACTCTGAACTTCAAGTCAGAATTCTGGAAATCCAGTCTGCAGAAGAAATGCAAGCATTCACGTGTCACACTTCACTCTAATGGACAATAAGAAACCAAACAGTTAACATTGGGATGTTGTATAAAGGTCCCAAGCTCCCACGCAAACTTCGACTTCCAGAAACGTTTCATGCACCTGGTGACTGGACAGTTGAGCAGGTGTGGTTCTGCTAGTTGCTAGCATTTAAGTAAGCATCATATAAATGATCTTATTCCTATATATTATTCCTATAATTTTGTGAGGTGGATTTTATCTTCCCAATTTTATAGAAGAGGAAATAGGCTCAGGTTAGATAATTTGCCTGGGGTCTCATAGCTAGTCAGGTGGACTTCAGATTCAAACTCAGGGCTATCTTTATTCTTAACTGTCCTGTTCTAATCACCATGCTCTGCTGTTCCCGTTTAGTACTTCAAAGTGCTGAGAGTGTTTTAGGAGCTGGAGCAATCTATGAGCAATCCTGGGGTGATAAGGCCTGTGGTTGTCAGTGTGCAGAGATGAAATTAAAGACCTTTCTTAGTGTATAATGCTCTCTGCATAATCTCAGTGATTTACTCTAAAGGCCAAGAAGCTTACTTGGCAATGACTGGTATTTGCTGTTTCTTACATTTCTACAAAGTGTGTGCTGTGGTAGGTGGGCATCATAGTTACCAGGAAACTACCCTCCTGAAAACTGTTTAGTTTTTAAAGTTAAAAACAATTCAAATATAACTTTTTCTTATTATACAACAGTATCTTTTCATTAGAGAAACACTAGAAAATAACCACAAGGAGTAAACAGAAACTCCTATCAGATGGTAACCAGAGAAAACATACCTTGGCTTGTTTCCCCAGATACATTTGTGTATATGAATATATAATTGGTATTTTTTTATTTTCTAGGGATAATTTCCTAGAAAGTATAACTGCTAAGTATAACTGCTAGACCAAAACTATGAATGTTATTCATGTTTTAGATATATTCCAGTAAATTTCCAAATTATATTCCCACATGTATATATAAAGGGTGCCCTTTGTCCTACATCCTTGCTAACACTTGATATCCTCTCTATCGCCAACTCTTTTTAAAATTGCCAGGTTTAATCTTGTTAAGTTTTAAGTTTATATTTAAGATCTCACACCACACACTTCTTATACAATACCTTCGTTAGTACCTACAGAGTTATGGAAGTGGTTTAAAAATTCTCCCTATAGTAAACAGCAAGGGCAGAACAGACAACTTTCCACCACTCTAATCTTTGAGAGCTGGAGGTGAAAAATTGGTAGAGTGAGGTATCTTATGAGCTGTCATCAAAACCCCCTGGCTGGATGTTGTCTCCATTTATCTTGTTAATACATAGGTACATGTGTATAAATAATGTGAAAAGGCTAAAAAGCCTTCAGAATAAGAAAAAGACTGGTTTCATTTTTCATGACTTTCAGAAAACAGGCAGAGCCAGTCGGGTGTCCTGACACCACTTAGAGCATGTTGCTCACTCTGTAAGTCTGTTCCTCCGACAGTCCATCCCCTGGCCACTGCACCCAGGGCATCTTTGTTTCCAACTTCTCCAGCCTGCGTCTGGGGAAAGTTATTTCTCCTTCTCTGGCTTGGAGTCAAAAGCCGTGGGTTTGCATTTTAGCTCTGTTATTTTTCCATGCAGTCTCTAAGTTTCAATTTCTTTATCTGTGAAATGGAGAGATTTATCATCTTTTTCTCATGGGATTGTTGTGAGAATCAAATACAGTAATGTCTATGAACTTCCAGTTAAGATGACATAGGCAGACATGGCTTGCCTCTTTGCATACCCACGTCAAAATTACAACTAAAATATAGAACAACCATCACTCAGAACGGTCAGAAATCAGACTTCTTGAAGGGGAGTCTGACAACTATGGAATTAGAGAAACCACATCCACCCAGACTGGTGGGAGGGGTGCAGACGCAGAAAAGGCTGCTTCCCCACCGGTTTGTGGTGGATAAAGATTCGGGAGAGCTATTTCGGAGGTGAGGAGTCAGCCCCATGCCAGGCCCCCCAGCCCAGTGTTCTAGTGTCAGGAAGATAAGTCCCCACAACTTCTGGCTGAAAAAACCTGTGAGAATTGAGTCAGTGGAAGAAACTTCTGCAGCCTCAAGCAGTTCCTCTTAACTCACACACAGACTCACCTACTCAGACTCACTCCCTCTGAGCCCCAGCACTGGAGTAGCAGCTTGAAAGGCACCAGTGATATACACGGAGAAACTGGAAGTGTCTGGCATCAAGGCACTTGCTGTTGTCCCTTTTCTGAACCCTCTCCCCACACAGCTGGCAAACTGATACCATATCTGAAACTCCATATCAACCTGCTACCACTGTCTGGCCTGCCCTGGACATCCCCAGAGACTGCCTCATCCACTTTATCAGCCCACCCAAGCTGCTTTCCCAGATGAATGGCTGGCCTTGGCTCATGCTTCAGAACGTCCTAAATCCTATCAAGCAACAAGCTGGCCCTAGTGAGTCCCAGGCCCTGCACAGGAAGCAGCCAGTCTGGATTCACAGGTTTAAAGAGTCGCCTCTTTACCTGCCTCTTTAAAATGAAAACACAGGGTGAATCAATTTCACAGCTTTGCTTCCCCTGGGAATCTTCAAGCCTAGCACAAGTAGCAGCCATCTCCATTGCTGTATAGCTCATGCAAGGTGACCCTGGGCAAAACACATGGGGGCTGACCTTGGCCTGTACCACCTGGGAAACCCCAGGGCTGACGTACCCAGTGGACAGCTTCAGACCATGTTGAAGTACTACCACCCTGTCCCTGCACAGCTGATCCTCCACGGAGGGTGGAGATTGGTGGTCAGTGGTCACAGCCAGTCCTTGCACCTGACTGGCCTGGGTAAATCCCTCTCATTGATCTTCCAACAGCAACCAAGGCTCAACTACAATAGGAGGGTGTGCTGAGCCCACACAAATGGTGCTCCTCTAATACCCAGCTTGGTCGAAAGGGGAGGCTGTGCCACTGGACCCTACAGGACACCTACTGCATTAGGGCACACTGCTAAAACACGGAGTCAAAGCAGTTCCACCTAATACATAGAAACAAACACAGGGTGGCTGCCAAAACAAGAAGACAAAGAAACATGGCCCAAATGAAAAGACAGATTAAAACTCCAGAAAAAGAGCTAAACAAAATGGAGATAGGCAATTTATCAGATGCAGTTTTAAAACACTGGTTATAAGGATGCTCAAGGAAGTTAGTGAGGACCTCAACAGGATAAAAAAGACCCAGGCAGAAACTAAGGATACAGTAATTGAAATAAAGAACAATATATAGTAGAGTGGGTGAAGCTGAGATTCAAATCAATGATATGGAATATAGGGAAACAAAAAACAACCAATCAGGACAATGAGAAGAAAAAAGAATCCACAAAAATAAGGATAGTGTAAGCAATCTCTGTGACAGCCTCAAGAGGTTCAACTTTTGCATTGTAGGGGTGCCAGAAGGAGAAGAGAGGGAGCAAAAAATCAGAAATTTGTTTGAAAAAAATGAAAGAAAACTTCCCTAATTTGGTGAAGGAAATAGACATGCAAGTCCAGGAAGCACAGAGAGTCCCAAACAAGATGGATGCAAAGGGACCCACTCCAAGACACATCATAAATAAAATGCCAAAGATTAAGATAAGGGGGAAGATGTTAGTTATCTACAGAGAAGTTCCTATAAGACTGTCAGCTGATTTTTCAAAAGAGACTTTGAAGGGTAGAAGGGACTAGCAAGAAATATTCGAAGTAATGAAAAGCGGGGACCTACAGTCAAGATTGCTCTACCTGGCAAAGCTATCATTTAGAATCGAAGAGCAGGTAAAGAGCTTCCCAGACAAGAACAAACTAAAGGAGTTCATCATCACCAAACTATTATTATATGAAATGTAAAAGGGACTTATGTAAGAAAAAGAAGAAGATCAAAACTATGAATACTAAAACAGCAAAAAATACAAATCTATCAGCAATTGAATCCAAAAAACCAACTAAACAAACAAGAAAAACAGAGACAGAATCATGGATATAGAGAAGGTTTTGATGGATGCCAGATGGGAGAGAGTGTGGGGAAATTGGTCAAGAGGTGAGGGGATTAAGGATTACAAATAGGCAGTCACAGAATAGCTATCAGAATATAAAGTACAGTATAGGAAATGGAGCAGCCAAAGAACTTACATGCATGACCCATGGACATGAACAATGGTGTGGAGATTCCCTGGGAGTGGGGGCTGCTGAGTAGAGGAGGGCAAAGGGAAAAAATCAGAACTGTAATAGCATAATCAATAAAAATATAATTAAAATGTTTATGAAAATGCTTTGGGAGCCATATGGCTTGATCTACAATGTAAGGCTATTCATATAATAATTTTCCTCCCTTAGCAGCACTTTTTTAAAATAAAAAAAAATGGCCTTGGAAGACTTGGAAAGAGAGACCTCTTCATGTGCAGATGGAGACTAGAGGGAGTCAAAAGGCCTGGG
Organism: Phyllostomus discolor; assembly: GCF_004126475.2. Lineage (NCBI taxonomy): Eukaryota > Metazoa > Chordata > Mammalia > Chiroptera > Phyllostomidae > Phyllostomus > Phyllostomus discolor. The sequence goes on along the minus strand of NC_040906.2, from coordinate 123,861,815 downwards.
TCCAGGCTGGGCTCTTCCCCCGGGGGGCTGCCTGTAGGAAAGCCATCTAACCATCATCAGCTGAGAGGACTGAACGAAATTATCTCTAAAGACCCGCACACCTCCTTAAATCTATGATGAAGCAAAGGGGAAGAGAAGTCTATCCTATGTAATGGCTAAGTTGGGGGCTAGGTGAAGAGGTGCTCCGGACCTCTGTAGGGTGTGAGAGGTGTTATGGGATAAAAGAGCTCACAGGGACATTCTCCTGGGTGATTTGCTCAGCACAAAACCTGCGTAATGGACATAAACGTGTGCACTCTGCAGGAAGCTTTCTCTTAGAGCTGGGCTCTGCATGCCCAGCCATGCACCTCTCATAGTCTTTTTTCCCCTTGATGTCCCTTCCTGACCACCTTCCTGTGATCTCCCTCTGGTGAGCTGCAGTGGAGAGAGTGTGTGCGATGAGCCCTGATAAGTTGGGCACACCTCTCTTTGCTCCCCTGGGTTCCCCTTTTCCTTTCCACACCCATCCTCTTCTTTCTCTTTATTTTCTTCTCCTCCACCTTTCTCCATACATCCTTCAGTTCCTTACCTCTGTGAAGAACCGTCCCTCACAGGAAACCCATTTCATTCTGTTATTCTACAGTGTTTCTGCGAAAATTAGGAGAACCGGAGATTTATCACTCTGAGTCAGTTCCCTGCAGGAGTGAAAGTGACACATTTCTCAGAGGAGTGGCTGTCTGTGTCACTCTCTCTCTGGTCCTCCCCCCTCCACTCCACATATGCACTCAGGGTTAACTTGACTAGGGAAGGAGAGGGTTTTGGATGCCCAGCAGAGGTAAATTGTAGGAAAGGAAATATATGGGGGAAACCAACAGAAGCTAAGGGTTATTTAGTAGGGTTTGTTATGCAGACTCAAGTTGGTGCCCACTCCATTGATGAGTTGTCTCCCTCTCCTGTGATTAAGAGTCACCGTCCTCTTTTTAATATAAGAGAGGGGGGCACCTTTACAAAGGGAAATTCATGCCCTGCTTTTAGACTGGGGGAGGGCAGCCTTTCCTGAGTCTGCTGTTTCTCATTGCCTTCAGCTTAAAATCGTCCTTAATATGTCATTGCCCAAATGACATATTTTGTGGTGACATACTCTGATCCTCTTATTAGCAAAAAACCAGGTGGAAGAGGAAATTAACCAGGATCAATATCAAATTAAGTCAAATTGAGTGAATATTCCCTGAGCACCAGCTATGGGTAGAATAATTTCCTGGGGGTGTAGGAGCGGGGGGAAACATAAAAAACAACAACAACAACCCAGAAGTCATAGTTGTCTAAGAGCAGATTAGGAATACACCCTTGAAAACTAAAAAAGCAAAAGCACACACACATAGACATTCAAGCAGACAGGAGAAAAGTAATTGCTAAATGAAGTGTCATGAGGGTTAGTGGGGAGCTCAGAAGAGGGAAAGGCAGAAGCACATCACAGGTCAGAGGAGACAGATTTTAAGGAAGAGGCCAGGTCTTGGGGGAACCTCAATGAGCAGTGTGAACGGAAACGGTCATCCTAGGGAAAAGGAAGTGGCTCAGAGATGGCCAGGGCTCAGAAACACAAACCGTTCTGTGGGGCAGAAGCTGAGAAATGAGTTCATGTGAAAGGTCTGGGATGGTGATTTTCTTTAATAAACTAGGCTAGGACCACCCATTAGATTTGGGCCAATGTCTAAGAAACTGATTATTTGATCTAGAGGCAAAACAACCGGAGTGTGAGGTCACCTTTCTAGAGCTAGACTGGCCCCCCCAGCTCACCACCCTAGAACTTTGTCCTATGGTGACAGCCCAGGAGCAATTTTTGCTCATCACTAGTTCCTGGATGACCTGGTAGAAACAAGCTCAAGAGAGGTTTCAGTGGGAGGAAGCCAGGAAAATTCGACAGTGTTTGACGGATGCTCACACGGGCTTTCCCCAGGCATTGGCACTCTGTGACATGTTGACTAATTCCATCCATCCGATGCAGGAAATCAGCCTGGCTGCTGAGTAAGTGAAGGTCTACACGAAACCTTGAGTTGCCTGCCACTAACCTGTGGGTAGCTCAGTTAGGCCAACCCAGACCAGCTGCTGCTCGATTTCCTGTCACTTTCCTATCGTTCCCTTCGCCCCTGCCATCAAGGATCCCTGTTGTCAAGGAACGTCCAGAGTAGAACAGGTGAGCTTCTCAGCTGTGAGGGAGTGCAGCTGTGAGACTTCAGGCTCCCGTGTGCTTATACCAATCACTTTAAGGGATGCTTGTCTCTCACCTCCTCAGTTTCACAAAATGTAATGCATCTAGTGAGCCCCACCGTACTTTGTGGGAAGTTTGGCCCTCTCTTTTATGTTCCCTAAAGCAGTGCATCCCCAACTTCCATGTGATATGATCACTTAGGGATCTTATGAATATGCAGTCTGATTCTATAGGTTTAGGGCCCTGCCCAAGATCCTACAACTTAAACAAGCTCCCAGGTGCTAGCAAGCCAGATGCTGCTGGTCCCAGGACCACACTGAGCAGGACGGCACCCCTGCATGGCTGGGGTGGGGGATGGAGCTTGCCTTCTCATTTCCAGTTCTCGCTTGACTCATTCTTGCTACTTCCCCTCCTGAGGCTGCTATTATCTCTCTACGTCACTTTGATGCTGTGTAGACATTATGACTGTTTTTTATGTAAAGAATTTTCCCTTAGACCTGGAAATATTGGAAGAAAATTAAAGCACAATGTAGATGTGGGAAAAGTTTGAATGCTAAGCTCATGACTCTTAAAAGTTTCCTTGCCAACCCAGCTTGGTCTCTTACTGGCATCTCTTTCCATTTCTCTTCTCTCCAGGGAAAAATCAAGTTCCTATTATTTGTATATGTAGCAATTTTGCTCTCTGTTTGTATGCTGAAATAGGCTCTGTGTGCTTCCAAAATGAACCACGGTAAATTCTCTCCAAATCAGAAGTGCCATCTGGTCTGACATAAAGTTCATGGTACTAGTGGACACAGGAAATTGTTGTGGTCATTTTCCTCCTCTATCTTTTTATAGTATTTTTACTTTTCTTCTTCTTAGCCATGTTAAGTACCTACATAGTGACTGGTACAGCAAGGGAGTGTAATAAATTGTATCTTGGTTAACAAACATAAAACTCTGGTGCAAAAGCCTCTAAAGGTCTATAGAATAGACTCACAATTGAGGGGTTCATCCATTTGATCTGGAACTTTCTCCAGTGACCTCTATCCTGTTCCACCCAGGATACTCACACAGTACTCTGGGGGAACTCCTTTCTTAAGTCTTTCCGCCACCCCCTACTTCTACTCTCTCTCAGCTTTTGCTTCTATGCCCTTTCTTCATCTTTCTCCCCTGTGACTCTTTTCCTAGGTTATTAATGTTTCTCATCAGAAATTATACTCTCTGAGACCAAAGCATGTGCACACACGTGCTCAGAAAGACTGGGTGACAGTTCCGGGTGGAGAAAGGAAAGGGCTTCTGTGTCTTTCATCTTGTGATGACCTAAGCCCCAAGTAACTCCTGATCCCACAGGCATCGGAACAGGAAGACCCTGGTATAGTATTTTCATCCAACAAATAATCATTATAATGATCTCTTTCTAATCTTTAAACCCAAAGTAATGTTGTTTTGTTCTTGGAAATATTAAAACAAAATATTTTATTTACTTATTTTTAGAGTAGGGAAGGGAGAGAGAAAGAGAGGGAGAGAAACATTGGTATGTGAGAGACACATCAATCAGTTGCCTCTTGCATATCCCCACCGGGGGACTTGGCCCACCACCCAGGCATGTGCCCTGAACAGAATAGAACCAGTGACCTTTTGGTTTGCGGGATGATCCCCTACCCACTGAGCCACACCAGTCAGGGCTTGAAAATCTTTTCATGGTGAAAATATGTTGACCTTTATAAAAAAGAGCTAATTGCTATGAAGCGTGGTTTTATGGAGATTATAGCAAATACAAAGTAGGTTTGAATAGTTGACTCAAATAGGTAAAACTAAATAGGTGCAAAGGATTCTGAGCCTGGAAATAATCTTTTCCATTAAAGGGGATGAGGGGTAAAGATGATGTGAAGTTTGTGGGGTCTGTAGCTTCATGGTGACAGATGCTGTTGTGTTTCCAAATTAAAAAAAAATTCTTCATTGGGGGCAGAGAGGTGGGGCTTTGAAAGGGAAAGGGATATGGACTTTCTAAATGATCTAGGGACTCAAAAGGCAGGTAAATTATATATTTAATAGGTTTGACTAGCCCTGGATGGTGTAGTTCAGTGGATTGGGTGTGAGCTGTGAATCAAAGGGTTGCTGGTTCCATTCCCAGTCAGGGCACATGCCTGAGTTGCGGCCAGGTCCCCAGTCAGGGCCACGTGAGAGGCAACCACGTTGCCTCTCACATTGATGTTTCTCTCCTTCTCTTTCTCTTTCCCTTCCCCTCGCTCTAAAAATAAATAAATAAAATATTAAAAAATAGGTTTGACTAGCCTAATCAGAGAAAGAATATTTGTGCTTGAGGGGGAAAAGAGCTGCAAGAGGCTTGAAGGTTGGGAATAAAAACCATAACACTTTGAGGCCATTCTGACGTGATGTTCTTAACCCTTATTCAGAAGGGTCTGACCTTAACATAAATAAATATTCCGGGAAAGTAGAAGTGTTTTAATATTATTTGGAGATAACACTGGAGTTAAAATAAAGTATACAAATAGCTTTGGTTTAATGAATAAGATAGTGAATAAGCCTGTTTATTTTTTGCATTTAATTCTTTATAAGTATCCTTCAAACCAAATATAGAATAACACTGTTTGGCTATTTAATGAGGAGTCACAGCTCTGATTAAGAGTAAAAATAAATGGAGAAGCCTGTAAAATCATTTAATGTCTCTATCAGTCAGTTTAGAGTAGGATCTGCTGCAGCAACAGTCTCCAAGTTGCAGTGGTTTACAAGAACCAAGGCTTGTTTCCTGACCATGCGGACATGTCCGGATAGGTCAGCAGGGAGGCCCTGCTCAGGGTTCTCACTCAGAGATCCAGACCCTTTACTGTGCTGTCATTTCCCCACATGTTACACAATTCCCGAGGCAGGGGAGGAGTGGTCATGGAGAATAACAAGTAGATATTAGATTATTCTACCTAGAAGTGAAACGCTTCACTTTTCTTTGGCCAAAGCAACTCACACAGCAAAGAGGCAAAGAAGTGTAATCTTCCAGGTTCCTGGAAGTAGAGAAGAACAGCATTTTGGGGATCACTATGTCTACCATAGTCCACCCTTCTGTTCACCAGGTATTGGGTTCATTCCCCGTGCACACGTAATATCTTCACCCTCTCCCTAAGGGTGGGCAACCAAAAGTTCTATCCTCTCAGAGTGTGTAGCTCAAAGTCTAGAATTTCTAAATGGTATACTGTAGTTCATCATATAAGGTCTGAAAGGGTGGAAGAAAGCAGGAAAATAGCACTAAATACTTCTATTTGGAAAAAGAAAGAGTGGGAGAGGCACAGCAGTTTTGATCTGTGGCAGCCTTGAAATCCTGCGTGGCTGACATTGTGGAGATTCTGCAGCCAGGGCGTGTGGGAAGTTCTTGAATCAGATCCGAGAGGGGCCCAACTCCCACGAACTTTTTGTGATCTCCGGCTCCAACCCCTGGGAGGTAATTTTGCCCCGATAATCTCTTTGCCACAACTGTAACAGTGTCAGCAATATGCCTTCCCTGGTGCCTTCTTTCCTGCTCCTAGGTGGTTAGGGGGCTGAGGGTTGGTTCATGATTAATTTCAAGAACTCTTTCAAAAATTCAGTAAGCTTCTTATCTAAATCGGTTCTTTTGTGGCATGCCCGGAATAACCCAGAATATCTCTGTTTCTTTGCCTTGCATTCCTTTAACTCTCACTCTGTCTCGATTTAGTGGTGGTTTACTAGAACTATACCCTAAACTCTTTATTCTGAGCTCTTTTATTCAGTTAAAAGGATGTATCAGATGCTTCATGTTAAGTCTTGCCCACAGGAAATTTATTTGGTTGAAAGGGTTTACTGGACATTTCTCCCTCAAAGGCTTTTTCAATCTTATCTTTTGCTTTTGGGGGATAGAAATTGTTGTTGTTGTTGTTTAATCTTGCAAGGCTCTGAATTTCTGGACTCCCTTCATTCTCTTGTTTTTGTTTGCAAACCTGCCTATTCTTTCCTGAACTCCTCTCTTTCTTGTATTGCCTTGCCAGATGCAGAAAATAGCATCCAACGCACAGAACCAACATTCTGTTTTCTAGTTGGTTCCTCTAGAACTTTTGTATGCCTAGGTACAGTATTTGCCTCTTAAGTCATTGCAGGGAATAATTCTGCCCAAAGTTTTGCCATTGCATAGGGCAGGTTGCCACAGCCTTCCACCTGGCCTTTGTGACAGTGCCACTATTTTAGCTTTTTGCTTTGGGGGCCCTTCACTTCTAGGCATTAGTTTCTGTATCCACATATGTAGTACTAGGTTATGGCAGCATGTCTTGATTTGATTCACCTTTTTTTGAGTAAACATACAAATTCTTCTTAAAATTATTTTTAATTATAGTTTACCTTCAATATTATTTTGTATTAGTTTCAGGTGTACAGCACAGTGGTAGACAATCATGTACTTTACAAAGTGGTCCCCTTGGTATTCTCAGTACCCCCATGGCACCACACATGGTTATCACAATATTATTGACTATATCATCTATGTTGTACTCGACATCCCCTTGACTATTTTGTAACTACCGATTAGTATTTCTTAATCCCTGCAACTTTCTCACCCAGCCCTTTCTCCCCATAAAAACTTCTTAAGGTTGGACATTTAAAACTGAATGTGTTTAACCACTAGGTTTTCTTTCTGCTACATTGTTAGCATTTAATCTACTGGGAACATTTTATTAACCGTTACTTATTTTCATTGCCAAGATCAGCACTGTTCGATATACATATCACGAAAGCTGTATGCAGTTTTGTAACAGCCATCGGTAGTCGGTGAGATTTCGCAATAGCCGTCTTCGACGTCTGGAGTCTTGCAGGTGATCCTTGTCTAGCTAATACTACAGGTTGCCAGTGACCTGACACTTCATGATTCACGTGATCCTCTCTATTCCTGTTACATAGGGCTGACATGACTACTGGATTGAGCAAAAATTATTTTTAAAAGCTATGTACACATTAGAAAAGATACTAATTTATAGGTCATTTCAAAGAAAGCTTATGGGAACAAAACCGGGAACTCTTAATGCTGTGACCTAAGATTAAAATTCTCCATGTGATGTAGTATTCCCTCAATAGTGCTATGTTTTCCTGAGGTGATATAAGATAAATAAATAAAACTAAATGTGTACATTTAACTATACATATCTCCAACAATCTCATGTCATTATGTTCTTGGTTACTCTGTGTGTGTTTGCTTTCTTTCCATAATAAGATTTTAAACTGATTAAAGTAGAGGCTATAATAGTACAGTCTATTACCTGTAATGGCCCGAACAAACATGTAGTTGGGCATTAAAAAAATCTTGCTAACATGGATGATTGACCAGCAAAATGCTTTACCTCATATGAGGCTGTGTGTAACTCATTTTTGGAACTGCAGAGTACCAGCTGCCTCTCTGTGGGCCCTTGCATTGTGTGTAGAGTGTCCTAGCTGTCACTGTGCTGAGTGGTGGCTCCACTTGCTTTACGGAAACTCTTAAAGCTGGTAACAGCTTGGGTCATGGCTGTACATGCTAGTTAGTGAAGAGCTTCCAACACCGTCAGTGGTGTGTTCATTATATATTTGGCATTGTGTCCCCAGTATTAGCCCATGATTTATACTATAGATGAAATAATGATCTGAATCTGCTGATTCACTTCAAACCTGGTGAAATCTGGTTACTGGTTTGACCTCTTAAGTTAGTTACTTTTATCTTGATGAGTGAAAATGCTGTTACATCCTGTGACCACGGGATGTAAAACATCCATGTTTGCTTCTTTCTTACACAAAAGACCATTTACTCTTCCCCAGCAATCCAGAAAATCCTCTTATATTACATTAGGCATTTTTAATACAAGGGAATTTACTTGTTCCTTCTTTCAAGAGAGCTGGTGTAGTCTTCTATGCATGTCTCTGAATGGATAAGAGACCCCTGAAGAAGGTGAATGGTTCAGCCACTCAATTTAATATATGTTTGAGGGTCTATTGCATATATTGCTTTGGTAGCATGAGTGATACATGAAAACACGGTTCCTATTTTCATGGTGTTAGTTTTACTGAATGTGTGGAAGGATGTATCTGGTGAAGTCTTAAAAATTCTCTATCAAATGGGTTTAAGGGCTTCAGTCTAGCTAGACGGGGCTGGCAAGGAGACCTGTCTTGAATCTGTGTATGCATAAAAATATACTATTTTAATTTAGATTATATATTTGGGGATGCACATTTAGAGAAGGAGACTGGTAGAGATTATTGGGGGGGAAACTAAAGTTACCCCAAGGCCATTGAATATGCCAGAGAGTCCTCCTAAAACATATAAGCAAGTGTGAAATAAACTAATTATGAGCAGCGAGGTAATGAGAAAGGGATGATGCCTTAAAGAATAATTTAAGAAAGTTTTTTTATAGGAGTTAAACTTTTGATTGTTTCAGAGGAGAGGGGCAGAGAAGAATCCACAGTCATGGAGAATAGAAATATGGATGAAAGGCCCATCATCACAAAAGAATTTTGATAAATTTGGAGGGTCTTCCAATGAGCCCAAGAGATGCTTCTTCATTTTTTCAGTTAAAGAAAATGGGGGAAAGTTTGTCAAACATGTGATAGATGAAAATAACTTTGCTGTGATAGAATGTGTCTTGCCTTTTTGGGCAAGCATGCATATTTTTACTTCATCTTAATGGATATAAAATACTAAGTTACTATTATTTCAAAATATCTGTGTATTACTAAGGTAAATACCTGGCACATAGCATGTGCTTAATAAATGTTTGTTGACCTGCACTTAACTGAGACAAATTAAATTTTTGCAGGCTATTTAAAATTACACATCAGAGCATTTAAAGGCTCTACTTGCTAATCCATTTAGTTTTAAAAATCATCCTCAATCAGAGATAGCCAAGATAGTGGTCATGTATATGTTGTATGAATAATGATTATTTATTAAGTTTCAGTAGGAATCTAACCATCAGGTTAAGATAGAATTAGTTCAGATTACCACGAAACTATCTGGGGATGTAACTTCCGAATCTCTCACTGATGTCATTCATTTCTTTGGTTTTGTTTTTCCATTCTTAAATTGGAGCTAGATGGAGGCCTGCCGTTTAATACCAAGGCCTCTCTAAGGATGACTTGTCTCCCACTTAAATCATGGTTCATATTGCATGACTAGAAAGTAGAACATACGGTTCATGTCAAGAGGCCTTAGCCATTTATGGAAGACCATAAAATATCATGACAGCAATTTTTAACCATTGGTTAAATCTCTGTAGCAAATTAGTTAAGGACTTTGCTGTGATTTGAGGGTAGTGGGGGTGGAAGTAGGGGTAGAAGAAAAGAAAGGTCTCTTCCTTTTTCCGTCATCTCTTTTTGGGGTCCCCCTTTGATTTCCCTTCAGGAAGTGGAATAGAAAAAGAAACTACGTTCGTCAGTCACTTCAGGGCAACCACAACCTAAGACGGTAAGCAGGTCAGTTGAAACAAGGACAGTGGTTGCTATAAAACCAACAGGTATTCTCACTGACACAACACAGGTCTACTCACGGAACGCACAGAAAGAGCTTACTGCACGAAGCAGGCAGCCAGAGGAAAACAGCAATGACCGTCCTGGGTAACATGGCCGTGGTGAGTAGTAACAACAATTTCTGTTTAGGTATAGTTACTCTCTAGGATTCCAGAAAGGCAGAATTGTAGGGAATTAGGTTCTGTTGGGGGTATTTCTTTTCAAAACAGAGCTGGCTTTAATTTGACATCTGCCTGGCGGAGAAATAGAAAATATAGCTAGAAGTTATAATGGGGTATAAATCAGCTCTTTTCCCGGGGGCTTTTGCAGAGTTGGTGTCACAAACCATGTTATCTTTCCTGTGGCCACCCTTGTAGAGATAGACTGGCTTAAAAGTCTAATCTCATGAGGGAGTCTAGCCAGCTATTAGGAGATACATATCAAGGAACTTGGGGTCCAAAGAGGTGTAATGATTTCCCCATGACTACAGTAGAGAAGGAGTGCCCTGCGAGGGAAGTGAGACCATGCCATGATGAGCTTTGGACAGCTCCCAGGGTAGGGGAATTTGCCATGTCTGTGGTAACAGATTATTTTTGCTCTCTCATTCCTCTGAGGAGACAGAGATGTTAGTGTGATGGAAATCTACTTCCCCGGGTCTAGAATCTTGCCTGGCAAGTAAGACCTGGGGAGACTTTTTAACATAGAAGAGAATGAAAACAGAGCTTGGGAAGCCACTCACCATCTTATTGCCTTAAATAATCCCCCTTTTTTATTCCCCTGTTAATAGGCCATGCAACTTAAAAGCTTGGGTTTCATAAAAAAGTAATGGTGTATGGTAATGATAATACTTACATTTACATATTGTTTTAGAGATGACAAGAAATGCAATAAAGTGCAGCATTTAGGGGCATAGGCTTTGGAGTAAGACCTAGTTCCACAACTTACTAAATGTGGGATTTGGGGTAAGTTTTAACCACTCTGCATTTTTATTCCCCTTATCAGTATTGGGCAGTAATAATGGTATGCCCCATATGGGACTGGGGGAGATTAAATAATACCATTGCAAATAACTAAATCTATACTCTGAAATAGCAGATCTATGCATACATAGTTTTCAGTTAACTTGGCCATTTTAGTACAACAATAAAAGAATATTGAGAAAGTATCCAGTGAGTTTAAATATTAGTATAATAACATTATTGTTGTTTTTACCTCTGAGACTTCTCATCAACCCAGTGGATAGGTTGGGAACTACTTTCCCCATTATACACACGAACAACATGTCAAGTTGAATGATTTAACAGCACTGGGTGCTGTTCACACAAGAACTGGGACATGAACCCAATTTTAATGGCTCCAGGTACAGTATTCTTCTCCTTGAATGGTTCAGAAGCAAGATTTCTGAACCTCTCAGAGAAGTGTTGTATATGTTCTTAAGAACTAGGAAGAGCCTTATCAGAGCCTCTGCTCTGTATTGCATCACCACTCGCATCTATAGTTTCAGAGCCACAGCTTTGAGAGCAAACTAGAGAGCTTTGTAGATATCCTCTGATTTCCTGATAACGGGCCATCTGACACTTGTGCATTCCTGACACAGCTGTCACACTGCTTAAAATACTTGGCTCCTCTAGTGGGACAAAGCTAAGAGTAAACACCTGTGAGTGGCTATATGTTAGTGACAACGATGAGGGTCTACAATAGCAATAGCAGTGACCACTGAGAGTTAGGTTTGAGGCCACAGACTGTCATTAGCAGGCTGGTGAAGCCAACCAGGCTACTTGTTGCCTCTCAGACACAACTTCTTCACCTGTCTAATGGGAATAGTTACCTCACCAGCTCTACCTACTGGACGAGAAAGTTGGGAGAATCTGAAGTTTAAAGAGAGGTGAAAGTGTTTTCTAAAATACTCAACATAAGCAAATGTAATAACAACTTATTAGAAGCGGGGCAATTTTTGCTAAATCATATAACCTCAAGGTCCAGTTATTTGAAAGCTTTGGTAAGAAATATAACAATGTCTTAGTGAACATGATGCAGAAGAGAAAAGAGAAAACACAAAGGAGGAATTTATGTAAAAACTCTAAGGAAGGTAGGCTTGGGAAGCTATCTAAGGACCCTCCTGTCTAAGCAGGTCTTTTACTTTTTAAAACTTCATAATGCTGTGTCCAGATAAAAGGTGCGTGAGGACAAATTTCACATCTTTCCTGTCCACTGTGCATCAGGAAAGACCGCTGTTGACTTAATAATCATCGCCTGTGCTGAATATTTACCATGTGCAGCTGTGTTCTCCACACTTTACGTGGATCATATCACTTAATCTTCACATTTTCTGGTGGAGGAAACTGAGTCACAGCTAGTAAGAGTCCTGGAACTGAGTTATGGACCCAGGACATCTGATTCCAGAGCCCATGTTCGGAATCACCATACTGTAGAGACAAAGTTGTTGAATGAATGAATGATTGTGGGAGATGAAAGTAGATGAGTGCTGATTATCTGAAGGCAAATCAGCCTCAGTCAGGCATATCTGGGTCAATCTCACTTTCAATGTCTTTCTAGTATCAGCTACCTGGTACAGCAGGATGACACCAAAACCTTTTTGTTTGCTCTTATCATTTCTTGCCTCCAGCATCTGCAATATAGAGAAAGGAGGTCCTTTAACCAACGTGTCTGATTGCCTCACCTACCTTAACTCATGGGAGGTGTGGGCCTGAGCGACACGTAGGCCAGATGATGAAAGCAACTCAGCTTCAGCTCTTGTTCTGCATTATGTTGAGAGTCGCTGATGGGCCTTGCCCATCCCCAGGAAGGGTCTGTGGTGACCGTGAGGGGAGCAAAGCACTGTCACGACAAAGGGAAGCTGAAGGGATTTTGGCTCTTCTTTTATTTTGTAAGGCCCTCAAAGAGAACTTTCTTTCTTTGTGCATGCCCATAACACCAACTAAACCGGTATTTCAGTGTAGGTATAAAAAATATTTATGTTCTGGAGTTAAAGAGAAATAGTTCCATAGTCTCTGTTGTTGGGCATCACTAGTGCCCCTGCTTCTTTCAATTAGTGTGGATAATTGGAACTTTGCTATAGTGTTTTTCTTTGGGAGAGTGTGGGAGATTAACTATATTATTAATATAACTGTATTGTTTTGTTTATTCATGTACTCACCCGCTTTTCACCCTTCCAGAGAGTGCTTATGAAACCCCCCCATCTGTGACACGCTCTCCTGCAGGAACTTACAGTCCAGTGGGTGCCGATCTGACACCAACACAAACAGAACATTTCCAGACAGTAAAGAAAAGATGCTTGAGGGGTAGATGGTTAAATTAAACCTTCATGATAAATAACACACTTTTAATTGAACTACTTTATGGACAGTTTCTGGAGGAGACCACGCCTGAGCAGGGCCTGGATGGAAGGGTGGGATTGGGAGAGATAGTGGCTGGCAGTGTGTTCTAGGTGAAGGAATGACTAGAAGGAAGGATTTTGGGAAGGATTCATGGGGTATGATGTTGGAAATACGATAAAAACAAGACCCATCATTTAGTAAGCCTCTATTTTTTGTTAGATAGATTTATGGGTGCTTTACATAGAACATTTCACTTAGTCTTGTGAATATTACTATAAAGCAAGATTACCATCCGGTTGGAAAGAAGAGAAACCAGAGGCTCAAGAAGAGGCCAGGTCAAGGTTGAAACCCTGTCCCAGATCCTGTCATTGCTCTGTCTCACTGGTTAGGAGCTCCCACACTGTGTGGCTCAGCCACCAGGCTAATGAGGTTAGTTCTCAGCTTGGTACCCTGATATTTCCGTGTATGACTGTTCCAGTTTCTAGGTGAGGATCTGAGGTTCAGAGAGAAGCCATGATCTCATAAAAGACCAGGAATGCCAAATTCAGGCACATCATGGGATGTCTCTTGCCAACAAGTGACGCCAGAGTCCCTAACCAGCTACAACCTCTGCTATTTTCCAGGTCAAGTGTCTGCTGCTGTTGATATTGGAACTCACTCTCCTGAGGGAGGGGGCAGCTCGGAAAAGTGTCAAAGCGGGGGACACTGCCCTTTGTCCTCCTCTGGAGGGCAACAGTGTGAGGGTTGACATTCGCATCCTCAGACAAAACCAGGTTGCCTCTATCTCACACGACTTCCAGAACCGCTCCAGCTCCCCCTGGGATTACAAGTAAGTGCAGAAGAAACTATCTTCACCGTCTTTTGAAAAAATATGATAATTTATTTCAATCAGAAAGTAGAAAATTTAGAAAAACCAAAAGCCCTCACATTTACTCTTAAAAACAGAAATCCCACTTTACCTGGGAGCTCCCATTTTTCTTGCTCTTTTGGGCTAGGTGATTGGAAGTCTTACTATTTTGTGTCCAACTTCCCACTGTGCCTTGTTCTGTTTCACGGAGTCTTTCTGTGTTGGAAGAGAGGTCTCTTTAAAGCAGCCCACATAAACATCTCCGCATGGGAATAAGTGGGAACCAGAAAAGTTCGTTTAGACAGATCCACTCAGACTAAACAATGGTCTTCAAAGAACGAAGAAAAGGGCGGAGTGGAGGAGAAAGAGTGTTTGGGAAGTGGGGTGCTCAGTGGGAAGGTGCAGGGTAGCCTTGTTGACTGTGTTATATATAGATTCCTAAAATATCAAGTTTATCTAAATCCTCCCAATATAAGTATAAAAACAGACTCCAGGAATAGTTACAAATGCTTCTGGACTGCCCGTATGGCTTCCCATGGGAAGGGAGTGTGTACGGTGGCAAGTTGGCTGAATTGGCTTGACTGCCTTTATGCCTCCTGGCAAAGGAGGCTATTGAGGGAGAAAGTGAGAGAAGGCACTGGATTTACAAGCCTCTGGCGCTTTGGTTTTCCTTTCCAAGCAGCAGACTTTGTAGACTGTATATTGGGAGGCCTACTGGTGATTTTAGTCTCTAAGGAAAGGATGAATAATAATTATAATAATAACATTGTAAGAAATGAACTAAAAGGTCTAACATTTATTGAATGCCAACATTTTACGGTTTGGCATTGGATATGCATTTGTATCACTGAATGATCTCAACAATTCCATGAGAGATATGTGAGAATCTCCATTTAATAGTTGAGGAAACTGAGGCTTAGGGAGTTAAACACCTGCCAGAGGGGCTGTGTGTGAATACAGGCTGTCTGTTCCCAAGCCTGCGCTGCAGCCCTGGGTTACTCAGAACCACCGCTCTGCAGGTGACTGCCCAGTGCAGCAGAACTCTCATCCTTTGCCCATCTTCCCCACCCTGTCTCAACACCGGCTTTTACCTGTTCTTCCTGCAGCATCACCCGGGACCCTCACCGGTTCCCCTCTGAGATTGCAGAGGCCCAGTGCAGACATTCGGGCTGCATCAATGCCGAGGGGAAGGAAGACAGCTCCATGAACTCCGTCCCCATCCAGCAAGAGTTCCTGGTCCTCCGAAGGGAGCCCCAGGGCTGCTCTGACTCCTTCCGGCTGGAGAAGGTGACGGTGACTGTTGGCTGCACCTGCGTCGCCCCCATCATCCGCTATGCACGTGACCTGAGAGCTGCACCTCAACTCAGCTGAAGAAGCTGTAGCAGTGCCACGCCTCACCCAGCGCTCTGCAAGAAGTCCTGTGTCGTCCTGATTCTCCCCACTTCATGGGACTCTTAATGAGGTCTGCACGGAATTCTCCAAGCTTTGTATTAGGTGTATTAACTTTCTGGGGGCTTTCCGAATCCTAACATAGTCCTGAGCTATTTCAATGTCCCAACCTCTGAAAACGAATCCAGGAGAATCTAGGAGCCCTTGGTGCACACCGTTCATGTACTGTGATGACCACCTTGGGGTCGCTGCGATGCAGCGCCACTCCCTGGGCGCTTTGTTGGTGCAAGGGGCCTCTGTTCCCTGCGGAGAGAAACACAGAAAATATACCCACAACGTAATTGTGTGGGAGGAGCTGTCCACGCTGAGGCGGGGCGGGGGGGGGGGGCCGGGTAGGGAGGAGGATCTAATATATACATTTATTAAGCATTTGCTAAATCTAGATGAGGTTGGCCTGATATTTATGTTTGCAATGAAATCATTCATGTTTTTGTGATATGTTGACTCTATAAAATTTTAGGAGAAAAATTAATATATCAAGTACTATTATAATAAAGTATTAATGATTACAAAACATTTTGTGTTCATCTCAGATTGTACTCACAGACCTTGTAGCCCCCCCAAATTTTAAGCTCTATATACCTGTCATTTTTTTTCATACTTTCTCATCAGAGCACTAGTGTTAGAATTATTTCATTAGTACTATTGTTTTGTGTGTGTATGAGCTTGGTGACATTAGTTTCTTTCCAGCTTATTGAGATGTAACTGATGAGTGACATGGTGAATGTTTGAAGCACACAATGTGGTGATTTGACACATAAATATACTGTGAAATCATCACCACACTAAGGTTAGGTAAAGCCTGCATCCCCTCACAGCATTGCATATTTTTCTGTAGTAAAACACTTAAGATGAAGTCTCTTAGCAAATTTCAAATGTGCTGTGCATTAAATCCCCAGAACTCATTCCCTTTATAACTAATAGTTTGCACCCTTTGCCCATCTTCCATTTCCCTTATCCCCCACCCCTGGCAACCACCAATCTACTCTGTTTCTATGAGTTGGAGAGTTATTTCATTATTAATAGTTTTTGGGGTTTATATGGAGAGTTAATCAAAATGGTACCATGTTCCCTGGTACTCTTTATTGGTCCATCTCCGTAGCTACATTGTTTTACAAAGTGAACACTTAGTGGCCACTGTGGTGGTAACTAGAAATACAAAGTATGAAATGCATATGGAAGGTCCACAATATTGGCAACGGCCATCCACAGAGCCCCTGGTCATCAGGACCATGCTGATCACTTTATACTTTCCTTGTTCTGACTTCTTTTGGGTCACTGATTGTCTGTCATCCATCTCCAGTGCTTCTTGGGGACACAGGAGCTTCCATATTCTGGTCTCCATGACATTCAGAGGTTCCTTTACACCTCTCCTGCCCAGATATGGCACGCCACATTTTCTCCATTAGGGCTACCGTCCCACTGGTTCAGAGCACCTCTCACTGCTGCTGTCTTCCGGATCCCAGCCAGGCAGGGGGGTGCACGTTCTCCCTTCCACCTGCTACTTTGCATGAGGATGGGAAAGTGGCAGGAGCCTGGCACCTATGTATCAGCGTGGGGAATTTTTTCTAGTCTCCTTGTGGGGGGAAGGAGAGGATGGAACAGTTTGCCTGGCTAGCTCTTTATCTCTTTGCTTCAGAATCTTTTGTTTATGGCATGAGCATTGATGTTTGTACTTAAAATGTTCAGGCTCTTGAAATCTGGGAAGCATTTTCTCTCATAGCTATCAGCTCATAAGTTTTCCATGAATCTCATAGGGAAAGCCCTTGTCTGAGTGGTGGGAGAAGTATAGAGATGAAGGAAATTGCAGAGGATAAAAGTACACCTCTGAGGGTATCGGGATATTATCTGCCTTGGCTGGTGTGGCTCAGTGGATTGAGTGTCAGCTTGTGAACCAAAGGGTCACTGGTTCAATTCCTAATCAGGGCACATGGCTGGGTTGCAGGCCAGATCTCCAGTAGGGGGTGTGGGAGAGGCAACCACACATTGATGTTTCTCCCTCTCTCTTTCTGCCTCCCTACCCCCTCTCTAGAAATAAATAAATAAATGCAATCTTAAAAAAGGATTATGTTGTTACATATGTACATGTGTAATTTCATAACAATATGCTGAGTACTATAGTCAAGGTACGGAATGCTAAGCAGGTACAGAGGATGATACCTCACCAGGAGTTTTCTGAGAGAAGAGACTTGTGCACTGAGCTGAAGATGAGTTGCTCTAGAGGAAAATGGGGGAAGGGCATCCCTAGGAAGTGAACGGTGTGAGCAAAAGCAACAGAGGCACAAAGAAGCTTGTTGTGTTAGGGGAACAGTGAATATTTCCATGTGCCTGGGATAGTGTGGGCATGGGGACACAGTAGGGCACAGGTGGCAAACACAAGGCCCGTGGGCCGAACCCAGCCCTCCACCTTGTTTTATCTGGCCCGGAACCTTGTTTCTACCTGGTGGCAGCACCAAGCTCTCGCTTAACTGTTATACAGTCCTAAAATTACATTCAGCCCTTTGAAGGCAACCACGAGGCTAATGTGGCCTCCAGCAAAAATGAGTTTGACACCCTTGTAGAGGATACATAAACAATATTTCTTGAATAAAAACAATGAATGAATGAATGAACATGGCAAGAGGCAAATGGCCCACTTGTGGATGGTTTTGTACGGCTCTATTGCAGATGTGATGAGAACACAGCTGTGTTTCATAAGATAATTTTGGTGGTAGTATGCAAAAGGGGTTGGAAATCTGAAGGTGTGCTAGAAGATCAGAAAGAAGGCAATTTCTCTCCTTTGGTAGCGCATCGTTAGAGCTGCATAGGTCCATGCAGATCACCTGGTCAACCTCTCTCATTTGCAGATGAAGCCCAGAGGAGTTAGATGATTTGCTCAAGGTCACTTGGGTAGTTAGTGGCAGAAACAGGTTCACTGACTTCAAGTTTATGACTTTTCATGCATGTTTTTTTCCAATAAAGACCCATTTTAGTCATTTCTCTACAGGTGGTCCCGGGAGTGGATACAGACCTACCTCCGCATCCTACATTTCCAAATACACTGTACGTGGTTCCCCTGGAGTCCAGGGCCCTGAGTTCCAGCTTCCTTTCCTGGCGTGAGCTGAGGACTGGCTGTCATTCAGGAAATTGCAGATCCTCTCCCTCTCACAAGGTGGCACAGTTCCCTTATGGGGAATCTACTGGCATCTTCTTCGGCAGCCACTTAAGACATGGCTGAGGCTGAATGAGGCTGTGTTTTTTAGTTTGGTTTTCTGGGGCTCAGCAGGGCCCTGTTTCACTTGTAGGAGATGGCCTAAGATGAGTGGTTCACGTGTTCAAACACAACCCCACTGTCATAATGTGTGAACAGAGGAACTTTTCTTTCCATATGGAAACTTGAAAGCATGTAGCCTTTTCTTTTGGTATCCAGTTCTTATTTATGAAGGCTTGGCTGTGGAGAAAACATATTCTTACTCTCTCTTTATCACTCCCTCTCTCCCTACCCACCTCTTTCTAAAGCTGGATAAAAGTCACCTACATTTATAATGCCTCATGGGAGAAATTTTGCTTGTAATTTACTGTGAGAAAAATGGTTATTAAATGTTTTTTTTGTTTGTTTCTAACAAGAAAGGTAGAAAAATGCATTTAATATTTAGACAGCTCTTAGCTTTGGATTCTGGTCCTACCACTTTCTGGTTGTATGAATTCTAGCAATTTAATACTTCTGAGTGAGACTCAGCTTCCTTGTATGTCAAATGGGGGATAATATGTATTTTAAAGAGTAGTGTGTAATGCATTTGAAATTAAAATGTGACTTTATACACTGTCCGGGAAATGGCAGGTGCTTTGTCACTGGTGGTCGTTATCCCAGGAGGCACAGGCCTGTTTCCCAGTTTGCTCAGTCCCGGGGAACTCAAGCCAACTTTTATGTTTAAATACTACAGCTATAATATTCCTCATGGGCATTAAATTTACATTCTCCATTTACTCTCTACACACAACTGTGTATACAGCTGTCCCCTCAGCCCCTTCTATGTGGGTTTGCTCTCTATGTTTTCAGTTACTTGGGGTCAACTGCAATCCAAAAATACTAATGGGAAAATTCCATAAATAAACAATGCATACATTTTAAGTTGTTCACTGCTATGAGCAGTTGTGATGAAATCCCATCGCTTTCTCCAGCATCTCCATCTTAGATGCTCTTCCTTTGGTAGTCACTAAACAGTCCTTGGTTCTGAGGTCAATGTCAAGGTACTGAAGTGCTTGGGCCCCAGAGAGCGAAAGTGGCGATGCTGGCAACTCCGAATGTCAAAGAAAAACCATAAAGTGCTCCCTTTACATGAAAAGGCGAGGACAGTGCCATACAATATTTTGAGAGAGGAGAAATCACATTGATATAATTTTATTACAGTATAGTGTTATAATTGGTTTTTTAAAAACTAGTTTGTTGTTAATTTTTTACTGTGCCTAATTTATGTGTTAAACTTTTTCATAGGTATGCATGTATAGGAAGAAAACATAGTATACCTAGGGTTTGGTACTATCCACAGTTCTAGGCATCCACTGGGGGTCGTGGACATATCTCCCTTGGATAAGGTGGGGAGGCTATTGTGATTGAAGGTAGTTTAAATAAAAGATATATATATATTGTCACTATATATAGATATTTTATTTAACATAGATATTAAATATTTTATATAGATATTTTATTTAAATCACCTTGAACTAACTTAAAAAGAGTAAAGGAAACTATAGATTTAATATATTAAAAAATTCCCTCTGGGGCCAGAAACATTGTAGCCCACTTCACTGATACAAACTGGAAGAAAGTCATTTCTGATTGTGTAAGTCAGAGAGGCAGTACATGTTCACTGGATCTCCCTCAGGGTAAAAAGGAATGCACAGCTCTTTCAAACAGTGACATGTATTTTGGGGGCACCTTGTTTGGTGCCTAGAAATAATCATTGAATGAAAGATAGCTTCTGAAACCGATGAGCTCTACATGCGGTTTGTGCATTTCTAAGTATCAAAAAAGACTATAAAAAACCATTCTTTCTTTTTAAAAAAGATCCTGGGAAAACAGAATTTCTTTAGGCAGTGAGTGAGGTCAGTTGTGGGGTAATGGGGAGAACCGTTTATGTATGGGAGGCTTTACTTCATGTGTTTCTTATATCTGCAAATCTGATAATCAGGTGGTTATGACTTACAGGTCACAGTTGTGCATCTTCTTATATTTACAATAGAATTAAATTGCATTTGCAGCAGAACCATGGAGTCTTAATATGGCCCAGAAAGCTAAACTCAATAACAATTCCACTGGGGGTTGTTAAAAATAATAAAAATGATGATGATGATGATGATGATGATGATGATGATGATAGCAGCTCATTATACCTAGTGCTAGCTATGTGTGTCAGGCACTGTGCTGTTTTGTGTGCATCTTAGTCCTCACAACTGTGCCACAAGTTTAGAAAGATCACTATCCCCATATTGGAGATGAGGGAAATGAGGAATTATCATTTGCCCAAGGTCACAAGAGCTAGTAAATATTAGCCTCAAGGTTTAAATTTTGATGTCTTGGATTGCAGACCCCTGTCTTGACTGATCATCTAATGAGTGCATTTGCATAAAGTTGGGTAAGGTACCTAATATTTCTTCACCAGAATATTTTCTTATCTGAAAATGAAGAATGATTAACATGTTTTTTACATAAATTACTGGAGGTCCTCAGGATTAACTCCTGATCTACAAAGAGCACTGGAACACTGGCTGGTGTGGCTCAGTGCTGGCCTGTGAAATCGAGGGTCACCAGTTCGATTCCCAGTCAGGGCACATGCCTGGGTTGAGGGCCAGGTCAGGTCCCCAGGAGGAGGGTGTGCGAGAGAGGCAACCCCACATTGATGTTTCTCTCCCTCTCTCCTTCCCTTCCCCTTTCTCTAGAAATAAATAAATTTAAAAAAATAAATAAAAAGTACTGGAAATCCACTACTTGCTGCCTTTTCAAAAACACACTTTCATGTACTAGTCCCAGGTCATGAAGTTGGTCCTGTAACTTTACAATAGTGATTATGTGAATGTGTGATTTAAAAATTGTGACCTAATCGCCTGGCTGGTGTGCATCAGTGGATTGAACGTGGGCCTGCGAACCGAAAGGTCACTGGTTCAATTTCCACTCAGGGCACATGCCTGGGCTGTGGGCTAGGTCCCCAGCTGAGGACATGGGGCACATTTCTCTCACACATCAATGTTTACATCCCTCTCTTTCCCCTCTTTCCCTCTCTC
Source organism: Phyllostomus discolor (assembly GCF_004126475.2). Taxonomy (NCBI): domain Eukaryota; kingdom Metazoa; phylum Chordata; class Mammalia; order Chiroptera; family Phyllostomidae; genus Phyllostomus; species Phyllostomus discolor. The sequence goes on along the minus strand of NC_040906.2, from coordinate 123,840,262 downwards.
TCTAAAAGTAAATAAGAAATAAAATCTTTAAAAAAAAATTGTGACCTACTACTGGCTCTCTAGCAGCTATTTAGTGGACATAATTTTGAGAACTTTGCTCAGTAGTGAAGAGAAAGTATTTTGAAACTAAGATATAAAAGAATGACTGATTTGAGCATAAAGATGTTTTGCTGCAAAATGGTCTTCTCTTCTCTTAAATTATACAAACACCACAGCAATATCAGATATCATAGTATAATGACTAAGCATGTGGCTGATGGAGCCAGATGCCAAGTTAGAATGCCAAATCTGGCACCTACCACTTGCACCAATTGCTAATGATCTTGAGCAAGTCACCGAACCTCCATTTTCTCTACTAGAAAGTGGGAATGACAGTACCTACTTCACAGGGTTGTGGAGAGCCTAGAACAAGGCAATATGTTTAAGGTGCTTAGAAGAGTACCTGGCATGGTAAGTGTATTGCCCAGTGTATTAAAATAAAGAAAAGTTATCTATTATCCTATCACAATAAAATATAACTTTTAATATTTCTCTTTCTCATCTGCTCCTCTGACTCATAGATACATCCTTTATAAGGCCATAATCATAACATACATGTAATCTGTATTTGATAATTTTTCACTTAGTTATATTTTATTTTATATTTATAATTTTATAATTACATTATATATCATACATTTTCTATATTTCCATATACTGTTCACAATAATCTTTAGTGACCATTATACTATTCTCTCAAGTTGATGAACCTGAATTTATTTAGTTATTCCTTTATTTTTGGACCTTTAATTGTTTCTACTTATAAAGCATAGATAATGCTTATAGCTGTTTTGATTACTTTTTTATTGTGAACTATATAATATAGACAGAAGAATTTGTGTCTTTTTACATGTACAGTTGCCTTCCATGTTAAAATTCTCTTTGTGTATGTTCATATCTATAGTCTACCTTGGACAAGTTATATCATATCTCTGACCCTCAGTTTCCTCAACTCTAAAATGAGGGTGGTGATAATACCTGCTTTGTAGGGCTGGGCCATGGGTTAAGAGAAATAATACATGGAAAGCACTAGAGCAGTTCTGAGTTCTAACCAGTTGTTACTACTCTTACTCACTAGTTTAATAAGCCAGGGCCTATGGAAAAAGGCTCCCACCTGTTAATTCTTGTTTTCACAGTCTCACAAATCAGTGGATTAGCCAAGATGGATTAATGAGTTGCTCTGGGGTTGTGGCTGTCACAAAACTTGGAGACTTCCTACGCCCCTGGCTTCCCCCTGTGGTTTCTTTACATGCTGTCTGCAGTGAAACATCGCATGGCCTACAGGCAAGGACCAGACCTTGTTTACAGCGGTGACAACAGCAGAAGCCATGTAACCATTTCCCACAACCACAGACTCATGATTGGCAGACTCAGGTCTGGGAGCCCCCAACCTGGGTGGGCTGAGTGTGCTAAAGGTTGGAGTGGTGTCTGCTAGTACTGGCCTCCTCAGAGGGGACACCGCACTCATGGAAAACCCTTAAAAGAGTAGTCCATCAGGCAAGAGTTTCCCGGGGTCCTAGGCATCTGCTGAGTCCACACTCCTTGGCTTTTCCACACCTGAGAGAAAAACCCCCGGACTTCCCACAGACCACTTGTCAAACACCTAATGGCTTCTGCGGTCACCCCAAACCCCAAGTGAGATCCATTCAGAAAGCAAGGTTTGCTTCTGCCACTTGGTTTCAACTGCATCTGTATACGAGATGCCAAACCCTGGTTCGTATATTTGGAGACATGTAGAAAACAAAATTAAGTATAAAAGAAAACAAATCTTTTGGATCTATGTTGCTTAGCTTTTGAAATCTGCTAAGTACTATGACTTGGGTTTAAGAATGTAGATGAATTGAAGTTCTTGTCATATGAGAATGTTTTTACTGGGCAAAAGAATGATTTAAGTACTCCTACTGTACAGAAGGTAAGGATCCCGTATTATTTTCCTTAGTACTGGAACCCTTTGTAATGAAAGCTAACACTCATTCAGTAGTTAGAGTAGAATAGACAGCCTTCTAACTTATATGGATTCAGTCATTCAATTGTCATATATCTCTGTGACTTAGGGACTATTAATTTATGTCATGGTACAGGTGAGAAAATTGAGGTACAGACTGAGTCCATACTTTTCTTGAGGTGACAGTCACCACCTGGTGGTGGACTCCTGCCTTTTGTCACTGAGCTACACAGCCTCTCTGTAGGAGACCCACCAGGAATCGCTTGTCTGCACTTTTGTCACTGAGCCAAGGCCTCCTCTCTGAGGATCAGTCTGTGACTGGTCAGTGAGAGCATGTTAATTCTGATATTAATCCTATACATTTAATTCTAAGCTTTATGGAAAGCTCATTGGAAGTGTAACCAATAGATCCATGATTTTGCTAACTTTCAGTAACACCTCAAATTGTAATGGCCTTTTTCTTGCTTGTGTGTAGAAATCCAATCCTTTATCAGGCTTTATTCCCCACAGGTTTCTGGAAATCTCAGATCAACATCTTAATTTCCCTCTAATTTTTCCTAAAGTTGCTCAGTCCCTTGGTCAACTGTCTGGTTGTGGACAACCAATCCTTACCTCATTGAGCTACCTGAAGGTGGAGGCCTGTTAACCCTGTCAGGTTGATTGACAACCATAGGTCACAAAAAGTTATACAGCTTCCACTTGGTTCTCTTAGGATGCTGTTAGGGGATGCCAACTGCCATGCAAGGAATCCACTACCCTGAGGATGGCATCATGGAAAGGATGTAGATGCAGATGGTTGGGAATTCTTGATGAGCTCCTAGTCCTCAGCCAAGTGAGGGAGCCATCCTGGACAATCAGCCTGGTAAGACTTCTGTTGAATGCAGCCCCAAGAAATATCTGAATGCAACCTTATGAGCAAGACTAGCTACGTAATTTGTGATGTCTGGTGAAAAATTAAAATGTGTAATTCCTTGTTAAAAATGATTAAGAATGGCAAGCCGAGCATTCATCCAAGCACAGGACCCTCTGAGACTGTGCGGTTTGTGCACCCAGGAAGCCAGCCTGCTCCGGAGAACCCCTGGGAGAACTCCCCAGCTGAGCCCTTCCCCAGGTGTTGTGATCGAAATAGAAGGGCTGCTTTATTTTTTCAACTTTTATTGACATGTAATTAGCATGCAATATTACATAGGTTTAAGGTGTACAGCATAATGATTTGATATATTAATATATTACAGTGGTTACCACAATAAGTTAACACCTCATATTGTTATGATTTTTTTGTGATAAGAATTTTTAAAATTTACTCTCTTAGCAACTTGCAAATACATAATACAGTATTGTTAAGTGTAGCCATCATGTTGCATATTAGGTCCCCAGAACTTATTTATCTATATAACTGGAAGTTGGTGCCTTTAAAAAATTGAGGTATAATTGACATATAATACTATATTAGTTTTAGGTATACAACATAATGATTTGGCATTCAGATGTATTGCAAAGCGATCACCACAATGAGTTTAGTTATCATCTGCCACTATACATAGTAACAAAAAATTTTTTATGATGAGAACTTTTAAGATCTACTCCCTTAGTAACTTTCAAATATGTAACATAGTATTATTAACTATAGTCACCATAATTTATAATACATTCCCATAATTTATTTTATAACTGGAAGTTTGTACTTTTTGACCCCCTTCACCCATTTTGTACTACCCGCCAGTACCTCGCTTCTGGAAATCCCACCAATGTGTATGTTCTCTGTTTCTGTGAGTTTGGGTTTTTTTTTTAGTTAAGTTTTTTCTTTTTAGACTCCACACGAGAGATCGGGCAGTACTTTTGTCTTTCTTTGACTTATTGCATTTAGCATAATGTACTCAAGGTTTACCCATGTTGTCACAAATCGCAGAATTTCCTCTTTTTCTTATTGCTGAATAATATGTACCATATTTTCTGCATCTATTCATCTGTCAATGAACAATTAGATTGTTTCCATGCCCTGGCTACTGTAAATAAAACACAAGAAATATGGAGGTACAGATATCTCTCGTAATTTTATTTCCTCAAGATATACCCAAAAGTGGAATTGCTGGATCATATGGTAGTTCTATGTTTAATTTTTTGGAGAAACATCTATATCATCGACACAAAGGATTTTTCTACAAAGACATGGTTTTCAGAGACGCAACTCTGCCTCTGGTATAAATACCCTTTAACACCACCTTTTACAGAGACACTTAATGCCCAGGAACTGTAGTTTCCCAAGTTGCTCTGTTTTATACAGGGGTGAGCAAAAGCAGGTTAATAATAATAAATAACCCAATAATTAATAAATAACAACACAAGAATAAACTCTGTGTTTCATGTACTCACATCTGCAAATCCACTTTTGCCCACCCCTGAGTTTATATAATTAAAAGGCCCAACTGTGTGCATTTCTCAGAAAAAAAATAGGGGGTTTCAAGAAACATCTAGTGGGAGTCAAAAAATGCTCACTTCCTGGAAATGTACATTTAAAAATTCTATTTGCAGGAAGGTTTCAAAGATTACTGGGTGCTCTTGCAGAAGGAAAATGATCTCATACCTTGTAGTGTATTTTGAAGTCTAATGGAGCTGAATCTCTGGTTTCATTTGCCTGCCAGAGCTCTGTATTAATAAGTACTTGTGTGCCGCTAGAGAATGGAGATGAACGCATGTCCATAACGAGAACGATCTCAGAAATTGCTTTCTAAATAATCAAAAGAATACTATGTTCCCTTGTGTTACAGTGTTGTAGGGTGTATCTGATTGTTTTCTTCTTCTTTGAAAATCTTTCTTACGCCCTGGCTGGCGCAGCTCAGTGGATTGAGCGCGGGTTGGGAACCAAAGTGTCCCAGGTTCGATTCCCAGCCAGGGTACATTCCTGGGTTGCAGGCCATAACCCCCATCAACCGCACATTGATGTCTGTCTGTCTGTCTGTGTGTCTGTCTCTCCCCCTCCCTTCCCTCCCTAAAAAATGAATGAATAAAATCTTTAAAAAAAAAAGAAAGAAATCTTTCTTACATAGGATAGGAGGCTGAATACTGAGCCTCAAAGATACCTATGTCCTAATTCTTGGGACCTGTGAGTGTTACTTTAAATGGCAAAAGAGCCGTTATACATATGATTTGATGAAGGATATAGGGATGAGGAAATTATCCTGGTTTATTATGGTAGGTCCTGACTGGAGTCACACATGCCTTTATTAGAGGGTGGCAGAGGGGGCTTTGAGGACAGAAGAGGATAATGCTGTGTGATGGCTGAATGAAGAGGTTGGAGTGATCTACTCTGAAGATGGAGGAAGGGCCACCGGCAAGGAAGGCAGCTCTAGAAGCTGGAAATGGCAAAGAAACATTCTCCCCTAGTGACTCTGGAGGGCACAGGTCTGCTGGCACCTTGGTTTTGGCCCAGTGAATTTGTAAGACAATACATGTGTACTGTTTCAAGTCACCAAATTTGTGGTAACTTGTTATAGCAGTGATGGGAAATGAATAAAATGCTTTGTGTATCTGATTGCTTTCTTCGAAAATCTTTTTTGGCATGGGTAGTTCTTCATCGGCTTGGATGTCTGATTGGCCTAATTCCTAGGCTGGAAGAGCATGTACTCTAGGAATTATTAGGCATGGTCTACTCGTTTCTAATTTCTGGTTTGCTCACTGTCCCTGCTGCAGAGCAGCAATTGAGGTCTGTTGTTTTCAGCCCCCTTTTCAGTCTATCCCAGACAATGTGCTTTATCTAGTGGCTAGGACAGCTGAACAACATCTTCGGTGACGGCAGGAGGTGCAGGCTGGGAAATGCTCTGACTCACCAAAGGAGGCAGGAGGATGCTGTTTCAGTTTGACTGCTGCATGCTCTGTGTGGGAGACATACGAAAAGCATTGTTGGACCCAAAGCTGCTTCTCACCATCTATCTGACCAGAACAGTAAACTTCTTACAGTAACCTCAGGGGAAGGAAGTCGGTGTTGGTGAAGTGCTCCTTCCACGAACTTAACCCCAGATGTCTGACCTACATTTTCAGCCTCCAAAATGACCTTTATTCACTCCTAACAGCTCAAGGTTACATCTATAAAAGTAAACATTGCATAACAGTCATATTTGATATATTAAAATTATTTGAATCTTTTGGCTTCATCAAACTTTTTTAACTTGATATATTAAAGGGAAATAGGGCAAAAAGTTGAGCAGTAATTGTTTACCTTGGTGGGTCTGCTACTCTTTAGGAAAAGCTGCCTCTTTTACACCAGAGCCGCTCATTCTTTCTTGCCTTCCTTAATTGGGATTCTTCCAGGAAAGTTTGCTTTGGCTGGGTCTCAAGGTTAGCAAAACAGAACATTTTCTACATGATAGGATTTGTGGGGCACTGGGAAGGAACTTTGCCTCTAAGATATATCTTTGTACTTTGCTGAAATCCTTTCTTTGAAATGCCGATTCTGAGGGCTTTTTGGAAAAATGCACATCTCTAGGAGGTTAACACATTGAGCCAGTGAGGTAGTTTTCTAGAGATTTTCCGAAAACGCTCCTTTTAAGGGTCCAGCACTGTGTCAGCCGGAGAATCAAAGATCGATAACGTGCAGTTTCTTCCGCTGTGATCTCATGATTTAGACGGGAGACAGAAAAAAGCAGTAAATATAACCCTTGTCAGCTGGGGTCTTTGTCTACTGAAGGTACTGAAATTTAGTAGACACAGTGCCCTATAAATGATATCACATAGTAAATACTCTGTTTTGCCAAGTTGGAGACCCAGCCACAGCTGCCTTCTCTGGAAGAGTCTGAAGTGAGAATGGCAACAGAATGGGAGGCCCTGGAAGAAAAGGAGGCAGCTTTTCCTAAAATCCAGCACACTCACAAAAACAAACAACTGGTCTGCACAGCAGGAGGGCCCTCCTGTCATTTCTGTGGGGATTCCTGGAGGGAACCTCAGGTTTATTTTAGTTCCTGGGCTCTGACGGTGCTGCTCTCCTTGATGTGGCTCTGCCCTGGGATGACTTGGAAACTGTGCTTTGTGAGGAAAGCCCACTGGGCACCTGTAAGTGCGGCAGGTGTCTCTGAAGATGTGGGGTGAGAGAGGCATGCAGCAGCACCATGGTGCAATAAGCGCAACACCCACTACTAGATATGGTGGCTGAAACATTCTGCAGCCACTACCGGCACTGGGGAATCTGCAGGGACAGACATTTCTCCACAGGCTCCTTGCCTTTGCCCGCCTCCTAGTAGTTCTACCCTAGGTCCACCTCTCCTCTCTCCTCAGATCCCTCTCCCTCCATTGTTTCTTACCTCTTTCTAGTATCTTTGTTTTGCAGTAGTTTAGCTATATATTTTTCTATTGAATTTTAAAACGAGGCCTCGTGGCCATATCTTTTGTACCAAATACTGCCTTTCAAAGTGCTTTGCAAATACTTCTCTGGGAAGAAATGCCAGTCCCTAAAGGCAAAAACAGTTTTCTTTTCATGAGACTAAGGCAAAGGATTCCAATACAATGTGATAAATGCAACTATCTATATTGATATCTATAACTATATCTATATCTAAATCTATCTAATCTACATATCTATAGCTGTATCTGAGGCAGAAAGAAAGCTTGGAACTGAGGGAAGTATAGATCTTGGAGGCCTTTGGTTAAGGAAAGTCCTTTGGGGAGCAGGAGGAGAATTGAGAATGGAGTTGATGTTTCAGAGAGAATGGAAAGCTTTGGTAGTAGAGATGGCTGGGGTGGGTGTTCCCAAACCTGTTTAAGTAACAGAACACCCTGGAATCATAGCCTTTTTGAGTCATTGAGAGATACTGATGAATTTAATATGTCTTTTTAATAGTACTTCAACTTCATATGTTCTATTTTCAGTTTACATTGTTTAGACATTATGTTTGATTAAATTCACATGCTATAAAAACAATGTACAATCATATGCATTTGTCCATTAAAAATCACTCTGTAAGATGAGGCATAATGAGCATCTTTGAGATTTGCTCTTCATATCTGTTTTACTACTGATCTGAATAGGGATGAGAGTGGAGGGATGTCGTGGCTGAGTCACACTTGTGCTGGTGATGGATACTGTAAGGTTTTATTAGACCCCACCGAGGAAGTAAACAGCCAATTAGCCATGAAAACAGGCAGATGAGCTTTATTTTGGAAGTTTGTGCTCCCAGGCGAGATTTCCTCTGCCCTTGCAAAGAAAGGGCCGAGGAAAGTCCAGGCGGAAGAAGGGAAAAGGGTGGGAATTTTATAGGGCTTGACTTCACGCAGGAGCCAAGGATTGGTTCTTGGTGAACAAAGAAGCAACATATCATTGGTGGTTCCTGGTCTGATGTCAACCACCTCATCCAGATCAGAGTTCAGTCGCCATATTACTTGTAGTCCAAACAGTGGCCATATTTGTAGTCCAAACGCTATAATTGTAATTAGGTTCCCAATTGTCCTACCCACCCATCCTGACAGATACAACCGGATTTCTAGTATGTGCTGCTGAGGTAAACATGGGTGATTAAGGTAATTGATTCTTTTAGTCACATCTGAGTATTCAGCAGGAGTAATGTTCAATAGAAATATCATGTATGCTGAGTGTAGTTTCTCTACAGAAGTCCTTTTCTTCCTAAGAGAGAAGGGATGGATGGGGGCGGAGAAGAAGGAAGGAAGAAAGAACAGAAAAATAGAAGAACAGAGAGAGAAAGGAGAAGGAATGAAGGAAGTGAGAAGGAAGGAAGGACGGAAGAAGGAGCAGGAAGGAAGGAATGAAGTGAAGGGGAGGGAGGGAGGAGGCTGGGAGGGAGGGAGGAGGGATGGAGGGGGAGGGCAGGGAGGTGAGGGAGGGATTTGAGTAGGAAGAGGAAGCAAGGAAGGAAGGCCTTAAGGCTTAGGAGGAAGGTAAGGGAGGAGGGGGGCATTCTAGGGATGATTGAGGGAGGGGTATGGGGGAGTAGGGGTTTACTCAGTTTATCATTCCTCTCGAGAATTCTTACCTTTCTATTTTCTGATTCTTCTCACTACCTCCTTCTTCTTTTCTTTCTTTCTCTTTTCCCTCCCTCACCTCCCTGCTTTCCCTTCTCTCCCCTCCTCTCCTTTTCTCTTCCCTTCCTTACTTCTGCCCCTTCCTTCTTGTTTACAACATATTTGGACTTGCTGATCTGTCAGGCTTTGAAAAACTTGAGAAAAATTACAGTGACAACTCAGGAGCATTTCAGGTTTAGCCATGAGTGACTGGAATATTTCACTTTTTCTAGAATTAGAGAAAAGTTTGTTTTGCTTAATTTTTCTTTAATTCTGACCTTGAAGTTGATGCCGAGGGTCCATAAAGGAGCTTAAAAGGAGGGGAAGCTACTCCATGGCTTTGGAGTAGCTCTCTTTCTACCTGTGCTAAATTCACTCATGTTATTGTGCAGGATGAGAATTTCTTCTTTATCCCAATGAAAAGTATATGCACTTTTCTCTCTCTTTTCTTTTTCTCTGGATCTAAGAGACAGGGTTTCTTAGAGTCTGCTTAGAGTCTGGCGTCTCATGGGAGCCAAGTTGGATGTGACACAGAGATAAAGGCAAGGTTATCAGGGACAGTGATGAGCTTCATGAATAATTTACGCAACAACATCTGTTCAAGGTCAAAAGTTAAGCTACTGTTTTGGGTGCTCTTTAGTCATTTCAAAAACTTTGGCAAGTAATCTGAAATCTTTCATTATAGAAATATTACACAAACACTTAAGCCCAATTGCAGATATTCTACCTCCTGATAGAAAGATATATATATATATATATATATATATATATATATATATATATATATCTTCTCCATATATATATATATTCTCCATTTAATTTGTTTTACATATATATATATCAAATAAAATAAATTTTATCCTGCAAATCCTTTTGTTCTTCTTTTTCTAGAACTCACTCTTGGGCAAAATTTTTGCTCATCACAGTAATATAGTGAAATGGTAGAATGAATGTATTGTTTTCAAATATAAATGGAATTTCTTATAACAGATTTTGCTAAATTTGAGCAGCAGGCATCCTACTTCTGGGTGTTTATCCAAAGAAACCCAGAACACCAAATCAAAAAGATATATGCATCTATATGTTCATTGCAACATGATTTACAAAGCCAAGGTATAAAAGTAACCTAAATATCTATCAGTAAATGAATGGGTAAAGAAGATGTGGTACCTATAAACAATGGCATATGACTTAGCCATGAAAAAGATGAAATCTTGCCATCTGCAATAACATGGATAGACCTAGAGGGTATTGTGCTGAGTGAAATAAGTTAGAAAAAGACAAATGGTAGATGATTTCACGTATGTGTGGATTATAAAAAACAAATGAACAAGCAGAACAGAAAAAGACTCATGGATACAGAAAACATTTTGACAGTTGCCAGATGGGAAGGCGATTGGGGGAGGTGATTAGAAAGGTGAAGGGATTAAAAGTAAAAATTGGTAGTTACAAAATAGTGATAAGGATGTAAAATACAGCATAGGAAATATAGTCAATAGTACTATAATAACTATGTATGGTGTCAGGTAGGTACTAGATTTATCAGAGTGATCACTTCATAAGTCATGTTAATGTCTAGTGAATGGGTTGTACACCTGAAACTAATACAATATTGTATGCCAACTATAATTGAAAAACAAAAAATATTTAAAAAAATAATTTAAAAAATAGTTAAATTATTTAAAAAAAAATTTAAAAGGATAGGTATTGACTGAAAGGGGGCATGAGGAAGTGTTCAAGGTGCTGTAAATGTTCTATATTTTGATCTGTGTGTTGGTTTCATAAAAATTGTTCAATCTCTTAAAAAAATGCTTTTTGAGCAGGAGATAGTTTGAGGTAATATTCTCTAACAATTGACTTCTTTCACATTAGCATAATGCTTTTAAGAGTCACTCATGTTGTTGGGTGTCAGTGGCTTGTTCCTTTTTTATTGTTGAATAGTTGCATAGATGTGCTAAGATTTATTTATTTCTACACCAGCTGATGGACGTTTGAGCTGTTTGCAGTTTTGTGCTATTGTAATTACAAATTTACATATAAGTTTTTGGGTGGACATATGCTTTTGTTTCTCTTGGATAACATCTAAGGGTGGCATTGCTGAGGCTTATAAGTATACATTTGACTGTCAAACTGTTTTCCAAAGTGACTGTTGTTTTGAATTCTCATCAGAAATGTAACAAAATTCTAGTTGGTCTCACATTTTTGTCTGCTCTCAGTATTGCCTGTTTTTAAATTTTAGTCACTCTAGTGGGTGAAGAAAATGTGTCAATGTATTTTTAATTTGCCTGTCATCGTATATCAATTTAAACACCTGTGACAACCAAGAGCACTGTCCCTTCATTTAGGTGTTACTATTTGAAAGCTGCATGTTCAAGTGGCCAATCCCATGCGTCAGCAATGCTTTATCTGAAAAGTTGATTTTTCACCTTTTTATGATGACTCGTCCTGATCTTGGGGTTCCTTTGAGCTCCCTTCACAGAATATATGGCATCTTGTCATGTGCCTTTAGGGAGTAATCAGGTTCCAGTTTGATATTTCATTAGTATGAGTCCACCTTTTGCCTTTCTTTTATCTCCTGATAGATTGGCATTCATCTTTATTCTGAACTCACGCCAGGTGATACCGGGTTTTGCTGGCTTTCATGTTTGCACCATTGTCACTCCATCAGAGTCGTATGTCGAAAACTTTGGTCAGTCAACACTGATTCTCCTTAGGTATCTGGTGCTGTACACAATGCCCAGGGATTCAAGGTCTTTTAAACAAATATCTTGGGATGGAGGCCTGAACAACAGAGTCCTGGATAATTCATGTCATATAATAGGGATTGGAAATAGTTTTGAATGCCATCTTTACAAAGGTGAGAGCTAAAGCCACAGATCTTGGGAGCATGTCCGCATTTAGGGCATAAGACAAAGGGATGAAACTAATGTGGAGACAGAAGAAATTAATAGGGTGATGAGACAGAAAGTCACAATGTCATGGTAACCAAGGCAAGAGAGAAGGGGAGGGTGTTTGATAGGGTTAATGCTACACAATGGCTTAGAAGAAGAGAACTGAGAAGATGCCACTGAATTTGAAATTAGGAGGTTATTTGAGACTTTGGAAAGTGCAGCTTCCTCAAAACAGTAGAGTCAGAGCCAGAATGCATAGCATTAGATAATGAGAAAGTAGAGAAACAAAAACAGATGTATGTTTCAGTGAGCATGACAGATGTAAATGTACCTCCATCTGAGCCATCCATTGCTCATCCCAATAGCAGAAGGGGTGTCTATCTTTCTGTGCTTTAGATTTTACCTGCCTTTACCTGAGGAGCATTACCCTCCTGAGTTCTGTCTGATATCTTCAACCTTTGGCCATTTTTTCTCAGTTTATTTAACATGCTCAAAATTTTTCAGTCTTCAAAAACAAAACCAGATAAAGATATAAATAAGTTACAGGTTCCCATGGCAATTACTCTATCACCTTCCTTTTTATAGTCAGGCTACGTTGAAAAGAGACTTTTCCTGTGTCTTCCACTCCTCCCATTCCATTCACTCCTCAGTCTATTCTAATCTGATTGTGGCCTCCAGCACTCCAAAGAAGCATGTTCCTCTAGAGCTCATTGACTTCATTTTCAGACTCAACATGCTTCTCGGGTCACACTTCTTTGATATTATTTTGGCATTTGATTCTGTTGACCACTTTCTCAACTTTTAGTTCTTCCTCATGGACTCTTCTTGTTCCTTAGACATCAGTGAGTGTTCTGCAAGGTTCAACCTTCAGCTGCGGGATCCTTTCACTCTATAACTTGTCTTTAGGGGACACCAATGAGCACATGGCTTCTGATAATCACACAGCTACCCATGCCGTGTTTTGGATCCCATCTGCTTTTGCCTGAGGGGTTTACTTTCCAAATTCCTCAAGCCCATACCTTTGCTGAGCTCACTTATCTGTTTTTCCACTGAATATCTTAGTGTGGATATCCCACAGAGACCTCAAATTCAATATGCCCAAAGTTAATTCATCACTCTCATTGGCCACTAACCTAATATTCTTCTTTCTTCCATTCCTTATCATACTGAAGGACGTTGCCATCTACCCCATTAATCAAGTCAGAAATCTGAAAGCCATCCTTGCCTTTCTCCACTTCTGCTTTCTCTCCCCTTAACTTCCCCATCAAGTCCTATCAATTTTATGCTTGACAGTTCTCAGATTTACCCCCTCTCACTATTTCTACTGCCATTACTTATTCTGTCCCTCAGGAAAGTTATATCATATCTTCCTTCATGCCAAGAATGCTATTCATTTATCTATTCATTTTCATTCTTTGAACATTGAACAACTATTTGTGGTATATGAAGTCAGCTTCTAGTTAAGTGTTTTATTTCCTCTTGGATACTTCCTGTTGACTACTTCCTCACTAAATTATGTATTAAGAACCTAAATTTTGATGGGAGTAAAAGACAGAAAACTTTATTTGAACAACAATTAAAATAAAATAAAACAAAAAAGAGTCTAAATTTTAACCAATCTTTCCTTTACTCTTGCTTCACCCCACTCCCCAAACTGGCTACTTTGAACGTTGTGAAATCCACCACCCTCCAGGATGCATTAGAGTCAGGTACTCCAATTAGAAGATTAAGTTGCTCCTCAATGAGGTGCAAGTGAAATGGAAAAATTAATAGTTATTGGTGACCAAGTGGCTAGATGTGAGGGTTGAATATCCCAACTACAACAGTCTTTGACACCTGCTTCCTCATGCCTGTTAAACCCTATAATCAATTTATTATCTTTTGCCCTTATGTTCTTATTTTCCTCCTTACCTATATTAAGTCCCATAGCCAATTGCAATCACACCTTTGGATGTGATTTCTGTCCCTTACCTGTGTTACTTGGTCATTTTCAACTGGTAAGACCCCAACCCCAGCTAAATTCAAGTCTCCTCTTATTCTGTGCTTGAGCCTACACTGCTGGATGTGGGTGGAAAAAATCTACAGGCCTGCTGACTAATATCATTTTAAATATATAACCACTCACCTTAACTGGGCCTGAAATGCTGCCCAAACATCCATTTGCTCCCTCACTCTTCTACTTGCCTATTTTATGTTTTATGTTCTGGTGCTAGTTACCAATTTAACGCCTCTTGTGTACAAATCTACCTTGACTGATATATTCCTCAAGTCTCCAGTAACTTCTCTGCTATATTCACTCTTGGTAGGTAACCTTGCTTCTTATTTTATACAGAAAATAAAAGCAACCAGAAGAAAGATTCTGTAAGTCCTATACATTACTTGCTTACCAGGACCTGCCTACTTTCCTGTTACTCTGGGTGACCTGACTGTACTCCTAGCTAAGAATGACTTCTCCACTTAGTTCCTGGATTCTATTCCCTTACCCAGATTCAAGCTTATAGCTCCAGAATTCTTCCCTACAAAAGACGTTTGGTAGTTCTTGCTTTATTCCAATCACCACAGATATCCCGAAAAAGGCAATGCCACACTGTGATGTGCAATTTATTGAATACAATTTCACATAGAATCATTCCAGCATATGATGTCATTATGACCAATGCTGTTTTATTACTGCATCAATTTGTGTGTTAAAATTTTTCTTAGTTAAAATGTAAGGTTATCATGGTTTATTTGATGTCCCAGAGTGTCTCCCCTATTAACATGGTAATAGTTGTAATTAGTTTTTATACAATAGTACATGATCCAAATTCAAAATAGAAATATTTAATCTGGATATAAGAAGGACTCCTTGTTTGGGGGGTAATAAATCACTGGATTGTGATATTTCTGTATTTAAACGTCTGTAAAGCTAATCTTGATAGTGTTTTTGCTCATGCATAGTATCACTTTCTTTACCTTATCATATGAAAGAGAAATGAACTGTAAGACTATTCAAACTTTTTTCCAGCATAAACTTTCATAATTATCCTTGTAATCATTTGGTAAGACTCAGTTAAGGTCCCATTCCTGCAGGGAGGCCTTAAGCAGATAAAGGTGAATGAGTCAGCCTGTTTACAATTGCTTACTAGTAATTAACATAGGATCAATGACACAGGTGTCCTCAATAAAATGTAGATTTAGAATCAAATCTTGACTGCCATCATTGTCACCATCATCCACATTTGCCACACATCTGGTTATGTGCAAATCACTGTGTATTGCTACTCTTTCCAGGAACTCAGGAGAGCAACCTACCATAGCATTCCTGCGTGAGCCATGTGAGATTCAGGTCACCTTTGATATGGGCCTTTTACAGCTGCTTGCTTTTAACCATAGACATATATGGACTTCCTGTACATTACCATCAATCAATGAGCTACATGCATTGAGGATCAACCTTGTGAGCTCTGCCCTAACTAGCACATGGTGGTAAGAGCTGGCACCTGAGGACGGCAGGAAGCACAAGGACAAACAACTACTCTTGAGGCCTCCAGGCCTCTCTTGTTAGTGTTACCCCCTCCTAACTGCTCTTTTTGTGACAGACTCTGAGCTCCTGAACCTAGATTCTAAATGTGCCTTGGCTGTCAAAGAAACCAGAAAAACCCATGCAATTTCTCTGCTCCCCCTCCCCTCCCCTTCCCTCCACTCCCCTCCTCTCCCCTCCCTTCTCCTCGCCTCTCCTCCCCTCCCTTCCCCTCTCTCTCTCTCTCTCTCTCTCTCTCTCTCCCTCTCTCTCTCTCTTTCTCTCTCCCTCTTAGCTTCCTAAGCCTTCAATTACTCTAATCACTTCTTTTTCCAGTTCTCTGAAACTCTACCTGCACACAGATCAAATTTCTCTTCCCGATCATCCCATCCAAAAAGCTTTTCTTTGGAAAATCTTTGACACTTACCGTCTGTCCCACTAAATTACTTGTATCCTGCCACGAGACCTCAATTCATTCTTCCTACTTATCCTTTCACCCCACTGTCCCTGACCCTATTAGACTGGAGGTTCCTTGAGTGTAAGGACCTTATTATTCATCCTTGAATATCTACATAGCTTCTGCCATGATGTTTTGCCCCAAATAAGTGCTCATTAGAGTTAAAATGGTTGATTATATTGCATTTGATCCATGGTTCTGTGGATGACAATTGTTACATCTGAGAAGAAAAGTCCACTGTGTTTGGTCATTTGGGTTTGCCTTCATGGAAAACAATGAAGACAAGCTGTTCAGTTGGTGAAGCCAACTGCTCTCTGCCTCTTTGCAAGCTCTCCTCCACCACCAGTCTGAGACACCTGGGCCCACCCATGAGCTTATTTTATCCATCCCTGTCTCCTCACAGCACCTCCTACCAAAACACAAGAGTGCAAGAAGTCTGAGACTTGGATTCCAAAAATGAATGATCCTCATGAATGTGAAGGAAAGAGTTGTTGTTTCAGAAGACAGAGCATGAGGCTTAAAGTGTGAGAGTGGGAATGAACAAAAAACAACATGAGAATGTTTCTCAGAAAATCGTGTGAACTTTTCCTTCAGCACAGTCCATTTGAGGTCTCTAGTGACAAAGCCTTGACACTTAAAGGAAGGGGAAGCTATATTTACGTAGGACTTTTTCAGTCTTAATCTATAGTGTGCTTTCTGTTTAGCTCAGAGTAACTTGGTTGGGGACTCTGTGCATGGTAGGACTGTGAGTGAGAAAAATGGAAAAACAATTATCAAGCTGCTTCTTAACAATAATACTGGGTGTGGGGCTTGCTAAGAATATCTGAATGGGTTCATTTGACTGACTGGGTGATTGAGGCTCAGAGAGCTGAAGTAACTTGCCCAAACTCACATAGCTAAATGATGGAACTGGGATTCAAACTTTACTCATCCAGGGTCACTTGCCCTTTAATCCCAAGTTCATAGAACTTATAAATTTTTTATAGCCTAAAAATGTTTGAGAAGTAAAAAAGAAATTAATAGATTCTAAAATGCTGTGGGAAACTGACTAAAGAAAAATAAAGTTAAATTTTGTGCTTTCACAGACTCAGATTATCATGTCAAATAGTCAAATGTAATTTTTTCCACATAAACAATTATATACCAGTATAAATCATGCTTATGTAGGCTAGAGATAAATTTCTGTGGTTGGACCTTATGCGTGGTGGGACATTAAAAGACAGATTGCCTAAAGCTTGGGAAAGTTATAGAATGGACCTATCTATGCACTCTAACATTTAGGGAAGTAGTTCCTCTTGCCCTTCTTGGAGAATCTTTATTTCAGACAAACAAACAGGTAAGCCAGAAAGAGAAGGAGGAGTGTGAAAGGGGGAGGATGGTGATGGGGGCAGAGGGAGTAAGAAGAGGAGGAAATGGTAGACCCATCTTCTTCAGGGAGATGGTCCTATGTTTCCTTTTCATTGAGTAGGGCTGACTAGAGGGCAGCAACCACAGTGCAGACTGACCTCCAAATGGGATGGCAATCCAAGCAGAAGTGGGTGGAGAGGGCTTTGCAGCAGGAGAGGAAACGCACCCCAGCGACCAGACCAAACATAAAGCGGCCCATGCTGACTCAGCTCTCTCTTGGTTTGGTCATCTCCCTGTTCGCCCCCACCATGATGTTAGTGGTGACTCAGGGTTTCCTGCTGGCCATGTTTTGCATAGTACAGCCAGTTGCCTAGCAGGTTAAACAAATAAACACAATAAAAAACATTTAAGTTTATTGGACCCTTTCTACAGCCCAGGGTCCAACCAGGACCTGTCGAAAGCAAGTTCATGCTTGTAATCATATGTTCTGCTGCCTCTGGTTTTGGGTGAGTGAGGGAAGGCTTCATTGTTGTACATGCTGATGCCTGAGAGTCTCATCATTTGAGTAATCTTTCTGAGTTAATAGGAAAATGAAATAAAAATGTGTGTGGAGTGTTGACATATTAATGTGTATCATTCATATCTCAATACGGATTAAAAACCCTCTTGAAAGGCAGCTGAGCAAATAAAAAGATTTGTTGAGCAGAAGGAAACAAAAGGATAATTTTAACATAGAGTTTCCATTCGTCTCACAGTTTGAATTTTATTTTCTTTTATTTTAAAAATATATTTATTTGTTTTTAGAGAGAGGGGAAGAGAGGGAGAAAGAGGGAGAGAGAAATGTTGATGTGAGAGAGAAACATCTATTGGTTGCCTCCCTTATGCATCTTGACTGGGACCAAACCCACAATTTAGGCATGTGCCCTGCCTGGGAATCAAACCAGCAACCTTTTGCTTTGTGGGACAATGCACTATTCTTCCCATTGCTCTTTAAATCATTACATCTATCCTGAAAATGTCAACACTTGGAAGTTTATACTTCATTGTCCCTAGTTCTTCCACTCAGAAGTGGCACACAGATCCATTTCGAGACATCATGTCTTGATGTATTTTCCCTTCGGAAACACCGTCACAGTCAGCACGAGGACCTGCAGTGGGAGCCTACTGACAAAGCAGCTGGGGAAATGGATCACTACATGGACCAGACTCGTCTCATTCACAATTTTTTCCAGGGCAGGTCAGCTGTGGGTCTGCAAACGGGCTTCTTGAGGGACCCTTGGAGCATTTTGGAGCCAAGATATTTAACAACAGATCCTCCAGGGATGTAGGTGCTCCTTCCAAGATGAACACTAGCCCAGTGCACTGGGCTGACAGGTGAGAATATGAGCTACATTGAAGGTAAGGCAGACTGCGGGATATCTCAGAGTTAGGAAAGTGCAACACATGAATTTTCCTAGATTTCTGGAACTAGGTTTAAAGTGGAATCTTTGCTTTCCTTCTGAGAAATTAGCACAGCTTTTACTAGCAGCATAAGAAAGATCCCAACAGTGCAGCTGAAGAGGAAGCCTGGGGGAAGGTAGGCAGGCCCGTAACTCAGGTATCGACTTCTTGACACTGAAGGTGGAGAAAGGGTAGGTGTGAAAATTAAATGTGGTAACTTAAGGAGCACCCTTGGCACTTGCCTGGAGTGTAGAAGAGGCATAGATATGTGGAGCTGTTTTACTTCATCTTTTCACTTGTCTTTCATGTTGTAGTCATGGTCTTTTTTTTATACTGGAAGAAAACTTACTTGCAGAAAGGTCAGTCTGGAATGGGAGCTGGAGAAAAAGGGGAGAGAAGGAGAAAATGTCTATATGTGTCAAGTGTTGCTGAGAAGTGGACTGAGATGAAGCCTGAGAAATGCCAGTGGACTTTGGTAGCAGTATTGGTGACAGGTGCTGTGCCGGGGGGTGGGGGTGGGGTGGGGAGGGAGAAGCTGGGTTAGAGTGGGTTTGTAATATTTTAAAATATTTCCCAGTGTGAGAGGTGGAAAACTATTATTATTATCTTAGCATTTCAATTTGTCATATTTTGATATTTGAAAGTTTCTGAACCCAATTTCCTCCTGTTTCCCCAGCTCTGCCTAAACCAGTCACCGTCACTTGTTTTTAATCCTGCAGAATTTATTTTTCATCTAAGATACCACAAGGCTGAGCAAATGATGGAGATTCAGCAGTGAGCAAGATACACAGTCCCTTTGGAAAATTGTTGAGCCCTTCACCACAAATGGCTCCTCCCGACTGGTACAGAACACAGTATATACAGCTGCAGGTTTTAATCCTGGGGAACTGACACAGCACAGGCAGGATATGAGCATGTTTATTTTGGTGCTTCTTCTTGTGGATGAGATATTTCTTCTGATGTTTGAATAGGAAGCTTTGCTTTATGGTGAATTCTTTCCTGAATTTTGTAGGGGTTTTTTTTTCCAGCTTGAGTGGATTGTTCCTTTGCTGTTTCTCTACTTGGGTATGCTGCCACAAGGGGGCGCAATAAACCATACCACGGTGGCTAGTGTTTCTGGGTCTGAGGTTCTGGGTTTCAGATACTGACTCTTAAGAGTCATTTTCATTGGATCTCCATGTTTTCCATTCATTGTAGTATTTCACTAAAAATGTAAATGACTTTTTCAAATTACCAAACTTTTTTGTTTTTAAAAAATAATTTTTAATTCTTCAATTATAGTTGACATACAATAATATATTAGTTTCAGGTGTACACCCAGTGATTAGACATTTATATAACTCACATAGTGATCACCCCATTAAACCTAGTCCCCATCTGGCACCATACAGTTATTACAATATTATTGAATATATTCCCTACACTAAATTTATACCCCCATGATTATTCTGTAACTACCAACTTGTACTTCTTAATCCCTTCACCCTTTTCACCCAGCTCCCCAACCCCCCTACCATCTGGCAACTGCAAACAACCATTTAAAAAAAATCCTCACTAGAGGACATGCTCACTGATTTTAGAGAGGGAAGGAAGGCAGAGAGAGCAGGGAGAGAAACATCAATGTGAGAGAGACATAGATCTGTTCCCTCTCGCATGCACTCCAATGGAAGGCTGAACCCAAAATCTAGGCATGTGCCCTGACTGGGAATCAAACCTGTGACCTTTCAGTCCAGGGGAGGATGCTCCAATCAACCAAGCCACGCTGACCAGGGCACAGCCATTATTTTTAAAGCTGCCAGTTTTCAGATCATAAAGGCACACCCACTTAGAAATACATGTTCATTTAAAATCAGAAGTTATAAAGAAAACATTAAAATTGACCAGTCTCCATGACCTGAAGTAATTCCTGTCAGTATTTTGAAATATTTTTTCCTGTTTGTAAGTGCCTTATTTTAAATAGAAAACTATTTTCACTTTCTCATTTGATTTTACCCAATATTTCTACTGTATTTTAAACATTTTAAAAGGTTTCGTAATATTTTATGATAAGCTATGATAGTTTGTACACAGAGTTTTATTTCTAAATTTTTATATTAGTTTGCTCTGATGACTTTCTGGAATTGTAGTAACTAGTCTAAAGTGCATGAATGATTTTAAGTTTCTTGCATTAAATTATAAAATTACTTTTTAGAAGGTTGTACCCATTTGTATTTATTATTAGCAGTGAATAATTGCTCAATTTAGCACATTCTTGCCACCACTATTATAGTTAAAAAATACATGGCTAATTTTGTGGGCCAAACGCGAGTTATTATTTATGTGTTTATTTGATTATTAGTGGTAGTAAATATTTCTGCATGTGCTTCAAAGGCATTTTGATGCCCTACTACGTTGTCAGTGCATATCTCTTGCCCTTGGCATTCTACTGCTTGCCTTGTCAATGAACAAGGCTTTTCTTTACTCACTCAGCCAACAAGGGTCTGTTGAGCACCAAGGTGCCAGGCGGTATTCTAGATGCTGGGGATGCAGCAGTGAACAAAACAGAAAAATTCCTGCCCACAAGGGTCTTTCATGCTAGTGAGGAGAGAGAGAGAAAAACAGAATAAATATGTGAGCTGGGATATTTAAAGGAGGTGAATGCCGTGGAGAAAAGTAAATCAAGGAAGCTGAAGAGGGAGTGCCAGGGTGGTCAGAGAAGCTGTCACCGAGAAGGTGCCAGTTGCCCAAAGACGCAGATGAGGGAGTGCAGTCCTCAGGCTCTCTGTCAGTGGGAGAGTGTAGCAGGTGGGGGAACAGCAAGGACAAAGACCCAGAGATGGGAATGTGTTCAGTATTCAGGTTAACAGTCCAGATATTAGCTTCTTGCAGTCTTTATGACAGATATTTTCTTAATTTGTTGTTTAATGTTTTAACATATAGAGGATTTACAAATTTGTGTAGGTGACTCTATCACTTTTTTCTTTGTGGTTTTTCTGTATCTTTTAAAACACTTTTAATTGTGAAATACATCATATATGTAAAAGCACAATTAAAATGTAGGCGTGAAACTTAAAGAATTAAATGAAAATGAAGTACAAACACCCAAAACCGCACTACCGAAGTCAGCAGTGAAGCAGGCAGGACTGGAAGCCCTGGTGCTCCTCCCCCGGCCTCTAGAGGACCCACTTCCCTGACTTCGGTGTTCACCTTTCTCTTGCTTTCTCTATCGTTGTATCATACTTATATTCGCATCCTTAAATGGTACATCACTTAGTTTTGAAAACCAAGTGGTAAACACAAACCTACATGAGAAGAGGCAGCACTCCCATTGTTGAGGAGGCTGCCAGCAGCGCAGCTGAATCCTTTATCTCTGCCATAGTCCGGCCTCAGCTTCCCAGAGAGTTTGCAAGAGCACCTGAAGGCAGGAGTGAGACTTGGGAAACCCTGAGAAGTGTGGGGGTGGGGCCAGTAGAGCAGAGCTGGCCAGTTGCCCCTGGAATCTGGTGCAGAGTTTGCAATGCATCTCTTCATCCAGAGGTCTCATTTCCCAGCACCTCTTAAATTTACGTGTTGAAAAGGAGACATTCCTACTGACTAGGAACACCTCACTTGAACTATTATGTGATGTTTTAGTCCATTCGAGCTGCTATAAGAGAATACTAGAGACTAGTTGGCTTATAAGCAGCAGGTATTTATTTCTTACAGCTCTGGAGGCTGGGAAGACCAACATCAAGGTCTGGCAGAGGACCGTTTTCTGGTTCATAGGCAGTTATCTTCTTGCCGTGTCCTCACATGGCATACAGGGCGAGTGAGCTCTCTGGGTGCTTTTCTCATAAGGGCACTAATCCCGGTCATGAGGGCTTCCCTGGTGACCTTAACACCTCCCACAGGTTCCACCTACACATACCATCACACTTGGAATTAGGTTTTAACATGTGAGTTTTGGGGGAACACAAGCATTCAATCCGCAGCATACAAGTGAAACATAAACTCTGCCATTATGCATTTCGGATCTACTCTTCAGCCATTTATCCCACCTTAACTGATGCTGCAGGTTCTTGATATCCAACAGAAATACGGTCAAGTTGCTCTGTATATTTTGTTTCTAAGTTTGCTATGCCAAATTTCCAGTTTCCAAAGGTAGGTCAAAATGGACACTCTGGTGGAAGGGAAATGAGTGTCTTAAAGTTTTTCAGGAAGCAGGGCTATGAAAAGACAAGAGAAAAGTCTTTAGCTCCTAGCCAAGAGCTACCAAGTACAAATAAGAATCTGGGGTACGCTTACCTGGCCATTCTGCCTTCAGACTCAACAATGGTTGTGGAGATGGTCCTGAAAAGTCTCTTGAATCCTGTAGCTCAGTCTGGACTGGGTGGCATCTATGTGTGGTGCATAGCCACCATCCTGGGATCTCCTTCGCCATCCTGCCAGGAGTGTGTCTTTCCTATGCTGACTCCTCTTTCCCTGTACTCCCTGTCTTCTTATGTGTTGGTTCACTCTCTTGTTTGGATGGAGCACATCTTTAGTTTCTTAAAAGAGGTTGTGTGGGAGGCATGTTATTTGAAGTCTTGTGTATCTGAAAAACGTCTTTTTTCTTCCTTCATAACACCTTCACTCAAGTTTTGTGAGAAATGATTTTCCTTCAGAATTTTGAATGTATAATTCCATTGTGTTCCATATTCTATGGTTGTTGATGAGAACTCTGAAGAGATTTTGATTTCTGGTCTTTTACATTTGATTTTGTTTCTCCCAGGAAGCTTGTGGAATTTTCTTTTTGCCTTCGGTATTCTGAAATTTCACTAAGATGTGCCTTGGTGTGAGTCTGTGTTCATTCAGGTTGGGCCGTGTATGAGTCTTTCCCTGGCTCCTCAGTTCTTCAGTTCTTGGGGATTTGCTTTCCTGAGTTTCATGATTGATTTCCTCTCCTGTTCTGCTCACTATTCTTCCTATTTGGATGTAGTTATTCTTGGATTGGTCTCTTGTCTTACTTTTGTCTCCCTTCAAGGGAGATGGTCCCGCTTTTCTCTTCCAGTATTTTGTTGACTGTTATATCTCTGCTATCATGGTTTTAATTTCCAAGAGCACCTTTTTTTGGCCTTGTATTTTCCTTTTTAAATTAGCATTCTATTTTCATTATGTGGATGCATTATGTTCTCTATCAGAGGGTATTAATTATATTTTTGGGTGGGTTTCTTCTTGCATATTTTCTGTTTCCTCCCATTTGCTCTTCTGTTTATTTGACATGTCTTCCATGTTTGAGAGATTTTGTCAGATGCCTGCTGGAGATGCATGTAAACGCTGACTGGGAGCTCAGTGTATCAGGGTGAATTGTGGACTGAGTTTCACTGAAGGACGGTCTGGGTGGGCCATTTGCAGGGATCCTTCTGAGTATCTGTAGGCTGATTATTTTTAAAATGGATCAGATTTTTTTTAGACTGCTCAGATTCCTCACTGTCCTGTGAGAAGGTAGAGGTATTTAATTTAATTTAATTAATTTATTTATTTAATTTCATTTTATATTATTTTAATTTAATTTTATTTTAATTTAGTTTAATTTTATTTTATTAATTTGCCAGAAACTGAGGGTAAAGAGGCCCAAGGATAGGATAGCATTCAGAACCTATATATTCTATTAATCCTTCTGCTTTTGGTGATACCACACCCTCACCTGTGCTGGTAGGCCCAGGTCCAGAGGCTGTTTTACCCTCTCCAGAAATAAGCTCCCCTTTCTGTTAGGGTCAGGGGAGTGTTTTTCCTATCAACAGGAGCTTGAGGGAAAGAGGCCTGTATCAAGCTGCTGTGCAAACAGCTTTTCATTCAGACCTCCTGAACCTAGAATCGGCCCCTAACCCTGGCTCCAGGGGCCTGGATGCTGGGATGCTACCAGGGCCTGAGCCTTCAGAAGATCTAGGTATATATTGATTGCTTCTCAGCTTCCCTTCTGACAGTGCAGGATTTTTTTTCTCTCAGTTTTATAAAATCAGCTATCACTTATCCTCTGCTTTCCACTTGTAAAATTGTGTTGCTTTTGTCTATTGTGTGTATTTACTTATTTTATCATCTCTTTATTATAGTTTTCATGCAAGATGAAGATGAAGGAAATTAGATGTTTAATCCATGCTGTTAACTTAGAAATGTCTTCATTTCTGGGAAATTTTTGGGCTATTTTGCCATACAGACATTTGGAAAATAGTCAATTGTATTTTAATTTTTCAGTATATAGAAATTTAAAAGTGCTTGTTTGTTTTTAAAGTGATATATACTCATTGTAAAAAAATTGGCTATATAGTGAAGTGTAATGAAAATAAAAATTATCTATGATCTTATGGGCAAAGAGATTGCCTTTCACAGTATTTATAGTTTGTGCTTTTTGATTTTTATATTTTACTCTAAAGCTATCTGAAATTCTTTTGGATGTGTGATATAAAGCTATGTCTGGATATTACTTTTATCCCAAATAGTTAATCAGTAAATTATGCCAGACCTATTCACTAAGTAATCTCCCCATTTTACTAATTTGTAATGACAGTTTGCTTTTACCATATTTTAGATTTTTATATATACACCATAATATATTTTTGGGTTATTAAATTTGTCCATTGATTTTTCTATTCTCATATCATGTTATTTAAAAAGTTGCCAACTTTTAACTAAGTTACACTCTCTGATAGGACAAATCTTCAAGATTTATATCTCCTCCAAGGAGTTTTACAAATTTGTTATGTTACCACAAAAAGCCCTATCAGGATTTGGTTGGTATTGTATTAGACACAAAAATAAACTAAGTACAGCATGATGACTATAGTTAACAATACTTATATATTTGAGGTTTCTCAGAGAGTAGATTTTAACATTTCTCACCACACACACACACACACACACACACATAATTGTAACTACTGAGGAGATAGATGTGTTAACTAAGTTTTCCGTGGCAATCATTTTGTTATATATACACATATAGAATCACTACATTATATACCTTAAACTTACACAATGTTATTTATATGTCATTTATATCTCAATAAAACTGGGGAAAATACATTAAAAATTAGAATTGTATTATTTTGTGCAGTATATAATCTTTCCATCAATGAACACTGTATTTCTGATCATTTAAATTATTTTAACAATCCATCAACATTTTATAGTTTTCTCTGTAAATCTTGTATTTCAGTAAGATTAGTTCGAGTTATTTCAGGCTTCTGTTTTTTTAGGCTAC
The DNA here is from genome assembly GCF_004126475.2 of Phyllostomus discolor. Lineage (NCBI taxonomy): Eukaryota > Metazoa > Chordata > Mammalia > Chiroptera > Phyllostomidae > Phyllostomus > Phyllostomus discolor. Next base: position 123,814,438 of record NC_040906.2, on the reverse strand, counting down.
TTTTTTTTTTTGCTTATATTTTAGGACTCATAATTACCAGTAGATGGGAAATTCTTTTTAGAATATTTATTTCATAGCTAGCCAGTATGTGAGCATTCTTATTAGAGCTAATGTATTTCCTATTGACTTGCTTATTTTTTCTAGGTATGTAATTATACCCTCTTCAAATAAGGATGATTGTTTTGTTTTCCCCTGCTGGACAGAACTTCCAGACAATGTTAAATACTGATAGTATCTCTACGTTTTTAAAGTTGTTTCTACTTATACATTTATATATGTATAAATTTTAGTAACTTATTTCTTTTCCATTATTAATCTAAATTCTTTCCAAATGAAGTTTTTTCACATTTAATGTTTCTGAATTATACTTTTTCTAATATTAATATTATCCTTAACTTCTAGTGTGGATTTGCCTGATATATTTCTTGTCTATTCTTTTATTTTTAAGCTTTCTATGTCATTTGGTTTTAGGAATAGTTTTTATTTTCAGAGTGCATTTAGATTTTTAAAAACCAAATTTGAGACTATTTATTCTTTAAGAAGTGAATTAAAAACATTTACTCATAATTCCTTTATGCTTTCTTGTGTTTTGTTTTCTGATATTTTCCTCTTTCTTTTGCTTTTGGCTTCTGCTTTTTGATCAGTATTCGATTTGTCCTTCTTATTTAATTTTAATTTTATTTTTCAATTACAAATGACATTCAATATTATTTTATATTGGTTTCAGGTATACAGCATAGCGGTTGGACACTTATATAATTTATAAAGTGATCCCCCTGATAGTTTTTGTACCCATCTAGCATGTTATTAACTGCTTTTTCCTATGCTTTACATCCTCATGATTATTTTTAAAAATTTTTATTTATGGATTTTAGAGAGTGAGGGGTAGAGAGAGAGAAACATTGTTCCACTTATTTATGCCTTCGTTGGTTGCTTCTTGTGTGTGCCCTGACTGGGGATGGAACCCTCAACCTTCTCATATCAGGACGATGCTCTAACCGACTGAGTGAGCTACCCAGCCAGGGCCTCCCACGGCTTTTTTGTAACTGCCAATTCGTACCTCTTAATCCCTTCACCTTCTCCATCCACCACCCACCACCCCCTCCCATCTGGCAAAAACGGTAAGACTCCATTCTTTTTTATGGGCAGGTAATATTACATTGTACATATGAACCACACCTTCATTCAAATAGTCCATTGAAGGGCACATAGGTTGCCACATATCTTGGCTATTATAAATAATGCTGATTTCATGTACATTTGAAAAGAATATGTATCCTGCTACCTTGAGTGAAATGCTCTAAAATATGAATTACATTTATCTGGTCTAAAGTGTCATTTAAGGCTGCTGTTTCCTTGTTGATTTTCTGTTTGGAAGATCTATTCATTGAGGTCAACAGGCTGTTAAAATCTCCTCTTATGACTGTATTACTCTCAATCTCTCCCTTTACATCTGTCAATATTTACTTTATATATTTAGATGCCCCTAGGCTGGGCCCATAAATGTTTACTCGGGTTATGACCTCTGGTTGGATTGATCCCTTTATCATTATGAAATGTCTTTTGGGTCTTATTATGGCTTTTCTTTTACATTTTTTGTGTGATTAAGTATTGCTACCCCAGCTTTTTTTGTGTTTTTTTCCCCCCGTTTGCTAAAATATCTTTTTCCATCCCTTTACTTTCAGTCTGTGTGAGTCTTTTGATCTGAAGTGGGACTCTTGTACACAGCATATGTATGGTTCTTTTCATTTTATCCATTCAGCTTCCCTTTGTCTTTGATGGGAGCATTTAATCCATTTACATTTAAAGCGATTATTGATAAGTACTCAGTTATTGCCATTTTGTTGTTCATATTTGAGTTTCTTTTACCCCTTATTATTCTTCTAAAAAGTGCCTTTAAAATTTCTTGTACTACTGGTGTGTTTGTGATGAACTCTTTTAGTGCTTTCTTGTCTGATAAACTCTCTCTTACTCAATTTTAAATGAGAGCCTTGTTGGGTGGAGTCATCTTAGTTGTAGCTCATCACTTTGAGTATTTCATGCAAATCCCTTCTGGCCTGCAAAATGTCTGCTGAGAAATCAGCTGTTTTATGGGAGCTCCCTTGTAGGTGAATAACTGCCTTTCTCTTGGCTGCTTTTAAGATTCTCTGTCTTTGTTTTTACTACCTTTATTAATTTTATTATTAATTTCATATACACACATATATGTATATACAAAAACACATACATATTAGGATCTGTCTCAGATTATTCTATAGGTTCCATTTATTTTTCATTCTTGTAGAAGTATCACATGGTTGAATTATGACCATTTGCAAAATAAATTTTAATCTAGCAAAACAACTTCCCTTGAAAACTTTTCCTCTCAAAATTACTTTACTCCTTCCTTACATATTTGCTTTTCTAGTTAAATTTTAAATTAACTTTGTTAGGTTTAAATGTAAAAAAACTCTTGCTAAAACTATTATTATAATCACATTAATGCTATGAGCTCCTTAGGAATATCTGATACTTTTATGATATTCTCACTTTTCTTTTTGTTGAATATTTTGTCATTTTCATATAAATTTTACATCTTAAGTTTGGAATTATTCAGTAGCTTATATTATTTTAAATTGTTAGTGTGAATGTGGTCTTTTCATAAGATTTTCAGACTAATTTTTATTAGATTTTCAAGCTCATTATTGCTGGATACTCAGGAAAATTAAACATTATCTCAAATTCAGCTATTCTCCTGTGCTGTTATAGAAATTCTAATAATATTTTAGGTGATTCTCTTGGGTTTTCTATTATCCTTATGTATGAAAAATAAGGAAGATATTGTTACCTCTGTTTAAATCATTACTTTTATTTTTATGAGTGATGTATTTTTGCCTTGGCCTTTAAAGTTTCATTTTGTGACTGACCTGATCTCTCCTTTGCCCACTCTGTTTTTACCTTTAACCTTTGCCGTTTTAATTATGATGTGTCTTGGTGTGAGCCTCTTTGTGCTCATCTTGTTTGGTACTCTCTGCAATTCCTGAACTTGTAGGTGTATTTCCTTTCCCAAGTTAGGGAAGTTTTCCATCATTATTTTCAAAATTTGCTCTCTCTTTTTTTCCTTCTGGTATCCCTATGATGTGAATGTTGTTATACTTGATGTTCTCCCAGACATCTCTTAAACTACCCTTATTTTTTGGATTCTTTTTTCTTTTTGCTGTGCTGGTTGGGTGTTTTATGCTATCTTGCCTTTCCAATTGCTGATTCAGTCCTTTGCTTTATCTAATCTGCTATTGATTCCTTATAGTGTTTTCTCCATTTCAGTTATTGTAATCTTCATTTTTTAAAAACAATTGTATGTCTGTTTTTATGCTTACTATCTCTTTAAGTTCTCACTGTGTTCCTTCCTTATAACCAGTGTTTTAAATCCTGTATTTGGTAGATTATTAGCTTCCATTTCATTTAGTTCTTTTTTCCAGAGTTCTGTCCTGTTTTTTCATTTTGGACATGATTCTCTGTTTCTTCACTTCGGCTGCATTTCTGTGTTTGTTTCTATGTATTAGATACATCTGCTGCATCTCCCCGTCTTCATAGGATGGTCTTATGTAGCAGGTCTCTTGTGGACCTACCCTTGTGGTGCAGTATCCCTGATCACTTGAGGCAGGTGCTCCCGGACTGTCCTTTGCGTGAACTGCATGCCTCCTTGATTGATCTACCTATCTTGGGAGGGGTTCCAGTGCAGGCCAAGTTTGGCTGCTGCCTGTGACTGCCCTGCTGTACCTGGTGAGGGCTACAGAGCACTTGGCGATTGGTACCTGCTATGTTAAATCTGGATGCGTGTGGGAGAAGCTACACTACAAACTTGAGGCTGGCTGCCACAGTAATGCTGGGCCTGGGATTGTTCAGCAAGAGGACGCCTTGAGGCCTGCCGCTGCCTGCTGGCTACCTGGAAGGCTCAGCTACTGAAAGAGCCTTGGGTGATATGTGAGTTGGGTAGAGGGAGGACTCGGGGATTTGTCAGAGTGGGGCTAGTGGTGTAGTGGTGTTCACCAGGCTAATGCTGATTCAGACTTGGCTCTGTGGCGGAGGGTTTAACATGCCTGCCTGCCTGCCTGCTTTGTTGGAGGCTGTTTCTCTGGCCCTCACCCTGAAGCCACACAACTCAGTTTCTCTCGGTATGTCTCTGGCACCCCTCGAGCTGCCATCTCTTTGCTGGAGTTCAGGGTAAATGCCTGTGAGCTAGTGAGCCTGTGTGGGCCCTTTAAAAGATCCTGGGTTTCCAGAGGCTTTCCATTTCATCCAGGTGGACCAAATCTGTGCTGATTTTCAAAGCCAGATGTTGCCAGGGCTCTTCGTCCTCGCATGTAGTGGGGAGTCTGGAGTGGGAGTGGGACCCCCATACTCCTCATGGGAACCTCTGCAGTTCAGATATCCCTTTGGATTATTAACCACCACATGTGGGTGTGGGGTCAGCCTGTTTTACATCTCTGCCTCTCTTGTGGTTTCTCTAGCATTCTTGTAGTTCCTTTGTTATATCCTTATTTATAGGACTTCTGTTCAGGTAGTCTTTACATGGTTCTCCAGGTTGATTTTTTAAAACTGAGTTGTAATTTTGAGGTCATGGGAGAAAGAAAGCACTGTGTAACTACTCTTTTCACCTTCACCTGAACTCCTGGTTTGTCTTTTATCCTTTCCAGTCTCATAAGACTTACGTTTTGTTTTACGTCTATTGATGTTTACCTTTAATTTTTAGCCTATTTATCAAATTAGGTGACCTTTGAACTGTCTATTTATCAAAGCCAGGAATGGAGTGACAACTTTTGATTTCACTTTAATAAGCGTGAGGAATTTTGTGCCTTTCTACTTGTGTATTGAATCCAGATTGCATGTCTACATAATGATGATCATCTAGATCATTTAGTTGATGTTCGGTCTTCTCAATGCTGATTGTTATTGTAGTATTAGCTTATTTTATGATAGCTCACTTTTTTACAATTTCTTTTGGCTTTTGAATTTATTTAAAAGGCATTTATAACCATTATTTAGACATAGCTCCTTGCATACCCAGTTGCAATCCTTGCAGAGTTTCCAGGTATGAAGGAATATAAGGAATAAGGTGCCTAGGATTGAATTTAGTTTTGATTCATCTCTCAGTCAGCAAAGGTATGCCTCTGAATATTGTTTTCACAAAGAAGAGTGCCCACGGAGCATTTTTCTCCTTTCTCACATGAGTAAGAAAGTCTTCCTGTTGACTTCACAGAATGTGATGGGACAGGAAATTTTTGGTTGAATCATTGTTTTATTTAATACTGATTGAGAACCTACATGTGCTAAACACTGTTCTTTTATCTTAAACAAAATTTATATTAAACCATTACATACATACAGAGAAATGTGCAATTCCAAAGGCACTATTCAATAAAATTTCACCAAAGTATCATTTGGTGGTCAAAGAAGACTTGCCTGAGTGGTGCTGTCTGCCTTTCTCTCTTAAGTGCTTTTTTAAAAAACTTCTTGGTGGAAGACTTGCATCACTATAATTTTGGCACCTGATTTGATGTTTTGTATTTTTTCTCTTGAGTCTTATATCTTCCTTTTTGTTAAAAAAAGATTCAATATATTTAAATATGGTCTCTTTTAATTAGTTTGTTCTAAACCTAGTTTTCACAATCACTTAAAAAAATAATTTGCCCAAAGCAGGAACCGTTTCTCCTATTATAACATTATTGTATCTGTTTTTATTTTATCTGTTTTTCACATATTTTATCTCTGCTCCCTATCTTTTGTATCTACCATAAATGTATACTTACCATCCATTAATTTCTTTGCTACTCTTCACCTACATTCCAAGAGAACATCTTAAGCTAGTCCTCTACCTTCTAGACAGACCTCATATACTCATTTAGTGGTGATGAGAAATGAGGAGACCAAGAGGAAATTCCAGGTAAACAGGAAACACAGGCAAAGTCCCTAATGTGGTTTGGAGCTTTGTGAGAGGTGGGCTGGGCCAAGTCATGGAGTAGCTTTATGTCATGCACTTTTTCTTGAGGCATGGAGGAGTTACTGAGAAGTGATTCAGGGCGTTAGATGGTCAGGTTTGCATTTTACAGAACTTACCCTTGAAACATGGAGAGAGATGGAACAGTGTGCCCATTATTGTGATTGCAAAGCACATGTGTGCTCTAGTTGGTGGTAGAGTAAGTCACAAGTAAACTGTTTTATAGTATGTTAAAATTCCAAAAGTTTAAAAAAATTTTAAAAATTAGGATAGACTCAAGGTTATTCTTACTATAATATTACTCTCACATGCAACCTAGGCTTTATTACACTGGACAGTGGCCATGTAATAGCTCACCCATTAGGAACTGTGTAACTGTGGGAGTATGTATGCATGAGCCTTCATTTATCTGTACTGTAGGAGAGGTAATGCTATGTGCTCACCAAATCGCATTTCATTTTCCTTTTTTTTTGGATATATATGAAGACTACATTTCCATGTCTTCATTGGGTCTTCATTGTGTTAATTTGGGTCTGTGTGACTGAGTTCTGGCCTTTGGGGTTGGCCTTTAAAAACTGCACATACAGTTTTTAGCTTCTTCTTTTCTTTCATTGGCCTTCTGTCCAACAGAAATATAATGCTGGCCACATTTTAATTTGAAATTTTTAGTAGTGATATAAAAAAAGTAAAAAAGGAAACATGAATTTCTAATAATTTAAATATTGATAATATAGTTAACTCAATACATTCATAGTATTATCATTTCAACATTTATCAATATAAAAATTAGCAATATATTTTACATTTTAAAAATACTGAAATAAGTGAAGGTGATCAAAAGGATAGATTTCCAGTTATAAAGTAAATAAGTCCCGGGGATATATAGCATGGTGACTATAGTTAGCAATACTGAATAGCTTATTTTTTTAAAGGGGGAAATATCTGTATCTTCAGAACTAAGGAACCAGAATGAAAGACAAGCATTTCTGTGTTTCACTGATCCACCCCCCTCAAAATATTTAGAATGTTCTTTCACAATTTCCTTAATACTTTATATTCTACCTAATAAGATTGCCCATGCTCTGTACCTACCTAAGTAAGATGCATGCTAAATGTACACCCTGTCCATGTGAGTCACACATTAAAATTATGACCCTCGCAACTGATAATTGAGCTCTTGCAAAGAATTACTGTAAAAAATAACACTAAAAAATCTTTGGAATCGGTAGGTATTTTACACTTATAAGACAACTCAGTTGCGACCAACTATAGTAACCATATATGGTTAGTGGCTACTGTATTAGTGCAATTTTTGATGGTGCTGCTACCAGGAGAGAGAATGTGAACCTCTGTCAGAATGGGTCCCAGAATGTCTAAGTGGAGCAAAGCCCCTTGAAGTCCCTGTTGGATAGCAGCATGAGTAAGCCATAAACTTATTTATTTGGGCTTTGTCTGTTGTGACAGCTCTTAATTACTTACCCTGATTAGGCTTCCGCAGAAGTTTGAGAGGCATTGAAATATCAACTATAAGAAGCAAAACATAGAGACAAGATAGGGTCATATTATGAAACTTTATTTTTTAAATTTATTTTTTAATTATAGTTGATATAGGATGTATTAGTTTCAGGTGTACAACACAGTATAAAATGCAACTTTAATAGCAACTTTGGAGTGATGGAGGAGGGAGAGGATACAAGAAAACTCATGAGGGGATTGTCATGGATTAGATGAGGGGAATGAGTGATGGAGAGAAATCTAGGTTTCTTTCACAGACGGGCAGGTGATATCATTTCAGTAGATGAAAAAGGCAGTAGGAGAAGCTAGTTTGGGAGTAGAGTTAGTGAATTTAGTTTTCTCTCTGTTGACTCTGAGGTGTCTACAAACTATTGGTTCAAATTTTGTTTCAGTTGACTATCAGCTACGTGCCAGGTCAGGTGCTGATGGTCTGGGTCTCAAGGGACCACAAACCGGTTAAGTAGATAAAGCCAACATAGCATGTCACAGTAGTGATGGATGGTACCCAAACTGCTTCTGGGGCTCACAAGAGAGGAACCTAATCCGGCACCACTGCAGGGATGGGTCCGGGGATAGGATAGAGTGGGGAGGGCAGGTGTCTTAGTCTGTTTGGGCTGCTAAAACAAAATACCACATACTGGTTGGATTATAAACAACAGAAATTTATTTTTTATAGTTCTGGAATTTGGAAGTCTGAGATCAAGGTTCCAACATAATTAAGAGCTTTCTTCTGGTCAAAGACATTCTGTTGTATCCTCAACCTGACAGAAGGGGTGAGGGAGCTGCCTGGGGGCTCTCTTATAAGAGCACTAACCCTGTTCATAGGAGCTCTGCCCTCATGACTTGATCACCCCAATAGCTCTACCTCCTAAGTCTTATCACTTTGGAGGAGAGGTCTTAACATATGGATTTTGAGGGGATACGAATATTCTGATCACAACAATAGGGTAGAATTAGAGGAACAAGGGGCAGAAGGTGGTACAGGCATTCAAGGTAGAGGGTACCACAGGACACAGGCATTGAGGGCAAGAACATTATGGTGGTCACAGCAGGGACTTCACTATGGACATAGGGTAAACTTCAAGGAGGAAGTGGCATGAGACAGAGCTGGAGCAGGTTCAAGGCCAGATTACAGAGGATGCTTTTTGTCACAGTTCATTCTGTGCCATAGACGTTGGAGCATGGATTGAGGAGGACAGAAGCAACAACAGCAAGGATAGGCAGGAAGCTGTCACAATAACCAAGGAGAGAAATGAGAAAGGATGAAATCCTGAACCTAGGCAAGGAGGGGAATAATTTGAGAATTTGTAGGAAGTGAAATTCAATTAGTTTGCTGGGTGTGGGTGTTAGGAGTAAGGAAGAGAAAGAGGGAAGAGTCAGGTGTGCCTCAGAGATTTCTGGCCTGGATGATGGGGTGGGGAATGGTGCTGATTGGGGAAAATGAAGATAAGATAAAAGCAAAGCCTATCAGAGAAGAGAGACAGGGAAGGCCACTGCCTTTTCCCACCACAAAATTCCCAGAAATACAATTTAGTGGGAAGTAATTGTAAGGAGATGCAAAAGGATGTTGCAGAAAATATTCCCCAAAGCCCATGGTTGGGAGATGGGGGAGGGGATGATATGATCATTAAAATACTTTGCATTACCAAAGGAAAGTTAAAAGCTATGCTACTGCCCTGGGCAAATGGAGTTCATGACTTTAAGAGCATTCAGTGACTCTTGACTTAGCTGTAGAGTTTACAGTGTCTGCGCCAGAGGCAGGGAGGTGGAGGCTCCCCTGTCATGGGGTACTCTTGCCCTAACTAAAGATGACAGCAGAAAGAAGGTAGAAGATATGGGGGAACTGGCAAAAGTGGTCCACGGTAGGAGGTGTCAGATATGAGGTAAGGTAGGAAGCTCCAGGTTAGCACTTAAAATAATGGCAGGCTGAGAGAGAAGGGCTGGTCTACCACGGGGTATTGAGGAAGCAACAAGCAGCCATGGCTGTTTGTAGTGAAAAGGGCAGCCATGTGATAGAGATTCTGTCCTGCTGTTGGTAGTGAGGAAGGAGGTACTTCTGCTTCTGTGAGAATTCTGCCACGAGGGCTGAAAGAGTAAGCAGGCAGCCATACGGGCTGAGGAAAGGATGAAAGGAGAAAGCTGACAGTGCTGTGTGGGCATCCGGAAAAGCTGATGGGGCTGGGAATGGCGGCAACGAGCCGAACCAAGCACAGATTCATGGGAGATGCCTGGATTGCTGAACTGTGACCAGGGAATGCTGACTTCTGCTCTCTGAAGGACATATGGAAAGGCCACTCTTTTAGGATGGGTGCCTTCCTGGACTTCACCATGATCCAGTATAACATGGCACATGTTTTCCTGGACTATTACATGGAGGCTGAGGACAATGTACTCCAGATCCTGAAGGAGAGAGTTGCTACAGGAGGATGGAGACTTTGAAACCCACCACTGTACTTTCCAGAGGGGATAGAAACCTGTTTGTGCAGCCAGCTTAAGAACTGATAAGGCTATGGGGAACTTCTGGCTTTGGTGGTTTCGGTTTATAACCTGGTGGAGAGCAAGAGACATGCTGGCTCTCGTGGGAGAGGAGGGCTCTGAGCAGGAGAACTTCAACCCTCAATCCCCCACCTTTCCAGGCTGGAAGCCTGTAAATAAAAATCTGTCTGCTTCAACACTAATTGTTGGGTCATACACTAAGGTGCCATGTGCATGAGTCCCGCTTTGCTTAGTTACATAATGGTTCAGGACTAAGGATATATGTATAGGTATAGGCATAAATGTGTATACATATGTCTTCATATATGTATCTTCGTATATATATATATATGTATGCATATGCCCTTTTATTGCCCTCCATCCCAAAAGAAAAGTTAATTTTTAGTTTCACAACCACTATTCAGGGAAAACTGGGAATTGAACAGCAGGGTTTGAGCAAGAGGATCTGAAGCATACAGGCTGTGTGAAGCTTCAGTGGCAGATGCCTATGGATCTCTTATAGAAAGACTGTGGAACTAGCTGATGTGGCTCAGTGGACTGAGTGCTGCTCTGCAAATTAAAGATTGCTGATTCAATTCCCAGAGTAGGGCACATGCCTAGGTTGCAGGCCAGGTCTGTGAGAGGCAACCACACATCCATGTCTCTTTCCCTCTTTCTCCCTCCTTTCCCCTCTCTAAAAAGAAATAAATAAAATCTTAAAAAACAGAAAAAGAAAGACTGTGATAGGAGGTGGCCATGAGATGTAAGTGCACGAATGACAAAGATAGGCTGGAGAAGTCGACTCTGAGTTAGGAACTGGAGAAGCAGCAGAAAAAGGCCATAGGCCTCTGAGTGGGTCTGAAGCATACATAGGGGATGAGCCTGAGACTTTCTAGAGGCCTCAGAATTAGAGCAACATAGAATGCTGGGCCATAGCATGGAAAAATGGTTGACTTGAAACTTGAAACTACTCTGGAATTGAATGTTATTTAGTTTTTATTTTACTTGGACTGAACTTTCTCATAATTCAAGTTTGTTTTGTCTCTATGGCTCTTTTCTGTGTCCTGGGATGCATTGGATCAGAAGCCCAGAGAAGGAGGGTCATCCTAGGGATGTGGCTTGAGGAAGAAAAAAATGTTTTTTTTCCAGGTCTCTGATTGCCATTAATCTTCAAAAGAAGCCTGAGTTTGAGGAGAGACTGAATAGTCTAATCTGAACACTATGTCTTCTCCCAGAACCTCCCCCTTCCTGTCAAACCTCAGTTCATATTTTTTGAAGGGTCTTTTCTTCTTTTATGTATGACCTTTAGTAATATGTCGTTTTCCCAGAGCCATCATTTTATTTGTTTAATTCATTTTGGAATGCCTGTATCCACAACATTGGTAATAGTATGAGTGTTGGCCCTTCATTGTCCTGAAGGCATGTAAAATTGAGAACTGGGAGTTGGGTGGGTCAAGGGTATTGTTACTCAAAGGCATGCTTTGTTTTGTTTTATTGGAGAATTTGCATTCTTTTCCACATAGGGAAGAGCTGAGCTGGCTAAAGTACTTTTTTAAATTAAAAAAAATTATTGAATTTTGTGGGGTGACATTGATTTGCAAAACCATACAGGTTCCAAGTCCACAACTTAACAAAACATCGTCTGCACACTGCATTGTGTGCCCATCACTCCAAGCAAAGTTTTTTTCTATCCCCATTTTCCACCCCATTCGCACACCTCCAGTTCCATTAAAGATTTAAATTGTATTAGAACGAAATTGAATCAAGTACTTTGCATTTCTTATCAATTCTTTTCTATGTATTTGTATTCTTTTATTTATTTTTTATTTTTAGCTTTATTTTTACAGGTATCCTCATTTCCCCTCCTCTTTGCCCACCTCTACCCAGGCCCCACACCCACTTCCCTCTGGCCATCACCACATGTTGTCTGTGTCTCTGACTTATCCCTCTATGTTCTTTAGCTAATTGGCTTGAGTACTTTTAATGATAAAATATAAGGAAACAAAAATTTTCTTCCCAAACTTTATTATTACAAATTGTTTTTATTACAAGTGTTTAACAGAGCAGAGAATTAGACTTGCTATCTCTTGCGAAACTTGAACAATTAAAAAAATTAAATTAATAAATATGAAAGTAGGTACAGTCTTTTTTCTCCCTAGCTATGTCATGCTCTTCTAAGAGACAAAGAGGAGAAAATCCTGTGCCCCTATGTAGTACCAACTGAGAAATTTTCACCTGCCATTTCTTCCTATGTGAAATTTCCCTGGGCAGAACAGACAATTGCACTATTTCACCTTTTTTCTAAAGGTTTCAGAAACATAAATAGATTCATAAATAGCTCATATAAATATAGGTTTTACCTTTTAAATAATAAAATTCTTAAGTCTGAAATACTGCCTTTTTAAAAAAATACAAAATAAGGCATGCAACTCATTAAAATGGCACCTTACACACCTAAGTTATCTCAGGGCCTATTAAATACATAAATAACTTAAAGCCCTTGGAAAAGCAATTAAGAAGCAAATTGGTATTCAGTGTAAACCTTCCTCCACAATGCAGAAAGGGAAGGGTGATTCAGATTCAATTTCTGAACCAAAGTGTTACCTCTGAGTGTTACCAAACTTCAGTTGAGTGAACTCATTTAAGAACCCCAGTGAGTTTGGTCAGAAATTGGGCTGTGTCTACTCCCCAGAAAGCCTAACTGGTCTGGGGAACTGGGGTCAGAGCAGAAATGCTTAAGCCCGGTGGTGGACAACGGGGAAGACACAGGTGCAGCCCACTTTGACCACCATCTTCTCCAGCCTGAAGGAGTGGGGGCAGCTCTGAGGGTCCCTGAGCAAGACCAGGATCTCTTGCTCGATGGGGACGGAGTTCAGGTGGTGGTTGATATTCCTATCAGGGTTGACACAGTACAAGTCACGGCACTCTGCCTCCCAGATCACACGGGGATATCTCTCAGAGTCCTCATTGCGGCTACAGGGGGAGACAAAAGCCAGGAAGAAAGTGAATTCCCCATAAAGCAGGAAGGAAACCAAATAGCAATCATTGAAAGGAGACAAAGTTACAGGGTGACAAAGTGTAGGCATTGCAAATTCTCTAAGGACTGTTACTCTGAAAAAGAAGTAGTTTCAGGAAAACTTGATTTTTAAGCACATGAAATATTATAGAAAAAAGACAATGATCAGTTTTTCCCAATTTCTCTGAAGAATGAACAAAATAAGATAGACTGAGGCTGCAGAAGGGACTTAAGTTTGACATAGAGGATCTTTTTGTTAGGGTACATTTGATAAATGGATAAATACCAAGAGAATCATCTAGGAATATGATAGTTGTTAATGGGAGTTAATGAAGTCTGTCTTTGAAACATGGAATGTATTGAAATGTTATCTGACGACACATTCCGGGAACAGAACCCAGAGCTGATATGTACGGCTGGAAACAAAAGCTTAAGCTCCTCTCTTCCTTCTGTCCTCCAGCTGAGTGAATGATTTGCTTTGAGTTTGGATTTAACTCTTCTTAGTAATGGGAAGAGGAGAAGGAACAACAATCAAGTGACTATGTAGGTGCCACATAATTGAGGCTTATTTGCATGAAATCAAGTTATCAAAATACACTTATTATTTAATTTCTTATGGGATCTAAGTACTAGATTTATTAAGGACACAGCAAATATAGGTCTGCTGGGGATCAAAACTAACTGAAAAAGGGGTAGAGATACCCAACATGATACTTCTATCTTCACTGGGATTCAAACAACAGACTTGGGTATCAAAGATATAAGAATGATGATTGCCATTAATCTGAGTGAGTTTTTGGTGTCAGTGACAATGAGATCTAACAGGATAGGTATTGGGGGTGGGGATGTCCTGTGCTCTATCCAATAAGTTCATAGAATGAAGGTTTGAGAATCATTATTTTGCACAATGGCCTTTCCAGGTTTGACTAATGATTCTGAGTGAGTAAAATTTTCCTCAATGTGATTTAACTGGCAGTCTGATGCATACAAGATAGAAGAATAGACAGATTTTATCTGGGGCTTTTACGTACCGGAGACTCCAAGGTGAGGTGGATCGGTTGTGATAATCTTTTATCCTACCCATCTTTTGGTTAAGGATGTTGAGGTTGACCTTCACACTCTGAGGGAAGTTCTTGTCCTCAGTATTTGGGCATATTGGATTTCGTGGCATTGCTGTTCCTGCCTTCAGTATAGCCACCAGAATCAGCAGCTGCAGCAGTGACTGGAACTGAATGGGAAAGGAGAGAGAAGTGGGAGATTGAATTAGCATGTGGTTTTTGCTAGCAAATTGTGATAGTGGTTGTATTGTTAATTACAGAGAACACACTATGTTCTAGGACAATCTATTCTAAATTCTCTGATCAGTTAATAAAAACCTGGTTACATGACCAAAATAATGTTAAGGCCATGGAGTTTCACCTGCCTTGAGCATTCATCTTTTGATTTAGGAAAGGCACCTTATTCATTTGGCTGGCAGTAATTTTAGTAAAAATGACAAGTCATCGTCCTGTCAGTACATGCATCACTGCCAGGTCATTGATAATATTGACCTTGACTTTCTAGGAGGAAATGTCTTCTTGCACCATTGTTCTCTACCTTAGCATCCTGTGAAACCCTATGTGAAAGCAAATGTGCGCTTGAGAAAGGGCCGTAGGGAATCCAAGTGGTATCAGTATTTGTGCTAGAAATGCTGTTGGTACCACTGGCAAACATTTCAACCCCAAACTGGATCCCCCTTATGTTTTCTAGGTATATTTTACAGTTTTCTTAATTTACATACACTGATTCTATAATCAAACTCCATTTCAAAAAATATATTTATAAAATACAAAAACCTTTTATTCTAAACCACAGTAATCCTGCATCTGATGAGAATAAATGGGTGTGGCATACCAAGACTATGGTATAATAATAGGATAATGGAAATAAAAGCTATTGCCACACAATTTATTAAATCCTCAAGGGCCATGACCCATCTTATTATGGATTAAAGAAAAATGCTGTGGGAGAATGATATTAAATCACTTGTACTCAGAAAAGTAGATTTTTCAGCAAACATTCTTTCTTAGTGCATAGCATTATGTGATTCTTTTGTGTGGTTTAGCCCCAGTATAAGCTCTCTTTCCGTTTTAATCTCATTTCTCAAACTGATGTGTATCAGTTCTTGAAAATGCTACACAATAAATATCTACCAAAGCTTTCATTTCCTATTCTACATGATCAGAATTCTAAGATCTCCAGAATTTCATGCCCACCTTCCAGAAGTATTATCTGGTCCAATTCAACAAGAGCAACGCATATTATAGTAGAGGACTCACCATGGAGAGTGTTCTCTCAGGAGCCATTGCAGTTTCTCTAGATTCACTGGAGATGGATGAGCTTGCGTCGGCTGTGAGATGGACAAAGGGCTATGCTATCTTTGCTCTTTATATAGGACTTCGCGCCTTCTGTGGTCACTTACGTTGGCGTATTGGAGTAGGTTTAGGGGTGACACCATTTTGGTTAAAAGTTCCATCCCTAAATGAGGTCAGAGAAAAACCTCCCCTTCATAGCGAGGAATACCTGCTTGATTTCTTGAAGGAAACTGGTCTTGTGCTGGTCTTCATTGTTTCTTAGGAGAAGCTTTTCTAAAGACTCTTTCCTCTTTTCATTCTTCAAAGATTACTTGCCGGAAGCTGAGCAAAGATGCTCTACTTGTAAGCTGATATCATTCATTTATGGTCATGTATGAAGTTGCCATAAGAACTCTGATTTATTTTAATGGCTCATGGGATAATATAAATTTGACATAACATTCAAGTCTTCAGGTGCCATGAACCTTGACTTCCCATTTAATAATTCCTTTCTTCATCATATTCCCTAACCAGATGTTGTGGAGGTCATTACAGAAACTACTCAAAATCTCACCACATAAACAAACAAAAAAGGAATAAATAATTTAAGGATGGCAGGATATATAATTTTATTGACATCTGCTTTGTTGAATGTTTGTTCTGCTAAGGAATAATAACTGGGTTAAAGAGACATACAATTTACTATTAAAGGCGTATCTAATGAAACTTGTTAACACATGCAATTCTTCAGGAGGAATGAGATGCAATTGGAGGGAGATGTAGACTGACAATAGAAGGAATTGGAAATATAGACAGAGACTGGAGAATGGTGATAGAAGCAGAGGAAGAGAGGGCAATGAAGAGCAGAGACTGATAAGCACAAGAAGAGAGAGGAGGAATGAGGGAGGATAAGAAGGAAAGAGAGAAGGATATGGTTTCTCCTTCCTTTTCTGTTCACTCTCTGAGATGAATTTTGATTTCGGGTCCTTAAGAAAAGCTTCTCCTAAGAAACAATGAAGACCAGCGCAAGGATGATAGAGATGAGCACTGAGTGGATACAGATGTGGTTGGCAATGTGTTACCCTCTCTCTGCCCTTTTCACCCAGGGAGGTGAACATGACTCCAGGTCCTCTTAGCTGGTATGTATATATTACTCATGAGGCTGGTATTTCATATAATTCAGGCAGCCTCACTAGCAGTTCTAACTCAACAATTGAAGTGTATAAGAAGTTTGCTGACTCTTGGGCTTGTCAGCAAGCCCATTAGTTTGTCCTGAGAGGTATTCTTTCTTGCCCTGATCTATCTGTATCTCAGAGAACTGACCCTTCAAGTTGCTTTCTCAGACTCCCTGGTCAGCAGGCTTTTAGCTGTGTTTAGCCAGAGGAATATTTAGCCCCAGGGCAGGAGAGTGGGAGTGGAGGGAAGGAAGGGGAGGGGGAGAACAGGGTCTCCTCACTGTTTCCTGGTACACCGATTGCTCCTTTTGTGTTACCACCCTTGGGACGGTAGTAGCCTCTTGCTGATGCCAACCTCAATCACCATGGTAACAAGTTCCTTGCATGAAATTTACTGTGTAGCAAATGTCTGAAGTGACTTCTGTTTTATTGGCTAGATAGATCCTGATGGATCAGTGAGGGAGGCCATGAGCAGCCTAATCTCAGGGGGATGGTGCATGATCTTGATGGCAAAGCAGATTCAGATAGAAGAGAAAGTAAAATGCAGCCCCTCATGATTTCCCTAGTTCTTGTGTTGACATCACTGTTTACCCTTTAAGAGATAAGAGTCACCATGAACTCTCATGTCCTTTTTTCTACATTTGATCAAGCAACTGTCTTAGAAGTTGCTGTGTCTCTTACATCTGTTACTTATTTCTAGACCTACGGCCACTCCTCTAGCTTATACTGTCATCCACTTGCGCTGTTTTAATAGCCACCTTTGCTTTTCTCATTTGCTGCCTTCTACCCACCTTCAACATTCCTGCAAAAATAATTCTCAAAGCATGGCTTTGATTGTGCCTTTTCTTGTCCCATTAGTTTGTGTAAAGAACAAAATGCAAAACTGTTAGCATTAGAATTGGTATTTGTGTCACTCTTTGAGATCTGCTACCTTTCTAGCTTCACCTCCTAGTATGATCCATGGATTTATGGGTCCTGATTGTCCTCCTTCTAATTCCCATACAACTTTTGTTAAGGTGCTGTCTCTGAAATGCTCTTCCCCATCCTCAGTTTATCAAAATGCTACTTGTTCTTTCAAATCCTATTAAAATGTGTCTTTTATGTCTGTAAGTCTCTCCTGGTTATTCTAGTTTAAATGAATGGTTCCCATAACATGTAGCTTATACCTACCACTCTAGTAAATTTTGCTTCATTTTGTATTGTGTTTTACTTGGCTGGACAAAGTATGTTTAAGATATATATCTATTTCCCCTTTTAGATTTTACTGCAGTCCTTCAAAGCCAGTGTGTTACTCATCTTTGTACCTTCCATGGTGCCAATGTCAAGCTTTATATAATAAGGGTTTTTATAGATTGCTTTTGTGTTGCTGATTTCTCTCTGATATACAAGTGTTCCTGCATATTTCTAGTGTATTGAATGTCATTTGTTTACATATCTGATTTTCTTTTGCTAGACTGTGAGCTACCTGGAGACAGGTAGCCATCTTATTAGTCTTTGTATCATCTAACATACTGTCTAATAAATAGTAAATGCTCAATATTTTTATTGATTGACAGTATGAGTAATGTTATTTGAGTAGTTCAGAGTCTTAAATATTGATTTTGGGACCCAGTTGCATTCTGATGACTATATTGAGTTGTGTAATGTCTTGACTCTCCATCCTGATACTTTTGAAAATAGTGTGACAAAGTTCTGGCCTATTTTGGACCACCTGCAGTGGGGACAAGTGTTCCTTGCTTGTTCTTTCTGGCAAGGATGAGGTGGAGGAGAAAGTGCTGCCAGTTTTTTGGTTGATGGTCAAGGAGGAAAAGCTGACTCTAGCTGATCTGCCTATGGTTGCCTCCTGTGTCAGTGAAATCCAGCCTATGTGCTATTCTTTGAAATATCAACCCTTGCTTTAAAATAAGAATGGGGAAACAAGGCGGGTTTTCAAGAAAGTATAACAATGATAAGATTGAAGTGGTGGCTGAAGTTGGCTGTGATCAGCCTTGAGTAGGACTAGATTCCCAGATGCACACTTGAGATGGAAACCTGTGCCTCTTGGAAGAACAGTCAGAAGCACAAAGAGGGTGTAGAGAGTGGGGTGGAGCCCTTCCTCTGAATCTGTCTACAGAGGCAGCTGGCTCAGGTTAGGATCCCAGTCTGCTGAGAAAGAAGGAATGTTGGACTAAGAATTAGGGTGTCTAGAACACTGGATAAGAGGGCATTTTTGTTTTCATTGTAGACCTGCCATTAACTACTGATGACCTTGGGTGCTTCATGTCTTTGAGGCTCAGTTTCCCTCTTTTTTTTTTTTAAGGATTTACATCCATTTACTTTTTTTTTTTAAGGTTTTATTTATTTATTTTTAGAGAGGGCAGAGAGGAAGAGAGAGAGAGAGAGAAACATGAATGTGTGGTTGCTGGGGGTTATGGCCTGCAACCCAGGCATGTACCCCGGCTGGGAATAGAACCTGGGACACTTTGGCTCCCAGCCTGTGCTCAATCCACTGAGCTACACCAGCCAGGGCTAGTTTCCCTCTTTATAAAATGAGTTCTTGAATTTTGACAGTTCCAGTCAAGATAGTTAAGTAGGTGGAAACCGCACCTACCTTCTCCCATGATCACTTCAAAATTACACTTAAATTCTAGAACAATCACCTTGGAGAACCATATGAAGACTAGATGAACAGAAGTTCTATCACGAAGGCTATAAAGAAGAAGCCACATGGAGACTGGTAGGAGGTGCAGAGATGCTAATTGTGCTAGATCTGCATCCGCATATGGTTGTTGAGAATTGGGAAGGATATCTCAGATGCTGAGAACCCACCTGAGGAGTGAGGGGTCGCAGTCCACATCAGGCTCCACACAGTGGAGCACTAGTACTGGGAAATAGTGTCCTCAAAACATCTGGCTGTAAAAATCAGCAGGGATTCCATCAGTCTGGGTGAGATGAAAGGCTGCTGGAAACCAAAAGATCCGCTTATAGGACCTATGCACAGACTCACTAGCTCACAGGCATGCACCCTGAGCTCCAGTGAAGGGACAGCAGCTGAGGGAGGAGGGTTGCCAGAGACACACAGGGAGAAAATGAGTTGTGTACCTTCAGGGCAAGGGCTGAAGAGACTGTTGTCATTGTCTCTATGTTAAGCCTTCCTCCATCACAGCAGGCTCACAATGTAAGAAATAAAGAGCTCAAAATACTGGTTATAAGGATGCTCAAGGAACTTAGGAAAAAAGAGAGTAACTCAGTGAGAACTTCAACACAGAGATAGTAAGCATTAAAAGAGACATAGAAATCATCAAAAAGAGCCAGTCGGAAATAAAGTATACAATAACTGAAGTGGAGAATACACTAGAAGGAATCAGTGACAGATTAGATGAAACAGAGATTAAACCAGTGGTTTGGAAAGCAAAGTAGAAGAAAACATTTAATCAGAACAGCATAAAGAAAAGAGAATTTTTAAAATGGAAATAGTTTAAGGGATCTTTGGGATAATATAAATCATAACAACATTTGCATCATAGGGGTACCAGAAGGAGAATAGAAAGCAAGGGATTGAGAACCTATTTGTAGAAATAATGACTGAAAACTTCTTTAACCTGGTGAAGGAAAAGGATATACAAGTCCAAGATGTGTGGACAGTCCCAAACGATATGAACCCCAAAGAGGCCCACACCAAGACATGTCATAATTAATATGGCAAAGGTTAAAAAGAAAGTAAAAGCAGCAAAGAGAGGCTGTTATTTACCTACAAGGGAGCTTCTACAAGACTGTCAGCTGAATTTTCAAAAGGAACATTTCAGGTAAGAAGTGATGAACACAGAATTCTCAAAGTAATGCAAAGCAAGGACCTACAACCAAGACTACTCTATCTAGCAAAGCTATCATTTAAAACTGAAAAGCTTCCCAGACAAGAAAGTACTAAAGTAGTTCATCAACATTAAACCAGTATTATGGAAATGTTAAAGGACTTTTTAAAGAAGAACAAAAAAGGATCATAAATGTGTATAATAAATGACAATAACTATGTGCCTATCTTCAATCAGTTTAAATGTAAATGGATTAAATGTTCCAATGAAAAGAAATAGGGAAGCTGAATGATCCACATATATGCTGTATAGATAATCCTAAAACTTGTATGAAACCACAAAACACCCTGAATAGTCACAATAATCTTAAGAAGGAAGATGAAGTTGGAAGTATCATGCTACCTAACATCAAATTATTCCAGGGCTATGGTAGTCAAAACAGCAGATAGTCAAAACTGGCATAGAAACAAACACATAGATCAGTGAGCACAATAGAGAGCTGAGAAATAAACCCACACCTATACGGTCATTTAATAAATAACAAATGAGGTAACAATGCACAATGGGGTAAAGACAGTTTATTCAATAAATGCTTTTTGGAAAATTGGACAGATGCATGCACATAAAAAAAGTGAAACTAGGCCACCTTCCTACTCCATATATAAGAATAAACTCAAAATGAATTAAAGACTTAAATGTATGGTGAAACTATAAAATTTCTACAAGAAAGCATAGTCAGTAAACTTTCTGATACTTTTCTTTGTAATATTTTTTCTTATATATCTCCTTGGGCAAGGGAAATAAAAGAAAAAAATAAAATGGGACTATATTAAACTAAACAGTTTTTGCACAGCAAAGGAAACAATTGACAAAATGAAAAGACAACCTACTGACTGGGAGAAGACATTCACCAATGATCTATCCAATAAGGGCTTCATATCTAAAATTTATAAAGAACTTAATACAACTCAAAACCACCCAATTAAAAAATGGGCAGAGAACCTGTGTAGACACTTCTCCAAAGATGACATACAGATGGCCAATATATGTATGGAAACGATGCTCAATATCACTAATCAGTGAATTAGAGAAATAAAATGAAAATCATAATGAGATAATGCCTCTCACCTGTCAGAATGGCCATCATTGATGAATCTACAAACAAGGGTTGAGGATGTGGAGAAAAGGGAACTCTTGTGCACTGTTGATGGGCTTGCAAATCATTGCAGCCGCTGCAGAAAACAGCACAGATGTTTCTCAAAAAATTAAAAATAGAACTACCTTATGAGCTAGCAATTCCACTGTGAGTATATATCTAAAGAAATACAAAACACTAATTTGAAAAGATTTATGTACCCTTATGTTCATTACAGTGTTATTTATAATAGCTAAGATATGGAAACAACCCAAGTGCTCATCAATAGATGATTGTGTAAAGAAGATGTGGCATATTTATATAATATAATATTACTCAGCCATTAAAAAAATTAAGTCTTACCATTTGTTACATGGATGACCTAGAGGGTATTATGCTAAGTGATTAAGTCAGACAGACAAAGACACATAGCATATGGTTTCACTTATATGTGGAATTGAAAGAACAAAATAAACAAACAATAGAGAAACATCCATATAGTTAACAAACTGAGCATTGCCATATAGGAGAGGGTATAGGGGATGAATGAACAAGGTGAAGGGTAAGAGGTACAACTTGGCAGTTACAAAATAGTCATGGGGAAGCAAAATACAGCAAAGGGAAAATAGTCAATAATACTGTAATAACTATGTGTCTTTCTAGATGGGTATTGGACTTACTAGGCAAATCACTTTGTAAATTATACAATGGTCTAACCACTATGCTGTGTATCTGAAACTAATATCAAACACTATTAAGCCCTGGCTGGCATAGCTCAGTGGATTGAGTGCGGGCTGCAAACCACAGCATCGTGGGTTTGATTCCCAGTCAGGGTACATGCCTGGGTTGCAGGCCATGACCCCCAGCAACTGCACATTGATGTTTCTCTTTCTGTCTCTCTCTCTCTCTATCTACCTCCCTTCCCTCTCTAAAAATAAATAAGTAAAATCTTAAAAAATATATTAAATGTCAACTGTAATTAAAAATAAAATAAAAAATGAGTTTTTGCATTAGGTAATCTTTGTACTTATGAAACATTCAGGTAAAGAACATATAAGAAAAGAAAATTAGGGGTGGTTATTTTGCTTAGTGATTTTCTCCAGGTTTATCAGTTTTGCTTCTTTGAAGACTTTGGAAACAGGTATCCACAAGTAATTGGTAACCACACGTGGGGGCTGGCTGCTGGGTGTGGAGGGAAGAGGCCGAGCAGTGGAGAAGGGGAAATGGTCCTAGGAGGCAATTGTGTATTTCAAGGGATGATACTTGTAAAATGTTTGTGGGCTTTTTCATTTAGAAAAATGATTTTCAAGGCTCCTCGACATTACTAGTTCACCAAATATTATTCCTTCCTGCTTACAACAGAGAATAATACAAGAGATAAAAGAAAAGTTTCTTCCTTTTGTATTGAGGAGAAAATATTGTGGAATCTTTTGTCTCAATGTGGAGGAAAATTAAGATTGCTGTTAAAAAATAAAATATATAAATAACTTAATTAAAAATTTTTCTTATATGGTAGGGTTACCATTTAGATACTATTGTATTTTTATTTCTATTCTATATACTATTTTAAAATAAAAAATAATGATGGTCTCAGTATAGGAAGAGGCACTGTATTATCATTAGAGGTTAATTCAAAGCCAATGGGTAATTGAAAGAAGTGGGTGCTGTTTTATTTAATTCTGTGCACATCACCAGTGAGATTCCTTTACTTTTGATATAATATAAGGGGGGATGGTCATGAATAGCAGAGAATTCTTTTGGAGCTGACAGTTTGAAAATAGGCTGGCATACAAAAAAGTGATGCCAGATAAAAAAAGAGATATATTAAGAGGGGGGAATGTTTGCAATAGAGAGTCACCTAGGAGCCTTGGAGATCTGATGTCAGCATTTCACTGAGATCCAGATTTAGGTCCAATTTATCAAGATCTAGATCATCTACCTTCAGCTACAAAGCATTAATGGCTTTATGTACCAGAGGCTTGGCTCTGAGGTCACAGCTGTTGCCCTGAGACAACAGAGCTGAAGATCCTCTAGAAATGCCTCCTTTGTGTAACTAATTTTCTTTTTTCTACTATAGGTTTTTTATGCTGCCTTCACCTAATACAGAATCAATTATTTTTCTCTGATAGAATCAAATCACAAAACTTCTTGCACTTCTTTCAAAAACATACCTAGCCCAGATGGTCAAAAGAATATTGAACGGCTATCACATTATGTAATGTTTTAGATTGAAAGGCATTGTGTCCCTGGTGACTTCCATATAGTACATAATGTCTTTGCCATTTGGGTAAATGGAGCTTGCTCTTACACATCTTTCCCAGGCCCAGAGCCCTGAGAAAATGCCTGGAAGCAGTGTAAGATACCAAGCCATGCAAAATGGAAGACATGTCATATCATGTCATCTTTCATAAAACAACTGCAATCCATCAGTGTTTCCCCACTCCCTACATTCAGACCCACCACCAAACATATCGTGTGAGCATGTCAATTTCTCCTTTGAGTAATAACTACTAACCTCATGGAAACCAAGCCTCTTCCTTAGCTGGGTTTCTCACTAGCCTTTTACTGAAACACTGATTTAAAGTGGGTCAGAAAACTTTCCATTTTTTTTTCAAACAAATATGCTTAGAATTCTATACCTGTACATAGCAGACACATGCAAATCTGCTTTACGGGTGGCCTTCCCTTTGGTAATGCTGACTTCATCTGATACCCTGAGAAATAAGGTCAGCAGATGACTGACGTTTCAAGTCTGAACGGATGTCACTGAAAAGTAAGGTCTAAAATTAAACAAGCAAAGCAAACCACACTCTGAGGTTGAGCTATAAATTATCAGCTTTATTTTCTTTTCAGCAATTTTGAAGTTAATAAAACCTAGAGACAACCACAGAGCGTAATGAAAAGGAAAGGTAATAGCATGTGAGCTGGGAACAAATTGCTAAGTGGTTTTCCTCCTTCAGACAAGGTAGAGGATGCTGTGGTGAGGTGCCTGCTGCGGAAATTGGAAATACAGTAAAAGTGATGCATGATGATGCTCTATTCCTTTATTCTAAAATAAAGATTTTATTCTGAAATTGGAGATGATTTATAATAAAAAGTAGATATAGAAATATGAATCAGGCCTAGGGAACACAGAGGTAAAAGTTAAGATCTGGAAAAAGTCACTGTCCATAAGGACTAATACTGTTACTCTAGCTGAGGCCTTCATTTGTCTCTGAGCTTCCCGAAAGCCAAAGAAAAAAGGTAGATATGCTCAGCTGCATAGTTCTCATTATCAGAAAAGAAGAAGCTAGCTAATTCCTTAGAGGTGATGGAGTGTTTCCTATCATTGCATTTTGAAGTAAGGACTTATAAAGGGCTCCTCTTTAGTATATTGATTAAGGACAAACTTTTGGCATCAGACAGTCCCATAATCAGATCTCAGCTCCACTTGAGCTGCTGTGTGTGCTTGGGAAAATTTTATTGCTGATGTCTCAGTTTCCATGTCTACAAACTGAAGAGTATAGAACATGACTCATAGATATGCACCATAGTGAGGAGTAAATTAAGTTATATGTGTGGCTTGGCATGTACTATGTGCTCAGTGAATGTTGATGAAGTATTAACTTTTATGGAAATGTCAGGATGTGAGAATCTGTCAGAGTTTGTCAAGCTTTCTGAGAAGAGATCTTGGAGCTGAGAGATACTAGTTATCTGTTCATTTTGTGCCTGCTTTGTGAGGAAGTGAGGAGATTACTTCAGGCTTCCACATGACCTGGATGAAATAGCCATTCATTCAACAGAAGTTTCTTGAGCACCTGCTATGTGCCAGGCACTGTGCTAAACTGGGGATGCGGCATGGCACAAGCATATAAAGCCCTGCTTTTAAGAAGCTGACATTCAATGTAATCCACGCTCATCATTCCTATTTGGTGCTTACCAGACTGCTGATAACAAACTAGATTTCTTAGATATTTAGATAACCTGTAAACCAGTGGCCTGGATAGTAGGTAGGTATTCTGATTAGTAGAAAGAATAGTCCCAAATTGTTAATTATTATAAGGATAGCTGCAAATTATTAGTTTGTCCTTCTGGTTTATTTATTGTTGCACTGACAATAAACAAATTTTAAAGTTTACTATATAGTGTATTGAACTTGACTCAGAACTGCCACTCTGTATGTGCACATGTATGTATTTTGTAAATCTCTCTCTGCCTATTTATATACACATATGCATGTGTACACACACAAGCACAGATTTTCTTCTTACTATGAAAACAATACACGCTGCTCATTTGTTACACAAAATAAAGGGGTGGGGAGCAGGGAGAAAAACAAAAGAAAGAAAGCAAAATCAATTCATAATATTGGTTCTTAGAAATAAGCTTTTGGATTATATTGTGCTGTTTTTTTTACAAAATTATACTGCTGTTATTTTACAAAATTATTCTTCGTTTTAAAAATGCATTTAAAAAACTCCAAGTATTTTATTTTATAAAATTGGGCCACATCAAAATACTGTTTTGTAACCTGTTTTCTTACCTTACAATATATTCGAAACATTTTGCCTTTCTAAAGCTTTTTGTTTATTTGTGTGCCTGCTTCTGCCCCACCCTGTATGTTTGAAATAGATTAGCTACCTAACATCTTGAGAAATAGATGAACAGCAAGCCATTTAAGCAATTGCCTATTAAATATTTTGAATGCCTCCAAGTTTTCAATATCTTTGTGACTTCTCTCTGTCATGTCCCCATAACAGCAACAATACCTAATACCTGGGTGCTCAGTAGACTTATTGAAGAGTTCTACATTGGCAAAGTGACTGAATTTGGTTGAAGAGTGGACATGTCAAGACATAAAAGCAATGAAAGAGAAAGACTGGCAGGGTTATACATGTTAGGTTGTATAAGTAGAGGGACCTTGTGAATTCGTAACAATAGGAAGTGACAACTCTTTTTAGTGATGGCTTGACTCAGAAGGAAACAACTCCAACTCAAATGCTTAAAAAAATACAAAAATATTCAGTAGTAAGGCCCAACAGAGTGGGTTAGGAGAAAAGAGATTGCTGTGTGGCTATAGTACTATGAAAAGCTTATTTGTCATGGATCATATTCAATATTTTAACTTTATAGTAGGTAAATTATTAAACAAAAAGTTTTATAAAGATTGTTTGTTCAGGCACCTCAAGTTGCAATTTTCAGGTTTTTACTTTCCTGTGGTACATGAGAGTAAATATTTTGGTTCAGAATACTTCCCTACCAATTTTTGCTTGCTAAGAATAAGTAGAAATTGTGTTGATATCAGTAGACTTATTAAGAAAAATATGCTATCTTGTCCACAGATCATAAATTATGTACTGTATAATTTGCATGACAATCAAATATAATAAAAATAATGCTTAAGATAAGTTAACAGAAATCCATGAAGCTTTTTAATAATTGTAGGTAATGTTATTACAAAGGAAATAGACATTAAAGACATTAACAAAAACATTTACAACATAAAGCCTATGAAGGTATAAAAACCAGTGGTCTGCCATATGGTAGGTGTCAAATAAAGGTGAATGATAGGAATTTTTTAACATCGCAGAGCAAGGCATGTTTTGTGTTTATCATGTATTTTATTTAATCTCTATAATAATCCTATAGGATACTATTATCAAAATTTACAGGTTTCAGTAACTTATCCAAGGTCATCTAGTTGGCTGGTGGTAGTCTAGAGACTGATCACAGATATATGTGATTCTGTTTTTTTTTCAGTGTGCCAAGCCAAAAACATTGATATTGAAAACGTTTTTTTATTGTTGCTCAAGTATAGTTTTCTACCTTTTCTTCTCACCCCTCCCCACCACCCCAGCACTCTCCACCTCCTCCCCCTGTTTCCACCCACCCTTATTATTGTCCATGTGTCCTTTATAGTTGTTCCTGTAAATCCTTCACCCTTTTCCCCCATTATCCCCTCCCGTCTGGTCACTGTCAGCCTCTTCTCAATGTCAATGTCTTTGCTTATATTTTGCTTGCTTGTTCATTTTGTTGATTAGATTCCAGTTAAAGGTGAGATCATATGGTATTTGTCTTTCACCACCTGGCTTATTTTGCTTAGCATACTGCTTTCCAGTTCCATCCATGCTGTTGCAAAGGGTAGGATTTCCTTCTTTCTTTCTGCTGTGTAGGATTCCATCATGTAAATGTACCATAGTTTTTTGATCCATTCATTTACTGATGGACACTTAGGTTGCTTCCAACACTTGGCTATTGTAAATTGTGCTACTGTGAACACTGGGGTGCATAGGTTCTTTTGGATTGGTGTTTCAGGGTTCTTAGGATATAATCCTAGCAATGGAATTGCTGGGTCAAAAGGCAGTTCCATTTTTAGTTTTCTGAGGAAATTCCATACTGTTTTCCATAGTGGTTGCACCAGTCTGCAATCCCACCAACAGTGCACTAGGGTTCCCTTTTCTCTACCTCTCCAACACTTGTTGTTTGTTGCTTTGTTTATGATGGCCATTCTCACCAGTGTAAAGTGATATCTCACTGTGGTTTTTTTTTTTTAAAGATTTTATTTATTTATTTTTTTTTAGGGAGGGAAGGGGGGGGAGAGAGGGAGAGAGGGAGAGAGGGAGAGAGAGAGAGAGAGAGAGAGAGAGAAACATCAATGTGCGGTTGCTGGGGGTTATGGCCTGCAACCCAGGAATGTACCCTGGCTGGGAATTGAACCTGGGACACTTTGGTTCCCAGCCCACACTCAATCCACTGAGCTACGCCAGCCAGGGTCACTGTGGTTTTAATTTGCATCTCTCTAATGGCTAGCAATCCTGAACATCTTTTCATATGTCTCTGGACCCTCTGTATGTCCTCCGTGGAGAAGTGTCTGTTCAAGTCCTTTGCCCATTTTTTAATTGGGTTGCTTGTCTTTTTAAAGTGTAGTTGTGTGAGTTCTTTGTATATTTTGGAGATCAAACCCTTGTCTGAGGTATCATTGGCAAATATGCTTCCCATATGGTTGGTTCTCTTTTTACTTTAATACTGTTTTCTTTAGTCATGAAGAAGCTTTTTATTTTGATGAGATCCCATTTGTTTATTCTTTCATTTATGTCTCTTGCTCTATGGGACATATCAGAGAAAATATTGCTGCATGAAATATCTGAGATTTTCCTGCCTATGTTCTCCTCTAGGACTTTTATGGTGTCACAACTTATATTTAAATTTTTTATCCACTTTGAATTTATTTTTGTGTGTGGTGTAAGTTGGTGTTTGAGTTTCATTTTTTTGCATGTAACTGTCCAACTCTCCCAACACTATTTGTTGAAGAGACTATTTTTGCTCCATTTTATGCTGCTGCCCCCTTGTAGAATATTAACTGACTGTAGAGACTTGGGTTTATTTCTGGGCTCTCTGTTCTGTTCCACTGGTCTATGTGTCTGTTCTTATGCCAGTACCAGGCTGTTTTGATTACGGTGGCCTTGTAATACAGTTTGATATTATGTATCATGATCCCTCCAACTTTGTTCTTCTTTCTCAAAATTGCAGCAGCTATTTGGGGCTTATGGTTCCATATAAATTTTTGAAGTATTTGTTCTATGTCTGTGAAATATATCATTGGTAATTTAATAGGTATTGCATTCAATGTATAAATTGCTTTGGGTAGTATGGACCTTTTGATAATGTTAATTCTTCCAATTCATGATCACAGGATATCTTTCCATTTGTTTGTGTCTTCCTTAGTTTCTTTCTTCAGTGTTGTGTAGTTTTCTGAGTGCAGGTCTTTTACCTCCTTGGTCAGGTTTATTCCTAGGTATTTTATTTTTCTTGTTGCTGTATCAAATGGGTTTTTTTTCCTGATTTCTGTTTCTGGTATTTCATTGTTGGTATACAAAAATGCCTTTGATTTCTGAATATTGACTTTGTATCCCACTGTTTTGCTAAATTCATTTATTAGGTCAAGCAGTTTTTGGTGGAATCTGTAGGATTTTCTATGTACTGATATTGAAAACATTTTAAAACCTTATTTTGCAACTGACTTTCCAACTTTCTGAAGCTGACTTTCTGATATTATTGAAGTTTTAAAATTTGGAGTCTTAAAATTATCAAATTAATCTCTTATTTATCCATTTGAAGGTATCACCTCTTTTGTTTATTGTTTTGTTGTCCATTATCTCTGTTTTATTGACAACCCCTCCTTGTCTAGTGCTATGACTGTGTCTAGACTAAGATACACCCAACACATAGTTATTCTGCGATTCCCCTGGAAGTGAAGATTTCCATGAAAATAAATAAGGAAGGAGCAGAGAGAGGTGTCAATATTTCTATGTTTCACTGAGAACCGAGGCAAAAGAATTAGTGCTCTGCTCAGTTTCCTGCCTGGATTACAAGATCAGTAATGTTTTTTTTTCTTTTTTCTTTTCAAAGAAAAGGGGGGTGAGGAGGTTGGGAGCAGTAGAATTTAACCATGAGAACCATCTAGGGGAATATTATATGATGGCTATGAATCAGGTTGGTTGATTGGTTTTCTGTTTGACCTGAAGAACTAGGACATTACAATCATAATGCATTTTAGCTATGGAGAAAAACTTTGCATAAGTCAGAGTTTTAATAATTAGACTAGTGCTGATTTAAACCTCATGAATGTAATGCTAAGTATGAAATGATAGTAGTTGAAAAGCAATTGATTTGGAAAGCCCTCTGATGTACATATCATTTAAAAATATTTGGTAAGAATTTAATTATATGTGTAAGTCATCATTTATTTATTTATTTAGTCTCCTATTATGGATTTAAAATTCATTTTAAATTATTCACTATTAATCAATACAGTGGTAAATATCTTATTAATTAGATATTTGGTCAAATACATATTATTATGATAGAATATATAAGGGTTTTTATTATTATCTATGTCTTACTAAGAAATTTTGAAGATTGTATAGTTTCTTTCTTTGCAATAGAAACTCATTTGAGCTAGCATAAGCAAAAATGTGGAATTAATCATAAGTGTAGAAAGGTGGTTCAAGGAAATCAAGGGTAGGAATGACCACAGGAATTTAGGAATATTGGAATGAAAGCTGAACAACAAACAGGACTAGAGCAATTGCTTCCTCAATTTCTCAAACTCCTTCATCCTTGAAATGTGTCATAGTTCTCTCTGTGGATTCCTCTTCTGTGTGCTTCTGGCTCTCCCATGTTTACATACTCTCAGGTCCACTGATGAGCATTTCTAAGTTCCAAGCCATGAATTCAGGAAAGCCTGATTGGCTTAACTTGAGTCACACAGCTAATTTGGGTTGAGGAGGGATTGTGTGGTACCAACAGGACTGCTGGAGATCCAGCCTTATGGTTAAGTTAGCACTGTTCTCAACAGGAGTATGGGTTGGGAAGACATTCTAAATGCTGTGTGAACTCTTGAGTTAATTTCCTCTTGCTACAGAGAAAAAACATATGTAGGTGGCAGACTAATTTCGTTTCTCCGTACTGTCAAATCTTGACAAGGATGCCTGTGGCTCTTTGAGCTTTATTATTTTTAAAGATCAACTGGGTATTATGATTGTTTTTATTTTGTCAAAGGAATTATATTTTAGATATGTATATAATTTATATATGTATGTTGTGTATATTTATTATATAATTTATATGTGTAATGTGTGTATATATGTATCTATGTACTTATATACAAAGTTTTTTGTCCCTCTTCACTAGAGTTAAATTTATTAAGTTGCAGTTCTTAGCACTGTGCAAAGCAAGCATATATATGGTGGATGTTTAATACATGCCTGTTTATTATCTTTTCAAGATGGTTTCCCTGTCTGAAAAGGCTAGATATAGACCTCCTATTTGCCACTTAAAAATAATTATATGTTTTATCTAAGTTTATGTGGATCCTACTGAACCTATGTAGTTTTTGAACTTTTTTTGATAACATCTGCTGTGTAATGCGTGAAAATCAAATGTGGTGAGCTTAACACCCGAAAGTGAGAGACTGGGAGCCCGGGTCCTATGCGGCCTAAACACAGCATCTGCTAGAGGTGATGAGTAAACAGCCATCAAGGAAGTGGTTGACAGACCATTTGACGGAGGTGAGAAACTCACTCATCTGCCTTTATGCTTGTTGCCAGAAGAGATACCTCAGCAGGGTGCACAGTGTGTGTACAGGAAGGCTGCAGCAATGCTTTCATTTGGGGGCCTGGATCTCAGCAGAAATATATTGCCCACCAGTTGTCCTAATTCATCAAACATCATCCATCCATCCAGTAAACATTTACTGAACCATTACTATATAAAAAGTAGCAAAAGTTACAGTTTTAGGAACACTGGATGAGACAAACTCAGAGTTGACAAATTAATAAGACAGATGTAAATTAGATATATTTGGATTCACTCTGTTACTTACTAGCTATGTGACCTTAGTTAAGTTGCTTACTGTTCTCTCAGCCTCAATTTTCTTACCTTTAAAACAGCACTTATAATCATAGTGCTTATATCATAAAATTATTATAAGGATGGAAATTTTTTTGTATACAGACATAAATATTATATATTATTATTTTCAATCATCACAATCATATTCATCACCAACCACAATAAGTTATTACAAGATCTCAAAATTTTATGCAGTCTGTAACATATAGAAAGGAGATATATAAAAAGAAGATGAGCATCAGTCTAAGGAGATTGCTTCACGTGGGGTGTAACATAACAAGACATCTGAAGAAAGACAAGTCCAGGTCGTTAGAGTGTTTTCTACTTGTTGCTAAATATAACAGTTCTTATTTATGTACTCTTATATCCTTATAGGCTATTTTTTTTTCACTTTTCATCTGTAGGTTTGGACAGCATGTAGACATGGCCTACTGAATAAAAAAATGAAAAAATCCAGAGAGCTTGTCCAATCGAGAGATGTTCTTAAAAACTTGCTTAAATGTCTATGCTTTGAACATATTGGGAGAAAGAGATGTTGTAACTGTCTTAGCAATTTATCTTTATTTCTAACCAAATTTGACCCATTTGTAAATTCAGTTCATTTGTTTGTTTTATCTTTTAGTATTATCTTTCTAATTAATATGTTCCAAAACTTTTAAACTGTTTTTGACTTTTCATTGCCTTTCTCTTGTCCCCTGCCACCTCCCTTCTGAGTCCTGGCACCCAGTGCAATTTGTCACCGAGTGAGTCCTATCCATTCTCTGGTGTTCTTCTGCTAGGGAGTCGGAGTTCTTCTCACCTTCGTTCCGGTCCTTATTTCCTCAAGCTTATCCAACAGCCGTCACCTCCTTCTGTGGACTTCCCTACTTCCAGGCCCTCCTCCTTGAAGCCCAGTTGTTCACTAAAAACCACATCTATCTTCCTTAGCCATTGCTGTCCTTGAAAGTTTTCCTATGTGAGGTTATAGGACAGATAAAGTTTAGACCTCTTTGTTGTACATCAGGATCCTCCACGTGCGGTGCTGCCCCTCCTTCCAGTCCCGTCCTGCGTAACTTCCAGCTCTGCTCTGCCCAGCTAGCTCTTTTTCTTGCAAACATAATGATCCCATTTCAGCAAATCTTTGCTTCTGTAAATGATTTCTGCAGAAACTAGACGACTCCTCACTTTTTGACTATTGTATGGCTAAGTGGTTTGAAAACTATACATTGATAAAAGTTTAAACTTTTGCTAGTACTTTATTACAGGAGAGAAGAGTTGGGAGGGTAAATGGATGATGTAGGATTTGTGGATGTTAGTTGGCTCCGATTATACATGAGCTGGGAACCATATTTGCTTAGACCAGAACCTGGGAAAGATGGGAGGTTCTGAGACAGGGATTATTGATTTTGGGTCCAGAGATTTTTAGAAAGACAATGGATGGGATTAAAAGGACCTGTGAATTTCTTAAAGTTACAAGTAAAAACTTATGAGTATATGTATTTGTTTTCAGTGGGGAGAGTCCATTGGTTTCCTTCAGAGAAACAGGACATTTACAAGAAGAAGCTTTAGTTAGGGGTCTGACTGGCCAAAAGAAGGTAGGATAAAGTTGGAGTTGAGCCAGGCCAGGATGAGAATCATCACACCATTGTGATGAACTCTTTGCTTGGATATCTTAGAGACATTCAAGGGGAAGAAACCAAGTGTCACTGAAGTTCGTTCGAGCCAAGCACTACCACTGGCTGGGAGAAATATGTACAAGGTGGTGCTAGAAATCTCCAGAATGTCAAAGTGCTCAAGACATAGACCCAGATTGGGGAAGGGCTCTTCTCTCTTAAGGAAATCAGAGATCAGGAACCATGGATTGAGCTGATTCAGAGCATTGATTTTTGGAGTAGGATGGGAATGTCGAGTTGGAGGAGGCAGGGGCCATGTGGGATGATCTTGAAGGATTAAGAACTAGATTTTGGAAAGGATTGAGGTACTTTTTAAGAGGGCTATTCTGAATGATTTTCTAGTAGGAGGATCCTTGTGGATGACAAAAATAGGAGCCTGCATGTACTTAGAACATTTTGTTGATTTGAGAGACTTGTGGATAGAGTTTAGCTAGCTAAGTTTCTTAACTGTTATCCTATATGTTCAATTTTTTTGCTTTCATATTTTGCTAATTCTAATTTTTCTTTTTAGTTTTCAGTAAAGATGTTTTGAGGGTGTAAATCTAATCTGGTTTGAAGGAAAGCAAACAGAGTGACAGGCTTTAGTGGGAAAGGTGAGAGGAACTACCTTAGCTGGACAAGGGGAACCATGGTTGTGTAGTTTTCAGTGAGGCGAACCTGCTTTCTGCAGCTGTGGTTGATGCACGCCATGGGGGTCCTTCATTTACATCACTCCCAGCTCCAAATATCCACAAGCTGTCCTTTGATCATATTCAGATCTATGAGGCTCTATCTCCGTACTAAGCCTCTGACAATCTCTTGCTTTT
Source organism: Phyllostomus discolor (assembly GCF_004126475.2). Lineage (NCBI taxonomy): Eukaryota > Metazoa > Chordata > Mammalia > Chiroptera > Phyllostomidae > Phyllostomus > Phyllostomus discolor. Next base: position 123,780,171 of record NC_040906.2, on the reverse strand, counting down.
TCTCTTAGGACAGTGTTTTTTTTTTAAACCAGGGAGGAGATTAGGCATTTTTGTAAAATAAACTCCCACATACAGTCCAACTGAGGATACATATTATGTGTAGTAGTTGTTAAAAAAATGATTTGATGTATATTTGCGTGAGGTTTACTTTTCCCAGGAATACAGTTCTTTTAGCATTGTTAGGGTCAGACATGTGGGTTCAACACAGACAACAGTGTGGTGATTGCCGGGGGTAGGGGTGTGGGTGGAGGTGGAAAAGGGTATGAGGGAATAGATAAATGATGATGGGAAAATAAATAAATAAATAAATACTTAAAAACGTCTATGCTATCTAATGTGAAGTGCACAACATTGCTAAACAAAGTTCTTCACCTTTAATTGATTAATTGCTAATAGATAGAAATGTGATACATTCACTACAGACATTTAAAAATAATACTGAATACTAAGAAAAATTGAGATGGATAATATTTAAGGGTAGAAAGAACATACTTAAAGCTGAATTCCTATCTACTAAATATTATTAAAAAGTAAGGATTTTCTTTAAAAAAGAGAAACCAGAAATAAATGAATCCAAATTTAAGCAGAATTCTTTGATAAATTAGGTCAGGTATTAGAGCTATAAGGTATATGAGGAGGGAATGAAAAAACCTGGAATTACCTCTGGACGGCAGGCCCCTTGTAGTACAGGCTTCCCCACTAGCTGAGTGTTCTAGGAACCCATCTGTATCAGTGCACCAGCTGGCATTGTGAGAGACTGCATCTGGCTTCAGTAAAATTATTTTGAAGACTCTTTCAGTGCATTTGCCCATTTCATGGTGGTGATTTACTAGTGTACCTGCAAACACCAAGCTGAGTGTTCAGCAGTTTTTGACCATAAATGACATGACTCCCATGCTCCATCCTCTCCATTCACCCCAATCCCGTCTGAGTAACTTTTTTGTTTCTCTGGATGCAAGAAGTCCTCAAAAGTAAATGTTTTGCCATTGTGGAAGAGGGGAAACAAAAAATGGCAGAAACACTAAAAGACATCAAAACTGATGAGTTCAAAAACTATGTTGAGCAGTGGAAAAAAATCTCAATAGATGTATTGCATCAAGCGGTGAGTACTTTGAAGGTGACTGAAGTTTAAACATATGAGAATAAATACACAATTTTTAATAAATAAATTACGAGTTTTTTGGGTCCCCCCTCATAAGAGGAGCATGTCAAATAGGTTTCAAGCAATCAAGTTTAAATAAAAGAAGAGACAGAAAGTATATACTGTTTCTTTATTTTGAGGTATTATGAAAATTATCACAAGAAGAATCCATAGTGTGTATCTCCTAGCAGGAAGATCAACTGTTACTGAGTTAATAAATAAGTTAATATTATAATTTAAAAATAAACTTCTAGATTAAGATATGTTAATCTTTGAATGTTAGTGAAATATATGAATTCAGTTAAGATTATTTTATGACCTATTTTCTAAGGAAATAAAGTTTCGAGTTTACTTACAGAAACTATGCAAATGAAAGAGATCGTAACGCAGTAATGACAATCTGACAGAATGAGAATGGTAAAAAGGTTGTAATTTCCCTGTGAAAAGATTTTCCCACTGAGGGTAGAAATCTAACCATTCAATCCCTGCAAGAATAACAAGATATATATATTGATGAAAATTGGCAGATGGTTTAGAAGTTTTAAAGACTTATGAATATAAGAAAAACAGCATGTGATAGGAAAAATATATTGAATAATAAGAATCTGATGATTCTAAATTTTTCTCCAACAAAATAGCAATTAAAAGGCAACCTGGAAAACACACCAAAATAAATGTTGGAAATATAAGAAGGAATGGAATTGTAACTGGAATTAAACCTTCATTGCTAGAACAATAAAGATGTTATTTATCTTTGACAGAAATTAAAATATTTAATGTTAATTAATACAAGTGAAAAGAAAATATGGTTAGAAAATACAGTTATTTTTTCAAAATTTTAATGATCTTTTATGAAAATAGATATAATTGTGTGTTTTGCTCTTCAGATGCCATTTATGCAGGATTTTGCAGAGTACCAGCATATTAGCACAACCCACACCCTGGGATGGCTCTCAGGCATCTGAGCAAAGGATCCTCAGGCCCCAGAGCCTCAAGAGGATTCGCCTGCAGCAATCCTCTTCATCAGAATACATGCTTTCATAATTAAACATGAAATCTGAGATGATGGGAACCCTCTTGAAAAGCCACACTCATCTTTGTGACTTTCACATAGCTGCAGATGAGTGAAATCTGTTGTGGACACGCTTGATTAGGTGCATGGATCTTAGGTCTGATGCTGTCAGAAGGAGCCTGAAGTGGGCTGGGGATTGAGGAAAACCAGTACAGAGCTGTACAGACCTGCCTTTTGTATTCTGAAACCCTGGGATTGCAAGCATGAGTACAGACTAGTGACCTGCAGCTATTCTTTCAAATTCAGCTCCAAGTGCAGTCTTGGGATTCTCCAGCCACATGCCCATCCTGCTGTTATTGGCTTAGAGGGACATTAAAGTAAATAACACTTCTCTGCACATTTTGAAAAACTGGAACCTGTAGAAAAATATTCATATGATAAAATAAATTCACCTATCACCCCATCATCTCATAAAAGCATTACCATAAATACTCTTAGTATTTTGGTGTATTTCCTTTTTTCTATGTGTATTGTCATATGTGTCTGAAATTAGCCTGTATATACAATTTTATATCTGACATTTTTAAAATTTAAAATTGTACAATACATATTTCCCCTATGATTAAAAATCTTTGTAAATCTTGTTAATGGTTACATAAAATTTCTTTTTGTGGGTATACCATAATTTGATGAACATTTCCATGTTATTGCATAATTAGTCTAGTTCTAGTATTGTGCTATGAAATACTGTGAACACCATCTCTGCACATAAATCTTTGTATTGACCTTGAACTAGTTTCTTAGGACCCTAAAAGTGAAAGTTGGAGGGTATCAACATTTTCCGGAGTCACTCTGGCATGCTACCTATTGTCAAATTATGTTCTGAAAACCTGGGTTCCATTCACACTCTGACTAGCAGAGAAGGGAGTACAACTTCTAGCATACATGTTATTTAGTTTACTGAATAAAATGAATAATAATGATCTGTTTATTGAACCCTTACTGGCACTGTTATCATAAACAATTCAAACTAAGAAAATAACAATGACCATAATAATACATATCTTGCTCATTGATACACAAAGAATTGCTCTAGTGGTTATAATTTGCATTTCACTGAAGGCTGGTACATTGTTCTCATGGTTTTTAGCTGTTAGTTTTTCCTCCTCAGTGAATCATCAGCTACTTTTCTGGGTCTAGAAATATATGGAAAGAATTGCTTCTTTGCTGACACCTGGGACTGTCCAGGGGAAGGCCAGCATTTGTAACTTGTACGTGGGAGACCGGCTCAGGCCCCAAAGAGAATCTTCCTTTATTAGTTGCAAATTAAAAAAAGTCTCTAAATAGGGCTTCACTACAAATGGTTTTTCCAGAGAGCCATCCAAAATCCATTGGAATCTCCAATGATGCTGGCAAACCCTTGGAAAATAGTGTTTAGGTTTTTTAAGGGTATTCTAATTGACCCACTAACTCCTTCCAACCACTCTCAGGAGTAGGTACTATTATTATCACCCCTATTTTTTGGGTGAGAAAAATAAAGAATAGAGTGACTAAACAACATGCTCAGAATCACACTACCCCAGTCTGCACACAGTCTGATTTCTTCACCACTAAGCTACATGGGCTTACCTCACAGGTTAGAAACACCACCTGCACAAGGCAGGTGGTCCTACTCTAAGCCTTTTTCTAACCCAGTGTTTCTCCTTCATACATTGCACTAAATTAAATAATTATCTGTGCAGTGCTTTCTTAATTGTCTCTTCTGCTAGAACTTAAGCTCCCTAACATCTTATTCCCAGCATCTATCATGTGCCTGTGGACAATGTACACACACTATATACCTTAGTATCATCTCTTTCATGCACAGGTGGCAAACACAAGGCCTGTGGACCGAATCTAGCCCTCCACCTTGTTTCTACTCAGCGGCAGCACCGAGCTCTCACTTAACTGTTAAGGAGTAGTTACGTTTATACAGTCCTAAATTACACTCATCCCTTTGAAGGCAACCGCAAGGCTGATGTGGCCCCCAGTGAAAATGAGTCCGACACCCCTGCTCTAGTAAGTGTTTGACTGGGGCCAGTAGATAGCTGTGAGTGGTCATATAATTGGAACTGAGGGAGGGAGAGGGTATGTGAGCGACCAGGCGGATGGGCTGCAGGCCTTGTCCTCCCCGTGGGTGGAGGCCCTTGCTGGTCCTCTCATACTCTGTCCACACGGAGTTTCATTGCCACGTGTTCGTTCTTGATGTTACCTTGCTGAATCTGGGAGCACGGACTGTCAAAACGGATCCTGGTAACTTGATTTAATCATGATACTTTACAATGTCTGCTGATCTCAGGAAGCATGTGGCCCACCCAGAGTGAGGAAGCAAGTATGAGATTAAAGAACGTGGTTAAGGCGAAGGCTAATTCATGAGCTTCCTGCTGTCTGAGTGCCCAGTAGGCACTTTGTCATCGCAACGTCAGGGTTTAATCAGTTGTGTTAAGAAATTTTTGTGTCCTCTTCCAGTTTGAGTTCAAGGAACTTACACATTCAAGGCACGGGGGCAAAGCACCAAGCAGTGAGTGTGAGGGACCAGATCCTCCATATCAGACTCCTCTCTGACGACCCTCTGAGTGTAACCTCCAGGATCCCTTGAGATCAGCACTGTGAAGCAGAGAGAGTGTATGGTCCCACCTGTGTAATTTTACATTTTCTTAAAAAAGTAAAAAATAAACCAGGTGAAATGAATTACAATAATATATTGATCTAACCCAATATATCTAAAGCATTATAATTTTAATATGCAATAATGTGAAACAGTTATTGATGAGACATTAAAAATGACACCATGTGCATCATACTCACTACAGGACAATGTCCTATGGGATACAATGGGTAAGGGGAAATGTAGTTCTTCAAAACAATAAATTTGTGTTTATCAGAGAATGTTTTATACTGCTTCAGTTTTAATATATAAATCCTAATTAAAATTAAATTTAAAATTCAGTTCCTCAGTTTCATTAGTCGCATTTCAGGGTTCACACTTAGCTAGTGGCTACTACCAGTATATTAGCATAGCTGTAGAGAGCTCCGGAAAGAGGGCTTTGGGGTGATAGATGACTCGTATCATTCCTTTTAGGGCTAGTCTGATGTGTAATGTCCTGGGGGTTCTGGGAAATCCCTGGTTCATTCTCAGACCTGAGGATTCCAGGGAGTTAATACTGATTCTTGAGTGTTGTTTGATGGGATTGGAGATCTGTTTTGCAATTTGTGTGAGTTTTTAGAGATCTCTCCAAATTTACTTTACAGAAAACTGTTATAGTTTGTTCTTTTCAGATAGTAGAACATAGTAATTCCTTGAAAGTCAAGTTTCAGGATCCAAGTCCTGGATCACCACTTACTGGCCATATGACCTTGAGCATGTAACCTAATCTCTTTATGCCTTGGTCTTCTGTAAAAGGAGGATTACAAGAGTACTTTACGTGGATTATTATGAAGAGTAAATACATTTATACATGTAGAGTACTTATAAATGTGCTTGGCACTAACTCTCAGAAAGTGTTAGCTGTTACTATTATTAATCACAAGCTAAATGCAGTGTCTGAAATTCAGGGCTTAGTCGGTGCTGTTCCCGTTGTGGCAGATACTCCACCTGGATAGTGCTATCATCCTTCAGTTTCTGGCTTAGATTTCATTTCTTTGAAAGAAACCTTTCTTTACTTCGCACACTGGTGTAGGTGCTTGGGTTTCCACAGGGCCCTACTCTCTCCCTTTTGTAACTTGTATTACTTAATATGGGTTTATTTGCTTATCTGTATCTGACCTGTGAAGGTATTTCTCTACTTTGCTCTTCATTGTATCCCCAGAGCCTGGCATATAATATTTGTGAAATGATAGAAATAATAGTAGTGCCTGGCTGCTATAGCTCAGTGGATTCAGCATGGGCTGCAAAACAAGGGTTGCTGGTTCGAATCCCAGTCAGGGCACATGCCTGGGTTGTGGGTCAGGTCCCCCAAGTGGGGGCCATGTGAGAAGCAACCACACATTGATATTTCTCTCCCTCTCTTTCTCCCTCCCATCCCCTCTCTAAAAATAAATAAAATCTTTAAAAAAACTGTTAAAAAATAATAGTAGTAGTTGCTTATATTTCCTGAACACTCACTAATTCAAGGTCACATAATCCTCAACTACAAGTTTTTGAGGAAGCTGCTAGTATTTCCATTTTATAAATCAGGAGATGAAGGCTTAGGGAGGTAAAATAAATTCTACAAAGATGGTCAGATACCAAACGGCAGAGCCAGAACTGGAACCCAACTTATTTGACCCTGAGCTCATACTCTCAGTGGATCACCTGGAGTGGGAACCCCATGGATGGTTTTTCCAGCAGGACCTTGAACTTATTAGACTAGAATTCCTCATTTCTGGTCTAAGGGCTCAGGGGCTGATTTTTACTTCTTTTTTTTTTTTTTTAAATCCTCACGTGAGGATATGGTCATTGATTGAAGAGAGAGAGTGAGACAGAGACAGAGACAGAGACAGGGGCAGAGAGGATGAGAGAGTGAGAGAGAAACCTCGACGTGAGGTAAACATTGATTGGCTGCCTTCCCGTATGCTTCCCACTGGGGATTGAATCTACAATCTAGGTATGTGCCCTGAATGTGGATTAAATCCACAACCTTTTGGTGTATGGAACGATGCTCCAACCAAATGAGCCATCCGACCAAGACTTGACTTCTTTCTACTATCCTCCTTAAGCAATCCTTCTGGCTCCTCCTGTCTCACTCTCCACCATAATTTAGACTGGAAGGACTGAGCATGATTAGTTCTTCGGGTTTAATGAGACTCATTCACCCATCTGTTCTACACAGACTTGACCGTGGACTCTTCAATCAAAAGTGAAACAGGACTGGAATTCGCACTTTAAAAAAATTGTTTATGCTATTACAGTTGCCCCAATTTTTGATGCCTGCAATCTTATTTTGTAAAGAACTGTTTCTGTTGGCTTGGGCATAGTATTCACTGTAACAAATCTGGTTTAATGTAAATCCCATAATTTCTGAATATTTACTAGCATTATTTCCTCCAAATGCTTAGTAATTACATTATTAGAATGTGTTCTGTTTTTAAATCCTTCTTATCAGCATGTGTTTTAGAAATTCTAGAAAGGAAAGGAAATTGCTTTACTCCTTAACAGGACTTTAAAAGGTATGTGCTTAATGAAGGCTGGTAAATGATGTTCTTACTGACTTTTCAAGATGAGGAAGCATTGATCAATTTGTTGCCTGAACTATGTTTCCTATTATCAATTGCTGCCATCTGGTGGATATTGGGGGAACAGCAGAAACCTTAAGTTTCTGCACAGTAATTCTCTTCTGTTCACCAGAGTGGATCAAGTATTTTCACTGTGTTTGCCTCTGGCACATGCTCAAATTAAGTGATTCTTGACAAAGCTAGCATTTATTATAAAATAACACCTTAGGTAATGTTTCTTCAGGTTGCAATAATAATAACCAATATTTGTTGAAAATGTATTGAAAACCAGGACCTATTTAAGTGCTTTACATGGAACATCTTATTTAATATCTATGAGGATTCAATGAGGTACATATCATTGCTGTCTTCTTTTTATCCCATTGAGGGGGTAATTCAAGAGGTCTAGAGTCTGTGCCGACACCCCTAACCGCTGCGTTACAATGGACACCTAAGCTAAGGTGACCAGTGAGGGAGAACACGCTGGAAGTGGAAGATTTGGGTGTGAATTTCAGTCCCACTGTTTTTACTGAATAATAATTTCTCATTCATAAGAAGAGTTACATCAGCACATGTCTGACTTTGGTCATATTCCCCTTTCCTTGGTTCTTTTTCTCTCCCATACAATAATGAGCTTGAACAGGATCATTGATCCTCAGGCTGGGGTTTGTGACTTGCAGTGGCTTTCCATGCCTGGGCAGTGAGAGAGGGGTGCTTGGCTGGTGGGGCTGGGGCCCCACCCTCCTACCACTGCTACCCCCGTCACTTCTTCTACATGGTAGTGTTCTCTTCTCATTAAAGTTTTGGTTCTGTGAGTAATGTAATAGCTGAAATAACATTTAGAAACAACAGGGCCAGACTCTCCTGGGGACGCCCAGAAATACTTGGTGGAGAGAATGTGCCTAGACAGGTGGGTGGGAGAGTCACAGAGGCAGAGTTCCACTGATCTGCAGGAGAAAAGCAAGGGAAGCTCCACTCCTATGTGAAGCCTTCTGACCCAGCATTCTGAAATATGGATAGCCATACTCACCCCCTTCTAAGCCTTCATCTACCCCAATCTCACCCCATCCCCTAACTTCCTCCAGTTCCAGATTTCTGACCCCATGTAGAAAGGGATATATATATAGTGAAGGTGATGTGGGCAGGTTACTTGTAATTTGTTCTTTATGTTAAAAAAGGAGCTAAAAGTTCATGGCTGTTTTTCACTTCTCATCGAAATATACCAGTGGCCACATCACAATGCCTTCAGTCACCACCCCCGAAAGCTTGGGCTGAGGCCCCAGGGCCCCAGGAGGTACCTGAAGGTGGAGGAATAAATGTGCTTGACAGCCCTTGGAAAGCAAGTGCAGTGAACAGGGCTGGCCTCTAGAAGAATTCACACAGTTTTCCTTTTTTAAAGGCTTTGCGTAGAAGGACTGCTGGTCAGAGAAATTCTACCCCATGGCCTAAGCTCATGTGATGTCCTTGTTACTGCCAGACTCAGCTGTTCAGCACATGTGACAATCCTCCCATGGCCCTGCCTTTCACAGCCTCTTCCCCGGGCAACAACTGTGGGCACCTCAGAGAAATGAAGAAATGCTACCCCAGGAAAACAGCCACCCAACAACTGGCTTTTCTTGGGCTTCATCTCCGCCCCCAACTGAGGCCACTCAGTAAAGCTTGTTAGCCAGAGTCACCCGCTGTTCTCCTTGATTTTTCCAAACTGGAATGTCCCACAGTGGCAAAGGGCACATGCCAAAATACAACACATGCACTCTACAACAAAAAACCTCTCTCCTGCCTGTGGCAGTGGGTACTTCTTCCACACCTACCATACACACACACACACACACACACACACTTGAACACTGGTGGAGAAATAGAGTCCGGAGAAAGGAAGAGAAAGGGGATCCTTAAAAACAAGCTTCTTGTGTTACAGACATCGCTTTGGCTCCCGACCTTTCCAACTGGCAAATGGCACTTGCAGTTACTCTGCACGGAAGCATATTAATGTGCTCTATTCCTCACCACCCATGTGTGTGTGAGGATGGGGTGTGCTGGGCATGAGGATGTGAAAAGAGGTACAGAAGAATAAAGAAAAGAAGATGGAGAGAGTATGGAGGGAAAAAGAAAGGAATTTCATTTTAAATACTGAGAGCAAATACTGCATTCCTGAGTTGGGTATCTTCCACATGAGTCATTGCACATTGGGAAGCTTCTAACTAGGAGGTGTAACTCCTCACACTCCAGTTCTCCAACTTCAGCAATGTAGCATGTTTCTCTAATCTACAGAGGCGCTGGTGAAAAAGAAGGACTTCAAAAAGATCTCAAGGGGAATTGACTTGGAGAGTTATGAAGAGGCAGGCATTTAGAAAAGAAAACTCCAGTGAAAAAACTCAACACTAAGAAATCCAGATAGTTCTCTTCATTACTTTATTTTCTTCTCTTGCTTCTCTTCACCCCTCCCTGCTTCCTGCATGTTATGTTCTGGATCCCGGGGAGGCCCCTGCTTTAGTTCTATACATCCTAACAGGGTACAGTCTCCTCTGGTGGGGCTGAGTCTATGAGTGTCACCCCCAGGGGAGCTACCTGGTCCTCCCCTTCAATGAGTTGCAGAAATGTTCCTGAGTCCCCCAAACCAGAGCTGCTAAGCTTCATGCTGACTAGAGTAGTGGAATTAAGCCAGCAAGTCTTCCCTCTAAATCAGCTTGAGGGGTAAGGAGGACACATAAGGCTAAATCAGGAAGAACCAAGAAAGTCCTGGGGGGCAAAAGCTGAGGTGAGCATTAGGTGGGTGTTTAGCAGAGGCCCCATGGCCCTCAATAGGGATGTGTGTCTGCTTATCATTTGTGCCACTCCCACTTTCCCCATGAGCCCAAGAGTAGACCCTCAGGTTGGGCAGTTTTGACTTTTCCTAAGTGACTCTAAAAGCCCATGACGCAGTAGGTTACAATTTGCTGAGATGGCAATTTGTGCTCCCGTGGAGGCTGGTGTGTGGAAGTGAGTCATCTAGGAAATGAATGAGCCTTGTCAGCCTGCCTGGCACCTGCAGGCTTTGGAGATTCTCATTTTGTCCAAAGTCTCTTACAATCCTCACAGCAACCTGTGAGATGGGTGTCTTTACCTTCATTTTGAGATGATGAAGCTGCAAAATCAAATACTATATTCAGGTACTTGCGGCCTAGGTAAACTCAAAGGTTCTAGAGAACCTAATGACCATTAGAGACTATGAGCTCAGATGTGTACATCGGGAAGCAACTGGAAGTCAGGAAATGATGGTCACTGCAGTCGGGTATTAGGCTTTGCCAGGAGGACCCTGACAGCCACAGCAAGGGGGAAACACAGCCCAGTTTAGCCCAGTTCAATGAACTAAATAGCTTAACATGTCAATCTGTGTGCCATGGCTTTGGTATGGTCTGTACTGGGTTGTTAGTGATATGCTAAAACAAATTTCTTCAGAGAGGCAGGGCACCCTTCAAGTGAAAGCTTCCCCAACTCTGGAGGCAAATCTCACCCTCCACCTCATGTTAGCACATCAACACCACTAGAGCCTGTGTTCTCAACAGTAAATTTACTTATTTCAAAGATCTGTTCAAAAGAACTCTTTTTAAAGTATTGTTTTCATTAAAAGTAATGAAACATTTGTTAAGTGTACAAAAAGAAGATATACCTCAATAGATGGCCAAGGAAAGAAGCAGCCCGATTTACCAATATTCAACATACCAAATGATTACAAAAGTCTCCAAGGAATATATTCTTCATATGAAAATATTTTTTCTTATAAACTATCTGTGATAAATATCATGAACTAACAAAGTATTAAATAAATCGGAATGGTAGTCTAAGATCACCAAAAAGCCTAGAAGCCTTTACTTATGAACATTACCAAAACAAAGTTAATTCTCCCTTTAAAGATTGCTCAGTAAATAGAAAAAGAGCAAATGTTACTCAGTTCATTTTATGAAACTAGTGTAATCTTGTTTCTAAAACTGTATGTGAACAATACAAGTGGAATTCTATCATTTTCATTTATGAATATGGATATAATAACCCTGGGTAAAACATTCATGAAGCAAATCGGAAGAGTAATAAAACTATAATAATATGTCGTGATAGGCAAACTTTCCCCCCAAAGGAATATAAGTATAGGTAGACATTTAAAACATTTATCAATATAATTTACCACACTAAGAGAGCAGAAGAGCAAAATCATCGGATTATTTCAATAGGTTCAGAAAAGGCATTTGGTAGATTTTATCAACTAATTATAACTTTAAAAACAACTCAGTTCACTAAGTGATGTTGCAATTCGGTAAAAGTTATGTAACAAAAAACAGCAGCAAACAGCACCGCATAAAGAAACTCTGGTGCATTTCTGTTACAATCAGGAGTGAGGCAAAGACATCCCACCCCACGCTTGGCTTTGGGGACCCCAGACAACAGGGAGAGGTGAAGGAGAGGCTTAAGGATTGGAAGGAAAGAGATAAAGCTGTGATTATTTGTAGATGATACAGTTATTCCCCTAATAAATATGGACAGAATCAAGCCAACTATGAGAAAAGGATAAAGGTGTTCACCAGGGTGGCAGGATATAAAATAAAGATTAAAAAGAAGAAAAAACAAGCAACAACATTTCTCAACATTAGCAATAACCATAGGCAAAACATTTAAAAAAAAGATACTACTTGGAATTGTAATAAAACTATCCATTGTCATAACTGAGAAGTTTTCTTTGAAGGGAACTTTTAAGCTCAATAAAGGACATAAAGAATGATTTCAATGTCTCTGGTGTTATTTTACTCACTTGTTTGTTTTGTTGATTAGGTTCCCCTTATAGGTGAGATCATATGGTATTTGTCTTTCATGGCCTGGCTTATTTCACTTAGCATAACAAAACAAACAAGCAAGCAAAATATAACCAGAGACATTGAAATAAAGAACAAACTGATAGCAACCAGAGTAGAGGGGCCAGGGGATCATAGGGAGAGGGGAAGGGGAAGGGCATCAAGGAACATGTATGAAGGACACATGGACAAAGCCAAAGGGGGAGGATTGAGGGTGGGAGGTGGGGGCGGGTGGGGCAGGGGTGAGTGGTGGTGAGGGCGGTGGAGTGGAAACAACTGTACTTGAACAACAATTATAAAAAGAAGAAGAATGACTTCAATGAGTGAAGACACTTTCTTTGCTCTTGGACTAGAAGGCTGATTCCATATAGGGGGCACTTCTCCCCATTAACTTATACATTTCATGGAATTTTGGATGAAATTACACTTGGATGTATTTTTTTAGGAACCAATTGCATTTAGTAAAAAATTAGTAAGAGAGTAGTTGTTTAACAGCTGGTTAAGTCAACCTAAAAATCATGATAGGTATTTTGGCCTCTACTAGCTATGAGGACTTATCAGGCTGAGCTCAGAAACTGAGAGCCAATGAGTGGCTGCTGGGGGTGGGGGGTGGAGGGAATGGGGAGATGTGGGTTCAATGGCACAGTTCTTCAGTTATAAGGTGAACAAGTTCTGAGGATCTAATCTACAGCATGGTGACTATAGTAAATAATGCTACATCATATACTTGAAAGTTGCTAATAGAGTAAATCTTAAATGTTCTCAACACACACACAAGTTAACTGAATTAGGTGATGGATGTGTTAACTAACCTTATTGTGATAATAATTTCACAATGTATTCATATATTATATCATCATGTTATACACCTTAAACTTACACAAAGTTATATGTCAATTATAACTTAATAAAGCTGAAGGGTGAAAAAATGGCTTATCAGGATGCTGCAACTGTAAGTTGGTTGTGTGTAAGATGCAAGACAAAAATATAAACTCATGAAACAGATTAGAGACAGACCCTTTTCATAGGAAAAAAACTGCCTCATAGGTAAACAAAAAAAGTTGGAATATTTAGAAGATGATGTGGAGATGGTGTAGAAAAAACTAACTCATTTTATAGAAAGAAATAAAATTGGATTCCTACTTAGATGTTGATTCCAAATAGATTAAAGATTTAAATGCTAAAAAGAAAGCTCTGAAGTCAATAGAAGCACAGGATATCACCCTTTCATACCTAGGATGGGAAGTACTTTTTAAACAAAATCTCAAAGTATAAAGCAAACAGAGGTTGAGTGTGTGTGTGTGTGAGAGAGAATTAGAGTACATCAAAATTACGGAATTTCTGATCAGTAAGAGATACTATGAAAAGATTAACAAATAGACAGTAGATTCAGTGAAGTGCTTCACAAAGTATAAAACAGATATTGCAAATCTAAATAACTAATATTTATAATATACAAGGACATTATAATATACAAGTATAAAATAAAATGAAGAAATTGAAAAGTCAGCGAGCCTAAAAAGAGATGTTCAAAGTTAGTAGTAATCAGGTATGTGCTAATGAAACAATAGTGAGGTATGACTGACACAGGCTAGATGTGCAAAACATCTGAAGTGGGATATAGGAACCCTCACGGTCTTCTGGAAGAACTCTATCCTTCCTTTTGAAGAGCCATCGGGCTTTTACCCTTATGGTCATGTTTAGAGCAAGGATGGCATGTCCAGAATCAGTAGATCCCCAAACTGCATTTCCAATTATGGCCTATGTTCTCTCCTAAATATTTTACTGTTTTAAATGTGGATACCACTGGGGAGATATTGCAATGGAAACTGGGGATAGGGCAGAGAACTCCTTTTCATTAAAAGCTTAAAAAATGTAAGCTTTGCACATGTGTAGCTTTGAAAAAAATATTTTAAAAATCTCTACTGCTTACTTTGTGTTTTACAAGTACAGTGGTAGTCTCCTCTCATCCATGGGGGATACATTCCAAGACCCCCTAGTGTATGAAACCAAGAATAGTACCAAATTCTATATATACTATTTTTTCCCCTATACATATATACTTCTTCACTTCAGGGAAGCATTTTATGGCTTCTCTTTGGCATATCTGAATTGCCAGCATCACTACTCTTACACTTTGGGGCCATTAGTAAATAAAATGTGGGTTACTTAAACATAAGCACTGCGGTACCAAGACAGGCAATCTGGTAACCAAGACTAAGGGGCAGGTAGTGTCTGCAGTGTGGATATGCTGGACAAAGGGATTATTCACGTTTGTGGTGGGACAGACTGGGGCAGTCAGAGATTTTATTATGTTACTCAATGCAATTTAAAACTTATGTTGCTTATTTCTGGAATATTCTTTTAATAATTTTGGTCCATGACTGATGGTGGGTAACTGAAATTGTGGGTGGCAAACTGCAAATAAGTGGGGGACTACTGGAATACATCCTCATTGGGCAAAATTTAGAAAAGTCAGAGAACTTTTCCCAAGATCCACCATCTAGAAATAGTTACTATTGACCTTTGTTCTAGATTCTTCCATATTTTACTCAACATATACATAGATATATTTTTTAAACAAAAATGGATCATGTAATACCATTTTGCTTTTGTCACTTAATAAATCTTTATAATAGGCTCCTAAGTCACAGGGTATGTGTCTGGTACTATACCCTTTGCTTCCTAGTGACAGAGTTTCAGTGTTAAGTGCCTTAGGTAAAAAGGGAAACAGGATATAGAGACTGGGCTGTTGGACTAAGTGGATTCCAATACTCAAGCCTCTAGAGCGCTGTAGTTCTTCTCTCTTTGGTTTCTTCTTATGTAATGGGTTCCTTCTTCTCTCTTACAGAACACTGACAAGAAATACTAGGACTAGTTGTGGAGTCTCACAACTTTCCATTTTAGCGCTTCAAGGGAATATATCTCTGATTTTCACAGACCACAGGTCCAAATTTCCACAAAAAGGCTCACTAGGATTGTTTAGATCCTCTCGTAGTGTGTGGCCATGAAAGGTTCTTGTAAAACCTGGTGAGTGGAGTGGAGAAAGAATTTTAAGTGGAGAAAAAATTTTAAGAAGAATGGTCAATGAAGAGGACTGAGCTGTTAAGAGAGGAAGGGAGGATTCAAGGCAGAGGAAATAATAGCGACCTCAATGAACATGTGTTGATAAATTATGCTCTAGAGAGTGTATACCAATATTCACTCCCTGTAGCAGTGCATGAGCTGCTTGTTTTCCAAGTCTTGCCCACACTGGAAACGATCATCGAAAAGGCAATCTTTGCTTAATTTGTCTAATGGGATTTTCTTGTTTGTTCTGAATTCCTGAAAGATAGACAGCCCCAGCACTCTTTTCCGGAAGAACACTTTCAGCACTGGTGCGCTATCATTTTTTCCCTCTTAGGTATAATGTTCCCCGGATGTGGGGGTGGGATCCATCTCTAAGATGACCCAGAGTTGTCAGTTTTGACCACTGTGACATAATGTGCTTCCTCTTCCTGGCACAGGAATGATGATCATACAGGAACACACACGAAGGGACAGCAGCGGTAGCAAAACCACATGCCCCACTGGGTGGCCTAACCTAGATTTCTGCCCTGAAAAGGGACTGTGGCAGAATGAGCAAGAGCAGTCCTCGGGCAGGGTGCCCAACTCTTTGATTGAACTTGATTCCTCACTGAAATGCAGAGTTTGGTCTTGTGGCATTTTTGGACAAAGATATCAAGGCCATTCAAACTTATCCGAAAGTATGTGTTTTCTTATCAGTTCTGCCTTTTTCTTTATTGGCCAGTGGGAGCAGGGGCACATGTGCTCCTTTCTGGTTGTGGATGGATGAAAAAGGGGCTGCATACCAAACCTGACAGGCTCAGGGGAGACCTACAAGGTGGGCCTTATAAACTCAGAGACCAACACGCATGGAAGATGGTCTAAAATGAAAACTTTCTAGGTAAAAGTGTGTCATGGTGGATAGTCATGTCCTAGGATGGTATCTTTCTTGACAAAGAGAAATTTTTTTAACAATTCATTCATTCATTCATTCATTAGAGAGGGGAAGGGAGGGAGGAAAAAAAGGAGAAAAAACATGGATGTGAGAGAGAATCATTGACTGGTTGCCTCTTGACCGGGGACCAATTTGCAACCCACGCATGTGCCCTGACCAGTAATCAAACTGGTGACCCCTCGCTGTGCAGTACAATGCTCAATCAACTAAGCCACACCAGTCAGGGCACAAAGGTCAATCTTTATCTTAAGTGAGTCTGTCTGTTACCAGACAGGGGGCCTGACCCTGAGTGGGTCTGACCAGGGCCAGCCTGTAGTATGTGGATTCTTGATGTTGTATAGAAAGGATTTCACAACACGAGTCCTGGTGGCTATGAGGGTGTATTTATTAAAGCTGGGGACAGTGAAACAAGGAAGGGCTTAGAATAGAAGAAGCAACAGGAGCGGCCAGGTTGGGCTGCCTTAGCTCACTGGGAAGTCAGAGCAAAGGGGCTTTAGGGATGGCATCAGGGGATTAGCCTGGGACAAGCTGCTACTGCCCATTTATCCTCTGGTTATAAGTCTCAGGCTCCCTTAGAGTTTCGGAGATGTGGGCCTGTGGGGGAAGAAACGAGGGAAGAAAAGGGAAAGGAAATGATACAGGCTGCTCCCGAGAGAGAGCATGCATGCTGGGTCCTTTGTTTTGAGTTTTTGTCTCTCTCTTGCAGTTGGGGATCTTAGGGGATGTTGTAGGTTAGAGTTTCAGCGGAATATTCATCAGTTTTCCAGTGTGATTTTTCAGGGCTGCAGTCTCCACTGATTGGTCAGTGCGAGGGCAGACAGCCTTTAGTCACTGCAGCTGGTCCTGACACCTGGTTTTGCTGCTTTGCTGGGCCTGGACCTGAAATACAACTGAGGCCTAGATGTTATTTCTAGGGAGGTGAATTTTGTATCTGGCTGTAAATTGCTTGGCCAGTTTGTTCAGCTATTTTTACCGAACAGAAAGTGGGCTTCAGCTGCCTGCTACTGCCCATAGGTAAATTCTGGAGACAGAGGTTTGGTTAAAAAGGAAAGAGGTATTTGATTCAAAGGCTACACGGTCTGGGAAATGGCAGGCTCCTGCCTGAGAGCCCATCCCCTACAGAACATCCAGAGAAAAATCCCACTATCCTCTGCGAGAGAAATTCAAGGCTATGCCCAGAGTTCCTTCTCCCATTTAAAAATACTATCCTTTGGGAACCACAGGCGGCTGCAGCACAACCATCCAGGTGGCAGGGTTTGCTCCCAGTTGCATTCTGGCTTCAGGCTTCTCCCTGGAGTCTGCGTGTGGGGCTGGTGCTGCCATGCTGCTGCAACCGCTTCCTGTGCCAGGGCCCAGGGCCACTGCCAACTGTTGTGGCTGGCCACGGTGGGGCCTCCATTGTACCCGCCATGGGGCCCAGTAACTGCTGGTCCTGCTAACACTCTGGCCTGCATGTCTGCACTGGTGGGTCCCAGAGGGAAGAAGAGAGGAGTTTCTCTCTTTTCTCCATTTAAATCTCCTGGCCAAACTTCCAGGTACTCTGGAAGGGCCTAGCTCCCCCAGCCAATCTCTTTCTTTTCTCAGGTTAGACTGACAGGACAGCACCTCCCCCGCCACCATATTGACCTTTATGGTACACATGCTGCTGTGTCCCCTGGAACCCAAATGGAGTAGGAGGACTTTTCCCTCTGTCAATCACTCCTGCTAGCCTTGCACAGACTCCATGTAGATTTCCCTGGGGCAGGGAACGTTTGTCATCCTGTGCACACAGCTTCACCTGAACTGCCTTGGGCATTTCCTGTGGCCCCTCCCTCACTCCGGTGTCTGACCACATGGCCTGGTCTACCTGTATCACTATCTGTCTGAATTTCCTTATTCCACACCCCAAGGAATTTTCCTTGCTTCTTACTATTCTGTCTCATATCTATTGTCATTTTGCATCTAGGATAACATACCTTTAGAATGTCAGAATAATTTCTTCCCCCCAACCCCCACCACAACCACTGCACCAGAGCAGAGACCACAAAGCTCCTCATTGCTATTATCATGTTAGTCGTTGACTGTTAACTATCCTATACCCACCTGTGAAAACAAATATGTGTCATTCATTTTACTTTTTATCCAAGCCCCGAGATTTTCCCCGCTTTGCTTTCTCCTGCTTCCCTAATCTATCACCAGTGGATTTCATGTAACTCCCTTACACCTCCTCCTTTGATTATAATGTGTAAAATAAGGTGCAAAACTGCTATTCTCTGGAACATTTTCTCCATCTGTTGAGGTTTTGCTTGCCAGTAATTGTCATCAGTTTGGTTCAAATAAGCTCATAAAAATTCTCTACAGGTTTGAATGTTTCTTTTGTTGACATGATTTTATGAAAATCAGATAGAAACTTGAGTATGAGGGACAAGACCATATCTCAAATTTGGATGCAGGCTGTGACTAGAACTGCTTCCATCCTGTGGCCTTCAGAGGTGGGGTAGTCAAAGGCAAGGGCGGGGGAATTTGGGTGGTAATGTTTACCAAGTCCTATGACATGACACAGATACAGAGTTGCTCCCAACACCACTCAGTTAGGTGGGAGTAGCTGGTGTCTTTCCAGTCAAGCTGTGTGTGGTCTGCCTCTTTTCCCAACATAGAGGAAGATACTAACTCATCTTAGACTTATCTGGTCTGACCTGTTTCATTAGGTACTTTAGCCATAAAATCCCCAATGTGAAAGTGACATTTTATGGAGTCTCCTATTGTGTGCACTTGCTACTGTTCTTCTAATCTTTACCTACATGACCTCCCAGAGGGAAAACATCTCCCCTTTTAAGTTATGTCTAGCCATGACCAGTGTGGCTCAGTTGGTTGGGCATTGTCCTGCAAAGTGAAAGGTTGCCAGTTTGATTGCTGGTCAGGACACATGCCTGGGTTGTGGGTTCGGTCCCTGGTTGGGCTGTGTATGAGAAGCAACTGATGGATGTCTCTCACACTGATGTTTCTCTCCCTCTCTTTCTCTCTCCCTTCCCTTCTCTCTAAAAATAAATAAAAATAAAATCTTTAAAGTATGTCTAGTCTTTGATCATTGTCAATGTAAGACATGTCCAAACCTGTGAGAATTTTTTTAAAATCTTATTTTAATAGTTGTTCAAGCACAGTTTTCTGTCCTTTACTCCCATAGAATTTTTGTTTATTTGAACCAAACTAACAACAGTTGCCGAAAAGCAAATCTCAACAAATCGAGAAAATGCTCTGGAAAATGGCAGTTCTACCACTTATTTTAGACATCAGAATTAAAGGGGAAGATGTAAGGAGGTCACATAAAATTTACTGGTGATAGATTCACTTTAATGATAGATGGTCACTTTCACATTGGGGATTGTATAGCTAAAGTACCTGATGAAACAGGTCAGACCAGATAAGTCCAAGATGAATTAGTTTCTTCCTCCATGTTAGGAAAAAAAAGGCAGACCACACTCAGCTTGGAGAAAGCAAAGTGGAGAAATCTCTGGGATTGGATAAAAAGTAAAATTGAGAGACACATACTTCTTTTACATCGGTGGATACAGAATAGTTAACATTTACAGCATCTAGAGATGGTATTTGAGTGTTGGAGGAAAGCCCCAAAAGTCTAAATTCAGGACCGATTTGGAAGAACTGATAGGTAGCCTTATTCGGATTCAGAGGAGCTTTAACAGGAGGAACTTACATACATGGGCAAAACAGCTGCTCTAAGTGGTGGCTGGCAGGGAAGAACCCATACCCCTCCCGGGACAGGATCCCTTTTTTACAGATGGTTGATAGTAAAACCATAAGGTGGTTAGTCATGAAGACCACCAGAAAGAACAACATATTCCTGAGTTAACAGATAACATCAGGTAGTTATCGTACTCTATACATTCATTAACCTCCTTCCTGGAAGCATTCCATTCCAGTTTTCTGGGTAGTCAGCCAAGCCTGAGGCTACAGAGGGTTAACAACCCAGCATTTCCCAGTTGCTTTTGCTGCTGGAGCCCTGTTGCATCTCAGTGAGTTTCCCTGCAGTGGGGAACAAGACAACAATGAGGTGTTCCATGGTCTCCTGCTCTGGCGTGGAGATTGTGTCCTCAGGGGTATGAGGGGTCTGACATTTCAATACTTGATCCCATTTCAAAGGTAAGTTATTAGGTATGTTATCATACATGCAAAAAGATGACAGGCTCAGTTAAGATAAAGATTGACCCTTTTTAGGGAAAAATACCAGCCTAGGCCATGACTATGAGCCATGAACCACTTTTAATTAAAAAGTTTTAATTTCAAACCATCCTATGTGGTTACTTTTGGTCTCTGAGTTTGTAAGGCCACCATGTAGTCCTCCCTGGAGCTTCTCAGGTTTAGTATACGGCCTCTTTTTCATCCATGCGATCATAATTGTTTTCACATTGGCTTAAGCCTTCTGTTTTCCCAGGTGTCTGCCTGAGAGCTCCTTTACTGTGCTTCAGGACCCCCTGCCTCTGCTCCCAGGAGTGTGTCTCCAGCTCTCAGGGAAGCTTCATCACACTGTAGAACTGGGAAGGCAAAAAAGCTGGCCAGCACCCTGCCCCTTGCTACTGGTTGGCACTAGTGTGTTGTATTTAAAGAGACAAGCCAAAGTATTGGGTTGGCTGAAGAGTCCGTATATTTTTCTTTCCATACAATAAAATGTTTTTCATTTTCGCCAATAACTTTATTGATTTGGATATTTTGAATATGTCAGCTGTCTTCTGCGTGGTATAACATTGATTGTTCTCAACTAATGTCTCAATTTGATCACTGTCAGCTTCAATTAGTCTACCTGACTGTGGAGCATTGTCCACCTAGAAATCTCCAGCGCAAAATGTCACAAACCACTTTTGACACATTCGATCAGTCACAGCATCTTCTCCATACACTGCACAAGCCTTTTTATTTTTTTTTGCATTTCAGTTTCAGTTTTACCTTCTTGAAATAATAGAGTGTAATATGTCAAAAATGTGTATTTTCTCTCATCTTCAATATTAAAATGGCTACACCCAAATCACCAATTTTGGTATTTTTTGTAAATGTATGCTGATATGATAGCTGTCACAAGACAATCTAACAAAAGTGTTTCCAATGAAGTTAAAGACAGCTAAGCGCTACTAGAGCCATCTTACGGAGAAAACCAAACAAACTTTTTGGCTGACCCAATACTTGATCCCATAGTTTATGTTTAGAATAAAAATATAAAGATGGTGATTGTTTATTAAACAATGTTTTATTAAACAGCAATTTAGTTTTCTGAACATTTCAGGCACATTGTCAAAGATAAAAAGTCTTCAAAGCTTATTATGTACCCAGTGCTGGTTTTACACCTTTACATGTATTTTCATTTTGTTCTTATGAACATCCTATGAGGTAGACACTGTTATTACTATTCTCATGCTGCAGATGATGAAAACTTGGGCCCAAAGACATCAAGCAACTTGTCCAAATGACACAGCTGGTGGGTGTCTGTCTGGCTGGGATTTGATCCCAGGCAGCCTGACTCCAACATTGTCTGTGTCTGAGCTCTACACCTTTGGAGTACGTGCTCAGGCTTTCACATACTCAGCAGAACATGTGGTTACAGACTAGCTCACAAATGAAGGCTTTCTTGGTAGGATATTTCTTCAAGATGATACTAGCAGTCTCATAGATGAAATATTTTTTAAGTAAAATTTATTACAAACTAGTAACACAAGCAAGAGTGAATGCGTGCTGCATGATAGTAGAATTAATAGTTGGAGTATAAAAATACCCTGTAATGAGATTTTAGTGTGTTTTTTTTGTTCTTTTTTTTTATTCTGGCCTTCTACTTTTCTGGGGCCCATGGACACAACCTGGTCCTTGAGCTATTGCTATGTAAAATAACAAAACAACAACAGCTACTATTTCCTGAGGGATTTTATTTAGCTCTTTCTATACATGATCTTAAATCCTTAAGTCAACTTTAAGTATCATTGTTCTTACTTTACTGATGAGGAAACTGAGGCTTATTCACTGTTAACTGAGGCTCAGAGAGAATATTTCATAGCTAATAAATGAGAAGAGCAGGATTCAAACCCAGGTCTCCCTGATTCCCAGGCATGTGCAGATAAGCACTACACCCTCTGTGTGGAGACTGGGGAGCTCTAGGCATCACGAGACCACACTTATGTCAGATGCCAGCATGTGAACCCATGTGCTTCTGGAATTCAAACAACAAATGTCAGTGAGCATTAGCTAAGTTTTGGGCATACTCCTAGATACACTGGCAGAGATACACATTTTGAAAGAGAAAGTAGAAGGACAGGTCAGGATTCCCCCTTAATAACAGGTAACAATTATTGAAGGCTTGTTAACTTCTTTACATGTATTCTCATTTTGTTCCACACAAAATCATATGTGGTAGGCTCAATGATTATTATCACCATTCTATAGATCAGGAAACTGAGTCACATGTATGTTGCTTAGTAAATAGATATCTTGGGCTGAAGGATACATAAAGCCTTGCTGGTACACAGTGTGTCAGGCATGTTCGGTATGCTGTGTAAGAAGTATTGTGTCTTGGAACTAGCTGTGCTGTAACTGGAAACTCCTTTGAATTGTGCCATATTCATAAATCCAATTTCTTTACTTAGACTGTTAGCCCCTTGCGAGCAGAAGTCCTGTCTTTGAGGTCTCATGCCCTTACCCTGACTGGCCCAGAGCTGGCAAAAATTCCATCCTCAAAATCTTTACTGACTGTGTACATCAGGAGCATGTGAGTGGCTGTGGTTGTGGGCGAAAAGCCACAAAGCTCTGTGTGCTGAGTAGGAATATCTTGCTCACTTGTGAACCCAGGGCTCCTCCTCTCTCCCTTCCTGGGAGCATGAGAGTATATGATAAAATCAGAGTCATTTTCTTAAGGAAAACTCTAGCATGTAATTTCAGCCACAGGTGGATCTCTTCTGTTCCTCCAAGGACTGGGCATTGCCAGCCCTGCTGTAGCTGGTTGAAGGGGACCAAACCTCTCAGGAAGACGGACTTGGTTCCGTTTGACCAGCCAGAGCAGGTGGCAGCTCCACTGGGAGGCGACTGCAGGCAGCCTCTAGTGTGAAGGTTCCTTGGTATGTCCCAAGCACCGTTGGTCCAAGCCTGCAACACAGAGAGAACCAGCATTAGCATGAATCAAATCACAGTAGCTTGCCTTGCCCAGAACGTCCTCTCACAGGACTTGTGAAAACCACACATAATGTTTATCTTGAATTGCATGACTTTGCTTTATTTTCTTTCTTTGATCCTTATTCTTTTTTCATATAGAAACATTGTAGAGAACTACAAGGACACAGAATTGTGGAAGATGAAAAAGAAATCTATCATAATTCTCTCTCATCCCATCTTCTAAAATAAATTTAACATTTTGGTTTATGTTCTTTAAATAATCTTACATTTTAATTTTTAAAATAAATGAGAAATGATAACTTGTAAGAAATGTGATGCATATATAGAAGAATGTATGTGATCCGTGTGTAAGTCATGAAGCATGATGGTAAAGTGGTACCCGCAAGTAACCACCTACTTAGAAAAGGAACTTTATCGATACCATGGTGCTTCCTGAATGCTTTCCCCAGTTTAGCTCTTTAATTTCTCCTCAGAGGTAACTGCTACTCTGAGTTCCTTTCTAAAATACAATTTAAACAGTCTTTTAAAATAATTTTTACCATTGATGTATATATTCCTAAATAATACATTGTTCATTTTTTTAATATAATGGAATCATACCATAGGCATTCTTCTGTGACTTGGTATTTTCACTTCAAATGACATTTGAAAGCTTCACCTACAATGACTGGCAAATGTAGTTTATTAATTTTTATTGTTTTATAGTTTTCTACTATGTGAACATACTCTATTTTATTTAGTCATTTTCTCAGCAATAGACCATGGGGTTGTTTGGTTTGACAAATGGGTAAAGTGGGAAAACTTTTGATTCTTGTAAGTTTTAAAGGGTGAATCTGGATTCCAGTACATAGGAATGTACAGGCTGATCTTGCAAAGGAAAAGCAACATTTACCAGTCCACAACTTCTTGGGGGTCGAGCCAGAAACTTGTATTTTAACCTGTTCTTCAGGTGATTCTGGTGCAGCTAAAGTTTGAGAGCCACTGGACTTGAGAGATACCCACTGATTTCCTTCTATTTCTAAGTGTGAGCAAGGGGTAGGGAGCTGATTAAGAAGGAGAATCTCCCTAGAAATGTGGCTGACTACTTTCACAATGTATTTGAACAGGTGGGGAAAGAGGCGGGAAAAAGGGATAGTTTGAATGATGCCAGAAAACTGCTCTTGGGGGTTAGGCTTTGCCTGCCCTTCTGTTTCTTCTCCCTGTCGAAGACAAGTGTAATATAGTAGAAAGCATGTGGCCTTGGTGTTATGCTTACCTGGGTTCAAATCCCACTGTTGCTTCCTGGCTCTTTTGCTCTTAGGAAGTTATACAACATCTTTAAACCTCAACTTCAACATCTGTGCAGTGGGGGACCATACCTGCCTTGCCTACTTGTTGTAATGCATAGTGAAAAAAAGAGAAAAGGTGGCCAACACTAAGTCTTTGGTGGGCACAGTGGACACTTACAGGGGCCATGGAGTCCTTGAGACAATTCTAACTGCTTCTAAGGCCAAGGGTTTCATTCTTAATTCCAGCCTGTCCTTCATGTATTTCCCTTCCCTCAGCTGTGTTTTCATTTTATCTCTGAAGTGTTAGAACCACTGATCAGGCAAAGCAGAACTATTTTACCCAACCAAGGGGACTTCTGCCAGCTGAACCCTAGCTTGAGTGCTCTGTCTAGAATAAATAAGCTAGTGCAGAACTCAAAGAACTCAACAAGGCACCGTAGAGATGGCAAGTAGGTCAAAGCACACTGTGATGGTGGTGGGCCCCAGCAACTGTGGTGCGGCTCTAGGAGGTCTGTGCAGGGTGATATTGAAGCTTCTTTCATGTACGAAGTCCCCTCATTCTTGGTATGCATTCTGCTGGCTCAGCAGTCAGGCATCTTAACTCCTACTGCCAATGACAGAGGGGTCTCAGCTCTTCCTCTGGCTAACCTCACCCTTGCCCAGTCATTCTTCTCTAGCTCCCCCCTGGGGAACGAGGGGGCAGTCAGCTGTGGGGTGCAGCGTGGCCAGGCTGTCTGAAATCAGGACGGAAAGAGTATGTGGGTCCAGCTCATCAGTCAGAACATCATGCTTCTTGCAGTGTAATTTTTTCAATTCAGGACATTCCTCTTCATCATATCTCTCTTTTTCTTTACTCACATCCTTCTCCACCCACACAATACACCCTCAATTTCTGAGCAGGCAACATGAAGTCAGCCTTCAGGGTAAAGAAGGGAAAACTATCTTTACAGAAGGTATGATTTAGAAAAGGGAAAGTGTTGTCAGTAGAAAAAAGCACAATTCTGAGGCAGCTGCTTATTTTACAGGCATGAATGTTTATAAAGTAAGGACAATAACTTTCTTTGGAAAGAATATGCCATAATACGCTAATGTCAGAAACCTTATTCATACAAAGCATGGCACTCTAAAGCAAGCTTTCTCAACTTTGGCATATCGGGTCAGGTATGTCTTGGCTGCAGAGAGCTGTCCTGTGCATTGTAGGGTGTATAGCACCATCTCTGGTCTGTACCCACTAGATGCCAGTAGAACCCCCTAGTTGTGACAACAAGGAATGTGCCCAGACTTAGCCAGATGTGTCCTGGTGGCAAAATCACCTCCAGTTAAGAACCACTGATTTAAAGCTATCAATTTCTCTGTTCAGTCTTATCACTTCTCCATCTCTAGTAATTCTCCCGCATTCTTTAATTTCCCCACATTCCCCAAAGAGTACAGGTTAGTGTGTCCTCAAAGACCCGTAGACAGCTGCCTGGTGTCTGGATGAGGTAGAGGGTGGTGTCACCTGTGCTGCTGTGGCCTGCTGAGGGGTTTGGCCCTTTGTACTCTGGGTGCTTTCCCCTCTGAGGAGAAAAGGTGTCCTTCATCTCCAACCACTGCACATTTTTTCCACCACCTGCCACCTGTACACATGCATCCTCTCTTTGTCCTTCCTTTTCCTCCTCATCCCATGTTCTTATTTTAAGGCTTCTTAGTTCTATTTTATAGCTCCCTTTTGTGCACTTGGGCACACACAGTCACATCCTGTGGTTTCTCCTTTTGTGGTTCTGCTTAAGAACTCACAATACACACAGAGTACAGCCCCAGCCCTCATCTCTCACGCTCACGGACCACAGGGAGCCGAGCTGTGGAGCACATGCAGCCGTCCTGGAACCGGGGTTTAAGGGAGGGAGGGAGACTCCTTCAGCCTCCTCCCCCATTCGGAACCGCTGGGGAAGGAGATAGCCTGAGCCTTTAGTGACTGTGGTTTCTCCTCATGCTCAGAGCCTCTCTCCCTAAGTCCTTCCCCTTCTTGGGGTAAGCCCAGGCCTTTTAGGTCAGAGCTGGGAACACAGGGGATCAGGAAGGAGGGGAGAGAGGACTTAGCCATTTAGATGAGTGAATCACTATTTTAGTACTTCAAACTTTCCCCCTAACAGCCTCACTCCAAAGTGCTGCTTGGCCACAGGGTTGTGATGTGAAGTGGAAAAGAGAGCACAGCAGGGTCAGGGGCCTGACTACCTGGCCCGAGGCTGTGGCCTCCTGGGCTCACAGCACTTGCTGTTGTAACTGCAATGAAAGCCTTTTGAAATGCACAAACTGCCTCGGACACAGATGATGATAAAGGAAAAGGATGGATATTTAAAAATTACAATTCAGTTTGGTTAGCAGAAACATCTCATTTCAGGAGCACAATGACTGGAGGAAGGAGCTTAGAGGGCCAGGGCTGATTCTGTGAAAAGCCTTTAGATGATACGGCCTCTCTGCCAAGACGGCACGAGGTCTGGAGGCTGGGATGACAGCCTGAACTCTCGGAACCTAGAAGAAAGAGAAGGACCAGTGGGAGAGCAGCCCAGCCAGAATTCGGAGGCTCTCTCTTCATCGCTGAGGAAGACCCCTGCTGGCACAAAGCCCTGATGAGGAGGAGGGTAAAACCTCTGGGTGGGACTGTGGGGCCAGTGAAGAGGCACTTGCCGAAACCACACACTTCCTTACATTCCATAGCAAAGTAATCCATATGGGGATATAAAGAAGCATGTGGCCTCGGGAAGCAGTCTTGGTCCCGGCTTCTTCCATTGTCCAGATGCAGCCCAGCATCTCAGATGTGGGCCACTCACACCATCTCTCCTGCTCTAAGTGGGAAATGCTCAAAGGGCAGGACCACTGGGACCTTATCTCATCCACTCTATCACTCCCCCCAGAACATCCTGGGACACATCTGTGGTGAGGAATGGCAGTGCTTCCTGGGACCCTAGTTCTCCCTGCTGTTTGTTCAGAAATAAATGTCATCTGAGTTTCACTGGCTTATTTTAGTGTAGTTATACTCTTTGTTATTACTAGTAATTAATTTAATGGCTGCTGCTTTATACACTTCAGTATAATTCTTTTTTAATGTTTGAATTCCCATGAAGGGAAAATTAAAAAAAAAAAAAGAAGAGGGAATCCAATAGAGAAATACTTTGCACATGCTCTGAGAACAAACCCCACTGAGACATACAGCGGGCCCTCCTGGTTGCCTACTGCATGTCTGCGGTGCACGTGTGTTGAAGCCTGCAGCTGCCAGGGCAGCATTCCAAGCATGATTGTTCATTGTGGGAAGGATTTTTTTGTTCAGCTTCTGCTCCCACTAGCCTATCACCTGCCGCACAAACTGTGAGGCAGGAGCCACGGAGTGAGGGATGCTGGCAGCTGTCGAGCCACCTGGGGTCTGGACAGGCCATCCCGGCTAAAGGGCAAAAGGGTTTTCAGCCTCACAGCATCTGATTCTCTACCAGGAAACAGGGGGTCTGACAACAGAAGAACTGCACCCCAGAGAAGGTTTGAGGCTCACAGCACTGACGAGGGCTTAATGAAATCTAGTGATAAAATTAATAAAAAGAAGAGTGAAAATTTTTTTCAAGCTTACTCTATGAGTAAGGGATCATTTTTGGTGCTTTGCTTATACAACCTCTTTAAATCCACTGCTCTATGAAGCAGCGGTCATTTTCATCAGGTTTTCAGATGAGGGTCATAGAAATGAATAGGTTTACATACATGTAAATGGTAATGCTTTAAAAAACTAATCCGTTTGGAGGGAGCCTTTGATCAATCCATGGCGATGAGCTTAGATTGTAAGAACTGAGAAGGAAAGAAGAGAAGAAAACACTATAGGATTGATACTCTGACACTTATTCCTTTACAGCAGTGCATTTAGGGTACTGGTGGTGGTGATTGTTTAGAACCCATACTTTGTCTCAGGGAAATAGAGAAATGTCCTCGGCACTGCAGTCAAAATCTGACTTTGGGAATCATCCAATAGCTCATTTAATGCAATCCCATTGCTATATAACCTTCTGTGAAAGCACAGTCCTCCAGATTGTCAAGTGCAGTCTTCAAATCAGTGAGAATATGGGGCTGCTTTTTCTCCCCCACATCTGGGGGCTGTGATTGATCTAAAGCAGAGGCTGATGGGGAGAGCAGCAGCGGGGCCCAGGCGAAGGTGTGGCTATGCCTCTGAGAAGATGAGAATGTATTGTCCCTTCCAGGGAACCAGGGAACTTAAGAGCTGAGTAGAGGGTCGTTGTAACTGGTTCAGTTTGCCAGATTGAGATCTCGGAAGTGTTGGACATGTGAGTTTCAGACGTGTAGGTTTGCATAGATGAGAAGGACCACCAAGTGTTCTGGTCCAGAGAACTAGAAGGCGCAGCTGTCAGACACCTGCTTTCCATGAACCAGCTGAGGCCCAGAAGGCAGTTAATTCACAGGACAATACCAATGACAGAAAGAGAAGGAAGACACTGTGAGGTGATCAAGACAGTGCTGAACATCCCGGAGACTGTCCTTAACATTTGGGTGCGAATGTTTTTGACTTTTTGTCAAGCCCAAACTCACAGGGCCAAAAGGTCACTCAAAAGTTGGCTTCAAAATCTTTAGGAAAAAATAAAAACAAAAAACTTTGATAACTAATTACTTGATTACATTTGAGTCTCTTACTTTTTCTGATCATCTAACTGAAGATACCAGGAAGGAAATTCATGGAACAGATTAGAAAACAGACAGAGAGGTAGGCTGAATAAACAATAAGGAAACAACTACAACAAAAATAAAAACTTTTCAGACTGGGCCTAAAGGAAAGAGAAAAGTCTAAGGTGGGGAATATAAAGATGTGTTCCTCTGAGTTCTGCACAGGGCCGAAGGTCACTCATACAGCCAGTAGATGTAGGTTTTTTTCTAGATTACTTATTTAGCTTATTACCTGCCCAAATCTTCTGAATTAAGCAGGTGGTGTTAATAGAAAGAGTGGGGAGATATGGTGTGTCACTTGGCCACTTGTGCACTGTGTGCTATGGGCAAAATCACTGCCTTTCCATCCCTCATCCCTGTAGTGGTTGTGTGGCCGCTCTGCCCCCACAGGGTGGGTTGAAGGTTAGTAAGGTGATAGGGGGGATGGTCATGAGCTTCTTAGGAGAACAGGCTGGTGGCAACACGAAATGTCACTCAACATGTTATTGAAAACAAGATTTATTTTTCCCTCTCTGCCCTGGAATCAGATAATTTTTCAAAGCCCTTAATTAATAAATTGTTCTTTCCTTTATTCCTGAGAGGCAAGTGCCATTTGAAAGCATTTAGAAGTGAGGTAACAGTCAAGGTGCCATCACAGGTATTGACGGCCAGCATCATTTTTTCCTATTTCTTTCACTGAGCAGGGCAGGTTTTAAACATAAATGACTCAGACACAACATCACAGAGAAGTGAGCGTGGTGATTACCCGTTAATGGCCCTCAGAAACACTCTCTGATTAGGGGGAGATCAAGGATGTGTTCAGATAGGGAGAAGTCTGAGTTACAGGCTAACATAACATCATTTTCAAGGTTATTGGCAGCAGAGGGATGTAGTGGGGAAGAGATTGGGCACCTGTGCATTCTGGCTCTGTGACCTTGAGCAAATTCCTTAACCTCTTTGAGGCTCAGTTTCCTTATCTATAAATCGAGAATAATAAGGATTACTTTACAGGAGGCTTCAATGAGATAGATTTATATAAGGTGCTATGAACACAGTATTAGAAGTCTAATAAATGGATTCCATTACCATTATTCTATTATTTAATATGTATTTAATAATTAATATTGTTACAGTACCTGAAACTACTCATTGCATGGAAGTCCTTATATTTGGTCTACTTTAATGAGTTTCATCCTCATGACAATTTTATACAATGAGTGGTTCTAAAATACATGCAAAAGCTCAGATAGTATAAAAATATCTTTTCATATTTTAAAAAAACAATTATTATATTTTGGTATGCTTGAACAGGATTTGTTAAGGAAAGGGGCTCATCAGTATCATTTCTGACAAGAACCATGAAAGGCTTTGAATATCCAGGGCCCAGTATCACTCTTGGAACCTTTATGAAAAGATGTAAGCATATAAGGTGAAATAGTCAGACTGTCTCTTTAGTGACCATTAGGCTTTTGCTTCTGATGGCAGGTCTGACTTTAGTTAGCTAGCCCTTTGCTGGGTAAGGAGAGGAACCAGGACTTTCTGCAAGAAAATGACCTGTATCTCGCCCTCTGAATTTCTAATATAGTCGTTTTAGATCTCCTAGTCCCTTTTCTGCCCTACAGTCAAGCTTGAGAATTTGAAACAATCAATTAGTTTCTTCAAAAGCAATCAGAATTGCACACTTTTATGGGGGTTAGGACCCTGCTAGTGCTTGCAGGAGGAATGGTGCGCACAGAGGCATCCACCCCCAAATCGGAGCACTTGTGACCTTATGCACTGTTATCTCTGCTGGTGTTCTTGGAGGTTGTCCATGAAGCAGGGGTTATTCTGGAGTTCACCAGACACAAGCCAAATTATTTGGGGCTTACCATCATCTGGCTGAGGAGGTAGGAAATGAAGCAGAGGCCCCTCCTTTTAAGGCAAGCTTGGGGTAGTATGTCAGGAGAGGACCTTCTTTTTCCTAAGGCACAGCCAGAACTTCTTGCTATTTTTAGAGGACTGGCCAGTTCTGAATGTTGATTCAATCATAGGCATGAGTCTCATTTTAACTTCCCAGGGGCAGCCAAAAGCAAGGCCAGCTCCAAGAGCCCATCTTCTCTCCCTGCAGCATCTTCTGAGCATCCCTGCTCACAAGATGGGAATATTGGTGGCAGTTTACCATCACCGATGTCCTTGCCCTGCTACTCATCAGAGCTGGATAGCTGGAGCTGGGACTTCAACGAAGGGAGGGACAAAGAGATGGAGCCACCATTATACTAAGTTGTTTACTTATTTACACTTCCAGCAATTCTGTAAAGTTTCTTTGATTACTCAGGACAAAAGTATCTCTAGCAGGTAACGTAATTTGGAGACATATAGTGCTTAAGAAACTCACCCAAATCACACAGCTTGTATGTGGCTGACCTATGACTTGAAGCATCTCTGCAACCCAAAGCACACATTCATTCTAATAGTCTCTGTTTCCCAAGCTTGCCTGATCCCTAGTGCCACAAAGGCACTGAATTCTGTGAACTCTTGTTCTCTACACCCCGCTGCAGAGCCATGGGGTTGAAATCTGCATGGGAATGGGTGGGCATCCATATTTTTAATGAGCATTCCCAGGTGACTTCTATGCTCAGCAAATTTGGGGAAAAATCTCTAGGAGAGCTGCTCTCAGACTTGAGTGAAATTAAAATCAGAAGGGAGCTTGTTAAAGTGCAGATTCTTCTCTCAAAGATGCTGAGTTGAGCCACCTGGGCCAGGTCCCCGGGATCTGCATTTTTGCAACCATTCTCAATTTATTGTGTTGCCAGTGAGCTGAGGACTTTAAAAACATCGATCTAATAATAAACAAGACAGAGAGATATGGGTGCCAAGGTAACGGCATCAATACTGGAAAAGACTCAGCTACGGGAAAATCCGTTTGGATTAAAGGAAGGGTGTTGGCAAACGTGGTGACGAACAGTTAGGGATGGGGTAGTCTCTCTCCACACGCGAGCAGTTGACATGTTAGTCACAGAAGGTGACTGGGTGCTCTTGTCCACACCTGACCACTAATGTTTTATCTTTGCAATGTTTCCTGTGCTCAGCGTTCACCTGGAATGTTCTTTTCCCTTTGCCCATCTTCACTAGTTAAAACTGCTCTCTTTAAGGCTCAGTTCATATGACGCTTCCTCCACCAAGTTTGCGCCCAGTTGGAGCTCTTCCTCTTCTTAGTTCCTATTGTTTCTACCTGTGCACAGGCACACATCATAGCTTACCTTGCTGTCTGATTCCTTGTGTGCCTGCAGTGCATGCATCTCCTTTCATGAGGACTGGGATCCTGACAACTTTATTTTTGATTTCCCATACCACCTATTGCTTTAGTGAAGACCTTTTGCATATAAGGATAAGCAGGTAAAGTCGCCACCGCCACCAGCATGTCCACCACACCTAGCACTTCCTGTGTGGAGGCACTGTTCTCAGTGTTGTAACAAGTAACTTATATTTTAAATGTTCCCTTTTTTAAACAGATGGAGGACACAAGGCACTGAAAGGTTGTTGTTTGTGGAAGGGTCTCCTTTAGCAGCTATAGCCCTGTAGATGACCAAAGTCACACCTGTAAGGAGATCTGAGCTCTGTGGGTTCAGAAAGGAGCACTTTAAGAAATCAATTTTCTAACTCCATGTATCAGAGTCACCTGGAGGGCTTGCTAAACCACAGATTGCCAGGTCGTACCCCCAGAGTTTCTGGTTCAGTTTGCCTGGGGTGGGATCTGAGAATCTGCATTTCTGACAAGTTCCCAGGTGATTCTAATAGTGTTTCTCTGGGGGACTACACTTTGAGAACCACTGCTCTAGTTCAATTAGTGTTTCTGATGCTCAACAGTTCAAGAGCAGGAAACTACTCCCCCCGATTCTGAGCTTCCTAATAATGAGGTGGTGGAAGAGGAGTAAAGCCACAGAGAAGCTGAGAAGGTGTCTCTTCAAGAATGTGGTTTTGGAGCCTTTGCCAGTGAGGATGCGACAGGAGGCCTACACTCCAAGGGGAGGGGAACCTTGTCTGTGAAGTTACTAAGAATTTTCAGCTTGAGGGGTTGAACACTACTGGGAATCATCCCTTTGGCTTCTAATTCTTACCAGTAAACTTTTAGTGAAGTTGGGTGAAAAGTCGATATAAAATGAGGTAAGTTTTTCTTGAGAAGATAGCCCAGCAGAGGGTCCACTGACCCACACAACCCCAAGTCATATTTGCAGAGGGATGATACTGATAATATAATGTAAGATAACATAATAATAAGGAATAATGATAAAGATCGTTAGTTCCCAAAATTTTTTTTTGAACCTATTAAATTGAGTAAGAATTAAGAATTGCTTAAGGTCCAGGGAACAAGTCAGAGAATCTGGTTCTTGTCCTAGTTTTCCAAAGAAATATATTTCTAGGGGACTTAGTCTCTTAGTTTTTTTTTTTTTAAACATGTAACATTTCACATTGTCTTAGTGGGGACATCTGTGGGCTCATCTGAAGAAAACATTCCCATTCGATGATTGCATACTTGAGATAAATTACATATTAGAATTAAATTTCTCTGAGTTTCTTTGAAGAAAATTTCAATATGCATTCAAAATATTTT
Organism: Phyllostomus discolor; assembly: GCF_004126475.2. Classification (NCBI taxonomy): domain Eukaryota; kingdom Metazoa; phylum Chordata; class Mammalia; order Chiroptera; family Phyllostomidae; genus Phyllostomus; species Phyllostomus discolor. Next base: position 123,746,287 of record NC_040906.2, on the reverse strand, counting down.
ACCAAGTCACTGAAAGGGCAAGCCCCAAGTTCAAGGTCATGTGCTGTCAAATTTGCATCCAACACTCCTCAAACCCTAGCTATTGTTTAAATAATTGACCAGCCCCTACTTGGGGTGACTGCGCAAGATCTCTCTGCCCAGGAGCAATCTTTCATTGTCCCTCTGTCTTCCACACCTACCCTTCCTCTCGGCCTTTGCTTCAAGCCCCAGCACACAGAAACTAGTTCACTGTCAATACTAACTAGCCCACAATTCATTCCCACATACTGATAATGCAGGCAGGGGTGATTTCTCTCATTTGTTTCCCCTCACCTAGCTCTGCCTGATGGATCTGGATTGTAGCAGTCCTCCCCCACCTGTGTGAAGTGCAGAATGCAGGATGGGGTGCTTCACCTGCTCCTACAGATACTGCAGTGCTGGCTTCAGATGACAGAAGCAGATCACCCGCAGGGCTTCCCAAAAATGCACAAAGAAAGAAAGACAGATGGGCAAGACAGGAATGGCCAGAGGACAATTAGAGGAGAAAGCAGCATGGGGGAGCAGCTCAGGACTTACCTGGGGAAACGTTGCAGGCAGGTCCCTCCTCCTCTGTGTGCCTTCTTCCGTGGGAGGGGTCAGCCCCATGGTGGTGGTTACAGCATGGAGTGTTAGTATTATTATTTTGTCCAGAGCCGGCAGTGTTGGCTTGCATTTCTATGCCTTCCTGTCAGAATACTCTCAAGGAAACAGCAGCTGGTGAGCTCAGAAATGTCAGTCAGAATCTTGGCCTAGTTTGGGGCCTTGAAGATTTTTACAGAAAGTTAAAAAGGTTTCTGGGCCAGTGTCTCCTTTGGGTTTTCCCTCTCCTGCTTCTCACCTTTTCCATCTTCTTCTTCCTTTTTTATTTTTATTTTTTTGCAATTTCACCTCAGTAGCTAGTCCCTTAAACTGCCTGCCTCTGCCTTTCTGATGGTCCCCTTTTTGGTAGAGTTGTGGTTCTCTTTCCAGCTTAGCCTAACTACCTGATCATTTTCTAAGCATTTAACTAGTACTTGTGTACTTATGTGACTTATTTTGTCTCCTTACTTATTCCCTTTTCTTCCCTTTCCTGCCATTCTCATCTTTGTAATCACTATCCTTCTGGTCACACAGAGAAATCATCTGTCTTCCCTTCATGTGCATCCCCTCTCCTGAGAATCCATCCTTTCTCCTTATTTGTGCCCTGTCTGCTCATTTGCCTTTCACTCTTTTACTTCTGGCATTTGTTCTGGCTTTACCTCTTACTGTGTCCTGTCTAGATGTGACCTAGCTTCAGATTTGCACTGCTCTCCTCTTCTCTCCTCCCCTTCCTCGGGCAGTCTCCCTCTCTGGCTCCTCTTGTCTCTGCTCTCGGACGGCTGGCCTCTTCCTTTTTGTACTCTGCAGCCCGTGCCCACCCCCAGCACACTCTCCCACCTGTTTGTGTCTTTTAAGGGCCTTGGTGATGTCCATGCCTTATGTCCACCTCAATCACCACAGTGACGGGCTTCTGCAAGCTGTTAAATTACACCTCTTCAGCTGTCTCATTGCAAGGAGAAATGTCCTTTGCTAAATCCTTTTTCAGATAGGCAAATCTATATTAATATTTCTGTTTATGGGATATACTGAGATAATACATGTGTTATTTTTTAAAAAGTAAGGACACTGAATTTTTTTTAGGATACTGGGTTTATTTTAGGTTTTGTCAATATACGCCGCCTCAGTTACAACCCTTTTAGGTCATTTCTAATATACTTTGGCCATTTTTTTCAAATGGGAGGGTCATTGTGGTGGAGTTATGAAAAACATGGCTAGTTTGGGACTTGACTAGATAAGTGCTCAATTATATATATACAAATATTATTTTATATATAAAACTTTATATATATATTCATATATATATTTAGTGAGTGTCTGCCAAATTGTGGTATTCTATATTAAGCAAAGGAAATACAAAGGAGTGACTATGTTCCCTGCCTTAAGAGACTGAAATAAGTTCTTTTGGGGATAGGAACTATATCTGGGGAAAAATACAAAAAAATTGAAATTGATAGTATAGAAAATAAGCACTTTTGGCATTCAGAAGCGGAGATTGATAAGTGATGGACCAGGTAGTGAAATCTTCATGGAGGACGTTGGGCTCAGTTGGGTCCTAAAGACGGGATGGGCTCACCTACCTGGAGAGGTGAGGAAGGGCTTGAGCAAAGGCCTGGAAGTAGGAATGTGCAGAGTGTATTCAGGAAGCACTAATTAACCTGTGGCTGGATTCAGTGCTCTGTGAAGGGGTCAGTGTGGGGAAGGCTTGGGACACAAAGCAGCCACTTTGTGAAAATATACTCACAGCAGGAGATCTTAAAAGGAGTTCCTTTAGATTACACATTTATATGTAACAAGATAGTGCTACTATTTCTACATCTTAAGTAAACATAAATTGGGATTCTCTGATAATTATCACCTGAAAAATCATGGTCTGAAATCTGTTGCTTTGAATATAGAGGAATAAGCATTTCTCTCTAATCATCAATATTAAAATTCTTTTTCTTATTTAATCCTGACATTTGTTATTGAAGGTCTGCTATTATAAATGTGGAAAACTGCCATTTCCACTCATTCACAGCCTGTCTCCAGTTCTGTCTCTTTCAGGCAGCCCACTCCAAACTTGGGTCAGTCAGTACCCATCTACCCCTTTGCCGAAGGCTCAGATCCCAATGTGGATAGGGTAAGCATTTGTTATAGGTCTATATACATGCTAACATGTCATTATACTGTTTTAAAGTTTGTTTTACAATTTGTTTGCATTCACAAGATGGTGAACACCTGGAGGTCAAGTTTATACTTCTTTGGTAAGTTCTTTTGTCTCCAGAACAATATAAAGTGCCCAGTGGGCTCCTAACAAGTGTTTTTAAAATCAAGCTGGAATGAGGTTTTCTAAAACTTGACAACAAAATTTAAACCTACCAGCTATCCTACTGATAGGAAGATAAGGATCTTTATAGTATTGTATCAATCCTGTAGTTCTAAGATTTTTCTAGGGTCAAGGAGGGAAGTGACCTTAATTTAATGCCTTATCTGTATATGTGGTTATACTTTACATTTTCAAGACACATTTTCTTGCGAGCCTCAAAGACTGGGTGAAGTGAAAGAGGTATTGATATTTGAATTGGGAAGATGAGCCACCAGAGGTACAGAGGGGACTTGCTGAGAGACACACGGCCAATTATCAAAAAAGCTGGGATGGAATCCAAAGCTTAGGACCCCTAACCTTGGCACATTTTAGGTGAGGAATTCTTATTTCCCTGGTAAAGAGCTACCTGTGTTTTCCCTAACACAAGTGACAAGTGACAAGTGGGAGGGTCTTCCCCTGAGATCTTCCCTATCAAGGTGCTCTTCCCTGTGGAAATGTCCAGATGCCAGGGAAAGGGTAAAATTAGAGCTGGTCTGGGAAAGATTATCTCAAGATTACTCTTCAAAATAACCTCACCTGGTTTCCTCGTTTAATAGATGAGGAAACCAAGGTCCAAGTTAGCAGAGACTTGCCCTTTGTCACAGAACATGCATCTCCTGACCCATAGCTTAGTGTTCTCTGTATTGCATTCTGATTGCCTTCTATTTGGTGAAGAGCCTGTTCCCTGTTGAGGACACCCTGGGACAGGGCAGCAGTGGTGGAGGGAATACTCAGGCTGACCTGTCCATGGCGGCAGGCCACCTCTTAGAGTCCTCCAACAGTAAGCAGAGACTGGGCAGGGTGGAGGGCCCCTCAACTGTGGAGGGATTGAAGAAAACAGATTGTTTCATGTTAAACTAGGGCTTAATGCTTTGTAGTGGGCTCAGCCACCAAATTTCATAAGGATGATAATAATAATAATGAAATCATGGGATGATAATAATAAATCCTTTTAGATGCTGCCAGAACTACATATCGCAGGCTTTAGACGCCAATGGGCAGCTGCTTGGCTAAATGTGGTCCCCAGTTGTCAAGGAGAGACCCACCCAATGCGGGAGAAACAAATCAACAAGGATATGGAGGGCACATACAGGGCATACACAGGGCACAGACAGGGCAGAGCCACTGGGAGGTGAAGGTTTTAATTTGGACACCATCTCCATCCATCCTTCAGCAATTAGTAATTTGAAAATGTGCTCAAAACATCCAGTTTGATATAGAGGCACCCATGGCCCCATGAGCTGACTTGTGTGGACCAGAGATCAGATAAGTGTCCTGTGTCCCAGTTGACTCCACTTTTTTCAATCAAATGGCTGACAATCATCAGTGCTGTGAAGCTGGATGCCCATGAAGGTGGTGGTGGCTTTCTCATGTCCAAGACAGTTTGGTTTCCTCTGAACTGGAAGGTAGAACTTCGCTACCTGCTGTGGGATTGCCAGGAATCACTGATTCTCACTTTGATTTCCTCATCTAAAAAGTAGAGGTAATAATACCTGAACTTCCTCCCTTGTTAGATTCTTGGGGAAGATTAACTGATTTAGTTTATTTGTTATGATGCATACCAAGGTGGTTTTGGTTTACTTTAGTCATATTTGAGCTGGTAAACAGTAAGTGGTGTGACAAAGGTGACAAACCAGTTTGGATTTCATTCAGCAGTGGATGGAGTTGACTGTGAAAAGGTTGCTTTGAGGTGTTTGTCCATAAATGTTCATTTTAAGGGGTGATCATCTAGCCTAGTCTTCCTGTTTTGTGCTGAGGAAATGGAATCCTGAGACTTAAAGTGATTTTTGCCCCCACTGTCGTTCATGGAATAAACATCAGAGCAAGGGTGAGAACCCAGGCCCAGAGCTTTGCCTCCTGATTCATGTTAACAGAATCTGCTAGTTCTGTTCTGAAGACAAAGTGGGACCAAATGAGATAATGACTGTGGGAGATTTCTGTCAATGGAAAAATACCACAAATGCAAAGTGTTATTTTAACGAAATGTTTTCCCCTTCAAACTATTATTTCAGAAAACTACTCTGACCCTCTGTGATGGCAAAAATGTGGGGCCTTGGACACCAGCTGTTCCCCAGGAGGTTTTCCCAGCTGCTGCCAAGGCCGACCCTGTGGTGGAGAAGCCCAGGAGTGGGGTGTTCCAACAATGCAGATTCCACATAGGATTGAGTCAAAGCAGGTCAAAGACAGAACAGTTGAAGCTATTTGGGAAACAGGTGGGAACAATGGAAAATTCATTAGGTTAAATGTGTGCTTAAATCAACACAAAAGTTATCCCAGTTACTTGGTTTGGGAATACAGTACACAGGGTTTTTTAAAAGCTTCCCTTCCTTCCTTCCTTCCTTCCTTCCTTCCTTCCTTCCTTCCTTCCTTCCTTCCTTCCTTCCCTCCTTCCTTCCCCACCTTCTTCCCCCTCCTCAAGCTCCTTCCTTTTTTATTGTCTCTACCTTTTCCTATTCTTTTTAAATTAATATTTGAAACTGGAATTAAAAAAAAAACTACTAAGGTGATTTAACTCTCTTTAGTTTATGAAGAAGTATTAAATAAAAGTTGATTACCAGCCATGTGATTTTTTTTCTCTCTAGTCTATAATAAGGAGACATGTGATTTTAATGTAGAAAAAAATATGGTAGTTAAAGGTAAGGGAAACTAACTTTTATCAGTCCCCTGGCCTGGGACAGCTCCATGCTTTCACACACATTTATCCTAATACATGCTAAACTTCTTAATGGCAGGGGTTGTCTTTTCTTTTTTGGTCACAGCTTTCTGAATTTAGATGATGATGATGATTATTTTTAATTATTTTATTATTATTAGATGATTATTTTCAAAAAGGTAGCCTATGTTTTTTATTTTGTCTGTGTACCACTGATAATTTTGGAAAAGGACATATTCCCTAATAATTTAAACATTTATGATTGGGTTTTTAAATTATAGTTATTTGAAAGTCAATTTCTGGTTTATTACCTACATTGACATTTTAAGTTCAAATATTATAGCTTTCTTTTCAATGTATTTAATGAAACCTAATCCACAGCAATCTGACATTTATCATCTTTCATTAAAGGAATATGAAATTTATTGAGGTGACACTGGTTAATAAAATTATATAGGTTTCAGGTATACAATTCTATAATGAATCATCTCTATATTATATTGTATTTACTACCCCAAGTCAAGTCTCCTTCCATCACCATTTATCCCCCCTACGCCCTGTTCTACCTCTCCCCATCCTGCTTTCCCTCTGGTAATCACCACACTGTTGTCTGTCTATGAGGTTTTATTTTTCTTAATCCCTTTAACTTTTTCAACCAGGCCTACCATCCCCTCCCTGCTGACAGCTGTAAGTCTGTTCTCTGTATCTATAAGTCTGATTCTATTTTGTTTGCTAGTTTATTTTGTTCATTAGATTCCACATATAAGTTAAATCATATGGCATTTGTCTTTTCCTGACAGTTGGAGTTTTGTAATGTTCCTTTCATGTTTCTGGAACCTGTGTCACTCCATTTGATTTTTCACAGAAAATTTTATCCCAATGGGTGCACTATGTTTGAAAGTTTCATGTATTGCCCTGTCAGACTTTGCTTCAACAAATGAATGTGCTGAGATTGAAATTAAATTTAAGATCAAAACTTTCTAATTAAAAATTAAAATAAAATGTTTAAATTTTTTGTGACTGCGGGCTAAGAATTAAATTTTTTGAACTGTATTATTGTTGCAAATATCACTAGTACACATTTACTCAAAACAGCCTAAATATGTTGCAAATAGTAATTACTAAATTTTAAAAATTAATATTTATTGGGAACATATCTCCTATGAAACTGATAGGGCTTTAAAAATCTCTCTCCGAGTTCACACGTCCATGGATGGATGTTACTAATTGTTTGGGTGGAGGTTTGGCACCGAGTCTCCTCTTTTTTCCATTTATAGCGATGGCCACTGAGAGCACTTGTTCACATAAATAAGAAGATGGGAATGGGAGGAATTTTATGATGGCAATTTCTCAAAATTCTCTGATTCACATCTGAATTTTATGCCAGAAATTATATAGTATTCTATTATCAAAATTATTATTAATGATCTGTGACTCTCAATTTCATGGCCTCAGTGAGGAAAGTATTCATCATCCTCAATTAAACAACTTGATGAAATTCTTTTTCAATTTTGTTGAAAGCTGAGAAGTGGGGACTATACAACTTGCAGGAGAACTTGTTACCCAGTTATGAGAGTATTTTATTGGGAGAGGCAATACACCCTAGGTCCTGAATGTCCTGGCACATTCTTGTCGAGTATACCAATAATGCAAGGCTCTGGATGCTTTTTATCTGAGCCATTTGTCAGAGTAGCAAGCCTCCTTGAGATGAGATAATTTCTCTCCCCAGGCAAAGACCAGGCTTGCTTCTGTTTGCTATAAAAGCGCTGAATCCCCCAAGCTCAGTGTGGTGTAAACCCAGTGTGCATGGCATCTATATAAGTCCACACATCTACCTGCATTGTCCCCATGGAACTTGAGGGGCAGAGGGAACCAAAGCAAACCAGTATCATGCTCCTGCTTCTTGTTGCGCCAAGAGTAATAAAGGTCATAATCTCTGACCCACAAGTTTCATGTCTTTTGTCTGCATCCATGAAAACTTAACTGATTTGTTTATCAGATTTTAAGTAGGATCCATCGCAGAACCTTCTGTTAGATCCTTCACAGAACCCAACATATTTATGTTTTTAATTTCTGGGGAGAATACCAAGAAGGCATTACCATGGCTCACTGAATGACTGTTGGCTGTAGCAGTTGGTCTTTCATCTGAAGGCCCCCTATTTATTACAATATGATCAAAGTATTGGAAAAATTTAAATATTGTTAACCTCTCAAGATACCCACTCTTGTCAATATGATATTTTTAAGTATACTTTGCAAATCTTACCATGTACTTTACATATATATTCATCAAAAAATTAGAGCCATAGATTTAGTTCATTCAGGTTTTGGGAGTATCTGCCATTATAACCTGATTGGCAAAGCCATCTTTATAGTCAAACCCATCAGCCAAAAGAAATAAACATACTCACTGTCATGTATCTGCCTTCATTTTTTAAGTCCAAATAAATATGTTAACATGCCTTTCTGAGGCATCCCATTTTATTTATTTCTGAATGAAACAATAAGTGGGTATGCCCTCAAACATCTCAAATGAGTATTATCTCAAACACCTCAAAAAGATAAAAAGATGGAATGCAGTGCCCCTACCTTCATAACACTTGCCATCTTAAAGGCAAAATCCAATGTTCTGTGCAAGTGCAGACTCAATCTTTTGGCAACTCAAGCTTGTTCATGAATAAAACAGGGTTTCATTCAGGTTTAAAGCACAGCTCCGAACAAAGGAGCCCCTGCTGTGCAGGCATTGCAGCAGCTCCACAGCCAAGCATGCCCACTGAATTCACTCTTCTTAAAAAAGGTCCAATCAACAAACACACTCAAAGGCAGGCAAGTTTGAAAACCACTTTCCCAGTTATAAAACTAGAAAAGTCTTTAATAGTAATAGTATTTCCAGTGCTATAATGGTAGATATAAATTGTTAATCCAGAATGGTTGGAAATACCCCTGCATTCATCAATCAATAAGGCAAATATTTTGCCTACTAGCCACAGTCTGCTGAATGACTTTTTGGTGAAGTACCAGGATATCTGAGTAGAGAATCAGTTTACCATAATTGTAGTCATGCTGTTTTCTAAATTTCTGATTCACATGATAACCTGCCTGCTGAATATCTTCACATTTCTAGTAGGCATTGTAAATCAACTGAGGAATGTTTGCTTGGAGTTGGGGTGGGGCAGAGGAGGGGTCAGGAACCAAGTGGCTACATTCATAGTATTCTGGGCTGACTTCCTTCAAGATAAAGTTTGCACTATCATGGCATGGAGCCAAGGGAAGACAGTACAGGATCCAGCAGAAGTAATGCCTGCCTGAGTGTTGTTGGTAGGGTAATAATATGAGCGTACTAATTTATAGTTTTAATTTGAAAATTTCACTGAAAATGTCATATGGTGTGCTTGAGTGTGATATTGTTATGTTACAGAATTACATGCTTATGATTTTGTAATAAAAGATTTGTAATAAAAAGGGCGTTGTTTGTGGTAGACCCTGTATTTATCATTCTCAGAGCCCATGAAATTTGAGAGTCACAGATTCCACAGCATTCAGTGTAGCTGCGTGTGGAATGGTGAAAGAAGTGCTCTCCAGTAGGAAGTGTTGATGGGCACAGGCACTTGCAAACCAAGAACTCAGCTGGTGGGACAATCCCAGTGACTGCTTTTTACAATTTTCGTTTACAACAAAAAAATCTGCTTTATTCAAAACATCAGATTGGATTCCATTGCTCTGAATTATATTCTTATAGTAATGGAGTGGTAGTTTCACATTTTAGTAATTCCATCTGGGAGACTTATCACACAAGTATAAATAGGTCACATTTCTATGGGTGTATGTATACAAGTATTTTATTAATATTTAATATATGTAAGATGGAGAATGGTTCAGTCAGAGGGGGTGTGTAATTATATTGCACTCACAGTAGTATGACATCAGTCTTTTGGTCTGCAGTACCCAGGGAAGTGTCAGTCATACCTAGCAGTGGCCTTTGGTAGCTGGTGCGCTTATTTGTGAATAAATGAAAACCTTCCTCAGGAGTCTCAGAATTGTAGAAAACTGAAGTGTTGAGCACTTAGGTAGGGGCAAGGGCCATGACATTTGGGTGAATGTCATCTCATTTGCTACCACAATCCGGTGTACGAGAGGAAACTTGGTGGAAACTTAGGTTACTTATAAAGACTAGTGCTTTTTGATCAGCAACTGGTGAAACTCTTTCCTTCCTCCTTATCAGCTGCCTCTAAATTACCACCTCCTGCACCTTCCCCCTTTCCACAAAAGGCTAGGCTACTTTTGCATAATGCTGGTTGAAGTAAGTTTTCTTTTTTGATTTTTTTTTTCCAAACGAAAACTGGAATCTCCTGTCTGAACCCTCTGATGGACTCCTTGAGACAGCAACCCAGACCTCCTGGAGGTAATCTGAGGGAGAAACGAGAGGGTGGCCCTCACAGTGGTGACAGGGGGATGATGAGTGCACACAGCCTGGCTTCTGTGCAACCACCGAAACCAGCACTCCCACCTGCTCCCCTGCTTAGCCCTGGCCTCCAAGCCCAAGATTGGCAAGTGGCCTAGTTAATGTTTAAAACAAAAACCTGTTGAACAGAAAGAAACCCCCCACAGCACAAAAAGCCTCTGTGCCAAACCCCTCAGAAATCTCTGCTGGGCAGAGAATGCTAGATGTATTATCTCGCATGATATTTGGAAATGGCATTTCAGCTCCTCAGGAAAGAATAGTATTAGCATTTAGGTTGGGGGGGGGAAAGTTCTGATGAAGAACCTAGAATTTTCGGACAGGTGAGTGGGCACTGAGATTAGTAGACTCTGGGCTCAGAAGAAGGTTTTGAGCCCTCCCAACTAGCCACGAGGTTGGCTATGCGGTGGGTCTACAGGAGAGCTGGGTGTTCAGTGGAGGAGGCAGTCAGAGTGGTCTTGGAGAAGGGCCATTTCTCAGCCTTTTTTGTGATAAGACAATCATTAACTGGTCCTAACTACAATGGAAGATTGTTTTGGAATTTTGATTGAATGAGGTCCATGCAGGCAACAAGAGAAGAGAACCAAGTAAATGTTTGACATTCAGGCTGTGACCTGGAGGAGGGGAGGTGATAGAGGACTCTATTGAAATAAAGAGTATTTTATTTTGAATTGTTTGATAAGAGTAAAAGAACATGTAATAGGAGAATCCACAACCCTTCACCCCCTGCTTAGAGTGCCCTAGCAGACCCCTCATGGGCATCCTCCCTTTCCTACTCTGCTAGAAGCCTGAGGTGGTCCCCTTAGGGATTATAAATGTCTGGGGTTTATTAAGGGTTGATGCCACAGGTAGACAAATGAATAATTACTAGAGGACTTTTACCTGTGTGTTCATGTTCCCACATAGGCAGTATCTGCAGAGTGGATAGGCAAGTTTTTGTGCACAGAAAAGATGATGGCTAAAATATAAATTACATGTTTTGTTCATGGGTTTTTCCTGATTAGAACAGTGTTCATCAAATGAACAGCTCTACTCCTATGATGGGTGGACAAACTGCTAAGGCTGGCACAGCTTCTGGACACATGGGCACTTCCCCCAGTCATTGCTTCTCTGTGGTTCTGCTCCTGTACCTTCCAGGCCTTGTTTCTCTTGCCCCTAATCTTAGGCTTTTCCAAGTGAAAATCAGCTGAAAGGTGACGCTACCCCTTTTCCTGACTAACTGATATTATTCCTGCTTCCTGTTTTAGCTACCCTGATCCCTGCCTTCTGAAGGGGAGCTACCTTTATAGTTTTAAGATAAAGAAAAGGAGACAAAAGCCAAACTTTATAGGCTGTCAGGATATTTGCCACAGGGCAAATAAATGGTCTTCAGGTAAAGTCTGCCTGCCCCTCTGTGTGCTCTCACCACACATTACATTTCTATAGGTTCCTAGGGAACTAGATGCCATTTATGGGGTATTTTATGGGCTAGATTTGAGAAGTGAAAAAGCGTAATTCTTTAAGAAATAATTCTTGGCTCATTATCAGTCAGGTTCATGTGTCATGGACATATCACATGATGATGCAGAATTGAGGAGCAGGAAGGCTGAGAAGAAATGCTGTTCTTCTCCTTTGTCATTCATTCACGAATTCAACAAATATTCATTGTGCTAGGAGCTGGGAAGCAGTTGTAAAACAGAGTCAAGTTGTCTGTCCTTCTGCAACTCATAGTCTCAGGGAAGTTAGATCTTTTCCACCTACGCCAGTGAAAAGCTAAAGAGAGGGAAGTTATAGATAGCTAGAAGGCCTATGGCAATCTATCACCTCTTCCAAAGGAATCTAAAAATAAGACTAGGGATACTTTGGTGCTAAATTAGCCTGATGTAACCAAGCTTAATTAGAATATTAACTCTAGGAGAAATCTAACCTGACCATAGAAAAAGAATTAAGGATGATATATAAAGAAGTTTTCTAATAAAATTGGGAAGTAATTTAAGGTGCATTCAGTAAGTTTAGTATTGCAACCATTAAGATAAACCTAGAGGGAAAAAAAAAGAAAAAAAATCTTATGTATGACAAATAAATACAAAGACAAACTTAAAAGACAAATTACAGATTGGGAATGAATAAATGCAACATATCAGTAAAGATATAAAATATTTATAATGTATAAAACGCTGCTACAAATCATTTAGATAGTGAAGACTATAATGTAAAAACAGGCAAAGGTGTTTGTATCAGTCAGGTCCAAGCAGAAAACAACGGCTTACTCAAAGATGTAAGTAAAGAAAAGTTAAATGAAGAGACTATTTACAGAGGTGAGGCCAGGGTTGAGGACACACAAAGGTATTATAAAATCAGGAAGCTGTTACCACTCCTAGGTCTGGAAGCATAAGGAGAAGGAATGGCTTCTTGGAGCTTGGAGAGAGCTGGAATCCTGGATGAGGGGCATCCCTCAGTCCTCTTGGATCTGAGCCTGAGTGATTCAGACTTTGTGAAAAGCAGGACAGAGAAGTATGGAGTTTGGATCTAGGGTGGGGATGGTGGCGAACATAAAATAACAAGGACAGTCATAAATAAGAATTTACAGTTTAAATATCTGTGATGTTAGCAATAGGATACTGACATGAGATTGACCAGAGAGGATGAAGACCTGAACCAGGGCAAGGGTAATAGATATGGTGAGAACAGAATGCATTAGACATTAGAAAAACAGAAGGAAAATGAGTGGGCCTTGGTGGTTGATTGGACATGAGTGTGAAGGGGAGAAAGTATCTAGGATGATTCTAGGGTCTGATCATACATTGGAAAGGGGAAAAGAAGAATAAGAATAGGAGTAGCAGGAAAGATGATAGCTTTACTTTTGGACAGGTTGAATTTTATGGGCCAGTAGACACCTAGCTGAATATGCCCAGCAGGCAGCTCAAGAGAAAGGTCAGAATTTGAGAGTCATCATCAGAGAGGAGGTGGAAGTAGATGACATTAATTAAGGAGCATATGAAGAGCTAGAAGGGAAGTGGTCAAAAGTGGAGTCCTCGTGTTTTAGGGACAGGTGCTGGAAGAGGAGACTTCATTGACTTAAAAGGGGTTGGGAGAACAGTCCAAGGGAATAAGTGGTTTGTAGAAGTAAATGATCAGTGGTTCTATTAGTTTCTATTGCTATACAACAATTTACCATAAACTTATTGGCTTAAAACAATGTATATTTATTATCTCACAGATCAAGCACAGTTTAACTAGGTCCTCTGCTCAGTGTCTCACAGTGCTGCCATTACGTTGTTGCCTGGTCTGCATTCTCATCTGGAGGCTTCACTGGGGAAGAGTCGGCTTCCAGTTTCATACAGGTTTTGGCAGAATTCACTTCCTTGCAGCTGTATGGCTGAGGGTCCTGCCTCTTTCTGGCTGTTGAGTAAAGGCCTCTCTCTTTTCCTAGAGGTCACCCACAGTCCAATGCTGTGTAGCCCTCTCCATTGGCAGTTCACAACATAGTTATTTTCTTCTTCAAAGTCAGTATGAACATCTCTCACTTCTGTTCGCTAAGCTGGATCTATACATAATGCAACATAATCAAGACAGTGACATCTAATCACTGTTACTATTTTCTATTAGTTAAAAACAAGTTATATGTTTGTACACATATTATCCAGGTGCATTAGGGTCACCTTAGGGTGTGTCTGCCATAGACCTGGTGGACGCGGAAGTTTCCCATGGGAAAATATCTTACAGTACAGGGCTTTGACAGTATGTATGTTACTGAAGCTTTTTGACCAGACTCAATGGAATAGTGGGAACAGAAGTTGGGCTGGGAAGAAAAAGGAAAAGAACTGCTGGTCAGCATAAGCTACTGTTTTAAAAAACTTGAATGGGAAAAGGGCAAAGAGGCATCAGTGGACAAGATCTGAGCATGGCTATTAATGGAGCAGCATCAGTCTGTAGAAAGACGTGAAGGTATTGGAAGGAAAAGCCAAATTCAAACTTCAGAACCCTCAAGGCATATTGTTCCTAGAGATTCTGACATAATGTGTCTGGTGTGAGTCCTGATAATTGGTATCTTTTAAAAATAAACTTGCTAGTTATTTATAACATACAGGTAATTGATAGAACAAATTTTATGAGGAGGTGGGAGCTTGTGGGATTAGAAGCACAGGTGGAAGATACTATGTTACTTTGGGGATTTATTAAGGTGTTTTCGACTGCTAAGATATTTCTATATTTCTTTACTCTTTTGTTCTTGCCAAGTCTTGACCAGAAATGTGGTGGAGAGAATGGATGAGCCTGTTTTGCTGATTCTGGTTTTAGAGATTAGGTACACTAGTTGATTCATTCATTTATCTAAGAAATATCATGTCCATTTTGCTCTGTGTTGGTTGCTGAGTTTATAGACAGGTAAAAAAGAAATTATAATAGAGTCTGATAATTGCAGAGACGGTGGGAGTGGAGAACATTAAGGGTGAACTCAGGAGAGCTGTTAGACCTCAGAGGGACAGGGAAGTGATATCTAGGCAGAGAACAAAAGATAAGTAGGAACTAGTCAGTGACAAAGAAGAGAACGGGAAAAGAATAGTTCCAGACAGAAAGTGTAAGCAATGTCCTAATGGGGAATGCAAACACAACATTTTGGGGAACCTGGATTTCAACCTGAGGGCTCTGGGGGAGCAGTTGAAGGGGTTGGAGCTTGGGGAGCCAAGGTCTTATCTGTGCTTAAAAGGACCATGCTGCCCACAGGGCGAGAAGTGTTGAAAGTAAATAAGGCTTAAGGACTTGAGACCAGTTAGGACAGGGGTCCCTAACTCTGTGCCACAGTTCTGGCCTGTTAGGAACCAGGCTGCACAGCAGGAGATTAACAGTGGGCTAGAGAGCTAAGCTTCCCACCCCGCACCCACTCCCCATTGCTCCATTACTGCCTGAGCTCTATCAACCCCTGCCCCACCGCTCCCTGACCTCCCACATCTGTGGAAAAATTATCCTCCATGAATCCAAAACCGGTCCCTGGTGTAAAAAGGTTGGAGACCACTGAGTTAGGAGACAGAGATGGTAATTCAGGCAAAAGGTGATGGTGCCTGAGGAGAGGTGGCTGGGTTTGAGAGACAGTAAAGCGGACCTCACAAACCAGCTCCTGTGGGAACATTGGAGGGAGTGATGAGTTTAGGAAGATGCCCATTTGGTAGGGGGATGGGGGGTTGTGACAGTAGATTCAGTAGACTATAGGTTCAATTTTAGCATGTTGTGATGATATCCAGTAGGATGCTTAATACATAGTTTGGAGAGAGAGACAGAGAGAGAGAGACAGAGAGAGAGAGAGAGAGAGAGACAGAGAGAGAGAGAGAGACAGAGAGACAGAGAGACAGAGAGACAGAGAGACAGAGAGAGAGAACTTAGTTGAAGATGAATATTCAGGAATCAGCAACATCTTTGATTTACTGCAAGGTGAGGAAGTTGGCTAATCCTCTCTTTTTCTTCCTTACATCTGTGTTACAGAATAAACAAAAGTGTGAGGAGCACTATATATGCTACTGAGTGGTGCAAGTCCATCTCCCTAACTTATTTCTGATTATACCTGCAGAAAGTCAAAGCTGATGACACTGCATGCTGGTTAGATGGCAAGGGTGGAGAGGGAGAAATCCATGTTTCACCCCTCTCTGCACACAGAACATCTGTTGCCCTGTGATGAGGGTGGCTGGTAGCACACCTCCTAAGCCCCACAGATAAAGAAGGGCAGCATGGGGCTGAGCTGATGGCTGAAACCAAAGAAGCCCCAAACCTGTTGTCAGAGCAGCTGTGTGAGCCATAAATTGCTTGTAGAAGCAGACCCAGTGGCTTTCCAAGGGGAGGGAGTGAAACAGGAGCAGCTACAGTCAGGATAAATTTTCTTTGGTTTCTTCATCCAGCTCTGAGCTGCAGGATTCCATGTTCTTTCTTGAGACAAAAATCCATGGGCTCTGTTTTCCTTTAGATTCCCTTAGTTCGCGTGGGACAGGCAAGCTCCAGCACTCTGGTGGGTGAGTCTGTCACTGGGAGGACTCTCATTCTCAAGAGATGGTTGAAGATTTTCCCCCTTGTGAGGTCAACAACAAAAGTCTTTTTGGTATTCTGTGTGTCTTTTTATACATGAGGGAAAGCAGTCCTATGAGTTCTGTACTTTTTTTCTTCCCTTTCACATTACAAATTAAAACGTTGATCAACCAACTGGGGGTCCCCTGCATGTCTCCAAGAGAAGACCATAGCTCTGGCTGGTGTGGCTCAGTTGGTTGGAGCACTGTCCCATAGCCAAAAGTTTATGGGTTTGATTCCTGGTCGAGGCACATAGATGCCTCACACAGATGATCAGGCAACCCACAGATGCTTCTCACATTGATAGTTCTCTCTCTCCCTTCTTCTTTCCCTCCCTCCTTCTTTAAAGCAATGAAAAATGTCCTTGGATAAAGATTTAAAAAAGTGAGAGGGCCATACACTGTACACAAATTGTGTGTTTTGTGTGGGTAGTGTGTGTGTGTGTGTGTTGAGAAGGGGTGGGTTATTAATAAATCTGAATTTTAACAAGTGCTTTAGTCTACTTCCTGTCACTGAAGAGTTTTAATGAAAGAAGACATATAGAAACTCACACTGGTCATTGGAACTATGATAAGGGCAGTAATTTTATATCTTATTTAATTCATTGTGACTCTCCCTTCCTCCCTCCTTTCTTCTTGTTTCTCCTTCCTCCCTCCCTCCTTCCTTCCTTCCTTCCTTCCTTCCTTCCTTCCTTCCTTCCTTCCTTCCTTCCTTCCTTTCTTCCTTCCTTCCTTCCTTCCCTCCTTCCTTGTATATGTGATCTTTGATTGCTTATTTTTTCACTCTGCACATTCAATCTTTCAGCAAATCTTCCCAAATATATTCTACATCTGTCTCCTCCAGTCCATCACCACCTTATTCTAAGCCATCGATATTTCTTGATTCCATTTGATCAATTTGTACCTAATTAGCCATAAGAGTTTCAACAATGCAAATCATGCTATTTTATTGTGTGGTTTAATACCCTCTAGTAAAGTTCCTTTTTGTTTAAAATAAAACCTAAAAGCCTCACTGTGACCTCTGTGAATTACGTGAACCCTGCTAGCTTCTCTCATGTCAACCCTGTGACTTCCACCAATATACTACTGTCCAGCCACAGTGACCTCCCTTCCATTCATTGGATCCTCCTGCTTGTGCCCACGTTAGACTCTTTAAACCTTTTGTTCCTGTTTGTGGAACTGTCTGACGTCAGACAGGCACACAGCTATCTCCTTCAGAACTTTCTGGTTTCAGTTGACACATCATTGCCTCAGAATGGCTTTCCTTGAACATCTAATGGTACAAGGCATCCCCTGTCATCCAGATTGCATCATCTTCTTTATAATTCATTTGTTTCTCACTATATGAAGTCATCTTTCTCACTTGTTATTTACTTGTGTATTGCCTGTCCTCCTCCACTAGAACAGAAGATCCATGGGAACACAGGTTTTAACTGCCTCATTTCATGTTCAGTCCCCAGTGCCTACATTGGCACATAGTGGGTGCCCATAAGTTTCTCCTCTGCTAATGACACTTGACTTCTTCCTATTTAGGCTGAGTCAAGGTCTTGTAATTTTGATGACCTGCAAGATCCTATACAATCTGCTACACCTCCCTGCCCCAAACCGCCACCTCTCTGAGCTCATCTTGTTCCTTACTCCACTCTAGTCACACTGGCCTGCTCAGTAAATGTTGAACCCGCCAAGCAGATGCCTCTCTCAGGACTTAGCACTTACTATTCCTCTGTCTGGGACTCTCATCTGAGCTATCTATGGGCTTGTTCTACATGCTTTCATGTTTTCATCTGAGGACTTTCCTCACTTCCTTATCACAAATTTTAGTCCCCACCCTGATACTTTCTTTCTCCCTCCCTTATCTTTCATTGGCATTTAGCACAATCTAACTCGTTATATATTTTATTTAATTTTATTGTTTATTTTCCCTCTTGCCTACTAGACTGTAAGTTCTATGAAGGTAGAGTTTTTTTTATTTGTTTTATTCACTATTATATTTTCATGCTTGAATAGCACATGGTACACAGTAGTTATCAGTAAACATTTATTAAATAACTGAAAAATTATGGAGAGCCTGGTAGGTCCCATTGCATATTCTGAAGACTGTTAGGAAGCCATTGAATGATTTTAGGGAAAAAAGCATTAGTTAGTTTTCCACTGAAACAAGATTGCTTTGGAGACTTAGGACAAATGGACTGGGAGAATAAGTGTGAATACTGAGTAGCAATAGTCACAGGAGGATCTTTTGGTAGTTTGAGAGAGAGAATGGTAGCCTAGATTAGGGTTGTGGCAGTGGGAATGGAGAAAAGGGGCAGATTTGAGACAGTTAAGAGGCTGAATGTATAAGATTTGGGGATTGATTATAAATGGGAAGCTAAGCTATGTCAAGAACAAATCTAAGGTTTCTAGTGTGCATACCCATGTGAATAGTTGTTCTATTTCTAGGGACAGAAAACACTGGATGAGGAAGAGATTTCATGCAGAAGATCAAGGGCTCAAAGTCTTTGAACTTGCTGAGTTTTGAGTGTCTGAGAGACGGCTGGTGGAAATACTGTGTTGGCAGTTGGATATTCAGGTCAGGAGCTCAGAAGATTAGAGTCATCAGCACATAGATAGTACATGAAGCCATGGAAGTAGATGAAAAAAAGGTATCAGATTGCACCTGCAAGACCAAATTCATCCAACATTTTTATGACTCTAGCGTGGTTGTTACTCTATGGGAGGAATCATTTGCTAAATCATTCTCATATTGGGTGTCGGAGTACTCACAATCTCTACCTGGAGTCTTAAACACTGTGTTGAGACCGACATGCAGCCTTCCAGCAGGGTTGTTGTGGACATTATTGCAACTCCGTCTTTTGACTCAGTTTGTTTTCAGGTTTCTCTTTTGCACCTCACCCCCGAGTCTTCTCCAACAACCTTCTGGATATGAAGAGGGTGTAGGAGATGGTGACCATTACTTAACCCACCTGCAAAAGGGAGCAATTTTTTCCTGAAGCCTTTGGACCTGTGCTTAGACTGCGGTTGTTCAGTGTTACATGGGATTGGGGGAAAGGTGGCTCAGGAAATGAGGCATCCAGGACTAATAGAGTGCCTTCATTGGGACAAAGATCTTGCCATAGTTCCATAAATATTTTGATAACTTTATATCTTCATTTTTTTATTCTGAATTAATAGTTGCAGGAAAGCATTTATTTTTGGCTTGTTTTTTCCTCTTTCTCTATTTAATATATATATTTAAAATGATATATTTAATATAGAGTTCAGTGTAGAAGGGTATCAGTGAAGAGATACAGGGTCTTTTCCATCTCTCTACTTTTTTTTCCTTTTTAAGCTGGTTCAACTTGTTATTTTGTCAAATTTTGTTTTAAATTCAACTTTGGTTGGGTTCAGCCACTTAGCATGATTCACTCTTGTTCCACTCAGGTTTCCTCATAGCAGCTGTTTGTCATGAATGAATATCTCGCTTGTGCTGGGGTCTTCTGTGTGGCTTCTTCAGGCAGCGCTTGACTGCACAGCACCTGAAAGTACAGTCAGATCTTTTAACTCTCGGGCAGGAGACATTGTGCTCTGAGGACGCGCAGCTGCCTCCCTTTGGGAGAGGCGGGAGCAGGTGGCGCGAGAAGGCCACATGCCACCAAATCCCCTGCAGATTTTTCCCTTCCTCTGCAGAGGCTGCCAGTCAGGCTGAATACCACCGGGAGATTTTCCACTGTGAACAACTGTCCCCTGGACAGCAAGCGGGGATCGCGTTTCAGGAATCTCCTGTTGCCCTTGAGAATCCGTGTGGATGGCTGTCAAGTATGCTGTAGGGGTAAGAGGGCTTCACCGAGAGGTGATGAGTCAGAGGCACTGGGAGAAGAGGGAGAAGGTGAAAGGGTGCCTTTTGGAGGGGTTGGGGTTAGAGGGCAGACAGCGTTCACTTTGACTTTTTATGGAAGTGAATTATCAAAATTACAACTCGCTTAAAAAAGTATTTGTTTCATTGACTCTTACTTTTCCTTTCTGTTTTAACTTTTTATTTCCTTTCAACTTAGTTTCCAATCCAATTAAAAATATGTGGTGCCCTTGCTTACTTCTCAGAATGTCCCTATTCTCTTTCATTGGTCCTCCATGCTGGAAGTTGTAAGATCAAATCTCTCTGCTTCTAGCCTATCTCACAGTTCTTTGGTGAATGATGGATAACACCAACAGTCAAAGGGTAAACTTCTTGGCCCGGGAAGCTAATTCCTCTGGAGATGACTGAAATTTACCAAACTATTTCAAAAGTCAATTTCTGAAGTCGCACCTGGTGTTTATGGAGTACGTTGCTTCTCTCAGGTAACACATTGAGATGTTTTGCATTCAATGCTCAAATCCAGATATGACAAAAACCAAAAAATAAAGCCCCAAAAGTTTTTTTTTAAGAATTTTATTTATTTATTTTCAGAGAGGGACGGGATGGAGAAAGAGAGAGAGAGAGAGAGAGAGAGGGAGAAACATCAATGTGCGGTTGCTGGGGGTCATGGCCTGCATGTACCCTGACTGGGAATCGAACCAGCGACACTTTGGTTCACAGCCTGCGCTTGATCCACTGAGCTATGCCAGCCAGGGCCAGTTTTTGGGTTTTTACAGAAAAAAAGTTTTTTGTTTTTACAAAAACTCCTGGGCACTTCCTTTACTCTCAACACTACCGCATGACTTCACTTTTGACACTAGATGTGTGGGTTTTGCACATATCAAACAGTTCTGCCACACCTACAATGTAACACAATCCTGACACTATCTACCTGGAAATAGTGTCAGATCCCACAGAATGAAGGGGTCAGTCCCATAGGACTGCTTGAACTGCAGTGCTAATCACAAATCCAGGTCACTACTAGTACTTCTAATTGGCTATAAATCAGAGGATCTCATGACCCCCTCCTTGGGTTCAATATATTTGTGAGAGTGGCTCACAGAACTCAGAGAAACACTTTACTTTAGATTACCAGTTTGTTGTGAAAGGACATAGCCTGGGGACAGCCAGGTGGAGGAGGTGCATAGGGCAAGGCAAGTGGGAAGGGTGCAGAGCTTTCATGCCCTGCATCTCAGTCTCCCCCAAATCTCCACCACCCCAAAAGCTTTCTGAACCCCTTCCTTTGGGGTTTTTATGGAGACTTCATTACACAGGCATAACTAATCAAATCGTTGGCCATTGTGCTTTAACTCGGCTTTCAGCCCTTCTTCCCTCCCTGAAGGTTGGGAGGGTGGGGCTGAAAGTTTCAACCCTTGAATCACGTGGTTGGTTTTCCTGGGAAACAGCACCCACCCTCAGGCACTTTCCAAAAGTTAACTCATTCACAGAAACTCAAGTGTAGTTGAAAGAGGTTTATTATGAATATCAAAGTTTACCTTTATTGTTCTTATCATTTAGGAAATTCCAAGGGGTTTTGGAGCTCTATGCTAGAAATGGGACAAAGGCTATCTTATATTTCTTATTACAAATCACAATGTTACAACAGAATTTCCCAAAGAATGTTCAGAAACACTAGCTCCAATCAAAATGATGGATATGTGGTGAAGTGTTGGGGGAAAACTTCAATAGATGTAAATAGGATTCCTTTCTGCAGGGCTTCTCAGAGGCTGTAATAGACCAGTATGCTTTGTCAGTCTTCAAGGAAGGGAATAGCTCTAGGCATTTTCAAATGTTATTTGGCTACAGAACTTGTTTTTTCACGGGATGTCTTTCTAAATTATTGAGTTGCACATAACATACTATTTAAAACCTGTTCAAATGAAAGAAGTTGCTCTGTTGCTGCTTGGTGAAGTTGGTTGGCAGGGACCTATTCCGGGCCAGGCTGGGCACTGGGGTACCTGAGATTGCACGTTCTGGGTGGCTATCTTCTACTGATAGTGTTTTCTTACAGCAGTTCAGTTGTGCGTGTCTTCAAGGGCTCAAGTTGCCTCCAGTGTGTCCACCCAGAGCCTGCATTTTCTGTGCAACTATCCTCAACCTGGGAGATGACCTTGGCAGTTTCTACAAAATAAAATCTTTTAAAATTACAGAAAAAATAACATTGTTATCATATGTGATATCAAAAACATTTATGACACAATAATATGTTTGTTTTAAAATGAGAAAACAAAGGTAAGCAAAATTAAAAAATGTAAAAATAACACATAATGTTACTGCTCAATGGTTAACTATTATAATTTCAACATGTGTATACTTTATTTTTTTACACACATACGTAACAGCTTATACCAACCCTGCTCCTAAGACTTTTCTTCAGCCCTTTTTTGGTCCACTTTATTTGAACCTTAATTAAGAACCTTCTCCTAGAGTGATTCTGGTCCCTTGGAAGGAGGCAGGAGAGAGACAGTGAAGTATTAAAGGGGTAGCTCAGGCGCTAAGTAACTGACTATGTTTTATGGATAATGCACCAATGTCTTTCAAGAGGAACACATGCACTTCAATGGCACCAAGTGACAATGTTTCCTGTGGCTGCTGTAACATGGAATCACAAACTGAGTGGTTTAAACAACATGGATTTCTTACCTCATAGTTCTGCGGATCAGAAGTCCAAAATCAGTTTCACAGGCTAATGTGAAGGTGTTAATGGTGCTGGTTCCTAGTGGAGGCTCGGCAGGAAAAATCTCTTTTCTTGCCTTTTCAGCTTCTCAAGGCCACTTGCATTCCTTGGCTTGTGGCCCCTTTCTCATGTCATATCAGGGTTTGGCTAATGTCATCACATCTTCTACAACTTACTACCCTCTGCCTCTCTCTTATTAAGACCTTTGTGATGACATTGGGACCACCTGGATAATCCAGAAAATCTCCCTATCTCAAAATGTTTAATTTAATCACATCTGCATCCATCTCTTTTACCATATCAGGTAACATATGCATGTGTTCTGGGGACTAGGGCTCTTTGGGAGGGCCGTTATTCAGTCTACCACTCTTTCTTCCTTCCGTTCCTTCTCTTTCTCTCTAATTTAAGGTGAGAACTACGTGTTTATTTTCTGGGTGTCATGGTATTTAAAGGCCATGGATTAATATGAGAGTCTGTCAGATGGTGGCAGACAGTCAAATAAAGCCCACTTGTATCGCTTATCTTGGTTGAAAGCCACACTTCTGGGACTGGCATAGAGGGCCTTGGCCAACTACTGCACTGCAGACAATTGTGCATTCTTGGCATGGCTCAGAGCTAGATCCCAGAAGCTGTTGTGTGCCGTCCTTTCCATTCTGCATTTGAGAACATAGCCCTTCAAAGTGTTCCCTCCATGTCTCTGGCTTGGCCATGTGCCCCTTTGAAGTCCTGTAGCAGTTGTTGTCTATAAATAAGGCATGCCCAGTGCCATCAAAATTTGAGATGAAGGTCACTTACAAGAACACAGGAAGTACAGGGCAATGTCAGGGACACATCTTGGTTTCATTCTTCTTCCCTCACCTGTCCCCTGTCCTCCCACCTCCAACTTCGTGTAAAAATTACCTGAAGGCCCCAGAGAAAATAATCAAAGCTGTGTCACACCTGACAGACTCTTTCTTGCTTCCCTTTAGCAAGAAGGAAGAAAAAAGAAACGAGCATTTGAATAAGAGCCTGGGAGTCCATATCAGTTCAGACTTTTCTGAGCAGCAAAGCCTCCTGGCCATGCCCTGGGCGGTGATACTAATGGTAACTACACTTACTGGGGTTATTCTTGACTCTGCTGCATTAGGTAATCTCAGCTCCCCCTCATGACTGTGCCCTGGAGATGGAGTCTAAGAATTTCCAATTCACATATGGGGAACTTGGGCTATAGAGAAGTTAAGCAGTACTTTCCCTAAGTTTTCACTCTGAGGCATGCATAGAAAATAACATTTGAACTTTGCCCTTAGATAAACTGGTAGAGTTGCTCAAGGTGGAGGTGATGAGCCTTAGTATTCAGCTGCCCCAGGTATGACCTACGTGGGTGCTGAAGAGAGTGAGACCTCAGTGCATATACCAAAATGTGGTCAAGACTGTAAGACTCACAAGCCATAGATTTGAATCCATGTTTCCCTGATTCTTGATTCTTTTAAAAAAATACTAGCTTCTGAGGGATGGTATAAAAAGCAGGATACTGAGACATCTCTGCTTTTAATTTTAGGTTTGAAACATGTTACTGTGGCACAAACTCTACTTTCTCTCAAGTCCCAGTTGTTTTAACTTAAAACGATCTAGTGAGTGTCTTATCTGATTAAGGTTTTTTTTGCTTGTTTGCTTTTTAAATAGTACAAATTTGAAGATTATTCCATAGTGATCAAATCTTGCCTATTTTGAATCTACCCAGATTCTGTTTCTGCCTCTCAATGAACTCATTTTGTTCAAATTATTCTGAGGATCCTAACTGATGTTTCAATATCTAAATTGGAAAGATATGGAGAAATCATTTATCTCTCAAGGTGATGTTACTGGTGTTGAGGCAAAAACAAAAGACAGAGCCAAGCGGAACTGTTTTCCTGGGCCTTTGGTTGGGAGTGGGTTGGCCTGGCTGAGGGACGCAGCACGTGACTCTGAGAAGGAAGTGGAAGAGGCACCTAGAATGTGGGTTCCGGTGCCAAACGAACCATCAAAATGCAGGGCTTCTGTGGAGTGGCCAGGGAGGGAAAGCCAGGTCTTGGTTAAGTCTGCAACCAAAGACAGAGAGACAAAGAGAACAGGTTTGTGCAGGCTAAGGAGGGCAGAATCTGGAAAGCTTTAGCTGAGGGGATTTGTAGCCTTAGTCTCAGGTGCAGAGCTGAAGTGGCTTAAATTGTACCTATTTTATTTAAATGAACTCTTTCTCCATATATATCAGCTTACTATTTAGAAACATAACATGCTAATTTTTTTTCATAAACAAATACCTTTCTTTTCCTTTTTGCAGCACATGTAGCTGTAAGGCTCAGGCAGTTTAGCTACTGGATTTGGCCACAGAAATCCCTGATAAAGGGTGGGGCTATGGTTTGTACCCTAAGACCACACCAACAAGCTTTAATGTCCACACTCTTAAACCTCATGTTACCACTTCGGGCCAGATGACCCTATCTTCATTCTGCAGCTTTATTTTGCCCTGTTTCCTAGTAGGTAGCTTTCAGTTGTACTTTTGTATTAACATTCCTTTTTAAAAAAGATAGTCTTTCCCTCTCCATCAGTAGAAACCTCACCTGTCCTTCAGTGGCCCACTGAGATGTCTGTCAGTTCCTGTAAAGGCCTCCTTGATTATGTCATAATAAAGTAATTATTTCTTTTTCTGAATTTAGCATTTGTTCCTCTTCTGTGATGCTTCCTATATCCTGCCTGTGTTGCATTATAAACGTTTTATATTTTCAACTAGATTGAAAGCTTTTGGAGCAGAAAGTTACATTGTGGCCCTTGCAGCAGCCAGCATACCAGCAGAGCATCATAGATACACGGCCAATAC
Source organism: Phyllostomus discolor (assembly GCF_004126475.2). Taxonomy (NCBI): domain Eukaryota; kingdom Metazoa; phylum Chordata; class Mammalia; order Chiroptera; family Phyllostomidae; genus Phyllostomus; species Phyllostomus discolor. The sequence continues at coordinate 123,720,824 of NC_040906.2, read as the reverse complement.
TTGCTTCCTTGTGTAATTGGATCAAATTCGAATTTTAGTTGCAGGGTCAGTTCATTAGGACTGTTGCTGAGTCCCCCTGCCCTGGGGATACTCCTGGGAGCTGAGGGAGAGGTCCGCTCCTTAGTGCACCTTGTTTCTCTGTGTCAGCCCTAGAGATCATTTGTGGCCTTGGTGCCTATTTAGTCCACACAGCAGGAGGTTTGTACCAGCAACAGCTGACGAAACACATTTGGGTGTGTGATCCAGGGACTTAGTGTCTACTCCTAACTCCACATTAATTAGGTGTGACTTTAGAAGAGCTGATTAGTATTTCTGGGTGTCACAGTAAATGGGTACAATAACCCATAAGACTGTAATAAGGATTACATGAATTAATGTGTACAGAAAAGGAAAACCTTGAAAAAGTTTAAAAAATCTGGAATCAGGTATTATTTTATGATGTGAATGTTTCCAGCATGGCTACTCAGTGACTCACACATAGTCAACATACCAAATGTGTTGCTGTAATCTTATTCATAGTTTAGAACTTTATCAATTTATCCATCCATCATCATCCATCCTTCTGTTCATTCATTGTTTCTTTTGTTGACTACCTGTATTGAACCAGATATGTTGTACCAAAATAAAACAGCGTACTCAGCATATGGTGACACGGGGTGGCACTCAGAAGGAAGACTGGCTGGCGTTCAGAACAGCCCTCATGGGCGGCAGTACTCTCCCAGGCAAATCCCCCAACTCCAGGTTGCAGGACAGCCCAGAAACCTGATTGGCCAGCATACCAAGGAAGTTCTGCTTCTCAGGTGAGCCCTCCTTCAAATTCTAAGAGACTGCTATGTTATTCTCTAATGCTCATTGATTTGTGTGTGATCTGGGGAATCGTGGCTGGTGTAGCTCCCCCTCTACACCTGCACTGAGGGCAATACTGGGTGTTTGCTGGGTGACATGGAATCAGAACAGGGCACTGGCTACAGGGTTCAAATGCTTAAGGGCACCTGACTTACATGCCTGATGAATGAAACTGAACAGATCTGGTTCCCAAGCCCAGCTGAACTCCTCATTTGCTGGGTGACCTTGGACACCCCTCAGGACTTCTCTGTGTCCCATTTCCCCGTGTGGAGAATGGGGATAATGGTAGAACCTACCTGGCAGAGTGGTTCTGAGGACCAAATGAAGTAGTCCAGAAAGTGAAGTAGTCCAGGGTCAGGAAAAAGTTAACAGAGAGCTCAGTAAAGGCTAGTAATGGCTAACTGTTAGTGTTAAATACCTGACACGCATGCACACTGGTCACACTCATGAACTCAATCATTCAACATGTAGTAAGTCCCTACAGTGTCCCTGTGAACACAATGGACACTGCCCCTGTTCTGATGGAGGCTGCAGTATAATGGGGAGGTAAACTTTAAACAAATAAGGAGATATGTAGCAGAGCACTGAATGAGATTGTTCTGATTGCCCAGCATTTGGCTACTGTGACTGAGTACTAATGACAAAAATAAAAAAGTCAAATAGTCAACATTTTGAAAGGACCCCTTCCCCAAACAGGGTCGTGCAGGTCCTCAGGCTTAATTAAGTGTGGCTGAACAGGCCTTGCTAACCCAACTCTCTTCCCCTTCATATAAGCTGCTTACCAAGGGGAGAGGGGCAGATTCTTTGCACTGGTGGCCTGAGCTATCACTGGGTCTTTCTCTCTCCTCTGTGTGGGGTGGGGGGCCCAGAAGGAAGAAGCCTTGGAAAGGAATGCCAGGAACAGAGGGTTGTGGTGGGCTGGAATGGAAGGCTGGGGGCAGACATGCAGGTCCGGGGACTGTGCAGTGGGACATCCTGTGTAGGACTCAAGAACTCACATGTTCCTTGTTCAAGTCTTGCAAAGGGGAGCAAAGGCCAGTGGAAGTAGCCAGAGTCAGTGAGGATTCTAAGAGGAAGTCTAGCCAGAGGAGAAAGACGTGCAAATCCTGTCCTCACCCTGACACTTGAGAAGTCTCAGGAAGGTTCCCAGAAGAGGGTGGGGGAGAGGGGAGTGGGGAGTGAAAGCAAAGGCCACTCTCCACTCAGTGAGGCCCCATGGCCTTGTGCAAAGCCTGAACAGGTGGGGCAGGTGGGGCAGGTGGGAGATGGAAATTTTAAGCTGGAACACATTAGAATAGACTATATATTTTTTAAAATATGCTTTTATTTTAAAATAGTTTAAATTACAAGAAATATTAAAAATGATAGAGTACTCTTCATCCAGCTTCCTTGAAGGTCACAACTTACATAGCCGTAGTGCCTTATAAAACTGGGAAATTGACATTGATATAATACGTTATTCACATTTCATCAGGACTGGATATGTTTTTGCAAATAGAAATAAGCTGCAAGGTATGAGATTTGCCTGAGGTGTTATTAAAAAGAGAGAGATGTGTTGATCCTGATTGAAGGCAATGATCAGAAATATCCATTTCACCTATGTCAGTAATGATAATCACAGAGTTCAATACTACATCAGTAGTAATTATTTAAGTACAATTGGGTTAAGTGCTACAGTGGAACAATAAAGATTTAACAAGCCTATATAATGGGAGAAACTCATCTGGTCTAAGAGGAAAGCTCATGATAGGATAGTCACTTAGAGATCTCAGGGTGAATAGGAATCAATTTGGTGACAGGAGAGCAGGGTGGTTCTTTGTTCAAAGCTAAGAAAATCACACAAATGTTTGTCTCTGAGTTCTCCTATTTCTCAGCTTTCAGACTGAGTCATCTATTGCTGCATTAACAAACCACCCAAACATTAGAGGCATCAGATCCTAACTAGTTTATTATATTCACAGATTCTGTGGGTCAAGACTTTGGAAAGGGCATAGCAGGGAAGGCTTGTCTTTAAAATATGATGTTCAAGGTCTCAGTGGGAAGAAGCAAAGGTTGGGGGTCTGGTGTGTTGTGAACACCCGCTCCCTACAGGCTGTAATGACTGGGCGGGAAGAGAAACTCCAGGACTACCACCCGGAGTGCTCACAGCAGGCTTCCTCACAGCAGGGTGGCCCTAGGAAACTGGACCTCTCAAGGGGTGGGTCACAGTACCAAGCATATGTTCCAACACACACGGCAAAACTGCTTTGTGTTTCCTAGCTCAGCCTCAGACATCAGGCAGCATCGTCACTAACACCTATGGGTTTTGAGTCATAAGCCCACCCAGCTCCAGAAGTAGGGAGACACGAACCCTCCTTTCAATGAGATAATTGTCAAAAAATTTTGTGGCCATTTTTAGAAAACTGGCCCACCATATATCTGAATAGTTTTCTTTATATGTATTTACAGTTTTAAGTCTTACTGAGTAATTTGATCCATTACTTGTTGGTTTCCTTGTTTTACTCTGAGGGTAGTCTTATTTCTAGACTTTCAGAGTCCCCTCATTTTCTTGGCTTATATGTTCCTTATATCAGGTATTGGACTCTGTGCTATTTTACTTGTTGTGCAACATTTGCCAGAGAAGGGGCAAACATTTCTTTCATTTTTAAAACAATTTCCTCTAAGATATAGAACTTGATAGTACCATAACATTCCAGTGATAAAGTGCTAAAGCAAGCAACCTACTAGGCTGCAGAAGTGAGGGACTTCAGTGTCACCTGTAATTTCAAAACTAAATATAAGACATGCTTCTGAAACCTCAGCTAGACTCCTGAACTCAGGTAGTAACATGGTATCACAGTAGAAAAAAATTAATTGCTTTTGTATTGTTGCTCCCTGTTAGTATGATTTATTTTAAATTCTGCTGAAGCCTGGAAGAAGGAGTTATATTGTAATTCAGAAACTGACTTATGCTGTTTTGCCCATGTCTCTCACAGATGCTCTAAATTCAAAGAAAAGAATGTTTCTTCAGTCTGGAAGAAATTGGATATTGCAGCATCTATTTTATCTGATATAATGGAAATGAAGTTACTCCATGTAAGTGAATTTTATGAGCAACTGAAGTCTACTGACTTTGAGTGTTTATGTGTTGTGGGAAATGTTCAATTTTCCTGGAATTAGTTATATCTAACATGCATTACACATCTGTCCACTTTCTTACACGTAGGGTGATCAACCATGCTGGTTTGGTTGGGACTTGTCCTGTTTTAGCACTGGAAGTCCCATGTGCTGGGGAAACTCCTAGTCAGAGTAGAGAGGGACAGTTGGTCACCTTATAGTTAAATATGAGCTCGATTTTACTGTTTTCTCATTACTCTGTGTGTTGGTGTGGACCCAACTCGCTGACTGTTACCATTCAATGATGTGTTCAGGATGATGGAGGCAGAAAGCACCATGTGCCCCCAGATTATATGATGTGAGAGTAGCCAGCCAGCTCTGCTCATCCAAGTGGGGAACTACCTATAGTTCAGTGTTGCTCCCAGGGGTGTTGGGTTTGTAAGTTATTTGCACCTGCACCACCCAGGGGCTTTAGTGGTTTTCAGGACTCTCATTAAGATGATGGGGGTCATTATAGTTCCACTTCTGGATGGGAAGTGTCACTGTTACCAAAATAAGTTAATGAGCAAAACTGAGTCACAGAGAAGCAATAATGACAAACTACTTGTCTATAGAAACTATAAAGTACATATTTCACCCACAGCTTAGAACTTTCAGTGGAACAGAGTCATTTAACCTCCAAATTTGAGTGCATGTACTCATTATCCTTAAGTTGTCAGTTTAATCAGGAATATCATACTAAACCAGAGAATATATAATTGCTTTACTTTTGCTTTTCCATGAAAAAGGGAGACTAGGAAGACTTGAGGAAAAGGCAGGACAAGTTGGGTCAGTCCTACACAGGTGAAAGGGGAGTTGCCTGGAGAGGATTCTGGCAATGCAGAACACGAAGGGCAGAGGTGGGCCATAGCTTCGTGGCTGGTCACACAGGGGGGCACCTGGAGAAGAAGAGCAAAGCTTGCTCCAGAGCGCCCCTTGCCCAGTGAAGTTCTTACTTAGATGGAATCCAGGCCTGCCTTCTATCAACTATGGACTCTGCAACATCTAGAGCTTGTTTTATTTTTAAGGGGAAAGTGTACCCTTGCTGGCGTGGCTGTGTTGGCTGAAGCATTGTCCTGTACACCAAAACGTTGTGGGTTTGACTCCTGGTCAGGACACATACTTAGGTTGCAGATTCAGTCCCAGGTTGGGTAGCGTATGGGAGGAAACTGATCGATGTTTTTAACATCAATGTTTCTCTCTCTCATTAATAAATACATTTAAATAAATGTATTAAAAAGGGGAAAAAAGAATTGATAATTTCTGGATTCTAATTTAATGCTTAGTTTTGGCTTTTGTTGCCCTCTTCCATTCCACAACAGTTTTTCTCAAAGGAGCTCATGAGATATTCCTATCCATTTTATTTTGTGCCTATACTATATAAGATACTGTGCAAAATGTTTTGGGGCTATGAGAGATAAAGACAATTCTTTTTCTTAAGAAATGCAGCATCTACACAGGGATATAAAGTATAATGAAGGAAATATAATCAGTCAGATTGTACAATAATGACCATGTATGGTACCAGTTGGGTACTAGAAATATTAGGGGGAACACGTTGTAAAATATATGATTTTCTAACCACTATGCTGTATACCTGAAACACACAAAATAAGAGTGAATGAAAACTGTAATAGGAGATAATTTTTTAAAAAATGAAATGCATCATCTATTTTGTGAATAACATGCATAACCAAAATGTTGTCAAGCATTACCAACCTGTGCATACTCATGAGGTCACATTTATAGTGGCTCCCAAATTTTGATGGCTTAAAACTCTACATATGCCCTATATATAAGAGATATGTAGTTATCTCTTAGAGTTTATATGGCAATTAGGGTCCCAGTAAAAAACAGATAACACATTCAGGCTGAAAAGTTAATAAAGGGACTATTTCTAAGAGGTATAATGATGGTTTAGGAAAAGATATAAGGGACGGTGCAGTACATATAAGCTAGCAGCAACAGGAGCTGTTACCCTTGGGCCTGAAGGGGCAAAGAGAGGAAGGGTTACCAGAACTTACAGTGTGTTATGTGAAAAGGATCCCTTGGCAGAAGCTGAGAATAGTAGGGATGAAATCAGGAGAAAGATACCCTAACCATATCTTGTCCCTCTGTACCTCCTTCTGGGCTCCTGGTGGTATTTACCATTTGTGAAACCAACTGAAGGCCTATGGACAAGGAAACTCACTGGTACAGTCTATACAGGCACCCTTCCAGGGCACAGGGCAGAGTGGAGAAGAGTACAGAGTAGATTTGGAGGATCAAATAGCAGATGTCAAGCACACTGATTTCAGAGAGTTCCTTAGTTGATGTCCTTCCTCTTTTGGTTTCTTTTGTTTAATACCCATGACCTGCAAAGCTGTCTAAAGGATCTTCACTGAAGCTGCTATGCATGGAGCCACTAATAAAAAGTTTGTAGTTCTACCAGTGATGTTCTCTTCCACTGTACCTGCATTAGTCTGAACCCTCTGAGAAGCACATGCTGAGACAGGATTAAAAGTACAAGGATCATATTAGGGGAAGTGCCTAAGAGAGAAGCTGGGGATGAAGCTGGGAAGGCTGGGAGAGCTGTCAGAGAGTTAAAGAGAGAGGAATGGATGCATCCTAGCCTGCCATGTAGTTCTAAGGAAAGTTCTGCAAGGTCGGGGAGTCTTCAAGCCAAAGCCTCCATCACAGGAGTCCTATGTCTCCTCTGAACAAACCTGCCTTACCTTTGCCATGTTCAGTCCATGAGTGGGAGCAGCCTGTAGAAGTGTGACATTGGTCCAAATGTGGTGACAAATTTCAGAGAACAGCAGCTAGGTCCTTGCTCAATTATTCTCCCCATGGTTGGAGCTATATGAGGTTCATTCTCATAGCACCCCATCCTCAAATTCCCAAAACTGCTTATTCCCAGAAATTCAGAGTGGTTTTGGAATCTAAGAGAAAGAGGTCAGAAAATGACCATCCTGTGTGGGATGCCCCATCCTGAGGAGATCTCCCGGCTACTGTGAATGAGAATAAGTCATCCTGGACACAATCTGTTGTTCCAGTGTGAAAGGGGGTGGCAATTCCCTCTAGTGGAGAATGCCCAGAGCCCTTCTCTGAAATGGCTTTTATTGGGAATGGTATGTGTAGGCGTATACATGCATAGTTTACCAATCAATGTCAAAAGGCTATAATCATACAAAAACAGGTATTATCTATAGATAACAACTGAGGGAACACAGAGGTCTGCCTCAGGGTCTGTGTCTGTTAGTCATGCTGACACCAGATGGTCTTTAAGATATGTTTCATGAGATAAGGAGTTTACTCCTTATGCCTTGAACTTAAACATCTGGTTTATATCAACAGGGCTATACAAAGCAAAGCAAGCTCCAAAGGGTACAATGTATTTATCAGGACTGATTTCCCATGGGAATCCTCGGTGTTGGTATCAAGTCCTGCCTGCCACCTGTGTTTCCTGGTTTTCCAATGAGACTTACTGGCCTCTTACAAGGCCTGCTCTCATAGGGCTACAGTCTCCAAAACCACACAGAGAGGTCCCCAACAGTCTTGATCTCCCCAAGTTTGTTTTATAAGCCTGAGCAACATTTCTTTGTGTGTATGTTGAGATTTCATAAATTCTCATGAAATAGCTTCCTGTGGAATGGTGTAATGTCTGGTGGTGGGTGTGGCTACCTATTTTGGGGTGGTAGGGGAACCATGCTCAGGCTGCCTTCTGAGGAATGTTTATCTTTATCATTGGTCAGAGACCTGAGCTTAGAATTTCTATATGAGAGAGGGGGTCTTGTCTGGAGGTTGTATTTGCATGGCAAACTTAGATACATGTATATATTCAGGTGTCTTGAGGTAGAAGAGGGGGTTCACAGAGGGCAGTACTTGAGGGTCTCCAACCTTTCAGGTGGTATAGTTGATATCTGCTGAGTTCTACAACTTCTCTTTTTAGGTCTTGGAGCATGAAATGGCTCATTCTGCTTCATTGCTTTAACAGTAGAGTTTGATTACCCAACAGGAAGTTCCTAGAGCCCAGAAACCAAAGTCTTGTGTATCATTAAGATTCTTTTAGTCAATAGTAGAGAGGTACATCTATCCATAAGAAAACTGGGGCATTTTTAGGATGAAGTATTGACAACTAGGCTACAAAAATAATTATAGATATCCACCATAGGCTATTCACTCAAGGATAGATGAGGTAAATTTTTGGAATCCTCTTTCTAAAGTAGCAAGAAATAAAACACGAGTTAAGTCTTCATCAGTGGACTCAACTACAATATAGGTAACTAATCTGATCATGAGCCTGTTTCCCTTGCCAGACAGCAAGCACTTTGAGGACAGAAACTGTGTTATAGTCTCCAAAAAAATAATTTTGAATCACCTAAGTGATTCATGAATATAATTTTTGTTGCAGAAATAAAAAAAATGCCAATAATTCTGAAATCTCACACCTGGTCTGTCCCTTCCTCTCCATACCCACATGCGAGGCACAGAAATGTGGCTCCACTGATGCTTATTGACCTGCATTGGAGGGTTCTAGAGTGGAAATTGTCTCAGTAGGTAGGCCGGGTGGAAGGGTGACTGGCATCCTGCCTGCTTAACCTAGCAATGCAACCTCTCTACACTGCTGGCTGCAGCTAGGAAAATCATTCTGCTTGCCACTGGTCGCCAAGCTGTGATATACTGCAGATTCAGTGTAAACTTCCATGCTTTCTACAGGGTAGTTCCACTACTCTCATCAGAGTTGTGTTGTATTTTTATAGTTTAAATACAATCTTGTTGGAGGTGCTTCCCACATCTACTGATTGTTCTTTCTGGTGGAAACTCAGGATTATCAAATTCTATTGGGAAGACTCCTCTCCCAAAGGAAAGGAGATGAGAATTTCTTCTGGTCAGGAACCTCTGGGCATGGACTGAAGTGACCAAGTAGCTAGATGGTGATGTACATAAATTGAAATGGGTGGTGGAATAGAGACAGAAAGTCAGCCATGGTATAGTAAGAAGGTGGTGTTGACTTCTCAGGCCCCTTTTCAGTTTCGTTATCAAGAGACAGTCAAACCAATAACTAAGACCTATGGTCTGGGTTCTAGTAGAAAATGATGGGTACAAGTTAAGGGCTTTCTCTTGGTCAAGAAAGCAAGAACAGGAGTGAGAGAGGAAAGTAAAGCAACAAAGAGGACTAGTCGATCCTTTCTTAGCAAGACTTTGAACAAGTTGCTTCCTTTTACGGCTTCTTTAGACTCACATGCTTATGGTGAGAATGTCAGCCCATAACAGGATGAAAAGCCAGAGTCTTCTCATAAGTGGGGGTCAGCCCTCTACTGATGCTTTTTCCTGGGTCCTGTGTTTGGTCACTGATTTACAGGCAAATTCTTTCAATCATTGAATGCCTGTTTGTCTTACTGGCTGGACTTTTACTTAAAATTCTTGTCTGGGGCACATGCAGTAAGTGGAGAAAAATGTAAGACACTCTTAAAAGACCCTGAGGAAAATTCCTAAATAGCTTGTATTAATCATTAAACTTGCCGTAGGGTCCACTCTGAACTTTTACTTGGCACCCATTTGGCCAGGACAAACAAGTTAGGTGAGTTACAGTCCAACCTGAGTGAGTTACCTGAGCACTAGCTGCGGGCTGGGCTCTAACCAGATAACATGGCCACTGATTCTTGACAGAGATGAACAAGATCATTTAGAAAGGAAAGATAATTTCTCCCTTGAGTCACAACGAGGAAGAAACAGAAAAAGGTACTGTTTGATCAAAAATGTCTCTGCTGTCTGTTTTCTTGGTATTGCACCTCTTGCCAATGTTGTGGTGAACAAAATGAAATGGGCATCAGTAGTGGCAACCTTGCAGCTCTGTTTCTCCAAGTCTCAAAAGAAAAACTAAATGGGGGGGGGGGCAGGAAAAGATGATGAGGAGAATGAGAGCAGAGGGAAGAGAGAATGAAAGTGAGAGAATACTTGGCCAAATGCTCACAGCTCTCCTTTGATTGGAAATTTCCTGGTTAAAATAATTAAGTGGAGGCTGAGTTTATCCTTAAGAAGAATTTGTGGATTAACCATATTAAGAAAAATTACATTCATTATTGATTTGATTGCTCTATTCTAGGGGAAAAGAGGTATGAATATAAGGCTTTAAGAGAACCAGTGAATGAATATCTACCTCCATTGTTCTAAGCTTGGGAATAATTGCTGAAATGAAATGTTAAAATCATATATCCACATTGAAAATATATGGCTATTTCTCCCATGCTGGCGATATTCTGTTGGGTGTAACAAGTAAGTTAGATCTCATGCTTGTGGACCGAGTTACAAACACTCCTGGGTACCTTTCTCTATGCATTAGGTGTATTTCTGAAAATTAAATGTTTTAAAAATGAATTGTATTCCAGATAGATGTACAAATTTAGGGACTCTTGCAACTTAAAGAACCATCTGCCAAATCTGCTTGAAAATTTTAGAACTCCTTTCATAAATGCAAATAGCCTCCACTTCTACCCCATTAGCTAGAGACTTGAGGGCAGGCACACAGATTATTTGTCTCAGTTTTCCCAGCTCCCAGCACAGTGCCCAGTGTATATTAGGCATATAATAAAGGTTTGTGGATTTGAATTAAATATAGATGATTTTATATAGTATTGGACTATCTTAATCAAGATATACTTATACACTAATTCTAAGTTTTTTAAAAATAATATTTTTCTTGGCATTTATTGTGGTTTTTTATATTTTCTAAAAGGTGTAACTGTTATTGCTAGTCTCAGTGTTTTCTTAAAAATTAAAGTTAAATGTATTTTTAGTAATATGTGCATGTATTTAATTTTGTAAATTTTTTTAGTTTCAGAAAATTTCAGAGCCAGTACTTTTTATAGTATTAAATTTGCCCTCTGACTTGGGGGTGACAGGGAGTAGCTCAGCAGCTTGCCAGAGCAGCCATGAGGGTGTTGTCTAAGGCATGTGGCTTTTCAGCCAGGCTTCCGTGAATTCTGCCAGTCCCATATGTGTGTAAATTATTTCTTTCAGATTTGGTGAAGCCAGACTTAGATTATTTAAGTATGTATTCACCAGTTAGAATTACTGAGTGCTGTGTGAGCCCTTTGCACTAAGAGGGGTATGGAAGTAGAGGTCCTCTCTGAGGAAGGGGCAGTCTAGAAGAATAGCATATGTGATGCTGCACCATGTGGTCCAGGCTGCACAGGACACAAGCTGGAGGATCGTGGAGGGGAGGGCGATGAGAGCTGGCATGGCTGGTGTTGCAGGAGGATATGACTGCCTGTTCACCCCTGAGCTAGGCCAAGCCATAGGAGGATTTTCACCCCTCCCTGTCATTGGAATGTACTGTGGGCATTCCAGCAAGTCACTGATGTCCAATTAGAGGCCAGAACTCAAGTTAGAAGGTTAGAAGAATAGCTGAGGACTTGCAGTTGTACACTTTGGGGCTAGCAGACAAGGTGTGAGGACAGCATAACAAGTTAGAGACGTTAGCATGTTGTTATGCAAAGCTAAGAGGACTCATGCTGCCTTGAATTAATATCTGAACAGGGATTCAGTCCCACTGGGGTGGGTTCCTCCCGTGCCCCAGGTATAGGGGTCAGACCAAGGTTGCCTCCAGGTGAGGACTGTGAGAGTTGGTCAGAGGCCTCATGCTGGGCTCACTTTTCACTGGCTCCTCAGAAATAAAAAGGTTATGGTTCTTATTGATAGTGGCACTGAATGTACCCTGATACATGGGAATTCTCAGAATTTTCTGGTTGCCTCAGCACCATCGATGGTTACTGAGGATGATGATTATGGCCAGGAAGGTCTCTTTGACAGTGCAAACTGGGCTTTCTCTTCCACAAAAATGCAACATTTTTATCTCTTCAATACAGAGAACATATTGGGCATTGATATCCCATGTGATCAAACTCTGCAGACCTGTATCGTGAATTCTGCCCCAGGTTAGAGTTATCAAACTGGTGCTGAGGAGAAATGCCACTGGGAGCGGGTAAGTCTATCCCTCCCTCAAAGAATGGTAACTGTCAGACAGTATAAACTGCCTGGAGGGGGCATAAGGAAATAGAAACAACTATCCAGGAAGTGCTCTGAATGGGTATTGTATGCCCATGGTGCTTTCCATAGCTTGGTATGGAAATAACAAAGGCCACTAAAAAAGGCAGATGTCTCATGGAGGATGATCATGGATTACTGAGAGAGAGAGAGTTAAACAAGGTGGGGCCCTCCATCCGTGAAGCTGTGCCCAGCATTGCCGCCATCTCAGTTACCTTGGCTGTGATCTTAGAATTGTACCATGCTCTACTGGTCTCAGCAAATGACTTTTTTTTTTCAGTATATCTCTAGATGCTGAGTCACAAGATCAATTTGACCTCATGTGGGAGGGACAACAGTGGACACTCAAGTGTTTCTTCAAGGCTACCTGTGTAGCCCCAAAGTGCATCATGGGGTGGTAACCTGACATCTGTCTCTGTTCTCCTTCCCCTCAGCAGTAAAATAGGCCCCTTGTGTAGATGAGATAAAGGTGGCACATGAGGACTTGCCTCTGCTGCAGGACACTCTGCAGACCTTGCAGGAACATCTGCAAGGGAGAGGATGGCAGAGAACTCACAGAAAAGACAGTGCCCAAGCACTGCCTTTAAGTTTTGGTTGGGCAAGGTACACATTGTCCCACAAGCTATGATTGATAAAATACAAGCCTATCCAGTTCTTAAAAATATAAAAGAGATGAAAGCCTCTCCCAGTCAACATGTATAGTATGCACAATATGGTCAAGTTCTTATAGCTACCAACCTCCTGCTTCTCAAGGCCAGGTGGGCACGTTCTGTTTTCAACTGGTAAGAGCACTTGGCCACTGTCTTTGTTCCCTCCATTGACCTGGAGGACATTACAGGACACAGAAGCCCTTACTCGGTTCGCCCAGTAACCCTTAAACGATAGCTGACAAAGCCTGTCCTTACTGAACACCGAAGTGTCTCTAGTGAGAAAAGCTATCCTGCAAAATAGGATGGCCTCAGAAATCAGTGGGACCTGCAAGGAGGTACTTGTGCCACATTCCAAACAAAATGTTATATTTTCATTCATATCTGATGAGTCTGCTAAAGATTAATAATGATTAATCTTTATTTAATTAATGAAGACACAAGTGAGTCAATGAATGACCAGAGTGATCTGACCCCCAGCCTAGGGGACTTAATAAATCAAGTTCTAATCATGGGACTCTTGATGGGAAAAATTACTTACAGGTGAGCCTTGAACAATGTGGGTTTGAACTTCATGGGTCCACTACATAAAGATTTTTTTTTTCAATAAACACAGTTGGTCCTTTTTATCTGTGAGTTTTGCCTCTGTGGGTTTGGCATCCATGGATTTAACCGACCTGGGGTAGACAATAATCTCATATTCCCAACTGGAGATTCTAAATGCAGATCAAAGTTGTTTTCAGTCTGAGATTGGTTGAGCCTGTAGATGTGAAGAGCAACTGTAGTTAAATTTTGGGGGAGTCAAAAGCTATATGTGGATTTTCAATTGCTCAGGGGTTCAGTACTCCTAACTACCTCGTTGTTCAGGGCTCAACTGTATTTTGGAAGTCATTATCTTAATCTATGTTTTCTCTAGCGAGTGCCTATGTTGTTGCTGTGGTATTTGTCTCCAATGGAGCCAGATAGCCTCCAAACAAACTACCTCTAGGCTAGTGAACTCTCTTGCTGACCACTCAGTTGCAGAAGAACAGTATGTGTAAGATTATAAGAGGCAGTCATGAGGGGTGGACTGTTGGAGGATATCATTAAGAGGGTATGCTGATGACTGACCCAGGAGCTGGAAATGAGCAATTGGAGGCCCCTCACCCCCTCTCCTGTCTTTGTACTGTGAGTTCCATCCTCTGTTGCCACAGTGAGAGCTGTTTTTCAAGGACGCAGCTTTCAGGGAGTGAGATGTTGAAACCGTCTGGACGTTATATGTGACTGAATCCAGTTAAGGTTTCTATGTAAACTTTTAAGATGCTGGTGGGTGCATGAGTGCAGAGATCTACTTGTCTTGCTGACACCAAGACAAGTCTCGTATATAAGTTCCCTTGCTTATTAAACCAGCTACCTACCAATCAGGACTGGTCTGCCTGTTTCTTCAATCTCTCCTTGCCCTCTGCATTTGGGTGCCAGTTTATGAACCAACACCGGGAATAGATTCCATGAATGAAGAGGCTCCTTAGCTAGGCCATGAAGGAGGACTGGGGAATGTAGGAAGCAAATAGCAGGAGCCAAGGTAGAGGCTGATGTGTGGGAGGCTTCTTTGAGAGATGGTGGGGAGAACAGCTTGGCTGCAGTACAGGGTTCACATTGGGGAGCGATGTGAGGGGAAGTTGGACAGCTAGTGAGGCTGGATTGTGGCAAGACCGAAAAGTCAGAGAGAGGGCTTCCAGTGCAAATACAAAGCCCATGAAGGAAAAGCTAACTTTTGTTATGTGGCTCCTTTGTGCCAGGCCCAGTATTAATTTTATACATATATGTATAACGTGATATGTATATCTATGGCCCTGTGATAATTTCTTTTTATATATACACACACACACACAAATGTATATATGAAGTGATTATATGCACACACACATAGTCTTCAGTTGATCTTGAAACAAATTCTACAAAGTATTATTATTATTATTATTATTATATAAATGATGGTGGTTTTGCATTGAATTAAAAGATTTAAGCAGAAGAACAGCACAAGGAAGACAGTGTTTAAGGGGAGCAGGCCTGGCATAGTGACATTGTGGAATGGGGTACAGACACCCTGGGGTCATGGAATGTAGTTCGAAGGGTCCAGCTTTTGCTTCCTCTGTTTCTTTCCTCACTTACTTCTCTACTGTGAGGATAACACAATTCTCCTGAAGTTCCCATTAGTACCATTTTCAACCCATTACCCTACTTAACATTTACTTGGTTAAACCCTTCACTTTTTTGTGTCCCCCCTCCACCACCAGGACTGAGACTCTTCCAAAAAACAAACAAACAAACCCTTCCCTCAAACCACCATTTACTAGTATTTATTTATTTTATATCTAGATTTAATAAATATCTAGAATTTATTTGTTAAAAAATTAAGCTTTTGTTCAATACTGAGTTAATGAGAGAGGTTATTTTTTTACCCAATTTACATATGCATAAAATAATTTGGTGGGATAAGGGTATGGGGTGAAATGGTGATGATTTTATATAAAATTCATAGGTTATCCTTTTTGTCAGAACTTGGGAAGATGTTGGGTCCCTTTGAATACTCTAGGGCCATATTAGTATTACTTCTTTAGTTTCCTAAGATTTTTTTAAAAGATCTCATTTATTTATTTTTAGAGAGGGAAGGGAGGGAGAAAGAGAGAGAGAGAGAAACATCAATGTGCGGTTGCTGGGGGCCATGGCCTGCAACCCAGGCATGTGACCTGACTGGGAATCGAACCTGCGACACTTTGGTTCACAGCCCGCACTCAATTGACTGAGCTACGCCATCCAGGGCTAGTTTTCCAAGTTTTAACATAGTAAAGTAATAGTATTTAAGCTAAAAGTTATAATAATTCTTATTTTATTTTTTATAAGGCACAAAAGTTATGGTGCTCCAATCAAAATTGAAAATATTTTTCATGTTTGAGCAATTTTGAGAGGATTGACTTAAGTGAACAAGATGATTGCTTGGCTGATGTCTCTGAAGAGTATTGAAATATTACTTTTGGCAGGTAAGTAGGATATATTTTGAAGGAATTATAGATAGAACACAACAGATTACATTCAGAACTGGTTATTTGATACTTATTATTTGGGGGGAAAGTGTTAAATAATTTGCTCTGGGTTTAGATTTTATCTGCTTAATAATTCTTTTTTCTGCTTAGAAGTTGAGGTTATATATTAAATAGTTATGAATATATACTTTGATTTTTAATGACCAGTGGAGGTTGCTTTTATAGTCTAGAGCTTAACAATAACAATAACATAACTTTTCTTTTATAATTCCTTTTTGGGTCATATGATGTAACTTTTTTTAGGTTTTATTGTTTTATCTTCCCCATGGGAATAACTTTTCATAGAAATTAATGGTCACTCATATTAAAATCTCTTTCTTAAAAAATTATGTCTCCAATTTTCTCTGTGAATCTAGTTATCCTCGTATAATCATTTTATGGCTTTTGCTTTTGGTTTTCTTTAGGTAGAAGTATCTAATGCACCTCTGAGGTGTAAACAAGGACTGGTCTTGCTGGGCTGCCATGAATGGTTGTTTTGATGGAAATGATTTCCCTCTACCCTTGGTTGTGTGGTGCACCACCGGGAGAGCTGCACATGGAAGCCCCAGGCTAGCCAGACTTAGGTGGCCTGGGTTATCACTGAACTTTTCTGACATAGAAACTTAAAGTTGTCCTGTAAATAACACTTTTCTTATCTGTGATCTCACTGAGTAGCTGACTGATGTGTATTGGCTTTCTGGAATTGGCTTTACTTTGACCAACGCACGTTTGGGAGCATCTTCAAAGATGAACGACTAATTAAGGTCATATGCAGCCAATGGTCTCTATAGGAGAACACAACCTAACCTCGCATGTGCAGTATATAGTGTTTTATTTTTCATTTTAAGGAAGTTCCAGCATGGATCCATGCTTCAGACCCCCTCTGTACAGTCAAAGCAAAAATCTAGAATTTTTTTTTTTATTTATTTGGAGTCATTCTGATAATGTATTCAAAACTAGGGGGAAACCAGAGAATAGTGTACTGAGCTGGAAGGTTAAAATAGGGACAGCTTCTAGAATTTTCTCTTCTTCTCTGGAGGGAATGGAAATACAAGAAATAAGTGTTGATGTTACAATTGAATATGACTACCTTATTAAAGAGTGGGAGACCTGGCTGGCATAGCTCAGTGGATTGAGCGCAGGCTGCGTACCAAAGTGTCACAGGTTCGATTCCCAGTCAGGGTACATCCCTGGGTTGTAGGCCATGACCCCCAGCAACCACACATTGATGTCTCTCTCTCTCTCTCTCTCTCCTTCCCTTCCCTCTCTAAAAATAAATAAATAAAATCTTAAAAAAAAAGAGTGGGAGAGAAGAGATATTCTGAGTTGAATTAGGTATTCAAAGTGTTCTTGAGGCTCTTTACAGAAAAAGTAGAAATTCAGGATTGTTCTGGTGAACACTGGGTTTCAGTTGTCTGAGATGAGAAAATCAGTCAGAACTTTCCTTCTAATAGGAGTTTTGAGGGTCTGGTCCCTAGACCAGGAGCACCAGCAGCACCAGCAGAACCTGGTTAGATACGTAAATCTTGGGCCCTAACCCACACATGGTGAACCAGAAACTCTGGGGGTGGGGCCCAGGAATCTGTGCTTTGTCAAGCCCTTCTGGAGATTCTGATGAATGCAAAATTTTGCTTCATAACACCAGAGAAGCTGGTGGCTCAAATCTGACCTTTAAAACCAGTGTCCTTCTTATTTATTTGCAGTGCCTTGCCTGAGTTTCCACACTGAACCTGAAGAAGGTAGCCTTGCAGGGGGAACATGGATCACAATGATTTTTAATGGTATGTCTGTGTCTTACCAGATGCAACTTTCTTAATTATTAACCTAAGAAATCCTAAGGAACATGAGTTTGTGGTTTTCTTCCTTGTCTAAGGACAGGTGTAAAAGAGGGCCTGAAGGGAGATGGGCCAACTGACCATCTTCTGTATTTCCAGATGCTCACTTGCTAATGTCACAGAAGCAGAGCACATTATCTGCTGTGTCCACTTTCTCATCCCAAGCTGTGGGATGGGACTCTATGAAAGCTAAGTGAGATATGGAAGCACTTAGCATAGTACTTGGCAATGTGTCCCCCTAGAACCTCGGTTATCCTCCTTTTAGATAATTTGATACATGGGGGCTTCTAAACCATGGCTTAGTGGATCCATTTCTACCACAGTAAAAGGTAATTTTAAGGGCTGAAGTATTATTTCCTGGCTTTAAATGGATGAGCCTGAGGAGATAAAACTTTTTAAATAAACTTATAAATGAGAACACTCATTTATATCACAGTCATAAATGTCTTCGGAAATGAGGAGTGTTAATTTAATCCTTAGGCAAACTCAATGTCTCACATTGCCCCCCTGTGGCGATGTTTTTATATTCTCCTGTGTGGATCACAACTCTGCTTGGCTGAGATTCTCCTTTTCTTCATGTTTAGATTTGGAGTCCAGTCTCCTTTATCCTGCCAATGGCTCTCAGCTGGAAATACACCTGCTGAGTGTGGCTGTGCCTGCCCTGCCGAGCATCCCCTGTGACGTCTCCCCGCTCTTCTTGGACTTGCCGGTGGTCATGTGCAGGACCAGGTATACCTGTCCCAGGATGGGAAGATCAGACAGGCCAAGTGCTTGGCTTATCTCAGTGGTTTTTGGTGGCAAATTAGAGACATGCCTGCTGTGACTGCAATTATCTGCTATAGTTTTTTAAAATGTTCCATGTGAATATATTTCTTAAAAAGTCCTTATCAGGGCCCTTGGGCTTAAGGGAGGATGAGAATATAGTGACAAATTTTGAGGATTTCAAGATATTTATAAGGAGGGGCTAAATTGTGTTTGCAGCTTTTCTTTTTCTTTCTTTTTTTTTTTTTTGCATGGAGCTCTATAGCTATTAAGATTTCAGTAACTGGTGCCATTTTGCCCTCTAAAGAACCCATCATTTGGAATAGGCATGATTGTAATGACTGTACATAAACCCAAAACCAGCTAGCAAGGAAATTTGCTTTAGTCCTTAGTGTGTTTGCTGAGTTTAATATAATTTGTATAGCATTCCTGGTAATCTATTGTTCTACTCAAGTTTATTTTAACCTATGAAGTTTACACTAGTGACTTTCAATTTTTAAAAAACATTATATATACATATATTTATATATATTTTGTGGAAGGACCCAATCTTTAGAGTCTAATAGAGGAATGGATATAGGAGGTCAAAAATGAAACCTAGGGATCCTCCAGTTTAGTTCTGCTTCACAAGGAGCAGGGAGGAAATCTGACGTGGCCGAGTGGGGCTGCTAGCTTTGGCGATTCAGTTTTTGGTTAACAAGGATTTCCACTTTCTGCCCTCAGGTCTCTGCTGTCTGAAGCACACGAGGGCATGTACCACCTGGAAGTGCACTCTGGGGGGCAGGTGGTAGGCAGCCCAAGTCCAGGACTGTCAGATAGCTGTACTTTCAAGGTGGGTTCTAAGGATGGAACAATGTGTTTGCTTGGTTTGAGGGTATGCTTGTACTGTCAACATGTGAGTTACAAATGAGGCAGGGCATCTGCTTCGCCAGTATAAGAGGGAAAGTGGGTGGTAGTTA
Source organism: Phyllostomus discolor (assembly GCF_004126475.2). Taxonomy (NCBI): domain Eukaryota; kingdom Metazoa; phylum Chordata; class Mammalia; order Chiroptera; family Phyllostomidae; genus Phyllostomus; species Phyllostomus discolor. The sequence goes on along the minus strand of NC_040906.2, from coordinate 123,701,550 downwards.
TGAGGTTTCTGAGATTGGAGTAAGGAAAGATAAGTATTAAGTGCTTGTGTGTCAAGCTCTGTGCTTTATGCACATTAATTTAATAATCACAATGATTTCATGGGGTAACTATATATTATCCTGTTTTTATAGATGAGCAACCTAAGGATGAGGGTGATTAAATAATTTGTCCTTGACATAAAAAATTTGCCCAGGTATTAAATGGCAGAATCAGGATTTGAACCTGCATCTGACTCTGATCCTCACCTAAGCTAAAGCCCACAGAGGAGCCACAGAGATCAGCAGGTGTACGCATTAGTATTTTGTGTTCCAGCTGCGATCATCCTGAGTCTCAGCATGGCGAAGGGACTTGGGGACCCAACCTCTTCCTTCCTCTGTACTTCACAGTTGATTTCTACTACTCTTTCTAATCCTAGACTTAAAGGCATTTTGCTGGTGGAATTCTCCTTCAAGCTCAGAGTTAAAAGGAAATGAGAGAGAGATGGAGAGGGAGAAAGAGAGATTATGAGCTAATGCCCGACTTATTTTAGAGACTCCATATGCATACTGGGGGTTCATTTTTCTGTTTCGTTCACTCTACTGTACATTTCAGATTAATTTTACACCAAAATAATCCCTGAAAATGTAGGTCCTAGACTTCTTATAAAAAAAGGCAGAGGTTTGGTAGTGTTCCTTTGACATGGTGGTAGTTCTCATAGGGTGCCTCTGTTTATAAAAGTACAATATAGTCATGTTATTCCTTCTTTAGAATGAGACTTCAACTTCTAAATTCATCTCTAATATGATTCACAATTTAGGAATTTGCTGTCAATTCACATTTACCAACTTGTTTCTTACTCCAAGAAATCTTTCTTTCCAGAATTTTGCTTCTGCACATAAGCACAGGAAGAAAAAAATCATTCTTTATTATTAAGACCCGCACCACCACCTCTGCGCAGTCTCCAGTGAATGTAACAGAAGAGATGGCTGAGCTTATGCCTTAAATCACCATCTACGCTGCTTTGGGTTTTAATGTCCTTTCACCCCAGATAGCAGTTTTCCTACTAATGAAAGATTGGAAAGGAGAAGTAGGGGAAAGAAGAGAAACAGTTTCTGAAATTGCACATTAAAGCAAACAAGTCCTTCAGTGGTTCAACCAGCTTGGCACGTTGATGAAAAATCACCGGGGGATGCAGTTAATGAGAGGCATTCCAAGCTAAATAAAAACACGGCATGTCTCTTTGTTTTGGGACTGGGGCTGGGAGAACCATGAGTATTAAAAATTAATGCCATCTTGCCAGTCCACTCCAAAGTGCCTGCTGCAGGCACTGACAAGTTCAACAACTCACAGAAGGTTTATCCAACAGCTGGTGGCTGTGGCTTTGTCATTCTAATCCCCTGCTTTTCTTTCCCCCACTCCCTTCGATCTTGCTACTGCTGGTCTGACTTCCTCTCCAGGATCAGCATGTGGGAAGCTTGATTTGGAAGCTCATTAATTTTTTACTTTGTCATGTCTCTAGCTTGGTGGGTGACCAGGAGCTTGTTTCTCTTAGAAATGTAACATCTTATGTTGTGTCAGCTGAGAGAGAATCACGAATGAAGCTTATTTTGAGGTTGAGCTCCGAGCCTGCCCCACCATGGTTGGAGGAATTGGGAGGGAGTGATAGAGGAATCCCTCTATTCACCCCCACACACTTCCGATGGAAGGCTTACAGACCGAGTGATAGATTTTATATCTCAAGCTGGGAATCAAGAGGTATGTTTCCTTAGCTGATTTGGACTGAGTTGTTGTTCTATCTGCCTCAGTTTCTAACATCTGTGTGAAGGAGAAATAACCATTAATCCACTTCATGAACGTGGAGAAAAAGAGGCCGCACACTAAACCTGACAAGCTCAGGGGAGGCCTGTGTGGTGGCCTTGCTAACTTGGAGACCTATAGTAACCACAAAGGATGGTCTTAAAACCTGTTAACTAAGAGCAGTATATGGCAGGTAGTCTTGTCCTAGGCTGAATTCTTCCAGATGAAAGTCATTCTATTACCAGTGACATGCCAACTGTTACCAGCGCAGGAGGGGCTCTTGTGGTATCTAAAGGAAAAGAATTTCATGAGATGCGCACAGGAATAGTTTATTGACCATGTGCAGTTAAGGGGGCTCCCCTCCTGGTTTGTCTCACCATGGGAAAGGTCTGATCTTGTCTTCCATAGGGCCAGGATGAAGGCCACTGCCCAGGGTTTATGCTCTGTATCAAATTACAGTCCAGTCCCGCATCTGGGTAGCTGAGTGTGTGTTTCCAGTTGTAGTCCATTTCGGGCTCCCTCCTGGAGCCTGCATGTGGAGTTGCACGGCCATGGGCCACATGGCTGCTAGGGCCACGTGACCATAGAGAGGATGCGTGAGCACAGGGGGCGAGTGTGGGTCTCCTGGGAGAGAGGTGGAGAGAGAGAGCTATTGTACAGATATTGCACCAGAGCACCAGGGTGGAGATCACAAATCCCCTCATTTTTGTTGAATTAATTGTTGATTGTTAACTATCCTGTACCTACCTATGTGAAAAAAGTATGTGTCTCTTATTCTATTTTCTCAGAAGTTTCCCTGCTTTGCTCTCCCCACCTCCCTAATCTATCACCAGTGGGCTTCATGTAACCCACTTACGTCCCTTCTTTTGGTTGTAATGCATAAAGCAGGGTGCAGAACTGCCATTCTCTGGAGAACTTTCTCAATCCCTTGAAGTTTTGCTTCCTGGCAATTGCCATCAGTTTGGCTCAAATAAACTCATAAAAATTCTTACAGGTTTGGGCATTTCTTAAACGGACATGAGGGTCTGATAATAAAGTTCCAGTGGAAATGACCATGCTATGTAGGGTGCACCGGTGGGGGATTAAGGCCTGGGTGCAGAAAGGGGCTGTGAGCCCACGGCAGGGATTGTGTGTTTGGCAGGTGTATGTGGACTTTCATTAATCTTTATCTTTTGGTGAGGTTGGAGCCAGTGATCACAACATTCTTATTTTGACCCCTGACTCTACATATTTTCTGTGAACTATTTACTAACCCTTTCCTTTACAAAGGGAAAAAATTCATTTTGATGGCAGATGGCACAGCTGTGTGGATCAATACTTAAAACTGCACTTGCTGAGCCGTCATCAGCTTTGTGGAAACGTCTGTTGGTTCTTGATGTCTGATTAGGGCTGTTGATTAACGAGGGAGTTACTCTTTGATAAAATTCTCCCTGGGAAGGTGGACTCCTGGGGTGCTGGAAGCAGACCAGGCAAAACAATTTGCTTGTCTTTGTGTTGCAAATGGAATGCACTGCAGGCTGTAGAGAAGGGTGATGGTGCTTTAGGCAGCTGGAGGAGTTTGGGGGAGGATGGCCAATCCACTCTTCTGCCTCTTTGTCTCTTCACACTGGCCCAGGCGCCTTCCATTTTCTCCATAAACACCTCATTTGTGTGGCTGTCCAACTTCCAATTTTTTGTAGTTTGCTATTCCCTGCCATCATGCTGGCTAATAATGGCTTAAATTGCAATCCTTTGAATTTAAATAAGCAAATTATTATGGAGAAAAAAACAACTTTCAAGATCCCAAGATGTCAAGTTATAATAACGGAATTGAAAGGTTGGCATTTAAAGTTGTGTCCTGTCTACCTCTCCTTTTGGTGAAATGTGTTTCTGGGTCTGGCAGGTAGAAACAGGTTTGCTAAGGCTTGGGCAACATGGTATGAGAAGGTCTTCTATGACCTTTCTGAAATTCCTTTACCTCATTTATGGAAGAGCTATAATAATATCTGCTATCTCTGCTTCATGGAAATATTTTGAAGAAAAAAAGACATGTAAGGTGGTTTGAGGAAACATATCAGTTATGACCTTCGCTGAATGCTCCATGAGGAATGCCTTGTCCTTTGCGTGTTTGTGATTGTGGTATTCTAATGAAATGCTCACTTGTAACATTTTCAAAACAGTTTTCCAGGGCACAGACACCCATTGTTTATCAAGTTAACCCACCAAGTGGAGTTCCAGGTAAGAAATCTCCTACAGAGACAGGAATAACTATGAATTCCTTTGCCCAAGCTCGTTGCAAACTCTTCTGCCCAGATGGGTGGTCTTCGTAAATGAGAAATTTTAGCTTCTTCTCCAATGCTGTTTTGAAAATAAGTGTCAATCTCTGGTTTATTTTTAGTCTGGTTTTGTTTCAGCTCTGGGCACTTTTGCTCTGTTAGTTCACTGATAACAAAGGAATCCAAACATGAAAAGAAAAAGAGGCCAGCAAAATCAAACCAGGTGCTGCTGGAGAATGCAGGAAATAGGAATCGTCATTGCTTGTAACTTTATAATTATCCACATAATAGCAAAGCTTTATTGAAAATTACTGTGAGCCAGGTTCTGTTTAAGCTGTTGGTACATATTATATTATCATATCCTCACAAGAACCTGATGATATAGGAACTATTATTATTTCTACTTTGCAAATGATGTAATGAGATACCAGAAAGGTAAGTAACTTGCCTAAAGTCATGCCGCTAATAAGTGTACAGCTGAGATTTGAATGGAGATAGTTAGAAATCAGAGTGGGCCCATGTGCTCAGCATTTTGTCCCGTGTTGAGCAGGGTTGGGTACCACATGAGGACTGTTAACTCTGATCCTTATCCTGGGGGTTTGTTATGAGTTAGCTCACAGATAAGCAAAGGCCAACAGGACAGAAGAGAAGAAGAGAAAGCTGGGGTTTTACATTAAAGAAGGGATCACAACTAAAAGATCCAAGAACTGCTAAACCTGCTTTAAAACTAAGTCACAACCACAGCTAGGATTATATATAATTTGCTGTCTGACTTTTGGCAAATTTTTATATCTATTTTAGGTTTTTAATTTGTTCAGGGTTTCCAGATGGTATAAGTATGGAAATACATGTTGCCAAATTTTTAAATATGTGATTGTGTACAAATCCAAAAACTAACTAGATGTTTTGAATGGCTTTACTGCTCAAGAATGTCAAAATGAGTATCTGAGTTACTAAAAAGTATTTGCTCATGTGTGTATTAACACAGAATATGTGTGTGTGTATTTAAATGATATCCGAAGGAATAGAAATTCAGCTTTATCTTATTAATGTGGGTTATTCACAGATCTGTTTCCTTATATTTGCCTGAGTAATCAAGACACTATAATGTGTTATTTAAAAGAGATGTGGTCTATGTAAATCACATGCAGACACTGGGATTTCTGCTGCTCTGGCATTAAAAAGCTCCTGTCTCTATGGGAGAAGTCTCCTTAGGGTGAGGGATGAAGAAGGAACCAGCCTTTGGGAGTGTGAAATGGGATGTCAGCAGATACCCAGATCTGTCAAGCGCATTTCTCCCACTGGGTTTGACTCCCACACACTGTCTCTTCCACCTTCTGGGCGAACAATTGGTGACTGGCCTGCTTGGAGTGGGCCCTCCGGGCAGGATCCACCCCGCTGATCTTTGAAATCACTTTCCAGACAATTACTCTCATTTCATTTGGGAAGCCTGCCCAGAGTAGCAGCCAGGGAGATGGGGGAGGTGGTGGAGACAGGAGACGACGTTTTATGAGCAGTTGAATTTCTAAATGTGCTTAACAGTTGTTCACTGTGACTCAGGATCCTCCAGCATCATGGTCTGGCTTAGCCATTTGTCAGATTTTGTTGGGCTCTCTCTCTCTTTTTTTTTTTAAGAAGCAAAACAGAAACTTGCAAGAATTCTTAAATGTTATAAGCTGTTAAAAGTTTCTAAAATTGTGCTCATCAAAGATAGAAATCGTGCCCACTAAAGTCAGGAAATTGATAGTTTAGCCCTACTGAGGTGAAGGAGAATTGTTTCTCCACTTGCTGGCAGTAGCAGAGAGCTTCAGAGGCTGGGCTTTGGCCAGTTCTGTGACCTTCAAGTCATTAGTTCCCTCCCTTTCTGCCCATCCACCTGTAAAGTGGGGGTAATACTTCCTGGAAGGTTCCCACTGTTTTAGTGCCAGTTGGCTAGTGAGTGCAGAAGAAAGTCACTTCCCATTAATAAAATGCAAGCCCAACGTGAAGGGAACAATTTCTCGGTACTGTTCTCTAAGGGCCATGAAGACACTCAAAGTCCTGAGTTCAGTGACCTCATGAACCCAATAGGTGCCCTTTACTTTTCCATTTTTGAAGTTTTGCCTCAATAACCAACACCTCTCTCATCTCTAAATACTGTGTGTGATGCTGAAAGATTACAGTGTAGATGGTGAAATTCTGTGATTATTTGGGAGGCACGCTCTTCCAGGTCAAGGGGCTGTTTGGTGATCTTTAACATCATCCCCTTGCTGTGGTGTATTTGCTAAAAGACGTGCCTCGTGCAGTTCCACAGAACTGAGTTTTGGGGTTTTCAACTATGGAAGTAGTCAGTTTGTTACAGGGTGCAGCCAAGAGCGGGGGTAGGGGGGGGCCCAAATAGGCATTTGAAATGGGGTCCAGAACTTAAGGTGTCCAGGAGATTTTAAGATGTCTCCATCCCCCACCCCAGGGTGTGGGTTGGGGGAAGGGACAAATGGAGCAGGGCCATTGAGAGCTGTTTTGCATAGCAACAGCCTTGCAGCTAACCTCTGGGTTGGTCATTTAACATATCTATAGCCTTTGGCTGGTTGCATAGATAGGTTAAGTAGCTGTGATCAGCTCTAAGCCAGGGGAATGGAAGTAACTTCCCCACCCAGACTGGGGAGGGTGGGTCCCCTGAGTTACAGCGCCTGCGTGGGAGCTCAGAGAGGATTGGCTCCAGGACATGGGGCCACGCCTGCCCAGACTCATGGTGGCAGCCCAATAAAGCTGAAAGGATACGAGTTCTGGCATGTGAAGCCGAGTGTGGGAGGAGTCGGAAATGGGGCTGCAGAGGAAGATTGGCTGCGGGGATTTAAAACCGAGATTTGGCGGCCATTGAGAGGGAGAACCATGTGGCTGTGGAGGTGCAGAGAAAATCAGGGCCATTGAAGGAGAACCATGCTGCTTTAGGAAGAAGAGCCATGTGCAGCCATTGAGGAGAACCAGGCTGCTTTAAAGAAGGAGAGCCATGTGCAGCCCTGAGAGGAGAACCATGCTGCTTTAGGAAAAGAAGCATGCAGACTTGACGGAGTGTAGACTCCTGCAGCCCTGAGAAGAGAACCACGCGGCAGCCCTGAGGAGAGAACCACGTGGCCTGGCAGAGTGGGGACCCCCACAGCTTTAGAAGGGGGAACCACCACCTGGTTTTAGCAGAGATCCCGGTGACTCAGCCGAGGGTGCCGGGAACCCAGGGAGGTCTCCCAGTCGAGATGGAGTACTAACTGGGAAGAACCAGAAGACTACCTAAGCCATGGACTTCTATTTCCTTTCTTGAGACACGGTACTCTGGACTGGGCAAAGGGGGAAGGAAGGACTGTGTCTGTTTGTGGGTGTTATAAGGGACTTTGGGATTTTAATAAAGACATTAGGTCACTACTTTAAATTGATATAGCATTAAATAAACATTTTCTTTCCTTTTCACGAATCTCTGGCATTGAGAGACGTCTTTCCTAGGGCGGCAGACATAATGGACCGGGGCCTTCTTTCAATAATAGTGTATCGTCCCAGGCCCCCCTTGTTGTGTTCTGTAACAAGTTCATCTAGGGGCCCCCAAGCTCTTTCTGAGAAGGGGCTACTTTTGATTTCTTTCCCAACTCTTGTAAGCACTGGGGCTAGGGGTGAAGTGACCTTGCTAAGAGGAGGTTGCTAATGCCTGTAACTCTATTCTTATGAACTTGAAGGAGAGTATTAAGGAAAAACTTAATGCCCAATGGGGAGCCCTGCAAGTCACATTGAGGAAACCCAGCAAAAGTCATCCGTGTTGCAGCGGGAGGGCACACACCAGCTGTTTGGGGGTCCCCAATCTGCCCTATCCTTGAACATGAGCATGCTTCTGAAATGAACAAGACATGCAATTGCCCCCCTTTCAATCCGTGATTCTGCTGCTCTTCGTGATATCTCATGTTCTCTCTCTTTGTTCCTATCCATTTGGGTCAATCATGATATTTATCTTTCATACTCTCAGATATGGAAAAAATTTTAATATCCCTGAATACCCTTCCAGATCATGTGATATGAACCCCCTCATATTGCAAGGGTGTTCATATTAGCAAGTTTCCAGAGGAAAGTCTCATGAAGGGTCGAGTGCCCAAGGCATGCTGTTCTCCAGTCCCACATTGGGTGCGGGGTTTGCACACAGGCGAACAAGTGGGACGGGGCTGTGTCAGAAATGGCCTCCTCCTCTCGAAAGCCTCATGCTTCATGGGACTGTGAGGAAGACCCACTATTCCTTCTATGCTCCATCATAGACCATTAAGTCTGTAATTACAATAATTGGTTATTTTAGTCTATCTAGTCTGTAGTATTGACCACTGGATCATATTTTGTGATCCTTTCTAGCTGTATGATTTGTAAAAAAATAAGTATTCTGAGTCATGACCAACTTGGCCATATTGAGTAGATGTACAAAAGAAATATAGTTTATGTTATATATTTAGAGTTTAAGCTAAATGTATTCAACTGAAAAAAACCTTCTCAAAACAGGACAACTGATACATGTGTATGGATGGACTATCACTGGAAAGTTGGAAACCTTTGATTTTGATGCTGAACACATTGATAGGTAAGAGTGTATTGGTTTTGACATATGACTAGTTACAAATATGCTCTGTTGCTTCCAGGGGCCAGCTTCTCCAATAGCAATAAATTGTAGGCAGTTGGCACAGAATTGCTATTTTCCTCTTTACAGTTTATGGTCCCTGGTGAGCAGGGATTCAGCAAACTTTGTTAATGTAATTGCGACTGGTCGATTAAGTTTGTCCGTTTATTTACTGACAACTACTCACTCCAGGCTCAGTGTGAATTGTACTCTAATTGCATCCATGGATTTTCTTTTCCAATTCTTACCCTCCCTCTTTGTTTCTCAGGATGAAATAAATTCTTTAAAAAATGATCTGTGAACCCAAAAGACAATTAACTTCTTTGCTTGGTTGTTATACATTTGTGCATTTAGAAATCCTATTAGTGTGATCAGTGGAAATATGGAAGAAGGTTCTGAAAGCCATTGAGTCTTCAATGTTTTCTGGGAGTGATTAGGACATCAACATGACTTTTTTATTGGAGATTTAAAAAAAATGGCATGTGTTACTATTAAGTCATTCATGCTTGGAAGAGGGGAGAGCGAGGAGGCTGTTGAAGTTGTGATGTTTGTGGGAAGCTCTAAGCAACAGTGGTATTGAGCCTATGAAACACTACACTGAGAATTTATAAAGTAGAAGGAACATAATTTTACTATATTCTTGCCTCAGTAGATTCTATATACTGTGTCTAATTTTTCCTTTGCCCCTGGACAGGATGGGGTGCCCTTCTCTGTTCTGATTTATCTCTTTGATTCGTTCCTAGTTGAAGAGAATGGGATTTGACTACTCTTGAGACCTATTTTCTAGTGTTGAATAATAGTTAACTTGTCTTGAAAGAAAAGTATTCTTCTCATGGAAGATAGATGCCCAAAGCACACCACTGGCAATATACCGTACTCACTACTTGGTCCCATCCCTTGGATAGATACAGTCTTGGTTCAGATACAGTCTTTGAAAGGAAGAACAAAGGTAGAAAACTCTGCTATAGCTTTGTGTAGACCCACAATAGTCAGTGTGGAGATGATGAAGATTTTTGGGAGAGAAGAAATGGTCCTTCTGCAGCGTGAAAGGATGAATCATGAAACAGTGCTGTGCACCCCTGTCTTCAGGCTGAGAATTTATTTCCACATATACTCAGGGGGCAGACTTCAGCCACCTGCAGTAATGCCCAGTACATTCAGAGGAGAATGTTTATAACAATGTTTCTTCTGAGTTTTGCCTGGAATGTTTGATGGAAGTGTTGCATTATTATTGTCTCTTGTCTTTTTTTTTCTCTTTTTTTTTCATCCAGCCCATTGATCTTGGAAGCTCAAGGAGACAAATGGGTTACTCCTTGCTCTCTTGTAAACAGGCAGACAGGAAGCTGGTGAGTGTCTTTTCTGCCAACATATATGCTTTTAGGTTTTTCTGCCTAGTGTGAAACACACTCACATGCATGCACAGAGCTATTTTTAAATATAAATTACCCATAACTGTTGAATGCTTTATCTTTAGACTTACTGGAAAAGGCATGGTAATTGATTCAAACTGATGCAAGTTGGGGTGAATTCTGAAACTTTTCTTGAAAACAATAGTTACTACTACTAAGTGCTTACAGTAGGGCAAGCCCTGCCCTAATGCTATACATTTAAACCACTCAGTAGCCTTTTGAGTACATATAGTTATTGGTCTCACTTTACAGATAAAGAAGCTGAAGCACGGAGAGATTAAGGAACTTGTCCAATGTCTCACAGAGAATGGCAGAGCTAGGGTTTGAACTCTAACTTGCTAACCGGCCTCCAGAGTTCATGCTCTTAACTTTATACTATGATGACTAGCTAAAGAAAATAGTGAGTAGAAGTTATTTATTTATTTATTTCAATGACAATTTAAAAAATATGTGTCTACATGCTTACAGTTCAGATAACCAACATTTTTGTTGGACTTTCACTTCACTCTGGACTAAGTGGATTAGCCTTTCTTTGAGGTCATTACAAGAATTACCCTCTATGGCTTAGCTTTTTAGGACTAGAATTTAGTAGAGCCAAATTCTGTAATGTGTTTTTTTTTTCCTGGTGTCTTAAGTTCGTTTGCTCAGGATTGTCATTTTGGGGGTTCATATTTGCTAACAGATTTTTTTTTTGATAAAAATTTTGCTAGCCTTGTCCTAAAACAGGTTTTGGAAAGACAGGACTGAGTGGATAGTAGGAATAAGTAAGATGTTGTCTCTCACACTGGGATTTTACTGGTGGCAGATGAGATGGCAGCTCTAGTCGGCACTACTCTGGGCATTTGCCCCAGTGGGCTCGTTATACTTTCAGTATCTACCAATCTACTAATTTTCTCTGGCTGATTTGCTTTTATTTTGTTTTTGTTGTTATTATTATTATTATTCTTTTCCATGTTTGGCTAATAAGTTGGAACGTCTGAACTGAGGTGTGTGGTAACCGCCACCTGAGGTGTTTGGTTCTTTCCCGAGGTACCCTATTCAGGAAGCCCATGGTCTTGGCACTCTGCAGTGCCGTGTGGAAGGCAACTATATTGGTATGTCTGAGAAGTATCCATTTTACAGTCTTATCCATTTCTTTCTCTGTGTCTGGGGAAAACTCTTTCAAGAATTGGTTCTCATGATGATGCTAATAGTAACTATTTGTTGAGAACTCCCTGAAAAGCCCTATATAAAGCAGTTCAAATATAAACTAATTTAATCCTCACAATAAGCCTGTGAGGTTGGTGGAATTATTTTCGAGTACAGGTGGTAATTGAAGCTAGTAGCTAGTGGAATAGGATTTTTCAGTTGGTTTAAGTCTATAAGCCTGAGCTCTTACCTGCTCTCTGTGACTATATTCCTTCCTTCCTTCCTTCCTTCTTATTTTCAGAGAGGGGGAAGGGAAGGAGAAAAAAAGGAAGAGAAACATCAGTGTCTGAGAGATACATCCATAGGTTGCTTCTCACATGCCCCCAACTGGGGACCTGGCCTGCAACCCAGGGATGAGCCTTGACTGGAAATCAAACTGGTGACCTTTCAGCTTGAAGGCTGGTGCTCAATCCACTGAGCCACTCAGCCAGGGCTACATTTCCCCTTTTTTGTTGGATGTCAAGAGTGTTGATGGTGCAAGTCTAGGAGGTGTTTATTTGGGCACCATTGAGGAACTTACAGGGTTGGGTAATAGCTTGATATCTGGAGTCCTTGGGTTAATGGTGGCCATGGCCTGGTCCCGGTGATTCAAGCAGACTCCTGTATTAATGTCTGTTTCTTTTTGCTACAGGTTCTCAGAACGTTAGTTTCTCAGTATTTAACAAAGGAAAGTAAGTAACTAGGAGTAACCAAATTTATCTTCATATTGTATTATCTCTCTCTTGTCATGCTTACTTTCTTTAAACTTGTATAAAAGTTTCAAACATACATGGACAGAACAGAATAAAACCCTGTGTATCCACATGATTTTTTTTGTTTGCATGAGTATAACTGTATCCTATGCTCTCATTCCGAGATGATGTATTTGAATATTGTGATGGTGCCAATTTTGGGAAGTACCTCATGAGTAATCTCATAACACTAAAGTTAAAACAGGACAGGCTTTCCTGGAATACACTGTCCCATTCCAGCGACTTCATGATGGAAAGGGTGCCAGTTGCATAGAGCTCAGTAGATATAAATTAGAATTTAAAACTTCTTTCTGTATGACTTATCTCATGTCCTGTCACTATATAACTTGTCAGGCGTTTTTCTTAAAAGTGTGTTGTCTAGATAATATCGACTTTGCTGTGGTGGTGGTGACCCGTTACCCACAGCCGCACAGCCCAAAGCACAGATATTCTCCCTCTCTCTGAAGCTGGGGAGGAATGCAGCTGATATCTGTTGGTTATCTTCTGTAGGCCAGCTCCAGGTCAGGCCCTTTCACATTCATCACTCCATTTCATTCTTCTGTTACTAGGTGACATTGGTATTATTATTCTTACACAACCATTTTCTAGATCAGAATATACACTTTGCCCCATCGGTATCATTCTCCAGGAATCAAAAGGAGCTGGTATTTAAACTGTTGTAAAGATTTACTGGAGGTTAGTTCATAGTCTCCCTTCTGGGCAGCCAGTTTTTTAAAAAAAATGCATTTCAGATGCTGTGTTCATCCAAAACACAATTTTGTCTTTTTTGAAGGTCAATGGTACACAAGAACGCATGGCTGATCAGTGCTAAACAGGACCTTTTCCTGTACCAGACACACTCAGGTACTATCCCTTTCTCCCTGTGCTCCTCAGGCCTTCCCTCACACCTCACTGGAGGCTGGGCCCCCTTCCCTTTCTTCAGGCCATTCCTCCATGACCGTTAACATGTGAAGCTGTCCCTACAATCATGGATGACCCTTTCATTTTTGGTGATAATTGTTGCTTGTATGAAAGTCATTTTTAATTGCTATATTAAAAAGGCTCAATCACAGATGTCTATACAAAATCCCTGGAGACAGATGAAATAAAGGGGAGCCATCCTTGTTTCATGTTCTGAGAAATAACAGAAAAGAGGCAGCACTGAAAAATCTAAAAGCATATCTTTTCAGTTACTTTAGTATATCACCTCTGGGTGTTTATTCAACAATTCATGTCTTGCTGACACTGATACTAAGCTATTGTGTTGCTATTGATGAGGAAACCTTCATACTGAAAAAACAAATGCTGAAATTCAGAAACTGTTATGAAATTGTGAGCTCAGTTCACTAGTAGAAAATTGGCTTGGATTCTAGAGGCTTGAATATGATCCCAAAGCCCCTGAAGAAATGCCTGTGAGGTAAGTTCAGATTCCAGAGGCAGCAGAATCTACTTTTGCCAAAAATACAAAAAATTTTGTAGGCCATGGTGCAAATGCCATTCACTCCCTACTTCTGCAAAAGCTGAGTTTCTCCTCTTGCCTTTATTTTCTTTAACCAGCATAACTAGTCTCCTTTGGAGTAAGTGCGAGGAAGCACCTGAGGTGATGGTGACAGTGACCCAGTAACGAGAGGAACGGCAGGCCCTTCTTGGATGTTTTACATACAATCTCAATATTTATTTCACCTAACTAGGGATAGGTAATGCTAGCCTAGTTTTACAGATAAAGAAACAGACTCAGAGAGGCAGAGTAATTTGTCCAAAGTTCCTAGTGCTGCAAAGTGCAGGCTGAGTTCTAAATCTTATGCACATAACCAATATACTTATGGGAAGTATACTCTTCTGCCACATGCCAGGCTTCTCTGTGAGTCTGCCCATCAGTATTGCACCCTGAATGTCAGATAGGCTGGCAGGCATCTCGGATCACACAGCTGTTTCATGTTTCCAGCACCGATGTCTTCTTGGAACGTGGACTCCCAGACTAGAGCTTCTTCATAGCAGAGGAGGCTAAGGGGAGAGGGGGTGTGGACAACTGCAGAGAGCCCAAGGCTGTGCTCCTCAAGTGCTGGCATTTAATTACTAGTTCAGTTTGGTTAAGTCACTTAGCCTTTCTGAACCCCAAACACACATCTATAAAGTGGGCAAAATGGTGTTTGTCCTTCTAACTCCAAAAGTTGTTGGAAGAAGCAGATGAGCAAGAATCTGGGATTCTCTCCTTTTATCTCCACACCAGTTCAATTACTGATTTCCACCAATTTTATCTCCCATGTAGTTCTTAAACATGATGTATCTTCTCTGTCTCTACAGCCACTGTTTTAACTTAGGACTCCCATTATTTCTTGGTAGCATGCTGCAACAGTGCCTAAGGGGCCCTAACCTGCCATTTGTCCCTGCTGATTCATGCTCTACACAGCCACCACCACTCACACATCTGATGCCTCTCCTCTGCTAATCATCTGCAGCAGGGGTGTCCAACCTTTTGGCATCTCTGTGCCACACTAGAAGAAGAAGAGTTATCTTGGACCACACATTAAATACACTGTGACACATAATCACACAAAAAAAATCTCAAAATGTTTTAAGTAAATGTATGATTTTGTGTTGGGTCACATTCATAGCCATCCTGAGATGCATGTAGCCTGAAGGCCATGGGGTGGATGCCCCTGCAAGAGGCTTCCTATCGCCACAGGGAATGGTACATGCTCTGACCTTCTCCCTGTCTCCTGCTCCAGCTCCATCTCTAATATTCCAGTAACACCTAAGTGCACTCTGCAACTCCTTCTCTCCACACTTGGGCTATCACTCCCCATTTTTTTTTCTTCCCTTCACTTGGCCAGTTCTAATTTATTCTTCAACATTCAGTTGAGATGTCATTTCTAGAAATTCCTTTCTACTCCACCATACCTGTTCCCCCTCTCTTAAACTTCTCATTGGCACTTCTGTATTCTCTCTCTAATTTCATTAGCCCAAGTTATGATAATTATACTTTCTATACCTGTTCTTCCTTATCCTGCTAATCTCCTTGAGGATGGGAACCTTTTTTTTGTATTATTCTTTGCATCCCTTGTGCCACATAGTAGATTCTCTGTGAAAAGAATTATAAAGCACTAGGTGAGAAGAAGGGGTTATTATTATTAGTGTTGAATTTTGATATTTGAGTGTGGGGGTCCATCTTTGCCCCCACATATCTGCTCTGCTCTGTCTCATGAACATAAATGTTATACAGTAAATGCCCTGATAAAATTTGTGGTAGTAACCATTCATGATTAGCTTCTGTGTACCTTCAATTTCTCGTAGATCAAGACTCCTCTTTCCCCTTGAGGGAATGAAAAGAACTGCTAAAGTTTGATCATAGAAGAGGAATGGGTCAGAAAAAGTGAAACTCTTAGGGATTTGTGACATATTCCTGTAGGGCTTGGAGCGATCAGGAGGCAGCAGGAGAGAACTGGGTGTGAGGAGGTGAGAGTGGGGCGATGGGGTGGGAAGCGTGCAGCGTGGGGAGGAGTGCAAGGGTGCTGAGGACAGTGGGATTCATTCTTTTGCTCAGAGCACATTGCAGACTCATGTGGATAAATTGAGGCCTTGCCTGGTGCATTCAAACTTGATTCCTGCATAAAGTAAAACCTCCTGTTCTGTGACTTGTAAATAGAGACCTCAAGGTCAGAAGACAGATTTCCCGAGAAAGTATAATGGTGTGTAGGTATTTTTTCTGACAGCTTTTTCCTTTCCTTTCAAATAATAATTCTATATAATATATATTATTATACATATTGTTATATGTTAGTCCTTTTTCATTATATGCATTTTAAATGACTTACTGTAAAAATTTTCAACTGTTGCTTAGTATTAGAAAGTTAAGGTAAGAAATAAATTATTGATAGTTTCTATTATTATATTATTATCTGGGTCACATTCAGGTCTATATTTGGAAGCTTACCTTTTTTTTTCTTTTGCAGAAATACTCTCTGTGTTTCCAGAAACTGGGAGCCTTGGGGGAAGAACAGACATCACAATTACAGGAGACTTCTTTGACATTCCTGTCCAGGTTACCATTGCAGGTAACTAAGTTGAAATGGCTGAAAATAGTTTAGTTTTAAATGCTGTAAGACAGCAGTTCCCAACCTTTTTGTCACCTGGGACCAGTTTCGTGGAAGACTATTTTTCCACAGACCAGGGGGTGGGGAGATGGTTTTGGGATGATTCAAGCACATTATATTCAGGCTCACCTCCTGCTGTGTGGCCCAGACTGTTACTGGTACTGGTAACTGGCTTGGACTGGTACTGGTCCAAAGCCTGAAAGTTGGGGACTCCTGCTGTAGGAGATTATGTGTCTCTTATGGTGTGGAGAGGGTTGGGGAAAGCAATCTCTGTCTTTTCTGACTCAGTGTGCCACCCTGCTCTCAGGTGTTTTACCTGTGCCCGGTTAAGACCAGGCGGGATTGTGGTCCGGCAGCTCTGCAAACACAGAATGGCAGTGGGATGTCCTTCAGACACACAGTTCATGGGCAGTTCCCTTGGTCTCCCGTGGGAGTGGGGAGAAGGGAAAAGCACAGCTGCCTCTTCACAGACGTCTGCTCTTACTGACAGACAATCCATCTCCCCCCTTAGCCCTCTCTGTGTGGACAAGCTGGAATGGGCAGGCAATTGCTCTGTTGATTCTGTTGGAATGCCCCTATGGCAAATACTTTTGTGGAACCTATCTGAACCTTTTGTTCTGCCAGGTGCGATGCTCCTGTAGTTGGCAACACCAAGGAGGCAGGAACATGTCCTCACTCTCTCGCGGTCACACTTGCCCTCCCAAACTCAGCTGAGTGGTTCAGTGCACCTTCCGTGGGTGGCATTGCATTGCATTGCTTTCCTGCTGGTTTTATAAGGGGCACTGCGCTCTGTGCCCTCCCTTTCCTGGCCTCCTTCAGTTTGGGTGACAACTTTTGCTCTACTGTTTACATTCAGCCCTTTGCCTCAGAATAAGAGCTTGTCAACGTCAGTGTGGTCCTGTTGTCTTGCCATCAAATTTATATACCCACATCTATATTTCTATCTGTATCTATATCTACATCCATATCTATATCTACATCTCTGTCTAATTTTAAAAATTCTCCTCAGGCATTCCATGTGATGTCAGACACGTGTCTCCCAGGAAGATTAAGTGCACCACCAGGGCTCCACGAGAAGGTGCAAGGCTCACTGCTCCTCAGGCAGGTAATGAAGTCACCAGGGCTGTTCAATGACCTCTGGTTATGGTTTAACCATGGTGGGCTTGGAAGTGGAAGCGAAAGTGTTGGCATTCTGTCTCAGCTGTGACTGCTTAGGTCAGTGAGCTCTGGGGCCATGACATCACTGTCAGGGCTTTCATTTCAGAGTGGCTCTTAGCTTAATTCCAATGCTCATTGACACTGCACTGCTAGCGTCAGCCAGATGAGTGGCCAGTGGGGTTCAGTGGAGACCATGATCCTGGAAGCATAACTTCAGTCGAGACATTGTTATGTGGGAGCATTAGAGCCTGCTCATCACAACAGCCAAGGCCAGAGAGTGGAGCACAAGGGGGTGCAATGTTGCTTCTTCTTCCCTGATGCACCTATCCACTACTTGATGAGTAGGGGTGTATTGTGATGTCGCCACCAGTTTATGGCCAGAGTGGGAGGAGATGGAGAAGGCAAGGCTCTACTTGTCCATCTCTGTGCAGAACTTCCACCTCATGGCTGCAAACTGAAAGTACACCAGTGGCACACTTTTCTGGTAAGCATTAGAATGGAAGGCTCAGTGTAGTTAGGCAGAAGGGCAGTTGGCGTGTTACGTAGCACAGAGCCACAAGCTGCAAGTTGCATTCCTCACCTGCCCCATAAGGGCAGACTTCATGGTTAAACTACAGGCACTGAACTCAACTCCAGAAGCTCAGCACTTAGGAGGGAAGTAACCCAGCAGGGTGGAGAAACCTCTCTAAAAAAAGGCCATTCCTGTGTGAAATGCATGCAAAGCTTTGGCCCAGCACATCCTCCAGGCCCCAGAGCTGCAGTGTTTACTTAGGAAAGCTCCCATCCAAGGAAGCTATTGAAGCAAGTGGTGGGGACAATGTGTGTTTCTTGTGTCAGGAAGTGGAGAACTGCCCCCTCTTTGAGGGGTTCCTGCTTTAGCTGCTTAGTTAGTGGTAGGATCATTTCCCAAATGCAGTAGCTTTTGAGTGTTAACAAGGCCCTTTATAAAGACACTTGGAAATTGCTTCTATAGAAGAGCAAATTGTTATGTTATGCAGTGGTTCTCAATGGTCTCCGGGGTACATTTGGCGACATGCAGTATTAAAGCTGGGAAAGTGGTGGTGCTGCTGGCCTCTAGTGGCTGGAGTACAGAGGTGCCTCTAAACATCCTTCAATGCATAGGACAGGCGCCCCACAGTTACCCCACCCAGAGGTCAACGGTAATGAGCTTCAGAAACCTCAAGTAATGTATTCAAATGTGCTCTTATTTTTCTGCCTATTGCTTATCTACTTCTCCTTTTAAAAATTAATGAGGATTAGGTTCCTGTTAAAGGTGAGATCATATGGTATTTGTCTTTCATCTCCTGGCTTATTTCTCTTAGCATAATGCTTTCCATTTCCATCAATGCTGTTGCAAAGGGTAGGATTTCCTTCTTTCTTTCTGCTGCATAGAATTCCATTGTGTAAATGTACTATAGTTTTTCTATCCATTCTTTTACTGATGGGCACCTAGGTTGCTTCCAACACTTGGCTATTGTAAATTGTGCTGCTATGAACATTGGAGTGCATAGGTTCTTTTGGATTGGTGTTTCAAGGCTCTTAGGATATAATCCTAGCAGTGCAAAATGTAACCAAAGACACTGAAATAGAAAACAGGCTGCCAGTGACCAGAGGGGAGAGGAGAGGGAATTTCAGGAGAAAAGGGGAAGGGTTTGCAGGAACAAGTATAAAGGACACATGAACAAAAACAAGGGATGGGTGAAAATGGGAGGGAGGTGGGAGGGCTGGGGGGTGGGCTGGGATGGGAGTATAAGGCATAAAACTGTACTTGAACAACTAAAATAAAAAAAATTAATGAGGAATAATAGTAGTTTAAAATAATAATAATTACCCTAGCTGTCCTTTGTTGAGTACTTAGTATATTTTAGGCTCTTTGTAGATATAGTTCAAGCTCCTTTTTTCTTTTCTTTTTTTTTTTGTTTACCAGAATTGTCAAATTGACTCAATTTTTTCCCAGCTTTATTGAGATATAATTGACATATAATGTAAGCTCCCTTGGTCTTTTCTGCATTATTTCTATTTATTATTGGCTCCATGTATGAGAAAATGAAGGCATTAAGAAATTTGCTCAAAGCTACACATTTGGTAAGTGACAAAGCTGGAATCTGAACCCACAAATATATGACTCCAGATCTTTTACCCTCAATCCAAGTTGTAACCAATACAGATTGCACATGTGCCTTTAGTCTCCGGGTTTGCTTAATATAAAACACAAATTAAGAAGTACAACACAATTGGAAATGTCACGTTATAGCTGCATGTCACTTAATTTGTTCTATGCTGAGGTCCACAACCTGAGGCCAGTTTTGTGGGGAACAGAGGATTTTAAGGAATAGAACTCAACTCCCAGGCTGAACTGGGCCTTAAAAGATGCTGAGGTCTACTCCTCAACAATCAAGTCTGACCACACCGTCTCTTTTCCTCAGCCACAGCATTTGTTCACGTTTTCTCTAGGACTTGGTGATTCTCTTCTCCAGACACTCCCATCAGAAAGGGCTCCCTACTCTTCTCTGTTGCTCTGAAAATATTTCCCCTTACCATTCCTTATCCAGTCCCTCTTTCCAAGAGGCTCAGTCCTACACCAAACACATTTCCTGCTTTCCAGAACATTTGTGTCATCTACAGAACCTCTTACATGACTTTTCCATCTGGGTCTCAGTTGACTCGGCTTTCTAGTCAGTGCCTGGTCATCTTGGCTCTGTTGTCTAAAGCCAAGTAATTCCTCAAATTGGGGACGAATGCTCTCTGGTGTTCATGAAGCACGTATGTTTTGCAGGCAATCGGGGGCTTCTTTTTGAAGTTGGAGATGCCGCTGAGGGCTTGGACCTGACTGAAGCCACCCCTGGGTACAGGTGGCAGCTTGTCCCTAATGCCAGTTCTCCATTTGGATTTTGGTCAAAGGAGGGGCAGCCTTTCAGGTATGTTGTACAAGAAGTGGGAGTCCATTTCAAAAGCATCGTTAGTGGCCTCGGTGAGGCTAAAAGACAGGAAGTAAGCAATGAGATTTTCAGGGTAAAATGTGTCACGCCCACCAATTTCATGACCACAGAGTTGGACCATGGTTATTCCCCAGTGGTAGTCATGCTGGCGCACCACAGGCCCTTTATAGGTGCATGCTACAGCTTGATCAGTAGGTGAATTTCATACTTCATACAACTTAGTTTATAATCTGGTTTGGAGATGACTATCAATTGGAATATTGAGCTGCGTAGGCTTAGGAACTTAAAAGAGGGCAGGGTAAAACTTGCCACAGGTATGTGGTTAAGAGGTGAAACTCATGTTTGGATGATGCCAGAGAAAGAAGCAAGCATTTGCCCTTTGGCCATATGAGGGAGCACAGGTTGGGCAGTGAACAGTTCTGCTGGAAAAGTGACCAGTGTCCAAAGTCAGCCTAATGGCTGGTGTACAGCAGGGGAAGCTACTGTGGCCTCTGTGAGACACTGTTTTTGATAGCAGTGGTTGCAATATGATTATGTTGTTTTGAGTCCTTTTAATCCCTTCAAGGATATTGCCCAAATTTCTAGCTCTCTAAAGTGGGCTTAAAAGTACAAAAAATTGAGAATTTCTTAGACATACTGTTTCCTTAATGTCCTCTAAGTGTATGTATATATAGAGAGGCATAGATCCTTGACTGGGTGATCCTTGACTCATTTGAGAGAGGTTGGTCCCAACCCTGAGTGTGAATTCCAGCCATTCTGTGAGCTCCTTCAACGATCTGGCCATATTAAATTTTAATTTGGCTATGGAATGAAAACTTTTGTTCCCTGATCAGGGGATTTCAGACATTGAAGAAGCCAAGTAGGGAAGGAAGTCTGTGAACTAAACCAAGTTTCTATTATCCTGGAATTACTAACTAGGCACTTAACCACCAATATATGGCTTTAAAGTGGCAATAATTTGTGGTCCCTTATGGCACCTAATCGTGCGCCTTTATGATCGTTTTTGAGGACCATCAGTAATGTACAAAGGAAAACCTTTCAGCTAATATTCAGTGTGTGCGGGGTGGTAAGGAGAGAGTCAAACCACCTCCACAGACCAAAGAGCCTTGTGTTATATGGATGAACTGTAGGGTGAGTCTCTTTAGCTGCCATTTTGAAGAGCCATAAACCAGAGAGTAACTCTTTCCATTCTCCGTCATTCATTACTTTAAAATTCAAAAATTTTAAATTGAATATTGGAGTATTTGTTAATTGATATTAATTATATTGATGGACCTTTAAAATTGTTACTTTAAAAACTATTTCAGAAAATGTTTTGGATTTTTATTGGCATAGTTTAATAACTTTTTTAGCTACATCTGTCTTTGATACTAGGTCACTAGCATTTGTACTAAACATTTAAAAATATATAGTCACATTTTTAAATGTTTTGTAACATTGTAATCTTCTTCAAAGTTGCAGGTTGCATATTTTAATATGAAATTGTCAGCATGTTCAATGGGCTTTTCTCTGTTGACCATAATCTTTTTAATTGGAAATAAAAAAGACTCTCAGCAGGTGTTGAGGTATCTGATCAGCTCAGAGCAAATACTTTTTGTGTGTATGTGAAATATTATTTAATTAGTAAACCCGCAAACAATTAAAAATGACTTACTGACCACCTACATTAAATACAACATTGTGCTCAGCATTGTGAGGGTCAGAAGGTCTAGAACAAGGTCATCATCCTTGAGGAGTGACTACCCTTGCAGTGCGCATGTACGGCCACAAGGCAAGGTGAGACAGCAGCATTACTGAGGTTCTTCATGTATCCAAGGGTGTCCCCTGATCTTTTTATTTAATTCAACTGATACATATTGAGTGACTACTATGTCCCAGGCCTTCTAAGGTAAATGACTTCATGAGATACAACAGCTAAGGAAATACTTATCAAGCTAGTTTGCAGATGAGGAACAATAGTCTCCAATAGGTAGAGTGGTTTTTCTAATGTGGTGCAATTATCAAGTGGCAGAACCAAGTTCTGAATTTTTCTGACTTCAAGGCTTGTGATATCTAAGGCCACCTTTCTGTGCCACAGTATGGCCCATGTTCTTTCCCCATGGGAATGGGAATGTGGTATTTCAATGAGGACAAAGCAGCATTGTGAAACCTCATATATGCAAAGACCTGCTTCTATGAAGTTAATGTCTGCATGAAGGACAGAAAAGAGAGAGAAGTCTCCCCTGATACCATTAGGGACCATTTCAGGTCTATCACTCAACTCCTCATAAAGAATGGCACAGTGTTGTTGAGAGGTCAAGTACGATTATTTGGCAGGAAACATACTAGCTAATATATGATTATTTGCATACGCCAACAGCCACACAGGCTGAATGGAAAGAGGCTAATGTCTGACATCAGCCATAGTGGTAATGGCTTGCAAGGTATGACTGTGTTAGAAAAAGGACACAAGGATCAAGTCAGAGCCCTTCATATCTAATAATTAGAATAACACTCAGTATTGACTGAATTCCTATCAAGGACCAGACCCTGCGCTGGCTGTGTGAGGTAGGTTCTCAGCTAAGCCGAGGACTGCCCTGTGTGGGCCACAACTTCCCCAGAGAGGACGTGCTGCAGCAGGAGCTGTGCTGGTGTGAAGAGATGGGCTGTGCTGAGGAGACTAGCTGGGTGCCACAGCTGCTCCCAGAGTTTTCCGGGTCAGTCATATGGCACAAAAGCCAGTGACTTGGACCTCGGTTGCTCTGGCTTGACTTGGTGCTCCTCTGCTTTACAGAGCACGGCTCAGTGGGTTCTTTGTGGCCCCGGAGACAAACAATTACACTTTCTGGATCCAGGCAGACGGCCCAGCTTCCTTGCATTTCAGTCGATCAGAGGACCCCAGGGCCAAGGTATTTGCCTTCTTCTCATTTCCTTTTCCTTGTCCCCAGTCCTTCACTTATAAAAAATAAGTAAGTAAATAAAAATGAAAACTATCATGTTCCACAAATAATTGTAACACGCAATTAGGCAACCAGGAATCTCAATATATATATATTCTTTTTGTGGGGGGGGGGGGTTACTACAAATTTTTAAAATTGAGGTATAATTGACATGCTTTTGATTGTTGAAAAAGAATTTGGGTGAATATGTTGGCACCTACTATTTATTGAGCATGTAGTGTAAACTGGGCATTATGCTACATTTTTAATATACCTAGTCTCTAATTTTCACAGCATTTTTGTGAGCTGTGCATATTTATTTCTGTTTTCCAGATAAGGAATTTGGTATTTTGAAGGGTTATGTGGCCAAGCCAGGGCCACTTGGATAATAAGAGACACACAGTATTTACAATTCAAACCCAAGTTTCTCTGACTCCAAAGCTTGTACCTTGTTCACCAATTTTGGGTAGGGATGTAGTCAGTCACAGGATGTGGGAATTTCCTGATCAGTATTGAAGGATAAGAAAAGATGATTTGAACAAATAGCCCAATTCACTAGTGCTGTTGACAAAGAACCCAAACATCTTTCTTCAAATTATTAATATACTTCTATTGGATTGTTTTGCTAGTTGGTTAGAGGAACATGATGGATTTTGATGTGATCAGTTATTCTAGATTTCTCGAAGAGCTTAATATTACCTTATCTGCAGCATCATGTAAACCTAGCGCTTCTGGTTGGCTGTTTTTGCTCTATGTGTGGCCCATCCAGCCTCATCTGAATACTATTCAACTGAGAAAGAGAGAGAGAAGGGGTAGAAAAACATAAGTTAAACAACCACAGGACCGAGTGTGACCAGGCTAACTTGTTGGAAAAGGCAGATCAGTCCTTGTTAATAGCTGCCCAGGCACTGCTGTTTGAGAAAGACATGCTCAGAAACTGTAGCATTGATTGTGATATGTTTATTGGGACACAGGTGAAGGTGGCCTCCATCAGGGTGGGCACTACTGACTGGTTTGACTCCTGGGAGCAGAATGGGAATGAAGGGACTTGGCAACAGAAGACCCCCAAGTTGGAGCTGCTCGGGGGAACCAGGTACTACCTGGAGGCAGAGCAGTGTGGGAAAGCCCCCAGCAGGGGGATGAAAATTGGCGTCCAGATCCACAATACCTGGCTGAATCCTGATGTGGTCAGCACTTACCTCCGGGAGAAGCATCAGATCCGAGTCCATGCTCAGAGACTTCCGGAGATCCAGGTCTGCATCCCCTCCCAGTCCCACAGGGTCAGGTTCAGGGGCTAAATTCTGGAAGGGTACAGTGTTGCCTAGTGGGAGGATCACTAGTTGGGAGCCAGAAAATTTGAGTTGTAATTATCACTCTGCTGACAACGAAATAGGATATCTATTCTATAATGCTGTGGGGACTTTATGGTTTCGAATCTTACATTTAAGTCTTTAATCCATTTTGAGTTTATTCTTGAATATGGTATAAGAAGATGGTCTGGTTTCATTTCTTTCTTCTTTTTTAAAATTAAATATGTGTTTAATTTTCCCAGCATCATTTATTAAATAGATTGTCTTTAAAAAAAAGATAAATAAAAATGCAAAGTCTTCTCATTGAGATGACTTTATTCATGGGCTTAGTTTTACAGATTTAAGGTTCAGGTAAATATTCTTTTGGAAACCTACTCCCTAAAGAAGAGATAAGGTCCACCAAACACCCACAACTTTGTGTGTGTGCTAAAGTGTATACACACACAAGGTTTCATAGCCTTTTCACTGTGCACATCTTGTTTCCCAATGTGCTGTGTTTTCTAAGTCTACTTTTAAAGGTCAAGGCCTTTGGGTCTCTCAGTCGTGACCCACATTTTTGTTAAACAATTTTGGTGTATTTTTGTTGTTCAATTTTTGGTGTACAATGATGGGTCAGTATGGACTTGCTTTTTATGCTTAGAGTCTAATAGAAAAAAGTGTATACAAATAGCCACAGGAAGAAGTAGAAAACAACAAGTGATATAAGATGTAGGTCTCACTCCCTGACAAAAGTGTAAGGGGCCTGGCCAGGAATGTACTGGAAGCCAAGCAGAGACTGAATATGCCTCTGAGAGGGTAACATGCCATGTGGCTGTTTCTGCCTACAGGGTCACACCCGGGAGAGGGTTCTTGGTGAGAAGGGCTGAAAGCGGGCCATTCAGGGGCAACATTTGTCTCACATGCTGAAGAAAAGGGGGGGGCATAGATAAATAGAGACACAGACATGTACATTGTTCCAAGGTGAGTTTTCATTGGGTGGTATCACTTGTGTTCTCTACATAGTTCTAGATGATAGTTTAAAAAAAGTGAAATTTTAAATAGAAAAAATAGCAAGCCAAAGAAGTATGTTCTTAGATGATCTCTTAGGCTTAATTAGCATACATCATGTAGTCCTGTTACACTTGACTTTTAGATGCTGACTGTGTCTGGGACAGGGGACTTCTTCCTGACTTGGGATGACGTGTCTAGCCCACCAATCTCTACAAATGCCACAGCCCAGCAGGTGGGGACCTCCTTCAGGTAACAAGAGGCGGGGGTGGTCTTCCTGCCCATGCTATGAACTCCTGGTAGTTTTTCTTTTCAACAGATTCAAACAGCCATTGAGGAGTTACTTGCAGTCAAATGCCAGCTGGAACCCCTTTCAGCTAACACCCTACTTCGACTTGGATTTGAACAAGGTGCTGTCCCTGGTTTGACAAATTCTGACCCTCTTCTCCATCATTGTCTATTCTCTCTCTCTTTTTTATGTAAAATGGGAACAATCTTCATTTCCTATCCAAGGTGCTAACACAGTCAAATGAAGATATGGAAACTGGATTTAGACACTGAGTGGCCAAGGGAGTGGCTACTTGCTTGGGAAGGAGCTGCTTGGCGTGGCTGTCCTCCTTGGCTGTCGGCTTAGACACCAAGGATGCGGGCAGTTAGAGTTAAGGAATTCTATCTCAGGCCACACAGCGGTAAAAGAGCAAAAGGTATAGGTGGGAAGCGGCAAAACAGTACAAATCTTGACTAAAGGAATTATTGCATAAAACAGTAATCTTAACAAATTATAAAAATGAGAGGGTATATTTTTAAAACACCAAGGTGAACTAAGTTACAGTTGACACTCCTTGCCTTTTTCCTAGTCTGCAGTTTTCTGTGTTGTGGTACATGTAGAAAATGGTAACACAGTAGTCCCCTTATCCAAAACTCCCGGTGAATGCATGAAACTCTGGCTATACCATGTTTTTCCCTAAACATATGTAGCAATGATAAAGTTCAATTTACAGTTTAAGCAAGGAAGAGATTGACAGTAATAACTAATAATAAAGTAGATCAATTATAATAACATATTATAATAAAAGTTATATGAATGGGGTGTCTCTTTCTCAAAACATCTTACTATCCTGTCCTCACTCTTACTCTTTTTGTGTTGATGCAAGATGATAAAATGCCCATGTGATAGATGAAGTGAGGTGAATAATGCATGCATTATGATAAAACATTAGGCCACTACTGACTGCATTCATACTCAGCAAGCACTTTCCATCCTCTCTTTGGCGTATCTGAACTGCCGGCATCACTACTCTTGCACTTTGGTGCCATTACTAAGTAAAATAGGGTTACCTACACACAAGCACTATGGTACCATGACAGTGGATCTGATAGCCCAGAGGGCTACTGAGTGACTGACTATGGGGTGGGGAGTGTCTACTATGGTGTGGAGACGCTGCACAAAGGGATGAGTCACCCCTTACAAGGGGCAGCAAGAGATTTCACCACGTTACTCAGAGCAGCATGAAATCTAAAACTTATGAGTTGTTGATTTCTGGAATTTTTCATCTAATAATTTCAGGCCATTGTTAACTGCCTATATCTAAAACTGTGGGAAGCGAAACCATGGTAACAGAGGACTGCTGTGTATTTTTGATGCTCCAGGGCAGACAGAATGAAGTTTTCATAGCTGGAACCTTCACACTGGGGGCTGCCGGGCAGCCTGGGCCCTGCCCAGCTTGTCCAAGGGCTGGGGGGCCAATATCACAGTGAACCCATAACTGGTTCCCTCTCTACACGTGTTGGGAAGCTTGGCCTATTTAAATAGGTAGACATTAATGTCTACCCTGTCTCTTAATTTTATTTGAACTGCATTCAGGCCCAGAAGGTTCCAGCTTTGATGGGGACCTCACCAGTGGGACAGAGCCCTTCTGTGGGAGGTTCAGCCTCCATCAGCCTCGACACCTTGTCCTAAGGCCCCCAGCTGCCCAGAAAAGCTACCGGCTGGATCAGTACACACACGTAAGTGGCAGCCCTCATGCTTCCAGGTGAGGTGGGTAGGGAAGGATTGGTGTTACTCTCAGGGGTTGAGACGGAGAAACAGAAGCACAAAAGAGTAATGGCTGTGATGTGTCCAAAGTGTTTTGGGCTGAAGTTCTGGGCTTCTTAAATGCTGTTTCAGGTGTGAACAGACACCTCCAGTCCTCCATTAGCTACTTGTCACATAGAAATGCCTTCGTATTAGCTATGAGATCTATGACAGGTTTTACTTTCATATATGGGGTGGGCAAAAGTAGGTTTACAGTTGTGACTACATAAAACAGTTTATTTTTATATTATTATTTATAAACTGTTGTATTATTTTCCATACCAACAACTGTAAATCTACTTTTTCCTGCCCTGTATATTCTTCGCTCTTTAGGTGGAAGTGCAGATTCTGTAGTCATATTCTCTGGGTTTGCATTTTGACTCTGTTCCGTGTGCCCTCTGTGTGTTACTTCAGTTTACTCACCTGAAAAGTGGGTCCTAATGTTGTCTACCTCTCAGGATTTTGGTGAAGATTCAATGGGGTAATCCAGTCAAGTGCCTGTGCAGTGGTTAGGACTCAACTGAAGATAGTTATTGCTATTTATTATAGTTAGTGTTATTGTTGATGGGTTGGCTGGCACATCTCTTTAACCCCTTTTACACCCTTTGTGTCGATAGCTCTGCCATCTTTCACAGAAGAGTGCAACTCATTTGCTGTCCGGGGCCCAGAGTGAGGCTCGCTGGGGTGGCTGAGCCCATGGTGGTGGTTTCAGGTCCCTCCCCAGTTGAACGGATTAGGAGCCAGGACTAAGTGATTCAGGCTGGGGCACTGCTCATTTCCCAGTATTTCTCATATAGCAGAGGCTCCCAGTGGGCAAATTTTGCCTCCTAGGGGAGAGCTGGCAATTTATGGGGGCATTTTTGGTGGTCACATTGGGTAAGTGGTACTGGTACCCACTGGGTAAGTTCCAGGGATGTTACTAAACATCTACAATGCACTGAACAGCCCCCTCACAGGAAAAAAGTATCCAATCCAAAATGTCAAAAGTGCTGAAGTAAAACATATTCTGCTCTGAAGACTGTTTGAGCCAAACAATTTTACTTAATTCAGAGTTAGAAACCAAGGATGGTGGGGAATTCTTAGAGTTCAGAAACAAAAATTTGCTAATTGAGATACTCTAAAATTATCATTGCCAAACACAGTGGTAGGCATTTACTAACCTCTCTTGGACAATAACAATTCACTGTACCAACTTCTCTGGTCAGCTAGACCAGTAAGCTCCAGAGGGCAGGAACGAGGCTGACTCTTCCACAGCAAGAGGCAGGGTTGTGGGGAGGTGGACTCTCCTTACTGCACTTTGTTCGAATGGCTGCTTCTTGCACTAATAGAGCTGGAACCCTTATTTGTTGCCTGTAGTTGTGCATTTCATACAAAGGCCGTGTGAATAAGACCCTGAAGATGACCGTGTCCTTCACAACTGCTCTTCAAAACATCATTAAGAAGAACATTACCTGTGACTGGAAACTCATGGGGACCATTCCCGAAAGGTAGATAATCTGTAGGGAGGTGTGGTGGGAATTCTGCCAACTGGGATGATTAGCTCTCTCAGGACCAGTGGCCTACCTGAGGTACTGCCTGTTATATTTGAGACTCAGATACTAACCTGGGGTTCTGAACACAGAGGAGAAAAAATGGAGCCCAGAGAAGTTGGATTAAAAACAATTAGTTGTGAGAAATATACTACTTCCTAGAAGGAAACTGATATTTCTCACAGGGATAAAATCATAGAGTGTAACATTTGGAAGAGACTTTAGAGAGCATTCCTTGACATTATAGATGAGAAAAATGGGGGCCCAGAGAACCTGTGATTCACAAAAGTTCATTCAGTGAGTAAAGATGACTCTGGAATAAAATCCAAGCATCTTGATCCTTCAATTCAATGCTCTTTCCAGATAATCTCTTAAGAGTTTTGTAAGTGGTTGTAAACCTAAATCGTCCAGTAATGTACAGGAGCATTAATCTTCCTTGTCATTAGAGCCTACATATGATCTGTTTATGACAGACAATTACACTGTAATTTGAAAAAGCCGCTGACATTGAGAGCCATGAATGAATGATTGCTTTAAAATGTGGTTCACTGGTGTGACATCACAGCTGAGCCGAACCTGACTTGGATGTTTGTACTCAGGGCACACAGGACTGTTTGGGCGCTGGGGTTCATGGGGCTTCTCTCCTGGCTACACGGTCCTCAGGCTCCCGGGTCCCAGAACTAGGGTTCGAATGGGAGAGGACTGTAGGTGCACGCCCCTGCGTTCTTGTTTTTCAGTTGGCGGTTCACCTGTACTAACCTCTGGAAGGCTTGCCTGCATCACTCCTTGCATCTCCAGACGTCTCTGGCACACTCCCCAGTGCTGGTTCATCGAATTGACCTCTTCCCTCTGGTGCAGGAGATGGGTGTGTTCTATGTGGATGAAGTTATTATTGCGGACACAAACCTGACAGGTGATCATTGAATCTTCTCTCCTCCATGGACCTGTCCCTCAACTGCCAATTTTAAACTTTCTACGAGGGGCTGCAGTCCAGTTAGTGAAGGGGGAACAGGTGAGGTTCATCTTGCCTGCCTTGGTTCTAAAAAGAGGACGGGGTTGGTATTATGTGCCCCTGGACCCTATATTTTTCTAGCTAATTCCTCTTCCCCCCCCTATTCACTACAATGCTTGCTCTTGCTTTTGGTATTTGTGCTCTGCCCTGATTTTACTACTTTCTTGCTGAGAAGCCTTGGTTTCCTGATCCATAAAGTGGGCATACTGAAGTCCCTGCCTCATTGGGTTGCTGCAAAGATTAACTAGAGTATAGTGTAAAGCCCTCATCACAGGTCCTGAATATAGTTAAGTGCTCAATAAATATAAGCAATTATTATTACTATTAACATTATTATTACTGTTAGAATAGCAAGATTTCTTGATCTATCAGCTAATATCTATCAAAGAAAGTGCTGGAAGAACACAGAAATACCTACCCATGGAAATGGACTGAAGGGCTGACTTACAGCAGACTCAGTGAGAGTCAGAGGATAACGATGTTCTCATGAGAACGCCTCATCCTTCTTTCTGCTGATCTACATTCCTCCCTCTTGTCACTTAGAGCCCAGGCCTGTCCTCTTTCTCCACCAAGTCCTTTGGCCTCCCTTAGGCACAGCTATCTTACTGGGCTTTCTTGTCCACAGGTTTCAGGGACAAAGTGCTCATTAGGGGTCCTTCTGAGACTGGCCACCAGTGACACACACCTCGGGAAGGGAAGCCCACAGCCCATGCAGATGGTGCTGTGTGCTCCCAGGGCCTCCAGGCTTCCAAGTTCTGTTTACTTTCCATTTTCTGTTAAATCCCTGGGACTTTGGGGCTCAGATTTCCAGTTTTAAGTAGATTCTCTCTTTCTTCCTCCCAGAAGAAAAGGAGGAAGCAGTCATTTACATTTTGACTTACAAAATATGCAAGTGTTCAGTCTTTTGCTTATAAAATTGTGGAGCTGAGGGCAGAGGAGCTTGGGGGTGGGTAGCAAGAGGGCTCTCCTTCAGCCATGAAATGACATCATATTTGAATCCATCAAAATTCTGCCTCTTATATGTGTCGGTGGTTTAAGTGCTTTGAGGGCATCTGGGTCAGAGAGTCACTGCTTATTTTAAGCCCTTTTTAAGGTCCTGGCACGTAGAAAATAATATTCAGATGGCATGCTTGGATAACCACCTGAATTCTTGGTGCATAAGACCCTAAGCCAGGGCCTTTGGTGACCCTCAATTGCTACCCAGATTCCTGGAGGAGTGAGGGGTTCAACATTTCATACCCTTGAACTCACTGACTGGAAAACACAGAACTAAATAATAGGTGCCTTTTCCCTTTTTCTCTTTTCCCCCTTAAATGCCATCTTAAACCTCCAAGCTCTCCAAGTGCAACATCCAGAGCACTTTCTCCCTGCCCCCACCTCTCTGCCATCAAATGCTCTCCAGTACCTGGAACCATCTCAGAGTGCGGTGAGGAGGAAGCAGAGAGGGGGAGGGCAGAGGCAAGTAAGATTATTGGAGTGTCTTGTGTAAAACCACATTTCCTGCTTTGGCTAGTTCCCTTGCTAGCAACGACTTTGCTTTGAGGGTTATTTAATGGCAACACAAACGCTACACAATTGGGCTCAATATTCATAGTTAATTGTCTGACATTTATCTGATCAATTTAACACCTGATTATATTTTCTCATCAAATGTCCTCTGTGAAAGTTATTTTCATCTAGTGGCAGGCAGCATTTATTTCTCACTTTTTAGAACACCATGAGATAGCCCTACTGTCTCCACCCTATAGATGGGGACATGAAAGCTAAGAAGGGCTGAGTATCTCATCCCAAATCCCATAGCTGGGACGTAGGGGAGATTGGAATCCAGAGGTTGTTGATACCAAAGCCAAAACCTCAATCATCCATACCCAGCTGAGTGAATAAACATTTATTGAGCACCCATTCTATGCCTGGTGTTGTACTAGGCATTGGATACGCAAAGATGATCCCTTTACTGTCTGTTGTCTCAGTTGTACTGTCTTGGGAAGAAGCTATCTTTTACACAGTGCCTAGTCAAAGGGGGAAGTGAATTAAATTACGTGGTACTGGTCATTTAAATCCGCCATCTCACTAAACTCCCTGCCACACAGATTGGTCATGTCATGATTCCCATTTACAAATAAGAAAATGTCTGAGAGAGGTTAGGTTGATTAGCCAGATGGTAATTCAATAGAAGTGGAAAATCGGGATTTCGACAGTGGTCTGTCTGAACCCTGGCACTTTTTCTGCACATGTGCTTACTCTACACTATAGATAAACAGTAAGTACTCCTGGGATGTGCCTCATGTGTTTAGCATTCCTAAGGGGGATCAGCTGTACATTCCTGGAGTTGCCAGGGGCCTTAGAAAAGAAAGGAGGAAAGGTTGGCCAATCCACACTGTAATAGATTTTCTATGTAAGGGGTCCTCCTATGGCATAGGGAATGATGTTTTTTGGCTTAGGACTTTCTGAACTTTGCTGTGAATATTTGTCTTTTTATACCATGACCTTGCCTTTTTTTTCTTTGCCTCTAACTTTGCTCTTCATTCTGTAGATGGGAGGAATCTCAACTGAGTACTCAACTGAGTGTGCTGAGATCTAAGTAACTCAGCATCTCCAGCTGGGATTTTCCACACAGCTGGTGTTGCATCTTGAGTTATTTGATGATAATTGGACCATTGGTCTCTAGTTTCTCAGGCTGATTCTGGAACAGCTCGCCCAGGAGGGAATTTGGTGGAATTGCTCTCTGTGGTGGGATCCCCTCCGGTCTTCAATGTAACATCCTGGTTGGTGGGGTGCAGCTTGGAGCTCCCACTCATCACTGCAAGGTAGGGAACTGTCTTTGCTCACCTGTCCCTCTGTAGGATTGCTAGTTGGCCTTGGTGGATGCAAAGGTGGGACTTTTATTAGGAAAAGCCACCTGTCTGGTTGCTTAAAGCAATGCTTCTCAGTGTTAAGAATGCTGTATCAGATACCCGGAGCTCTTGTTAAAACGTAAATCACTGGGCCCTAAGCTTACCATCTTTAATTCAGTGGGTTTAGGGCAGGGTCTGAGAATTTGCATTGCTAATGGATATCCAGGCAAGGCTGATTTTACTGGTCTGGGAACTAGACTTTGAGAAACAGTTTCTAGTGAATTTATTTAAAAGTGGTGGTATGTTTATGCTGTTCATGTCCCTCATTCCACTCCTGATATATTAATCTTATTGGAATCTGAGGCTAACTCTGAGGAACAAAAGTAGCTATTTCTAAGAACTTACCACCAGATGGCACTAGAGCCCTATAAGCAATACTTCTTTGCTAATCAAAGCTTTCCAGCTGAGTTTACAAAGCAGTAACTAAAGATCAGGCTCCTCTAAGCTCCTAGGACATGTCTACGCTCTAATTCATTCTTTTCACTTTTCACTAAAACCCCAGTAGGATGGGAAACATTGAGATGCTCTGCCTTTAGATTTCTTTCCCTTCCCTCATCCCTTTCTTTTATATTTCAAAATTAGTTCTCAGAAACCATGCTCACACACAGTGTATTGATGTGAGGTGCAGAAAGCTTGACTTTGTGCTCTGCTTTTCCTTGACATGGTCCTCTGGGCAGGAGAGAAACGAAACCCATCAGAGAATGAAAGACAGAAAGGGTTTCTGTAGTGGAGAAGGAGCTGCCCCGTTAGCCAGCCTGCAGTCCTGTGCTTCCAACGTCAACATTATTAACTCTAAAATGATAGAGGCGAATTTAGGTTATTCTGGACAAGATCCGCACTCAGAGTAGTCCTCACTCAGAGTAGTCCTCACTCAGAGTAGTCCTCACAACCTTCTTTTCTAATTTTCCTCAAGTCCCTTAGCTCCTTCTGGAAGCCTCCAGCCCAGGTGAGACAGGACACCCTTCAGACCCGCCTCTCCGGGATTCACCCCCAACACAGCTAGTGACCCTCCGTGACTGCTTCTGCCTGGTTGTGCACATCCATACATAGTGCTTACTAATGCTATTGATAGAAATTAGACATGTTCATTGTTGAAAATTTGGAAAATATAGAAAAACATTTAGAAGAAGATAAAAATCACTCGATCTGTCTGCTCAGAGGTAACTTCTAGTTACATATTAGATAACTATTGGATCTGTATTCTGACCACTTTCCCCCCAGCAGTTTCTGTATTCATATAGACATGAATATATTTACTATAAACCTCTTATTGGGACCAAAAATAACATACTATATTTGTAACGTCCTTTTCACTAAGAGTAAAAATGGAAATTTACCCATTTCATTAAACATTCTTCTGAAATATAGTTTTTAATGCGTGAATGATAGTCCATCTTATGGTGTGTCACAGTTTATTTGACCCATTTATCGTGTTCAGAGCAGAATGAGGCAGTCAGTGTGTTTGCACACAGGTGTTAGAGAAGAGCTGCAGTAGCCTGGGTTCCAGCTGGAGATGCTGTAGGGAGAAGCATCTGTCACTGATGTTTCATTTGACTATGCAAATGTCGTGGAGAATACCACAGTCTCCTGCTCTGGGCCTAGAGCCCGGAGGCCCAGGGAAGGGGAAGGACAGCACTCTTAAAGGGTCCTAATATTAACACCATACTTTGCCTGTTGTCATGGGAAAGGGGTACCCGATATTTGGGGATTTGAGCTCATGGTCTGGGACCGCAGAAGACTAGTTGGTCTTTGAGAGGCAGTAGCACTCTGGAAGGTTACTGTGGGTAATGCTCAGTGTTTGCTGTGCTGCAGCCCTGTGCCCACTGACGGAGCAGAAGAAGGATCCAGGATGGTCCACGTGACAACACAGAGACTACAGAGAACAAGTCCACCTTTGGGAGGACACTTTCGCATCCAACTTTCTAATACAGTGATTCCTGGTAAAGAGGCAAATGGGGTGGGGGTGCAACACTTCTCATTTACATTTTTAGGGGCATTCCCAGGCCAGCAACATCCTGAGAGATCATCAGGCATGGTATAGTCTTAAGGTGATTTTATTTATTTTCCAGGGTTGGAAAATGACCTTATTAAAATTAAAGGTCTGGACAATAACAATAACATATTTTTGCTAATAAAATCCCAACCTTTTCGTTTTATAGATGTGGAAACTGAGTGGATTAGCTTCTTGGAGCTGTCAAAACAAATGACCACAAACTGGGTGGCTTGAAACAAGAGAAATTTATTCTCTCACAGTCTGGAGGCCAGAGGTCCAAAACCAAGTTGTTGGCCGGGCCACACTTCCTCCAGAGTCTCATGGGGAGAATCCATCTCCTGCCTCTGCCAGCATCTGGTGGCAGCCAGCATTCCTTAGCTGTGGCCACATTCCTTCAACCTCTGCCTCCATGGTCACATTGTCTCTGCCTCTTCTGCCTCAGAGCTCCCTCTGCCCCTCTCATGAGGATGCATATGATTGCATTTAGGGCCTGTCCTGATAATTCCAGATAAACTCTTCCCAAGATTCTTAACTTAACCACATCTTATACTATATATAAGGTAATATTCCTAGATTCTGGGGATTAGGGCATTGGCCTGTCTTCTTGAGAGCCACTCAGGTTTGCCCAGAGATCATTCAGGTAGTTGATGGCAATGTCCAGGTGTGAACTCAGGTCCCTGATTTGCAGGTCAGTCCTCTTCTCTATAGAGTTTCCTAGGCCAAGGCCATGGTAGCCATGGTTCTTCTGAATTAAACTCCATGGTGGCACCATATGCTATCGAGGATTGTAGTGATCATAACAAAGGTAGAAAGAGCTTTCTGATGCAATGAAAGTGGAATAGTTCCTAAATCTTCAGTAATACACACATTTCACAGAGGATGAGAATTAGACATGATTACAATATGGCATTTAGTTGGTATAAACATGAAATCAGAAAGGAGGCTCAGGAGATCTCAAGAGTGGCTGTATAACAATTGGCATATGGTCCAAAAGTCTTCTACCCTCCAGGCAGAAAGATGCTGGGCTTGCTTGCAAAGAATCTTCTGGAGTGGGAGGAATGGTGTGGTATTTTTACTCTAATAGGGCAACTTAGGGAAAGTGGATGGTACCCAGGCTATTGGAGCCTACTAGATGGGTGAATAAGTGCCAATGGTGCCCTGCCTCTGTGAAGTCCATCATTGCTGCCCTTATCATGAATGAGAAGCTGCAGCCCTAGTGCAGGGAGGCTCCTCCCACCACCACCTTCTATTGCTGATGTTGCCTCACATCATTGCCTGAAGAACAACTGGGGGAAGACAGCCCTAACCTGGCCTTTTGAAATGGTGATGACCTCAAATTATGTAAATGTAAAACAATCTTTTTGAAAAGGATGAGAATTTTGTTTGCATTTTAGAAATATGGTAGCACTTTATTAACACCCCAGGTATGGGTATTAAGAAGAAAGCTCTTGGATAGGTAGAACCTGGATTTTAATGGAAACTGGTCTCACTTGGTTGGCAAGCTTCTGAATCTCCTTGGGTTTCTTTTTCTTAATCTCTAAAGGAGGCATTAGGGTACCCAATGACCCACCTCACAGGGCTGTTGGGAGCAGCTAATGAAATGGAAACTTTTGGTACAGCATGAAACAGTGCAAACATAAGCAGGGCTTAAGCACAGAGTGTTTTTTCTCTATGGGGAGGTGGAATGAGGAAGCAGGTGGTTGGGCTTAAAGGAAATTCTAATAGAGAAACTGAAGTTAAATGCCAACATTCCTCAGCTGGGTTGGCTAAGTTTTATGGGTGTCAGCTGCTGTGTGCCTCCCTCACTCCCTGTGAAAGGTGGCCAACTTCTCTCTGTTCACAGAGCCAGCTACATTTTTCCTAGGGAACACCCAACATTTAATTAGACTTTCAGGAATTACCAGGGTGTCTGGAGTTTATATTTGAGTTGACAGTGAGATAGTTTTGTCTGACGTGCCTGTGCTCTCTGCTTGCTGTGAGATGTGATATTGACTAAGGGTATCACAATATGAACTGTGGGCATCTACTTGCATTTGCCTTAGGAAAAAAGTGGTTTCACTGGGCTGAGGGTTCTCTTGAAGCTGTATTTTGAACATGAGGGTCTCCCACATATTTAGTAGGTGTCTTAAGATTTACTCTGTTATCTTCTTGATGAGACCCTGTTATCTGCATGAGGAGGTAGAGTAATGAAGACCTTATGTTTTCTATATTAAAACCTTTCCCACAGATGTCCCTGTACATATTTCAGCTAGTCACCTTCACAAGCTCTTACAGGACAGTGCTGATGACTTCACCTCCAGGTACCTCAATGTCAGTGACTTCACTGTGATGGAGGATCTGAAGTCCTGCTATGAACATGTGTGGACTCTCTCCTGGTCCACCCAGGTTGGGGATTTGCCCAATTTTGTCAAGGTATGTACAGTATCCCTTTGGGCGGTATGGATTTTGTGTCCTGGGACAGAGTTGCAAAGAAAAATATCAGAATGAGATGAATGGAAACTGTCATGAATTATTGGTTTTGTTAGAATATTTAAGTAAAGAGGCCAGTGATCTTTCTTCCTGAAGTTTTCAAGACATAATTTGTATCTCATATCTCTGATAAAGCAATTTGAACCTAATCTTTCCTTCCCTAACTTAGTGTAGGTAGAGACCTTATTGGTCAGTGTCCACCATACAGTGCTCCTACATCCGTTATTGGATAATTTAAGCAGATGTGATTGACTTAGGTTGTCACGGAGGCAGATGGCATAGCAGAAGGAAGTTTAGAAAAGGATTTGCTGTCTTTGGGTAATGACAAAACCAGATGCGCTTGCATATTTAGGGTTTTAAAAAATAATCTAATGCTCATCTAGATTTGGTTATTATAAAATGAAACCTAAGATGGAATTTGATCCCAGTTATATGCTATTGTGAGTCATCTGGTTTTCAAATAAAATACTTCAGTGGAGATGAAGGACTGGAGTCATCTCATAGCACTTGTTTCCTTACATTTTATTGTAATGTTTTAGATTGCAAACATAAAATAGAAAAGCACATAGAAGCAAAAATATCTCAAGACTTAAAAGAAATGATTAATTTTTATGTCTTTTTACACAACCACTTGCAAATAACTATTGTTCTAATTTACTGGGGCTTTCATTAGCCATTACTTACATTAGGTTTCTAGTTTTCAGTCCCCTGCCGAAAGTTTTTACTTTCTAGCTATCTTATTATCTTTAAATGCAAAAAAACCCTTTTTTATTTGTTTTCATCAAGATTAGGCTGCTATTCCATGAGTGAATTGACCAGAAATGTGCTTGTCTCAGGTCTCTGATGCAAACCTAAGTGGAGTGAACCCCGCTGCAACCACCCGTGTAGTATACGATGGTGGAGTTTTTCTTGCACCCATATTTGGAGACATGTTGGTTACTGCCAACCAGCACACTCAGGTGAGAGTGGATGGGCCAGCTAAAGTGCTAGAACTAGCTTCAAGTCTGTCTCAGCCCCTCCCTGGTTTGTAATGTGGACCAATGCCAATGATCAGTTTTCTAGCACATAACACAGACAATTATGGCTTTCCTTTTTCTACTTCCACAGGATATGTAAAGTACTCTACAAACATTAAGTGCTTTGTAAATACAACATCCTGTTATTATAATTATTGATACTATTATTATGGTATAAAAATAGAGAACCTCTGTAACTACATATGATTTATACTTCTACACGGTGGCATTGAAAAGTAAATGAGCTAATTCAACTCCTTTTCTCTTTAAAATTTCTTTTTCTATTTTTCACCTGCTTATACTTCTAAGTCATCTGCTTTTAAGAAAAATACAAAATTATAAAGAATAATATACCAACACCAGAGTATGTAAACTGAGGATTAATCATCATCAACATGCTGACATATCTAATATCTTTTGTCTTTATGAATAAAATAAAACAATGTAGAAAAAAATCAGTGTTCTTTATTGATTATGCTTTCATGCTATCCCGATATCCATTTCCTCCATAAGCAAACACTGTTGTAAATATAGTGTGCACACTTTTAATCCATATTTCATATGTAGAGAGTCCAATGAACATATCTTTTTCACCTTCCTCATTTCCAAGTGTTATAGAGTTTGATTAGATTAACATTGGTTCCAGGAAGAAAGAAAGACCTATGAAAATGGACTCTTGAACAATGCAGAGGCTAGGGACACTGACCCTCCTCACAGCAAAAAATCTATGGATAAATTTTGACTGCCCATATTCTGTATATTATATGTACTATATACCATATATGATAGAGTAAGTTAGAGGAAAGAATATTATTAAGAAAATAATAAGGAAGGAAAAAAACTTACAGGGCTTGTAAAAAATTATCTGTGCATAACTGGACCCATGCAATTCAAACCATATTGTTCATGGGGCAACTATAGTCTCTTTTGGGGGCCTGACCATTCTAGGACAAAAAAAGACCCCAGAGAAAGGGTCTAAATACTCTAATCTTTACATACCCCCATAGGAATGCTGGGAGGAAGGTGCCTACTCCATTGGCATTTACCAGCAAGAAAGGGCTTTTCACAGGAAATAGCTACCTAGGTGAAAATACAGAGTGATAAAAATTCCTTGTGCAATTTGAATTTTATTAAATTTAGTTTTATATGACAGAGAGGAACATTTAATTGTAGAAATGTAAGGTTTTAGCATGCCCACAATCAGCCTATGAAAGTCTGATAAATTTTGAGCCATTCATTACAATTTAAGGGTTATTACTGGGAAGTAGAAGAAAGAAAATAAATGAATTACTAACACATTTTAATTTGGACAAATTTCACAAGTACCTTATGAATACTCTTGAGTACACGAAATGCATACATTTGGGTTTAATTCTTTTGCCTCTTTTCAGGTGGTTGTGCGAGTGAATGACATACCAGCTCATTGCTCAGGTTCCTGCTCTTTCCAGTACCTTGAAGGGTCAACTCCCTGGGTCCACTCTGTGTGGTATTCCCTTGGTATGATTTGTAGCTTGGAGTTGAGATTGTTGTGATCTTTAGACTAGAGTGATTTTTTAGAGGCCCCGTACATGGTGATGGGTGGGTAGAAGGTGCCTCATTTTAGAGAGTGGGTGTTTAGTGATGCAGCAGAAAGGGTATTTTTTGGCCAATGTAACTGATATGGTCACAGTTGGAAATGGAGACAAGCAGATTTTTGATGACTTAAAGTATTTTATTTTCTCTGTCCCTTGTTTCGAAATATTCTTTACTTTGATTCCCCAGTCCCCATTTTGCTTTATCTGTCATTACTAGTTTGAGACAATTGAGGAGGGGGGCTGTGTGCTACAATGATAAATGCCCATGTTTAATATTTGAGTCCATATTCAACTCCTTGATTTTGTGAGGGGAAGGTGAGAGGAAATGAACATCTGGTGTTAAAGAGAGTTCTCTGAAATGGAGTAACATCACTGAGAGATGATTTTGTTTTTATTTCTTTCCTCCTTTAAGACGGTGACACGGCCTTACTGGTTTATATTGCTGGAACTAGTTTCTCGGGTGACTCCCACGCCTTGCAGATTACAGTGAACAAAACGAGCTGCAAAGTTATTTTCTCAAACCAAACACATGTGGTCTGTCTGATAGACCTGCTGCCTGTTGGAGTGCATCTGATCTCAATGTTGGTGAGACCCTTTGGTCGTGCCATCAACGCCAGTGGGGAAGGCCTCTTCCTGAATGTGGAACCCAGACTGAATGCTGTGGAGCCTGCCATAGCTGCAGAGATTGGTAATACGGGGAGGACCCCACATTGCCTCTGAATTTCTGTAGGTAGCATTCTTGCTGACATGCAGGAATTTAGACTTGCCGTGTAATAAATTCTGTATCCACTGTGATTCACAGCTTTCTGTTTTCTGTCATCAGCATTTCTTCTAATGAGCAACAGACCTTTGAGCCCTTAGATGAACTCACTTGCTACATAGTTTGGCTGATGGTATTAGGCATAATTGGGTCAGTCACTGAGTCACAGGGACAATTTGGTTTAGTGGAAACAACACTAGATTGGGTGTCAGGACTTAATGTACCTGGGTTTTCGTGATGCTAAAGTCAGATGTGTGACCTTAGAAATGTTGGTTACTTTTCAGAGACTTTAGTTTCCTAATAATGATGACGGTAGGCATAATGTCACTTATGGAGTATCTCTTCTAGGTATTCTTACACTCTAAATGCTTACAGCTGCCTGGAAGATGGAGTTACTATCCACATTGTTCAGATGAGATAATGGTGTTCCTGAGAGAACAGTGACTTGCCCTAGGCTATCCAATGGAAAGAGGTGGACTTACAAACTGGAATTGTCAGATGCCAAGGATCCTGCTGCTTCTGCATGCCATGCTCTCCTAGTTATACTGTGGGCCTAACGATGCTTAACTTGTAGACCTTCTAGTTTTGTATGAGGTTAAAATGAATCAACAGTGGGAAAGTCCCTTGAAAAGTACATACATATGCACATGTGCTGTGAAGGTCTTGCCCACTAGAAGCCTTGCACACAGTGGGTGTTCACAGATGTTTGCAAACTGACACACACTTGGTTACTTGGCTGGCATGCAAAGCCAGCTACCATTTGAGTAGTGGGGCATAGAGAGAGGAGTGGGGTATAGGAAGGGTAGTGGATCTTGTTGGTGTCAGGGATGGACTGGATCTTGGTTCCATGAAAACCAAGAACCCCTTTGTGCTTTCTGAGGGACATGAACAATTGAAAACAATCCAGCCAGATTGCAAGAATCTGAGAAACAGAAAAATATATATTTGACACTATATGTAATTATACATATTTTTACACATATATGTTATATATGTATATGATTTTTGGAACCTTACACTCCTTCCTTATTGCTGTGGAGTTTAGTCTGTTGGACAAAGACCTGTGCCTGAAAATATTTTTGAAGTGGTGTTTCCTGGCCTTAAATGCATTGTTCAAAGGAATGGCTTGTTTCTGACTTGACTTTGCCTGGGAAAGTGAATTATGAGGCCAACGCTACCTCATCTCTGCACATAAAATAGAGTAAGCTTTCTCTTATTTCTCAGTGATTTAGGGGAAAAGCCAGATGGTATGTGGTGCTCACGGTAAAAGATCATATTCTACATTAACCCAATAATTATTAGTTTCAATTTAGGGCATATACTAGCCTTCCCAGTAGATTTATAAGGGGCTTGGGTCTTATAAAGTTACCTTTGAAGTTCAGGCCACACAAACCTTCTTTAGCTCCCCCTGCTCCACTAGATTGCAGACACCTCGATGGCAGACAGGTGACTCGGTCATCTTTGTTTTCTCT
This sequence comes from Phyllostomus discolor, assembly GCF_004126475.2. Lineage (NCBI taxonomy): Eukaryota > Metazoa > Chordata > Mammalia > Chiroptera > Phyllostomidae > Phyllostomus > Phyllostomus discolor. Next base: position 123,659,373 of record NC_040906.2, on the reverse strand, counting down.
AGACAGAATGCCTTGCACAGGCAGGGTAGCCAACTGTCCTGATTTTCCTGGGACTGAGGGGTTTCCCAGGATGAAAGAATTCCAGTTTTAAAACTGAGTCATGGAACTCTTAATGCTAAAATTCAGAAAGTCCCAGGCAAACAAGTTGGTCCCTCATCCTGTCACCTAATCAAGGCATGCTGTAACAACACTATGGAGTGAAGTGATTTGTCTGGGAGGTGGTGCATCATCTCTCTATAAGAAGGAATAATGTTGAGTGGGCATAAATTAACTTTTAGTAAAGACTAGGAAAAGGGAAGGTTTCACTTGTTACTGTCCTTATGGCTGTATTTAAACTTTCCTTCCACTCTGCTACCTACCTTGTATCAACCAGACTCACTCACTCACTCAGTCAACACTAATGGAGCCACCCTGTGTCTGTGCCGGGTGCTAATGATCTTGCCACTCAAAGTGTGGTTCCGGACTAGCAGTATCCACATCATCTGGGAGTATGTTAGAAATGCAGTCTTGGACCCCATATCAAACGTTCTAATCAATCTGCATTTTAACATGAATCCTAAAGCAACTTCTGTGAATAGTGCAGTTTAAGCATCATTGCATTAGAGGATTTAAAGGGAACCAGGCTGAGTCCTACCAGAAAGGAATTTACAAATAATCTAGTGTGTAATGAATACATATAATAATGTGACAATATTCTAAATCACTTCTTTCACATATGCAGAAGCACCCTCAGAAGGGTTTTAAAGGAAAATCTTGGCTTTGGAGTACATACTTCCTTGGCCCATTTCTTGCTGAGATAGAGTTGCCTTGCCTTTAGTTATGGGAACTTGTGACACACCTGCACTTTCAAATGGGAATGGCAGTGTCACCCCCTCTGCAACTTTCAATTATTAACATCAACAGTAATAATAACAATGATTTATTTAGCCCTTATCGTGTACCAGAGACTATTAATGCTAGGCATACAGTAAATTAAAGTGAAGTTCCTGCTATCATGGAGGTGGTGGTTAGTTGTGTCAGAGAAAAATCAAGCAGGGGAAGAACCACTAACAGAGTGGTGGCTGTGATGGGAAGGCCATTGGCACTGGAGCATTGATGTGGATGGCTCTGAGGGATGGAGGAATGGATAGAGGGAAGGGGTAAGTCCTGGGGAGCTCTGGAGAAGAGAGCTGTAGGCAGAGGAATCACCAAATGGTAAAGTCTTCACCCAGAATGAGTTTGGCTTGTTCCAAGAATACCATGGAGGTCACAAATGGCCATTTGTATATCTTCTGTGGAGAAATGGCTATCCAAATCCTTTGCACATTTAAAAAATTGGGTTAGTTGTCCTTTTATTGTTAAATTGTAAGAGTTCTTTATATAGTCTTAACTGAGTCTCTTATTAGATACATGGTTTACAAATGTTTTCTCCCATTTGTGGGTTGTTATTTTATATTCTTGATAGCAGTCTTTGAAGCACAAAAGTTTTTTAAAAATTAATTTAAAATTTTTACTGTTGTTTGAGTACAGTTGTTTGCATTTCCCCTGCCCCCAACATCCTCCCATCTGAGCCATCCCCACCTCCCTCCCCTGATTCCACCTCACCATTGGTTTTGTCCACGTGTCCTTTACAGTAGTTCCTGAAAACCCTTCTCCCCTCTGTCCCCTCCCCACTCCCCTCTGGCTATTGTTAGATTGTTCTTATTTTCAATGACTCTGGTTATATTTTGTTTGCTTTTTTCTTTTGTTGATTATGTTCCAGTTAAAGGTGAGATCGTATGGTATTTGTCCCTCAACACCTGGCTTATTTCACTTATCATAATGCTCTCCAGTTCCGTCCATGCTGGTGTAAAGGGTATAAGCTTCTTGTTTCTCTCTGCTGTGTAGTATTTCATCATGTAAGTGTACCATAGTTTTGTGATCCATTCATTTGCTAATGGACACTCAGGTTGCTTTCAGCACTTGGCTATTGTAAATTGTGAAGCCCAAATTTTTTGAACAAGTCCAGTTTATAAGTTTTATTGCTGTTGTTGTTTATGCTTAGGTATCATATTTAAGAAACAATTGCCTAATCCAATGTCACTAAGACTTGTGCATATGATTTTTTCCCTAAGAGTTTTGCAGTTTTAGCTTTTGTTGAGGTATCTGATTCATTTTGAGTTAACTTTTGCATATGATGTGAGCTAGGGGTTTTACTAGTTTTCTGGGGCTGCTTAGCCATGCACCCCAAACTATATCATTTAAACAGCAGAAATTCATATCCTACAGATCTGGAGGCTAGAAGTTAAAAATCAAGATATTGGCAGAATTGACTGCTCATGAACCAAGCTCTGAGGAAGAATCTGTTTCATGCTTCTGGTGATTCACTGCCACTCTTTGTCATTCCTTGGCTATAAAAGCATCACCTGATCTCTGCCTTGTCTCTTGTTATGGACTTTGTTTTGAGGTCTACTTTGTCTGCTAAAAGTATGGCTACCTCAACTTTTTTCATGCCCATTTTCTTGGAATATTTTCCCCATCCCTTTACTTTTAGCCTGTGTACCTCTTTTGTTCTGAGGTGTGTCTCTTGTAGACAGTATATACGTGGGTCATGTTTTCTTACCCACTTAACTACCCTATGCCATTTGATTGGAGCATTTAAGCCATTTGCATTTAAAGTTATTATTGATAGGTATTTATTCTTTGGCATTTTTTCCCTTTGTGTCTGTGTTCCTCTTGCTCTTTTTTTCTTTATCTTCTTAAAGCAATCCCTTTAGCATCTCTCACAATGCTGGTTTGGTGGAGATATACTCTTTTAGCTATTTTTTTTTGTCTGGGATGCCCCTTATTTTGCCTTCCATTTTAAATGAGAACCTTGATGGATAGAGTAGTGTGGATTGCAGTTCTTTGTTTTTCATTACTTGGAATATTTCATGCCATTCCCTTTTGGCTTGTAGTGTTCCTGTTGAGAAATCAGCTGATAGCCTTATCAGAGCTCCCTTGTATGTTACTAGTTGTTTCTCCCTTGTTGCCTTTAAGATTCTCTCTTTGTCTTTAGATTTTGCCATTTTAATTATGATGTGTCTTGGAGTGGGCCTCTTTGGGTTCATCTTGATTGGGACCATCTGTGCTTCCTGAACTTGTGTGACTTTTTCCTCCTCAAGTTAGGGAAGTTTCCTGTCATTATTTTTTCAAACAGGTTTTCTCTCCCTTTCTCCTTTTCTTCTCCTTCTGTAATCTCTATGATGCAAATACTGTTATGGTTCATGTTGCCTTGCAGTTCCCTCAAACTATCTTCTTTCTTTTTGGGTCTTTTTGTTTTGTTTTGTTGCTCTGACTGGGTGTTTTTTTCTACTTTTCCTTCCAACTCACTAATTTGATCCTATGCTTCATCTAGCCTCCTTTTAATTTCTTCTAGTGTATTCATCATTTCAGATATTTTATTCTTCATTTCATCCTGGCTCTTATTCATAGTTTCTATGTCCTTTTTCATGCTGATGTAGTTCCTACTAGGTTCCTTGTAGTTCTCACTAAATTCATTTAGCATCCTTATAACCATCACTTTGTACTCTATTTCTGATAAATTGCTTGCTTCAACTTTAATTAGTGCTCTTTCTGGGGATTCCTCCTTTTTTTTTCAGTTTGGGGTTGTTTCTTTGTCTCCTCATGTTAGGTGGCTCTTTTTGTTTGTTTCTGTTTATTAGATCGATCTACTTTGACTCCCTCTCTTTGTGGAGGGGCCTTCTATCGTAGGAGCCCCATGGGGCTCAGTGGTGCAGTCTCCTTGATCTCCTGAGCTAGATACTCTAGGGTTGCTCTTTATGCATTTTATATGGGCTCTCTGTTGTATTTGGATTTTGGTTGTTGTTGACATATTCATTGATGGCTTCTCCCCTCTGGCTGGCTAACTGAGAGTTACAACCCTCGCCACATCTTGTATACTGTTGTATAGGAGTTGTCTGAAGAAAATAAAACAACCCAGCAAACAACACTCAAACCAGCAAAAATACCCCCAACCACTATCACAATATCAACAACAAATGCACTAAGATTAATAAAGGTGGAATGTGAAGAAGAATAATATACAAAAAGAAAAAAATGAATATGAACTAACAGAAAGAAAAATAATTTTGAGAGGGTAAGGTAGGAGAAATAATAATTGTATGGATTAGAAACAAGGTGAAAAAAGGAGAAAATAAAATTTACAGCATAAATAAAATAGGGAAGGAATAGGGCAAACTGGAGTAAGAGAAAGGAAGAGTACAGTATAAGGTTTGGAGAAAAAAAAGGAACCAAATTAAAGAAAAACAATCACTGCTGCAACATCCATGACAAAGGAGCAAAGAACAATAAAGGCAGAAAGAAAATAATATTATAAGAAAGAAAAAAGAGAAAAGAAAAAAAGATTGTGAGATAGCTAAGGGATAGCTAAGAGGATGGAGGGAAGAGAAATAGTAAGTGTAAGGGTTAGATACCTGGCTGAGAAAGGGAGAAAATAAAATTTAAAACAAAAATAAGACAGGGCAGGAGGAAGGTGAAATGGAATAGGACAGGGTAACAGTAAAATATGAGATTGGAATTAAAACTAAAATAAAACTAAAATAAAAAGTAATAAAAATAATATATAAATAAAATAAAAATAAAAATAGTGAAAAAATAGGAACAAAATTAAAATAAACAATGTTTAAAAGCTACGCAGGAGAAAAATAGCACAAATAATAAAAAAGACCAAGGTGGAATTCACCTCAGCAGGGTCTAATGTTTGTTGGCCCACTGCCTTCTCCTTCAGGGTCCATCCCTGATGGCAGCTGGTGTCCCAGTATAGCTTTAGGGCAGCCTGTTTGAGGTTACAAGTGGTCCACCATCTGTGGCTATGTCCTTCAGGCTTGGCTGGCCCTCACTCCTCTGCCCTGCTGGCTTTTTATTAGCATAGGGTCCACAGGTGGTTCATCTAACACCCAACAAGCACTACATTTACCACCTCCACTTACCTCCAGAGGGGGCCCCTGGTGTGATCAGAGAGTGCGATCCCCAGATCACCCTCCAGGAGGTGCTGCTCAGCCTTCAAGGAAGATGGTGGGTGTGTTCCCCTGCCCCTGCACCACACATTTTGGTCTGTCCCAGATTATTTCTGATGATCTAGCTGTTTCATGTGAGGGGCCAATCTGTGTAAAAAGCTCAGTTCTTTCCTGCTTGATACTGATGGCAGCTCTGTGTGAGAGCTGAGGCTGGGCGGGTCCCTGAATACCTCTCACTGCGCTGGTTTCTATTTGCTCTGCTCTGCTGTTTTCAGTGGAATAGGACCCAAGGAGGAGCCAGCACAGCATCTGATAAAAGTTCATGAGGGCTCCTTTGGAGATTCTCTCTCTTTCCCCTGAATATATGTGCCTGGCAGGTGGTCCTGGAACCTGGCTTTACTAGTCTGAGGAGTTTGCAGTCCTACAGGTAGAGAATGGGCATGCCTTCCCCTTCCCAGAGGTTTGTACTCCATGGTTGGAGTAGCCTTGTCTGGCTGCAAAGAATCTCAGGCTCTCTGCTCTGGCCCTTCAAGTTCCTAGATCACTGCTCTTGCAGGAGACTCAAACCCAAATCCTCCATTCTGCGTGCAGTGCACCCCCCAACTCCCGCACCCCCTACTCACCAGCCATGCTGGGTGTGGCCCTGCAATCCCTTCCCTGCAATCCCTTCGCTGTGCAGCCTTCTACTCTTCCTAGCCAGCTGGCTTCAGTGGGTACAAACTGCGTTTTGAATCTGGCCTCTGTTGGCAGGGCAACTGTGTGCAGGCGGGTTCCCTGCTCAGCTACATCTCTGTTCCCATCTTTAAAAAAGTGTCTATGTGGCACCCGCACTGCAGCTGTGAGCCACTGTCCAGTTCCTAGTGCACTCCACTTCCCCAAAAGGCAAAATGCCTTTCTTGGTCAGGGCTGGCCACAGCCTGCCTGGTGCTTCTGACCGTTTTAGGAGATAGAGTTTTGCTCTTGAGCTCTCCCCATTGGCACTGCAGCTTTGGACATGCTGCTCACTGTGTGTGTGCAGCCTGAGTCTCCCAGACTCCATATATCCTCCCAAATTCTCTTAGGATTAGCGTGGGGAGTTCCCTGTGCAGGGACTGGGCTCCCCACTCTGGGAGGGGCAGGAGCTGCTAAGCTGCGTTTTTCTTTCCTCTGTTCTCTCCTTTGCTCCTGGTACCTCATGCAGGTATTTACACTTCAATTTATAAATCACTTACTGGACAGTGCAAAGCTTCCTCTGTACTCCTTAGTTTCAACAATTCCTATCAGCTAAGATTCCATTGATTGTTCAGGTCACTTGTTGGGAGATCAGCTGAAAATCTGTGTTGGGGGCACAAGCAAGTGGGCTCAGCTTCCACCTGCTCAGCTGCCATCTTCACCCCACAACTCAGTACAGGAGGCTGTTTTTTAAAGATGAGGAAAGTCAGAAGCAGTGAACTCAGGGACAATACCACAAAGGATCTGCTTTAATTGACAGAGCAATCTGTGTCCCTGACTCTGGGCCCACTGCTCTTTCTATTTTGATTCTCCCTTATACAATACTTCATATTTCTGGAAAAAATAAGTTTTACAGGTTTGTCAGGGATGACATTTAAAACTCTCAGGCAGGAAGGGTTTTTCAGAGATCTCTGACTTGTGGTAGTATTGTATCTCTATGTTTTATTTGTAAATAACTCCAAGGTATACTACTACTTCTCTCTGCCCTCCAGTCACCATTTCTACTTCTCTATACAGCAGTTTATATATTTAGCTTCACTCTTTCTCTGTAGTTTGAGCATGCCTTGTATTTTGATTAAGGAACTTCAAATTTTAGTTGCATTTTATCTCTCTCATGGATAATTAATTTTTGTCTGCCTGCATGGCTGTATAGCCCATATGAAAATGCTGTTTTTTGTTTTTGTTAAAGGAGGGCTCTGGGCCACCATCCGAGGTTCTGGTTTGGAAGACGTTAGCCTGGTGTTATTTGGATCTCAGTCTTGTGCCATCAATGTCACCACAAGCAACTCACGAAGAATTCAATGCCAAGTTCCACCCAGAGTGAGTGGAATCCTTTGGCATCCCTTCTCTCTGTGTGGGTGACTATTACCATGTAGTGTAAGGTTGTCAGTGAATCATTTCTGAGAATTAAATTAATTGACGTGACCTTTTCTTCATGAGAGAATGCTTATATTGTTTATATTGCCAGTTCTGCTATGAAGTGGGAAGCTGACTCCTACCCATGGGGCTTGTAATTAACATCCCATAATTTTCTTTAAAAGAAGACAAAGAAGGAAGTCCCAGGCCATATGCTCAATGAATATTAGTGCCACATAATAAATAAGTTTATCTAGTGACCATTCTGAGTGTTGGTGTGTAACTTACATATCTTTCAATCTCACTTCTATCTTAAGCAAACAAGTAATCTAGTTTTTACCAGCAATTTTGTTTTCTGGAATGGATGTGAATGGTGGAACCTAGACACTAACTTAGACACTTCTGGAATATTTTGTTCCTGTAAAATAGTTTCTTGGTTATTTCCTACTGTTTCCTTTCTCCCTTAAAAGCAAGTCCCTCCCTTCACTGTCTACTTTTTTTTTCTTCTTTAGTTAGTACTCTCTCATAGCCTGTTAAGAGATTTGGGCCCAGGACCCTCCCTGGCACTGTTAGTGAGTGAGAGCCATGTTCCTAGCTGAGCCTGAGCTTTGTGGTCACAGCTGACGTCAGTGTCATCAACATTCCTAGTATGTCCGTGACCCCCACAGATGGTTGTTTACTGAACAAATAAAGTTCTCTGGAGGAGAGGATCCAGAATAATCTTTGATCACTGGTGCCACATTTTTATCTTATCCAGTTACTCAAATATTATGAAATGTTAGCTTTTGCATATAAACTGCATGGGATTTCAATATATGGTTATATTGTAATTTGTTTAACTATTTGCTATTAGTGGACATTAAGATAATATCAAAAATTTCCTATTTTAAACAACAGAGCTTTCATCATCCCAATCACTATAATTTTGGTCATATTTACTTTTCTCAGGATATGTAGTATTCAGTTGTCTGAAATTCCTTTTAAATTTATACTCTTACTATCACTGTATAAGTGTCTGATTTCTGGTGCTTTGGCCAACACTGGATATCATCACTTTAATAGATATTTACATTTTAATGAAAAAATTTTGTATTGTTTGAATTTCTTTTACTCAAGAGAATAAACACTAAAAACCAAACTTTTAATTTTGATTAAAGCAATCTTTGCAAAGTTTAAAAGGAAAATAGTAAAATAATCATACTCTCCTCCCTCTCTCTCCTTCTTCAAGTCCCCTTTTCTGAAACAACCACTTTTAATTCTTTTTTTTAAAGATTTTATTTATTTATTTTTAGAGAAGGAAGGGAGGGAGATAGATAGATAGAGAGAGAGAGAAATATCAATGTGCAGTTGCTGGGGGTCATGGCCTGCAACCCAGGCATGTACCCTGGCTGGGAACTGAACCTGTGACACTGGTTTGCAGCCCCTGCTCAATCCACTGAGCTACGCCAGTCAGGGCTTAATTCTTTTGAATATAGTTATAAAACCATTATTTCTTGAATCAATAAACTATGCTTACATTATTGTAACTATTTAAACAATGCTGGCAGAATTGGTGAAAAAAATATACATGTATATATGTATTTGCAGTTTTTTTCTTAGAGCTTTTTAAAACATGTCTTCCTCATAATTAAAATCTTCTATCTTAAGGAAAAAATGCATCTTATTAGCTACTTTTTCTTTAAGCTCTCTCACTTGATTAAATCAAACTTGATATTGTTTAGATTTATTCTATAGATTTTATCCTAGCACTTTCCTTGATTGAACTCCTGAGTAGAGTCATTTCTTAGAGTACATGTTAGAATATCTTTCTTTTTTGGATGTTGTTTACTCTATGAGATCATAGCCTTAAGAAACATCCTAAAAACGAATGTGTCAGATGGAGGTTTCCCAAGTGCTTACATGTCTGAAAATGTTCTTATACTTGATTGATAGTTTAGCTAGATATGGATATTTATTTGAAATTGCATTTTCTTGCAGAATTAACTAGTGTGTTCATTGAAAATAATTCTTGTTTACTCTTTAATCAGTTTGATGCTGTACTTGCCTATTATAAGCATTTGTCACAGTGTGTGTTTGTGTGAGAGAGAATTTATATTTGAAAGTAGCAAATATACTTTCTAAAAACAATTTTCATGAAATTAAAATTAACCTTTTAAACTAATTGTATATGAAGTTCTTTCAGGCCATTATTTACAAAGGTTTGACTTAAAATATTGATTTTCCAGGGAAAAGGTGGACCCGTTGTGAATGTGACTGTGATCAGTGGGGACCGCTCTGCAGCTCTCTCTGTGGCATTTACGTACATCTCCTCTTTAAACCCAGTGATCACGTCTCTGAGCAGAAACAGGAGCAGCATAGCAGGTAAAATACATGATATAAAAGAATCACTTTATTTTTAGATCATCGATTCCATAAAAAGAGCTTATACATTTTGTTGAACTCTATTTAGTGTTATATTTTGGATGAAAGTTATTTTTCTGAAAACTGGGAGATTGGTATTCTCATTTTTGCCATCACTGAATAAATCTTCTTATGTTTATTTTCACTCTGTAAAATGGGGGCTATTTCCACCATGAAAATGACATGGGAGGTTAAAGGTAACAATTCAATAAACATTTATTAAGCACCTAGTAGATGTTAATAGCACGAGCATATAATAGACTTGAATTCCTGTCCCTAATTTACATAATTATTAGCTTAGTTGACAGGTAGGTAAGGAATAGAAAGAATAAATAACTTGTCTAAGATATTACCTGAAGTAGCAAAGCTGGAATTTGAACCAAGCTGCCTGGTTGCAGATTCCAAGTAGTTAGGCACTCATAGTTTACTATAAAATACTATTTTTATAAAATAGAATCATATTCTATTATAGCAGTTTTTTAATATGATTAGAGAAGAGGGTGCTCTGATTAACCAAGAATTCTTGTTCCTTGAGACATACCATATATAAAAAGAATGAATTCTTTAGCATACCACTGCATGAAACAATTTAATGTTTCTTTGATAATTCAGATGATATGACAGGATAAAAATATAACAATTTGTTATCATGTCAGACTGTATAGATTTGGAAACCCGCCTTTCTGATTAATTGAATGCCAGATAACAGAGGGTTATGGCAGCCATATGTGTTTATTGTAAAAGACCATCAAATCCCCCTCCCTCCAAAAAACACTGGGAATCAGTTTTTCTGGTACCATTTTCATTTTCCATTGCTCTGGAGTACATAAATAAAGGGAAGTGTCCTTTAGCTTCTCAATATTATTCATCTCGGATACTGCAGAAGAAGAATTTGCTGCCTCAGGCAACCGAAGTGTGTAAAATTCCTTAGTGGTATAGATTCTTCCCAATGAAGTAGAAAAGGGAGAGGGAGCTTTGTGTTCTATTCAGATTTCAGTGATTTTGGCTTTTAATAAAATTTCTTACCTATAATGAAAAGAATAAATATATTGTATCAGTGCCTCAAAGGCATCTAGGATTAGCTTGACAATTGACCAAGAGTCCAAGGAGTTCATGGTATTGATATATACAACACGGTGCATTATGTGCAGAGTTTACACTTGCATTTAAATCTTTCCACAGACAGAATAAAGAATATGTTATGAAATCCACAGAGTGGTAGTCTATTGGGAAAGTCTCTTTGAAACCTGGGGTATGATACATCTCCATCCAGGAGATGATTATGTCGAATGTGACAATAACGCCAACATGAATCAAACAAAGAGGAGGGGTGGGGAGGGCAGGGAATTTGATGTGCAGAATCATTACAGTGTTTTTTGTCCCAGTCATTTAGCACTAGATATTAATGAATCCCCACTCAGCCATTGCTTGGGCAAGATAGTTACCTTCCTTTATCTTTAGTTCCTTTGATTGTTAGGTGGGAATAATTCTTTTGAGGTTATTGTGAGAGTTGGAGATAAAGTAGCTAAAGGTACCTAGTCCAGGAGCTAACAGAGAGTAAGCACTCAATAAACGCTTTGCGGAGGCAACTGCCATCATTCTCCAGGTGCTGTGTTATAGTCAGGAGCCAAACAGGGCCTCCGTGCAGTGGCCCAGTGCTGTTGACTTTTCCAAGGCAGGCTGGGAGTCTGCTGTGAAAATTCAAATGTCGGTGTGAAACTCAAATTTTCATACTTAATTATTTTAAATATAGCCCCCCAAAGTAACTTTTTTTGGCATTTTAGTGACTGCCTGCTTTACATTCCCTGTAAAACTGCACCCACTATATGCCAGACATAGATAACATAAACCTGGGGCTCTGAAGAACTCTAAACCCTTGATGCCCTTAGGAGTTCTCAAACCCAAAGACTATCCACCCTACCCATCGCACTGCTAAGTAACATCATCTAGACACATACATCCCTCTCTGACTGTGCTCCCCCCAGGAGTTTCCTTGCCTTCCTTGCCTTCTGGGTGGTGGTCCCTTACTGTTGCCGCTATGAGATTCTGCATCCGTGTGAACCTGTGAAAGCATCACCCATACACAGCTCAGTTTTTTTGTACTGTGTTATCTTGAGGTCATATCTTTTTTCTTTCTCAACCCTGAAATTCCTTGAACTCACCATTCTGGGGCTTCAGACTTCACAGGAGAAACAACGTTGGGAAGACACGAAGAAAGAAAGAGGATGTGGATGAAGTTAATTGAGGGCTTTTCAATACTGTGCTACACCAGAGGCTGTCCTAGGCTATCTACTATATTTTTCAGAACATAAGACTCACACAGGTTTTAGAGGAGGAAAATAGGAAAAAAATTTTGAAGCAAAAAATGTGGTAAAATATTTAATAACATAAATAACATAATTTTCACCAATGCAAATGTAAACAACTCAACAGCAGCATTAACAACCATTATTCCTCCCAAATTTACGGGGCGGGGGGAGTGTGTTTTATACTCTGAAAAATACGATAACTTAATCCCTACAACAGACCACACAGTGTGCATTGTTACTGATCAAACATCCAAGGTTTTGAGAACCCAAAGTGAGTCTCACAGGTAATTAAATGGGAGAGCAAGGCTTTAATTACATTCAATTTTTAGATTCAATTTTTTCACCATGCCACAAACCCTCCTCTTTGATGTTTATCTCAAGTAGCCTCTTCTCTTCCTCATCTAATTGGGTATGGTGTTTTACAGATGCCAGCTCTGTAGCAGTTCTCGAACATTAGCAGCTAAAGGGGTTTTAGATGCCTATGTCTTCATGTTCACTCCTGCCACTGCACACTTGATTTCTAGCCCTTTAAAGATGCCAGTTGTCTACAGAATGGATTTCCTCTCCCTATCTCTTCAACTGACCTTATAAATTGGAATAGTAGCTTTAATTATATTTCTTTGTGTAGAAAACTTTGGAGGCCGGTACTGTCCACTGACTTAAGTAGAGACCCCACAGAATTGGCTTTCTTGGTCTTCAGCCACAGAATCACCATCAACTTGACCTAGTCTACGAGTGTCCTTAACTGTATGTCCATGCATCTGGTCCTCCAGAAAGTCACCCAATTCCCTTTCCTTCCCCAAAGCCACTGGATGATGAAATGAGAAAGTGCTACAAAAGACTTTGGGTAAAACTGTGAAGATTTTAGAACTGAATTCAAAATCCCCTCTTGTCTATCATGGCTGCTTGGGATTTAGCTTTCAAACTGAATTTCAAGCACCATCTTCCCCATAAGGCCTTTCTTGATATTTCAAACATTGCTCTGACTTGAACAGCCGACTATTTAGTTTTCACCTCTCTTATGGTAGGTTTTATAACTGAAGCTACTTTGGCACCTGTTACAGCACCTTTGAGGTCTCTTTGAGGGCAGGGTCTATGTGAAACTTATTTTTGAACTCCTTATAACACATTACTCTTGGTGCTGAATAATATTTGGTGTAAAAAGGATCAAGTTAGAGTGTCCATAATATAACAGAACATTTTAGTAGAGTTGCTAATTAAACTAAAAGGATATTTAATTGTAAGTGTAATGTTCAGGCCTTGACAATCCCATTAATTAGCTATGTAACCTTGGCTGCTGAACCTAGTTTTCTCAAACGCTGAATGCCAGTCCCACTGACTGCTGCATGTATCTTGTCAGGACAGTGTGAAGGTCAAGTGGGATAACACATGTGAAAGCATTCTGTAAACTGTAAATATGTTCTCATATACATCATTGTTATGGGGTTCGGTGCAAACTGAAGATACAGCTTTAGACTTCTATCCTAGAAAAGTGGAAGTTAAAAAACAGGATGTGGGGTTCTATTTGCTGCTTGTGAAGGCTGACAGCCATCCAAACTATTTTTGGTTTGCCTCTACACCAAGATAAATTAGTTTGCCTTTTGAATATAATTGTCCTGACAAATTTGCTTTTTATGCTCTTGAGGTCATAGGCTATAGCTCTATTAAAGGCATGGTTAGCCTCAGAGGGTGTGGCTCAGTTGGTTGGATATTGTCCCACGAACCAAAAAGTTGCCAGTTCGATTCCCAGTCAGAGCGCGCCTGGGTTGCAGGCTCAATCCCTGCTTGGGGGCACATACAGAAGGCAGCCAATTGATGTTTCTCCCTCACATCAATATTTCTCTCCCTCTTCTTCTCCTTCCTTTCCCCTCTCTCTTTAAAAAATTTCTAGAAGTTTCATGAAAAATATTAGTTTGGCAGTAAAACTCTTGATTGTGGCATTATGCACAGGGCTAACCATGTATTTAACAATAAAAGACAGTTTTAGAATTGAATAGGTGGTTGAAGCCTCACACTCATATCACAGAGGCTAAGAAATGCTTCTCAACACAGGAGGTGAGACCCTTTTCATCGGGATGGCGCGACTGGTGGACTACCCAGACACGGATGTGGACGTCCTTGTCCAGGACTCCTTGGCTCCAGTTCACGCAAAGACTGCTCAGGGCCTGGAGGTGGTGCTGCCCCCGCTGCCAGCCGGCCTCCGCAAAGTCTCCGTCTCCATCAATGGGATCAGCATTCACTCAGAAGGGTGAGGTAGACACTTGCCATTAATATGAAGCCTCTCTGGTTGTCTAGTGATTCAGTTGAGGAATTCTAGTTTTGAGTTAGGTCTTTTTCTTTTGAAGTTAGGGGACAAATACATAAGAATGGTAACATTTGAACACATCCCAGAAACCCTACAGGACAGTTCACTTTCAAGCCCATTTTAGGGAAAATTTTGACTTACTTGTCCGGGAACAGAACTTTCTGGCTCTAGGACATCATGGCTCTTGAGTGTGGGGTGGGCATCTATATGCAAAGGTAGAAGAGTTTATGCTTTAATAAGAATTTATATTTAAATAAGAGTGTATCTTGGGTCTTGAATAAATGGCTTATAATTATTGCACAAGCCGTGTTCATTTCCTCTTTGCCCTGAAGTCCCTCTGCCCAGTGTTTCTCCGGAAAGTTAGCTAAAGGACATGGGACTGGTGCCACCACATGATACTGGCCCAGGAAAATGTCCCACCCAACATCATCTCCTCACCATTTCTTTTCTTCGCTGTTAGGCGATGTATTCACACTTGCCCTCCATCATTCCTCTTTTCTTCTCTCCTAAGTACATACATCTCTTTGTCCTATGCTTCCTTTCTGAGTCCTTCCCTAAGTCTCTCCGATGCACCATAGCAACTTCCCCATTTTCTTCTGTAGGGTCGATCTTCACATCCAGTACATCACAGAAGTTTTCAGCATCGAGCCTTGCTGTGGGTCCCTTCTAGGTGAGTGGCTCTGACCTGACTGGTGTGGTGTACCCAGCACTGGGTATTCAGATTGTGTTTCTGGATTGATTAACCAGTGAGATCGGACGTGGGCAACAGGGAGAGGAGTTTTCCTTGTGCACCAGGAACTGGGTGGTACACTTTGGGGGCTGTGAAAACTTGGGGATTCCTTTCCTCAATACGCTCAGACAAACATTTTTTATGAAAAGAAGTGCCTCATTTTTTCTTTTTACTCATAGAAAGATACCGAAACATTTAATGGGTAGCATATCTTGAATGCATATTAGGGAAGTAAGGGAAGATCTTCTGTGTTAGCCTTTTAGATTCTGCACATGTCAGGAGAGGGGAAATGAGGTTTGCTGTCTTCAGTTTCCTCTAGGGATGCAGGTGAAGGACCCACAGGCAGTCAGAAACAAATGTCAGTATGGGAGACATGAGAACAAGGCAAATAGAGGAATTTAGAAAACTATTTTCAGAAAAAAAGTTGAAAGCTATATATTTGCACATGAATAATCATTGCGATAGTGTATGAAATAGCACTTTATTCTTTATGAGGATAGTAAAATCCTTTTTAAGCTTCTTGGCTATACCACTGATTTAGTAATGATACGGGGTATGTTGCTCCAACCCCTGTCCTGAAGATGGGTTGATTGTCCCTCAGCTAGAGTGCAAGACAAGGTGTGAATATAGCAGTAAATTCACAAGCATGTTTCAGTGGCTCTTGACAAGTCATATATATATATAATCATATATATGACTACATAATATATGGGTATTGAAATAGTAATAGAATAATATAGAGGATAAGTAGAAGATGTCAACAGATTTGATTTTTCATTAGTGTATAAGTTGAATATATAAAACAATATACATATACTTCACATAACATAGTATAATATGAAATAATATGTGAGATAATATGGGAAATGATAAGACTAAGGAATTTGGCTTTTCATTAATATATAAATTGTATATATGTTTGTGTAAAATACACATATACTCTTTCTACATAATAATATATATAATAATATTGACTAACATGTCAGATAATATAGCAGATGACAAGAACACTTCAAGAAATTTAATTTTTTATTGGTGAATTATAGAAGTTGTGGCTTCTAGGATTTATCAACTTGAAAATTTTGTCTTAAATATTATAAACATACTTCCTATATAATAATTTATACTGTTTTACGGTGTGTGAATTTCAGCCTATCTGACTCCTGCGAAAATGATCACAAATTTAACATTGAGGTGAGGCAATATAGTTGAGGTTTCACCTGCACAATCCACCTCCATTTAGTTGTTCTGGGGCTTACACGGGTGTGGTGAGTTCTTAGTTTTGAATGTCAGTTTTAATATTTTGGTTTTGGTGTTCCTGCTTTAGGTGGAACCATCCTCAGCATCTCAGGAACAGGGTTCAGCAGGGACCCAGCTTTAACTTGGGTGCTTGTGGGCAATCGGTCCTGTGACATTGTGAACTTAACAGAGACAGACATCTGGTGTGAGACTTCACCCACCCTCCTGTTGCCTGCGGCCGACGTTCTCACTGTCCCAGCCCCCGTGGAGGTCTGGGCTGGCAGCATGCCCTTCACCCAGGGATCTGCACCAAGTCTGGTGGGAAAGGGCTTTACCTTCACATATGAGGTGGCAACAACACCAGTGGTCACTGCCATTCGAGGAGAATTCACGAACAGCAGCCTGAGCCTCTATGTGGAAGGATATAACCTCTCCCACTCGGTGATTCTTCTGGGGAGCTTGAACTGCAGTCTTGACACCCAGTCCTTCTGGAGCAACAGGAGCCTGTCTGGCTGCTCCTTTCCTCTGCACAGTGTGGAGGCAGGTGTCTATCCTCTTCAAGTACGTCAGCAGCAGATGGGCTTTGCTAACATGTCTGCAGTGCCCCAGCAATTTGTGGTCACACCTCAGATACTGGCCATCTTCCCAGCCAACGGGTCAGCTTGTGGTGGAACAGTCCTCACAGTGCGGGGGTTGGCCCTTACCTCCAGGAGGAAGTCAGTTCACGTTGATCTTTCAGGTCCTTTTACTTGTGTGATTTTGAGCTTGGGGGACCAGGCAATCCTCTGCCAGATTAACCCACTGGGTAACTCCCTGCCTGGTGCTTCCTTCACCCTGAACGTCACAGTCCTGGTCAATGGGCTACCCAGCGAGTGTCAGGGTAACTGCACCCTTTTCCTGATGGAGGAGACAACTCCTGTAGTGGACGCCTTGACTGTTAACACCAGTGGATCTCTGACTTCAGTGTTGATTAGAGGTCAGAGGTTAGGCACCACAGCCGATGAGCCCATGGTGTATTTGGACAATCATCTCCCTTGCGTTGTAACTTTCTTTAATGCAAGCCACGTGGCATGTTGGATGAGTGACTTGACCCCAGGGCTCCACTACCTATCAGTTTTTTATTCAAGGAGTGGGTATGCTTGTTCTGGTAATGTTTCCAGACACTTCTCCGTTTTGCCTCAGGTGTTTCATTATTTCCCCAAGAACTTCAGCATACACGGTGGAAGCCTCTTGACCATAGAGGGCACAGCCCTGGGAGGGCAGAGCCACTCGTGTGTCTACATTGGCCAGCAGGCCTGCCTGACGGTGAACATCAGCACTGAACTCATCCAGTGCGTTGTTCCTGCAGGGAACGGCTCCGCTGTCCTGGACATAGAGGTAGACGGGCGTTCCTACCAGATGGGAGTCATTGGTTACAGCAACACCTTCACCCCAGAATTGTTCTCTGTTTCTCACGCTGGTGATGTCTTGACCTTTGTGGTGGCCCAGATCTCAGGAGTTGAGAACATTGACATTTTAATCGGGATGTCACCCTGTGCGGGTGTCTCTGGCAACAGCACGGTTCTCCAGTGCGTGGTCCCACCCCTTCCTGCCGGGAAGTACCAAGTCAGAGGTTATGACCACGCAAGAGGGTGGGCCTCTTCTGTCCTGGTGTTCACATCGAGAGTTACTGTTACGGCAGTGACTGAGAACTTTGGTAAGCCAAGCAAATAAAACGGAGCACTTCCTCTATGTAAGTGGATTAGCAGCTTCTCTCACTACTCTAAGGGGAAGGAAATCAACATCGATCTGAACAACAGAAGGAGGGAGAAGCCTGAATGGCCTCTCACAGCCCTAAAGCTGTCTCTGTCATGCTCCATGTGTGAGGCTTTATTTTTCATCAAAGAAAGTGTGTGTATTCTCCAAGAGCATGACTGTATTTTCATTGGATGCTTTTACACAATTAACTTGTGTTTTAATTAAATAATACCATTTTAAGAACTTATCATTTGATCATTTAAGTAGAACATAAATGCCTTCACTTATTTTATACCTATGTGTCAACTTGAATTATCTTAAACTTATTAAATGTGATTTTTAAAAATCATTATGTGATACTTTACAGATGAATTTATACCCCACCAATAATAGGCCATTTGGCTACTATGATTGTATTGGTTGAACGTTTTTCTCCTTTTATAGAAACTGAAGTTTGCCTTGCATTTTCTTCCAGTGATGGTTTCAGTTTCTCTTCACCTAAAGCCTTAATGCCCTTGAGATAGCTCAAATTCGATGGTGATGCAGAAAGCAGAGAGGAATTGTGGGAGCTGAAACTCAGACTGATGAAGTACTAGTCAAGACTTTTCTTAGAACAAATATGTTGGCTTCACCCAGGTGGCAGGCTACAGGGACTGGGATTTTGATCCCTAGTGTATCAGCACCTCAGCTGTGTAACTTTCTAAGCCCCAGCTTCCTACTTTGATTAAGGAGTTTGGGCTGGAGGCTCCCTCGTTTCCCTTTCTACACTCTAAGATTCCATGATTTGTATGGTGAGAAAGCAGAGGTATGAAATGCACCCTAAGCAAAGTGTTATTCTGGAGTTTGTTGGGTGGCTGTCAAGTACCTCCTGGGCGTGCTATGCGGGCAGCAGGAACTGGAACTCCCCTCTCAGCGTGGACGAGAGGGCGCACATGTCTGAGGGTCCTGGTGATGTTTACCTGAACTGGATCTCGGACAGATGCAAAACACTGGGGACAGGCACTCCGGTACAGTGCTCGCAGGACTGTAAACTGGTATAATGTTATTTTGGAGAGAAAAATGGGAACATCCATCAAAACTAAAAATTTTTTTCCTTTGACCTAGAAATTCAATTTCTAAGAATTTTTAACAGTTTATTCAAATAAGTGTACTGTTCATTACAGCACTATGAATAGCAAGAGAGGATAAATAATGGAGGTATCAATCAATAGGAAAATTGCCCAGTAAATTATCACATGATCATATAATAAAATTCTAGGTAGCTTTTGAAGTGATGAGTTAGGTCTATACATACAAACTTGGAAAAATGTCTATGGTATATAGCTTTAAAATGCAAGTTGTATAAGAATGTTTACAGAAATATCTCTGTGTATAAAAAATATATATGCTTAGAATATTCTAGAAGGATTTGTAAGAAACTCTATACATGGCTATCTCTGGGGAGGGAGATAGGTGGTTAGAGAAAATTTTACTTTCCTTTTACACTTTGTTTTCATATAAAAATGTAAGAACGATAAATAAGCATTACTTTCTATATAAAAGTGAATACATTTTTATAGGTTGTTCAAGTGGTTGGGATCAGACAAACAAGGAGGCCAGAGCTTCGTGAAGATAAACGGGGGCATCCCAGGGACCTGAAGCCAGCTGTGTGCTCTCTGCAGGGTGTGAAAAGAATGATGAGCGGCAAGGAAGCATGAATCTGACTTTTGAGTCAAGTAAAGAAGGAGAGATTTGCCTCTGTGATCATGAATTTGTCATTTTGTTTTAAAGGCTGCCTGGGTGGAAGGCTCCTGCATGTGTTTGGAGCTGGGTTTTCTCCAGGGAACATCTCAGCTGCTGTGTGTGGGGCCCCCTGCCAAGTCCTGGCTAATGCTACCGTGTCCGCCTTCAGCTGCTTGGTTCTTCCCCTGAGTGGTCAGTAAAAATGCCGTATTTTTAAAAAAGATTTTTATTTATTTATTTTTAGACAGAGGGTATGGGAGAGAAAGAGAGGGAGAGAAACATCAGTGTGTGGTTGCCTCTCATGCTCCCCCTACCAGGGACCTGGCCTGCAACCCAGGCATGTGCCCTAGACTGGGAATCAAACCAATAGCCCTTTTGGTTCGCAGGCCAGCACTCAATCCACTGAGCCACACCAGCCAGGGCAAAATGCTGTATGTTTTAAAAGAGTATGTATGAAATCAATATTCTTTGGCTTCATTTTTGTGATTAACACTGTGCTGACCCCTCATTTTTTTTATGTGTTCCTGGGAAAAGAAATTTCTCTACTCCCCATCTAAAATGGTAGATATTTAGAATCAATGACCTTATATTAAAATGGTACATAATAACTTTTGTCATATTAATGGCAACAAAAATTTATCACCTGTATTCTTGATTGCAGTCATATGATGATGGGGAAAGTAATTTTTGGTTCTAAATACTGGTTTCAGTAACAGCTATAGGCATCACGGAGAAAACAATGTCTTGGTCTTTGGGGTGGGGCTGCTGAGAACACCTGCTGACCTGAGGTACTGGCAAAGGGATCAGACCACCAAACTGACTATCTCTTTTGCACATTTGCCTAATTGCTCAGTTCTTGAATTCTTATTATAGGCAAACAGCCAACATGAACATCATCCTCTTACTCTGCAATGTTCAGGTAATTACTTGAGCCCTTAGTGGGTAAAACACCATGATCTCTCACTGCTTTAAGCTTCATGGAAGGAAGGTGCAAAGCTTTGATAGTCCCACATCGGGGCTTTACAATACAGGATAAGCTTCAGGGGAAAAAAAATCAAAGGGATATGTTTGCCATCATCACCACAGGAACAGCTTAGCCAGGTGATTAACTTGTTTGCATAATGACAGATATTGTACCTGTGCACTTAAAAACTCTTTGCACACGTGCTCCCTGTATAGTGCTTTAAGTTATATTCCGATGTGTCTGCAACTTGAATGTGCGTGAAGGATTTACAAAGCATCTCTTCATCTGAGCTTGGACAAAAATTCCGCAATGGATAATATTCATGTGATGGCAGTTTGCATTGGATTGTCTTAGACAAGAAGGAGGAGGAGGAGGGGGAGGGAGACAAAAGGAAGAGAAAAAATCTTGGGTAAAATGCTAGAAACTGAGTTTTCTATTATGTATATAGGCAGAACATTGTGAAAGAAATCGATTCCACTTAAAATTCTACAATACGAGAGAAGAGGGAATTTCATGGGGGAATGGGTAGGGTTTATAGGAACAAATTTGGAGGACACATGGACAAAAACTAGCGGTGGGGGGTAATGGGGGGAAGGGAGGAGGGTTGGGTGGGTGGGTGGGCTGGAATGGAAGTAAGTGGGAGAAAACTGTACTTGAACAATGATTAAAATAAAATTAAAAAAAATTCTACAATACGAAAATCAATACATTAATTTAAAAATCCCATAATAGGAAACTTAAGATACAGTAAAACATTTAAGTTTAAGATGTTACCTGTTTCATTTTCACTCTGCCTCTCGTGCTCAGAACAGCGCTGGCACAGTGTAGGTGCAAAATCAGTGCTCGGTTAAGGAATAAATGAAGAAATTAGAAAATTGTAGAAACAGAAAACCAAGACTCTGCATTTCTAGATTTTAATATTTAACTAATACTGCTACGTTTTTTAAAAAAAAGACTTTCATATATATATGTACTGCTTAAATTAACTGTTTAAAGCCCATTGGTATTATTTCAAGGCACTTGATTTTAACTAGAAGTACGAGATAAAAATCACTGAGGATACAGGGTCAGATAAATTGTGATATGGGAATTTGATAACTTTAGGAGAGGAATAGTAGAAATAATTTTATCTTAAAAGATTTGATTATGTTTTAGAAAAGGACTAAAAATTCTGTGATTTTTAAGAGGAAAATGGGTTGGAAGCTGTAACTTTTATTATTGCCACTAGGTGTCACCAAACACTCATTGATTGTGCAAAAGCTGCCTATTTAGGGAAATGGACAAGTTGACTTATTTTCCTCTTTAATTAAAAAAAAAAAAAAAGTCTATTTCAAAAGACTCCTAATTACAGTGTCCAAAGATGGAGAGGAACTGGTAAAAACCAACCCCTAAGGTTTCTTACTTATGATCCAGGATGTCATTTGGGGCTTCGATCGACCCCCTGAAGCTGAATAAAACATTTTGAGTATATGATTGCACATTGTGTTTCTATGAAATAGGTCTATAATGGACATCAAGTCGTCAAACGGAGTGTGTCTCATAAATTATTAGAAACTATTAATTATTTCTTAACTTTCAGGAGGAATTTAATGTAATTAACCAATGTATATTTGTTACATAAATTTTTCATATTTTAAGAGATTTTTTAGTGGACAATTTCACAAGCAGCAACCCTCATAAGTGTCTCCCAGTTGCCATTTACAGAGAAATCCATTCATTTGCCTACCATTCCCCCTACTCTACTTTTTCGAACTTAACCAACTGGCAGCCCTTCAGCAAGCTGAATAATCTCAGTCTGTCTAATGCAATCATTCTCAATGATGCTATGCTTGAGAAATATGTTATCGCTCAGAATTACTGAGAAGGTAATATTACTGTTATTATTTTCACTAGAGCAATGGCGGGGCAATACCTTGGAGTTTATTAGAAACACAGATTCATGGGACTTACTGGGTCTGAAGCATTCCAACATATAAATGTTTTGGTATTTCACTTCTGAGCCCTCTCTGAATTCTGGCATTCTTTCCTAAAGTGAAGCCGAAAGCTATGTAGCTATGTAGCCCCTCTGTGTAAGCAAGTTCTGACCATAGCGGGTAGCATCATAAGATGCCTACATGTAACCTGGTCCCATATTTGTTCTTAAAATTACAGCTGTTTTGCTGATTTATAATCTCTCTGTTACCTACCATTATTCCAAGGTGTTTTTTTTTTTTTTCTTTCTGACATAACTGCGCACAGCTGGAATTTCCTCATCTCATATTTGTATAATTTCTTTTTTTCTTCTGTGGTTTACTGCCTTACTATTTCCATTTAGTCTTTTGTTTATTTCTCCTAACTTCTCTAATTTGCTAAGGTCACTTTGAATTCTGACCCTTGCTTTGAGTTTTTTTTCTTAGTTTGACTTTGCATAATGAGGAAAGTGATGTTTCACATTCAGGGATACAGATGATGGCTTAGAACCCAGACTTTCCTAATTATTGTTTGCTTATTCTGATACCACAGTACAAATCTGTTTTCTTTTCATCAGTGGGGCAGGGGGCATTAAAGGTGCAGCTCTAAAAAGGCTTTTTTTCCCCTGCTTTTGGTATCATCTATCTTTATCTTTTCCCCCAAACTGTGCTTCTAACAAAAGAAGAATTTTATTTTTATTTTTCTTCACATGATTGGTTGTTAAAACATCTTCTCAGGTGAAACTAATACCTTGTATTTATAAAATCAGCAAGATCTTTTGATCTTTGGATTTCTTGCATTTATACCTTGAATTATACTACATGACTTTTTAATGAAACTTTAACTTTTCCATGAGGCATGAAAAGCTAAAGTGATTAAGCTCACACAGCTATTTAGTGGCAGAACCTTGAGTAAAGTCCACAGATTCTGATCCCAGCCCTGCGTACTTTTCATAATCCACCTTGTCAATTTGCATCCACCTAATCACCCATAATGAGTTCATTATTTTATTGGTGTTGAGCCTGTTTTTGTTTGCCTTGGGGCTTACTAACTGAAAAGTTCTCATGTTTCGTCTACCATAGGAGTGAGTCTTACTTGTCAGCCATTTTAATTGCTATGATTCATTCAGAACACAGTCACAGAGAACCTGTCACGCAGCAGGTGCTTCGGAATGTACCAGCAACGATAACAACACTTGCACGTGATTGAATAAGTGCAAACCTCTCCCGTGCACTT
The DNA here is from genome assembly GCF_004126475.2 of Phyllostomus discolor. Lineage (NCBI taxonomy): Eukaryota > Metazoa > Chordata > Mammalia > Chiroptera > Phyllostomidae > Phyllostomus > Phyllostomus discolor. Next base: position 123,635,738 of record NC_040906.2, on the reverse strand, counting down.
ACCTTGTTTACCCTGTGGCTTGCGGCCGTGTGGTGCAGGCAGGGCTTAGGTTCAAGCCCACAGTTCTTGATAACATCTGTCAGGTACCTTGTGGACAGGCTAGCCACAGAGGTAGAAGGTTAGAGAAAATTTTTATTTCTTCTTTATTTTATCAAGGTTTTTCAGTCAGGGCTGCTCCAGAACCATCTCATGCAGAGATTTCTTCATCTCCCTGTTAAAGGGTATTGCCAGTCTGCCTTGTTGATGCTCTTAACATTGTGTCTCCTGACCTGGAAAGAAATGGCATAATGTCAAGGGGCTTCAACTAATTGCTTTTCTTCTTTACAAAATGTTAGTCATATAAAATATAGTCATAATTCTATGAAAATCAAGGACTTCTTTTAATCAAGGGATCCCATAAAGAGAACAAAAAGTTTAGCCACAAACCTGGAGAATATATCAGTAACTGTATAACCTCCAGAGGATTAGTACCCAGAATGTATAAAGAACACAAATCAAAAAAAGAGATAAACATTCCAATAGAAAAAAAGGACAAATGACAGAAATAGGAATTTCATGGAAGAGGAGACATGAGTTATTACTAAACACATAAAAAGTTGTTTGATCTAAAAAGTAATGATGAAAATGAAGTAATGAAGTGCCATTGTATACTCACTGGGCTGGCCAAAACTAAGAATCTGATAATCCCAAGTGCTGACAAGTATGTGGAGTAATGGGAACTCAAAAATGTAGCTGGTAGAAATGTAACATGACACACTGCTTTGAAAACAATAGGGTTCTAGCTTGTAAAGTTGAACTTGTACCTACCCTATAAACACGTAATTTTAAGGCATATACCCTAGAGAAAATTTTATACATGTTTGTAGTAGCAAAGACTAGGAAATATCCAAAAGTCTACTGGTAAGAGAAAAGAAAAATATATTGTATGTTCACACAGTATGTTATTAAACAGCAGTGAAAATGTATGAACAACAATTACATGTGATAAAATGGATAAAGCTTGGAAATACAATATTAAGTAAAAAAATCAGGTCAAAGAATATTATGTCATATATTCTGTTTTATAGAATTAAAAAGCAAGTAAAACTTAATGTTTGCTTAGGAATAAACTCTTGTTGAGGAATAAAAAGCCCTGTGAGAAAACTGTGTTAAGAATGCAGGTGGTGGTTTCTGAGAACAGGGAGGACAGGGTGGACTAGGCGAGGGGCACACAGATTTGAGAGCATCATGACTGTTTTTAGACTTTATGTTGGCTGGTATGTTCACCTGGATTTTTCTCATTATGATGGTTTATATTTTACAACAATGTTAGATACATCCTTCTGTGTATGTTGTGTACACATAGTACATTTTTTAGAAAAGTAAGCTGATTATTTTCTGGTTAGTGAAAGCACAACATAGGAACTTCATTTATGTAACAACGTGAGGCCTTCGGTTCTTTCCATGGTTATTGCCCAAGCTAATGGCGACCCTTTCCTGCAGTGTCCCTGGCTTCCCTATGTGACCTGAAGCACGAAGAGGAGAGCTGTGACACCTCCGGCCGCACCTATGTGCAGTGTGATTTGACTGTCACTGTGGGGACAGAGAGACTGCCCAGATCATGGCCTTACCTCTACATTTGTGAAGAAAGTTCCCAGTGCCTCTTTGTACCAGGTCACTGGACAGAGTCAGTCTTTCCATCGCTCTCAGGCCTCTTCATCAGGTAACTCTGTGCTCTCCCTCCCTGACCTTCCCCATGAGTCACGGCCAACGGACTGATGGAGGCTCAGGAACTGTAGGCTGGGTGGACGTGGCCCCCGGGTCCCACTCCTCCTGTTGCAGGAACTGTTCCACAGTGGACTCCAGCCAGCCTGCATATCAAAGCATCTCCTGTCTTTTCAAGTGTTCAGGAGAACATCTGAAAAATCTGCCCAGTAAACAGCCTGCTTTGTTCTTCCTTAGATTTTAATATTTATCTTCCGATCCAAAGCAACATCTGGTGAATGCCAATGGGGAAAAAGATTAGACATTATGAAAAACAGAAGGCTCCTTTCCCCTTTCCTTTTTCTTTTCTTTCCAAGCGGATTCACAAGTATGCAAAAAAGTCATAGTGAAATCCAGCAGATTGTACACTATTTATTCAGAAGAAGGAGGGATGCACAGGCTTCAGAATTACTACAGATCTAGGATTTTGAAGTCATAGGTTATAAGGATGTTTTGAACTTAAAAAAAAAACAAATAAGTACTATAACTTTCCAGGTAAACCTCCTTTCCTAAAGAAATTTAATAAAAAATTGCATTTTTTATTAAAATTAAATTTTTCATTAAATTCAATCTGACTATGTTGGTGAATCTGGATGGCCTTCATTTCCACAAGCAGTTCTTTCCCATGCAGTGGGGTCTTTCATTGCTGAGTATGACCCTGCTTCCTTCTTTACTTCTTATCTGCATGGAGTGGTTGCATCAGATTATTTAATGAAGACCTATTTTCCCATTTAAAAAATAAAATTAAACAAGATCAGTTACACAGAATGGAAGAGATAATCGGTTCTTTTCATGGCAGTCTGACTTTGCAATGTCCTGAGATGGTCGGTGTTTCAGTATGAATTTACCACCAGAGGATTGTGCTTAGTCAAGGAGTTGGCTGGCTGCTTTTTTTGAAGGGCTCGAAGAGCTCTCTTTAGGTCACAGAGGAAATGGGGTCCTGGAGGTTTATCCTCAGGTGAGACCACAGTTCAGGAGTCAGTGCTGCTGGACACCACGATGTGCATGTCACCATTCCTGCCTCCACAGAGTTTGTGGGCTTTATTTAGATGCCCAGAGCTATTCCCTCTGAGTTATTCTATGTCCTTACTCTTTACTCTAGGATGTGGCTGGGGCAACTGAGCCTTGGCCCCCATTAAAAGTAATGCTTTTTCTATTAATATTGCTTGAATATTACTACTACTCAATGTTCTGGATATTGCAGCCAGCAAATGTGGGTGTCCCTTCTTGAGTAAGAATGAAAATAAGTGCCCTATGACTTAAACAAAGTGCATACTCAGTGTTGGGGGTGAGGGGAGCCAGCATTGCTCTTTGCTGCCAGTGAGAAGGAAGGGTAGAACACTCTGCAGAGGTTACTGGGACAGGATGCATTAATAACCTTGAAATTCTTCATATTTGGAGACCCAGCAATTTCACTTCTAGAATTATTTTATGAGAGCAGTTAGAAATATGTAATATTTATGAAAAACCATGTTCTTTGAAGTTTTAAGTATAACAGAAAACTTGAAATAAGTGTTCAATAATGAAGATGCATCTAGATGATAATACATAAGAAACTTTTAAAAATCATGTTGTAGAATATTTAACCAGAGAGTGACATGCTTATAATATATTGGAAAGTGAAAGGTGCGAATCACAAAATAGTGTATTATTTATTCTTAGTGGTGTATATCATGCACATGCTTTCACACACATATGCTAGGTGGTTAGAAAAAAGACTAGAAGGATGTATTCTACAACAATGACAGTACGCATCCCCAGGGGGCTGTAGACTGGTCATATTTATTTTAGTTGTTGATTTTTATGTATTTTTTCAGTGAACATGTACTAATTTAATAACCAGAAAAAATACTGCAAAATAAATTATATGAAGGGCATTATCATGTCCCACATGGGATACCTTGGTTTCCTTTAAAATTATGCCTGTGAACCCAGATAATTACTTTTCAGGGTTTTAGCAGGGGACCCATTTCTATCAAATACTTTATTTCCCTGCTAGTCACTATTGCTATGGATTTGATGTCAATTGGCAAAGGAGATATGCATGTCTATGGTGAAAATGTGCCCAATTCACCCATCTCCCCATCCATCTGTCCATCCACCCAGTTATCAAGTTCCTACTATGTTTTAAGCATTGTGTCAGGAGCTGGTGACTCCATGGTAATAAGGCAACAAAGCCCCTACCCTTAGGGGTAGAGGAGAAAGCCAGGCAATAAACAAATGAACCCATGTTGTGATAAAAACTATAAAGTGATAGAAAACGATAGGGGCTACATTATAAAATGTGCTCAGAGGAAGCTTCTCTGAAGAAGTATCTTTAATATTGAGCTAAGGGGAGGAAGGTGTCATTATGGAGAGTCAGGCAGGAGGGTAGCAAATGCAAAGGACCCATCAAGTTTTATGAACTGTCAGAGGCCAGCGGGCAGTAGAGTGAGGAGGAAAGAAAGTGGCTTTACATGAGCTCAGGGGGTCATGTAGGGAGTTTAGTTTCTCTTCTAAGAACAGATTAAGTAACTTTCCAAAGTCACAGAGAGAATCGTTGGCCGTGTCAGTACCGGAACCCAAGGCTCCTGACTCTCAGTGTACTTAGCACTGAGCAATGCTGCCAGCATTAGAGAAGACAGCCTTGGAGATCATGGTTCAATGAGATTTCGGAACCACAGGAAGCAGTTTCAGCCTAAGTGAGGAAGATAAAATGAAGCAAGTGGTTTTTTACTGCCTGTCCTAGAACGTGTATATGAGAAGATAACTGGCTTACTTTTGGATGTGATCAGACCAACTGAAATAACAACAGAAGAGTGGCCAGGAAACAGGTTCTAGAACTCTGTTTGCTATCACTTGGACCAAAAATGTTTACCACGTTCTCTCACAGTAAACATTCGTGTGCATGCATGTGTATATGTAGTCTATATCATCTATGTCCACCTATCTCTCTATATCCGTATGTTTATATTTGTACTTAAATCTTGTCAACTGCAGTACTTAATTCATAGATTATTGTGGAAGAAAACACTGAATAGTAGCTATTAAGAAACTTAGAAATTTTGTAGATGATAGGCTATTTTTGATATCCTGGAGTTTCTGCTAATTTTGATGATGGCTTTTTAATGAAAGAAATCTCTAGTGAGATAATCAGGAACAAACACAAAAAAATATGAGCTAAAGCTTGTAAAAAAGTCTAAGCTAACAGATGAAGGTTTTAACTCCTCTGGAGCAAGCAGAACATTATTTAGGGAAGACAGTACATTGCTACAGGCAAATGGAAGGAGGAAGTGCTGCACCCCTTTTTACTGGAACCATTGCGGACAAAGAGCCTAGAATGGGCAGAAGAAAGCTCACTGGATGATGGGTGGAAGCCCAAGATCAAGAAACATTGTAAAGGAAGTTGGTCACTCCTTTCTTTGAGTTCATGTTGGTGTCCCACATCATTCATATACTAAGTACAAAAACCTTGCTCATATGATTGGTAATCGGTATGAGAGAAGGGCACACAACAGAGAGAGCTGATGGGCATATATTCTTGTATTTGCTTAAAGAGGGAAAAAGAGGAATTCTGGAAATTTAGACAACTAAGCTGGTATTATTCCTGACAAATTTCTAGAATGCATCATATATCAGATGGTTTGTGAGCCTTCATAAATGGAAGTAGCTACCTGGGAATCAATTCACAAGGAATATGATAGGCGGTGAACCAGCTTCATTGCCTCTCAAACTCTTTCAGATAGCTTCCCTACGCAGTTGCAAAAGAGAAGTTCTAGCCCTAAAGTGCAAGGTGGCCTGATACAGCATCAGTTGGTTCGAAGTTAGGTGTTTCCTTTGAACAGTCTGTGTGAATTTTGATTCTATTCTACCCCATTTCCATATTCATCTAAATATTACATTACATTTTAATTTAAAAGTAAAATTACTTTTTTTTCTTCTGAATCTTTGAGTGCAACCGACACTACAGGAGCCGGTGCTATAGTTTTACCCTGTGGCTTTGTCTGCCCCCTGGATGACGGCTCAGCTAAATGGATTTAGCTACATTATGGGCTCCAGATTCAAAGTGTATTTGAGCAATGGGTCCACATAAGTGAGGTGACATGCAACGGTAATGAATGTAAATTCACTTATTTACATTTTAACAATAATTCCACCAACACCAGTACCGCCAAACTCTACAGTAAGAGCTGCCTCCTCTGACATTTAATGTGCGCCAGATTCCATGGAAACCATTCTGTAGGCATCATTTTGCTCCACTCCCTCAACACTTTTGTAAAATAGGCACTTGATAATTAGTAACTCCATTTTATAAACATGGAAACCAAAGCTTAGAGGGTGGTGTCTTCACAGTGTCATATGGATGGTAAATATTTGCTTGGAAACTCATATCTAGCTGGTCTGCCATCAAGCTTAACCTCTGTATGCTAATGTTTCTCAGAAAATCAGGTAAACAAATACAGCATGGTGAAATCCTCAAGCAACTGCGGCTCTGAGACCACCATGTTCATTTGGGTGTGGGGGCTACCAAACCAACACAGAGTTAGGTGCTGTGAGATGGAGGGCTCAGATGAAGGGAGACCCCAGCCCCAACAGTCGACCCAAGCCATGTGTGTTAGTCCTGGCCCCGTGGTATTAACATACAGACAACCTACAGCAGGCTTAGAGGAGAATGGGCATGGAAGTCATATCTTGGGTGGATATGGATCCAGGAATATTTTAGCAGGAAGAAAAGAAGATTACGTAGACATGGGAGTTATCCTGCTCATTATTTTTAGCATATTGCAGGAGCAACCACTTTCACACTGATTTGAAAAACGATGCACTAGTTCAACATGATTTAGTTTCTCAAGCAGTAAGTAACCTTTCAGCCTCTCTACCACTCTTCCTGGCCTTCTCATGGGCTCCGTTACCTGGCTGATGTTCAGTCTGCGTCTCAAAACCTGAGAATACTGCTGTAGGAGACAGGACACCTGGGTTCTAGTCTCAGACCTGCTGTAATTTTGTTTGACTTTATGCAAATCCCCTGATCATCTTGGGTTATATTTTTTACACCTTTACCTGCTTTACAGGCTGAAATGAGATCATACATATGAAATGGTTGAACAGTTTAAAATATCCTGCATTAATAATCTTTGAGTTAGTTGCAACAATGCCTAAAGCCAGGATTATTGTTGAATAAATATCACACCTGTTGGGGACATTACCCTGCGATATCCATGCTCTCATCTCCCCCGGACTGCATGGTTTTAGACTTCCCGTAACGCTGTTTTTCATTTTAAATGCAGTCTGGCTTCTCTCCTTAAAGCAAGAGGACTTTTAAAGCGAGTGGCTGGTAGTATAACTGGCACATATATCGAATCTCCTTAGTCTGGGCTGTTAAGTAAGTTTAATTAATTTACTAAGTTAATGTTCCACTGCTAGCAACAGAGCCTCATTGCCATCAGCTGGGGAGAGGGAATTGAAAGCTTAAATGAGCTCATTTTTTCACAGTTGGAATTAGGGACCAGTTAGCCAGTTGTGTGGGTTTTCCAATTTCTCCATCTGCCCTGGGGGGATTCAGGCAATTCTCTCCCCCAACACAAAGTGTGAGTAAGAACAGGAAAAGGAAAGGGGAAAAGAAAAAGAAAAGAAACCCCTCCTAACATTTGCTTCCATTTGGAACTGGAAGTATTGTTTGCTCATTGTTTGTTAAGTTGGGCTTGGAGAAGCTTTTGCTAATGTTCCTAATAGGTTTGGAAAACAGAAAGGCCTCAGTGAAAGATATTTACCATGTGCATTTTCATTGCAGGGTGTGCAGATAAAGGGAAAACAAATAAACAATAAAAGAATGGAAACAAAATTACAGAAATTTGCAAAATTTGACAAATGGTGGCCTGTAGTTGCCACAAGCTAATGGCTTGCAATGATTAATAAGAGTAAAAATAATTGCATTTCATTAAGATTGATGACACCCCATTTAACCTCCCCTCTTGTTTCAGCCCTAAAGTGGAAAGAGATGAAGTTCTCATCTATAATAGCTCCTGTAACATTACCATGGAAACTGAGGCAAAGATGGAGTGTGAGACGCCTAATCAGCCAATTACCGCCAAGATTACTGAGATACGGAAAAGCCGGGGCCAGAACACTCAGGTATAATCAAATCTTTTTTACAGACTGATTCAAACAGCTCAAATTAAATTTGTAATATTGTGTACATTAAAAAAACAATTTAGTCCAAATGGCAGCGATATATAATATTAAATGCTCTCAAACTTTGAGGAGCTGGTCTAATGCACAACATCTGAATTCATAGTTAACTATAGTTAATCATATATTTTCTCAAAAATAAATGAGTGCTGCCTGGGCTCTTTTAAAACAAATCCTGAACAGATAATCTCAGCATTTTGTCCTGCTTTCTGTGTGCATGTTTAAAAGGGGCTTTCTGTGGTTTATTTCTTCATGAAATAAATGGCCTACAATTTAACCAAGCACTCCTGGAAGGTTTCCAAATCGCTCAGCCATCCTCAGTTGGTCAGATGGCGATGTCTGCTGGTCCATCCGGTTCATCTCTCTTCCATGGAGAGTGGAGTGGAAACTTCAGTTTCTAAGGACATTACAGGAAAATAAAAACTGAAAAATCTGCTGGGTCACTTGGTCTGTCTTCTCTACCTCAGTTCATGCATTTTGAAATCATCTAAACCACCCCCTCCAAGTGGCTCTCTAAGACACGTTCTCAAAAGCCCCCAGCGAGAGCTTCCATAGCCTCCCCAGGGACGCTCATGAACTGGAATCAGAGGCTAAGGGCTCTTTGAAAATACTTCAGATCATCTTTCACAGCTCTCCCAGCATCCCTCGGCACACACATAGAAAATAATATTTCTTGAGCCCCTACTCCCTTAGGTGCCTTTCTCTTTATGAAAGCAATTCTCATATTTTTCTCTTTTTGTCTCTTTTATTTGGAACAAACATTTATTGAGTGCCTATTATGTGCTACACATTATACCAAATTCTCTTGTGAAAGCTCCTTCTTAGACCTTCCCAATTCCACACTAGACTTCTTGAGTTCATAAGGCATAATTTTCTATAGCTTTTGCACAGGTGCTGAAAATGTATGCAATTAACAGATAAGATGATTTTTCTCTTTTCTGAACTATTTCCTGTCTACCTTCCCATCCCTTTGGAGTCTCTCTGTCCATTTTATCGCCTCCCCAGGCTTCTCATGCCCCTTTATCTTCCTGTCAGGTCGTTGCACAGCGCTGTCAGTGCTTGCTTGTGTCCACCCCTCCCCGAATGCACCTCTTCCTTTCAATGCATTGCCAATTTTAATTCTTCATCTCTGGCATGATAGTCCCCTAACTGCAGCTTCCACTTCACCCTTGTGCCCCTTTCTTGGCAGTTGGCTGTCAGGGAAGTCTCCAAGGTTAATTGTAGTGAGGGGGGCCGTTGTGCCAGTGTTGTATTGTGGAAAGAGAGCTGTGGGCTAAAGATGAGTTGTGGGACACTGAGCAGTCTTTAAGCCATGTGGGGTCTCAGTTTCCACATGGCTCAAAACCCGAAGTTGTTGAGATGCTTGTGTGAGCAAATGCTGGTGAAAGGGAGAAGGAGGAGGGTTGCACAGTGGTTGATTGTGGCTTTGGAATGAGACTGCTGGGGTTTGAATATATCGCTCTCTATTTGAGGGACTTCAGGTAAGTTACTTTACCTCTCTGTGCTTTAGTTTTCTCATCTGTAAAGTGGGGTAAGAATAGTACCCACCTTAATAGGGTTGGTGTGAGGATTCTAACACGTGAGCCACTGAGAATTGCACATAACACAGTTTAAATGTCTAATGTTAGCCATTATTGGCAGTGCTGGTTTGCTAGTAAAAGTTCTAGTAAGTGATACAGAATTATTTCTCTGTCATACTTGCTGTTTTGACCATATCACTTCACTTCTTAGATCTTATCTAATTTTTCATGATCTCCAAGACTAATTTTGAATTTTTGAGGCTTAAATGCCTCATTCATCCTTAAATATTTGTGCAGTATGTATTTATTGAGTTCCAACCATGTCTGAAGTCCTCTGCTGTGCTTGCTCTGAAGGAGATAAAAAATAACATGGAAGGAGGCCCCACCTTTAAGGGATAGGAGGGAAGAAAGGCCATGTGTGCAAGTAGGTAAGCTTCAAAGAGGGACACATAGAAAAAGTTCATCACAGGTGGATGAGACGTTGATAAGTCCCCTCACTGGAGAGGTCACAGCTGGTCATTTGGCATCATAACCCATGTGGCCCTAAGCATTATGGGGGAAGTAAGCCATTTAATCTGTAGGAACCAGAGGGCCATGTCTGTCAAAACCTACTAGGCTAGTGTCAGTGTCTAGGAGACTCCATTTGGGGGATGTCTTGTTACCCTACACATCTTAGGATGTCTGGGTTTCCTGCTTGGGCCTGCAGGCATTCAGCTGTGTTAGGATACATGATTGTCTAATGTGGGCCTGGGCCTGGGGAAAACTGGGTCTGACAGGTGCTTAATCCAAACTAGAACTCAGGTCTCCAGCTCCAAGTATTATGTGAGAACTTTGGAATAGTAGTTTCATGGAATTATTAGCAATTATAGTAGCAATTATTCTGTGATAAAAAGGGTTACAGAGTCAAATACATCTGGTAAAAGCTGGGTTAAAGAAAGTTATAAATTTTTTTTACCAAAGGACTTTTGAGGACATTCAATGTATGCTATATAATGTGAATTTCTAAGGGAGGGTTGTGATATGGGGCATTACCCAAATGTGTTTGTCCGTGGAACCCTTGATTCCCAGAACCTCTTCTGGGGCTGGTGTCTGTTCTGCTGCCCTCACTTTGGGAAATGTTGCTCATACCATGCTCTTCCCCTGTCTTAGAGCAGGGAGTCAGAGGTAGAAAAGGTTACATTCAAATTGGACAGTGGACCAAAGTCAGAGGCTGAAGTAGGAGGTTGTATCATGCCATGAAGAATGAGCAGGGTTCAGGCATTCAGGAGGTGCAGAAGAAAGGGACTCCTGGTGGAGGAACCAGTTCACACAAGAGACTGACACAAAAGCCCATAGGAATAGTGCAAAGAACATGGGGACTAGTGAGTTGTAGGTTTTGGAAGGTAGGCTGGATTCGATTGTGATGGCAGGTTAGGTGTTTGGTCCTTTAATTCATCAAGTGACAAGTCATCCTTGAGGAGTCACTGCATGATCACAGGTGTGCGTGAGTCACATTGATCTGGTGCCTGGGTTGGGATGCTTTGGGAAACCCAAGGAAGGAAACCCCTGCTCCCATCCTAAGCTCCCTTCAGTTGATTCTGAGGAAGCCCAACAACCATTTCAAGATATGTCAGATAATTCCACTCTTCTCAAAAACTTTCCAGGGGCTTCCAAATCCTCTTTGTAGGGGCTTTCCAACTCCTTTCCTCCAGCTTCTCTCCAGCTTTCCTTCTCACTCTACCTCCTTCACCTACTATGTTCCAGGCCCACGGCCTCCTTGCTGGCCCTGGAACATGCCAGGCTTGCTCCCTCAACCAAACCTTTGCATTTGTTCTTCCTTCTGCTTAGAATACTCTTTCTCCTCCTTTTCCATGTGATTCCCACTTTAAGTTTTTGCTGAAATGTTAGTTTCTCAATAAAGTCTACTCTTACCACCTTATTTAAAATGGCAACCCAGCCCTTTTCACCCCACAGATGCAAATTTTTAATTCTCTTTTTCCATAGTCCTTAGCACCTGATAATGTACTAGATAAGGTCCTAATTTATTATGGTTATTGTTTAGTATCTGACTTTGCTTGCTATTATATGATCTCCAAAAAGGCAGAAATGTTTGCCTGCTTTGTTCACTGGTATATCCCAAGTGTCTGGAACAGAGCCTGAATCAATTGTGCTGATGATCAATGAAACACAAATACAAGCAGTTAAAACAAGCCTTCTGATGTACTGTTCTCCAGTCCCACCCCCTGGAAATTATGTCTGAAAGGAGACATGCACACACACAGGTATACACACATCCATTTGCACATGAAGATGTTATTGTGTTATTTATGTCATTCTTCATCTTGCATTTTTTTTTAAAAAGATAATGGTGCTCGAGCACATAAGCTCCTTGAAAAAAGGAATACTTGCTATTTCTCAATGCTTAGAACTATGTCCAGTACACAGCAGATTTCAAGAAAAATTTTAAATGGATGAATGGATTTATAAATGAATGAATACATCATGGTCATCTTTTTGTTTGATGTCCATTTTTCTTTTCTTCAGAAGACTTCGATTATACTATGTATACTCAGTGTACTATGTATACACTGTGATACTTTGAGACAAGAAAAAGAGATATTCAGAAAAGAAAAAGAAAATCTAAAGAGCGCTGGAAAACACAATAAGGTGTCATAAGATAACCAGGTGTTTTGAGGGATTTGAAGGAAAGATAGATGGGTTGGATGGGTAGAGAAACTCTAGTAGAATAAATACAATGAAGAACAAGTCTAGAGAAGCTGATATAAAGAATACTGCTATACTTTTCAGTGGAGCTCTGGGAGAAATTCCAAGCTGAAGAGCTACATAGGGCAGATGACAGGGTTATTAATGAAAGAATTGTTTGGGGAACTGCTAGGGTGACATTTCCCCTCCTACTCTCCCTCCCTTTCTTTTCCTGCATCTCTGTGTTCTTGCAGTGGTTGGATGTGTGGCCCTCAAGATGAAATCTGAAGAATGGCTCATAAAACAAACAGGGCTGATTTTGTTTTGGGAACAGCAGATGGGTTCGGTCCATTGTGGATGTTGGGTTAATGTTAAACTCAGCGAAACCTTAACGTGGCTCTGGACAGCAGGACAGACCCAGGGAAGGAAGAAAGCACTGGGAAAGCAATGTTCTCCTCACTTCTGTCTCCAAAGACATTTCCTTTCACTCTACCCACCCAAATGTTTTACCCAACAACCTCAGTGGTGGGAATGTGAGGAAGTTTCCCTAGGCATCTGGTCTGCCCCATCAGTGAGGAAAAAGTCTGAAACAATGCAGCTTACCCCAGAGGTGATTTAAAACCTAGAACCCTATACCCAGTCAGGTATGATTTGGAGTAAGGAAATAAAGACATATACACTGTACACAATTCAGAAAGTTTGTTGTCTTCTTATCTTTACTTTTATTTATTTATTTTTTAAATTTTCAATTACAGTTGACATTAAATATTCTATTAGTTTCAAGTATATAACATAATGGTTAGATATTTATATAACTTTACAAACAGAATCTCCAATAAGCCTTATACCCACCTGGCACCATACACAGTTATTACAATATTACTGACTCTTTTCCCTATGCTGCACTTCACAGAGGCAGGTAAAAGTAGGTTTATAGTTGTTCATATGGGAAATAATAAAATAATAAATAATAATACAAGAATAAAGTCTGTATTTTGTGTCCTCATAACTGCACACCTAGTTTTCCCACCCTGTACATCCCCATGACTATTTTTTAGTTGTCAATTTGTACTTCTTAATCCCTTCCCCCTTTTCCCCCAGTCCTCTGGACCCCTGGCCTTCCATTTGGCAACCACCAGTTTGTTCTCTGTATGAGTTGGTTTCTGTTTGTTTATTTTTACTTTTTTTTAGATTCCACAGGTAATTAAACTCATATGGTACCTGTCTTTCTCCGTCTGACTTATTTAACTTAGCGTAGTACCCTCTAGTCCATTCATGTTGTCACAAATGGTAGGATTTCATTCATTTGTATGGCTGAGTAATATTTCATTGTGTAGATGTACCACTTCCTTTTTATCCAATAGTCTTTTGATGGAAAGTTTCAGAAAGCTTATCTCCCTTGTGCACTCTCTGAAGAATGATGTTCTCTTGAAAGCTGTAAAATGAATCCAAGAACAAAGATGAAATGGGATACAAGAAACAGTAATGAGTAAAGAACCTGAAAAAGAGCAGAAATAGAGTCAGAATTATTGAATATGTGACTGTGACATGTACTATAATTAAGATTGGATTCTTACCCAAACAGAGGTAGGAACCTCCTGTTGCAAGTAGGTATAATAAAAAACAAGAAACAGAGGTGTAAACCCACTCTTGTGTAAAATGAGGAGATATTTATAATATAAATGCAAAAATGTGAAGATGCAAAGTAAATGAGAGAATGCTAAATGAATTAATGGGGTGGATAAAAATAAAAATTAAGTTCCTGTGAAGGGAAATTTAGATAAAAATCAAGATGACTGGCCCCACAGAATGCTGGAAAATCTTCGAATTTAGAGACATTTACGTACCAGGACATGCTCATCTGGCAGCGTGCTAAAAGGTCGGGGTTGTTTGAAACCCTCAGTAAAGAGTAGCCAGAGCCCCTGGACGGACACTGTTCCTGGTGGCCCCAGTCAGTCATCTATTCCTACTCCTCCCTCCAAAGAAGCGGAAGCACAATTTCTGTACAAATTGAATTAGCAAGCTATTAATCAGGTGCCTGCTACCAAGCACAGGGGGAAAAGGAATGAAGAATACCTTGAAATCAAGAGGATGAATGTAAGTAACTGCTTACTCTTTAAAGAGTGATCAATCTACCCCAACCCCACTGAAATTTTTCCTCTGCTCAGCTCTAGAATCCTAGCAACTCAACATCTACTCCTTCCAGAAAGGAGCCTGGAGGATACTTTTCTGGAGAAATTAACCAGAATAAAGACCCAGAGATTTTGGCATTTGTAAGCCTCATGAAGTCCCACTTTGGTGGTCCATTTAGATTTTTACTACATTACTATTAAGTGTGAATGAACAGACTTTTGGTTTTGCTCATGAGACAGTACAAGTTTTACATATCCTCCTGCAATATACAACTATAAAACTAGTCAAAATATACTTCGGCATTAGAAAACGGATAGCATAAGCCTGTGATCCTTGAAAGAAGGGGTTCACACAAAGAGACTGGCTTTCTTTCTGGGAGCACTATTCCCAACATAATTTGGAATATTCCAGAAGCAGTTATAGTGAGTGGAGTTCAGGGCTGCTCCTGTGGGCAGGAGGTATGGAAGAGGATGTGGAGGTAGGAGGAAGAGAAAAATGTCTAGTAAAAATGCCTAAACTTATTCCAAATTTGATGAAAACTACAAATCCACAGATCCAAGTTTAATAAATCCAAATCAGAGACAACATCAGGAGATCCATTACTGGAGTTCTCAATAATGTTAAGATGTAAATTCTACATTAACATTTGGAGTCAACGCAATTAAAAAAAAACCCCCAACAGGTTTTTTGTTTGTTTATTTGTTTTGGGTAAAATATTTCCAGGTGGATTAAAATATATAAAAATGCCACAAATAGCCAAAGCTACCTTGAAAAAAGGACAAAATTTAAAGACTGATTTCAAGTTTTACTCTAAAGCTATAGTAATAAATAGGAGTTGTAAGTAAAATCTTGTTTGAAAGAAGGGTTCTACTGCTAAAAGTATGTTTGCAAACTTGGTGCAGTGTCCTGGAACCCAGGGCAGTGGAGAGATGGAAGGAAGGGGTGATGCGGCCTAGCAGAAGGGCTGCTACCAGGAGGTGTTCTACCAGCATTAGTGAGGAGGAAAAACAGATGTGGGGTTGGGAAGTAATTGAGTGGCAAGTAAATGCAGGCACCTGGTATAGATCAAGTAGGAAAAGAAAGGAAGGATGTAGGTAAATATCGTGGTTGGGAAGCCCTCCTCAAATTCATATCCACTATCATTAGTGCTAGGGATGGTGTCTTATGTTCAAGGTGCTTTGATTAAAGCACCTTGAACTTAGGTCTACTACAGAGTGTTACCTGATTTGAGAAGCAGGAGACTCCACAGTTCTCTCAACCCATTCATTTTTCTATGACTATGCAATAGCTTTCAGATAATGCCAATGTTAGCTGGTTAAATCATCACCATTTATTTCAGAATTATTTATACTTTTAAATTCACTTTGTCTTCCCAGTGTCTGAATTATGGTTAAAAAAAGCAGAACCACATTGCTTGCTTCAATTTAATCCCTGATTTTTGTTTAAGGACATTCTCCTAGAAAATTGGTGCAATACAGTGATATGAGGAATTTTACATTGTCTTTATAGTGTGTATAGCTAGTTAGAGGCTAATTTGAAACTACTTTCCAGTTGCTAATTGATTTTGTTCTTCCTATTACTGAAATCTTAAAACAGTTTTTCTCTCCCTTCCCCCCTCCCTTCCCCTCCCACCCCCTGTCCTCCTCTACCCTCTTTTGGTTTTTCTTCCCTCCTTTCCTCACTTTCTTCTCCTCTTTTTCTTTTCCCCTTCTGTTCCCCTTCCTTGTTCCCCTCTCCTCTTTCCTTCCCTCCCTTTCCTTTCCTTCTCTTCTCTCCCTCTTTCCTTTCCTTCCCTTTAAACCCCCTCTTCTGCTCAGTGTGTATCTCCAGGTGGCATGCCTGTGCAAGAGGTGCTGTTGAAAGCAGGGCTCAGTTGATTGCTAGGCCAGGGGCCTATCATGTAGAACTCAGCCATTGCCCTGTGACTTGGAGGAAACTTACTGAGTCTCTGTGCCTTGATTTCCTGTGTGAATTGAAACTCCTAACATATACCCATTACCTACTGTGAGGGCAGGGGGAGTTGAGAAGTCAGGTGGTTTCATATCTAAAAGGGACTTCACCTCCTTAGGATAAGTAGGCAGGTAGCAGGCACATGGTGGCCAGGTAGCAGGCACATGGTGGCCAGGACTCCTGAGGCCTGACTTCTAGTTCTAGCAATGTCCCTTGTCTGACTTCAAGTGTGTGGCAAGCCACTTAATCTTTCTGTTGATTAAGGTTAGTACTGCCCAACTTCCAGCTTTGGGAAAGAGGAAGACAATACATATAAAAATGTTTAGTAGTGAGAACCCAAAAGTTCAACAAAAGCATTATGACATAGTAGTTATGAAGTGGTGCTCTGGAATAAAGCTGAATTTGAGACTGATTTTTCTATTTATGATATAATTTTAGGATTATACAATTAGGAAATATAATAAGTGTGCAAGAGCTCTGCAAACTTTCATTCAGAGTTAAGATGTTGAAATTTTTGGCATTGTTGGATTGTGGTGTTATCACAACTGGAATGTGCTGTGTCAAAGCTTTGCCGTTTTTGAACCCAAAATGTTCTATACTTCTATGTATTTAAAAAGAGGAAGTACAGGAAATATTTAGCTTGAATACAGACTTAAATTCATTTGAATAAATTAATTATGCCTCTCTGTTTCTCAGGGATTCTTTGTGTTAAATGAGTCACATCAGCCTGTTCCTCTCACACCAAGGTATCGCCAGCAAACAAGGATATGGTTTCGAAGACTCTTTGTCATGTTTGGCCAAAAAAGGGTTCTTATTACTGAGTGATCATTACATTACTATATATGAGTCTGAGTCACCTCAGGTAAACTGCTCTTAATTTTTTAACTTAAAACAATAGTTTCTGTTGTCAGTGAAAAACTGAGCTGATTAGCCCTGTGACAGGCAGACGGCAGTCCCACTGGCCTAGGACATAATTATTTCCTTCCAAAGTACAGCTTCATAAATTGAAGCTATTCTGGTGTAAATAAATACCGAGTAGATTTTTTTTTTCAGTGAAAGTTAATATTCAGAAATACATGGGTGCAATTTCAGTCTGATTGTGGGAATGTAATGATCAGATTTTTTCTGAGTCTGCCCAAGTATGAGACTTTAGCTAGCCTGCAGATCGACATGAGTGCTGTGAAATTGCTTTGGGTGGCAGAACCATATTAGGGTTCTTTTGATTCTATGGGGATAGTGAGGCTTGGTGAATGAAGAACTGGAAATGTTCAAGTTAGTTCGTTTGCTGGCTCCTTGGTGACTTTGGACAATCAACTTTTGTAATCTCATGTCTCAGTTTCTCCATCAGTGACATGGAAGGATTTTATGAAAATCCTGGTAATGGAATATGGGAACTGTGATGTATGAATATGTTCACTATCAATATATTTAATTGTTTATGTGAGAGAAAGCTTGCTTTTCAGAGGTCCATTAATTCCTTTCCTGGAGACATTATAGTGAATCACCACTTCCTCGATATTTAATGGAGAACTAAGAGCACCTAGATGTGAACAGGCTCCCTTCCCAGGCATGAGGGGTCTCAGGTAGTTGCTAAATGGGTTCAGAAATTAGGTATAGTTCTACTGTGTGTGTGTGCATGTGTGTGTGTGTATGATGGCAATGGTGTGGTGGTATTCATGTTGGGAAGAGTCATGTGAGTTTCATAAGTGTTTGGATATATGGTTTCCCACTAGGCATGTTAGGCATTTTTGACTGTGCTAAAGCTATGAAATACTAGTATCTTTGAGCCAAATACATATAGCATTTATATTTGTAACAGCAAATGACCATCTCGATCTTGAAATATAATAGACAAGTTAGTTAATTTGGAAAGCTTGGGTTTTCTTCCCAGTGGTGCCCTCTTTTAAATCTTGTTTTCTCAGCCATGCATCTTCCTTTCCAAGGTCCTTGTTATTAGTACCACTAGGCTGAAGTCTTCTTTTTCTTCAAGGAGCCTCAGTATTGCTTATAAATGTACATCTTTGCAAGAGAAGCTTGAGAAAGCCTTGACTAGTTACCTGCAGTAGTGGCTGGACCCCTGAGGTGAAGATATTTGCGTAAAAGTGAATAAGGAGGAACATCTCATTTTAGATGAAGGAAGACATGGTTGCTCCAAACACTGATGGGGTTATGGAAATTGACTTCATCAAATTGAACATTCAGCTCAGTGACAAGGAACTCCCTTTCTCAGGGGGTTGTTTTAAAGGAGACGGAAAGGGGAATGAGAAGTAGAGAAGCAGAGGTATTGGGTAGAATTAAGAGAATTGGTTTTTGATAAAAACCATTACTCAGAAATGGAGATTCTCTTTATGGTAATATGACTTGCATGGGTAGATTGATGTTAGATTATTACTGAGTCTGTAAAATGGTTGACTCAAGCATAGGCTTTCCTGCATAATTTTCAGCATTTCTGCTTCTTTTCTTACTGGTTCATCCTAGGTTTGAGGGTGCTAAACTAGTAACATTGAGCAGATCAAGGAAGGATATATTTGTCCTACTCTGCCTGATGGCTCATTTAGTTACTGTCTCTCTGCTGTCTTCCTGGATTGCTTTGACCAGTGGTGTGGTTAGGCAGGATCTCTTCTGGCCCCTTGTCCTTAACTAAAGTTAGCTGATGGCAGGCTACTGGCAGAGTGCTGACGGAGGAATGTCTACCTCAACAACAGTTCAAGGCACCTCTCTGACTACCTTTTTTGTATGAAACCAACATAAATGCAAGTCAAGGGAAGGATGTGTGGATAAAGGGAAGCCTTTTCATAAAACATGTACCAAGAGATCATCTCAGCTACCCCAAAATGGAGGAAATGTGTTCTTTCTAAAGGAGAAAGGAAATGTAAGAAAGCAAACAAAAACAAAACCAAAAAAATAGGAATGGCATGTTTTGGTTTCATTGATTTGTCAGAGGAATCTCTAGCTTTTCTAAGGCATGATGATCACTGTGCTTGTTTCCTTGGGTTCTCCTCTTGATGGGAGATGCAGCTGTAGCACAGAAGGAATCATTATGAAGTATTTCCTTATTTCCAATTGAGTGCTTGATTTCCTAAGTTTAATGGATATTTAACTGATTTCTAGGAACTAAGAGAACGTACAGCAGTTCTGCAGTTAGTCCCCTCTGTGATAGCTATCTCCAATATCCAGTTCCTGTCTATTTTGAGCACAAAAAAAGCTTTGCACTTTTCCACTCTTTTGAAGTTGTGGGCCATATGACTTGCTGAGAATATAAGTAGAAGCATTTTATGTCAAGGGCTTGACTCTCCTGCCCTCTCTTTTCCTTTTCTGTGATGACTTAATGGCCCAGAACATGGGACAAACTTATAGAGAACCATTGCTATATCTTGAGAATTACTAACATTTGTGGTGGACTTTGTGTGAGCAAGAAATAAACCTTTATTGTGTTGTGGCCATGAAGAATTCAGGTTGTTTGTTATCATACATAACCTGTGACTAGATAGTGACAGTGGTAATCTACATAGTGACTAATGATACATCTTTAACCTTTAGTTTTGTGGGTAATCCACTGGATTATGCATAGTATCTTTAATTCTTGTCTGTGAGTCCACATGGAATCATGACCTGGTATATGTTCTTGGTGGCAGGTATGATAAGCTGGACTATGAGATGAGGCCATGAAGCAGAAATTACGGACTGATGGGATTTTTGTGGGGATAAAATCAGCCTCATTTCAAACTGTGGTTTTCCACTTTCTTCTACTCTCATTGGTGGTGTGCTTCCATTCTCACCTACAGTCACCAAGTCCTATAGATCCTCTGTAAAATTTTCTAGTATTAGGAAATTAATTGCCATCTTTTGCAGTGTTGTTGCATACTGTGAGAGTTTGTGGGGAGACATGACTATTCCTGGCCTTTCCACCTAGGCTAACTCTTTATTTTCTAAGGGTCACCCAGGAACATATGCATAAAGAAAATTTGTTCAAATGAATCATATATTTATACTTATAGTCTATATCTATATCTATAGCTCTGAATAATCTATATTTTTTCATGCACTCATGATCTTTCATTTCTCTCTTCAAATTTTACCTTTTAAAAATTGTGTTATGAAAATCCTTCAATCACAAGGGGAAAAACACAATTCATATGGACTTAAATGATAAAGGGACTTACAGAATGAGAGCTCAGGAGGCATAAGCATAGCTTGGTCCAGCATCTCAGTGCTCACTAATGAGAAAGCTCTTCCCAAGTCTCTGCCTTTCCTTCCACAGGGTCAGAGTCAACCTGAGGCTGCTTTCTCCATGGAACAAGATGGTTGTCAGTAGCTCCCAGGCTACCTATTCCCCTATTTACATTGCATGAGAACAAAGGGTCTTTTATGGTCATGGCCTTGAAAGAAGGAAGTTTCTTTCCCAGAAGCCCCCAACAAATGGATATTCATGACTTATTGGTTCAAACGGAGTTCCTTGACCATACTGTCCTATGCTTATCACAGGGTAATAAGCGTTGCTGCTTCTTTTTCGCCAATTAGTATCCACTGTGAACCTTAGACTAGAGCTAATCATACCCCCTACACATGGCTAAGAATATGAGAGTTGTGATACCTGGATGGAGAATCTTGGGGCTGTTGGTGAAGGAAAACTAGACAATGGACATTGTGTGGGGGTGGGAGGATCAGCCAACACTTGACCACAATGGAATGGCCTCACTTTTCTCTTTATGGCTGCAAACTAAGGCCTCTTCCTGTATCCTCCTCACTAGTCCTTTCTGATAGATTAAGACAGGAGAGTCATTGCTGATGCATGAAATTTGACAGGTAAAAACAAGGTACCTTTTCTGTATAAGGAAGTTGGCTAAGTGAAAAGGGAATAGAGGATCTGGTAAACTTCTCTTAGTATTCAGTAGAGTGTTCGCTTTTAACAAACAAACAAACAAGCAGACGAGAAAACATAATGACTCCATAAAACACATACCTTCAGTAGCCTGCAGGACCTCAAAATCAGTTATGTGTTTCTTTTGTGATGTGCATCTTCCTGATTCATAATGACAGTAGTTGTTTTTATGATGTACCAGCTCCCAAAGGGGATGGCTCATCATTCAGTTCCATGCAAGACCACCATCCTCTAATAATAAAGAAAAGAGCAATCTAGGGAAAGAAATGGTCTGTTACAGTGTTTGTTTCTCATAATGGATCTTCCCAAACATTTTACAAATATTAATTAAACCTATCAGCACCCCTGTGTGATGAATACCTATTTTTATGGAGTGGTGTAGATAGAGTCAACTGACCAAGGCCCCTCCACAAATTAATGTCAAAAGCAACCCCCTTGACTGTTGGACTCACAGCTCCAGTACCAGTCACCTGACAGCATTGCCATTTAACTTCCTTCTCTTCCCAGAGGGGAAAAGTATGCACAGCCAAGCAGAAGCAAATACATTTTGTTCTGCTGCTGTCTGGAACAGATTAATCTGACTTTGAAGGATACTACCTGATGACTTTATGAAGACATTGAAAGAATGGAGCAATATGACCAGTAGAGAGGGCATGGTGCCCCTGCAACAAGGAATGAAATTATTGTCCTTTAATCCTTCTCAAATATTATTTACAGATCACTCACAGGGTGCTAGTCATTATATTAGTCCCTATATGGGATTTTCAGATGGTTACTTATAGAGATGACAGAAGACTCTACAGCTATGAAGGGCTTGGATAAAATTATGTGTTCAACTTTGAAAGGGATGTGTTCATTTTACCAATAAATGTGATCCATCCCCTGCCTTGTGGAATGTACTGTTAGGTAGGGGAGATTAAAAAAAAACTCAATAACTACACTGTAAGCAAAATGTAATAAATGAAATAATAAAGGTATTCATAGTTTACTTTGGAAAATCAGGAAAGGCCAAGAAATCTCCTGGTTGGAAAAATTATCACTTGGAAATGTCCTGGGGGGTGTGGCATATTATCAGGGCCTGAATTTATGAGGATTATAAAGGTAAGGGAGGTAAGGAGTAAAGGTATACTAGCGAAGAGAAGAGTATTGCAGAGTCTCAGAGGTGAGAAAACATGGTTTATAGATAAGTAATTATATTTGGCTGGAGTGTACAAATGAAAAAAAGTAATGGGAAATGGAGTAACTGGAAATGAAGGCTGGGGAACCTGAGTGGTCTTGAGTGTCAAACTACGAAGTGTGGATTTAATCCAGGAGGAAATGTAGGGCTTTAAGAGGCTTTATAAATTTCATAGCTACCACTTTGTCTCATGAAGTATCCCTTAGAGCTCATATTAGAGTCGAAATGCTAGTGTGGCTCAAGTGTGGCCTGGCGCCAGTTAGTTCTAACACACAGAACTGCTGTTCTCTTGGAGCTCAGACACAGGCAGATGAAAGTCAATGCTGAGGCAAGAGCATAAGGAGATGAGGCATCTTAAACCTGTAGCTGAGAGGGTTGAGGATGGGAATGCATAATAAGAGAAGCACCAGGAGACTGAGTGACAGGAAGCATAGGTGATTCTCCTTGCTGTTCCGGGTTCCTGGTAGGTTACAGAGTGAGGCAGGGTGAAAAAGTGGTCTGAGAGTGGCTGACGTAGGTCCTGTCACCCAGGTTGTCATGATTAGTCAGTCAGCTGTGTGATTATGGGCAAGTCCTCTGTAGTGAGGCAGTGGACTAAATTAGCGTTTTCCAATGTGAGCCCTGTAGAGAATCAGTAATGCAGAATGTCCCATTAGAAAAAAAGGGTCTGTGGTCAGCTAAGTTTGGGAAATGCTGCTGACACTGCAGTTTCACTCTGGGCGTCACACTGTCCATTGAGGGACATGTTAAAGTCTTAGAGTTCTGCAGAAAGAGGTGCAGCTTTACTCTGCTGAACTCGGCCTTTCCTACACTTCTTTGGTCATAAAAATCTTATTTATTTTTCTTCCATGCACTAATACCTATTGGCTCCCTGTGGGGCATTTTGGACAGCTTGGGCTAGATTATTTTAAGGGGAGAGTCCTACTTGTGTACTCTCTCTGTGCCATCCCCTAAAGTTTCTTCTGTCTAGGATTTTATAAATCCAAAGGAAGTCTGCTCCTCCAGTCTGGTTGAAAGAATTTTCCTACCAATAACACAGGCTTGACTAATATCCTACAATCAACTTTCTCTCAGAGTGGAGGTAAGAAGTTCTTCAAAAGTGTTTTTAAAAGTGCTTTGAGATCCTCTAAGGCAGGAGATCCCTGGTGGATTTGTCATATGACTTCATTAGAAACCTTGTATGCTAAGGAGCTATCGACTTCAGCTTCCAGTTTGGAATCATCATATTTCTAACGTATTCTATTAACCGGGAAAAAGCTGAGGGATTATTTTTTCTTTCTTTCTTTCTTACTTTTTTTTTTGGCATCTGTATATAATGTAATTTAACCTAGCAAAAAAGACACCAATCGTCTGTCCCACAGGACTTAATTAACTCTCAGCTTTATGGCGCAACACAGAAATAATAAGAAAAGGAAAAGTTCGGGTGTTCCGTACCTGTCCACTTCCACCTCTGGTGCATAATGAGATGTCAGGAGCGGTGACACTGACGAGAGGTGTAAAACATGCTGATTGCAGGAGGCAGTAAGCTGTCTGCTTGGCTCCGGGGAGTTCTGGCTGGGCTAGAAGGACCAAGGACCCAGCCGGTAGCCTTTCCCTTCAGATTACAATTTCCAAAATTCTCCCCACTCACCTCCCTGCCACCTGAGTGGTGGTTTTGTTAACCTTTAGCTCTGTCTTCTGCACCTCGGTTGGATGTTATGATAATTGTCATGGGGCAGATGCCATGTTTATTAAGCTGCCTGTAGCAAATCCGGACTGGTAGTGCAGGATTCTACCAGCCAACCCTCAGGGGAGCCCATTAAGAAATTGCAAGGCTAATAAAAATTGTGCTGGATGAAACTGCAATCTACTGGTGCCACTCCGTGATGGGTTGAATCTGGTTTTAAATATTAATGGGGCAGGGACTGAAGGTTTGAATCGGGACCATTGTACCAGCAGCACTGAAAGTTGTATCTTCTTAACCCAGAGCTGGAACAGTGCGGTAAGACAGCGAGCTTGCTTTTCTGGACGAGCTTTCTGCACATTCAAGATAGGAATTTATGAATGTTTCTTACTTGCTAACAATGCACTGCTCCTGGGAAAAAGCTGCACTCTGCCATGTGGCATGCAATTTAGGCTACAGTTTGAGTCCTCTGGCCTCACACTGATTGAAGCTCCCAGTGTCCATGCCTGAGGGGAGCCTTGAAAACACATGGGGAACAGCTCCCAACTCCTCATCTCAGTAAAATGGTTCTGAAACTTCTCTCCTGGTAGCGTCTCAAAAAGAAGATTGTGTGAGATCTCTTGGAGAGCCATTCCAGAACTTAACTTCATCTTCACACTGCACCCCATCAAATCCAGGGCCCGCTGCAAAAATTCTTCATTCCTTTTCAAATCCTTTCTGCTTGCAGCATTCATCATGTCACCTGGATAAATGGGTAGTTTTCAAACATTAGAATGAAACAACCAAGTACATAATTGCTGTTTTGGGAATATTGAGAAACATGAAAGGAAAAACATAATAGGGTATTTTAGGTCTATGTGTGATGTCATCTAGAGATATAAATTTTGTATTTTGACTGTGAAGAAACACTATGACTACTACTAAGAGAAAGGTGCTTCCTGTGAGGGACTGAGTGAAGCTCTTTACTTGAACTAGGCATTACGTTCTCAAAATGACGCTTCGAATTGATTACCATTATCATCTCTGATTTATAGATTAAATTGCTCAGAGAGGTTTAGTAGCTTGTTTCAGGACCCACAGCAGGTCAGTGGCAGGGCAGGGACTCAGAGATTGAAGAATTCTAGAGCTTGTGTTATTTAGCTAATTTTTTTGAAAAATTTTTTTTCAAAAAAGAAGAAATTTTTTTTCCCTTTTATAAACATTTCCCAAGATCAATATGTGAAGTTACAATATAAATTTGTGGGAGCAGATGTTTGGGTAGTGGGGAAAGTCCACAGGCTTTGCCCACTCCTGCCTTTTCTGGGTGGTGTCCTACTATTTGTGTTCTAGGTCCTTCCAGTGAGATATTTGCTTCCTCTACCCGTCTGCTCTGATGAAGATTTGAGGGGCAGTGTCTGTGTGTCTGCGTGTGTGTCTGTGCATGCATGTTTATGCAGGGGGTGTGGTGACATGCAACATGAGGTCTTTTCTGTAACTACTTCAAGGGTGAAGTTTTGTGGCATAAACACAGGAATAAACATAATTAAAACTGAGGATCACTAGATTGAAATCAGTTCTCAAAACTTTTATTGTGACTTTCAGAAACTGCTGTTGAAACTCTATACATTGGAAAACACAAGAGAATTGTACTTGTACCAGAGAAATAAGTTATACAAAGTACAAAAGGTAGTTTATTCCAAAAGGCCTTAAAATTTCAAAGGAAGCCCTTTGGCTTCTAAAACTCAGTTTGCCATTTTTTACCTCTGTTTTCCTGCAGGTTGCAGAAGTGGAGGTATGCTTGACACAGCTGATTTTCATGGTATCTTCCTGACTCTTTCATTAAATCTTAATAATATGAGTAATATTTAATAGAAATTACTTCTTTTGCAGTATAGAGAGAGCCTCATTATTTGCTTTGCTGTATTATTTTATTGAAGTAATGGAAGATCAGTTTTATAATTCCAAGATGTTCAGTTTAATCTTTTTTTAACTTTCTAGAGAATGAGGCAATGCATCTTATAAGGTAGGGATGGGGGGTGCTGGCATGGGCAATATAGAAATTTTATAGTTTTTAGGTGCTTGCCAATATTGCATTGCTCTGTAATTTTAGCTTCTCTCTTTGTACTTAGGCTCTCCACAAAATCACTTATGTGCTTTGATATATGGAACTAAACAAAACACCTTTCAAATGACATGTGCTTGGAGTAGAAAATTTAAAAAGAGGTAGTAGAAAGAGGCAAAAAAAGATCATCCACAATTTCAGCATTCAGTTGCTTTGATCCTTGCCACGGAGATGTTGGCCAGTGACGTCATAAACCATGCAAGTATTCCCTGGCGCCTTCACCCTGTAACCTTAGCTGGAGGGTTTAGGGATGGCATCTCCTCATTTCAAAGTCTACAGGCATTGGGCACAGAAGTAGAGTAATTTGGTAAATTAATTAAAGGACATCCTCTGTATGTTGAATGAATAAATTGGAAGTGTTGTAATTCAATGTTGGCAATGTGTGGGGTGATATATCTATCTCTGTCACTATATGTCCACCCAAAAAAGGTGAAGGGTTAGCCAAGGGATGTATATGCATAATCCATAGACACAGACAACAGTGTGGTAATGGCCAGAGGGAAGGAGCAGAGGCTGGGTGGAGGCAGGCAAAGGTGGGGTGCAGAAATGAGGACATCTGTCATAGTGTCAACAATAAAAATAAAGGAAAATAAAATAAAAGGACAAACATAAAACTTCTACCATAAGAAACAATTCTGTTCAGCATCATAAAAAATTAATTCTATTCTTTATTGGGATGTCCCACACTCCTGTGGGACAATGGGAGGGACAGTGCAATTGGCCTATTTAAGGTAATATATTTATTGGTGCCTGTTTTTCTTTAACTTTTATTAAATATTTTCAAACATATGGAAGTAGAGAGAACAACATGATGAAACCTATGTCCTCATCACTCACCTTCACCAGCTATCAATTTATTTACTTAAAAAGACCTTTTCATTGAAGACTATTTATATGGGTTACCTTTGAAAGGGGAATCCGCAAATGGGAATGTTAAGAATAAAGGCAAGTTTTTGCATATGGGTTGGGCCATGCTTGGTATCTCATCAAATTTCATGCCTGAGCAACCGACTATTCATTAACTTTAAGGTAATAAATAGTATGTTGACCATTTTTTTATGTGACAAGCACAAGGCACATAGCTATTTTGCATGCATTATTTTTGCAGCTCCAGGGAGCAGATATTATTAGCTCTGTTTTACAATGAAGGGAATGGACACATCTGAAGGTGGAGAGACTTGCCCACAGTCCCACGACTAACAAGGTGGGAGCTGGGGGTTTTGAAATACAGTCTGGCTAATGCTGGACTTTCCTTTAACCACGACACTGCCTGCTAAGTAACTTACAAACAGCCATAGCGAATGGTGTGTCAGGGGTGGGAAGAAGCTCAGGTGGGGAAAGGATAAAGCAGTATGGCAAATAAATTTGAGTTAATCAAAAGAAATCTTTCAATAATATCTCAAAACTAGTGACATTAGAGCAACTCTAAGTGAGTTGATTATCACTTCAAGGACACAGCTGTATTTTACTAAGGAACAAAACGTCTCCATTTTATTTTGAAAACCAAGACTCTTCCCAGCCCATAGCTGTATTCCTGGCCCTGGAATACAGGAGGGCTCTGAAAGAAATGAGGGGCTCCACTCATCCCTAGTCTGACTTTGTATGAAAAGATGTCCATTGTAATAAAACAAAGAAATATGCCAAACAAGGGAAGGAAAGGACTCGGGAGCAGATATTATCGGTGCTGGGAGAGGCAACATCTGCGCCAGGTTGTTAAGATGTAGCGAGTCAAGATGGCCACGGCAGTAACCACAGGCTATGTCAAGAGATAAATGGTTGACCCCAGCCCGTGTCAGGCTACGATTGATGCCACTATCAGCCCTGGTGCCTTCCCAATGATTTTTTTTAAAAAAAATCTTTGATAGAGTGTGTTATCTAGTTACTGGCACTAGGGCAATAGCCCGGAGGGGTGAAGGAAAAGGAAAGAATAAAAGGTCACTTCAGGAGGACAATCTCTGTCGGACTAAATGAGAAAAAAAGGATCTAGCTGAAAAGGGGAGGAAATAAATAAATAACAATAAAAGCAGCTGCTAGGTGTATGGATGGGATAAGTAAAATGGCTGTTTCCCTTTTGTCTGTCCTCCTCTTTTTCCTTCTTTCTCTCTCCCTCTCTCTTCTTATTTCTTCTTCCCTCTCTTCTTCCTTTACTCTCTCTCTCCTTTTCTTTTAAATTAAGATACACTGTGAGCTTTGCTGGGGAATCTAGCAGATGTAGCTATAGATTCTTTGTTATTTCCTTGAACTTTTTTAAATGGTTTAATTGGAATTGCTAAGACTTTAAAAAAAAACTGTCTGTAGAAGAGGTGAAATTGCAGGCCTCGATTAGCACTCCCAGCCTGTCTGTAAAATAATGATGATTCAAGAGTGAAAGATACAAAACAAAAGAAAATTTCTCAAATATTGGAAAAATGTGCCTTTACAATAAGTAATTAATTTAGTTTTGGTGGATATGTGAATTCACAAATAACTCTCCTGTTTGTCTCCCCAAGTGTGTGTGTATGTGCCCAAATACATAGTGATTTTCACAAGTACCTCTCTATATGCAGTTTTGGAAAGGCAGGAATAAAATTGTTTCTGTTCAGTATTGCTGCACCAACAGAATTCTGTTTCATGATAATAACTTAAAATGGCTCCGTTTAGCCTTGAAACAAGTTTAGCAGGGAAAAAAAGAAGGAAAAGCTTGGATAGTTTTTTTTTTTTTTTTGCCTAAAAAAACATGGCTTAATTAAGATGAATATTTTTTCTTTTTAATTGACCTGGAAAAATCTAGTGTTTTCTGCACTGAGTGTTTGTAGGAGGTGAAACAATGGTTCCGGGGCAAGGGGCCTCGAGGCTGGAGTGGATCCATGGCAGTAATGCTTTCCTTGAGAAGAATCGTGTTGTATAGGAAGAATATTGGTCTCCAAAAGGAACTCTAGAGAGCAGAGAAGTATATTTCAGGCAGAGTGCACACACTGCTGAGGCTAGAGGAGTTTAGCAATGTGATTCACTGGCCTTCTCACTGGCCAGCGCTGTGCAGGGCCATCTTTAGTCAGCACAAGTTAAAGGACTGTTTTACCATCCCTTCCTCTGTCACAGGCTTCAAGTAGTGGAAAGAGCATGAGCCATGAAGCTGGCAGACTTGGGTTCTAGCCCCTTCCAACACCATGTTACTAAGTGGCCCTGCGTCCATGGCTTAATTTCTCAGAACCATAATTTCTCTCGTGCATATGATGGCAGTAGCATTTCACATTATCTTCCTGCAATGTGTTTGAGACTTAAGTGAGTCTACAGATGTGAAAAGTCTCTGAAAGTACTAAAATTTTAATGTAGAAACTTTTATATTAAACTTTTAAACTTTTAATAGTGCTTTTAAAAAGCACTGCTCACCTGTCACAGTTCTCATGTCAATGCGGATGCCAGCGGAGCGTGGCGGTGGTGGCTGGCTGTGACGTGGACAGATGCTTGCTGAGTAGAGGAATGGAACAGTGATTCTTGGAAATTTCCGTTGAATCATTTAAAGTGGGGGCAGGGTGAAGGAATTAAATTATAGGGCTAGATGAAAAACTGTGAATTTTTTGTGCTTTTAATAATTTCTAGTATGGCTATATAAATTATGTGCCGTATAATTTGGTTTGCTCATAAAATTAATATTTCATATACTACATTTGAAATTAAAGTTTATTTTGTTCAGATTCTGTCTCTTTTATTGAGGTATAGATTACATATAACAAAACTTGCACAGGTATTAAGTATATATAGTTCATTCATATGTGTAAGACTATGAAGCCTACACTCAAAATTCAAGATATAGAATATTTCATTAACCAAGAAAGCTGATTTGGCTTTAATTATTTTTACTTATTTTTGCCATAAATGATGATGGAGCAAGTAAATCTAAGAAATGTATTGTTTGCTTGTTTTTCTTTAAGGAAAACTATGAGAAAGGCAAGGAGTGGGCAGTGAAACTTACTGAGCACCTATTATTTGTCAGGCACTGAGTTGGTCTTCACATGTGGTCATTAACTCATTATAATGGCCCTGAAAAATCTCCTCTTTATCAATGAGGAACTGAACTTTAAGGAAATTAGGAGAGTATCAAGGTCTCATAGTGAGCAACTGGTGAATTTGAGACTTTAGTGAGTAGAAAGCCTATTTCTTCAACTGGTAAAATAAAACAATTTCTGTTATTTGGGGACCTGAGGGTCTTCCACAGAATCAGAGATAATGAAAGTTCACAAATTTTTTTTAAAAGGTCTGAAGAAAAAGAACTTTCCCATGAGAGGAGAAAACTTAATGAATATAATTTTTGATTGGTGATTCAGTCTAATTGAGATCTTTCTGTTTCTGGGGCTCTATTTGTCTCATAATTTCAGGTTTCTGGAAATGTTACCACTATTGAGGCATGTTTTATATTGTTCTCAGTTGCTTTGTAGGGCATGGAATCCTAATATCTGAAAACAGAGCTCTGAAGTCCTGGTTTTTGTCCAACTTTTTGTCCTTGGGCACGTTACTCTGCCTCTGGGTGCCTCAGTTTTCTCATCTGTCAATAGGGCCAATAAGATAGATTCCTCACCAGGCCTCTGAGAAGTTTAAATAGGGTTGTGGAAGTGAAGGTCTTAGTGCAGTGCCTGGTGTCTATTAAATGCTCAGTCAGTGTTACCACACTATTATTCCTCCCAGCCCCGCACCTTCAGCCCTGAATATTGCAATTGTTTTGCTTTTCATTTTGATGTTTTTGAAATTCTGATCAATTGGTTAAGGTGCTCCAAAATAGGGGGAATCTGAGTGAGAACACAATTGACTGTGTCTGCACTTGCATGTCCCAGCCTTTGTGAGGGCTGCTGGTTGGTGCTGTGTCACGGTGCCCCCCACCTGTGTACCCACTGCTCTGCCCGGTACCTGCGGTTTTTGCTTGTGTCCTGCTGGACTGTGTGCCCCTGGGAGGTGACCCAAGAACCTAGCCCCATGTGCCTGGTGTTTCGTAGGTGCTGAAGCAGCATTTACTCAATAAATAACAGTTCCAAATTTCATTCCTGGGCCAAGATCCCTGCTCTTCCATTTTCCTTGTGGAATGAGCAATAATGTAAGAATTAATTTTTGGACAAGCAAAAATTTTTCTTTGAAATACCAAGCCATGTTTATTTTGGATATTATCTTTTATAATAGAGCAAAAGCTTTTATGCTTTTCTAACTGAGTATAGGCAGTAGAATCAAATGTCTCCTTGATGCTCCAGAATCATTAGCACAGACTTCAGCAATTTTACTTTTTAAAAATAATGCCTCTATCCTAGGTAGTACTGATGTTGTGAAAGGTGTGTGCTCCTCAATCAGGGGCCCATGGATGGTCGGTCCCTTCCTTAGCTGTCAGACTGAAGGTCTCAGACCTGGTTCTGTCAGCAGCCTTCACTTCCTTTTCTAATCAGTCCTTCTGTTCTCTTCTCTCCCATCTGGTAAGACAACAAAATGTTAATAGATGTGTATGAAAAATCAGAGGAAAAAATTCTGAGGAAAGCCTTGACGCATACTTCTTAAAGAAGTGTGTGAGGTTTTTGTGAGTGGTCAATGTGACATATTCCTCTCCCCCACCCCATTGCTCGTGAGTCATCTTCATGACTGAGATTGTGAGAGCTCAGCCCTGTAATTCTCCACCAACAAGATCTACGATAGTGTTCCTATAAGACTAGAACCAATGCTTACATTTCTGTTTTATTTTTTAAATGTAAAGATACAAGATAATAATTATAGCTACACAGATTCCCCAAACAGAATAATACTTGTTTATCATTAAGTTTTTAACTCTCTCTCCCACTTTTATAACTGGAAATATGATAAGATGACAAATAAATTCTTCCTGTGACCTGTGCTATTTGTTGTCATAACTATCAAAAGTACCTTTTGATTCATTAAAGACTACTCTAAATTATTTTTTTAAAATACTGTCTATTGTATAACTTTTAGAACTAATTGAGTAGTTATGTGACTTGAGAATAAGGGAACATATTTGGTATTTTAAATGAAATTATAATCCATAAGTATTTGGCATTTTTATGAAAAAAATACCTAGTAATAGCAAAAATATCTTTGGATGAAGAGCCCACCTCTGTCTCCCTACTTTTCTGGTTGTAAATACCTCTGAAATATCTTCATGATTTCATGGGATCCTTGAACATTTTCTCCTTTGTGTTTTAAGGGGGCCCAACCTTGGTTTGGTAAGTAAAGACCTTGGAATTATAGGTGATTTCTGGTTCACAGATTCTGAACTTCCCCTTTGTAACTGAGCTTTTGTCTGCATTCCTCAGAGGCACTCCTGACGAGGTTACGATTTCTCATTTTACTTTTACTCAGTCCAGGGGTGCCTCAGACAAGGGATCCCCCTAAGTTCTCCAGCACAATATTGGCTTCAGGGAAACGACAGTTGCTCTGAACTTCATGCTGATATTGGTGTCCAGGCATGTTTTAGATTAAGAATCTGTACAGGATCACTGATCTCAGAACATTGTTCATAGGACTGAGGTTCAGAAGGATGCTCCACTTTTGGTTTAATATATCATGGAAGTGGAGACTGACAACAAGCAAACTGTGTGTGAACAGGGTATGTGGGAGTCCCCTTTCCTTTCCAGCTCACTCCCTCTTTCATTGCATTCACTTCTTAAACAAGTCAGTGTGCCTAACGCCTTCTTTGGTAAGGAGTAAAGTCAATAACTTGCTTCTAGGCTTTTCTCGTGGGGAATCTACTTGGTTAATGATGGATTCACTCCCATTCAACGAATCAGAATTTTAGCGAAGACATGCCATTTTCCTAGCCTCATTGATCTATCCACTGTGTTCTCATTTGGAAAAGGATAATTTTAGTGGCATTGCCTCCCAAAATAAGTATTTCATCTTGCCTCTCTAATGAGCTGAATAAGCTTATTTCTTTTTCTTTGTGACCTGCTCCTTTGTCATAACTCAAAGTTTTCAAATCTGTCCTCATAACTCAGTTTGCTGTAGAGCAAAGAACTTTATTAACATTTTCCTGCCAGACTTGAAAACAATTAGAGCAGTGACTAGAAGGAGTTAAAGAGGACCCCCCAAACCTTGAAACCAAACAGACATCACAGGGCAGGGATAGCAGGTAAAGTGGTTGCTATAAACACTTTCTCTTGAAAGCTGTGTCTTTTCAATAAACACACTGTAAGGCCCTAGCAAAATATTTCCAGTTGCCTTCATGGGTGGTGCAGTGCTGGAAGCTGTTAGCTCGTGCTCAGTTAAATTTCAAATGTCAGAGCTCATTAATAGTGATTTTAGCCAAAGACAGCTTGTAAGGAGCTGTGCAAACTTAACTTCCTCAAATAAAATGAGAAGAAAGATGACCATTTAACATTGCTTTTCCTCCCCCTGCTTTCTTCACCTCCGCTCCGAGTTTGTTTTTGGTTTTATTGACAGTAGGTTTCAAGTTTATACTCAGCATTTCCCTTAATTTGCCTTGTCCTTTTATCCCCGCCTTGGGAAACAGGCCTATTATAAAGGTGTTGCGATGTTTCTTTGAGTTTTAGGAGGAGCGTTCTGTCTGTTTGAAGCGGGCCTGGAGGAGTCTGTGAAAGTGTGGAGGCAGAAGGTTCAGCTTTTGAGAGGGAAACACACTGTGATATGATTATGTGTTCAGATGCCGTTCTCAGCCTTGTCTGAGTACAAATGTAAAAGGAAATTCTGTTTCCACAATGAGGATGTTTCAAATTAGAGTATTAATACAAGGAAGCACCCCAATTATTTGTAGTCTAGCCAGTTCTCACTGCTGTGGTTACCTGGAAAATTCAATGAAAACACACATTTTTTTAAACCTGGTCTGAATTTCACTGAGGCGTGAAATTTTATGACAAACTAATTAATAACTGAGCTACCACTTACAAATTCAACATCAACTTGGACTCCCTTTTGACTATGGGTTTTGCTAACAGCACACTTTACTGCACACCCTTCCTGAATCTGGCAAAGGCTCCCTGGGCACCAAGGAAGCAATGCCCAGGATTTCAGCATGTATGCAAAAGGCTGAAAGAACCAGGGCAAATGCCTCAGAGGTGGTCCGGGCGTGGATATCCTAGAGCCTCTCTTACAAGTTTCCTCATTTTCCTGAGGAACTTGAGCTTGGGCTGCACGGAAATTTTTGTGTGACTGCAATCCTGTAGAGGTGGGGTGAAGTGGGAAGAACACTTCGGGTGAGTGGTGATCAGGGGTTTCTTCTGAGGATCTATGGCTGTTCCTTCACGGGGGCAAGCCTGGGTCCCAAGCAGAGGTTCATGAGTCCTGTGGCTTTTTTCCATTTTTCACTGAAATAAGGGAATTTTACTTTTTCCCACCTAATGATTTGTTGGATTTTTAAAGAAGTTGATTAATTTGGGTCAATACTGCTATGTTAAACAAAGGTCATTTATTGTGAACTGCCCACCATCTTGAAATTAAAAGGAATCTCGTTACAGTCTCTAAATGCATGTGAATTCAGGTGTTGTTTGTAGGTTTCACTGATCTTTGGCTCACAGATAAAGGCTTTAATCGTATGGGATCGTGTTGAGTAGGCTGCATTGTTCAGAGTGTTAAAAGTTGGCATGGTTTCTTTTTAAAAGCCATGTGATTATATATTTATGGATGTAGAATTGTAACCTGGGAAGTATTCCTAAGAATACTGTATTTTAGCTTTTATCTTCTCTACTTTCTCTTACAAACATCCAGAATGTGCCCTTCTACAAAAGAAACGAGCCATGTGTGGCGTTGTAAGTGTTGGCTTGTATGGTGGTTTCTTCCAGATGGTGAGCTTCCTGACAGCAAGGATTGTGGTATTGATCATTTTATCCTTGGGGCCTAGCACAGTACCTGTCTCAATGAACATTTGTTGGTTGAATGTAATAAAACTTCATTAACTGATACACTAACAAGCTTGTAGATGAAATATTTAACTTAGGAGAAAAATCAGTTTTATGGACTCGAGCATGTTAATCATTTGCATGCAAACAAAAGCTGCAAATTGCAAATAAGAGCTGTCCGTTTATTAAAGCAGGAGTGGAGGCACTGGGGGCGGGCAGGCACAGTGCCAGCAGTGTGAGTTGTGCCTTGATAAATAGTCGCATATTCTGCAGTCTTTTCAGAAACACTACATAATCTTAACAGAGACAAAGAAATTGTTAAAATTTCAGGCAAGAAAAGGCTTTATGATGTTATTATAGTCCACTGTTTGTTGGCTGCATGTTCCACATAGCTGGTCTAATAATTAATTTGGTCTAATTAACTTGGAAGTCCCTACTGTATGACAGGGACTGTGCCAGTGGTTTGTAACACACGGGTGATTCCGATGTAGTCCCTGAATCGCCAGGAGAGAAGGGGGATATGCACAGGTGTGACCATGCTATGTGTAGGAGACAGTGCGGCTTTTGGAATAGTTTGAGAGTGGTGCCTATTGTAGTGGGGGAATGGGAGGAGCAGGAGATGAGACTAGGGAGATAAATCATGGGGTTGGGGTATGAACTTACCTGAATTTATTTGGAATGTATTCTCTCGTCACTGGGAATCAGCTCTCTTGTAAGTTCCATACCTGTGTATTCTAAGTGTGTGAGGGGGGCAGGCCAGGTGTGTGTGTGTGTGTGGGGGGGGGGGGGAGGGTGGGGAAGAGAGGGAGACAAACAGAAGGAAAATGGAAGGATGTGTGCAGAGTGGAAGCAGAGAGACCACATAGGCCATTGCATTCAGTGGCCATTCGTTTAACTTTAATTAATTAATAATCAATCCATTGATTCATTCCTATATTCATTCAATAAGTAGTCTTAAAAACCTGCTGTCCAAGTGTTGTGCTAAAGTCTAGATGTACAAATAGACCTGCTCTCTGCCCTTATGGAGCCTGTAGTCTAGAAGAGGCAAGTGAGAGATGGGCACCTCCTGTAGCCCCACACACAGAGAAGAAAACATGAAATGAGGCATCTAGGAGGTGAATGGACATGGTGTAGTGACCTATTGGCTGTTGCGGGTGAAGGGCAGGAGGACTGTAGGCGATGATATTTTTGGTAACTCTGTAAACTTAGTGGATAGCAGTGTCATTAAGTAATATTTCAGGTATGGATGGCGGAGTGAGTTTGTGAGAAGGGAAAAATGATGCAGTTTCACATATGCTGAGTGCTCCATGTAACATACCAATGGAGGTTTGCAGCTACTAAGAGTTTAGGAGGGAGTTCAGGGTTTGAGAAACATATCTGAGTGTTGTTACAGGGTAGATAGATGGTGAAAGAGGCCAAGGCAGGTGGTGAAAGTACACAGGAAGAATGTGCAGATGAGAAAGGATGAGGAAGCTTGGGGCCTGCCTTGTCTTGAACCCCAACTCATGGGGCCCATGGCATTGCAGCTGAAACAAAAGAAATTCACGGACTATGAATCCTGTGGAGAAAAACGGCAAGCAGCTTCTCTCTCAAGGGGAGAAAAAGCCTCTGCCCTTGCTTCGATGAGCTTTTATTGTCTTTCTGGGCACATTACATGAAGGTCCTCATTAACTATGCACAGGTTCCCAAGAGGTGGTTACCGTTTACAGAAAACAAAGGAGAGGATGCTGGTAGTCACATCACAGAAGAGGGATATTTGCAAATGAAAAGGCAAGGTTGGTTGAATGGGTTACACTTGTTCTTGGAAGGTTTAGTGTGGTTTTTAGGAAGTTACTTTGCAGTAAATATTTGCTGCAATTCAGGGTGAGGGAGTTTTTTTTAGCAAAGGCAAGACTCAAAGCAGCCTAGGCACATTGCAGGCGTGATTCCCCACAGGAGGACCTATCCGTGGGTGTGGGTCCTGTGCATCGGACCTTGTTTTCCACTGGGAGCTGGGCCCACGCCACGCAGAATGGTCTCTGCCTACACTGCCTGCCAGTGTCTGTGGGATGAACAGAGGATGCTGATCCCTGCCCGTGTGTTCTAGATCACGCCTCTCTTATTTCCGAAGCATTTAATGTCATCAGTGACCCTCTTTCCCTTTTCTTAATTTTCTATTTCTCTTGTTCAGTTAGCTCACCTTCCTCAGGATATAAACTGTTTAATCCTAAACAAAAAACTCCAAACTTCCCCTTTACAGTTCCCCCTATAGCCCCCTTTACAAAGTAACTGAGCTCTCTCTTCCCTTCACAGCCTTGCTTATTGAAAGGGTAACACCGCTGGCACTTCAAGTTCCTCTTCTCTGGCCTTTCCTTCCCTCAGGTTTCTCAGTGTGGGCAGCCTGTCAGCATTGAAATGTCCCCAGTCACAGTCTACTATGACCTCCTACTAAATAAGGACTACTTTTAAGTCCTTATAACCTGCTTTTGAATGTGTTAGTCTTGATGGGCACTAATAATCACTTAACTCCACTTCAGTCCAAGGAGATTTTGGAGTCTCAAACTTGTGTTCAATTTTTAAAGACACTCCCACCCCCAGATAGATCAGAAGGCTGTGGTGGGAATGGTTATTTCTCTCTTCTATCCATCCCCTTCCCCTCTAGGAGTTGGCCTGTGGGAGGGAGGGTTGGGGTGATAGGACCCATTACATGTGGCAGGTATAGCAACAAGGCAACAAGTGCACCCTGGGTGGGAGATGTGTAATTCTTGGCTCTCTCATACGCCTTTCCGTGAGTTCATCAGAAACCCTCCTGCTGAGGTCTTTGGCCTACAACTCTCTCTGAAGTGGCTGGCCCATTGCTTTTTTGGTGTGTGTGGGAGGATTTGTTCTCTCCCAATAGCCCAGTCTGCATCTTCAGAAAAATTTCTTTTTTTAATCCTCACCTGAGGATATGTTTATTGATTTTAGAGGGAGAAGAAGAGGAAGGGAGAGAGAGTGAGAGAGAGGGAGAGAGTGAGAGAGAGACATCAGTGAGAGAAACATTGATTGGTTGCTTCCTGTATGTTTCCTGACTGGGGATCAAATCTGAAACCTAGGTATGTGCTTTGACCGGAAATTGAACCTGCAGCCTTTTGGTGTGTGGGATGACACTCCAAGCAACTGAGCTACCTGGCCAGGGAAAGAAAAATTCTTTTATATCACCATGAATTTGTTCCCTTTGAGGGAGCTCACATCTTTCTGTCTCCAGCAGTGACATGTAGCTTGCTTCCAAACTGTGCCCTCTCTTCCTCTGCTGCTGGGGAGGGGCAGCTCCAGACATAGTCTCTTGTCTTTAGACTTCCATGGTGTGGATTAAGTGCTAATGCCTTTTCCATTAAGCTCTTCCATTTGTTCTCTTGAATCCTCTCTCATTTGGTTTAAGTGAGGTGGAAGTGGAGATACAAAACATAGCAAAACCCCAGTGGAAGCAGCAAGGGGAAGGGAGGGGACACTAACCAAGGCTTCACAGAGAAAGGGGGATGACTTGACTTTTGAAGACTGAGCAAGCCTTCGCCTGATGGAATGGAGTTGAAAGGTCTTCTAGATGGAGGTAATCGAGATAACTTCCATGAATGCAGGCATGGGCATGTGAAATAGCAGAGCGTCTGGGGAACTACAGGTGATTTCTGTCTGGTGCCACACGAGGAACAGGTGAGTAGCGTGGAGAGGTGAACAGAGACGGGAGCTCAGAGAGCTGTGGGCACGCAGAAGCCAAGTGGACAAACCCACACTCCACAGAGTAACAAGGTGACTATAGATGCAAAGGGTTCTCTTCTTTTTAGGCTTTCCTCTCTTTGTCTACTGGTAGGACTTTGAAAAGTCCATTTAACCTCCCTGGGCTCCAGTGCTCCTACCTAAAAAAATGAGACTGGATGCTCTAAAATTCCTCAATTCCAAATGAGACTCTAGAGAAGCGTTGAACTAGAGGGGTAAGTTTAATGTTTTCCCTGCTAGTTTAGTCTAGGTGGTTAGGAACCCAACAAAGTTAGTGATTTAAGGGCAAAGAAATATGTTTTGTTTTCCAATTTTTTAATAGTGATAAAGTATGCATAACATAAAACTTACCATTTTAATGCTATTTAAGTGTATAATACAGTAGCATTAAATGCATTTGCATTGTGTATTGACCACTGTCTATCTTTAGAACATTTCCACTGTCTCACACTGAAACGTTATACCCATTAAATGCCAATTCCCCATTCTCCTACTCCTAGCCCCTGGCAAGCTCCATTCTACTTTCTGTTTCTATAAATGTGACTACATAGGCAACTCATTCAAGTAGAATAATACAATATTTGTCATTTTATTACTGACTTAAATCTCTTAGCATAATGTCTTTTGGTTCATCCATGTCAGAATTCCCTTCCCCTTTAGGTTGAATGATATTTCATTGTATGGATACACCACATTTTGTCCATTCATCTGTGATGGACGCTAGCTGCTTTTGCTTTTTGGCTATTATCAATAATGCTGCTATAAACGTGTGTACAAACATCTGTTTGAGTCCCTGCTTTCAATTTTTGGGGTATATACCCAGAAATGGAGTCATTGGAACATATGGTAATTGTATGTTTAATTGTGTGAGGAGCTGCTGTACTCCTCACAAAATTGGCTGCACCATTTCGTATTCCTACCAGCAATGCACAAGGGTTCCAAGGTATTCATACCAGCAATGCACAAGGGTTCCAACTTCTCCATATTCCTACTAACACTTGTCATATTCTGTCTTTTAAAAAATAATAGTCATATTAATGAGTGTGAAGTACTATCTCATTGTGGTTTTGATTTTCATTTTCCTAATAATTATTAATGTTGAATATCTTTTTATATGCCCATTAGCCATTTGTGTACCTTCTTCAGGGAAATATTTATGTATTCCAGTCCTTTGCCCATATTTTAACAGGGTTTTTTTGTTGTTGTTGTTTTTGAATTATAGGAGTTCTTTATATATTCTAGATATTAATACCTTATCAGATACATGATTTAAAATATTTTCTTTCATTGTATGGGTGGTCTTTTCACTCTATTTTGATACACAAAAGTTTTTAGTTTGATGAAGTCTAATTTATCTATTTTTTCTTTTGTTTCTATGCTTTAGTGCCATATCCAAAAAGTCATTGCAAATCCACTGTCATAGAGATTTCCTCTGTGTAAAAACAAAGAAATAGTTTTATATAAATTATGTTGGCCTAAATTCTACCTTTAAAGTCCAAATTTCTTGCTGAGTCTGCAGAATGTAATGAAGTTCCATTTAATTTCTTCTTTCACCTCCTATCCTTATAAACATGCTTTGGGTACCTTCTTGATC
Organism: Phyllostomus discolor; assembly: GCF_004126475.2. Classification (NCBI taxonomy): domain Eukaryota; kingdom Metazoa; phylum Chordata; class Mammalia; order Chiroptera; family Phyllostomidae; genus Phyllostomus; species Phyllostomus discolor. The sequence continues at coordinate 123,595,574 of NC_040906.2, read as the reverse complement.
ATCTTGGTTGCTTACAGAACCAGGCAAGGTGTCGATGTGGATCTAAAGACAAGGACTACCTTGTCTTTAAATGTTTTCAATATGTTCAAAAGATTTTAAAAAATGTTTTAAACTAAATAAAGTTTAGGCTTTGGTCTGCCCACACGAGAAACTTACAGACTTGCAGATTAAAAACTGCACTTCCACCCCCATTTGTTGAGTAGAATGGGAAAGAGAAGGGAGTATGAGAAAAGTGCTTTCTTCTTCAGGTGATTGATAGACAAAGTGATTTTTTCCTTCATTTTCTAAAACAAAACCAAAAACTTCCCAGAGAAGGGAAACTTCATCTGGAGAAGGCGATGCCAGAAAAGTGCCAAGTTTAAGAAATGGGCATCACAGAAAACTGCACCATAAGCTTGATAGCTTTTTCATGGGATCTACTGACATGGCTCATACCTACCAGAGTGCATATTGAGTCATCTTGTAGTAGTCACTCCAGTTCACACTTGTGAAAGAGATGTTGGAACAGATATCTAAGCTTTCATTAACCCTGAAGTAATAGAGGGACTTATTGAAAATTATACCTTTTCCCATTGGAAAAATAGAAAAAGAAGTTTCTTTCTTTTTTTTTTTTTTTAAGGAAATACAGAGCCAACATGAAAAATGACTCCTCAGCAAGTTGAGGAACTGATTTCCAGGAGAGGAATCATTCCTTAATGTTGGGAGAATTCTGCAGAAAGGCATTTTGTTTGTATTCTGAGAGGTGTTGTGTCCTCTGATAAGCCTCCAATATTGCTCATTGAATTAATCCAGCCTTGAGACCCTACATAGCTGATTACTGTTGCTTTAAGTCTTGTTTCACAGGAGCCTTTCTGGCTTTTACTTTTACGTTGCCAAACTTGGAGCCTCTTGGCGATAACTATGCCTGTGGATTCTTTAGTATCTGCCAAGGGTTTTGAGTTTTCTGCCTTTAAAGACATATAATATGGACAGTTTTTCAAGTGTTTGTATAAACCATGTGTATATGTTATGTACATATGTTTATACATTGTGTGCATTTTATAAGATGAATTCCAGGTGACTGCAAAGCAAACGATTAAAGTACTTTTTGGTATCTGGAAATTATATTGAATTTTATGTATTTTTGGAAGGGCTTTGGAAAATTTTTTGCTTTATGGGGTTTCCTCTGAAGAACTTACTAGAAAAGCAAATGCATATTGTCTTTAAATCTTATTTATTAGCAAAGCAATAAATTAGATATATACATATTTTAGGAACAGCTTAAAACATACAGCTTTGATATACTAAGTAAATGGCAGTTGATTTTTGGATTTTTTTAAAATCATGGGAATATTTAAATTATATCACCACCTGCTTGTCACCCCTACCCATGCTAATAACTAGTATATGAAAATTTGGAAAAATAAAACATATATTTTCCATCATGTCAAAATGGCATGTGGTTTTGATCCTGAGAATGGAGAGTTTCCATCACACGGCCCTATCTGAGATCTCTGGGCCTATTTCCTCCTTTGCCTGGACTGCTGTTACTGGTAGTTGGTGTTATTCAATTATCTCTACATTTGAACCTTGGTGTTTACCTCTAATGTCACTCAAGTCAGTAGATGATTCATTGCATCTGGAACCTATAAACAGGGTTTGGCAGAAAAAGGACAATGTGTGGCAGATGCATTTGGAATAAAGAGAACAATGCATTTGAAACTGGGCCCTAAGAGCTTAGAAATTCAATTATACATTCATGGAACGAGGATAGGTACCACAGTGCCTGGCCCATAGTGCGTGCTCAGTGAATGTTCATAAAGATTGTTGTGATGATTTTAATAAACACATCCTGTATATACAAGAAAGGCATCTGCACTGCAGTGGACAGGCAAGCTTCCTAAATTATGGATTCTTGAGATTTCATCTCAGCTCTGAAACACATCATTTAATCTTTCTGAGTTTCCTTATTCCTCATGTAGGGCTGATAACTTTGTGATACTTCAAAACAAATAAACTTTTGCATTATCAAGTACAAGATAATACATGTGTGAATGCTTCCTGATAAAACATGATGCTACTTTGATATCAGGAGATCTAAAAACATAAATTAAAATTTCCTTTCTCTTCCCTGAAAGTATATTAATCCCTGCTCTGAAGCTTAAAAAACGAGGGGAAAGTTATTCAGTCAAGGCCAGTGAAGATACCAGGTACAGGATGGATTTCTCTCATTTCTGAGCTTGGTTTTTCTTTGCAAAACATTGAAGCATTGCCCTTTAGTTTGTGTAGGAAATAAAAAAGGACCTTCTTTTCCCCTCTGGAAGCAATGGAAGCAGAAGAGTAGTGCTATTTAAACCAATTATATTTAAATAACCATTCTCAGAAGTAGAGTCAGAATGCGGGCTTTTAAAAGTTCTTATTATCTCCCAGGGGACATATGTCATGGCTGTATTCAGGATCCGGGAGCTTTTGTATTTCTTCAGCCTAAAGAGAGAGGTTGTGAAGATTTTGCAGTCCTGTTGAATTTGCTGTTAGTCTTAGCTCTTCCTGAGCAAATTAAAGGTCCATATCAGGTCTTAATTTAAACTTCTTGGCACCATAAATTTAAGAATTCTATGTTACATGTCCTGTGGGTGGGGAGTCAGTTATGCAGTGAGAGAATCTGACTCACATTGCCAACCCAACTTGACCTTTTTGTTCCCTCCCCTTTTGAGCAGTAACTTCAATGAAGGGAGGAAAAAACAGACAATGGTTTACTAGAAAAATTGCTACCCAAAGAAGGCCACTGTGGTGGCATATTTATTTTCTATTGCTACATAACAAGTAACCACAATCTTAGTGATTTAAAACAATGCCCGTTCATTATCTCACAGTTTCTGGAGGTCAAAAGTCAGGGTATAAAGTATCTGGGATTTTTGATCAAGGTCTCACATGGCTGACACCTTGATGGCTACATTTTCATCTGGAGTTCAAGGTCTTCCTTAAGGCCCATTTAAGTTGTTGGCAGTCTGTTCCTTTCAGCTATAGGACTGAGATCCTTGTTCTCTTGTTGGCTTGGGACTATTTTCAGCTCCTAGAGGCTGCTCTTGGGTCCTAGCCACATGGTCATCCACATAATGCAGCAGTTTGCTCCTTTGAAGGCCAGTGGGAGTATCTCTTAAGGGCTCGTCTGAATAGGTGAAGTCCATCTTCCTTTTGATTAACTGAAAGTCAGCTGATTTCTGAATTTAATTACACCTGCAAAAGTCCTTCACCATTGCCATACTGAGGCCTTAACAAACATCTCACTGCATCAGCAGGAAGGCTACAGGGCTAATTATATGTAATCTTGGGAGTGATTCTCCATGGTGTACACTGGCTGTACTCCTTAAAAAGGAAGGGGATTGTGTCAGTGCACATACAATAGGGGGACAGAAATCCTGGGGAGTATCTAAGGGTTATGTTTAATGCAGGTAGTATGCTTACATTTGGGGATTTGGGAAGGTCTCTGGACACAGCCTTTCTGAAAGGAAAGATTCTCTTGGAATTGCCATGAGCCTGTTCCACATTTTCTCTCCAGGAGAGTCCTGGGTTCTCCTGGAGAACCAAGGAATGGAAACACTCTGAATCATTTCTGTTCCTAGAGGCTTTACTTAGGCTGTTTGTTTTAGGGTTTGAGTTTTGGGATGGCCTCCGGGGAGCTCACTCATCAGGGGTCTACATTCTTAGTAGTATGCCCATCTCTACATCTAGTATTTCTCAAAGCCGGGATGCGTCTGATGCTAACACAAAGATTGGGGGGAAAGTTACTTTGTCTGGTTTGGATCTTTGGACCCAAGGAATCGGTGTGAAGTCGCCTCAGTCCCAGAAAAGTGTTGTCAGTTCCTTGCCCCTGTGAGCTGTGTGCATGATTCCCCAAAAGAGGCAGGAAAAGGAGAAAGGGGGAGGGAACAACTAAGGGCAACCCAATTTGTTTGTGTTAATCAGAGACCTACCCTCTTTCCTAATTGATTGTTCACTACAAAGTAGCTTCATGATTTTTTATCCTGGGAGCTAAATGTAATCAACTTTTGTGTGTTTTTGTAAAAAAAGCAACAACATTTTTTTTTTGCCCTTGAGGAGATCATTATTTCTATTGTACGAAGATGGTAGCCCAAACATTAAAAGTAATTAGAGCAGATGGCAGTGCATACTTCTATTGTAAAATACACTGATGCTTAAAAACTGGTTTTCGTTCTTTACCTTCCTCCTTTTCTGTCTGCAACCACATATTCATTGTGCTTCCCTTTAGGTATAAAGAGGAGGAAAAAGGAGAAGGAGGAAAAAAAGCTTCCCCTGGTGTATAAAACTGAGGAGCTGTCAAAGGTTCATAGCAGGGAGAGCGCACTCCCGTGTATTCAATCACTAAAATTAAGTGTTTTCGAAGGCGGTGCAGTCATGGGTCCATTGCATGGGGAAATAACACGCTGTAGTCCATCACTAAAAATGTTAACCTTGTCTCTTACTAGTGACTGGGAACAGAAACATGTGCTCCATGCTCGCTGGTTAAATGGCAGTGTGTCAGTTCTGTGGAAAAGGCTACCATGTATCTGTCAATCTTCTGATTTGGTTCAGTGTGTGTATGTGTGCATGCACCTGTGTGTGGCACGCATGACACAGGCCCACATTTCCACTTCTGTTTATGTTGCTTTCAGAGACCTGCTCTATTGCTTACTGGAAAATGGTAATTCAACCAGTTTCCAGAATTTCATGTATATCCTTTACTAAAATGTTTTTACTTACTGGTCCTCAAACTCTTAAGTAGCTGCTTAGAATTATCTGTTTTTAATTACAGATAGTTTCATTTTGAACCTGAGCAAATTATAGATAACTGGACAATTCTGAGTGATAATATGAATTGGAATATACCTGGAAGCAGCAAACTTTTTCTGTAAAGACCAGATAGTAAATATTTTAGGGTTTTCAGGCAATATAGTCTCTGTCACAGAGAGCAGCCATAAACAATATGTAAATGAATGCTTAAAACCATATTCCAATAAAACTTTATCAGAACATTGGGTGGGCAAGGTTTAGGCTGTAGTTTGCTGACCCTGTTATATACTAGTGGATATGTTACATGATTCTTTTCTCTATGACATATGAAGAATTGAGGCCTTTATGCAGTAGGATAGAATGAATGTCCCACTGCATTAGCAGGAAGGCTATAGGTCTGCACAGTGTTATTTCCTTCATGCTGGCCACTCTGTCTCTGTGTCGACCCCTCAACACTACAAGTGGGCTCCTTCCTCAGGCTCTTCCCCAGACAGCCTCTGGCTCACCCTCTGTGTCTCTGCGCCAGTCCTTCATCAGAGGTGCAGTCCCTGATCACTCAATTTAAATAGCTCCTCCCACCCTGGCACTTGTGATTCATTTCACTCTGCCTTTTTTTTTCCCCCAGAGCACATTGTTTGTTTTATGTATTTGACTATAACTTTTCTAAAGTATAAGCTCCATGAGGTCAGGGATTTATTTTGTTTTGTGCCTAGCCAATGCCTAGTGGGTAGTGATTTGTCAGTAAGTATTTGTTGAATTCACAGACCCATTGTTTTCATTGTTCCAGGCAAGAAAAGAGTTTGTGATTATTAGGTGAGATAATATCTGTTGAGTGCATTCAAAACTGTTAGCCATTATTATTTTATTTAAAATTTTATTCATTTTTAGAGAGAGGGGGAGGTGGGTAGAAAAAGAGGAAGAGAAACATCAATGTGAGAGAGAAACATCTATCAGTTGCCTCTCATAGGCGCCCCATCCACGGACCAAACCCACGACCTAGGTATGTGCCCTGTCTGGGAATTGAACTGACAACATTTCCCTTTGTGGGATGATGCCCAACCAACTGAACCATATAGGTCAGGATGTGTTAGCCATTATTAGTAATTTTAAAAATTAAAACCATTTAAAATTTAAGCAGAGAGGATAATATGTATGTTTTTCAGTTGTTAGTACTAGTGATGCTGTAAGTATATTATCTAGCTGTTTTTATCATTTTCTCCAACAGGTGAAATAATATTCAGGCTTATAATTCAGAACAGACATTTTTGGAAGAGATTTAAAGACTAAAATGGAGGAGAAGATAAAGAAAGTCTCTGTAAATTTGTTTTGTCTGTAGACTGTAATAGTCTCCTAAAACTCATGAGCGCTAACATAACTTACCTGTGTGAAACACTAGGCTCATATCAATATTCTCTGAGAAATCACAGAGTTTAAGATGGGAACAGAACTGAAGATAAGATAGTGAATCGCCTGGTTTTCTAATGGGGACAAAGGGTACATTTGAATTAGGCACGGGTCTTCTGCAAAAGGCATTGTTGACATTTCTTTGAGTAGTCCACATGTTGGGCAATCTGGAAGGACTTTCTCACGTTATCTCGTAACTGCTAAAGGTTTATAAGCACCAAAAAAAGAAAGTGATCACTTAGAGCCAGCACGAGCTCAGTAGGAACAAATTATGCCAAACTAATTTAATTTCCTTTTTGTTCCCTAAGGAGTTATTAGATTATAGGTCAGGGGCTCTATTTGTAATCTTGGATTTGTAGATGTTTGACTTTTCTAAAATGAGCAATTTTTTTTTTGTTTTATAATCAGCTAAAATGATCTCAAGTCTGTGTTAATTTATCCGTGGTGTCCAGATTTTTTTCTTAAAGGTGATTAATGTACCGGATTTCATCTGTAAGGCAGTCTCTACCAGGGTCAGCCATGTAATCCTCTGAACTCCCATAGCACTTGGGTTATGCCTTTAATTTTTGAATTAATCATGCTTTATATTAATTATCTTGGTATTTGTCTTTTTCTCAATGAGAACATGAGCACCTTAAGACAAAGATGAGGTCACGTGTATCTGAGAGAGAGATGCCTTTACATTATTAGTTCAGAAATAAAAGATTTGGGATTTTAAGTGGCTAACAATTTTAATATCACCCAACATTATAATGCTATTATTCAAATAGCTAGGACTATTAGTTGGGAGAGCAAATGTTATTTGATAAATGATGTGATGATAGTTAACTATTTGGGGGGAAAAACAAAAGCTAAAAACAAAAAATGGGAAACTACCTTCCAACATAAATTCTTAATTAAGTGAGGATTAACATGCAAATATAAAACCTACAGATCAAGAACATACAAGTGATGTTTATGTAAGAATAAAAAAGGGCTTCCTATGTATAAACTAACAGAGGATGTCACAAAAGAAAAGATCGATGTTTGATTTCATAAAAATTAAAAACATTTATATGTCAAAGAGCACTGAAAGAAGTTAAAAACAATGATCAGTTTCTTATCAAATAATTTTAGTTATTAAAATGATATTTTAAATTATGGCATAGTGACTATGAACCCGAGTAAGAGTGGACCATTCATTCACTCAAACATATTTTTGGGGTGCCTACTACATACCAGACATTGTTGTATGTACTCGGGATACAGCAGAAAACCAAGGAGCACTCATGAAACATTGCACTGGGGGTTGACTGACTATGAACAAATATATCATGCTTCAGCAATGGTAAGTGCTTTGGAGTAACAAAGCAGCATAGGGGTTGAGAGAATGTCTGTGACAGGGACCTGTCTTTTCCTGTTTTCAAGGCTCTCATGCTGAAGAAGAAGGCATTCTGGTGAGGTGTCAAAACAGTTCTTCCTTGTCTTTGTCATCCAGGAAACACTGTGACAAGAGAGATGCTCGTATTCTACCTCCTCCACCACCCCAGCCTATCACAAAAAGGTCTTTGCCTGGTGTTGCAACTTGCTGATCAATGACTTCTTTCAAGATAACTCTGGTGGTGTTGCTAATACATTTAAGGTGACGTGTGAGATTTGCAGACACTGCACATTTCCTGAAGTTCAGAGAAGTGCTGACATGCAATAAGAAGAAAACAAATTGCATAAGCTTCCTAGCTGAGGCGGGAGAGTTTTTGCTCGTATGTTCTTTTCTTTTTTGGTTTATTTGGGCTTTGGTTTTTTGGTTTATACTGAGGTAAAGATGAGGGCATGTTCTGGATAATTCTTAAACCTCCATTTCCACACCCACCTCCATATGCCCATGGGGAGATGATTTTCTTCATCTGCAGAATGGTAGTGAGTGATTTGTTTATCGCAAAGGAAGAAACTAAAGCTGGAGGCCGAATGCCTTGAGAACTGGAGTGGAAAGGGTTTAAAGCGTACTCATTGGGAGTGAAACCTATGTTGACCTGGCAGCTGGGCAGAGGACACAGAACGTGGCTCTCACCAAAAACATTGTATTGGTGTCAACTGATAGGCTTTCAACTATATTGACAAGATGTCTTTTACCAATACTGTTAGCATTTTTGTTTTGCTTGATTGGATCAAAGTGATAGGATTTGGAGGATAAAGATGTTGGAAAGTGAACCATCCCCAGTGTTTCATGGGGCATTGCCCTGGGTAGGCAGTAATATTATCAGTGTGTCAACTCTGAAAATGTAACAGAGCTGAAATTCTTATGATATATGATGGATTCACTGACAAATTGTAATTATGGAGATACATTGTTCTTCTACTTCCCCAGGTAGCTGTTAGATAGTTGAGGATGTGTGAATTTTCGAGGACTTCAGTATTTAGTCAATCATGTACTAAAGCATGAATCATCAATAAAATTGTATACGTTTCAAGGTACCTTTATTATACAAAGGAAAAATTGGGGTGTAAGAAAGCTTAGGTTAGTGGATGGAGTGCGGGCTGCGAACCAAAGTGTCACAGGTTTGATTCCCAGTCAGGGCACATGCCTGGGTTGCAGGCCATGGGCCCCAGCAACTGCACATTGATGTTTCTCTCTCTCTTTCTCCCTCCATTCCCTCTCTAAAAACAAATAAATAAAATCTTTTTTTTTTAAAAAGAAAGCTTAGGTTTCTTGAAACTTAATGCTTTATAGTTTTGAATCTACTACACTGACTAGAGAAAGCTAAGGTGAAAAAAATCGGTAGAAGATTTCATAGGAAAACTGAGTCTGAGTCTCAGGTTTTAATTTCCTCATCATTTGGTTTAAATTTAAATAGAGTCTGAAAACACAGCAAGGAATATGAAAAGATACGGGCCAAATCCAATGCATGAGGAGAACTAGGTGATATAGCATTTATAAGTATTATAGGCCTTATCGCCTATTTGTCCACCAATTGTGTCAGGAAAGTGTGCGTGTGTGCCTCATTGTGTGTATTATCTATAAAATGTGTGCATGTGGTTGGCAGGTAGATGATTCATTTAAGAAATTATGTCATTGATTTTTATTGTGCACTTATTATGTGCCAGACACTTTTTAGGGGATCGGGAATATAGCAAAAACCAAACAAAGTGTCTGCTTTCCATTTGAATAAGCTCAATATATGATAAATACATAAGGAATTATATGATATGACCCCTGAGTGAAGCAGTATTAGGGGAGAAGGAGTGATTGCAGGTATTGTTTTAATAAGGAGACAAGTCAGGAGGTGTTATTTGAGCAGAGACGTGAATGATGTGGGAGAGTGAGCCGTGCAAACATGAGGGGTGTTTTGTGAGGAGTATTCCAGAGGAGGCCACCATGAATGAACAGCTTGCTCTGCGTCGGTCCGTCTGTTTCTACCCCTGTGACCTTTGACACACCAATTAAACTCTTTGAGATTTTGCTTTCTCAATTGTAAAGAGAACATAGCAATAGTAGGCCCTCCTATCTGCTGGGTTGGGGCTGAGTATAGCAGTGTTTGAAGGTTGACCAGCCAGGCCCAAAGGCAGCAAATGATATAGACACTGTTTCAGAATAAGAGAGAACATCTTTAAAATTCACTTAGAGCTAGTGACAGGTATCAGCGCTAACTGTAAGTCATGACTGTTCCCAAACTAATTAATGGAAGATATCATGGAATAGTCTTCCTTCAACCCTCTAATACCTAATTAATGTCGAGTTGCTCCAGATCTTTCCATTGTGATTTCCATCATGAGCCCTGGCTTTCTTTGCATTCTGTAGGTGAGCTATGGGTCTGCCCACCAGGTTAATGTGTCAAATAGAGCCAATGCTGCTGAATTCTTCGGATGTCTCACAGCTTACCCACACATATCATCCCACTTGCTGGTCTTCCTTAAGGCCCTGAAATTAAGGTTTGAAAGAAACTTCCTGGTTCCTTTTGTGGATCTATTCCCCTGCTCTGTAGCCCTTGCCTTGATTTGATCCTCAAATGTTGAAGCAGAAGTGTCCTCTGAGGAGATCAATAACATGGAGGACTCCTGGGCCCACCTTAAACAGCTCTAGGCTGAGAGACACTGTCAACATCATCTTTGAAATGAAGGGACAGGATTTCTCTAAGATCCTGTTGATCTCTAACTGTATAGAAACCCATGCTTTCTAAAATGTCCTTTTATGGTGAACTCAGGGCTGACTTTACCGATGATCTGGTTCACCCTCCTCTGCAACTGACTTGACTACCTCCATCTCATCCAGTCATTTGCACTTCTTCATCACTTTACTCCAGTCCAATCTCCTATTTGCCTCCCTTTCCTCTTTATGGAGTCTGTGGGAGTGAATTAAAGATGATCAGAATGTATACTCCATAGCCTTTTAAGAACACTTTTTGTAATTTTACCTCCCTATACTTAGTGTCAGTGTGAAATGAGAAGAGAACTAGGATTCTCTCCTGCTTTCTGGGTCTAGGGATGGCAGGGTGGGGACATGGTTCGTACAGATCACAATGATGCTTATGTACCTCACCTTCTTCTCCCTGTGGTGCTGGCTGCTTATAACTATATCTTATGCTTTTCTATCTCTTAAATTGAGATGAGTTACTGACTTATATTCTCCTTTGTAGGTGTAGAAAATGAAAAAGATCTAGCTTTTCCTTATCTCAAAGAGTTATTGGTGATTGGGTTGAGTATACAGTTTGTGACTGTTGAGCTGTGCATTAAGGACATGTTCCTGGAAAATCTACTGGTTCTTCTGGCAACACATTTTTCCATTTTTCTCTCTCAGAAATACTCCAGGGCACTATTTGCTGTGTAGGTGTAGTTATTGGTATTATAAACATGCCTTCACTTCCTAATGATCTTCTCCCATCTGCTTCTAACACCTCATGAGAAGACCTTCTAGGCAGTTATTTTATAGGAACTCAGAGTTCGCATTTGGTTGGAATCAGTGTGGGAAGAAGGACTGTGCGGCAAGAAGCACACGCGTGTTGTATGTGTTACTTGAGGGGATCACCTTCTCTATTCTCATTTCATTATATTTATCGCCATTATGTTTGCTTAGCTGCACAAGACACTTAGACATAGCCTCAGCCTCTTGCATGAGCCAAATGCTGCTTGCTATGACTCTAAGTCTCTTATTCTGAAAGACACACACTTTCCACGGGACCATAAGTAGGAAAGCCCAGAGTTCTGAGAGGGAGTCTGAAGCCAGAGGGGGAGGAAGTGTCTCGTCCTCTGGGCTCCTCACTATCTTGTCCCTGCTCCTCCTTCAAAGGTTATGGGCTGTCATCGGCAGTCAACTGGCCTTTCATCTGTGCATGGGCTTTTTCAGCACTGATGCAGCAAGCCCAGAGAGAAAGGCAACAATTCAGTAATATCAAAACAGGTAGGGTGTGGGAGGATGGAGCTAAGCACTTAGAAAGAAGAATGTTCCTATAAAAAAGAGACACTTGGCAGTACAGCCAGTGAAAAATGATACCAATTACATAAAACAAAATGCCACCCATCCTGCAGAACATTTTAATTCTCTCTATTTCAGGCTGTTTATGACTTTTTGTCCAAGACTCAATACACATCTGTAAAAATAAAAAAACGGAATCCATGCCATCTTTTTGGTGGAAGAGGGCTGGTGCTGGGAAGAAAGGGTAAGGAAACCTTACAAGCGTGTCATGGGAGAGTGCCAGAGGCTGGGCACAGAGGCACTTCAGGTGTAACTTTGCTCTCCCGTATTTTTCCTCTTTGATTTAGTTGTATGAGAAAGAGAAGGTGGTTAATTTTATTAAGAAATTTAAAATTATATTTAAATTAATTTTAGTTTAAGGAGTTTCTGTTTCAATCGATCTCCCATACCATCCTGCTTTAAAACCAAACAATGACACTGTTTTCCAGGGCCACGTTTCCTTTCATTTCTGCCAGAGGTGGTCGAGGGCTCGCAGCTGGTTTCCTGGAAGAGCGCCACAAGATGGCGACAACGTCACGGTGGAGAAGGGCCAGTGGCTGCTGCTCGACACCAGCACAAGCATCCTCAACTTCGTGCATGTTAAAGGTCTGTGCAGATTGGAGACCGGTGATGACATCAGTATATATAATCCTATCACTTTTAGGGGGAAGGAAGGAGGCGAATTTTTTGGATAAATTTCAGTACTTATTGACAATTTATTCTTGGACCAAAATGAGATTTTACTATGAAAGGAAGAAGTGGTCATAGGGTTCTAAATGAAAACCCTTTCTATTGACTCTTATAAGCACAGAGTTTGATTAGTTTAATTTTTATATACAAGGAAGTAACTAGTGTTCTCAAAGAATATGCTTTTTTATTCCAGCACTTTGTAGTCATGCTTGTCCAGGGCAGCCCCCACAATATAACAAAGTGCTCTGAAATCAGTTAATGCTGCTGCCTTTGAAATTCCCTGCCAAGAAAGCAATGTTTTCTTGCTTTTACCCTGTTGTGGTTTTGACTTCCTGGTCCCATGGAAAGTCATATAAATAGGCTTCCTTATTGCAAAACCGGCCTCATAGCTCTAGGGTCTGGGAAGTTGGAAAAGACTAAGAATTCAAATTTCAATTCCTTCACCACATCATCAAGTGACTAACCAGCTATTTCACCTCTTTGTTTCCTTATCTGTTAAGTGGGAATAAAAATTATTGCCTATTTCATGGCTGATAGTAACAAATGGTTATCAAAGTGACTCTGTTCACTGGCAAATAAAAATTGCTTGGTCATGGGGAGTGTTGACTTATTGACAGCCATCAGCTGTCTACAGGCTAGCAATGACAAAGGAAAATTATAAATTTAAAGTCTCAGCTCAGAGAAAAGGTACTGTTTGGTGACCTTAAATGGAGACTCTTCCCAAAGGAGTCAAATCTGCTGACGCATGGGATGCCCTTCAGGCACTCAAGAGTTTTTGCCTTATATTAATACCATTTCGGAGATGTTTTCCCACTAAAAGTCCTCAGACTCAGCCTAACTGGCTCTCTGGGTAGCCTATTAGTTTCAGGAAAATGGTCAATCAAGGAATGGTGTGGATAGAGCCAAGGACTAAAGATGGAGAAGAGATGCCAAAGGGATAGTAAAGGGTAAGAGAAAGGCAAGGACCTGCAGAATATACACATGGCCTCTCACTCTTGCAGATTTCAAGAGCTGAGCAACCCAAATACTTGCCTCAATCTGTTACCTTTCAATAGTGATTTTCTTTAATATTCCTGGTTCAGGCAATATTTCACTCCTATACTATTTAGAATAAGTGAGTCTGGTTTGGAAGGGCTGAACCTCAGCCTGTGGAGAGGGAAGGTCTGTTATCTGAAGGATCCTCTGTTTCTCTTAGGAAGTAGGGCCATTGGTAGGAATGTGAAAGCAGTGGACACCTGTTTCTCTATAAATAGGGTACAGGAGTTGTTGGCAGGGAGCAGGGTTGCCTAGAATAAAACTCTGAGATTTTTATCATAGAGATATGGGTCATAGCTTCTAGAAAGAATGAGAACAGGGAAAGGACACAGATCAAATTTAATTCAACAGATGACTCATGAATGCTTGTTAAGTGGCCTGCAAAATCTGTCTGAGATACAAGAAAAAGTGAAGAATAATATTAATGTCAGTAGTGTGTATTATCACTAAACATCCAACAGTGAATCTTGTTGACTGGATTTTCAATATGTATACCATAGATTAATACCTCAGTTGGTACCAATTTAATCCTAATCAACATGATTTTTGCCCCGGACCATTTCAAATGCCGCTTAATTGATTTTCATGCTTCTAATTCTCTGTCTTCCTTCATAGCAGAGTCTCAATTTTTATTTGGTGCAGCAATGTACCCAGATCAATTGCTATATATTCCTGGCCTCCTTTATGGTTAAGAGCTGGCCAGTGAGATACAAGGGGAAATGTGGGGCAGGACATCTGGGAAATTTTCTGAAGTAGAACTGACCCAATAGGAAGCATGTTCTATTTCCTTCTTCTTCTTTGTTGTCTCCTGGAATGTGACTGTGATAGCTACATTTTCAGCTGCCATCTTTGACCACAGGGTAACGTGTTAAGTGTGGGGAAGTGAAAGAAACCCAGGTCCTGATGACTTTGGAGTTGCCATAGTGTCATGGCAACTGGGACTGCTCGCTTCTAAAGTTGCCTTTTGTGATAGAAAAACAAGCTTTCATGTGTTTAAGTCATTGGTATTTGACTTTTATTTATATACTAAAATATCCCTCAAGAGTGTATTTTCCATGTCCCTTAAAAATATGTCAGATTTTGTTACTCCTTTCCTGAACTGTCATCCCCCTTGCCCTCATGTCTTCTCATTTCACTAGAAATAAAATCTAAAGTCCTGACCATTATCAAACCTCCGATCCCTTCATTAACTTTGTCTTCCTCACTCAATCTGCTCTGGCTCTTCTATGAATTTACCAGGAACACACCTGCCTCAGGGCCTTTGCTCATAGTGTCCTATGTCTGAAATACTCTTCCTACAAATACGCACATGGCTGGCTTTCTTATTTCATTCACTCTGTGAGAAAATGTCAGTTTACTAGAGAGATCTTGCTTGGCCATTCTTTAAAAAATTAGAACCACTTCCTATTATTCTCTGTTCTTTTATTTTGTTTTACTTTTCTTCAGAGAACTTATCACCACATAACATAATATAAATTTACTTGTTTGTTTACAGTTTGTTTCTTCTGCTAGAACAAGCTAAAAAAGGCAAAGGATTTCACCAATTTATTCACTACTCTCTTTTCAGTGTCTAGGATAGTGCCTGATACGTAATGAGGACTCAAAGAATATGTGTTGATGGTTGAATAAATGAACAAATAAAATGGTACAGGGCTCAGGTCTTGGATGAAATTTAAAAAGTATAATTTTTAACCTCTTAAATATCACTTTTCTTAACTAACTTACTTCCACTGTTTTTAGTTGTTCTCACTGATTATGTATATATATACACACATATTTACACATATATATGTACATGCACACAAATATACATACATATATCTGTGTATAAATGTATGCCATTATGAGTTGTTAGGAATATAACATTCATTGGTAAGTTATTTTCTGTTTCTAAAAAGCATCTGAAACTAGTGAGGGATGCCAACTCCCAAATATCTGGTTGATGTAGCATAGCCCTAAACCTCTAATGTCTTCTCTTGATCTATAATATGTGTGAATGTACTTGAAGGATAAGAAAAAGCTATTCAAATATTGTATAAGATTAAATCATTTTCCTCCTCCTCATCAACAGCAAGTCACTCTATCAACATGTGTTACTATCTATATTTCTTATATCTATTCATGGTAAAAAATAGCAAAGTGGATTTTTATTTATTTTTTCTGATTCCCTATATAGGCTGAAATAAAGCATGAAAAATTTCAAGCCAAAAAACAATTTCTTTAAAAGATTATAGCAAACAAAATATGAAGTATTATAGTGGAAGTCCTTCCAGCCATTTTCACAATATCACAAAGAATATTTTGTAAATGAAGTACACACTTTGAAAAGATTAGTGCTGAATAAAAATAAAACTAGATCACCTAAGAACTACCTTTAGAACTACTTCCTGAAAACATTGCATCCTCTCTATTGCTTTTCCATTCAGGGAAGCCAGCATCCTAACGAACAGAGGCCCAGGCTCCTGCATCAGGAAAACCAACACTTGTGTACATGTTCCTCAGAGCCTTGAATTCTCTGTACTGAACTTCCAATTTATTCTATAAAATAGAATTGACATTTTTTCTTACAGGTACAATTTGTATAATAGAAAGAAGGATTATACATTTCTTTGAGGCAATTGGGAAATGGCACCAGGGACAAAATTTTCTCCATTATTTATGATGCTGCACACACTGATTCCTGAACCTAATTGAGAAATGGTGGATTACTTTGTGACCACAATAAAAGCTTCAACTTTATTTATTATTTTTCTCTAATTAACAATATATCAAGACTTTTTATTTACTTACCATTTCTACTTCTTTCTTCCATTTCTCTCTCCCTTTTTTTTAAAGTTATTTTTTAGAGGGTACTGTTAAACACAAAAGAGAATTAACCCAATCAATTAATACTAATGAGCTAGGATGGAAATAGGCATATTGCCTTGATTTAGTTAATTATATTTTTCGTTCTTTTATGTTAAGATGCCAATGGCCATAGGCATTGCTAAATTAAAATTTATTATTTTATTCCAAGTAATTATGATGAGCCATAATAGCAAAGAAGGAATGTTATCCTCATGTCAGAGACATTATGCATCCGGGGCTTGTGGCTGCAGTTGGGGAAGCATTCGTATTTCCTGAATGAAGCAATGAATCTCTCTCTATTCTGGTGGTCAAGCATCTTGACATGGATTGGACTGGAGATAATGATTAAGAAAGGGCCAATTAGGGGAGTGTGAATTCTGGAAACCTCTTTTCCCTTGGTGTTGAGCTTTCAAAAGGAAGACATTCTGTAGTTTCTTACTACTTGCAATGCCATCACTTGAGAATGCTTAATGGAAACTTGCTTCCAGTCTCTATTGCTGCTTAATAGTACACCGGTTTCCTTTAATGTGATTTTCTATTTCTTGGTCTACTGGTGTATACCAAAGCAGTTAAATGCTTGGCAGGCTTTTGAGTCAGAGAGAACTGAGACTGAATCTGGGCTCTGTTTCCTACCATTGCTGTGACCTCGGGCAGGTTGCGCAGACTCTGTATGCCTCCAATTTCTCCTCGTTAGGGCCATCCTCTAATGACAGCAGCCCTAACCAAGATGGCTAACATTTATTGTTTGCTCTCGTGTGGCAAGACTACACTGTATTGTCTGACTCATGGATTATTTGAGTATTAAATACAGGTATATTAATAAAGCTCTTAGCTTAGGACCTGGTCCAGAGTAAGCACTCAGTTTATGTTAGTTTAATTGTTTTTTAATTTTTTTGACTGATAGGGATAACAGAAGAAATGGCTGAATGTCA
Source organism: Phyllostomus discolor (assembly GCF_004126475.2). Taxonomy (NCBI): domain Eukaryota; kingdom Metazoa; phylum Chordata; class Mammalia; order Chiroptera; family Phyllostomidae; genus Phyllostomus; species Phyllostomus discolor. The sequence goes on along the minus strand of NC_040906.2, from coordinate 123,578,471 downwards.
GGCCTAAGTTGCAATTTTATTTACAGATAGTGGCTTCTTCTATATACAAAGCTAACTGGATTACTGCAAGAATTAGCTGGGTAATAAAGACCTGGAATTGCTTTTGCCTCTGTTATCTTCAAAATGCATATTGAAGTATTTTTCTTTCTGTGGTAAGAGTGGGAAGGATACAGAGGAGGAAGTAGCAGAGTCTATCCATTTGCTTGCCTCCATTCTCCTTGCTATTTTGGTTCTGTGGAGTGTTTCTCTAATGCTTTTAGAATACGTGGTCTCAGTTTCTCCTTTTTTCCCCTTTTTGTTTCAAGGACACTCAGATCTCGTCTTTTACATTTGGCATTTGGTATTTCAGTGGCATATGAATGCATATTCTTGGCTTATCAAGATGAAGTATCTTTTCTTGACCCCCTCTCATGTTCCATGTAGAATTTCTTCACCTTTGGCAAGGGTTTGAGGATTTCAGAGTGAGGTATTAAGTGCTGTATCCAGCACTGCCATTTTTCTCCCATGGATTATAATGTGAATATATAACATGGTCCCTCCCAGTTAGCACTGAATCAACCTCTATTTCAGGAGGTGCATACTTCACCTCGAAGTGATCTGGGCATGTTCTGAGACAGGACTTTCCTGGAACATTACTTGTGGTTGCTCTGGGCATTAGGTCTGTGTGAGTCACTGGGCAGATTACTCTATGTCTACAGGTTTAACATTTCACAGATACCGGTTTGGATTTATTTATTTATTTGTTTGTGTATGTTTTATTTATTTACTTTAGAGAGAGGGAAAGGGAGGGAGAAAGAGAGGGAGAGAATGTGTGAGAGAAACATTGATTGATTGCCTCTTGCTCGCCCCCAACTGGGGACCCAGCCTGAAACCCAAGCATGTGCCCTGACAAAGAATCAAACTGGTGACCTGTTGGTTTGAGGAAACAACACCTGACCAACTGAGCCACACCAGTCAGGGCACCAGTGTACATTTAAAGGAAGCCTATCTAAAGGCAGACTGGACTTTAATAAAAATGAAATGTTCTACATTATTATTTCTCCCATACTATATAATGTCTTGGTCTTCATGTTTGTGGCTGGTAAAGTCTGTTGGGAATATGTAAGTTAAAATAATTTATCTGCAAGTGGACTGTAGTGAAGGTGCACTGATTTGCCTCCTCTCTCAGTTGAACCATAGCTACCCTTCAAGGCAGGAGATGGGATGATTATGTACAGACAGCACAACAAGGTGACTTACTGTAGTTTGGTCAACCAGTCTGGGGCCTGAGTTCAAATGTGAGGCAGCCTCTGACTTCCCTGTGGCTTTGGATAAGGCTCGGGTCCTCAAATCAATGCACAAAATGGAAATGATGGTGACTCCTTCCCCTTTGCAGGAAGAGAGGGGCTTGTATAAACCTCTAGTGGCTGTAAATTTCATTTGCATGTGCAACCCTGAGGAGGAGGCACAGTGAAGAAGTTAGTACACTTTCTAATGTCTGCAAGGCTAGTGCTCCAAAAGGTAGCATCAGAAAGAACTAAGCTGAGTTTTTGGAAATCTGTCCTTCACTTGTTTTTTACCTTGTGTGTGTATGTGTCAGTGTTTTCTTGGTGACAAGTTTGTTAATTATTTTATGAGAGATGATTTTTGCCTATATCCAAAACTAAGAGTATCATTGATAGAACTTTTTTTAGATTTTATTTATTTATTTTTTTTAGAGAGGGTTTGGGAGCAAGAAAGAGAAGGCGAGAAACATCAATGTGTGGTTGCCTCTCGAGCACTGCCTACTGGGGACCTGGCCCATTACCCAGCATGTGCCCTAACTGAGAATCGAACCGGTGACCCTTTGGTTTGCAGTCCAGTGCTCAGTCTACTGAGCCACACCAGCCAGGGCTCATTGATAAAACTTTTAATCAGCTAAGAACTTGAATTATTTTTATATCAGTTCTTTACAAATTTAATAGTAGGATGTGTGTTTTTTTCCTCACTCTACATTCTGGCAAGGTGCAATCTAGGTTACAAGCTTTAGAAAGCAGAAGCCAGATCTGTTTTGGCTTACCTTTCTGTTGCTAGGCCCATTACATCTCCAGGCACATGGCAGGTACTCAAGTAATTGTTGAATGAATTGACTGATGAATGAATTTCTGACCTGAAGGCAGACTAATGTTAGCTGTAAATTTCTCTGTGGTCAGAGTCCTTCCTGGTATCCTCAAATATTAGCGGCTTGGTCCAGACGGGGACCAATTTCATTTACTATTTGTGTATCAGGAGATCAGAGACAAAGGCTTTATAATGTGGGGGACAGTTGGCTCTGAAACCCCTTATTTTTCCCAGTCAGGCAATGACTTACATTATTTACCTCCAGAGAACAGTCCCAGACACACTTGATTAGCTTTAAATTAAAGATAAGCCATTGCTGTGAGAAGGGACATGCTTTCAATAGATGGGCAGACAGACATTAAGCAATTTAGATATTAAACAATTTACAGTTTTATGTCATGACAACTTCAATATTGTTACATGAAAAATGCTAACGAAAGGGACTAGTTCCTTCCCAGCACAGAAGGTATAATATTTTCAATAATGAAGGATAAATGTTTTAAATTTCCTTACTTAAAACCCTCCACTGGCTTTCCATTAGCCCTTAAGATCAAGTCTAAGCTCCTTAATATGGTTCACAGGTCCTCCAGGACTTGGTCTCTCCTTACGTCTCTACCCTCATTTGTTGATTAATGATGCCCACATCCTGTTTATCCAGACGTGAGTGGAGCTAGAAATCTGGGATGCTTATGTATGTGGGATTCTTATGCAGATTAAAATATACTGGGGACTGAACATTTTATTACTATTATTTCTTAGGTACTATATTTGGGGAGGGGGTAGGAGGCATTCTCATTTTCTAAATAAATGAATACTATGAGGACACAACTGATACCTTTCATTTCTAAAAATTATGCTATTAGCAAAATTATGTTTATAGCATTCAGAGAATAATTGTATTTGGAATCTTTCAAATAAACAGATTGCTCAGAGAAGTATATCAAATTGCAGGACTGGTCAAAAATGTGATTGGGTTGATACTAATTGAACTTTGATACAGAATATGAAGGACATTACTTGAATGAATGAGAAACTTGATAGCTAGGGAGATTCCTATGTGGCTGTGGCCAATGCAGACTTTGTGGAAAAAAAAAAAACCCACCAGAATTTTGTTGTTGTTTTCATTTTTTTTTTGTTTTGTCTTTTCTGTTTCTCTTTACAAATACTAGCTTCCTTTCTGAGGTCTTAAGTGACTTTCTACAATCCATGGAACAGCTGAGGGCCTTGAGCATTTAAATGCCAGAAGCTTTGCTGGTAAAAGGAAGTAATGGTTTTCTGGAGGTAGAGAGGAAATCAAGGTTAAGTCAAGCAGTAATTGATAACAGTAGTTATAATGACAAAGGCATTTATTTGTATCTCAGTATTGGAGTTCCTTTAAATGTTTCTGTATAGCTGGTCTTCCACAAATATGCTTATACTTTGTAACCGATATAGAGTTAATGCCTCTATAAGGTTAACTTACTGAGTTTTATGTTTTATAAAAGAAGTAAAAGTCTGAATCATAACCTTTATCTTCTTTCTCAGTTATCTGTAAAGTTGTCCAATTCACAGGGTATTTCTATTCACCTGGAGCAATTAAACTTCATGGTGACCTGGAAGTGGAAACTGAGTTTTTTTCTTTTTTTTTTAATCTTGACACCTAGCAGAAGGGCTGGAAAATAACAGTAAATGTTGGTTGAAGGATGAAGTGAATTAATCTGTAATTCCTGCCTTGAGTTTCTCAACCCGTTAGATGGTAGCAAACTTCAACAAGAGTATGGACACTTAGAGCAATCATTATCACTTACTTTACCTACAGCAATGCTTCTCAAAGTGTGGTCCCCATCAGTAACTTCAGCATCACCTGGGAACTTGCTAGAAATGCAAGTTTTGGGGCCTCACAGTAAACCTGTCTGGGAGGAGGCCCACCTATCTGTGTTGAGGAGATGCAGATGCATGCTCAAGTTTGAGAACCCACTAGCCTAAAACAATAAAGGGAACCATATAGAATTGTTGGGACTGGAAGCTGGTTAACCTGGCCCAATCGCACTTTTCCTACAGGCTTTGTGACCCTTTGCAAAGAACAGAGGGAACTTGACTGGAGACATTGAACGGACTGTCCTGAGTTCGGCATTTTTAGTTAGCTGCAGTTCTCGCTCCTGCAGGGGAAATCCAACCTCATGAAAACGATGCTCCTAACTGCTGTTGTTTGTGTCTCTGAGTCAGTGCTTTTATTTCAGATAAGGTTTTTCTTCTACATTGCCCATTTGACTGCAGTGCCAGGCTAATTAAGGAATTAGTATGTGGCATCCATTCCAGGGAGGTGTGTGATTCTTTTCCTGCATTCTGAGAACATTTTTGCAAACACTTTCTAGTTCATATTTTCTTTTTTTAATCAGGCAGAGACATTACAATTAAAATACCGTTAAAGTGATTCTGGCAAGTATTGCAATAAGCATGTTTTTTAATTAAAGAAAGAACAAGGGGATGCATAAGCAGCATCAGCTAAAGGGGGAATTTTCATTCAATATCTATTTTAATTGAAATGAAAAAAATAATCAGGAGAAACAGCAACAGGAGCAGTCTGTGCCTATGTGTGTGTGGCTCACTCTCAGGTTGTTAAGTTTAGGTATTCTGTGCTTGATTAATTAGTAGCCAGCCCGAGAGTCCATTCCCTTTGCCCCCTATCCTTAAAGCCTGATTTATGCCTCACATCCCCCATGAATATGTGAGGGCTCAGGCATCTATTTCCTGAGCTGCTAGTGGATAGGATTATGGAGCGTGCACTGAGCTCTTGGGGGCTCTCGTTTGCCAGCCAAATTGATTTTCCGCCTCCCTGGCCGGGGACAAGCCCACCTCGAAGGCTTCCAGGCTCTGCTCCAGTGGATCAGGCACAAGCCTAATCCGGATCTTGCCAACAAAGGAAGCTGTGTGCATCCCCATCACAATGCAGGCTCCAGGCTGTGGCTGCCTTCCCTAAATGCTGCTGTCTCCCCTCTCCCTCACCTCCTTTTGACACTCACCTCCATGCAGCACCATGCAGTAGGGTACCTCAACTGTGCTCAGACCACTCAGCCAGCCCTCTTGTCCAGGCAGAGGAGGGTCCATCTGTCCTGAATGGATGGCCATTTAGAATTCTCCAGCAAAAAGGACTTCCACAGGCTCTCCTATCTGTTTGACTATTTAATGACTGGAAAGTGACCAGATACAAGCTGTTAAACTTTTTAAGAAATTGTTTAAGTTTGACACAAAAAGCTGAGTGGAGATTAATCAATATAGATAACTAAATTAGATAATTTACATCTAAAAACTTAGGTATTTCAATCTTTGAGAGAATGAAATATCTACTATGGGATATAGATTGATCTAATTAATTGGGGTCCTCAGATCCCTCCTTGGCTCTTGCCTTCATTGACCTTTGACTTTCCCTTTGCTTAAAACTGGAATTACTCTTCCTGGGTTCATTCTATCACCTGCCACTCATGTCCTAATAAAGCACACTCTTGCTCTGCACCCTTTCTCCCCTAAGCCTCCTAAAATTGACATTAAGGTTTGCCACCTTCATCGATCAGCTTCCCAGTTCTTAAATTCTTCCTACAGTCTATGTATAACCTTTCAATTCTTCTCCTAATTTGCCCAATTCTTTGGCTCACGCTCAAGAATCTTGCTACTTCTTTTCCTTATGCTAGTCTTTAAATATTAATATCTGACAATGTGTTTCCTTATCTCTGTTCTCTTCTCATTCTACAAGTTCTCCTAGGAAGGTCTCACTCACTTCTATAACATCAGTTCCTATTATTCAACAAGGATTTAGTGAGCACTTACCAGTTCCCCATATGCCAGTCACTATCCCAGGCAGAGGGGCTAGGGCCGTGAACAAAAGAGACCAAAATCCTAGCTCTCATGGAGTATATTTTTATAAGGAAAGTAGTCAAGTAAGCAAATGATATATTTTTGTTATATTTGCTGGGCAGCATGAAGAGGTATGCAGCAGGAAAGGTGGAAAGGTAGTTTGGTGCTGTTTGGGGGGTGGTTTGCACACACTGGTGGTGGGGAGCCAGAAGGCCAGTGCAGCGGGAGGATGTGAGCCAGGGGAAAGTAGAGAGAGAGGGGACCAGAGAGGATCAGCCTGGGGGCGGGGGTTGGGTAGGCTTTGACTCTGAGTGTGGTGGGAGCCAGTGGGGGCTTGGAGCAAAGTGGCGATGTGATAAGATTTACACAAAATAAAAATCACACTGGGTATCGATTTAAAAGCAGACTCTGGGGTCCAGCAAGGACAAAAGCAGGGAGCTGAGTTAGGAGGCTGTTAATATTACTCTAGGGATGAGGTGAGAGTGAGTCAAACCCCAGAAACAGACATGGTAGTGGTGAGAAGTGGTTGGATTGGGGGATATTTGAAGTAAGAAACCACAAAATTTCTTGGAAGATTGGTTGCAGAGTCAGAGGGAGTGAAAGTTGACTGTGGAGTTTTCAAACTGAGCAATGGGAAGGACGGAGGTGCCATTTATGGGGATGGTGAGCACTGGGAGCAGACCTGGGTGGTCAGACAAGGAGTTCGTGTTTTGGATATGCTAAGATGAGAAGCCTACAAGACATCTAAGTAGAGATGTTGAAGAGGCAGATGGGTATCTGAGTCTCCATCCAAGGGAATATGTGGCCTTTGGAGATATGAATTTGGGAGTCAGCAGCAATGAGCACGTGATGATATTTAAAATCTTAAAACAAGATCAGACAACCAAGACAGTGTTCACTGAATAAGAAAAATAGTCAAGGGACTGAGTCATGGGGAACTCCAAGTGTCTGTAATTGGGATTTTCAAGAAGAATCAGGTAGAGGAAGCTGGGAGGGGAGGCTTGGGAGGTAGGAGGAAAACCTGGAGGGCTCAGTGCAAGTGAGAGGAGGGCATTTCAAGAAAGGTGTGACCACGTGTGTCCAATGCTGCTGGCCACTAGGAAAGCTGAGGACTGAGCATCGAGCTCTGGATTCAGCAATGTGGTTGCAGTTTCAGGGGAGTGGTCAGGCAAGGCCCGACCTGGGGAGGTTCCAGGAGAATGGAGGGAAAAATTGAAAATAGAAAGTATAGCCATGTCTTTTGAAGCGTCTTATTGTATGGTAAAATACTTAAACTTGACATTTTTCTGTAAGGGAAAAAAATACCTAAAACTGTGCATTTGTTGTTCTTAAAAAAACACAACAATTTTTTTGTGGTTATTACAGAGGACAGCTAATTGTAGGGTTAGCCACAAGCAGGTTTTGATGTACATTGCAAACATCAGCTAGCTGCTGAAAGTCTCCTTTACTTCCCTTTAAAAGGAACAAAAGGGATCTTTAATGGAAAGAAGTGATTACATGTAAAAAGTTGTATTCATTTATTTATTTTAGAGGGGAAGTAACAATAATGATGGTTGATTGATTTTTATAAAATTACCCAAGGTCACTTGTGGGACATAACTCAGCTTTCATGAACAATCATAGCAAGCAATTTAAGGGTCACAGCCAAAGGCCGACTTCAGCCCCGCTCTTTATTTCAGCTCCAGAAAGGGGGTCAGACTCTGTTAAGTGGAGAAATAAAGTCCTCCCACTGCCCTCCTGGCCTCCAGTAACTACCCTTTAAAGCGGCCCGCTGTGTGTTTGTTTTAAGCTAATGATGTGTGAGGATGCAGCACTTGGAGCTCTGGCACAGAGCTACATTAAATATAAACTTTACACTTTCACAGCAAGAAGCTTTCACTTTGGGTATCACTTATAATTATTTTAATCAAAAATAGCTGAATTCCTTATCAAACTCTTTTTTTAGTGTACCTGAATTTCTTTATACTTGCCACTGATAAAATGAGGAGGGACTGCTTTTTAGCACAGAATAATTATCATATCCATTAATTAGTCCTGTTTATAGCACTGTTGCCAACACAAATCATTCATTTTCTTTGGGCTGAGCTTTTCTCCCTTCATTAGTGTCATTCTTAATTCCTGTGACATTTTAAACTTTCTATCAATTTGTTTCAGTGTGTTTAATACTTGGCTTGATGGTACAAGGGATAAAGCCCAGGTTTATATATTTACCCACTAATCCTTGTAATCTGTCTCAAATCCTTTTTGGAATGAGGCAAGGTATATCTATATTAACAGAATTAAAATAAATCATATATAAACAGGCCATAGGCACATTTACTTAGGTTAACACATGTTTTTCCTTAAGTGTAACTAGATAACAAACCTAATTAAAGAACAAAGTATGTGGGAGGGTTTGTGGCATAGATAGGATACGAGTTTTTTTGTCAGGTGGTCCTGGGTTCTAAAGCTTCCCCTTCCACATTATGAAATGTGAAAATATTTTAGGAACAGATGATGAATAGATGGATACACCTATTTAGCCTGTTGTGGGCTGAGAGAGGAGCTAGAGCCCCCTTTTGCAGTGCTCCCTGCTTTATGAAATGCAGAGGGTGATGTTGACCTCATACTGTTGTTTTGAAGGTCATTTTAGACAACATATGTAAAGATTTTAGCACATGATAGGTGCTTAATAAATGTTAGCTCCTTTGTTTTCCCTGTGGTCTTATTTGAATTCTTGACTGTGCCTGTAGTATCTCTTTAAATCAAAATTCAAAGCTCACTATAGCATAGGTGATGTCAGGAGAATGTGAGCACCACATCTCTATCAGCATCAAATCACACCTGACTGCATTCTTAAAAATGCACATGTCAGATGTCCCAGAGCTGGCAGGAGCCTCAGTGAATGTGTGATTCTACTCTGCACTTCACCAACAAGGGTCCATCCTCAGGCACTGAGTAGGACAGATTTGGGAACTGAGTAATGTGAGGTCCAGCAATGTTATGGGGTCCACTGAGGGTCATTCTGAGGCCAACAGCAGAGTCAGGACAGGAACCTTGATTCCATCCCCTGCCTCCACCACTTGCTCATCAAGTTCAGTTCAGAGTTCCTGACAGTTTATAATGGAGGAATCCTGCCATGCAAATCCTTGGTCTACCAGTTGAAGATAATTAGTTGGGACATTAATGAAATGTGGCTGTGAGTGGAAAAATTTTAGTAAACATAAGAATATGACCTATAGCACAGGTCATATTTTTCCTTCTTGTTCACAGCAGGATTCATTATTATTATTGCATTTCTAATGATTATTCTTGTCATCGTAATGACAATGGGAAGGAAAATTAAAGTCAAAATTCCCAAGTCTGGGAAGCAGGGTGGTATCATTCCAGCATTAAGCTTGTAGGTCACCAAAGGATAGTTTCTTGCTTCTTGGATAGTTTATCTTAGGGTAGGCTGTATGTGCCATATTTGAAAAGCAAAGTCAGGATTACCAGCAGGGAGATGGAAGGATGCAGTCTAGTAGTTCTAGCATAATGGAGCAACAGTGGAAATAGAATAGTAATGGCAATAATGGGGGAAAAAAGATGCATGTGATGATAGCAGTAGACACCACTGTATTATCTAATAGGGTCAGAGCCAAGACTCGGGACCTTCATGCATAATTTCAAGAAATCTCAGCATCGTCCTCTGACGGAAGAACTCTAACTATGCACATTTTACCAGCAGAGAAGCTGGATAGCTATGTGGGGTGTGTTGTTCTAAATTATGGCTGGAAGGAAAGAGCACTTTAAGAGGCTGAGTCCAAGTTAACATCCTGCAACTGTTAGTGATGGAGTGTGGCATGGGCTTTAGCGTTGAAGACTAGCAGTGCTGGCAAAGAGGGCTGAGGAAAGCTGAAGAGAAATATTAGACAGAAACTGGGGAAGAAGGGACCTCTACATTTGACTTTTGGTGAAATGTCTGTGGATCACTATCTCTGCAATGATGGGGGTAAACATTAGGGGATAAATGACTGAAGCCATGTTGGTCTTACTTTTTTCTCCCTCTCATTCCTCCAGTACATGTCTGGGAAATAACAACAATCTAACTTGATTATTTGACATGCTGGATATAGGGCTAAAGAGAACAGATGGAGAGTGTCCTTCACTGTCCTTCACCAGGACCCTCCTTGTTATAGTAGAACCTACCTTTTGAACCATTTCTGATACCAGCACACATGTCCTTCACCTATCTATAGCTCATTAAGACAATATATGGACTTATATATTATGTAAATGTAATAGCATCCTTTCTGAGAAAATGAGAGTGAATATGTGTGTCTCAGTGTGTGTTTGTCCATAAAGGAATCAATCTGGGTACTTAAACCAGATTTTCTAAAAAAGATATAACCATTTATTAACTCAACAATTATATATTAAATGTTAATTACTTAATGGTCACTGTTCCAGACACTAAGAATATAGACATGAACAAAGCAAGTAAGTGCTTTCATGAAGCATCATTCTAATGGAGGGAGGGCGGGCTTTAAACATGTAAATATGCATGCCCGATGTTAAGTGTTATGAAGAAAAATGTATTTGGTCAGAGGCCAGGACATGCTATCTGACACAGAGTGGAGAGGAAGGCCTTAGGGAGAAGTTAACATTTGAATAGAACCAAGGGGGAGTGAGGCACATGCACATTTTCAGAAGAACATTCCAGGTGCAGGAAGAACATGTGCATAGGACCTGCCCTGATGGAGAACTAACAAGCAGGCCAGTGTGTCTGGGGCAGATAAATGAAAAAATGAGCTGTAGGGGATGATATTGTAGGGGCTTTTGTGGCCCAGTGCAAGCACTCGGACTTATTCTGAGTAAGACGGGAAGTTTCTGTGGGGCTGAGAAGAGTGGAGCCTGGGTTTCCAATATAAAGTCACAACTCTGACCACTTTGTTAGAGGATAGGAGTCTAGTCCAGTGCTTTTTGCAAATGGTTTATAGGAGGGAAATAGATTAAATAGCTCATTCAGGTTAAAGTGTTTATTTATGAGGGATACTTGAATTATTTTGGCAATATTGAGATTCTCCTTAAAATAAAAATATTATAAGTCTTTTTAAAGAAATGTATTAAAATAACAACAGTATGTTTTAATATCTTGAGTAGTTATTCTCAAAATATAAAATGCTTTTACTATAAAATAATATTCCTATGTCACAGAAAATTTAGATATTGGAACAAAATAGTATCTGTATCAGTTAAAGTTATTTGAATGCAAATAACAGAAACCAACTTTCTTTTTTAAAAAAGGATAAATATCACATGATTTTACTTACATGTGGAATCTAAAAAGCAAAACAGACAATCAAAATAAAATAGAAGCAAACTCATAGATAAAAAAAAAACCCACACAAACTGATGGTTGCCAGAGGGAAGAGGGGAGGGAGTGGGATGGGAATGGAGAAGAGAATCAAGAACAAAATAAATAAACAGGCAGATAGATAAAGGAAATTTATTGAGAAGGTATGGAGTAGCTTACAGAATTGATGGACAATTTGGAAAATCAGGTGTGGAAGCAATAGCACTCAGGGCATTTTGGAGGGGATGGCAGGCAGGGGCTTAGGAATAGGAACTCTTCTTGGGCTCATTAAAGCACCACAGCTAGAATTACTGCAAACTAAACAATTCCAGTCTTTTCTTTCCTTTTGCTCCAAATTTCCTTTTGAAGCCAGGCTGTGGTAGGATAGGATGCTGTGACTGACAGCCCCACTCAACCCTTTTGAATGGAGCAGGGCAATTCCTTCAGGAAATTAGTTCGTTATGAGAATTACAATGGTGGTTGGTCAGCCAAAGTACCACACATGACCTGATGGCACCCCAAGTTACACTTCCTTTTACAATTCTGGTAATTATAATTTTGGCACGTTTTCTTCTAATTTTATTCTTGTTCATTCATTTCCCAGTTCTTTTAAACATAATTTCTATATAATACTTTTATCTGCTGCTATATGGTAAAAATGGTGACTTTCTCATGACTTATTTTACCAGTCCTACATTGCTGGACATTTAGGTCATTGTCATGAAAAATAATATAAGTAAAACCTAAGCTGGGTTGGTAATATAGTACTTCTTCATCTGGGTGTTTCACATATTCTGTTGTGCTTGTACAAGAGATGGCAAGATTAAAAAAAATAAGCCTGAATTCCAGCAAAAGTATACAAACAAAGTATATTGTACAAAGTATGTCAAAGTATTAGACATTGGAAATGTCCAAAGGACTGACAACCTTCTTTTTGTTCTTTAGGAGGCAAGCTGGTTTTCATGGATGCAGGAACCATTGAGCTCAGGGCGCACTCCATCCTTGTTTCTGATGGCGGAGAGCTGCGGATTGGATCTGAGGACAAGCCCTTCCAAGGCAAAGCTGAGATCACACTGTATGGGAGTTCCCACTCTACCCCCTTTTTCCCATATGGTGTCAAGTTCCTGGCTGTGAGAAATGGAACTCTTTCTCTGCATGGTGAGTGGGGCAACTGACCAGAGAACTCTGTCTAGTCAATGTGTAGACCTTGGGGAAAACAATCAAACTGCTTATAATTTTTGGCTATTTGTTGCTGGGGAGACACAGTTAGAGTGTGGGCATTATTTCCTTAAATAAGAAATACTGATTGTTATGATTCCTATGGCAGAGTCCACTATAGTTCTTAATTATCTGCTCCCCTTCCTGTAAGAGGGTTACACACATCTTCCCACTGTCAGTGGCTTGTAGTGCCTTCCCAGTGTGGAGCACACTTCCTTGTCCCGCTGAGAGTGGGTGTAGCTGTGGGCTGGCTTTGGTCAATCGAATATGAGTGGAAATGATGTCCTACAAGGGCTTAGTAGAAGTTTTAAAAGCTGTTACAATGCTCTGGCCATTTTGCCCTTTTCTCTCTGTTTGAGAATAGCCTGTCCCCGACAGGGCAGCTCCCTCAGCTTGGGACCCTGAATAATGACAACCAGGGCACAGTGGCAGCTGACCTCTGCTCTCATGTGTGTCAGTGAGGAATAAAGCCACTGAGATTTGTGTTTGTAATTGTAGCATAATGTAGTGAAAGCCAACTGATACAATTACTTAGTGTATGCTGATGACTGTCCACGTCCACAATGGTGGCATCAAAACCAAATAGAGACAACTTCATTTTGTTATTGTGGCTGCATTCCTCTCCTGAGAACAGGGTTCAGGTTGAGTTCCTCTTAGATTTCTGGTTCAGATGGGCTGGGAATTACAAACTTCTGGGAGAAAATGAGGATTGGGCTACAGTGTGTTTCTGTTTCTATTTTTTTTTTTTTTTTGCCTTCTGATCATCTAATCCCACTTTGAAAAATGAACATTTTTATTTCCTGGAGATTCAGGAAATTACTAACTGTGTAGGAAAATTCTTAATATCAGCCCAACAATGTAAATACAAAATGTTGAACTTTGAGTATCTTTCAGTGGATGCTTATATACTTTGGGTTACATAGAATGAGCCAAAGGCAGATAAAAATATGGTCTCCAGATAGTAGCCAATGTCCAGGAAATAGGTCTTGTCTAAACTGGCATTTCTATACTGGCACAACCAAATAAAACCCCACTATCTGTCATAAAATAATAATTCTAGACATGGGCATTTAACTATGCTGAGGAGTCTGCCATTCTCTTTTGTTGGGGCTTTGTCTATTATAATACAAACAGTGAACCTCAATCAGTGTCTACTAAAAACACTCTTTGCCTCTTTTGACTTCCTTTGAGAGGAAGTAAAATCTTTTTGTTAAGTATCTATTAAGTGTTCACTAGGGACCAGCCAGAGTGCTAGGCACTGGGGATAAATTTTATCAGCTTTGAAAAACCCATAGCTATGTGGATAGAAATTCAAGATGCCTACAGTATTTTTATATTGTACTTCTAAGGAGGACTGTTTTTCTTATCTTTATCAGTAGGCACTTACATTAATCGTGTAGCCCAGGATCCATGAGGGTCTTTTATTCATTCACATATCAGCCATAATCTTTAATGTTTGCTTTAGTCCAACAGCTCCTTAGCTGCCCATCCAATGTTTTGCTGTTTGCCCCTGAAAAAACAGCTGGAGAAGAAGAAGATGCAGATTAATGTTTCCATCAGCCTGTAGGCCACCTCAAGTCCCTGAGTCTTAATAGGGATCCTCTGGTGTGAGAGCCACTGTCCTCTAAAATACAGATGACAAAAGTCTTGCTAGAAATGGAAATTCAAGTGAAGAAGAGTAAAAACTCTCCTTATTCTTTAACTCTTCTTTTTTTCACGCCAATCCTTCTCACTTTCACATGCTATTAGGCAGGATGAGTGAAAGAATTCATAAATATACCTTTTGTACTTGTATTTTAAATGTACCCCATGTTCCTCAGCCTTTGTGTTTAAATAGATGCCAAGTTAAGAAAATTCTGAGTGTCATTGCTTATAATCAATAGGGGACAATTAAAGCAAAGTGCATGCATGCTTTTAATATGTTTTGAGAATTCTGAAAGTTGAAAAAAATGTTGCTACTTTAGGTATCAAGAGTGCAGATACCTCTTCTTCCTCTGTTTCCTTCTTTCAGTCTTCTTTCCTGCTCTTCCACCTTTCCTAAGCCCCTACCTCCTCTCCCTTCCCTTCCCTCCCCTCCCCTCCCCTCCCCTCCCCTCCCCTCCCCTCCCCTCCCCTCCCCTCCCCTCCCCTCCCCTCCCCTCCCCTCCCCTCCCCCCCCCTCCCCTCCCCTCCCTCCCCTCCCCTCCCCTCCCCTCCCCTCCCCTCCCCTTTCCTGTATTCTCAGGGTTAGGTTGTCATCAACAACTGTTTCCCCCAAAGCCCTACCAATATAAGTTACAAGAGGAATCTCTTTGGAACCACAGAGCTTGCACACTGAACACAAGTGCAATCAAACTGTTTTCCCCTCTCACATGGTGCTGCTGCATCTCACTCATTTGAAAGAAATGGGATGTGGAAAAGAGCTTACCACTGGTGAGAGGGACTCCATTCCCACAGTTTCTGTCAGAGCATCCAGTCGCAGCCAGGGGGCTCATCAATCCTGTCCCTTTGCCTCCCTCCCTCACCACCTGAAGCCTCAAATAGATTTCCCCTCCGGCATGGCGGTACATCATGGTTAAAATCGTTACGTAATTTTGCTGGCCTTTTCCCGGGCCAGAGGTGGGTCTGGTGACACTAGGGCTTTAGGGAAAAATTAATTTTCTTTTGCTGTCAAGTATGCAAAACAGTGAGCAACTTGATTCACTGCTTTGCACCCAGAAGGGCCCTAATGACCCAGTGTTCACCCCCCTTCCTGCATGTAGTGAGGAGATTCACCAACTTTAGGTCATAGAAGACTCTTTGCAAGGAGATTTTTACAGTGCAGATTTCTGGGGTCTCACCCCCAGAGACTGACTTGGTGGGCTGGAGGTGGACCCAGGAATGTGCATTTCAATGGCACCCTCAGATGATTTGGTTCGAGTAGCCCACTGACTGCACTTGGAGAAGTGCTGCTTTTAGTGGTTAACAGTTTTGGAATCACAAATCAGTGCAGGTGTGCTGCTTATCATCTATGACCTTGGGCAAATTAATTTCTATAAAACCAGGAAAACACAATCTTCACCTCATAGACTTATTGTTTATGTTCTGCTCCAAAATAACACTCAAACAGTGTTAGTTAGGGCTATTTTTATTTTATTATTATTATTTTTTTTCCTTCCAAAGCACTGAGTACCCAGTTCCAATGACCTCATTTTCTTTCAGCAAGGTGGGGTCTCTGTTTCAAAATTTAGCATTGGGCCAGTTCTACCTAGAGATTTCTCTCCTCGTTAATTTCTGTCTGTCTGCTTTCAAAGCAAGAGAGAGATTTTAGCTTTGGAGATCACAAGGTAGCCACATTCCCAGGCATCTTCTGTTCTGTTCCCACCACCTAGTGAACACCTTCCCATTTTAATCTCTCATGGTGCAGCTGCTTCCCAGCAGTGAATAACCACTCTTTCGGGGTGTGGCTATAATAAAGCCTTCTTGGAAATCATTTTCATGCTCTCCAGTTTGGCCAGAATCAGAGCACTGCTGAGCAGTCAGTGAAATGAAGCTTTTCACAGGCATTTTATTCCTTACATGCAACAGTAAGAGTACTGACTGGTGGATACCAATTTAACTCCAACTCAGGTCATAGAGATTCACACAAATGGGTTTGTGGGTCGGTAACACAGCTTCCCCCACCTTCTTCCCCCCATCTCATTCTTCATTGCTGCCTCTTGTAACCCTTCTGCTCAGGCTGATTTTTATCATAGATTAAAACCTCTTAGCAAGCAGGCTTTGCTGTTCAGCTGTCACAAGAAAAGATGGAGTTGAAAGCACGTTTCATGTTTTTCTTTTAATGTAGAAAAATGCATGTGTGTGCGTGTGCACACACACATGTGAGCACATACCCACATGCAGTGCTGCCTTTCTCTGGGTTTGGGTGTGGATTGAGGCAAGTCGTGTTTTGAGTCTCTTGTGGAGTTCGGATGCCTCAATGAGTTCTGTCAGCTACTCACTTGGATACTTAATATGACTAGAGGGTCATAGGACCCCTCCAGAGGGGCAGTCTGGGGTTTGGGTAGTTGTAGTCAATAAGGAAATTTCACTCTTGCCTTTTGTTTTCCCCCACTCTGTCTGCCAATCCAGGTTCACCACCCCAAATCGAGTGCCAATCACATGTCACTTTTCAAGGGGGTCGCTGTCAGCCTGGGCAACTTGAATTTTTGACAATGTAATTATGGCCCTTGCTTCCACAGTGGGAGTCTGAACAGGATGGCGAGGCTTTTATTGATTGTTCAGCAGGGAAATTTATCAACGTCTCTCACTTCATTTCTAGTTCCTCCCTGAGAAATTTGCCTGACAGTTCCTTAGGAGAAAAAGCAGCTTTATGGCCTTGAATGGACTTCTGTCTTTGTCCTTTTTAAGAAATTTACAAGATACAGGTATTAAATATAAATGGGAGTTTCTGAGAAAAGCTAGTATGTGGGAGGATGACTGAGGAAAACACTAGGGCAATTATTATGAGCATGAGAGTTTGGTAGGAATAAATAAGAATAAAGTATTCTGGAGAAATAAGTTTAAGAATGGTTTATTTTCCTTTTAAAAGTCCCAAGTATGTGCATTCATATTTCATGCTTTTTAAAATTGCTCCACATAGGCACTGTTGTAGTTGTTACCAGGTTCCAGGCTGCCCTGAAATGTGGTATCATGTGCACAGCATAGACCTGTGCTCAGGAGGGTGTCCCTGGTCAGTGGTTTACATACTGTGTTCCCCCAAATCCAGAGGCTTCTGGGGGAACTTCAGGGGTTCCATAAATAATGGAGTACTTGGGAATCAATCAATCAAGGTTTAAATTGCTCAAGCAATCACTTTTTTGCTTTTATCTCTATTCTATATTTGTGTTCAATATAATATTTCACTAGAAGAAAATAGTTCCATTGCTAAAATAGTGATTTAAAGCAACTCTGCTATCTCATCCTCCTTTTCTGCATTGTATAGATCCTTTTAGGGGTTCAGGGCCTCTCTTTGTGTGGTTCCTGATTTCCCCATGAGTGATGGAGCTTAAGGACATCTCCTATTGTCTGTTCTTTATGTGGGATGAAAATTTCCAGAGCCCATTTTCATCTTAAAAAGTTCCTCTATATCAAATCTCTGCTCTTTGTCACCTATCAATTATTTCTAGTTCTGTTTCTCTTACACCCAGAACACTTACTCTTGCTCCTGCTCTTTACCCATTTCTCCTAGACCATATGCCTTCCTTTCCTTCTGTCTCATTCCTGTGGGCTGAAATATAAACCAAAGCTCTGGCATGGCATTTTTATATATGGTTTTATTACTCTAAAATTATTTGGTGTTAAGGGATAGAAACCCAGTACATATAAACATAGACAAAACCCAAGATTTATGAGCTCTTGATAAAACTGCAGGATAGGCAAGAAGGTAACTGGCCCCGGGCATGACTGTCTCTAGGGGCCCATGGCCTCTAGGGGGCCGGCAGGATTCCAGCTCTCACTTCTGGGTCTTCCTGCACATACTGGCTCCACTGGCTTCTACTCCTTACTGGCTTGTTCCATATGGCTACTGCATTTTCTGGTTTCACGTAGACTTTGGTTTTCTTCTACCAACAAACAGAGCTTTGTGTTCTATCATTAGTTCCAAAAGTAACTAGGGAATGCCTCACAAGTCTAGTTTGCTTTACCTACCATGTGGTGCCCAGGGAGATAGGGCACTGTGAATGTTCTAGCCCAAGTCACGTTACCAACCCTCAAGGCGAGGGACACAAGGCCATGTGAGAAGATTCAACTCTGCCTTAACCCGGGAAGGCAGGGTGGAGGTGCAGTGTGCTTTTATATTTCTGTGTTTGTATGAATATTTGTTTTGGGGAGATCTTTACCAAAAAAAGGATGGTAGCCAGCCCATTAAGGAGTTCTGGGGGGCAGACAATCCTGTAGGTGTCCTCTAAGATAATTAAACTAAATTCTGAGAGTTGTGACTTCTAGTTTAGTCTCTGAGATTCCAAGGTGACTAAAGCCTATAGGCAGAAATATTCAAATATATTAGTACACTATTTAATGTTGTATAGACTCAAAGTGTAAAATTGAAATTATTTATCATTCAGGCTACATGTAAGCTGAACAAAACAAGTGGGTGAAATCAGGCAGAAAAAAAAATGCCTGTTAAGTTCCTAGTGTAGAGCTCAGACCCTAGAAGGGCCCCACCAATATGTGTGGTTGAGTTTTTGCTCTGTGTGGACATCCTCTTCCAATGTTATACCAAATTTAAAAACTGTTGATTTTCTAGTGTGGGCTATGATTTTTCCTCTTCCTTTTCTGGGATCTTGGATTTTCTCAATATCGAAAAGGTTCTTTGCCCTCCCTAGCACTTTTCACCACAAAATATTTCCTGAAATTTCATGGGAAACTTGAGCTGGTGTGGTGTGTGAATTGGTCATAAGGTTATGCAAATAGAAGAGGTATATTTTTAGGGATGTTTGAGAGACTTCAAGACAGAACCTGGCTTAGAACAGACTGTTTTTCTCTAATCACTATATTAATTCATATTCTTGTGGGTCTTTTTCCCTGTCCTTTAACCACATGTTGGGCACCATAGGTTTTCAAGCTGATGTTGGCTACTGAAAAGGCCAGTCTTAATTCACCCAGTCCAAAACTCAGTCTCCTACTCAATGTTTCTTGCCTTCCTCCTCAGCGAGGCTGTAGCCTGAGGCACTGGGAGGAGCAGAGGCATGTCCTCTCCTTCACTCTTATGTCTCTTTATTTTACATTTTCTCCATGTTGGGGCAGGTAGAAGAGGTGAAGGCAAGAAATTAACATGGCTTTTTTCTTTTTTAAAAAAGATTTTATTTATTTATATTTAGACAGAGGGGAAGGGGGGAGGCAGGGAGAGAAACATCAATGTGTGGTTGCCTCTCACACGCTCCCTACTGAGGACCTGGCCCTCAACCCAGCCACGTGCCCTGACTGGGAATAAAACCTGCAGCCCTTTGGATCACAGGTGGGTGCTCAATCCAGTAAGCCACACCAGGCAGGGACCATGATTTTTTACTAAACTGTGCAGTTGTAACTTCTGCTGGGTGTTGTTGCCTCTCTGGATAAGGCTGGCTGACTGTTGATTCTCTTTTTGAAGATTCCTGCTTGAGATCATTGGAGCCGTGCAGGAAATCTTCCCACTGTTTCCCAGTGTGGAAGCTTCACTGGGGTTGCAATCCCCTTAGCTTCCACCTCGGGGCCCATTTTGGTTGAAGTACTAGAATGTTAGCTCAGGCCAAGCTGCCTTCCTTAGAATCCACTTGATTCAGAGGGAACTTACAAACTTTCCACATCAAAGATGTTCCACTCACGGCCCGTTTCTCTGCCCTGTTCTCTCTCTAATTCTCCTTTCACCTGTTCAGATGGGCATGGACAGCCTAGAAAATATGCTGCATATGCAGACATTCAACCTGAGAGAGTAAAGCCAGTCTCCCTTTTTTGCAGGCAACTCTGTGATAAGTACTTTTGAAGCCCTTTGTCTTTGCTTAAGTGAAGAGAAAGAAGTACTCTCAGACATCCCTCCATGGGAAAGGCCAGGCCACCTAGGCTGGTGATTTACTTCCATCTCTGAGAATCCCTTTGAACCTCCTCTCTGTCACTCATGTAGCCTGAGGTGGAGCCTGTCTGTCCAGGGACAGTTCAGGTGGCAGAGTTAGATTAGCCTTCTTTTACTAAGCCCAAGGAAACGTCTCCTCCCTGCCTGCTCATGGCTCATTCATAAGGAGGGGTGCTTACTGACTCTGTGCTCCCTGCTGGGTCCTCTTGGTTGTTTTGGGGGAAGAAGAAGTCCTGCTTGACAATTTGCTACATATGTGGATGTTGTATTGAAAGAGAGAGCAACTGTTGGTTTTTGTTTGTTTTATTTTGTATGTGTTTTGCTGTTTTATTTAATTTCATGTTGATTTTGGGGTGGTAAGGAAAGAAGATCAAATTAAGGGGAGGAATAGAGGAAGAAGGACAGGGAGAATTAAGAATCTATTTATAGCTTCCAGTAATCCTCAAACAATCTTCAGTACAGTGTTGGGTTTCTGATGTGCGTGGCTGATCATAATTAAGCACAGTCAAGTGAGTGCCAGTGAGTATGGTTCTAGTGTACTTGGAACCGTCGGCATGGTTGGAAGGCCAGTGACTGGGTTTATGGTTCTCAGTTCAGAGCGGATAAGACTCAGTCCCTAACTACAGTTCCCCCAAATATAACCAACACTACCAACAAAAAGTAAGGTGGAAATTCTCTATGTTCTAATAATGCTTCAAAAATACAATTATTGTATGTACAATGGCAGAAACATGTCTGGTGAAATCTCGTTTATTTAGATAACTTAGAATTTGTAATTGCTTAATCAGGACAAGTATGACCTTGGGACAATCTATAAAAAAGAATTCCTTAAATTAAGAGTCTAAAGCACACTTGAGCATTTAAACACATCAAAGTGAATGTGCTGTTTTTAAGGTCTTTAGGATTTTAGGTGTTCACATGTGAATGCATTCTGCTAATTAGAAATGAGTTCTAGCTATTCAATAATCCAAGTACAGCAGGAACCCCACTTAGAAACACATTGTAAGATACTTGAAGTTTCTATATATACCTGAAAGTGTTGGCATTCATCAGGTCTTTTTTGGTTGCAAGTGACAGAAAACAGAATTCAAACAAAAAAAGGCATCTTGTATTGCCTCATATAGCTGAAAAGACTTGAGGCACAGCCAAGTGCAGGCGGTCTGATAGTCATTAGTACTTCGTTTCCCTGCAGCTCTTGGTTCTACTTTCCCCTGACTTGGCTTTATTTTCAATCAAGCTTTTTCTAGTGGAGGCAGAAGTGGGTCCCAGCAGCTCCAGGTGACTCTTTCCAACGGCTATTTGACCTGAGCAAATTTCAACATTCCTTCCATTAACATTTCATACCTCTCCTTTGTTTTATACGCTTAACTTGCAACAGCAATGCATTATATACAGGTTATTTATCATTGTTATTGTACATTTTCTAGTGTCTCCTCCAGTAGAATGTATACATCATGAAGGCAGAGATTTTCCTGTTTTTCATTTACAGCATCCCCATTTCCTACAACAATGCCTTGACTCCTAGTAGATTTTTAAGAAATATTTGTTGTGTGAATAACTAAATGAAAAGCTTGAGCAAAAGTCTCAAGATTAACTCCAGCCCTTGTTTGGGTAAGGACACAATACAGGGAACAACCGAAGTTGTAAACGATGATAACCAGGTTTCAGTCTGACAGTTTCATCACTGAAACTGCCACTATGACCAGGGAGGGGGTTCAGGCAGGACATCCCTCCTACTTAGCTTTTTGTACTTTTCAGGTCTTCAGTGGATTGCATGAGGTCCACTCATCCTCAGAAGGGCAACTTTACTCATCTGTGGATTCAAACGTTAGTCTCATCCAGAAACACCTTCACAAACATACCCATAATAATTGGCCAATGTCTAGGCATCCTTTAGCTTGGTAAAGCTGATGCATAAAATTAACTATCACAGGCACCAAAGTGGATCCTGTTTTCTATAACTGACTCTACATCATGTCCTGGACACATAATCCATGAAGATATCAAATCTCTCATCTTGACACAAAGCTACCCAAGGAGGAATAACTAGCCCCAAGATTCATCTCTTCCTCTCAAGATTTTTATAGTTTACTTTCTTGCTAGAACATGAGGATCTTGGCTCATATTCTACACCTTCTTCACATGAACCTGACCTTGCTCAATCACGGAGCATTCACTCACTCATCTTCTCTGGTTGAGTGTTAGAGGAAGTAGGCTGTTTGGATCCAAATACCATTTCTACTACTAACCAGCGGATGGACTTTGAAAAAGTCAATGTTTCAGTTTTCCCATCTATAAAATGAAGCTGATTCTAAAACAGTTCTTACAGTGGTCTTATGTAGTTTAAATAAAATAAAACATATATAGCTCTTAGCATAGTAACAGACATGGAACAACTGCTCAATAAATGTTAGTTATTGTCATGTTTCTATTCTATACTTAATTTGATGAAGCTACCTCATTATTATTCTAAAGATGGGATCATTTCCCATTATATCTGTCAGCCTGAAACCTGATTATCATTGTTTACAATCTTGGTTTTTCCCTGTGTTGTGTCCATTACCAAGTGTTGAGTTTAGTTCTTGGATAACTCATGAGCCCATTTGCTTCTCTCCATCTCTATCACTGACACCTTAGTTCATGATACCATCAACTTCTGTCCAGACTGTTGTTTAAGCTTTCTTTTTATCTTTTATAGTTCTCATTTTTGTTCCTCAATAATTCATTCTTTACCCTGTAGCCAAGGTGATCTTTGAGAAGCACAGATTTGTTTACATCATGTCTCTGTTCAAAACTTTTCAGTAGCTTCCCATTTGTTTTTAGGATAAAGTTTAAAATTTCTAACACGATTATAATGTTTTGTCTGAACCAGGTCTCTGCCCATACTTCCTGCCTTGTTATCCAACCCCTACCCAAACTGCAATGCTCTAGGTCTCAGTAAACTTTTAGTCTATTAAATGGTTAATATAGTGTGGATTTTAGGTTTTTTTTTTTTTAACACTTTTACATACCAAAAGAAATCCAACTTTGTTAAGTAAACAGACTGCTACATAGGCAGGAGCTTGTAATTTTTCCTTCAAAGAGAATTCTTCCATGTGTATCATCAAAGAAATACTATTAATAGTATTGCTTTCGGCCTGGATGTGGAGAAAGAGTGCCATTAATTGGGCATGTTGTCAGTATTTGTTAAAATTAGATTTTACCTAAATCCTGGCATTTTATGATTTTCAAAGCTGCTTCCCATTCTTTTCTCTTATTTGACCCACAATAACTTTGCAGAGTAGGAAAGACTGGGATTGCTACTTTCACCTTATATTAATAGATGTTCAGACTAAAGTCCAGAAGGGGAGGTAAGAAATATTCACTCCATCCTCTTTCTAGGTTTAGAATGCACACAGGCTTGTTTCTACTTTGTGTACACACAGTATTTACTTGTGGCAGAAAGACAAAAAGATGATACTCCTTTCAAGATTTTGGAAGAGTTCCCAATTTTAATTTTTTTCAGGTTATTTTGCATTCCCAAGTAGGGCTGTATTGTTTGTGGTTCCGTTTGGAACATTCTTGACAGAGCACAAAGAGTCCATTTCTTTCCCAGTTTGCTGTTTACCTTCCATATTTTCATGGCATTTTCTGATCTCTGGCAAATCTACAAATATTTTCCTTTATGCTTCCTGCCTTTGACTTCACATTTAGAAAACTCATACACAAAAACTATATAAAAATTTACCCATTTGTTTTCTGGTATTTTTATTGTTTCTCTCTTGCTCCCTGTTTTTTAAAAAATTGTTAGTCTATTACAGTTGTGCGAATTTTTCCCCCTTCGCCCTTCTAAACCTAGCCTGTCCCCTGCTCCCACAGTCGATCCCCATGCTGTTATCCATGTCCATGGGTCATTCATACATGTTTTTTTAATAGTCTCTTTCCCCTCTATCCACCATTGTCCCCCTCTCCACTCCCCTCTGGCTGCTGTCAGTCTCTTCTATGTTTCCATGTCTCTAGTTCTATTTTGCTTGTTAGTTTTTTTATGTTCATTACATTCCTCTTGTAGGTGAAATCATCTGGTATTTGTCTTTCATTGCTTGGCTTGCTTAACTTAGCATTATGCTCTCCAGTTCTATCCAGGCTGTTGCAAAGGTAGGAGCTCCTTCTTTCCTTCTTCTCCCTTCTATTCCATTGTGTAAATGTACCACAGTTTTTTGATGCACTTATCTACTGATGGGCACTTAGGTTGCTTCCAGCACTTGGTTATTGTAAATAACACTGCTATAAACATAGGGGTGCATAGGTTCTTTTGAATTAATGTTTTGGGATTTTTAGGGTATATTTCCAGCAGTGAAATTGCTGGATCAAAAGGCAGTTCCATTTTTAATTTTTTTGAGGAAATTCCATACTGTTTTCCACAGTGGCTGCTAAATTTCACATTAATTTCTTTAATCCAGTCAGCAAACTATGGCCCATGGTCCAAATCTGACCCATTGACAAGTTTTATAAGCAAAATGTTGTTGAAGCACAGCTACAATCATTTGTATAGGGATCATCTATGGTGGCTTCATGCAGCCATGGCAGACTTGAGTAGTTACAACAGAGACCACCTGACCTGCTAACTTAAAACTATATGCTATCCGACTTTTTGCAGAAAATGTTTGCCAACCCCTACTATAATCCATCCGGGATACATTCTGCTATAGTGTATAAATTAATTATCTATTTTCTTCAGATGCAAGACAGTTTTCTCAACACTATTTATTCAACAATGCAATTATGATAGTCTGAAAATTGGCTCCCAAATATGTCCATGTCTCAGTTTCTGGAGCCCATGAACTTTACCTTAGTTGGCAAAAGGGACTTTGCAGTTGTGATTAAATTAAAGATCTTGAACTGGGGGGATTATCCTGGATTATTCAGGTGGATCCAATATAATCCCATTGGTCTCCATCAGAGGGACAGAGGAGGAGTCAGTGAGAGGAGAAGGTGATGTGATGAAGGAAGCAGAGACAGGAGTGAGGCATGTGGAAGATGGAGAGGCCCCTCCAGCCACAAACCAATGAATAGGAGAACCACTAGCAGATGAAAAAGACAAGGAAACAAATTTTTCTCTCAGAGCCTTCAGAAGGTAGTAGCCTGCTGACACCCTGATTTTAGCTCAGTGGAACCAATTTTGGAATTCTAACTTCCAGAACTATAAGGCAATATGTTTGTGTTAAGACAATAATTTTGTAGTAATTTGTTATAGCAGCAATAGAAAACTAATTCAGTATCATATCTCTGGCAATTTTAAATGCTACTGTTATCATATGCTAAATTATTGTTTGATACACATATAGATTAATGCTTTTTACCAATAAAGAACTTTTAGGACAAATCAACGATCTGGCAAAGAATGTACATAGACATATCAGCAAAATTAATGCAAATGTCCAGTTAGTATGAATGTGTGTGGACAGGGTTTGGGAATATTCTGTGTTCAGATGAGGGACTGTGTTAGGTTTTCATGAGTTTTCTCCTAGTTTCTCTTCATTAGACTCAAAGAAGCAAGAATCAAAGAATCAAATGCAAATGAAAACAAAAGTAATTTTTTTCTTAACAATCAAATTGGCCAAAATTTTTAAAACATAGTAGAAAGTCTGAAGAACTGGTTCTAAAATATGTTGAGAGTGTAGAAGTATGTTCAGTCTTTCTGCAAGAAAATTTGGTAATTATATCCTAAGGATTAAAGCTAGGTGTATGCCCTGACATAGCAATGCGACTTTTAGGAATATATTCTAAGGAGATGATCATAAGTATGAATATAAATAATGCTTAAGTATTTTCACATTTGCATTGTTTATGATAGCTATTATAATAGGGAAAAAATGAATATGAATAAATAAGGGATTAGTATATAAAATATACATTTTAAATGGGATACTGTTATGCATTCATAATGTTAAATATATGATACAGCTGAAGGATGTTTGTACTATATTAAGAGAAAATTTATTAAAATGCTATTTACAGAATTAAATTATTTTTGTTTAAATAATAAATAAAAAATAAAATTTTGCCAACACATGAAAGGACAGGAAAGACACATATTCATGTGTTATATTAAGATTGTGGATACTTTTATTGTCTTCTTTTTGCTTGTCTACATTTTTATTTTATACCTTTTACATTTATTGCTTTTCTAAAAGAAATGATGTTATTAAATATTGGCCCTTTTTCTCCTCATTGTCACCTCTACTCCAAAACATAGATCATGGTGATTATTATCAAAATGATTACCTGGTTAGAAATGTGTCTGAATTTTTATATATTTTTTGGACAATGACTAGAAGTGGTTATTAAGGGCATTCCGCAGAAGACTTTAACTCTGACCAAGCAGATTTTGCCCCTCTGAGTAAACGACTTCTCTCTGCAGTTCTGTGGGGCCTAAAGATGGCCTTGGTAGAATTGGCTTGAAATCCTCACAGGAGCTCGGACCCATGTTTCAGATGTCTTGCTTAGCTTACAATGTGCTATTTCCTGGTATTTTGAGCTTTATCTTTTGATTCTTCTTGGTCATTTACTTTTAATCAAACTAGCAATGGAAAAGCTCAGATTAGAAACAAAACTTAGGTTTTCTTTTATACATCTAGAAAAAGCCTTTACTCAAAGTATGGTTCCTTGTACCACTCAAATAGCCTTGCTTAGCCTTGGTCTAAACCTTTATGCCAAAGGAGTGGAAAACTTCTTCTTAGCACTGGAAACAGGCTCTGTGCCCAGTTCCTTTTTATCCTCATGTAGAAATGTTTGCTGATCAACTGTGGATGCAGCCAGATGGTATGTACCTTTAGAGGGTTGCTCTAGTGCGCCTCTCCTTCCTGCAGGCACACACTCCCTGCTTACTTGGTACCACCAGAGATTAACCAGCAATGATGCAGAGGCTCACAGTGCACACACACAGGCATGGGCATGCAAGATTCCCCTGCCAGGTTTTCTTTTCATCTGAGGGAGCTTTCGTAGCAAATGGTTCTCAAGGGCAGAGGGAAATGGCATGTGAAAAATGCCCCCATTCAGTCTCTTTGGTCTGCCAGATAGTCTTATATTAATGCTAATGTCACAGTCTTCTCTTCTGAAGTACAGTAAATGGAATCGCCTCCAATTCACAGATGGTTTGGGTTCAAAGAGTTGCCTTGTAAGTTGGTTGTTTGGAACTTGAAATATATTTTTCTCAAAGAAATGCTGATAAATATTGTGGTTAAGGAAATAAGTGAGCCCTCGAAAGTCTATTTCACCTAAATCTCCTTGTTATATAATGCTAATGGGGGCGGAGCAGCAGACCACTGAGTATTAGGCTAATTGTATGGAAAGGTAGGCCCATTTCCAACATGGGATTCCAGGACACATCTCTCTCCATTAGGTTTCTACTATTTCAATTTATTTTTTATTGTGTAGTAGTCACAGGGGGTGTTCTCAGTACCTCTGTTTTATAAGTGGCTTTTGTGGCCTAGTCACGGGCTCTGGCACAGTGTGGGCTCTGGGAGCAGAGGGAGTCAGCTTAGACACAAATAGAATAATCAGTGATAATCAAACTTTCTCTACTTTCCCTGGCTACTTGTCATCTCCTACTGTTGTTAAAGATAGTGTATGACCACAGGATCTGGGCCAGGTGCTAGCAGAAAGAAAAGGGAAATGAAAAATAGTAGAAGGGCAGGATTTTCTCACCATCTTTTTCTACTCAAAGCTTGTATTCTGCTATTGTGAGCCTAACCTTCTATTGGCAGAGGGATGAAATGAACAGTGAGGAATAGGACTCAAGTACAAGGGATGCTGGTCAGGGTGCCCAGATCCTAACAACAACAACAGCAACAAAGACCACAATAACAAAAGAATAAAGGGATGGGAAGAATAAGTCCCCAAGCAGTTGCATGGAAGGATAAAATTTTCTCTCTACTGTATTCTTTTGTTTAGTTATGGGTAAGCGTATATCTTCATTTTGTTTTCTTCCTTCTACTACTCTTCTTAGTTTTTTTTTCTCTCATCTGTCTAATCTTCAAGGTTCCTGAGGGTGTGGTCTCATGTATTCTTCATTTATAACAGTATATCTTCTCCCAAGTAATTCCACCTGTTCCCATGGATTACTACCTCTGTTTGTCATTTCTTTATATACCTAGCCTTGGACCTCTCTTCTGAGCTCCAGACGTTTCCTTTCACTTGTATATTGTCTTTAATATCTCAAATGTAACTTGTTTAAAGTTGTCATCTAAAGCTGAATATCACTAGAACATAAACTACATAAAAGCAGGGATTTTTTTACTGTTTTGCTCACTACTGTATTCCTAGTACCTAGAATAGCAAATGGCATGTGGCAAATAATATGTGCTCAATAAATATTTATTGAATTGACTTATTATTTCCTCCCCAAGTATTTCTGTTTATCTGCCAACTTGCTTCAGCTGTAGACCCATGAGGCATTGATATGTTCTTTCTTACCTCTAGATTTACCTCCATCCCTTTTGATTATCCAAAAGAAATCTCCAGTTTTTATATTTCTCTCCTGATCCACTTTTTAACTCTTATTCAAACTCCCAAAACTTCTTGTCTGAAATACTGCATTAGTCTTCTATAGGAGTTTTCTACATAGTCTTCTTACTTTCATTCACTTTCCTACAGTCTGTTCTTCATATAACATCCAGAGTGACCTTTATCAGAAACAGAAATTAGGAAAAAATCCCATTTGCTATAGCAACAAGAAAAATAAAGTACCCAAGAAAAGCCTTAACCAAGTATGTAAAAGACTCGTACTCAGAAAACTACAGAACACTGAAGAAAGAAATTAAGGAAGATACAAATAAATGGAAGCATATACCATGTTCATGGATTGGAAGAATTAACATCATCAAAATGTTCATACTACCTAGAGCAACCTATAGATTTAATGCAATCCCTATTAGAATACCAATGACATATCTCACAATTATAGAATAAAGATTTCAAAAATGTATATGGAATCATAAATGACCCTGAATAACCTCAGCAATTTTGAGAAAAAAGAAAAAAGCAGAAGGGGTCATAATACCTGATATCAAACTATATTACAAGGCCACAGTAATCAAAACACTCTGGTACTGGCATAAGAACAGACACATAGATCAATGGAACAGAATAGAGAGCCCAGAAATAAACCCAAGTCTCTATAGTCAATTAATACTTGACAAAGGAGGCAGAAGCATAAAATGGAGTAAAATAGCCTCTTCAACAAATGGTGTTGGGAGATCTGGATAGCTATATGCAAAAAAAAAAAAAAAAAAAAAAAAAAGGAAAAGCAAAAAAGAAACTTGACCACCAGCTTATACCATACACAAAAATGAACTTAAGATGTATAAAAGACTTAAATGTAAGACATGACACCACAAAAGTCCTGGAGAAGAACATAGGCAGGAAAATTTCAGATATTTAATGCAGCAATATTTTCACTGATATGTCCCTTAGAGTAAGAGATAAAAGGAAAGAATAAACAAATGGGACTATATCAAATTAAAAAGTGTTTCTGTATGGATAAAGAAAATATCAGCAAAATGAAAAAGGAACCAACTATATGGAAAAACATATTTACTAATGATATACCTCTGATAAGGGTTTGATCTTGTCTTAATATGTACAGATCTCACACAACTCCACACTAGGAAGCCAAACAATCTGATTAAAAATGGGTAAAGGATCTGAACAAACACTTCTCCAAGGAGGACATACAGAGGGCCCAAAGACACATAAAGGATGCTCAGCATCACTAGCCATCAGAGAGATGCAAATTAAAACCACAATGAGATACCACTTCACAGTGGTCAGAATGGCCATCATAAACAATTCAACAAACAACAAGTGCTGGTGAGGTTGTGGAGAAAAGGACCCACACTGTTGGTGGGAATGCAGAATGGTGCAGCCACTGTGGAAGACAGTATGGAATTTCCTCAGGAAATTGGAACTGTTCTTTGACCCAGCAATTCCACTGCTGGGATTATACCTGAAGAACCCTGAAACACCAATTTGAAAGAACCTATGCACCCCAATGTTCATAGCAGTGTTATTTACAGTAGCTAAGTGCTGGAAACAGCCATCAGAAATTGAGTGGACCAAAACACTGGTACATTTACACAATGGAACACTTCGCAGCAAAAAGAAAGAAGGAGCTCCTATCCTTTGCAACAGCATGGATGGAACTGGAGACCTTTATGCTAAGTGAAATTAAGTCAGGCAGTGAAAGACAAATACCATATGATCTCACCTATAAGTAGAACCTAATCAACAAAACAAACAAGCAAGAAAATAGAACGAGGTACATGGAAATAAAGAACAAACTGACAGGGACCAGAAGGGAAGTGGTGGAGGGTAATGGGGAAA
Source organism: Phyllostomus discolor (assembly GCF_004126475.2). NCBI lineage: Eukaryota > Metazoa > Chordata > Mammalia > Chiroptera > Phyllostomidae > Phyllostomus > Phyllostomus discolor. The sequence goes on along the minus strand of NC_040906.2, from coordinate 123,548,121 downwards.
GACAAGGAAGGGTCATGTCAAGGAACATGTATAAAGGACCCATGGACAAAGATGAATGTGGGAGGTGGGGGTGGGTGGGACAAAGGAGAGTAATTAGGAAAAAATTGGGACAATTGTAACTGAACAACAAAAAAGTAAAATAAAATAAACTTGATCATGTAACTATTTTGAATAAGATTTTTCAAGTTTTTCAAAACAGGCCAACAAGGCCCTGCATCATTTTTCCCAGTCACACCATGCTGTCTCATTCACCTTGCTCCATACACTCTGATTGGCATTTAGTTGCTGGAACACATTAAGCTCCTGCTTTCCAGGACTTGACTCAGATTTTTTCTCATTCTCCCCAATCTTCAGTAAATGTGTGTTCTCACTATGGACTCTCTTCTCAGTTTGGTATGTGTCGTCCTGGGTTTAAAATATCACTAGTCTCACAACAGTATAATTTCTTAAAAAAAAAAAAGATTTTATTTATTTTCAGAGAGAGGGGAAGAGTGGGAGAGAAAGAGGGAGAGAAACACCAATATGTGAGTGAAACATCGATTGGTTGCTTCTCACATGCCTCCAACTTGGGACCAGGCCCACAACCTAGGTATGTGCCCTCTCTGAGGATCAAACTGGTGTCCTTTCATTTTGTAGGATGATACTCAACCAACTGAGCCATATCATCCCACATATTTCTTTGGTGGTTTCCAAATCACATTTGGAATAAAATCCAAGGTCTTTGAGAGCCTGTGAGGCATTTCCTGCATGGGGCCTCCTCACCTTTCTAGGTGCACGTTGCTGACTCATCAGGATCCCTTCCCTTCCACATCGTTGCAGTCAGGCCACACCACACACATTATAGCAGTTATTCGAATGTGTCATGTTGTCCCACACCATTGTGTACACCACTGCCTTTGCCTAGAGTGCTCTGCCAATTATGTCATTGTGTCCACCATGGATTATCCTTCAAGGTCCAGTTCAGTTATCATCTCTTCGGGATCTCATTCCCAGAAACAACCCTTCTGTTGCACGAGTGAGGGGCCCTGTGTCCGTGGACCAGTGGACCCTGGGCGTTCTTCTGCCTTAACACTGAACATGGTACATTTTTCACATTTGTCTATTTCCTATACTGGTCATGGGCCTGGAGGACAGGGATTCTGTTCCCACTATGTGTGTCTCCCCAGCTCTTCACAGATATTCATCTCTACAGAAGAAAACATAATTTACAGTGTTTTATTATGGATAATGGTAAAGCTTCATGTGGAAAAAAGGGGGGAGAATAATTTTCCTACATTTGAAAAAAAATTCCTAATTTTTCCTGAGTTTCTTCATATTTCTATTCTGATACAAACATTATTTTAAGGAAATGATTCTCTCCCCTAAATGATTTGGTGCTTATTCAGTTAGAGTAAGGATTGAGGTCCTACAAAATAAACAGAAGACAAATTAGTTATTTTAAAGTGTGTCGACCCACAGAGATTATTTTCTTTTTCTTCATGCCCATTTGGTAAGATGGTTCTCTGGGACTATGTAATTATGAATGAATGGCATTGAAATGCTTGAACAATAATTTGTAGGAAATACAATTATGAGAAGTTATTAGTGGGAGTAAATGAATAGTTTATTGGCTAACAGGTCAGTGTTGAAAGCCCAAAGTGGTTAAACATTGTATTAAATTACAGTTTGAGAGCATAACCCTTTTTCATGTAAGTATATTCATAACTTATTGAGCTTTTTAAACTGTATTTTTATGTTTTTTTTATTTGTGGTAGGGAAAGGAAGGCAGCTGCCCAACCTGAGTTTCTTAAGGGTTCTGTGAAATGAAATGACTTGTTTGAAATGTGTGTGTGCAAAGCTTTCCTCATCAGAGAATCAGTCAGTCCACCTTATGTGGCATTTAAATAACATTTATGAAGTAAAGAATATAAGTTTTTGAGTATTTAATATTACTGGGTAAAATTAATTTATAGATATTTCCAGAGGCCAAGAATTCCATTATATGTCCAGTTCTTCAGCTCTGGATTCAGAAGACCCAATTTCAGAATTTGGTGCTGACATCTTATTGCTGGGTAATCTTGTCCTTGAAACATTTTAACTTCCTAATCTGTATGCACTCTTAAAAGAAAAAACAATAGCAACAGAAACAATTCTTACTAGGGAGTAAAACTATTTAGCATCGGTTGGTTTATTCTAAGTTCTTAATAAATTTTGTGTTATTTGTGGTAACTTTTACATATTAGTTATTATATACTCATTTAGGTATATATTTCATGGAGGTTTTCAAATAAAGGTCTAGAAGGCAATATTCAAAATAGTTAATGAAATCACAATGGGTTTAATGCTAGTCTTGAGCCCAAGACCACGTTAGGGATTTTGACATATATAAAAGAAACATAAAGCAGTGGCCCTGCATTCGAGGTGCTAACTGTCCAGATGGGGAGATAGGACATGTGCACTGTAATTATTACAGAATAATTTAGTACTGAAACACACGTTAGTGACTACTGGTTACACCCAGATCTCCCCAGGCCTCTCTGAGACTGCTCAGCCTGTGGATGTTTTAGTAGTGATCACAAAAATTTGACTGTGTACCTCCCCAACTCTCATAGAACCTGCAGTCTTTCCAGCCTTCCTGCCTGCTTATTATAGATGTTCTCATGACAAATTTCATGCAACTAGTCTGCTGCATCTTTCATGAAAGCATCTTTCATGAAAGTATCTTTCATGGACATTTCTCCCTATTTTGGCTCTCTTGGCCAATGTCCTCTATTTAGGAAGATGCTGAGGGCTGCTTTATCCCAGCCCCCGCTGCTGATACCTGCCATGAGAGTACTGAACATGTGGGTGCCAAGGACATAGGCTTCTGTTGCTGCCAGGTGGTCAAACCCTGAGGTATAGGAATGTGCTACATCCCATAATGAAGCCTTGTGATCTCCTCTCTCTCCCACTCAGGGCCCTACATAATCATCAGGACACCAAAACTTTGGAGTGCTTGTTTCTCCATGACTTGGTCATGATTTCCCTCATTTGGTACATATTTATTGGACACATATTATATGTGCCAATGTGATAGGCATTGGTACTAGGATGGTGAGCAAATATAGGTCTAACTCCTCTTGGTAGGTTTAATAGGGGGGAAAACAGAGACCTCTGTTATATAAACAGAGGTCAAATTGCAGTTTGTTAAGTGCTAGAAAGGAGAGGAACAAGGTGATGTGAGGGTTTGACCTAGTTAGGAAGTCTCAGAGGCTTTGATGAGGAATCAAGTTTAACATCATTCTGAAGAATGAGGCTGAGTAAGTTGATGAGAGAATCCCAACAGTGGAGCATCAGGTGCAAAATCCATCTGAAGAGTTTATTCAGGTTCTTTCTTCAGGTTCAGCAGTCAGGAGAGAGAACCCATGTCTGAGACAGATCTCATGCTATCTCTGGATTATTTTTTTTTCTCAACTGCTCCTTATGTAAGCTTCTTTACCCTGTTAAAGTAACTCATACACATGAATGACCCATAAACTAGCTGGACATGCTTGGGCATGCCTAAACTTCAGATGTACACACTTTTGAGTAAGTAAGGGCCCAAAGCACTATAATGTCCATAGGAGGAGGTGGACATCATCATGGGTTAAAGTGCTGCCTGAAATCCAATGGAAGAGGTAGAAGAATTGGTGACATGAAGAAGGTGGACACACAGGTGGAAGGGACAATAGGCAAAGGGAGAGGTAGGAATGAGCTTGTTAAGTGAGAAGAGGTGAAGAGACTAGACTGGAATAGAGAGTTTATTAAGGAGTCAGAGACAATAAATTAGAATGAAATTATGGAGAATCTTAAAAGTCTAGAAGGGAATTTGGCACTTTGTTACTCAGTACTGTAGGCAGGTACTACAGGTTAAGAGACAAAGAAGGGATGTAATTAAAATACCTTAGCAAAGTTTAAAAAATAATAGTGCAGAATAGCCAGAAGAATATCCAGCTCAGTTGATTATTATAATTATTTTGACATTCTTGAATTTGAGATGATGATCGCTCATCCAAATGTCAGTATGTACTATATAGCTAGAAATAGAAGGCTGAACCCATGAAACAAAGAGGCTTGATGTTTTAGTCATGGTTTTGTGATGAGAGTGAATAAATTATGACATTTTACTGCTTTAAAGAAGTTCTATCAACATTTGAAAGAACATAAGTTTATGTTAATAATTAAAAATGCATTTCAAAGGTTCTCTGATTTTTTTCACTCATTTGATTAAGAGATTTAATTAGTTGAGAAATATATTTGTCGTCTCTACTCTTGGTTCTGCCATGGGTAGCTTACATGCTGGTAAGTGCATAGTAAGTGTTTGTTGCATATAGAATATTGTGAACAATTGATTGCAGATTTTAATAGCATTTTGCCTTTGATAAACATTTTCTATTCTCATTAGAGATTTTTCTGTGTAGACATGGAACAACCAATCATAGAAATTCACATATACATGCATATACATATAAATAAACTTTATTTCATTTTATTTTTCCCAAAGGTTAAAACAAACAGCAAATAAAGTTAAAATTATTTTCTTTGAGGATGATTTATGTCTTAATTTTTACCTGCCCTATAATTAGAAATCTTGAACTCTTTAAATGTTTTTTAAGATAAAATTATTGCCCAAGTAAACTTCAAAAATTACATCATTAACCCGGAGACCTTTCTAAGCCTAGAACAGCATTATTAGTACAAATGCCCACACACAACAGACAAATAAATAAAGAGGGAAGTTTAAAATAATTTGAAAATGATTTATTGTTGGCCACCAGAGATTCAAGTATTATTATATTATTTTAGTGCAGTAGGGGAGGACAGTAAGTTGCTGTGGGCTAAAGGTGAATTATGATCTATTGCAAAGGAGGAAGGAAATGTATTGAGGAAAGAAGAAGGAATTGGGAGTAAGCCATGTGATTTCTGAAGTATTGCTTTAGAAAATGCCTTGAAAAAAAACTTTGCCTTGGCCCTTCCTGGAAAAGGCCAGAGTAAACTGGGAGATAGACTACCTTCTTGAATCTTTGATAGTAGAAGAGAAGCATACTGGCATGGGAGGACCAGGTGGATGCTGTGGATTCTAAAGCAAACCAAGGTACCTAGAGACACAAGTTACCCTCCAAGTTTGCATAGCAATCCTATGTTGAATACATCCAATTTTAGAGTTTGAAAGGATCATTTAATATGCCATGTTTTAGCACAACCAATCTGAGGTAACTGAATTTGTACTCTACTAACACTATTTGCAAAGTGAGTTGAAGTCTTCAGATTCGAAATTCATTATAGACTTCTAATAGCTTTTCCTTTTACTTGGAATAAGAAAGAAGTGGTAAAATTATATACTCAAAACATAGTGATGTAGAGAAGGAAAAGACAAATATTGAGGGTCTGTTTTGTGACAAGGTCCAAACTATATGTTTCATAAATATTACTTTGTTTAATCCTTCTAAAACCCTATGGGGGAAGGCCTTGCTACTTATACATTGTAAGTCAGGGAAATGAAGCCCTCTCTTGAATTTATTACCCAAAGGAACATGGTTAGAATATGGCAATACTACGATTCAACTGTAAGTCTAGTCTGACTCCAATTCCTAGTTCTTTTTGTTTTTGTATTTTTCTTAACATTCCTGTTAGTCCCAGATTAGTTTTATTGTTACCATATGACAGGTAAAAAAACAAAAAACAAAAAACAAACAAGCTGAGAAAAGTGAAGGCATTGGTGCTTATTGAGTCTGAAACTTGCTTTCCCAAGTTCTTTGTTCACAAGGTTCTTTGGCTGAGTAATGCCACATTTGTATTAACTATTCAAGTGTCTAAAGGCAAATGTTCCTCCCACTGCTTTAGGTTCACTACCAGAAATAATTATCACCCATCTTCGAGCAGCTGCCCATGCCCATGACACAGTGTTGGCTCTGGAAGATGCTGTGGACTGGCTCTCTGGGGATGAAGTTGTCATCATCAGTGGAATGGGGGTCAAAGGGGCCAAACCCATGGAAGAGACTGTCCTTGTGGACACTGTGCACAATGCAGACCTTCATCTGAGATCGCCCTTGAGGTACTGAGTGACAGCTGGGTTACCTTAGGTGGAAGCAGATGAGGTTTTAATTATGTTGGTGTCTGGACTTTTTTTGGTCTTTTGATGATCTAATGTTAATTAAATAATGCTAGACATTTTGACAAGAAAATTACAAAGCATGCACTGTTTGGCAAGTTGCTGTTAAGAAGATTTATACTTCTTAAGCAAATTTCTCCTGTAAGACTCTAGAACTTCCATATTATAGTAGATGGTCAATGCAATTCTCAGTATAGTTCCTCATTTTCACATACTTGTGAACATAGGTCACTCCTTTGTATTTGAGTTTCTAAAGAAATAGACCTCCACATAGAGTATTATGCAAATCTAGTGGCTTACTATTCCTTAATAAGATTTAGAGTCGTGCCTACAGATGTTTTTCTTTTTCTTTCTTTTTTTTTTTTTTTAGATATTCTTACAACTTCACAGAGAATTGGGTGGCTGGACAGCACCATATTTTAAAGGCTACAGTAGCCCTACTCAGCAGAAGAATTACCATACGAGGAAATCTCACTAGCGAGAGGATAAAGTTCCTTGCTTCATGCCAGGAGGCTAACGCTTCAGAAGGTAGAGAAGTATTTGTTGGGAAGTTGAAAGAGGGAAAAAGAATGTTCTTACTGTCAAATGATATGTGGCATTGCTGACTTCTTTCAAAATCAAATAAACCCTTAACCTTTGCATGTCCACAATATTCTGTCATTTTTAGAATCCTCTTAATAAATTGCCATTTCATCTCCTGCCCTCAGCAATTATATGAAAGAAATAGGCAACAGTATCCACTTGAGAGATTAGTTATTCCTTTTGGAAATAAAATTTTGTTAAATAATTAAATCTAGAGAGTTGAATTAAATTTTCAGGTAATGCTAACTCTGATTCCAAGCCCCTTCTAATATTCTCAGGAAAAACTGTTTAATGCCAGAGTAATGAATGCAGGAAACACATTCTGATTAGACTTGTCGGCCTCTTCTCTCTCCTCCACCTCCACTTTCAGAGTTTGTTTTCTGGGTGAACTACCACAGACTTTAAGTAAGTGGTTAAAAAAGTCAATTTATCTTCCAGAAGAATACCAGGCACTGAATCACAGTGATGTGCCTATTAAACATCTATTTCAGGGATGGTTAGTTTAGTAGGTTATGTTTGGGTTTCTCAGGCTGTAGATTATGAGGCTTTCACATTATGTGAAGACATCATTTGTCAACTTTGTTCCAGGATGGTGTGGGTGTCAAGGATGACTCCCAGGCATGAGCTCTGGATGGATGATGAGGCTGTTTATTGAGATGGGAAGAGGAACAGATTTTGGGTTGGGAGGGTGGCAATCATGAGTTTAATTTTGTACATTTTAAGACTGAGATGCCAGACCAGCAACTGAGTTGAGATGTCTGGTAGCATCTGGAGCTGGAAGAAATCTTGGATGCAGTTAAAGATTTGAGTCACATCTACATATAGCCACATGTGGTATAATGTTAGGATGTGGTTGGGAGAGAGGAGATTTGACCCCACCCCCCACTGCCTCAGTCTTCTAGCTCACAAATGTGTCATTCTGAAAGATGTTTGGATGAAGTGGATAGAATCCAGTAACTGCCAACTTTAACAGTTCTGCTGAGTGTGAGATCTGAGTTCTATCCAAACACTTTGGGATTTCTCATACAGGTTTTCTCAGGTCATAGTTTACAAAACTGAATTTGCTATTGCTGCAAGTAAGACTATGCATCTGGGGTTAAGCCATGGTAAACCTATTAGATTCTAATGGGAAAAAAATCCCTGATTTCAGCATAACTCTTAAACTTTACTACAAAATTCTCAAAATAAACAGAATTCACACCTTCACTGAAAACATGTCACCTCTTCTTTGTGAGGGGCTGTGAAGATAGCTAAATACAATAATACAAGGTCTGACCACATAAAAATTTTATGGATCACTGACATAATCAAAATTGTGATATATCATAAACATATAAAACACTTCTTTGTTAACCTCTTATATATTATCCTCTGCTGCTAGCAAGTGACTGAACTTTATAATTTACTAATGACTATTTACTGTGGAATGGTACATCATTTTGTATTAGTGACTCATTTTCTTTGGTTTGTTAACATGCATAATAAAGAATCAGTTCAGGAGATGATTTCTTAGTTCATGCCACCACATGCCATGTGTCAACTGAAAGTGTCCTGCAGGCTTCTGGCTAAGATGGAGGCATAGGTAGATACACTGTGCATCCTTGGACAACCAAAAGAAAGACAACAACAAATTTAAAAACAACAACAACAACAACAACAACAACCAGAGCTGCCAGAAAATTGAACTGTATGGAAGTCTGACAACCAAGGAGTTGAAGAAACTTTCATCCAGACTGGAAGGAGGGGCGGAGATAGGCAGCTGGGGCAGAGAGAATGCTTGGCAAGATGACTGGAGGGCCCCGGGGGGGAAGGGGGCAGATGGTGATCCCACATTTGAGTGTGGATAAACTGGGAGGAACAGTGAGGGAGTGAGACAGATCACACAACCCAGGGTTTCCAGCACAGAAAAAGAAAGCTGCCAAACCTCTGGGGGTTGCTGTGGCAGGAGAAACTCCCAGTTTCACAGGAGAGTTCATTGGAGAGACCCATAGGGTCCTAGAACACATACAAACCCACCCACCCGGGAATCAGCACCAGGAGAACCCAATTTGCTTGTGGGTAGTGGGAGAAGGGACTGAAAGCCAACAGAGAGCCAAGTAAGTGGCATCATTCCCTTTTGGACCCCTCCCCCACGTACAACATCAAAACTCAGCAACATAGGTTGTCCCGCCCTGGTGAATACCTAAGGTTCCACTCCTTACAACATACAGGTGCACTGAGACAAAGAAATATGGCCCCAATGAAAGAACATATCAAAATTCCAGAAAAACAACTAAGCAAAGAAGAGATATCCAACATATCTAATGCACAGTTTAAAACACTGGTAATCAGGGTGCTCACAGAAATGATTGAGTATGGTCACAAGATAAAGGAATAAGTGAAAGCTATGTAAAGTGAAATAAAACAAATAAACAGGGAACCAACAATGAAGGGAAGGAAACTGGGACTCAAATCAATGATTTGGAGCAGAAGGAAGAAATAAACAAACAACCAGAAGAGAATGAAGAAATAAGAATTCAAACAAATGAACCTCTAGGACAACTTTAAATGTTCCAGCATCTGAATCATAGAGGTGCCAGAAGGAGAAGAGAAAGAACAAGAAATTGAAGACTTATTTGATAAAATAATGAGGGAGAACACCCCCAATATGGCAAAATAAATAGACTTTCAGGAAGTCCAGAAAACTCAGAGTCCAAAGAAATTGGACCCTAGGAAGCACACACCAAGGCACATCATAATTAAGTACCTAAGATTAAAGATAAGGACAGAATCTTAAAAGCAGCAAGACAAAAGGAGAAAGTTACCTACAAAGGAGTTCCCATAAGACTATCAGCTGATTTCTCAAAAGAAATCTTTCAGGCAAGAAGGGGCTGGAAAAAAGTATTCAAAGTCATGAAAAGCAAGGATCTACATCCAAGATTACTCTATCTAGCAAAGCTATCATTTAGAATGGAAGAGCAGATAAAGTGCTTCCCAGATAAGGTCAAGTTAAAGAGTTCATCATCATCAAGCCCTTATTATATGGGAAATCTTAAAATGACTTATATAAGAAAAAGAAGAAGATCAAAACTATGAACAGTAAAATGACAGCAGACTCACAACTATCAACAACCAAACCTAAAAAAAAAAACAACAAAAAAACAAAAACAAACTAAGCAAATAACTAGAACAGGGACAGAATCACAGAAATGGAGATCACATGGAGGTTTATCAGCAGGGGAGAATGGGGGAAAGGGGATAGGGAATAAGAAGCATAATTTGTAGGTACAAAGTAGACAGGGGGAGGTTAAGAATAGTGTAGGAAATGGAGAAGCCAAAGAACTTCTATGTATGACCCATGGACATGAACTAAGTGTGTGTGTGTGTCGGGGGGGGGGGGGCTGCTGGTGGATGGGGTTGCAGGGTGGAGGGGAGTAAAGGGGAGAAAAAAAATGGGATGACTGTAATAGCATAATCAATAAAATAAAAAGAAAAACAGAAAGCATCCTGGGGTCCTGAGGTGACAACACTTTGTAGTATGTACTATGTCAGTTCAGTCTACTGTCCTGTCTGGGAAGGAGGCAGCAGTGTGGGGGCTGCTCCGTTACATCTGTGGAGCCCTTTGCCATTTCTTCAGTGGCATTATTGTTGTCACCAAACTACAAAGCAGCAAAGTAAAGGGGAAGCCCACTGGACAGTTTAAGACTAAAAAGAGCCACAATTACACTCAGCACTTACATCTCATTCCCTACAATTACCAACCACGAGAAGGTCATTTTATTGCACACTCCCCCAGGGGATCTTTTGGATTGCAATAAGCATCTATTTAGGTTGGGTTTGTGGGTTATAGTTAGCCTCTTTGTGACAGTAATTAAGGTGATTGATTGTGGGGGTTGGGGGGTGCTTCTGAAAATAATAGAGTGAAGACAACATCATGTCCTAGTCATTGGATGTTTTAATTAATAATCCAAACAAGGAAATCAAAGTAAAAGGAAAGTAAGATAATTAAATAAAATACACAATAATGCTTTGCCTTTTGTGCTGTCAGTGCCTTTAAAACTGGAAGATTGGCTCAGAAGCATGTTATATATGGGTCAGGGCCCCTGACTTCAATCTGTGTTTCAGGTGATTTGCAGCACTGTTTGTATTCCAAGAGTGAGAAGATGCTGGGATCCAGGGATCTGGGGGCCAGAGTCATCATTCAGTCCTTCCCTAAGGAGCCCAGCTGGGTGCAGTTGAAGGGAGTGCAGTTCCGGGACTTGGGTCAAGCCTTCCATAAGCATCTGAGCTCGCTGACTCTGGTCGGAGCTATGAGAGGTAAGGGGTCCAGGCCTGTGACTTCTCACTTTTCTTTCTTCTCCATATTCGAGGTGTTACATGCCAAGGGTCATAGTAGGTGATGTGTGGGGTATGGAGGGGTTGGAGATGGATAATTGTTCTCTAGATGTATGCTTCTTAGCCTTCCATATGCTTAAAAAAATCTCTTGGGGAGCTTATTAAAATTCAGAGTTATGGACTCTGCCAAGACAATTCTGGTCTAAGGTGGGCCTAGGGATCTGAATTTTTGATAAGCAAGTCTTATGATTCTGGAACAAGTGGTCCAAGTACTATACTTTGAGAAGCATCACTGTACATACAACAGATGCGAAGTGAGTCACACAGTCCATGTTGTAATCCTGTGACTACCGGCAAATTGACATTGAATGGCACAAACAACCAATGCTGTGGCAGTCCAGCACAGTGAAGGGCAATTCTCTGTGAAGTTGTTCTGACTCAGAGGAATCCTCTGCCTAGAAAAATGGGAAGAATGGACTGAGAACCAGCCACTTTTCCTGGGAATGCAGAGCAGGCAGAGTGCTGATCTTGGCCAGAGCTGAGGAGATAGAAAGGGAGAGGAAACATCAAACAAGGGAGAGGAAACCAAAGTTGAAGCCTTGGTCATAGGAGAACTTAATGCTAGAAGCCAAGAGAGTCAGAATTAAGGTCCAGATACTAAATAAGAGGATAGAAGTGTCATTTCTGAGTTATCCTCCCCATCTGTCAGCACCTCCAATATTCACACATTTGTACCTTGCCTTCCTTGGAAAGGGAGGTACTCTGGGGATGGTGCCTGACAAGGACATCAGGACATAGTTAGTGGTTCAGGTGGGCCTAGAGAAATGCTAAAATTTCAACAGACAATGGTGGACTAATTTTTGAGGTCACGAAGGCAGAATCCTGGCTAGCCAAATGCAGCATTTTTTTCTCATTTCAAATCAACTGTATGCCAAGAATGTCTATTTATTCTAATGTTCCATTATCTCTCCCACCTTATTCATTCATTTTTCACATTCACTTAGGGATATGGTTCCTAACGTGGCTTTCTCTAGTGCATGAGAATGAGGAGTATCTTTGTGTCCGTCTCTCTTTTTTTGTTTGTTTGTTTGTTGGTTTTGGCCTCCTGGTGCTCATAATGACACAGCATATTTGATGTGGGGCCAGCTCCAGTAAAATGAGGATAGCAGTCACCTATGAGGTACCAATTGAACATAATTAAAGCTCTCCCTTGCTCAAAAATTTACTTAATCTACCTTCTCTAACTTCTGCTTCAGAGTAGCTGCCACATGAATCCATTTCTATGTATTAGGTTTTATTTGAAAATGGGTTCAGTGATTTAAAAAAAGTTTGAAAACCACTAAGTTAATACATTATCCCCTGTAGGTCTCTGTTAAAATGCAAATGTGTTTCCTAGGAGGGGAACAACATATTAACCCAGAAGTTATGAACTTCTGGCATGTTCACCAAAGGCCTTTTATTGTTTCATGCCTTCAAGGACCTCATGACCTAGTAGCCAATTGCCCCCAACCACTAGAGTTAGAAGGTGCTGGAATCTTTGATGCCCCCCCACTTTTAAATATTTACCAATCCCTGAATTTAACCCATAATAGCTCTATAAACACATTAGTACTTACTGGTTGTTGCAATGTAGTGGTACTGTGGTGAACTGGAGTCAGGAGAAGTCTGCAGCAGGCACAGTTTCCTACATAAGGGCATACGAATGGGTTAACTTACTGGTGAGCAATGTGAGAGCATCGGGTAGCAGGGGAGCTGAGCTCAAAGGGAATGGGGAGGTCATCCACCTAGGGAGACATGTCAGTTGAGAATTTTGTGGAGAGTCCCAATTTAAAAGTCAAATGATTCCATAAACCAAAGTAATTTTTCCAATACTCGAAACATTTGATATCAATAAAATATCCCTCACTACCTGGAAATGAGACAAAACTTCTTGTCCAGGGTTTATAATTTAATTATCCAAAAAAAGAGATACTTTTTTATTATTTTGATGTGACTTTCCTCCATTAGACTGAAGATACACAAGTATAGAATTTACTTAATTTAATCCTCTGTGTATCTCCAGCACAATGCATGATTACTGATATACATGATATTTATTCATTGTTGAACCCATCCACATAAGTTGAGTTGGAGGTTATGAAATATGCCCATGGAGCTAGTGTGATGATTTTTCTAAATGCCAGTTCTCTTACCATAGGGTGGGGTGCTTCTCCTTCAGCTTCATAAACCCACCACATGCAAATGGAAGAGTCATGAGCCTCAGGTCAGCCTCCTGCTTTGCTGATGTGGAATTACAATCTTGTACACTGGAAAATTATACAATGTTATTCACCAATGCTACCCATATAAACTTAATTCTTTTTGAAAACAATTCTCTGGTAATCTTAGGTTAAAAAGTTAATATTATTGCCCAGCAGGTATTGCCCAGCTCAAGAAATAATGACTACATCTCCTCATGCCAGATGTAGTTTTCAAAGATCAGGGTTGGTCCGTAAACAGTGCTCTTTCACGTCGCCCGTAACCTCTCACCAGCTGCTGTCTGCCACACTGTGATGAGACTTAACAGACAGCTGACAGCTAACTGGGAGTCTTGACAGCCATGCAGTGTTTTGTGGTTTGGCCATACTGTCTCTGTCTCAGATGTTTTTCTTCAACATTTGACCCTTGGAGTCTACCCTGCTTGTCTTTGATACCATTGAGGTGAGGTGGCCTGAGTTGCTCATTTTTTAAATTTGATTTCTGATTCCAAATCCTCATTTCCCGAGTTTTATCAGTGTATGGGAGAATGTTCTTAGTTATATGATACCTTGCTTGGGAAATGATCTCCAAAGAGATCAAGATTTGAGGAGCCCCCAAGATGCCCTTCTAATTCTTACCTTACTCTTTCCTGTGCAGATTCGTACATGCAGGGCTGCACAGTGTGGGGCTCCTTCAGTAGAGGCCTCAGCATGTCCAGGACCACGGGCCTGAAGGTGGACAGTAATGTGTTCTACAGTATTTTAGGCCATGCACTGCTAGTGGGTAAGTGAAACCAGCCTGTTTAATTTGGGTATTCTTGAGTAAGACACACAGTTTTTCAAAAAGAATTATCCCAAAATTTGAATTTCCAATTTATAAAAACTTTAGCTTTTGCTCATTAGAAATAAGCTGTAGTTAAAAGTTCTATATTTAAATGTAGTTATCAGTGATCGGATAACTAAGCCGTACCAGTAGAAAAGTGATCATTTAAAGCTGACATTTTAGTTCAGGCTAATGAATATACAATGGGCGATTTTAAAATTTACTGTCAGCAATTTTCACAGTGACTCAAAGTCCCATAAGTAGGTCTTTGAACCATGCCATGGGATGTCAAATGTGGATGCTGGACAAGGAGTTAAAAATCTTGAATTCTGGTTTTAGCTGCTCCTGTGGTTTGCTGAAGAAGCTTGTGTTTCAGAATCTTGTGATTGGTCACTCGTATCCACCCGTTTTTTTCCTCAAGTTCATTCCCATTGCAGCCAGAATTATCCTTAAAAATCTCAAATGGCGTTATATAACATCTCTTCTTAAAACCCTTTAAGAGTTTCTTATTCTTTAGAATATAATCCAAAATCTTTAATTTAGCTTAAAAGACTCCCTCCCTGCTTTTGCCTCCATTAACCTTTGTAAACTTGTCTTGCTCTTTTTTTTTCTCTCTCCACTCTAGCTACACTGACCTCCTTTATTTAAATTCTTTTAAAAGAATACACTTTCTGCTGCCTCAGGGCCTTTGCACAGGCTTTGTCCCCTGTAAGATTGTGTTTAAGCTTTTAGCACCACTCATTATGTATTGATTAAAGATTATATATCCTGTTTCAGGTAATCAGATTAATGTCTCTTTGTACCATTAAATGTCACATAAATTTTGTTTCCTTAGCATTTAGCACATTAACTAGTACATTGTATGTGTATATTTGTTGAAAGCAATGAATTAATTAATGAACAAAGGATCTTTGGTTGTATCAGAATAAAAAAGCAAATCAGAGGATTTCGCTGAAAGTAAGACTGTAACTGTATTTGTTAAATAGTGTTTTATATTTAAATTAATTCTGTGATATCTTTAGTGGGAAAATGTACAGGTTTCATTTAAGAACAATCTGTTAAAGATAAAAACTCTAAAAGGTCTAATCCTGAGAGGGAAACTGTTTAGTGGGAAAATATGGATCATATAAACTTGCTTTAAAACATATCCCAGCTCTACAAGGCAAAGAGCGTTGGTCAAAAAAAGTGATCAGATGCAGGAAAATCTTTTGACTGAAAGAGGACAGCTACAGGCCAGTCAAACCAACAGATGGAGGATTCATTTTCTTTATTCTTAGTTTTATCCATGTAAAGGAAAAGTTTGCTGAACCCCCCTGGGGCAGAAATTCAGGAAGGAACCCTAACAACATTATCTTAGGAGAAAACAATTACTGCATATGGAATAGACATTAACTAGGCAGGGAAAAAACCTGCAGGAGAAATTTAGCCTTTAGGGCTTGGATGTTGTGAACTGCCTGCTCTTGACATCTATTGTAGTGTAGGGGAAGGAACTAGAATATTTGTTTATTAGTGCCTTATAGATAAAGCACTCAATTCATGCAAAATAAGTTTGTAAATCCAGACTCATGGAATGACATGGGAAGCCCAGATACCTAAGACCTAGAAAACAGGGCGTCTGTGAGTCTGTGCATCTGTGGGGCTGCTCTCTATTGACGCCATCTAGGTGGCTAATCTCTTTCTCTCTGTAGCGTGGCCTATCTTTTATTTTCTTCTACTCCAGATCTTTGTGGTTTGGGTGTGAGGGTCCCAGGTACTCTCCAGTCTGTCCCTCCAGGACATTTCAGGTCTTCCAGGGGAAGGCCTGTAGACAGCTGGTGGCCCATTTGAATACTAGAGATGGGTCTGGAGCTGACACGGGGTGTGTGGCATTCAACTGTGGAGACAGTCACTTAGACTCTTGCTAAGAAGTAAAATAGTAGATCTATTTCTTTGGTCTTTAAACTTAAACTTTTGATCCATGATACTCTAGAACTAAAAAGTCCATATAATCAGCATCTCTTTGCTTCATAGATAAAAAACACAAAAACAAAATCAAGATCAGCCACACCCCAAAGAAGAAATGGTATTACATGTCTCCTGTTTTCCTGGGTCACCTGAAGTGTGCTGAAGTAACATGATCTTTTGTTCTCAGGTACATACATGCAGACAAGATATATCCCTGGGGAGGCTACTCCTGGAAGAAAAAATGGTAAGTGTGTAAATTGGTTTTAAATATATTACAATCCATTTACGTTGTCATATAATTTATAGACAGGCCCAATGGAAGAATGTTAGAGATCTTAAATTTGTTGAATATAATAAATGTTCTGTAGACATATACATAAATGTGCATTATGTGAATTATAATGGATGTTAGTAGAAATAAGCATGTTGGATTGCATAAATTTTAAAAAAGATTTTATTTATTTATTTTTAGAGAGAGAAGGGAGGGAGAAAGAGAGAGAGAGAGGGAGAAAGAGAGAGAGAGAGAGAGAGAGAGAGAGAGAAACATCAATGTGCGGTTGCTGGGGGCCATGGCCTGCAATCTAGGCATGTGCCCTGACTGGGAATTGAACCTGTGACACTTTGGTTCGCAACCTGTGCTCAATCCACTGAGCTACACCAGCCAGGGTGGATTGCATAAATTTTAATTATGTTTGTGAATTTCTTGGCTTTTATTTCTTTTCTTAAATTAGGTGGGTCAGAACGAGGAACTGTAGTAAGGAACAATGTGATCATCGGTGTTTCTGGCGCCGAGGGCCTCTCCAGTCCTGAAGTGCTGACACCGTCTGGAGTCTACGTCCACGACCCCTCCAGTGTCATAGAGGCAAGTCTTCACCAGGAAGGTCAGACCCAAGAGGACACACAGTTCACTCCAGAAGTTATTTGGAGTGGCAGCATCAGTGGTGTAGTGCAAAATGTTTACTTGCTTCACACTGGTGTTGAGAAATTATGATTTTGTGTTCAAAAGTGCTTTAGGATAAATGTACTCATTTTTCAGAAATCTTGTGAATGCTCTTTGAAGCGATATCCATATGGAGCAACCATAGTAGATGCTGATTCTTTTCTGCTCACTTAAAGTAACACAAACTAAAGTATTTTCCTGAACTATCCACTGTGGTGCCAATTTTTGTCTCAATTCCAATATTAATTACCTATTAAATCTCTAATATCTTACTGTATTAACGTGGTCATATTGTTACCCTTCAAGAATATTCAAAACTGATGGTCAGTAAAGTTAGGGGGTATATGAGTTATGTCAGATTCAAAGATGAATGAAGTATACTCTAATGGCCTTGATATTTTATTATTATTTAGTACACCTTAACATTACTTTTCCTTGGTAAATTTCTCTCTAAACACTTTAAGAAATTAATTTTTCTGGTACAGTTTAACCATAAGTGTGTGAATGAGGAATCGCACCAGAGTAGTTGCAAGGCCATTCAGTCTCCCCTTTTCCAATGATTTTACCGCATGGACGTCCCCTCTGTGGGACACTCCTCTGAGCATCTACTGTGCCATCATAGTTATACCAGGTTTCTGTGGACCTGAGGGAATGAACATCTCTGTCTCTCTCTGATCATCTGTTTCTAATTACTTCTAGCTGAATCACCCCTAACGAAAGTCATGGTTATCTCCACAGCCCTCCTCCAGACTCTTAATTACATTTTCTCCAAGTGCTTACACACCATTCTGGGTGCCTAATGGGCGCAGCCAACATGCCATTGAGAAAGGAGGCAGGACTGACTGCAAGGGTCTAAGGAAACCAAACTAGACACAGAACGATGAGAGCGGCATTTGACTTGGTGGTAACTATAGCGCTGGTTACACAGCTATGCCAGCGAGCTTTGGGGCCTAAAGAGCTACATTTCTGGATTCTGTTTTGGGCAACAGAACCTTGACTACATTGAAACATCTAGAAGTAAATAGACCCTCAGGGTGGCCCAGCTCACCTTTCTGCATGTGGCTAGAATGTACCCAAATCCCGTATTGAATGTCCAGGGTGCTGTCCATTTGATTTTGCTTCATCAACTAGCGTGTGGTCTCCTGGGCAGCTGTCTTGGCTACTAGTGAACCACAAGAATGACTAAGCAGGCTATAGGTCCACAGGTGCAGAGGAGCAGAGGGCCAACTCAAAAGCTGATAGGCCACCTGGTCCTATGCTGCTGGACCTGTGAAACAGTGCCCGTTTGGCAGCTGGAAAACTGAATTCGAAACAAGCTGTTTGATCCCCATTAAATGACTTTCATTTTTATTTCTTTACTTTCTTCCTCTTATGTTCACTTCACAAAATTTTGGAAAAAGGTATAATGAACATGTTTTTAGAAGGAAGTTTTCATTTAAGCTAGTAGTGTAGTTTCATTAATTATAGTCATTAGGTATATTGCTGACATTTTTTCAATGACCTTAAAATTCTGTAGTTCTTTTTCTATTAGTTATTGGCTTTTAGACCTCAACACAAAGTCTGAAACAGTCATTTCTCAATACAAAATCATTGAATATAATGAATGAATGAATGAATGAATGAAGGTATAATTACCTAACCAAAGAATGAGGGGGGAAGAAGCAGAAAAGCAAAGAATAGATTCCAAGAACCCACCATCATTTTGACGTCTGAAAAATAAGATGTTTAATCTGTGGCAGCATTTAAATCCTGTGGGACTCACCTCTCAGTGTTAAATCTTGTGGAGTTTGGCTCAAATTATCAGCTGTGCCACTGGCATTCTACTGTGCTGCTTCATCTGTATCCTATTGTCTGGGATGTGCTGTTTCCAAGGACGTCGCTGATACTGGCCATACATGGCAAAACCTAAAAATTATGAACTTCTGTTGACCCTTAGGGCTGAAGGTCATTGCAGCCACTGAGCAAACAGTAAGTTAGTGTTTGTAAGTGTGTCCTGTGTGGAAAATACAGAGAGTACTTTGAAAGTGTATTTTAGAAATGCACTTTTATTCCAAAGGTATAATAAGGAGGTGACAATAACAATGATATGTGGGGGGTGCGTGTGTGTGCATGTGTGTGTAATATGTGAAATAGAAGGAGATATGGTAGAAAAATACTATTTTTTTCTAAGGTTGTTCTGATATTCAACAGAAAGGTACTCCTTGTTCTGAGGAACGATTTTGTAGGTGGTGACTCATATGTTCGTCTATGCGAGAGGTTTAGAATCAAACTTAAGGGAATGTGGTCAAGTCTTGAATGTGCTCAGTTTTTTTTACCCCCATCTCCTGCCTTACTTTTCAATTTTTTTACAGTCTGGCAAAATATTTTTTAAAAACCACTGTATTACTGTCATTAATTGGGATTTTCTTTTTTAAGCTTCCAGTTCTGAGATAATTTTAGATTCAGAAAAAGGTGCGAAAATATAACACAGCATTCCTGTGTGACCTTCCCCCATTTTTCCCCACTGATAACGTAACCATAGCCATCACCACAGAGCAACAGCAAAATCAAGAAATTGACAACAGGGCAATGCTTTAATTAAATTAATGCACTTATTTAGATTTGAGGAAGATGACATAAACCTAGTGCCTGGGCAATCAACTCTGAAAGCCTAAACTGTCTCTCCCACATACATGAGTCTGATCTTGAACTCTCTGGCCTGGCAGGCAGGCAGTGATGAAACAGAGTTGATCCTTAAGTCTCTGCAATGGCTTGTGTTGGATATTATTCCTGAGTTTCCCTGACCCAGAGTTTAGGACCAAATACATAGGCACAGTGAATGGAATTTTCCTTGACTTCCAGTCAGTTATCTTTACAGCTAACTCACTGTCAACCCTGTGTGGTAAAGGGGATTTCAAGTGTGATATTCCTTTTTATTTTTTGTAGCCACAACCGATCTGCCTGCTTCCCTGCCTAGGATTCAGTGGAACTAAATCCAGGGAGAAGCAAAATCTGAGCTTTGTGCTTTCTTGCTAGTGAGGACTAAGGCGTGATATTCCTGAGTCTCCAGGGGACGTGTGGTATTCCTCTATATAAACCTTAGAAAGGCCTGTATTGTGCTTTCCAAAAATAGTTTGGTGTTGGCTCAACATGCATCACCTGTAGCTCTTAGACCACCTTGTTTCCAGCTGTCTTCCCCTGGCAACCCCGGCATCTGCATCTCTGACTTCTTGGGATTCCTTGTTATCTTCACAAAAGCTCGATCTCTGCAGTACACATAACCTGTATCAGCCTCAGACTGCAGAGTCTTCGCTCTCAAACAGTGAGGGCCCATTCCCTTCTAGAGCTCTGGAGTGCCCCGTGTTTATGGTGGTATTGGAAATTTCCTATGGCCAGACTCTTGTTTAGGATAGCCCATGGGAAAATCCTGAAGACGAATGCTTTGGAAACACCCATTTAATTTGAGGTGAATTTGTTCTGGTTTGTGAATCAATTTTGTAAGGAATTCTGTGTTTAAAGGCCCAATTTCAATTCTCTCACTCTCCCCACTCAATAGTTCATGTATATTTAAGAGCTGCCTGAAGGGTTAACTCACTTTTTTTCCTAGTAACTATAGATGCACACCTCAAGGAGCTGGCTGACTTGAGCAGTTAATTTCTCTCTGGAATTTCTCTTGCTTGAATGTCCATAATACACTGACTTCTGCAAAAAATTGATTTCCACACAAAATTCCCTGCTTGCCTTAAACCCTTCCCCACAAGCCGCCGGCTGCCTGAATAAATATGTGGATTTTCCTCATGAATCATTTGTAGCATACCCAATTGCGATGGAGAGTGAAAGGGCTGAGAAGTAATGTGATCCGACTGTTCAAGTGCTTCTTTTACAAGAGAACTGCTCTTTATCGGCTAACGAAGACCAAAGTTGGAATATCATGCTCATCTATAAATGCATTTGAAGAGTACTTATATATACCCAGATGCTTCATAAATACTAACGACGCTAGGGCAGATGATTCAACAAATCTATTCATTTGCTTAAAATATGTGCTCTTTGAGCACCTGTCTGGCAAAGGTGATGAATAAGGATGTAGCCCTCGTAATATATTCTTCGAATGTTTGAATCTTGCCCATTCTGGTTAAGTCTTAGTAATGTACTAACATTTCATTGAGAATGAAATAGAGGTGTATGTAGTGCACCCTCATTACAAAAAATGTGGTGTTCAAGAGGCCCCCATTTCTTAACCCTCAGGTCTTACATACCCATGGCCTTTCCCATGGCTCACAGTTGTGGCAGAAACACACGGGCTACATGGAAGGTGGAGCTTCATATCTAGTTCCATGAGGAAGTTTTCAGTTGTGTAATGTCTTTAGAAAATTCCAAATGCTCCTGGGGGGCAAAATCATCCCTGATTGACAGCCACCACTCTAGACTATGCCACCTCAGGACACTGAAGTCTTAACAATGGCCCTGGTTCCCTGAAGTCATGTTAGTAATTCAATTTCACATTTGGTGATATCCAAAATTCACTTTTGCTGAGTACAATGTGGTAGGTAAAACATATGCTTAGAATTTTAAATGGCCTCAGGAAATTGGGTAAATCTTCAGAATTCAGATGAAAATGGGCCCCTTGTTCACAAAGGAAGAAAATAGTTCTACAACTAGGTGAAAAGTGGGGAGTGACTGGCTAATTGCAAATACCTAGGGCTCCACAGCGAATTACCATATTTTGCCATATGTAATTCTCTCTTGTGCATAGTGTGCACCCATGTTTTTGGCCCAAACTTTCAGGAAAAAAAATATTTTGTTTTAATTTGTTAATTCATTTTTTGTGGGTTTATATTTAGATACTTTTTGTATTATAAAGGAATTTTAGCATTTATTTTTGAATATATTATGGTACAAGAAATTTTATGTAACAAATAATTACAAAACACAAGAACAGATACAAGGTATTTCAGGTACTACCTATGTATAATGCACATCCTTATCGTTCCCTCACAAATTTGGGCAAAAATGTGCACATTGTACACAGCAAAATACAGTACAGCTAAAGTTAAGGGAACAGCTCTGTGATTGTGTCAGGAAGTTCTGGCTGCTGCCTGCTGGCCAGGCTTCCAGTCACAGGGTTAGTGCTGGCCCTTCCTCACACTTTCGCAGAAGCTGGAAGCCTCCAGGGACTGCAGCGCTGGGGCATTGGTTCCTCCTCCAAGAAGCTGAGTACTGGTGGTTTTAAAACAACCGATTTCATTTTTTCTCCCATATTGACTTTGCTTGGGTCTGTGTGCACATGTGTGTGAGTGTGTCCATGTGCATATTTGAGTGTTCCTGGTGGAACATGTGGCACACCCAGAGAGGAATGGACTCTTTAAAGTCCCCTCTGTAGGGAGCACTGCTATACTATGATTTTTTAAAATTTATTTTCCAATTACAGTTTACATTCAATATTATTTTGGATTAGTTTCAGGTGTGCAGCTTAGTGGTTAGACATATACTTTACATAGTGTTTCCCTCAATATTTCTAGTAGCCCAACTGGTACCATGCAGTTATTGCAACATGATTGACTATATTTCCTATGCTGTATTTTATATCCCCACAACTGTTCTGTAACTGTCAATTTGTACTTCTTAATATCTCACCTCTTTTACCCAGTTTTGCAACCCCTCTCCCCTCTGGAAACCATCAGTCTATTCTCTGTACCTATGACTCTGTTTCAATTTTGTTTGTTAATTTATTTTATTCTTCAGATTCCACATATAAGTGAAATCATGGGATATGCCTTTCTCTGAATGACTTATTTAACTTAGCATAATACCCTCTAGGTTCATCCATGCTGTCACAAATGGTAAGATTTCATTCCTTTTTATGGCAGAGTAGTAGTATTCCATTGTATGTGTGTGTGTGTGTGTGTGTGTGTGTATCATAACATTTTCTATCCATTAATCTAGTAATGTAGACTTGGGCTGCTTTCATACTTGGCTATTGTAAAAAATACAGCTGTGAACATAAGGGTGCATATATTCTTTCAAATTCATGTTTTCGGTTTCTTCAGATATCTATCCAGAAGTGGAAGTGCTGGGTCATAAGGCAGTTTCATATTTAACTTTTTGATGCCTTTCCATACTTTTTTTCCATAGTGGTTGCACCAATCTACATTTCTCCCAACTGGGAGCACTGCTATATTATGGCTGCCAGTGGGTCAGTCACCGAGGCTCAGAGAGCTACCTTTAATAATACCTCAAGTCCTTTTATTTAGGAATGAAACTCAATAAAATATTAATCCAGAATGATTGAAGCTACAGAATGAAGTGAGTTTACTCAAGCTAAAGATACACAGAGAACAGCTACAAATAGAAGGGTGTGATTGGAGTTTTCACTCTCAATCCTTCTTTCCTCGGAAGTGGAGTAAAACCTGAGCTGGGTGAAAGGCTGTGAGAAAGAGCTCTGTGCTTGCATAGGTCAGAACTTCCTCTTTCATTTCTAACCTTTTTCTATGTCCCATTCCACCTGGTCCATATATTAAATAATAACTTAAGTATTGTTAAATAACAATGTAAAACATTTATTAAATAACTTAATGATATAAAATAACAACTGTAGACAGACACAGTCTATTCTTCTGTTGGTGCTCAGCATTTCCATGTCAGTAGCCAGTCCTCACTCACTTTAAGTCTAAGCCTTGATAGGGTTCAATCCCTATAGTGCTAGAGTTTCAGAACTGCTGTCTTCATGAAACATACCCTTTAAAGTGTCATGCCTTATTTTTTTTGTCTGCTATTGGGATTTGGTCCACATTCTTACCCATATAGTCCTCTGTGTACTTTAAGCTGAGTGTGTTTTTTTTTTCTATGTGATGGGGATGAAATACATTTTATATTGTTTGAATTTTGGGTGTAAAGAGAGCAACTACTTAGTTAAGTCTGACCTAAAAAATGCTCTCTGATTTTGGGGACACCTATATTTACATAGCAATATCAAGTACTAGCACTGCCCCAGGCTCGTGTACCAGGTTACTCTGTCTGGAGGGCTAACTCACTTGTTCTAGTACTATGTAGATGCACACCTCAAAGAACTGACTTCCTTGGATGGTTAATTTCTTTCTGGAATTTCTCTTGCTTGAATATCTATGATACATGAACTCCTTTAAAGAATGCTATTCAATATGTTTTGTCCATTATAAGGGAAGGCATAACCACCCCTTCTGTCTTGCACTTGACTTTGTGATGTGACTGCATGGCATCCTACTGTTCATCTGGGTCTTGCCTTCATTTTTATATCCTAGACTATAGCATCTGACACTTCCAGGCTTAGATTCAAATGAAGCTGTCTGTGACAATTACTAACTCTGTCACTTTGAGGAAGTTACGTAATATCTCACAGTTTTAATTTCTCTGGCAATGAAATAATAATAATAAATATATATATTATAATATAATAATATATCACTATATATAACATATATAGTTAAAATAAGACTCTGAAATCTGGTACCTGGACCATAGCAGCTTCTCTGTAAATTTTTACTGAGTGTTACTATTATACTTGGTTATATTAAAAAAAAGATAAATACCTCCATGAAGAAGAAAAAACAACATAAAACATAACTTGCCATTTGTTGGGCAATTTTTCTCCAGGGATCTGGCAACAGATTCCCTCCTGATTTACATTCCTTTTCTTTTTTTTCCCTTTGAAAAGTCTTTTCTTTTCTTTCTTTTTTTATCTTTTTAATCTTTTAAAAAATTTTTATCTTTATTGTATTTTTTTCATTACCATTAGTTGCTTTATACCCCCTTCTACCAGCAATCACCACACAGTACTTTTTCCTTTTTGCTCAATCCCTCCACTCCTTAACCTCTCCCTGCACTACCACTAGCTGTCATCCTGCTCTCCATCTATGAGTCTGTCCCCATTTTTCTTATTAGTTCAGTTTTTTCAATAGGTTCCACATATGAGTGAAATCATATGGTATTTGTGTTTCTTTCACTGGCTTCTTTCACTTAGCATAAAGTGCTCCAGGTATATCCATACTATAGCAAATGGTAAAATTTTCTTCTTTTTTTATGTCTGAGTAGTATTCCATTGTGTAAATGTCCCACAGTTGTTTTATCCACTCATCTACTGGTGGACATTTGGGCTGCTTCCATATATTGGTAATTGTAACACTGCAATGAACAAAGGGGTGCTTATGTTCTTTTGAATGAGTTTTTTTGAGTTCCTTCAGATATATTCCCAGAAGTGGGATTGCTGGATCAAAAGGCAGATCCATTTTAAAGTTTTTATGGTATCTTCATACTGCTTTCCACAGTGGCTGCACCAGTCTGCATTTCTACTGGCAGTGTAAAAGGGTTCCCTTTTCTCCACATCCTCGCCAGCATGTGTTGTCTGTTGATTTATTGATGATGGCCATTCTGACAGGTGTGAGATGGTATCTCACTGTGGTTTTAATTTGCATTTCCCTGATGATCAGTGATACAGAGCATTTTCTCATATGTCTTTTGGCCATGTGTATGTTCCCTTTGGAGAAGTGTCTGTTCAGGTCCTTTGCTCATTTTTTAATTGTTTTTTTTTCTTTGCATTGAGTTTTGTAAGCATTTTATAAATTTTTGTATATTAACTCCTTATCAGACGTATTGATGAATATGTTCTCCCTTCTGTACACTATCATCAAGTGGGATTTATTCCAGGAATGCAAGGTTGGTACAATAGTTACAAATCAATAAATGTGACTCACCACATAGATAAAATGAGTGATAAAAAGCACATGATCATATCAATAGATGCAGAAAAAGCATTTCATGAAATCTAGTACCCATTTATGATCAAAACTCTCAGCAAAGTGGGAATAGAGGAAACCTACCTAAACATAATAAAGGCCACATATGACAAACTCACTGCCAGCATCATACTCAATGGGCAAAAACTACAAGTGTTCCCCTTACGATCAGGAACAAGACAGGGATGTGCACTTTCACATCTCTTATTCAACATAGTACTGAAAGTCCTAGCCACAGCAATCAGACAAGAAGAAGAAAAAAAAGGCATCCAAATTGAAAAGGAAGAAGTAAAACTGTCTTTATTTGCAGATAACATGATACTGTACATGGAGAAACCCAAAGATTCCACAAAAAAAGTACTCGATCTGTTAAAGGAATTCAGCAAAGTAGCAAGATACAAAATTAATATCCAAAAGTCAGTTGTAATGCTATATGCTAATAACGAACTAAGAGAAAAGGAAATTAAGAAAACAATCCCATTCACAATTGCTACAAAAAGAATAAAATACCTAAGAATAAACCTAGCCAAGGATGTAAATGACCTGTACTAAGAAAATTATGACACTGAAGAAAGAAATTGAAGAAAATACAAAGAAGTGAAAGCACATACTATATACATGGATAGTAGTAATTAACATAATTAAAATGTCCATACTATCTAAAGCAATCTACAGATTCAATGTAATTCCTTTGAAGATTCCAATAATGTATTTTGCAGAACTAAGATAAATATTTCAAAAATTTATATGGAACCAGAAAATGCCCCACATAGCAGTAGAGATC
Organism: Phyllostomus discolor; assembly: GCF_004126475.2. NCBI lineage: Eukaryota > Metazoa > Chordata > Mammalia > Chiroptera > Phyllostomidae > Phyllostomus > Phyllostomus discolor. The sequence continues at coordinate 123,521,638 of NC_040906.2, read as the reverse complement.
CTGAGAAAGAAAAACAAAGTTGGAGGAATCACTCTGCCTAATATCAGCCTATACTGTAAGGCCATAGTAATCAAAACAGACTGGGACTGGCATAAAAACAGACACATAGATCAATGGGACAGAATAGAGAGCCCAGAAATAAACCCATATTTTATAGTCAATTAATATTCGATAGAGGAAACAAGCACACACAATGGGCTAAAAATAGTTTATTCAATAAATGGTGTTGGGGAAATTGGACAGATAAATGCAGAAAAATGAAACTAGACCACCTTCTTACACCACACAGAAGAATAAATTGAAAATGGATCAAAGACTTAAATGTTAGACCTGAAACCATAAAATTCCTAAAAGAAAACAATGGCAGTACAATCTAAAACATAGCTTATGGCAATATTTTATCAGATATATCTCTTCAGGCAAGGGAAACAAAATAAAAAATGAACAAATGGGACTACATCAAACTAGAAAGTTTTGCACATCAAAGGAAAACATCAACAAAATAAAAAGACATCACACCCTGATTTGTGACAGTGGCTTCCATTTGTACTAAGTTCCCAAATCAGCTTACGGCCAAAGGGCTAGGAAATGAATTCTTCCCAATGCCTCTCTCCTTTTTGATCATCTCCCGGGACTCTTCATGACTAGATAGTACAATGTTAATATCTCAGTTACCTGTAGAGAAATAGTTCTCAAAAGGGTCAAAAGATCACCTGCTGTAGCTCTCCTGTGGATCTCTGGAGTACAGAATTCTGTCCCTTATCCCTTCACTGTCCCAACACACTAAATCTGACTATCTGTGGTAGACCTAGAAATCTGTATTTTATACACCCATGTTAGGCTTGCCAAACAAAATTCACCATGATTGGCTAAATTTAAATTTTGTCTATATAATTAATAATGTCTAATATAAGTATATTCCAAATATTATATGTGATATTTGGAACATATACTTAAAAAAATTAGGGCTTTAAATTTTTTTAAAAGATTTTATTTATTTATTTTTAGAGAGGGAAGGGAGGGAGAAAGAGAGAGAGGGAGAAACATCAATGTGCGGTTGCTGGGGGTCATGGCCTGCAACCCAGGCATGTACCCTGACTGGGAATTGAACCTGCGACACTTTGGTTCACAGCCCACACTCAATCCACTGAGCTATGCCAGCCAGGGTGTGGTTTTTAATTTTTTTTAATTTTTACTTTTATTTTTAAATTGTGAGTTAAATTTGACCGGGCTCCTGTGATTTTTTTCTAAATCTGGCAACCCTACCCTGAGTGCATGCTGAACTTGAAGAAACAGTCCTAGAAGATGCTCACAGAATAGTTCTACTATGCCATGTATAGAGCACTAAAATATTGTGTTTTAGAAAAGTACTTACTGCCTTTTTGGGTTGTTCAGTGTCAAATTCTCCCTGCTCCCCATTCTCTTTTCTGTGCCCTCCTGCCGATGTTTAGGGTGAGCTGTCCCAGTCCCATAGTGCATACTCTGGGAAGACTGAGTTACTCCCAGAGAAAACACTCTGATGTTCCTTTTCTCATACTGGGCAAGCCATGGAAAACCCCAGGTGATAAGGCATGAACCATGCAGAATTCACTGGGGCTCCCTTTATCCCTGTAGCACAAGGCTTAGGCATGAGGTAGGCAAAATGGCCTACTCCTTGACTTCTATTCTCTAGATAGGCATAGGTATCAAGGCCTCAGACTGCCTTTGAGGCTGAAAGAAGACAGATGCAAACAGCAGTCCAGCTCGATCTATTGGCCTTTCATTCCTCACACTGAGAAATGCAGAGCTGACCAAGTGCTGATCAGTAAATGAGTGGATCAAAAAACTATGGTACATTTACACAATGGAATACTACACAGCAGAAAGAAAGAAGGAGCTCCTACCCTTGGCAACAGCATGGATGGATCTGGAGAGCATTATGCGAAATGAAATAAGCCAGTCAGTGAAAGACAAATGCTGTATGATCTCATCTATAAGTGGAACCTAATCAGCAAAACAAGCAAGCAAAATATAACCAGAGACATGGAAATAAAGAACAAACTAACAGTAACCAGAGGAGAGGGGAGGGGGAATAACAGGGAAAAAGGGGAAGTGTCATCAAGGAACATGTATAGAGAACACGGGGACAAAGCCAAAGAGGGGTAGGATTGAGGGTGGCAGGTGGGGGTGGGTCGGATGCGGGAAAGTGGTGGGGGAAAGTGGAGACATGGGGACAAGTATATTTAAACAACAATAAAAAAATAAAAACAAAACAAAACAAAACACAGAGCAGCCAAAGTGTTATTTACTTTACTGTCTGGTGTTAAGAGGTTGCAAATTCAAATGCCTGCAGGGACTGAGGCCAGTGCCCTAAATAAGGGAAGCAGGAAGGGTGGGGACAATGGCAAAATTATGCATAATCTAAGAAGGCAGAATCTTTTTAGCTTCAGCTGACCCATGGACATCTCATAGGTATTTAGGCTCAGTATTTCTAAAAAACAGAAAGTCTGAATTTTTATATCAACTGTGTTGATTTTTAAATGATCAAAGCAAAATTAATAATCTTGTAAACAGTGGGTAGGCCGAGCAGAATACCTTTGTGTTCAATATTAGACTCTTTTGACAGTTTTTAACACTGTCTTAAGTTATATTTCATAGTGATGAATATATTGCAGGTACTTTATTGAATTTATAAAGAATATCTCATTGTGTTTACTTTGATCAGAATTAAAGCCCAAAACTCATATGGCCTAATGCAGGATTTAGGTTTATATGAAGATATAAAAGATATTATTTAGATATTTAGGTAGTAAATCCTATAAAGAAACATTAAGGTGACTTCAATGATCTAATCAGAACAAAAATATGTATTTGAACTCAGCCACTGTCTCTCAGAACTAAGGAATTTGCTGGCATAACCACTGGCTTTCAGCCCATAGCCAAATCATTGATTTGTACAAAGGATCAGAGAGAACACTGTGTGGACTAGGCTTTAAGGAATCCCTTTGGCACTGTGTGCGCTTGCATACACCAAAGAGGTTGGATTCGATGATGCAAATAAAGTTTTCACTGTGGACTTTTACAATGACACTTTTACCTGAGAGGCTGGCTACTGAAGTGGGTAAATTATAGTGTAGTTGAGCTGCCTGGAGGAAGAGGAATGAGAGCATCTTTGATTCCTGGGGCAGGGTGGGGGATGGGTGGGTAAAAGAGTAAATGAGTCCATAAAGTGTCAATACACCTTAACAAGAAGTGAATGAAAAAGGAGGATGAGCACATATATGAGTCTTTCTTTTCAGTAACCTTATTGTAAATATTATTTAACTTGCCTTAATTTCTCTAGGGAAACAGGGTGTGTGCTGCTGGTTTTGGCTACTTTTTTCATCTTGTGACCAACCAAACTTCACAAGCTCTACTTTTCTCCTTCACTGGGAATATTGCACATTCTTGTACAAGGTAACTTTAGGGAAATTAATGTACATGTTCGGTATAAGGCTTATGGTTTAACATTTTTTAAATTGTAACACACACAGAAGGTATAATTTGACAGCACGTGAGATTTGATGATGCATTTGTGTCATGATTTTGGATCATAAAAATTTGGTGGTGAGGGAAAGGCAGAGGGAAGTCACATAAGAGGGTAGCAAGACAAAATGCCCTTTTTGTGGCCAGAGGAGAATTCAATGGAGAGAGAGCAATTAAACTTCTAAGAGATCCAAAGCAACCAGAAATGCAGAGCCCCTGGGAGGCTCAGGAGCCTGGGCTCAGGACCTGAGTGGAGATACAGCCTTGGAGGAGAGGCTCTTTCCTCATCGCTTGCACACTGTGAGGTGAGAAGGGACTGCTCAGACTCTTTGTTATGTAGAGGGTGGTGTCCTCTGCTAAGAGACTCACAGAGAACAAAGGTGAAGTAGGGAATTTGAGAAGCACAGGGAAAAATACAAACTTCAGTCAGTCAGGTCCTGATTCAAATCCTGACTTGACTCCCACTGAATTGCTATTTATTTATTTTAGAGTCAGATCCTTTATTTGTAAAATGGGAATGTGTATACATTGAAGGTTGGATGTGAAAATTAGAGCTTACGTAATGTACCTAAGAGAACACTTGGAATACTGTAGGAACTCAATAATTGATAGCTATAAATAATTATGATAATAGAGAAATACTGCGACAATGAAGAGTGATAAGGATTAAGAATAATGGATTTGCCATGTTGAAGTGCCAGCTGAGGCTAGAATTAGTACATGTGTCGTGAACTTGGAGAGATTACAGATGTTAGCATCCACTTTCCTAGCCAGAGGCGAATCTGGAAGGGGACTGATACAGTGCTAGGGCTCATATTCTGAAGGGCTAAGGAAAGGTGTCCAGACTCTTGGGAAGGGGGTGAACCTAGAGAAGGGCTGATACAATGAATGGGATCATGGCAGTCCGCATCTTGAGATCCAGGAGCAGTTCACAGAGGGTAACAGAGAAGACAGGCTGAGGAACGGGCGGTGACAGTCAGGGAGCAGGGTCACAGTCTCCTCTTCATTCTCCCTCACTCATTACTTTTTCTTTAATATTTTCTCATTAGAAAAAAGTGGGATGTTTTAAACAGAAATGGACTAAATTTCACTCTTTGTTTCATTTTCTAGGTGTGGTCTCTTCGTATACCCTAAATTTCAGCCACCCTGGGACAATGACACTGGCCCCACCCTGTTCCAAAACTTCACAGTCTGGGGAAGTGCAGGTGGTGCACAGGTAAGTTTCTTTAGTTTTTTCTTTATTAAAACAGTTGCTTTCTCATGGTGGCATATCATACATTGCTATTTAAAGGGAGATGATTTGCTGCTGAGAGGAGCCTTGTGCATCATTGTAGTTTTAAGGAGCCAACAGCACCACAGGTGTGTGTGGAATAGTTGTTGAATGAGCAAGTTCCTAGTTACTAAGCCAGGGTTAGCTCACTTCCTTTATGGTGACTTTTAAGCAGCTCTGATAGAGAACAACCGAATTATAGAGATTTACAACCAGGAGGGATCTTAGAGGTCATCCATTCTTCCCATACCATGCCCATTTAGAGATAAAAAAAATTTAAAGGTCAGAAAGCAAAGGAATTTGCTAAAGGTCACGTAGTTAGTGGCACAACCAGATACAGACTCCAGACTCCAAATGTTGTGCATTTGAAACCCTAATATCTTGACTAATACATGCTTCAATCATAAGAAAAAGTGCTGTTCATCATTGGAACTCAAAAATTCCAGCTCCAGGTGCCATTCTTACTCTATCAATGAACCAAATTTAATTCTATTTTGTTTGAAAAGGAGAAAAGTTCATGTTCAATCATTTACTTTTCATTATCACAATGATTTCTTACAGAGAAGCTTTTCATGTCCACCGTCAACAGCAACATATAAAAATTATCCAGGTCACTAGTTGGTGCTGCAGAGAAAATTACATACACTTTGTCTCTGCCACTTAGAAATCTGGAGTCTAAGATACATACATAAATGAAAAATATGTTTACAGGGCATTCAGGAAACAGAATAAAAACATAAAACTAAGTCATAATAAGAAAGCTAGACATTTATTTTATATATCAAACAAGAGGAAGACGATTGTAGATGAAGAAAGCCCCAAAACATATAATTAGGGTAGCTAAGTGGAGGATTGCCAATTGTAGTTAGTATTTTGTTCCCATTTAATTTCACAGTGTGCTTTGTTTCCCATAAGCACCATAAATATAGGGGTGAGAATCTAGTGGAAACATTTGCTGAGTGACCTCCTATGCAGAGGAGAATTCATGCCTTGCAGAGACTTAAACTCTGTATTGATAATCTTGTTCTACAGGAAATAACCTAGTAAAACAAAAATATTAAAAGATGGTGATTAAAGTCAGTTTCTCAAGTTCTCCAACCAGAAGCACTAAATTCATGAAAAAAAAATCCTTAAAGATTAAACTTTTGTGCACTCAAAAGTCCAGATAATGAGAATGCTTTTAGAACTTCACTTTTATGAGGAAAGTAAAGGTGAGTCACTAACATAATAGCAGGGAATTTGAAGAGTAACTTCTCCCAGAACAACCTGAAAAAAAAAAAAAGAACAAAGTAAGGGGATTTATACTTCCTTATTTCAAAATGTACTATAAGGCAATAATAATCAAGATAGTGTGGTATGGAAACAGAGATAGAAATATCAGTCAATGGAATAGAATTGAGTCCAGAAATAAACCCATACATCTATGGTCAACTGATTCTTGACAAGGATACTGAGAACATTCAATGGGGGAAATAATAGTGATGCTGGAATAACTAGAGAGCCACATGGAAAGAAATGAAACTGGATTCTTACCTCACACAATTTACAAAAAGTGACTCAAAATGCTTCAGAAACCTGAACATTGGAACAAAAATTATAAAATTCTTAAAAGAAAACAAAGGGATAATTTTTTATGATCTTGGATTAAGCAAAGGATCCTTGGATATGACACCAAAAGAACAAGCAACCAAAGAAAAATAGTTAAGTTTAACTTTTTCAAAATTAAAAATTGCAGTGTTTCAAAAGATTTCATCAAGAACTGAAAACCTACAGAATAGGAGACAACATCTATAAAATCATATATGAAAAGGGCTTATATAGAGAATACAAGTATATAGAGAACTCTTAAAACTAAGAAATAAAAAGATAAATAATCCAATTAAAAATGATCAAAAGTTCTGAATAGACATTACTCCACAGATGCACAAATCACCAATAAGCACATGAAAATATTTTCAACATAATTAGTTAGTAGAGAGAGGCAAATCAAAACCACAGTGACATGTGACTCCTTCATAGCCCCTATTGCTAGAATCAAAATGATAATAAGTGTTGGTAAAGATGTAGAGAAATTGGAATTCTCATATACTGCTCATGGGAATTTAAATGGCCTTGATATTTCAGAAAAACAGTCTGGTAGTTCCTCAAGTGAGTAAACATAAAGATACCATGTGGTATATGTTTTCTTTCTCTTAGAGAAATAAAAACATATATACTCACAGAAATGTACACACAAATATTTATAGCAACATTATTCATAACAGCCAAAAGTAGAAACAACCCAAATATCCACCAATGTTCAAATGGATAAATATAGTGTGGTGTATCAAGACAATGGAATATCATTCAGCCATAAAATGAATGAAGTATATGCTGCAACATAGATGAACTTTAAAAACATTATACAAGTAAAAGAAGATGGTCACAATAACCACACCTGATATGGTTCTGGTCATATGAAAGACCAGAATAGGAAAGTTCATAGAGACAGAAAGGAGATTAACTGTTGCTTAGGCTAAAGGATACAGTGTTTCTTCTTGAAGTGAAGATGTTCTAAAATTGACTGTGGTGATGGTTGCACATATCTGTGAATATACTAAATCCTTTCAATTGTAAACTTTAAGTAAATAGGTGAATTGTATGTTATGTATATCTCAATAAATCTGTTTTTAAAAAAATACCCTCTTCTGTATATAGCCATGTAAGCTTTCAAATATTCCATATTCCTATCTGTGTAGCCTTAGGCAAGTCCTGTGTCTTTCTATCTCACTCATAAAGTGGAAATAGTAATAGTACCTAAATGATAAGTTTGCCTGAGGAGTTAAATAAGTGCCTGTATGTAAAGTGCCTAGGAGCATGCCTGATTCTCCGTGCGTGCATAATAACAGCTGTTGCTATCAGCGTTGTTAGCATACAGGATTCTGTGGTGATAGAGCGATGTTGATCATATGTCTCTGGAAATTGTAGCATTGAGAATGGCCTTCTGCATTGTAAAAAGCACATTGTGTTTAAATTCCATAAACTTTTATTATTAAATATATCTGACTACATTCTTGTCGTTAGACATACCTGTCATATATATAGATATTTAGGAGGCCAGTGCCTTATCCATTAGGCCACTGGGGCTTCTTATATAGATATTTAAACAGAATATTCTAGCAGGTAAAATTTCTATTGTGAGTAAATATAAATTTATATCTATTTGATATTGATAGCTAGTATTTTTTGTATATTTTTCATCCAATCATCTTAACCTTTGGAGGAACATCATCATTATTCTCCTTCTGTACAGAAGAAAACTCTGGGTTAGGACTAAAATGCTTGCTCATGTCACACAGCTCAGAATTGCTGGATTTCAACTCAGGCCATCTGACCCTTCTGTATGTATGTTAATAAAAGTTGAGGAAAATGCCCTCTCCTCACCAGGTCTCATAAAGGCAGGGATTTTCTTTAGAAGGGGAGAGAGACATAAGAACACATTATGAAAGCTGTATGTATGCCACAGATAGGGGCTTTATGCTGCTGTGTGTTGGTTTCCTTCAGAAATTAGATGTTAGCTGTTTGAATATGAGTATATTTGCCATAATTTGAGATGCCTGTAATTGGGTAACAGTTCTTGTCAAGATCATACCTATTTGTTTAAATAAGCCTTGTGTCTTCGAAAGTCTACCATTTTATAAAAGCTATGGTGCATACAAAATGGGAAATGCAAGCTATTTAATTCTTGAAAATTCAGGCACAATGACTGATTGACAGGTAGAAGCATGATACCATGGTATATCAAGGCTACCTTGGCTTTAATTCATAGGAAACTTTCACATTAAGATGTGAGGGGAACCATGACGCTATTTAATGAACAAGGAATGACTGTGTTAGATTAATTGCTAGTCCTGATTTCCACCCTGGCTTTAAAGATGTTTGAACTGAGGCCAAAGAAGACATAAGATGTCTTTTATGAGGTCATCTGGTTAGTTAATATCAGTGCTAGGTGAAAATAAAGGATTCTGTCCCCAAATTAATGGAATTCTTTCAATTCTATTAAGCTAATTTTGTTAATACTTGATCCCTGTTTGGGACTGCTAACACAAACTGTCATAAATATATGTTCACATAATGTATTTTTAGTCTGCAGTCATGCTCAATTACTTATTTCACATTTGTAATTTTCTGAAAATATTAGTTAATATATATGATGCTGAGGAAAATGTTAAATCCTGGAGTTCTTGAATGCTATGGTTTTCCTCCATTGATCTTGTGTGATTTGTAAACAGCAAGTTTATTTTAGCTATGTGAAAAATTCACATTGACCTTTTTAATGTGTCAGTTATTATGAGGAGAAATGAAAAGTACAGAGGAGATGTTACCAAAGGGGACTAGTTAGTACTGACCTTATGGCAACTTTGAGATGTCTGCACAGATATTGATGGGCAAAAGCTGCTTGAATATGGTCTAGCATGCTTATTTATACTTAGTCAATAATTAAAGAAGTTACAGGAAGTCTGCAAGAAAAGCCAATCTGCAGACCTTTGCTATAACATATGCTGTGTTTTTTTTCTTTTTATAGATTTTTAGAAGTAGCAATCTTCACCTAAAAAACTTCCAGGTTTATTCATGTAGAGATTTTGGAATTGACATCTTGGAAAGTGATGCAAATACTTTAGTTACTGACAGCTTATTACTTGGTCATTTTGCCCATGAGGTAAGTAAATACCTTAGTGTGGTTGTTTTAGGCTGTCCATTAAAGTAAAATCATATATGATGGACTCCCTTGTGATCCAGTTTATGTAATTTTAATAGCATGCTTCAGTGAATCTTGTATTTAACTGGTAAAAGTTTGAGGAGCTTTTTATTTGTAAAGGTGGTGATATTTAAAACAAAATTTAAATATATCCAAAGGTTCAATGTTATAAGTCAATATAAATTATAAAAATTATGAGTAGCTTGCAGAATTCTTATTTGGTTGCAATTTAGCATTATTATCCATACCAATTCAATAATGCACCTAGTAATTTTAGGTTAGTTTACTCTAACCTCACAATAATTATAGAACAGCGTGATTCCATATTGTCTCTCTGCATTGTTGTTTGCTGAATTTCTACATCAACATTTTATTTATAGGGTTCTTACTCTGTTTAGGGTGTCCCTCCTGAAAAAAAATAAGTAATATACATTTATATTATTTGCTATAGTACACTATGATTTCTTATGTGATTCCTTAATATGTCCTTAAGTGTGGTGTTAAAAAACAAAATTCAACCAAATGAATTAGAAAATGTAATTGGCTTTGTGAAGAGCTTCATGAACTAGGAAGCATCCCACCTAAAGCTCCAAAGGATTGTACAAAACAGAAGGCTTTTAGGGTGTGGCAGGGGAGTTCTTAGCAAAAGAAAAGAAAGGATTATTTTTAGGCCAGGTCGTCTTTGGGGTGGGAGGGAGGGATGGGACAAGGAAGGACAGGAGTTTTATCATACAGCTTTTACCCTACACGTGTTACCGAAAAGACTACTCAAACGGCTTCGGGGTTTGCAAAGTGGAGTTTTATTCACGGATGCGGACCCAGAGGAGGCAGATTCCAAATTCTAGGCTCTGAGCTGGGTGGGGAGACGGGGTGGGGGTGGGGGGCTTTCTTATATTCTTGCTGCAAAGGTGGAAGGAGGAGTGGGGAGGAGTGCAGTTGCTGGTAGGAAGCTGTTTTACAGAAGCAGAATGCAGGGGTTAGCGTGCAGCCTTGAGATAACTGCTATCTGAGAATGGCCACTGCTCAGTATGTCCTATCACACTAGCATTGATCATTGATCAAGAAATTTCATATTTGTTTTGTTTACAAACAACAAAACAAAACAAAACTAGTAAAATATAACCAAAGACACTGAAATAGGTGATAGTCTGACAGTGACCAGAGGGGAGAGAAGAGGGAATTTCAGGGGGGAATGGGTAGGGTTTACAGGAACAAATTTGGAGGACACATGGACAAAAACTAGGGGTGGGGGGTAATGGGGGGGAAGGGAGGAGGGTTGGGTGGGTTGGCTGGAATGGGAGTAGGGGGGAGAAAACTGTACTTGAACAATGATTAAAATTAAAAAAAATAAAATAAAAAAATAAAAATAAACATATAAAATCTTTAAAAAAAAAAAAAGAACACTTAACCACTAAAAAATTCAACAATTATATTCATACAAAATACATCATGGCCTAGGAAAGCAGAATAAATCATGTGCATACTTAAAAAAAAAAAAAGAAATTTCATATTAATGTTTAACATTCCACTCCTGGGAGAGGCTGAAACTGCAGTTAAGTTAGTTACTAAGTTTTGGTTTGGCGTTTTGGCCAAGCAAAAGTGACTCCATTTTGGCCTGTTGTCACTTTTTTTAACTGTGGGATTTGTTTCTTCATGATCAACATCAGGCTATACATGACTTCTCTGCCACTGCAAGGTCAGGTTACCAGAATGTAGATGAGGCAGAGGACCTCCCAAAAGAGAAGTACCGTTCTCCAGAGAAGCCTATGGTTACCATTAGTGTCAGCAGGCATCAGACCTATAATGGGTTCTCTCAGTTCTTGTCTTTTAAAGAGGTGCATACCTATTAGTAACACATTGTCACAATAATCAGAGATGGTTCTTCTCAGAACCAAGGAAAGAGCATTCTCTGTAGTTTGTTCCTGAATGCTTTAGCCAATTCATATTTAAATAATTATTGATTTTTGTACTTCCCTTGAAGATTATTTCATAAACCTAGATATAAATATTAAGATTATAAAAATCCTTCTGTTACTAAGCTACATTTTCCTACATTTAATTCCCATACTTACTTAGTTGAATCTCTTTTGAACCATCCTTTTCAGGAAGGAAATACCTGCCAGTTTTTCCTTTTCTCTGAAAGGATTACCCCCTCAAGAGATGATTCTTCTTTTTAGGCTTCATAGTTTTCCAGGAGAGGGTGGGACACAGATTTAAATCCTGTGATGCTATAGATCCAATGCCCTTAAATTTCTCCAAAATAACCTTAGAGGAAATGCTGAAAACAAAATGCCCATCAAGCTGAGTAACTGTCTTGGTAAATTAATGTCACAACATCTTAAATGATGCTAAATAGATATCATAATTAATGGAAGAGTGGCATAAATTGAGACATAAATTTTGACCAAAGGGCAGTTATCATGAGATAAAAAATAATCACATCCCTGGGATGTGATTCGCCAGGAATGCAATGCCACTGAGCGCCTCTTCATCTCTTAGAACGTAGGTGTAGGACACAAGTCCCTGGATGCAAAATGTCAGACAGCATGTTCTAGGGGAGATCTAGATCATGATTAGGCACCCAAATAATAAAACCATGTCATTTTAGAGTTAAATATTACCCAAGAGTTAATTTAGTTATAGTTAGAACTCCGGAATTTACAGGTGAAGAAATGGAGGCTTTAGGAAGTCAAATGATAGCCTCAAATCTAGTAGTGTGCAGGTGGGACCTCCTGGATAAATACTCCCAGTCAAATACTCTTTCAGTTACATAGAAAATAGCTTCAGCAATAAGCATTTATTAGTATCTACTTCATTATTTCCTGAACTGTTTTCCATGGAAGGCTAGTCCCAAGAGAGGGTCCAGGAAAAGGAAAATTCCTAGGTTAATTACATTTAAGACATATTATTCATCACACCTCTCGTTCCCTTGAATTTATGTCACACATTAACACAATAAAGGTTCTACAGAGTCCCGAGGTTAAAAACAAACAAGAAAAATATCTCTGAATCTTTATTTGACATAGTATTGCTTAGATTTATTTGGGAACATTTTTGTTGTCATAAGAAACTGTGTCAGGCCCTGGCCAGGTTGCTCAGTGGGTTGGAGTGTCATCACGTACACCAAAAAGTGGATTTGATTCCCAGTCAGGGCACATACCTAGGTTGCAGGTTTGATCCCGGGTCGGGGCACCTATGGAAGGTAACCAATCAGTATTTTCCCTTCACATCAAGGTCTCTCTTTCTCTCTATCTCCCCCTTCTTCTCTCTCTAAAATCAATGAACATATCCTCAGGTGAGGATATAAAAAATAATAGAAAAAAATCTTGGGTCAGTTGTTTAACAAAAAAGATACCTGACCTCTGTGGTTGTGGAGCTGATCTTAGCCTCTGTATCTTTCATGCCTATCATACCTTTAGGAATTAAAATTTTCAGACAATTTTGCCTATCCTTCTTAGACCTGCCATCCACATCTAATTGGTGGCACACAATTATGAGTTAGTCATATCCTAAAAAAACACTAGTTTCTGGAAGACCTTATTATTGGAAAGGATTTTTTCCCCCGTAACTAAGCATATTTATCTAAATGTTTGGTATTCTCACAACCAAACATTACCTTTACATAGAGATGGGCAGAACAGTTTCCAGTGAGGACGGCTTTAATATACCAGGCAAAGAGATGCACTCTCCCATTACTGTACTACACATCCCCAGGTTGGCTGTGCAGTTTGTTTAAACCGGTTGTCCTAGCATTCATCTGATGAGCACCCCTTCACACTCTCAGCAATGTCCTGCTTTGGGTATAAATTATGCTCACCCTACTTTTAGAAGTATTGGTGGGATGCTTGCCTTTTTGTTGTTATTCTAATTAATTTGAGCAGATGATACTACTTTTTAAAATATCGTATTGAGACAGATGCTGATGGGATTGGTTTATTTTTTCTACTATTTCTCTACGAGTTCCTTTCCATTTTCACTGGTGGATTTGTCTTTCTCAATTTAGGCCTTTCATTTTTTTGTTTCTCTAAATTCTGTTGTAGGGCTCCTTCCCTTTTCAATATACTTGTTCTCCCTGGGAGAAATCTCATTTTCTCTAGTGGTTTCAATTACCATCCGCACGCTGATGTCTCTCATATATTTGCATTTATTTCTACCACCTCATTTTGTGCCTTCACTTTGCAATTAGGTTTTTCTTGTTTCTTTTTTTTCTACTTTCCAAACTTCATTTGTCTTGCATTGAGTAGTATATTTACTCATTTTAAAGTTATTTATTCTGTGTGATTATTTTCATTATTGGATTTAAATTTTTAACAACCCTGCTTGTCTTAAAGTCTAAATTACATCAGCACTGTTAAACTTTACCTGAGTGATGATGCAGGAGACCTTCAACTCCTTTGACCTTTTTCTTTACCTTCCCATCTTGTATATTACTTTTCTCTAGTATTTATCCCACTTTTCGAAATAAATATTTTATGGAAATATAATATTTATGGAGAAAAGTGCAAAATCATGAGCTAAGATCTTAATGGATTTTTAGAAGGCAAAACCCACGTACATAGTAACCCAGTCAAAAGTAAAGCATTACTGTGTCCTCCAAAGCCCCTCATGCCTGCTCTCATTTAACTCGACCCCCAGACCCCAGCCAGAAGGGAAACATTATTCAGACTTCTATAGACATAGATTGATTTCAAATCTGTTTTTGAACTTTATATAAATGGAATTTGAGAACATGTAAGTCTTTCGTGCTTCAGTCCTTTGGCCAAACATTATGCTTATGAAATTCATTCATTTTTAAAAAATTTTACAATAATTTATTTTTCCAATTGTTGTGTAGCATTCTACTTTATGACTGTACCACATTTTAAAAAAGCTATGTTGCTACTGAAAGAAGTTTGATTATTTGCAATTTTGGGTTATTTTAAATGATGATGTTATGAATGTTCTTCTATATGTCTCTCTATTTACATGCACTCCTGTTGAATATATGCAAAGTTGTAAAATTACTGGGTCAAAGGCTATCCCTTAGGCTTTAGTGGATAATGCCACACAATAGTCCCAAATGTTTATACTTGCACTAGCATGTGCGTGAAGAGTTTCACAATACATGTCTTGGTATTTCTCTTGACCAGTGTCCTGGAGGTATCCTTCATATCTCTCCATTATTGCAACTCTTGCTCCTGCCTCCCACATCTTCCTTCATTCTGATTTAATTCCTTATTTATTAGAGTGTAGCCTGCGGTAACTTTCTTAACAGAGTGGAAGGTCTGTGGAATGTAAAGGTTTTGAACGACAAATGGAGACCCCCTTATTAGTAGGTTGTTGGTTATAGAACACCAGGTTAACTTCACTTTGCCTTCATGTTTTGAAGGCAGCGCTCCATTGTCTTCTAGCTTCTAGTCTTGAGGATGCATAGTTTCAAGATCCTCTAATTTTAGGTCTTTTCTATGTAACCTTTTAATTTCCTGTTTTGGAAGATTTTAGGATGTTGTCCTTGTCCCTGGTGTTTGCAGCTTCTGTACAATGTATCTTGTGTAGCTTTTTTTTTTAACCACTGCCTAGGTGCTGCGTGAGACCTTTCAGTCCCATTTCTTTGAGATTTCTATAATTCTCTCTTTATTTTCCTTTTTTTTTGGAAACTATATTATTTGAATAATGGGCCTCCTAAATTGTTATTCTAATCTTAATTTCCTCTCTGATTTCCCGGCTGTATTTTTATCCTATTTACTAGGATATTTTGTCAATTTTTTTTTCTGTTGAATTTGTTACTAGTGCTCTCTTGTTTTTTGTTCTCTTTCTCTTTCTGAAAAATCTCCCCCCTTTTAGGCTCTTTTTTTCTTGTTTAATGGATATAAACTTATTTCTCTGGGGTTATTAATGACAAAGTTTAAGTTTTCTTCTGATTCCTATACTGGCTTTGTCTCCACTGGGTTCCTTCTGTTCATTTCTCTTTTTTGTTCTTCCTGTTGGAGGTCCCTGGAAATTTCTGGTGATCCTCAGATGTACAATCATGTTTAACAGTGGGGCTGTGAAGCACTAACAAGTTGATTAAATGGAGTTTGTTGGAGAGCTTTTGTGGTAAATCCTGGAAGCAATTTAATTTTTTAAAATATTTTTAATTTTTATTTTTATGTTAACATATAGCAAAACTGACTTTTTAATGTACAGTATCTTATTTTTAACATGTGTATGGGTGTGAGTAGCCACCACCACCACAATCAAGATACAGAAACAGTTGCCTTAACCCCCAGATACTCCCTCGAGCTCCATCTTTGTAGCCACACCCTCCTCTCAAACCAACCCCTGGGATCACTGATCTATTCTCACTGTGTCTTTTTCAACAATCATTTATATTTAATCAGATAGTGTGTAACCTTTCTGATGCTGACACTTTTCACTCCAAAATGCCTTAGGGATTTATCTAACATATTGTAAGAAAAAATATTTTATTCCTATGGTTGTTGGATAATAATCTACTATAAGGATATGCTGCAGTTTGTTTATCCACTCATTTGTGAGGGACATCTGAGTGGTTTCCAGATTTGGTGATTAGAAAGGAAACTGTCATAACCATTTATATAAGGCTTTCGTATATACATACATTTTCATTTCTCTAAGGTAAACACCTAAAAATTAAATTACTAGGTCATATGATAAGGGTGTGTTTAACTTTATAAGAAACTGCCAAATTATTTTCCATGGTGGCTGTGCCATTTGCATTGCCATTAGCAATATATGGGAGTTTCAGCTGTTCCTTATCCTCATCAGCATTTGGTGTCCTCACAATTTTTTATTTATCATTCTGTTATAACACATGTGTAGTATATCCTTTGTCATGTATGTGATTTGATAATATTTTCTCCCTGTCTATAGCTTGCCTTTTTATTACCTTAATTGTTTTTATTTTTGCATTATAAACTGTAATTCATGTGGCAAGTTCTCTTATTTTTCTTACCTTGTTTCTCCCTTTCTAAATTGCAGGGAAGCCTGTGTATGTCAGTTGGGATCAAAACTCCCAAAAGGTGGGAACTTATAGTATCCAACACAACTTTTGTTAACTTTGATCTCCCTGACTGTGTATCCATCAGAACCTGTTCTGGCTGCTCCCGAGGGCAGGGTAAGTTGGTTGAACAGATAAGCCAGACAATAAATAGAGCCAACACTCAAGTAAACATGATAAATAGTGGCAAAGCCTTTGTAATTTATTATTTCTTTAGGTTATAAAATTGCATCAGTAGAAACTGCTGCTCAGATTGCCTAAAAGAAATCCTAGAGAAAGCCAGGTATTCTCAACGTGGCTCCTGCAGCTCCCCATCGTCTTCCTGTGGTGGCATCTATCACACTACCATTGTGATGCCATGTCTCTGCCAGACGCTGAGCTGCACAAAGGCAAGGAGTATGTCTCTTTGGCTCGAAGTTTTATCATCAGCACCTAGTAGCCTGGTGCTTAATAGGTTCATTGATTAAATTAATGAATGAAGTTGAATGGATGGACATATGAGTATAAACTATCACACATGCAGTCTTAACCAAAAGAGTCAGAATTTAGTACTTAATGTTTTCAACAGCCCAAGGTTTGTTGTTTGCACAAAGAGAACCATAGGAATTTTTGTTCACTTGTTAACCACATCTCAGAGGCTGTGAGAAATATCTTGGAGGACTCATGGGCTAAGGTGAAAAGAAGTAGAGAGCAATCTAGTTGATTTGATAGTTGTAAACAGCCAAACCAAGTAATTCAAGTAAATATGCTCTTGTGGTTTGAATCACCAATTTAGATAATTGTTTGTTTTTTTAATTAAATGAATAATCAACAAGCCTCTACTTTTTTTTTTCCTGTATAAGCAGAGCCAAAAACTGTTTTTATTTGGGTGGCATCTGAATTCAAAATTGCAGAAACAATAATAGGAATAAAAAAGAACTTATGACATTTATTTCAAATTACAACTCTTCCGTTCTTCAATAGCTTCACTATTTCGTTTCATGCACAAGACACTAGATAAAAGCACTCTACTCCTGATTAGCTTTAATTCCTTCTCACAGTATAATGTTGGCTAAGTCATATTGTTTATTTGTTTAAAAACTGTCTACTCCAGGATCTTGTTTAAGCAGCTGGGGTGTACAAAGATGAAAAACACATAGTTCTTACCTTCCAGAAGCTCTTGATGTAGGTACAGAAGTAAGTGTTTAGTCCAGTCACTGTGCTAGAGTGATGAGTGCAGTCCTAGAAAACTGAACAAGGTCAGAGAAAGGAGGGCGGGAGGAGGTCAGGTGAGATTTCACAGAGGTGACTCTTAAGCAGGGTTTTGAAAGGTGAATGGAAATTTGCCAGGGAGAATGTGCATAGAAGAGTTTCTAAGTATTAGGAACAGCATATTAAAAAAGATAAAATGCCAACTGGACTGAATTTAGAGTTTCAGGTGGGCGTGGCATTAGATGTACTGCAGAAGTTGCAGGAGGATAATCATGGAAATCTTGAATGCATGCCTTAATTCACTGTATGGACTCCACTGGGTACAGAATGAAAACATAAGGACTTCCATTTATTTGTATCTTATTCTCTATTATTTTCCTTTGTATCTATGTTATAATGCACATCATACAGAAGCATAGTAGCATATGTATTGAGAGATGTGTACTCAATTCAAACATTTTAATGACAAGGGTGTGTGAATTAGAAGACCACATAGTTTCTTCCTGGGCAAGTGGGCTAGCAGCATTGCAATGAATCACGTGGAGGTGGTGCGAGGAACAGACTGCTAAGAAGTACAGCCCTAGTGCTAACGCTTAAAAACTGTGATACCATTACTACTGATATTTGTTCACATGATTAAATGTTGCTTTTGAGGGTAAATCTTTCAAGTATAAACCTCATAAGAGGTGGGGTTAGACTCACCACAGAAGAACTGGAGCAGACAGATTGAGACAGATTGAAAGACTAAATAAAGACACCTTTAGTATTTAGTAATTAGTTAGTTAGTGTTCTGTGTCTCTATTTCCCACTGGAACAGTTTCTCCTCCTTGGCACTATTAGTATTTTGGGCTGGAGAGTTTTTTGTTGTGGGGACTGTCATGTGTGTTGAGGATGTTTATCAGCATCCCTACGTCTGCCCACCAGATGTCAATAGCACTGCCATCCACCCAGCTGTGACAGCTCCAAATACGGCCAAGTGATCCCTGGTTGAGAATTACTGCCCTAGAATACAGACTGCATGAAGGCAGCGTCAGTACTGTTCTTGCTTCCCACTGTGTCACCAGGACGTACCACAGAGCCTGGCATACAAGAAGCATTCATTTGTTTTCTTGAATAAATGAGTCGTGAAATTGTATAAATATGCAACTTAAAGTACTGAAAACATCCCAGTGAATTCAGTTGCCATTTGTTATAATAGTCTTTTGTGCCATGTGTAACATTCTGTCTTCCATTTTATAGGTGGATTTACTGTGAAGATCAACCAGTTGAAGTTTACAAACTCTCCGAACTTAGTAGCATTTCCATTTGCTCATGCAGCGATTTTGGAAGACTTGGATGGGTCTCTGTCTGGGAAAAATGGAAGTCACATTCTCGCTTCTATGGACACCCTCCCAGCCTCTTGTTTGGTCAATGCCAGATTCAGTCGGATTGTCCCTGGCAGTGTCTGTGGGGAAGATGTTCTTTTTCATCGTATGTCTATTGGACTGTAAGTTGAATTTACTTTACTTTTCAGTTTGCTAATGAGCATGCATATATCATGCACGGTGTTGAGGTTTATACACTTGACCTTGGGCAAAAGGCTGAGAAGTGATGTTGAAGTTTATAAAAGGGAGATTGTTTTCTAGATTCTATTTAAAGTATTTAGTTCTACACGAGTGATGTGGGAATAATTTTGACAGCTGTCAAATCATAGGTTTATGGTAGTTTTGGGCTGATTCAAATGGCAGCTAACTTTCAATATCACTGGACCGGAACTCGTAGTCCATAACCTCTTATTGACATTTTGAGCTAATAGCTTCCTCTTGAAAAGACTTGCAACCAACAGAGAACTTGAAATATATTTAAATTAAAAGTATTATTAAAAATTCCAATAATGTCCATTCTCGTTTATATACATTTACTCTTTCCCAGGTCTTTTTAAGTGTTCAATATGCTCCAGGGAAGCAATTGATGATGCCTTCCTATTACTTGCAGAGTCGTTTCACGCCAGTTCATTTTCCTTGTTAATTTCCTGAACTATTGGAGTTGTACAATATATTTCCTATTAATATTGGAGCAAGGACTCCTTGGTTATGCTAGTCAAGTTACCATTAAGTTAGCAACTGGGCTGTTTTTAATGCATAAGAGGATTGCTTCTGCCCTCTTTAATTTCCAGGTAATGATTGCTGGGTGTCTAGGGTTCTCTCTTTTACCTATTTCAAATGCATTGTATGGACTTAGCCACAGTTCTTTCCTTCCTTTGTTTTAAGTGTCTTAACTGCATGAGTACGAAGTCAGGTGATTCAGCTACAGCCCGTTGGCATCTCTTTTAAACCAGAAAACTTCGGAGAGTGAGAGGTCAGGATTGCACTAAGTCTGCACTTTGAATGCATATGGACCTGTATCTTGAAATTTGGTTTTAAGAGCTTTAGTAATATGCTGCTAACATCAAATAGTCTGGAAATTTTTTTCACTTTTGCCATCCAGACTGTTTATTATCCTATCTAATGTTAATGGGCCCAATCCCAGTGAGTAAAACAGGAATGTGGAGGGATCTATTTTCATTGTTAATCATTTTGATTGTGTAGAGAGTGATGTTTTTAAGAAACCCTCACAGATGCATCTTGATTTTTTATTATTACCTTAGTGATTTTTTAAACAAAGGTGTTTTTAATTAGGGTTTTCAGATTTATAAGAGTTATTGGTTTATTTCTTACATGATTTTTTTTGAAAATAATAAAAATTAAAATAGATTTTTGTGGTTCAAAAGAACATTATGTGCTTGCATTATATTTATTTTTCTGTGTTCTTTATACTCCTTTTTTATGCCTTATTTTAAGATCTTTTGGGAAACTATCTCTTGGAGAGGCACTTAGTGGTGGTGTTAGAAAGTTCTACAGAAATAATCTTGTCTGAGCATCTGTTCCTGGAGATCTTCAGGACAGGGTACTTAGGTGCTTACCTTAGCAGCAGGTCATGACCCCAGCATTTAGGAACTGATACCTGGCCAAAAAGATAATAATCCTGCAACAATATTGTAAGTAGATTCAAAAGGCTCTTAGTAGGGTGAAAACCTTGTCTTGGTGTTTCTGGAGTTTTCCTGGTGTTCAAAAAAGAAAAATCTCATGTTCCAGAAACCCCTTCAGCCTTGAGAAAACCAGGATGGTTGGTAACTCTACTCTCTATGCTTCTATTTAAAAATTTTTTTTGGTTGACCCACAGGTCTATGGACAAATGCCCAGCTATCCCAAATTAGCTGCAGGGAAGTCTCAGAGCGCTCCCAATTACTAGTCTCCTGACCTTGGAGTCCTCTCCTCTGGGATAAGATGATTGGATTAGGTGGTCTCTAGGGGTTTGCTGGTTAAAGTGCACCAGTATCACCTGGGCTTTTGTTAGAAAGGAGGAATCGAAGACTCCATCCCAGACATCCTGAATCAGAACCCCCAGGTGATTTATATTCAAGTTTGAGAAGCACTGCTCTGAAGTCCTTCTAACTTTAACTTTCTATGATTCTATCCCTAGCAATTTGTGCTCAGTGACTTGATCTTTGTCCCAGAGCATTATAACCTCATTAGGAACATGTCAGAGCTAATGAGCAATTTGAATTCTGCATAGATACAAACTTTGCTGCATTTCAGGGAGAAAGGATTAATTTATTGTGCTATTTGCCCTGGAGCAAGCACCCTAAGAGTTGATTTACAAAGCTCTCACAGTCATGATCTTTTGGGGTTGCATGTTGATGGAGATCTGATATGGCACGAGTACCCTGCTGTCTTTACTTAGGTTCTTACCCTCCCTCCCTCAGCAAGAGGTCCCAGAGGGCTGTGCATGTGGCCTTACATAGCTGCATAAACAAGGCACCACATTCCCCTCTTGCTAACAACCAAGTAGATGGAGTGGAATTTTTTTCCTTGAAAAGCCCTCTTTATGGTCCAGTTTCACTCTAACTTCTTTTTTTGACATTGGCAACTCTCTGTTCTGTCCCTCCACTACCTTATTTAAGTTTGATGGGTTCCCACATTTGTGCCACTTCCTGTTCTGTAGCTTCCTCTGACTCCACCCTAGCAGTTCGGTTGACAGAGGCATGTAAATATTTGAAATTGGTCATAACATTATATTTAAGGGGAGAAACAAATTCCAGTCTCTACAAGGCAGAGTCTCAGAGTTTTTATGTTTGTTAAAATGACAACATGCTTGATCTTCATGAAAGCTGCTTATATTGTTCCCTCTCTCACTCACCAGTTCTAAAACCAGGCTTTCTACAGGACCCACAAGTATTCTGGATAGTGTACTTTTCCCAGCTTCTCTTTCTACCAATCTCCGCTATCAAGCCCATCCTTCCTGATAAGACAGGGGTGGCGTTGGCCCTACCAATGTAAGGTGGATCTTGTTTCAGAAAAATGTGTCGGTGATTTGTTCTCTCTAGAGGTGTCATAATGATGATATACCTAACATAGTGCTTGGATTTATCCATCCCCAAGTTTAGATAGATAAATGTTTTCTTTTTAGGTAAATGTAATTGTATCTATAGAGATAATTACATGGAACAAGCATAATATTCCCAATAAAATTTTGTATGCTCCTTCCAGATCTTTGTAAGCTCTTCTCCTTTCCCCTTAAGTTGCTAGTATTCCTTACGGTTCTGTGAGGAGCTTCCTTTCTCTCAAGTCATACCCTTTCCAGATGATCTTGGTTATTTCACCACTTTGGTCCACATCCACTGATGCTTCCAGACTTTCTTCCTTTAGTCTACACAGCTCTACTGAGCTCTAGACCCATTTATCCAACTGCCTTCAGGATCTTCACTGCCCAATATTGTAGCAACTATCCCCATATAGCTACTGAGCACTTGAAATATGGTCCAGCCAAAATTGAGATGTGATATAAATGGTAAATTATGTACCATATTTCTAAGACTTGATATGGAAAAAAGAATGTAAAATATCTTAACAATTTGTTTATATTATGTTTAAATGCTAATATTCTGGATACATTGGGTTAAATATATTATTATAGCTAATTTCACCATTTCTTTTTACTTTTTAATATAGCTACCATAAAACTTAAGGTTACGGGTTATATCATGGTTATGTTTTTGGCTTATATTAGTGGCTTGAATTATATTTCTATTGAGCAGGAATTCTTTCAGTACTTTCACTAGAATGTATAATAGACATCTAACACCTGGCTTGCCAAAACTTTATCTATAGACCTGTTCCCTGCTGGGGATTCCATGAGATGCCTCAATTGTCTAAACCAGAAACATGGAGTTGACTCATCTTCTTATTTCACACATCCATCACCTATCAAGTCCTGCCCATTTACCTCTTCCAAAAATTCACCTTAAGTCTTTCTATTTCTCTCCTTCCTAACTTCCCCCATCTAGTCCAGGCTACCATCTCTCTCACTTGCCTAATCATAACAGCCTCTTAGCTTGCCACCTAGCTCTGCTCACATCCTTGAACTTTATAACTGAAGATCTGGTCTTGTTATTCATTCATTCCCTTGCTTGAAACTTTTTAAGATTTTCCAATGCTTCTGGAAAAAAGTCCAATATTCTTAATACCTCATGGGCCCTTTATGACCTGTTCCCTATTTATAATTCTAGCATCATCTCTCAACACTATGTCCTACTTCCTTGCACTTTATGCCTCAGCCACACTCAACTTCTTTGTGCCTTACAATTCATAATGTTCAACTTCCAATGAACTCAGCATGAAGGTCATTTTCTCTGGTAAGCTTCTCTGAATTTTCTGTTCAGGTTTTGGTATCCCTGCTGTATGCTGGCTCCATATGCTTGCACTAACCAGTAGTCATAGCACCTACATAGCTTAAAAATTGTCCATCTTTTCTTGTAGATGGTATGTAAGGCAAAAATAGGTTTTTTTTCTTTTGTGTGCATGTGTTTGTATTATAATATCTGATACCATGTTGAAACATAGTGACTCAATAAAATTGGTATGGAGTAAATGAATATAAGTAAAAGAAATTGTGGACTCTCTAAAATCTTCCTCCAGGGCCGTTACTACTCATTTCTCCTGAAGGACATGTCTGCGATGAGCCCCTGGCACTCAACGTTTCTGCAGAAGACACAGGGTTAAAGTGCTGTCCCCAGCCTTTATTTCTAAAATTTCTAAGAATGTCTAATACTTAAGAATGTCCTTTCATGATGTCTTCTGGGCTTTTGTTTCCTGGGACTGTCTGTTGACAAGATGATTTATTTTAACAGTTGATTTCTTTCTCCACTCTGCCCCTACCCCAGCCCTAACCCACCTCTATTGAATCGGCAGTTTGCCTGTACTTACAATTGTTTTCTTGCCCTGGAAATATTGATATGTAGAATTGTGAAATCAACCTTCAAAATTACCATCTACAAATTAGTATTATTATTGCTATTATTGTTGGTCTAAAGTACTCAGTAGGTACTTCAACTGTCATAGACTTATTCAGATGACAGTAAGTAAAACCTTGATCTGTTTTTCAATTATTGACTGGATTGAGTATGGGGAAAATTAAAAGTGTTGAAAAGGTGTTGTAGGTTGGCCAACCAGTCTTCCTGAGTTTTTATAGGATGTTCATAAATTAAAGTTAGGACATGTGCATTAATTAGAAATTATTTTTTTAATCTAAAGAATAAAGAATTAATTAAGAATCATTTGTAGGTATAAGACAAAGATTGCCCTTCCAACTTCTTAGGTGTATATCTTTGGACAAGCTACTGTATCTCTTTTTGCTTGAGTTCTCCTATCAGTAAAATGGACATAATGTTATTTATCTCACAGGGTAGTTGCCTGGCATGTAGTAAGTGCTCAATACATATTGTCTTTAAGAAGTCTCTATTTTAGATTGGTGATTTATTGGTGTACAAAACAGCATATAAACATACGACTAACTGAATAAAATGCTATAAACTATTATGTTTCTGATAAACCAATGCCTGGAAAGGGAATTAAGTTTGCTCATATATAACTTAATCCAACTTGTGAAAAATAGAAAATACTTTCCAATGTTTACATGGTGTTGTACTAATCCAGCAAAACCTCCCAGGTAGTCATAGAATCTGGAGTCATTCAGGACACAGCCTCTGATTCATTGTTACCCAATACTATCTGTTTCTTCCTTCTTCCTTCTCCTGGAAAAGAAAAGAAAAGGTTAATGTTCTTGTTGATCACCTTGATTCTTAGATCTTGCTTAATATCCTCTCCTGTAGTGCTTGCATTCAGCTTTTACCCATGTAACTGCTCTTAATGTGTCAGTGTTCAAAGTATGAGGCACCCCCTGCCTCTGTGATGCAAAAGAAGAGTTCAAATGGAAATTTTGGCCTACCTTTTCCTTTAATAATTGCCTAACTCTCCTTCCTAGGGACAAATAACTATAGCATCACTAATGGTCTCCTTTGAGCCCTCAAAAACAAAACCCAAACAAAAGAATACCCATGTAAGATAAAAACAAAATTCCAACAAGCATTATCCTTTCATCAGCAGAAGTTACAGAAGTAGAATAGAAAAAGATCTAAAAATATTAATGAATCCCCAAACTGAAGAATACCACCAAACTATATCACTGAACATGGCTTTGGCAAGAGGGGCTAACAATGAACTTGTGAGCTGGTGTCAGTCAGCTCTACTATAGCACCAGGTGTGTATATAGTGTGTGTGTGTATGTGTCTGTGTAAAGAGTTTCTTAGTCTAACTCCCTACCTGATACATAAAATTGTTTTTCAATATCCTTGACAAGTAGTTTTCTACTGTTTGGTTGAATAGCTCTAATGGTGGTCTTCTCATGTTCTGAGGCAGCCATTCAAGCTAGATTCAACAGATCAAGACAAGAGATGAAGTAGTGTAGGAAGGATCTTATTAGGTAGGATGATAGATATCTGTTGCTTCTCTTTGCAGATTAAAATAGGATATCATCCTAAGTGTATTGCCAAAACTGTAGATACTACCTTTGAAGAGGCGGTAGGTGTATTCTTGGGCTTCTCTATAATAAACTATTATTCTTTAGCCAACTCTGAAAAGTAATAGACAGAAATACACACCTGCAAAGTCATGGAGAGTGATCTTAGGGTGTTCCTGCCAGAAACACAAAAATTATTAAAACCTATGACTTTTGCCTTTTTGCCTACCCTACCTGTTTTTATGTGAATTTAAGGATTATTAAAAGTTTAGGGGAAAGACTGAATGTTGTGGCTTCTTTCTTCTTTTTAGGTTTTCTTATTCAGAAGGAGAAATATTAAGTGTATCTCAGCTAAGAGGGGTATATAATAAAAGCTTATTGGTACTTGTAAAATATTACTGGATGGTGGCAGCTCTGCAGGTAGGTTAGTGGTTTTCTGACAAGGAGTTGTTATGAGCCTGGTGCCTTTTTAAAGGATGCTCAAGCCAGACTCTGCCACAAAAAATTTGTTGGCTGTGCTCCAAATTTCAGTTTTGTCCTCTTTGTGAAGTAAAAGATGAGAGCGACAGCAGCAAACACTAATATCTAGGAAATGCTAGTAGCACCATTTGCGGCTAGTTATTATGATGTGTCTGGCTTAGGAGATGTGTAATTAGAAAGTGTTTATTTCACAATTGTTCTGAATTGAGAGCATTTAGAGCTCAACGTAGTGTTTGTCTTCATACACAGAGATATGGACCCTCAGGAAAAGTAAGCTAATGGTGAACACAAACCAGGGTATTAATATTTGTTCTCACTGGTATTGCTGATTGCCTAACAAATCCTTTGTGGGCAGTATACATTCAACAGTTCCACACAGTAGATGGGCACTAAATGACATAACTGTTTATGCGACTAGTATTGTAATTTGGTGCATAGGCTGGAAGTTTTATAAGTGATAGTGCTGTATTTCTAAAGGAAAATACTGCTCAATTAAAATGGGTTTGGTTATTTTTAAAAGGAACATAAATTAAAGCACCCTATTTAACAGGAAAAGAAAAGGAAAGTCTTAGAGTTCTTTTGTCCTGATTATATACAGGAGCTGGTGCTGATGCAGAGCTAAGGGTTAACATTTAAAATGGACTGGTTGCCTCCTGATTTCTTGCACATAAAGCCATGAGAAGTTCAGGGAGAGACTTCTTCCCCTAGTAATGAAGCTCTTTGCTGCTAATGGCCCATGCAGACTCCCTTGGCTCCTCCAAATTAGAAATACTTTTGTGCTCCTTTGCTTCATTAACAGTAAAGAGAGGGAGATTGGTGGCTATTTAGGGCACGGGGAAATTGGTGGCTATTTAGGGCAAGCGAAAATTGTAGTAATTATGGTTGGTAAATTCTCTTCATGTTGTTCTTTGACTCTTGATGTTCTTTTGGTGCTTTTCAGAAGAGCCCACCACTGTCACAGCTGGCATTTGTCCTAGAAGGATGGGAGCTATTTGAATTTTTGGCCCCTGGTGATGGTCAACACAAGGCCTCATGCCTAGTGGGGGATGATGGGTCTTTTACATTTTGATTTGCTTTTCAGAATGTACCATGTGAATCTTTCCACTTCTAGCTATGATCAAAATATATTGAGTAACTTTTACCTCCTCTAGCTGTATTGCATTACTGAAAGCTGGTGCTACATGTGAGTACCTGTGAAAATGCATCCCAAATAAACCTTGATTGAGACAGATGGAGTGGCTTGGTAGGATCAGAACAATACATGAAGAAGGAAGAGAAAAGGATACTCTAGGATCCCTGTGTGCTATGGTAGATCTCTGGTTGATCAAGGGGTTAGCATCAGACTACCAGATGCTGGTTGGAAGGAAATGGTGTCACAAGAAAGATACAAAGTCCTAAAGACTAATAGAACTGAATTAATGTTAGAATTTAGTTGCTTTATAATTTTTGAAGAGAGGGTGAGGTTTATAAAGGCCTTATGAAGCTAGGGAGTATGGTCTAGAAAATGGCTCCTTCAATAATTGAAGTTACAATTTATAGGACTAAACCAGAAAAATTACACCCTGTAAATTGATTTATTAATGTGATGCTGATGGAAAGTGAGAAATAATTAAGTCAAGTCAAAGTGATCAGGTGGATTCTTGGGGCCACATTGCTGGAATTAATAAGCATTTCTGGAAATATTTACCCAATTGATTATATTATAACATACTGGGGTAATATTTTCATAGTATTCAAGATGGTATGTATACTATCTGAAGAAAAAGGTAACAAAATATAGGTTGGAAGAATTAAATGTAAACAGATGGGTTGATAACCAAGTAGAATTCTTTTGGTATACAGTTAAAAAAAAACTATTTGTAAAAGTGATTTAATTCAGAGAACTTGCCTAGAAAAATAAGAAATTTAAGTTCATAAAGAAAGCTTAGCATGTCCCTAAACCAGGGTTCACTATTATTGTAGATCGCTTGTAGATGCCCAGGAGAGGTCTGACCACCAAACATCAGTGTTCAGTTGTCTTGGCAAATATCGTATTGATTTGGAGGTTGACAGTATCCAGTTCTGATAATAGGATCAAACTGCTTATCTCCTTTAATTAATACATTTACAAGAAACATCCTGATACTTCTGTGGTTTTCTGGGTAGACTTCTCTGTTGGTGAGAAACATCACTAAGTGGCCAGTTGAAGTGTTCTGGTCCATTTACACTTGCTTATTCATTCAACAAATATTTGTTGAGTACCTACTATGTGAAGACAGTTTTATTTGTTACAGTGAATAATTAAATGAAAATTCTGATTTATCAATTAGTTTCTCCTGGCTATAGATCTTATAATTCATTTCCCAGAGCCCATATGTCTCTGTGAAAGCTGAAAGGTTACTCTGGCAGAACAAGAAACACTCAAAATGATTCCTGCAGTACAGGGAATCCCCCTCATATACGGCCATGGCACCGACAGCAACCAGCTCACCTACCTCTTTGCTATTTCTTGGTTCCAACTTATCTCTTCTTCTCACACTTGTTTCACATTTATTTCTCAGTAGCCTATCTTTATTCATTAAATGTAGCATAATAGTTGGCTCAAATTGTGCTGGATGATCTCCTAGGACTCTGGGACTCACGGGTTCAAACATGGGAGGTGCGAACCATGATCATCAAGGACAAATGGCTAGAAGATACTGGAAGAAAATTAAGCTTTAGGTGAAAGTGTAAAGCTAAAGATTAAAATGTAAAAATAAATGTCATACATGGCAGGAATTTTAGGATGTGAATACCCCAAGACTAGAAGAAGGGACAGGACAAAATATGGAGGAAATACCAACAATGGATTTGAAGTCCAAGCACGTGAAGTTCATGTCCATTCTGATTCTAAGAATATGAATTGAGGATTGTCCTTTAGTTTCCATTTGAATTCTAATGTACATGTGAAAAAAACCTAAAGACCCCAAGCCCAAAGAGAGGAAGTTTCCCCCACTCCCCAAATTTCTGAAGATTCAGTTAATGCTGCATAGGGAAATCTTGGGGGGCAAAAAGTTTTTTTATTCTCAATGCCCTGATCAATTTTCACTTCTTTAATTAATTAACAGATGAAAAAACACATCTAACCTTATAAGAAATATATATCAAGGCTTTGTACTGTGAAAAGTATTGAGTGTCTTTTTAATGACCACATATACTGTATAAAACCTCTAGATATTAAAATGCATAGTGCAGGACGGCAAACCTGGCACTTCTGAGATTCTTACATGAGTTCTAGGTAGATGTTGTTGGGTTTGGTGATAGTTACGGAATACTTTGCATAGCTCATCTCTTTAAGTTTCAAAGTAGCTATGTGAGATACATACTACTGTTGTTTCCATCAAAAAAAATAAAAGGAAATTAAAGCTTCAAGAGAGTCAGTAATTTGCCCAAGTTCATATAGACAGTACACGTGAATTTCCAGTTTATATCTGTTTGACCATAGTACCCAAGCCATTTAACACTAAAAACAGTTTCCTTTTATAATATGCTGCTGGATTGTAAATTGGCTTTGGATATGCTCAGGCCACACCTCACTTTGAAAACTCAACATCCTTCATCTCATTTCCCTCCTCTTTGAGAATTTAATTATCTGCCTGCAGCAAAATGCCACAGTTAAGATTCTCATGAAAACTAAACCAAAGGGGGAAGACAGTCATAATGTGTATTGATTTTTTTTGGCTTTATTTTTTTCTTTCCACTTTGACTTTCTTTTAGGCTCTTAGCATGTAGCTAAATCTATTTAGGTTCTAGTGAAATCATAGAAATTACCTTCTGGAATGGGCTATGAAGAATAATTTGCAGAAATGAAAAAAATTTCTAATTCAACCTGTGACACTTACATAACACTCTGCCTCAGCTTCCTCATTTGGTAAAATGCAGTTCTAGAAACCCTTTGTATAAATTAGGAAACTGCCACCAGCTTTTGGGTGAGCTCATCCATGCATTCTTTCTTCATGTAACAAACATGATTTGAGCGCCTGTGTGAAGGGTACTGTGCTAGAATACCAAAAGAAGAAGAAAATACCTCTAACTTAAGGATCTTACAACCTGTGTGAACAAGCACAAAAGCAAACTCAATGACGCGGAGGTGCTGCAGTGGGTGAGAGCACTGGGCATTGCATGAACCCGCAGGAGAGGAGCCTGGTCCCCTCTTCATTTGAGGGAAGGCTGCTGAGGCCAGCCCTGCTGCACAGCTGGAGGCAGCCTTTTGCTGGAGCCGGCACATCAGGTTCTGGGTGTCAGTCATTGCTCCCAATAGGACTACCTATGAACTAAGTAATATGGTTTCTGCTGCAGATAAACCTGAGTACAGCAATTTCAGGCCATGGACATTTCTTTGTTAAAATAATAGCATACAGTCCTGAAGTAGGTGAATTCACTAAGATGGCATTTTAGTGGTATCAGTTCTGGGTGTGACTACCTCCAACCCACCGGATCAGTGAAATGCTGACACCTCCACAGACACACAGACAAGACAACAAGTGGCGAGAACAGAAGATGAGTTATAACTGATGGAAGAGGAATACATTAGATTCAAAATAAATAACACCCAATTTTTTCCTTTTAAATTCATGCTAGAACTAATGCTCCAGATGTACCTTATGACTTAACCATGACTGACAGCAGAAATAAGACAACCGCTGTCACATATGTGCGTGATACACTATCTAACCCTAATGGCTGGATGGCTCTGCTCTTGGATCAAGAGACCTACTCACTGCGATTTCAGACTCCTTGGATCAGCAGATCTCTGCAGGTAATCTATTCGATAGCGTGCTCCATTCCCAAGGGGTTATTATGTTTCATTTTGTAAAATAATAGATTGTAGGTATTAGCATCTTCTGGTGTTGATAAAGAAAACTATAGCAACATTTTGTCTGGATGAATATAACCTAAATATGAGATAGGATTTTTTAAAAAATTTTGAATATTTTGTAATCTGTTTAAATCTCACTTTGAATGCAGAACTGTTCTGCCTGAATTTTTAACTTTATTAATACAGTGAAACACAGCTTGTAAACAATCTATATAATTGTATTTTATATTATGGATTAAGAACTAATTTCACCCAGAGAGGTGTTCCTGGCCAGAAATGTCTTAACAAACCGTTTTTACATTGCCTACTGCCACCTTGTGGTCAAAGACTAAATTGCGAACGAAGGCCTAAATTTTCTTTTGGATTCCCTTGAAGAAGGCAAATGGTTAGGGGGAGCAAAGATAGGAATAGTCATACAAGAAGTGAGTGCATGTTCTGGGTAAAAAAGCAGCAATCAGGTAGACTCCCTCAAGATTCTTTTTATCCTTTTAACACATTTATTTCTTCTTGTCTCATTATACATATTTTCCCTAAAATCATGAGAGCAGTCTTAGGGAACTAGAAGCTGCATTAGAAGTACCATAGTTCTGAGGAATTCAAAGCAGAATCTTTATTTGTCCTCTCACCATCTCCCTGAGAGCAGAGAGCTCTTTCCTCCCCTGGAGTCTTCCATGAGAGCTTTCCACAGAATTTTCAGAAGGGGAAGGCAGCAGACTGGTGGCTCTGGAGATGGACATCCCGGGTTTCTATCCTGGCTCAGCACTCTCCCACTTTGTGATGTGGGACAGGTTCCCTAAACCACTGCCCACCTCACCTGTAAAAACAATAAGAAAAGTAATAGAAAAAACAAGAAAGTAATAGTAACAATCACAGGGGACTTTGCAAGGATTGAATGACAGTGTTAGCTATTCCTGTTATAAATGGATGACACTCCTATTTTTGTCCATCTTTCTAAGTTAAAGGAATTCTAGACCTGACTGTGTCTTTTCCAGCTGTTTGACGTGGGACGTCAATTCATTTGTCTGGGCCTTGTTTTTCTTTTCTGTTAATGAATCTTTTAAACAAACAGAAGCTTATGGCATCTTCCAGTTCTCACCATGTATGATTTTGTACCTCTAGTTATGAGTTCTTTTTGGCATGCATTTAAATAAGCCCATTCCCACAAGAAAAATAGTCTGAGTGTGAACTATCCAATTTCTAAACTACTCAGTGTTCTTTGTAGCTCCTTTTTGGAGGGGAACCTTCTTCACTAAATGAGCTCTATTGTACTTTTCTCTCACTTAAGTACTCAGCAACATTTAGCAACCTTGCTCCTGTGAATTACCTCCTGCTGGTACACACAATCTTATGGCCTCACCCTGACATCCTCATAAGGTGTGGGAGTCGTGTGGGGCGGTCCCTGCTGTCTCTTCCATCACCCAGTGAAGATCAAGGCTGTGACTGGTTCTTCGATAGCCAACTGAGGCAACTCACCTACCTGGGTAAGTATAACTGGATGAGTTATTTCCAGGGCACGTAGTCAGAAACAACCATTCTCTCTGGAATCTCAGATGTTTACACTATGAAACAATGAGAAGCTGAGGGGGCCGGCTGTGTGTAAGTGGGTGGGCTATGAAATCAGACTGCCTGGGTTTAAATCTCAGCTCCAACACTTACTAGCTAAGGGACACTGAGCAGCAACTCTTTCTCTCTAAGGCTCAGCCTCCTCAACTGTACAATAAGGCAATAAATAATAGGATGTACCTCAAAGGATAGGAAATTATATAAAAGGTAACATGTAAAACTTTTTATCAGAGTGCCTAACCAACAGTAAGTGTTTAATAAACATTTAAATTAATATTTTCTATTCACTTTTAGGCAGTGTTTGTATTTGTAGAAAGATCAAGTGCATAGGAAAGGCGGGATGGTTGGTTCTGGCCACACACGCTAGGAGCAGCAGAGAGCACAAGGTGGTGGAGACAGAGAGAGCAGGGATGAAGAGTGAAGCTAATTCAGAAGCCGAGAAGGAAAGCCTTGGAAAGGAATCCGAGGTCAGGATGGTGAGAAGGTGTGAAGGGCCAACCTGAGGACTGGGGAGTGGGCTGTCTCTGTTTTGTGTCAGGACGCAGCAACAAGATGAAGGGTCCAGGAGTCTCGTGTTATAGGAGTGGAAACCCTTCTGTGATTTCAGAGAACAGATGGCTAAAGGATTTCCTTATCTTCTCATTGTGCACATTTCATGGGAGATTTCCTTTGACTTCCTGGTGTTTGTCTCATACTCTGTTCTACACCGTGTCAGCACTGGTCACTCTGAGCACCATGATGTCCCCTTATGCCAACCTCACCTCAGTGTGGTCTGTAAGGAGAATCCATCCCAGTGGGTCTCTAGAATGACAATTGTATTATAAATTGTTCTTAACAGATCCTGGTCAAATTCAGGAGAACTCATTAGCACCTTAAATCCCGACCCCTGCCACAAACTAGATTCTCCCCTAAGGATGTAGAGAGCTGGGCAGTTGTCCTGAGCCCCTTGTCCCTGTCCCCTGTGCCTGGCTATATGTCAACTGAGTCTGAGCTACATTTGAGCTCTGGGACAATTACATTTTGATAGCACGAGAGAGGGGAGTATGGTATTTCCCTGTTGTTTTTTATCTTTGCCAAATGGATTGTTATATATATATATATATTTTTGCCCTGAATTGTACTGTTCCTATTTTATTTCTGATTTGACCCATCCATAATGTAACCTAAAGCTATAAAAACTCAGGATGGACAAAGAGCCTGTGACTGTCTCACAACTAGGGTGGAATACAGCCATTAGCAAGAGCAAATAGTTGCCATTAACTTTAGCTACGGCTATTCAGTTGATATATATATATCCTGGAACAAAATTTAACTTCAAATTGTTCTCATTCTGCTACTTTGGATGCTCTTCAGAAGCATATCCATTGATCAGATTCTGTTCATGAAGTGTGAACTAATTTGAATTCTCACATAATTATGATAAAGGAACTTTTGGGACTTAAAGAAAAAAAATCAAATCATGCAGTTACAGATTTTCTTCCCCTTTGATAGTATTACTTATTGAATTAAAGCAAATTATACCATTATCATATGTATACACCTATATGGTATAAATATACATCTGTGTAAGTATGTGTGTATATATTTACATGTAGGTGTAACTATGTATGTATATATTGTATATATATGATGTGGATGAACATTTTATTATAAAACGTTTTTATTAGGTATATAGTTTTCTTTAGTTTTTACAAAATTCTTTGTTTCAGAATACTTTAGTATTTCCTCCTTTGAATAATACGAGTTGGGAAAGGAACAGGAAGTCTCAGCGGGTTGGTGGAATGTTTAATGAACCTGGAGACCCCGGCTCCTTGGAGAGGCTTCCTAGTGTTCCCAGTAGTGGGTTTCAGGGCCGTTGGTGCCTCCTCCGACCTCTGGGCCCCTGGGGGAGGTAGGAGGCTGGAGGTGCTTGCGTTACGGTTTCTGGGCTGGCACTGTGAGGACTCGGGAGGAGCCGGGTCTTGTGCTGGTGTCCCGCCACACAGCTAGGTCAGGTTGTGTGGGTTTGCTTATGATTTGGGTCTCCTGCATGTAAAGTTTACAGCATATTTAAGAAGGCTAATGATGGCATAAGCTCAGTGAGGCAGCTGTAGCTGTCCCCCGCCCCCAGTACCCCAGCAATAGAGTTCCAGTCCTGTGCTGCGCATTTTACATTTTGGTTAGTTTACTTTCACTTGTTTTTTTTTTTTTTTTTTTGCTTTTGGGTTTTTT
This sequence comes from Phyllostomus discolor, assembly GCF_004126475.2. NCBI lineage: Eukaryota > Metazoa > Chordata > Mammalia > Chiroptera > Phyllostomidae > Phyllostomus > Phyllostomus discolor. The sequence continues at coordinate 123,486,972 of NC_040906.2, read as the reverse complement.
TCAGATCATGTTACTTTATAGTTCTGTGACTGGGATATTTTACATAAAATACATGCAGTCTAAGAAGAAAGCCTAAGCCAAGACCTCACATATTCCTGGGATGAAAAAACATGGGGAGAGTTGAGTGTACAGAAGCTTCGTTTCACTGTAGGGAAACTGCTAGATCTCCTTGAGGTGCAGCGAGTTTCCTGTTGGACTTTCCGGGCCGGTGTGGGTCCTGCTCCTTCTCCTGGCTGGAGGCTCACTCACAGTGCCGCTTCACTGACGACTGGCTGGGTTTCCTTCCTTTGTTGACCACTTCTAAGTGGAACATCTTTTGTATTGTTTGTTTGTGACCTCACCACATCCCTCAGGACAAGAAATTTTCAAGCAGATCACAATTATCTTCATTTCCTCCGTTTGGCTACTTCGTATGTGATTTAAGATACCTGACTGATCTCAGACCCCGCTGAGAATGGGAAAAATCAGAACCCAGGCATTCTGGCTCCTTGCTGTGGATCTCTCCACTAGAGTGTGCTGCCCGCTAAATAATCATTGATGTCTGACCAAACAGGGTGGGTGGTAGGGGGTGGGGGTTGCCCCGCAGGGTCAGGGAGAAAACTTCTCACTGATCCCCAGTGACAAAGAAAAAAAAAATCCTGCACATATAATATGTTTTGGCCCTTGCATTTTGCTTCTCTATCAAGGCAAGTTTTGTCTTTGTTCAGCAAACATCTTTATGGAATGCAGGTTCTTTGGAAAGCTCATGGCCAGAGCTTAGGGCTTAAGGTTTTAATCAGTGGCTGGCTGGTTATTTTACCTGGGGCATGGAATTATAAATGCTCCACGCCTCAATAACTTCATCTATACAGCGAGGTTAAGAATACTTATCTCTTGGAATTGTGGTACAAAATGCCCAAACATCTTCAACTGTGGTTAGTATGCCATGTTACTTTACTACAAATTTTCTCAGTAGATTATTTCTCTAGAATTTTTCTTCTTTCTCTGGAAGATTAACAATGTCACAGCCTTGAACTCATCATAACCTTTCTGAAGGGGTCTCATTTTATTTTCCTTGACTAGATTTTGTTAGATAACTGAGATTCATGGTAATATGACATATATGATGAATTGTTCCCCTGATTGAAATTTAATACCACTTAAGCAACTGCTACCCACAGAATAAGATAACCTTGCTCATTTAAAAATATCTTTTAAGGAGCTTGGTTCAGGCTGTCCTAAAGTATCTGAGAAGTCTGCCCAAGGAGCCACCGCTTACAAAGCAGACCACAAGTAAAGTGCTTGTGTGCTGCGGTTGTGTTAGGACCCAGGAGGGGAGATATTTGATGGTAAACTATTATGAATGGCAGTTGCAAACTGTAACTTCTGTGCCACGCATGGGAATGGGTATGACTGTAGAACAACTTTTATTTCCCAAGTCCAAGTCAAACCCAGCAAACCCATTTTTCTGTTTACACGATTTGATTCACTGGCAGCTCATGTCTCCGCCTTACACAGCCAGCTTCCCACTGCCTCTTTCCCTACAGTTTTTTATCCAGGGATGTCTCAGTTCATGGTGTACTATTTTTATTTTTTAGTTACATTAATGCTATGAAATAATTAGTCAGCTAATTAATCTGGTTTACAAGCTTTGTAGGATTCTGCAGCTGTCAGTCAGGCCCAGGCCCCAGGCTTACATCTAGTCTCAGCTCTCTTGCCCATGTGATTCCCGTTGCCATGGCTACTGGCTACATCTGCTGACACCCCACTCTCTATTTATTGCTTAATTAAGAATTTCACGCTCAGCCCTTATCTGCCTCTAAGAACAAGCACACACTGTTAAGAAATTCCAAATTTAGGCCCAGGCACAAGGAAAGCCTTTCTTGCGGCCTTGGCTGGATGGAGCCTCTCTAACGATCTCCTCCTCAGCATCCCAGCCGCCACCCTTCAATCAAAAACCATTAAATGGGACATAGATAATGAGCATGTAGCATATCAAAAGAAGGATGTTTGCTTGATCCAAAGGAGGAAAAGCTGCTAGACTCCATGCTCAGCCCCACTTCAAAGGGAGATGAGACCCCTTGTCACTAGGGCCTGATAAAGCCTCATTTGTTCTGGGCTTGACTTATGCAAAAGGTCTGGTATGTCCGAGTCCCATCTCCCAGACGTGGAATCCCCCCACCTCTTGCCTCCACCTCCAGCAGCCCCCTTCCTGGCCTTCCGCACGCTCGTGTGTCAGCACTTAAGCAGCTGGGTCCCCCAAAGCATCAGGCGGAGCGTGTAATCACTAACTCTTCACTGACAATGGCCACTTGTAAGGGGGTGGCCAGGAGGAGGTCTCCATCACAATAGGAACACAATTATTGCAGCTGCTAGGGAGGACTATGCTTCTTCCTGTAGAAATATAATAGGACTTGCCCAAAACAGGGGGACAAGGTTGGGGGGAGGCTGTGGGGGTTGAGAGGGGTGGGGGAAACAATCTTGAGTTGATTATTCATATTCTGACTCTTGGAAGCCCTATGTGGAACCAGTGGGGTTCCAGCAGCTGCTCGTGCACAGCCTGCTCCTAATAATTGTACATTCTGTCAGGGGTCAACTTACTTTTGACCCTGTCCTTTTATATTGGTAAAAGGCTCTTTAGGGCAAACTGTTGGGTTGTGGCAGGGTGCATTAAACACTCACAGCGCCTTCTACTTGCTTTATCCCCCACCCAACCAGCAGCCGGTGATAAATTCATATCAGATGCGGAGCCATTCACCGTTGCCCTCCTGAGTTCACACAGCCCCCACTCCCACCCAGAGATGCCAGTGAGCCGGGATATTGTGTGAGGCGGCAGCTGAGAAAGTCCGCCTGCTAGGTTCCGAGGCTCCTGCATACCATGTTTTTCTGATCGAACTGAAAAGAGACATGTCTAGCCAGGCTGGCCAATGCTTGTCTCCTAGTGTACCCCTCACCAAGATAAAGGAGGTTATTTGGCATAAAGCCGGGGCTGTTGTCCATGAGGGCGAGAGGGCTATGGATATGGAGACAGATGGACCTTATTGTCTGCACCAGGTGCCCTGAAGAACTCAAGTCCCAGAAGGCTCAGAAAAGATGCTGCTCACTTGGGGAGATCCTGAAAAAAGGGAGGGCTTTTCTAAGTTCATGGCTAGAAGATCACAGATACTGCTTAGGTTTCTCTTTTCTCAAAGTGTTGAGGGCACTGGGATGGAGCAGGCTGCTGCCTGTACCCTTCTGTTCTCCAGCTGCTCCAGAAGGCCCTGTGCAGCTCCTTGAGATGGAATTCAGTTAGGGCCTGCGATGGAGAGCAGGCTCAGCTGGCTCCTCAGATCTCTTTGCGAGGATTCTACAATATAAGCAGTGCAGTATCAGAACCCTTCGAAACTCTGCAGACATTCCATGCTGAGTTCCTCTAAGGCAATCTATAGCATTCTAGTTAATAAATTAATTTACATTCTCATAGCAAACTCATTCCCCAAAGAGCCTCAAGAATTTTTGCTGGTGACATAACTGATTTCAGGGAAATGCACTAAACTTCATGGCAAAAATACAGAGAATGAAACAGGAGCTGGAAATGGGAAAAGGGCTTTTTTGTTTCTTGATTACATGCAACTTCTTCAAAAGGAAAGGGAAGGAAGAAAGGGAGAAACAGAAAGAAAGAAGGAAGGATGGAAAAGTTAGAAGTTAGGATCAGGGGAAGGGTATAAAAGGGATGAGATGGCAATAGAGAAAATACAATAAAAAATTTAAAAAGAAGTCAGAATCAAATACTTTTTCTACAGATCAGATTAAAGGAGCTAATGCTCAGTGATACTGGGAGCTAGCCTTGGTTCGCTCGGGGCTGGGCACGGGTGCTGTCTACCAGTATTCAAACTCAGCTCTCCTGACTCAGGTTCCTCACTTATTCTAGTGTGCTAGTAGTTTTTGTTTGTTTGTTTCTGTAACCTCTACTCATCATTTAACTCTATTCTACCTAAACTTTAGATATTTGAGTGCCATCTTCACAATTTGTCATATATTAGGGCTCCTATACTATTATTTACTTAAGATTTTTCTTAAATCAGTACCCATACTGAATTGTTTAAAACACCTAACCTGTTCTCAAGCAATAATATTTATAAAATCATGGGTTTAATGACCTAGTACTTTTTAAAAGATACTTTAAGATTTATACCTATTAAAATAAAACTTTTGTGCCTCATATTTTATCACTGCATATTTTATATTTTTGGAATATAATGTGGTTTGTAAGCTTTTGGAACAATTGCTTGAAAGTAGGAAAGGTGAACATAAGAATCTCTTATTTTATCTGGGTTTCCTCACTTGTTAAGAACACCTGTTTCTGAGAACAAACCACATTTTTGAGAGTATGGTAAAAAGGAGGTTGTAAAATTCCTCAATTCAGTACTTTCTAAACGTGCCTCATGGGCAAACAGCTGGAATGCTTGCTACCAGGCCCCTCCCTGTAAGCTCTGGTTCTGTAGATCTGCACAGGGCCCAGGAAAGCACAGGTGCCCCATGTGTGGCAAACGTTGCTCTGAGTCAGGATAACAATTGTTATTGTTCTCTGAGTTAATTAAGAAGATTTAATTGAGCTAACTCTCAGGACTGTGGTTAATGCAGATGCATCTATCTGCTGGTGTCTTGATCAAGTTCTTTTACTCTTAGAAAAAGTTATACTCTTTCAAGAATGTACGTTACTAGGGATAATAACAGAAGACTCAGAGGGGATCACAGGATTTTCATTTAATGTTTCTCTGAAGGTTTTTAAAAGATCCTGTGTTACGAGGGCCAAGGTGACTCTGTCACTCTCTCTGGGAGGCTGGAATCAGACAGAAGTGTGGTCTTGTGAATCAGACTTTAGCTGCCCAGGGGACCAATGGACAAGTAAGCCTTCTCTGTAGCTAAGTGCAAGAGGCTAATATCTGGGGAGCAAGGTCAAGTTCACTGAGCAGGTAGGAAGAAACAGAGCGGGAATGTGTAGGTGTGTGAGGCAGATCCAGGACAAGAGGTGGAGGTAGAGGATTTGACAAGCTAAGATGAAAATGCAGAGAGAGAAGACCAAATCCAACAGCTGGTTCATGAAGACAGAGCTCGAGCCTGGGTCCAGGGCAGACGGAGACAGAGAGAGAAGCCATGAGCCTGGGTGAGAATGGATGACGTCCATGGATAAGAATGGATGAAGTGGATGAAACCACAGACACATTTGCTGTTTTGTGTTCTCTCTGTGAGTAGTCAGTGGCTGACTCATGATATATCAGGGGTGTCAAACTCATTTTCACCTGGGGCCACATCAGCCTCACAGTTGCTTTCAAAGAGCCGAATGTAATTTTAGGACTGTATAAATGTAACTACTCCTTAACAGTTAAGTGAGAGCGTGGCACTGCTGCTGGGTAGAAACAAGGTGCCGGGCCAGATAAAACAAGGTGGAGGGCTGGATTCGGCCCATGGGTTTTGTGTTTGCCACCTGCGTACTATATAAATGTGGGCCAAATGAGAGGTCCTAATGTGTGCCTAAACCTCAATGGCAGAGTGAGAATGGAGGTAAAAATGAAGGATGAAATAGTAAAGGAGTCTACAACCTGCTCAGATGCCTTGTGTTTTTTCTTACTACACAAGTACTTATTTATCCCTCCAAAATTCCCAGAGAGAATGGGACCTACTCAGGGAGAGAATTATTAATTTTTCTCTTCCCTAATGCCCTAGTGAGGACAAAATTTGCCAGGCATAGCACATAACTATGGTAGGCATGAGTATCATTTCTGGTTGAGTAGTTCTCTTTCCTCTTACCAGGAGCTATTTTCTTAGCACATTTCTCTCTTCCTCCTAGATGTCTGTATTTATAGCATGCTCAGATCATATAGCACTTGTCAGAATAATTTGGCAATAATTGACCCATAAGCTTCTTTTCTTTCTGAGGACCAACCAGATACTCTTACAATATGGGAAGGATCAACTGCAATGATGCTCCATTTATAAACAGAGTAGATTAACCATTCTCATATTACAAACACAGAATCAGAAATCATAAGCACTGAGAAAACATATGTACAACATCACAGCTTGTGTAAGGCTTTTAAACTCTTCCCAAGACAATACCTTTATTCTCAAATGATTTTCATTTCTCTTTTCATTTATCCAAATTGGAAATGACATTTAACGTTTACACTGTGTTTTATAGAGTCAAAGCACTTAACAAATTTTAGTGGAGCTGGTTAAGTTGCTTACAACTCTCAATACCACAGCTCATCATGATTAGGTGCATCTGTGAAAAAAGAGTAAGGAGAATAAATGCATATTTCTTGGGTTTTGCTAACTAGTTCTTAGAATCATAAGCATGTATAATAACAGTGGTAATAATAGCTCATTTATTTTCCATTACATGCCAGACACTACACTGAGAATACTGCATAGATTATTTCATTTTTTCTTCCCAAAAACCCTAGGAGGTAGAGAGTAGGATTATTCCCATTTTCCAGATAAAGTGACCAAGGTTCAGAATGCTGAGCAACTTGTCAGTTGCCCACATCTGGAAACTGAAAGATCCAGGGTTCAAATTTAGGCTGTTGGACTCCAGCACCCACATTCTTCCCCACACTCTCTATAGTTCTGCCTTCGTCATGACACAGAAATGGTGTTTGGGTGTTTGGGAAGAAGCTGGGCTCATGTTCTCTTACCTGTCTACAGAAGGACATGTGCAAGTAGTAGGGGGATAGAAAAGATCAGACTTCTCCAATCTTCTCTACTCTTGGTAACTTTTCTCCATTCCCCTGCAATGGAAACTACTTTTCTCAAATTGAATAATATTCACACATTCACTTTAATCAAGTGAGCAATAGCTTTTCAATGTATGTTTTGGTTTTAATGTCTGTTTGGGGGTGGAGGGTTCTCAGGAGGTGGGAACCATCTATGCTTGTGTAGAGTCTGAACAAAATCAGTGTCCACTCAGTTCAGAAGCCACTGGTCCAGGGGTAGAGACATGACAGCTCCCTGAGCCAGGAAGCCTTGGTTTACCAAGCACAGCCCCAAGTGACTTTGTGAGTGAAAGGACAAGTGAGCAGCCTATGACAGCAGTCCGCTATGTGGAGGGTCAGCCTCATGAGGGTTACTCATCACAACGGTCACTATAATGTGTGATGCATACAGTTTCTTTTTCGCCTAGGGGGTTTTGGATATATTGTTATTTTTCCTCTACTTCAAATTTTATCATCTTCCTAGTGTGAAAAATGATGTTTCTATTCTTCCCTTCCTCCAACCATTCCTCTTCTAAGTATAAATTATACTTATTTGGGGTTGAATAAATCAATAAAGTAACTAGAGTGGCTTTGAAAATATGTTTGCATGTAACTTTACTTTTTCACTTCCCTTACCTCAGTGGCTGTGTCTGAAGGAAGAAGGCACAGGTTAACTGAAATCTACAACTTCCTGTGAACTATTGACAAGGATGATTTTTGTAACACCTTTAAGTGAACTTATTTCCCTTTCCAAATGATTCCTGGGATTTTTCTCATTTATCTTTCTTAGAGTTTGATTCTATTATAATATTTCAATTCTTTCTCTTGTAGAAGAATATTTTATTGTTACAGACTTTTGCATGTTTTTAGATATCATCTTGTTCAGATTCTCTTTCGCTTTTCCTTCTGATTGAGCCTAACTTTTTTTTTTTATTTTGTCTTTTGGTTCCTTTAAGAGGGTTGTTTTCTGCTTTTATTCCTTTAATTTGTTGTAATTGTCAGTTAAGCATTGGGTATCCAGAGCTTAACTGGATACTATAAACTTAGGATTTCTAGATTGGTCCATGAAAATTAAGTATCCAGCAGTGTCTAATGTCCTAGGTACATGAGAAAAATCCCTCCCTCAAAGATTTAGAGACACAGCTAACAGTTTATGTAATCCTAGATTAACCACAGTTGATGCTGGATAAATATTTGCTAACTTGAGAGCTAGTTTAGGATAAGTCTCATGGTAAGATTTTAAAGTGCTTTTCGATGTGAGGAAATGCATAGATCAGTGTGAGCATAAGTGGATCAGTTAGACATTCTAAAATAAAAAGAGATAAGAAATTGGGCTAGTAGCTTTATTATTATTATTATTAAAGACAGAAAAGTGGGTGAACTATGCAATAGGATAAAGAAGTAATACATGAAAGATCTTGCAAGTAGTGATAAAACAGAACATGTAAAAGAACATGTTGGCCATTGTACCTGGTCTCACAATGTGTACAGTGTTAGGAGAAAGCCACAGACTCATGCCTCTCATACTGGGAAGAAATTTAAACGAGAACAACGATCAAAATGAAAATAGAAAAACAGGAGAGATCTCATCACCTATTCCCTTGGGGATGATTTTCCTGGTAATGTTCAGAAGCTTATGCTTTGTAATTAGGAAGAATGATCCTTGGTCTGTTTCACTCTGCGATGGAAGAAAGGGCTCAGGGTTCCAGGGAAAGGCCAATGGAGAACATGGGTTTGACCAAGGTCTCAAGGCTGCATGCAGCCTTCAGCAGCCCTGGGCCCTCCCGTGGTGGGAGGTGCTGGCTCCCATGACGTGTGATAAGGCAGAAAGGTAATTAACCAATAACAGACAAGGTGTTCCTGAAAAGTGGAGTTCATGCACCTGATTACTAATTAATCAGGCATGAGAGCACCTCATAGATGCATTCACTATTTAATTATAGCAGCCTCTCTGGCAAAGGAGCATATGTTCCCAGCTTAATCTACTGGTTTATACTGACATCAAATTGTCATTATCAGAAAGAATCAGGCCTTTTGATTATTTCCACTAATTTATCGAACACTTAAAATTAATGAACCCCAGGCCTTTTAAATGTGCTCAGTTGGTTTGGAAGATAGAAGCAGAAAAGGGGAGTGGAAAAAAAGCCTTCATTAAAAGGACAATTTGTTTGGATAAAGTAAAGCAAGTACATTTTATGGGTGAACTGAACTCTATTGGTGAAAAACATGAATTCTGAAAGCTGAACTTTCAAAATGCTGGAGAGGAAATAGAGTATGTGGTGTGCTCTGCTTGACCAACATTGCCCCCAAAGAACATACGGCTAAAGGTTTCTATCCCCTAATTATTGATGTGCCAATTCTCTGGGAGGCCTCACTGCAATTAAGTTTAATCAGATAAAAGCAATCAAAGTCAAATGTTGGAAATCAATTATTAGATTAAGTAACAAGGACTTCATTTTTTTATTTTGAAAATTTAGTTATGTTGGTGAGAATATAGCATAAAGCCACCTTCTCACATATGAATGCCTTTTGTATTAAGATAATCTTTGCCTCACATCTGAGTTGTGCCTTTTTGTGTTCAGTTTCAGGTGAAGGCCAAGTTCAAGTGACTCTCCAAGTGAAGGAAGGTGTACCCCCAACTATTGCAGGTGAGTATTAACCCACAAAATAAAAGAGCCTAGTACAGCAGAAGGTCCTCCAATAATAGTTCTACAAGTTCTTCACATCACATTGTTTATAAACAGGCATGTAGCAGTCCTGAAGCTTTTAGGCCTAACAACTCTCTATTGTGCCAGCCTTATAGCTAAAACATGTCTGTGTGCCAAAGAAAGATATAAGAAGGGCACATTTCAAAACATTGGAAAGTAAAAATTAAAACATGTAAATAAGCACATTTTATAAATCCTGGGCCATATGTGCACACGGGAGTCCGGATCTGCAGCTGGGCCATTTGGCCCCCACCAAACGGAAAGAAAAATTCAGGGTATCTCAAAACTTTAATTGTTCCAGTAATTTCAGGAAATCAGGGTAAACAAACTGTCCCCAAAAGTCAGATGGTTCTGTGAAATCTTTCTAACTCATAAAAGCCAAATTTTCAAAGACAAAATGACTCATAAGTACCTTCTAATGTATTTCGTTGTTTGTTTTTGTTTATTCTGAGTCAATTTAACTCTACATTTGCAGCAGGGATAAGTCTTTTCAAAGGCTGAGCTTTCCTTTGATTTCCAGTGGCATTTTTGTCACGTGTCGGAGCAGAAACCATGCCAATCAGAAAATGATAATTCCTCCACTGGAATTAGTAAATAACTGAAGTAAAGTCACTCAACTGGAACTATGGACTGGAAGTACCGCTGGTTATTGCTTCATGCTTATTAGACTAGAAAGAATGTGACTTTTCATTTTCACGACTGTTTGTAAGCTGCCATAGCATTTGGCTCTTTCTAGCCCTGGCCTTTATTTATTTTTCTTCTTTTGAAATAACTAAGAAACTTTATTCTTACTCAATGTGAAGCAACTTTTTTATTTTTAAATTTCTAAAAATTTATTTTTTCAATTAGAGTTGATGCACAGTTAGTGTATTAGTTTCAGGTGTACAACCTAGTGATTAGGCATTTGTACACCTTACAAAGTGATCGCCCCAATGAGCCTAGTATCCCTCTGGCACCATGCATAGTTATTACAATATTACTGACTATATTTTCTATTTTGTTTTTTATATCCCCATGATTATACCAGCAATAGGTACTTCTTAGTCACTTTCAGCTTATCGTACTCTCTTCCCAACACCTCTTCCATATGGAGACCATCAGTTTGCTCTCTGTGTCTGTGGGTTTGTTTCTGTTTTGCTGTAGGTGGTTCAAAAAAGCCTTAATTGAGTGCCTCTCATGTGAGTTATACAAAGATACAGTGGTGGGCAATGGCCTTTGCCTTTGTGGGGTCTTATGGTCACCTGGGGTGTCAATCAAATGACTCAATTTCCTTTAAAATAACTGTTACCAAGGACAAGTATCTTATGGTTCTCCACTCTCTGAAAGTTCTGCATCCAAAATACTCAAGAAGAGATTAGATTTGTTGGGTCAGTCCCCAGTTTTATAGAGAATCTAACTATTGGGGAAACTCTCGTGCCAGGGCCCTTCAGAGGATACTGGAATACTTATGGTGGTCATTCCTGGTTCAACCAGCTGTAGTCAGGGTGGCATGTCACAGTGCTTAGTATAAAGATTTCTGCGTATAGGGCTCTTTGGAAGAACACTGTGCATGGCCAGCATCCAATGACTTCAGGAGGGGTCCATTTAACTGAGAGATGCTTCATCTGGTCTGTCAATTACAACCCACGAAGCAGATAGAAAGCCAATGTTTTATGGAATTCTAGAATTTTAATAAGGGAAGATATATCACATGTTCTCCTATTCAATTACCTTATTTTATAAATGAGGGCAGGGAAACCTAGAGATTAAAGTTTACTTAATCACATCAGTGGTCAGTGATTGAGCCTGGATGAACTCGGTTTCCCGGCTCATTCCACTGTTCTTTCTTCTATACCATATACGTGCTAAAGTGCTTCGATTACCTTTTGTGGCATATGTGAATTTATAAGTTAGATTAGAATCCATTATATATAGCCAGTTTTCCTAGCCCATATAGTTCGGGACAGAAAGCTATCCTAAAATGCAGAGAGTTAGTACAGTTAGTACATTATCATTCTTCAGAAAGAAATTAAAATATTAATATGCTTCTCCGACTTTGCCTGATTCCCATAGTATAGGGTACATGTATGAATGTCAAAATTTAAATAAATATGGGTGTATATTTTGCTTAATGAATAGCTCTATGAAAAATAGTAAAGTTATTATAATATGAAAAATTCTTTGACAAAGCAAGAATGGAATATTTCACAGAGTTCTATCTATATGTTAACCTATTCAGAGATTCAGTATGAGTATGTAATGCAGGTGAGAAATTTTGGGTTAAGATATCCTGCTGCAGAGAGCCTCTTAGCTCACTCGGTTGAGGGCTCATTCTGTGTGCAAGATTGTGCTAGTCATTGTGGGCAATTGTGGACAGGAACCTCTAGAGACAGCAGAAACTGGGGAACATATGGGCCAGTTTTCGGAAGAGGCAGAGGAGGTGGTGGTGATGCAAATTGTTGTTTAGGTGTTTAGTGGTTGGGGTACAGATTTATGTGAATCTGGATCAAGATGGTACCTAGTTTTCAGAATACCCCAGTATAGGTCGTTCATGCTCCTTCCACATATGGCTTTATTAGTGTCCTCTCAATGCCAATATGGGATTTATAAAAGATGGGAGGGAGGGGATGGGTGAAGCAGTCCACTTTGATGGAAGATAAACATATTTCTGAAGAGGCTTTATCTCAACCATATTGTCTTTTCAGTGGGGGCTAATTTTAAATGTCATCCATAGTCATATGAGATGTTTTCTCCCTGAATTTGCCAACCGTTTTCCCACAGATCTAAGTTTATTTCCTTTTCACTGGTCATGAGAATCTGTCACCACTTTTCCTGTTTAAAGTCAGCTCATCCCTTCCAGCATCTTCTGAACCCTTTTGTCCCATCAGCAGACAACTCTTTGCCTTATGTCATTAACCAGTCCTTCTTTGCTGGCTCCTTCCAGTTTATTGCTTCACATTGAAGCAAAACAAAGCAAAATTTATGCACACCCACCTAATTCTTCTGTAGTTTATATCTCTTCTGCAAACTTCTCTAAATACTAGCTTTCTGCTCATGCAGGGACTTAAAACCTGGGGTAGATTAAGGAATAAATGGAAAGGGCAATATTTAACTCAAGATAGAAGTTCAAAACCACTCCAGATTCTAAATGTCATTGAGTGACAGATTTGTAGAGAAAAGTAAGTTGAGGTTTCATTACAAATGTTGGTTCTGACCAAGATTTATGGACCCTAATTTCAAAATAAGTCTAACTTATCTAAAGTTTGGGAAGACAGATAATAGGCTGAGAGTCTCCAATTTTAATGGTTCCTCAGTGAGCTTTGTGTGTCATCTGACCCAATGTCATCCACTCCTCCTCTCCACTGCATCCCTTAGTCCACTCTAACCCGCAGTGGTTTTCTCCTTGAACACTCCACTGAACTGTGCGCACCCTGATCACTCATGCCCTCGTCCAGAAATGCTGTGGCCACTTCTTGTTCCCTCTCTTATCAGAAATTTGCTATTAACAAGATCATTTTTTCCCTCTTAGCATTTATTTCTTAGGCTTCCAAGACATTCCTCTCCCTTGGTTCTCCCTGAAGTATCTCTGACTACTTGTTCTTTAACTGTCATAGGCTTTTTCTTCTCTCTACCTTTTATATTAATAATAGTCATATAGAAGCCAGATATTAACTATATAGAAATCTAATAACTCTGCAGGAGGCTGAAATGTGTTTTTTTAAATCCATTAACTGTTCTTATCTTAAGGCAGTATGGTATAGAATGATCAATTTCATTCATGATAACACCCCTTAGAACCTCTACCTTAAGATTTATTTTGTTCAATTAAAGACATTTTTAGCCACCGTATAAATGAGATTGAAGATGACAAAAGTGAAGAATGTTTCCAACATCTGTAACATAAAATTGAAGCAATTAAGGGCTTTAGAGGCTTGGCATAGGATGTTAAAGAACCTAGTTATTGCCTGTATAAACTATCACTAGAAATAAGGCTGCAGGACATCTTTTTCTTGTGTTCATGCTGCTAGTTAGTGGCCATTTCAACAAATGTCCTCATCCTATCCCCACCTGAATGTTTCGGGTATGGTATTAGAAAGGAGGCAAAATTGGAAGGAAACTTACAAAGGCATTATAGTATTGGTTTTTATAAAATATATATAAAGCCTCTTTCTGAGTGAGTTTCAAAACATTGCCTCATTTCCATAGTGTGGGGACCATGGGGTAGGGTAGGTGTGCTAATTAAATTGCCTAGGATTTTCACTTGACCACTATATTACATATATTTTTAAATTATCCTGGGGCCCTAATTAGACCGTGACTTATAAGGAGTTGAAGTCAGGTAGACAAAATAATTGGGTGCTTCCTGTGGTTCTGACTGCAGGCTTTTCTCTCTTCACACTGTAATCCCCTGGAACTATCACAATCATCCTCAGAGTTTCAAATACACCTCTTGGGCTGATGATGCCAAAATCTATCTCTCTGACTCAGAGCCCTTTTCTATCCTTCATGTTTATAGCTATTCCCTCCTTGCTTTATATTTTTACCTGGAGGTATCACAGAAACCCCAAACTCTGTGAGGCCCAAACGGAATTCATCAGTATATGTCTCTCTGCCCATCATCACCCATGATGGAAACCCAGAGGTCATTCTTGGCTCTTCCATCTTGGTTACCCTTCACATGCTTATCTCTGATTGTTTGTGCAGCCTCGTCATTTGCTTTCTTCCAGTTCTGCAGCTCCGCACCCAGGACTACCTATAGTTCCTTTACTTGATCTCATATCTTGCCATTGCTCAAGCTCATCACTCTGTCTAGACTGCAGACTCTTACCCATACTCTCACCACCTCCCACTCCCACTTTATTTTTATAGCTTCCAAACCTTTCAAATGCAGCCCAGATGCCCCTTCTCCAGGACACCTCGCCTGACAAGGTCTCACTTTCTCCCTTGGTCTGGTACCATTAAAAAGAACTCCCAATATTTACTTACACAACTTACACAATGCTATTAGTCCCCTGGGGCAAAGTGTGGAATTTTATTTCTTTTTGTATCTCATCATTTTTAGGACAATTCTGATAGAGATGGCACTGATTGTTTACGCTTATAAAATTATTAACAAGTAATGGATGAGATCTGTCCTTCTCACCAATCATGTGAGATCCCCCATCATGTGAGTTTTTGGAACTCCCAGGAATGTTTTTAGCCTGAGAAGAAAATATTTTTCATAGAACAAATATATTTCCCCTATAAGGCTTAATTAATGCCATTTGTGGTTTAATTTGAGCTACTTCAAGTAATACTGAATAAAAGAAGGTCTGTACTGGAAGAAGAATGTTTAGTCATCTGTGAATCTTTTCATTCTCTTTTGAGACCATCTCTATGCCCTGTGACTCTGTAGTAGGGATCACATTCCAGAAAAGAACACATGGGTACAGTTCAGCATGGTGTGCATGAGGAGATACTGGGCATTCCTCACTGGAAATTAGTAGATTTATGTTTCAATTCCTTGATGAAGAGGCAAGTGGGATGGTTGAAAAGAAAATGCCATTTGATCATCAGTAGGAGAGTCGATAAAAATCATCTGGAACATATGAACTATATATAAATTATTGCAATAAGAGGTGTCCATATTTTTATCCTGTCTTTAATATTCATTAAGAGCTGTGAGAAGATCATACTTTTTGACTCAGTGATTCCATTGCTATGATTCTAATTTAAGAAGAAATCAGGATTATCAGCAAATTTGATTATCAGCATAGAGTTATTTATAATTTAAGAAGTGTTTCTCTGACTGGCTTATTTCACTTAGCATGATATGTGATTTCACTCATACATGGAATCTAATGAACAAACTGAACTAATGAGGAAAATGAGGACAAACTCACAGAGAGCAGGATGACAGCTAGTGGGAGGGGGAGGTCAAAGGGAGGAGGGATCAAGCAAAAAGGATCAAGGACGCATGGACAAGGACAACAGGATGGTGCTTGCTGGGGGAGGGGGTTTTAAGGGGACTAAACGGTGATGGGAAAAAATAAATAAAAAAAAAATTACCATGAAATTTCTACCAATTTTGTTGTGGCATCTTTGATGATATTAAAATCTTTGATGGTTAAAAAAGAACACTAATAAAACTTCTCAGACTAGTTGAAAAAAGAAAACAGAAAGAGCCCACATACCAAACATTAGGAATTAAGTAAGTTATGGACTTTTCATGTGATAGAATATTATATAGCCAATTAAATTATGTTTATAAGGAATTTTAATGACACTAGAAAATGCATATGAAAAAATATTAAGCTAAGTAAAATAAGAACTGGATGTAAAATTGTATATATGATGTAATCTCATATAAAAATGCTGAGAAATTTTGGAAAGAATTACAAATAAAAGGTTAATGGCTGTTATCTCTAAGTAGTGAAGTTATAACCAATAATTACCTTTTCTTTTTTTCCATATTTATATCTTTCAAATATTCCCTAAGCACAAATAATATTTATAATAAGCAAAAATACAACTGGTTGATAACAAAAGGAGAATGTATTTTCCCTAGAAGTGAAGGGAATCAATGGAATAATTACTTGCTTTGTACCTGATAAATGTTTTTTTGGAAGGTTATAAAATATTAAAAAGCAGCTGCTTTTAGAGGTGAAACTATCACCAGCATTCTAAATGATAGCAGAAGTTGCAAACTGTCACAACGAATCAGATTTTCAGTTACTTTTTGCTACTTCCCTTTTGTTTTCTAGCTTCTACCTTGGAGCCTGAATCAGCTTTAAAATGGTCCCTCCCTGAAGCATGGGCAGGTGTGGAAGAGGGCTGGGGAGGACACGACCATTCCACTCCAAGCCCTGGGGATGACGTCCTGATTTTACCCAGTGAGTGAAACAATTCGTGGGTTAAATAATCACAGACAGACTGAACAAAGCCAGTCTAGTGGAGGACTATCTGTCATTTAAATATATAGTACAACACCGTAAAGAATGTGGAAATAAGAAAGCACTTACATTTACACCTTTTTGGGGTTGATATAGGAGAGGAATTGAGTAATTCAGTGAATTCCAGAAAAAAATAGCTCAGCCCCACCTTCATTAAAGGTGGAATAAATAGCTTCAATGCCAAATGGACTTAAAATCATTGACTAACTAGATAATTCTTTATGTGTGAGAGAACAGATTTATAGCCTATGTTAAAGACAGATCTGGTGTATTTGGGAAGAAGCAATTTGCAACTGGCTCTTTATCTGTTGCCCTTGTGAAACTTTTACAGGTAGGACTGAGAAAAAAATAATAAATAAGCTCTTTTGTTGCTATGGTTTTTCAAAGATTCTAGAAAAGGAACAGATAAATAAAACTGAAAAACAAAAGTCTAAAGATAGATGCCTGTCTATCAATCATCTATCATCTATCTATCTATCTATCTAGAACTTTCTCCATATGTACAAACATATAGGAGAAAGATGACTCCTCAGATATACTGAGGAGTATACACACACAACCATACTTATAAAATTCTTTTTTCTTAAGAGTTTTTGAAACTCCCAGAAAATCTCTCTAGACTGAGAGGAAAATATTTTTCGTAGAACAAATATATTTCCCATAAAAGACCTGATTACATTTACAGTTTAATCTTAAGTTAATGCTAAATAAAAAAAAGTTCTGAACAGAGAAAAATGAACATTTGATCATATGTAAAGTAATAATAATGGTGTTATTAAACATTTTTGACAATTTACAGCATGGTAGAAATTATCCTCCATGTATTAACTAATTTAATCCTCATAATAACTCCAATATAAGTGATATTATGACTCATATTCTCACTGACAGAGAAACAGAGGCTCAGGGCAGTTAAGAAATTGCTCGGGTCACACAGTTTGTAGTTCAGCAGAGTCAGAATTTTAACCTACGTAGTCTTATTCCAAGTTTGTATTCTTAACCAATCAAGTACATTCTTTCCATGAAAGGACTAAGATTAAACAAAAGATAGTAGTTGTGTTGTTTGCTTTATTAGCAATGAAAAATGAAGGCAGAATGATTAACATACGCTGACCACCTTTTGGGCTCTGGTGGTGTGCCTGTAACTGCGGACAGCACTTTCAATGGGTGTGCTGCAAGAATTTTTAAAACATGTAACACCGGAGTATTTAGTCAGGGGCACTGTCCTCTTTTCCCTTAGACTGTCGAATAAAAAAATGATGACAGTCAACACAACAATAGCTGTCTGGTATAAATGATTCAAAATTATACCTCTTTTTTGTCAGACTGGCAAAAATACAGGGTCCCACATAAATCATACCACTTTTCTATTACAAAATCTTTTGTTAAAAAATCATGAGCGTGTAATTCTCTGACATAACAATATCACACTCAAGCATAATATATGACATTTTAGGTAAACTTTTCAAATTAAAACTATAAATTACTACATCCATATTATTACCCTTCCAACCACACTCAAGCAGGCATTCCCTCTATCGGACCCTGTATAGTTTTGGTGTGCCACAGAATTTCAGTAATTAGTTCATGTGTGCCATGAGATGACGAAGGTTGAAAATCAGTGGCATACAGAGGAGTGGGACAAGAGACTATGGGTTGACCAATAGGAACTTAAACTATTATTATTATTATTAATCAACTCCCCCATCTCCCACCACTCTCAATGGAGGATGTAACTTTTTGAATAAACAAGCTCATGAGTCATTCCCATATGAAAAGGAAAAATCTGTTCCATCTCAACCATCTCTTTGATGAATCTAGCCAGCAGATTGGCCTTGGGCTATGGTTTTTCCCACCAAGCAAGCTGTTTCTCCCACTCTATGAAGGAAGCAAGAGAAGCTTTTGAAGGTTGCCAAGCTTTTAATATCCTCTGGGACCTTTATGCTGAGGGAGGAGCAATCTTAGCTATCTTACTTGGCACTGCAGTTGACTGTATCCATTTGTACCCCGGTGGCCCAGAAGCTCTGGCATGCTCATCATCCTTCATTTTTTTTATTTTAATTTTTTATTGTTGTTCAATTAAGTTGTCTCCATTCCACCCCCACCCCCATTATTCTCCCCTGCCCGACCCACACCCCTCACACATTCAGTCCTTCCCCTGTTGTCATCATCCTTCATTCTTTTGTTAATGGTCAGCTTATACGATGGATCTGAATTCTCCGTGTAAGTGCTCTTAAACAGCACAAATCAGTGCTTTGGAAAAGGGTGGGTAGGGGCATAGGCACTGGATGTATAAAGTATTGTATCTTTAATCGGTCCTTTAGTATTATTATGAGAACCAGGGAAGTTATAACTTTTGAAACATGTAGTTATTGTTCAATATTTCTAGTTCTACATTATATTTCTCTAGTTCTCTTTATATTTCTACAGAAATATATAATAAATGAAGTCCTTACTCTTATCCTCTCATAAGCCCTCTTTGAAATCCAGCAAATTATCTTATAGTTGTCAGCACTTTAGTTCATCATTCCATTCAGTTTTGGGCCTTACATAGAAGCTGTTTGGGCTTATTTTTCTCTTCTGATCTTTGGCACACCTTGATATTTTGACCTCTGATGGACCTTTGTGTTTAATTCACCTTCTCCTTCTACTCGTGGTTTGCATTCTTAACCTTTTCCTGGCTCTCTTGGTTTCTTTCATTCCTAGCCTCCTTTAAATCAAGGATGTTTGTTCACCCAAGTCTGGAACAAAATAGACACTCAGTAAGCATTGCTGGAATTAAGTGCACACATCGATGCTATCATTTATAATTTCATACCAGAAATAAATCTTTAAGTGTGACACAGTATAAAATTTTACAGGTCTGTGGAAAATAACCTCTTCTCCTTTGACAAATTCCTAATAACTAAGATTTTTATGATGATGATAGCAACCACTGTAACTTGAGTGCTTGGTGTATGCGACATACTGTGCTATGTATTCCACAAGGATTTTCTCCATTAATTCTCACTATTTCTTTACGTGAGGATCCTGTTATTATCCTTCTTTTTATAGATGAGAAATCCTGGACATAGAGAGTCTAGCTAGTAGGTAAAGAGACTAGGGCAGGAAATCAGTTTGCTTTCAATGCCCTAACTCTTTCTCAGACCATTTTAAAAATTTAACAACCCCTGAATGTGCTGGTTCATTCAAATCAGAGTAGATTTTATACTGAATTCATACTTCTCTGCTGGCTGCTTACATTTTCCCCTTCATGCAGAGTTTAAATGAAGAGAATTTTACTATTTACTCTACTTGAGGAATTCAATCTTACCCCATTCTCACTAGGTGCACACACATGGAAAAACTGGAGAAACTTCCCAGAGAGGTATCTGGTGTAATGAGCCATTGGTGAAAGCACTTGCTTTGCACCTGGTTACAAATGTAGTTGTGATTCAAGTTAACACTTTTTCCGATTCAGTTTAACCAACATTCACTGAATGCTCATTGTGTTCAGCAGTGAACCAGATGCTTCTGACATGAAGCTCCAAAGGCAAGTCAGATACAGCTGTGATCTCCAAACAGCGAGTGATCTAAGCTGGGTTAATAAAACACATAATAAATACAAAATAATACAACAAATAGCTGCAGTCAAAATGGAAGTGTTTAGAATCAAAGTGTCTTAGGCAAGTAAAAGAGAGATGGAAGGCAAGTAAAAGCTTCATGGAAGAAGGCATTTGAAGTGGACCTTGAAAGATGGGGTAAGAGTCTCAGGGGCAGTATGAGACACAAGGGCATATTGGGGAAGTAGTGACCCTTCAGGAGATGAGGTGCTGTCGACTAAGCTAAACCTGGGTTCACATTTCGATTTTGAAATTTACCAACTGGGTGATGTTAGACAAATTTTAAACCTTTTGGAGCTTCATCTAGAAGGTGAGGGCTGTAGTTACTATCTCATAATGCTGAGAAGATTAAATGAGATAACGTCAGCACACATGACCGTTGCATGGAGTGTTGGCAGTAATGGAATTATAGATGAAAGCTGTGATTTTTAATGTATCAGGTCCTCTTTTCCTTCATTTTTCCATCTGGCTGCCCCTCTTGGCCTCTGGTATTAGCGACACTTTGTATTTGCTTTCCAATGGCTTATTATTTAATTCTCACAATATCTTTGGGAGCTAAATAGGTAATAACTATTATTACAGTAAAAACCCATTTTTACATAATACGATTTTAATGGAACTGCTGATTTTATAAAATGAAAGTGACTGGTAAAGAAGATTTAAGTGATACTTTTGAACCTCTAATATAATTTTATGGTGTTTTGTGTATTTTAATTCATTAATAAAGGAAATGTGTAGAACATTCCCATCATTATTCAAATAGAATAGCATAATTTTTCAATAAAATTCTTTGGGTAAATTGCCTATTTCTATTTTCTGGGAAATCAATTTTATGGAATGACCTCGGACCCATCCTATTCCATAAAAATAGGACTTTACTATACTAATAAAAAATATCACTATCTTAAGTATGCCACCATTTTCCTTCGAGGCGTTCTGTCTTTATAGACATTGGATTTTTGAAAGAGCTGTAAATTCTTGTCTGTGGTATTATATGGAGTAAGCTGAGATAATCATGAAGAATTTGCTCTTGTGGTTTAGTTTATGATAACTTAGCTTCACACAAACAGGTATGTCTGATTGTCTTTCCCTCCTAAATATTGGGAGAATTGTTCTAAATGTATTCTAGACCTCTTACAAAGTGGGAACAAGATTTTCAAGTTTGGAAGTCTCAATCATTCACAAGAATGTTTGGTCAATGGGTAAAATGATCCTGCTAACTTGTGCTTCCTGTTTTGTCCCTAACTGATCTAAGAGGATTTGTGTAAGATGCTTCCAGAGCTTTCTTGGAGGAAATTTCAGCCATGACTGAATGACACCCTTTTCACACAGGGCAGACTTAATGAAAGGAAAATGTGTTTTAATTTCAAATGATACGATTCTAATTTAAAAGGTACAGATATGGTGCCATATAGCCTCCAACATGTGTGTGTATATGTGGTATAGTTTCCTGTGTTCCATTTTCTAGCATTACCTTGAACTGTTCTTATTTCCAGATGAATGGGAGAGTCCTGTTTTTCTTTTATAATAGTTTCTTTTGCTTTTTCTGATTTTCAGTACTTGGGTACTTTAAATAGTAGAGAAATTCATCGAAATCATGTGATGTTCAAAGACAGATATTTAATGCTGTCCCTTGTTAAATTGCAAGGCATTAAAGTTGATATAATGTAAGATTATCATAAATTAGGGAGTACTTTGGGAGGAAGAGGTTTCTATAAAATGTTGTTAATATAGCAGTATTATCTTGATTTACTATTTTTAAGCCTGAAATTATAATTTAGGGTAAGATACACATAATGCAGAAATGTAGGTGTGCACCATCAATTAGAAATTAAGTGTTATAAATATTAGTATTCTCTCTATAGCTTAAGTAGTTTTTAAAATTCTGGTCTTGTCCCATTTGGATGGGACAGGAATGTCATACAAACTATCACCACATTTATTCTAGATCACTAGGTAGTGGGACAGAGGATACATTTAAGCTTGAGTTATTGGGGCCCTTTGTATGAAGCATGATGTCAGAATGGTGACTGTTGGTGTGTGTATTCTGGAAATCTATCACTACCTAAAAAAAACCACCTAGAAACTTAACAGCTTAAAGCATGTATACATTTTATTTTGTTCACAGTTATTCAGGATAAGGCTAGGCTGGGACATTCTTAGTGAGGTCTTCCCTGCATTACAGTCAGGTGGTTGCTGGGTTGCAGTCATCTAAGAGCTCAATTTGGCTGCATGGTCTGAGGTGGTTCACTCACATAACTGTTGGTTGGTGCTGGCTACTGGCTAGGAGCTCAGTCAGGGAAGTCTGCTAATAGGATTCAGTTCCTCCCCACATGGGTCTTTTGGGGCTTTCTCACAGTGTGGCCACTGAATTCCAAGAAGAAACACACTAAGGACTCCCCAAGAGTGAGCAGTCCAAGGGACTTGGGTGGAAGCTGCATACCTTCTGAGCCAGCCTTAACTGCATCAGAATATCAAAACTGGCACATTATCTTGGTCAAACAAGGCACTAAAGCCAGCTCAGATACAAGGGAGGTGAATTAGGCTCCACTCTCAGTGGGAGGAACAGTAAAGAACTTGCAACTGTCTTTAATCCACCACTACCATGTGTTTCTGTGTGTAAGTGTGGGCACACATGTAATTAAGGGCAGTTGTACTGGATAATTCAAAAGGTGTTTCAGGTCTGGTAAATTTGTTCTATCTTCCCTTTCTGGGAAGACATTAGAAATTGTGGGCTTACATGAGTCAGAAATTGAAGAATATCAGGAGACAAATTGGTCAAAGGATTGTACTTATTTATTTATTTATTATTGCTCCATTACAGTTGTCCCAGCTTTTCCTCACTGTTCTCCCTTGCCCTGCTCACCCACCACTCCCACAGTCAATCCCAACCCTGTTGTCCATGTCCATGAGTCATTTATCCCTCTTCCTTGACTAGATCCTTCCCTTTCTATCTCCCTATACCCCTTCCCTCCTCCTCTCTGGTGGCTGTCAGTTTGTTCTTTGTTTCCATGCATCTGGTTCTGTGTTGCTCATTTGTTTTTTTTTGTTGTTGTTTTTGTTGTTCATTAGATTCCATTTATAGGTGATATCATATGGTATTTGTCTTTCACTGACTGGCTTATTTCACTTTGCATAATGCTCTTCAGTTCCATCCATGCTGTTGCTAAAGGAAGGAGCTCCTTCTTTCTTTCTGCTGCGTAGTTTTCTATTGTGTAAATGTACCACAGTTTTTTGATCCACTCATTTACTGATGGGCATTTAGGCTGTAGCACTTGGCTATTGTAAACAATGCTGCTATGAACATTGGGGTGCATAGGTTCTTTTGAATTGTGTTTCAGGATTCTTAGGGTATAACCCCCGCAGCAGAACTGCTGGATCGAAAGACAGATCCATTTTTAGTTTTCTGAGGAAATTCCATATTGTTTTCCACAGTTGCTGCACCAGTCTGCATTCCCACCAACAGTGCACTAGGGTTCCCTTTTCTCCACATCCTCACCAGCACTTGTTATTTGTTGGTTTGGTTATGATGGCCATTTTGACCCATGTGAGGTGGTATCTCACTGTGGTTTTAATTTGCATCTCTCTGATGGCTAGTGATGTTGAGCATCCTTTCACATACATATGCACCCTCTCTATATCCTTCTTGAAGAAGTATTTGTTCGGTCCTTTGCCCATTTTTTATTTTTACTTTAATTTTTTTTAAAGATTTTATTTATTTATTTTTAGAGAGAGAAGGAAGGGAGGGAGAGAGAGAGAGAGAAACATCAGTGTGCGGTTGCTGGGGGTTATGGCCTGCAACCCAGGAATGTACCCTGGCTGGGAATCGAACCTGGGACACTTTGGCTCCCAGCCCGTGCTCAATCCACTGAGCTACACCAGCCAGGGCCCATTTTTTAATTGTATTGTTTGTCTTGCTGATGTTGAGTCATATGAATTCTTTATATATTTTGGAGATCAAACCCCTGTCTGAGGTATCATTGGCAAATATGTTTTCCCACATGGTTGGTTTCCTTTTTATTTTGCTGATGGTTTCTTTAGCTGTGCAGAAGCTATTTAATTTGATGTAATCCCATTTGTTTATTTTTTCCTTAACTTCCTTTGCCCTAAATAGCATAAATTTCTTTATTCTTTAGTACATGTAATGCTTGATATTACTGTATTGCCTCTTAAATGCTTAAGAATGGGATTCTTAAATCCTCCAAACAGAATTGGGCCCCCAGTGTGGGACTGTTCACTCTGAAATGGGTGTGTGATAGTGTTTGTCTTGCAACCAGTGGCCTCTTCTTGGGAGAAAAGAGTGTGGGGAGGAGGGGAGAAATGGAGCACAGCCATTTTGAGGAATTTTTTTCTTTCAGGGAACAACAGTCAAAATTTTCTTTAATCTTATTAAGAATATAAATGAGAAAGTTTTCATTAAGATTTTATAGGGAAGAACAGACAAATATGATTTTTAAGAGGAACTTTTGATATAGAAACTATAATCAGCATTATTATCAAATCAAAATAAACAAAAAGAAAATCTAAAGCAAAAGATCAAAAGATCTTTAGATACTGTATAAATTTATCCTTTTAGGCAGTTTTTAGAGGGGAGTATAGACCTCTGTGAGCTTTTGCGTAATGGTAAGCCGTATTAAGGGCAGGTCCTTTCTACAAGAAGGAAAAAAACAGGATCTAAGGCTCAATGGAAGAGGTGTTTCCACAGATGACAAATATGCTGTAGAAGCTTACTACTTAAAGTGATCTCAGTGCAAAATCCCTTGCAATGTGAAGTCCTTTGATGAACTGAATGATTATCTAGAAATCTGTTTTATTTTGGAGTATTTTTACATATATATATTTACTTGTACTAAGCATTAATATATATGCAAAAATATAGATCCATAGCTCATAGAGAACTTAGTGCCTATCTAGACCAACTAAAATGAACTAAGGTAGTGGAAGTGTTTTAGAAGTTGTAAAATGTTCTGAAATTCATTAATATTATTGCCTAGACTTTTACTATGTTTTATACCAAGAATAAGAGCAGAATTTGCTTCAAGTTCTCAAGTCAGTGTTGCAAATTGCTTCCTAAAATATATAAGAAGGGATAATGTTGCTTTATTTGTTGTTTTAGATTTATGTCCCCAAAATAGGATTATGTTCGAGAGAAACAATTGGAAGCTAGGGAATTCCTTCTAGTTGTGATGACCATGATTCAAATGGCTTGTTACAAATTAATAGCAGTGTGGCCCTGACCAATGACCAAGGCCTGTGACAGAGTACCCTTGCCAAGGTGGGTAACCAGGAGTTGAAATTTAAAAAAATATTTTTACTACTATATATACATTTTATCCATAAACATTTTTGAAATAACAGCAAAGATTTTCTCTGTGAATGGTACAAAACATAATTTAAAAAATATATTAAACAGGTTGATACCTTTTCTCTAATCTCAATTTTTCAGTCTTGGCTTGACTCATTCATGGTGTTTGTTTCTGGGTTAATTAGGACTCACTTAGAATCTTCTCTTGAGACCCAAAGTCCTGTTGGCCCTGACACTTTTTATGGCTTGCTAACTTGCTGGAACTAATTAGCGTTTACTCTAATTGAGTGGTGTTTCAAATCCTTTTCTGTCGTCACTCACCTGAGAAACATACTCACTGCCCTAGTCAATTAGTAGTATAGTAATTTTCTAGGAGGAGACATATTTCCTCAGATCCACAGATAATAATTTGGATGGGGGAGGGGTGGGTATTGGCAAGGGTAAAATATATAAGAGACCCAAGGTTTACTTTGGTACTTTTCCCCACCTAGAGAATTACTGCTTTTCTAACTTTACAGACTTCAGACTTTGGTATCCCAGAAGTGTGACCCTGCTGGTTCCCTGCTGGGAACCTTGTGTGAAAGCCCTAGGGGAGCGTAACAGGTATATGAGTACCTGTAATATACCTGTGGTGCTTTCTTTCAGTTCCAATAGGTGTGATTTCTTTACTGCTATAACAACTTCTTTCTCCTACATAAAGTTTGCATACTTTTATGCACAGTTTAAACCTACTTTCTAAATGAACTATGTATTATTTTCCTCAGGACTTTTAAGAGTACTTTGGCCTTAACAGCATAAGCTACCAGCTTCATAGCAGCAATAAATGCATTGGTGGTTGCCATGGAAAAATATAAATATGAATCATAAACTTGATAGGAAATCAGAATTGCAGGACTTGGCATTTTAGTCATTGTAAAGGGTAAATAGAATGAGGCTGAAATGATGACTCAGAACATTAGTGCATGGGTGAATGGGTAGGAAAGCCCTTGGTAGAAACAGAGGATGCAGTGGGAGGACTAGGTCTAACAGGGAGGATGCTAAATTTCCTGTGCTGATGCCTAGATAGTAATGGAAGATGTGGACCAGGAGTTTGTAAGGGAAGCCAGTAAGGGATCAGGATGTAGGTTTGGTAATCCTTAGAAGAGTTGACTAAAGAAGCCTTGGAATTAAACCAGAGTTGGAGACAACATGAAAATCATCACAGAGACATGTAAGGAGAGGATAAAGGATAACATCTTGGCAGAAATTCTAATTGAAGTGGGAGGAAGAGAAAACAGAAGGGGCAATCATAAAATTGGGAGGAGAATTAGAGCAACAGAAGACCGGAAAAGAGCAAAACCAAGATGGTGGAGGTAGTTTACAGTAAATGTTATAAAAAGGACTAGGAAGACAGTAATTCAGAAATTGTCTGAGAATAAATTGTGTACTCTCTGAAGGCTCCTACAAATCAAATGTGAAATATAATGCTTACTTTGCCTTAACACTTCCACACATCTGCATTTGCTCTTTATGAAAACCCGTGTAGGGATTAATGTCTTTAAGGATTCCTGTATCTTTGCTAAAATTAAAAGCAATTACTCCCTGCCCCAGCTGGTGTTGCTCAATGGATTGAGTGCCGAGCTTCGAACCAAAGTGTCACTTGTTTGATTCTCAGTCAGGGCACATGCCTGGGTTGTGGGACAAGTTCCCAGTAGGGGGTGCATGAGAGACAAAACATATTGATGTTTCTTTCCCTCTCTTTTTTCTTCCCTTCCCCTCTCTCTAAAATTAAATAAAATCTTTAAAAGCAATTACTCACTGATGAGATGGCAGCACTTCTAGAATGGCAACCACATTGTCCTTGGTCACTCTCTGGTTAGAATGCTGCCAAGTGTTCTAAATTCATAGGCTCATATGATAGGTTAATTCCAACAAAACTGGTCAAATTTGTATAGCTCAGTTTGGGAAAATAGAAGAGGCTATATTCCTAAAGAGATACAATATTACACAAATGAAAAGTAGAACAATAAATCTTTAAAAGATTTAGAGGATTGTGTATAATTCTTAAGAGTTCAGTTCTGGAGATAAGAATTGAAGGTCATATTTTCAATGAGCAGCAATAGTCGATCAGAGTACATTGGTTAATTTCTTTGAACTTTGAAATACTGAAGCCAGCATTCATTGCTATTTATTTTGGGGATGTTGAAATTAGGAACTAATCTCTTTAAAGTCATTAGTAAATAGAGTGACCAACAACTCTGGTTTACCCAGAATTGGGCAGTTTCCTGGGTCAGGACTTTCAGTGATAAACCTAGAAAGTCTATGGCAAACCAGGATGAGTTAGTCACCCTATGAAAAAATTACTTTTAAAGTTCTTACCACCCCATATTCTATGATGTGAACTGCTATAAACTTGCTGAGAATTAATGAGATTTTTTTCCTTGCCTTAAATGCATAAACTTATATTTTACCTAGTTTTCTTCCTTCAAGAAATTTGCCTCATGGAATTAATATTCTTTGAGGAGACACAGACATCTCTTAAAAGAGAAGGGAACCAGAGTGATTGCATATGTATTTTTGCCTCCTGGTTGGGGCTGAGGAAGCATGAGCTAAGTAAGGAACAGCTGCTCTTGGGGCCCTTAATATGGAGCGGGACATTTTCACTTGGTATAATTGAACGATGCTCTTCTTTTTCTCTATTCTCTTTGGTCTATTTTCCATGAAGACATTTTTGGAATGTAGAATTACATAATTTGTGATTTCCCAATGATTGTTTTAGTTATAGTTACCATTGCTTGAGTTAATTATGTTTTCTTGAGGGAGCTCTTTGAGTTGTAGGCAGAACTTTAAAGACAAAGTCACCAGTGAGTTGGTGAGTGAGGTATAGCCTGGCCAGCAGGGGCAGCAATTGCATAGGTGGATCACTGTCAACCCTTTAGTTACCACACTTGTACAGAATTTAGGGGTTCTGAACTCCTCACATGTCCTAGGGCCCTGTGGCAATCTGGTGAAGCCTAGATCCATACTCAGAATAATATTTTTAGTACATAAAATAGAATAGGATTATAAAAAGAGCTAGTATTTTGATACAGCTATCAACTTTTTAAGAATCAATTTGTGATATAAAAATATATATGCTTCCCTATTAGAGCATTAAAAAACACTGTCTAGTGCTGGCTCTCATTACTATCATAATTTAAATGATGTTGTTATAGATATTCTTCAAAAAGCGCTGCTATAAATTTTTTCCTTCCTTATAAATGTAGGCTGTTCATCCCCTGGAGAAGTCAGGGTTCACTCCTCTCTTTGAATCTGGGCTGGCCTTAGTGATGTGCTTGACTGATAGAATGTAGTAAAAGTGATGTTCTGAGACTTCGAGGGCTAGGTAACAAAATTCCATTCCATAAGAAGCCCTTTTGGCCTGGATGTCTTCCTAGCTTTTGGAATGTTCCTTTGGGACAGAACCCTTGGGCTATGGGAATCTCCAATCCCACAAGCCACGTTTTTCATACTGATTGGCAGCCCCAGATAAACTCTAGCTGGTAGCCAACATCGGTTTCCAGCCACATAAGTGATCTGTCTTGGACATTCAGGCCAGTTGAGCTCAGCACAGGCATACCATTTGTTGTTGTTGTTGTTGTTGTTGTTGTTGTGCTTTGTTCTATCGCACTTCACAGATATTGCTTTTTTTTTTCTTACTAAACGAAGGCAAGATCCTCCACCAGAAAAAAGACTGTGACTTGCTTTACTGTGATACTCACTTCTTTATTCTGATGGTCTAGAACCAAAGCTGCAGTGTCTCCAGGAGGTATTCCTGTAATGGGGTCTTGCTGACAACTCTGAGGTTTGTTTTTTTGTTTTGTTTTGTTTTTTCCTTTATCTGTAAACACATTAACAATCTCCTATTTTATCTTTAGGACAATATTACTCAGGGTTCCTTTTGTGTGTTAAATAACACTCCCCTAGAAGGGGCATTCCAATGTTCAGTTTACAAGGATTCCACATTGGCCTGGCAGAGTTAATGCTGAGAGAGTAAAAAGTGATTACAACTCCTCCTCAAAGTGGGCATTGTCTCTTCTTTTCCAAAATTGACTTACCTCTGTTTTATCGCTGCCATTTGCACAATGCACCTGATATTAAAGCATAGTTTAGAAATCCTGCATCTATTGAACAACTGTTTACTGGACACATAATTTATTATGTGCTAGGCACACTGCTTCATGTTAACATAAAATGATAAGCAAACAGTTTCAATGCCTACCTGAAACTTACTGCCTAATAGGAGAGACATAAATGTAACTGTATATCTGATTATAGTTATGACATTCCTAACAACTGTGCTGCAAGAAACGTTTGGACAGTTATGAAAGCATGTATCATGAGGGTCTGGCCTGCAATGGAAGTAGATTCAAGTAGACAAATCATATTAAAGGCAGAAACAATCGTTTGGATATTAATTAGTCATAAATTTACCCAGAATTTCTCAAACTATTTCCTATGGAACTAGCTTGTTACTTCACATAGAAGCAAGATAAAGTCAAATGAGTCTGGGAAATTTTGGACTAAACACAGATAAATAAAATTCTTTGCACCTGGTATTTTCAAAGCCTTTTCTGGGATGATATGAATTGTGTAATTTTCAGAGGGGGATTTTGTATGGACTGTGTCTCTGAGATGTTTAACCCTGTGGCCCTTCTGTTCACAGAGCCACCCGTGATGTCACAAAGTATTCTCACACTTGGTCCAGTTCTCACAGCTACTCCATGAGGTTAGGTATCCAGTTGGGTTAGGTAAGATAAGGTCTTCTGTGAATAAGAAAGACCTGAAAAATAGTTTATATTCTATCTTATATAAAAGAAGTCTGTTCCCAGGTGCCAGGCCCTTGGACTCCATTGATCTCGTGGTGCCACCACCTGCTGTTTCCATTCCCAAAGTCTCTCTGGTCCCATGTGCCTGCTGGAGTTCCAGCCTCTGAGACTGTATTTCAGACCACAGGGAGTAGGAAGGATTCTTCCTGGAAATCACACCTGGCACCTCTCCTTACCTCTTATTGGCTAAAACTTAGATGAATGGCCATATCTAACTGGGAAGGAGGCTGGGAAATGTAGTCTTCTGGCTGAGTGACAATGTATTCAGCTAAAAACTGAAGTTCTTGTTACTAAGGAAGGAGAGAAAAAATACTGAGAGGCAACTAGTGGTCCCCACCAGAGATATGTCTAATTTTTCAGCTGAGTGAAATGGGCCTAATAAGGAAGGACCAAGCAAGGGCATAGAGATCATAGAAACAGCACAGATTCAAATCCAAACTTCCACATTCCTTGAGCCTCTCTAGGTCATTTCACCATCCCTATTTAAACATGTGGGAGGGATCACAATAGAGTCCTTCAAAGGCTGTGATATAAGGGGTCATCGTGATACAAACCGATAACAACATCATAAAATATATTTTAAGAGAAAGATAGGAATATATTTCTTAGACTAGTATCCCCATATTTGGGAATTAATAGCACTTTGGTTAATGTAAACCTGTGAGAGATATGTGACTGCCTTTTGTTATGCATACATTACTTAGACCAGGACTCTGTTTGTCAGACTGCTGTGCTCTCCAGGGCCTGCTCTGTGTCTAACAGCATCTCCTAGCTTTTCTTCATTTGTCACATCAGTGATGCTTTGCAAGCCTTGAATCCCATCTGAAGCCATCTGTTTGCCTTACTTTATTTACATGATAGCATCACCTGATTGCAGTTTAGAGTCTGGATAAAAAAAACATTGCTCTTACCTAGACTGAGCTGGGGTTTTGTCTGGTTTAACAACAGGGGGCTCACTGCACTGAATGCATTTCTCAGTGTAGAGATGGTGCCTGTAACGCCCACACAGGGGGTTAACCCAAAGATGGTGAGCTTTCTGCACTGCTCCAGGACTGGCCAGGCTGTGCCTCAGCAGTGCAAATGGCAGGCATCACTCTGCTGTCTTCCAGCACATTACTGGTACCAAAGAGAACCTTCCCATCTGCATGCTCCCAGTGTTCAGTGTCGCTTCAGAACAGAGTAAATGCTCTTTGAACATTTGTTAAATGAATGAGTGGGTGAGTGAGTGAATGAATGAATTTATGAATGGTACATTGAATGGAAAGCTAATTAAATCCCAGCTCCTCTCTTCCATTCCTACAGATGGCGCAATTGCTGGACCTGTGATAGATCAGCAGAAATCGTTGTTGGCAGTGAGGCCAGATGCCTTGGGGTGGTTGCTGTGGGGATATGGCAATCATTCTGGATCAGAGCATTCACACCCACAAACCAGGCCCCTTCCCTTGCCCCTCAGCCAGAGGTCATGTGTGGAAGCACTTCCTTTTTGAGAGGTCTAGGGGAATGCACGCCTGGAGCAGAGTTTCCTCCCACAGGTTCAGGTATTTGTAATTCCAGCCCTCATTGCAGTGGCAATTTTTACTAAAACCCCATGGAGAAGGGAAGTGGGCAGGATCCCATGATGGCACAAATCTTATAAAGAGGATTTAAGCTTAACAATGCTTAAATACAGACATATACCTCTGATGTAGAGAAGTCCCAGACTGTTGAGTCCTAAATTGTCCTGAGGGACCACTGGAAAATTAGCTCCTAGAAATACAATTCTGTTTCCAAGAGCCCCAATTCTGGTAATACGAGTGGGTAGAGGCTGTTATGGAAGCCCACGGCTCCCCCTCACTCCTCAGGTGAAATAGCCTGCCTGTCCTACTCTGACTTCACCCAGCTTGCTTTTCCTGTATTATAAAGGGGATCAAGAGCTTGCTTCATAGTTTGTATTACCCTTAACCCTCAAAATGACCCCAGGGAGCTCGGGAAAGGGTATCAGTTGTCATCAAGTCCTGATCTGTTGCCTCATTCTCTTATCAGCTGCCCAGCAATGACCTTGGACTTGAGCATGTTATGTCATCACAATCATTGATCACTCTCTTTGTCTCTGTGTTTTATTTTTTCATTTAGTTCATTTGCCTTAATGAGTGACATACTGATGTTTCTCTACATGCATGCATATATTTAAGAGTGCAGGGGAGGTGGGTCCAGGTATTTGTTAGCTGTCTAATCCAGTGGCTTCCAAAGTACGGTATGAAAGATAATCCATTGAGGAGCACATAGAAAATACTAGTACATTGAGGAGCACATAATAAATACCTTTATTTTTATTTATTTTTAACCTATGCTTTGAAAGGTTTTTTCTTTGTCTATGTTTTATTATGTAGGTAAATTTATTACATTAGTATTGTGGTGTGTATATGTGATTTATCAACAAATTTATAAGTGTATAATATTGAGAATATATGTTCAAAATTATACT
Organism: Phyllostomus discolor; assembly: GCF_004126475.2. Taxonomy (NCBI): domain Eukaryota; kingdom Metazoa; phylum Chordata; class Mammalia; order Chiroptera; family Phyllostomidae; genus Phyllostomus; species Phyllostomus discolor. The sequence goes on along the minus strand of NC_040906.2, from coordinate 123,454,422 downwards.
CATCTAGAGAAGGAATGTTTGGCATTTATTTGAATTTTAATACCATATTAGTGTTTATTAACTATGATAAGAGTCTCTTACAAAAGCATTTGCTAGTGAAATATATGCTATATATGGTACACATCATTCTATATGTAGATGGCTTACATAAGTTGTTTAAATTAAGTGACAAAATATAAAATTAGAAAATTGACTTCAGGAACCTATTTTATTTCAAAAATAGGTTAACCTTTATGGATACCTGTAACACCTTACATTCAAAAGCAGCGAGTTTTAATTTCCCTAAGGCCTTGGTTTTGTGTATCAGTGATGTACAGGATTTCAGGGGCTTCCCAATGCATTCAGGGTAAATCTCAGACTTATTTGTTTGGCCTGCAGAGTCCTTTGTGATCGAGCCTCGTTGTCCACCACTTCCCTGTGGGTCTCATTACTCAGTCACACTCATCTACTCGCTGTTCTCGAGTGGAATCAACAATTGCTCCTTCCCATTTATAGTTTCTATTCTCTCTGCCTCACTATAACTTCTCCCAACTCTCTTTCCTGGTCCCTCTACCCTTTTCCATCCTAACACTGTCTTCTAGTTACTCCTTTTTGCCCTTTAACACTCAATTTAGTGTCACCTTCCCCAGAAAATGTCTGTGAATCCCATTTGGTATAATTTCCCTTCCCCTGTGTTCCTGCAACACCTCGGCATATTTCTATTATATACTCCTTTTCTGTAATTATTTACTTTTATACCACCTTGAGGACAGGGGGTATACCTTATTTGACAATTTATATCTCCAGAGGAAAGTACAGTATTTAGCATGTTCCAGATACCCAGTGACTACTCCAGCAAGTAAGTGAAAGAATGAGATGCAGGGACTGCCCAAGCAGTCTCTGCTAAAGTAAACCTGTGGGTTTTGGGAGCTGAAGGGACAGGTATCACTGTCATGCTGAGAATATTGGCAAACAAGGGAGGGGTGAAGGATGGTAGTTCCCTAAGAACTGTAGCAACTGATGAGTAGGTTCTGGCTTTGTTGGGGAGTTCTGGTGGTCTGGGAATCACTCAACACCAGCATTTATTTAAAATCCTTGGGCCAGAAACTTATTCTTTGTGGGTTGTGCTTCCCACAGGTAAGAAGGTACTCTATGCAAGAGAGAGCAGGCTCATTCTTCTCCTTAATGGAGTTCTCTGAACTTGAGTATTCCCAGTAGGTGCCTCTCATTTCCCTCCTCCCCTGGTGAGCTGGTGGCCTTTCATTCAAGCTACTCCTCCACACAGCTTGCCTCCTCCCTCCTCCCTACACCTTCCACCTGAGCAGTTGATGGGCCTCCTGTGGATCAGCACCTGAGGAACTGCTGGGCCTGGTGTGGCTTGCCAATCAGGAGTTTAGAGCTCTCCGGGGGTTCGCTGCCTTCCCAGCCTGCAGGCCTCCCATGGCTCAGCATCTAGGCCATTGACACACCTCCTGTGGTTTTAGCTAGAGAGCAGCTTGAGGATCTTCTGTTTTCTGTGAAATAGTTTCAGAGGTTACCTTTTCTCATTTGCATAGTGTGGATGCACCTGTTTTTATTTGTTTGTTTGTTTGGTGAAACTATAAATGGAGGAACATAAACGAGACAATATTGGTGCCTCCTTAGAGCTATGATATTGGCTACTGCAAAGCGGCCCAGGTTTTGCTATCTGGAGAAGAGCTAAGGCCTAACTCATAGCACTGGTGAGGAAATGATTTGTGACTGAAGGAATAGGAGAGGTGCAGTAAGCCTTTTAGGCTCCTAAAATGTCACCTGGTGTGTATGTAATATCTTAGTTTGAATAAATTTAAAGGGCTTCTAACACCTCTTAAATTATCTTTATTTGTGCGAGGTATCACTTGAGAGGTGGCTTTGGGCAGAGCAAGCTGACCCTGTAGTTCAAGTGGAAAGGGAAGGAAATAGTTAAAGGATTTAAACTGCTAAAAAAGACTTTTTAGAGAAGCATTTTTCTAGAGAAGCAGCAAGTTGTATGAAAATCACAGCTTTTATACATTAAGTATGGTTGAGTCTCTTCCTAAAAGCAGTGTAAGAAATGTGGATCCCCATCTCATCTGACCCCCAACCTTCCACCCCACCCCGTCCCATGCCACCCCTTCCTTCCCGGGAAAAGGAGCACTAGGACCAAAGGGGTATAGCTCCCTCCAAGGATTTTCAAATGACAAAGAGACTGGTGAATAGTCAGAAAAATAGAAGATGTTATTGATAGCATAGTTTTTGCCACACCATTCTCAGTTTTAAGTTTCACTCAGAGAGGAAAACTTAACCATCATTCATATAAACTCCACTATTTTAGTATCTTGTTTTTACCCATCCTAATTCTACCATGACGCATCACAGGCAAACCCAGATCACATCCCTTTAATAAGGACCATGCCTGTATTTCAGTACCAAGTACTGAACTTTTCTTTTTCAAGATCCCAGATTATTTGAAAACTATTGGTCAGTGAGGGTGGGTTAAAATCAGAAGTCTATGAAATAATATCAGCAAGAAATAATGTAGAAAGTAGCAGAGGTATGCAAATTTTATTTTTGAGCCCCGGGGGGCATAAATGTAAATATAAGGCATAGAAAGATGTGACACATTAAGCATAGTTAGACTCCTTATCTTAAATAATAGTAACAGTAATTACAACATGGTATTAATAGTAGTATTACTAGCCATAATATGCCCATTAGTATAATAAGATAATATAAATTCAGTTTTTTAAAATATGCCAGGCATTGTGTTAGTTTTTATTTTATCTCACTGAAGACATTGGCACAGCTGGACATTGGCACTGTACTTTACACACAGGAACACCTAGATTAAGAGTAAAACCTCTTAAACTTGAATGCACCCATAAGAATCAACTGAAATGATTTTAAAACACCAGTGATCTGCATTTTGAAGCCACTCTGCAGTTAATACTGAAGTGGGCGTCCACTGACCATGATTTTGAAAAGCCTTAGCTTAGAATAACACTTTCTAGATCACAAGGCCAGTAAGGAGCGAGGCAGAACTTGAATCCAGATCTGTCTCATTCCTGCTGTCCATGCTTTGCTTCCTGTTGCTTTGTACCTGAATGAAGAAGGGTCAGTTCTTTTCTTGCTTGCTTTATACATCCAGTTTCATCTGCCTTGTGTATCCTTACAATTAATACCAGATTTCTGGAACTTTGTTCTGCTCTTATTTTTTAGATTGTATTGATTTATTTTTAGAAAGAGGGGAAGGAAGGGAGAAAGAGAGAGAGAGAAACATTGGTGTGAGAGAGAAAACTTTATTGGTCACTTCTCATATGCTGCCCAACTGGGGACCGAACCCACAACCCAGGCATGTGCCCTGACCAGGAATCAAACTGGTGACCTTTAGCTTTGTGGAATGACATCCAACCAACTAAGCCTCATAAGTCAGGGCTTTATTCTGTTTTTAAAAGTTTAAATAATACCTGAAGTCTTTCTTGTCCAAAATAATATAAAAATATACAAAGCAAAATATCAAGAATTCTTTAACCCTTTCTTCTTGCCCTTTCTTTGGTAACTACTATTCTCAATTGGAATTATATTGTTGTCTTTAATATGTATATTTACTTACTGATGTGTATCTTTTCAAAATATTTATTAATTGAACACTTCATGTCAGCCTCCATCATAAACATGTTAGACAAATTCACTTTGCAACCCTCATAACCACCTTATGAGACACTATTACTATCTTTCTTTATCAGTTAAGAAAGCTGAGACTTGGAGATTGTAATGCTCACTGGTAGAGGGACAAAATTTAGACCATTAGTCTGACTCCAGAGTTCTTCTATATCATGCTAAAGTATCCTTCAATTAACATGAAAATATATTCTAAGTATTTGTATGTGACTTTAAATAAATTTAACAGTATATCTTGGAGATACTATCATATCCTTCTGCATAGCATTTTAGAGTAGGAACATAGCATGATTCATTGAACTACTATTTACTGATGAAGTTTTTTCCTCCAAATTTTCACTTTTATAAACTATATGACAGCAAAAAATACTTATAGTTTATAATATAAGTGGGAGAATTTCTCCAGGCCACTTGATTCCCAAAGTGGAGTCGAAAGCATACCTGCACCTGAAATCACTTAGAACACTTTATAAAAATGCAAAACATACCTTCAAGGAACACATAATCATCATATTAAAAACTCTCATCAAGTCCAGAAAAAGACAGAAAGCATTCCAATTTAATCTCAAGGCTATAAAATAGATTCTAAAATTAGACAAAAAATAGCACAAAGAAAGAAAATTAGAGGATAACCTAATTAACATTGATGAGAAGTATTACCAAATCAAATGTACCTGTGCTTTAGAACAATTATAAATGATGAATAGAGTTTAATTCTAGGAATGCAAGGATGGTTGCATTCAGGAAAAAAATTAACATAATTCATTGAGGCAAAATTAGAATTATCTCTCTTTTCTCCCTAAGATTTCACTTTGATTCTCTTTTATAATAATGAGGCACAATGTTCATTATATGAAGAACCACAGAATGGCCAAAAAAGTTTAACTCTTCCTCTCCCACTTTTCACAGTGCCAGTCTCTACCCACATAACTCCATTTCTCTACCTGAGTATGTGATTCTTGACTACCTAGTCTGCCCAAGGCTCCAGAGCCCACAAGGCCATAGGAGTGATACATACAATAAGCAATAGTATTCCTATGTACTAACAATAACACTCACCAATTAGAAAAGGTAATAGGCAAAAATTCTCCTTTTGAGAGAAAAAAGACAAATTGTTTATGAGTAAACTTAACAGGGCATTTATATATCATTAAAAGAGAACTCTTAAAACTTTGGTGAGTAAATGGAACTGTCGTACCAATACTGGAAGACACAGTATGACAAAGATTCTTCCCTACATGAATCTATAAATTGAAGTAATTCAGGTTAATATGATAGTTAGATTTAAAAAGTAGAACATGGAAAGATGATTCTAACATTTTTTTAGAAAAAAGCAAATAGACAACAACTAGACAAGAGCTTTTTTAAGAGAGCTAATTTAGGGAGGCTTACTCTAGATGCTCAGCAATCCAACTGGAGTGGTATTTCCTAGGAATAGGCAAATAGAGAGGTAGATGTGAATAAAAGAAAACAGAATACAGAAACTAACCCACGGGTGTGTGAGAATTTACTTGTTGGTTATTGTGGCATTTTTAAAGCATGGGGAAAAGTAAATGATGTTGGAAAAATTATGCATATGTTAAGAAAATATTTCTGTTGCATTATCAGGTCATACCATGCCAAATAAACTAAAAAGCAGTGTATTAAATATGAAGGAATTAAAGGCAAATATGACAGGGTGTTTTTAATATTCTTTTTAAAATTATTTTTATTATACTTTATTGATTATACTATTACAGTTGTCCCATTTTCTCTCCTTTATTCCTCTCCACCCTGTGCACTCTCTCCCACTAGCATTCCCTGTCTTTAGTTCATGTCCATGGGTCGTACATATAAGTTCTTCGGCTTCTACATTTCTTATACTGTTCTAAATCTCCCCGTCTATTTTTTACCTACCCTTTATGCTACTTATTCTCTGTGCCTTTTCCCCCTCTGTCCTCTCCCACTCCCCCACTGATAACCCTCTATGTGATCTCCATTTCTGTGATTCTGTTCCTGTTCTAGTTTTTTGCTTAGTTTATTTTTGTTTTTGTTTTAGGTTCGGTTGTTAATAGCTGTGAGTTTGTTGTCATTTTACTGTTCATAGTTTTGATCTTCTTTTTCTTAGATAAATCCCTTTAACATTTCATGTAATAAGGTCTTGGTGATGAGGAACTCCTTTAACTTGACCTTATCTGGGAAGCACTTTATCTGCCCTTCTATTATAAATGATAGTTTTGCTGGACAGAGTAGCTTTGGATGTAGGTCCTCGCCTTTCATGACTTCAAATACTTCTTTCCAGCCCCTTCTTGCCTGCAAGGTTTCTTTTGAGAAATCAGCTGATAATCTTATGGGAATTCCTTTGTAGGAAACTGTCTCCTTTTCTCTTGCTGCTTTTAAGATTCTCTCCTTACCTTTAATCTTGGGAAATGTAATTACATGCCCTGGTGTGTTCCTCCTTGTGTCCAACTTCTTTGGGACTCTCTGAGCTTCCTGAACTCTCTGAAAGTCTATTTCTTTTGCCAGACTGGGGAAGTTCTCCTTCATTATTTTTTCAAATAAGTTTTCAATTTCTTGTTCTTCTTCTTCCCCTTCTGGCATCCCTATGATTCAGATGTTAGAATGTTAAAAATGTCCTGGAGGTTCCTAAGCCTCTCCTCATTTTCTTGAATTCTTGTTTCTTTATTCTGTTCTGGTTGAATGTTTCTTTCTTCCTTCTGCTCCAAACCCTTGATTTGAGTCCTGGTTTCCTTCCCGTCACTGTTGGCTCCCTGTAGATTTTTCTTTATTTCACATAATGCAACCTTCATTACTGCCTGGGTCTTTTTTATGTTGTTGAAGTACCCAGTGAGTTCCTGGAGCATCCTGATGACCAGTGTTTTGAACTATGCATCTGATAGGTTGGCTATCTCTTCATCGCTTAGTTGTATTTTTTCTGGCGCTTTGATCTGTTCTTTCATTTGAGCCACTTTTTTTTTTTTGCCTCTGCATGCCTGTTATGTATAATGGGTGGAGCCTTAGGTGTTCACCATGGTGGGGCAACCCATGTTGCTGCATTGTGACACTGTATGTGGGAAGGGGTCGGAGAGGGGACAATGCCACTTGCTACACTCTCTGCTGGTTTTCAGTCACTTCTCTGCTATCCACAATCAAATTGGGCCCTTCTGGTGCTAATTCTCAGTGGGTGGGCTTGTGTATGTTCTAGGATCCTGTGAGTCTCTCCAATGAACTCTCCTGTGAGGCTGGGAGTTTCTCCTGCTCCACCTCAACTCCCACAGGTGTTTTCAGTCAGAGGATTTGAGGCTTTATTTCCCCGCACTGGAACCTTGGGTTGTGTGGTCTACTTGCTCCCCAGTCGTTCTGGTTTATCCACATGTAAATGTGGGACTGCCTGCTCCTCCAGTTGCCATGCCAGTCCACCAGTCACTGACTTCCTGCAAGTCCTCTCCACCCGACTGTCCATCTCCAGGCCTCCTACCAGTCTGGATGAATATTTCTTCTTTAACTCCTGGGTTGTTGGACTTCCATACAGTTCAATTTTCTGTGAGTTCTGTTTTTTTTTTGTTTTTAAATTTGTTGTTGTCCTTCTTTTGGTTGTGCAAGGAGGCACAGTGTATCTACCTATGCCTCCATCTTGGCTGGAAGTCCCTGTTTTTTTAATTTTTGTTTATACTCTATGAAAGGCCTTCCTGATAATCTAGAAGTCATAAAAGAACAGGTGGAAAAATTTGTATATGTAAAAATGAACTGCTCCATGATCAAAGAAATATGAGGCAAGGATAAAACTCAAGCCATGGGAACAAAATATTTATGATATTCAGTATATGGAAATACATATTATAATCTAAAATATACAAAGAAATCTCATATTTTTTTCTGAATGAAGGAAAACACAAATGACCAAAGATGAACTTTATAGAGAAAGTAATAAAATGGCCAATATGTGAAAAAATTCTTAATCTTACTATTAATCAGGAAAATGTTAACTTTAAAAAATTTATTCATTTCTGTCTGCCAGATTAGCATAAATTAAAGAAATTATAAAAGTTAATACTTATTGAGCACTTGCTGTTTGCTGTATATGTACTTTATACATTAACATTCTTACCCTCATAATAATCCCATTAGATATATACAATTATTATCTACAATTTATAGATAGGGATTTAGTTGAAATTGTTACCCGTTTTAAGCATTGTCCATTAACAGTTGTTTACACTTATCTGTAAATTTTACTGGATTCTTTGCATACCACTTTTTTTATTCCCACATCTTCCTTTTTTCTGGATTTACTTTTGGTTTGCTGACATCTATCTTCTAGGACTTTACTGAAGAACTTTGATGATTTAATCTATTGTTTTCTAGCACACAGGCCCAAAATTCATTTGGTTTTTATTTTTGTAGGTAACTTTTTCAATCTTTGGAAAACTTTAAGGATTTTCTCTTACTCATGGGACTCTTATTTTCAGGATATATATTTTTTGACCATGATAAATTATTCTCTTAATGATTTTTTCCTCATATTTTATCTATTTTTCTCTTTGAAACTCCTAAGTAGATGCATATTAGAATTTAAGGATACATTACTTTGTTTTATAAGCCTTTTTTGTCATATTTTCTAACTTTTTCCTCTTTTTTGTTTCTGGGAGAATCTATGAGCTTGATTTTCTAGTTCAAACTTCTAGCACTATCCATTTTGCTATTTACTCAATCCACTGGTCAAATTTGTTTTTGATGATATTTTAAAAGTACTGCATAGCTAATTGTTTTCTTTTCATGAATATAGATTCTAAAATATATCTGGAAATATGTTTAAGCCAGATTCTTCTATTTTCTCAATTTTGTGTCTGGATATTATTTCTTGGTATTATGGAATTGATTATTGATTATTCAGTATCTCTCTTTTATGGTTCTCTGCTTATCTTTGTGCTCATAATTTCTTGTTTGCCTACCAGTGAATCCTTGTTTTATGAAGTTGTGTACGATGACTGTGGTCCAGCAAAGATACCGTAAGGAGAACTTTCTAGAGAGCAGTGTAATCTTGCAATATGATAGACTTTGGTTTTGTTCAAATATTAATTTAGCAAGTAAGAACTGAAATTGGAACAGATGAAAACATTGTACCAAACTTCAATGCCAGTGTACAGTCAAGATGATCCTGGATTCACAGGTGCTTAGCAGCAGGAGCATTCCACAAATATCCAATGTAAAAATTGCAAAGATGTAGATAAATGGGAAAGCAGCATTACATGCAAAATGTAAACTAAAGGACACAAGAGGCAGAAAGTCAAAAAAAGACAAGTCAAATAAGAGGAGGCAGCTGAGCTCTCTCTCAATTGCCAGCAGTGGAAAGAAATTGTAAGTCTGGAAAAGACAAGAAGAAAATTTAAGAAAAGACTCTCTCTCTCTCTCTCTCTCACACACACACACACACACACAGACACACACACACACACACACTCTACAATTTTGTACTAAATGAAAAATATAATCAGTCTCTAGTTTTAATTTCAATTACAACTTAAAATTTTTTAAAAATAGTGAATGCAGACACAATTGTCCAAATTTCCAAAGACACAAAAATATACATATTGAAAATGCTCCCTTCATGCTGTCTTTCAGCCACCTAGTTTCATTTCCTGGATACAATGATATTACTAGTTTCTTGTGAGTAGCCTTCCAGAGATATTCCATGCTGCATTTCATCTTCTTCTCCTTTGTTGTAAGAGAGAGAATGTCTTGTTCTCTCAAAGTTCAGTCTCACTTGTTCTCTGCATTGTGTACTGGTCTTGTATTTCAGTTACCTCAGCTGTCTTTCCTCTCCCTGTCTGCAGCATACACACATCTTTTTGTATATCTATGTGATTGTTAAAATTCTCTTGAGCCCTCAATGACTTCTAGATACTAATTCTTCTCATTCTGTCTTTGCTTCCTTGGTGATGTCTGAGAACATAAATTTGATAGTTGTCAACCTATAGACAGTATTTTCTGAAGCCAGAGATAATTATTTTCTTTTTCTGAGTACTAGACCCATATGTCCAACAGTCAACTTGAAATCTCTACTGGTATGACTTACAGGTATCTTGAACTAAAACGACCCGGTGAGAATCCCCTATTTCTATTTTTTCTCTCCCCCATATGTCTGCCATTTTCAGCTACTGACTCAGCCTTCCTCCAGCTTTCCCCAGTCCAGGATATGGTGCCATCTCCCATTACCAATTGCTCAGTGATATTCTTGACACTTCAATCAATCTTGTATATTCTATTTCCAACAGTTTCTCAAATCTGCTTTTTCTTTATGTCTTCTCTTACCTTTACCACCCTATTTATTGCATTTTAACCTCTTGGGTAAATCACTAGAATGCCTCTCACTTTCCTCCTGATACTCTTGCCCTCATATACCTTATGTCTCTCTACTACAGCCAGTGGTTTTTTAAAAATATAAACTGGTTATGTGATTTTCCTGCTTAAAACCTTTCACTGGCTTAATGTCATTCTTAGAAGAATAAAATCTTCAATCTGCTGCACAGCCTGCAAAGTCCTGCCTGATCTGCACCCTTGCCTACCCCTCCAGGTCCACATTTTACTACCCTCCTTCAAGTTCTGCAGCCCAGGCACCCTTACCACCCTTGCATGCTTTTCAGTCTTTTAATGTATGGAGTTCTTTTCTACCTTTTACTTTAATTTTTTAAAAATATTTTATTTATTTATTTTTAGACAGAGGGGAAGAGAAGGGGAAAGAGAGGGAGAGAAACATTAACGTGTGGAGGAAACATTACTGGGGGACCTGGCCTGTGCCTTGACTGGAAATCAAACAAGTGACCCTGTGGTTCACAGGCTGGCACTCAATCCATTGAGCCACACCAGCCAAGGCTACCTTTTACTTTTCATATATGCTACTTCCCTCTCAAGACCACTCTATCTTCATCACATTACATATTTTCCCTCTTACCACTTTGCACAGTTTTGCCCATATAGTTATTTGTGTGATTGTGTTTAAATGTCTATTGTCTCCACAAAATTTTATGTTTCATGAGAGTAAGGACTATGTCTCTTTAGCACATCAGACAGCAGAGAGACAGGTATAGAGTTGAACACTCAAAAATATATGTATATATTGACTATACTAAAAGGAAATAGTTAATACTTTTATGCTTCCTATGTGCCAGGCACTGCAATACTTTATATGTGGTATTTTACCTAATTCTTAACTATCACCGCCATGATATTAAGAGAAGCTAAGCAATTTTCCCAAAGAATGTCTTATTTGGGATTCAAACTTAGATTTGTCTGAATTTTAATCTGGTGAGCATTCTGTTCCACCAAACTGCTTCTTGGGCAAATAGTAATAGATGAATTAGCCACCATGTTTGCCCTAAAATCATTCTTTATTTGTCAGGTATCAGTGAACACAGTCTATAGAGAATGGGGACACAGTTGAGAATCAACTGGAACCATAACACTACTTAGATCCTGGATATATGTGGAGTATATGACTTGGGAGCATGGGTGGGATTCTGGCCATTAGGGAATTAGGAGAAAATGAGGGAACTGTGTTCTCAGGAATGGATGGGCACTAGAAGGAAGGGAGAAACAGGTACTGTCTTCTTTACTTTAAAATGCTGCCTTTGATTTGCATGGTTATCTTGGTGGGTATTAGAAGCAAATGCTAAAAAGGATTCAGATCTACTTCTTCCTTCCACCAAAAACTCACCTGATAAATTTCACAAATATTTACATGTCTTGTTTTATTTATATTTGTTTTTTGACACATATCATTATTTGACAGGAACTTGGTAATATTGTCTAAATGAATGAACAGATGAATGAATACATTTATTGGTCAGTGATAATGCTTTTATTTATGTATTACACTTCTCTAGGGCACTTCTAGGCACCTTGGATTAAAAAGATGGGGATTTCTCTGTCTTTTCCAGGCAGTATGGAGATATTTTAGATTACTGGGAATTATGGTAGGGGATGTAAAATATGGATATTATTGTTGAAAACTTATAATTGGAAATAAAAGTTTCAGGAAACCTCATTGTCCATGGTACAATATTTGAACTCAAGGGAAAAAAACTAATTTAGGAAACCTCAAGCAAGAACTCTTTGCATTAAGAAAAAATAATTTATTGGAATTTTAAACTCTTAAAGGCTTTGGAAAATTTTTAAATATCTAACCAAAGAGAATACAGAAGTATTGATAATTTTGTATTTATGTACACTATAAACACTTTATGAATTTAGAAGCATAAAATATAGACTGACTTGCTCCAAAATTATAAATTTTGATGAACACATTAATATGTAGAATAAAGGATATTTATTAAATATTTACTAGTCAGGTATTCTAAACTTTCTCTTAAGCATCAATTGTATATTTATTAAATGTGTATGAGACAGATTTATAAACATCAAATTATGCATTTATGAAATTACTGTATGTAATTTTTAAAAGTAAATAGAATACAAGCACTTATTTTTAAGGAATTTAATAATTTTTTTTGCTTTTTTCCTTATTAGAAGAAACAATCAGAAGAATGAGAAAAAATAACCAATAAATTACAGAAAAATAAAGAATCTCATATTGGGATTACTGGATCATGTGGTAGTAGTTCTAGTTTTAATGTTTTGAAATTTCCATATTGTTTTTCATAGTGGCTGCAGCAATTTACATTCCTACCAACAGTGCACCAGGGCTCCCTCTTTTCCACATCCTTTGAGAACCCCTCCTTTTTTTAAAAAATATGAGTCATATTAACAGGTGTGAGGTGATATTGATTTGTATTTTCCTCATGACTGGTGATAATGAGCATCTTTTCAAATATCTGTTGTCCATTTTTATGTCTTCTTTGGAGAAATGTCTATTCTAAAGTTTCTCTTAATATCATGGAGGTGATAGTAAGAATCAGGTAAAATACCACATATAAAGTATTGCAGTGCCTGACACATAGGAAGCATAAAAGTATCAACTATTTCCTGTTTTAAGTTGAGTGATTTCCAGGGGCTAGAAGGAAGGGGAACTGGCGAGAAAGTGTGAAAATGTACAAAGTTCAGTTATGCAAGATGAATAAATCCTAGAGCGTCTACTATTCACTGTAGTGCCTATAGTAAACAATTTTATACTACATACTTAAAATTTTATTAAAATAGTAGATCTTGTGTTAAATGTTCTTATCACAAAATAGTAATAATAATGGAAATAAATTAATTAAAAAGGCAGGTGAAACTTTTGGAGAGGATGATGAATAGGTTATTAGCATAGATTGTGGTGATGATTTCATTGGTGTATACTTATCTCCAAACTGATTAAATTGTATACATTAAACATGTACAGCATTCTGTATGTTAATTATACATCAATATTTTTAAACACTAAAGTGTTCTTTAAAAATGGCAACATCAGGTTGGCCTTAGTTCTTTGAGGTTTTACAGAAGGAATAGCCTCATACTACCATCTTAAGATTATAGAACAAAACAAAGAAAGCCTGGAATGAAAGAAGCCACAGATTTTTTTCTCACATTTTTATGAAAACAGTAGCACTTCTGGTCTTTTCCTTTCAGAATTTGGGATTCAGAGGATTGGTCTGATAGAGTTGGAAATTTTACTTAAAGAACTTCCTATTAAATAGATTCAAGGATCCAAGATGGTAGAGGGGTAAGTGGAAACTACACTAACCTCCTCCCAGGACCAATCTGGAATTACAACTAAATTGTAGAGAAATCATCCAGAATAACCAACTGAACATTAGCTAGAGAGAATACTTATAACCGCAGACAGAAGAAACTACTTGATTATAATATGACTAATAGGGAGTGTGGAGGAGATGCAAGAGGACTGGCAGTGCTCCTATAAGTGGCAGCTGAAGTCCCAGATGAATATTTTAGTGGCTGAGGGTTTCCCCATAAGAAGTATGGAGTCTAAACCCCAAGCAGGGCTCCCTAGCCTATAGCACCAGAGACAGAAAGGAACCCAGATAACATCCAGCTGTGAAAAGGAGCAGGGCTTCTTTCTGCCAGGAAGAAATAGCTGGAGATCCAGAAAGCATCTTAAAGAGCCAAAGAACAGCATTTTGTTTGCAGCCACTTACCCTGGGTGCTAGAAAAGGGAGGGCAAAGTGGACTAGAGACACTTGAGGAGAGCCTGGGGTTGGGGCTCTGGGGAGAAAACTGAATGAACAGCTGCCAGGATCCCTGGACTGAGTCATCCTCCATTCTGCAGAAGCCATCTTACTCAGGCAGAGCACTCTTCTCCAGGTAGCATCAGGCTGAGGGGAAGCAATACCCACACCTGCTGGAATAAGTCCACCCTATAGTGCTTAAGCCAGGTTGCTGATTACAGCTGGATTAAATGAACAACTGATCAGTTCAATGACTGATTAGTTTAAAAGCTAAGGCAGAAAATACAAAGCAGCCAAAATGGGAAGACAAAGAAACAGACCCCAAATGGAAGAACAAGTGAACTTTCCAGAAGAACTATATGAAATAGAGGCAAACAATTTATCAGATAGAAATTTAGAGTAATGATTATAAGCATGCTGAACAGCATGAAAAAAAGACATAGAAGTCATCAAAAAGGACCAGTCAGAAATAAAGAATGTAATATCTAAAATAAATAACATACTGGGAGGAATAAATAGTAGGTTAGATGAAGCAGAGGATAGAATCAATGTGTTGGAAGACAAGATAGAAAAAACACCCAGGCAGAGCAGCAAAAGGAAAAAAGAATTAAAAAAAATGAAGAGAGCTTAAAAAACATTTTGGATAACATGAAGCACAAGAACACCACATCTTTGGACTGCTAAAGGAGAAAGGAGTGAGCAAAGGATTGAGAACATATTTGAAGAAATAATGACAGAAAAATCTCCTAATCTGGTGAAGGAAAAAGTCATACAAGTCCAGGAAGCTCAGAGGGTCCCAAACAAGTAGGACTCAAAGAAGCTTACACTGAAACACATGATTACTAAAATGACAAGGCTTATAGATAAGAAGAGAATCCTAAAATTCTCAAGAGAAAAGCAGGGAGTTGCATACAAGGGAGGACCAGTTAGACTGGCATCTGATTACTCACCAGAAACATATCTGGCCTTAAGGGAGTAGTGTGAAATACTCCAGGTGTTGAAAAACAAGGACCTACAACCAAGGCTACTTTACCCAGCAAAGCTATCATTTAAAATCAAAGGAGAAATAAGGACATTCCCAGACAAGAAAAACCTAAAGGTATTTGTTAATACTAAACCAGTACTGCAGCACATTAAAGAGCTTGCTTTATGAGGAAGGAGAAGAAAAAAAGAGGAAAACAACATAAAATAACATAAAATAGTACTACATATGTATATATCAATAGTCACCTTAAATGAAAATGGCTTAAATGCTCCAACCAAAAGACAGAGGGTAGTTGAATGGATAAGAAAACAAGACCCATATCAATGTTGCCTCCAGGAGACCCATCTAAGATTGAAAGATACACACAGAAGATGCGGCCACCAACAGGCAGTGACCGTGGAATGCTGTGGATGGCTGTGGAAACACAAGAAAAACATACACAGAGACAACCATGTCCTGTGGGGAAATAGGAATAAAACAGCCACTCTCTCTAGAGGGGAAATAGGGATGGAATGGCCACTCTCTCTAGTGGAGAACGCCATGGCCACCATCCCTAGGGGAAAGCGCCCCTAAGGGAGAGCGCCTCATTCTCTCACCTGAACAGGCTTTTTATTGGGTTCATTTGCATAAGAATTCAGGTAAAGCTCATTACTCATTGCCAGGAAGTAAGGATCAAACAATAGGTAACAAGGAACTCTGAGGGCCTATTTTGAATCAGGGTCAAAGAGCTGTAAAACTTTAAGGAACAAACTTACATTTTCCTTGGACGATTATCATTCACTTGACAGCATTCTAAACAAAGCAGGTTTCACAGGATTTTACATATTTTTTCTTAGACCTGATCACCTGGGGAACCCACCCTTTTCAGCACAGGGCTTCACCACCCTCTGTATTTGTTTCAGGCTTAGGTGGAGCAAGGGAAGTAAGCCAGCCAAGAGATTAGGAGATTTTCTCGCAGACAATGAGGACTCAGGCTATGTCAAAGCTGAGGGGCCAGGGTACATCACTCCCTTTTGCTGTAGCCCCCAAAGTCTTTCCTTGGGGGCCTCCCATGTGATCGTGCCTGTCTTAGATCATTACCCCCTTGGGGAATCTTACCCATAATTGGCAAACTGACCAAGCATTGGGGGCCAGGCAGGGTGAAGTAAAAGGAGCAGAAGCGGTGCTCCTGCTAGGGAGATAAGCTTTTGTCTTCTTGCTGGCTTATGGTCCAAGGTTGTTCCCTCAGCCTTAGCCCTGGTGGGGGTTACAGCTTCTGATACCAGGCAGGGTGGTTCTCAACACGCAGACTAAAAGTAAATGGTTGGAAAAGGTTTTTCATGCAAATGGAAAAGGAAAAAAAACCTGCGGTAGCAGTACCTATATATCCAACTAAATAGACTTTAAAATCAAATCTATAGTAAGAGTCAAGGGACACTACATGATGATAAAGGGAACAACCCAACAAGAAGATATAACCCTAGTAAACATTTACACATCCAACACAGGAGTACCTAAATATGTAAGGCAAATACTGATGGACATAAAGGGAGAGATCAACAGAAATACAGTTATAGTTGGAGATTTTAACACCCCATTGACTTCAGTGGATAGAACTTCCAGGAAGAAAATCAACAAGGAAACAGTAGCTTTAATCACACACTACAGCAAATGGATTTAATTGATATCTTCAAAGCATTTCATCCCAAAGCAGCAGAATACACATACTTTTCCAGTGCACATGGGATGTTTTCTAGGGTAGATCACAAGCTAGGACACAAAAAAAGTCTCAATAAATTTAAGAAAATTAAAATCATATCAAGCATCTTCTCTGACCACAATGCTATGAAACTAGAAATCAATCACAAGGACACTGAAAAGCAAGCAAAGAGATGGAAGCTAAATAACGTGTTATTAAATATTGAATGGGCCAACAACAAGATCAAAAAAGAAATCAAAAGACACCTTGAAACAACTGAAAATGTGGACACAACAATCCAAAATCTGTGGGACACTAGGGAAGCAATGCTAAGAGGGAAATTCAGAGCATTACAAGCCTGTCTCAAAAAACCAAGAAAAAGCTCAGACGATCTAATGTTACACTTAAAGGAACTTGAAAAGGAAAAAGAAACAAAGCCCAAAGTGAGTAAAAGGAAGGAAAGAATAAAGAGTAGAAATAAATGAAATAGAGTCTAAAAAAAAAAGATTCAAAAGATCAATGAACCCAAGGGCTATTTCTTTGAAAAGCTAAACAAGATTGACAAACATTTAACCAGACTCAAGAGAAAAAGAGAAAGGATACAAATAAATAAAATCAGAAATGAAAGAGAAGAAATAACAACTGACACCAAATAAATACAAAGGACTGTAAGAAAATATTATGAACAGTTATATGCCAACAAACTAAACAACCTGGATGAAATGGATACATTCCTAGAAACATACAATCTTCAAAAAATAAAGAAGAATCAGAGAATCTGAACAGACAGATTCAGATTCTTAGGTATAATCTGAATCTGATTATACCTAAAGAAATTGATGCAGTAATTAAAAAAAGAATACTCCCAACAAACAAAAGCTCTAAGTCAGATGGTTTTACAGGTGAATTTTACCAAACATTCTGAGAGAACAAACACCTCTCCTTCTCAAATTATTTCATAAAATTCAAGAAGTAAGGCCCCCAAACTCATTTTATGAGACCAGAATTATTCTAATTCCAAAACCAGATAAAGACATTACAAAGGAAGAAATTTATAGGTAAATATCCCTGATTAATATAGATGCTAAATACTCAACAAAATATTAGCAAACCAAATATAGCAATGCATCAAAAAGATCATACACCATGATCAAATGGGAATTATTCTGGGAATGTAATGCTGATATAACATTCACAAATCAATAAATATGATTCAACACATAAACAAAATGAAGGACAAAAACTGTATGATCATATCAATAGATGCCCCCAAAAAACATTTGATGAAATCCAGCACCCACTTATGATAAAAACTCTCAACAAAGTGGGAAAAGAGGGAACATACCTAAACATAATAAAGGCCACATATGACAAACCAATGACAAACTCAATGGGCAAAAACTACAAGTGTTCCCCTTAAGATTAGGAACAAGACAGGTATGTGCACTTGCACCTCTCTTATTCAACATAATACTGGAAGTCCTAGCCACAGCAATCAGACAAGAAGAAATAAAAGGCATCCAAATTGGAAAGGAAGAAATACAATTGTCTTTATTTGCAGATGACATGATACTGTACATTGAGAACCTCAAAAATTCCACCTATTAACTACTACTTTTCATAAGTGAATTCAGCAAAGTAGCAGGATACAAAATTAATATCCACGAACCAGTTAAATTTTTATATTCCAATAACTAGCTAACTAACTGAAAGAGGAATTAAGAAAGCAATCCCATTCACAATTGTTTCAAAAAGAATAAAATACCTAGGAATAAACCTAACCAAGGATGTAAAAGACTTGTACTTGGAAAATTATATGATACTGAAGAAAGAAATTGAAGAAGATACAAAGAAGTGAAAGCACATACTGTGTTTGTGGATAGGAAGAATTAACATCTTTAAAATGTCCATACTACCAAAAGAAATCTATAGATTTAATGCAATTCCTATCAAGATTCCAATGATGTATTTCACAGAACTAGAATAAATATTTTAAAAATTTATATGGAACCACAAAAGGCCCCGCATAGCAACAGAGATCCTGAGAAAGAAGAACAAAGTTGGAGAAGTCACACTACAAATTCAAACTATACTACAAGGCCACAGTAATGAAAACAGCCTGGTACTGGCATAAAAACAGACACATAGATCAATGGACCAAAATAGAGAACCTATAAATAAACCCAAACCTTTATACTCTATTATTCACCAGAGGAAGCAAGCACATAGAATGGGCTAAAGATAGTTCATTCAATAAATGGTGTTGGGAAAATTGGACAGATATGTGCAGAAAAATGAAACTAGACCACCATCTTATACCACACACAAGAATAAATTCAAAATGGATTAAAGACTTAAATGTTAGACCCAGTCCCGGCTGGCGTAGCTCAGTGGATTGAGCTCGGGCTGTGAACCAAAAGTGTCACAGGTTCCATTCCCAGTCAGGGCACATGCCTGGGTTGCAGGCCACGGCCCCCAGCAACCACACATTGATGTTTCTCTCCCTCTCTTTCTCCCTCCCTTCCCTCTCTAAAAATAAATAAATAAAATCTTAAAAAAAAATGTTAGACCCAAAACTATAAAAAGCATAGAAGAAAACATAGGCAGCAAAATTTTGGATATTACTCATAGAAATATTTCATCAGATATATCTCCTCAGGCAAGAGAAACAAACAAACAAACAAATAAACAAATGGGACTATATCAAACTAAAAAGTTTTTATACAGCAAAGGAAATCATCGACAAAATAAAAAGACAACCAACAGAATGGGAGAACATATGTACTGATATAGCTGATAAGGGACTAATTTCCAAAATTTGTAAATTGCTTACAAAACTTAACATCAAAAAACCCTCAAACAACCCAATTAAAAATGGGCAAAGGACCTGAATAGACACTTCTTCAGAGGCCATATAAATGGCCAATAGATGTATGAAAAGATGCTCAACATCACTAATCATCAGAGAAATGCAAATTAAAACCACAATGAAATACTATCTCACACCTGTCCTAATGACTATCATCAATAAATCAACAAACAAGTGCTGGTGAGGATGTAGAGAAAAGGCAATCATTTTGCACTGTTGGTAGGAATGGACACTGGTACAGCTACTATGGAAAGTAGTATGGAGATACCACAGAAAATTAAAAATGGAGTTGCCTTTTGATCCAGCAGTCCCACTTCTGGGAATATGTTCGAAGGGACTGAAAACACTAACTCGAAAGAACAAAAGCATCCCTGTGTTCACTGCAGATTTATTTACAATCACCAAGATATGGAAACAGCCCAAGTGTCCATCAGTAGATGAGTGGATAAAACAACTATGGAATGTTTACCCATTGGAATTCTACCTGGCCATAAAAAAGAAGAAAATTTTACCCTTTCCAACAGTATAGATGGACCTGGAGAACATTATGCTCAGTGAAATAAGCCAGCCAGAGAAAGAAAAATACTATATGATTTCACTGGAATCTAATGAACAAACTAAACTAACAAGCAAAACAGAGACAGATTCATGGATGGAGAACAGATGATGGCTGGTGGTGGGGCGATTAAGAGGTGGAGGGATTGAGAAAAAAAGAAAAAGTATTCATGGACATGGACAACAGTGTGGTGATTGCTGGGGGGTGGGGGGTTTAAGATGACTACATGGTAATGGAAAAAATAAATAAATAGATTCAAATATTTTTGAAGAACAGATGGTAGAGACTAGAGGAAGAGTTAAACACTGTATGTTAAACATTTTATTGATCAATTAAAATATCATAATTTAAAATGTTTCTATTATGTGAATTGTACGTGTCACTATGTGATTAGAAAAGGCACAGACAGAGTATATGTAGAAAGTGAGATGAAAATTTATTATCCAAAATTTAAATTGGTCCTTTCCCATGAAGCGAGAATGATTAGAGCTTTTTTTCCCCTGCTTCCCTTCCTCCATCCCCCTCATGTTCTCTTTCTCTCTCTCTCTCTCTCTCTCTCACACACACACACACACACACACACACACACACAGGCAGATGTTTTTTCTTTAAAGTTTAAGGATGCCAGCTTTCAGTCTTGAATCATAGGCCTCTGGACACTTTGAAAACTGCCCCTTTTTGCCCATTTTTAAGACCAGTTTAAAAAAAATGATAGGCAAATTAGAATAAAGAAACCACCTATGTGGATTTAATGAAAAAGGCAGGCTTTTTCCACTAGATAATGAATTCTTGATAAGCAAATACCATCACCTCCGTAAATTAGCCTACTTGACACCAATTTTCAATCATGTTAATCCTTCATACCTGTGAATGATTTATGTGTAAGAAATTCCATTCTCTTTTAGGAGTATTTGTTTTGGATATGCTAGTTGTTCTCATAAATGTGAGAGGCTATTTGAATAAACTGTTAGAGTCACCAAAAGTTAAACAATACTACAAAGGGGAAAAAAGCCACCCACAAGTATTGTAAATATATATTTAAAGTAGTCACTTTAGAGCTAAAAGTATTCTCTTTTCAAAAAGGGAGATAGTGTCATTAGTGATTCCGATGGCATGAGAACTTACTTTTCCTTTGGTTTGCATATTAATGGGAAGTATTAGGGCCAAGACTGAATGCAGAAACAAACCCGTTTATTATAAAAGGTACATAATGGGAAATAACAAGCCTACAAATAGTCCTTGTATGTCCTTGTATGTCCTACTCTGCCCTTGCGTGCCATCACTGTCCCTCAGATGTCTGAGCTGTGTCCAAAGTTGGTGCAGGCTGTGTTCTGACAATAGCAGGGTTGTAGTGGAAACTGTCTTCACCACCTAAGTTATGGGGCCTGATAGAGTGAATATGATCCAAACAGTGAGTCTGCATGCCTTGAGTTATGCCTGTTCATTGACCCCATCATTATTCCCAAGATCTGTGCCCTTTGCCCTTGATCTCATTTCTACAGGATTTAGACAAGTGTCAGGCCCTTGGAATGTTGTACAATAGTGACCTTGATCCCCAGCTTTGCTGAGGGAAAATTGAATTTAAATCTAGTATTGAGATTATATGGAATGCTTTGTAAGTATGGGAGTCAGTTTATTCCTGATATAAAGGAAGCCCTAGCCCTCTGTCAGAGATATCTGCCTTTAGATTTGGCTCAGGCTTTCTGGTCTTAAGGGTAGATAATGCATTTATGGAAGACTAAAGCCTCTCATTATTTTTGTTGTCACATTTGACAATGGGGACATTTAGGTAATTTCTCCTTAGTGTTAAGTTTCAAGATATTATTTCTAAAGCTTTATGTTTCTAATTGCTAAAATAAAATCCTTTCTGTAAACAAAATACAACAGTTCTTGGCGAATGATACTAGAATAAAGATGGTGGGATGTTTAATGCTTGATGGATGAACAAGTAGAAAGAGGGTGCAATTTGGAACCAAGAGGCACCACTCCATGGCTGGTCCTGAGGTCCTTTGGTGGGGGGAAGCAGTCTTTAATTACATCTGGTACTCATTAATTCTTTTTGGAGTTTCTTTCCAGATCTGTTCCCCCATCAGCCTCCCATCGAGCAACAGAAATTCCAGATGGTTCCCTCCATATGCCAGCACTCATTCTCTTAAGTAGGATAGATTGGTCACTGACAGAGCAGAATGTAGTAGCCTCAGCCAAGTCAAGACAAGTTGGAAAGCAGTGGGCCACAGTGAGATCAGAGGTGTTCTATCACTCATACTTTTAAGAGGGTTGTATAAGTAACTTTCTGGGTGATTTTTATGAAATGTCTTGAGTAATTTCATAGAAAGAATGCTACTTCTAGAGCAGGGGCATCAAACTCATTTTCACTGGGGCCACATCAACATCACGGTTGCCTTCAAAGGGCTGAAATAATTTTAGGACTGTATAAATGTAACTACTTAATTGTTAAGGAGTTGAAATTACATGCGGCCCTTTGAAGGCAACTGCAAGGTTGATGTGGCCCATTGAAAATGAGTTTGACACCCCTGTTCTAGAGGATGTAGCACCTTGATTCTAACTTTCTACACCTGGAATAGGGAGTGACCCTCTAAAATCTGTCATTCTAGCAGGGGGATCGTCATATGAACCTGCAGCTGATCCCTTTGAAGAGTACATTAAGATGCATTATTTTGCTACTTACAATGATAGCTATAATTTCAACTATAGTGATAAAATGAGAATTCCTTTGTAGAAATATTTTTAGGGCATATGTTTGTTTTATCTTAGCAGAATTTTGGTCTAAGAGGGACATTGATAAACTTGCCATTTTGAAGTAGATAAGAATGAAGATAGGGGTCAACCTCCACATAATGGAAAAGTATGTTATCATTTCAACTATATTGCATGTATTTATTTGTTTGTCTTCATCTGATGGTGGGAAACATGTCTGATTCTTCTTTGAATTTCCACTAACCAACAAGATATGGCACATGTTAGAGAAAGAAAGGAGCAAAGAAGAGAAGGTGAAGAGACAGATGCAGGAAATTTCAAAGGGAAGGTGGTACTGAAAGAAGAGCAATGTTTCTACCTTTGTCTTCATTTTATTCTTTTGCTCTGATAGCTGTTAGATTTTACATGTGGTGGGTCTGACTCATGTGCTTGCATTCTTTTGTATTGTTTTTGAGCACTTTATGATAGGTATTGTACTAGGTGCTGAGCAAGGGAAAGTGAGAATGACAGCTACAGTCTCTGTTCTCATAGAGATTGTAATAGTTAAGCTGTCTGTGATTTGTTGGTATATTTGGAGTGGGTAGGGCAATTAAAAGTAAATGTTCTTCTAATAGAGTATGTTACAAAAATTAAAGAGAAATTTTAAATTACATGTAATTGTCATAATTTAAATGAAAAGAATATTCAAAAGAGGGCAAATATCATGCTTTGATGTGCCTATGAGTACTATGGTGATGAGAGAAGCATTTATTGAAAGAATTTAATTGTTTTGTACAATCAGGCTCAACAACCAAAAACTGGTAGAACAGGCCATAGGTTGGAAGACATAAAGGCCATTTGTATAGAAGTCAGAGGTGCTTGCTTGCTTGAAATAATTTGTCTTGCTTTTACAATCATAGTAAAGTCACGAACCCATAAAATGTTACTTAAGCCTAGAAATTCTCTGGATATCTCACTCTCTTTTGCACATTCATAAAGTACTATAGATGAAATTGAAATATATATATATATGTATATATGTGTGTGTATTTTCATCTGTTTAGCCTAATTATTCATTTCTTATCAGTCACTAATAAACTATTAAATTTAAGGTGTATAGGGAGCTAAACTCAACAGATCTGGGCAACATTTGTTTAACATCTTTATCTTTGATGTAACAATAAACACTAGGGGTTTTAAAAAAAAATAGACAGTCTCCCCTGGCTGGCATAGCTCAGTGGATTGAGTGCGGGCTGGGAGCCAAAGTGTCCCAGGTTCGATTCCCAGCAAGGGTACATTCCTGGGTTGCAGGCCATAGCCCTCAGCAACCGCACATTGATGTTCCTCTCTCTCTCTATCTCCCTCCCTTCCCTCTCTAAAAATAAATAAATAAAATATAAAAAAAATAGACAGTCTCTTAGCTTAAGGAAGTGACAGTGGGAGAGAAAGACATAATTACACTGAGATTAGCTCAATGGTAGCTGCCTCCTTATGTAAAATAATATGTATGCAACTACAACAATGTGTCTTAATGCTCTATCATAATAATGCACAGGGCTATAACTGGAGAGTGACAGAGAGAGAGATATTCATAGGGGGACTGGTGTATCCAATAGTGGGACTCGGGATGGCTTGCTAGAAGAGCTAAAACTTAGGTTGATTTTGATAGATGAGTAGGTGGTGCTGATGCTGTTGGATCATGACCATACCTGGAGAACCACTGTTCTGTTCAATTGAGGGGCAAGGGAAAAGGTAGAGCATATACAAGAGAATTTATGGACCAAGCCTAGAGATGTCACACTTCAATTCTGCCTACATTTTAATGACTACGATTCAGTCACATGTCTTTATCTAACTGCAAAGGAAGCTGAAAAAGATGGCCTGACTCTGTATCCAGGAGGAAAAGGAAAATGATTGTTTACAACAGTGTAGTCTCAACCACAGGAAGGTATGGCTGTCTTATAGCTAGGGAAGTAGGTGGAAACTAGAAAACACAACTCTTCAGAGGCTCATTTGGGGGGCAAATTATTCAGCACAGCAGGGTGCATTATTTACTTAAACAAAACATGAGATTATCTTAGCAAAATTCCTTAAAAATATTTACATGTGTCACTGATTATGGTACTTGAAATTTAAGTAGAAATACTTATTTGATATATTTAATTTGTGTTGAATTACTGCTAAGCCTCAGAAAGTAACACAATACTTTGTCATATGTAAAATATTTACTGTTTTAAATGAGAATTTTTATTCATTCATTATTTTTACTTTAGCAAAAAATCTATGATTCTTTATTCTGAAGTTGTACATAAACTTTTTAAGAAAGAGAAAATGAAGAATAATGATTTTAAGTTGTCGTATGAGCTCTACAAGCATGCCAAACTAGTGAACAACAGTATAAATAATGAAAATATTCAGCATTTATTGAGCATGTACCAGACATGTTGCTTTCCATGGTGGGAATTGGGGCATTGAGAGCAGCTAACTAGTACTGTATAAGTAGTTCAGACCTATTAACTCATTAACTCTCACAAAAACCCTATGAATAAAGCAGGTGAGTTTATTATTATCCCCATTTTATTGGTTAGATAACTATGACCAAGAGAGGTGACATTGTTGGTCCACACAGCTAGTAAATAGCAGAGCAGGGATTCTCATCCAAATGGCCTGACTTAAGAGGCCAAGATCATATCTGTGGTTTTCTCTACCTCTCTGAAACTAGGGCCAAAGTTATGGGACAGGGACAAACTGTAGGGACCTCATCTGTACATTTGTACTATAGCAGGCTGCCTGGGAAATGGGCAATGCCTTTTGGCCATAACATTTGGTTTGTTAAGCAGTGGCAGAATGTATTAATCATGCTTTTTTTCCTCCCCCTGCCTCTTTATTAAGGCCCAGTTCCAGCAAACTATTTGTTCCTCTAGATTCTGCACTTGTCCTGGTGTAGGTAGTAATGCAGGGAGTGCCCAGATTTCCTAGAGAACTGCACAGCAAATCATGGAGGGGAGATAGCAATTTTCAGTTGGGTTATATGTCTGAGCAATTTCTTTTCCTTCTGCAGACAGGACTATCCTTGTGGATACAGATCTTCCATCCCTCAAAGGCCTCTATGTGATGGGGACTTTAGAATTCCCTGTGGACAGAAGCAACGTTCTGAGTGTGGCCTGCATAGTCATTGCAGGCGGGGAGCTGAAAGTCGGTGAGTAAAGGGCACAAAGCTTGAGAGCATCATGGGAATTACGCTTTGTGAGAAAGGCCTTGGGAAATGATGGTGTCACCCATCAGGTTGCTTAATGGAGTTTGGGTAGGGCTAAGGCAAGGAGTGAGAACAGCTCTTATTCAGCAAGGTTTCAAAACAGACAGAGGTGACTTTTGTTGGTCATGCTCTCATGTCTGCCTGTTGACATCAGGCCATGTTTCTGGTCCCAGAGTCCTTATGCTGCTGTTCATTCCAGGGCTTGTTTTGCCTGCTCCAGACAACAGATCAGTTGTCCTTTCAGTTCTTTGTATGAGGATTTATCTGTAGCCCACTCTTTCAGAAGATCTCATAGGATGGATCTGTTATTCTTTGCTAAACTAACTCACAATAAAATTTCAGTTGCTATCCTAGTGCATATCCTTGGTAAAATGGACCCGAAACAAAGCCTATGTGCTAATACCTTACTGGAGAAAATAATAGCAGTGGAGTGGGAGTGAAGGAAAAAGAGGGTGAAGGAGAAGAGAGGGAAGACAAACACTAGGTGGCCACAGCTTCTCCAGGAAACATGGCTGTTGGCTTGGCTGTGTGACACACCTTGAGAGAAGTTTATATAGAACCACCACAGCTTGGTACGACAGGGGAAAAGCTGGGGATAAGGCAAAAATTCATGTGTTCCACCCCCAAACCAATGAACTCCTCTGTTTTTGTTATTTTTGTAGCTCCCTATGTAGCTAGTGGAGAACTCAGAGAATCAGTGGGTGCTGGGAGGCTCCTGTAGCTGGGAAGTGAGGCATGTTGCTGAGACTGAGGGACAGGCAGGATGGAGTGGATCTGGGGTAGGGCATTGACAAGACTGGTACATTGGCTTTCTTAGACAAACACAAAACAATAGGCAATAGGGTACAAGGATGAAAAGACATATGCTCTGCCTCCCAAGGAACTACTTTTGAACTTGGCAAGGCATTCTGCTTTGCTCTTCAAAACATTAGAAAAGGGAGAGGAAGATGGCAATGGAGTAGCAGAGAGCAGATTCCACTTCCTCCTACTCACGGGGGAAAAAACCTAGCTAATCTATGGAGGAACAGAGCAAACAGCAAACAGTACCCTAGCATATGAGGGTAATAGACCAAAAATTGTAGTGGACACTGAAAAGCCAGATTGATGGTAGGAAGGGTACTTCAGGACAGTAAGGTCCCAGGGACCAGCTCCGGAACCAGGGTGGTTGCAGCCTCAGGCTCAGTGCCCGCCCGGTCTGCCACAGGGTCCTTGGGAGAGATCTGGGTCAACTGCTCCCTCCCTGGCCAAACAAGGTTTAAATGGCACTGGGAGAGACCTGGTTGCTTGAAGTGGCAGAGAAGGGATCACCCGCAGAGTCTGGGGACACTGGTTTGGGAGAGCTGAGAGTCGCTCAGTGATGAGCACTGCCTCAGATAGTCTGGCTGGAGAATTGGGCTGTACAGAGCCACAGGCTTGAGTGGGAGCAATTTCCCAAGAAAAGGAACTGTTTGGGGAATACTTCAGCATCAGCCTCGCTTGGCCTCCTCCCCAATGAGCAGGGCAGTGATCCTGAGGTGGCGGGGAAGTTTGCACTGAAGGCCCTGCACACCTCCATACCATTAGGAAGGGTGCACACCCGAGCCCGTGGCAGGGACACAGCCTGACCTAGCGTGCGCTGCACCCCAGTCCACAGCAGTAACCCCAGGGGAAAGAGCACTCTCAGGAAGACCTGGGTCTGACATCCAAGGCTCTGGGGAGAGATGTCAGACTAGCTCTGGGGAGAGTAGGGGCAAGACTGGCTGAGTGCAGAACAGGAAGGGAGAAAAGCCATACCAATTGCCCCTCAGCCAGCAAGACCAGAAAAACCGGTTTGTGGTTTGGCCAGTTTGAAATCAGCAAGAGGTGTTTTTTTCTTTTTTAAGAAATCTTTTATTTTTTTTAATTGTTATTATTGTTTTATCTTTCAATACCTTCTTTCTCTCTTTCATTCTTCCTTTCTTTCCAATTTTATCTCTTCTTCCAATCCTCTTTTACCCTTTTTTTTTGAGTACCCACAAGTGAGACAAAAAGAAAAAAAAACAAAACCTGGAACTGTGAAAAGACCAGAGTTGGACCCAAAGAGAAGGCAACCCAACAGTTGAGACTGTGGGACAAAATTCACTTTGCTATTACAGAGAACCTACAAGTTATTGAATATTTGTATTTTTTTCATTATTCCTACATCTTTTATTTTAACAGTACTTTTGTACTCCTCTTCTTTCTGTATAGTCTTAGTTGCTTGGCTGGTTATATTGTATCATTTGACAGGTTTCCCCTGTTATCTCATTCATACTGTATTGCTAATTTACTGTCCCTCACGTCACTTGTGTTCCTTTAGCACACTACTCAAGGTCCTATACTCCCTCTTCTGGTTATTCAGATCACATAGATTCTGTCATATGATTGTTGCTCTAATATTATTGTAAATAATAGCTGTTTCTTACAATTGTAAATACTTAACAACACTCCTCCTGGATTTTAGCTCACTTCTCAGTTTCCTGAACTCTATTACTGTAGTGGTTAACTCTATTCTCTCACACACTACACCTATTTTCTATCCTTTACTCTCACCCAACCTCAAAATCTGACCTCCCATGACCTCACTGCTTTCTAGATCCAACTCACAATTCTTTCCTCCCTAACAACAAGAGTCTTATCTACTTTCCATCCTTTCTAAATAGTGGCTAGCTGGGTGGAAGATCACAGTTAACACTATGCATAGCCAAAGGATCTCCTATCTCTTCTCTACTGGCTGCTACAGTAAGTATCATAGAATACGCTCTTGCTGTCTTAAACCATTTTGCCTTACCCCTCCAACTGATCACAAAAAAGAGTAGGTGGAGGTGTGAACACCAGGAGACCTAAAGGAGACTGCACCACTGAATCTCACAGGTATTCTACCACAGAAGTTCACACCATAAACCCAGGGA
Organism: Phyllostomus discolor; assembly: GCF_004126475.2. NCBI lineage: Eukaryota > Metazoa > Chordata > Mammalia > Chiroptera > Phyllostomidae > Phyllostomus > Phyllostomus discolor. Next base: position 123,425,712 of record NC_040906.2, on the reverse strand, counting down.
GCCAGAACACATCAACTTAAGAAGCAGAGACTAACAAGAGTCTCATGAACAATGGGAAGACAAAGAAACAATCCCCAAATGAAGGGAAAGGAGGAAGCCTCAGAAAGAATGCTAAACGAAATAGAGGCAACTCAACTATCAGATATTGAGTTCAAAGCAATGATTATTAGGAAGCTCAATGAGCTCACAATGAGCTGTGAGAAACTACAAGGAAGCTACAATGAACTCACTGCAAGCTATATCAACATGAAAAAGGAAATAGAAGCTATCAACAAGGGCCAAGAGGAAATGAAGAATACAATTTCTGAACTGAAGAACACAGTAGAAGGAATAAAAAACAGGATTGATGAAGCAGAAGATTGGATCAGTGAATTGGAGGACAAAGTAGAAAAAAACACCCAGAAAGAGCAAGAAAAGGAAAAGAGGCTCAGAAAGAATGAAGAGGGGTTAAGAGAAATGCAAGACAATGTAAAACATAATAATATCTATATAATAGGGATACCAGAAGGAGAAGAAGAAGAGCAAGGGATAGAAATCCTATTTGAAAAAGTAGTGATGGGAAACTTCCCTAATTTGATGAGAGAAAAAGTCACATAAATCCAGGAAACACAAAAAGTCCCAATCAAGAGAGTCCCAAAGAGACCCACCTCAAGATACATCATAATTAAAATGGCAAAATTTCAAGACAAAGAGAGAATCTTAAAGGCAGCAAGGGAGAAACAGGAAGTAACATACAAGGGAGCCCCAATAAGGCTAGCAGCTGACTTCTTAAGAGAAATGCTCCAACCCAGAAGAGAATGGCAAGAAATATTCCAGGTTATGAGAACCAGAGGTCTGCAACCAAGGCTACTTTACCCAGCAAGGCTCTCAATCAAGATAGAAGGCCAAATAAGAAGCTTCTCAGACAAAAGAAGACTAAAAGAATAAACCTCCACCAAACCAGCTCTGCAAGAGATGCTAAAGGGACTGCTTTAAGGAAAGGAAGAAAAAGAGAGAGAGAGAGGAACACAGATACATAAAGGGCAATGAATAAGTACCAATCAATAATAACCTTAAACATAAATGGATGAAATGCCCCAATCAAAAGACATAGAATAGTTGAGTGGATAAGAAAGCGTGACCCACACATATGTTGCCTACAAGAGACCCACCTCAGGATTAAAGACCTACACAGACTGAAAGTGAAGGGCTGGAAACAAATTTTCCAAGCAAACAGACAGGAAAAGAAAGCCGGGGTAGCGATACTCATATCAGACAAAATAGACTTCCAAAAAAGGGCCAAAAAGAGAGACCGAGAAGGTCACTTCATAATGCTCAAGGGAAGAATCCACCAAGAAGACATAAACATTGTTAATATATATGCACCCAACATAGGAGCACCCAAATACGTAAAGAAAATCTTAGAGGACTTCAAGAAAGATATGGACAGCAACACAATTATGGTGGGGGATTTTAACACCCATTGTCAAAAATGGACAGATCCTCCAAAGAAAATATCAACAAAGATATTGTGGCATTGAACAATGCCCTAGATGAAATGGACTTAACTGATATATAGAGAGCCCTCCATGCCAAAGAAGCTAAATACACATTTTTTTCAAATGCACATGGAACATTTTCAAAGATAGACCACATGATAGGACACAAAACAAGCCTCAACAATTTCAAGAAAATTGAAATTATACCAAGCATTTTCTCAGATCACAAGGGACTGAAACTAGAAACCAACCCCAAGGAAAAAAACCCACAACACTCAAAATCATGGAGATTAAATAGCATGCTATTAAATAATGAATGGGTCAAGAATGAAATTAGGGAAGAAATTAAATAGTTTCTGGAAACAAATGAAAATGAACTCACAACAACCCAAAATTTATGGGACACAATGAAGGCAGTCCTGAGAGGGAAGTTCATAGTGATACAGGCCTACCTAAAAAAGATAGAAATATTTCAAACAACCTAATCCTATGTCTACAAGAACTTGAGGAACAACAAAGACATCCCAGAGCAAGTAGAAGGATGGAAATAACCAAGATCAGAGCAGAATTAAATGACAGAGAGACTAAAAGTACAGTTCTAGGAATCAATGAATCCAGGAGCTGGTTCTTTGAAAAGATAAACAAAATCGACAAGCCTTTAAGCACGCTCATCAAGAAAAAAAGAGAGAAGACCCAAATAAACACAATCAGAAATGAAAAGGAGAGATTACAACTGATAACACAGAAATACAAAGGATTGTAAGAAATTATTATGAAGAACTGTATGCCAAGAAATTTGAAAATCTAGGTGAAATGGACAAATTTCTAGAAAAATATAATCTTCCAAAACACAGTGAAGAAGCAGAAGACCTAAACAAACCAATAACAACAAATGAAATTGAAGCAGTAATCAAAAAACTTTCAAGACACAAAAGCCCTGGGCCAGATGGTTTCACAGGAGAATTCTACAAAGCATTTAAGGAAGAGCTAACCCCTATCCTTCACAGACTACTCCAAAAAATCCAAAATGATGGAAGACTCCCAAACTCTTTTTATGAAGCCAGCATCATCCTAATCCCAAAACCAAATAAAGACACAACAAAGAAAGAAAACTTCAGGCCAACATCGCTGATGATATAGATGCTAAAATCCTCAACAAAATACTGGCAAACCACATCCAACAATACATTAAAAAGATCATATACCATGACCAAGTGGGATTCATTCCAGGGGTGCAAGGATGGTACAATATTCACAAATCAGTAAATGTAATACATCACATTAAAAAAAAGCAAAGACAAAAACCACATGATCATATCAATAGATGTAGAAAAAGCATTTGATAAGGTACAGCACCCATTTATGATAAAAACACTCAGCAAAGTGGGAATAGAGGGAGCATTCCTCAACAGAATAAAGGTCATATATGAGAGACCTACAGCCAACATCATACTCAATGGGCAAAAACTAAAATCTTTTCCACTAAGATCAGGAACAAGACAAGGGTGTCCACTTTCACCACTTCTATTCAATATAGTATTGGAAGTTTTAGCCACAGTGATCAGTCAAGAAAAGGAAATGAAAGGCATCCAAATCAGAAAGGAGGAAACAAAACTGTCATTGATTGCAGATGACATGATAGTGTACATAGAAAATCCTATAGACTCCACCAAAAAACTGCTCGACTTAATAAATGAATTTGGCAAAACAGCAGGATACAAAGTCAACATCGAGAAATCAAAGGCATTTTTGTATACCAACAATGAAACAGCGGAAGCAGAAATCAAGAAAAAAATTCCATTCAATATAGCAAAAAGAAAAATAAAATACCTAGGAATAAACCTAACCAAGGAGGTAAAAGACCTGTATTCAGAAAACTACACAACACTGAAGAAAGAAATCAAGGCAGACGCAAACAAATGGAAACACACACTGTGTTCATGTATCAGAAGAATTAACATCATCGAAATGTCCATACTACCCAAAGCAATTTACACATTCAGTGCAATACCTATTAAAGTACCAATGGCATATTTCACAGACATAGAACAAACACTTCAAAAATTTATATGGAACCATAAACAACCTCAAATAGCTGCTGCAACTTTGAGAAAGAAGAGTAAAGTAGGAGGGATCACAATACCTGACACTAAACTATACTACAAGGCCACTGTAATCAAAACAGCCTGGTACTGGCATAAAAACAGGCATATGGACCAATGGAACTGTATAGAGCCCAGAAATAAGCCCAAGTCTCTATGGTCAATTAATATTCGACAAAGGGGGCAATGAGATAAAATGGAGTAATAATAGCCTCTTCAACAAATGGTGTTGAGAGAACTGGACAGCTACGTGCAAAAAAATGAAACTCGAGCACCAACTTACACCATATACAAAAATAAATTCAAGGTGGATAAAAGATTAAAATATAAACCATGACACCATTAAAGCCCTAGAGAAGAACATAGGCAGGAAAATCTCAGATATTTCACATAGCAACATTTTTATTGATATGTCCCCTAGAGCAAGGAACATAAAGGAAAAAATAAACAAACGGGATCTCATCAAAATAAAAAGCTTCTGCATGGCTAAAGAAAACACTATTAAAATAAAAAGAGAACCAACTGTATGGGAAAACATATTTGTCAATGACACCACAGACAAGGGTTTAATCTCCAAAATATACAAAGAACTTACATGACTCCACTCTAAGAAGACAAGCAACCCAATTAAAAAACGGGTAAGGGACCTGAACAGATACTTCTCCAAGGTGGACATACAGAGGATCCAGAGATACATGAAAAGATGCTGAATATCGCTAGCTATCAAAGAGATACAAATTAAAACCACAATGAGGTACCACTTTACACCAGTCAGAATGTCCATCATAAACAAAGCAACAAACAACAAGTGTTGGAGAGGTTGTGGAGAAAAGGGGACCCTAGTGAACTGTTGGTGGGATTGTGGACTGGCATGACCACTATGGAAAACAATATGGAATTTTCTCAGAAAACTAAAAATGGATCTGCCTTTTGATCCAACAATTCCAGTGCTGGAACTATATCCTAAGAACCCTGAAACACCAATCCAAAAGAACCTATGCATCCCAATGTTCATAGCACAATTTACAATAGCCAAGTGTTGGAAGCAACCTAGGTGCCCATCAGTAAATGAATGTATCAAAAAACTATGGTACATTTACACAATGGAATTCTATGCAGCAGAAAGAAAGAAGGAGCTCCTACCCTTTGCAACAGCATGGATGGAGCTGGAAAGCATTATGCTAAGCGAAATAAGCCAAGCGGTGAAAGACAAATACCATATGATCTCACCTTTAACAGGAACCTAATCAAAAAACAAAGAAACAAGAAAAATATAACCGAAGACACTGAAATAGAGAACAGGCTGACAGTGTTCAGAGGGTAGAGGGGAGGGAATTTCAGGGGAAAAGGGGAAGGGTTTACAGGAACAAGTATAAAGGACACATGGACAAAAACTAGGGGTAGGTGGAAATGGGAGGGAGGTGGGGAAGACTGGGTGGGTGGGCCAGGATGGGAGTTAAAGATAGAAAATTGTACTTGAACAATAATTAAAATAAAATTTAAAAAAACCAAAAAAAACCATTAAAAGAGAATTCTCAGAAACAATAATACCTTATCCCAGAGAAATAAATCTCTGATGGTGAGGAAGTATTTAGATATGTTGTTTTATAACATCCACATTTCAAATTTTCTGGTGGAAGAGAATTGTAGACCTAAATGCCTGTCCAAAGCCTAATCATTGTAAGAAGATTCCTGAAAAATTGTGGTCAAGCCTCTTCCTGAATAGTTGCAGTGACACACACACACAAAATCAAAATCTTTGGAGACATCTTGTTTCTATTTTTTAAAATTTCCATTAGAATTATTTTCTTCCTATTAAGCCAAATTCTCCCTTCCTCTAATTTCTATTGGATCAGGTTCTTATTTGATCCATACAGGGTAAGTGTGAAATTACCTTCCCTTTGATAGCCCTTCATTCATGTTTTCTCGAGTCTTCTCTTTTTCAGGTTATACAGTTTCTATTATTTTAACTGTGGTTATATAGTAGTTACTTTAATTGTTATTGTTAATATATGGTTACAGTTTTTAAAATATTTTTTATATTTTCAATCTATTGCACAAAACTGGAAAACACACACACACAAAACAATAGAACATTATGTAGAAGAAGTCATGTAATTACTCATATTCCCAAATGTAAAGATAATCACAATAAGCACCTTTAGTCTTGTTTTAAGTTTTTTTCCTACACATGCATGAATATACATACCCATACCCTTTAACATGTAGGGCATACAGTTTGATATTTTGGACCTACGTTAATATTGTGAAATTACCGCAACTTACTCTCTAAGACATACATTTTTATTAAACTTATTGGAGTAGCGTTGGTTAATAACATTATTTAAATTTCAGGTGTACAGCTTTATGACACAACTCTATAATGCAACTATATCCTCTACTGTGAGATCACTACCTGAAGTCAAATATGCTTCTGTCACCTTGTCGTTGACCCTTTTCCTTCTTCATCCTCCCCCTACCTTCCTTCCCTGCTGGTAACTACCATTCTGTTATTTGTATCTATGAGTTTGGTTTTTGTTTGTTTGTTTTGTTTGTTCACTTATTGCCTTTTTTATATTTTATTTATTTATTTTTAGAGAGGGAGAAAGAGAGAGAGAGAAACATCAATGTGGGGTTGCTGGGGGCCGTGGCCTGCAACCCAGGCATGTGCCCTGACTGCAATATTGCAAACCTGCAATACTTTGGTTCGCAGCCCGAGCTCAATCCACTGAGCTACGCCAGCCAGGGCCTCACTTATTGCTTTTTGTTTTAAATCCCACACATAAGTGAAATTATATAGTTCATGTCTTTTTCTCTCTGACTTATTTGATTTAGCATAATATGTTCAAGATTCATCCATGTTGTTACAAATGGCAATATTTTATATTTTTTATGGCTGAGTGATATTTAAATGTACATACGTACCAAATCTTCTTCATCCAGCCATCCAGTGAAGGACACTTAGGTTGTTTCTATGTCTTGACTATTGTAAATAATGCTGCAGTGAACAAAGGGGTGTATATATCTTTATAAATAAATGTTTTCAAAATTTTCAAACAGATACCTAGAAGAAGGATTGCTGGGTCATTTGATAGCTTTATTCTTAGTTTCCTGAGGAATCCTCGTACTGTTTTCCAGAGTGGCTGCATCAGTTTACATTCCCATCAACAGTGTACGAGAGTTCCCTCTAAAGCACAATTTTAATAGCTTTAATATTCTATATCTATGTAAACATGTACTTATATGTACCTATATAATAATTCAGTTAACCATTTTTCTATTATTGAATATGAAAGTTATTTCAGATTTTTTTGTCCTTGTAATTTACTCTGTAATAAACATTTTAACACTTAAATCATTATTCATATCTCTGATTATTTCCTTAGGACAGACTTGTGTAAGTGGAATTAATGGGGCTAAGGAGAAGTACATGTTTTAAGGTCCCTGATATATATTGTTAATGTGTTTTTCAGAAAGATTATATAAGATTGCATTGCCTCCACATTTCTCAGAATTATGAGATATCCTCACATTTCCTAACTTTGTCACTAAACACACTTGTTCTATTTGATTCCTCTGAAACAGCAAAGCCAGGGGGGAAGGACTGTTCTCCCTGAATAGGAATATGAAAATAAGACCTGACTTACTCTGAACAGAATGAAAGAAGTATAACAGTTAGGGCTCACATCCAACATGGTCATCTATTTGCTGTTCGACCTAAAGCAAATCAATTTTTGGATACTTCCATTCCTCCATCTGTAAAGTACAAAACAACTATAGAACCTACCCTGAAGGGATGTTGAAACCACTAAACATAACAGCTCCTACTAAGTGCTTGGTATATAATAGGTGTTTAGTAGATTGTTAGTTCATCTGTCAGGGTGCCTGAAGAAAATAGAGGTCATACTGGTTTAGACAGTTTGAATAGATTTCGATAAAGAAACATTTGCAAAAACCCAAATAGCCTGGGCATACCATAGGGCTAGTAACAGCAGAGCTTTCTTACCACCATTTGCCACAAAGGAGTAAGGAAAGGAAGTCATTACTAGAATCCCAGATGAAGGGGGAAAAGTGGAGATGGTTGCCAGATACCAGCACAATCTTTAGTGTGCCTGGGACTCACTTGTTGCTGGGAAAGATCTGCGGGAATAAATACCCTGACCTCTCTCTTTCTTCTCTTGTTTCCTGCTTGTGCTACCATTTTGTCTAAAACTAACTGGATCTCTGAATAAAGGAGAACTCAGTGATATAGAGCTTGCAGGTCAGCAGCATCTTGGGGCACTGAGCAGAGGAAATAAGGGCAGCGTTTGGAAATGGATGCTCTCCAGCCCAGTCAGCTTTTGGCTACCATATGGATACAACTCTATCCATATAGTCAAAGATTAAACCAACTTCTTTGTCTAGACATGTCATGCTGCTGGTCCTTCCAACTATATTGTGAGCTCTGATTTCTACATTTTTTATATGTGCTACCCATAGATATTTCTACATTGTACATTCATATAGGGATTATTTGGTTTTCCCTTGTGTTTTAGGCAATCTAAATACAATAATTTTTACTTGTCTCTTTATTTTATTCTTTCATCAGTCCTTTCATGATGGAGAAATTCTTTGGGATTCTGACCTTTTACTCCCAGATTAATAGCATTTGCTCATTCATTTGTTTAATATTCTATAAAATCCTCACCTAGTTAACTGATATAAATATTAAGTAAAACTGAATCTAGTTTTGTTATTAAAAACCTTATTTCAAGTTGACATCTTCCATTGCTATGACTGGTCCTTTTTTATTTTTGAAGTTCCTTATTAATATAACAAAAATGTTGCCTGAAAATCTGTACCTTTTCAGGGAAGTGCCACTGCGCCACTGTCCAGTTTTGATTTACACATTTCAAATCTTCTTTTTAAATTTGTCCATCCCCAACTATATTTTTATTTATTACTAGACAATGTTATATTCTTTCTCTCCTTGCTTTGTTGGGCCTGAAGTTTGATTATTGGAACCCATCTGCTCAATCCTCTGTGTATTATGCCTGAAGGAAGACTTTCAACCCATCTGTCCAATTCTACCACACCCCAAAGAAATCCCAACATGCAACAGATAATAACACTAGTTAGTAAATAAACTTAATAGATGTGGACATTGGCACAGAATACTGCCAGAGTATGTCTGCTATCTGATGCTTTTTGATCCAAGTCCCAATATTGCAGAATTATTTTTCTTGATGGCCCTGCTTTTAAGGCAGCTGGTGCTGGCAAAATGTATCAGTTGACTTTCAGTAGAGTATAATGATTATGCTAGCATTAGAAGGGAGTTTTAAGATCAAAGTTTTGCTTAGAGGGTTATAGCTGAATCACAAGCGCCAAACTCAATTACCATTCTTAGTTCAGTGGTTATCTCATTAGTCTGATAAAACATTTAAGATAAGCTTAAAGTATTTCACTTGTCTGTCCATTCTTTCATTCATCATCTGTTTCTTCATTGCCCACCATGGAACAGGTATCGTGGGAAAAGCTGAATGTACAGAAATAGAAGTTAGGAACCTAGCTTTCAAAAGATGTCTCAATAAATCAGTGAAGACAAACAAGTAAAAACGTAATTGAAAGTGTCATTTCTTACAACCTGGGGCTTAAAGAGAAAGGAATAGAGCTGAAAAGGCATGCATTTGTGGATGAGCATTATACCTTCGGGAAATTCTAGGGAATGGGTATGTCTGGATTGTAGGATTTATAGAACAGTGGTAGCCCATGAAGATTCTTATGCACTATGTTAAGGAGTTTGGATTTTGGCATGAAGGCATTGGGTGGTCACTGGATAGTTTTAAGCAGGAAAGTTACATGATTAGATTTGGTTTTAGAAAGATCACTCCTGGCAGTGTGTAGGCTATATTGGAAGGGGCACAGTGAAAAGTGAGAAGGCTACTGAGGTGTTTCAGAAAAGAAAAAAGTAAATTATTGAAACAAGTCACTGGAGTTAAAGAGGAAGAATGAATTAGAGAAATATTGAGGAAGTTTAAATCACTATAACTGAGCGGCAATTTTGATGTGAGGTGAGGAGGAGTGTTTAGAAAATATCCCAGGTTTTGGGTTGGGGGATGCGGGTGGATGGCGGTGCTGGGATGGAAACTCCTTTCTACCATTAGCTGAGTGACTCTGGGTGAATGACATGAACTAACCCTACCTCAGTTTTTTAAAAAATAGTAGTAGTGTTTATTCTATAGAGTTGTATGAAAATCAAGTGTTAATGTATATTAAAGTAGTTGAACAGTGTCAGGCACACAGTGAGCCCTTACCGTGGTTTGTTGAATACATAGACTCCTGCACATCAAGTTTATATTTCACTGGGATGCGTAAGTGGTAGCATGTAGAGGGTGAGTTGATTTATGAAAAATGCAGGAGAGAGGACTGTGCTAAATATAATATTTGGGAGTCATCAGACAAAATGAGACATCAAAGGTATGAGATAGAGACAATGACCAAAGCCAAAATTTTGAGGAGCACCAGCCTTTCAGTGGTGGTAGGAGAGGTGGTGCTCATCAAGGAGAAGGAGAAGAAACAGCTTTATAGGTAACAAAAATAGAGTGGCAAGAAAATATCTTATAAACAGATTTACAAGAAATGAGTGGTTAGTAGCATGAGATCCAGTTTAGAAAATGAAGAAAGAAAATATGGTCATCTTATTCTAGCTTTTTAAAAAATAATGACTGACAAATATAGTCTTGTCTCAAAATGTTACATTGCATGTGGAAGAAAAAATTCAACACATTACTTGAAGGACAGTGACTTCTAATAAATTTAATACCATTATCTATTCTTTAACTTTATTGTGTTTTTGAGTTGAATATGGTCTTAAGCACAATTGGACACATTAAACCTCATGTTTGAAAATGAATGGTTGTCTATATTAACAGTGATGTCAATAAACCTTTACAGGTTTTCATAAATAACAAACTTTCTTTTGGATCATAAAATGGGGGAAATAAGTAGATATTAAGGAGAAAATCATTTCTCTGATATGGTGATTTTCCAAAATTTTATTTAAAAATGTGTCCCTATCTCTGTCTACTTTCTCCATCCCCTTTCTCCCTCCTTCTCTCACTTTTTCTTTCATTAAATACCACCTCTATGCCAAGCATTCTCCCTGAGACTTGAGTATTCAGAAGCAAGCAAGACAGATGAGATTCCTGCTTGCTTTCTTTTCTCTGGAGAAACAGACAATGAAATAGTAAAATAAATATGGAAGATAACTAGATGGCAAGACATGCACTGAAGGAAACAAAAACCAGCGTGAGCTGAAGAGAGGTCCAGGCTGGATGCCGGCACCACAGATAAGGTAGTTGTGAAAGCCTTTCTGAAGAGACAAGGTGATGTCAGACCATAGAGAGAGAAAAAGAGCTAAACTCACAAAAATTTGGACAGGAGAGTTTCAGGCAGAAGGATGAGGAAGTGCAAAAGTCCTGAGGCAGCGGCAGGAATGTGCTTTATATAGTCGTAAAGCAGAAGGGCAGCCCCGGTAGCTGGAGGATACCAAACAGTAGACATGAGTTCCATGATGTAGTCAGGATTTTAAGATGCGCAGTGTTGGTCTCCACAACATTGAAGAGCACAAACACGGACAAGTAGTGCTGAAACTTGCTATTTTTGATAATCTTCCGAGTATGACTACCAAGACAGAAATTAGTTAAGGGCCTTCATAAATATGGAATTTCTTGAGACCTGGATTGTAATTCCAGTTTAGCAACTTATTGTACAGCTTCTGGAAAGTTCTCCAGTAGTGGTTTCATAATTGTGATATCATAGACCTCAAAGATTGTGTGAATCATCTATTTAATTGTAGGGATAAGGAACCTGAGATCCAAAGAAATTATTGATGTATTCCAAGGTCACATAGCTGGTAAAGAACAAGACCAGAATTAGAGACTATTTCAGTTACCTTAAATACTCGTCCTTTAAACCTCTGCCCCCGAACTGCCTTTACTATGAGCCTTTTCTGTCTCCATTCAGCAGGTTTCAGTGTGTCTTTTCTTCTTATCCATTCTGTTCATTCATATAATCATTATTGCATTCATTTTATTGTATGTTCTCATGAATATCCTCTCTATATTAGATGGTTGACTTTTTTAGAATGTTTGGAAAGCCTAGTACCTAGTTAGTGCATAGTAAGCTTCCGATAATGTGCTGGGTGACTGATTAGTGTACACATAAATGACTGGTTATATATAAATCTGTCTTTCAGCTCAGTTCCTTTTTATTATAACACATTTAGTCTCCCTATACTTAATGGCAACATCTGTGAGGAAGGAATTACAAAGTTAATATATAAATGACTATAGTGTTTTTGCCTCTGTATGAAAAGAAACAAAACAAGGGTAGAAACATGTTTGAAAAGTTGGTGATCTTGTACCAAGCCAAAGTGTTTTCAATTTTTAGTCTGTCTAGGAGAGAAAAACTGATAAAAGTGCCTAATTCAAATTCTGTACAATAGGTATTGGTTTGTTATTTCTTTAAATGTTTGTATTTTGTTGTTCATGAATAGCTATCTGACCTCATCTTTTTCATCATGTCTCTTCTTAGATAAGAAATCATTTCTATGCTTTACTATGTGTTCTTTGTTATCTTAGATATCAATAATGCTAACATGTTACTGAAACAAATGTTCAACTTTGAAATGTTTTAATCTCATAACTTTTAAAATTGCAAGTAGAAAATTCCGGTGTTTTAGTTTATAGGAGGATTTCAGAGAAAGATAACCATTAGTAATTAATTTCTGTCTTTACAACTTAACAGAATGCTTTTAGATCTCCAAGTAAGCAATGACATGTCCCACAAATCAATGTGCCCGAGGACTCAGCCCTGTTCCTTTAACTTGTTTCAGCCAGGTCACATGATGTACTGCCCAGTCACTCAGTAATTAAGCTAAGAACTAGGTTTTTATCCTAAAACTTGTCACATATTGTTTTGCAGAACAGTGATGGGTATATGTCAGTCTGGCTTGCATTTGTAGCTAGGAGCCCAAGGTCATCATTAGCACATGACTTTGTCAGGAAATGAAGTATACTAGGTGTATGGAAGTTTCTTCAATTGCTTCCATACTGGGACTTTCCCAATCCTAAAGAAGTGGGAAAATCCATACACTGTTTATTGCCTTCTAAACTGACAGTTCTGTAAAACTCATTGGATGATTAAGTAATAAGGAGGCAAAGCAGAGAAAAGTATAGATTAAAACATAACCTCCAGCCTAAAGCCACAATACCCAGTAGTCAGACTTATTGAGTAGCCAGAGAAAAAAATCTTGTATCTTGTGGTGATGATGTTTGTTGAAAAATAATATATTAATTTAAAAAATAAAAAATAAATATTTTTAAGTTCAACAATAAAAAAATAACCACACATTTAATGTATAAATATAAGTATATATAGATATTTGTAAATTAAATGGTTTATAATAAATAGATAATAATGATCCTCAGTCAACAAATCAGCTTCTGTTTATACTGACTATTCTCCACTCAAACTACTAGTTAGCTGATAAAATAAAAAGGTGACATCAAAGGAATATGGCTTTTTTTTTTTTAAAGATTTTATTTATTTGTTTTTAGAGAGGGAAGGGAGGGAGATAGAGAGAGAGAGAAACATCAATGTGGGGTTACTGGGGGTCATGGCCTGCAACCCAGGCATGTACCCTGACTGGGAATCGAACCTGTGACACCTTGGTTTGCAGCCCGCACTCAATCTACTGAGCTACGCCAGCCAGGGCGGAATATGGCTTTTAAATATTATATATATTTAACGCTAAGTGAAAAAGTACAAAAGCTTTTTTTTACAGGCTTGGGACATATTAAATTTCATTTCTGTGAGTCCCTAAAGATTGGCATCCAACAGTTATATAATACATATTTCAAAAATAACATTAAGCATATAAATATCTGTTTATTTTCCTATGGATATCAGTTCTTTGACAAATATATTATCCATCTCTCTCTCTCTCTCTCTCTCTCTCTCTCTCTATATATATATATATATATATATATAAAGTAAAACACTGATATAAAAAGTAATTCTTCTGTCTTGTTAGAATATCAGTTAGTCTCTACAAAACACATTTACATTAATCATCTTTAAGATTTTAATATTTTCTAAATTAGTGTTCCCCAAACTGCATTTTGGACTCTTGAACTTCTGCCACAGTAACGTAAAATTCCTTAGAAATTTATTGTTTCAAAATTACTAAATGGTTAATTATATAATAAATAAAATAATTATTAAATTTTGTTAGCTATTTTTGCATGGGAAAAACTAAATAATTTTAAGCAAACAGGTGAATAAGTAAGTGAATGGATGATGTGTTTTGTTGATTATTTAAACTCTTGTAGTTAGTTTGAGAGAAATTTAATTGTCTTCCCTGCTGTTTTTTGGACTGGACATTCAAATAAGTGATCACCTTATATTTTTACTTTTGAATGTCTATTTTCTAGCACTGTAGAAATAGAACATTTCATGCTAAAAGAGTTTGCCTTCTGTTTTCTTTATTTCCAAATTAAACAATAATTCTGAAATGTTTTATTTCTCCATTATTACTACTACTATTTTTTAGTATTATACTACTAAGAGCCAACATTTTAAAAATCAAGCATTCAGTGCAGACACTGTGCCATGTATCAATGACATGCATGAAGTTATTTAACTTCTCACACACAAAATAGATTCCTCTATTCTGCCTATTTTATAGGCAGAAATCAAGGTTTACAGAAATGAGTTTGCTCCACCTTACTTAAGACGTTTTAAGAATTTTTATATATTTTGTAAGTATGCGAATTAAATTATATTAATTTCTACTTCATATTCTATCAACTGTTGATAAATTGAGAGGCCTCATTGATGATCAAATTTGTCAGCCTGAATTAAACATTATTTTGACAAATTCTTATTTCATTGGGCTAAAAGCCTTTCCATCCTTATATATATATTTTTACATGAGATAGATTTCTATTGGAGAGGGGTGTTTTAAGAATAAGTGGGTCAGAGACACACTGGGAATTAAAAGCTAATTTAGAATAAGACATGCTTTACAATTTAATTGGTTCAGTACTGTTTGCCAGTTTAGGTCTGATAAGAAGAAATATTCTGGACTCTCTGCTCTGAAGAAAATAGCTATAGCAACACGTGAGAAAAATAGTTATGTTCCAGTTAGGAGCTCAACTTCCAAAGTTGTGTAAAATTGATTTTGGAAGTAATTTCTTAACCTGTCATTCACATGCAATCATGATATTTATTAAATTTCAAGGTTAACTTAGACAGAAATACAAATTATTTAGAAATACAATTTGTTGCTTTGGATTTAGGGATGGGATCTGCAAAAAAATTTCTTACGGAAATGTCTCTAAAATTTTGGTCAGTATATATTAAATTTATGTAGTTTTTCTTGTATCAGTTAATAAAGCTATAAACAAATTTAATAGCATGGACAATCAGAAAAATATAATTTTGGTCATTTTCCATTCTTTTAATCAACAAATACTTATTGATGAGTTGTTTAGAACATAATAATCAGTTAAATATTTATTGTGCAATATGATACACATGTACAAAAATACTTATAAAATAAAAAATACACAACTGAATTAAACACCATAAATCCATTCTAGTAGGTATACAGTGAGACTTTACTATTGGTTTAATTTGCATTTCTCTAATTTCTAATGTAATTGAGTGCTTTTAAACTTTTATTATCTATTTTATACCTTGTTTTGTGAAGTAGCTATTTTTTATCCTTTTTATGATGGATTATCTGTTTTATATTGATTTACTGAAGTTTTATATGTTCTAGAATGTACTTTTTATTTGTTACCTGTATTATGAGTATCCTTGTCTACTCTGTAGGTTGTTTTTTTTACTCTCCTAATGATATTTCTAAATAATTGAAAAAATCTTTATTTAAAAATGTTTATTTCATAAAGCTTTTCCAATGAATTGTGTACTTTGACTAAACAATGGTCAGAAAGAATATTAATGTATAATTCTAATCCCTTTAAATTTGTTAAACCTTAGGATCTTCATGTGGTCGTATGATCAATAGTTGTGAAAGTCTTGTACATGCTTGAAATAATACATCCTTTATGAATCTAGTTATCCACTCATGCATTAGGTCAGCTTTGCTAATTGTATGATTCAAGATGCTGCATCCTTGCTACTTTTTTGTTTATTGTATAGGGAGTTTTGTTTAATTTGTCACTGTTATTATGAATATATCTATTTTTTTCATTGAAGTTCTGTCAATTTTTGTTTTATTTATTCTGAAGTATGATGCTAGGCACATATATATTTAAAATTATAATGTTGGTGAAATAAATCTTTTTTTACTATATAATATTCCTCTTTTTTCATTGTTTTCTGTAAGAAAATTGATTAAAATTACCTAGTTCATCATTTTGGGGGTAAAACATACATGAACTCTGCTGCCAATATAGTCACTTCTCTCTGTTCACTCACTGAAAGAGAAGGGGACAGGTAACAGGCACTCAGGGTACCATGTAGAAGTATTGGGGTAAATCACATTGTGTTGTGAGAGCCGATAGAGGGCCACTTGACCCAGACCTAGTTGTCAAGGAGGGAACCCAGAGAGGGTGGCATCTGAAGTGGGGCTGGGCTTGTTTAGGGGCTTGTGTGGCTTGGCCATTGAGTATGCCAAGGAAAGTATGGCCAATGAGTATGCCATTGAGTATCTCTGTGGGGGAAGGAAGGGGCTCTAAATAGACAATGTTATTTCTAAGGGTGTGCTATTTCAAAGTGTTTTCAAATGTTTGTGATTATAAATTAGATAATAGAGCAATGATGAACTTTGGGCCTTGATCTATCCACATTCCATACTATTTCTTTAGGAAAAGTTCCTTAAAGGAAAATTACTGCAGCAAGAGGCACCAGCATTTTTATGCACAAAAGGGGGTATATAATCCCCCTTAGAAGACTTCTAGAAATAAATTGCAGCAGAGCTCAGTTTTGAGGGATGATTATGATTTAGACAGGACAAAGGTAAGAGATTTCAAAGCCTGGGGTATCTCATACACAGAGGAGAGAGAGCAGGGGGCAGTAAGTAATTCAGTGTGGATTGGTTTAGTCACAAGGTGTGGGGAGTCATGTTGAGAGAGTGGGTTTAAGTGGAAACTAGGTTTATACATGGTTTCATCAAAGAGACTTAGTTAATAAAATAATGTAAGGTCCTTTTCCCTTTTTCTTACCCTTGAAATTCATGGAATCCATTTGTACCATATTCCTCAAATCATTATAACGGTTGTCTGCCGTATACCAGAACTTATTTTCTTCCATCTCCCCAGGTGATTTTAGCATCTGGAACATATTCTGTTTCCCTCCAGTGCTTACCACCATACTCAGTAATGGCAACTTTCCTTTACTCCTTTTCTATTTCTCTGTGCCTATGTGTTCTAAGATGGCGCTTATTAAGTCTAAGCTCAGCTTCACCATTTACTAGCCGTGTAATTTCCAATAAGTTATTTAACCTAACTGTGCCTCAGTTTCCTCCTGAGAACCGCAGCAGTGCCCATCATAGGGTGGTGAGGTAAATGGAATCACATATGCATGAACACCTGGCACATCTTAGCAGCATGACGACAATGATTTTTCCTCCATTATGAGTATTTAAATTTGTCCAGGTTGAAAATGCCTTTTGCTATAGTTTACAGCAGTTTGAAGCAGCTTCAAAAAGGAAAGTCAGAGAAAAACAGCATTATCCGGAGACTCTTCTATGAGAGGTGACTACTCTCATTTAGGGGCAAAGCCCAAGCTGGTGAGAGCTCCTCACCTTTCTTTGTTAAATTTAAGAATAAAATGAGGAGCCCAGCCTCAAGGGCTTTCCGTTCACCAGCTTTTACAAATTTAAGACACACTTCATTTTAATGTTAAAACAGCATGTGTATTATTCCCTTCTCTTAGGTCACTCTTACCTTCTTTCTGTTTAGTCTCTAGCCTGCACCTTTCCCTCCCCCCACATCACAAAAACAAATGCAAACTCGGTATTTGAGATACCGGTGATCACAGGGTGGGGGGAGCGGGGAGCTAACTAATTTTGCCCAGACTTTCTGTGGAAGCTGCACATGTTCTGCAGTTTTGGCTTGCATAATTGATTCAATCTCTGATTTCAGATGAACGCTGAACTCCTTTTGTGGGACGCTGCAGACATTTCTGTAGGGCAAGAACTGTTCTTCTCTCCTCTGGTTTCTGTTTAGTGCTAGGCTACTTCCCCCCAAGAATCGAAACTACCCTTCATGAGATAAATGAAATCATAGTTAGAAAATGGCTCACTGGACAGACTTGCAATCTCAAGATAAGATCTACACCAGACACATTTTCTTAACATTTTCCTCTTCTTTTGCTTCCTTTCTTTCTATGTGGGTACAGCTTTGTTTTGGCTAAGAGGGTATGTTGGTTGCTTGGCTGAGAATTGGTGTCACCTGCATGGAGCAGCAGCATACCTTGGCACCTCATTGGGAACCCAGGCTTGCTTGCCCCTGGACCCACTTTGTAACTCTAAGCATATTTGCTTATCCCTCTGTGTCTTACTTTTAGCAGTCCCTTGTAGACCAATGGCTGTGAAGGCTGGACTGTAAAGATAGGTATGTAGTGGGCTGCAAACTCACATCGAGTCTTTAGGTTAACCAGGTATATATGCCGTCCTAACTGGGGAGGATGACTTTATGTCCACTGAAAGGCCACTTAATCATAATGACGACCGGGCAATTTCAAGTTAACATTTACTTCATACTGTACTTGGCAACTTCATTTTTGGTTACGTCTTTAAGAATTTCTAAATTGGAAAGTTTTGTTTGATAGCAGATATTTTTTGTGAGCCAGTTTGATCCAGTTTGTAGTTTGAAGACTATCTTTTCACCAGTTGCTTTTTGAAAAGCTGAGTTTTTACGATATTTTCTGTACTTTTAGATAGATTTTTTTGAATCAAATAACCTTTGTTATGTTTATACTCCATACCACTATTTCAGCAAATCCCCCAAAGAATTCTCATACTATAACAGTGACCTGGTTGCATAGCTCAGCTGGTTGGAGCTATGTCCCAATACACTAAGTTTGAGGATTTGATCCCCAGTCAGGGCACCCAAAGGAATCAACCAATGAATGCATAAATTAGTGGAACAACAAATCTATGTTCCTCCTTATCTCCCTGTCTCTTTCTCTAAAATCAATTTTTTAAAAAAGTGACCAAACTGCTATTTACCTCAAAAGAATAAATCATGTCAGCAGTAATTCCCACCTGATATCTGTTACAGCCTGAATGGATTGTGTCTTTATGCTGCTAGAAGAATTTAGGCTGAGAAAATAGCTTATACTTGTTTAATAAAACACTTAGTATGAACGTACTATTGTTCAAATTTAGACTCTGTGAATTACTAGTTGGATAAATACAGACAAATCCCTTAACCTCTAAGCCTCATTATGTGTGAATATTTAAAATTGAGATAATAATCATACTTACTTTTCAGGTTTGTTGTGAGGAATAAATGCTAAAATGCATGTAAAGCACTTCGGGGATCCAGCCATAGACATGAATCAGCCAGGTTTTGCTTTGGTTAACAGTGTGTTACAAATAGTCCATGACCCTCAATGGCATACCACAACAAATATTTATGTTAGACTTAGTTGGAAGTACTTCCAGCTGTGTGTTCTCTTCAGATCTGCTAGTTTGTTTCTTCATTCAGGAACTAGAAGCTATTTAAAGAATACTCCTTTCATGGCAGAATACATCATTGCAAGTGGTCTGTTAAAAACTTGCCAAGCAGTTTAGAGTATCGATCGACTCAGAAATAGCATTGCTATCACTTCTACCCAAATTTTATTGATCAGAACAAATCATATGCGCAGGCTAAATATTAGTAGGTCAAGAAGGTATACTCTGCCTAATGAAAAAAAGGAGTGGATTTTTGCTGAATGGTTATCTAAACCCCTTGAGATTTACTGCATCTCATTTTACCCCCTTTCTTATTCACCGATGTTCCCATTGGCTCTTCCCCACATAGTCTGCTCTGTAACATCTACTTTACATTTCTGAAATGGCATCACAATTTCCCTCTCTCTGTTTTAATTTCAAATTCATTTAAAATATTACTTTTCTTTGTAAATAGGTACTTTGGAAAATCCCCTACAAGAAGAACAAAAGCTCCTGATTCTCCTGAGAGCCTCAGAGGGAGTCTTTTGTAACCGCCTCAATGGAATTCATATTGGTCCAGGAACAATTGGTACGAGTAAAATGTAGTTTTTATTAATAATGGAATATGTGTTTGTGTGATAAAGTACCACTCATAGATCATCTAAGTTCCAGGCACTCTTTTGTATAATTTAAGCAGTGCTCATTTTACAGATATCAAAACTAAGACTCAGACATGATGAGCAGTATGGAAAAGTCCACATGGCTTTACAGTGTCAACATTTAGGTTTATAACCAGATTGGCCAGACACCAAAATCTAAGAGTCTACCTTATTAAATGTAAATATTATGTAATTATTGATATATTTTTATTTTTATTACATTTTTATTTTTTAAATTTTAAATTAAATTTATTGGGGTGACATTTATTTAAAAGATTATGTAGGTTTCCTGTGCATTTCTATGACACATGTTCTATGTATTATAAGGTAAGAACCATACGATTTCACTGATATGTAGAAGATAAAACTGAAAACAACAAGTGAACAAATAAGAGAAATAAACTAGAACTCATAGACACAGACAACAGCAGTGTTTACCAGAGGGAATGGGGGTGGGAGGTAGTAAAAGAAAGGGGGTCAAATGTATGGTGATGAAAGATATCATTTTTTAAAACTGATAGATCTATAGATTACTGTTTCTTTATTTGATACTGTCACAATACCAAATCTTATTTTAAGAGCACAGAAAGTGTGACTGATCTTGTATAATCAAGATGTAAGAACCACACAAATACTCAGTTTTAAAGGACAGATATAAGAGTCTATCTTTCAGATTTCCAGTATTTTCTCACTTACTTTGTGTGTCATTACTAACTGCTAAGATATTAGTGACTCAGTAAAATGGAAGCAATCATGTTGGGATAGTATGAAATTTGGTAACCTAGTTCTATAACATGTAGCCTTTGCCATATAGTCCTTTGGTAGTGCTTTATTATTTCCAAAGGATTTTTCATATGTGCTATTTCTTTACCTTTTAAAGAATATGAGGTTTGATAATATTTTAGTTTTCAAATTGAGAAACTAGATGGATCAAAACAGGAACATCCAATCTGTTTTTGCCTTTGTTGTGCACTCTGTTCTGTGCAGTGCCACACTGGACGGAATGCTGTGTTAGGAGTACACGAGGATGTCTGTCCTGGGGCCCAGCTCCAGCCATATGGACAAACTAATGTTTTTGAATCTTCTCTGATACTAAATTGAATAAGGAATGAATTAGTTGTTTCACTAGGTGCTTAAAATTTTGTGATATTATAAGTAAATGAGAGATTTTAATCTTAAGCATTATAATTTCCTAGAAACAAATAAGAAATGGTGTCATTTTACAATAAACCTTTGATGATTCTGAATGATCAAGAAATCTATTATGGTTAATTGAATTTTATGGGTAATTCAAATTTAAGGAAATAGACTAGTTTTTGTTAAAATCTTTTGTTTTTGGAAATTTCTCTAAATTACTTCATGTTTCTCCTTCTGACTAGTTTACTTAACAAATAGTGAAAAAGATGGAATTTTAAAATGCTTATAATGATGATGTTAATTAAATCTTCTAAAACTTTTATATACATATGACTATTATTATGAAATATTGATTCCAGGATGTATTCTGAAAGTGCGAGTATTTTTTTACATTTCCTTTAATTCTAATTTTAGTTTTATTATCTTCAGATTTTTCTTTGAGTTAGAATATGGAAAAAATTATGGATGTTGGCATAAACAGTTGGTTAGGTTTCAATTAACTGAGATGTTTTTGGTTCACATAAGATGAAAACTCAAGGCATGTTATTTGTACCTTACTGGTATTTGTTTCTTTTATTTATATATATTCTGTTAAAAATGATAAAATCTTTAGAGTTCAAGATCCATGATTTTCAGCAAAATGGGGTATTGCCTGTACACCAATCCAGGGGTGTACAGGCAATCCTTTGGATTCAGGAAGAAAATATTAGTACTTCTATTGAAATATATATGAATATACTCATATATATATATAGAATTGCATGATCATAATTTTGTTACTGCTTTGGTTCATGCTTTAGACATGTTTAGACCACTAGGATATGAGAAATTGAACTTCATGTGATTTTAAATGGCAGTAAAGCATGTAAGAGGGAAGACCTGAAAGACTAAAACTGGACTGCATTGAGCATGTCCCTGGTAAGAGTTTAATTTGTGAGTCTGAAATAAACTATATTTTGAAACAAAGGAGCTAGATATCTGTCTTTTGATATCTATAATACTATATATACACATATGTATGTGTGTATGTATATGTATATGTGTGTGTGTGTGTATGTACATATATACATACACATATATATGAGGTCCAACCACTGAAAACAAAGCTAGTAGTACCAAATTTCTTTTCTTTCATCAGAAAATAAAATTATCCTTGCCTTTTGGAAAATTTAGTGTGTAACATAAAATATCAGAACCAGTTAAGTTTCAACAGAATTGCAATGGTGGAAATCTAATTAGGTAACCATTAGAGTGTTCTATTTCCCCACTCTTGCATTGCTAGATGTGGTGTAGCATACATTTTTCTATAGCTTTTGAGAGCATATATTTCATGTCTATGTAAGATATATTTAACTTACTGAAAACAGAACACTTAACATGTTCTCTTTCTGATAAAGTGGACATCTTTATATATAGTTTCTATACCACACATCTTGCATAATAACCCCTAATGAGTTTTACTCATGTCTCCTTAATTCCTCTGAAGGATATTCTTATCCAAATGTTGTTCATCTTATTTTCAGGGGTTTATGGGAAAGTTCAGCTCCACAGTGCTTATCCCAAAAAATCCTGGACACGCCTTGGGGCTGACATTGCCTCAGGCAATGAGAGGTAAGGGATGAGATTAGGATTAAGATGTATTTTTTGGTTGTTTGCTTTTGCTTGATGTTTTGTTATTATATAAACTTAAATTTTAGATTAGTAATTATAATTCAAGGATAAATAAATGAAAACATAAAGGACCAGAAGGGATTTTTGAAATCTCTGAAGTATAACAGAGAAAGAGCACAACAAGTAAAAGCAAGGGAGAAATATAGCTTATTTAAGGAATAAATTTTAGATAACACATGTTTGTATTAACAATAAATCTTTAACAATATGAATTCTATGAGATAATAGATGAATTAAAAGGTGAGACCATAATAGTCTGAGTTTAAATGATGGCTTGTTGAGAGATAGATGAAAATTAATAAAATGTGGGATAAAAAATGTGAAGAATCTTATGAAGTTTAAAAGGTAATAAAAGAATTTAATATTATATTTAAGGCAGTAAAGAATAAAATTATTACTGCCTCAAACTGAATAGATCATATGAAGAAAAAAATGGATGTAATGTATCTGAATGCAGAATAAAGGATCAGGAGATAAAAATAATAAAAGAGAAGGTATTAGAAATAGAAAACAAAAAATAGAAAGTATCTATAGATAATTGCTCTTTTTAATATGCATCCAGAATAACAACAACAGAAAGAATAAAGAAAATTATAACTGGAATACATATAGTAAACTTGGGAAGGGTTACATTTATTTTGAACAAATCAGCACTAAGAACAATGATTGCTACAAATCCTCACATTATATGAAAAAAAGAGTGAAACAGTAAAAGGAAAACAAGAGAGGGCATAAAGCTTGTTAATCTTAGAATTTTTTTACATCATTAAATCTAGGGAGATAAAATCAATATATGTTTAAGGAAGAAAAAATGTCATGACCAATGAATTTGACACCCTGTTAAGCTGCTATTCACAGGTGAAACAAAAATAAATAAATAAATAAATAAATAAATAAATAAGATACCTTTTGCTATGTGAGAACTGAAAAAAAGCAAAAAAAAAACTAATAAAGAGATTAAACTGAGTATAAAATTTAAAAATAAGAATCAAATTAAAAAATATATAAAGACATATAAAGTATATATATTAAAGGTAAACATTGAAATACACAAAATTTGATACTATAAATATGGTTGTTAAAATAAGGCAAATTCTAATTATAATTTGAAAAGTGAATATATTAGATATATTAGTCAGGTTTCTATTTATATAAATATGTACAACTCTTAGGTTGCATGTGTGTGTATGTATGATACTGGTTATATATAGTATACATCATATATATATACATATGTAATGTATATAAAATGCATTTCAAGGAATTTGGGCTGGTAAGTTCAAAATATGTAGGGCAGGTCAGCAGGCTGCAAAGTCTGGAGCAGGGTCTGATGCTTCAATGCTGAGGCAGAATTTCTTCAGCAAAACTTCAAGTTTGTTTTTAAGGCCTTTCAACTGATTAATCAGGCCCACCAATATTTTTAAGGGTTATCTCTTTTACTTAAAATCAACTGATCGTAGATGTTAACCACATTTATAGAATACCTTTCCAGCAACACTTCCATTAGTGTTTAACTGGGTATGATAGCCTACCCAAAACAACACATAAACTAACCATCACAAGTCATAATTCTCAGATAAAAATCTGGGTTTAAAATCTGGGAAGATAGCCATAGGAAACTGGCTATATACTTACCATGGGTGTAAGAATGGGTATAATCCATGTATAATGTACACAAAAATGTGGGTGCGTATTATACACCCTGCAAAATACAGTAACAAAATACAATAAGAAAATAAATGAAATAATAAGAGAACAGAAACAACAAAAAAGCATAAAGGCAACAGAAATACAACACAATAAATCCTCCAGTTATAAAAGGAAAATGTACTTGTCAAAAATGACACTATATAGGAAAACACTGGTTAATAAGTCAAATATCAACTTTTTATCAGAGGAAAACTTAAGACCAATTTCAAAAAATTGTAAATTAAATCTAGAATAAAATCAATCATTAGAATAAAAATGAAAGTAAGAGCCTCAAAATTATTCACACAAAAAATCAAATTAAATATATACATTTGAACAAATAAGCACATTTTATATTAATAAAGGTTTAGATCTCCAGTGAGACCCAAATGTCTGGAAAGTTTTATACCATACAACAATATAGAAATATGTACAGTAAATCTCTAAGTAATATAAGAGGAAATTGACAGAAATAAAAATAGTAATGAAAGACATTTACTTATCTTTCAGATTATAATCTTTAAATTACATTAAAATAATAAAAAATATAAAAATATGAATAATATAATAAAGACAATTTCATTTGTATGTATCTATACATAAATATCCCTACCCCAGAGTATATATACTATAATTAAAGGCTTAACCAATTTTAATAAACAGATGATATAGAATAGGATTACAATAAAATAAATATAAAGATAAAAACAATATCTTATCCAAAATATTAATCTCTTGTAAGATGGAAAAATAAGAAAATAATCTTTTTTTAAATAACTTTTGTATAAAAAAGAAGATCAAAACATTATCAACAGAATAGCTGGGAAGAAACAATATTGAGAGTATTGTCTGAGACTTGGCCAAACATGCCATCACATTAAAAGCTTTTATTGTTGAATAAAAGATACAAAAATTGAAAAACTAAGCTGTCAACATGAGAAGCAAAATGACTAATTAATCTAATGAAATCATTTGGTGCAAGATAAAGGCAGAAATGGATGAATTCAAAAGTAGGAAATTAGTAGACTTAGATTTTTTTGAGAGCTACTGGTTTAATCTCAAATAATTTTAGTCATAAAAATATGTAAAATCAGAAATGAGAATTCAAATATGATATACCAAAGTGATTACAATTATAATATAAATATGCTATCTATAAAGTGTCATTTTGAAATTTTAAAAAGGTTAAATATAGAAATATAAATTATTATATTTCACTGAAGAAGAATAAAAATGGAAGAACTAATAATAGTTAAAGACATAAAGTTATTCAAGATTTACTTCCAAGAATATATTTGGTTCAAATAAATGTATTGTGTGTTCTTCCAATCATTCAACTACCACTTTTTATGTTGTGTAATCTATTCCATAGTACAAGAAAATATAAGAAGCTTTCTAATTAATTTTAGGAGGCAAGCATAAAGTTATTTTTAAAACAGTGCTAGAGTTAACAACAACAATGATAACAATGACAAACAAAATCTGAGGTAACATCCAAGGGTAAATGAAATGCAAAAATCCTAAAAAGCAACAAATGAAACCCAGTAATTTATTAGAAGAAAATAAAATCATGACTGAGTGTGAGTCATTCAAGTTAAGAGAGATGATTCAAATTAAGTTAATTTACCTAAACAATAAATATAATGATTAAGAATATGACCATTTTTGTACAAATCAAATATATTTGTTGAAAACTCAGCTTGCATTCTTTGAATAAACAGTAAATTAGAACTATAAGAAACTTCCTTTAAATAAATATTTTTTTTGCTAGAGTGTTTAGCCATTAGTTGAGAATCACTGCTTTAAATAATATTATAGAATAAATAACTAAAAATCCCTCTGAAAATGTAATTTGCTATTTTATGGGAAAATTGACATTAAAATTACTGTATTACAGCAATCATTAAATATTGTTACTAGGATTTTAGCCAATGTATTACATCAAAAATAAGTCCATTAGTTGTAATTATTGAAAGAAATCCAAACTGCCATTTATTTTGTGATTACATACATTTTTATCCTAGAAAACTAGGGAACCAGCTGAAAAACTGTAAGTTGAATTAAATAAATGCACAAATCAATAGCTTTTTAATATGTGAACAATTCAGTTTTAAAATATGATGTAAAATCCTGTTTAAAATTTTAATTGAAAATATTAGGAAAAAACTTAAGAAAATTATAGGGACTATAAAAGCAAAATTATAAAACACTAGTGAGAGGCACAAAGGAGATTAGAATAAATGGTGATGCATAATGTAAATGGAAGGCTCAATATTTCAAAGATGTCAAATCTAATGCAACTTTAATCACAAGCCAAATCTATGCATTTGGAACCTGACTTATTAATTCTAAGCCTTTTGGAACAAATAACACTTGAAGATAATCAAACATTATCAGTTATTTTTTAAAAAATAAACACCTTTAATGTGAATAATTATTTTTACTGGCGTCAGAATATAAGACAATGCCTAACAATGGATTCAGATGAGTATTGTCACCTAGAATTTGTGTATTAGTATTTCAATGTATTTAAAAATGGGCTGGAGTAATTGGCCAATGCTTTGAAAAATATAAAGTTAGGTTTTCACTGCACACTTTCCTTTAAAATAAATTATAGGTGGATTTAAAAATTAAATATAAAAAGCAAAACCATAAAATTATTTGAAGAACACTTACATATTATGTAATACACTGGGAAAGACCTGTGTGGTCATAACAAAAAATACAATCATAATAGCAACAAATAACAGATTAGACAACATTAAAAAATCAGTATTTTTGCACATTGATTGCAAAGTGTAAAGGCAAATGCTAAACTAGAAAGTATTTTTAATACATTATATATAGTACAGATAAAGGGGTAATATTTTTATATGTAAAAAGTCTCTTAGGAATAAAGAGAATATGAATATACCAGAAGAATAATCACTAAACTATTTGAATATATGAGCCACAAAAGAAGACATATATCTGACTAGTAAACATATGGAAAAATATTATTTGTTAAAACTGGGCTTAAAATAAATGTTAATTAAAACAAAATTAAATACCACTCATCGATTTTATTTTTTTATATTTTATTGTTGTTCACTTACAGTTGTCCCCATTTCCCCCTATTACCCTCACCCTGCCCTTTCCTCCCCGCCACATTCAATCTTCCCCCTCATGCCATTGTCTTTGTTCCTGGGTTCTTTATCAATTTTAAATTGGCAAAGGTGGAAAAGAGTGAATTCCAAGTTGACAGAGTGGAGGAGCTGTGGGCATTCATGTGGGAAATAATTTATATATTAGTTTAGTTCTGTACAAAATAAAATATTTCTGTGTTCATTATGTGGGTAGGAAAATGTCTGGAGGGACACACAGTGCAGTAGGGTCCCTGGTGGTGAGATGACAGATAGCTACAGCTTTGGCGTGCTTCTCTCTTTCTACAGAATTTCTTTATAGAGTAGTCATTGCTTTTGTAGTTACTATAACGTTGTTATTTATTTATTCAACACAATTTTTGTCAAATCTTATCCTGTGTCAAGCAATGAGGTTTGGCCTGGAGATAATAACAAATAAAAATCAATATGGTCTCTGCCATTGACATTAATTAGATAAATGTAAAGTAAATGTAAAATTACACATGTAATAAATGCTATGAAGGAGAGATTCTAAAAAATTACAAAATATGGAAACTTGAGGCAGTGATGGAAGTTAGAGAAAGCCTCCCTGAGGAGTGATTTCAGAGGTGGGAACTGAATGATGGGCGGGCTGTTATTAAGCAGAGTGGGGGCACATGTGTGCAGGGAGAGGGCTCTAGCCAGGGCAAATTGCATTCAGTCATTCAACAAATAACCTGTTGAGTACTTACTGTGTGCCAGGCTGTAAGCACTGGAGATGTAGTATCGAATTTGAGGAGATCACTGTCCTCTGGGAGTTTACATCTTAGTGGAGAGAGTGAGATAATAATCAAATACAGAAATATAAGCAACAGACTAGCAAATTATAAAAGTAAAGAAAGAAACAGGATAGTATGACCAGAAATATTCAGAGGTATGAGGAATTTCATCTATTTGTTTATTTATGTACTTATTCATTTATTTAAATTATAGTTTGCATTCAATATTAGTCTGTATTAGTTTCAGATGTACAGCAATGTGGTTAGAAAATCATGTTCTTTACAGAGTGGCCCCTTTTAGGTAGAATGGACAGAGATCTCTCTGGAGAAAAGAAATTGGAGCTGAGCACTGGCCACATAGCTCAGTTGGTTAGAATGCTGTCCCCATGCACCAGGGTGCAGGTTTGATCTGTATTAGGGGCACATGCAGGGAGCAACCACTGAATGCATGAGTGGTTGGAAAGGCAAAATCAGTGTTTCCCTCTCTCCCTCCATCCTCTCTCTAAAATCAATTGATTTTTTTTTTTACTTGAGCTGTGATTTGATGGTGAGAGTGGTTCGCCTGTTCAGTGAAAAGAGTAAGAGTGCTCAATAAAAGAGGGACATCCAACATTGTCACTGAGATGGCCTTTGGGGCTGCAGAACATATAGAAGGTCATCATAGCAGGAGCAGAGTGAGCAGAGGGGAGAGCCTCATTGTGGTGGACTCTGGCCAGCAGAGTCCACCTGTTGTGACTGAAAGAGAAAATAAATGCACAGGAGACAGCAATCCTGTGGAGAAAAAGGGAACAGCATGGCTACTCTCTCAAGGGGAGAGTGCCTCTGAGTACTTCGACCACTCTCTCAAGAGGAGAGTGCCCCAACCCTTGCCTATACAGGCTTTTATTGCTTTTCTTGGGTTTTATATCAATGAAGGATTTATTATCTATTACATAGAATATTATTGTGTACATTTTAGGTACAATCAAGGAAATGAAAACATATGCAGAAGGGAAAGGCAGTGAGCTGATTAGCTTTGTCCTTGGTAAAATTCATACAGGCTTTGGAAATTACCTTGAAGATAGACAATACACTGTTATTGTCTGTTATTTCAGATCAGGGTGATGGATTTTTAACAAGAGCAAACCATAACTGTTTGTATGCATTTTCTAGGACTGATTCCCATGGGAAAACTCAGTTTGAAGGTCTGGCTCCTGCCCACCACTTTGTTTCTGTAGGTTTACATACAGAGCTGAGTCACATTTGCTAGACTAAAACAAACTGGTCCCCTATACCTCATGATGTGACAGATGCCAGGTCACATGGAACCTGGTTTAGCTGTGAGAGGTCAAAGGGAAAATTACTCAATGTTTTATGCAACAGAATTGATGGACTCTGATTTATGTTTCAAAAACCGCTCTGGCTGCCATATTGGTGATGGATGGTGGAGACAGGAGTAGATGCTGGGGAGCCAATAGGAGACCAGTTGAAGCTAAAAATAATAGTGGCTAGGACTATGGAGGAGGCACTGGAGATGGAGGAGAGATGGTGCTGTCCAGGCATACCAATGAGTTGAATGCTGAGGTGAGGGGAGTGCTTTAATCTTTTAGACTGAACAACCTAGTGGACAGTGGAAGTATGCATTGAAGTGGGAAGACTGGGAGAGGAAGAGATTTGCAAGGTGAGAGATGGCAGGGACATGATAAGTGAAGACCCTAAGTGGAGTTGTCAAGAAGACAACTAGATATGTAATTTGGGGTTCAGGGAGAAGAAGACAGGGAGTCATCCTGGAAGAGGATGATACTGCTGATCAGGAAGACAGAGGCAGAGGAGAAAATTGGAGCCTGGGAATGACATTGGAGCTAGCCTAATTTTTTTAGAAGTTGGTAACAGAGGAGTCAGTGGCAGGTGATTGAGAAGCAGAGGCCCGAGGGGAGATTTTGTGACAGGAGGAAGGATGGACAGGAGGCCTTGAAGGAATGCCATGGTGGCAGATGTGCAGAGCAGAGACCGAGCACAAGGAGGTTCCAAGGAGTAGTTAGGGGTCAGGGCAAGATTCATTGGGAATATTGACAATTTTAGTTTTATCCTCCTAACATTGCACAGCTGTTTTAGGTTTCTAAGGTGATAGCATGGGTGAGAGGTGGCACTTATAATCATGTTTCTATAGGAGGAATAAAAAAATGGATCTAGGGACACCACTTAGGAGGTCCAATCAAAACAAAGCATAACCTGTAGTCAGGAGCTAAAATGACAAAGGAAAGAAGTGGGCAGATTCAGAGACAGGAGATAAAATCTACAGATGTATTGGGTATGAGGTGCTTTCTTGGTTTCTGGTTTGTGTAGGTGGTGATAGTGGCTTTTATTAGAAGAGGACTAAATTTGGGAGGAAAGATTATGAGTTCAGATTTGGTCATGTTGAGTTTGAAGTGCCTTTATTATACTCAAGAGGCTTTGTGAGCTAGGTATATAGGGATCAATGAGAAAGTGCAGTTATTATAAGGTTAGCAAGTTGGAATTTGGCAGGAATGATATGAATGGATTTTTCTTATAAGAATGTGTTAAAAACCTCCTTCAGAGCCTGAGCTATAGGCTATTTTGAAAGAAACTCAATTTTATTAATTAAAACTATCCATAGTAATTAACTAGTTACCATTTATTGAGTTCTTATCATGAGGGCTGACTCTGTCAAGCCTCTACAAAGCATTTTACATGCATTATCTCATTTAAATCTCTCAATTCTGTTAAGTATTATTATCTGCATTTTACAGACAAGAAAACTGAGGCTAAAAATCTTAAATAAATTTTACAAGTTCACAAAGCTAGAAGTTCCTGAGGCTGGATTTTTACCCTGGTTTGGCTGATTCTATTGCTTGTATTCCACATATTCCACATATTAAAAAAACAACATTTCTTAGTATCAGTCCTGCAGAGAGCACTTTAATAAGTTTAGGTAAATAAAGTATAATTATCGCAGTGTATTTATCTTATGGATAGCCTATTTTAACCTTTAAAATTTTGTGAAATAATTTCAGACACAAGAAGTTGTAAAAATAGCCCTGGCTGATGTAGCTTATTAGTTGAGCGCTGGCCTGTGAATCAAAGGGTCACCAGTTTGCTTCCCAATCTAGGGCACATGCATGGGTTGTGGGCCAGGTCCCCAGTGGGGGTCATGTGAGAGGCAACCACACATTGATGTTTCTCTTCCTCTCCTCTCTCCTTTCCTCTCTCTAAAAAATAAAATAAATAAAATATTTTTAAAAAAGAAGTTGTAAAAAAATAGAGTTCTCACGTATCCTTTACTCTGTGTTCCCTGATGACATGTTATACAACTATAGGATATTATCAAATCCAGCAATCTGATGTTAGTACAGTATTAACTAATCTACAGAATAGTTAAATCATTTATTTAAACATTAATCTACTATCTTCCTTATGTTAAAAGTCAGCTTAGTAAGTCTTTCTAATCTATTGTTAGGGGGACAGATTTCACTTGGACACCTTTATGAACTTCTATAAACAGAATTAGAGTTCTAAATTTATTTGTGTATAATTGATTTATGAGGTATGTCTAGAAAAAGTCCAGCCATTGTTAATATAACAAAAATGATTTGTGCAACATCAGTGTAACATGACAGCCAAGGAGAATGGACTGGAATGCACATGCATGAGCAATGACAACTCACTGTACTAGTTAGTAAGGATGGTAGACACCATTAAGTGACCATGTCAACTGTGTGGCTATTGCATTTAAAATACCTGAGTGAGTAGGGCAAGAATCTGCATCGAATTTTGTGTTAAGCTTGAACATTTCTCTGCAGAAACTATTTGGATGATTCCAAAGGCTGCAGCAATGGGCAATTGGTGATTGGCAGCTCCATCACAAGAACATGTCTCCTCACATGCATCATACCTTGTACAGAGTTATCTGGTGAAACATCAAATCACCCAGGTGACTCAGCAACCCTACAGCCCAGATTTAGTGCTCTGTGACTTCTGGCTTTTCCCAAAACTAAAATCACCTTTGAAAGGGAAGACATTTTGAACCATCGATGAGATTCAGGAAAATACAACAGGGCAGCTGATGGTGATTGGCAGAACTGTATGAGGTCCCAAGATGCCTACTTTGAAGGGGACTGAGGTGTCAATGTCCCATGTACAATGTTTCTTGCATCTTATATCTTCTTCAATAAGTGTCTCTATTTTTTCATATTAGATGGCTGGATATCTTCTGGACAGACCATGTATGTGTGTGCATGTGTATATATATATATATATATATATATATATATATATATATATACTTTAAGCAGTTTAGTAGTAATCACTAAGAAGCATATTGCCATTAAAATTATAAATTAGAAAATCACATATTAGAGTAGAGTGGCTCAGATGTTGGGAAAATCAGCGTGTCCTGGAGGGGAGACTGAAAGCCTTGTGGTAGATATGACTGAATCTTTAAGGATAAGTAGGAAGTGTACAGGTAGAGAGGAGATGCAAGAGTACTTCTGACCACTTATTCCATTAGGGAGCCAGTACAAAAGTTGTTACAGAGAGCCATGTATGGAGAGCTGAAATGAGGTTGTAGCAGAATGGAGAGGGACAAAAAATATTCCAAACAAAGTATATTCAAAGAATACCAATACTAATTTGATATAGGAGATAACAGAATAGATATAATCACTGATGACAATAGAATTAAAGGCCTGGATCCTGGGGAAAGGTTGAGCTAACACATGATTTGTTCTTCAGTTCAGAATTATTTCCTTATAAATGACAGGATAAGTTAATAGATCATTTTAGAAACAATCAAACAAAATACCTGGACAAAGATTGGATAATGCTTTATCCATTTAAAAAAAACTGAAATAAATAATCAAAGTGAGAATCCTTTTCCCAGTTTTCTTCTTCTCAGGAAGTTATACCTCTCCTTGCCCAGTTGCTCAGGCCAAAATTTTTACAGTAATCTGACTCTTCTCTTTCTCTTTTACCAAACCCACCAGCAAATCATGTTGCCTTTTTTTCGACAGAGATTTAACTAACCTCTTTCCTCCTCCATCTAATCTAAGGCATTAGCATGTGTCACCTGAAAGACTGTAAAATTATTGCAATGTCTTAACAGTTTGTCTCTCTGCTTCCACGCTTGTCGTCTCCAACAGTCAATTCTCTGTACAGCATAAATCAGATTAAAACATAAATCACGCCCTGTCCTGTTTAAAATCTTCCAAGACCAGGATAAAAATCTAAAACCTTTATTATAGAATTAATTGATAAAGTAACCATTTAATTTTATAGAATGCATGATCACCTTAAAATACTAACAGTAAATTATATACTGAATATTTGCAATGGGTAAAAATACCATATTTTTAATCTAAGGATAACCTTTCTCAGCTGAAATCCAAAAAAATCCAAAATGTTTGTTCATTTATCTCCCTGAAAGTCAACTAAAGCAAGCAACAGAGGAGTAATTTAATTTAGAGGTATTTGTATAACAACATATAACTAAAACTTTGTTTTCAAGTATCTGGCTAAGCTTGCTTTGGTTGGTAGTGTAAAAAGTGTATTTATAAATTGACATGAACTTTTTCCTCTAAATGTTTCACTCTCAGGTTCTTTATAAAATAGGAGGTCTGCCCAGAAGTCATCCAGCCATGTAATATGAAAAATAGAGACATTTATTGAATAAGATACAAGATGCAAGAAACATTGTACATAGGACAATGACACCTCAGTCTCCTTCAAAGTAGGCACCTTGGGACCTCACACAGTTCTGCCAATCACCATCAGCTGCCATGTCATATTTTCCTGAGTATCATTGATGGTCTGAAATCTCTTCCCTTTCAAAGGTGATTTTAGTTTTGGGAAACGCTAGAAGTCACAGGGCACCAAATCTGGGCTGTAGGGGAGCTGAGTCACCTGGTTGATTTGATGTTTCACCAGAAAACTCTATATGAGGCATGATACGTGAGTGGTCCACACAGTACTCATGGTCACTCAATGGTGTCTACCATCCTTACTGACTAGTACAGTGAGGTTGTCATTGTTCATGCATGCACATCCCAGTCCATTCTCCCTGGCTGCCCGGTTACATCTATGTCACAAAAATCATTCTCATTATATTAACAATGGCTGAACTTTTTTCTGGACAAACCCCATAGTTCAAGTATTAGAATATAGAGTTAAGTGATCAAGTAATTGACATTCATGATGTTTATTTTTGTTGTCATCTTTATTGTCAATATCATTATGGGATTTGAGTTCTTCAGTATCTCACAGAGGCCTATGCAGTCCACAGATCCTCAGTACATTTCAATAACACTGACAAAAACATTTAATTGGAGCTGAAAAAAAAGACTCAGTAGAGTTCAGAAGTCTATCGTCATTTCTATTCCTCTGGTAAAAAATATTTTGGCATATGGACACTGTGAGCATGTGGTCAAATGCAGCTATTATCACTGAGACCTTCCCAAAGTTTAGTTAACAAATTCATTTAAATTGTAAGTGTTTACATATGAATGCCTTTTATGTGTATTTTATTGATTATGCTATTACAGTTGTCCCATTTTTTTTCCTCCTTTTTATGCCCCTTTGCCCTGTACCTCTCTCCCACCAGCATTCTCTCTCCCCTTAGTTCATGTCCATGGGTCATACCAAAAAGTTCTTTGGCTTCTACATTTCCTATACTATTCTTAACCTTCCCTCATCTGTTTTGTAACTACCAATTATGCTTCTTATTCCCTGTACCTTTCCCCCCATTCTTCCCCATCCCCTCCCCACTGATAACCCTCCATGTGTTCTCCATTTTTGTGATTTTGTTCTTGTTTTAGTTGTTTGCCTAGTTTGTTTTTATTTCTGTTTTTGTTTTTTAGGCTCAGTTGTTGATAGATGTGAGTTTGTTGTCAACCTACTGTTCATAGTTTTGATCTTCTTTTTCTTAGATAAGTCCTCTTAACATTTCATATAATAAGGTCTTGGTGATGATGAGCTCCTTTAACTTGACCTTTTCTGGGAAACACTTTACCTGCCCTTCCATTCTAAATGATAGCTTTGCTGGATAAAGTAATCTTGGACATAGGTCCTTGCCTTTCATGACTTGGAATACTTCTTTCCAGCTGCTTCTTGAAGGTTTCTTTTGAGAAATCAGCTGATAGTTTTGTGGGAACTTTTTTATAGGTAACTGTCTCATTTTTTCTTGCTGTTTTTAAGATTCTCTCCTTATCTTTAATTTTGGGTAATGTAATTATGACGTGTCTTGGTGTGTTCCTCCTCAGGTCCAACTTCTTTGGGATGCTCTGAACTTCCTGGAAGCCCATTTCCTTTGCCAGATTAGGGAAGTTCTCCATTATGTTTTCAAATAAGTTTTCAATTTCTTGTTCATTCTCTTCTCTTTCTGGCACCGTTATGATTCGGATGTTGGAACATTTAAAGTTGTCCCTGAGGTTCCTAAGCCTCTCCTCATTTTTTAAAATTCTTATTTCTTCATTCTGTCCCAGTCAAATGTTTATTTCTTCCTTCTGTTTCAAATTGTTGATTCAAGTTCCAGTTTACATCCCTTCACTGTTGGTTCCCTGTATATTTTTCTCTATTTCACTTTGCATAGCCTTTACTTCTTCCTCCACTTTTCATCTGTACTCAGTCATTTGTGTGAGCATCCTGAATACCGGTGTTTTGAACCCTGCATCTGATTGGTTGGCTACCTCCTTGTTGCTTAGTTCTTTTTTGGAGTTTTGATCTGTTCTTTTATTTGGGCCATATTTCTTTGTCTCTGTGCACCTGTTACATTGTAAGGGGTAGAGCCTTAGGTATTCACCTAGGTGGGGCAAGCCACTTTGATATATTGTGGTGCTATATGTGGGGGAGGGGTTTTGAAAACCATACAATCAGTCTTGGGTGGCGTGGCTCAGTGGATTGAGCTCAGGCTGCGAACCAAAGCATCACAGGTTTGATTCCCAGTCAGGGCACATTCCTGGGTTGCAGGCCATGGCACCTAGCAACCGCACATTGATGTTTCTCTCTCTTTCTCTCTCTCTTTCTCCCTCCCTTCCCTTTCTAAAAATAAATAAATAAATAAAATCTTAAAAAAAAAGGAAAAGAAAACCATACAATCAAATTCAGAAACACATTTTGTCATTCATTGTAATGATATTTTTGACAAGAAATATTATATGATCCCTAAACTAGGTAAAATTTATGGTCAAAATAAAGGAAACAGTGCTGATATTTCATTTTCTTTTTTAAAAAGTTATCTTTCAGGAGACTTCTGCAATGATTATTAATAGTTTCCTCTTTTCATATGGTATTTATTCAGGTCCAATAGGTTACAAAAAGCTCTTTTAATTTTTTTGTTTATTTATTGTTTTGGGTGTGTCTTTCCTCTCCCCTTTGGCTATAGGACTCTTATTAATATTAACAAGAAACAAGGAATACAGCTGGTATCCAAGCCATCCTTGAGCTAGGATTTCTTCAAATGGTAGGAAGGCAGCCATAAGGGTAGAAGACTACATGTAGAAAGAAGTTAAGGAAGCTGATACTTGACCAACAGAGCCATCGATGTTAGTGATTCTCAGACCACAGTTTTTTCTGAAGTTACCACTGATGCTGTATGGAAATAAAAGTGGAAAGGCCCATGTTCCCTTGCACTTTGTGTATGGTCCTTAAAAACTATGGAATCCCAAGACTTCAGGAATGTAGAGGAGAGAGAGAGATGATCATGAGCCCATAATATTTTAGAAGACTTAATGAAAAAGGTCAGCTTGATTTTAATTATATTTTAATATGAAGTTTGGATAATTTCAATAATTCTTTTTTATCTTCACCTAAAAATTTGCTAGGTACTATAGGGTTTACATAGCTAGACAGTCATATTTCATTAAATATCAATATCAAAGTTGAATAGCCACAGAAGACAAGAGTGCAAAATCAGTTATGAGGCAGGAGTATCTACTATGTGAATTTATGTTGGAACAGAAGTGGGGGTTGGTTTCCCCTGGAATGACTTCTTAAAGGCAAAAGAACTTCAGTCAGTTTTGACAAATGAGTAAGTAGACTGGAGGGCTGAATAAAGGTAGTGACATTTTATTTGAAAGCTGAGAAATGCATTGCTGTTTCTTGGGGTAATGAGCAGATTCCTTTGACAGGAGCAGAGGACTTATATAAGAGAGTTAGGGGATGAGGTGTTATGTTTTTAGATTACATTAAAGTTTTCTTTTGGGGTTTATATTCTGTGTGTTTTGACAAATGTATAATGACATGTATCTATCTTGATAGAATCATACAGAATAGTTCAAGAGCCCTAAAAATCCCTTGTGCTCCATAGGGAATGAATTTTAATCTAATATTCACAAGGACCTTTTCAGAACATTATGGTGACCTAGTGTCTGAAAAACTTTCTTCATCAATATAAGCAGTAATAAAAGGATTATCTTGATTTTCCTGAAGGAAAGGATTGATTTTACTTACACTTGTAATTTGACTTTGTTGTGACTTTAAACCTACAGTCTTATTTTTGTTTGTTTTAAGTATATATTTTACTACAATATCAGTTGTAAAATTTAGATTTAAGTGAATATTACTAGTAAACCCATAATTCGTAGGTGAGCTGACATTTCAATAAGCAGCTTTTCTGTGTTCTGTGCATGTATTATTTTTGTTCAAAATAAATGGTATATATTGTTTTTTATCCTGCTTTTTAAAATCGATACATGATGAACAGAATTCCTTATAATTCAGTGCTCTGCTACAGTGTATTTTTTAGTGACTGAATGGTATTCCACTGTATGGTCTATAGACTTTTCATAATTTCATGGATTATCATGATATCATTATGAAAATTGGTAATATTGCTTCTTTATTATTCTTTGGCAGGTGAAGAACTAAGTGTTAGATAGGCGGGGGAATGTTATTTAATGAAAAGTATTTATACTCAATCAGGAATCTTCTTTTTGTCTTAATTCAACTTGTAACTCCATTCATTTATCTACTCATGAGTTTTGTTATTTAATCTCTCCGAATCTTAGTTTCCTTGCCTTTAAAAGTTAATAGGTGCTCTAGTATTTTGTAACTGTGAACTTTCTATGATGTCATAGAAAAATAGGAACAAAGGTAAGACTAAATTATTTCATTAAAATTCCATCAATCGACAAGTCTTTTACTGTCTCTGATTCTCCTTCTCTAACCTTAAGTGCACAGATTTGAATTAATTATAATCATTGGTTCATAATAGTTATACTATTGGCCCACAAATGACCCCTTTTAATTTCTTTCTGTTTGGAGTGGCAATACTATGTATTAGACATCTGTGAATTCCCCAAATGCACAGTAGACTCTTTAAGGATGTCTACTAGTCAAAATCTAAATTGTCTTTTTTTATACATATGACATATATTTTATTTACCATTTTGTTTCTAGCACCTACTATAGTGTCTGCTGCATACCACTTGCTCAGTCAATATAGGTTGCACAATTGAATGGCCTTCACATGGACCTGTTACCTGGATGAACATTCACTGTCAAAATTTGTTAAAATGTAGACATTAGCAAAAGAGGCAGGTAATTAAAATAAACATAAGCCATTGAAGTTAGTAGTGAATGTGAATTGAGAATAAAACAGACATTTACCTAGGACAAGTTAGGTGGCAGTAAAGACTGAACACAAATTTTGTTTAATGTGAGTAAAGATCACAAACAAAAATGAATAAAACCCTCATTGTTTTATGTTGTGTGAAAACACAATGCTTGGAATGTAGCACACTGGAGGAGTGTATACCTCATCTCTAAAATAAAATTGGGATGTTGGAGGGAAGCTTTAAATAATGTCACTTTCCAAAAAATTTAAGTGTCTTCTCAGGGCCACAGAGCTAGTAAGTTGCACCTTTATGATTCATACTGTGTCTGTCTGACTGTAAAAGTTATGAGCCTTAATGGATGATGATAAATTGTGTTAAAATTGTATTGCAGGCCTTCAGAAAATTTAAGAAATAATCTTTTCAAAATACCTTCACTAGCTAACTGTTTGCGAATCAAGGAGGAAGACTTCCATTTTATGAATTCATGTATAGACAACATATATAAACCCTGGAAATTTTACTTTTTCTTGTTCCTTTTTCTTGAACTTCCTGGACACAGAGTGTCTTTGCTATTTCCATATTATATACATGCAAACCAGAAGTTTGACTTCATAGGCATTAAACTTTTTGCAAAAGCCTTTTGGAATTCCTTCTTTAATGTCTCTGGTGGGGATTGTTGGCTGTAGTGCATTTCCTCTTCCATTTGGAGTTAAGTAGGTGATCTGTGCTGCACTGCTGGTATACCTGATACCTTTTTTTGTGCTGTTACAGAATTATAGTAGAGGACACAGTGGATTGGCGACCCCAAGACAAAATTGTCCTTAGTTCCTCTTCTTATGAGCCTCATGAAGCAGAGGTCCTCACTGTGAAAGAAGTCAAGGGCCACTATATCAGGATCCAGGAACGGCTCAAACACCGGCACATCGGTAAGGCTGTGCTTTGTTGGTTAAGGGAAGTGAGTGAGCCAGGGGGAACATCTGCGGTCTGGGACCTTGGATCAGATCACCGTTCGGAGAAGATGGATAGTACCTTCTGCTGTCCTACAGTCATCCTAGGAGGCCTTATCTCTACTCTTTCATTAATTTTATTATCTAATTAAAATATTCTGATGTGAAGGGATTTTTAAACTTTTATTTATATTGGCAAGTTTAGAAGCAAAAATGGTTACAGCTCTTGTTCAAGGTCATTGGACATTTTCATGGCTAGGCTAGAATAAATCTCATGGGAGCTGAGTTTCCAGTTCATTTCCTGGCACTCTGAATAATACAATTACTTAGAATATGGTAGTAATTGTAAATAATGATTTCTTTTTCCATACTTAGGAATGTGTATTTCCTGACATAAAATTCATTTTGTGTATTGACTACTACTACTACAAAAAAAAACAAACAAAAAAGCCAAATGCCTTTTCTAAAAGAAAATGTGCTGCATATTTTTATATGCTGTACACAGTCAAGCTATATTACACAAAAATGATAAATAAGCATAATCATAAGCCTCCTGCTTCAATGTTATAGACATATCTATTGCAGGAAATATAGGTAATAAGTCATAAAACATGGAGATAGAAGGGTTTAGGGAATATCTTTTTGTCTCCGATTTGTGAGAGAGAAATATGTGTTTTCAAAAGGACTGTATCTAAAGCTATATTTAAATCATAGTTCCAAGGATAGTTTCTTTTTTTTAAAAAAGTGGCCAAGGGTAGAGAAATCTTCAGTGATCCCTGCCAGTAAAAGCTCCAGGTAAAATGTTTGTGGAGGGCATGAAACAAGCCAGCACTTGACTCTTGAGCTCTGCCGCTGAGAAGGCTCCTTCCGGCAGTAGTGATTTTGAGACCCGCCGTGGGAGGGCGCTGCTGCTGCTCTTTGTCCCTTTACTCTCACGTATTGCTGCTTTACTTCTGTCATTGCTTCAGTTGCTCTGGGATTCCTCATACTCATGAAAGAAGTCCACAGACAATGTACAACCAAACACTGAGTCTCACACTGATGAGTTTAAGGAAGGAGGTTGGGGACCCCACTGACTAGTCAGGTCTGCCCTGACATCCCTGCACCAGTAACCTGTCCCTGTACCCGCAGTTATTGAGAAGAAATGAATTCTTGCTCAAGCACTCTCACTCGGATCCCAAAGAGACATAAGTAAACGGGCTTTTCATTTCTCAGCTCTCCACATTGTGGAGAATGCCTGAGGAAAAGCAGACCTTAGCGTTGGTAAGACTTCCAAGGGGAGAGGAGTGTTAACATTTCGTAGGTTCCCTGGGTCCCCAGCTGGCAATTTCTGAAATAGGTTTTTAAAGGTTTTTCTTCCCCAACTCTTTTGCCCCAGGAAGCGTACATGTCATGGAGGATGGCCGATCCATTCGTTTGGCTGCTGAGGTTGGACTTTTGACCCGAAATATACAAATCCAGCCTGATACATCCTGTATGGGGAGGCTACTTGTGGGGTCCTTCAGGAAGTCCAGCAGAGAAGAGTTTTCAGGTGAATGAAATTTTCAGTTACTAAACATTACCAATTGGAGCTTATTCATCTGAGCCACACAAAAATTCCAACTGTGAGAATGTTCCTTTATAAAACAAAATGTTCAAGTTAGATTGCTTCTCTGTGCTCTGAGAAACTATGAATTTTCAGTCCTAATCTGTGCTTAATTATCAGTGTGATGTTAAAATAATATACTAGCAATCAGCACATATGCACATTTTTACCTCAATGAAAACATCTTCAGCAGATGTGAAATTTCCTCTGCTTTGAAATTATAGATGATTTAATGACCATTTGAGTTTTATCTCTTTCCTGAATTTCTATTACTCTTTCCCAGTAGCATGCTATATCTGATGGCAGGCCTCAGCTCACGCTATAAATTACTAGCGTAAATTTAAATAAAAATGATTTCCATATTCTAGACTGCTTTAAGGATCACTTCATTCTCTCCTGTTTCTTTCAAATTTTAGCTCTTGGAGTGCCATACAACTATTTGATTAGTGCCTTATTTCTTAAACTTGTACTCCTTAAATATTATCCCAAAGTTGTTTTGTAGTCAAATAAATTTGGCAAAGACTATCACTACAGGTCTATCTTAGAGAGTCACTGTGCACATGAGCAGAATAAAGGCTTTGAGAAAGCCTGGAAAAGAGGATCTAACCACTTCCTGTATATATCGAGCATGGAACACCTTTTGTTGACACATCTGTTTCATCAGGATGATAAAGGGCAATCTTTAGATCTCAAATCAAAAGTTCGGGATTTCTGGCCTATAGAACAAGTTTTCACTCCATGAGCTGTCACTCCCTCACTTCTCAACAGAAATGATTTTGCTTCTCCATACCCCACCCTTGCCAAAGGATACCTGCAGACATTTCTGCTTGGCACAACTTTGGTGGGGGAGGGAGCATTCTGGCATCTAGTGGGTAAGCATAAATGCTAAATATCCTACAATGTGTATAAGACAGGCTCCCCACAAGAAAGAATTATCTGGTCTCCAATGTCCATAGTGTTGAGATGAGAAATTCTGCTCAAGAAGACTGAGACAAAGGCTGAATCCTGGTCTTCTGGAAATGAAACTGTCCTGAAGTTGATGAACATGGAGAATCAGGAAGGGAGAGCAAGGCAGGGCCTCCTTCAGGCTGAACTGCTGGCCCAGCTGCAGCACGGTCACAGGCACAGGGCCCATGACCAATTCTGATGGTAGAGCTCGAAGCCAGACGTGAGCCCTCAGAAAGACTGACTTGGACCTGTACCTCTGACATTGCTGATCAATCCAGGGTTTTTTAAATCTTCCCCAGAAGAAAGGAGAGAACCTATACTAAATGCCTCTTCTCAGCCGGGAACTATGCTGGTTTCCATGCTTATTTCATCTCAGTTCATCCTATCATCCCTGTGAGAGAGTCATTTTTATTGATGAGGAAACAGAATCTATAATAAAATTGCCTGCTAATTTGTACAGTTCTGTCATGAGCTTGTAAAACTCTTGTCATTAGCTTGTAAACTCCTGTGGATAAGGTTGGGTTTTCCTACTATGGTCACTACTATAGGTATATTAGGTGCTCAGTAAATGCCAATGAATAAAATAAATGAAGAGTAAGAAAAGCCATCCAGTTAGAAAGTGGCAGAAGGAACATTCAAATATGATCCTGATTCTTCTTTTTTTTCTTTTTCTGTTGAGAGAAGGGAAGGGAGGGAAAAAGAGAAGGAGAGAAACATCAATGAGTGGTTACCTCTCATAAGTGCCCTACTGGGGGCCTGCTCCACAACCCAGACATGAGCCCTGACTGGAGATCAAATCAGTGACCCTTTGGTTCACAGGCCAGTACTCAGTCCACTGAACCACACCAACCAGGGCTGATCCTGATTCTGAAGCCCTTGTTAAATGAACTTTTAATTTCGTAAACATTTTGGATTTACAGAAAAGTTGCAAAGGTAGTATGGAGAGTCCCTGTATACCCTTCATCCAGTTTCTTCTACTGATAATATCTGAAATAACTCTGGTACATTCACCAAAACCAACAAAATTAATATTGGTACTACTATTGACTGAATTCCAGACATTATTTAGATTCTCCCAGCTTTTCTACTGGTGTCCTTTTACTGTCTCAGAATCCAATCCAGGTTCCCACATTATATTAAAAACCTTCGCATTTCAGGGACTACAGAATGTCTTATGATGTTTTGGCCCAAGAATGTATTAACCTATCAGATACAGAATTCTCTATGCAAATTTTAATGTGAGATTTGCTCTGACATCTTTTAAAAGATTATTTATATAGAGCTGCAAGGTTCAGTTTATTTACAAGTTTTAGTCAGAGTTTTTTTAATAATAATCTACAATGATCATCATTAATAATCATCTATTTGTTTTTAATTTTTTTATCCTCGGCTGAGGACATTTTTTCCATTGTTTTTAGAGAGACTGGAAGGGAGAGAGAGAAATATCAATGCAAGAGAGAAGCATCGATTGGTTGCCTCCCAATATGGGCCCAAACTGGGGATGGAACCCACAACCTAGGTATGTGCCCTGACCGGGAATTGAGCTTACACCCTTTCAATTACAGGATGATGCTCCAACCAACTGAGCCACACTGGTCAGGGCACTAATAGTCATTTATTAGTCTCTTACTCTGTGCCAGATATTGTCTAAGTGTTTTAATCTCCACAAAAAACACTTCTTCTTACCTTTCTTTTAGAATTTAGGATGAGAGATTTGAAGAGGTTTAGTAACTTATAGAAAGTGAAATAGGCAAAACTCACACTCAAACCTAAATCCTCTACTCTTACTGTTATACTACAAAGAAGCAAAAACAGAATGAATCAGCAGTCCTAAATCTGAGTCTATTTACAAACCATCAGTTGTTTCCCTCTTGCCCTTGGCTCTGAGCTGGGTGTGTAAAAGTCCTGGGTTTGGCCTCCTCAGTTCTTCTGATGGTGAAGAGGCTGTGAAATGCAGCTGATTGTGATCAAATTTTAGCTCTACTGCTTGTTAGGTGTGTGATTGTGAACAAGTTTCTTAACCTCTCTAAGCCTCAGTTTCATTTTCAGTAAAATAAGGTTTTGTGGACTAAATGTATAGGTTCTCAAGCCAAACTGTTCAGATTTGAATCCTCACTTGTGATTAACTATGTGACTTAAGACAAATTGCTAAATCCTTCTGGGTC
Organism: Phyllostomus discolor; assembly: GCF_004126475.2. Taxonomy (NCBI): domain Eukaryota; kingdom Metazoa; phylum Chordata; class Mammalia; order Chiroptera; family Phyllostomidae; genus Phyllostomus; species Phyllostomus discolor. The sequence continues at coordinate 123,381,231 of NC_040906.2, read as the reverse complement.
TCACTCTCATCAACTATAAAATGACAATAATGATGGAACCTTCCTCATAGATTTTTATCAGGATTAAATGTGTATTTAACACATTTAATACATGTTTTATTTTTAATGAACCTTTCCATTTTTCTGTAACCTCCTGCAGAGCCTGGATTTGGTGAGATCTGCAGGTGTAGGTCAAGGGTGTCAGCTACGATGTTCTATGGTTATAGGGCAGAAAAGCAGGCCAGAACTTACTGGTCTTGCTTTTAAATTGGAGATCTTTGTTGGTTTCCTCTTTCTAACCAGTCATACCCAGCAACTTGTCCTCAGAATTGTGATTTTCAAAAGGAAAAAATAGGAAAATAGTCATGAACAGAATCATAGCTTGATTCTCTAAATGCTTAAGATATTTTATGTATGTACTATTAGTTTTTAGTCTTATACAAAGCTATCTATTATAACTGCAAATATGAAATTAAAAACACTAATTAAAATAATATTGATGTTATTTTGACTGAGAAATAAATTTTTCATTGTTTTGACTGAGATTCTTGAGCCACCTTCCCTTCTGCAAAATGAGGTAGTTATGTGTGGACTCACACTGCTCTGGTGTCCTTCGCGCCAAAGCTCTATGTGGAGACAGGTCTGACAGCCCTTTCAGCTCTGCCTTACTGGTGAGGGATGCTACATGACATTAAAAGTGATAGCACCAGGCAAATCGCTTTTGGGTGTTTTATCATTCCTTGCTTATGTCCATGCCATCTAGCAGTGTCTTCTCACTCAGTGCCTTGTGAGAATTTAGATGTATTAGAATCCTACTGTCTGTCTAACATGAAGACAGACACTTCATCTCACCTACTCACAAGGGCTTGGTTCTTCACGGCAGCTGATCTGCAAGGGTTCTAGTCTCTCGTCTGTGAAGGGCAGTGGGGAAGGTGGAGAGTTTAGGCTGGACTACCTCTGACCTTTAAATACTATTACTAAAACACTATGTGTCCTTCCAATATTAATGAGAGAAATAACTTCTTAGTTTACCTTTGGCAGTACCATTTAAATATGTATTTTTTAAAGTGAGGGACCAAGATGCCGGCTAACCTAGCAAAGGGCATATGACTAAATATTGGCACATAGCTACAGCCCAGTCACCTGACTCTTGATGTAAAGTTCCTCTTTTGATTCCACCATGTCCCCCACTCTTCCCCGTGTGCTTGTGTGGGGTTAATAGTACAGCTTCTCCATGTATATGCCTACATTCAAGTCCTAGTGTATTACTTACCCTTCCCTCTCCCAGTTTTCTTATCTGTAAAACTGAGATAATGGCTGTACTTACCTCAGAGCATTTTTGTGAAAATTTAAAGAGGTTATATCCTTATATGTTATATATTATGTGCCATATATATAAGTTGTGTTATGCCTAGGGTGTATAGAAACACATATAAGTATAATAAACATATAAATTATGAAGTTTCCTCTGCTTTGAAACTGTAGATGATTTAATGACTACTTCAATTTTATCTTTTCCTGAATTTTTATTATTTTCCTGTAGCATGTTTTGTCTGATGTCAGAAAACATATATATATATGTAATTTGTTATATATATAACTTATGTATATATGTAATATATATATATAAACTTTTATATATATGTAATTTGACAGAAGTAGGTTTACAATTGTGAATACATGAAATAGAGTTTATTTTTATATTATTATTTATGAATTATTGTATTTTCCATATGAACAACTGTCAGTCTATTTTTGCCCACCCCTGTGTATGTGTAATAGAACAGTGCCTGGTACATAATGAGTGCTATATGACAGTTACCTATTATAGTTTCGAGTTTACCTCAGTTTGTCTGATAATCATGTTACTATCTATTTTACCAAGAGCATGCACTGACATGTTAGTGCTCATGATATTTTAAAATCAATCTATAGATTTACTTTATAGTGTTTTAATAATATTTACTTAAAATAGTCCAAATAAAATTGTCAATAAGACTAAATAATTCAGTAACCTCTCCTGATATAAAAGATGCCAAAAATCTAATTATTATCAAAAAGAAAATAGAGTGTGCCTAAGACAAAATACACAATTTTATAGAATCTTAAAATAATTTCATAAATGTGTTATTTCCTCTATCATGTGTTAGTCGAGAAGCATGTATTGAATGTTAAACTTTTTACTTATGTCATACTCTTAAGAAATGTTTAAAATGTTTTATGGAGTTGGCTGTTATCTTTTTTCATACAATATCTTTGTGGGTGGCTCTGACCCTTTCACATGGGGTCACTGAGAAACAAGGAGGGAGGTGGGACTTTGAGGTGAGTGCCCAGGAATCCACAGTCCCTTCATTCTGGCCCAGGTCCTTGTTCCAGCCCTGCAGGCAGATGCATGGGACAGGAAGCTTGGTGTGCCCATCTTCAGTGCCCATATGCTTTCTCTAGCTTTCTCTTTCCCCATCCTGTCTCTAGATTCTTCAGATCTCACATGAAACTTTTCTAGGCATTAATGTCGTATATTAAAATTCATATTTTGTTAGACTCACTGGCATGAAATATTGTGCTAATCCGAAGAATAAAAGATTACACTTCAATGAAAAATTTGCATATTCTGGTGCCAATAAATGGACCATCTGTCTGCCTTTTGTGGAGAAGAAAAAAGCACCTGATGATATGCATTTTGTTTACAGGAATCCTTCAACTTTTAAATGTAGAAATTCAGAACTTTGGGTCACCATCATTTTCATCCATTGAATTCACTAATGTGTCATCAGGATCCTGGATAATATCTTCTACTTTGCACCAAAGCTGCGGTGGGGGCATTCATGCAGTTGCCAGTCATGGGATCACTTTAAATGACAATATAGTGTTTAGCACAGTTGGCCATGGCATTGATTTGGAGGGTCAGGCCTATTCCGCCTCTAATAACCTTGTGGTTCTGACAACACAGTCAGTGTGCTCCACCGTTTGGGTGGCAGGAATCAAAGTGAACAAGGCAAAAGACGTCAGCCTCCATGGTAATGTTGTGGCAGGATCAGAGAGACTTGGCTTTCACATACAAGGTCAGAAGTGTTCCTCTCTTGAAGCTCTTTGGTCTGACAACGTGGTCCATTCAAGTCTTCATGGTCTTCATCTCTATAAGGAAAGTGAACTTGGCAACTGTACTAGTGTCTCCGGCTTTTTGGCCTTCAGGAACTTTGACTATGGTGCCATGCTACATGTGGAGAACAGCGTGGAGATAGAGAACATCACTCTGGTGGACAACACTATTGGTCTTCTGGTAACAGTCTACGTGTCTTCTGTTTCACAGCATTCCACCAAAAATGTGCAGATCATGCTTAGGAATTCAGTCATTGTAGCCACTAGCTCCTCTTTTGACTGCATTCAGGACAGGGTTAAGCCTTCCTCCGACAACTTGACATTAGCAGACCGAGCTCCTTCCAACCCAAGAGGGGGTCGAGTTGGCATTCTGTGGCCTGTCTTCACCTCAGAACCAAATCGGTGGCCTGAGGAACCATGGCACAAAGTGAGAAATGGTCATTCAATTTCAGGAATCATGAAACTTCAAGGTAGGATGCTTGGGCTTATCCAACCAATGTAATTTCATACATCTGTGTATAGAATTTTAATAGCCTTCTGAAATTATATCAACAAAAGTGTATAGTGTAGTCTAGCACTTGTACATTTGACTACCTACCAGGTATTGATAACCACAGTGATAGTTTATAATGTCAATGAGTGATTCCTTTAAAAGATTACTGCTTTATACATGTTGAAGTGTTTTTATACCATTTCATTTGATTATATAAAATTTCTCTTAGGTATTATTTTTCCTGTTATACAAGGAAGAAACATGGATACAGAAATTGTGTCTAACCAAGGTTGTTTACTAGTTGGCAGCCAGGAATAAAATCAAAGTCATACCACTACCTATGCAGTAATCTTCTTTTAGGTCTTTTTTGTGATATTTTAGTTACTCCTATGGATTTTGATGAAACCTATCATAAAAGATATTGATCTTAAGATATTAATATGTTGAAATACTCTTTCTTGTATTTGGCACACAGTAAGTCATGTCTTGAAGAATTACACATAGTTAAGTCAAGGTTTATGTAAACTCTTGGACATACAGTAGCAAAAATATTTTAGTTGTGTAGTCTATATTTGTGGTTGGTAGTTTACATGATATAGTGTTATGATATCTTAAAATTTTTTTTCAGATGTCACCTTTTCTAGTTTTGTGAAGAGTTGCTATAATGGTGACCTGGATGTCTGCATTCTGCCCAATGTAGAGGATACTGGAATCATTCATCCCATAACAGCAGAGAAGACCAAAATGCTAAAGATCAAAGATAAAAACAAGTTCTACTTCTCTTCTTTACAAACCAGGTACCAGTTTAAGCATTTATACTAAGCCACTTCTATGAAGTATTTGGAAATTCTTCAAATCCTTAAATGTATTTTAAAAAGAATAAAATCATCAATGGAAATTAAAATAAATGCTTCTGAAAAGATATGTTAGATTAATTGAATGCCCCCATTCTTTACTTATATGTTCGTATGCTTTGTGATATGATTTTTGTGATCACTCTCACTAAGAGGCTGAGGCTACTTCTCTCTCTTAAATCTGGGCTCTGCTATGTGACTTTCTTTGGCTAACAAAAGGAACAGAAATGATGCAGTGTAATTTTTACTGATATTCTTTTATCATATTGTCTTTACTACAGATAGTTCTCTAGAATGCTTTCAATCACCAGAAAAATTTTAGCTTAATTTTTGAATATTCTATAGAGTATAGTGTCACTAGTCTTCAGAAGGAAGCTTAGGAGCCCTTGTGCAGGGACTCATGGGGAGAAGTAGACCATGTCAGGAATCTCTGAACTGATCCATGTGGCTTGAACAGATATTGATGCTCAGATGAGGTGTAACTACTATTCTTGAACATAGGATCTAAGAGTTTTATTCAAGAATCTGAAAACTAGACACAGCATTATTTTTGCTGTAAAAAGGAGTGGGAAAATCAGGAGCAAGGAAAATGGGTTACATTTTCTTCCTTACAACATTGGGGAAAACTCCTTTAGTCACAAGAAATGAATAAAGAAAAATTACCCCAGTTGGAAAGTTAATTTTTTGGCCCAAAATCTGTCTCTTTAAGACACCCATTCCTAAGTCACTTTTTGTACCTAAACTTTATTAAGTATGTAATTTGGGTTATTCCACTCTCTTTCTTCTACTGTCCAATTTTCCTTATGTTCATCTATTACCTATGGGATGAAATAGTTATAAAGCTAAATGATACTAACATCTGATTTTTTTGTACTATTAATACTTAACACATAGTTGGCATGCAGTAAATATTTAACATTATTACTAATGATACCTAAATGCATTGGAGCATAAATCTATAACTCTCCATCATTCAGTGTTATAATTGCCTATTATTTGTTTATATATCCCACCTGACTCTAAATTCTGAAAGTATAGGAACCATGTCTATATTTTTCATCACTGTACTCCTCAACCTATAAATAGTAGGTTTTCAATAGATATTTGTTAAATGAGAATACCTATTTTCACCTTGTTTGCATATAGAACAAATATAATAGATATTTATAATGATAATCTTAAAATACTGCAAGGCTCCGAAGTTCTGTAAAGAAATGATTACATTATTTTTAGTAGATATTAGGAGCAATTCATTGCATCTTACCACTTAGAAATTTAGCAATCTATGTAAAGATTATATATCCAGAGTATTCAAGTAACAATAATGTCTTTCTTCTTGACCATATAATAGGGAAATAACATTTCCTATAGAGTTTTATTTAATATCTACAAGTATGTAGCACATTATTGATAATAGAATCCTGTTAAATTTATTTTTCATCAGATCAATAATACCAATATGTTTTCTTTTTTGTTGCTTATCATACAATGAGAGTTGCTTTCTGTCTATCTCTACAGGAAAGATTTAGGGACACTGGGCTGCCCCGAATCAGACTGTGAAAGCCCAAGAAAATATCTCTTTAAGGATCTGGATGGGAGAGCCCTGGGTTTACCTCCACCAGTTTCTGTATTTCCTAAAACCGAGGGAGAATGGACTGGATCCTTCTTCAACACAGGTTGGTTATAACCACACTGGATGCCTCCAGTAGATGGAGCATGTATGTGAAGGAGCTGGGTTGGCTGTGTTGTATAGTAAGAACAAAATATCCTGGAGAGGAACTGAATTCCAGAGTTGGAGTCCATGCTAATGTGCTGCTCAACTCACCTGCATCATGGGAATTTTGAGTGATTAAGAGATGTGATCACTGTTGGAGCCTCCTTGAGATTGCTGTGTCTGTGTCAAAGGTACAGATTCCCAACACTAGTTCTGTGCACAGGTGAGGAGAAAAATACTCTCAGCAGCTTGGTCACTGGGCCTGAAGCTGTTTTAGTGCTAAGTGTTTCACAATGTCAGCCATAGAGCTAGCTCCTGTTTTCTAACTGTATCTTTCTCTTCCATCAGGACTTATGGGCTCTCGATCTAGAGAGGCTAGTGGAGTAGCTGCCTTGCTGTTTGTCTTCCAGTTCATTTTCTAATTGATGCTGGGAGGTTAGGGGGGAGCTGTGATAAAAAGTCCTTCTTTTTCTTGCTTATACTAACAACATCAGTTTAGCTATCAGTTTTTATAGCTGAACCTCAGAGAGATTATTGTCCTCTTACTTCTACAAACAATGACATTCTGAGTTTTTGTTTGAGTTCAGGTAGAAGCTGCTGTAGGTAAATCTCAAGAATTTGCCCTGTTTTTTTTTTCTTTTTCCATGGTTGATTCTTCAGACTTCTCCCCTAGTGTTTCTTTCCTTTATTAAGTTTTGTTTGTGTGAATGTGCCAGGGCTGTGTTCTATGATCTGCTTTTCTCTTCCTAGTCTTGCTCCCAAGTCTAGGGTTAAAACACCATTTAATGCTGCCAACTTCCAGTTTATATCTCTAGCCCAGACTTGACCCTGAGCTTTGGTCTGGTGTGTTCAACTCATTCCATTGGGAAGTATAACTGGCATTTTGTACTTAACATGCCCGCAAATGGGATTCTTCATCTCTGCCCCCATCTATAACTTGCTTCTTCCCTACCTGACTCTACCTCAGTAATTGGTACCATCATTTATGAGGTTATTTAAGTAAAATATCTAGAAATAATAACTTATTCTTTTTTTAACCTAAATTCTTCCCCCTATAACCATCATCATCTCCTACCTGACAAGGGAATAGTCTTCTGTTATTTTTTCTTAATGCTCCTGTACCCTGTAGTCTATTTTTTCAACAATAGCCAGAATGATCTTTTTAACTTTCCAATGTCTTTCTATCCACACCCCACCCCCTTGCTGCAGCATGAAATCCAAACTACAAGCTGTGTAGTATCTGGTTCTTGCTCATCTCTCACTTCATATTACATAATACCCCTTTTATTTACTCATTATTGTCTTATTTTTTTAACATGATACACTTATCCCTACCTCAGGGCCTTTGCATTAGAGATATTTCTCCTGCCAGAAATACCCTGTTTTCACTTCTTTGCAGAGGCAGCTCCTTCTGTTCAAATGGCAACTCCACAGAGAAGCCATCCCTGACCATCCTATCTAAAATAAATAGTCTCCCATTATGCTTTACTATGCCTGCTTATTTTTGTCACAGTTCTATTACTTGAAATTATATTATAAATGTACTTACTTGTTGATTTACTGCTGGCCATTTTAGAGTACAAGTGTGAAGAGGGCAAAGATTTTGTCCCATTCATTGTTATAAACTTGGGGAATGAGCAACAAATATTAGTTGATGAACTGATCAAGTGAATATATTATTGATAACTGAGTAAACTATTGGTGCTGTTTTCTGCCAACCATTCAAAAACATACAGAAGAAATTGAGGCCTTCAGGTCATTGGTTTAAGAGTTAATTTATGACATAGAATCCTAGAACCAGGAAGATGCCGGGTATTTCTTTATTGTTTTCACCTTTCTTCCATTTGAACTGCTACTCCTTCATAGCATTTGTCATTTAGAGAAGTTTTACATAAGTCTTTTAATTACTGTAAAATTTCATGCTTTGACACTTTTTCAATATTTCTCTCAATTTTTTTCATAGGTTGAAGGCTTCTCTTTGTAGCAGAGTGACAAACTGTGGGGGTTACAGTATAGGTTTCCAAAAGTCTGAGTGCATGAAACATGCTGAGCAAATACTCATTTTGATACGTTGACTATAACCAGCAAGTACTTTTTTGCACAGAAGAATGAAATCCATAGAAATGCCTGTATGAGAAAATTGATGCAGAATAGTAAATTTTTAAGAAATGATAGGCAGCTAGTCTCCCATTTACCACTAATTCTATTCAAATGGCTTTCTGTAGTTAGTTGTTCTATTGGTTTTAAGAATCATCCCACTGTTACAAGTGTTCTGCTATTGAGAAAAACAGCCTTATGCTTGAACATAAGTACATGAATAATTGTGAGGTTTTTCTAATCTTGTGGGTTTTGGTTAGGACCCCATTTCTGTGAAATCAATATCAACAGGTATATATTACAGTGTATTTAATGAAAAATACATTTCAAATAAGAATAAGAACTAAAGATAGTGTCTTAATTTGGGTTGCTCCAGAAGCAGACTCTGATACAAGGCTTAGAATCCAGGTAGTTTATGTGGGGAGTGAACTCAGGAAAGTAGAGAAGGGGAGTAAATGAGACAGAAAGCAATGAGCCCACTAAAGGGTGTGTCACCAAACTGGTCACCACTGTGGACAGCTGGAGCTCAGGTATGTGGAGCTCAAGTGGGGAACTCCAGTAGACCATGGAACATGACCCCAAATTATCCCAGCTAAGTCAAGAGGAGGTATTTTTATCGAATCCCTATTCATCTCTTGCTGAGAGCTGCTATTGAGGACATTACCTCTCTAGCCCTTTGGCTTTTCCTAAACACGGGCCAATTGTGCTCTTTCCCATGGTGAGAGAGAAACCTTTGTCAGAAGGGAGCCATGGGTTTTTGTAGTAGCAATCTTTTTGTTTGTGGAGGTAAGTGCCAAAAACATATGGTGTGGCTCTGAAATGTCTGTTACAAACAGGAGCTCTAAAATGTTTGTCAAATCCTCCATGTGTTAATACTAATGAACTTTTGATGAACTTCTAGGTGGTTGTTTACCTTGTGGCATAAACACACTATTTAGGCACAAACATTTTCTTGCTCCTGGTTGCAATGCTGTATTTTATTTTCTTCTCTTTCTGTCTTGGATCTGAAACCTGATTCAATGATGATCAAACTCCAGTAGGTATTATATGATTACATACCATTTACTATTAGTGTGTGGATAAGCAGGAGCATGTGTGTGAGTGGCTGGATATATATAGGGAGGTATAGCTGACTGTCTTAAACTTCTGATGTCTTAAAGCTTTATAACATTTTAAATGAGGTTGCTATAGGTACCAACCTCAAGAATTCCCATAGTAGAATCTGTGGTTTACTGCACTAAAAATATAATCTGTGTCCTCTTACAATGAAGGAGACAGAACATAGTAAATGGTGCCTTCTGGGTGCTAACAGAACTGTAGTGTTTTGACTTCCAAATATGAACAGACCCCTCCTTCCCAAATTCAAGTCTGAATATTTATTAAACCATTCTCTTCTATGCTACTTTCCAGTTCCTGTTCACAATCTGGTAGATGAAAAAAGTACAAATTTAATCTTGGGAGAATGAATGTCTATTTTGTATTTTTTGTCTTCAAAATAAGAATCTATGATCTTTCATAAAGCAGTGAGAACAGTGCAGCAAAAATGAAAATAAAGACTACTAGAACCAACTCCCACATTTATTCCAAATGGCATTAAGTCTAACACACCCTTATGTCCTTTCTCGATTTTATTGAGAGTTTGGAATCTATTGCCTAGTTTTAACTTGGAAAGTAACCCACAGATTTTATTTGCACATGTAAGTTCACATGCAAAACTATCCACACAGACACATATCTATAGATGCCCACATATTGTCATCTACTCCAGCATTAGGAGCAAAAATTATCCATTGGATCAGCTATGAAAAATCCTGTGCCAGTGGGTTTTTTATCTGCGCAATGCAGTGTGTGTAGCCAGGGGAAAAGTGAACTGTTAATTTTGTTTTGTACTTATCTGTAAGTTTGCATTTGCAGCCAACTTTGAAGCATGCGTGACAATAGAGTACAAAGCAACTAATCCCTAGAAGATCCTCTAAGAACTATTTGCATTTTATTCTGGAAAGAATTTATTTTGATTACAGAGGCATTTGATAATCTGAAAATCCAAAATTGTGTAGAAAAACAGTCTTGAAATGAACATCTCATTTAAGTAAGACTACATAGATATCAAAGCTTCCCACTTTGTTTCTTACTTCCTGTTTGTGAGGGATGCCAAGTTCATGGCATCCCCTCTCAGACCAGTTCCTACATGTGGAACACTGGTGTTGTTGGGAGAGGACTGAAAAAAATAAGAGCTTTAGTTTCAGTGACAATTTATAATTTCTCCGATGTGATGAAGACAGTTGAAGGAGATGAAGAGGAAGCTGGCATGCACTGAGCACCTTTAGTGGGCTAAGTACTGAAGTTGGCATTTTCATTCATTCGGAGCATGCATTTTGACCACCTGCTCTCCACTCTACCAGCACCTTCCTAAGGATAGGAGTATAGTTGTGAAAAAGATAACATTCCGTTCCTACTTTTATCAAACTTATGTTCCAGTGGAAATACATGAACAAATAAGTAAAAATATTCCACTAGAGATGAGAGTTATTAAAAGTAAAATAGGGTTTTGGGCTAGAGAGGTAGTCTGAGGGGTGTGTGTTTGTGTGTACACATGTGTGTAAGAAAGCTGCTCTTTGAATTACTTATATTTCCAATGAGACCTGAATGAGGAGCGAGGAGTCACACTGCTCTGAGCGAAAGGAGGAGTCTTTAGGGAGAAGGACCAGCCAGGGTAGTGATTCTAATACATGAATGGCCTCAATGTGTCTGAGGGGTGGGTGGAAAGGAAGTTAGTGCCACTGGTACATAGTGAACAAAAGGGGGATAGTTGGAGCTAGCCAAAAGCCATTCTTTATAGGCCAGGCTAATTTAGTAAGATGATGTTAGAGGGTTTTAAGAAAGGTGGTGATAGGATTTTATTCACTCTCTGAAAAGATCATATAAGCTGCTATAGAGTGAGCAGATAATTGGTGGGAGCGAGGCTGGGAGCCGGCAGTGCAATTAGGAAGCTGAAGTTAGGAGGGCCCAAGAAACGCACTCCTTCATGAGCCATTCTGTGCTGGCCCACGAACTCTCCACAGTGAGATAATTACAGAAATTTGTCATTTAGAAACATAACAATCTGACAGAGTAATTTTAGGTCTGTTGAATCTAATAAATAAAACTTGGGCTTTTATTTTGTATGTCTAATTGTCTGGTAAGTTATACCATATTTCTAAAACTATTGGTCCTCAAAGGACTGGAAAGTTTAAAACAAACAAACAAAACAAAACAAAAAACCCCTGTTCTCCTGCCAAAACTTCTCCAGTTTAGGGGATGCCTGTGATATACTTAGGAAAGTGGCTCCAAAGCTGATTTATCATCTGAATCATCTAGGACATTAAACATTCATTTTATGTTGAGGGGATTTCAAGTCAATAGGTGTTTATGAGGCCAGAGTCTTTGTGCTTAAACACACACGCACACACACAGCCTCCCCAAGTGGTCCTGCTGTGCTAAGGTTGGGGAATCACTGCTGCAGAGTTGGAAGCTTCCTTTGAAGTAAGTAGACAGGATGTGAAGAAGACAATTAATACTTTTAACTTAAAATGTGGGCAGTTTCAATTTCTCATGGAAAATCAAGAATAGCGTTCTGCGCCGAATACCAACAGACATAAACACACTTGCTTATATACACACTGGATCTATTTCTCAAAGGGAAAAGAACATTCATTAAAAATATAGAAGTATTTACAATCTGAATTAAGTCTTCAAATTAAGGATATATCAAACTTCTTAAAAATATAGATATTTTTCCTGTATTGAAGTGAGTTGAGTGACCTCAGAAATGTCACTTTTATAATACATCACTGGGTAAAAATGGGTACAATGCTAAGTTTATTTTTTAAATTCTATGTTGAATAATTATATTAAAACCCTAAATTCATGATAAGCTTTTCCCACACTTATCTTGACATTATTCCCAGAAAAGTGCTGTGCTCTGATCAGGATTTCTGACCAAATTCACCTCCAGGGAAGGTGAGAGTTTCTCATTCTTTACCATGAGAGGGTAAGAAACATTTTTCAAATTTTGTTACTTCTTAGATGCCTATCAAGAAAGTAAGTTATAAACCATTGTGGAGACCTTAAAAGTGACTGGCTTCAAATCAAAAATAAAAGATTAGGTAGATAAAAAAGAAAATAAAGCTGGCATTTGACTGTCAGCTCACAGAGTGATGAAGTGGTTTCTAACTGAGTAATGGGAAAGTGCAAGTAATGTGGAGATGCAGGCTCAGTGGCGTTAGAGAGAGTGGCTGGCGTTTTCTCAACTCTGTTGCTAGAACTTGAAATGTGTCCTTTCTTTAAGTCTCTAGTGTTCTCTTTCTTCCCATTTGTCCTGGGAATGACAGCAAGAGGGTATTATAAAATGGGAGAAGGGAGGGAGAAATGAGAGGACAGAATGGAGAGAGGAAACGGTTGTCAGAAAATTTGTCTGCAAATATCTGCGCTTGCAGAGCGGTCTTTTTCTCCTAGCTAGAGGGGAAATACCATTCTCTTTTCCCAAGCAATTACAGGCCCCAAAGATTGAAACTTGGTATATAGCTCTTTAATCTCAGCAGATATTTATGGTTAAACATTAGACTTTTAGGATTCCAGATGTCAGGGTATTAAAATATAAAGGCACAGTGGAGTCTCAGAAAATATTAGAATCTTTGGAATATGTGGCTTCAGGGATTCTTATCCCAAGCAGGGGAGAACAAAGCTCCCGGTGATACTTCGTAAGACCCAAAGATCGCCTTTCCTTCACCTTATTCTCTCACTCCCCCATGACTTGCCTGGTCTCCAGGCAGTGAATGGCATAACAGTTTTTAAATGCATTTTGAAATAGTCCATTCTTTGCATCAAGATGATTTTTTTATGTGTGATTTTTAAAGGATGATGTGAAAAGGCATATGATCCTTGGGATTCAATCCAGGCATTTTATCCTTGAGATTGTCTTGCTCCTCAAATCTTCTGTTAACAGATAATACTTGTTAAGTATAGTCATGTTTCTGATTCTGCTGAGACCTTCAGATGAATTATCTCATCGAATTCAGTGCTGTCAACAGGATATACCTTATGAGATAGATATCTCTATTTGTACATGTGGAAACTGATGTAGAGACATTAGGTAACTTGCACATGTCAGACAACTAATTAACAGATGATTCAGGACCAAACCTGTGTTTTTAACGCTGTCCTATACTGCAAATCGTAGCCTCCTTCTAGGTTTTCTTCCTTTTTTCTATCATTCTTTAGCATTAGCTCTCTTAGATCTATCAGCTGTTCTCACACAGTAAGTTGTCTACACAGAACAAAGCAGTTATCCCTCCCAACTAGCAATAATAACAGTTACCATTTATCTAGCATATTCCCCGTGCCAGGCATATGGTAAGTGGTTTATAAACATTTCCATTTATCCTTTCGACAACCTTAACATATAGGGATTGTTATGCCCATTCAGCATTTAGAAAAATAGGGATTTAGAAAAGCTAACTAATTTTTCATGGTCCCACAGCTAGAATGTGCAGAACCAAGATTTATATCTATATTTGTCTAATTCCCAAGTCTGGGCTGGTAACCACTTCTAGATAATTATCATCATGTGGCCTGAGTCATGCAGTGGGGTGCTATACCAAGATATATTTAACTGGATAACTTGCATATTTCCATTTTACATGGTAGCGAATAGATTTTTTGGTTAAAAAATAACTAAATTATTGTAACATTTTTGAAAGGCAATGTAGTTCCAAGCACAAAAAAGCCATATATTAACCATTTTTCATGTACAGACTAGTCTCTGTCACATCCAAGAAAGTGTTTTGCCCATGTTAACCACTGGAGGTTGTGTGATGACAATAGAGTAGTATGAGCTTCGGTCATGAAGCCAAATATTTATTATGGTAATTTTTCTGTAGTTTCCCTTTTCCCCAGTGACTTCATGTAGGGTTTTTTGTTTTCGTTTTTGTTTTCTTATTTAGACATTTGTTTATTGAATGCGCAGTGAGAGCAAAGCACTATATACTGTTGGGATATCCTAGGAGGGACACCAAGGGAGGTAACAGATCATTCCTGTCATCATGCATGGGGGCAGGAGGGCTGGGCTACATGGTGGAGAAGAGTAATTGCTATAAAATCAGCACAAAGTACATTGGTGAAATCATGTATAGTTGGAGATACACGATCTGTCCAAAAGCTATCCAGCCATGCAATATGAAAAATGGAGACATTTGTTGAACAAGATACAAGATACAAGAAACATTGTACATGAGACAATGACTCCTCAGTCACCTTCAAACTAGGTATCTTGGGACCTCATACGGTTCTCCCAGTCACCATCAGCTGCACCATTGTATTTTCCTGAATCTCACTGATGGCCTGAAATCTCTTCCCTTTCGAATATGATTTTAGTTTTGGGAAAAGCCAGAAGTTGCAGGTTGCCGAATCTGGGCTGCAGAGGGGCTGAGCCACCTGGGTGATTTGATGTTTCACCAAAAACTGCACAAGACATGATGTATGAGCAGGTACACTCTCGTGATGAAGCTGTCAATCACCAGTTCCCATAGCTATGACCTGAATCGCCTGAGGAAAGTTCAAGCTTAATGCAAAATTTGATGCAGATTCATTGCTCTTCTCGCTCAGTCATTTTGAATGCAACAGGCCACACAGTACTCATGCTCACTCAACAGTGTCTACTGCTCCCAAACTAGTACGGTGAAGTCATACTTGTTCACACATGCACATTCCAGTCCACTCTCCTTGGCTACCAGGTTACATTGATGTAGTGCCAACTGTTCTGATTATATTAACAATGGTTGGACATTTTCTGGACACGTTTCATGTAGACAGACTCTAGGAAGGACATGGTATTCGCCATGAGCCTAGACCATTGGTTAAAGCTTTAAAAGACATATATGAAAGAGAAAAGTAAAAAAGTTGTGTTTAGAAGCAGCAAATACAGGGCTGTCCTCTCTGTTGCAGTGGAAAAGCTCCCCTGAGGAGTGCTTCCTGGCTTCCATGTGTAGTTGGGTCTCTGCTTCTTTACGCCCTTGTACCTGTTACTCAAATCCATTATAATCTATTTCATGCTCTCCTGACATCACTTTACAAGGCTGCCTTCTCATCCAATTGTGCATTCCATGAAGACAAAAATATTTGAACTTTTAGTATAATCCTTGGAGCATAATGTATTCTTAGTAAATGTTTGTTGAGTGAGGGAATAAGTGAATGAATGAGTAAATGAATGAAAAGATCAAAAATTTAAATATGGCTTTCCAGTCAACTGTTTCAGAAAGTAAATTTTATAGATTTACTTAATGCATAATTTTTGTAGCATTTTCAAAGAATCTTCCCTATTCACTAATCTCAGGAGATTGTGATAAGTGTGGTTTGTGACTAAATAAATTTTGAAAACTGTTGCAATTTTGGAGATTCATCATGTACATTAAAATATTAAAGGTTCTGCCCTGGCTGGCATAGCTCAGTGGATTAAGCGTGGGCTGCGAACCAAAGTGTCGCAGGTTTGATTCCAGTCAGGGTACGTGCCTGGGTTGCAGGCCACAGGCCCCAGCAACCGCACATTGATGTTTCTCTCTCTCTCTCTTTCTTCCTCCCTTCCCTGTCTAAAAATAAATAAAATCTTTTAAAAAAATATTAAAGGTTCTGATAAGTCCTGCAATTAAGTTTTTTAAATAATGTTTATATTTGTGTTATTCAATACTTCTCAAGCTTTTTAACTAATGAATACTTGTTCATAGTACACATTAGTATCCCTTGGAATTAGTGTATTTCTCAGAATACATTTTGGGAAATGTTGCCTCATATTAATTTGTTAATTTACAGGAATAAATGCCAGTTGAAAAAAAAATAAGGCTGTAGCATCTGTAATTTGGATGGTTCCTTGAAAGTCAGGCTATTCCTCTACCTTTACTTTTCCCAGGAAGTGGCTTCCTAATATATTTTGAACAATTTTACTTGTTAGGATCTTCTTTCCATAATTTCTACCCAGTGACCTAGATTTCCTTCTGATGTGACAGATTATAAGTCTAATTGTTTCCTTATGACAGCCTTTTATATAGTCAAAGATAGTAAAACAATGACCTTTAAATACCCAGTATGCCTCTCTCAAGCATTCTAAATTTTATCTACCAGTCAGTATATGATAGATTGTTAATTTTGAGTCTTTACTTTCTAAACTGGCTTATTTTTGATGTTTGTCAATTTTACAAAATATGGAAACCAGAGCATTCACCTGTCCAAAGCAGCATTGTCTGATGGAAATAATAGTAGTATAAGACAAAGGTGTAAATTCAACTTTCTAGCGGACAGGTTAAAAAAGATAAAAGGAAACAAGTGAAATTAAATTAATAATAAACTTTAATTCAATGTTTGAATATTATCATTTTAAGATTAATAATTGAGATGTTCTATTTACATTATGTCTAAAATTT
Organism: Phyllostomus discolor; assembly: GCF_004126475.2. NCBI lineage: Eukaryota > Metazoa > Chordata > Mammalia > Chiroptera > Phyllostomidae > Phyllostomus > Phyllostomus discolor. The sequence continues at coordinate 123,364,545 of NC_040906.2, read as the reverse complement.
TATTTGTGTTTTGTATTTATAGCACACTTCAATTTGGAAACTACATTTTCATCAGAAATATTTGATCTGTATCTACATTTCATAAACTTTACAATTGAAAAAGTACACTCAAATATACAAGTTGTTTTAAATATACCTAAACATTTCTGTAAACTAATCACTTTTGTACTTTAAATTATAATTAATTAAAATATATACAACTTATAAGTTAGTACCTCAGTTGCTCTAGTCACATTTCATGAGTTAAATAGCTACATGTAGATATGAATAGCATATGTGTATCTTTCTTCCTATGTTCTAGAGTGACAAACATTTAGGAGAATTTATTTTTTTAACCTATATAGTAGACCCTATTCATCCCTGTTAAATTTTATTTTATATGTCATCAGATGCCTCTTGTATTTCTAGGATTAGATACTAACTTCAGAATTAGAAACCATTCTAAACATCACCTTATTGGTTCTGGGCATATAGCTCAGTTAAAAAAAGAAGCTTGCCTAGTCCTGGACTATCTGCCCTTAGCAGGAGCTCCTGTGTAAATATCCGGTCCTCCACACAAAGCATCACGACTTTCTGAGACTTAGATTTTACTACTCAAGTTCACGATCCTGCATAGAGAAGTCTATTCGCATTTCTGTGCTCCGCTGTATGAGAAACGATAATTTCAATGTTGCACAAGAAGGGCTATTTTTGAGCACCTGTAACTAAATGAAATCACTTTCCTTTTTGCCCTAATACTATAGTGGCTCTTTCTTTTTTTTCTTTTTCATGTTTTTCATTCCCCCCTGTATTATTTTTAAGACTTCATTGAGTAATAAGCTGTGTTTCTGTTCTGCAAATTTCAATGATAGAGGAATCTTACATTGCTGCTTTCATTCTTTTGGTAAATAGTATTAAAAGAGAAGGCAGAAGATCAAACTCCAGCTTATTTTGTACCTAAGGCAAATGGATGTTGTTTATTTGATTTTTTTTTTACATTTTTGTGTGTGCACACTGTGTGTGTGCATTTCAATGAAGGCAATAGTTAAGAAGCCCACCAATAAATAAAATGCTGTGCGTTACCAATAGATAATAAACAAGTTCATAATTGAAATCTTTTTTTTCAGTTTTATGGATTGTTTGAACCAGTTTTCAGTTTTATTGCCTTATATTTGCATATGCAGTAGATGTAAAAACAAATGCAATTTTTGACAGTTTTAATGCAGTCATTAAAAATATACTAGAAATAGGTATAGAGAAGGAACAAAATATTTTTTAAAGGTCAGAAATAGATCTAAATGTATTTGAAAACTTAGTTTATAACAAATATGACATTTTATTTTTTAAAAGATTTTATTTATTCATTTTTTAGAAGAGAAGAAATAAGAAAGAGAGGGAGAGAAACATGAATGGGTGGTTGTCTTTTGTGTGCCCCCTACTGGGGACCTAGTCTGCAACCCAGGTATGTGTCCTGACTGGGAATCAAACCAATGACCCCTCGCTTCACACATTGGTACTCAGTCCAGTGAGCCACACCAGCCAGGGCACAAAGATGACATTTTAAATCATGGGAAAATAAAAGTTATTGAATTAATAATGTTGAAGCATTTGATTAATCACTTAGGAAAAAATTTAGAAATTTATATCTTTCCCTTTTCAAAAATAAATTCAATAGGAATTAAAGAATGAAAAAAATGAATCTTTAGAATTACTAGAAAATATTAATCAGGTTACATGCTCTTAGAGTAGTGGAGATCTTTTCTAGCATAAATCAAAATCTAGAAAACATATGCAAATGTTTGAAAAATCTGACTATAAGAATTAAAAATTTCTTCAAAGATTATTAAAAACTAAACTAAAAAACTCAAAAGATCTTACAACTCATATGAAAAAGGACTAATTTCCTTAATCTACAAAGGATTACTAAAGGATTCTTACTAATATTTAAGAACAAAAAGGAACAAACCAATTGAAAAATATTCAAGGGATTCTAAAATGCATTTCACATAAAATAAAAACAATTGTAATACATATACACATATCCCAGTTTCTCTCATAATCAAAGCACAGGTTCGAGCTCTTACACTGAATCAAGCTGCCCAGACTGTGTCCTCTTTCTAAATGTACAGCTCCAGGGAAGCTTTTTATCCCTCTGAGCCTCATTTAGAAAGCAAAGATATTAATATTATATATTCACATGATTGTTGTAAAGATTAAGAGAGACAAGCTCAAACAAAAGGGTCCACCACTACTACAAAGACAATGATGATCACTGCTAGTATAAAACTTATTAATAGCATTGTTTTACCAATTATTTTGGCAAGGATTAAAAAGTATGATAATCTCAGGATGAGGGGAAGTGTGGGAAGCGATTCTCAAACCCACTTTTCAAATGCTGCTTGCTGAAGACTCTTGAAATCTGGAAACCATCTAAAAGCCTATGCCTCTGACTCAGCAACTTTACTACTAAGAACTTTTCCTCAAGATTTTTGTTGAATGAATAAATGAAGTGGTAAAACACACACAATGAAGCAGACAGGACTCTTTGCCTTTTACCCCTCTGCCTCCCTGATCTTCAGTACCACTGGGAAGTTACCATTGTTAAAAATCATGTATATGTATTACTTATTATTTTAATAAGAATAATGATAGTAAAACCCATTTATGTAACAAATGAGAATCCTGAAAAATGAGTTGGTTATTATGTAAAACATGTCAAGAAAAGGGAGAAAGAAGAAAAAAAATGATTCCTAGACCTAGAAGCCAATCTTTCCACTACAGATTTAGGGACTCCCTGTAGGACCCAATTCCAATTTGCTTAGCTCCCTCACAGGAGAAATATTAATAAAAATGGAATACAAGTTCCTGAAAGTAATTGCCATGGAGAAAGGGAGTCAAAGCTGATTTTATTATGTGACTGAGGGTAACAACCTCTTCCCTTTCGGGGTGATATTGGTCAGATCACCTTTCCTCGAGCCTCGCCCATGTGGAAAGCAGCCTCTCTGTTCATCTAGGCCGTATGCTCTCTTTCTGCATAAGCACATTAGAGGCAAAGGAGCAGATGCTGGAGCTATAAAAGATATAACGCATAAAAAAGACTTAGCTCCATGCCTGGCTCAGGATAAGCACTGAGTAAAATATTGGTGACCACTAGTCCATCGCCACCGCTTATCATGGTTCTGGCTGGAGTAATGACTTATGGAGTAATGGAATATTTGAGCATGAAATCTTAGCTGGTTCTTACACTAGTCTTCTGTTGCTGCCATAACAAGTTTAGTAAGAACAAACTCACAGTAACCAGTGGGGAGGTGGGAGGGATGGGGAGGAAAAGGTATAGGGTTTTCAGGAAAATGTATAAAGGACACATGGACAAAACCAAAGAGTGGTAGGATCAAGGGTGGGAAGTGGGGATGACTGGGGTTGGGGAGTGTAATTGGGGGAAGATGGAGAAAATCATACTTGAACAACAATAAAAAAATATTAAAAATTATTTTAAAAAAGGCAAATAGAAGAAAAGATTGTATGCCAACTAAAATTAAAAAAATAAAATGAAATAAAATAACCTTAAAACAATCCATGTATTATCTCACAGTTCTGCAGATCAGCAGTCTAGCATACATGACTGATTATTCTGGTCTGGGTCTCTCAGCCCAAAATTAGGGTGTTGGCAGGACTGCGTTCCTTCCTGGATTCTTCAGAGATGGATCCACTTCCATTCTCTCTTTAGCTTTTTTTTCCTGAACTCAGTTCCTTGTGATTGTAGGAGTGAGGCCCCACTTCCTTGCTTGCTGTAAGCTTAGGGTCGTGTTCAGCTTCTCGGGCTGTCTGTATGCCCTGATTCATGGCCCTTTCATCTTCAAAGCCAGCAGTGGTAGATGGTGTTCCTCTCATGCTTCTGCCTTCTCTTTCGCCACATCTTTCTGATTTCAGCTAAAAAAAGTCCTTTACTTTTTAAAGGTTTCTAACATCAGATTGGGCCCATCCAGATAATCTCCCCACTTTAAGATGTATAACCTTGATCACATCTGTGAAGTCCCTTTGCCATATTTACATGTTCAGAATTAGAGAATGAACATCTTTGGGAGGTTATTATTCAGCCCACCATGGTCCTTTGTAAGGCCCTAGTTTTAGCTGCAGAAGGTAAAAGAATATGAGGTAAGGAATGTTAAATTGGAATACTGATGCTATCACTGAAAGATTTCTTCTCTTAGGAAAAGAGTTAGACTTAGTGTATCTTGTTTCAGAGTTATTGTAGAAATGCTGTAGATTCCATATCTGTTCTGCAAACTGAACATCAGGTTTTGATGGAAAATTATCAGTAGAACCTGGTTTATTTGATATGATTATGTAACATTATAATTCTTAACCTGATTTTGGTCTCATTTTTGTTACAAGTTGAAGCAAGAAAATATTTTATTTTGATATCCAATTAAATATGCATTTTACTACATATACAGGATGGGACAAAAGTAGTTTTACAGATGTTCATATGGATGTTCACAATAGTTGATAAATACTAATACAAGAATAAACTCTGTGTTTCTTGTACTTACAACTGTAAACCTCCTTTTGCCCCACCCTGTATTTTAAAGATAATTGTGTCCTATGTAGTGTCTTTGATATATTTATTTACTATACTATAGCTTCTAAATGCAGCCAGTTTTTGCCTCACCCACCAATTGCCCTTGAGTTAAGTGAAACAGAATTTAGGCATTAGAAACTCCTGGATGTCCGGTGTCTGATGATGCTCAGTGACACAAATGTGAACTTCTGTACTAAAGAAAAGCAGCACATTTTCCCTGGCCCCTCAGATACATCTCTGGCCTGCCCAAATAACTGAGTATGAGCTTGCAAAAGCTTAGATGAGGGAACACTGCATTGTGCAGCAATTAATTTTGCAGAGGAAGCAGTCTGTTTAAAGATGCCTGCAGTCTAAAATGGGGGTTGTTTTTCAAGGCCACCAGAGCGGCAGTGGGCTCAGGCTAGCTCATCAACAAAACAACAATGCTAAAATATGGCCTCCCGGGTTTTGCAAAAGAAGGGACTAGAGGGGCAATGAGTTATGCTCACCTGCTAGAGCTGGGTGAAGACTGTAATTGTTTAGCCCTCTAGCACTACCCTGCAAGGGTTAAAATGACAGAGATATTAGTTAGTGATGGCTAAAATTGTTGGTTTGAAGCTCTCGGCAATACGCAGACTGTTATTTACCGGACTTGGTCGATTTACTTCTTAATGCAATAATGACCTGTGAAATGAAACGTGAGCTAGACAATTGTTCCTCGTTGTTTCCACTAAAACACCCTTTCATACCCCATTAAACCACCATTAATTCCATATGAAACAGAGTCACGCACAGGCACCGATGGTGTCTCTCTTTCTTTTTGGGACTTTCTTGCCCCCATGCTCCTGTTTTGTTTTTCTTCTTCTTTGTATTTTTCCTTCCCCTATTCTCTCCCTTCTTCCTTCCAGATACAATATGTGCGTGATGGCAAACGTGGTGAGAAATGCCTCTGAAGGACACGCTGACTTGCATTGCTTCGAAAACGGAGGCAAGGTTTTAATTGCTGAGACTTTACCTAGATTTCCCTTTACCATGGATATGAAAATAGCTACAGAAACAGAAAAGCTTCTAAACAAGGAGTAATTATTTAGACTTGTTTTAAAAAGATCCAGGTGCCCATTCTGCATGTATAGGCATGCATCCTCCACACTGGTTCCGGAATAACCACTACTGGGGAAGCCACCATGTGAATGGGTTAAGTACCTTCCTAGACCTGGGGAGGGCTCCTTCCTTCCTGCAGCAGGAACACCTGTTTTCTGGGAGCTGACTAGTTTTGAATGGCTTCCCCTTGTCCCTGGGCTTATCTAATTTCTCTGTAACAAAAGGCCCCAACCAAGAAGTACTGAGTCACAAGGCATGAGAGGTGCTCTCAGCATTTCTTCTCTCTGACCCCTTTCTCCCTACAGCCTCATAGCTGGGGGTTATCTTAATTGCTTTCACTAGGTGATGGGAATGTTTTGTGATTCATTTGCCTCTTCCTGTTTGCATGATCACTGCATCATTTCAATCTCTGTCTACATGGTCACAGTGCCTTCTCCTCTCTGTAGTCAAACCTTCCTCAGTCTCCTTCTCATGAGGAGACTTATGACGATATTTAGGGCCTACCCAGATAATCCCAGATACTTTCCCTACCTCTGTATTCTTAATCTCATCTGCAAACTCCCTTTTGACATACTAGGTAACTTGCACAGATTCTGGTAATAACGACATAGGCTCCTTGCAGCCATTATTCAGACTGAGATACTTGATAATTCCAAGCTTCTGAGATTAATCCAGATTTGGTGATTTAGGGTGAACAGGTATTTTCTTTCCCTGTTCTTCTCTTGAGATGGAAGAAGGAGAAAGGGGAATAAAAATATCCTGAATCACCTAAGTTATTCTTGATCACACACGCATGTATAATATGTCACCATAACTTGTTTAAACTATCCTTTCTAATTATTATGTCCAGTTTGGAGGTAGATTTAACACCATTCAAAATTTTCAAGGATTGATTTTCCCATCTTTCTCAAAATTGTTCCACTTGAACTATTCTTGAGCAGTCGATAAACTATTATAATTTTATAGTAATAAACTTTGGCATTGGTTTATCAGATAGTTTCTGGTAATTAAAGACTAGTAAATTCCCCATATCTCCCCTTCCAAATAGAACCATGGATGCTGGAGAATGAATGTTGTAGGAGGTTAAGTATTTAAAAAGATTGTATCTATTTATGATAAGGAGAAAGGCCATTTAGACTTAACATAGGAACCTACTTTGAATCTGCTATAAAACAAGGTTTATCACATCACTCTTTCCTAGAAGGTTTCTGTTAAAAACATATCCAGAATTTACTTTTGCAACTGGTACCATGGAGGTCCTGGATTAAAAATGATTCCTTTATAAGTGATATAAGATAAGCACTTGCAAATCCATAAATAGTACTCTGAGTGTACTGGATAGGTGGCATTTTGACAGAAGAAGAAAAGAGCTTCCATATCAGACCAGACTTTCAGTCCCTTTCAAACCAGTTTTCCCTTGCCCTCCCCCCATATTAGAATGCCTTTTTCCCCTGCTTAATCCTCACCTGAGGATATGTTTATTGATTTTAGAGAAAAAGGAAGGGGTGGAGTGAAGAGAGAGACGGAGAGAGAAACATCAATGTGAGAGAGAAATATCAATTGGTTGCCTCCTGTACACACCCTGACTGGGGATCGAACCCACAACCTAGATAAGTGCCCTGACTGGGAAATGAACTAGCAAATTTTTGGTGTACAGGATGACCCTTCAACCAACTGAGGCACCTGGCCAGGGCTAGAATGCCTTTTAATAGAAAGTTAATTTTTAAAAAAATCAGTAATTAGTGAATGAATAATGAGTGGCTTATTTAAAATAAGCTTAACTTTTTTAAAAGAAAAAAAACCACATGACAGCAACCCTTTACTGTTCAGAGCAAGCCTATTCCTGTGCCTGTTTCATGTTGCAAAATTTTACAGAGGGCCCATGAGTCTCTCCAGAGGATGTCCTCACTGCAGAAAGAAGTTTTACTCTTCAGACAACCTTGGAACTTACTGGTGATGCCATCATTCATGTTGCTTTTTGCTTAGAATGTTTAATTATGTTAGCATGTGGTGGTGACATCTTTTCCCAATTTGATTATAACTTCCTGGAGGGCAAGAAAGATTTATTATGCTAACTTTAGTTTAGTTTAACCAATATGAATTGGTTCTTCATTACAATGTAGTAATAGCTACTACCATCACATTAGCTTCCATTTACTGTGTACCTCTTATATGCCAGATGTTGTGTTAGGTGTGTTATATATCATATCTTTACAATAACTTAGGAAGTAAGCCCATTTCCATCATTCTAAAACTGGGACTCACTGAGTTTAGGGATTTTTTTAAAAATGATGTATCAGGTGGTAAAGCCAGGATTTGTGTCCAATGTGTCTGAATTCAGGGCCCACACTTCTTTCTTACTGTCTATGACCTTTCCTATATGTGGGCTTTCTGGGGTATTACATATGAGATTCATCTTTGACCCTCAAAAAGTAATGACTAAGTACATAATTCAAGTACCCAATTATAATCTGAAGCAATATAAGATAAATACTTGCAGATATATTACTAGTACTCTGAGTAGACACGATGGGAGGGATTTTGACAGAAGGAGAAAATAACTTTCTGTATTGAGGCATGAAGAAAGAACGCAGTTGCCACAGGTGTGAGCATTTCCATTTGGCTGCAGTATGGGAAACACATTGAGAAGAAAGGGAAAGTGGAGTCATATTTTTGTAGAGTCTTGAAGGCCAGACTAGAGTACGTCTAATTTCTTCAGTAGCTACTGAAGGGCCTTTGAAGATTTTCGAATGGAGTAGAAGACTGTAGGAAGCTGTATTTTAGAAAGATTATTGAGACAGCAGGAAGCAGAGTGAAGAATGCGTTGGAGCACACACCAAATGGAGAGACTTGTTAGGACACTGTTTCAATTGTTTAGATTTAAAGGAAATGCATTGAGAATCTGGACGAGATTGATGGCAATCAGAATGAAGACGATGGTACAGATCAAAGAGAGACAGCAGAGAGGAAATAGAAAGGGTTTGCCTACTCCTGATGGTTGGGAACTGATGAGAAGGCAACAGTAACTCCATTGTCCATGGTCAGGATATCTTGGGGGATAGATAGAGTTTCCAATAGCAGACTGGGAGATGTAAGAAAGGAGAGGATGATTCTTAAGCTTTGCCTTTAGTAAGTCTGGGATGGCCAAAAATTGGAGAGGAGCTGTTCAGATATTCAGCTGGTGCTTGGAATCTTTGAGATCAGAGATTGGGAGATAAATTAAGTTAGACATAAAATTAACAATTATCTGAAAACACGTAATAGATAAAACAAGAAGGTCAATGAGATTCCTGGGAGAAGGGAGAAAGAAAATAAACTGAAGCCAGAACTGAAGCATTCGGGGGAATGCATGGCACTGAGGAGAGACTTCGTTTGAAAGTGTGCAAGCAACCAAGTAGCCAGTGATGAGGCTGGACGAGTGGATGAGAGCCAGATCCTCAGGAGCCTTGTGAGACATTTTAAGAAGATGAAATTTTATTCCACTTGCAATGGGGACTGATGTAATTTACTTTGCATTTTTAAAACTCTGGAAGACTAAATGAAGGTTTGCAAGAATGGATAAAAGAGAGATGAATTAGCAGTTCTATTGCAGTGATCAGGTGAGAAAAGACAGTGACATAGGTTACTCTCATAGCAGTGGAAATCTGCTAATTTTCTGACAATTTGAAAAATATTTAATAGAAGATATAGAAATGTGATTGGTGATAGTATTGATTAAGAATGTTCTGTTCTTCTGGCTATACCCTCCTTGCCCTGAAAACTTTCCTAATGTTTTCAGTGCCAAATACATGTAATTCATTAAGATTTACTAAAGTTGCCCTGGCTGGTGTAGCTCAGTGGATTGAGTGCGGGCTGTGAACCAAAGTGTCGCAGGTTTGATTCCCACTCAGGGTACGTGCCTAGGTTGCAGGCTATGACCCCCAGCAACTGCACATTGATGCTTCTCTCTCTCTCTTTCTCCCTCCCTTCCCTCTCTAAAAATAAATAAATAAAATATTTTAAAAAAAGATTTACTAAAGTTAAACATTTTTTTAAAGTCTACATAATAAGATCACTTTGAAGACTTTCTTGTTTGCTCACAAAAGATTTATGGAGAGATAGCACATGTCAGGAACTGTGTTAGGCGATGCAGGTAAAAATGTGAATAAAGAATGATCCTGCTCTTGAAGAGCTGCCAGACCTTGCTATGTTTCTGAATTTGGACACAAGAGAGCCACGCCACTTACTGCATAGTATCATTAGTCCAACTGAAATACTAGAAAATTAGTTCTACTATTATAAAAAGAGACATAGTATTCATAAGGTAAATTCCACTTTATAAAGATAGTATCAGTTTTTATGTCTTTTGATTCTCGCAACAATCCTCCAATTCTGCGGTTTGCAATGAGGTGACTAGTTTTGCCTCCAGAGGACATTTGTGGATGTTTGAAGACATTTTAAGTTGTCTCAGCTGGAAGAGTGTTAATGGCATCTGTACTGGGTGGAGACCAGAGTGGTTACTATACATCCTACAATGCACAGGACAGCCCTCAGCAACAAAGAATTATCCAGTCCAAAATTTCAATGATGTTGAGGGTGAATAACTTTGCTCTGAGTTATTTGCTTTTTCACCTGTAACAACAGTGACCTAAATTATAATCTAACTCCTAACTGGACACATCCTCTGTTATCCAGCCTTACTCATCTCAGAAGCTTTAGTATCTGACTGACATTTAAGTTAAATCTGTATTCATACGTGTGGTTAGAACTGGCTGTTTCTTGCCCATTTCTGTGAAGCAGTCATGTCAATATATTAAGAACTGGTCTTTCTAGCCAGGTAGAATCTGCACAAACCTATGCAAGCTATCAACTGAATTAAATCAAGTGATGAAATGTCTGAATTGCTTAAGCACACACAAAAATTATAACCCTCATGTCATCTTATAACTGCTTAAATTATAATTTCTCACAACATAAATAAGAAATAAACTCCACAGACATGAGCCTTGCATTTGTATTTCCCTTTGTCTTATTCAGCTTGCTTGTATGCATCATCACATTGAACTGCATTATCAACTTTAAGTGCTGTTCCCATGCTTTTTTATTTGATTATATCTCCATTTATACTTGTTAGCATTTTATGTGAAAGAAGCTGGAAATATCATAAATCACTTTCATTGAGACCATCTCTATTTATCTATAGATCAGATGGCAGATAATAAATGTTATTTAATGGTTCTGACATAGCATAATCTTCTTTTCATGCTCAACTTCAAATTCTACCAGTAATAGCCTTATTGCTTAAATTTCAAGTAGATAATCTGAAAAGGAGTTTTTAATATTTCTGTGTATCCTTCAGAAATTTTATCTCCTAAGTAACAGTGACTAGATGCACATTTATATGCTATGAACATAAGGGTGTTTCATGATTTCTCACTTTCCTTTTCCAGAGGAAGTGAGCATCATAGAAAAAGTGTGTTTAGTCATTGGGTGAATGCAGTGAGGTGTGCCCAGTGAAACAGCGCAGTCAGAGAGAGTATCATGGATGCGTAGGCCAGTGGACAGTGGTCCACATGGCATGTTTTGTAGAAGGTTGTTCTTCCTCCTATAATTTCTATTTGTCCCACCTGCCCTCAGGCCTTAAGTTCCAATGGAAAAGACTGACCATTGAGTATAATGACAATTTTTTTTTTTGTCTTGAGTAGGTCACTATTAAAATGTTAGTGCTCTGGCAAAAATTTTCAACTAGTAGCAAAAGGCTACTCAGCAAGGTTTCATTTCACCAAAGGTTTCATTACTGGAAAACCTTGCTGAGGTGGTATTTTGATCTTTGGAAATGAGAACATAGTAGGTACTTGGAGTGAGGGTGAAACCATATAAAGGTCTTCTTGGTCTGACTTTACCCTACAGCATTGGACTTATTTCCTAACAGGCCCAGTCCCCTTGAGCCTAGGCTACTTTCTTTTCTAATGTTGCTCATAATTTCATGCCTGTATCCATTCCACTTTCTTCTCAGAATCCACTTCCTTGTCCTGCCTATCATGGGATTGTTTACTCAAAGTATTAATCAGGGCAAGGAAGTGGATCACTACTCTGATAACCTTAAGCAACACGTGAGTATTAAGTTGTGCCTTTGGGGAGGATATTGCAATCTCTAATATAACCAAAGAAAAATGTAGAAGAATGTGTAATTTGAGACTACCAGGAATTAGGAATAAGAATTCAATGCTGTCAGCCCCCTTTCCTTGTTCCTTCTGCTTGTCTCTGCTCATGACTCTTATCCTCATTCCCTCCTGCTGCCAGAAGACCTTTTCTATCTGGATGGGAATATTGACTCACTAACCCCAGTTTTGTAGTCACAGATGAAAATACTTTTTCCCTCACAGTGTCAATATATCAGGCCTAGGAAAATACTAGTACTTCCTATTTGATCTTTATGCCTCTTTCAAGACTTATCACTGGATCCAAAGCAATGGGGGGAAATGATTGGCCAGAACTTAGTCATGGTCCATTGTTGTGACTGGAAGTTCAGCATCCATAATCTGGAAAAGGGCAAAGGGCAAAGACATGATGGGCAGCCAAACAGGTTCTGTGTGTATACTCTACTCAGCTCTTGAGACCCATGTGAAGAGGTACTTTGTGAAGCTTGTCCTGAACCCATGGGTTGGGAATGGGCACCCATCCCTTGCCTTTGCCTATCAATATACTTAAACCATTGCATTATATTTATGTATTGACATATGTTTACACTGCAGAGTTGTTGAAGTTGATAATGGTTTTGGGTAATTTTCCGGATATTGATTCATCTCCCCCTAGATTCTCTACCTAGATTCAGGATTATATTAGTGACTGGTAATGAAGGACATGGTCAAGTGAGATGAAAAGAAAGTCATTTCTATTTTTAAATTATATTTTATTGATTATGCTATCATGGTTATCCCAACTTTCCCCCCCCCACTCCAACCAGCACCCCCCACTCCCTCAGGCAATCCCTTCACCCTCATTCATGCCCATGGGTCACATTTGGTTCTCTGGCTACTCTATTTCCTATACTGTACTTTACATCCTCATGGCTACTATGTAACTACCTATTTGTACTTCTTAATCCCCTCACCTCTTCACCCATTCCCCCATGCCCCCTCCCATCTGGCAACCATCCAAATGTTCTCCATATCTATGATTCTGTCTCTGTTCTTGTTTGCTCAGTTTGCTTTTCAGAATCAATTGTTGATAGATATGTATTTGTTGCCATTTTACTATTCATAGTTTTGATTGTCTTCTTTTTCTTAAATAAGTCCTTTTAACATTTCATATAACAATGGTTTGGTGATGATGAACTCCTTATAGTTTTTTCTTGTCTAGGAAGATCTTTATCTTCCCTTCAATTCTAAATGATATCTTTTCTGGGTAGAGCAATCTTGGCTGTAGGTCCCTGCTTTTCATGACTTTTAATATTTCTTGCCAATCCCTTCTAGCCTACAAAGTTTCTTTTGAAGAATCAGCTGACAGTTTTATGGAACTCCCCTGTAGCTAACTAACTTCTCTCTTACTGCTTTTAAGAGTCTTTCTTTATCTTTGACCTTTAGCATTTTTATTATGATGTGTCTGAGAGTGGGCCTTTTTGCATCTATCTTGTTTGGGACTCTGTGCTTCCTGGACTTGCATGTCTATTTCCTTCACCAAATTAGGGAAGTTTTCTTTCATTGTTTTCTCAAATAGATTTAAAGTTTTTGCTCTTTCTCTTCTCCTTCTGGCACCCCAATGATGCAGATGTTGGATTATTTAAAGTTATCCCAGAGGCTGCTTATACTATCCTCATTTTTTTGGATTCTTTTTGTTGTTCTGATTGGTTGGCTTTTGGTTCATTATGTTCCATATCATTAATTGATTCTTGGCTTCGTCCACTCTACTGTTGTTTCCCTGTATGTTGTTCTTTATTTTAATTAGTGTATCCTTGGTTTCTGCCTGGATCTTTTTTGTGCTGTTGAATTCTTCCAAGTACCTTGAGCATCTCTATAACGAGTGTTTTGAGCTGTGCATCTGATAGATTACTTATCTCCAATTTTTTTTTAGTTCTTTTCTCTGGAGTTTTGATCTGTTCTTTCATTTTGGTCACATTTCTTTGTCCCTTATTTTGGCAGCCTCCCTGTGTTTATTTCTCTGTAGAGTTGCTATGACTCCCTGTATTGGTAGCAGGCCCAGTGTAGCAGGTATCCTGGAGTGTCCAGTGGCACAGCCTCCTCTATCACCTAAGCTGGTTACTCGAAGTATGCCCTTTGTGTCAGCTGAGCACACCCTTTGCTTGCATTTGAGACTTGATTGCTGTTGGTAGGTCAATGAAAGGGATTTACCCAGGCCAATCAGCTCCAAGGACTGTCTGTGACCCCTGGCCACCAACCTTCACACTCTGTAGAGGATCAGCTGTATGGGGACAGGGTGGTGGTTCTATGATGTGGTCTGTAGCTGTTTACTGGAAGTGCCAGCTCTGGGGTTTCCCAGGTGATGCAGGCCAAGGTCAACCTCCACCTATATTTTGACTAGGGCCACCCTGCCTGAGCTGTAAAGCAATCTGAGATGGCTGCTAATTGTGTCAGACTTGGAGATTCCCAGCTGAAGCCAAGCTGTCAATCTAGGCTGGTTGCTGCCATTGTCAGTCCTGGTGTCCCCTAGCAAGAAGTAGGGGGGCTGGTGGCTCACTGAGCCTGACTGTTACCTGTTTGGGAGGGTCTAGAAAGTTGTGAAGTATGAACCAATGCCAGTCATTCATATGGAAAAAACAGATTGGGTGGGCCTGTAATTTGGGTGGGATAGAGTTTCTAGGGATCTCCAGGGCAGGGCGAACACTGTTAGCTGATAGAGTCTCAAATATGGCCCCAGCCTGCCAGCTCTGTGGCTCTGTAGGGGGAGGGTTCAGAAAAGGGACAGTGGCCTCTGCCTGCCTTTCTATATGGGAGAGAGCTGTCCCACAGCTCTTGCCTTGTTGCCAGAAACTTCAGTTTCTTCCTGTATGCCACTGGTGCCTTTCAAGCTGCTACCCTAGTGCTGGAGTTCAGAAGGAATGAGTCTGAATAGGTGAGTCTGTGTGTGGGTTCTTGAAGAGGACTTGCTTGGGACTCTAAGAGTTTCTTCCACCAACACAATTCCCTCTGTTTTTTACAGTCAGAAGTTATGGGAACTCATCTTCCTGGCACTGGAACCCTGGGCTAGGGGCCTGGTATGGGCCTGGGACTCCTCCCTTCTGAGATATCACTTCTGAATTTTTGTTCACCACATGTGGATATGGGACCACCATCAAGTGCCTGCCCCTCCTACCAGTCTGGATGGATATGGTTTCTTTAATTCCAGAGTTGTTAAACTTCCATTCAGCTTGATTTCTGATAGTTCTGAGTGATGGTTGACCTATATTTTAGTTGTAATTTTAGTGTGGTTGTGCAAGGAGGAAACCCGTGTTTACCTATGCTGCCATCTTGACCAGAAGTCTCTGGTGTATTAAGAAAGCCATTTCTGTTACACATCCCATTTTATCAGCCCATTTAGGCAAAGCCAGCCTTATTCAAAGAACATTCTAGTTTTTAGCTTTCTATTGGCCTGGTTATATAAAAATAGTTAATATGAGTAAAATTCAACAATTTAAGACCAAGAGGCCTGTAACAATAATCCATGTTCCAGCAGATGGGCCTTTAATAATAACTTTTCCATTTTATTATTAAAAATTGATTATGAAGAACTTTGTTGTTCAATGGCCTAAAGAATTTCATAATGAATATATGTGTATTCACCATTTATCTTTAGAAGTAAAACATTACAAATTTCCAAAGACATTTGAAGCCCCTTTGGGTGCCTGCCCAATTCCAACTGAATTTCCACTTACCACCCACATTCAGAGGTACCTATCTTGAGTTTGGTGATTCTCATTCCTATGCATTTCTTCTTAATTTTATTCTTTATTAATTCTGGTTACAAAAAAGTGGATCAACAAACTTCTACTCTATGTAGCAGTATACCACTGTTGGTGATATTTATCACACTGATCTGTGTTTGATTGTCTCTCCATGTTAGGTGATATGTTTTTTCTCATGTCCTCTCAGGGGACTGACATCAACTCTATTAGCATTGTTGAGTAGATGACAAGAAGATGCAAAGCAGCAAAGTAGGAACATGGTCAAGAAAAACAAAATTCAGTTTCTGGTTTTGCTGAGGAAATGCAATACTTCCAGTTTGTTCTACATGTTCCTCAACAGACCAGGTGTTTTTCAAAATTAATGCTTTAATTCTAGGTATTGCAGATATCTGGGCGAACATATGTGATTGATAAATCAATATTATGTAGGTCTTTTCAAGTGATTCAGTTCTGAATTTCTGCTTTCTCTATGTCCTAGCAAGCATTGTTATTTAGAATTTTTTCCTACCTTTTGGGAAAAAGCATAATGAAGTAAAGGGAACTTGGGTGTCCATGGTCTCCTAGTTACTGTCTCTGTGATCTTTGATAAGTCCTTTGTGCTCCCTTAGCCTATTTCTTCATCTGTAAAATATGTACAATAATATCTGTTCTCTAAATTTTCAGAGTTGCTTCTAGAAAGAAATGAGATAGTTCATATGGCTCATGAGCCATAAACATAAACTATAAATATAAAAGATAATAGCTTTTGTGTACATTGTTCTATGTCTTATCACGGGGGCAAAAATGATGGAGTTGCTTATTCTGCCTGGGTAGATAATTTTTAGATTTGAGCCTCAACCATAAGAATTCTCATTATTTCCATTTTATATAAGATTTTAGCATTGTGAGAAATGGTTTTGTATTCATTTGCTTTGACACATCCTTCATCCAAAACCCAGATGTCAAAATCTATTTACTTACCAATCATGTAAAAATCTGAAAAATGTGAATTTTCTCTTGTATTATAGTTTCAGAAGAGCCTCCAAGTCCTGAAACCAAAAGGACAGATGGCACATCTCCATGTTCTAAAGTGAGGTTCCAGAGCTGTAGTTCTGTCCATGGAACTTTCTGCAATGATGGGAATTTTTCTATGTCTGTGCTGTCTAATATGGTAGCCATACCACATGTAGGTATGGAGCACTTGAAATGTGACTAGTGAGATTTGGAAACTATATTTTATTGTGGTCAATTAAAATTTAAACTTACATAGTGACATGTGGCGAGTAGTTAATGTGTTGACAGTGAAGACTGAGACAGCTGTGTTGATCTTGTAAAGGAGGTGGCTAAAATCTAGTGCAATTTCTGCCTACCTAGCCATTCATGAACATCCAGGGTATATAAGAGAGGATGAGAAGTAATTAGATAGTGGAATAGGACTGTTCTAAGGATCATATTATAGTTAATTCTTAATGTGCTATGAATTCTTCATCTTTTCTCACAGAGGCAGAGCCTAGTGCTTGCCCTCATATCTCTCTCCAAATGTGTTGCTTTTTAAAGCATCACTAGGAGAAATTTGCAGAGACTGTTGTCTGGCACACTGAAGAAAAGTCTTTGCTGAGAGTCTGGCTGAAGTGACTTGTGCTGACAATGGCTCCACTTCCCGGCTTGCTAAGTAAAAATGCCTGGCCTGTTAGGGAAGCATATCATGCATCATTTTTATAGAGACCCTCAAGTGAGGATCTCAAGTGAGGGGACCTCAAGTGAGAGGTAGAAACTGGACATCTGGAGCTACCAGATGTGTCTTGAGCAGTCAGCAGGAATAAACATCACCTATGTCAAGCAGACAATTGCAGATTCTTAGTGTAAATCTCTGTGGAACCCACAGGAGGACCTAACTCAAAGAGAGTCAGTTTCAGACATGAGTCAGTTTCAGACATGTGCAATACTCAGAGAACATCAATGCTGGATTAGAAGTGTTCTTCGTCAAGACAGTCCTCTGATCCATATTACTCTTCCCTTTCTCTACATCAGGCCTCAAGTTCAATCCCGGAAAACCATAGGTTTCAAAGGAGAGGAGGAAGAGGAATCCAGGTGGGAAAATGATGTAGACAATCATGCTTTTTCCCATCACAGATTTCACAGCCTGCAGCAGACCCAAACTCAGGGAAGAAAGTGATTTCCAAAAAGATTTGAGATTCCATTGGAATGGACTGGATTTTTTCATATGTGAAAATACTCAGAAAAGCTGTGTCATCTACCTAGGCTTTCATCCAGGATCAGGATTTGAGAAAAATCATTTGCCAGCATGAGTTTAAATGAAAACTGGTTAGAAAGACTAAATTTCCTCTCTTGCACCTGCTGAGTCCAACTCATTCAGTAAACTGATTAGAATATTAAGGATAATTATACATTATTAATGATGCATTAATAATGATGGTGATGAATAGCTAACATTTATCAAGTGTTTATAACCTGCTAGGCACTCTTCTAAGCATTTTATCTGTTTTAACCCCTCAGCTGGAGATACCTAGGGAATGGATTCCTCCCTATCTGAGGGAGTTCAGATAAGTGAATTCTAAGACTTCCTGAGTTGCACTGAAAGATAAAATCACACTTACTGAAAAACCATTATCGCGTAATATTTATTAAATACACTTAAGCATTTCAAGTGCGTTATTTCATTTATTAAACAGTACTATGAAATAATTACTCATTTCTTCCACTTTATAGATGAGTAAATCAAGGTTCAGAGGGATGGAGTCAACTCACCTCATGGCAGGTCTAGGCTGGGAATGTAGAGACCAGGCTCAGGGTGAGGCTCCCTATGAATACTCTCCACCAGAGGAAAGGACTAATGCTCACCTGTTTTCTCTTCCTGAAACAAACACATCAGTTATAAGGAACAAGAGAGTGTCTTGCTTGAGCAAAATAAAAAATTGGTAAATTTGAACAAGGGAAAACACTTTGGGTGATAATTAATAATTAAATTAGGGGTTTTTTTTCCTCTTGACTTGAAGTCTTAACTTTAGCATGGAAAAAAGAGAATGCAGAAAATAGCTCAAAGTGACAGTCAACATGTATTACTGCAAGTGTAGGAAAAACAAAAGCAAGGGGCAACTCTTCATTTCTGAACCCCTGGAGCACTCCTGATCTTCTCAAATCTTCTTCCTCTCCACTTTATTTCATTGTTGTTCTTAAAATGAATTCCAAAACCCAAGAGAGGGGTAAGGCTCTTACCAATAAGAAAAGGAAGAAGCTAGGCTGTTACGGTTCAGTGTATTCTGAACTCTTCAAATTTGGAGCCTATTTATACTTCAAGACAAACAGAGATTATGTTAACAATAGCAGATGTTGCAAGGGAAGAGTAGAGTTTATTATAGGCAGATCTATGTGGGGTCAGAAGCAATAAGCTCTTCCTGTGGAGGAAGTTGAATGGGCAGCTGCAACTTGACTAGAAATGGCACATTATTGTATTACGGTCCATGTTGAGAGCACAGTTTGGTGCCCACCTCTGTTGGTTGGATCCACGTGCATGCAACTTTGCTACTCCTTACTGAGTTTTCCGGTTGGTCCCAGGTGTTACTTCCAAATCTGAGTAGGTGGCTCAAATGCAAGGAAAACATCTAACCATTTTGAAGGGCTTGGAGATGCCTCATATTTGCAAATATGATTGAAAGCATTTATCTTTCCTTTTCTCCCACATCTTCTAAATATTAGCATTTAATAAAATACACATTTCTTTCATTTATTTTGAACTCCCTCCAAAGCTAGCAAATACCAGAACCTCAAATGTTATGATAGGATAGGTTCTTTATTGGTTTGTTTTCTTTTCATTCTTTCTGTTTTTACTGTGTGATTCTTTTTCATTATAAATCCTTATGTTTCCAACTCAAGGAGCCTGACTAATCAGAAGGGCTTCCAGCAGAGGTAGACAAATATTCTCAGTGCTGTCCTGAGACCCTACAGATACAGATAGCTCTGCTATTCACAGGAAATGAAGAAGTCAGGTCCATCAGAGACAGGGGATTTCCTCCTCAGAAAAAATAGGTTAGCTGTTCCATGTTGGTCATATAAAGCTCAGGAGCAAGGACAAGATGGTTTGAGATGCTGGGTGAAGTGGCTTCTTCACCCTGTGTGCCACTGAAAGCAGAGCCGGAGACAAAGGCTTGCACATAGGATATTTACTTGGGAGTCGATCCCAGGGAACAGGAATGGGGAACAGCAGTATTGAAACAAAGGAGGGAAATCAACTCAAAATGCCTTTAGGAGATGCTTCATCCTGTGAGGCCGTCTGAAGATTTTTGTAAAATGTATCTCAATACTGCCCATGGGCAATAGGAGACATAGATTCATGGTCAAAGGTAGCCTTAACTCCAACACTTCTTCCTGGTTGCACAAGTAGGAATACAAAGTGGTCTACCTTATACAATAGTATCATAGAGGCCTTGGGAGCCACATCAGTGACTGGAGTAAGAGCTGGGACTGTGAGGATTTGAAGTGACCCACAGAAGTACAATACCTCCACCTTAAGAAATGGTTATAAGATGGTGGTTCGTAGTCAACTCAAAAAGATATGTATAGAGGTCCTATCATGATACACTAGCTGTGTATCATGAGCAAGTCATTTGCTCCTAGCTCCAGTTTTCTCATTTTTTAATTAATGGAACTTATCTGGTTGTTATGATGAGTAAATGAATCAATCTCATAAGCTTAGTGCCTACTACATTTTACATATTCAATAAACACTATAATTGTCATTACTAGTATCAATACTAGGTATGTGTTTAATGCATTTGACCTATAGCTCAGACCAGTGGTAGCAAAACATTGTTTAGAGAAGAGGTGGAAAGGCAGTTTTAAAAAGAGGTGGGCTTTATGTCTTTCATTGGACAGGTAAGATTCACGTGCACACAAAGTGCGATATAGACTTGTATCCTTTATGATGAATCTCAGGCATGAAGTTTCCTAAGAGATTTTAAAATCATTTAAAAAAGAATACAATACAAACATAACATTTTATTATTTTATGCATTTAACTTTATTTAAATTCATGGGAAAAATGTAAACAGCTAGTTGCTGATTCCAAAGAAGCCTTACAAACTACAGGAACATTTGCTACCCTTGTCCTCCATGTCCATATCCATAAAATAAGGGCATTGGACTAGATGATTCCTGAAGTTAATTTCAAAACTCAAATTTTGTATCTCAAAATAACTTATTTTATTCTTCCTGAACACTGATTAGCTAGAATATCTGATTTCTCAGTCATGCCAAAAGAAAAAAGGGTGAGTCACGTGTTTATATAGTGTACAAAAAAGAGCTTACTATAAATGTGTTCATTAAATATAATCGATTCTGGCTGTTCTAAAGTCAAGATGGATTGATTTCCAAAAGTTGATTATTTAAAATATGAAATATGTTTTCACACAGTGACTGTATTAAAAATAGTAGGCAGATTTCCAGGTCAGTAAAAAAAAGGCCTACTTTAGTCGTGATGTTCCATAACCACAGTATTTTTTCTATTTATCTATTTATTTATTTATTTATTTTTATTAACTTTATTGGGGTGACATTGCTAATAAGATCACATGGGTTTAAGTGGACATTTCTGTGACACATGATCTGTACATTACATTGTGTGCCCACCACCCACGGTCAAATCATCTTCTGCTACCATGTACTTGATTCCCTCTACCTGTACTACCATCCACCCCATAACCACAGTATTCTACTAGTATTTGTCTGGATTCTGAACACTGTATGTTACAATCATTCCTTTTCACATAGAAAGAGTTCTGCCTTTTAAGATAAAGGCCACTGTGGTTTCTGCTCCAGTGGTTAGGAAGTCTCTCCTCTCCCAGGGTGAAGTTGTTCTAAGTATCCTAACTTCCTCCAGAATGGGACACTTTTCAGAGGAAAAACAGGATCTACTAATAACCTTGCTGAGGTTACAAGCATAAGTCATCATGATCCTGAGAGCAATAGGCTTGTCCTAGTCATAAGCCATTGAAAGTGCTTTTGTGGCCCATCTGTGAACACAGCAATACAGAAGTTGTCGTGTGTTTTCCTTTTCACTGTGGTTAATTCAACAAATGTTTACTGAGACTCTGCCATGTACTGAGTACTGGGGATATAGTGTGATAAAGATGTACATGGTACCTGGATTTGCAGAGCTTGGAGTCTAGTATGAAATGGGGACATTCAGTAACTAATTGTAATAAAGCATGAGTGTGATAACTGAGGAGTTCCAGGGCATCAGGGATGTGCACAACAGGGGGCCCTAAACTGATGATCTAAGACAGGGATTAGCAACTTTTTCTGTAATGGGCCAGATGGTAAATCTTCTAGGTTTTCACTATTTTAGGCTTTAAGGACTACATATGGTCTCTGTTTCTTGTTTTCTCCTTCCCTTTTTCTTCTTTTAAAATCCTATAAAAGTTATTAAACCATTCCTAGCTTGAGGGCTGTACCCAAACAGGCATGGGTCATTGTGGCCCATGGGTCATTGTTTGTCAATGTTTGACTTAGGAGATCAGGGAAAGCTTTTTGGAATGACACTGAGATTTGAAAGATGAGTGAATAAGCCAGGTAAAGAGTTGTAAGAAAAGGATATGAGTTGGAAAGAGAATATGTAGAAAAACACAAAGACCAGAAAACTGTATTGTATCTTTATACAATCAAAAGAAATCCAGTCTGGCCAAGGTGATGTTGAGATGTGAGAGATCTGCTCTCAGAATGTCTATAATCCATGTTAAGGAGTTGGAATTGATCCTGAGTCAAGACACAGTCATAAAATATTTTAAATGGGGAGTATCATCATCATATCTACACATTTAAAAAGTTATTCTGAGTTCCCTGTTGGGAACAGATTGGATGAGGGCAAGAGAGGTGGCAGGCAGTCCAATACAGTGGCAGAAATTCAAAGGAGTGATAATGAGGCAGCATAGACCAGGATGATGGCATGAGAAATACATGGATTCAGTGAGATTTGTGAGAGAAAATTGGCTTGGCTTATTGACTGATTGGGTGTAGGGAGTGAGGAAACTAAAGGAGACAAGGATGACTTCCAGGTTCTTCCTTAAACAACCAAATGGTTGATGGTACCATTGACTGAGGATGAAGAAGAGGAGGGGCAGGTATGGAGAAGAATTTAGCATTAGGCATGATAGATATGAGGTATGTACTAGGCATCCTATTTGGGTGATGCCCAATAAGAATTATATGTGTGGAGCATGAAGGATATCTTCAGCTAAATAGGACCAGTGATTAATCAGTCCTTCTCTGTCCAATAAAGAACAGATAATTTTCTGTTGTTACTAGTGATGAAATTGAGGGCCAACCCAGCAAAATTTTGAGGCAGGGAAATTTTTTTTTTTTTTTGCATTTGCCATCTCATTTTTTTATTTCAGGCATCCACCCTGGCTTCATTTCCAGTTGTTATTTGGCTATTTACACTTTAATAGAAAGTTACTGCTAGTAAAAAGCCTTTAAGGCCCAATTAAATGAATCTCTCCTAGTGGACATTTTGATGGACATGGGGCCGCATGGGAGAGACATATTCTGGAGAAGGCAGCCATCAGTGTGCTCTACGGGCATTGCTCGTCCATCATGTGGGGTCCTGAGTAGTAACTCTGAGACAGAGTCTCTATGTGTGTTTGTAAACTGTTCATGAGGCCCTCTGACCCTGCACCCCACTGTGGCTACTGCCACATCCTGCTTCATCTCTTCATAGTCAAACTCCTTCATGAAAAACAAACAGACAAACTCTGCCCTCATTGGCCCTTACTGCTTAGTCAGTCTCTCCCCACTGCACTGTGGCTTCTTCCCCCTTTACTTCATCAAAATTGCACTGAAAAAATCAGCAATCACAAACTGACAGAATATTTTCTCCTTATCTGTATGATCTTTGCCAAAGTTGACTCTTCATTCTGCTCCCTGATTCTTCAAACCCTGTCCTCCTTTGGCTTCCAAGGCCATGTGCTCCCCTGGCTCTCCATGCTCTGAATACTACAGTAACCGAAATGTCGGTCTGGGGTGGGAACATGATGTCCAGCAGCACCCCCATTCTTTGATTGAGAAACAGTTTCATTTTCTCAATTTCTTATATCAAGTGCCATGTGAACAAATGGTCAAGCCCTGTTCTGCCCTAATTGGTGGTCTGACTCATTTTGAAATAACAGTTTTGGAGCCACCACTGCCCCAGTCATTACCTCCTCTTCACATTGTCCATCTGAATCTGCTTCTACCCATGTGTCCAGTGTGAGTGATCTCTAAGTTTTGTCATTGACCACATCTTCTTTTCCTCTTTTTCTTACCTCCTGGTCTTATGCATGCCCTGGCTTTTGGCTCCTGGGTCCCAAATCTCTACCTCTATTCCAGATCCACTGCCCCCACCTCTTTCCAGATCTGAATATGCAGCTACCTTTCAGACATCTCCATTCTACCTAATTTAGAGTGCCGTCTCTTCAGCTCTGCACCCTCTTTTCAGTCTCCCAAACTAATAGCCGCTCTTGGCTGCTTTTCCTCTCAGCCTCTTCTTTCATAAAGTCCCAAAGACTTGCCAAGTCCACCTCCTTAATGGCTGTTAAATTTATCTGTTTTTCCATTTTCTCACTTTTGCCTTGGAGTGAACCTCTACCTGAGCTATAGCAGTAAGTACTGTTCCTTTTACTACTACAAACCTCTAAACTTCTACAGTTCATATAAGGAAGAAATGCTTTCACTAAAATGCGAATCTGATCATGTGTCATCGTAAAATGGTTAAGTGGCTTCCCATTATTTTACAGATTAAAAGCTCAATTCATTAATGTATCAGCTGATAATCCTTTGTGACCTAAGCTCCAGATGAGATTCTGGCCTCCTCTCCAGGCACCATATCCCTTCCCAGTACAGCAAAACTCTTCACATTGTTTAGCCTCTGCTCCTTTGGATGGTATGTTCTTCTGGATCATTCTTGTAGTTTCATGAGATTCTGTGTCTTACCTACCTGTCTGGAAAATAGACTCCGTGCTAGAAGGGGTTGTGGAGTAAACTCTTCCTACTGGTGTTGATTGAATGAAGTAAATGTCAGGGAGGGACAAAGCAAGGTGGAGGATTGTCATTTCTCATCTGGGTATTACAGCCTCCCGTTAGTATTGGCATGATTTGCATGGCTCTAGGTAGAAGTAACTGTTTGGAAATGTGCCAGGCACACTACAAACTAGAGTCATTAGAGCAGAGGTGTGAATGGCCTGCAGTCCTCAGAAAAAGAGAGCATCTTGATTCCTAGACCCTTGTATTTATGTTTATTGCCAGATGAGTGCTGCTAGAATTAAAAGCAAGGGTGGATCTTTTGGTGTGCTGTAGGCAGATGCTGATATCATCATTCAATTGAGATCCAAAGAGGAAAAGACTGTCTTCAATATTTCATCAGTCAGGCATGCTGCCACATTTTAGGTCATAGTTCAATATAAACCTCCTTGAGACAGAAGACACAGGAGACTTTGGTTTCTTTATGAATTTATAAAATAAGTGTGTGACTTTGGTGGTTTATTGCCTATTATATGGTATACTAGTTCGAAAGATAAAAAAAATTAAGCTTTCTTTCCTCTTTTTTCTGGCTTGAATTTGTATTAAATAATCTTGTTTTTAATTTGTTTGGTCTTATAAACCCTCATTTCTAAAGGAAGACTCTCCATTAGTTAAAGCTCTCAAATGAGCAGAATCTTAATTGTCTGGGTAAAAAAAATATTGCACTAGTTGTAGTAAAAACATATAAATAAGACTCTTGACAATCCTTATTGTTCCTCTCAATTTAGACAAATTTCCTGGAATGCCTACCTCTATAAAGCTATACAATAAAAATGGATCAGTAGGGTTATTTAGAAGCAACAGAGATTTAACTAAATATTCTGAAAGTCCATTGTTCTTGTTCCTAAGACTGCAAGGGGGGGAGTACACATATTTAGAAAAACTTTGAAAAGCATTTTCATAAGTCCCCCATCTGTGTTTACACAGCACTTTGTACAAATGTTTACATAGTGCTGTATACATACTTTTATTGCAGTGCACATTGCATGCCAGTATTGCACTTTGTTTGTCTTCTCTTGAATTTTAGTGCTTTGAAGGCTGGGGACCATTTTTCCGTCTGTTCTTGTCATCTAGCACAAAGGCCAGGAGAATTACAGTCGATATCTGTTAATTAAGAGAAACTTCAAACCAAAATATGAATTTCCGATAGTTCCGAGTTCCAGGGAAAATTTGGTACAATTGAATTCTCTATTTTTTAATGAGGTCTTAGAAGATAAAGTACAAGTATATAGCAATGACTTCCACTAATTGCATTGTCTGAGGTCAGATCAACCTGATACAGTTTTGAATTTTAGTAGAAAATGATAGGAATTTGTTTTTTCTGTTATTATGTAAGAATGTACTTGTTATCCTTGATTTTGCTTCATTGCCTGCAAAGCTTAAAATATGTATTATCTGGTCTCTCACAGGAAAAGTTTGCTGACCTCTGCTCTGTAAATGCTTCATATCAGTATAAGAAACAATTAGTTTGTAACACTTTCCCCAATGAGACATTTTAACACCAGGCTGGACACTGAAATCATGAATTCTGTTTCTCATGTACATTTATACATTTTGTACCTTATTTGACTTGGTGCAGGGCTGAATGCACATGGCTGCTTAGTAAAAAGGGGGTCGTTGATATATTGCTTTAGCTGCTCAGTTTTAAGAAAAGACTTAGCCTCATGCCATTAGAGTTTTAATTAATGGAAACCTAAAAATACAATGTAAGCACAAATATTTGTAATGAGAATTATTTCAAATGACTAGGCCAGACACTGAGGAATATGCTTAGAAATAAATACTAGACTCTTCAGACTTAACTCCCTGCCAAACCCTGGATGCTGGTGAGATCTGTGAAGGACTAGAGGTGATAGCACTGACAATCTGAGGGATTTCTCTGAGTGAACACATCAGGCCAAATAGGCTGATCGCGTGCTTAATTTTAATTTAATACTTTCAAATGCAGAATGACATTGATACCAAATATAAAAATATTTGAAAAGATGTCAAAATTAGGTGACTACATAGAAAAAGAATTGCAACAGGTAAATAAAACCCAGAGTAAATGTCTTGGTTAGTTAAGATTAGCATTTTAGTGAAACGTCTTTCTCTCTTTAGGTTTACAGGGAAGTCCTTAGTAATTTCACTTGTTAAAAGAGTGCATTTCCAGCTGCCTTGGTAAAGTGAGGGTAGAATTGTAAATCCTGCCTAAATTTAGTTTGAATAAACTAATCAAGAATTTAACCTCTGTTTGGCAAACTAATTGGGTGAGGGTTTAAAACTATTAGTTATGTAATAAAACTGTATGCAGTCAATTAGGGTGAACTGATTATGCTCAGTTCATTTCTGAAGAATCTTGTTAGCAGTTGAAATTTTTAGTTATTTGCCTTACTCTTGAAAAACAGCTCAGCCTTTTATATAAGCATGAGCTTTTCAATTTCCTGTAAATTTCTCAGGGCTTTCAGGTCATGAATTGTATTTTATTGAAGGAAGCAGTGTTAAGTGCATGCAAAGAAAATAGTTCTGGAATATTGCTCTTCCCTCAGTGAATCACAAGTAGGCTATTAATACTGGATTCACTCTCTGAATGGCCCAGCTGAGGGGCTGGGGTGCAGTATATTAGGAGTCTGAGGTGGGGACCAGTCCAGTTCCTCATGCACTGTTGTCTTCTCCTTGGTAGCTGCAGATATGATACAGCAACGACAATCCAGAGAAATTAGAATAGAACCCTGGTATCAATTTTAATAACTAGACAGAAAACTGGGAATCTGGACAAGGGAGAGCACTTGGAGAAAGAAAGGGGTTGGAGGTGGGACCTGGTGACTTTCCTCAGCGAGAGAGGAGAATTACAGTTTAGCTATGGATGACATTCAAATGCTCTTTCCGGTTAGTAAAAGAGGTTTGATATAAGATACCATTCATAGTTTTCTTTCTACTTGCATTCTAGACATGCATTTTCCCCAAGTCTTGGATTTGGAGAGTTTTGTTCAGTTATCACAAATTGTATTATATTTTAGTTTCTAATTTATACAAATTTCTTAGATATACTTGGTATTTTTGTGATTTTCTATGAAATCAGAATTTAAAGCACAATTAATGTTTTCTATTGATGTGTTCTATGAATGGGCACCAGGGAGTGACCCATCTAAAGCCAAGTTCTCCTGAAACACCCACAGCTTATGTATCCTATGCACATATTTAAAGTGAATAATTACTCAATTATTTTATATATAAATATACATATATTTATAAACTATTATATATATATGCCTCCTAAGAACAGAAGCTAAATGTGTCCTATTTATGAATATTCCAAAATATTCTCATCAAATTTTTTTTAAATGGAGTTTAGGATGATTTTTTTTAAAAGATTTTATTTATTTATTTCTTAGAGAGGGAAGGGAGGGAGAAAGAGAGAGAGAGAGAAACATCAATGTGCAGTTGCTGGGGGTCACAGCCTGCAACCCAGGCATGTACCCTGACTGGGAATCGAACCTGCGACACTTTGGTTCACAGTCCATGCTCACTCCACTTAGGTACGCCAGCCAGGGCTTCATCAAACATTTTTTTAACCAGTGAATATGATTCTGGTCCTTGCAGAAGCTCCAAAGACATAGAGCACATTTTTATAGTTACCATAGATACAAAAAGAATTAGACAAGTAGTTCAAGGCCATTACAGCTCCCTTGACAAATTATACAACACAATTTTAGAGGATCTTATATTATTGAATAAAATATTTTACTATGGTTTCAAATATTTGGCATCAAAGTACTTTCTACAAAAGACCTTTTAGGAAAATAATACAATCTCCCAACTAAAGTGCTACCTGCTTTATACTAAGCATGTAATATAACAGTTGATAAAGATATTTTAATGAAGTCATTCTCACATTCTTTGTTTAAAATTGTCAGCATGTAGTACCAAGTGCTGGTGAGGATATGAAGCAACGGGAAGTCTCACACATTGCTGGTGGGAGTGAAAATCGTACAGATACTTTGGAACACAGTTTAGTAGTTTTTTATAAAGTTCTACAGATAATGCCCCCGGCAATCCTGCTCCTGGTTAGTTACCCCCCAAAAATGAAAAGTTATGTTCCCACTAAAACCGGTAGAAAAATGTTCTGTCCAGCTTTATTTGTGATGGTCAGAAGCTGAAAGCAGCCCAGTGCCCTTCAGCAGGGATGCAGATGAACATGCTGGAGTTTATCCACGCAGTGCAATACTGCTCTGGGGTAAAAGGAGCAAACTATTGACACGTTTTGATATTGATACATGCAAAATGGATGATTCTTAAAGACGTGCGGGAGTGAGAGAAGGCAGTTAAAAGGCTACGTGCTGTACGATTTTCACTATGTGTTGTTCTAGAAAAGGGAAAACTAACTATAGACTGAAAATGTTGGCAGTTGCCAGAGGTATGGGGGTTAGTGAGAACAACTGTACGGAGAGTTTGGGGGCATGAGGGAAGTGTTCTGTATCTGAATTGTGAAGGTAGTGACACAAACCCATATATTGTTGAACTCCGTAGAACTGTACACCAAAAGAAAAATTACTGTGTGTTAATTTAAAAAATAAAATAACCTCTCAGCATATAGGACTTAGATAATTGTATAATCAACAAAGACTTATTTACACTCAGGAGGCATCTTCTCAGGCACATCGTCCCTGAGATTAGGGGTTTTAAAAGCTGCACTAATGTTATCTGAGAGGTGGAAAGGTTAGAAAAGTCAGCTATAGTTAAAAAAAGAAATAAAATAGTATTATCCAAAAAGAAACTCTCCTATAATTATTCAAAAAGCATAGTTGTGGGAATCTTGTTTGAACACCTCACTTTAGTGTCCAGTGACGTAGATTTCCCCCTCTGGGTGCTTATTCTGGCATTAATTAATATAACAGTATTTGAAAGAAAGATTGCAAATGTGTTATGGTAGAAATAGCCTTGCTTTGAGGGACATGCATATTGACATGCCAGGAAAACTTGGGCTATTTTCTCACCACTGAGATGGGTTTCACCCAATCTGGAGTCCAATGGAGACTGCATATTTATGAAATAATTGATGTTAGTACTCCTTAGAAACTATGAGGATTACCATCCTAGATCAGATCATTAGTCCAACCTCTTGCTTCTGGCTTAGGTAATTATCTGATGCTTTTGAGGGACATTTAAATTTTCCTTACAAAGAATTTGGCCATTTGTTTCATAGTGTTAATTCTTGTTGTTGAGATGTAGATGAGGAACCTGGGCTGAAGAGCCCAGGAACTAAGTTCTTTTGTATTTTTAAAATCTAGTTTTATTTGATGATACTGGTTAGATTCCAAATGATAAGGAATGCTGTGATATATTTGATCTAGTTCTCAAAAATTTGATTTTCTACTCTACTATGAGGCTGCAAGAATGACTAGATAAAAATCCCATCTAACCTGAAGAGTTTTATACTTCTAGAAGTGCTATGTTTTACAAGAAGAAAAGCAAATGAGGCTTACAATATTTGTAATATGACTGTTCAATGACTTTTGTGCTATGGTCTCAGAGCTAATTGTTCCCAAATGATTGATAACTGCTAACTCTGTAGACAGTTACTTTTTACCATTTTATTACTAATATATTGCTTTGAGTGTTTAAGAATGGTACAGTTTAATTGGCTAATATAATGTGATCCTTTTCTCCCTTCCTATCTGTCAGGTAGATGCTAAATGTATAGATATTATTTAGAGGTCAGCAGCAAGTTTTTAAAAAACATTTAGGGGCCAACGGCAGCTTCTTAAAAGATTTTTTTAAAATGCATGCCAATTGAGAGACAAACCCTTTTGCATACACCCAGGAATTGGGATTTAGGTATCTCATTCAATGAGTATCTATTGTTGTTTAAAAGCAGAGTCTAGATGAGGTTTTTAATTGTCAGGAAGGCCACCATGTCACATGAGCTGTAAGTAACTTAAGGCCAGGGTATGTAGGGAATCCTTCTGCAGCACTGGATTCTCAACTGGGATGGTTTTTCCTCTCAGAGGATGTTTGGCAGTATATGGGGACATATTTGGTTGTTACAACTGGGGGTTATGAGGTGTACTTACTGGTGTTTAGTGAGTAGAGGCCAGCATTGCTGCTAAACATCCTATAATGTACAGGACACCCCCTACAATAAAGAATTATCCAGTCCAATATCTTAATAGTGCCAAGGTTGAGAAATCCCACTCTATAAAGTGAGGGAAATTAGTTTTAGCACCAAGCGCAGTGCCTTGAACATGGTAGGTGCAGATTATATATTGACTGAATTTTTCACAAGGGGCTTCTCAAATAAGACTCAGGGCATAGAGGGAGAGTATTTATTATTATAATCAAGTAAATTGCAAAGCAATGTTGATCTAACACAAATTTCATGATATGCGTTAATGATTATTCCGCAGCTTGTTTGATTAGGCACTCATGCAAAACAGCTCATTAAAATGAATATTACTAATATCAGTTTTTAACCACCGAGACTAAATGTTGCTTTGCCCCCTTTTCTAGTACAGTTGGTTTCCAAGGACCAGTTTTTCTGGTCTCCCACTGCCTGTGGCACAGGGTTTCCCCGAGCTCAAGCCCACCAGCCGGGGTTCTCTCCCTCCTGTGACAGTTCCCCAGAGCTGCAGCTCTGTCTCACCTCTGACCTTTGAGTTTGCTAATCTTTTTGGCTGTTTCATTTTTAAACTTGAAGGATTTGGAAGCAAAAAATCCTGTTAATTTGTCTTTCTCTGACTTCTGGATCTTGAAAATAAACTCTTTATATGTTAAATAGCAGGATATTTGAACCAGGAAGTGATTATATATACAGCAGTGGATTGTCCAGGGGAGAGTGCACGGGGGACAGGATCAGAGATCTCAGCCTTTGGTTTTGGACTGAAGAAAGCCCTCTTCTGGACATCTGGGCAGATTTTTGCCTAGTTGGGTGGTGATCATTGTGGCTTTCATGAATCTTGCTGTGCTGCTCCTAAGAATTAAACATCTAAAATCTTCAGCCTCATTTCTCCCTTTCTGGGTGTCAGTACATTTGTTAGCAACCATTCTTGTTTAACTTAGTGTCCGTTCATCACTGCCAATAGAACAGGCTTCAGACCAGCCTTTGGAGTGCTATGGGTTTGCAGACTAGGGGAGACCCATTCCTAAAAATCACAGCACTGCTTGAAACTTGGTGCTTATAATTCCTTTACATGAAGACAGACTTTTAAATCCACTAGAAAGTTTAATAGTTCATACTTACAAATGCAAACTGGGAGTGCTAGCTAATTAGATTAAATTTTCAGCAAAATTTAAATAAGGGTAGCAGATTAGGAATAAAAAAGAATTTTGAGAGCCCCAAAGTGGTAGATGTTGTTTTTCCAAGAACACAAAAGGTTATCAAAGGCAAACTTTTCCTACTTTAATAAAATTTCACTTTGGGCTTGTGCTATTTTATTTTTTTCTGCTCTTCACATCCAGTTGTACAACTGATACAAGATAGTAGACAGGGAAGAGATTATTTGCATTCCAGAACTGTTATATAATAGAACTTTATATACCTTATAACCTCTACAAAACCTAGACATTTTAATTAATATAATTCCCAGAGATATTCATATATACACGTATTGTTACTATTTTAGACCAATGATAGATCTTAAGTAGCCATCATTTATCAATTTCACGGCTTAAGGGGGAAAATCTCAAGTATCAATTTCTTAGACTTAGATAAATGTAACATTATTTCAACTAAAGAAATGTAGAAATTAACCCTAGAAATAGGTGGAATAGGTGAGTTATTTTCTGATAACTACTTATGAACTTCAGGATTTCATATTATATTCCTCTTTTTTTTTGGCAAGTTGGTCTTTATGTTTCAGAAATAACAGTATTAAATGCTCTGAAGAAAGATTAGAGGATTGATATTGAGGTTGCATTATAAAGACAAGTTAAAAGCTTTAATTTATACTTGAGAATAACAAGATATAAAAGGATTTTGTAAAAATCCTTTGTTCATTAGATAATGTTTATTTAACAAGAAATGAGTGTTTTCAATGAGATTAAACTGAGGATTTTATTGGAAAGACTTTAAGAAGTAAGGTCTCTGTTCTTTAAACCCTGCCGATTTAAAGAAATATTACCAAATACTTTTAAGTCCTTTTTTATTTAGTTCTGTCTATTTGCCAATGGTTATCATGGACTTAGAAACTAAAATCTTATTCTCTTATTCTTCATTTTGTTTTAAAATTTTGGCAAGACTGTTTTCCTTGTGCTTGTCATTGTTGGAAGGCCCCAGCAGAAGTCCAGTTCTGCTGCAGTCAGGCTGTTGGAAGAAGCCATGAGGCCATTGTCAGCAGGCAGCTCTTCACTGGGAAATCTCCTCAGTCAACAACGTGGTTGGGCAAAAGCAATGTGACCATACCTCCTGGTTCACCAGGACAATCCAAGTTCATCCTGGTGGACCCAGCATAATTGTAATACACTCCTCTCCAAAGTGTCTTGGTTTAAACAATAAATTCTATGGTCACCCTAAACTAGAAAGACATGTGGAGAGAATGGTAGTAGGGTAACAAGTGGTGGTTTCTTGTGATGGTAGTGGGAATGTGTAGCTTTTGAAAAATATCAGTAGATTAGACTACCCAGGATGAAACAGAATGTGGTAGAATTTGGGGGAAACCAAGAAGGAAAACATTTTCAGACATTGTTATAAACTAACAAGCCAAGACAGGGAGGAGGAGCAAAGGAAATAAATAAGCATCATAACAGCAGGGCTGTTAATTATTGGAACAAAGCCAGGTGGTGTGGTGGTGCTAATGGGGAAAGGGTGCACAGGAACCAGAACTCATTGCCGCTTTAAGAAACAGAAAAAAAAAGTGCCTAAATAGCAAGAGAAGACAGTAAAGAGGTCAAGGACATAGATTTTGGAATAGACTGCTTAGAGTTCACTTTCCTCAAGCTATTTAAAAGTGAAAAAATGCTTAAACCTTATTTCTTATTTCCCTCATCTATAAAAGGGATGACAGTAGCAGCTATGTCATAGGGTTATTGTGAAGTTTAAGTGGGTTAATGCTTAAAAAATACTTACAATAACATTTATCACATTGTAGGCACACAATACACAAAGTATAGTCTGCCATTATTACTATTGCTATTATTGTTTTCAGTGAGCAAAGGAGGTTATGGCAATACTGTTACCCAGTATCTTCATGAAGCTGCACACGTGTCTCCTGGAGGCAACATCACACACTGAACAACTGAACAACTCTGCAACCAGATGGGCTGGATGGGATTCCCACCTCTATCACTTGTTTGGCAAATTTCTGAATATTTTAGTCTTTTGATAGATATAAAAATAGCATAGCCTTTTTAGGTTTATTGTGATAATTATACTTCCTACAATCCTTGTCTCAGGCACATGGTCAGTGGTTAAATGTTAGAAGTTGTTCTATAGAACCTCTTCCTACTTCCAGCCAAGATGGAGATGTAGGTAGATACACCTTGCCTCTTCACACAACCAAAAAAAGGACAATAACAAATTAAAAAAATGAAAAACAACCAGAACTACCAGAAAATTGAACTATATGGAAGTCTGACAACTAAGGAGCTAAAGAAGAACATTAATGCAGGCTGGTAGGAGCGGTGAAGATGGGCAACTAGAGCAGAGAAGACACATAGCAAGAAGGCACCTGGAGGACCTGCTTGGACAAGGCAGCAGCTGGTAAACCAGAAAGTACCACATTTGCATGCTGATAAACCAGGAGGAATAACTAGGGAATGAGACAGACTCTGCAACCCAGGGTTCCGGCATGAGAAAGGAAAGCCTCAAAACCTCTGGCTATAAAAACTTGTGAGGTTTGCAGTGGTGGGAGAAACTCCAAGACTCACAGGAGAGTTCACTGGAGAGACCCTCAGGGTCCTAGAACATACACAAACCCTCCCACCTAGGAATCTGCGCCAGAAGGGCCCAATTGCTTGTGGGTAGTGGGAGAAATGACTGAAAGCCAGCAGAGAGCCATTCAAGTAGCAATGTTCCCTCTAGGATCCCTACCCCACATAGAGTGCCACAATGCAGTGACAAGTGTTGCCCCACCCTGGTGAATGCCTAATGCTCCACTGCTTACAATGTATCAGGTACACAGAGACAAAGAAATATTGCCCAAAGGAAAGAACAGATCAAAGCTCCAGAAAAACAACTAACAAATGAAGAGATAGACCACCTATCAGATGTAGAATTCAAAACATTGGTAATCAGGATGCTCACAGAAATGACTGAGTATGGACACCAAATAGAGGAAGAAGTGAAGACTATGCAAAATGAAATGAAAAATATACAGGGACCAATAGTGAAGGCAAGGAAACCAGAACACAAATCAACAATTTAAAACAGAAGGAAGAAATAAACATTCAACCAGAACAGAATGAAGAAATAAGAATTCACAAAAAAAAAAAAATGAGGAGAGGCTCAGACACCTCTGGGAAAAGTTTAAATGTTCCAACATCTGAATCATAAGGGTTCTAGAAGGAGAAGAGGAAGAGCAAAACATTGAAAACTTATTTGAAAAAAAAAAAGAAGGAGAACTTCCCTAATCTGGCAAAGCAAATAGACTTCCAGGAAGTCCAGGAAGCTCAGAGAGTCCCAAAGAAGTTGGACCCTAGGAAGCACACACCAAGGCACACCATAATTACATTACCCAAGATTAAAAATAAGGAGAGAATCTTAAAAGCAGCAAGAGAAAAGGAGACAGTTACCTACAAAGAAGTTCCCTTAAGACTATCAGCTAATTTCTCAAAAGAAACCTTGCAAGCAAGAAGGGGCTGAAAAGAAGTATTTGAAGTCATGAAAGGCAAGGACCTACATCCAAGATTACTCTATCCAGCAAAGCTATCATTTAGAATGGAAGAGCAGTTAAAGTGCTTCCCAGATTCAAGTTCCCAAGTTCAAGGAATTCATCATCACCAAGCCCTTATTATAACAAATCTTAAAGGGACTTATGTAAGAAAAAGAGGTAAAAAATATGAACATTGAAATGACAACAAACTCACAACTATCAACAACCAAACCTAAAACAAAAACAAAAACAAAACAAACTAAGCAAACAACTAGAATAGGTACAGAATCACAGAAATGGAGATCACATGGAGGGTTATCAGAGGGGACGGGGAGAGGGGAGAATGGAGAAACAATACGGGAAATAAGAAGCATAAATGGTAGGTACAAAATAGACAGAGGGAGGTTAAGAATAGTATAGAAAATGGAGAAGCTGAAGAACTTATATGTACAACCCATGAATGTAAACTAAGAGAGGGAATGCTGCTGGGAAGGGGGGTGCAGGGCAGAGTGGAATAAAGGAGAGAAAAAAATGGGACAACTGTAATGGCATAATTAATAAGATATACTTTTAAAAAGAACCTCTTCCTATAAACTTGCATATATGATAAGAGATAAGTAAGCTGTTGGCTTTCTAGGTCCTAAGTCTAATCATTCTTACATAGTAGGCAATGAGCATATAGTCCTATTAAGGCATGGAAGGGCTGTAGGAAAGTGAATATGTTTGAGGAGTATGTGAAATACCTTGTGAGAGAGGGTAGCAGATGTTACAGTTCTGTCATTCAGGGGAGATGATGAATTTGGGGTCCATTAGCACATGTCTCTTGTGCACATACTTATTCAGGGGGCATAAGTGTTATGTGAAGAAATCAAAGATCTGAATCCTGATCAACACCTTTCCTTAAAGGGTTGGGTGAAGAAGGTCCCCCAAATAAAAATAACAACAAAACAACAGATAAAGAGAAACAGAGGTAAGAGAGGAATGAGGTGAAAATGATGTCCTAGCAATAAAGGCCAGAGAACATTTCAAGAACAAGAATAACAAATGCTATAATTAAGTCAAATCTGTTTAAGTCAAAAGGAAACTAGATCTTAGAACAGGACCTGAAGCTTAAGATTCTAATAACATCACTGAAAATAGTATTTGTAGAGTGATTGGAGCAAAATATAGATTACAGTGCATTGAGACCTTTCTAAACAATGAAAAATATTAACTTAAAAACAGCATAAAAGAAAAAGAAAACCTATCTTTTAAGGAATTTGAATAACTGGAAAAGAAGGAAGGAAGGAAGGAAAGAAGAGGGAGGGAGGAAGGAAGGGAGGGAGGAAGGAAGGGAGGAGAAAGAAAGAAGAAAGAAAGAAAGGAAGGAAGGAAGGAAGGAAGGAAGGAAGGAAGGAAGGAAGGAAGGAAGGAAGGAAGGAAGAAGGAAGGAAGGGAGAAAGAAAGAAAGAAAGAAAGAAAGAAAGAAAGAAAGAAAGAAAGAAAGAAAGAAAGAAAGAAAGAAAGAAAGAAAGAAAGAAAGGAAGGAAGAAAAAACTGATGTTTATTATATGGGAAACTTACACATGCCTCTAGCTGTTGGGAAGAAGTTTAAAGAGCTAAGAAAAAGGCAATAAGTGATGAAGCCAAATTGTGACATTCAAAGAGAAGGAGACAGAGGTGAAGTCACCTGTGCAGAAGTTAGCTTGGGAAAGAGGAAGTATATTCATTTCTTTGAGACAGATGAGAAGGAGATAAGGAAGAATGAATATTTGAAAATGTTACTTAGCATAATGCTCTCAAGATCCATCCATGCTGTTGCTAAGGGTAAGAGATCCTCCTTTCTTTCTGTTACATAGTATTCCCTTGTGTAAATGTACCATATACCCATAAGTGGATCTTAATCAACAAAACAAACAAGCAAGCAAAATATAACCAGAGACATTGAAATAAAGAACAAACTGACTAACCAGAGGAGAGGGGGGAGGGGACATGTATAAAGGATACATGTATAAAGCCAAAGGGGTGTGGGATCAAGGGTGGAAGGTGGGGATAGGTGGAATGGAGGGGAATGATGAGGGGGAAATGGAGACCACTGTAACTGAACAACAATAAAGAATGTTAATAATGCAAAAAAACATAAAAAATGCATATGACAGAATATTAGATGAAAAGTGTAGACATACTGATCACAAATATGTGAAAATGATTCTGTAAATAAAAAAGACTTGGAATGCTATAAAAAAGGAAAATGTTAGGGGTAGAGTTATCTCCTTGTGTCCTCAATTTTATCTGTAATGTCAATGACTTGGGCATGGAAGTAGAAAGATAGAAAAAGCTATGGCCTTGAACAGAAGAGAACTTTAACTAGAGGTGAATGGAAGATAGGTTGACCAATATTGAAGGTTTGGTGAAGGTTGAAGATAAAATTGTTTGTAATAGCACCAAATGACATAGATCTGTTATATATGGTTTATTTTTAACACATGATTTCTTTAATTTTCCAGGAGCAAAAGTGATGGAAGGTAATGCGTAGCTTTGTGAAGGATAGGGTTTCGATAGAGGTGGACATAGGAGAAGAATGAGATGAGAAATTGGAAGCACTGAGAATGCTGATGAGCGGGTCAAGGAGGTGGTGAGGAGGGAAGTGACCGCTAGGTAAGAACTGGAAGTCAAAGAGGGCTGAGAACCAAGACTGATGTTGCAATTAGGTAAAGAAATAGGTACAGCTGGAATATAAATACAAAGTTTATTCTTTAAAAAAACAGGAAGTTTGGTTGGAAAAATGAGTTTCCATTTTAAGATGTCAGAGACGGAGGGCTCCTGAGAAATAAAAAGGGCCCGGGGACGGCCACTGGAGCAGACACTAGCATGATGATCTCCAAAGTGATAAAATCCTTTTCCTGGTGAATGTTAAAAGGGATCTCAATGATAAACTACTCAGTTTCATTCAATTTTTGAGATAGTAAATTTGAAGTTCTGAGAGCTAAGCCAGCTTGTTCAAGATCAGTAAATTTTGGCAAAACTGCTACTAGAACATGGGTCCTCTCTTTCCCAGTATGGGGCTGTATTTAATGAACCACACTTACGCTTGAAACACTGATATATTGATTTGCTCAGTGAAGGTAGAAATACTAGCATAAAATGACTTGAGAGTGTGTTTAGAAATTACCAAACCAATCTCTTTGTGCATACTTCATCAAATAAATGCATGGTGTCAAATCCTGGCAGCCCACAGTGACCAATGACTTGTATATCAGAGAGAAAATGTAATGCAGGTGACATGTGACATAAAAAGGTCACATTGCCTAGCACCAGCCCTTGCTTAAGTCTAGCTAATTAGTGGTACTCTTTGGTTAATTCATGTAGTTTGAAAATATGAAAATAATTTCAGGGCCACTTTGGAGATTACAGTCAAGTCTTGACTGATTTATTCCTCCATATATCCACCCACTATTTCAGAAACAATAGTTTTGTAGCCAACACAAAGAACATCATGTTGTGGTAAGACATTGGACTAAGATATCAGAAGGATCATATTTTTGATCAACTTACTCCATCTTTGAGTAAGTACTACCATCTGAAATTCAATTTGCTCATTAGGCAAAAGTGAATACAACCTCTCATACCAGCCTTTCATTGCTCATGTGAAGGCAAATGATGGCATGTGAAATGGTGGCAAAGTACACAGAAAGGTGGCTAAAATGTGGCTTCGGATTCGGAGTCTGCCACTGAGCATATGGGCATCTATGATTATTTAATCTCTCTGAGCATGGGTTTTGTCATCTGTAAAAGGCATTATCTTTCATGTTGTTGTTAACATCTGTATGTGATGAATACAATGATCTCTTACATAAAAGAATCTATTATTAACATACAATAGCAGGAGTTACAATTACTTGGATATTGGAAGGTGTGATACAAATGTAAAGCCTTCTTCTTCCTCCTAATTCTTGTTGACATCTTGTTGCAGTTTAGGCAGTTTGATAAAATTCATATACCTAACTTTAGTGACTTTCTTGCCTCATGTTTAATTTATTCCTCTGCAAAAGGAGAAGTACTGGAAGTACTATCATTTATTTTTTTCCCTGCTTCTGTTTTTCCCCCCACTTCTCATTCACTTTTTGCAATGAGGTATCTTACATCTTTATTTGTGGTATTAGGACTTCAGGAGGCAAAGAACATCAGTATTTCTGAACACCTGTCGGGGAGCTTTGCCTGCAGAGGCCCCCATCTTCTATGAATGAGAATAAGTCTACCAAGACTTGATCTGCTTGGGGAGGAAAAGTGGCCAATCTCTCAAAGGAGAAGGACCAGAAGCCTGTTCCTCAATGGGCTTTTATTGGGTTTAATTTGCATAGGAATACAGGGTATATACATAAAACTCATCAATCATTCTCAGGCAGTAATGATCAAACAATAGATAACACTCAAAGAACTATGAGGCCTTATTCTGAGTCAGGGTTGGATAGCTAAAGGGTCATAAAACTTTGGGAAAACAAAGCCATTCTATGCCTGGACCCTTATCATTTAAATTGAGGGTATTCTTAGTAAAGCAGGTTTCACAGGATTTTATGCATTCTTTCTTAGGCCTTATCACCCTGGGGAACCTGCTCTTTCCAGCACAGGGCTGCACCCACCTCCAGCATTGTTTCAGGCTTAAGTCAGGCAGTGGAAGTAAATCAGCAAAGAGATTAGGAGACTTCTTGCAGACAGAATGAGGATTCAGGCTATATCAAAGCTGAGGGGCAAGGGTCCATCACCCCCTTTTCCTATAGCCCCCCAATTCCTTCCCTGAGGGCCCCTTTGAGACCATGCCTGTCTTAGGTCATCCCTCCTTTGAGGAATCTCACCCATCATTGGCTAACCAGTCATCTGCCTGGGGCCAATCAGGATGAAGTGAAAGGGAGTGAAAGGCAGTGCCCCTACCAGGAAGGTAAGCTTTGTCTCCTTAGTGGCTTAGTGGCTTATGGTCCCAAGATCATTTTACTCAGCCTTAGCCATGAGAGGTTATAGTTTCTGAAACGAAACAGGGTGGTTCCCAACAAAAACTGAGGGAGAATGTAGTATCTAAGATAATATAAGTTTGTATCTGATGCCTGAAAGATGTGTTAGGTAACCTTGATACTGAGTCCTTCTTGGAAAACATTTTCAGGAGATTTTCTTATAGATTTAAAATATATACATTCCATAGGTAAAGGAAATTTAGCTACAAATGAGCATAATGTGAACATGCAGTCTGAATGTGAATGAATGAAAAAAAAACCCTAGAGTTATTAATTGAAATGAATGTGTTGATTCAATTTAACACATATTTACTGAATATATACTGTGTTTCTGGTACTCTTCTAGTTATCTGGTGTACATAAGTATACAAACTAGACAGAGATCCTTGACCTCTTGGAGTTTGCCTTCCAGAGGAGAGGCATACTATAAGTAAGTAAATTATCTACTGGGTTAGAAACTGATAAATGCTATGAACAAAATTTTTAAATGTAGTGTATTATAAGGGGCAACAAGTGTACATGTGCAGATACATTGATCAAGGTGGGCCTCAGTGAGGAGAAAACTTGAGCAAAGTGGAAAAAGCTGTGGTAACGAGCCACTTGAATACCTGGGAGAGGAGTAGAGAGTTCTGCCTTGGCCACAGGCCCAAATGGGATTAGTGATCTGAGCACAGTGACCCAGAGGAGAGGGAGCAGAGGAT
The DNA here is from genome assembly GCF_004126475.2 of Phyllostomus discolor. Classification (NCBI taxonomy): domain Eukaryota; kingdom Metazoa; phylum Chordata; class Mammalia; order Chiroptera; family Phyllostomidae; genus Phyllostomus; species Phyllostomus discolor. Next base: position 123,323,503 of record NC_040906.2, on the reverse strand, counting down.
GAAGTCAGAGGTAAAGTACCCCTGATCTTTGTAAAGAACTCCAGCTTTTGGTGTCATTTTGAAGATCACCAAGTCTAATTTTCTTAACATGTAAAGTCGAGGAGCAATCATCCTTTACAAGAGGAGCATAATCGATGGTTCAGAAGGTTTTTGACTCTAAATTTTCAATGCTTTTCTAAAATGAGGCCAAATAAGATTTAGACCTTGTCAGCCAGAACTGCTGTCCATCTAGGACAATTTTGCAGTAAATTATATAATGATCTTGTCAGCCAGTGATTATAATTTTCAACTTTAGAGTAAATTATGGAATGAATTTTGCCAGCCAGCTATCAGCACAGAAAGAGTGTTACAAAAATCTTCTTAGGAATTTGAAGAGCATCGGATATGGATTGATGGAATGGAATTAGGATAGAATTCTGGATAACGGAATATGGATGAAATTCCAATCATGTGGACATGGAAAGCTCACATAAGTGCTACTGAGCAAGGTGTTTGCACAGCAGATATGGTGGTGTTTCATCCTGATAGTAAGTTTTGTTGAGGTTCGATTGTATATAGCACTCCCCACCCCACCAGACTGCTAATGTATCACCACACTTTTCCAACTGAGCCTGGAAATGGCCTCGTAATCCCTCCTAAGATAATACTTTGGCACCACTGTCAAAGATGGACACCAGCCCTTAAAGTGAAACATTTTTTCATTTTGAGTCAGTTAGAATAAAGAAGTTGCTCTGGAAAAGAGGAAGTGAAGTTTGCATAGAATACTAGGGAGAATTGGCAAAGGATCTTGGGTTATTAGGTGAACCATGCACCTACAGGTTGAGTAAAGGCAGGGTAGGACCTGTAGATGATGAGACAACAAAAGTGAACAGTCTTAGAACCATTGGGAGACAAGAGTAAAAAGCCTCACATTTCACAGGAGTAGTAAAATTTTTTCTTACTCTTCTATTTTTTCTTTACCTCATTTTATAATATGAGAGCAAATATGCTCTCAATGAAATTGAGAAAATTTTAAAAAATGAAAGGAAATTCTTCTACACTTAGTGTATAAACCGTCCATAGATTTTTATGTTGAGGAAGGTCAGGGAGTCAAATGTCGAAGAGGGAAGGAAAAGAGAGGAAAATATTGTTAATTTTATGACCAATAATAACATTGTACTTATGCCCTAATATAAGAACAGTGAGGTTGAAGCTTTGGGGCATAAAATGATCATCTCAGAGGACAGGAAGGAATTTTCCCACTCTTGCCCCTAACGATTTCAGTGGCACCAAAAAATTGGCCAGGTGCATTCTGGGTGTAATATTTTCCCAAGGGGCATCTCCTATTGACCTGAAAAACCATTCCTGAATGAGCAATGGCTAACTTTATCTGGAAAATCCTGTATTTCAGGGGAAATCAGCCTTGAATCCAAACAAAAAGAATTTTGTAGAATGGTGAAATGATAAACTCCCCAATGATGGATATGGTTTAATTTTGCTTTTGACCCAGTGAGTGAATTTCTCTAAACTTAATATTCATATAACTAACTTAGTGTATCGTAATGGATGGAAATTGGCCTTTGACACAGAGCAGGCCCAGTGGAAAGCACATGAGCTATCCCTTAAGAATTATAAATATGCTCTTTCCCTTTTGCCACACGTTTTTTCAAATTTTAAACCATCTGCTTGTAGCTTCTGACTTTCTTTCTTGGCATGCAGTATGCTACTTGAGTTCCTGTATTCCAGACCTTAGTGATGCTCTGAATCCTTAGCTGTGTTTAGGGCTCACAAATTAGTTTTGAGCTGCCCACCAAGTGAAGATCACTAGGAGGGCAGAAAGCATCTGTAGTCACTTCTCAAGAACATAATGAGCAACAATACTTTAATTAAATGGAATCTCCTAAAATAATAGATGTAGTCCAGGTCAGAAAGTCAGGACCTTTGGCCTTTCATCTCAGTCTTGCTTCTAAACTAACTGGGACCTTAGTCTTTTTGTTCTTTGTTTCCATGTACTTATTTACTTTTTAAAATTTATTTCACTTACGTAAAACATGAATACTGTGTGAGGCAGAGTAATTAACTCCAGTTAACAGATAACCCCCTGAATCTCAATGGTTACAGAAAGTTTTCCTTTCACTCACATCTTAGCTTGAAGAGGACCGGGCATCTCCCCTGGCAGCTGCGCCCCTGGTGGTGGCTCAGGGATCTAGCCTGCTTTGAAAGTCTTGTTTTCCATTTTAGAGTCTTTACATCCAGCTTCAATACCAGTTCCCTTATTTGGGAAATGGAAGCAATAAAAACATACCTCTCAGTTTGTCACGATGATTAAATACAATTTGACATGTCGATTCACTCTCACAGCACCTAGTACAGTCAGGAAACTTGGACATTTCTCCTTTCTGACTGAGTATAGCAGGCCCTGGTGCTGTGTACAGGAGAGGAGAGAGACATGCCAAGGTGGCTAAGGCTGCTGGTATCTGCACTCATATAGCTCATGAGCTCACTCTCCAAAAGAGAAGGCGAATTTGTTACTAGAGACATAACTCTTAGTTCCATGAAAACATACATGTGCCTCTTCTTTTTTTTTCACTATCATAGTTCCAAAGGTGAGATTACTATCAGGATCATGATAAATGCTCAATAAATAGTGTTAAAACAATGCTTAAAATATCAAAACTATACCATGAAGGAGTTAGAAAAGGAGATTCTTTTCCTGTTTTTCTCTGCCCATCATCTACCCTGCCCCAGAATTTACAAAAATCTGAGATAAGATAATGTTTAAGATGACTATTGTTTTCCTGATTCTACACCAGATTTCATCCATATTGAAGAGATCAGCTTTATATACAAACCATAGTACACAATTGCTTATAATTTTTACCCATTGAGTATAGTAACTAAAATTTTGCTTACTCAATTATTCATTTTTCCAGCTGAGCTGTGTATAGTGTTTGTTGGCATCTGTAGATATCATAACAGTGCCTGTTCTTAAAGCTGCAGCCACTACTTTGCCTCCCAGTTCATATAAAGACTGTGCTGTAAATAAGCCACTCTCACTGTCTGGGGCCAACTGTGCAGCTCAGTAATCTGTTTTCTTGCTCAAAGTTGAATTCTAAAACCCCTTTACCTTGATGAATTATGTTGCACCCATTTTCAAGGGGAGCCATTGAACTTAAAAGATGACTTGGAAGTAGCCCCTGGCCTAGGGTCTTATTTTTAAGAATCTTAACAAATTGTTTAAATGACTGAACAGTATCTGGTTAACCTGATCACTGATTATACCATCAACTCTCCCTCCTGGTTTATATTTATTACCTTCCGTGAGTAGATTATTTGGGTGGCTGCCTCCTCTCTCAACCCATTTTCTCCTGCCATGCTTCCCAGATGTTAGTGCAATGAACTTTTACACAGTGGTGTCCCCATAGAGAAATATCCATGTATATTGCTTTGTATGCATGGTAAGGAAACCGAGGTGCCTGGTCTTCTGTTGTCAAAAGTCAGCAGAAATAGGAATAAATAAATTGGAATTGACATGATCAAATTGGTGTCTCTTGTCTTGGTGAGATTCCCCCTGGCTCTCCCTTCCATGGCTGACATCAGAATGTGATGCTCTCATAACTGCTTCCATCACATCCTGTTTCCAGAGAGCAGCAGGGGCAGTCTGTCCACTCAGCTGATCCTTCTGTGAGGGTGGCCATGTTGTTTACTGTCAGAAAGTAGACCTGTTTCTTTTTCATCCAAAGGAGATCTGTATATAGCAAAAGAAACAAGTAGAGCCAGCTGTATGCATTTTTCACCCATATTAAAACTGCCAAGCCCAAATGCAAGAACTCATTCTGAAAGACTTCAGAATGCTAATTCTGGGCATATGGAATTTTTTTCTCCTAATTACTTCACAACCTTCTGTGCACAATATATTGAGGAAATTTCATCTTTATATCACAATGGCAAGGAAGGCAGACTTGCAGAGTTTCATGGGATTTTTCAAGAAGCTTTAACAGAGAAGACTGGTTCTCAGGTATTAGATGAAACAAAAATATTGGGATAAATCATGTAAGAAAATTTATAATAGGAAGGGGAAAGTTCCAGTCTAAATGTTGATAGAGAATTCATATATTACTACCTGCCCTCATCCTGTCTCCTGAGGATTGCAAAAAAAGAAAAAAAGAGTTCTTTTATGGTCTTTGTTCCCTTTCCTGAAGCAGGATGCATTGTATATAATCAGAGAATAGGATACATCTGAGAAGAGCAGAGATGCTGCATCCTTCAGGGTAGGCTACATTAGAATGCCATAACACACAACCTGCAAATCTCTATAGTTGCAAACAACAAAGGTTTATTTCTTGATTATACCCTTTTGCCTATCTCTGGTTAGTAGGAATCAGCCTCTATCTTGTACTTTGCTGGTCACTGTCTCAGAGACAAACTTAAAACTTTTGGAATTGGCAAGCATTTTCTGTAAAAGGCCAGATAGTAAATATTTTCTACTAGGCAGGCCGTAGAGTTTTCACCACAATTACTTAACTCTGCTGTTGCAGTGCAAAAGCAGACTTTACAATATTTCACAAGAAGTAAACAAATGAATATGGGCTATGTTCCAACAAAACTTTATTTACAACAATAGCCAATGGGCTGCATTTGGCCTATAGCCGGTAGTTTCCCAACTCTTTCAATTAAGTTGTATGGCCCTGAAGAGACACTTGTTATGTCTGCTCAATGATTAATTGTTGACTAATAATTCTACTTAACCATAAGATGGGGAAGTACAAGCCTGTCACTTCCTCAGGTAAGCCTAGTCTTAGATATTGCTTTACTTGTGTTCACCTACATACCCCACCCCCAAATTAAGAAATCACTATTGTTTTCACAGCTGTACAATGCTTGATTGAGCTGACAGATCTTCTAAGGTTTTTCTACCCTTCAGTTTTCTCTTTAGCCCAGGAAAACAGACTTTAGAAGGTGGCGGTATTCATTGGCTGTTTAAGAGGCAGTAGAAGGGGCTGGTCCATCAAAGAAGGCGTTGCTCAGCTCTGTGTGTATTGGTCTCAGTTGCCGTGTTGGGTGTGAATAGCTGGAGTTACTTATCTCTTGAAATCTTCACCTTTGGGAATTGTGAGTCAGAATATGAGTCCTAAACAGATCTTGGGAAAGGATTTGGAATAACAAAGGAAGCATTTTGTCAGAAGACATTTCTCAATAGTGAGGCTGCCTTTGTTTCACAGACCAGCCTGAGAAGTTTCCTAGGTGTCCCAGTGCAACTGGGGGCGCTGACAGGTGGGGTTTTCAGTTCATTTCACTACAAATGGAGTCTCACTTAAACCTGTTTTACCATAGGATGATGTCACTTCCTATTTTGGTTTTCTAGCAAATCCCACCCTTCTCCCCAATTACAGCCAACCCCACTGGTTCATCATTGTTTATAAAGTCAAATAGTTCCTTACCTTCAGCTGACATATCTTTTTTCAAGTTTTACTGATACCGCTTTAACAGAAAAACTTAAATAGTCCATTTAATTTTACACAGTGCCACTCATTAATATTTCTGATTTTCTCCATAGAGATAGTTTGACTAACTGTAGAAAAATGTATGTTCAAGTGGATTTATCAGTTTGTTAAAAGAGTGATACTAGGAATCTATTATGTAGGTAATAGGCTCTCTATAAATTGAGATATCTGTTTGTATTGATTATAATTCATCCTTTCTAAAGTTTTAAGGTACTTTCTTGCATATTATCACACAAACAAAGCACTTCAGTGAACCATTTTAATACAGGCATGCCTCAGAGATATTGCAGGCTCATTCCAGACCATTGCAATAAAACAAGTCGTAATCTTTTTGCTGGTGGAGGGTCTTGCCTTCAATTTGTAAAAAATGCAACCTTTATGAAGTGTGATAAAGTGGAGTGTAATAAAATGAGGTGTGCCTATAATTAAATTGAAAAGATAAAAACAGAGAACAGAATGTATACCTGGACTCAGAGCCATTAGCTGGTGATAGCTCTTCAACTTCCACTCTCCTGAATCAGTGCTATTTCTGTTGAATATGAGAAGATTCTAGGGGCAACGATTACTCAACCATGACAAAGAGTACCATTTTAAAAAGGGTGAGAACGACCTACATCTAAAAAAGTATTTTCTAGGTACAGATGATATTTTTATTTAAAGTAGTACTCTACTATACCTTGAAATTAATCCTAATTGGCTTAAATGAAAGTGCTATTACGGTTTTCCCTAAAAGTTTTTAATTTTATTTCCCAGATTAGCTGCCAACATCAAGCTACCACAAAGAAGAGCTCTATCATTTCTAAAGAGACTGTTTTCCAAGTTTCTTTGTTTGTTGCGATAATAATAACAATAACAACACAGTTACTGTGTCCCAGGAACTGTTCTGAGCCTTTCAAAATATAGTTCATTGTCCCAGCTACCTTATGAGCTTGATTCCATACCATTTTTCTTTCTACTTTGCAAAGGAGGAAACTGAGGCACAGTAAAGTTAAGTTACTTGCCTAAAATCACACAGAATAACTTTCAGAGCCAGGATTTGAACCTAGGCACTTTGCACCAGAGTCCATATAAATAGCCAGTCAATAAGAATAACCACTGTGCTATAATGTTGTTCACAGCCAGGACAATGGAAACGGCATTGAGATGCCAGTGAAGGAGCAGAAAATGTAAAGAAAGCCAAACTATAGATTAAGAACAGTTTGTGCTCCTTTTGTGCTTATCTAAATTGACCACAAATTCACCAAATATAGGCAACTTCATTTTACCTGGGACTATGGAGATATAGGGAAAATGTAACACCCCTTCTTCCAGTGACTGGTGTAGAGATTTTTCTCTCCTGTGTTAAAGAACATGTGAAAGAAAAGGAAGCACTCATAAGCTGCAGTTTGTTTTCTACAGGTAATCAGAGAGTTGGGTCATCGTCGCCACCTCCCCTCCTTCCTGCCTGAACTATCCTATACTACTTGTCTACAAGCTTCCTTGGAAACTCTTTGCTGTATCTGAGTTCCCATGCAGGACAGCCTTGCCTTGAAAAGAAGATTAATATAAAATACCCGTCAAAGGTTTTATATTCCCAGCCCAGATCTTTATCTCAAAATAAAAAGGGGAAATTTATCTCTTGTGAGTCATGGGTATTGAGAAGCTGGGAACAGTTCACTGCCAGGGAGACTTGGCAAAAATAGTCCTAGTGGATTTCAAGTTTATTTGACTAATTCTTTCACCACTTGTCAAATGAAACTACTTTTGTTTAAGTAACAAAACAAGCTGTTTCCTCTGCCATTTCTCCAGTGAGTAGTATAGGCACTTGTGGCAAACACACATTACTGCTAACTGTTATGATGTTTGCTGTCAAATTCATTTATTTATACAACTGCTGTAAAAAGCCTGAGGCCCATAAGCAGCCATGAAAGATTTCAGAGTCATGGTGTGGGGTCACGAGAGGGAAAAAAAAAAGTCTCCACTGGTTATGAGAAAGGAACTGACACAGGAAATGGTCACATATGGCGCAGATTTATTGTGTCCGGGGCTTCCCATTCAAATCTCATTACGGCCACAGCTCAGAGCTGGGCATGGCACAGTCACATTCATTTTAGTTTTGGCATCCAGCAGAATTACTGCTGCAGCTTCCAACCGAGGGCTGGAGAGGTGATCCGTTTATCATCCTGGGGAAGGAGTGCACCCGAATTGTATTTGTAAGGAATGCTGTTGGCTGCTCCTGCCTTTAATCTAAGCCATGAACATCACTTCCTTTAAATCTGGCAGGCAAGGTTTGCTAGCAAAAAAGAAACAGGAGTGTGGAGAGAAGGAGTGGGGTAGGGAAGGAGAGTATTACAAAAGGAATAAAGGAAAAAGTTAAGATTAGATGAGAAACTGTCTTGAATTTTGCAGAGATTGATTGATTTACTATTTTTGATTAGTGGAAAAAGGTATCCTGCTGATAGACACAAGTACATACATGTGCATATGTATATGTATGTATGTATGTATTTCTTGCCCATATTTTCGAAAACAGAGATGTTATGTCTACACATTAGAATTTCCTTCACCTGTAGCCTGTTTCTTTCAACAGTGTTCATCATGACTGCTTGCAAGACTTTGGGTGCTGCTTCCGACTCCAAGGCAAATTTTATTAGTTTGAAGTGGGGATAGTAATAAAAAAGGCAAAAGGAGAACGTGACTTGTTCTAAAAAATACTCCTTTTTTTGATTACGGTGAATTTAACTGCTTACATTTATTAGCACATGTTTGTTCTCACCACTTTATATACATCATCTCATTTACTCCTGTTTCTCAGCCTATGAATTTGGTGCTAGTCTCGATCGTTTTTACAAATTGGTTAACTGAGTCAGAGAGAATGAATAACTTGCCTGTGGTTTTACAGCTAGAAAGCAGCAGAGCCAGGATGCAATGCAAGCTTCTCTGACTTGAAAACTTGGTCTTTCACCCCCTAAGCTACACTTTCTGATCTTTCATTTGTTTTGGCTGTTTCCAATGCAGTTTTCAGAGAATGAAAATCATAATTGAGACCATACACACTGATGTTTGCAGGTCACACCATAATACCACAGAGTGACAAAAAATATAAAGATACTAAAAAAACAATATAAAGATACTTTCTAAGCCACTTATTTTAAGAAAAATATAATTAGTGCCATATCTATATAGAAAAAGAATACAAAATAGTCTTCTGGAAATTTCAGTGATGAATGAACTTTTATTGATGAATGGACTTTCATCAATTAAAGTAAGTTTTTTATTTAAAAAATAAAAAGGAAAAATGGTTGATTTAGAAGAAAGGGCTGTTTGATACATATCTGATCCTACACCCCACCAATCTCTATTGTCATTTTATCACCTATTTTCATCTCCTGGCCATTTTCCCCTCAAAGTAACACTTTCATAAAAAGGGAAAAGGTATTTTGAAATACTCACATGTAGAACTTATTAAGACACAGAGGCTTCTCACAGAAGCCCTTGTAGGCACCCTTGTTTCAGGTAGTGGGTGGTTTTACGTAGTTTTTCATTTTTCTCAGATTAGTTTGGAAATGTATTCCAAATTAATGGAGTTAATTTGGATTCTTTTATTATTGTTCCAAGATGTTACATATCTTGGAAAATAGACCCAAATACAAGGACTTTGGTGAGATTGTTCATAACGTTATGATGAATTCTATAATCTGTTGCTCCTGAAGTCCCCTAGCCCATTATGCCCGCAGATGTGTGTATTTCTGGTCCTCTGCAGTGCAGCCCATCATTCAGAGCTGTCTTTGCACGTGGTGATCACTTTGCTACCCTCTCTTGACTCTCAGTGGTTGGAAGGTACTTCACCACCCTAGTCACCGGGTTTCAGAGTGCTGTCTTCCTCGTTAAGAATGATGACAGAGGAGACGATTCTCCTAATTCCCACTATCTAGCAAATTTTGAAGCCCAACCTGAACATTCTTTAATTTTGAAACTCCAGGACCTAAACTTTGAACCCATGTTGTTCTTTTTCAACTAAATGAACTTCAAGTTTGTAAATTATATTTTCTTATAATACTATTGTATGTGTGTATGGGTATATGTTTAAACATACATACCTTATCTCTCGCTCTTTTCAAGATTTTATTTATTTATTTTTAGACAGAGGGGAAGGGATGGAGAAAGAAAGGGAGAGAAATATCATTGCGCAGTTGCCTCTTGGGCACCCCCTACTGGGGACCTGACCTGCAACCCAGGCATGTGCCCTCACTGAGAATCAAACCAACCACCCTTTGGTTCACAGGCCAGTGCCTGACACACTTAGCCACACCAGCCAGGCTCCTTATCTCTTTTATAATGACTAAAATTACCACATTGTGGGCATTCAAGAGACTTTAAAGAACTATAATTCTAGGCTCCAAATGAACAAGGTCGGGTTTTCTGTCATCTCTATGAATTCTTTTATGCATCAGAACAGCACTCTCAATTTACCTTAACCTTACAAATATAACACATATCCCTTATTTGAAGTTTAAAAAATGATTTTAACTGGAATCCCCCATTCTAAAAAAGTGCAGTTTTTCTTTATTATTTCTACTATGACCAAACTATATTTTCCCCAAGGCTTTGGTTACTCCTTTTGTGTATTTAGGAGCATACCTTTGAGATTTGGAGTCTCATTCCTCATACCCTGAGGATCTATGACAACCTCTACGAATGGTGATAAATTCAACCTGTCTTCACTTTATTTTATCTGCAGCCATTTATATTTGTTAAATTAGAAACAATGAGGTATAAATTGTTGTTTGGCAAGAAAAGAATTGTAAATATTTTTTCATTTCTTGAAAAATAAGAGACTGATTACATATTTTGTTTTTGTCAAAATCTCCTATACTTTACTATACCATGAGTTGTGAAATTATCACAAACTGGCTAAAAAAATTATTGGGGGAAATGGTGGGGTTAACCTCAAGGAAAAAAATCATTAATGGTGATGTATTTCATTCAATTTTAAACATATAAATTTTTCTCCTTTGTTGAAATGGGGAAGATGGAAGGACTGTATGTGCCTTTGAGTCAAAACATCCATTTTAAAAATACTTTTTTTCTTTCCTTCCGATCCATTTTTCTAAATAAAGGATAGAAGTTGTTTCCTTTTTTCTTTCCTTTTAATTTTTTTTTTCTAGCAAAGACGACCCCTTTGGCATATTTTCTTTTCAAACGTGAAATGAGGTGGAAAATCCTCATTTCATGACAGGAAGGACAAATATTGACATAAAGTTAATATGTGTTAGAACCCTGGAAGCAACCTGAGTACACACACTCACGCACGCGGACACTGTCTCCTCTTTCTCCTCCTTCATCAGATGTACCTGGCTTGCCTTCTTTCTTCATTTTTAGGTCTCTGGTTTCTGATCTAGGGACACATGGGCAGAGCGTATTGTATGCCTAGGCTATTTTAGGATGTTAAAGTATACACAAAGCAAGTGCACATGTGCACACATGGACACAAACACAACCTGCTTAATCTAATTTCCCCCACTCAGAGAAGAGCTTCTGGACTTTATCACTGTTCTTGTCCATCTCGAATGCAATAGCATATGCCAAGCCAATACTCACTGGTCACTCAGCATTTATTAAGTCCTGTCCACTCTTGCCTTTTTGAGAGGCATGCCCTGGGGTGACTGGGCAGCTACCCCTGACAGGCTGTGTCACTTATCTATTCACATCGATTATGAAAGTCAGCTGTGGCCAGACCTTGCTCCCCACCCCCCCTTCCTCTCTTAGCCCCTCTTACAAGCACCCCTGCCTGGATTTTCATGAGGAAATAATCAGATTAGGCTTTTCACGGTGAGTTCATATGGAGTTCTCTTTCTCCAGTGTGCTACTAACTGAATAAACGTGTTTAGTGGTAAATTGTAAATGACATTATGATTACCAAAGCCAGCATGGGTTTCATTTAAAAGTGATCAGAATTGCAGGCCACAAAAATTGTGACTGGCATTTAAAGCCATTTGGAGAAGTGGGAAAAGAAAAGGCAAGAACAAGTGAGAAAGATAATCATTATTCAAAACAAAGCTTTCCCCAACCAAGAGAAGCAGGAAGGAAAGAAATCCAAGGAGGAAAAGATAGAACCCTCTTTGGAGGGAAATGGGACTGTCCTTGAGGGCTTCTGCCAGCTGTAGCTGGGAGAGTGACCCACAGCACCCATCTGGCTGTGTGCAGAGCCCTGTCTTAAGAGGTTAATTTGTATTTTTTCCTGCAATTAATAACTGCACCCAATTAGCAACTCTGGAACCCCAAAGCATTGCTTACATGTTGTGCTTTATTTTTGCTTCACATCAAAATTAACATGCTAGAGTTGATTAACTCTGAAGATGAAATAGGAAAATGGATGGTAAGATACTGATAAACCACCCTGTCTCTTAGTCATTAGAAAATTCTGGAGAAATAACAACAAAATTTCTTATATATGAACACCAGGATTCCAAGTTTGTCTATAAAACTGAATAATTAATGTTGCTTATACTAATGTTACTTGCTAATAATTGTTAGGCTATCTATTACCTTTGTTAAATTTTTGGCTGTATGTTTATACTTCTGGGGTAGTATGCTAAAATATTAAAAATGCCAAATAGTGATGTAAGAAAAGCAAATGGAATCTCACCAAACATGTAACTAAAAACCTTGCTGTGAGTTCCTTTCCGTAGATTGTGTTAGGGAGAGCGCCTGGTCATCACAGCGCCTCTCTCACAGTGCTCATCACCACAGGAGACCCTACAAGGAAGGGGTCTAAATATGGCCCCACAAGGAAGTTATTCAGATTACATTGGATTTTGTCAGAGGCATAGGTCACTGTTCAGAATTATGCTTTTCTCTTCTATCTCTTCCTCATTACTATTACTAAGTAATTATGTGAGTTAAAATTGCTGAGTCAATTTTTCTATCCATGAATTAAGGATAATTAAACATGCTGTTAAGAAGTTTTGGGTAAAGAATATTAGGAAAGAAGGAAGGGGAAGGAAGGAAGGAAGAAGGAAGGAAGGAAGGAAGGAAGGAAGGAAGGAAGGAAGGAAGGAAGGAAGGAAGGAAAAAATTAGGGGAACTGACAGTTATTAATCAAGTACTGGCTATTTTATGCCAATTATTTCAGGGTTAACATTTGGGCATGCTGGACTGGTTGCTGCTGATAATGGGCTGGTTTCTTGAACTGTTCAATGTAAATTGTGGGCCAGAGGTTTATTTTTATGTATAGTTTAGCCACGATCTGTTTGCACATTCAGACTCTTACTCTTCAACTCATTGTCAAGGCTTCTCCAGGAAAATATCTGGCATGGAGAAAGTCCTAAGTGTTAGTTGGTGCTGTTACCTTTTTAAGAATCCTTTTCCTTTTTTACCTTACCATTTATTGTCACAGTCATAGCACTGCCAGTGCTATCACCATCAACTTTCAAAATCATGACCTCAGGTGTCCTACTCTATGACTATGACTCGTGTATTTTCAGCTCACTTGTTCAAGAGCCCTTTCCTTGGGGCATTAAATCCACTGCCATGTGCTTTTATTTGACAGACATATGCATCTCTCATTTCATTCACTTCCTTATGCAGCTGAGGTGTGCTATGCTTCATTATAATTAGCTGTTTGCAAATATCTTTAGTACCCTCTGTCCCTAAACGTCAATTACAGGCAGAAACCCAACTTTCAGTGAATCCAGCTATCCTATTTGTGGATGCCATCTTACTAGTAATATCCAAGGCATGTGCACATCCACCCTCCACAACACGGGTTGACGTAGGTTTCAGGGAGGTCACATAAAGCTGATCAAGCTTAGATTTCAGGTTCCTCACTTACATGGATGGCCACTTCCAAGACTCCAAAGAGAATCCTAGCAATACATTTGCAAAGCCCTATGTTTTCATAAAATTTGCAAAATTGAGATATTTTAAATTAAAATTTAAAATAATACTCTTTTTCCACTCTAAATTCTCCCTTGAAAGTACTATGAAGTTGGGTAACAGTGAAGTAGCCACAAGCATTTTTAGGATCTAGCTGAGAAGTTGAGTTGGATATTCATTTGATACAGGTTTACTAGGGTGTGGCTTTCGTGGTTCACAATCACTGCTACTAGCCACCCATGTCAATTTCTCATGCTGTGACACACAGGACCCAGACCCTAGTCACCCTGTGATATGAATGAATTCTGGGGCATGAGGAGAAAGTAAGAGGTAGAGAAATATGTTTCAAGTGACAGTGTCGTAAAAGTTACTCTGTGTAAACTTTTTCAAATAATATAGCTCATACATGAGAAAACGTTCCTAGGAAATTTCTCCTGTTGTACAATGATTCTAAACATTTACATATCACCATCTATGAGTTGTGAAGCTGAAAGTAACTCTTCTAAACCACCATGATCCAGGCTAGCATCAGCCAGGCTAAAGAAAAGGTAGAATTATCTTTCTATTCCCTCTATAGAAAATATTACAACATTTTTGTCATATAAGAAGATGCACAAAAGTGTGCAACAAATATATAGGAAAAAAGTAATACAGAGGTGTGTTGAGTAATTAATTAATAATATTACTTTCCCCTAGATTTTATCATGTATATGGTGCTTATGAGGTTTAGACTTATAATTGTTGATTTTTTCTTATTTTAAACAATATGCATTTACTCTTATTCCTGATTTTGATTTCATAATTTTGTATCTACTTTTATAGAAAGGTTCCTCAACATTGTGTAAGCATTGAAATCCAGAACAGCTGGGCTCACCCTCTTGCACAATGACAACTTCACACTATTTTCTCAGTCTACTAACAATCCACCCGTCCTCTCTGCCCTCATCTCAACTCCCAGCACACACCCTCACACTTGACTTTCAGTTGATGACTTCTCTTTGCCTCACTTGTCCCAGCAGCTAAGAGGGACTTTAATTTCCCACCCTCCTTCACCTGCAAGAACACTTTCCGTCCTCCTTCCTGCTCAGAGAGGTGGAGTCTTTGACCTATCAAACACAACTTGCTTTGGAAGAGTTCTGGAACCCTGTTCTCTCTTAGCTGCTCGTGGAGTATAGTCTGTCATTCACTCACTTCCTCTAATGTCAGTCTCTCCTTTTTTATGCATTCTGTCTTATCTACATAATTTCAGCTTGTGACTAACCATGACTATCTGACTTTTTTCTGGTACATTTTATGACACTCTGAATTACCATAGTTGTGCATTAATGGCTTTTCACAAACCCATCTTGAATGCCAGACTGATTTATTTCAATCAATTTTAATAATTATTATTTTCAAAGAACCTACTTCTCAGCTCACATAGGACATTCCCTTTGTATAAAATCCTTATTGTCAAAACTCCAAGGTAGAAATTCATGCTAGAAGTAAGCCTGTACTACCAGAGGTGACTATATAATTGTTTAGTGGAATTATTATTTTTTCTCTTTTAATTCCTTTGTAAAAGGATTTTCTAGTTAACTATAATTATGTATCTCCTATATAAATCATTTTTCCCCAGAAGGTAGATGCTACATATAGGCAGCTGTACCTCCTTTACAAAGAGGTTTGGGGCTGTCCTTTCCCAATCATCATTCTCATGCTACTGTCACAGGAACCTCAGCTCTGACTTCTGAGATATTTGGGGCTAGAAAAACACTGTATCCTTCATAAGGCTGGTAGCATTCAAATATAATTATGTCATTCATTACAGATTTTTCTATACAGTCTTATTTCTAGGATAGCAAAAATTATAAAGAGCACATGGTTTTGAAGAGAAATTATCCTATTTTATACTTTGTCAAGGAGAACTGAACCAAAGTAGTAATTTAAGTATTCTTTAGAGTCACATTGAACCAAATGGATGTGCCTTCTATTTGGTGAAGGTATGGGAAGGAAGGTGTGAATAGGACACTTTAAAATAACCAACATTTCATGAAACTCTTTTTATTTAAATTAGGAGATACTAATTGTTGACTTCATGAGGATAATAGTGGTAAGTCTTCAACCAAAAGTCTCAGAAATCAGAGCACATGTATGCATTCCTTTCATAGTAAGATGTTCAGACACAGAGTCTCAGAACATAAAAAAGGAATAAATTAGGAATAAAAACAATACATTTAATTGGTAGTACACTAGATACTCTGAAATCAGGAAGATAACAAACAAATAATTGATACATATTTGAGTAGCCATATGTACCTGCCTTATATCCCAAATAACATCACAGTTCTTAATAATAACAGAAAGGTGACTTCCTCCTTACCAAAGAAAGAAGTGATACAGTTAATAACAAAATCTTACCTGCACCAAGTTAAGCATATGCAAGGAATCCCAATAAATGTTTATTGAATCCTAGCCTCAGTTTCTAGAGGTAAAATCCAGCTCATACCAAATTCCAATAGGTTACAAAGATTTGACAGTGACTTTTTATACTCTTTCATTTTATTCCTGAGCTTGCTCATGGGCACTGGACCGGAGTCCTAAACCCTCCAGGGTGTGCATATCCTCTGCAACACATTCAGCAGACGCTGTGCACTCTCTATCCCTCACATTCAAACCTCCTTGGGCCCTTCCTGTTTCAGACCCTTCCCTCCTCCATTCCTGTCTTCTGCCTCTTGAGGTCCTGCTTCCTATATGGGTAGTCAGTCATTCTCTGCCCCATCCAGTGTCACTGCTAAATAAGAGAATAGGAGATTTGGGTCCTAAGGACACAGATGACTTGAGGGTCCAGCCTTTGGTAGAGTAGTTTCTAGGAGGAATATATGGAAATAAATAAGTGGAAAGAACTCTATCACTGGACTGCTTTGAAGGTATGCATTCTACTAGAATAGCTCCTGTACATCATTACTCCTAAACAATCTTTGGATCATTATAGATGGTCCATTTTTATTAGTTTAGCTTTAGAAAGCATCTGACATGAGGACTAGAAGTAAAAGAAAAATTCACATTCCTACATGTGTAGTTATTTAATGAATTAACAAATTAACCAAGAATGAAATATTTTGTCATGACAGATTTTTTGCAATTAATTATGATTCCAGAACAGAAGAAAATTTATATACATATAATTAGCAATAATTTCAATCTTATGGTTTTATGTAAAATAGCTCAGTTTGTCACAGTATGGAGTTATCATATTAGTATCAATTCATGGGGCAGGTCTCATAATAAATTTGTATAGTATACTCTGTTATTGTTGTTCCGATGAGTTGCTATAAAATATATTTGAGTCATAGAATGATAATCTTATAACTAGACACCTGGCAAGAATAGACAAAGATTATTTAAAGAATATCAGTTTTAAAAAAGATTATACACAATTAATACATATTAAGGAGCATCTACTGTGTTTGAGGTAGTGTGTTAAGCCCTGTAGTAATTTAAATATGGGATATAGCCTGTGGCTCTGAGAAATAACCCAGTAAGGACACTCCTGCCTACTAAGTTAATGTAAGTTATTAAAGTACATACAGTCAGTTAGTAGCAGGGAATAATTGAGGATCATATTAACGAAGAGAATAATTATTCTATTTAGGGACAGTTCCAAGAATTTAGCAGTCTATAGGAGTCACTTTAGAAGATGTTATGTCTTTTGCATGAGAAAGAAGAACAAGGCCGAGATCTATAAAACCAGATGGAATGTGTATGATTGATCAATGGCATCAACATGGCTGGGAAAAAAGTGTATGCAATGGAGAGTGAGCCATAGAGTTTAGAAAAGGGGAACTATCTCATTTGGAAAGTATGTAGCACTGGTAGTACAGATTTACGCATTAGTGTCTCAAAGCACAATGGCTATTGTGCTATTAAAATCATGCAAGTAATTCTCTTTGGCTATTTAGATCATGTCTTCATACTGGTTCCATGCTCTGGAAGATGATACATGATCTAACATCAGCATTTCCGTATTATAGGACTATAGGGAGAAAAAAAAACACTGTATAAAAGTGACCATTTATTGATATTTGATCATTAAATCTTTATTTAAATTAATAATTTAGTATTCAACTTAGTAAATTCAGTTTTTTAAAGAGACATAGAACAATTCAAGGTTTATGGTTTTTTTAATTTATTTTTTTTTATTTTTAGAGAGAAGGAAAGGGAAGGAGAAAGAGAGGAAGAAAAACATCATGTGTGGTTGCCTCTCACATAGCCCCCACAAGGGACCTGGCCTGCAACCCAGGCATGTGCCCTGACTGGGAATTGAACCAGCGACCCTTTGGTTCACAGCCTGTGCTCAATCCACTGAGTTACACCAGCCAGGGCCTCAAGTTTTATGTTTATGTTTTATCTTATGTCAGTTGTCAAGGAATTTATCTGTTTTACTTAAGTTGTTGAATTTGTTGGCACAAAGTTTGTTATAGTCTCAATCTTTGCCCAGAGGATCTGTAGTATTAATCCTTCTTTCATTCTTGAAATTAGAAATTTGTGCTCTCTTCCTTTGTATCTTGAACAGTCTAGTGAGGGGTTATTCAATTTGTTAATATTTTCCAAGAAGCAAATTTCAGCTTTGCTCAAATTTCTGGTTTTGTTTGTTTCTATTCTATTTCATTGATTTCTGCTATTATATTTATTATTTCTTTTATTATTACTTACTTTGGGTTAGCTTTGTTCTTTTTCTAAGTTTTTAAGGTGGTGATATAAGGCATTGTTCTTAGACATTTCTTTTTAGAATTTAAGCACTTAACATGATCAATTTTCTTCAATGTACTGTTTTTACTGCATCCCACAAATTTTGATATGCTAAAATTTTATCATTTAATTTAAAATATTTAACAATTTCCCTTATAATGCTTACTGTAGTTTATGTTATTATGAGGTATAAGTAAACCATTTGCCCTACTCTTGAAGTCACATTTTGGTAATTAAATTTTCTGATAATCAGCAACTTTGGCACAGATTTCTAATTATGTCATATGGAAGAAAGGGTGTAGGAGGAGGCCAGATCATGCTCAAATTTAGAATATCCTGTATCAGTAATAATTTGAGTTTTTGTTGCTATTCCAGTCCTTAAGCAACTTTGATGTACTTACAAAAAGGCAAATTTAAATATCTATAAAACAATACAAGAAGATTTAGTGTATATCAATTTTAAATCAAAGGAATTATTTGTAGGAAGATAAAACATTTCTGTGGATTCAGAATAAGAGCTACTCTAGGTTCATAGACAGGAGGATTAGGAATGGTGGGATTAATAAATAATGCTTTTAAAAAATATTCTTATTAGCCTTGATTATCTTCAACTACCCCCAAATTATTACTTTTTTTCTTCTCCTTGCATTTCTTTACTGTTCATTTAGAGAGAAAGAAAGTATGAGAAAGTGCTGTAGTCTGACATGAAAACTCTTCCACAATCTGGTCAGAATATACCTCTTCATTTTTAATACACTTCTGTACATTCTCTGCTCCCGCTCCCTTAATTTACTTCTTTACCCATTGATTCAAATATTACCTCATGCTCTCCTGTTTTTCTTTTCTCACTATGGAAATCATAGTAACTATTCTTTTTAAAAATTATTTTATTTATTCACTGTTTTTATACTAAGCTATTATAATCATTATTAACTTTAAATTACATATATGTTATGGAATTTACATATATAACATAGACACTTAAATTATATTAAATAACTATTATGTAGTGTATGTTTCTTTCACATTTTGCCCAAGATTCCTTTGCATTCTCAGTATCTAGCACACCTAAGTGTTCAATAAATATTTCATAAGCTTACAGATGATGATGAAAGTGATGAATTGCAAATCATCTTTGAGAGATTGTGATTCATATGTTACCTGTTTACTTTCATTTATTTTATAGGTACATTTAGAGAAGAACAGAAATGCACATACAGATCCCTGATGCAAGGCTACATCTGCAAACAGACTGACCAAGTGATCTTAATTCTTGACAATGCTGATGCCCTTTGGACAACGAGGAAGTTATATCCTGTTGTATCTGTGACTAGTGGTTTTGTTGACATCTTTAGCAGTGTGAATACCAACACTCCCTGCTCTGCTTCAGGGTCTGCATCTACTTTCTATTCCATTTTACCCACCTGGGAAACCACTAAGGTCTGCTTTGTGGATCAGACACCTCAAGTTTTGCGTTTTTTTCTATTGGGGAACAAAAGTGCCTCCAAGCTTCTGTTGGCTATATTCTACCATGAACTTCAGAGCCCCCATGTTTTCTTAAGGGGAAGTTTCATTCCACCGACTCAGGTTCAATCAACTTCCTCACTGCTAGATAAGCCTATTGGTTCCAACTATTTCAGCATCGTGGATAACCTCTTGTATGTTGTTCTACAAGGAGAGGAGCCCATTGAAATACGCTCAGGTGTTTCCATCCATTTGGCCTTCACTGTGATGTTTTCAATCCTAGAAAAAGGCTGGGAAATCATGATGCTTGAAAGACTAACTGATTTCTTGCAGGTTAGCCAAGACCAAATAAGATTTATTCACGACATGCCTGGCAATGAAGTAACCTTAAAGGCCATTGCTGACCGTAGAGCAAAAAGAAAGCGTAATTGCCCAACTGTGACTTGTGCCAGTCATTATAGAGTTGGTCAACGTAGACCTCTCATGATGGAAATGAACTCAGATAGGCTCCCACCACCAACCACCATGGAAACTATCTCAAAAGTGATGGTCATTGAAATTGGTGATCTGCCAACAGCAAGCAGCACTGGACTGATTCCATCCTTATCAAGTGACACATTACAGAATTTGGCTCACCAGATTATCACTGCTCAACAGACTGGAGTACTAGAGAATGTTCTGAATATGACCATCGGGGCCTTACTGGTGACTCACTCAGAGGGAGTCATTGGTTATGGGTAAGTATTAACTATAATAACATTCAAATTAGGGCTGATTTCTTGAGTGCCTATTGCAAATGTCAATCTATTTATACTGAATCACATAACCTTTCTGCTTCTTAAAATAAGAATAAAAACTGAAAGAGCTATTTATAGACTTAAATTCTCAATTTTAAAATTCATTATTATATCTATATATTTTTTTATGATTGTCTTATTCCCTTGGTGGTTGAAGGAATTATATTTTGGTACCTTAAGGTGAAAAGCATGTAGGAAGAGATTTTTCTAAAGCAACTTATTTTCAATTCACTTGATTATTCATTTATTCAAGTAAGGAATCTAAGCAGTGGGCTCGATTCTGGGGTTGCTAAGGTGAAATAGATATGAACAAAAACATGACCTATCACAACTCCATAGGGCTATGAGCTAAAACTTCAGCACTGAGGAGGATGATAATTCTGCCTGTAAGGACTGGGGAAGGACTTACACTTTGGAACATGTTGGAGGGATGATTGGCAGTTTATTGGGCTAAAGCAGTGACTCTGATTGGGTTCTATCTAACCTAGGATTCTAAACCTCTGAAAGGATGCCTTCGTCAAATTATGTGAGGCAGGAGCTCACTGAGGCCAAAACTGTTTCTGGCACAGACCCATGTAGGATCTGTAAAGTCCTTTATGCTGTGTCTTCTGATTTGACCAGCTTGTATTTTGAAGTTCTCCACTACATTTCTGTTCAACACACATTTCAGAAGTAAATTTACCTGAATGTTCCTCTGAGCTTAGTAAATGAAGTATGCGAAGCACATGTTAAGGAAAGGCAAGGGTAAATAATTCACAATTTTATAGATTAATTAGCCAAGGAATGAAGCCCAAGTCCATCTAAGCCATCTGCCATGGGGACAAGGCTGCTGAAAGTCCCAAGCTCCAATTTTTAGCAGGTACAAAAGAACCAAAAATGATATCCCAGACTGAGAAACAATATGAACTTGTCCTAATGCTTGGAAAACATATCTAAAACTAACCACTTTATAAATGCATGCTGCTTGGTTGTAGAGGACTCAAATTGGACAACATGAATATTCCCTATAAATTTGTCATTGCTACTGGGAAAATAAACTCAAACCCATGCACATTTTGAGGTGATATTGGGTCTCTTGAAACAGGTAAACTTATTCAGATTCTGAGCTATATTACTCAATGATATTTCAGAGCATGCATATTCTTTTAGATTATGCTATTGTTAACTGCTTTTTCATCTTATAAGTAGTAGTGCCAATAAATTAGCAGTAATACCCATTACTATTTAATGGGTATTCGTTACTTCTGCACAATCATCTCCAATGAATGTGCAATTTACTGTAGACAGCAAAAGCAAAAAGTAATATCTTTACATTTTGAGGCATATTCAACTAACATATTGATTGCCATTTCATAAACAGGGCAACATATTTGTGTGGAAGCTTAGTGTATTATATTTTATGTCTTTACAAAGGACATAAGTGTTCTTCTTTTCTATAGTACATTAATATGTATAGAAGGTATAAAAAGTAAATTCAAGCAATTTTTTTCTGGATTCTGGTTGATTTGAAGAATTGGTAATTTATCAGCTTAGAATTAAAACATATTCCTGGTTGCATGATTGTGCAAAATCTATTCAATCTTGGATATTTTTTTACCAACCATTAAACCCTCACCATATCATTGATGTTGTTATGATATTATGCATGATAATATAAGAATCAGGAATCTGAAAAAAAGTATGCTAGTGCATCTTAGCTTATGTTTAAATATGGTTTCCTTCCTTTAGCCCATTTGCATTTAGATCTTACTCAGTTCTTATATGTGTGGGTGAGTTAGGAGAAAAAGAGCTAGTCCATTGCTAAATTTTATTTAGATTTTACAGTACTGAGCTTTCCTAATATGTTGCACTTAAAATGACCAATGTTTATAATATATATATCTATATATATGTATTATATTATAATATATATTCCATACATAGATATATTCCATACATATCTATATCTATATCTATATCTATATCTATATGTATGGAATATATATTATATTGTTGAACATGGAATATTCAATATTGAACCCATTATTGAACTTTATATGTATAATATAAAGTCTCAGTGAATATTTAGTTTTTAACAAGAAGGAGGGAAAAGTCAAAGTGTAGTAGCAATGGAGCTGTAACAGAGGAGCCCAGTAAAGAGAGTAGACTGAGCACACATTTAGGTACATGCAGATAGGTGTGGGGATATCATTCTGTCATAAGGATGTGCGGTAGCTTCAGAAAAAAAGATTGCCTTTGTTGCCTCCCATCTGTCATAGCCATAATGCTTTCAACTTTGACTCAGATATTTCTGATTTAATAGGAAACCATGTATATTATTGTATCAACTTTCTGTTGGGGTATATTATATCCCTCATTTCTCTGTATTCTTTTAGTATTTTAGGAAAAAAATCTAGACATAAGGCAAAAAAAGCAAATAATCTGAAGATAAGGAACGGCTGCTTCTTAAGTATTTCTGAATAAATTTCTGCAGAATGAAAAATACCATGTCCTAAGGAATTGAATGAGAATTAGCAAGGCTTCCCATGGTCCTAAGAACTGCACAGTGTGTTAAACAACCCTGAAGCCCTGTGCAAGCCCCAAGGCCAGACCTGTCCTTTCAACTTTGATCAGACATTAACAACCTAATGAATTGACCTTGAGACAGTACAAGGCTTTCAGTGAAAAGTACCTCTCAAGGATGTTCTTGAGAGGTTTACCCTTATTAATTTAATGGGATTGTATGCATTCAACAAATCGAGACCATTTTAAATATTTACTTTTCAAGGGGAGTATTTCCTGCTTTGGAAAAGCTGCAACTTCTGCTGTGCAGGGAGAAATGGAATGCTATCTCTGTTTTAATTAAATAATGAACAGTGAATTGGGCTCCATCCTCCTCTAGAGGCATCTGGATTTCAGCAAACTTGCTTGGCTAAGTCAGTTCCATGAACCAGTTTGCCATCTTTCAAAGCATTGTTGACCTCTATTGTCAGTTGTTCAGTTTTCACCTGGCTTTTTTATCCTTTCATATTTACACACTTTTTTTCTATCAAGCATTCAAAAATATTAACTATATTAACTATATACATTTTCTTTTACTATTTTAACTAGAAAACTGAGTTTTCACTTGATGTCACGATTTAAATAGTTTTAATAATTTGCCAAGCTAAATAATTTTACTAAAATTATTTATTTATTTAAAATGGTTTTAGTGTTGTTCAATTGCAGTTGTCTGCATTTCCCCCCACCACCACTCCATGCCCCACCCCAGCCATCCCCACCTCCCTCCCCTGCTTCCACCCCACCTTGGTTTTGTCCATGTGTCCTTTATAGTTGTTCCTGAAAACCCTTCCCCCATCCCCCCATTATCCCCCCTACCTCCCCTCTGGTTACTGTCAGATTGTTCTTGATTTCAATGACTCCGGTTATATTTTGCTTGCTTGTTTGTTTTGTTGATTAGGTCCCACTTAAAGGTGAGACCACATGGCATTTCTCTTTTACCGCCTGGTTTATTTCACTTAGTATAATACTCTCCAAATCCATCCATGTTGTTGTGAAAGGTAGGAGCTCCTTCTTTCTTTCTGCTGTGTAGTATTCCATCGTGTAAATATACCACAGTTTTTTGATGCATTCAATTACTGATGGGTACTTATGTAGCTTCTAACACTTTGCTAGTAGAAAGAAGAAGTTCCTACTATTTATACGCTTTTTATTCAATTTTAGTTTTTTAAGTAATTTCAGTGGAGTAGAGGGAGCAGAGATAAACCTATGTTCAATGTGTTCTTTTTATACCGGGGTTTCCCCATGGGACTCTTTGTTCTATATTCTTTCTTTTATCTGGAATCCTAGAAAGACACATTTTATACTGGTTGTTTTTCTTTCAGTAGACAGTTGATTTTTGCTCTCATCTTCTTTCTTTCTTTCTTCTTCTTCTTGCTTTCTCCTGCTTAATAAAAATACCATTAATATCTTTGTCATATAATAAAATTAAATATATCTCTTTTTTGTAATTTTCACCTGAGGATATATTTGTTGATTTTAGAAAGAGAGTAAAGGAGAGCAAGAAATATCAGTGTAAAAGAGAAACATTGGTCAGTTGCCTCTGTATACACCCTAACTGATGATCAAACCCAAAACCTAGGCACGTGCCCCAATCAGGAATCAAAGTGTACAGTATGACACTCCAATGAACTGAGCCATGCAGTCCAGGCTAAATACATATATTTTTAATGGAAGTTTAGCTATTGAAATTCCAAAGCAATTGGGGTTGTTAGAATTTCTAAAATGGCCTCCCAGTGATGTGCTGCCCTACCCCAGAAACATATGAATATGATCAGATAACAGTTTTATGAATACACTATGTTATATGGCACAGTTTACTTTAAGATAAAGAGAAAATCCAGGATTATGTAGGTGGACCCAGTTAAACACATGAGCCCATAAAAGTGGAGAGCTTTCTCCTGCTGTGGCAAAATAAGAAGGCAGAAGAAGAATGCAGAGAGATTCAAAGCGTGAGAGGACTTGAAGGGTCACTTCTTTTAAGATGGAAGGAACCACGTGAGAAGAAGTGGGTGGACTCAAAGAACACAGAATGAACATTGGCTCACAGCCAGCAAGGAAATGACCTCAATCTACCACCACAAGGAAATAAACTCTATGACAATCTGAGTGCATTTGGAGGTGCATTCTTTCCAAAAACCTCCACCTGGGCATTAAACTTAGCCAAGCCTGTCTGAACTCTTAACCCACAACCCGGAGATAATAAATTTGTTTTATTTTAGGCAACTAAGATTGGGGTAATTTGTTATGTAGCAATGGCAAACTAATATGCTATCTCACTTAAAGTTCCTTCTCTATGATATTGCCATGAACTTTGGGCCCCAAAAACAGATATACTGAGGGTGACCATGACTCTTTGGGAGTGTGTATTTGTATGTTTTTGTACCCATCTTGTAAATAGCCTTTAAGTTCCCTTCTTCTCTGTAAGTAGCACCCTCTCAAGCTGGCTCAGAACAGAAAAGACGACTAGGAGAGACAAGTGGTGAGACGAATCTATTGGTACTCATTCTCACTTAGCATCTTCCCTTGTATAGTCCCTCTGTGCCCTCTGGGCACCTGCTCTCTAGGAAACAGCTGTGTGCAGTGCACAACAGCAAAAACTTTCAACAAAGGAGGGTATTCTTCCCAAGACTGGAAGAATGCTAATCCGGGAAGAGATTCCTATATGGCCAGCTTATCTCTTGTCTCCTTCATGGCAAAACCCTGGCTTCACTGTCAAAGAATGTTTCTGTACCATTTCTTCTTTTACTACAATGCAAGTTCACCACTTTGTTGAGTTAGGTGGATGGCAAGATTGTCATAATGGTATTTCATATATGTGGCTTTGTGGGAGAATGAGATGCTCTGCATAAGCAAACTTTTCATTTAATTAAAAATTGCTCCTTTATCACTGTATTTTTAAACCTTTCATTTCTTAAACTTGAAAAAAAACTTATTACCCAGCCTTATTATATGGGAAATAAAGTATATCATTCACATTTTTATTGATGATTCATGGCCATTTTCAAAGGTATCATTTATTTTACAGCCCTGTTTCTGCAGTGATGCCCTTAGGGATCATTGTTCTTATACTAAATGGCCCCAAACCACTAAATCTTTAATTCTACCCTGTAGTTTATATTTTTCTGCTATTTTCCTTTTAAATGGGACATTAATTTTAACCCATTGCTGCTGTTGACATATCTTACCCAGCAGTTTCCTACCCACATACACATGTAATTCTAAGTCCAAAATTGAAACATACTACCTTAAAATCAAGTAATTTATATTTATGTGTACAGACAATGAAGTCATAGGTAAATATAATAAAGACTTATAAGAGCTTACATTTCAATGTTTTAAATTTACCAAGTATTAATTGAACAGCTATTATGTCCAAAAATTATATGACTTGTATGAAAGTCTAGACATTTTGAAATTAATGAATAGGCAAACAAATTTATGTACCTACTTAATAAGAATATTGTATTAAATGTCATTATGTCTATTACAAAGATATCATCAATTCAATATTAACCTGCTTAACCATTAATTTAATTTCTGGTACAGTTGAAGAATATACAGGGGCCCAGCACAAATAATGCCCCCTTTTATTACAAAATCATAGGCATATAATTCTGTAACATAACAATATCACACTGGAGCACACCATATGACATTTTTGGTGAAATGTTCAAATTAAAACTATAAAATATTACACCCATGTTATTACCCTACTGACCACACTCAAGCTGGACCCTGGTTACTTTCTGTTGGACCCTGGATTTGTATGTATATAATATGTATTAGGTGGTCAAGGCTTCAACTTAATATTATATTCCCAAGAGTACCAATGTGCATTAAGTACCAGTTGCAAATATTGAAAAGTAGCCCACTTGGATTTTCTGCCACTCTAATCCTCCTGTGTAACCAATATCTTATGTTAAATTAAATCTCTTTAATTGGAAAAATCTTGAGTGATTTCTGTTTTCCTGGTCACACTTTGACTGCTACAACACACTAATGCAAACAGGAAATTTTGAATATTTTGTGCATGACCTTAAAAATGTGTTCAGAGTTTCCATTACTCCAGATAAGATATGAATGTTACATTTATTATAAAACATTATTTTAAATGATGTACCAACGAAAATGCATAGATTTTGACCTCTGAATTGACCTTGTGGGACAATGTGTAGTGTTTACTCTGGGTCTGCATATACTCCTGGCACACTGCAGCCTACACCTCAGGCCACTCAAATCTCAGTTCAAAATGAATAATTCCAAAGAACCTCAAGAGTTTCATGATAAGTGTTGGAGCATAGCAGTAAGCACACCAATTGAGGAGTGTACCAAAACTTGAAGTTAGCCAGGCCAAAACAGGTGGTGGCTTTCCAAAGGTGTTTAATGGCCTCAGAGCTAAAGTGGTGCATGGCGGGTACTGATGTGCTTTAGTGCTACTATAGTAATATGAATTGCATGCTTATAGTGTGCCCAGTCCGGAACTACTGTGCTATAGTGCAGGAAGGAAACAGTTGGATCATAAGGCATTTCTTGTCTCTTAGGAGCTAAGAGCGTCTGGCTAGGCTTGACAGGGAGCAAACGGACTATGAAATACAGTACTCCCCTCTTACTCAGTTTTGCTTTCTGGGGTTTCAGTTACCTGCTGTCAATCATGGTTCAAAACTATTTAATAGAAGATTCTGTAAGTAAATAATTTATAAGTTTTAAATTTTGTGCCATTTGAGTAATGTGATAGACTGTCCCACTCCATCCCTCCCGGGATGTGAATTACCCTTTTGTCTGGTGTATCCATGCTGTATACATTACTCACCCATTAGTTACTTAGTAGCCTTCTAAGTTACCAGATCAACTGTCACAGTATTCCAGGGCTTGTGTGCAAGTAACACCCCAAATTGCAGGAGAGTGATGGTGTCAAATTGGATACGCCAAAGAGAAGCCTTAAAGTGCTTCCTGTAAGTGAAAGGGTATATGTGTATAAAAAAGAGAAAGAAATAGGAGATGTAGAGTTTGGTACTATCCCTCGTTTCAGACATCCACTGGGGGCTCTTGGAACATATCCCGTGTAGAAAAGGGGGGACTACTGTATAAGTAAAGTGGTATGTGTCAATTTTTAAAGTTAGCCAGTGAAGTCATTCATACCTTACAAATTCTGAAAGTTAGCTGGTAAAACGAATCATACAAAAGACCAATCTTGAGGGGCAGCGCTCATGGTGTTTATTTATCTTTGCATATGTCCCAGTGCCTAGAACAAATGTGTACACAGTAGAAGGGCTAACACATGTGTGTTGAACTAAATTGACTAGAGAACTTACTTCCCTCTTCCAGACTACAGAATCTTGCAAACTCCGTGGGAATTCAAGTTCCCTCCTGGCACATACAGATTCTGCCCTATCTAGCCTATTTAAATTAACGATGGTTGGAAGTGCTCAGGACATCCTGAAACATTTAATTAAAACATGGGGCTCTTTTCTAGGAACCTGACTTAGTAACTTTGAAGAAGCAAATGTTAAAAACAAGGCACAAAAGTACTTCTAACTCCCATCACTCACCGGTCCCCATAGGTCTTGCCCAGAATGAGCTTTCACCAATAGGATTTATTTGTTTATTTGTTTACTGGGTTTACCATATAAATAGAAATAATGCCCCCCACCCCCCACCCAGCTTCCACCCACCCCTTTACAGGGTAAGCAGTTTGGATCTAGCAAATTGAAAAACAAAGGTTGAAGTGCATTGTGGTGATTTTGGAACTGGGAAATTTCTATATTCTCTTTATCTTTCTTTTAGTTTGCACTTAAGCCTTGAAGGGGAAAAAAATTCTTTCACATACCTGGCTGGGGATGGGAAACTGTTAAATAGTGGTTAGAACTGGGAGGGTTGGAGGGAACTTTCCTCCCCCATTTTTTAAAGTTTGGCTGAAGGTCTTTCTGCCCGCAGGCTACAGTCACATTAGCGGTGGGAAATTGGATAAGGACAGCACAATGACAAATCCAGGTTGCTTGCAATAAGTTGCTAATCCCTTTGCTTTAATATCGGAGCAGCGTATAATGATGTTTGGACATCACTCCAGTTTACTGACGACCCCACTGGGGCCAGCAATAGAACCTTACAACTGTCTAACAAGGCATCAGGTGACTCCCGTCGTCACAGCAACGGACACTGGAATCTAATCTTCCCTCCATCCCTTCTAGCACCCAATAACGCCTAGATTATATAAGTGGCCCATCATTGCTTGGTAACTTGAATCAATTAACGTTAATTCGCACAATGCTATGATGTATTGTGATCACTTTCATTTCAGGGAAGGGGGAGAAATTGCTATAAGTCACCTAAAATGAGGTTGTCGGTGGTGCTGAGGTATTAATTGGGTGTCCATATTAAATGCAAAAGGAGCCCCATCGTGAAAGGAAAGTGGATGAGTGACTCTCTTGGCTGCTATTGACCTATCAGAAGAAGACAGTGCCCTTTTCCTTTGCTTTTATCTATTACAGTTTTCCCTATTGCGTGTCAAGTTGATGTATTATAAAAAATTCATTTGGTGACCTTTCACCCCCTTAGCAGATTAAACAATTTCACTTCGATGGCATCATTAACAGGACCCTGCATTTAATGATGATTTCTCTAAAAGGCCACGGAGATTCGATTTTAAGCTAACAGATTTATTGCACTATTATAACATATCGTAAAAAACTGTACCACCTACGGTCAGGTTTTAGGATAGAAACTGCTTAAGAGTTTATGTGGAGCTTAAAGTGGTATTACCTTGGGATATGCTGTAGCAGCAAGTCTCTGACCTCCAGTGAGATGCTGTTTACATTTAATAAGAGATGTTTGCTCACAATAAACTTTAAAGTGTGTCAGGGAGAGGCCTTTCTGCGGGTGTTCAGGCAGTTGGTTCCTGTCCCTTCGTCTCTAGACGCCCATGTGCTTATGTCAGGGTCTCTGATGGACCCTTTCAGTTTCTGAAACTCCCACACTGCCAGCCTGACTCCTGTCCTGCATCGGAAAGCATTTGAGAACCAAGTTAGGGGAGAAATAGATCTGGTGACAGCGTTAGAATTGTCCAATAACCTGGGACCCATAGAAGAATAGAATTGAAAGCATAGATTTTAAAAACCTATTTTAAGTTATTCCCTTAAAAAAAATTAAAAGACAGCTTTACCCACTCAGGTTAAGCAAACTAATGAGTGATGACTGCGCTAGCATGTGCTGGATTCCCAGGGAACAACTGCAGCAGAGCCTCAGCTAGCAGATGACCGAAGGGGGGGCTCTTAGGACGACTCTGCCCACTCCCCAGGATTCTCTGGGGAGAGAGAGGTTGCTTCCTACAGAAATGTCATATTTCCTCATCCACCACATTTGCTCTTCCACAGTTTCCTCTTTTTAGGACTAGTTGTCACCTTTACCTGACATACACTTCCTATGTTAAATACTTTGTCCTTTTCTTCTCACAAAAGAAAGAAAAAAATGAAAGGTTAGGGAATAAAGTGTTTGACTCACAAGCATTTAATTGAGGGCAGGAAAGACTACTTTTCTTTTTTTTGCAATCAAATCCTTTTTTGTTAGACCTGACCTAGGATGTACTGAGGATGAGTCACCATGGGATACTCCTATTAGCAGGATATATGTGATGTATAAAGTCTGTTTACATATTTTGTTTAACTGCTAAAAATCTATTACATGCCTATGATGTATAATACATAATAAGATCAAGGGGGCAAAAGATATATAATCCATAAACTGTATGTTCTTTTTAAAATAATGTTCTTTTAAACTGTATTTATTGATTTGAGAGAGAGAGAAAGAGAAACATTGATTTTTTTTGTTCCATTACTTATGCATTCATTGCTTGATTCTTGTATGTGCCCTGACCTGGAATCGAACCCACAACCTTGGTGTATTGGGGCGACTCTCTAACCAACTAAGCTACCTGGCCAGAGCTTGTAATTCTTTTAATAAAGCTATCTTAGTCATTAAAAATGCCAAGGCTCTAGGAAAAAAAGATATTTTAAGGTATCATGAATTATATATAACCATTTCATTTTATTTTGTTTATGCCATGTTTTTGTTAAGTCACACCAGCAATTAATGTACTTAAAAGGGATGAAAAAAATATAGCTCATTAGATGACTGCTCTATACCTTGGTCATAACCTTGCTCTTTGTAAAACCTTTGGCAGGTTACTTTACCCTTTTTAGACCTCAGTTTCTTCACATATAAGTGACAGTACCTACTTTGTAATATCATTTTAAAGATGCAATGAGTTTGTACATGGAAAGCTTAGAAGAGTACCTGGTACACAGTTAGTACTCAGCACGTATTCACTATAAATATTATTCTCCCTAAGGGCTTCTTTCATGTAAAACCAATCCATCAATGAATTGCAGTTATTGAACCTGTTAGTGCAAGCACACTGTGAAGAGCATAAATGGGGGTGGTGGTTTGCTGTGAGGACTGAATGAGCTGTAACACTTCAAACAGTGCTGCACTGGGCTTGCTCTCAGGCGTTTCCTCGTGGTGCTCAGTGATGGCATCTTGGTACCAGGATCAGCCGTGGAGAAACTACTCATGCCATGCGGACTGGATGACCCTGACAATCAGGGTCTTTGGGGAGAGAGCTGGTTGACTACTAGACTCCTGAACACATCCCACCACCTAAGTATTGTCCTCTGTGTTCCCTCACTGGGGCTTTTTGGGGCCGATATTAATACACTGTGATAAACATCAAAGTTCATAATTTATGGTTCTCCCCCCATCCCCTCACACCCAGTCCATTGTTTACTAGAGCTAAGCAAACATATTATATAAAGATGTAATTATTCTCCAACTATAAGGTAATGTTCACTGTGAAGTGCATTGTTAAGTTTCTAGATGCCAAGGCTAATATTTCATGGGTAATAATGTATTATGGAAATAGCCACGGCAGTGATATGTGTAATCTTATGAATGTATTCTATTTTGTTTTACATGTGCCAGAAATACAAGCAGTTTTAATGCTGGGAACTCGATATATATTCGGCCCTATGCCCTTTCAGTCCTTGTCCAGCCTTCAGATGGGGAAGTGGGAAAAGAACTTCCAGTACAACCACAGCTTGTTTTCCTGGACAAGCAGGTAACTTGTTCAGGTGTGACAACCTCTCAAGCTGGGGAGAGGTACTGAGCACACAGGTAGGTTCCGTTATCATGATACCAATTTTCAGAGTGCCCACTGTGTGACACTTGGTGCACTGACACCTTCTCACTACGGCTGTCACCGTCCTTCCATTTCACAGCCTGCTTTCCTGCCACTTTGTATGGTGGCTGGCATTTGATTATGGGTAGAAATATAATTCTGAAACTTTTCCTCCCCCACCAAATTCTTGAAGTAGGTTTCTCATACCTTTTCAGAAATCTAGCCTTCTCAAAGAAGTATATCTGCATCTGAGGAAGTAATTGTATATGCTAATGAAGGAATTTGTGCCATCACATCTGCATAATAGTTTTATATTATTTAAATGATTTCTCTTATATGTAGTTTAAGTAAATCATTAACAAGAGGGTTCAGTGCTTAATTCTAATTTCAGTGGCTGTGTCCTCTAACTCCATCTTATCTTTCTATATTTACTAAAGAAAGTCGTGGAAGAAAACTAAGTGCAATAGGATAATTAAACCTACTTTCCACTCTTTATTTTTAAAATGCATCTTCTGACATTTGCAGAGGGACAAGGCCACCAGACTGAAGTTCACACTTGGAAACTGTCACTTTTGATCTAGTCTGGGACTCACTCAACTCTCTCCTGCTTTCTTCTCTTGACCTTGCCTTCCCTGTTAACCATAAGCACGTGATACCACTCCTCCTCTATAAACTCAGCTTTCCTTTCTCCTCTTAACCACCTTGCCCAACGTTTTCTGCAGTAATGTCCTTTTCTTCTCTCAATACACTAATTGTAATATGCTCTTAACATAAGAAAGAAAATGCTTATTTATTATTTTCCTTCCTTGTTTGTACTGAATTTGTGCTTTATGAAAGATGCTATTCTGAATTCTCTTCTTCTTTTTAGATAAATTTAGATCTTCTTCTGAATCCAACTTTTCCTTTTTATTTTTTCTGGTTTCAGAATCAGAGAGTCGAGTCCTTGGGGCTGCCGCATGAGCCTTGGGCCGTTTCTGTTTCTCTGGAAGGAACATCGGGTTCAGTGCTAAAAGGTAGGTACCTGTGACATTCGGTACCTGTGACATTCATCACTGCATCTGCACAGAAAATGTTTGCAACCATTAGGGACGCATAGCAAGGTCAGCAATACCCAGTATCTGAAGTCATTTCAAAGAAACATCCTCTATACCCAGCCTGCAATGCCAGTGTCTATGAAAAGAAAGTTTTGGTTAGCAGTAAATTCTTTGGGGACTACCTCCACCTCTCCTCCCATCCTCTGAGTGATGAAGGTGCATTTTTGTCAAACCATATCCCCAAAATGGTGTAAAGAAAAGAGCATGTCCCCTAAGACAAATTATTTTTTGGTACAGTATCATGGACTGACCCCGGGAGCAAGGTCACCCGTACAAGGTAGTTTCTATGGAGAAACACTGGCTTTCAACAATGAGCCAGTTGAAAAATGTGATGGCAAATGCAAAGCACCTGGCCCAAAGGAAATCCTGAAGTTCATTTTCCCCTCTCCCCCTTTGTTTTCTCCCCCTTACCTTTCTGTGCAGTTCCAGTACCATTGCTTAGCTTTATTTACTTTCCCTGGACCATGTGCATGTGAAAATTAAAAAATAAAAACAAGCATCATTTTATTCTTTACTTCTGTGAATTTAAATATTTTAGATATCTCATATAGATGAAATCCTGCAGTATTTGTCCCTCTGTGGCTGGCTTATTTATTTGGCATAATTGTCCTCAGTGTTCATCCAAGTTGTCACATATTTCAGAATTTCCTTTTTTTAAAGGCTGAATAATATTCTGTTGTTCATGTATACCACGTTTTCTTTATCAGTTGACCTGCTGATTGACACTTAGATTGTTTCCATATCTTGGCAAGTGTGAATAGTACTGCAAGTGACATGGGGTGCAGCTATCTCTTTGAGATCCCGATTTTAATTCTTTAGCAAAAGTGCCCAGAGTGAGCTTGCTTGTTCATATCTCTATCTTTAATTTTGTGGGTAACATCCATAGTGTTTTCCATAGCAACTGGACCATTTTGCATTCCTACCAGCAGTTTATAAGAGTTCCTACAAGAGTTCAACTTTCTCTGCATCCTCACTAACACTTGTCTTTTGGTATTTTGATAATAATCATCCTAATAGGTATAAGATAATACCTCGTTATGATTTTGATTTTCATTTCCCTGATGATTAGTCATACTGAGCACCTTTTCATATGCTTGTTGGCTATTTGTAAGGTTTCTTTGGAGAAATGTCTAATCAAGTCATTACTTTTTAATCAGGTTTTTGTTTGTTTTTGCTATTAAGTTATAGAAATACCTTATATATTTTGGAAATTAACCCTTATCAGAAACATGGCTTGCAAATATTTTCTCTTATTCTATAGTTTACCTTTTCACTCTATTCATTGTTTGCTTTGCTATGGAGAAGATGTTCAGTTTGATGTTATACCATTTAATTTTGTCTAATTTTGTTTAAGATGTCCATACTACCCAAAAATGATCTACATATTCAATGTGACCTCTATTAAAATTCCAATAACATGTCTTATAGAATTATAAAAAAATTAGAAAATTCATATGGAACCACAAAGAAATCCCAAATAACCAAAAAAAGTCTTGAAAAATAAAAACAAAACTAGAGGCATCAAGGCCACAATTGTCCAAATTTCAAAATATATTACAAAACTCTAGTAAACAAAACAGCATGGTACTTGCATAAATACAGACCTATAGACCAATGAAACACAACAGAGATCTCAGAAATAAGTCCAGGTACGTATGTTCAACTGATACTAACAAGGGAGCCAAGACACACAACGAAGAGAGGAGAGTCTCTTCAACAAATGGTGCTGGGGAAACTGCATGTTCACATACAAAAAAATAAAAAAAGAATAAAGTTGGGCCTTTGCTTTATACCACACAGGAAAAAATAATCAACTCAAAGTGGATCAAAGTCTTAAATATAAGATCTGATACTATAAAACTCCTAGAGAAAAACATAGAAGAAAATCTTGTCACCAATGGTCTTGAGAAAGGTTTTATAGATATGATGTCAAAAGCACAGATAACAAAAGCAAAATTAGATGATGTATTGATAACTCTTTAAAAAAATTAGCTTATCAGATTTCTTATACCTTCATAAGCCAGCTAAAACATTTCTATTGGTTTCAGGTTGTCTGTAATGTTTTTTTCCAAATTTGTAAAAGACTTACCTACCAGTTCAAACATCAGCCTATCTGCAAAGTTTCTGGTTTCCAAGGGAAGGCCATGGCTTTACAGTTATTTCTTACTCTACCCAGGCTATGTGTCAATGCTCATGCACATGGCTCTTGTAACATATATGAAAATGCTAAAATGTATTGGAATAAGTCCATCATAGAAGTGCTAAATCTTGCCTTCCTACTAATTGCATTTCTTTGGGTCTAAATTATTTCTATTGTTGGCATACAATATACCTGCCCCTCCTGAGAATATTGTTTTTCATTCTTTCATTGTTACTGTCTCTAAAAACTGAAGGAGATAAAATTGTTATGATCAAGTTTCCAAGAAAATGAATTCTCATTCAACATAGTTTTTAATAAGTTAATCCCCAAATTTTTTTTAATTGCTATATTATTTAGATTACAATTTTTGTTTTTGTGCTAAGCTACACCTCATGATTTCTAGAAAACAGAATGAGCCACAGAAGTAGCCCCTTCTGAAAATTTTCTTGATGCAGCAACTGACATTTCATGATTAAATATTTCATAGCTTCAAAACTTTTATTGTTTAAAGCTTGTTTCACTCTGTTGTTTTCTTGTTGGAGCTGTAAATTTGACTGTTATCTCTTTTCAAGTTGCTTTTCAACTATTTTTGCCTATAAATTTGCTACTCTCTCTACTTATTAAGAAACCAAAACTTTTCAGCCTGTGGACAAAAATAATTTTTCCCCAAACTTCTGTAGCCTTGTTACTGTCCTCCTCACCCTGTCTATTTTCTCTCTGTATAACCCAATTTTAAAGGTCCAGATGGTGCTGCTCATTTTATGAGTCTCCTCAATGACTTTCCATATCTTCCATACTTCTATCATACAATTGATATTTTACTCACTTTGGTGAAAGTAACACCCATATTGCTGACTTATATTTTTGTTTTTCTTTGTGATTTCTTCACCTAAGCAGTTAAATCTGAAACTCCTTAGGTTTAAAACCCTATGGGGAAAAGACAACCCAAAGTGTTTCCTATACAAATTTTCAGAGACAAGCTACATTATTAAGAAAGTAAGATAATTAAACAAAACTATCTAAGGTTGGCTAATGTAAAAATTAAACTTTCAAAACTGCATTATGAGGTAATTTTCAATTGCTTGTTTTGATGATGTCATTTTGTCCATTCTTCAGTGCCATTTAGCTGTTGCTGGAATTTTGGTCAGGAATGTATAAGATGCAACAGTAATTCTGATCTCAACACAACAGCATTAAAAATTTCAATGTTCAGCTTTTTTTTCATGTTATAGTGATACATACCTGTATCACCTGCCTACTAAAACTCACCTACCTTATCTTCTACTATCAGGGATGTCCAATCCATGGCCCCCAAAATGCATGTACCCCAGGATGGCTATGAATGTGGCCCAACACAAAACCATAAATTTACTTAAAACCTTTTTTTTGCTCATCAGTTTTCACTAGTGTTTGTGCATTTAATGTATGGCCCAAGACAAGTCTTCTTCCAGCGTGGCCTAGAGATGCCAAAATGTTGGACACCCCTGTATCTGCTTCATACATTCCCCATATTCTACACTTTAGTGCACACTCTAAACCATACACACACTGCATACCTTACCCTTACTACATATCTGTCTTTGTCCTTTCCTGCTTCTATAACAGAGTATCATAGGCTGGAGGGCTTATAAATAAAGAAAAGTATTTCTCACAGTTCTGGAAACTATGAAGCCCAAGATCAAATCTTCAACAAATTCCATGTCTGGGAAGGACATGGAATGTCCTTCCTGGTTCATAGAGAGCCATCTTCTTACTATGTGCTCCCATGGCAGAAGGGGTGAGGGAGCTCTCTAGAGTCTCTTGTATAAGGGCCCTTAATTACATTCATTGGGGATTCTGTCCTGATGGGATAATCATGCCTTAAAGGTCCTACCACCAAATATCATTATATTGGAGATTAGGTTTCAACATTTGAATTCTGGAGGGGTACAAACCCCTCCAGATAAATATCTTTCCTGCACTCTATAACTTACCTGTATCTGGTACCTCATTTATACCTCATGCCTTACCTCCATATCCTTAGTTGTACTCCATACTGGACCCATACTCTGTAATTTACCAACATTCCTTACCTTTACTCCTACTCTATCACTTACCCACACACAGGGCCTTGTTCATATTCCGTGCCTTACTGATATTTTTTTAAATATTGTGGTAAAATGCACAGAACATAAAACTTACTATCAACTATTTTGATATGTACTGTTAGTTTAGTTACCCATATTTTTTACCTTACCTATACTTCAGACCTTACTTACACTTCATGCCTTACTCATACTCTATACCTTAGTCGTACCTCATAGTACTCTATACATTACCTATATCCAGTATCTTACTCATACTCCATGCCTTATTTGTACTCTATACCTTACTTTTATACTGTATCTTCCCTAGACTCCATGCTTTACTTTGCCCCCTCCTAATAACCCCCAAAATCCTTCCTTATTTTTCTGTCAGGCACACCCCAAGGATCTGATTACTGACTAGTTTAGAATTGTATTGTGACCATGCACAATGAGGCATGAAACTGCTATTTTATTTTATTAACACCAACTCGTGCTAAGTTAGGTGACTCACCTGGATCAGTATTGTCACCATTGTCCTTCTTGGGAGATTCAATGGGAAAGTATGAGGAACAGGGTGAGGTTGTCTTCTAGGCACAGATTTTTGTGTGTGTATGCCATGTAGGAAAAAAATATTGTGTCATTTTCTGTTTTTAGAATGCCACATTACCAAGATATCCCATTTCATATGATTGGAAGTATCTTTTAAAACCATCTTGAAATACTCCTTAACTTTAGAAAGAATGCCAATCCATTTGGGATGGATTGCATAACTTATTCTAAGTATTTCCTGAAGAAAAGCAAAATAACAACAAAACTATACCTATATATCTGGCCTACATTTTTTATTCTGCAATTTAACTTGATGTTCTTTTGTCTTAGTAGATCTCCTCCATAAAAAAAAAGAGATTATTAACCAAAAAAAGCAGATTTATATACACAAAGGCTATTATTCAAGGGCCCTTCATGTTCTTTGATAATAATAGATCCTAGTATTAGAAAACATATTTTAGTATTTTTTAAAAATAAAGCCTGAACATTAATGATGTAATAGTTTGCCCGTGTGTACTGCTAGGGTGAGAGATGGTGTGGCAGAGAATTGGGGCTGAAGAGGTGCTTGAGAAACTACGTGCCCTGTGAAAACATTCTCAGGTAGCATTCCCTGTCAAGTCATGTCATCAGTTTCAGTTTTGCACAAACCTAGCACCCCATCTCGCCCCAAGTTCCCTCAGCCAGTCCATTGTTCATACCAGCTTGATCAGGAAACCGGTCAATGGCATTTGCATACTTTACAATTACCATTCCAGAGATATGATGAACCCTGGAGTAATATACTGTACTTGGCAGCAACTCTCTCAGCTTTTGTGCACATATGCTTCAAATCTGAGAATATCATAGATATATGTATGGGAATCTTTGTAGAGATCTCTGAGGCAAGCTGGTATTTAACACAAAAGCAAACCCATTTGGAGCTAAAGCACTTTCCATTAGGCAGTTTGGCGGCTGTTTATGAGGCAGACTCACTGTGTTCCACGGACACATTTCGATTAAATGCTGCTTTGTATTCCTCCAAAGATGGGAACAATAAGGACGTTTGTCAAAGGAAAAACTGCAGCAAACGATTTCATGTTGAACATCTGTACTCTGCAGTTCATTGTTTGCAAGAGTTTATTGACCATAATTTTGATGCATATAGGTTTTAAAGAGTATAAACTGCATTTATCTTGGGCGCCTATCATTTATTTTAGTCTTGGCTTATTTATTTCCATTTTTCTGGGCATTTTATTTATTTTGGAACTCTGGAGAGATGAAGGAAAATATGTTTCCAAAAAAGGAAGTTTAGTTAGCTCTGCAAAATTGATGAGGAAAGACAATGTTTTCACAAAAAAGGACTGAGCAAGTGAAGTAAAAAATGTAACACTAAGCATATATATATATCTTTATAATACCCTTCAGTCTTAAAGATCTCCAACCAATTTATAAACTTTAAGACCACTCTCCTAACTTATTGTTCATTGTACCAATCACAGTGACTTTTCCAGAGTGAAATGTAGCAGCTGGTAATTAGCAAACTAATCTGAAGATAGTGGAGTCAAAAGACTAATTAATTAATGGTAATGTGCATGTGATCCTGCCTTAAGTCATCTTCTTTCACTTTATAAATAGATGGCTTATTTTTAGAAGATGTCAGGTGTTTTGTTTTTGCATTTTATTCAGGGAAGCCATGGTCCAGGCAATTGAAGTTGCTAAATCTTTATCAGTCATGAATTGATGTATTGCTGATGTTTTGGTCAATTGGCCTCACTCTGCCCCCACATGAACTACAGAGCCTTTGGATAGAAAAGAGGCAGACACTAAAAACTAACCACCTAGAAAGATAATAGTACCTAGAAAGACAATAGTCTTTCTCGAGAAATATTTACTAATGAAATAGTGAAGATATAGTAGTGGTTAAGAATGCTGACTCTGAAATTAGGCACATTTGAGCTATGACCCCAGCACCAAGTAATGTAAAATTTTATGAGCCTATTCCCTTATCTCTAAATAATATAGATAATAACATATTTTAAATGATTTTGTGTAGTTGATTTCTAATACATTTATAATGTATATAAAGCATAGTGTCTGGTTAATATATGGTTAATATATGAAAACTAGAAATTTACAATCAAGTATCAATTTTAGTTAGAGAAATTATTTTGATACTTAATATGTGGTTCAACATATGTTAGCTGTCATTATTATTCTTCCTTAGATTATTTGGTTCTAAGACTTGTGTAAGAAAACCCTGATGGATTTAGTGACCTCTTTAATTAAAAAAATATATTTTTCCTTTATTGTCCAATTGCCCCTCTACAGAGAACACTTGAAGAGACTGTTCTTGATTAGATGACTAACACTTTTCATTTTCGTGTTTGTTTGCAGGGTGTACTCAGGCAGAAACTCAGGATGGTTACGTGAGCTTCTCTGACTTGGCAGTTCTGATCTCTGGGTCAGATTGGCACTTTATTTTTACTGTTGTTTTCCCTCCAGGTAATTTCAGCACAATGTGTTCTTATTATCTGCGTTTTTTTTTTTTATTAAAAATAACCCCTTCTCTTTTATAATAGAAATAGCTTCTGTCATGAGTAAAAAGTCATCTAAATATAGAAGAAAACCAACATCACTTGTTTATATTACTCAGGTGTGAGAAGCAAGAACACATGTAGAGATTAAGCCTCAGGAGAATCCCGGTAAACAAGCATCCAAATGTACATTTTCCTCCAGTTGTTAAAATTTACTTTGACAATTTCCTACTTTTAAAAAAAACTTTCTGTGACATTTGAGAACAGTTATTTGGATATTAATTAAGTAGTTTTAATTTATAAAGAGAATGCCCTGGGATATTGCGTATTATGACTTCTTATCTTCCATTTCTGCCCTCCTCACCCACTGCCCCCAACCCCACAAATAGCAACTATGCCCACTTAGAATCCTGAATCCTGGTACTTGAGAAGCATAGGTATAAAGTATGTGAAAATTACTTACATAATCCAGTTCTTCTTGAAACCATATTAAAAAGAAATTTCCCTTCTGAAATATTCTTGAAAATTTTTTGATTTGTTAAGGCTAGTAATAACTATTCAACAAGCTTATAACAGGTAATGTGTTAGTTAAACTTCAAAGCCAGATGAACTATGTAAAATGCCACCCTCTTATTTCTATGAAGGGTAGAGATGAGAGGCCAATATCTGACATCCTTTTTTAAAGCACTGAACTCTGATAAAAGCAGAGTGACCCCCTTGAAAAAAAATGTTTAAATATTGCATGCATTATTGTGATTTACCAAAACAAAATTCCACCTGAAAGAATTTAAAAAGTAGTAATATCACATTTGAATGAAAACTAGAAATTTGTAATGAAGTATCAATTTTGGTTAAAGAAATTAGTCTGATACTTAAGTAATTTATGTACCAGTGTGACAATACAAAGTCTTATGAACTGCATCAGGGCAGTCGTTACTGGATTTAAATCTTTCAGATATTGAAAATAACAAAGAAAACCAAATGTTTTGATGTGAGGTATCTGACGCCCAAATGTTTAATTAAAGCCAGATATTAGTCTTTCCTCATGAAACTTAAATTCCAATTGTCATAGCATACTTTTCAAAAAGCTAAAGAATGTGGCTTTCATAAAAATATATAAAGAGCACTTGTCAACAAGTTATTAAACCCATAATGAGGGAACCAGAAGGAAGGCGAAGCTGTTAAATAACATGTGAAGGATATAGATCAGCCAGGAAAAGAGCTGCTGACATGAGTTTGTTAAATTGGATACGGGGCAATAAAACTGTAACCTTTGAAGTTAGATGTCTACAGATATTCTCTGCATCTTTATTGGAAAAAAATCATTTGCAGCTTACCAATCTTGTATTAATTAAGCCTTATCCTTAATTAACATTAAATATTAAGTTAAAGAAAACTATGGTCCAGAGAACTGGATAAACCATGCATGGGCCAATTTGAAAATACTCCAGTATGACATTGATGAGATCTGTAATCATTTCTCCCCTTAATTCCAAGTTTTGGATCATTTTTCTTCACCAAGGAAATACTTTCTGTGGCTAGGTGATATTATTATTAATTATGTTAGACAGATATTATTTAAATATCTATGAAGGCATTCTAATTTAAGTATAGGTTCATCCAGAAACATGTTCAATGTCCTTGACCAAGGGGTTCCCAAGGATATATTTTGGAGGTAACACATGTGAAGTTGGATATTTGGTCCTAAAGACTTGTGTCCTTTAATGTTTTCAGTGGTGACCTAAGACTGGATACTTTACCAGGGTTATTTTAAGGAATAAGTTATAAAACAAAATGTAAAATGTGGTGTAACTCAAACTTGTCAGTAACACTTGTGATTTTGAATTGAGCTTGGTGTTCATGTTGACCCGACCACTACTTTATTTTAGGTTCCCCCTATAACTTGTAGACTACTAAGGAACTATCATTTTTCGTTAGCCATTTGCCCTAAATTTTTCTTCATAATTTTCAAGATTAAGTCTGAGGTAGGGCTCTGGCAGAAGTAGATTACAAAAGTTTAAATTAGAAGAAAATAGATGGAAGATAAAATGAAAGTGTAAAAAGGCCTCCACTTCTGTGACCCTTATTGCCAACACATTCTGTTTTGTTTACATTTTATTCCCATCCCCCACCCCTCCCTTTTGGCAACCATCAGCTTATTCTCTGTATCTATAGATAAGCCTCTGTTTATTTTGTTTATGCATTTTTGTTTTTAGATTCCACATATAAATGAGGTCATATAATTGTCTTTCCCACATTTATTTCTCTTGGCATGATA
This sequence comes from Phyllostomus discolor, assembly GCF_004126475.2. Taxonomy (NCBI): domain Eukaryota; kingdom Metazoa; phylum Chordata; class Mammalia; order Chiroptera; family Phyllostomidae; genus Phyllostomus; species Phyllostomus discolor. The sequence continues at coordinate 123,280,821 of NC_040906.2, read as the reverse complement.
CCCTCCAGATCCATCCATGTTGTTGCACATGGCAATATTTCTTTGTTATTAAATAGTATTCTATTATACATGTCGCATTTCTTTATCTAGTCATTTATGTATGGACACCTAGGCCGCTTCTTTAATGTGGCTATTACTAGTAATGCTGCAATGAACATATGGGTAAATATATCTTTCCAAATTACTGTTTTTGTTTGTTTTTTTCAGGTAATTACCCAGAAGTGGAATTTCTGGATCATATAGCAGCACATCTTTTAATTTTTGGAGGAATTTTTATACTGTTTTCTGTAGTGGCTGCACTAATTTACAATCCCATCAATAGTGTACAAGGGTTCTTTTTACTCCACGTTTTTTGCCAATACTTGTTATTTGTTGATTTATTGATGGTAGCCATTCTGACAGGTGGAAGGTAATATCTCATTGTGCTTTTAATTTGACATCATGTTGATTAGCAGTACAGACACTGAGAGGAACTCCTTGTTTCCAACTATATCAGTTTCTAGTGCTAGAATCATTTCGGAAGGCAGTTCTCCTCCCCACATTGACAGGCCAATCAATGCATTTTTTTTTTTTTATTTCTAAAGTCATAGATGTAACAAGCAGTCATTTGTGTTGTTGTTATTGTTTCATTCATCTATGAATCAAGCAGAAAATTTGCAGTAAGTTTTGTTATTTTTCCTCTTCTCTGTCAGAGAGAGAAACAAATACAAAGGGAACAAATTATCATTCCTATTTTAGAAATACAGATATTGAGGAACTGAGAAGTTAAATTGTTCTCACCAAGTATGTATGGAATCTTCATCAGTCTTTCTAAAATGTTGACTAATGCAGCTCATTTATTTATTTCTGAACTTTCTAAGATACTGCCAAGAGAGAAGTTCTCTGTAAGTTTATACTACTGACATTCCACCCAGGCTTTCCACATTCACTCACTACCAGGGTCTAGGCTGTGGTTTTTCTAACCATTTCTTGGAGCCATGGAGGTCTTGTAGGTCCTCAGGGGCCTCTGGGCCATCTAATCCAGAGAAGTTCTATAGTACTTGCCATGTCTATGTCTGAAATACTCTTTCTCCAGAAATTCACATGGCTCACTCAGCACTTTGTTCAGGTTCTCTACCAATGTCACCTCCTTGGATAAGCCTTTTCTGCATCATGTACTCTATGACATCCTTCCCACCCTGCTCCCACCTCCAGTCTTCCAAGCACACTGTCTCCCTCATGGCACACACCACTACCTGGCAGAGTATCCCTGTATTTGCTTGTTTGTCTATTGCCTATATGCCTTGTGCCCCATTAGAGCCTAAGTTCTAAAACACAGAGGAATCCTGCTGAGTTCAGCAGGGTTATATTCCCAGGGTGTAGAAAGCCATCACACATATGCACAAACATTTGTTTATAAATAAGTAAGTATATTGAGATTATTTCTAAGATTGCATTTTTGAAAGTGTCGTGCTGCTAAAAATACTCAAAAGCAGCTGGTCTCCACCTTTAGACCCAGGTCACTGATCTAGGCTTGTAAACTGGTCTCTGTGTCTTCAGGCCCTCAGAATTTTCCCTTATATAACATTTCATTGCCTTCAGAGTATAGTCAAGGTCCTTTTGATGGACATTTAATACCCAGCAAAATTTGTCTCAAATGCTTTCCAGCATTAATTTCCTAAACATCAGTTGATCTTTTCTTCTCTCTGTCTTATGTATTCAGTCTTCAAAGTCCCACTTAGATACCCCCTCCTGCGGGTATGCTTTTTTCTGATCATATCAATAAAAAATATTCTTCCAAAGCAATTGATTTGCATTATTCCAGTCGCATGTGTTACATCCTGATTTTTATTACAAACATTTGTATGTGTATCTCATTTCATTTACTAGCTCATAAATATTTTAAGAATGAGAACAATAACTTATCCACTAAGCAAAGTAAATAATCAGTGAGCAATCATTGGAAAATGGATAAAAGTAATGAGGAATTTTGTTTTTACTTCTGCAAACCCCTAGTAAAATCCATTCCCCCATATCCGGGCTACATTTATTTTATTCGGATGCACATAAAAAGAAACTAATTGATAAGAAACAAGCCAAGGTTGTCTCAAGTAGAACCATTTCTAGCTAATTTTATTATGGTAGCTTTGGGACTGAGTCAGCCAGGAATCAAGAGACTAAAGATGTGACTGTGGCTTTCAATCAAATTGTCAGGTTTAACCCAAGAAAAGCACAGCAAAGAAAAACATGGTGTTTTCTTGAGTAGAGAAAATAAAAGCTGTTATTGCTTGAGTGATTCAGATAAATGCAGAGACTTGGGATTGATTTGTTTGTTTGAATAAACTACTTTTATTTTTTTACATTTATACTTTTAAAGTGCTGGCTATAACTAACTCATACTCATAGGCAAGATTTTTTTAACTTTTCAGTTTTGTGAGGTGTAAATGACATGATAAATTACACATACTTAAAACACGCCATTTGATAAGTTTTGATGAATGAATACTCCCATGAAACCCTCCCCACAACAAAGATAATGAATGTATCTATTACTTTCCAAATTATAGGCAAATTTAAATTTGTCATATTTTTAAAAAGTGCAGTAAAATTTATCTTTTTGGTATATCTTTTTATGAATTCAAATACATGTACAGATTCATGTAATCACTGCTACAGTCAGGATGCAGAAAAATTTCCCTCAGAAATGGTTCTTATGTGTTCCTCTGCTTTCCCCTCCTCCCCTCTCACCACCACAAATCCCTGGCAACCACTGATCTGGTGTCTATCACTATAGTTTTGTCTTTTCCAGAATGTCATATAAATAGAATCATGCAGTATGTTCCATTCAGATGTGGGCTTCCCTCACTCAGTGCAATGTCTTTGATGTTCATCCCAGTTTTTTCACATTGTTAATCCTTCCTTCCTTCCTTCCTTCCTTCCTTCCTTCCTTCCTTCCTTCCTTCCTTCCTTCCTTCCTTCCTTCCTTTTTTCCTTCCTCCCTTCTCTCTCCCTCTCATACCTTCCCTCCTATCCTCTCCCTTTCTGTCTCTCACTTCCTTCACTTCTCCTTCCTTCTTATTTTCCTCTTCTTTTTCTCTTTTTGATTGAGTAACATTTCATCATCTGGATGAACCACAGTTGACTATTTCATTCCCCCTTTGAAGAATATTTGGGTTGTTTCTGGGTGTGGGTGATTATGGATAGAAATGCTATAAATATTTGTGTACAGATTTTTGTGTGTATAGGCCAGGCTTTTTTTTTAGATTCTTTTATGCCTTGTTTCAAATGTAATAATAGAGTGAGAATCAAAATGTATAGTCTATTAAAAGTGGATGAGTTCAAGATGAATTCTTAGACACACTCTATAAAGAAAGTCACCCATCTTATTTCATCTTTCATAGCCAAGTGGCTCTATCTATATACCATGCTGTACCCCCAGTTTTCCAGGTAACAAAATTTGCATGGACATTAGAATTCTCTTGGCTCTGTAGTAGGAGTCTCTGTGCCCGTTTTGTTGTTACATGCCATATTTTAAATAGGATACATATGTCACAGCAAGTAGTTTCACACATTCTGGAACTAAGAGCATTTCTGCTCTAACTAGTGGAACATAAGAATGAAGCTAAAATTTTGCATTGGTGGGGAAGGTATGTCTGAAAATGAAAAGGGAGAATTGGAAGAATTCCTAACCATTATTGGACATTGGCATGAACAATTGTGTATTATTGTTGAAATTAGATTCCTGTAGTTCTTAAGTAATACAGATCTTGAATTCATCTTTGTTCATTTATTTAAACATTTAATTCAATATATACTTATTAAACCTACTAAGTGTTGTAAGCATATTTTTCTACAATATTATTTTAGCAGCTTATTAATAGTTATTATTGAGACTTTTTTTTTTTTAACAGGAACCAATTTGACGGCTCGCTCCAGGCCATTTGCCATCTTACCTGTGACTAGGTCGGAGAGGTCAATGGTCATCCTGTCTGCTTCCCTGTGCTCAGTGGTGTCGTGGCTGACTCTGTGCTGTCTGGTGTGCTGTTGGTTTAAGAAAAGCAAAAGCAGAAGTATGTAGATATTTTTGAATGAAAACATTGGAGGAAAAATAGCATCATGTATAATATATTAACATATCATTTTCTTCCCCCAAAGAGAAACTTTTATAAACTTTTATAAAATATTAAACTATATTCAGAAAAGCTGACATTCACGCTGCCTGTCACCTACCAGACCCAATAAGCAGAGAGAGGGATTGAATCTTTATGGGCGCTTTATTCAGATGGGCAGTTTGAGAAGACAGTGGTTTGTAACCCTAACAGATGGTCTTAAATTCCATTTTTAAATGGCCCTTTTTATAAGGAGAACCAAGTGTAGGTAAGGGGTTTGGAATTCAGGGAAAAGTTAATTAGATTTAAAAAAACCTGCAGCACTCTTGCCTTGGGTGCTGGCCTTTATCTGTGCCTCAGGAGTGGTCTTTAGCTGTTTCCTAGGCAGGTGGTCTTCTCACCCTGGAGTACGAAAACTCAGATACCATCTTGAATTACTTGCAGCCTTCCCAAAGCACAAAGGTGGAACCGCTTATGGTCTCCTGGAGTCAGAGTGGGTCATAGATTCAGTTCCTGGAACAATAGCTTTAACATTCTTGATTACTAAGCTTATTAGCTGTTATTCAAACTAACATTTTCCAACTTTTGAGTCTCCCATCAAAACCACATGGAGCTAAATTGCTCAGTTCATACAGTAGAAACAAGGATTGCCTAATCTTAAATAGTAATTGCAATACTTATGAAAGCTAAAATTTATTGAGCACTCAGTGTGGACCAAGTTCTAAGTACTTTGGATACATGAATTTATCTAATCTTCACAACAACCCTGGGAAGTGAGTACAAAATACTCTGTCTATATTAGGCACGCAAAGGCTAAGTAACTTGCCCCAAGGTCACACAATCAGAAAGAAATCAGGCCATTTAGCTCTAGATCTTACTCTCTGAAACTCTATGAGTTGCTGTCCAAGTAACCCTCCAAAAGGTGAGCTCAAGAATCAGGGGGAAAGGTCCTCTTTTCTTTCAGAAGAAGGAAGAAAATGCTTGGTGTTTTGTCTTTGTTTTCTCTGAGAGCATAGAAACTATATTCTTAGATATTTTCCCAGAATCAGATTTTTTTTAAGCTGGAGACATGGAAAAATCACTGAAGGAAAGAGGTTCTGTAAAAGAGACTTCTTTCTGTCTTCCTACTCTGTTCTTAGAGTGTGTGAGAGACAACAGAGGCAAATTCCTTACTCCACCCACATGACACTCCTCATCAAAGGAATGGATGAAACTTACGGTATTAGGAGATATTAGGAAACCAAAGTGACAAGAGTGAGTATACAAAGAGGCAAAATGAGGAGAGGCAAAGACAGAAAGTCAAGATAAAGAAAGGAGAAAGGAAGATGCATAATGCCATTACTAGAAGATTCACTACGTTGAACCAAGGTTCGGCCTAGCATCCCTACCTCTCTCCCTGTCAGAATCAGCCTGGACAAACTATAAGGAAGCTTGAGGACTTATCTTTCTCAAAAAGAACAAGATCTCCTCAGCCTGTGTTGTTGCCTCTGATTGTATGAACTGCAGGTTTTCATCTTTATTTTCAAATCTAAAGTTCAGTGTGTGTGTGTGTGTGTGTGTGCGCGCACGCGTGTGTGTTGTTTTCTGGTTTGAAAGCAAAGACTTTTCATAATTTTTAATTTTATATGATACTGTGAAGTAGGTAATTTAATTTTCATCCACCCTTTTATAAATAACCTACCAGCCTTGGAGGGACTTCCAACTAAGTTCTGTTCACATCATTTCTTCTCTTTTGTTCTCCTAGATCTAGAGAAGATTCTTCTGCATTTGCTAATATATCAGTTACCCCACTGTCCTCTTTTTGTTCTTTGAACTTTTCAATATCTGTGGAAACATTTTTGTGTTAAATTCTCATATTTTCCTGCCTGAACAAAGACTCTTAAATTTCCACTTAAAATATATATATATAAAGAGATCAAGAGGACCATTATGGGGAGAAAAGTGTACAGTAATCAGCTGTGTATGAGTAATTTGTATTTCCTTCTGCATATTTTGTATAATTTTCAAATTGCTAAAATTAACATTCATTACTTTTGAATAAAATAATATTGTTCTCTCTCCATGTGTCTTTGCAACTTCCTGTGAATCTATAATTATTTCAGAATAAAAGGTTAAAAAAATATATTACATTCTATGCCAGCTCTGTCCAATAAAAATATAACATAGCCAAAAGCATGAAGCATCTAATGTAAATTTCTAGAAGCTACTTAGCCAAATATATCAAAATTTATTTCAACATGGTATGAATATGAAATATATATTTTACATTTTTTCAAAATTAGGTGTATATTCTATACTTACAGCACATCTCAATTTGAATTAGTCACATTTCACATGTTCAATCAGTATATGGAATTTTATTTCTATCTTCCTTAAACTCTAAATTCATTATATGGATTCTATTGCATGTATCTCACAGTCATTTTCTGGGGGCATATAAGAGAAACATTTCAATAGGGCCCATTTACAAATAAAAATGTTATTTTATTCTGAAAAAAAAAACAAGTAACACTCACTTCTTTCTCTCATTAATTTAGAGATAAAAAGTGAAGATATTTCTGAATCCAAGACTAATGATCAAAAGAATTATAACCATGTCTCATCTAAACACCAAGGATCACAGATGGAGACAGAAAAAGAAGACCCCACAGTGGGAGAAGGTAAGCTTGGACAATGGGGAGGATTCCCACAAGAGAGACAAAGTATGGATGAATTATAGCCTCCCTCTCCCCTGGCTGTCAGTTTCTGAATCAATTTACTTTATAGCCTTTTATTTTTCTTTGTTATTCTTCAAGGAAATCATACCGCAGCATAGGAATACACAAGTCTAGCTGATCACTCATCTATTAACCAATTATTCAAGTTAATATTTATATTTTCTTACTTAGTAGAATATTATTGGCTTAACATTGGAATTTGTTACACAGAGAAAGGGAAAACCAGAGGATAGGCATATAATCTTTCCCTTAGCTATTGCAAAGCCGCCAGTTTGGCAACATTATTGGATTTGGGAAAGAAGAGAGTGCAGCTGCCAAATACCAACAATGCAAATTAGATTGAATATAGACCCCTCAAGAAATGAGTCAGCTTTGCTAAGCTCTGCTTTGTTATTTAGTCATTCTTTTAGCAAAATGTATTATTTGCTTGCATTGTGCATTATGCCAAATGACTTTGCTTGTTATATTGTTACATTGCCATTAGGATTGGTGCCAAGCAGAAAGATTGGTATGTGCCTCAAACCAGTGCTTTGCCCTTGTCCATCTAAGGACAGAGAAAGGAGAAAGATAGCAGGCAGAACACCAGAGGGATTTGCCAAGTATGGATATGATGTATGAAAAATATTCATATAATCTCCACAGTTCTGAAACATTTTGAAACATATGCTCTAAAGAGAAGAATATTCTTATTTTTTCCAAGTAGTAGCCAACTATCATGGTATTTTCTGCTTGAAAAGAAATAGGAATTTAATGATTCTGAGTTCTAGCTTAACCAAAAAATAGCAGTCCAGCATTATTCTGCTTCTATCTAACTAGTTCAGTAAACTCTGATGAGTGCACGTGTGTATGCGTGTATCAGTTTGTTTGCCTGTTTGTATTTTTTCCTCTTAAAAAATGAAGTTATTACTCTTTAAATTTTTTTCAACAAATTAGTCAGTTATACTTCAGCTCCTAGACCTGCCCCCAAAAGGTAGTGAGTTTGGGATGGGTGGAGGGTGAGAAGAATGGAGACAGAGAGAAGGCACAGGAATTCTTTCTAGATTCCATCTAATATTGCTTTAACTTTGGTTTCTGGAAGTCCATATTACTGTATGCAAATTCAGGACAGGTGATTGAAAGCTATCATCTGAGCTCAGCTCTGTGAGTGAGGAACAGCATATTTAGCTGCATTTTTCAGGGAATGGCAGGAGTGATGCTAATCTCTCTCTTAATCTAATATGGCCATCTCTACATGAATCTTGGTTGCCCTGAGTAAATTAACTACATTAGGCAGTCCACAATGCCTGGGTGTTTTATTAAGGAACATTTTATATGTGGTGGTTTATTAATAACTTATCAGGAATGAGACAAGGGACAGGCTCCTGTGGAAGAGTTAAGATTGAAGAGACGGGAGTATCATAAAGGCCATTTTATTAGGGCATCCAACTTAAAAATAGAAAGATGTGTTACATGAATCCTCCCCTTGGGATCATAACAGATTTGCTTCTTCATCTTCTATGGTTTGTCCAAATCTGAAGAGCATTGTTTCCAAGGGAAGTAATAAGGCATTTCCTGGGTTTTTTTTTTTTTTTTGGAACTTATTACCAGCCATGAAACACCTAATCATTGCTAGCTTAAATAAATTTGTCATTATTTCATTATTTCCATGGCACTTTAGTCTCCCTTTCCCCAGTGTTTTTAAACTTTTGATATTTGCCGATAAAGTGATTGATCTCTCTCATAAGCACTTTGCATTCACCAAGCACTACCATAGCACTAAAATTATTGAGCTGATGGAATTACTTCCACTGTCCAGCAGATTTAGACTGTAAACTCGCCGTGTTATGGTTTTTTCCAAAAATTGATTGTCGCAATAGGAGGAAAAGTAGAGGGTTGTAATGGGGGGAAAAGGGAGTAAAGTATATATCCCTCATGCCACTGTTACCAGCTAGGTTTTTGACATTATAGAGCCATCTGAGCTGGTTTTAAAGTTCATAACTGTTCTTGTCACTCTGCTACTTAAAAGATGTAATGATTCTCATTTTCAACTGGAACAAGCCAGCAATCCTCTCTGTGCCATTCAGTTTTCTCATGGGAAAAGTTGATATAATACTGCCCACACTTAGGGTTGTGCTGATTAAATGTTAATATCAGTAAAGAATGCAGAAAAATTTCTCTTATTTGTGTTATTGTTGTTTTCTCTTGTTATTTAAGATGTAAATCTCTTTGAGATCTGACTCCAACCTATCTTTCTGATCTTATTTTGGATTTCCCCTTCCTTCCCCCTGCTCCTACTCCCTATACCAGCTCATGCATCCTGGGATTGTCTTACATCCATTTGTTGCACAGTTGCTTCCAATTGGATTACTCATCCTCACCTGTTCAAACCCCTGTCAGGCTTTTATGTACCACCTGAAATGCCCCCTTTTTAAAATAAAGTCTACCCCATTTGCTTCCATGTCAGTGAAAATGAGTATTTTCTTTGGATTTTAAGAATTGTAAAGGTGGGCTTCCATAATAGTATTTATGATTTTTGGAATTCATTGTATGTAGATGGCTCTCTGTTCCCCTAGGCCAATGATTCTCAGTGGGGGACAATTTTGTCTCCCAAGTAGGGTGGACAACTTATCCTTTCCAAAAACATTCCCAGTTTCAAATTTCAAAGCCTTGTGTCCTAGAACTCCCTCAGTCCCAGACAAACTGGGACAGTTGGTCAGCCTACCTTCAGAGGACATTTGCAATGTCTGAAGATATTTTTCTGTCTCAGCTTGTGGGGTCAGGAATACTGTAAACATCTTACAATGTCCAGGGCCTCCACAAAGACTTAAAATCATACCAAGGTTAAGAAACTCTTGCCAAAGCTATGATCCATCTTTATAACAGTCTGCTAGATTGACTCAGTGGATGCAATTAAGATTTTACATACCAATAAATATTACATAAGTATTGATTTACCTCCTGATATTTATTATACCTTATAAGGTCCTCTCTGTATAGTTTCAGAGAGATAATAGTGGGTCCTCTGTCCTTTATAAGTTTTAAATAGGGTTGAGACCCAAGAATATTATTTTAAGAAAAATGAAAGAACAATTCCAAACGATAAACAATTTAGGTGGTGTCTTTGGTGAATGTAAAATAAGGTCTGTCGATGTACTTTTGTAAGTACAAATCTATGAGAAAGACAGGAAGAGGGGAGGAGAGGGACAGCCTCAAGATATCTGGAATGAGAGACGAGCGAAGCATCTCAGGACTAAAAATTATCATCAGTTTCCAGGAAAGTAAAATTATCTTTGGAAGTTATTAATAAATAACATGCTCATGTTATATAATAAAAATATAAATATTCCTAATTTAAAAACATGAATAAAAATCCAGCACTTAATTCCTTAGAAAACCTTTTTAAATAACCTTTTTAAAAAACCTTTTAAAAAAACCTTTTTTTAAATAACCAGGAATAAGAGCTTGCCTGCTAAATACTATGGAATGTTCCGATGCTATGTACAACCAAGATCCAGCCTCACATCTAATAATGGAATATTAGCAGAATTCCTCCTCAAACAAGGACAAAACATATGATTCATTCTTACCGTAATTTTATAACATGTATTTTGGGATGCTAAAACATACAAACAGATATAAAGCAAAATTAAGAGATGATGTTGGATAAAATACATGGTGACTTGTAGATGATATTATTTAATAATAACTTAAAAAATAAGTCATTAACTGCTATAATGTATAAATAACTTGAATAACAGTCAAATATAATAACCTATGCAAAAATATTATATCTCTCATTCATATATACTTTAAAAACATAATAAAATACATAATAGTGACCAAAGAACATCCTATCATTACTTCCAGTCAGAATGGAGGCATAGATAAATATGGCTCACCTCCTTGCACAACTACACCAAAATTACCACTAAACTATAGAACAACCATCACTCAGAATGGCTGGAAATAAAGCTGAGTGGAAATCCTACTACTTACAGAAACCCAATTGAGACTGGTAGGAGGGGCAGAGACTCAGAAAGGGCTGGTCCCATGCTCATGTGTGTCAAATAACAATTGAGAGGGATATCTCAGGAGTGAAGACTCTCATCCCAGCCTTACAACAGGCTCTGCAGCTCAGGGTTCCAGTGCCAGGAAGATAAGTCCCCATAACTTTTGGCTATAATAACCAGCTTGGACTGAGATTGTGGAAGACAGAAACTTCTGAAGTCCCAGGCAGTTCCTCTTAAAGGGTCCACAGATGGAGTTACTCAGACTCACTTCCTCTGACCTCCAGTGTTGGGGCAGCATATCGAAAAGCACCAGAGACATACAGGGAGGAACTGAGTTGTCTAGCATCAGGTAGAGAGTCAGTGGCAGTTTTCTCCAAGACAGAAGTACTGGCAGAAGCCATTGTTCCTTTTCTGAGCCCTCTGCCCAAAGAACCAACAGGTGGGTGCCATATATGACACTCCATCAACCTGGTTCACACTGTTTGCTTCACCCTGGTGATTCCATGAGGCCCTGCGCCACCCAACTTTCAGAGCCATCTAAGCTGTTACCAGTGGCTTTACTATACAAATGGCTTTCTTGGTCCATGCTTCATATTTTTCTAAACTCTCTCAAAAAGCAGAATCTGATCTCAGCAAGCCCTGTACCTCTTGATAAGTGGCCCCAGGCCTGGTACTAGCAGCAACCAGCCTTGGTTCATAGCTTGGCCTTGCCAGGATATTTCTAAGACCTGCACAAATAGCGGCCATTTACAGATCACTTTGTAGCTTATGCTGGATGACCCTGGGTAAAACACAGGCAGTGGCTAACACTGGACATACCAATGGCAACCAAGGCTCAACTACAAGAGAAGGTTGTACACAGCCCACATAGTGGGCACACCTTGAGTACCTAGCCTTGGTAATATGAGACGCTATGCCATTGGACTTTATGGGACACCTACGATATTAAGCCCCTCTACTAAGCCTGGGAGATGTAGCAGCTACCTAATGCATACAAACAACCACAGGGAGGCTGCCCAAATGAGGAGACAAAGGAACATCTCCAAATGAGAGAACAAAGCAAAACTTAGGAAAAGAGCAAAACAAAATGGAGACAAGCAATCTACTAGATGCAGAGTTCAAAGCATGCTTATAAGGATGCTCAGTGAACTTAGAGAGAACCTCAATAGCATAAAAAATATCCAGCCAGAAATGAAGGATACACCAATGGAAATAAAGAACAATTTACAAGGAATCAACAGTAGAGTGGATGAATCAGGAATTTGGACTATAAGGAAGCCAAAATCACCCAATCAGAATAGTAAGAAGGAAAAAAGAATACAAAAAAAAAAAATGAAGATATCCTAACAGTGTCAGGAATAACTTCAAGCATACCAACAATCACATTAGGGGGGTGCCAGAAGGAGACAAGAGAGAGCAAGAAATTGAAAACCTGTTTGAAAAAAGGGCAGAAAAATTTCTGTAACTTGGTAAAGGAAATAGACACACAAGTCCAGGAAGCACAGAGAATCCCAAACAATAGGAACCTAAAGAGGCCAAAACAAAGACACATAATAATCAAAATGGCCATGGTTAAAGACAAAAAGAGAATCTTAAAAGCAGCAAGAAAAAAATAGTTGCCTACAAGGGAGCTCCCAAAGGACTGTCAACTGATTTCTCAACATAAACTTTGTAGGCTAGAAGGAAATGGCAAGAAATATTTAAAATGATAAAAAATATCAGTAATGTCTGGGATTTTACTGTCTATATTTATTCTAGGATTTTTATGGTTTGGAGTTTAACATTTGAGTCTTTAATCCACTTTGAATTTATTCTTTTGTGTGGTGTAAGAAGGTGGTTTAGTTTTGTTTTTTTTGCATGTATCTGTCCAGTTTTCCCAAAACCATTTATTGAATAAACTGTCTTTAGCCCATTGTATGTGCTTGCTTCCTCTGTTGAATATTAATTGACTGTAAAGGTATAGGTTTATTTCTGGGCTCTCTAGTTTCTTCCATTGGTCTATGTGTCTGTTTTTATTCCAATGCCATGCTGTTTTGATTACTATGGCCTTATCATATAGTTTGGTATTAGGTAGTATCATACCTCTGTTTCAGAACAAACAAGGGGGGCCTGGGACGATATACTATTATTGAAAGAAGCCCCCAGGTCCGCTATGTCTGCCGCCAGAGGAAAGACATCTCTCAATGCCAGAGATGTGTGAAAAGGAAAGGAAACGTTAATTTAATGCTATACAAACTTAAAGTAGGGACCTAATGTCTTCACCAAAAATCCTAAAGTCCCTTAAAGCACCCACAAACAGACACAGTCCTTCCTTCCTTCCCTGTTTGCCCAGTCCAGAGTACCGTATCTTCTAAAGCTGTGGGGGTCCCTACTCTGGCACAGGCACGTGGTCCTCTCTCCCCGGACCACAGGAGTCTCCACTCCATCAAGGCCACGTGGTTCTCTCCCTCAGGGCCGCGAGAGTCTTCACTCTGCTAAAGCTGTGTGGTTCTCTCTTGCAGGGCTGAGCATGGTTTTCCCCCTCCAGGGCCGAGGATGGTTCTCCTCCTCAAATGGCTGCTGTGTCTCAGTTTAAATCCCAGTGCCAATCTTCCTCTGAAGCCCCATTTCTGACTCCTCTCACAATTGGCTACAGCTGCCAGATTCTGGGCAGGTGTGGCCCTGTGGTGTGGAGCCAATTATCTCCAGGCTCTTCTGGATCTTATTACAGATCCCTATTTGAGGCTCCCCTCTTGGCTGCACCCTGTTACACCTCCACTTTTGTTCTTCTTTCTCAGGATTGCTGTTGCTATGCAGGGCCTTTTGTGGTTCCATATAAATTTTTGAAATATTTGTTCTAGTGCTGTGACATATGTTATTGGAATCTTGATAGGAATTGCATTAAATCTATAGATTGCTTTGGGTAACATTGATATTTTAACGATGTTAATTCTTCCTATGCATGAACACAGTATGTGCTTCCACTTATTTGTATTTTCTTCATTTTCTTCATTGTCTTATAATTTTCAGAGTACAGGTCTTTTACATTCTTAGTTAGATTTATTGCTAGGTATTTTATTCATTTTTGTGGCCATTGGGAATGGGATTGTTTTCTTAATTTCCCTTTCTGTTAATTTGTTATTGGCATTAAAAATGCAACTTATTTCTGGATATTAAATTTGTGTCCTGCTACTTTGCTGACTTCATGTTTCAGTTCTAGTAGTTTCTTGGCGGAATCTTTGGGGAACTCTGTATATAGTATCATGTCATCTACAAATAAGGAGAGTTTTATTTCTTCCTTTCCAATTTGAATGCCTTTTATTTCTTCTTGTCTGATTGCTATGGCTAGGATTTTTGTACTATGTTGAATAAGCAAGGTCAAAGCAGAGATCCCTGTCTTATTCCTCATCTTAAGAGGAATGCTTGTAGTTTTGCCCATTGAGTATGATGCTAGCATTGATTTGTCATATATTGCCTTTATTACATTTAGGTATGTTCTCTCTATTCCCACTTTGCTGAGAGTTTTGTTGTAAATGGGTTCTGGATTTTTATCAAATGCCTTTTCTGCATATATTGATATAATCATGTGGTTTTTATCCTTCATTTTGTTGATGTAGTCGATCACATTTATTGACTTGTAAATGTTGTACTAACCTTGCATTCCTGGAATAAATTCCAGTTGATCATGATGTATGAACTTTGGATGCATTGCTATATTTGGTTTGCTAATATTTTGTTGAGGATTTTAGCATCCATGTTCTTCAGGGATGTTGGCCCATCATTTTCATTTTTTATAATGTCTTTATCTGGTTTGGGAATTATGATAATCCTGGCTTTGTCAAATGAGCTTGGGAGCCTTCCCTCTTCTTGAATATTTGAAATAGTTTCAGGAGAAGTGTTAGTTTTTTTTTCAGAATGTTTGGTAAAATTCACCTGTGAAGCCATACAGTCCAGAGCTTTGTTTATTGGGAGTTTTTTTTTTTTTATTACTGCATCAATTTCACTAGGAGTAATCTGTCTGTTCAGATTCTCTGATTCTTCCTGATTTTATTTCAGAAGATTGCATGTTTCTAGGAATGTATCCATTTCATCCTGGTTGTTCAATTTGTTGGCACACAGTTGTTCATATTTGCCAACAATCTTTTATATTTCTTTGGTGTCAGTTGTTATGGCTCCTGTTTGGTTTCTGGTTTTATTTATTTGGGTCTTCTCTCTCTTTTTTTCTTAATGAGCCTGATTAAAGGTTTGTCAATTTTTATCTTTTTAAAGAACCATCTCTTGTATTCATTGATCTTTTGTATCAATTTTTAGGTTTTATTTTGTTTATTTCTGCTCTGATCTTTATTATTTCCTTCCTTCTACTCACACTGAGCTTTGTTTGTTGTTTTTTTTCAAGTTCTTTTTAATGTAGTTAGATTATTTATTTGAGTTTTTTTTTGTTTTTTGAGGAAGGCCCATAATGCTGTGAATTTATCAGATATATTTTCCCAGGCAAGAGAAAAAAAGAAAAAATAAACAAATAGGATTACATCAAACTAAAAAGTTTTTGCAGAGCAAAGGAAACCATCAACCAACAAAAAGACAATCCACAGAATGGGAGAACATATTCACTGGTATATTTGATAAGGAGTTAATATCCAAAATTTGTAAAGAACTTGTAAAACTCAACACCAAAACAAAACAAACAAAAACCAAACAACCCAATTAAAAATATGAGCAAAGGACTTGAATACACACTTTTCCAAGGAGGACATACAGATGGCCAATAGACATGTGAAAAGATGCTCAACATCACTACCACAATGAGATGTCACCTCAAACCTATCAGAATGGCTATCATCAATATATCAACAAACAACAAGTGCCGGCGAGGATGTGGAGAAAAGGGAAGCCTTTTGCACTGTTAGTAAGAATGCAGACTGGTGCAGCCACTGTGGAAAGCAGTATGGAGATGCCACACAAAATTAAACATAGATTTGCCTTCTGACCCAGTGATCCTACTTCTGGGAATACATCCAAAGAAACCCAAAACACTATTTTGAAAGAACATAAGCACTCCTATGTCCACTGCAGTGTTATTGCAATAGCCAAGGTATAGAAGCTGCTGAAGTGTCCAGCAATAAAGGAGTGGATAAAACAACTGTGGGACATTTACACAATGGAATACTACTCGGCCATAAAAATAAAGAAAAATTTACCCTTTGCAACAGCATGGATGGACCTGGAGAAGATTATGCTGTGTGAAGTAAGCGAATCAAAGAAAGACAAATTCCATATTATTTCACACATATATGAAATCTAATAAACAAGCTGAACTAACAAGCAAAATAGAGGCAGAGTTATACATAGGGAACAGATGACAGCTATGGGGGAGGGGAGGTTAAGGAGTGGAGGGATGGAACAAAAAAGAAAAAGGACTCACAGTCATGGAAAACTGTTGATTATTGGGTGGGTGGGGGAGGGAGTATGAGAGGGTTAAATGGTAATGAAAAAACTACAATGTAAAAAAATCCCAAAGTAATGGAAAGCAAGGACCTACAACCAAGATAACTCCACCCAGCAAAGCTATTATTTAGAATTGAAGGACAGATAACAAGCTTCATAGACAAGAGAAAGGTAAAGGAGTTTATCATTACCAAACCAGTGTTACATGAAATGTTAAAGGGTCTTCTTTAAAAAGAAAAAGAAGGTGATAAAAAATACGAATAATAAAATGACAATAAACATATCTATCAACAACTGAATCTAACAAGTTGAACAGAAACAGAATCATAGATACAGAGAACATTTGATGGTTGCCAGATGGGAGGAGGGTTGGGGGATGGGAAAACAAGTGAAGGGACTAAGAAGTACAAATTCGTTGTTACAGAACAGTCATGGGGATGTAAAGTACAACATAGGAAAAGTAGTAGCAAAAGAATGTATGTGCATGACCCATGGACATGAACACTGGTGGGGAAATTGCCTGAGGGAGTGGGGGTACTGGGTAGATTGGGGAAAAGTGAGAAATTTGGGACAACAGTAATAGCATAACAATAAAATACAATTTACAAAAGGAAAATGCTATCTTGAAAAAAAGCAACAGGAGATATATGAGACTTGTATATAAAATAAACTATTTTATTGAGTAACTCAAAAAGAAGACTTGAATACATAGGGAATTAATTATACATGTTTCTAATTAACTTTGGTTTATCACAATTTCAATTATTTTCTACAGAGTAGAATAGCATAGGATGATTCTCTAATACTTCAGAAAATAATGATCAATGATACAAAGCTAATTTTTTATAAGAAATAAATTTTGTTGCAGTGGGAAAGGGTAGCTCAACAAGAGATCATATTTACATTACTGTTCTTAAAGCAAAGTGACACTGACTCAATCAAATGGGAACTTCACAGAAATGACCTCAGTTAGATATAGGTATGAATATTAGTTCTAGAAATATAATAAATTATCAAGGAGATAAAAATAAAACAAACGGAAGCATTTAGCACATAGAAAGAGCTAGTAAATTTGACTACTTAGAATATTTATCAGTGTAGATTCACACTTCACAAAATACAGCAAAGTAGACTCTGGATGGATTGATGAGTTAAATTAGGCTTACTAAATCATTTCTGTCCCTGGAGATCACTTATGATACAATGTGAGACCAAAGGTATCTTTTCATATTTTATCTTTCTAAAATTTTCATACATTCCTGATTTGTCATATACTACTTATTGAAAATAAATTATCATTTTTCACTTGAACAAATAACCTAGAAAAGGCATAGGTAATGGTGTGCTATTTATTAATTAATATTTGTCAATTAATAAATTTAATTAATACTTTAATATTTTTATCCACTATTGTATACACCTTTTTTAATATGTGGGTAGGGCTATTGCCCTTATTGGCAAAGGGGAAACCAAGTTGGATTACATTCTTCATGTTGGTTGATCAGTGTTTCATCTCTCTGCTTTGGATTGTCTTTATGCTCCAGGGTACAGGTGGTTATATTGGGCTTCTGTACTGAATCCTGGTTGTCCAACACTGAATGAAGCACACAAAGACTGAACTAGGAATACCTTAACAGTGGGGGTGACATGGGGGGGGAGCCTGTTGGGAATCGCCCTGCCTGGTTTCAGAAGCTGTAATCCCCCATGGCTAAGGCTGAGCGAGTGACCTTTGGACCATAAGCCACTAAGGAGATAAAGCTTATCTCCTTGGCAAGGGTGCCGCTTCTGCTCCTTTTACTTTACCCTGCCTGGCCCCCAATGCTTGATCGGTTAGTCAATGACAGGTAAGATTCCTCAGGAGAGGGATGACCTAAGATGGGCACGATCATGGGGTGGGGCTCAGGGAAGGACTTAGGGGGTTATGGAGAAAGGGGGTGATGGACCCTCACTCCTCGGCTTTGACAAAGCCTGAGTCCTCATTCTGTCTGTGAGAAGCCTCCTAAACTCTTGGCTGCCTTACTTCCCCTGCTTGACTTAAGCCTGAAACAATGACAGAGTGTGGTACAGCCCTGTGCTGGAAAGGGCGAGTTCCCCGGGTGATCAGGCCTGAGAAAGAATACATAAAATCCTGTGAGATCTGCTTTGCTAAGAATGCTCTCAATTAAATGATAAAGGTTTGAGCAGGAAATGAGTTTGTTTCCCAAAGTTTTGTAGCCCTTTAGCTAACAGACCCTCACTTAGAATAGGCCCTCAGAGTTCTTTGTGTGTTATTTATCGTTTGACCCTTACTGCCTGACAGTGATTAATGAGCTTTACCTGTATTCCTGTGCAAAATGAACCCAATAAAAGCCCACTGAGGAAAAGGCTCTTGGCCTTTCTCCTTTGAGAGACTGGCCACCTTTCCTCCACAAGCAGATCATGTCTTGGTAGACTTATTCTCATCTATGGCGGACAGGGGACCCTGTGGGCAGACCCCCCCCCCCCCCCGCCACCCCGCAAGAACCATTGTTAGTGTTTCCATTGCAAACTAAGCCAGCAACTAGTACCCACACAAATGAAATAACAGAGGCACGGCATGTATTTGTTTGACCAAGAAAGTTTTAGAAGACAAAAGAGGGTAAGGAGAGATGAATGTTACAGCTGACGGTGGGTGAAGACGGACGGACCCAAAAATCACCGAATCCTTCTTTTCATAGAGACAGGATATATGTTGCCATGTTTTTATGCCATTCTTCCTAAAACTTGAGCAAAACCATGGAACTTGAAGAGGCACGAAGGGGCATTTTGAAATGCCATCTTTCCATTTTAATTGGGCACTCACCAAGACGGAGGTGGAAAGGAGGCATGGCGATTCACACGTATTAATACTCAGTATTCTTTCTTCCCTAAAACCCAAACATTCAGCTGAATGCCTTAGGACACATATCTGCTATAAATTCATTTTTTTATCTAATTTGTCTGAGATCTAAGCTTCCTGTGGAGGTCTGAGATCAAAAGATCTGATTCCTTCTGATGTTGGCGCTGACATATAATCTGTGCTGACTTAGTTCTGTCTATAACCTCGCAGCAGGAGGTGGCCAGCCTCCCTGGGCACCTTTACTCAGCGCACTTTCATTTTGGCTGGGGAGTCTGTCAGGTATGTGGCTGATTGGAGCTACCATGTAAATAATTCATGGGAGATTTTTTAAAATGTTTTTGGCACCTGCAAAGGAAAGCTACACTGTGTTAATCTTTTATGAATAGATGTAGATTTGAAAAAGCAGAGTTCCAACGATGAGCTCTCAAAAACAGGACAACAATATCTTCAACAGAGTGAAAATAAATGCCTTTCAGTGTTTGATTCCCCTTGTATTAAACGGTATTGGTTTTACCAAGGAATAAAAATTTGAAACTATTTTTCCTTTTTTAAGTTTGTTTCCATGTGATAATTTATTATTCTTGATCTTTAGTTATTTGCTCATCTTGATGAACTATGTCTTTTGTTGCTGGTAAGAGCAGTGATTATGGAACTCACACCAAGTTCAGTACTTGGCATAGAATCGGGCATAATAGGGAGACAAAGTTGATGGCACAAAGTTGATTCCCTGAAGGAACTCAACATCCGAAGAGGAAGACAAGACTGTCATACCAGGAAAGTTGACCAATAATATAAGCAGTTGCACAAGTCAAATGAAAACTCTAGTTAACAAGAATTGAGGCATAAATCAATGTAGTTTGAACTGTCAGGGAACATTTCTAGGAACAGTTGAGATCCCACAGAAAAACTAGCATAACCCGGAGGTTTGCATTGATCTAAGCAAGAGATTAGTCCCATAGTTAGGTAGCCATAGCAGATACATGCTAGGCAAAGGACTGTGGAAAAGAAGAGAGAAGATATGAGTCACATGTGTTTAGCAGAATATTAACTGATGCCTCACGGAAACAATATAAACATGATACTTGGTCTCATTTTACTGCTTAAAACCAAAGTGTATCACATATATGTATTTATATTTTTACTATTACCTTCTCCTTTTCTCACCTCAGTTTCATTCATTGTTAGATTAAATTGAATAGGAAATTAGTACACTGCACCCCAATAATATGGTGTGTAGTGTGATATTGACATGTCTACTATCTTCTAATACAAACTGAGACCAGTGTCAGTAAACTGAGTGAAGAGCATGACACACAGACTAGAAAAATGTCATTTACATAGTATATAAAACAGTGGTTGATGCATTTGGTGATGAAATGTGAGAAAAGCAAGGATGAGAAATGTCAGTGTTGGTATTGCCACCTACCCTTTGGGGGGGTTAGGGTAGTTCTCAACTTTTTTTTTCACCATAAAGTACATAAAAGATAATATTCTCATTCCTGCCATACTCCCATGCATGTACCCAACCAGTCTTCTTAACTCCCCATTGCTACCTTTAACTTTACACAACATTATGTAGTGCTTAGAATGCAGACACTGGAGCCAAAAATTCTTCAATTCTGTAAAGTAAGTAATATCTACCACTACTTTGTACATGGTCTTGGGAAATTAATCTCTCTGCACCCCAATGGACTTCCTTCCAAAAGAGAGATAATAATAATACTTACTTTAGAGGGTTGTTTTAGGGATAAAGGTATATATAATTTAATGCCCAACATGTGGTAATAGCTATAATTGATGTGTGTTAAATTATTATTAGCCTTTCTGTCTTCAAAGAATATACATTGGAATGTGAAAGTGAACATATTCATTAACACAGATTACTCTTGAATTTCTTTTATTTTGTAATTGAACAAAACTGTTTTAAAAATTAAACTATAATACCTTATTTGTAACAAATAAATGGATACATCCCTCAATACTCAGTGTAATATGAAAATAAAAAAAATGCACGAGTTAGGAAATCCTCTCTGGAGAGAGTATGTGGGGAGTTGAATGAAAGAAGACAGAGGGTTTTGAAAGATAGGATGAAAAACATATTTCAGAACTAAGGTGTGTCATAAGATAGTGTAATTCTTACAGGTAGGAAATTAGTTAATTATGTGAAAGAATTAAAACATGTGGGTTTAGAGTAGGATGCAGCCAGAAACTAAAGCATTATACAGATAAAAAGTACTTTAAAGAGATGCACTTGGGCACTTCACTGAGAGGAGTTTCACCTTCTAATTACTTGATTGATTCTCCTGGCAACCAGCCCCCATCCTAGGTGGAGTCAAAAAGTCACTTTGTTAACATAACAGAAGGCATCTTTACTGCTTTTATCACTTAGGGCAGCAGTATCAAACTCATTTTCTCCCGGGGCCACATGAGCCTGGCAGTTGGCTTCAAAGGGCCGAATGTAATTTTAGAACTGTAGAAATGTAACTACTCCTTAACAGTTAAGAGCGTGCCACTGCCACTGAGGAGAAACAAGGTGCCTGGTCAGATAACACAAGGTGGAGGGCAGGATTTGGCCCATGGTCCTTGTGTTTGCTACCAGTGACTTAGGGAATTCCAAGGGTTTTAAGAGCTCTGTGCTGGAAAGAGATTTCTTATTATAAAGCATAGTATCACACATAACTATGAGGGTTAAACGAGTGAATAAATGTAAAGCATTGCGAACAGTGCTGGGCAGGGTTAAGTGCTATCCGAGCGCTAGGTATCTGTAATTTGATGGTTATTATTTATCCAGTTGTTACCATAAAACAGGCTCTGGGCAGTGCTTTGCACAGTTCATCTTATTTAACCTGCAAACAATCCTATGAGGTAGGTGCTATCATTATTACTGTTTTACAGATAAGGAAACTGAAGCACACAGGGGGTAAGTACACTTTGCACATGTATTTAGTCAGTAAGGCATCAAGCAGGACATTGGACAACATTCTTTTGATTCTAAGCCTGTATTCTTAGCTAGTATGTAATCTAGCTTCTAGGGACCATAAACGACTGTTTCGGTGTTTGACTCAATTGAACCAGTAAAATTCTATATAATTCTAGTTCACTATCATTTATTATTCAAGTAACATGATATGTTAGTCATTGACATATGGCATGACAGTGGTTTTTAAAAGCTCAAAAATGGTATTGTTGCTTCTCTTATATATCCTTCAGAGAATTAGGACAGATAAGGACAAATACACCCAGGTCATCTGTTCATCACAGTCAATGTCAATGTTGTGTTCTCAGTTGAATATTAATTCTATTGAATAGGAAAATAACATGCAAGTGAAATATCACAGGCAGAAAACAGTAATTAAAACAGGACCGTTCAAATGAAATACATGTTAGTAAATTGTTAAGTAGCACCTGGCAGTATTAGACAACTGAAGCCTGGAGAGGCTGACAAACAAGATGAAAGTCACGAAGCCAGTTAACAGGCGGAGGGGAGCTTGAATCCTAACTTTCTGACTCGAGGCCAGTGCTCCTTTGTAGTATTACATAGTCACCATAGTCATATATGTACACACTCATAATAGATACATGCCTACTTATATACTTATGCTGTGTCTACCCGTGTTTATATTCATGTTTTCATAAGATGAAAGATATTAAAATTTTTAATTTAGCATAAAAGCCAAAGTATTAGATAAGACTGTTTCAGAGTTCACATTTCTCAGTACAAGTATTAGTTAACCCATTTGGTAAGGCCAGAATGTGGTCTAGTTTTCATATTTATGTTGTACTTATAATAAAAAATCCTTGTTGACTAATCAACATCATAAAAATGTTTCTCTGAGAAGAATTGACTATCAAACTTTGATTAGATCATTATCATTCATTCTAAATTGGGCTTGGGACACAATGATTCTTTTTAGAAAAAAATATATTTTAAAAAATAAATGAAAATATATTTTCAAAAAATCAATAAGCTGATAAAACTCAACAACCTTTAATTATTTGGCATGTCTTTTCAGGAACACAAAATATGTAACATGTGTAATCAACTGATGGAGTACTAGATTTATTTCTCCCCCTCCTTCTTTTTCCCACAGACATGAGGATGAAGATCATACTGGGCAAGCTGAACCAACTCCCCCACCGGACAGTAAATGGAGTGTCCAGAAGGAAGGTTAGCCATCGTGCTGTCGGAGAGGAGGGTGGCAGCCGAGAGGAGGCTGCTGTGTCTGCTCCCAGTGTCACCAGTGTCACATCCCATGGGCACACCTGTGCTGCAGGCTGTCCTGTTCAGGAAATGTATATGCAGGAGACTGGAAACTGGAAGGAGGCCCAAGAACAGTTGCTGAGATACCAGTTGGCAGGCCAAGATCAGCTGCTGCTGCTCTGTCCAGACCTCAGAGAAGCAAAGCAGCAACTTCAGGAACAGAGTCAGCTGGGCAAGGACAGTGGCAGCGCAGGGGTTTCCCAAGGGAAGAAGGTGCCCTGTGGTGCCAACAAGGCCTTCTGCCTTCATTCAGTACATCCAGAAGCTATTCACGAACAGCTGTGATTGAGGACTGGTGTGGGCACTTGGGCTGAAAGTCAGAATGTTCAACATATTTCTGGAAAAAGAGCAGGGGAGATGAGGCCTGACCTGTTTGGACACTAAGACGGGAGAACATGGACTCTGAAATCTCTTTTTTTTTTTTCAACTTTACCATGGAAGACAGTCATAGAAATGCTTGTAGATTGGAACAATGTCAGATATGTTTTTTGTATTTGTCATGGAACCTAGTCCAATGCTAGTCAAATTATAGGTTGCCAAATATTTGGTAATTTTTTTAACTTGTTTTAAACTTAAGCCTGATTTCACCATCTTAATAATGGTATGCCACTTATTTAGAACAGTAGGAGTTGTTATTAAGCTTCCTTTAGGATGACTACCCCCCAGTGCTGTGGGTTTCTCTTATTATGGGATCATGAAAAGGTCTAGTCTGCTATAATTATTTCTGCAGTGTTACAGCAAAACATTTTTTTATCTTATAGGAACATTTTAATATTAGGAGATCTGTCAAAATTTACCTTTCAACTATAAGAAAACTTCCTGGTTTTTTACATGCTCATTTCATTTCATGTCTTAAATAGAATCCTTGTTGGGAGCCCACAGTAGAGCAGACATATTAAATTTGCCCCTCCTGAGTATTGATACATGAAAATTGAAATTCTCATGGGATTTGCTGAAATTTTAGTTAAGGACAAAGATATAAAAATAGCAAGTTTGGGGAAAGAAATTGTCTATAGGTCAAAATTATTTCTCAATAGTTCTTTGTGTTAGTAACTGAGTTAAATTTATAAATGGAATAAAAAAAACCCTGTATTGGAAAACCAGAAATAACCAAGTGGCCAAGTGGTTTATCAGCCAATTCGTTTGTCAGAGAAATGGTGTTTGGAGAAGGTGTTTCATAGATCTGCTGGCTGGATGAGGTAGGGAAGTGATTATATCATGTGCAGCTCTTCCAGGCTGTACTAGAGGCTCTAATGAGGACCAGAGTAGAGGGTCAACTGGTGTTTAGCTGGGTAAGGATGTTAATGGCAATGCCATCTAGTTCATACATTTGCACAGGGCCCATCAGTGCTGAGACTAAAGGATACTTTAAGGAACCTGACTGTGTCCTTGGCTCTGAATCCAGAAGGCATCATGCTCCAAAGGAGTAAAGCAAAGACAGCAGAGGAGAATTGCCAGAAAGAACTTCCTCACACCTTTATCCTAAATATAAACCAAGACTTTCCAATCTCTGAAAGGTTAAGGGGTTGTTCTAGGCATGAATTAGAACTGAGAAAGGAGACACACTCTCCTATTGTATTTTTAAATAATGATTCCCTGGAATTAGCCCCATAGAAGATACTGGTAAAAAGTCATCAGCAGCAGGACATCAATGGGCAAGCACGTCTCAACTTACCAGGAGCTGGCACGAGCTTTCTCAGCCTCTTTGTACATGCTTTTGGTGTCTTGTGGACATCTCATACCTTCAAGCTGCCCCCAAAAGAGGTAGGCAGTCTTCTCTGTGACATAGAGTTGAATACTGAGGGAGATTCCATTAAATGTATTTCAATACATTTTAATCCAGACTATCTGTGTTCAAGGAGGACATTGATGGGCAATCTGTCCAGCAGACATTTCCTCTGGAGGTACAGAATGGCTGCCTGAAGTGTAAATCCCTTCGTAGATGTACTTTGCTTGGCAATAATAGTTTTTAAAAACTTAACAGAGAAAGTAACTTGAACTGCTTAAGCACTTATGTCTTCTCTAGTTTAATTAGTCCCTGCTATAACCTGTTATTTATCTCATTTTTGTAGTCTCCTAGTCTGTGAAGTAATTTGATTTGCAGTCTTTGCTTTAGTGTATATATTAGATCCTTGAAGAGCTGTAATCTTTTTGTAGAAAAACATTTTGGAAGTTAAGCCTTTTGAGGATTATACAATGGTAGCAGTCTCAGCACACTACCTGCTGAGACTTTGTCTACACGTTCTCTCTGTCACTCTGTTCACTCTGGTGACTTCTTTCACCATCTCAAAGTCCAGCCTAGATTTCTTTCCTGAGTTCTCTACCAAATATATATATATATATATTCAGCTGCCTACTGAAAGCTTTCCACTAGGTTATCCCATAGCCACTATGACTTAACATGACCTTCAAGCCTTCTCTTCCTCATGTTTTCCCTAACATAATACACCACATCCCTGTACTTAGACCAGAAATATGGAAATAAATCATGACTCCATATTCTATCTTACTCTTCCCAAAGGGTCAGCTACAAGCCCTGTTATTTCTGCTCCTTCTTTACCTTTCAACCAGGTTTTACTGTTTTCTTATCCATCTCCATGTGCCGTAAGACTGACCTTTCTGGAAGGCAACTTTGATTCTATCCCTCTGTTTAGGAACAACTATAATTAACCTATTAATTTTAACCCCAGCAAAGCCTGGGATCCCTGTGGTTAGAATTGGTTCTTTGGGCCTGAACAGCAGCCAGAAACATCTACAGAAACTGCAGGGCTTTAGCACGTGGCATGGAATTTCAGAGTCTGGCCAGAATTGCCCAGACCATAGTTAAGCCTGTCCTCTTTTTCCTTCTCAACAAATGGGAGAATTGGGTAAGTACTGGAAGCAAGCAGAGCAGCTCTTGGTTCACTTGTGTCTGGAGATGAGCTAATTAGACAAAGCACCACTATAAGACGATCCTAAACTTATTAAGACCATTAGTACGAGTAACCCAGGAAGAATTTTACAGCAGTAACAACTCTTTATTTAAATAAATAATTTAAAAAATATCATGTTCTTTTGTTATTTTAAAGAATCTCTTTCTGCCTCCTATTTTTCATTTACTGTGTGAACTTTTGTTATTTTAAAGAATCTCTTTCTGCCTCCTATTTTTCATTTACTGTGTGAACTTTTGTTATTTTAAAGAATCTCTTTCTGCCTCCTATTTTTCATTTACTATGTGAACTCCTTTTCCTCAAGATTCTGAACACATTAAAATTCTAGGAGTTAAAAAATGTAAATGTTTATGGCTGATAAAATTGAGAGAAGAATGGACTAGGGTTATTTTCACCATCTCTTGGGTTTAAGGGATTGAGTTCAGAGAAAGTACCAGAATTTGACAGAACATGCCTCTCTCAGAGTAAGAGATGGAGTCGATCTAACTGGAGTTGTGTACTGAAGCAGACTTGCCTGTATTATTGCCCAATGAGGTTACAGAGCACCAAAAGGCCTTTAGTGCCCTCAGGGTCCAGTCCTTTCAATGATTATTTAGTTGAATGACTTCTGTCCTACAGTCTAACTTCAAATGTATTAAATTACTATATATTGATATATATACAAACTTTATGCAAAAATAAGTGTGGGGAAATGGAATGTAAATCACATGCAAATATTATTCAAATAAGCTTCTATAAAATTATATATGTCAATAACAGTAAAGGATTTTAATTAATTCTGTCACTTAAATTTCATGCATTTATTCCATATTTTGTTTCCAGGATTTATAATGTATCAGTGTCAACTTTGGAAGAGCTATAAGCAGAAGGGATTATTCTACTGAATGTAGAACAATTGATTTCAACCTATACCACAGCACTGTGACCAATTGCAGATTGAATTCATGAGATAGTAACCGTTCCAGAATATGATTTGTTAAAAAAAAGATAGAACATTTTTACAAAGTTAAATGAGGTTTAAGTGATAGAATAAACAGATTTGACTGTTTATAAATATTCTTCTAGCAATTGTTATTTTTAGACCTCAAAGAAGACTGGGATTTATTTGCTTGGAACAATGAAAGAAAGAAGTAGATTCTGCCCATTAACCTGGTCTTTCTTGAGCCAGAAGATTCATTTAATGCATTTGTAGGACTCTCTACAATTTACTGAGATTTGAAAGATTAATTCTTTGATTCTATATAGGCCTCTTCAGATGCCTCCTCATTGTTATACCCCCATTCCAACAAAATTGTTTGGAAGACTTTTGTACATGCATTTCATTACTCCCTCAGTTTTCACTCAGACTACCACGCAGTTCACTGTGCCTCCTAACCCTTCTACAGAACAGAGACCGCTCTTACAGCAGTTACCAGTGACTGCCATGTTTCCAATTCTAAAGACCAATTCTCTAGCTTCATCTTATATGACATCTTGGGAGCATCAAGATCAGACTTTCTTTTCCTTTGTTTGGACCACTTTTTTCTCTAGGCTTTTGTGATGACACCTCTCCTTGATTTCCTTTTAAGTCTCTGGATACCTTCTCAATACACAGTAAAGAAGCAGATGTAGATTCTCACCCCAAATCTTGTGAGACCCTATGAAGAAAATCCAGTTAAGTCTTTCCAGCGTTTTGGCCTAGAGAACTGAAAGCTTATAAATAGGTGGTGTTTTTTGGTCATTGTTGTTATTATTTGCCAATTTATTGAAGTGTAACTTACATGTAAAAAGCTGTACATATTTCACAAATAAGTATACACCCATGAAACTAGCACTGCCATGGAGGCCAGACACATATCCATCACCTCTAAAAGTTTCCTACCACCTCCTTCTCCTTATTATTATTAGTAGTAATAAGAAAACCTAACTAACATAATACTGACACTCTTAGAAAATTTTAAAGTATACAATATAATATTGTTAGCTATAGGCACTATGCTATATAGTAAATCTTTAGAACTTAATTATCTTGCATAACTGAAACCTTATACCCTTTGGCCATCATCTTCCCATTTTTACCTCCCCCCGGTCTCTGGCAATCACCATTCTACCTCCTGTTTCTATGATTACAACTATTTTAGCTTCCACATAAAAGTAAGACTATACATAATTTGTCTTTCTACGTTCGGCTTATTTCACTTAAATAATGTTATCCAGGTCCATCTTTGTTGTTGAAAACAGCAGGATTTCCTGCTTTGTTTTAAAGATTAAAAAACATTCCACTATGGGCATTGTTTTGTGTCACTGAGCTTCTGGTATTTCGTTATCAGCAATAGAAAACCAACACAGACACTATGGTTTCACTGAAAAAAAAATGTGGGGAAGTTCAGTCATTTTCTTTTGTCTTTGCTCCTGTCTTTGATGGCTTCTGGTCTCTTTTTCAGCTGACACGAATCACTTTTGGTTCCCTAGAAGTTGAAACTCCTCATTCAATCCATAGATTCCCCTTGTACAGTACAACTGCCCTCTGTGGGTAGCTGGATCACATCAGTTCCCAGGTGCCTTCCCAGGTTTCCCACCTGCACACCAGGTCCTTCCAGTGTAGAGGCAGTCAGGACTCAGGCCGTCCAGCCACAGTGGGTTTGTTTCCAGCATTGGAACTGCAAAGTGAAAACAAGCCAGATTGTTCTTTTTTATTCTCTCTCTTCTGTCTTTTCATATCCCAGTCTGTTTCCCCAACTAGATTCTGACAAAAGTTATTTGCATCATTCCCATCAGTTCCATGAGTGACAGGAGACTGGTGTCAAGTGAGAAAATGAAATGTAAATTTTATTAAACACCCCCTCTCATCTCTGCGTATCAATCCAGATTCCAGCCGAACATAGCAAATCAAATCCTGTCTATGCCAGGCCTCGGGGCACACGGAAAATCATTTCTCCTTAATACCATTCCCTTCTAGTAAAATATTTTTCTGTTTGTTAAATGAAAAATTTAAATGCAAGCCCCATTTTAATCCCAGTAAAAAGTATATCTTAAAAATGAATATTTGAAGGAGGGAGCAGAAAAGAGAAGAAGGAAGATTTGGGGGCCAAGGGAAGGAGAAGGGGGTGGTGAAAACAGAATTGTGTTTAGCTGTGTCATGCCTGGTGGCTGTGCAGGGATGCATATCTACAGAATAAATGGAGACATTCTTTGAAAGCTTGGACCATCAGGACATTTATCTACATGCTGTCCTTTCTCAGAGATAATGAAGATCTTAAATCTGATACATTGCCTTGCAATAGCATTAGAAATATAGATGCTTCATTCTGAGTGTGACTATATGGACAGTTACTGGCTTATATGTGGTTTTGATGAGTGGTATCTATGTATACAGAACAACTTAATTAGAGTCCTTAAAAGCATGATTAACTTAAAATTTTTAAAAAGTACACTTTGCATATGGAGATAAAAATAAAACAAATTAAAATTTGAGTCAATAAAAAACATTGAGCCCTGGCTGGTGTGGCTCAGTGGATTGAGTGCCAGCCTGTGAACAAAAGGGTCACTGGTTCAATTCCTAGTCAGGACACATGCCTGGGTTGCAGGCCAGGTCCCCAGAGGGGGTGCTCAAGGGGCAACCACACATTGATGTTTTTCCCTCTTTCTTTCTCCCTCCCTTCCCGTCTCTCTAAAGATAAATAAAAGTTTTAAAAACGGACATTGAAAATAACACTGCTACTTAGAATATGCATTATAATTTATCCATATTCCACTTAAATTTAAATAAAAACTGTAAATCCTGCTTTATGTTAAAATGTAATTTATTTAATCTACATTTTTAATTTGCTCATTTTAAGGGAGGGTAAAACCTTTTTTGAAATGGCATCTTGTCAGGAATGTATTTGTATTTTGACCACCTGTCCTGATTTGCCTGAGGCTGGGGAGCTTCCTGGCATTAGAGACTGCCAGTGTCCAACCCAGGAAATGCCAGGAATTCTAGTCAAACCAGGAGTGTTATTCACCCTAACATATTATCATTATAAATAGTATAAAATAGTAGTTTTCATACTCTAATACATTGTTAGTATTATAGATTTTATTTTTGGACGTCTTGAGCTAAATGAACTCATAGCTGAATGTGCATGTGATCCCAGCTTGGTCACACTTGGCCAAAAGAGTTCCGACTTCCAAAATAGGTAGGGGCACAACCCAAGCATTACCAGTGATATCTGAAAAAAAATGGCATTCTTAATCCCTCCTTCCCTTGACTCATGGTTTGTTTGAACTGCCCTGCCTCCTTTCAGAAGCTGCAACCCCCCAAGGCTAAGGTTAGGTAAAAAGGCCTTGGGACCATAAGCTACTAAAGAGACAAAGCTTATCCTTCTGGCAGGGGTTCAGCCTCTGCCCCCTTTACTTCACCCTGCTTGGTCCTGGGTGGATGACTGGTTAGCCAAGGATGAGTAAGATTACTCAAGGGGGGGACAACCTAAGACAGGCATGGTCTAGAAGGGGCCATAATAGAAGGACTTAGGGGACTATAGAAAAGGGGTGATGGGCCCTCATCCCTGGCTTTTCAAGGACCTGAGTCCTCATTCTATCTGTAAAAAGTCTCCTAATCTCGTGGCTGTCTGAATCATCCCACTGACTTAAGCCTAAAACAATGCTGGAGGTGGGTGCAGCCCTGTTCTGGAAAGGGTGGCTCCTCGGGGCTATCAGGCCTAAGAAAGAATGCATAAAGCCCTGTGAAACCTGCTTTGCTAAGAATGCCCTCAATTTTCTGATAAGGGTCCAAGCATAAAATGAGTTTGTTTCCCAAAGTTTTATGGCCCTTTGGCTATCGGACCCTGACTCAGAATAAGCCCTCTTAGTTCTTTGAATGTTATCTATTGCTTGGTCATTACTGCCTGACAATTATTGAGCCTTACATATATGCCCTGTATTCCTATGCAAATTAAACCCAATAAAACCCCATTGAGGAACAGGCTGAAGGCCCTTCTCCTCTGAGAGATTGGCTACCTTTCCTCCCCAAGCAGATCAGGTCTTGGTAGAATTATTCTCATCCACGACAGCCTGGGTAGCTCTGCAGGCAAAGCTTCCCCACAATGGTTAAGCTTTAAAAACATTCTTCCTGATACAGCTACAATAGTCATTATAAAGGAACTTGAGTTTTGCTTTTTAGACACTTAGGGATGTGGCAGGAGAACACAACTGACACGGCATAAACAAATGTCTCTCATCCAACACAGGGCCCAGCTTAGGTGCATTTCTGCATTTCAGATCTAAAAATGTGATTCAACTGTTGGGCTAAACAGTGTATTCACTGCCCAAAAGAGAGAGATCATTTCTCACTTAGCAGAGGCATGGCTCCTGAGATAGAAGGTGTTATATTTAGAACTCAAAAATAATGTCATGCTCTCCTATGCACAAGAAGAAAGTATATATAGTAATGTGGAAATTTAACTTGAATTATTGTATCTCCACAGTCATTGGTTGCTTTTTCAATATATTTGATTTCTCGGTTGTTCTTCCTTTTTAGTATTCTTGCAAACTGATTAATTAAAATAGAAAATTTTGCTTTAGAAATGGACACGAGTTATACAGAGTGAGGCAAAAGTAGGTTTACAGTTGTGAGTACACAAAACACAGAATTTATTCTTGTATTATTTATTAATTATTGTATTACATTCTATAGAAATAAGTATAAACCTACTTTTGCCCACCCCTGCATATGTAAAGACCCTGAAAGCAGAGCTTACTCAAAGAAAAAATGTGTAATTATTAACATGTGTGTTTGCAGCTTGCCCTGACCTTTGTCTTATTTTATTTCTTCCAACTTTAGTCTCCAGATCTTTGGTGCTGCAACCAGCTCATTCCCAAAATATTTTGAACTCTGGACCTGTTCTTCTATAGACTTCGTATCAAACTTAGCTACCCTGTGAGCTATTTCTTTAAGAATTTCAAGATAGTTTCATAGAATAATCCACACTAGTATTATAATGTTAAAAAAAATCACACCTTCTAGAATGTATTTTCATTCTAACAAATTTCTCAAACCATAGCTTAAAAGACTAGATCTAAACATGGACTTTTAAGTACTGCACAAGGCTATTTTGGAGAAGAACCTTCAATACTATATTTGTGTCCTATTGCTAATATTAACACAAAATTTGTGTTTTAAGACAGCACAAATTCAAAGTCTCTTAAAGTTTTTAAGGCTGGAGATCTGAAGTCAGTGTCA
Source organism: Phyllostomus discolor (assembly GCF_004126475.2). Classification (NCBI taxonomy): domain Eukaryota; kingdom Metazoa; phylum Chordata; class Mammalia; order Chiroptera; family Phyllostomidae; genus Phyllostomus; species Phyllostomus discolor. The sequence continues at coordinate 123,248,356 of NC_040906.2, read as the reverse complement.
GTGAGCTAAAATAAAATAGTCAAGTCTAACCCTGGCTGGGTTGCTCACTTGATTGGGGAATCATTCCATGAACCAAAAGGTTGCAGGCTCAATCTCATTCAGGGCACAATCTAGTGGCTTCAATCCCGGGTCGGGGTGTGTACAGAAGGTAACAGATCAATGTTCTCTCTCATAACATGTTTCCCTCTCTCTCTCTTTCTTTCCATCTCTCCCTTCTGCTCTCTCTAAAATAAACATATTGTTGGGTAAATATTTTTTAAAAATTAATCAAGGCTGGTTCCTTCTAGAAGTTTTAGGGGGAAATCTGTTTCCTTGTCTCTTCCAGCTTCTAGTGGCTACCCGTGTCCCTCCTCCACCTTGGAAGCACATTTCCAGTATTTACTTCAACTTCTTGAGTCACGTCTCAGACTATTTTTCTAATCTCCTGCCCCTCTAAGGACCCCTGTGATTGAATTTAGTGCCCACCTAAATAATCTTGGATAATCTCATTTACAGGTCCTTAACCTAATCAGATCTGCAGACCTATTTTCTATGGAAGACCACATTCACAAGTTCCAGGGATTAGGATGAGGACAGCTTTCAAGTGGCCATTATTCCACCTACCACAGATAATATACTCTTGGGCTGTTTAGAGATGAAATTGACTCTGCAGGAATGGAAAGCTGTAGTAATGACAAACCCTACTCCTGCATGCAGCTGAGCATATAATTTGGAAATTAAACATGAAGTTGTCCTCGATGGTAACCACCAACGTCCTGCATGGTCCCTGTTGTGGGAAGAATATGCAGGTCCTAGAGTAAAGCCCATCTGTCCCTCCTCTCTCAGGCCTCCTGTCAGTGCTGCTGGGAGGGAGGTGGAGGAACTTAAGGAAACACACCACAGACACAGAAATAAAAGTCATGGAGCCTATGGGATCACCCAGCAAAAGTGGTGTGTTTGAAAACTCAGAAAATATGAGAGAGAATATTTGTTTTTTTTCTTTATAAGTACAATCTTCCCTTCCTTTCCTTCCACAATTCATGTCCTATACATTCTTTGGGGTCCTGAGCAAGGCCTACCTGTGCTCTCTCAGGCTCCAGTGAGCTTCTACATGTTTAAGATTGTCTATGTTGCCTTCATTACAATAGAAGGCCTCTTCTTGGTGGTAAGTGGCTGCTGGTGTTATAGAGAATATGTCTGTTTCCTCAATCAGGTTATATACATCAGGGTGACATCAGGGACCATGTCTCCTGTATCACTGAGTTCTCCACAACACTCCCAATACAGTCACTTAGCGACAGAGTGAATGCGGATATTCAGTGAATGGGTATGGGGAAAAATTGTTTTCCAAAATCAGACTTCAGGCAGATTCTGTGCTTTGAACATATTTGTAATTAAGTATTTCTAAATATTTATGATTTTCCTAGGCAATGAGCAGGTGGTCAGTAAATATTTGTTATTGGTTGCTAATTTAAGTTGTATAGGAGAAAAATAATTCTGGGTTCACTCTAATGGCATAATCTAGCATTATATTTATTATTCCTGAATAGCTTATGCCAAAATGGTTGAAGTATTAAGAGTAAAGCAAGTTTAGAAAGGAGCTTACAATAATATTTTTCTTCTTTATTCTGCTCCTGAACAATACAAATTAAAAACAAATACTTTATACATACACCACATATAAACACTATTTTAAAACCTAAGGCTCATATAATCACATGATGCTTTATTAACTCTTGGTAAAGATAAAATGGATCAAAGTCAATAATGTATCTATTTCATTATCACATCTCTTTAAAATTTTTAATGCTACCTTGAAGCTCTGGTCACTAGATAAAAATATTATTAACATATAAAGCAAATAATGAAAATCCTCTAAAATTTTAGGAAAAATTGATCATGCCTAATCCTTCCCAAAACTGGTAAACATAATTTTTACAATAGAAAAATATAAACAAATAAAATTTTTTCAAAGTAATTAAACCAGGCATTCCTCGGAGATGTTGCATGCTGGGTTCTAGGTTCCAGATCATCACAATAAAGTGAGTATCCAGAAGAGTGAGTCATAATCTCTTTTGCTGGTGGAGGGTCTTACCCTCAATTTGTAAAAAAGTCAACACCTATGAAGTTCAATGTGGCAAAGTGTAATAAAGCAAGCTATTTCTATAACAACTTAAAACAACCAGGTGATACCAGTTTCCACTTATCTAATTGACAAATATTTAAAGAAATTATAATACTTAGTATATGAAAGTACTATTTTTATAGGCCAAAATATAGCATAATAAGCACTCCCATATATTGTTGGTGTGCTTGTCTGTTGATATGAATTTTATACAGGGCATTTTAAAATGTACATATATTTAAATGACTCAATAAAATTTTTACCTAATTTATTAAAAAATATGTGGACCAAATACATACTGCTCTCATATGCTAAAAGAAAAACAAATTCCCAAAACTATTGACAAAAGAGAAATAATTAAATCAAGATTGGGGCATCCATATAATTAAAGATTTTGATTCATTTAAAATTTATGTTTTTAAGTGATAATTGCATAAGAAATCCTTATTTTGAATAAACTAAACATAGGATGCAGAGTATTATCTCACATAAATTTGTGTAGGTATATTTGTGCCCATATTTATATATGTTTGTGTACACGTTAACAAGATTATCTTCAAAAGATGGTTTTATTTTTATTTTTCATTTTTTCCTTTGTCTTTGTTTTATTCAGAGTTACATTTAACATGTTACCTTTTATTAAATAAAAATATAGTGAGTTCTACTTAAAAGAGGACAAGAGACCCCAGCCTCGGTACAGATAAACAGGTTTCCCCAGTGCCAACCTCGGAAATGCCCACCTTCGCAAATGCACTGTAATTACACTGACACGCTTCCCTCTTGCCCCACAGTGGGAGAGTCAGTGGAAGAGAAATGAGCGTAATCCGCAGCCTGGAGAAGTCGTGGAGAACATGTCAACCACAACAAGATCATGGAACCCAAGGCCCCTCGGCAAGCCTCTTATTTTCTCTTTGATTCTTCTTTAAATATCATCATCCTTGTGCAAAATTTGAATGAATGTGTGTGCTCACTACCGTACAACAGAGGGTTTTTCCCACCAGAGCCAGTTGAGGAAACGTTCTTTCTACTCTTCTTACAGTAGCCTGGCTAAGAAGGGATGGGTGGAGGAAGCATGTGTTAATGTGCAGCAGGAAAGTCTGGAAGTGGTAATAAACACGAGCATTGACTAGACTCAATATTAGTGATGGTGCTGGGGAGCCAGTCCTGGCTTCGGGCTGCCTGAAGGCAGTGGTGATCCCCTGCTTGTCCTATCTGTCAGTCTATTTGATCTCCAAATGAATTGCTTTTGATAACAGCTATATAAATGCAGAACTGATCCGCTGAGCCTTCTTAAATGAGACTCCTCGCTTTCATCTCCCAGTCATTTCAAAAAGCAGATAGACTTGTTAGAGGTTTTAATGCAATGATTTATGTTTTATCTTGCTGGTTTGAGGCAGCGTTTATTTAGCGCTAAATTCTTCCCAGGCCTCCGTGTGAGGGGAGAAACGTTCGCACACACAACATTTAGGGTTTCTTTTTTTAAAAATATGCAAATAAATTCAACAATACACATTTTTCAGCTTTATGATGCTTAGGAAAGACAAACTTTATTTTAAAAAAGGAGGGAAGGAATAGAAAACGTGTCTAAAGAAAACATTTTATTGTCACACTCCTGACAAAGTTATAAGGAACAAGATAGGAACAATATCATTTCTCAAAATCTATAACACAAATCATTAAGGTCCCCCCACCCAAAGGAAAAAAATCACAATTTCAATGAAAACAATGGAAGACAAGTTTCTTATGGTTTTTCCTATGTTTGCATTATCTATAAGAGAATGATTTGTGGAAGCCTATTTATTTTTGTCTCTCCAAATTTCTCCCCTTATACTTCAGTTTGTAATCTCTTTTCACTTTCTCCCCTTTTCCATTGTATGAATGAAGCAAACCCTCTTAGTAGGGTGAGTGAAGCATCATTTATAATATACAAAACTTTTTGTAAGAAGCTTTGCTCACTTAGCACTTTCAATAAGTGAGCTTATTGAAAAGGCTGCATCTAGTGGGGAAAGATACAAGCTATTGCAACCAGAGAAGGAAATAAAACTTGAGCTCCCTTTCACTAAAGGATCTTTCGCTTCATAAAATAATCCTTGTATGAAGCACAATGCAAATTGTACATACTTGCATAAATTAAGCTATTTACCATATTTTGCCATGTTTAATGCAAACCCACATTTTTGGCCCAAATTCGCAGGAAAAAAATCTTTCATTTTAATATCTTAATTTAAGTTTTTATTTATTTATATTTAGATACTTGGTTTTTTGTATTATAAAAGAACTTTAGCATTTATTTTTGAACATACAGATATGGTTATTTCTTTCTAGAGTTACACTTTTAACACATAAGCATAAATAAAAGAATCAAAAACATTTATATAGATACAGAATTAGTACTACCCATGTATAGTACACATCCTTAATTTTTCCCTCAAAAACTTGGGCAAAAAATTGTGTATTATACACGGCAAAATACAATAAATGAGTTGTGACAACTTTTTATTTTAAATTATGGTTTTCAACTGAAAAAAAGTGATTTTAAATATAACACATGATTAGCCTAAATTTGAATTTTTTATTGATCATGTTGGGTTAAAATGATATTCTCCCCTGAAACACCATAGCAATTCCTTCTAATCATTATACAGTAAGGCAGCCTGCAATTATACCTTCTGAAAAGTGATATATATATAACAAAGCAGAGAAAAGAAAACCACTTGGTATGAAATACTGCACCTCTCTAAAAGATGAAATTCATTTTTTATAGGTGAGAGGGCTTATAACTCAAAAGTGTTCAAAACTAACTGCAAATGGGTTAAGAAGACTTTTTTTTCTATGTGGTAGGAAAACACATTCATATCCTATATAGTGCTTTTACTCTGTAGTTTGCTATTGAATCACAAGAAAAGATAAAGGAAATTTTTTAAGTGCTTGAACATTTGCTTAAAGCAGCCTTTATTGTGGCCCGAGCATTTAAACCAACCCACACCCCATGGGCCATATAGAATGGCCACGAACTTGGCCTAACACAAAACTGTAATTTACTTAAAACATTATGAGATGTTTTTTGTGATTACGTGTTGCAATGTATTTAATGTGTGGCTCAGGAAAATTCTTCTTCTGACATGGCCCAGAGATGCCAAATGGTTGGACACCCATTAAATACAACAGGTTACAGCTACTGGTAATCATTAGATTGCCCCTGTGAACTTTTTTTCTTTCTTTTCTTTTTTTTTTTTTTTTAATTTTGTTGTTGTTGTTGTTCAAGTACGGTTGCCTCAATTTTCCCACCACCACTTCCCCTGCCCCATCCACCCCCACCTCCCATCCTCATTCCTACCCTCTTTGCCTTTGTCCTTGGTTCCTTTAGACAAGTTTCTTGATAAACCTTCCCATTCTTTCCCCGGTTACACCCCTCCTACCTCCCCTCTGGTTACTGCCAGTTTGTTCTTTATTCCAAAGTTCCTGGTTCTATTTTGCTCACTTGTTTGTTTTGTTGCTTAGGTTCCACTTATAGGTGAGATCATATGATATTTGTTTTTCACCTACTGGGTTATTTCACTTAACATTAATGCTCTCCAGTTCTATCCATGCTGTTGCAAAGGGTAGGAGCTCCTTCTTTCTTTCTGCTGCATAGTATGCCACTGTGTAAATGTACTACAGTTTTTTGATCCACTCATTTATTGATGGGCACTTAGGTTGCTTCCAACACTGGGCTATTGTAAATTGTGCTGCTATGAACACTGGGGTGCATAGGTTCTTTTGGATTGGTGTTTCAGGATTCCTAGGGTAGAATCCCAGCAGTGGAATTGCTAGGTCAAAAAACAGTTCCATTTTTGTTTTTTTTTTTAGGAAATTCCATACTGTTTTCCACAGTGGCTGCACCAGTCTTCATTCCCACCAACAGTGCACTAGGGTTCCCTTTTCTCCACAACTTCGCCAGCACTTGTTTGTTGACTTCGTTATGATGGCCATTCTGACGGGTGTGAAGTGGTATCTCATTGTGGTTTGAATTTACATCTCTCTGGTGGCTAGTGATACTGAGCATCCTTTCATATATGCAGAACTGTCTCTCAGATCCTTTGCCCACTTTTTAAATGGATTGTTTGTCTTCCTGGAGTAGAGTCATGTGAGTTCTTATTATATTTTGGAGATCAAATCCTTGTCTGAGGTATGATTGGCAAATATATTTTCCCATATAGTTGGTTCCCTTCCCATTTTGCTGATGTTTACTTTAGCCATGAAGAAGCTTTTTATTTTGATGGAGTCCCATTTGTTTATTCTCTCTTTTATGTCCCTTGCTCTAGGGGACATATCAGTGAAAATATTGCTGCGTTGAATATCTGAGATTTTCCTGCCTATGTTCTTCTCTAGGACTTTTATAGTGGCATGATTTATATTTAAGTCTTTTGTCCATTTTGAGTTTATTTTTGTGTATTGTGTAAGTTTGTGGTCAAGTTTCATGTTTTTGCATGTAGCTGTCCAGATCTCCCAACACCATTTGTTGAAGAGGCTATTTTTACTCCATTTTATGCTTCTGCTCCATTTGTCAAATATTAATTGATCATAGAATCATGGGTTTATTTTTCTAAATGTTCATATAAACACTGAGAAACTTATCAGGTTTCTTGAAACAGAATATGTAAGTTAAAGGAAAATTGACAAGTTCATAGCTTTCCTGAAAAAATGCTTTATATTACTAATTGTAAAATTAATAATTATAGTGTGTAGTGATAAAAATATTTAACAATGAGGGAAATAAAGTAATGAAATAATTTGACTTCAATTTTTCATATAAACAAAGTAATCGATTTAATAAAATGCCATACACTTGAGAAACAAAATTATAATGATAATGTTGCTTGATAATTTACTTTGCTGCCTTTTAATTAGGACACAAAGTAGTTTATATGTTCTTTTAAGTACAGGCATTTTGACTGAATATAGAGTACTATGTAAACAGCTTCAGGAAAGTAGGTTTTTAGAATGTACAGTACTATTTTATGTTCTATAAAGAGGAATAATTATAATAATGACTTTTAAAAGTTTTGTAAATCACAATTTCAAAACTAATCCACTGTGAAAATCAAACCCATTTAATAGAGTGCCTATTATTAATCCTATGTTATACAATGTGAGGTTTTTCTTGCAAACAGTAGATGATAGATAGGTAGATGACAGATGATGATGATGATAGATAGATGATAGATAGATAGATAGATATGAGCTGGAGAAAACCTTTCCCTACAACTAGATAAGGAAATTGGCTGACCCCATGATTTATCTGTATTTTTGTAACAGGGTACAGCCAGGAGTGGCAGCCAGATGGGAATTTGTATGGGGTCCAGAACTCAGGGTGTTCAGAAAATATTAGAAAAAAATATATGTATAGGATGTCCTCACCCCCTCAAGTCTGAGCTGGGGGATGGGATGCATGGAGTAGGGCCACTGAGAGTTGTTTTGAATAGCAACAGTTTTGAGGATAACCTCTAGAACAGTCATTTAACATATCTATAACCTTTAACTGGTTTCATAGATATGTCAAATAGCTGTGGCCTTGCTTTGAGCCAGGGGGATGGGAGTGACTTCAATCCATGATGTAACTGGGATGCAACTGCCTCTGTGTACAGTACCTGCATAAAAGCTTGCAGATGATTGGCTCCACACCATGGGACCATACCTGCCTGGACTTACTATGGCAGCCCAGTAAAGCTAGAAGAATACAGGGATGCTGGCAGGTGTAACTGATTGTGGGAGGAGTCAGAAATGGTGCTGCAGAGGAAGACTGACTCTGGGATTTAAAACCCAGGTGTGGCAGCCATGCTGGGGCTTTTTAGGACCATGCGGCTTTGGCGAAAGTTGGGACCGAGCAGCTTTAGGGTGTGCTTTTTTTGCCACATGGATTAGGAAAGACTTTGCCTGGAAGAAAAGGGGTGAAAGGATTCTTGCTGGTGGACCATGAGAAGGTGCCACATGGTTTTGGATTAACTGGAGATCACGGAGGTGATACAACTGATGGTGCTGGAACTGAGGGCCTGCCTGAACCACAGACTTCTACTTCTTTTCCTGAGATATGGTACCCCGAACTGGGCAAAGGGGAGAAGGAAGGACTGTGCATTTGTGGGTATTCTAAAGGACTTGAGTATTTTTGATGAAGACATTACTCTAAGTCTGTATAACTTTTTAAATAAATAATCACTTTCCTTTTCACCAATCTCTGGCATTGAGAGACATCTTTCCCTGGTGGTGGGCAAGGTAAACCTAGTACGGGGTGGGGTGGGGGGGACTCCCAGAGCACAAGGGTGGGTCCATTCAGTAACAGTATATCATTCACCAACCTCTCTCCCCATGTCTGTTTTGTAACATTTTTACAATATTAAATGATTCTGTGTTCCTTTTATAATAAAAAAACATAATCTTATTCAAAAAATAAAAGTGTCCCGTTCAAAACAGCAGTCAACACTTTTAACTTTACTGAAAAGAAAGCCTTCCCCACCTCCAGCTAACTTGCATTGGTGGGCAGTACACCTTCTGTGTTTGGCTTCTGATTGCTTACTTTTCTCAACGCTTACTCCTCCTAAGAGGGCCTGAGGCCAGAGTGGCACTTTAAAGCAGGGGTATCCAACCCATGGCCTGTGGGCCGCAGGTGGCCCAGGATGGCTATGAATGCAATCCAACAAAAAATTGTAAACTTATTTAAAACATGAGCTTTTCTGTGATTACATGTCACAATGTATTTAATGTGTGTCCTAACACAACTCTTCTTCCAGTGTGGCCCAGAGATGCCAAAAGGTTGGATACCCCTGCTTTAAAGAAGACAGGAAAGTATCTATTGGAGAAGTGACAGTTTCTAATACTATTGAACTTGACTTTAACTCTCCCTTAGCCACTGTCCTTTGGAAGATTTTTAAAGATAATTTTTTTTCTGTGGGCTTGGAAGACAATTCTTCACAGGTTTCTTCTGTTTCTGAACATCTCATGAACAGGGGCACTGACTGCCTTTGTTCCGCCAGGGGTGTCCAACCTTTTGGCATCTCTGGACTACATTGGAAGAAGACTTGTCTTGGGCCACACATTAAATACACAAACACTAAGGAAAACTGATGAGCAAAAAAAAAGGCTTTAAATAAGTTTATGATTTTATGTTGGGCCACATTCATAGCAATCATGAGCCTCATGAGGTCCACAGGCTGAGGGTTAGACACCCCTGTAAGACTATCTTTTCAAGGGTGTTTATTATCTAAACAGTCTCAGAAGATAGGAGAAATGTCTGCCTCCAGACAAAACAATAGGCATGTTTACTGTCCAGTAAAAAAGATTTAGATTCCCTAAGCTCAGGGTTCTTCTCTGTAATTCAACCCACTGCTCATGTAGCTGCCATCTGACCCCTTTTGCAGTTCCCTGTGGAAACTGGCGCTTGGAGAACTAGCACAAGAAAGTGCTGATTTTCTGGGTATTGTTACTAACGTGAGTAATAAAGTCCTTCATTTCTGATCCAGGAATTTTGTATGTTTTTCCAGTGTCCATGAAACTGTGGGAAGCAAACTCACTAGCTTGTAAAAGGGTAAAATCTCAGACCCTTTAAAATTCTTAACAAAAGGATATTCTTTGGATCCTCAGAGCCCTCTGTGCTGGGAAATCTCTATATCACATTTTTATTCTCATGAGTAATGCAGTCCTTGTGACTCTCTAATCCCCTCTCAATGCACTATTTTTCACAAATTCATGCTATACATACTCTCCCTGTTAAAATGTGTTTACTCTTGGGAGAATAGAAATAAAAATCTCCAGGCTGGCTCTCTGTCCCATGTGGCCAACATCTGGTGCACGTGAAATACTAATGCTTACATTGTCAAACTTTGCAAAAATGCAAGTCAATTCAAATGTTGGCATCTGCCATTTTAACTCTCCTGGGCATGAGTCATGTTCCAGTCCTCCATGTTACTCTAAAGGGCATATATTTTAAGTTCTTCAAACAGTCCCACAAGAGACACTTTCATAGTTAGCAACCACATCCCTCCCAAAATTTGGCTTCATGAAATGGCAGTGGCTTCCTGTAAAGCAAACTACTCAACACATATGCCCTTATACTTTCGTTTTCTTGTCAGCAGTGGGTTTCTGGGAGAGGAGCTCAATAATCATGAAACTGGTTATGACACATTTTATTTGTAAATTCTACATGTGGGTAAATGCCTCATATTCAAAATGTAGATCTTATATCTATCATATTAATAATGCCTTGGGAGAAAATGAAACAAGATGTCTTTATTTAATAGGCCCTTTAACAGTATTATTATTGCTATAACATTGAATCATACAATTAATGGTAGACATTTTATGTGGTTTTCTCTGTGTGTTCTCCTGCAGGTACAATCAGGGAAGTAAGCAGTTTCTTGCCAGAGGACCAAAAATGGAAAGGAGGCCCAGGGAACTGGAAAGTACTGGTATGTGGAAATAGGGAAGAACTTAGAAAAGGAGCCCCATAAAGTAATTCATGAACTCCAGGGCTCACCCCGAATCTGCACATGCTGGATCTGATCCTAACTGACATAACAAAGACTCTGAGAATTGAGTTAATGAGGAAACCTGCACCTAAATCCAATCTTGACACATGCCTAGGAGTAATCTGAATAATTCTACAAAAGCTTTGAAAATGGAACAAACATTGGAACCACAGCCCATGGGCTAGCAGGTTGAAACTTGTGGTCTAAACATAAGTAGGTCATTTGCTACAAAAATTAAAATGTTAACATTTTTCATCAGGTTTATAAAACACTCAGAGTCTCATACTGTATTATTCAAAATGTCCAGGTTACACCAAAAAATTATTACTCAGCCTACAAAGAAGCAATCACAATAAGCTTAGGAAAACATAATCAACAGATAATGAGATAATACAGATGTTGGAATTTTTCTGACAGACTTTATACTGACTCAATATACAAATGAGCAATTTTAAACACTTGAATTACATATTATAAGTATCAGCGAAGATTTAGAAATAATAAAGAACAACCATATTGAAATTTCTTAACTGAAAAATAAACTAACCAAGATAAAACTCACTCAAACTGCTCCAGAGCAGAATGGAGATGGCAGAGGAGTCAGGGAGCTTGTAGACAGATCAAAAATATTTTTAAAAAGTTGAACAGAGCCTGACAAAACTACATGCTGTCTGAAACAGACTTACTTTGAATATAATGATGTAAGCATAGTAAAGAAAAAGGATGTGAAAAGAAACCCACAGTGCAAACACTAATCAGAAGAGAGCTGAAATGACTATCCTAACCTAAGACAAACTGGATTTCAAAGCAAAAACAAATTACCCAGGGAAAAAAAAGAGACATTACATATTGATAAAGGGTTAATTCATCAAGGAGACATAGCAATCCTAGATGTTTATGTACCTAACAACAGAACCTTAAAATGGGAAAAGCAAAAATTAACACTAAAAAAGAAAATGTACAAATTCGCCATTGTGTTAGAAAACATCTACACTCTTCTCTCAAGGACAGAATTTGTAGACAGAAAATTGGACAGGATACAGAACTGAACAATGTCATCAACCAGTGGTATCTAACTGATATTTCTGGAACACTAAATTCAGCAACAGCAAAACATATATTCTTTTTTAAATATGCATCGACTGCTCACCAAGATGGGCCATAAAACAAATCTTCAATTTAGATCAAAATCAAACAAAGTATGATTCCCTAATCATGATAAAATTAACTTGGAAGTAAAGAAATGCAAATATAACAGGAAATTTTTCAAACACTAACATACTAAATAGCATACTTCTAAATAACTCATGGGCCAAAAAAGAAAGTTTCAAAGAAAATTATAAAATATTTTGAACTTAAAAAATTAAATATAAAATTTATTAAAAGTTCTCAGATACAGATAAAGCAGTGCTTAGAGGGAAATTTATAGTGTGAGATGCTTACTTTAGAATAAGGAAAAGTCTCAAATCAGTATTCTAAACTTTCATCTGAAAATATTAGAAAAAGAAGAGGATAAAACCAAATCAAATTGTAGGAACAAAATAGTAAAAAATACAGCAAATGGCAGAAAAAGAAAGACAGATAAAAATCAATGAAATAAAAGCTTGTTTGTAGAAAAGATCAATAAAATTGATAATATCAATAACAATGATCAGATGGATTTTATAGAGATATCAACAAGGTCAATCTAAAGTTTATATGAAAGGACAAAAAGAAACAATTGCTAAAAAAGTTTTGAAAAAGTAAAATATAGTTACAGAAATCACAGTATTGAATTAATAAATTTAATCTTTTAAATTATTCAACTTAGATTCTCTAAAATCTAATTCAGAATTAGATCCATAGAAATATAATCACTTACTTTTGTGAAACATTAAAAGACAAGTAAGTGTAGAAATAATAGAATTTTCAACAAATTATGTGAAACATAAAAATACAAAGAAATCTAGAAATTAAATAGAGTTTTCAACAAATTATGTTGGTATCCATCATTTTACAGAAGTAAACTTTGACCTAAAGCTCATACCTTATACTAATAACTCAAAATGAATCATAGACCTCTAAGTGAGATATAAAAGTATAATAATTTTATAATAAAAGTTAAGAAAAACTCTTCATGACCTAAATTGAAAGCACAATCCATTAAAGAAAATATCGATGTTAGACTACATCAGAAGTTTAAAAAGAATGCTCTATGAAAGACTTCATTAATGTGAATAAAAGGCAGGTTACAGACTGACAAAAAATACGTGTGAGTTATGCATCCTATACAGAACTTGTATTCAGGATACAACAGAGAGCTCTCTTCAATAGTAAAACAACCTAGTTTAAAAATCGATAAAGGGCTTGACTAGATACTTAAAATAAAAGGACAAAAGCATGGTAAAGGAGCATATGAGATGTTCAACATCATTAGCTATTAGTGAAATGTTAGTTAAAACCACTATGTGTCCATTCAGTTAGCTAAAATAAAAAATACTAGTACAATACCAAGTGTTGGTGAAGATGTGGAGGAAATGAGAATTTTATATATTACTGGAGGAAATAAAAATAGTTCATCTACTATGGGAATATTTTGGCAGTTTCTTATAAAAATAAAAATACATTTACCATATAATTCAGCAATTTCTCTCCTGAGTATTTACCCTAAAGAAATGAAAACTTATGTTCCTACAAAAATCTGTATGTGAATTTTTATAACAGCTCTATTCATAATTGCCCCAAGTTGGATAAAAAACTAAATGCATTTCAATGAATGAACAAACAAACTATGATACATCCATACAACAGAATACTTTTCAGGAATCAACTATTAATACACACAGTATGAAAGGATTTCAAGTCCATCATGCACCTGCTTTTATAATTGCATTTATGACATTCTCAGAAAGACAGAACAGTAGTAATGGAGAGTACATCAGTAGTTGCCAGAGGCTGGGGTGAGAGAGGATGCAATTATAAAGATACAACAAGAGGAAGTTTTTGGAGGGAAAATAGAACTGTTCTGTATACTGACTGTGATGGTGGTTTCACACATACATACATGTATTAAAATTCATAACCTATGATGTCATCATCCTTGCAGATTTTCTCACTTTGATCTATTTCTGTCACATTCTCATTTGTAAAGGCATCATCTGGATAAGGCATTTTACCTTAGTTGTCTAATCTGTAAAATAAGGTCAGTAATAGTACCCATCTAACTGAATTACTTTAAGGATTAAATGAACTAATACAAATTAAGTATTTTGCAGAATGGCACACAATAAGCACTTAAATGGAACTTAATTATTAGCCATTGTTATTTTACTCCTTGCCCTCAAACCAGTGATCTGACGTGGTTGTTGTTATTCTGATTTTTAGTGAATATTTGTTGTACTACCATTATTTATCTAAAAGTTAATGATTGTCTTTTTTATTTGTTTAGTTTTCTATATTTTTCTTACCAATCTAGCCCTGAGCTTCCTAATAGAACTGTTACATACCTTTACTTTGGTCAATCAGGTGTCTTTCATTCCCACATTATTTTGAAAGCATACTTTGTGAAGCTTCAATCCCTTTTTCCAATTTAAATTATTTTATAGGCCTGCACAGCTATAGTCCTTGGGACCAATCTACACTATTATTCTCTAATGTTGATACCTATTTCCTTTCTTGTGTTTGACTTCCTGTTTCCTAGATCCCACCTCTTTCATTTACTTGGTTTTATTCTTTATTTTGGTGGAGCACACCCTCAAATCACTTTCAGAGCATATATTCCAATTTTATGAGATTTTACATATCTGAAAATATTTATTCTATACTCACACTTAGTATATAATTTTAGTGGGTATAGAATTCTAGATTGGAAAACACTTTTTCTTAAGATTTTGAATTTGTTGAACTATTGCCTTCTAGTTTTTATTGCTAAAGTTTAAAGTTCTAATTCTCACTTTTTTAGGAAGTTTTAAAAATTATTTTATCATCAATGTTACTTTCAAATTAGCATGCATTTTAGTTTTCCCCATTAATTATGTTGACACTTAATAGATCCTTTCAGTCTTCAAGCTCATGAACTTTAGGTCTGACAATTTTTCTAGAATTATTTCTTTGATGATTTCTATCCTTCCATTTTCTTGATTCTTTCTTTTAGGTACTTCTGTTTGTTAGATATTGGATGTCCAATATGAATTCTCTATTTTTAGAGAATTAATCTTTTTGTCTTTTTTCTAGTTTCTTAGAGCATTCCTGTACTATGCCACTCAGTCTTTCTATTATTAACTTTTTATAAATTCTGCTCTCATATTTTTAATTTCTAAAACCTCTTTCTTAGTCTTAGAATATTCTTACTGATAGTATCCTGTTCTTGTTCCATGAAGGCCTAAGAGTAATATCTTCTTCTCTATGTCTCCTTGTTTCTATCACAGTTTCAATCACAGAAAATTAGGCAGGACTGGGACAAGTTTTTGCACAGTAGGGAAAAACAATACAAGTGTGAGTTTATCAATCTAACACTGAATCCAAATTCATCAAAGATATATACCATTGATTTCTAAAAGAATTCAGTCACCCTGCTTAGTCCGTTTTAGACCCTCCTCATTTTATTTTCAGTCAGTCATTTGAATTGCTTACAACAATGAGTGATAACAATAGAGGAGTGAAGTGGTAGAGTAGCTTAGAATGAAGGAAGTTGAGAACAAAATGGAAGTCCTAGCCAGGTAGCTCAATTGGTTAGAGCATTGTCCAGATATACCATGGTTGCCAAATGGATCCCTGGTCAAGACACATACAAGAATCAACCAATGAATATGTAAATAAGTGGAACAACAAATTGATATCTCTCTCCCTCCCCTTCCTGTCTCTCTCTAAAAATCAGTAAGTGAAAAAAATTTTAAAAAGAACATAATGGAAAATAAGATGTTGCCAAAAATGATTTATCTCTTGAGTTTGTGATTCTTATGATTCTTTGATGTGGCAAAGAGTACTTCGTCACTGCTTTAGCTGCATCAAAGCCTTCATGTCACCTTGTGTTACTGGAGGACAAATGTCCTTTCACAGGAAATTAGATTGGTTAAATCTGTTTCCATTTTGTTGATTTTTTAAAAGGCCGTCAATTTTTATGGGTGAGGAGAATGCACAAGTCCATTTGTCTCTGTGAATCTTTTGTCTGTGCCCCCTCTAGACACTCTTCAATCGCAAATAACACAATTGTGATTATTGTTGCTGGATTTTAGATAAGAGCAAGTCAACATCAACTTTATTGCTTGTTTGACTTGACTTTCCTCCCTTTTCTTGCTGTTGGGTTAAAGCAATCTTCTCTTTTCTGTTTTAGGGAGGTTTTAAATAAAGAGGGTAGAGGACCAGGCCCCTGTGCTTTTGTCTTTCCCCCTATGTATACTTATTAAACTCCTGTATCCCTGACCATTGTTGCTTCCCACTGAAGTCTGGTTTATTTACTTGAAAATCTGATTTGTTTCATTTTATTACTGTGTTTGTGAAGTAACTGATATCAGATTCGGAGGGAAGGAACTGCCATTTACCAGCAGGCTGTGATGGCTTTGCCTCGGTCTGCAGGCCTGATTTTGAGGCCTCGTCTGCCCTGGGGCTCCCACAGAAATAAGATTACTGGCAATAACTGCTTCAACTGCTTTGAATAACAGACACAACTCAGAGAGCATAAAATTAGCATAAACACAGCACTAGTGTGTTCCTTCAGCCGATATGAGACAGGCAGGCTACGGAAAATTGACTGAAATGGGGTCAGACAACATAGAAATCTGAAACATAGGAAATACTGCCTAAGAGATATGAGGTATTACCACCTCTCTCATTTTCTTTTATCTCTTTCTATAGATATTCATGCAGTTTTAATGATAAAATGTTAGAACTGATGAAAATTAAAGATGCAAAATCAGTACCACCCGAGAATGCCTGCATTATCTTTCTAGACAAATTATTATTAATCATTTCTCAGCTTTTTAATCCTGAGGGTAGAAGAATAAACACATTTTCACAGTCATTTTAAATTGATTTTTCTTTGGGGGAGATATTAGTTTGAGGGTAGAGAGTTTGCTTCAGAAAGGAGGTGAACAGATGAAGCAGTACAGGATTGTAACTTGAAACAATATCTCCTATATCTATTTATCAAATATTAAAATGGAATATGTGGCTGACAAACACAATAAAATCTAACATTACAGGGAAAAGAGTGACACTGTGCATCGCAACAGATGGAAGCTATGATTTTGCTGTTTTAATAATATGTTGTCACATATGGAATACAATTATCAATACAGCTGCATATAGATGGGTCCCATTGCTTATTTATTTATTTCTGGTGTGATGTTGGCAAAGGCCCAAGTTACCATTCCAAGAAATGGAAATGCTCTTGGAGCTTAGCATTTTCTGATCTCATTCTGGTCAAAGGTAGTTTCAAAGGTTGATAATCTCACACTTAAAATTTGAATTATGGGAAAGGGTGTAAATATTTAATGCTACTCCCCCCTCAGAAGACTAGCTTTAGGTCACTCTATTACAGCCTGCACACATTCTCTTTAATAGTATCTTCCACATTTGTAATTACTAGTTAGTCAATCTTCCTCGTTAATCTCATAAAGTGAGAAAACTTTTTTGCTTTACTTATACCTTATTCCTAGTGGCTAGTACTGTACCTTGTATTTATGAAGACTCAGTAAATATTTACTGAATGTGTGAATAATATATGACTGAGTGACTGAAGATTATACTAAGAAAGATAATACAGATTTTAGATGATGACTCTTACAGAATCTCTATCAAAAAATTTTTAAGTATATTTTATTGATTATGCTATTACAGTTGCCCCCATTTTTACCCCTTTGCCCCTCTCTGCCTGGTACCCATCTTCCCTCCAGCAATATGCCCCACCCTCCTTAGTCCATGTCCATGGATCATGCATATAAGTTCTTTGGCTTCTCCATTTCCTACACTATTTTTAACATCGCCCTGTCTATTTTGTACCTACCAATTATGCTTCTTATTCCTTGTACTTTTCCCCCATTCTCCCCCTGCCCCTCCCCACTGATAACCCTCCATGTGATCTCCATTTCTGTGATTCTGTTCCTGTTCTAGTTGTTTGCTTTGTTTGTGTTTTATGTTTTTTAGGTTCAGTTATTGATACTTGTGAATTTGTTATTATTTTACTGTTCATAGTTTTGATCTTCTTCTTTTTCTTATATAAGTCCCTTTAACATTTCATATAACAAGGGTTTGGTGATGATGAACTGCTTTAATTTTACCTTATCTGGGAAGCACTTTCTATAAAAATTTTGATTAAAAGAAATATGATGATATTGGGCTCATTGCCTTTGGCTTCAAAAAAAGTTGTCTTTAAAATACATACAAATGAAGTGTTGATTGGCACCCACTGTAATATTTCTGTAAACACCAATGATAGAAATACATCTTACAGAATAATTCCATAGACTCTGATGTTGTGAAGTGCATCTGACATGTGACATTACTTTATTTAACACACTTGTAGATAGCAAGCGTAGGTTGTCACGTTCACATACTGTAGTAATGTAACTGGGAAAGCTGGACATAGTGCTTCTCTGAACAAAACTGAAGTTCTATTAACAATCAGGAAGGGAAATGTATACAGAGAATAGATACTGAACCAGCAACCACTAGTGTTAGCTATAGCTGTTAGTAAAAAAAAAAAAAAATGAACAAACAAACCACAATAACAGAAAACATAGACTAAGGATTTGGTGGCCTAAGAGAAGGAAAAAATGAGAGTGCCTGCTTGCATTTCAGATACTTTTTGTTTTCTGCCCCAGTCCCTTGTCAGGCCTAGCTACTGTGGACCCTAAATCTCCCTAAAAGGAATTCTCCCCCCACTTTTTTTTTTGCTTACTCTCTTTTTAAAAAAATGTAATAGATGTTATAGAGTGCTTTTAGGTTCAGAGCAAAATTGAGCTGAAAGTACAGAGAATTTCCATATATACTGTGCCCGCTCCTCCACATTATCAGCTTTTTTTACAAATGATGAACTTATAGTGACACATCACTGTTACTCAAAGTGCATAGTTTATATTAGAATTCACTCATAGTGTTGTACAATGTATAGGGTTTAATAAATTTATAATGACTTTATGTAGTGACTATTATAGCATCATATAAAATTATTTCATTGCCCTAAAAATTCTCTGTATTCTGCCTATTTATCCCTAACTCCTGACAACCACTGAACTTTTTACTGTCTTCATAGGTGTGTACCTTTTCCAGAATGTCAAATAGTTGGAGTCATATAATATGAAGGCTTCTCAGATTGGCTTCATTCACTTACTAATATTCATTTAAGGTTATTTCCTGTTTTTCCATGGCTTTATAGCTCTTTTTTAATAGCTACATAACACTTCACTGTCTGGATGTACCACAGTTTATTTAACCATTTACGTACTTAAGGACATTTTGGCTGCTTACAAGTTTTGGCAGTTATGAATAAAGCTGCTATAAACATCTATGTGTCAGTTTTTGTATGGACATATATTTTCAGCTTGTTTGGGTAAATGTCACGTAGTGTGATTGCTGGATCACAATGTTATTTCTACATGTGGAACTCTAAACACAAATTATAAATCGGTTACTTTACATTATTCATATTATCTATGGGCAGAGTATAAATAATTGCAGACATTTGCCACAAATAAAATAATCTAATTGGATTCTACCAGTCCCTAGACTATTTATTACCTGATTGAAGTTACTTATGTTGTTTGTTTTTGCACATTCACTGAACTAAGTTCAATTCATTTTGTCAAAAAGCTGTAAATGCTTGAGCTATTTAAGAAGTTGTACTGGAATAATAATGAGTGGGGAAAGTAATATGCCTTCCCAAAGAAGTTTAAGGACAATATGTGTGTCTAGCTCAAAAATAGATGAAATACTTCTTAACTTTTTAAATTACATAAACATGAGTGGAAAATAGTGTTATGTGATAGTCTATTTCTCTCTCTGGAAACCTTAATTGTGCTTCTCCACCAATCTTGGATGTTCACAAATAGACTCTCTTCAGATTGAAAAATCCAGATTGACCCATGGCATCTTTTTAAAAACTGATTTTACATTACATTTCCAAGCTTCTGACTTGGCACTGTGTTGTGTCAGGCATAACATTAATGAGAGTCTTAAATAATAAGCCACCAAATATTCATTATATTCCTGGGTCAGAGTATGTGCTCAAAGAATATTGCTGAGTTCACTCATTATTTCAACAAATATTTATTGAATATCTTTTTCTCTGTGAGAGGCCTTCTAGGTACTCAAAATACATATGTCTATTAAGACTGTCCTTAGGCTACAGTCCATTTTCAGTTTGCCTCTGCATACCAAGCCAATTCATTCATGAACCAAGCTTGACTTTTTCTTTTCTCTTTCAGCTGGTCATACAGGAACATACCCCATGAGGCCACAGGTGAGTGGGGGAGAGGTATAATGTAACTATAATAGATAACTGGAGAGTCTGGGCTGGCTGCTTGTGCAGCTCACATGTCCCTTTTGTTCTGCATATGTTTGATCCTAGATGGACCACTCACATTATTCTAGATCATCTCTGGGCCTAGACAACCATATGATTGCATGTTCCTGACCGATCCCATTCCATGGTGGGTAATTTTAGCAGCATGTTCACTTGGTATTCCATGGGTCATGTGCTCCTTCTTAACCAAGCTTCAGCAGCCTACCAGGATTGGATTTTGAAAGGTTCATAATTCTCCAGTGCAGATGGCATTGCATTGTTTCAGAATCCTACAACTCTCTATATAGGTGTCATTAAGTTTTGTTTTAAACTTGACATTGCATCTTTACCACCATATAGGTCTCCAAGATCATAGGGCCTGCTGGGTCATGTGACCCAATCATCAGGGCCGCTTGCAGAGACACTCCTATTCAATGTCCTTTTGTACTATGTCATCAGTATATAAGCATGTATGGAACATGCTGTCTCCACAATCCAGTGAAACTTGCCAGCCATTCTGTTTTGTTTTTCATGCTGAGAGTTGTAAAATACAGTAGTCTGTGCTTCAGTTTAGATGAGATATTCCAGACCACTGCAACCCTACACATGGCATTGAGGCAGTAGGCCCCTGAATATTCAGGCTCTCTCTCACTCCCTAGAGTAGTCATGTACTACAGCAGGTGCCACTTCCTGCTTATACAAGGCAATTAGCACAGTGCCATCCATGAAGTACACCATGTGATGTTCTGTGGGATATCCAAGCAATTCAAGTTTCACTGTGATAATTGTCACCACCAGTCTTTTATTAATGTTGGAGCCAATCACCTCCATTATTATCACTGAACACAGGTCTAGAGTAACATCTCTCATCGCCTACTGTAAGGACCACATTCTTTATTATTTTAGTAAGTATCCCTTGACCACTCTGGTGGGATCTTAATCATCTAATACATTTTGTTGCCTTATATAGTATATCCACTCTAACATGCTTAGCTCGCTCAGCTTTTTGGTTCTTCCTTCCACCACCAGCCATGAAAATTAAGGCATTTATACCTCACCTTCTATGATGCTTGTGTAAACTATTCTAGCAGCATGTTGGAACAATTTTCTGGGGTCCTTGCCAGCATATTAAAACCTGTGTTGTAGGAGAGTGATCCTATGTCAATAAAACCCCTTCTCCAAAATGTGTTCTGCCGCCTTTAATCCAACAATCTCAGGATCCAGTTTTTCATGAGCTCTCTGGGTTCCTGCTGGTGCATGACAAGTAAGTTCTGTAGCTGCTTTACAGGCTAGTCCTTCACTTCCCTTAGCAAACCTAACTTCCCAGCTATGTTAGAAAGTACCTTAAACTTAATCATTGGTTTGGGGGCCATGAAGGGAGGTGATAGACAGTATATCCTACTCAGGAGCACTTCTGAGGATCCAAGATGGTGGAGAAATAAAAGCTACACTAACCTCCTTTCAGGACCAATCTGGAATAACAACTAAATTGTAAAGAAATCATTCTGAATAACCAACTGAACACTAGCTGGAGAGAAACCTTATAACCAAAGACAGACAGAAGAAACCACCTCATCACAATGAGACTGGTAAGAAGTGTGAAGGAGGCATGAAAGGACTGGCTGGGCTCCCACAAGTGGGAGCTGAAGTTCTGGAGGGGTATTTCAGTGACTAAGGTTTCTCACTGAGAAGTGTGGGGCCGAAACCCCAAGGAAAGCACCAGAGCCAGAGAGGAGCCCAGATAACATCCAGCTTTGAAAAGCATCAAGCTTCTTGTCTGCCAGGGAGAGATGGCTGGAGACACAGAGTACCTCTTAGAGGGCCAATGCACAAAACTTCATTTGCAGCCACTTACCCTGGGCTCAAGCAGAGAAAGGTCAGAGTGGACTAGGGACACTTGAGGAGAGTCTGGGAGCCATGGCTCTGGGGAGAGAACTAAAGGAACAAGCTATCAGGATCCCTGTGCTGAGTCATTCCCCATACTGCAGAAGCCATCTCTCTCAGGCCGAGCAATCCTCTGCAAGTAGCATCTGCACGGAGTCAAGCAATAGTCCCAACTGCAAGAACCACTCTACCCCACCTGGTGGTGCTTCAATTGGACTGCTGATTACTGCTTATGGCTATATCATTGATTAGTTTGACAACTAAGACAGAAAATACAAATAAGCAGCCAAAGTGGGAAGCCAAAGAAACAGACCCCAAATGAAAGAACAAGAGAATTCTCCAAATAAAGATCTAGATGAAATGGAAGCAAGCAACTTATCACATAGAGAGTTTAGATTAATGATTATAAGGATACTCAACAGCATGAAAAAAAAGACATAGAAACAATAAAATAGGACCAGTCAGAAACAAAGAATGCAATATCTGAAATAAATAATACACCAAAAGGAATAAATAGTAGGTTAGATGAAGCAGAGGACAGAATCAGTGATTTAAAAGAAAAGGTAGAAAAAAACACCCAGCCAGAGCAGCAAAAAATAAAAAGAATTTTTTAAAAAAAAATGAGGAGAGATTAAGAAACATTTTGGACAACATGAAACATAACAACATCTGCATTATGGGAATACCAGCAGGAGAAGAGAGTGAGCAGGGGTCAAGAACATATTTGAAGAAGTAATGACCAAAAACTTCTCTAATTTAGTAAAGGAAAAAGATACACAAGCCCAGGAAGCTCAGAGAGTCACAAACAAGTTGGACCCAAAGAGGTCTACATCAAGACACATCATAATTAAAATGACAAGGCTTAAAGACAAGGAGGCTAAAAGTCACAAGAGAAAAGCAGGTAGTTACCTACAAGGGAGCACCAATGATACTGTCATCTGATCTCTCAACAGAAACATTTCAGGCCAGAAGGAGTGGCATGAAAAATTCAAGGTGATGAAAAGCAAGGACCTACAACCAAGGTTACTTTACCTAGCAAGGACATCATTTAAAATCAAAGAAGAAATAAAAAGTTTCCCAGACAAGAAACACCTAAAGGAGTTTGTTAACACCACACCAGTACTATGAAAAATGTTAAAGGGATTGCTTTAAGAAGAAGAAAAAGAGAAAAAAATAGTCTAACAATAAAATGGCACTGCATATGTATCTATCAATAATCACCTTAAATGTAAATGACTTAAAAGCTCCAACCAAAATATATAGGATAAAAGCTGAATGGATATAAAAACAAGACCCATATATATACTGCCTCCAAGAGACTCATCTCAGAAGATACACACAAACTAAAAGTGAAGGAATGGAAAAGGATATTTCATGGAAAGTGGAAGAAATAAAAGTTGGCATTGCAGTACTTATACCCAAGAAAATAGACTTTGAAACCTTGGCTTGAGTATGAGGCAAAGAAGGACACTACATAATGATAAAGGGAACAATCCAACAAGAGGATATCTTGTTGGATATCCTCTATCCAACACTAGTAAACATTTACACACTCAACATAGGACTACCTAAAAATGTGAAGCAAATCTTGATGGACATAAAGGGAGAGATCAACAGAAATACGGTCATAGTTGGGGATTTTAACACCATATTAACTTCAATGGATAGATCTTTCAGACAGAAAATCAACAAGGAGACAGCAGCCTTAAATGACACACTAGATCAAATGTATTTGATTGATATCTTTAGAGCATTTTACCCCAAAGCAACAGAATATACACACTTTTTAATTGCACATGGAACATTTACCAGGATAAACCACATGTTAAGACACAAACCAAGTCTCAATAATGTAAGAATATTGAAATCATATCAAGCATCTTCTCTGGCCACAATGCTATGAAACTAGGAATCAATAAAAAGAACACTGAAAAACATACAAAGACATGGAAGCTAAATAAAGTATTATTAAACAATAAATGGGTCAACAACTAGATTAAGGAAGAAATCAAAAGATACCTCGAAACAAATGAAAATAAGGACACAACAATCCAAAATCTCTAAGACCCTGGGAAAGCAATTCTAAGAGGGAAATTCATAGCAATACAGATCTATCTCAAAAAAAAAAAAAAAAAAACAAGAAAAACTCAAACAATCTAACTTCATGCTTAAAGGAACTTAAAAAAAAAACAAACAAAGCCTAACATGAATAGAAGGAAGGAAATAATAAATATCAAAGCAGAAATAAATGAAATAAATTCTAAAAATCACAAGCATAAGACAATGAACCCAAGAGCTGTTTCTTTAAAAAGGTAATCAAGATTGACAAATCTTTAACCAGACTCATCAAGGAAAAAAGAGAAAGCACCCAAATAAATAAAATCAAAAATGAAAGAGGAGAGACTTCTGGCCAAGATGGAAGCGTAGATAGACACACTGTGCCTCCTTGCACAACCAAAAGAAGGACAACATCAATTTAAAAACAAAAAAACAGGCAGTACTGACAGAAAATTGAACTGCATGGGAGTCCAACAACCAAGGAGTTAAAGAAGAAACATTCATCCAGACCAGTAGGAGGGGCAGAAATGGGCAGCTGGGGTAGAGAGGACTTGCAGCAAGGTGGCGGCTAGAGGTCCAGGGTGGGCAAGGTGGAGGCTGGCAGACTGAGGAGGCAGTGGCTCGCAGTGCAGGCAGTCCCACATTTGTGTGCAGTTAAACCTGGAGGAACAATAGAGGGGGAAGCAAGACAAACCACACAGACCAGGGTTCCAGTGCAAGGAAATAAAGCCTCAAATCATCTGACTGTAAAAACCTGTGTGTGTTGAGACTGTGGGAGAAACTCTCACAGGAGAGTTTGTTGGAGAGACCCACAGGGTCTAGAACATACACAAACCTGGGAATCAGCACCACCAGGGCCCAGTTTGCTTGTGGGTAATGGAGGAAGTGACTGAAAGCTGACTCAGAGCTAAGCAAGCAACACTGTTCCCTCTTGGACCCCTCCCCCACATATAGCACCACAAAGCAGTGACTTGGGTTGTGCCACCCTGGCCAATACCTAAGGCTTCGCCCTTTACTACATAACAGACATACCAAGACAAAAAACAAAATGATCCAAATTAAAGAACAGATCAAAGCTCCAAAAAAAATACAACTAAGTAATGAAGATATAGCCAACCTAGCAGATGCAGTTTGAAACACTGGTAATCAGGATGCTCACAGAAATGGTTGAGTATGGTTGCAAAATAGAGGAAAAGGTGACGGTTATGAAAAGTGAAATAAAGGAAAATGTACAGGTAACCAAAAGTGAGGAGAAGGAAACTAGAATTCAAATCAATGGTTTGGACCAGAAGGAAGAAACCAGAACAGACTGAAGAAACAAGAATAAAAAATAAGGAGAGACTTAGGAACCTCCTGGACAACTTTAGATATTATACGAATCATAGGGGTGCCAGAAGGAGAAAAGGAAGAGCAAGAAATTGAAAACTTATTTTAAAAAAATGGAGAACTTCCCCAATCTGGCAAAGGAAATAGACTTCCAGGAAGTCCAGGAAGCCTGGAGAGTCCCAAAGAAGTTGGACCCAAGGAGGAACACACCCAGGCACATTATAATTACATTATCCAAGATTAAGGATAAGGAGATAATCTGAAAAGCAGCAAGAGAAAAGGAGTGTCCATAAGACTAGCAGCTGATTTCTTAAAAGAAACCTTACAGGCAAGAAGGGGCTGGAAAGAAGTATTCAAAGTCATGAAAGGCAAGCACCTACATCCAAGAATATTCTATCCAGCAAAACTTTCATTTAGAATGGAAGGGCAGATGAAGTGTTTCCCAGATAAGGTCAAGTTCAAGGAGTTCATCATCACCAAGCCCTTATTATATGAAATGTTAAAGGGACTAATCTAAGAAAAAGAATATGATCAAAAATATGAACCTTAAAATGGCAACAAACTCACAACTATTAAAAACTAAACCTAAAAAACAGAAACAAAAACAAGAACAAACTAAGCAAACAACTGAGATAGGAACAAAATCGCAAAAATGAAGATCATAAGGAGGGTTATCAGTAGGGAGCAGAGGAATGAGGGAAAAGGTACAGGAAATAAGTAGCATAAATGATAAGTACAAAATAGACAGGGGGAGGTTAAGAATAGTATAGGAAATGTAGAAGCCAAAGAACTTATTTGTGTGACCCGTGGACATGAACTAAGTGGGTAGAGGGGAATGGAGGTGGGAGAGGGGTGCAATGCAGAGGGAAATTAAGGGGAAAAATGGAACAACTGTAATAGCATAATATATAAATATATTTTTTTCAAAAGATCTTGAATAACTTAATGTTATCTCCAAAGTTCCTTTTGAATGTAAGATAACATTCACAGGTTCTGGGGATTAGGATAATTTGTTGTTGTTTTTGTTGAAGGACATCATTTTCTCTACCACAGGTAATGATGTCAAATACCTTCTCATGTGTTTATTTGCCATTCATATATCCTCTTCAGCAATGTCTTTTTGTTATACTCCAATGGATTGTCTGGGTATTGTTTTGTTTTACAGTGAAGTTATGAGAGTTCTTTGTATATTTTAGATAAAAGGTCTTTGTCAGACCTAAGAAAAAAAAAGAATCCATGGTAATTTTTAACATTAAAAGATTGTCTTCAATCTTCAGAAGATTGAGAAAGTGGGGAACTGAACTCACTTGCTGAGTTTGACATTTTTAAGAGGGAAGAAAAAAGTATCCTTTTTTATTTTTATTATATTTTATTTATTTATTTTTAGAGAGAGAGAAGGGAGGGAGAAACAGAGAGAGAGAGAGAGAAACATCAGTACACGGTTGCCTCTTGAGCGCCCCTGACTGGGGACCTGGCCAGCAACCCAGGGCTGTGTCCTGTCTAGGAATTGAACTTGTGACCCTTTGGTTCACAGGCAGGCACTCAATCCACTGAGCCACACCAGCCAGGGCAAAGAAAATTATTTCTCATGGCAATAATAAGATTATTATAAGCTACCAATTTGTGAGTCAGATAAGATTTCTCTCTTCACAAATATTCATATCCACAGAGTCACACATTTATGCATAAGATAGGTACATTAGTTCAACTTTATGCTGGCAATAAAGGTTAATATTATTTTTAAAACATCAGATAAAAGGCTTATCTTCCTGACTCCTGCAGAAAAATCTGTGTGTTCATGTGTGTATATACTAATAAAGAAGAAATATTGATAAAACATTAGAGATATGTCAGATGAAGAGAAATCAATGCATGGAAGCATTTATTGTTAGTATGCTTGATATCTTTCTCAGTTTCCTTCTCCTCTTGGGATGGAAACTGGTTTGGTGTGAAGACTAGAAAAAAAGAATAATATTTTCCTCTGATTTTAATGACAACACAAGTCTTAATTAAACAATGCATATGTATCAAGAGATCACGAACAGATATCAATGTCTCTGTTCCTTTAGGCTTCAAAACACATGTGTGCCATTGTAATTCCCCAAGGAGGCAGCTTTTTGTTCCATAGCAAAACCAGATAAATCAATCTATTTTTCTACACATAGATTAAACAGTTGCATAAACAGCACTGAATTAATCTTGAAATAGCTTCATCACATTTCTACCTACATCTAGTATAGTTCCTAGTATTAAATAGGTGCTACAATTTTTTTATAACTATAAGACTATGTTATCAATTTCTAGATAAATTCCCCTTCAATTGATCATTATGGAAGTACATTTTCCAATTTGCAGTTTAACAAATTACAAGACACCTTGAATCAATTAATGGGGTGCCATAGATATAGATATGAAAACACCTCCAGATTGGCATGAAAATATTCACTGTTGTATTAAATCAAATAATTGAGAAGTGATAAATTTATTAATTTATTTAAGGTATACATCAGGCACTATTTTTAATTCTTAAGATATATAATGTCTTAAGAATTAAATTTTAAAATTAAATTTATAATAATATAAATTTACTTTTGTATTGTCTAAAGTTATTTCAACTGATTTGGATTTATTGAATCTAGTTTTTTTAGATGGAAAGTTAAAAAAAAGAACTCTACCTCAGCATCTAAAAATCATGAGATTTTGTATTTTTTTTGTAGCTACATATACCTCTATGAACACTTACTTAAACTTTCAGTATTAATAAGCACTTGCTACATAGAATTTTGGTGTGAATTCCAGAGGCGCAGAGCTTAATAAGACAAACTGCTTCAGAAATTCACTATTATGAGAATGTATAATGATGCAAGTCTCATTTATAGTGTCAAATTTAAAATCATGGTCTTATCTGAAGTTTGGAGTAGTCCAGTGATTTCCCACAGGGAGACAGGGTGAAGGAGAGGAATTTTTGCTACTCAGGGGACACCTGGCAATGTCTGGAGGCATGTTTGGCTGCCACAAGTAAGAGGTGAGGAGAGGGAATGCTACTAGTTTCTAGTGGGTATAGGCCAGAGACACAGCTGAACATCCTACAGTGGACAGAAAAGACCCCACAACAAAGAATTATCTAGCACAAGTTGTCAATAGTGCAGAAGTTGAAAAACTTAGGTAAAAGAAAGAATACTGGATTAAAACTCAGATCTGTTGGATTAAAACTCAGATCTGTTGACTCAGATATCATCATAGGATAAATTATTGACACCATCTTCTTATGGAACCTATGATAAGTCCATTTTGCAAAAATGGAGAAAATTAAACCTGTCTTAAAGAGTTCTTTTGAAGATTTAGATGACAAACATACAAATGTAATAAAATTTCCTGTTATTCCTCTGCTTTAAAAGGAGCTCCAGTCCTGGCTGGTGCAGCTCAGTGGATTGAGTGCCAGCCTGTGAACCAAAGGGTCGCTGGTTCAATTCCCAGTCAGGGCACATGCCTGGGTTGCTGGCCAGGTCCCCAGTAGGGGGCACATGAGAGGCAACCACACACTGATATTTCTCTTCCTCTCTTTCTCCCTCCTTTCTCCTCTCTAAAAATAAATAAATAAAATATTAAAAAAAAAAATAAAAGGAACTCCAAGCACTGTGTGAAACTAAGAACTTTACTCTCTGAATTTTCTATTTTTTTTCCAGTAATAAAGGTAGCATATCTGGCCCTTTTCTTTAAGGTTGCTTTATTTGCCAAGGATCTCCTAAGCACTCCCTCTAAGTTGGTTTACCAGAAATCTCTTAACTTACCTCAGCCCCAGAAACAGATGTATCTTAGACTTAATTTGAAGTTTTACTACATGTAAACAATTTTTTAAAATAAGAAAATATATGTAAGTTATCATTAACTTTGTTGTTCAGCTTAAAAAATAAAACATTGTCCCCTGGCTGGCATAGCTCAGTGGATTGAGCGTGGGCTGCAGACCAAAGTGTCGCAGGCTCGATTCCCAGCCAGGGTACATTCCTGGGTTGCAGGCCATGACCCCCAGCAACCGCACATTGATGTTTCTCTCTCTCTCTTTATCTCCCTCCCTTCCCTCTCTAAAAATAAATAAATAAAATCTTTAAAAAATGCTACCTACTTAAGGTGAAACCCAAATATCATTCACAATTTAGATTACAATTAATCATAATTACAAGCAACATATAAAACAAAATTAAAAATAAATAAATAAATAAAACCTTGTCAGACTATGTGTCCCACCATAACCACACTCCCCTCCTTAACCACTTGTGAACCTTCACCCTCCCCAAGTAATAATATCCTGATGTGGTGTTAATCACTGACATGTTTTAGTTTTCATTTTCTGCTACAATTATATGCATTCTTGATAATAATATTGTTTAAATCTTCCTGTGTTGATCTTCATATAAATAGTGTTATATGGTCTACATTTTTCTTGGACTTATTATTTGGACTTCCTTTTTTCTCACAACATTATATTTTTATAATTTCTCCTTGTTGAAAATTAGAGTGATTTCATTCCCTTTCATTAGTATTTCATTTTCTGGAGAAATATTTTTATTGATGTTACATTTTTGTGAAGAAATATACCAGAACCAATTTGTTCATTTTACACTGGTACTTATTTAGGTTGCTTCCAGTCTTTTGCTATCATAAATAATGTTGTCTTGAACATTTATTCTATATTTTTCCAGTGTATATCTAGGAATAGGTGTACAGGTGTCAGAGGGTATATTTCTTTAACTTGATTCATTAATAATACCAACAGAAAATGAAAATTTTTATTGCATTAATTCTTGCTAAGTCATTGCTATGCTTTCTTACTTTTTTCCTAATTTAAAAGATATAAAATGCTAGTTCTTTTTAATTTGTGCTTTATTTATAACTAATGAGATTAATCTTTTGTTATATGTTTATTATTCAACTGTGATTTCTTATAAGTAAATTGCCTGCTCCTGGCCAATATATCCATTCTTTTCTGAGTTATAGTTCTTGATATATTCTGTATACTAATCTATTTGTTATATGTATTACAAACATTTGATTGCCTTCATAGTACCTTTTGTTAGGTAGAAAACCTTAAATTTAATGAGACTAACTGTCTTTAATTGATTTTTGTGATAAGTTCCAGCTAGGAATTTAATTTAATTTTTTCCAATAAATAATTGGGTTTTCCCCCATACTTGATTTTATATAACCCATTCTCACTGATTTGCAATGTGAATTTTGTCATATGTTAAAATGTTGTATAAGTATGGGCCTGTTTTGTGGCTAAACTTCTGTTCCCTTGGTCCTTCTGTCAGCTGTCCCCAAGCCAAAGCTACAACTCCTTTAGAACAGGTTCTCATCACCAGTGTATGTTGTGCACCCTTCATGCCTTACATTAATTCTCTTTGTTCTTCTTCAGTAGTGCTTGGTTTTTAAAAAAGTGCTTTGCTCTTCTTTTTCAATTTTAGAAGCATTTAATAAATTCTCATTAAAAAAACATTTAAAAAATCCTGTTCCATTTGACTGCAATGCCATTGAATTTATACATCAAACTGGGGAAAATTTGTCTTCATCATACTGAGACTTTGTATTCATGAACATAGTATTTGTCTCCATTTACTTAGGTATTTAAAAGTTTTTAATAAAGTTTATGACATTCTTCATAAATGTCTAACATATATTTTATAGATTTATTCCCAGACATGTGATTTTTGGAATACCTTTATTAATTATATCACTTTTAACTAATTTTTCCAACTGTTGCTTATCTAGAGACATGTATTAGAGTCAGGTACCACTTACCATGGGGATACTTTCTGAGAACTGCGACATTAGGTATTTTTGTCTTTGTGTAAACATCACAGAGTTCAGTTACACAAACATAGATGGTATAGTCTACTACACACCTAGGCTATATGGTCTAGCCCAGGGGTGTCAAACTCATTTTCACTGGGGGCCACATCAGTCTCACAGTTGCCTTCAAAGGGCCAAATGTAATTTTAGGACTTTATAAATGTAACTACTCCTTAACTAGGGCAAGGAGCTCTATATTCGGCCCTTTGAAGGCAATCACGAGGCTAATGTGGCCCCTGGTGAAAATGAGTTTGACACCCCTCGTCTAGCCTATTGGTCCTAGGCTACAAGCCCATGCGGTATGTTACTGTACAAAACAACATGAAATTAAATCAAGTACAAGAGAATATGATGCAATCGAGATGCAGTAAACCTGAGATTCATGATGCTGCTGCCAGTGTATCATGGCATACTGTTTCACAACACACTTTTTCTATAAGTAGAAAGAGTACATTCTAAAATAATGATCAAAGGTAGAGTAAATACCTAAACCAATAACATAGTCATTTATTATCATTATCAATACTCTAAATAAGTCTCTATATGATACTTTCCTATGACTAGCAATGCAGTAAGTTTGTTTATACCAGCATCACCATAAACATATGTGTAATGCATTATACTGTGATGTTATGATGACTACAATGTCACTAGGCAATAGGAATTTTTCAGCTCCATTATAATCTTATATGTGCAGTCTGTCATTGACTGAAATATCATCATGTAGTTCATGACTACTATGTGACATATTCTGTGTGTAAAAAAATCAATATGTCACTCATGATCTCTTGATTATATATGAAGTACCTTAAAACATGTTCAATGTATTAGGTTTTCTTCCATTCCATGAGTGATATTCATTAGACTTATCATTGTACTAATATTAATTATCTGAATTTTGTTTTTATCCAGAGTATGTTTCATGAAAGCAATCATTCACAGAGTA
Organism: Phyllostomus discolor; assembly: GCF_004126475.2. Taxonomy (NCBI): domain Eukaryota; kingdom Metazoa; phylum Chordata; class Mammalia; order Chiroptera; family Phyllostomidae; genus Phyllostomus; species Phyllostomus discolor. The sequence continues at coordinate 123,216,212 of NC_040906.2, read as the reverse complement.
ATGTCTTTTCATTTTGTGGGGACAACATCCTTGTTTAGAACCAAATTCTTATATGGATGTCATATATAAATAGAGAACCTATTACTGATATATTGAAACAAAAATAGTAAATCGATTCATTGGGGTCATGTTTGTATTTTTATTGTAACCTACATAACATTTGTTTAGGTCAGTATCTCCTTTAATTACATTTATCATAGCCTTTCCTTAAGAGAGAGTGTACTTGAATTTCACAAGAGAATGTGATTTTTCTGGTTTGACATTTTTATTTATTGTAGGGAATGAGTCTAGACCTAGAGGAACACAATCATTTCTTTAAAATGGTAAACTCTTCCCTAACCTAAAATTTTACTGTTTCTCATATTTTTGAAAGAGGATTTTTAAAAAGATTCAACTGGTAAAAATTAGAAAATGTCAAGTGTCTTGGTTTAATTTACCATTTCCACTTTTTCTTTCTATTCTTCCAGCCGTACACTAGCAAAGAGAAGTAGATAGCCTAGAACTTTTGTGTTGTCTCAAAAAGCACACTTTGAGAAATAACACTAGGGGAAAACCTTGATGTTTTAAACTGAAAGAATGGGCCCAAACTGCCTCCTATGGCTTATGGACAGACAAATAAATAAATAAATAAATAAATAAACGACCACTAACCCATTAACTTCTCCTCTCAGATGTAAAGGCATTTCAATTGTGTTTGGGTCCAGAAGACTTTATTTAGCTAATTCTGTTTTTATTGTCCAGTTCTTTCATTATTTTTATATAAACTAATCAGTGTAAGCCCTAGTCTAGACAGAAAATCAGCCAGGGTCTCTTGTATGCACCTCTGTCTGACATCCACTGGCTGCCCCATGTATTTCCAAAGGATGTCTATTAAAACTTTCTGTCACATTTATTAGAAATAGGAATAATGATTAATAAAATATTACATAATTTTTGCCTTTTTATACACACTTTTTTGCACCTAGTATTATTTTTAGTTACTGGTTTTCTTGTTTCAAGCCTCCTTCTTGTAGCCTCTATATACCAGTTATAAACTCGGGGATTAAAGATGGTTACATAATGACATAGAAGACATTTCTCTAACCTATCAGAGGGGGGAAATTCATGTGATACCCTTTTCTCTATGTTCTAATGAAGTCTTTGTTAATACTGTCCACGATCTCTGAAGATCCAACTCAGCAAAAATGGAGGAACTCCAATATGTTTCCCTCTTTGCCACTCTTCTACGTTTTATATCCCATTTCATAAAGCAGAGCAGGACAGAGGGGAACTGTTGTTATTTCTCCCAGGTCAGATGAAATAAACCTGGCAGGAACAGATGTTAAATTGAAACCTATGAAAAGTTAACACTGTCTTCTGTAAATGAAACCTTAGAGAGGAAGGCTTGAGATACTCACCAATGGACATAGAATACCAATGCAAGAATTCATCCTTGCACCTCCAACCTAGGCAGTAGGGGTGGGCAGGAAGTGACCTGCACTAACAGAAGACTTCATTCAAAGGGTACCTCAGCCTCCATGGAACCCAAAGGCCCACCTTTTTCAATGAACCTTTCCTAGGCATTTAGGCAGGAGAGCTGTGCCAACGTGTATCTCCTTCACCAAATAGACTCCCAGAATTCTAATTTTCTAGTTCAAGGAATTTGCCTACATGATGGACAGCCTGTTCATCCATTCAGGCAAGAACTGCTGACAATATTATGATCTTTTACCCTTTTTGGTGATTTTTTTTTGTCCCATTGTTACTCCTTTAGTACTCTGCCCCTCTGACTCTTTATTAGGAAGTTCCTCATGACTACATATGCTGGTTTGTTTTCTACAACCTTTTCCCTTGTTTGTGTTTGGACACACAAACAGTGCTCATTATGCATAAATCAAACTTCTGTGTGTGTGTCACTTGTGAGTTTGGAGTCCATAGGCACAGATACCCCACTTACAGGTTTTACAATTAAAATAACTTTTATTTTTTTTATTTGAAGAATGTTAAAAAAATACATTTGAAGTTATTTAGATTTAAGGACTGTGAGCTGAGGAGTAAGGGGTTAGAATTATTGCTTCACCTCTTCCCAGATGTGTAATCTTGGCAACCCACTTAACTTCTTTATCATTTAGCTTTCATTTCTGTTTAGGGCTAACTCCCAGCTTTATTTTGATGATTAAATGTGGTAATACATGAAAAGTACCTACTACAGAGGTTGGCTCAAAATAAGATTTAAAAACAATTACCTATTGTTTCATAATCATTTATCTTGATTTGCATTATATATAGATTAGTGACTCTAGTTATTTTAAGAGTCAGGATACAATGACTCCCTGGTAAGTGAGCCTTTCATGCAATTTGTCACGTAGAAAAAATCACAGCAAGCTCAAGAGTTGTTTTTCATTATTGTTTTTGTTAGCTTGTTTGTTTTACCTATGAAGATATAGTGATTCTGGGCAGAAAGGAAGACTCAACTTCAATTTAACTATATAGATGAACAGAATAGCATAAAGAAATTCAGGACAAAATCAAGGGACATGATTATTCATATGTCCTGTATTTGTGGGCAACACATTTTAATAAAAAGTATGATGCTGTCCAACTCCTAAAAAGAAATAATTTTGCACTACACCATATATTGATAAATATATCAAATTAACATGTTGTATAAGTTAAATTTACACAATGTTATATTTCAAATATATATATATCAATAAAAAATTTTAAGTACGATAACGAACACTCTCCAGGACACGTATGCCTGAGAAACAACTGTACAGAACTTTTCCTGAGAGAGTAATTATTCCCTCCATCCCTGACACTAGGAATGAGAATTACTTTCAGAATGGTTGCAAATAAGTCTTAATTCTTAGGAGGAAGGGGAGAGGAAAGGACAGCAGAGGGTGGAACTGGGTCTGCAGTGGGAGCTGGGGAGGAAGATGTGGCTGTGAAGGTGCCCACGTGTTCTGGTGCAGAGAAAATGGCATAAGCAAATGGCGAGAGAGGGGAGTTCAGGAAGCCATTTCTTCAACTGCACTTTTTTGTATTTTCCTCAGGTGTGTTTCACCAGTTACTAAGAAATCTGACTCCCCAGCCCCCTTCCCAACTCACTCTCACTCTTAGCAAATCCATCTTCTTTGGTACTTTCAGTTACTGGGCATTTTTGTTCTTTACTTCATTTATCTCTATCTTTAAACTTTGATTGTTGACCTCTAGGTTAGCACCAAGTTCTTTTGAGTTCTGTGTTCCCATCTTGATAGGAGAAAAAAAATTGTACAGACATTTTTACCAAGGTATAAGTGAAGCCTCACTCTTTCATTTATATTTTTCCTATTGGATCATAAATAGTTCTGAGACAACTATGCAAGGTAAATTTTTTTTAATCCTCACCTGAGGACATTTCATTGCTTTAGAGTGAGAGGGAGAGAGAGAGAGTGATTGGTTGCCTTCTTACCCACCCCTACTGGGGATCGACCTACAACCTGGGTATGTGTCCTGATGGAGAACCCAACCGAGACCTTTTGGTTATGGGGCGATGCTCCAACCAGTTGAGCCATACCAGCCAGGGCAAGATCTATTTTTAATTATGGTCCTATTAATTTAAAACTTACAGCATTATGGACCTACTAATTTAGAATTTAGAGCATTGTCCAGTTTTTTTTCCTTTTCTTTTTTATTGTTCTTCAAGTACAGTTGCCCCCATTTCTCCACCACCACCACGCACCTCCCCCCCAAGCCATCCCCTTCTCTCACCCTCGTACTTACCCCCTTTGGCTTTCTCCATGGGTCCTTTATACATGTTCTTTAACGACCCTTCCCCTATTTTCCCCTATTATCCCTCTCCCTCTCCCCTCTGGTTACTGCATTGTCCAGGATTAAATATTGCATTCTGGTCTGTTCTTTCAGTGTCTTGCAGTCTCACTCTTTCTCTTTTCCTCCTTCATTTACATAGATCTTGCTTCCCCCTCACCCTACCTGCAGAGGGAAATTCTGCCTTTGAAGAATTAGTGAGGCATCCCCAGCCAGGAATCAGATCCCTTAAACAGCATGGTGTACTGTTACCTGAGTCTGCCAGTGCCATCCCTACACCTGACATGGAATTGTGAATTAAGTGTAGTCTAAATCCCTGGCTGCCAACAGCAGGGCACCCAAGGAAGGGAGCTTCTGCTCAGACCAGTTTCTCCTTCACAGATAAGGCAGTAGTAGGACTCTGCCTATTAGCACATACCCAGAATAGGAAGTGAAAGCACTGTGCCAGGTGTTCCAGCAGTTAACTTTTCAGCTGGTTTCCCTTTCTCATTTACCACTGGAGTTATTTCAGCTTTTGGGATCAGAATAGATTTTTTCCACAGTGCCCCCTTTTTTCCACTTGTGAAACAGAGAAAGTGTATTTCAGCGAGAAGGACTCAGAACATGTATCAGCTTCCTTGAATTCTAAATAGAAAACAGAGAATTAATGGGCCACTGTAGTGGTTATAGGACTAGGAGAAATTATTTTTGTTATTCTCGTAAAACTCTCAGTTTCTCTGGGGATGGTAGAGTACTTGGGAAAGGTGATTTTGAGGGATTTTTCACTTTTATATTTTGTTTTTGAGATAGTAGATGCTCTGTTAAGGCCACCTCTATCCCAACAACTCAGAAATGTCTGTAATGTTAAAACAGTTGTCCCACAGTTGTCCCACTGTTTTCCTCCCCTTTATTCCTTTCTTCCCTGTATGCCCTCTGCCCCCCACTTAGTTCATGTCTGTGGGTTGTACATAAAAGGTCTTTGGCTTCCCCATTTCCCATACTATTCTTAATATCCCCCTGTCTATTTTGTACCTACAACTTATGCTTCTTATTCCTTGTACCTTTTCCTCCATTCTCCTCCCTCCCACTCCTTGCTGATAACCCTCCATGTGATTTCCATTTCTGTTATTCTGTTCCTGTTGTTGTTTGTTTTGTTTGTGTTTTTTAGGTTCAGTTGTTGATAGTTGTGAGTTTCTTGTCATTTTACTGTCCATAGTTTTGATCTTCTTTTTCTTAGGTAAGTCCCTTTAACATTTCATATAATAAGGGCTTGGTGATGAGGAACTCCTTTAAAGGTCTAGGGATCTTGATCAAGCATTCAAGAGCTCTTTAAATTATCTTTCCAGATTCTTCTACAAATACTCCTTAATGTTAGCCAAACCAATTGACTTTCTATTTCCTTCAGCATTTTTTTAAATGTTGCATCCTTATCTTTGGTATTTTCTTCCCACCTCTGTATAATATTGCTCATTATTCAAAACCAAGTTCAAATCTCAGTCACCTATGCAGTATCCTTTCCTGATCATCTCAACTAGCTATAATCTCTCTGTTCCACTGCTTCTTTCTCACCTTACTACTTTCTGGTAGTTTTATAAAATGCAAAATTTTGCAAACTCCAGAATGCCTGTAAAATGCAGCTTCTGAGGCCCCATGCCTATGAATTTCTGACTGAAGTCTGGAGTAAGACCTAAAACTATGCATCTTAACAAGCATACTAAAGGGTTAATGTGATATTTTGAGAAGTTTCAAGATAATGTTTTATGTATTTGTTACTTTTATAAATGTGTATGTTTGATTTCCCCTGTTCAATTATATGCTATTAGAGGGAAGAAATTATATTTTATACTGCTGTTTATTTTACTCAGTTTCTTAAATTTAAATATTAATAGCACTAGTTTATGTAGTTGTTAGACATGCCAAAATCAATATTTTATATTCAGTACAATATCAAGAAGGTAGATCTGTAAAGTTATTCAAAAATAAAAATAAAGATAACAGCAATATTGGGTTTTTTTTCACAGAGGGAGGGCAAGAATGTCCAAACCAATGGTTATAATTAAATATTGATTTTTGGGGGGTCAGATATTCTCCTAATATTTTGGTATACTTCCTTTTAGGGGACATCTAGGATTCTTTATTTTCTAAATGTCATTGCTTGTGGTAAAAAAAGTGAGTACTGAAAACTGAAACCTAAAAATTATAAAGATGCCGTAGGACATCTTGTTGAACGGAAACCAATTTTCCTGGTGAGAAACTTGGTTTCATTTTTTATTTTATAAATGTTGGCTTAATACTGATTATGTGTCATGGAAAAGCCCCACAACATTCGCTACATCAAATGCTGTGAAAATTATCCCACTCATATTATACCTCTAAGCACTTCACCAAAATGTAATAATTTCCTGAAACATAAGAGAAACTTTTCCCCATCTTTATTTTATGTCAAGTGAAAGTACTGTGCTTGTACTTCGGTTCTCGCATTTAAAACTAGAGGCAGTGAAACCACTTGATGTCCACTCTTTGGCAGTGAACTTGGAAGCTGGAAATGTGAAATCTCTGCCCCAGGATCACTGGTTCCAGAGTCCTAGGTGTTGATGGAGGCAAATCATCTCTGTAATCCAAATCAGTGACTTAAAGACATAGAATATCCAATTTCTGGAAGATTTAATTAATATATTTCTCTGATCTGGAAAGCATTGTGTAGATATTTTACAAAAATAGCTGTGAACTCTCTTCCAGGAAAGATGGCCCCACAGCCTCCCTGAAGCTAAGGGACAAGGCTTTTATGTCTATTCCTAGACTGGGACTCTGTCTCCCAGAGATTATCAAATGTGTAGTGCTTTCTTATTTAAACTTATCACAACACAGGAGGAGTGGGCTAGTGGAACAATTGGAAAATGGATTATCATCTGTCTGCAATGAACAGCCAACAGGAGGCACTTTATAACAAATGTCTGCCCTGGTCTCTTATGTCTTGTCCTTGGAGGTTAGCTGCTTTGAGCTGATATTCCTTGATTTTTAAAAAATTTTTACTCTCTAGCACAGCAACTTTTAACTTTTTCATATCATGGCATGCATAAACTAATTACTAAAGTTCTGCAGTGCACCAAAAATATTTTTTGCTGATTCAACAAAAATAAGTATAATTTTGATTCATCCACACCGTATAGTTGTTGTGTTGGCCCTTGTCATTATTTTTTTATTTGGCAATTAGGGAAAAGAGGTCAGTGTCCCTGACTAGTCAGATATTGCATGTTTTAAAAATTCTTGTGGCACATGGGTTGAAAATTTCTATTCAAGAGTGAAGATGCTCTCTGCTGAGAAGTCTGGCTGACTGCTACACCTTCCCAATTTCCTGTCTCTTATCATGGCTTTGCTCACACATTGCATTTTAAAAGAGCAAAGAGGTCTACCTACTATACTTTGGGTCAGATTAGACCTTGTTTTGCCTTTCTCCGAGGGGTTCTCACTTTTGTTTTGTCATGCTTTTTAGGTCTCAGCAAGAAAGTTCTAAGCTTTTCAGCCACCTTCCTTGCAGATTGCCTGAGGCCTTACATTCCTGGTGCCATCTGCAGGTTAAAAGTATGATGATAAAAGGCTTTGTTTTACATAGAAAAGATTTGATACTAGGGGTTCTTTTCCAAGACGGATGCTCTGTAGAGGTGATTTTCTCTCTTTCTTTATTATTTCTTTTTTTCTTCATCTCATTTTATCCTTCCTTTTCTTTCTCTCTTGTTGTCTCTCTCTCTTTCTACAAGTTGGGACAGAGATTCTTTTTGGTATTTCCTTTAAGGAACCAGTGTTATTCCCCTAATTCTTCAATTTTCTAAATATGCAATTTTTATTTACCTTGTTGTGTACCATGTCTCTCTTCCCTTGTCCCTAAAAGTATGATTTGGTGGTCCTCATTTTTGCATTCTCTTTACTAGTGTCCAATATCCATTCCCCTAAATGATTGTTCTAAGTCAGTCATGGTTATTTAATTTTTCTTGCCAATGATTGGTTTAGAAAAGACCATGTGACCTAATACTAGTTTATGAGATTTGACAAGTCCAATGAGCACAACTGGGAAACTACAATTTTGCAGAATATTTTTTTCACTTAGCTCTCTGTCAAATAATTTTACATTGTTGACGTCTTCATAATTTTTATTCACAAAAATTTATTTGTACAGGAAGAGTAGCTAACTTAATTATTAAAATATTGAGCAATAAGCTACACCATGTAATTTTTTCTAATTTTTTACTGTTATACACGTTTTTAGAGATTTAGTCACTTCCTTTTTAAAATATATTATTGAAATTGCATGTATTCCCAGAGTGGAATTATTGGGTAAAAATTAGACAACTTTTATGTCTCTTGGTTTCCAAAACGTTGCCATTGGCACCTCAGAAATTTTCAGTCTGTTCACACCTTTGAAAGTACCAGATATCAAGCATGTTTGCTAATTTGTCCGTAAATGCTTTCTCTGATTCTTGGCAAGTTTGAACATTTTTTTTTCTCAAACATATTTAGTAGTTGAGTTTTTCTTTGGATATTTCTCATCATTTCCTTTCTGTAAATTATTTATAAGGCCTTATTTTGCTTAAATAAATATTTGGGAGCTTTTCATGAAACGCAGATACTGGTTCTTATCAGCCCTATTTGCTGAAAATATTATATGCTTTCCCATTTGGGCCACCTTATTTTGACCGAAGAAGTTTGTAACTTTAATGTCATCAAATTTGTTTATTCTTCCTTCATGATTTCCTTTACTGTTTTTTAGCATAAAGAGTCCTCTCTGAAATCCTCCAGATCCAGTGAATACTAAGTTCCTCATCTGGTTTTCCTAACATTTTATTTTCATGTTTAATTATTTTCACCACCTGGAATTGCTTTTGACCAATATTCAGAGTTACAAGAAAGGCTTGATTTATTATTTTTTCCCAAATGCTAACTGGCCATTCAACTACCATTTACTGAATAATTCTTTGCTTCCCTGCTGCTTTGATAAAATAAATCTTATATATAATAAAGTCTGTATATGGAGGATTCTCTTCTGCTCCATTTAGCTTTGCTTTGTAGCCTGCAAGACACTTTAACATACATTATCTGATTTCATCCTTCCTACCCCACACTGATTGCCTGGTTCACCCCCTGCTGCTCCTCCTGCAATGCAAACATCAAGCAATCTGACTTGTCCCATGTCCCTCTTGTAGAAGGAAAACAAAACCCTGAAAGGTGAAGCCACTTATTATTAACCAGCCCTCCCAGCCATTTCTATTGGGGAGAAATGAAAAATTTCAGTCTTTCCTAGCCCTATGCTCAGGGACACCTCAGCCCCACACTGGGGAAAACATTAGGTATCATTTGTTTTGGCTTCAGGGTCATCTGTGAGCCTCCTTCAGGGTTTGCCCAAATGACAAAGCATTTGTACACATACATTCACCTTTTTAGGATACTCTGGTAGCTTCCGAGGCTCTAACAGAGGGGGAGTGAGCTGCTGCGGGTGCAGAACAGCCGTCTGCATCTGCGCTTCCCAGCCTGCGTGTATTTGGCACTGACTGGGAACTCTGCTTTCTGTCAGTGCATTTGTGCAGTGACACATATTCTCCAGTGATTAGATTAACGCTGGCAAAGCCAATATGAAAAACCCACACAGATTACCACTGTCACCCGCAGTAATTACATTTATTCATTTCCATTTAGCCAAGTTTGTACAAGCCGAGCAAGGGGCCAAATAAGCAATAAACACAGAGGCAAGAAATTAAAATGCTGATCTGTTTGCTGTGAAAACAATCAAACTATCATCTTTCTTTAGGCACCTCATTCATCATCGGATAGGGCCACACTGGTGAAATGGAGGTGGGGAGCCTAATGTTATTACATGTAAATTCACTAACATGAAATTACTGCCCCTGATGTGATTTTACTAATAAATTAGTTCATTTCTACCTTTTCGCTAGAGACTTTAGGGACCGTGGAGAATTGTACATGTGCCTCGTAATCTTGCCTGCTTTATTTCAGGCTGGCTAGCTGTTAAATTTCTATTTCTTTTCACTCCCTCCCATCTGATTCTTTAGTTTTCTTGCTATGCCTTATTGGATAAACATGCCATACAATTTGTTGTCTTCACATGTAGTTTGAAAATAAGCAGCTTAAGGACAAATTCCCTTTTGCGGGCAATGAGAACAGAGTGGGGAAGCACAGTGGATATTATGGCTCTTGCAGCTAGTTGGCAGCTATTATTAATTCATCGTTGGGTGTGGTGGTTTTTCTTGTTTCTGTATAAATTTTCAATTTGAAAACAGAATGGAGCTAAACTTTGCCATGTCAAGTAGCTATTGAAGCCAGGAAATCAATCTGTAAGCAGCTCCCTGGACTTGCTTGCCTCTCTGCTGGGTCTTAGAAGTGGCAGAGAGAGCATAGTGGAAGGGCAGCCAATGGCTCACAGAAGACAGACGCTGGGTCGGCTAGGATCCGCTCTCTCCCTGGGACTTGCCTCATGTGTTCCTTGCTTATTGTTAATGGCCCATGTCTGGACATAGAATATTTCATTTACTTTTTTTAAGATTTCATCGGCTATGCTGTTTATCCCCATCCCAATATTACAATCTGTTTTTGCAAGATTACAAATGTTTTCTATGAAAGTGACTTTGATGCTACCAGTGAAGGAGCTGAGATGCTAAGAGAGCCAGAGGGGGGAGAGGGAGACATGGCTTTGGTGGGAGATGTCTCCTTCTCTCAGTACTCTTCCTTCTGCCCCCAAATAGAGATTCTGTGAGATATGGCTCAATGTAAAGCCTTAGGGAAACACAAAATATGCACAACAGCATATTCATGCTTTGTAGAGCTAAAATGTACTAAAATGTACTGCATCTTTGATGCAGTGGTTCCATGAAAATCCAAGGTTCAGAAATGGTAGACATGACATATTACTCCCACTTCATATATGATCATTGAATAAAGTCCACGCATCCTCTCCCTGAAAATAGAATTAATTAAATTGATGTATTAGGGAATAAACCAACACAATCATGAAATAACTCACTTCTATACTCTTTGATTTGAATTTAACTTTGTACCATGCAAAGTTATATAATGAGACAAATTGTGCATCTGGTTTTTCTTTTTCTTCCAAAACAATAAATGCGACTTAAGTACCTATTTAGAATAATTAGAAATACAGCATTCTGGCTAATTAGATATTTTTGTTAGTGAGTGAAATATTTGGATTACCAACTTGGAAATAATTCCATCAATACATACCTATTGATCAATTATTGTGTAGAGAACCCTAAGCTAAATGTTGTGCCAAAGAAAATAAGCCCCCAAATAAATGTCTTGCCTTTTAAAATTAAGATAATTGAGATTCTTTTAGTTCCACAGTGACCTGTGCCTTACTGCACATCCACAGAGCCCTGGGCTCTCCTTCTGTAATTCTTATGACATAGTTTGCCATTATATTTTATTTGAGTATTTCTTTAATATCTATTTTCCCAATTAGACTAGGTTCTTCATTAGAGCAGAGACTGTTTCTGGTTTTCTCATCACTGGATCTCATTGAACATGTACTAAACATTAACTAAATAAATATTGAATAAATGAAAGAAAATTTGAACTATACAATACTGTAGAAACAGAGATAGTATAAAAAACTGCTTTGAATCAGTATTGTTGCAGAATAAAAATTATCAAGAATTATATATGAGAATTACATCTGTTATGTGTGAGGTAGTCTTCTAAGTGCTGAGGATACAGCAGACAGACAACAACTGTTGACTTGGCAAAGTTCATGTTTTTAGTAATTGGATAAAATAAGGTGTTTCAAATCACAAGTGATATTTTGTTATATTTTCATATTAACCCTTATATTAAATGCTAATCTATATTGGAGCCAATAATATATTTCCATTTTAACTTTCTTAGTGTAGCACTAGCTTTAAGAAATTATTTATCTATATCTGTGAAATATATACTTTTAGATAAGCATATAAGAATAATATTATAGATGTGTGTATATGTGTGTATATATAAAAAATATATGTATATTCTTATAGTTAAAAAAAGTCCCACAAATGTCAGTGCCATATCACATACTTCCTTTATCCTCCCCCATTCATACCCATCTAGTCTGATTCTTCTACACTAAATGGTGTTGAGAGTCCCTTCATATTCTGCTTTCATGGATTTATCATCTGAGAGGTAGACAATTACTATTATCTGATTATCTGTGTCCTTGAGTCCATCCTGGCTAGAGGGGTGACCTGACTGCCTGCTGGACATTCTACACTCATTGCCATCTCCTTCCCTTTGCTCATGCTCTCTCCCTTCTCTGTTCCTCCTCTTCTCTTTGAATTCACTCACACATAAGGGCTCACTTTGTGCCCTGCCTTCTTCCCAAAGGTATCTCTGCCTGGAGCACCACATAATTTCCAATTTCTCTAGGCTTGTTGCTCATCTGGCAAATAATGCCATCCTGCTTGGGACAATCCCACATTGCCATTAAAACATTAACTCAAATTTTTTCATGCTTTTTTGCACTTTGCATTTTTTTCTCCAACCAGATTTTGACCTGACAAATATTTTTGTGATATCCATAGTGCCTGCTCTATTACTGTGCCCATGATAACCACTCAGTACATTTTTATTAAATGAATAAACAGGTGAATGAAGTCTAAAGCTCGGGTTTTAAAAAAAAACTTGTTGTGGAAACTATCCATTAAATTGACATCATTCTATCCACACCAACCATATCTTAGTCCTACTTTTTACTTTCTCATTTCTGCTTTTGAACTCAAAATGAAAGGAAGGGCCATGTTATTTGCTAAATTCTCTGGAGTACCCAATATGGATGGAATAGATGAACTGACACAGGTATAATCACCTGCATTTTAAGCCTTCTCCAAACAACAGGGTTTCTTTGTTTGTCTGTGTCATGTTTTCTGTCCAAACTATATACTTTAGAAACCATTACTTTTGTATGGTGGTAAAATGCACATAAGATAAAGTTTGCCATTTTAATCATGTGTAAGTGTACAGTTCAGTGGTTAAGTACATTCATTCCTTCGTGCCAACATCACCACTATCTTTATCATTTTTTTTCATTCCAATCTGAAACTCTGTACCCATTCAACAGTAACTCCCCATCTTCTCTGCCTGTTAGAGAATAGGACTTTTAATATCAAATCAATGTAGATTAATTTTTATTTAGTTGAAAATTGTTTACTTCCTGAAAAAGGAATTACTACTGCAGATTGTAAAAGAATGACCATATAGAGATGAAAACAATTCACTCAAGAGAAGTAGAAAGTATTTTCTATTTTTAGTACATTTACTCCACTGTAAAATGGGTTCAAAAGTAGAAATTAGCAGCTTTGGGTTTTATAGATTCTTGGGAAATGAGATTTGCAAAATATGACATACCCCCAAGTTGTACTCTTTTATCCTGCTTTAATTCTTCTGGTAAAAAGTCCATAATTGCAGAGAGGTTTTGTCTTTTATCTTATCTGATTATTGAGAACCACTTTTCAGAATATGTATTTTAATTTTCTCCAATTTGATAATTCCATTTTGTACTGAGTTTTGTACACATGTAGGGTCTTACTAGTTTTTCTAACTTTATGCCCTACTAACTAAAGCCTGAAAAAAAGCATTGGAAAAGTAAGGCATTTGTCCCCCCAAAATAGCTTCTTCTGATGACTTAGACCTTGTCTTGGATTCAATATGTCCACTCCCTTATGAGTCGAGAAGAAGAAAAGTGATGAAAAATATTTTTTCCTCAAAGGAGAATTAATGGGAAATCTATTGTCTATACACCAGAGGTAGAATGCATAATAGGAAAAACCATCATTTATTCTTCTATTATTCAGATGAGTGGTCAAGGGAGGTAAGTGACTTCAAGAAACACACAAGATTCAGAGAATGAAACAAAAAGACTCTGCAGTGTATAGGCCCTATGTCAATTAAAAAACAACAACAAAACCCCTGCCCTGGCTGGTGTGGCTCAGTGGATTGAGTGCCAGGAGCCTGCAAACCAAAGGGTCGCTGGTTCAATTCCCAGTCAGCACACATGCCTGGATTGCAGGCCAGGTCCCCAGTAGGGGGCATGAGAGAAGCAACCACACATTCATGTTTCTCTCCCTCTCTTTCTCCCTCCTCCCTCTCTCTCTAAACATAAATAAATAAAATCTTAAAAAGAAAAACTGATCACCTTAACCAGTGTGACTCAGTTGATTGGAGTGTTGTCCAATAACCATTAGGTTTTGAGTTCAGTTCCTGGCCAGGGAACATACGTAGGTTGTGGGTTTGATCCTCAGTCCAGGTACATAGGATCTTGAGTGTATATGAGAAGGTGACCAGTCGATGCTTTTCTTCCATGTGCATATTTCTCTCTCTCCCTCCCTTCCTCTCTCCTTTCCTCGCTCTCTAAAAGCAATGAAAAGATGTCCACTGATGAGGATAAGAAAAAACTGATCCGTTTCACTCATTAAGAACTTGATAAGGAAATGAGGAAGAGCTGGCCACCACACCAGTAAGGATGGACATATAAGGTGATACCCAGAATCAATTCTGGCTCCACTTAGAATGCCAGCCATGCTAATTTGCAACCATGAGCACCAAAAGTTCTAGGACATTGGTCTATGGTGTTATTTATGGAAGAAATTAATAGTATGTGTGTGCTGTGCTCTGTTGTGTGTCTGTTGGGTACACCTTCCCATACAAATGGTAAAGTATTTGGACACAGCATGAAGTACTACAGTGAAGTTTTCTTTCTTTCTTTTTTTAAATTATTTATTTTTAGAGAGAGGTGAAAGAAGGGAGAAAAAGAGGGAGGTAAAATTGTTTGGTTGTCTCTCACACACATCCAACCGACTGAGGACTGGATCCGCAACCCAGGCATGTTCTCCGAATGGAAATGGAACCTGCAACCTTTCTCTTCGTGGGACGCCACCCAACCAGCTGAGCTACACCGGTCAGGGCACTGAAGTTTTCTAAAAAGTGGAAAATTGCTGCTTGCCAACAAGACACATTTAATACATTAGATGATAATCTCTGGAAATTCCAAGGAATAAGTGCATGTTGATAAATTCAGAGGTGTTACTTTTGCTGAGTTATGAATCGCGAGCGAGTGTGATGGGATCCGGTTGAAGACTGAGAAGGTGGAGAGCTGTGAACAGGTTTGTGTTTATGTGCAGGTTCCTTGGATTCCCTCCATAAACACAGAATAATTCCTCTGTCCTTCTGAAATATGCTGAAACATAGGCACACCGATTCCCACAATTTTGCTCCTGTTCCATGGCTTTTGGAGATAATCATGAAGATCATTAAATAGATTCACAAACCCTCCACACATTTAGTAAGCAAAGGTATGGTGGAGTGTCGGTTTAATAATATGGTATTATCTTGCTCAACAACTGTAATTTCCATGTTCTTATTGATTGTAATTTATAACATCATTAGCTTTCTAAACTGCCATTAACTAATGATGGACTCTGTGGGCTAAACAGCTCTTTGAAATCAGTTACTGACAAGTTGGCCCCAGAAGCATTTATCAAAAGGATAATGGATCCCTATTGGAGTGACAATAAATTAGGTTATGCTCTTATCGAATTAAACAATGGATGAAGGAAAATTAGCTATCAATAAGCATCTATAAAGCCTTCCCGATTATTCCCAGTCAATTATATCAATTAGAGATCAAACAGGGAACCCCTGCAGTACGTTAAATAGGACTAACCAGAGCCCAAAGAGGCCAAATTGTGTTACAAAATGCAACACCAGGGGCAGCTGCCAAAGAGGTAATCATTACCGCCATTGACAAAAGGGCTGCTTTATTAGAACATGGGGATGGCCTGGAGGCTTGCTCCTGGCTAAAGGACAAAGACTCCCTAATAAAGACAAAAAGAGGGAGAGGCTAGGGAGAGGCTTGGGAGAGGAAGAATCTGAGAAATAAAAGGGAGAGTTGTGTGAGGCAGAGCATACAGAGGGGTGAGAAAGTGGACTCCAGAATTATTTGTACAAGTGCAGCCTATCTTTTTTCTGCTACAATTAATTTTTAAGCAATTCTTTCAATTTTTCAGTTACAGTTGACACACAAGATTATATAAGTTTCAAGTGTACAACACTGTGATTAGACATTTATATAACTTATGCCGTGATTACCCCATAAGTCTAGTACCTGTCTGACACCATGCATAGTTACTACACTATCATTGACTATATTCCTTATAACAACCCATGACTATTTTTGATACAATTAAATCAAACCTTTGGCTTGTAAGGATGTTTCCCTAGCTCTCTGCAAAACAATGACTTTTGTAGAGGCCTTTATCATCTTTAGTAAGTCTTAGTTCTATGTATATATTATGCATGTGTGTGTATAAATAGATACATAGGGGCATAAATATACATAGATAGATAGATATTCACACTCCATTTCATGAGAGAAGGGTCTTAACAAGCCTGTGTTAATTTTCATGAAATTTCTTCATTACATTAGAAAGCCTCAGAACAACAGAACAAAATATGCTTTAAAGTGGTCTGAAATCATTCATGAGATTCAAGGGGAACTGAAAAATGTGGTGTTTTGTTTTCCTAATAGTCATATCTTAATTTTCATATACCTTGTACACAGTAGACTCTCAATAAACACCTGTTCAAATTTCACCAGATGCCTGAATTCTACTTAAGGGTAGGAGGAAATCACAGAGCACAGATTAAAGTAGTGGTCATCTGAGGCTGTGAATCCGAAGCTGTTCTACCACGTATGCATTTTTTATCTTGCTGACACTTTTTTTCTAAGGGATGTCTCTTTTTGCACCGTGCCTCTGATTTTTATGAACATCTATCATGTGTTGCAGACAGATCCCTCTTCCTGTTCTCCATGAGAAATTGCTCACCAGGAGCTGCCGCTGAATCTCTGCCTCTGCACATTTTTCACCCTTGTAGGAACCCAATTTGATACCCATGTAAAAACTTTACATTACCTGTTCCTATTTATGATCCTTACAAAGCTCTGTTGGGATTGGCTGACAGTGCACAGACTCTGAATGGACCATAAAGCAGGGGAGGGGAGGCCCAGGGAAGGCAGAATGTCATGGTCAGGATGCAATGCCTTGGAGTCGGCAGTGCAGAGCTCAGGTTCCATTTCTGTCACTCACCAGCTCCGTTTCCAGTCAGTTTGCTTAATGTCTCTCTCCTATTGGTAAAGTAGGGATGATAAATATGACCTTGCAAAGTTGTCCTGCTGCTTGGGAGTGACGCCTACATAATGCCTGCCTGCCGCACCAACCATCTCCTGCATTCACTTAACTTTGAGCTTTCAGTCTCCTCATCTGTGAAGTACAACAATGATCCCTAATACCTCCTTGGGCTTTTGCAAGGGTGAAAGTAATAATTAATGGAAAAAATACCATGTCAACTATAAAGCACTGAACAGCTCTTAGCTACTATAGAAATCATAATAACATTATCTCTCTCCCTTCCGTTCCAATGAGAAGCATGTTGATTCTAATATGATGCCTTTCAGAAAAAAAAAGCCATTTTATATGGAATCGAAATAAAATTTGCCCCTCTCCTATTTGCATGCTGAAAACCACCCCTCAGTCACTGACACCCCCATTTAGTCCCATCTCTGGTAAGCATGCGTGCTGTAACCTTGACTCCGTGTTGGGCTCTGAGGCATTTGAGGCTGTTCCATCCTCAAGGTCTTGTAAGACTTCTAATTCCTAAATCCCCATAATATCCTAATGTCATTCTCAATGCCCCAGTCCTGACCAGGAGGAGACCATGACATCCTCCAAAAGCCCTATCATATTCCAGTCCTCTCTCCCACATTGTGTTTGGAGATATAGGTATGCCAGAACTGCCATCGAAAAACAGAAGAGGCTATATTTGGACAGGGGAACCAAAAATTGTTCCTGAAAGCACACAGGGGCCACTCAGAGAGTTTTAGCCAAACATAAGAAATGGTTCACCACCTGAACGGTTCACTTCCACAAGGCCAAGTGATCTTGTTCTTTTTCTACTGAAGGAAAGATAAAATTTAAGGAAAATGTCCTTGGCTGCAGAAAATGAACTTGCAAATGTAGGAAACTAACTACCTATGACCAAATTCTCCAAAACGAAATGCACCTCATTGAGTATTGATAGCTCAAATATTTCAGATATTTCAAACTATCTGAAAAGATGACTCAATGTGTAATTACCCTTTGTAGTATAAAGAGAGCTTAAGGGCTTGGGTTTGTATTGGGATTAAAAAATAGAGAAAACTATCTTGATGTGGGCACTGTGACAAAGTCCTTGGCAAATGCTAGTCACTGTGGTCTTTCCTGGGGGGAAGCACAGTGCTCAGAGGTGTGTTAGCCTCCTATGTCCTAGTGTCCCAAACCGAAAACAGGTGCATAAGTTTGTTGTGATGATTAAACAAGACAACACAGATAAACCACTCACACAGTGCTGAGAACATGGCAAAATCTCATGAACACAGGTAACATTTTTTATCGCTATTTTTAGAAAGTTAACATTTGTCAAGGTTCTACTGTGTGTTAAACAATTTACTTACTTTTTTTGTAAACCCTCTGAGACTTTGTTTCTTTCTCTATAAAGTGTGTACAGTAGTACTCATTTAAAAGTTAAGTTCTAGAACTAAAATTTAAACCCATGCTTTCCTTACCAAATGCCATGCTCTTTCCACTACCCCTTGCTGTCTTCTAGTTAAGGCTATTGCAAACCATGTATTTTATTTACTTTTCATTATATATTCATTACTTTTACTAAAACTTGAGTCAATCCCTCAATAGTAGTTGATAGATACTAACTCAAAGAATATGTCAACTATACTTTAAAAAAGAGGGGAAAGGATTATTATTTTTCATTCTATTTGTGCTTAAAAATGAGGAACTACGCTTCCCTGCAAATAACAGAACCACTTTACCCAGTGTTTGTTCTAAGAGTCTTCCTCTCTGTGGATCATGGAATATAAGGCCTTACAACTAATAAGCATCAGGTGCATACATACAGTCTCACTACTGGGGAAAATAAATTGTGAAAAGATACATCTGAAGAAGTAAGTAGTTGAATATTTATAGGAGCAGCCTGAAAAATAATAGTTAAGCTCCTCTCTGGGGAAATGGCAACCTTACAGTGATACAAGCATATGAGCATAACTATGTCTCTGTGTGTGTAGGTGTCCACACACATGTACATAAATCTAAGATTCTCTTGTTTTGTACACAATGATTTATTGAGGTTATTTCTACACACATAGCTCTGTTTCATGCAACAGGAGGTGTGGAGATGAAAGGGAAAATATGTCTAGGGGGTGGTGAAAGGAAACAAGAATCACAGACAAAGTCCCAACCTGAATCTTGCAAGTGAACACAGGTGAAACTGTTAAAACATTTTATCAACATAG
The DNA here is from genome assembly GCF_004126475.2 of Phyllostomus discolor. Taxonomy (NCBI): domain Eukaryota; kingdom Metazoa; phylum Chordata; class Mammalia; order Chiroptera; family Phyllostomidae; genus Phyllostomus; species Phyllostomus discolor. The sequence goes on along the minus strand of NC_040906.2, from coordinate 123,197,047 downwards.
ATAGGTTGAGAAGAGTCATCAAATGGGAATGGGAATAGGGAAAAAGATTACAATATATATTAGCTCTGCAAAAATGCTTACAGACTAGCTAAATTACATTGATTTAATTGACTTGAGTTCATTTGTCAATTTGATACATCCCCCTTTTCCCCCCAACATAGCCAATGTAATGCTTCCATTTCATTAGTCAGAGAGGTCACATATAGACACCAATTGCTAATATTTTCTGCATACTTCTCCAAACCTCCTTTTCCTGCTATTCCAAGAGGAGAGAGAAAGAAAGTGAGAGGTTATACTAAATTAGCCCATGAAGTCTCTCCTGACGTGCTCCACACAGGCCTGCAGCATGAGAAACTTTGCCTGGTAGATGTATGATTTGACAAGACAGCCTCTAAAAGGTACAGGAGAAAAAAAATCTTAACAGAAAGTCTTCTTAAAGCACAAATATGTATTTATAACATTTGTAGTCACACATTACAAAATGCATATTAATGTTAACAGTAGACAAAACGATACACAATAAAGTGCGGATTTTAATTCAGCACAATGTCTAAAATTAGCGAGTTGAATTAGCTACAGTAGTTAAGGTTTATAAATTAGCTTCACTGAAGCTACACAAGATTTCTGAAAGAAACATTAGCAGTGAACATGCATTTATCACTCTGAAATAGACACACTGCCACATTGCTTTTGAAATCATCTGGGCAGCCTCGAATGAACTTGTGGCAGTTTCATTAAAGGATTGTTGGCATAATTTGGTCTGTGATTTCAATTTGTTCAACTGGCCACTTTAAAGAAAGTTAATTTCTCTGCATTCTTAAACCTACTGCCTGCTGCTCTCACATTTACATATCAGATTTCTATGAACAATTTCTGCCTTTGATCCCCAAGACTTTCCCCAAGACCCACTGGACACATACCTACTGAGCACCTACTAAGTACGAAGTACTGTTCCAGGTTCTGAGGATACAGCAGTGGGCACAGCAATAGTTCCTGACCTTCTGTTTTCGTACTGCCTGACGGATGTCGATGAAAAACAAGATGAGGATGTAAAATAGAAACAATGCCATGTTTTTTTAAAATGCCAGATATGAAAAATCAAGCAGAGTTGGAGGATGGGAGGCATGTCAGGTTTGGAAAGGGAAGAGGGTGTTAAAAATTAGACAAAGGGCAGGGAAGACCTCCCCAAAAAGGTGACGCTTAGGTTGAGACCTGAAGGAAGTGAGAGAGGAAGCCACGTACTAATAGTTATCTTCTAAATGGCAAGCGAAAAGGCCCTGAGGCAGGAGTGTTTTCTAAAGTGCCTCCTGAATAGCAAGGAAGCCTGTGTGCCGTGAATGACTGGGAAAGCTTCGGAACTGAGGTCAAAAGGACAAGGGGAGCAAACTAGCTAGGAACACGTCAGCTGTGGTTCAGACTGTGGCTTTTCCTCTATGTGAGATGAGGGGTTACTAGAGGGTTTTGGACAAAGAAGAAACTCTTACACTAAGAGTGTTTTTTAGTTTTTTGAACCAGGAACCAGTACATACTTAGTCAGATGAATGGATCAACTGGTTGCTGCTGGGATCATGAAAAGAAAATGAGTGTGGTTAGAGGCAGCAGTAAAGAGGGAGGAAGCTTGCTGATCTCTGTTCTCAGTACAATGTACATGTAATATAACCAACAACATATCTGCAGTCCATATATCTCAACTGTCTCTCTAAATCATCCCAGAAATGCAATGAAACCAAGCAGTAGAAGAGTTCTTTTAAACCTCCATTCACTGGTTCTGCTAACTCCAATTATTTTATTGAAATAATCATTCTTCAAAGCTGCAAGTCCCCAGAATAAGTCTTTATCAGCAAATCTCTTCATTTTCAGGACCTACATCTTTTTAAAAATATATCACTAGATGTTTTGCAAAAGGGCACATATTACTTACTTACTAGTGCACCATAACATTTTAACTATCTAGCTTGCTCTTTACCCAGGGAATATATTATCATGGAAAAGAAGTGAAATGCATATTTGTTAATATTCACCTGGTATAAATTGCTAACTTAGGCAAGTGGTTGCCTATCTGTACATAGAACACACAAAGTTTGATAGTAAATTCTTTCCTTAAATCACAGCAAATGTAAATTGCAACACCCATGAACTGAACCCGGTGTTGACACTGAAAGAAGCCTAGTGCCCCATAGGAGGACGTGGGATTCCCTGGCTCTCTCACACTCCTTGTTTGGTGATGAAGCAGTTTCCAGTTTTTGAACAGCATGGTTTTCAAAACTGTCTGGAATTTTAAAGACATTTCCCCTGAGAAACAAGACTCTTGATGGTGTTTAGGTTTCCAGGTAAACTCCTGAAGCTCCCTTAACCCAGAGTACAGTTGCACTGTAGTGAAAATGTGATGGGAATGACAGGTCCAGCAAAGGGCAGGAGGCAGAAGAAGAAGAAAGAGGAAGAGGAAGCAGAGAGGGTCTCTTCCCTCATTTCAGAGATGTTGAGGGAGAGCCTGGCAACACGGTGTGTCGGGCATTTGCCACGTCTCTTCCGGTACATATCTCCTTCCTTCTAACTAGGAGCCCTCTTCCCAAGTGTCCAAGGGTCATAAGCCTGGCAGCCTGGAACTTTCTGGCCTGTCTTTCCCCAGAGGGAGCCACGACTCCAAGTGACTCATCTTACCTCCATCACAAACAAAATTTCACTCTCCTTAGGACATCTGAGCTACAAGTTGGAACAAAAAGTGATCGAGCAACTTTATTCCAATGAATGAATGACTGATCAATCAATCATGTGGAAAATCTAAATATAGATATATTGATATATTTACATTTGTATATATATTGGCTAATAAATTTAGAATTGATTGCATTTCTGTCAGTTTGGCGATATGAAATGAAAATAAACACACACACACACACACACACACACACACACTAGAAGAGAATGGAAGAGGGAAGCCCACCAGGAAGGGTGCCTGGGGGCAGCTCTCATACCTTTAATTGGCTCAGCTTTGCTCAACATTTCCTTTCACTGATTTTGAGCTTTGGTCTAAGGTTTAATTTTCCAAAAAGATGTAATGTTGGCGGCAGTGTTTACGGTGAAAACCTAGGGTCCTATGTGCCGGGGAATATGGGGAGAAAGTAACAGTGGGCAGGGAGGTGGAGCACAAGATGACACTTTTTAATTTTAATGTCAACCCAAAAGATAAACACCCTGAGTCCCCAAGAGCCATTTGTGCTCACTCCTGTTCACTTTACTTTGTTGTTACATTTTTTCAAAACCAATGAATATGAGCTTTGAGCAAAATAAGTTGTTTTAAAAGCAACTTATTGTTATCCTCATAAAAACAAAGCATTACAATAACTTATGTGAAGAATACAGAGTACTTCTTGAGTCTTCTGCAAGCTAGTGATTTTATGACACTTTTCTTTTTCAGTAGAATATTACCTTTCAGCTTAGAAATGAATAGTAAGCCCCCAAAGTTTTAGCTCCATGAAAAATAAATAAGAATCATGCCTAAAACAAGAACCCAGAATAGTTACTACTGAAAAAAAAGCATGGTGCCACTACCACAAAACAAGACTAGAAGAATTCCAAAAGATAGTCAATTTATATAGCTGCACTCAGTGACATAGTTTGAATTCCACAACCTCCAAGCATATTTTTGCAAACAAACTTGGCTGTAGTTTTTCTCCCCACCTTCTCTCTGCACCCCATCCCAGGCCCCCACCCACCATAAACAAAACGCCTCCACCATAAATCTAAGGGCTGTCCCACTGTCCCAACCCCTTAATAACTCCTGGAATGCCCAGGCGGGAGAACACACCCCCATAGCAGGGTGCATTGCGAATGGGGTTGGAAAAGAAGACTTGGAATTTTTATTGATGACTCCCTCCCTCTAATTTCCTAGGTGCCTTTGCATAAGTTGCTAACAACAGAATTAAAGTTCAGGTCCCGGAAACTTGTGAAGTAATCATTCCTTTCTAAAGAGCACAGTGGGGGTAACGCGTAGTTTTATTTTTCCTTTACATTCACTGTATCCCTTTTCTTTCTTAATTCATGCTCATACGGTTTTCCCCTCTGTGCTTCAGCCATATATTGCTTTGAAAAATCAATAAATCCTTTGCACATAATAATGCTTACCTACACTACCTCACAGGGGTGCTGTGATGGGTAATTAATTAATGTTTGTAAAGAGCTGGGGTATCATGCAATGCAAGACACCCTATCAGTGCAAAGAACCATTATTAATAAGTGTTATTACCCAAATGCCTCTAGATGTCAGCAAAACATCTTTTTAAAAACATAATTGGGCAGCCAGTTTTGAAAAGTCTGGCAGACACAGGGAAGATGCATGGGCAGAGATGCTGGTGGAGCCTTTTCTTCTGGCTGAGGAAGGCTCATTCAGTCTTAGAGGATGAACTTTGAATAGAAGTGAGCATTGGAACAAAGCAGCACTTGAATGCCTTGAGGTCTGAATGGGTGGCAGGCTGGGTCATTTTCTGAACAATCTGTATGAAAGATCAGTCTTTTCTCCAAAAATAGCATTTCATTTCCTCATCTCTGAAGTAATTGGCAATGGCAGTGAATGGATGGGAGGGAGAGATGGATATAGACAAATGTAAATAAATATAAATATCTACGTCTGTCTATATATCTCCTATACGTGTATATTAAAGTGTATGTACATTTTCTCTTCCCACATATGAACGTCTGCATGAGAATTTCATAAAAGCAAAATAGGTGTGAGCAGTTCTAAATATGCTCAGTCCAATGACAGCTACTGTATGAGCTTTATTCCCTGATGGAAAGGTGAAAATAAAAATTATGGCAATTTCCCACAGAGTGCAGGCTGATTTTCAACAGGGATCACAGAGTAACCGGCATGACCAATTGTTGATGTTCATCTCAATAACCAGTAACTTACTTTCCTGGTTTCTTCTTGTTCATCATTTGTCCCAGGGATATCGAATACTGAGATGTCACACAGGAGAGGAAAGCCACAGGCAGGGAAGCGGAGGCCACTCTGGTATGTGAGGGCTGGGTGGCGGTGAGGTGTGCAGACAGACAAGAAGCTCAGCTGGGGAACAGCGTTCCATTAAATTTATTCTAATTCAACCCAACACGCCTTGATTTTGTGGTTGGGTGCTAAGTTAAAACAATCTAGCTCAACAAACACGTCTCAGGGAGTTAAAAGTTTTCTTTGAGAAGTCCTCACAATGAAAAAGAAATTGTTTCTACATGGTATATTTAAGTCCAGTGTAGCAAGTTTCAAATTATTTTTTCCCACGATCCAACATGACACAGGTTTTATTTCTCAAGGGAGTTTCATAAAGAAGTTGAACTGTTTATTCAATTTTTGTCTTAGGTGATTGGGGAGGTCCTGTGAAGAGCCGTGGGCTGGACACCTGTACACACGCATGTGCCACTGCTCTGGCAAGGACAGAACTGCCCTCAGTGACCCCGGAACAGCTTCTCCTGGCCAGACCTTGAGGCTCTGACCACCCAGGTATGATAGAATAGGAGCTGGGTTTGGCATTGACAACATATGTGGTCATTTGCTTCACTTGACTGTGCCTGCGTCAGTCTGTGGCTGATAATTTGAGTCCCAGAGAGGTGGCCAAAGACAGAGGGTGATAGGCATCAAGAGAGAGGAAATGTAAACATGGTTTAATCAGCATTTTCTTCAGTAAACTTAAAGCGCACCTAGAATACTGGATCACATAGAACATTGCTATAATTTTGGACAGACAAACATAAAACTCCACAGGAACATTTCAGAAGGATAGAGATATGAGAGTTTCCTCCAGGTGCATGGCTCGTGGCTGGTTAGAGAAGATTTGGTGCATTCAATCCCCCTTCTCTAGGTAACCTCCCCACCTGTCTGCTCCTGAACTATCACCCTGCCCCTCCTGACAGGTCTCCTTACCTATGCAGAGATTAAGCCAATCTTTCAGTTTCTCAGTCCCCCTCATGAGATTGTCATAAGGCTTAATTAAATAATGTTCATAAAGCATTCGGCTGTTCAGGTGTCCCTGGATAAAATGCAAAGCACAATATTATTGGGATTATTATTAATTAGGATGATCCTGTTGGAGGCAAGGGATGTTTCCTGTCAGCTTTGGGGAGTTCTACCCTGGCCTTTATCTCTGCAGAGAGGATTTGCAGTAGAGATGGCTGAACTATAATTCTTGATCTTAGAGAAATGTCAGGGAGCAAGAGGGATGTCAGAAGAACCAATGATGTGGAGATAACAGGAGTGATTTTAAATGGAATCAAGGAAGATTTTATAAGCAACCTACCAGGGGTGTTCATTCTAGTACTCTTCTCCCCAAAATAATCAGGACTTTATAACAAATTTTACCTGAAGACAAGTTTATTGATTTTAGAGAGAGAGGAAGGGTGGAGAGAGAGAAGGGGAAAGAGAGCGAGAGACATCAGTTGGTTGCCTCCTGCACCTGCCCTAACCAGGGACAAGCCCATAACCCAGGTATGTGAATTGACCAGGGATCAAACCTGCAATGTTTTGCTGTATGAGAAAATGCTCCAACCAACTGAGCCACCTAACCAGAACAGAACTTTCTAGGAAGGGGCTGGCTTAAGAATGAATCCTGGGAGAATGTGTGTACCAGTGATCATTAAGAACCAACATGGAGTCACCAGAAATAAGCAATTTCTTCAGTCTCCTGTCCTTCCTTTGATAGGATCCTTTCACCAAGATTTGGGGAATGTAACTGACATAGAAGTGAGACTTTAGAAGAACATTTCACAAAGCCTCTCTTGAGCCTTGTGGACAAGGTTCAGGGCCACTGAACTGACTATAAATGACTAAATAGTCAGCATTCAAACAGCAGAAACCACAGGGCACTGTTTACTGTGCAGGAATAGTGCTGGGTGGCAGGGCTCCACCCTGGAGTCTGTCTTGTTCAACATCTTTTTTTCGTTTTTAAAATTTACTTATTTTTATTAAGTTTAGTTGACATACGATATTAGTTTTAGGTGTACAATATAGTGATTCAGTATTTATATGCCTTATGATGTGATCAACACCTTATGTCTAGTAACCATCTGTCACCTTACAAAGCTGTCACAATATTATTGACTACATTTCCCTTTGCCTTTTGAACCCATCCCCATCACCTTCCCCTCTGGCAACCATGAGTTTGATCTCTGTTTCTACGAGTTTATTTTGGTTTGGTTTGGTTTGTTCATTTTTTTATCATTTGGCATGAGAGTGAATATATTGAATATTTTTTAAATGTAGATAACTGATTGATAGACTGACTTTAGAAGATAAAATTCAGCAGGACCACACATAAAGCTTTACGAACCAAGCTGACAAAGCCTGGGCCGACTGAGATGTGACTCAGCACAGAATTCGTGAGTTTGAGCACTCACCACTTGGCATTAGGCTGTGACAGTCGAGAGAGCTAGACACAATGCAAACTTCAGCAACCAAGTGTGATGCTGAGTCCCAGGCAGACTGTCAGGGAAATTCAACAAGCAGGGGCATGGAATATACGGTCTTGAAGGGCAGAGGTTGTACCTTATTCAGTGTGGTATCACCACAGTATACCATCTGACACAGATTAGAGACTCAATAAATGTTGAATGAAAAAACTTAGGATTTAGAATATGCCACATGAAGCAGACTGATAAAAATTTAGATGTTTAACTTGGAAAAGAGAAGACAAGGAATAATATGATCATCATCACCAAGTATTTGAAAGGGGGTTGCCATGCGACAAAGGGACAAGATGTGTCCTGATGTCCCATGGGGTTACACAGGAAAGAGGGTATTCAGAGCTGCCCTGCTGCATGACTCTGGTGGCAGCCTTCCCACAGGGCATAGCTCGGAACCCTGGATATATTCAGTGTACAGCCTGAACAGCTGTACAAAGCAATCCTGAGAGTGTGTAAGATTGAAAAGAAAGTTTTTCCCTATATTACGCCAAAGTAAATCAAACTTTTTGAAGAGTCTATGAGCTCCTTCAGGCCTAAAGATATTGTTGGTCTGTCTTTCCAAAGCATGGGGTTCATAAGGATATGTTTTAAGAGGTGGCCCCGGCTGGTGTGGCTCAATGATTGAGTGGCAGCCTGTGAATCAAAGGGTTGCTGGTTTGATTCCCAGTCTAGGGCACATGCCTGGGTTGCAGGCCAGGTCCCCAGTAGGGGGCGTGCAAGAAGCAACCACACATTGATGTTTCTCTCCTCTTTTTCTCTGTCCCTTTCCCTGTCTAAAAAATAAATCTTTAAAAATAAATAAATAAATAGTAAAAGGTGATGATGCTATCAGTTCCAGTTTCAATTAAAAAGTAATTACCCAGTGTCCCAGGTTCCATTCCCAGCCAGGGTACATTCCTGGGTTGCAGGCCATAACCCCCAGCAACCGCACATTGATGTTTCTCTCTCTCTCTCTCTCTTTCTCTCCCCCTCCCTCCCTCCCCTCTCTAAAAATAAATAAATAAAATCTTTAAAAAAAATAATTACCCAAATGTTTTCTCTGAAAGAAAAAAGAGCTTGAACATATGCAAATAAGGATGGAATTTTCCTGCTGGCTGATAGATTTAGTGAGCATGCTTGTGATCCAGCGAGTGGGGGTTGGCCATCCAGCAGGAAACACCTATTGTAATTTTAACCAGTGTACGTTTTAAAATCATTTTTATTCTTAGGCATCAGGATATAATTTATACAAGCAATAGATATAAAAATGCTGGTGTTTTCATTTCGTACAAGTTAATGAGAACTGTATACATGAGTATTAGTACTTGTATAGTATGTACTCACTATATGCTAAGCACTATTCTAATTGTTTTAAAAATACTAGTTTATTCAATCCTAACATTTCATGTATGGGCACTATTTTATGTCAATTTTACAGATGAGGAAATTGAGGTACAGAGAGATAAGTCACTTGCTCAGGTTACAGAGCTGTAAAGTGGGGAAGGTGGGTTTAAATTCAGGTGCCTGGTTGCATGGTGCCCTCCTAACCTCAAACTGTGCTAGCTCTCTGAGGCTTCCCGGGACCCACAGGGTGCACTCATCGGACCAGAGTTCTTGTGTTACTTTGTCTCCACTCCTTCAAAACAAATACAAGAAACATAACAGTTATCATTTTCTGAGAATAAATACCCATATCTAAGCTGTATTATTTACAAAGATACAATGCAAATAGCAGTCAAATCCTTCTCTATTATCTTGTCCTTGAGAAACACAACAGAGAAAAATGTTTTAAAAATAGTAATTACCTTAATGGAAAGTGCAAAAATTCCAAACAAGAAGTTATAATAGTATTGTTAAAGCTATTTTGATGTTTAAAATATGGTTAACAATTCATATTTTAATATAAATGCCACTAAACTAAATTTAACATAATTACAAATATTTATATACAAATAATGCTTGTTCTTACATAATTAGTAATTTAAACAGTGCATATTTATTAATTAGGAAAAAGTAAAAAATTACTTTTATATATCATAAACATTTTAAAACTTATGTTGGACTGTCCTTTCATAGACAATTTTAAATTACATAGTATCCTAAAATAAAATATACTTTATTAAAATCATTTTTATTCTTAGGCATCAGGATATAGCAATAGATATAAAAATGCTGGTGTTTTAATTTTAATACAAGTTAGTGAGAAGTATATATATTATTATTTAATACTTATATAGTATGTACTCACTATATGCTAAGCGCTATTCTAATTGTTTTAAAATATATAGTTATATATTTAATTGTTATAAAATATATTTTATTTTAAATAGTTCCTTATCTTATCCACACAACATCAATGAAGTGATTTTTAAATGATGCAGGGGGTGTTCCAAGTCCAATATAGACAAATCAAGAATAGAAATAAGGTTGAAGTCACAGAATGCTGAAGGGCTTTCTCATGTCGGAGCTCCATGGTAAGACCTTGCTATGTTTTTACTCCATTTGCTCAAAGGAGGGTTGTGAGTGTTTACTGGAGCCTATCAAGTTTATTCAAAAAAGAAAACAGCCCAAAAGGACTTAGGGCGTTTTCTAAAAGATGATGCCAAGTTTAAGTCGTAGTTTGGGGTTTCAAAAGGAGGGAGACATTGTAAAATGCCTTCTTCTATCTATAATACTCATCCAAATCCTACTCATTGCTCAATTCCCCAATATCTCCACACCCAGGCAATTTCTGACTAGTTGCCCCTTGATCTTAGGAAATTAACGTGGGCGTCAGTCACTTGGTGACTTGCATTGTTATTACAAAAGACTCTTCTGCCTTTCTCTTGTAACCTTCTTAAAAACCTTTGCCATCCTCTATGTTATGATTTGAAACTCTGGTACCTAGTTCCAGGGGCTCCCTCTTTAAAAACTTTTTAAACTGTTTTTTGGGTGTGTGGTAGTGGACGCCTCCGCGCTGTACACACAGGTGCTCAAGGTTATCGAGGTGAGATTCCTTCACCTCACATTTCCTCACCTTACTTTCAGTGTCCTTAACAAATAAAAACAAACTGCTTAACTGAATATTTAACCATTTTCCTGGCTGGCTGCTCTATGGACTTCAAGGAAATGAAAGGCAGATGAGAGAAGCCCGGAGGAGAAGAGATCGGAGGGTAGAAACCGTCTCCTAATCACCAAGATTCTTTGAGGTCCCTTCTCCATTTGCAGCGCTAATTTATCACCTGAAATATTACCAGAGCCATCTAATCTGTTTAATTTCACAAAGTTTCACTTCCTTTCCATCCATAAATCTCCTCATTCCCAGTTTTATGCCAAGGATGACGCTTTGTGGCTGCATTAACTAAAAGAGTAATGGAAAGTTAGAAAGTAACTAATGACCCAAAGTTTCCTGGGAGAACTTTAAAAAACTGCTCCAGGGATTGAACTTCTGATCCTCATACTGTTGCTCTGTTGCGAAAACCCTGCGCCCTGCAAATGTCTTCTCCTCTTTAACACATTTCTATTGAAATTTGATTTAAAAATTATTTCTGATCATTATCAGTGGGGATGGGGAATGGGAGGATGGGGGAAATGGTACAGGGAATAAGCATAATTGGTAGGTACAAAATAGACAGAGGATGGGGGAGGAGGTTAAGAATAATAAAGGAAATGGAGAAGCCAAATAGCTTATATGTACAACCCATGGACAGAACTAACGAAGGGTGGGGGATGATGGAGGGAGGGGTTGTAGGGCGGAAGGGGATAAAGAGGAGGAAAAAATGGGACAATTGTATAATAGCATACTCAATAAAACATACTTAAAAAGGAAAAATATTTCTGATTATTAAAAAGTAGCAGCAAAATTCAGGACATCCTTAAAGGGCAGAATGGAAGCTGATGGTGAGGAGTTAGAAACAAATGCAATGAAGCATCTGCAAAATTAGTCTGTAAAAAATCGAGAAAGTACAACATGTTTGATGATCTTTCTCTTAATATTTTTTTGTCACCCATCCCTCTCTCTCTGTGTCTCTCAACAAAGGCCTGAACAGTTAAAAATGGAGACACCCTCTGCCACTTAATAGCATCTCTGTTGATCTTTCTCCAGTAGGTGTTAAGTATTGAGAGCAACTGCACCTCTTGTCACCAGCTGCGGATAGGGAGTGGCTGCCTCAGGGGGAGCTGAGCCTAAAAAATCCACCACTGAGAAAAGGCAATAACAGAAGTCTGTTGCTGTCTAACCTGCCATATAAATGAAACAATCAAACAAGACAACAAAGGAAACTCCAGCAACCACCAGAGGCAAAAGCAGTTGCTGTAATATATCCTGGCTTCAGTGACTATTTTTAGTTTCCTTCCATCCCCTCCTTAAAAAAAACAACAGCTCTAATTTAGATTAACTGGGGGAAAACATTAAATAATTCAAGAGTCAGAGATAGAGAGGTGAGTAACACAGAGACAGAGAGGGCACGCATTTGAGTTAAATTAAAAATCACATTGATGCTTACCTTGAAATGTCTGTGTGAACGTGTTCGCAATCTATGGACATTGGAGATTGTTCAAGAACCAAAGGAGAGGCTATCCGTCAGAGTTTCACCTTCTGTTCTTTTCTCCTTGCTCATACTCCGTACTGCGACTCTACTGAGTCCACTCAGAGAATGGATTTTCATGAATGGAAGAGAAATAATTATATTTATCCCAATCATTTTTATCCTTCGACTGCTCCAGGCTCCCTCTGGGCACAGCGCTGCACATGTTGCAGCAGCAGATGCAAAGTCGTCTCCCAGAACTTCTGTGGGAAAAGTGTCTGCAAATGTTACTGAATTATACCTTACCAAAGCATGTGGTTTTAGTATCACTTGACCAAGCACCCTGGAATTGGTGGGCAAGGCTGGCACCTGAATTCTCAATGGACCTCTGGAGTTCTTTGGGCTCAAGAAAGATTTAAGTGCTTCAAACACATATTCATGGAATTTTGCACATATAATTATTTTAGAGAACTCTGGAAATGGTCTTGCTGGTATTATTAACATCTGAGAATAACCAAGGCAGGTGTCTTATTTATTGCAAGGTGTATCCTCCTGAGAATTGAGGCATAACTAGATAGTCTACTTACCTTCTCTCAGGAGAGGGTGACATTGGTTCCAGTAATAACTTCCTCACATCATACAATTTTGTTCTATCCACTCAAATCTTAAACACTTTAAGGTGTTAGATCCTTCTTCACTCACCTCCCCCTTATGTTAATTAATGGTATAATTATGGCTACTCTTCTAAGAGACATAAACAGCAAGAAATGGATACATAATGTGGTATTTCAGACACCAAGGCCGAGCAATGGTGAGTAGAATAGACTACTATGGTGGGGTGTTACACTCACCATAGGAAAGAATGAGAACATTGGAATATGAATGAAGTAGCAGGATTCCACCATCTTTTAAGACCACAGTCTTTAACCTGGTGGCCAGGAGCACAGCGCATGTGCACAGAGAACTTGGAGGAGGCTGCCTCTCTACACCCAAAGGCAGAAGCCCTAGAGGTGGATGGAGTAGGCTGAGGTACAAGTGCATGTTGTAAAGTGAGTGAGAAAGCAGAAGGTGTCTGCTGTGTGGAAAATCATGGCACAGGGATACATCAAACACCCCCTCAAAGGAGACTAGATGGAAGGAAATCCTAGCAAAGAGGATCATGACTAAAAGTACATACAAGCAGTTGTGAGCAAATAGGCAGAATGGGCAATGGGCCTGGAGTGATGGCTGGCATGAGGATTCCCAGAACCACAGCTGGATTTTACAGAATCCTGTAATCTCCTATGTGGCCAGAAAAGGAACTGTTCATATTAAGATTTCTGGCTTAGTGACTGAAAGCAAAACTTCCATAGAGAGGCAAGAGCAATGCAATTAAATGCAGTCCCATAGAGATCTTTCTGGAGGTCTAGGTGACTGCATTTTGATGTACTTTCATAATTCTATTGTGTTGTGTAAAACCATGTTATTATTAACGTGGGTTTGTTTATTTGAGGCCATGGTATGGTGACTTATTCATACAGTATGTACAATTCGTCTCCATGCTCAATAATGACAATCCTGTTTATGTAGGTGGTCAAGCAAGCACCTGACTCAGGGCTGTGGTCTATGTCAGCTCTGATCTGGGACAAACAATCATTTGCTTCTAATCATACCCTCCAAATGTTTACTTTTCAGGAATATTCCCATTTACTTCCAGGGTGCTTCTCACTAAGCTTGACTCTTGTTCTTTTTTAAAAAATTATTTTATTGTTGTTCAATTACAGTTGTCTGCATTTCCTCCCCACCACTCCCCGAAAACCCCAGCCAAACCCACCTCCCTCCCTTGCTTCCACCCTCCCCCTTGGTTTTGTCCATGTATCTTTTATAGTAGTTCCTGAAAACCCTTCTCCCCACTGTCCCCTTCCATCTCCCCTCTGGCTATTGTTAGATTGTCCCTAATTTCAATGTCTCTGGTTACATTTTGTTTGCTTTTTTTCTTTTGTTGATTATGTTCCAGTTAGAGGTGAGATCATATGGTATTTATCCCTCCCCACCTGGCTTTGGATCTCTGGAGGGCTATCTGTCTGTTTCTCTCTTTCTCCCTTTCTTCTCCCTGCCCTCAGATGCCTCTGATTTGTTCCCTGTTCACCTATCCCATGTCTTTCTGTTTTCCTTACAAACAATGTATATTAAGTTCCCAGCTGTAAAAACCCACACTTAGTAGTAATCATAGCTGACATTTATGGATATTATGAGCATAGTTTTTTTACCCCTTGTGACAGGCCTATCACGAAGTAGGTGGTGCTATTACAATGAGGAAAGTGAGTGAAACGTGGTCAACCCAGGAAGTGGCAGCTCCAGGATTTAAACCCTGGCAATCTGCTCTGAGCCCATGCTCTTAATCTGCACACAGTGTTGGTCCCTTTATGAATAGCATGTATTCAAAATAGCCCCTGGGGGAACAAGACCTTAGGCATGTCTTTAATGTTTTATAGCTCATAAAGTTCTTTTACATATACTATTTCATTTCATCTCTGAATCCAGAAAAATGGGTGTTACTAAAAAAATAAAGAGACTTACTTTCAGGATTCTGCAGAACCAAGGCTTGACTTCAATTCTTCACATCTAAGTTGAGTGCTTTTGCTACTTTTCAACTGCTTTCACTGCAGAAGGGGCATTCTGCTGGCAGGATCCAGATGGCCTTGAAGGCGCATGTACGAGCTGGGCACATTGAAGGAGGCAGATGGGTAGAGTGGCCAAAGAGGACCTGAGGTGGATAGGAGAAGAGATTTGGTGGAGGGCTGGTCCTGAGTCCAAAAAAAAACTTTGTAGAAAATGATTTTTTAAAAAAGTTTCCTTCTCTTAAAAATGCATCCTTTCAGTGAAAAGTACAAATCAGACCGGTGCTTTTCAGACCTTAATGGAATCTCCCAGGGATCTTATTAAAATGTAGGTTCTGACTTAGAAGAGGTGGGGTGGGGCCTGAGAGTCTGCATTCCTAAAACCTCCCCAAGAATGTCTGTGCTGTTCCTGCATGGACCATACTTTGAGTGGCAGATACTTCTACCCTAGTTTTCTGAATTCCATGAATTTTTCTTTGTTTTTAATTCTCCACCAGTCAAACATCTGTTGTAGTCGACAATCACCCTGCCCACCTTCCCCTGACACAAGCCTGCTGGGCCAAGGAACCTAACTCTGGAGCTCCCATCTCAGAAACACACCACTGCTTTGACTGCAGCTACTGATTGCAGACACCGAGGAAGCACTTGGGTCTTTCTATGAGTTAATAAGGCAAGGGAATTTTCTGACAAGACCCCTAAATGCACCCCCCCAAAAGAAACTTCTAGAAGTTTTCTCCATGCCTCAGGACACAACCTGCCCTAAGTGACCTACAGTGAAGGAGGGGGGTAAGTTAGGAAGGGACCCCCAACCCTACTGCAAGCTCTTTCTCTCCATTGGGAGCCCAGAATTCTCACTCACAGATCACACAGGGCTGAGTGGCAGTCCTAGGGCGCCCGCCCCACTTTGACACCAGCCCTTTGAAATGATATTAGCGCTGGCTAATGGTCTGTAAACGTGTCAGAATGATGCCACCTAGTGCCACTGATGTCATTTTCCCTTGTGAAGTCACACTGGCTGCACCACAGCAAGCCAGAATATAATTAGTGTTAATTTGGTTTTTCACTGAATAACTACTGCACAGCATTTGTGGTCTCCACTCTGGGCTTATTTGGAAGATCTGATTATTTGTTACACACACTGCAGGGCTGGGGCAAGAATGGTAAGGTGGGGACACTTACCTTTGGCTTCTTTTGGGGCTGATGTCTTGGAGGCACTTGATCAGTAGATAATGGGATGTGTGGAATTTGACATTTTTATTCTGCCTTCATTTTCAATTCTATGGTTTCATGTAGGTATGGAAAGAAACCCAGAAGGAGAGATATTCTAAGTCCCACACTCTGTCCCCTTAGGCAAGATAGCACCCCAAACTTTCCAGCCAGACCAGTACCCATTATATTTATAAATTAATTTTAAAAACCTTCCAGGCAGTAAATATACTTACCAACAATAGAATCTGATGCATTGATAGTACCATTAACCTGAAACACAACTCAAAGCACTAAGTTCCATGTCACATCTTTTTTATAATTACTATTTATATTATTCTGTTGCCTAATTTTTAATTCCACTGAGCCATACCATCCAGGGCCCTATTGTCTAATTTTTAAAAGACTAGTCTGGTTGCTTTCAGGTTTAGATGCTGCAGTTCCAAAATAATTTCATGGGTTTTCTAATGCACATATGAAAATACTTATATTTAGTATTAGGTGTTAGCCCTGTGAGGCGCATAACACCCTCAAGAGGGAAGCAAAACTGCAAGTGCAGCCTACATTTTTGCTATGACCTGGCTAGCTCATTTCTTCTTGTTTAGGTCTCAGGAGAAACAGAGAATACCCAGCTTCATCTCTGTGATGTCTCCCATCTATTGCAGGGCTCCCTGGTAATGGGCCCTACTTGAGGTAGCATGTGATGGTTTGCTAGTGGGAATTTCCCAGGAGCATACACTCACATGTGTGAAGACTTACTTGTAAAGGAGAACTCTCCAGATGCTGCACTGAGTGGGATGCCCATCTCTGGGGACCATTGATCCTGCCAAATAACAGAAGGCAGACGTGAGCTTAGAATACAATCCTTCATAGTCAATGGTGGATACTATAAAATATGGCATTGGGAATCCCAAATATTTTGCCTATGAATCTCAAAAACTAATCGAGGTGAGGGGGAAAATGACCTGGGGACAAATCCTTGGACTTTCTGCACTCCAGATTTTATAGCTTAGTATGATGAAAGGGATAATCTATTTCACTTTGAGAATATTTGAACAATGTTAGGGATAAATTGGGTCAGACATGAGTTGACCTTTTTGAGGAAAGTCAGTAAAATAATACTTCAAGATTTATGTGAAGCTAAGCTATGTGAAGGTCCAAGTCACTTTCTCCTGGTGCCAGGTCACTGCATTATGAAAACACAAAATGACCTCACAAGGAAGGACCCCATTGGTGATGTAGCTGCTGTACCCTTTAGACTGTTTCATTGTTAATGGGAAAGGTAAGTCCCAGGCACTGTAGTTTCTCTTGGTCACTAAAAGTATCATGGACCAAAAGTTCAAAGCTTTGTTGACCAGGAAAGCAACAGCATACGATCCAGATCATGAACAGACTGTGGACTTTAGACCTGAAAAGAAATTTAACTAAATGGAAGTTCTTAGGGACCAAAGTTCCTGACAGGAATTAGCATACCAAGACCTCCAAATGAACAAGCCATTTACAGGACTACGAAAAAGAAGAAAACCCACTGTATGTGTAGACACCTCAGGTCACAGTCATGTTTTCCTATCTCTGCTATGGGATTGTGGGTTCTAGGATTTGAACTTATCTAAGAAGCCAATTTAGTTTAGTTCCAGTGAATCTGAAGTTAAGATGGCACATTTTATGGATAGTCATCCAGCTTACAGATGAATTATCTGAGGGATGGTTCTATCCCAAGGTAGTTCATTTCCTTCCTATCTCCTAGGACAGTTGTGAAGCTGAAATTAGGCAACTAATGTAATGGAAAAGTTCAAGCCCTGACTGAGCAACGGCTGACTCTACAATCTTGGGCAAGGTGTTCCCTCTAGGTCCCAGCATCCTTTTAGCTAAAGTGAAGATATAAAAAAGAACTTTTTCTAGTTAGACTCTCGTTGGTGTGAGGAACTGAGACACGTTCAGGCTAAGTAAGTTAATGAGGAAGTAAGGAAGAGGAGGAAACCATCTTAAAAGCTGCAGGTAAGACCCCTGGGGCTCTGCCATGTTCTGGCAGTCTGACCATTTTGCTATCTCCCCCACAACTCATTTCCATTTTCCTCCACTCTGGTGGGCCACCAGTGTAGTGATTCATTATTTCTGTCTCTGCTTCTACCTCATCACTTCTGTCTCTGTTTCTACCTCCCCGGATGAAATGGATACCTTACTCTCAGCGTCTCTAGTTCACAATGACCAATGTCTCTCACAATGTAGTGTCAGTCAGAGCTTTCACTGGGGACCCCCTCAGAGCCAACAGCCCTTGGTTCAGACATGTACAAGTTTATCAGCGAATATTTATTGGGCCCTTGTTATGTGTCTCACTCTATTCTAGGCACTAGGGATTCAGAGGTGAGTAAATCAAAGTTACTGTCCTCTTTTCAATGGGGGAAAGAGACAATAAATGAATGGACAAATAAAGACATTTTTCAGCTAGGGATATAATTTATTAGGAAAGTACCAAAGGTCCATAAATAGAGAGGAGAGTGGCTTTTGTGGTGACCACTGAGCCTCTCAGATAGTCAGAGGAGAGTTCTCCTGGGAAAAGACATTTGAACTAAAACTTGAGAGCGGACAGCATTCTGGGGTTTTGGAGGTCATTTTCAGCAGAAGGAGCAGAGGCCTTGAGACTAGAAAGTTCCTGGTGTGACTGAAGGACAGAAGGAAGGTCAGAATGTTTGGGATTTGAGGAATTGAGGGGAAGGTGAAGGGGATCAGGCAGAGAGGTTGGAGGGGCTTGCAGGCTGCAAAAAGGGGTTTGGATTTTATTCTCATTGTAATGTATAGCCATTGAGTAATTTAAGAAAGGAACATTTTTATTTGACTTTGCTTTGAAAAGAGAAGTAAAATGTGGGAAAAAATCCTAAAGATCAAGAATGAGTAAACCTGTTAGGAAGCTTTGCTGTGGTTCACACAAAAGACGATGGTTCTTCAGCTGAAGTTTGAAAGGTTGAGATGGAAAGAAGCAATTGAAATGAGGATTTATTTTGGAGGTGAGCCAAGAGAAATTGTTTGGGGTTTGGATATGGACTATGAGGGAAAGAAGGGAATTATGATGACTCCTAGGATTTTCTTGTAAGCAGTCGAGTGGCTAGTAGTGCTTATTGAAATGGGAAGACTTGGAGAAGCACAGATTGGGGAGTGAAAGGCAATAAATATTTTCTGTTGTAGCCACATTAATCTTGAGGTCTGAGCACAGATGTGAAGTTCGTAGCAGGACATAAAAACTCGAACTTAAGGAAGAGGTGAGACTTGTAACGTACACACAGACCTAGAATTCATCAATTTAAAGATAGCGTTGGAAGATACGGTTCTGAATGAGACTGCCTAGGGACAAGACTCTGATAGAGGGGAGGGCTGGAACAGGTACATGAGGCTGACCCAAACCCAAGAGGCTATAGAGGTGAAGTGGTCCTCCCACAGAGGAGGCAAGGTGGTAAGTTTCGCAGAGGGGGAGACCTGGAAAGAGCAGGTACTGCAGAGACCAAGGAAAGAGTTTCAAGGTGAACGTCTTGGGCTGTTCCAAATACTGCAGAGAGGCTGAGAAGTTTGCAAAGGCCCTTTATAAACTGCACAATGAATGTATGTATATAAGCTGGTGGATACTGAGCATTCTCAGCCTCCTGACCCATCCTCTTACCCTCTTGCTAGGAACCCTCCCAGCATCTTCGCCAGGATCCTTTTTATTTCTTCTTCAAATCTTAGTTCAGGGGAAGCTTTCCTGAGCTAAGGAAAAGCTCCCCACCACTACCCAGTGTACTTGGTGACCCTCTGAGGCATTTCCCTATTTGTAACCTTTCAAATAGCTCTTAGAACACATTCTCACAATCACACATTTCTCTTTCATCCTGCTGGACTAGGAGCTTCTATAATTTTTTTTAAAGTGCTTTTCATTTCTGCATTTCCAATATTTAGCCTGGCCCGAAGTTGCTGGGTAAATGCTTGAGTTGAAATGTTCACCCTTGTACTGAACTGAATTTGCCTTTTGACACGCAGGTGGCTCCAGGTACTTCTCCTGGGCGGAAGTAATTAACACATTCTCACTGGGTCTAAGGGTCTCAGCCTCCAGTCTGATCCGTGCTGCATGCGAAAGAGAAAGGGTCAGCTTAAGCATTGGAGAGGTTCTATCCGTACAAAACAATCTTTTTTTGGTGCAGTTTCATTTTTGCTTGTTTCTGAGTGATACAGGCCAGATCTTCCACCCAAAGTGATAAATCCTCAGAGCAGCCAGGGAGGCCTGGGCCAATTAGAACCCTGGGACTTGTTTATCAGTCAGTCAACGGCGGTTAGCGGACCCCACTGGGTCGCCGGGCACTGCGCGCGGCCTGCAGGAGCAGTAATATTGGAGTTAGGCTGAATTAGTTTCATTTTCACAAACATATAAAGTCCCTAAGAATCCTCACAAACTGTTAATTCTACTCTTGTTTTATGACCGGACTCATGGGGCAAACAGATGTAAACTGCACCAGACTCTAAAGAAAAAAAAGTGATTGTGAATTTAGCACAAATACTTTTGCAGAGGGTGCCTGGGTTGTCCTTGTAAACTCACTCTCAGAGGCAGCCTTCAAACACTGCCACCTGTCAAGTATTAACCAGGCTAGTTTAAAAACAGAGAACTCCGTTACAATTCTAACTAATGGAATAGTGGGGACTCCGAACTGCCCAGAACTGTGAAAAGAACCTAGAATCCCATGAGGGCAGCAGCAAACCCTGGAATCTAGTGTTGCCTCCTATAGGCTGTCCTAGGTACAATGGCAAGGCTGTTTGCATCTAGCCTATATCATTCAGTCATATATATATATATATATATATATAGCCATATATATGTATATGTATAGTCATACACACACACACACACACACAGTCAGCTTTTTAGAGGTATAGTCAAAGAAAGGTGAGAGAGTCAAGCCCTTGTGTTCAGATATCAAGACTTGTATTTTCCACTTATTTATAACCAATTATTGACTATACAGAAGGATGGGATGACATGTCACCCTATAGAAGATGTGGTGTCCATGAGCCTGATCATTCAAAATCTCCCTTCAGGGGTGCTGGGTTTTGGCTTCTTTGTTAGATGATCTCTTAGAGCTTTTACAAAAGCATTATATGGACTATAGTATGTCTCTTCCCTGTTTTTATCCTCACCTGACTTGGTGGGTCTTGCTTGGGAGGAAGAATTTGGGGGATGGTGGACTCAAGCACACACACACAGTTCCCCTCCCATCCCCCCCCACACACTGTATCAGCCCTCATGGTGCCATGAGTGAAGTGTTCCAGGAAGACACCCTGAGTTCCAGAAGCTGCAGGAAACATGAGCATGAGGCTTTGGGAAATTATCTGCCAGTTGAGGAAAAGGAGACTCCACTTGTCACTGTGGAAATCAAAGGAGGAATAGTATTGGAAATAAAGCATATGATGCTGATGACTGACAAACAATGAAGGCTTCAGAGAAGGTGTTTTAATGAAAGTTCAATTCTGCTTGACATGTGTTGGGCACAGACTATGTATAGACGCTGGGTCCTAGGTATACAAACACCAGGAAGGGAAACAGACCCTGTCTTTGCAGAGATACTGTGTACTATAATAAGGACAAACAGCACTTGCCTAGTAAACATTGACTTTCAGGGTTCTGATGTCTGCTCTGATATTGATGTTCTCCATGATCTTTTGCTTCTTCCTAAACACATGACATTATTTGTTAAAAAACAAAGTAAAGAAGCTCACTGTGCAATCTTGGACATGACTAGATACATTTCTTTGAAGTCTCCCAGTTTCTGGGGACTGTGGCTTCAGGAATTAACATGCCATTCTTGCCCCTGTCTCCCTGAGTAATGAGTTCTTGCAGCTCTGCCTGGGATGGGGGTCTCAGGAGGCAGCCTGGGTTTGGGATGGGCAAGTGTAACTGTGGGGAGACAACTTCATGGTGCTTGGAGGGCAGAACCCTCGGAATTAGTGGAGGCTGGAAGTCCTTGAAGAGGTCTTTTAAGAGTGAGTTTCTATATACCTTCCAGAAACAGTGGAGCTGGTGATTTCTCTCTACTGTATCAAATACAAGCAGTAACCGGAGAGAGAAAATGACCATGGCTTTGTTTTTATCCCTGGGCTGACATGTCCTGTAGAATATGTGTTACCTTCAATAAATTGCAGTGAGCAAACCCCCAAAATCACTTCTAAATTTAAATATCCAATTATCTCCCCAAATTAAATTATTACAGTTTCCTTCTATTGCCTTTCATTCCTTTGGAACACCATTATCTATCTATCATCTATCAGGCAATCCTCAATCTTTTGTATTCTGACTTGGGAAAGAATGCACACATTGTATACTAACCCCTATGGAGGGAGTTAAAACATGACTGCTGCACAGTCCATTCTCTAAAATCTACTAATGATCTCAGATTTTATGAATTAGGGTTCCAAGTTATTACTTTCTCAACAGTTCTTTCTGACAATCTATTCACAGAATTACTAAAATGAAGAGGAGATTCTTGTTCCTGACAGGAACACGAGCTTCTGGAGCTAGCCTGCTCACCCCTCCTTAGCTGTGTGACCAGACCTGCCTTCTCAATTTCTTGAGCTTTCATTTTCTTATTTGTAAATAATAAGTAATAATGGAAAATGATGTCAATTTCATAATATTAAAGTGAGGATCAGCTGTTTGTAAAGGACCTATCACAATGTCCAGCACATTTTTTTTGTTTCTTTTTTTTTTTTTTTTAACTGTAAGTTTCCTTCTCTCCCATCAAAAACAAGTCAAAATGTATACTGGATGTTTACTAACTTTTGCACAGGAGCAGATCATTAGGTTTTCCCTTCTTGACCATTCCACAGAGAGGTGGCAATCTCTCACATTAGCTGCCACAGTTCCATGGGTATGATATATTCTCAGTACATATTTTGTGAATGAGTGAGGGACTAATAATATAAAACACATTGCAATATTAAAAACTGCAAGTTAAAAACAGTAAAATCAGCAGATCATAGCATGGACCTGCTTTACTATTAGACTGTTTTTACCTTTTAAGAAGTTACAAAAAAAAGCACTCACAACCTTATTAGCAATGAGCTCTCTTGCTGGAACTGTTTTCTCACCACAGTAAACCACAGGGAGCTAGAATGGCAGGAAGCTTGGAGTGCTACCTGGGATAGGCAGGTGTTGGTGTTTTTGGCCTGCTATGTGCACATTTAGGTCATAGGACTGAATTTGCCCCAAATTGCCCTAATCCGCTGAAAGAACCATTCAGTTTCCTCAAGCACCTGGCTTATTCCCAGGGAAGAGCTTATGAGGCCAGCTAACCTGATTCACAATGTCATTAACCTCTCTGTGAGGGACTGCTTCTCTCTGTGGCCATTTTATAGAACAGGATACTGACCTAATGATATGTGGAGTTGCACCTTAGTTAGTGATGGTCTGGCCAACGACCTCTGTGGGACGGTATCAGCTCTGTAAACATTTCCAAAACTGTGCAGTGATTTACATTCAAGCATTTATATTTGGGTCATCGTGGTGAGTATTCAGTGCACAACTGGCAGTCAGGAGATATTAACTAGAGCCTGTATAGTATAGTAATTAAGAATGTGTCCCATAGAGTTAGGCTTTCTGGGTCTTCAGCCAATCATACCCTGTCCTAGCTGTGTGACCTTGTGTGATATCATAGCTCCCTATGCCTCAGCTTCTTCAGTTGTAAAATCAATGTAATGAAAGTACTGATCTTATATGATTTCTTGGCAACTAAATAGGATAAAGCATTGGAGATAGGTAGCTCGTAGAGATCATTTATTATCGCATACACAAAAGCATGTTCTTTTCCACTCTCCACTAGTTTCGTAGCATAGTAACCTGTGTTATGGAAAAACAATTCTAGACTCAAAATAAATTTGATGAGTAGTACTAAATTAATTAATGCCCATAATCCATATATGAAATAAATGTTAGTAGTTCTACAACCACAAATTTCCTGTGCAGCTTCTAAACTCTCTGTCTGATAATTACACTTGTCAGAACATATTCTCAAGTAGGTGTTTAGGAAATACAGTTGCCATACTTTTAGCCTTAGATTTTTATGAAGTAGCCCCTTTACTAAATTTGGGGGAAGCAGCTCCAGGGACTGACATCTTGTTCATAAAAAGGGACCCCCAAATTGCCTGTGCCAGATGGAAACTACTTTTAGTGAACAATTGAGTCAGAACATATAGTCAGCTGATTGAGCTGATGGAATGCAGAGTAAAGAATTTGAGACTTAGCTGTGAATGGTTTTCAAAAGATTCTATAAAAGATTCAACTGTGAGAAGTATCTTCCCTCTCCTTAAAAAGGAAATTTTTCTCCACAGGCTCATTTCTGGGGTCTCCAAGTTGAGGTTTATACCAGGTTAGTGGAAGCTGCTAAGGGTGTGAAAATGTCCAAGAACTACATGGTGTTTAATCTGAAGCAAGCTTTCTTATACATTTGTATCACTCATGAAACATTTATTAGAGGAAATAAATGTTTTAATTCCAAAGAGTTAAAAAAGGTTAGTCCTATGAACCAAAAACAAATGTTTCCAAGGTTTCTAGCTTTCTTGAAAAATACATAGGGTCTATAAAATATAAATAACTTGAAAAACATTCTTTTCCTTACTTGATATATCTAACACATAGATGATCATGTAATCATGTAGATGATCATGTAGAATGGATTGCAACTTCATAATTGATCAGTCAGACATTCAATTACAATGATTTGCTTTTTTCCCCCTGAATCATGCTAGTTATCTGAAGATGATAAAGGAACTATAGTGTAATCCCTTACCTCAAGGTGCTTACAGTTTACTGTTACCCAAGGGTTACCCTAAAGTAACAAGATGGTAGTATGTGTGGTAATAAAAACAAAAGGCCTTCAGTCTATAATTACCTGCTAATGGGGAGGATTACGATCCTAATCATCATATGGGAATGCAGACTGGTGCAGCCACTGTGGAAAACAGTATGGTATTTCCTCAGAAAACTAAAAATGGAACTGCCTTTTGACCCAGCAATTCCACTGCTGGGACTATACCCTAAGAACCCTGAAACACCAATCCAAAAGAATCTGTGCACCCCAATGTTCATAGCAGCATAATTTACAATAGCCAAGTGCTGGAAGCAACCTAAGCAACCTAGATGCCCATCAGTAAATGAGTAGATCAAAAAACTATGGTACATTTACACAGTGGAATTCTATGCAGCAAAGAGAAAGAAGGAGCTCCTACCCTTTGTGACAACATGGATAGAACTGGAGAGCGTTATGCTAAGTGAAATAAGCCAGGTGATGAAGGACACATACCATATGATCTCACCTTTAACTGGATCATAATCAACAAAAGGAAAAAAGCAAACAAAATATAACCAGAGACATTGAAATTAAGAACAATCTAATAATAGCCAGAGGGGAATGGGAGAGGAAACTGGGGGCAAGGGTTTTTAGGAACTACTATAAAGGACACATGGACAAAACCGAAGGGGAGGGTAGAAGCAAGGGACGGAGGTGGGATTGGCTGGGGTAGGGGGAAGTGGTGGGGGAGAAATGCAAACAACTGTAATTGAACAACAATAAAGTAAAAAAAAAAAAAAAAACCAGATCCTAACCATCATAGACATTCAAAGAGGAGAGATCAAAGAGTGAGGAATACTCAAGGAAGACTTTCTGTTCCTTATGTCTCAGTTCCTCCTGCTGGCTCTGACACTTTGCTTCATCCACATTCTCTTCTACATTTCAAACATCCACTCCCTCCCCCATTGTAAACTGGTCTCTCAGTGTATAAATACTGGTCAATGCTTCTGTTCTGTATCTCCTTCTAACTACTGTCCCATAGAGCTGTCTTCAACCCATCTCCACTTACTGGCCTTTTAGCAGTATTTTACAAGCATAAAGAGTTATTTTTGTATCTAATTATTACATTTAGCAATATGTCCCATCAATTTCTCTGCTCCTCTTCACCTTCTGCTGCACAGAAGTGTATACAATACTTAAGCATGTGCTTCCTAGAGCCAGTCTACTAAGGTTCAAACCCTGAGTCTGACAATTCTTCATTGCGGAAAGTTATATATCTTTTTGTGATTCAGTTTTCTCACTTATAAAACAGGGATAATCATAGTACTTAAATTACTGGATTTTTATAAGGATTAATTGAACTAATAATGTTATCACTTAGAACTCTATTCAGCAGAAAGTAAATGGTCAGTAATTATTTTTATTATCCCTTGCCTCCCACCTTGATTCACTTTTCTTCTTAATTAAGAACACCATACCTGGCTGGCATAATTGAGTGCGGGCTGTGAACCAAAGTGTCGCAGGTTGAATTCCCAGTCAGGGTACCTGCCTGGGTTGCAGGCCATGACCCCCAGCAACTGCACATTGATGTTTCTCTCTCTCTTTCTCTATCTCTCTCCCTTCCCTCTCTAAAAATAAATAAATAAAATCTTAAAAAAAAGAACATCACCTGATGGTGGTTTTAGGGAGTTTGGGGTAAACTCCTAATTTTGTATGTTTAAAATATTTTTCTTTTCCAGTACTCAAGTTTAAACACACTTGGATACAGAATTCTAGATTGGTAATTATTTTTCCTCAGTTCATTGAACATATTATTCCATTGGCTTTGGCATTTATTATTGCTTATACGAAGTCTTCAATCAACCTAATTTTTATTCATTTTAAAGCAATATATTTGTACTCCTGACAGCTTTTGAGTTTTCCTCATTTTTGATAGACCAAATTTTTGCTATGATATGTCTAGATGTATAATTGTTGCTATTTATCTTACTTGGTGACTTAGATTTTTTAGATTTTGGAATATTTGGTGGCACTTATTACTTCTCTGTTATTCTTAACATTTTCTTCTAAGGAAAGTTTTGTTAGACACTTGTTGGAGCCACTCACTCTTTCCTCAGTAAACTGCAGCTGCTACTTTATATTCTTACCTTCTTATCTCTCAGTGCTGGGTTTTGTATTAATACTTCCTTACAGTTACTATTTCTTTAACTATTCAAGTCCTGAGTTTATTTCATTTATCAAAGTTTATTTTTTATTGAAATGACAATATTTTTCATTTGTAAAATTTTCAGGTGTTTTTCTTCATATCTGTTTAGCTTTAATTTCTACCTATTTCTATCTTATTTCTTATTTTTTAAGCGAAACTTTCATTTATCTCTTTGAAAATCCCACACATACATATTTTGAGGGCTTTTTCAGAATACTATCTCAAATGAATTTATCTGGCTTTCATTTTTCTGTTTATTAGCACTTGATTTTTCAACTTTGAAACTTTGGTTGTCAGACTTATTTTGAGGGAGTCTTCTGTTGTTTTCTCTTTTCTCCCTTAACTTATTTCTTCTGACAACATTTTTTTCTAAGAATCTCCTTTTTGCCCCTCATATAATTATGTTTTGGAGCTGTCTTGCTCCTATATATTTTCCTCATCATTTATTATCTCGGTTTTCAGCCAAGTTAGTTGGTGTAACATCCCAGTTACTTTCTGGCCTTGGGTTTCATCCTTTCCCACCAGCTTGTCTTCTTCCAATTCTTACCCTTTCTGGTGTGCTCCACAGTTTTATCAAAGTGAATTTTCTAAAAAAGGAAATGTGATTACAATACTTCCTTAGTATCTTTCATTGGCTCCTCATTGTTTTCAAGTATTCAGAATAATACATGGTGTATGACTCACAAGGTGTTTCATGATGGGTTTCCTGTCATCTTTGCAAGCTTCATCACTCACCGTCTTCCTCTTCAATACCGTAACTTCCCCATCAACTTCTTGCAATACCTTGAGAGTGCTGTATTTTCTGAGAATATTACTTCTATGTATTTTCCCACTCTCTTCCTTCTGATTACAACATCCCATATCTCCCCCACTCTGCACTTATTCTCTGTCCAGTTGATACCTACTTATGTATCAAAATACTTCTCAGTATAACTCCTCCCAGAAAACTTTATAGATTTATCTTTTCATAGAAAATTTTACCTAGGTTATCCCCATCATCATGTTTATGTGCTTGCTGCTTTTCCAATATTCTTTTAGTTTCTTGAGGTCAGAAGCTATTTCTTTCTTTCATTTTTTGACCTCTGTATTCCCAGCACCTAGCACAACACTTACCCTGAAAGAAGTACTAAATATTTATTGAAATAAGATGTAAGTGAATGAATGGATGAGTGAACTGAAGTTAGAGCCCCCTGGGTAACTGATGTCTGCTACATTAAGGACAAGAGTCACATGGGATGTGAGAAAGAACCCTGGAACTTATGCACAGAGGTCCTTTTGGGGTTTCCAGACACCAGTATTATGGACAAGGGGCTTACTTGTCAGCAAGGGTGACTCAGCTTATCACATGGGGTCCCAAATATCTCCTGACAGATGGTATTTGCCAGGCTCCATAGTGAATTCTGGGACACAGGCATACATGAGAAGAGACCTCTCTCTGAGGGCACTCACAGTCTAGAGGGAGATGCAGATGAACATAATGATAATGCCAATGCAATGACAACTGCTGACATAGGGGAATGAATGATATGCAAACAGAATAAAGAAAAAAATGAATGACTGCTTGTGGAAACCAGAAATGTCTTCATAGAGGAGGTGACATGTCAGAGTTTTCAAGAATGAGCAGAAGTTTTGGCAAAAAAGTAGATGAAGACCTTGAGGATGAGGAAGGCAGTAGGATTGTGTGTAAGAGCTCAACATGCTACAAATGGATGGGACATTTTAAAATGAGATACAGGGTGACATACCACAGAGTCCCAGCCTTAGTTTTTGAAAACCTGGGTTCAAGTCCTGGCTTCCTCCTTGACCAAGTGTGTAATAGTTCTGTAATAGTTCTGTTTGAGCATGATATCAACTTAGCAAGGCTTTCAGTATTTCTGAGTCCCAGTTGTCTCATTTGCAAAATGAGAACAGCTACTAACAGCCAACCATAGTAATTAGATGCATCAAATTAGTTAATAGGTATAAGAGATTTTCATAAATGATGCCATTTTAATATATTTTGAGTAGGATAATAGATATTTAAGATATTTAAGATATTTAAGATATTTAAATAAATGGTTAGGTCAATGTCTTTAGCCAGGATGCCTGATGAGTAAATAGGCCACATACATTTTAAGGTGCTGTAACCCAGAGCCAAAAGGAAAACCAAAATAGTTTAAAAGCAAAATCTTTCAGAAGCCTTTTCTTCTCCCTGAGAGCTCAGCAGTCATTTTTCTTTACATGCTCTAATCTTCAACAGAATTAGCAGTGCTACAAGGTCTAATTCAGGTGCTTGAGTTCCAAAGTCTCAACAGTTCTAAAGACGATGAAATTTCCATTTTACGAGTCCCATTGTGCCACAAGGGGGTAGGGGTGCTCTGTGTAAGTCTTTGCCATGTGCTCTTCTTAACCAAACCTTTTGACTAAAAGAATGCTATAAAAATAAAAATTTAATAGATATCTTCTACACCATATATATTATTACTTTTCTAATTTTCCTTACAATTAACATCTATTCAGACACATCAGCAAGAATGTCAGATCCAACATTTGAAGATCTGTCTGTCTGTCTAATGTTCAATAGGACAGTTCCAGGGGCCAGAGAGGGTGACCCTAGGGTTGGAAGATTTGGTTACAAAGGCCACCTTTCATTAATCTGGACAGATAGCCACAGGGCAATGTGAATCCTCCACAACTGGATCTTATCACAGCGAGTTTCCTTCAATGTACACACTTTTTAAAAAATGCAGTAAAAACACTTTTTTTTCTTCCGTTCATTATGCATTTCTTGAATGAAGAAGAAAACAAAATGACCAGATGAAAGAGAAAATGCCTAATCCCTTGAAGTATGCATTTAAAAAAATTGTTCACAAAGTGTTTCCCTCTTAAGCAACACGCTTAAAAAAAAACTAACGAGTTGAAGCATGCAGTAGCAAGGCTATGACATAATTTCTGCATAAGGTGTCTTTCCTCAGTGATGAGGTTGTCCAGAGCATAAATCCACAGAGGAACCCTGTGTGGGACAGAAAAACACAGCTGGGACACCAGAGAATTCCTCTCAGGATCCACAGAGCAAGTCCGATTATTTACCTACAGGGTTACGAAGCTAATAGATTGCACCTGCAGCATGCTAGCTATGACACCCCCTTTCCTTCCCCGAGCCCGAAATGCTCAACTCCTGGCTTCCACCCTTTCTTTGTATTTCTTTCTCCTTAGCTTGAGATATTAACCCATCTGCACCCTGGGTTCAGATAGCTTCGTTTGTTCTGCCAGCTTCAGCATTATGTCATTAGGAATTCACACCATCTTTTCAAAGTGCTCAGAGAAGAAAAGCAAAGCTCTGTGTACACGATGGCGTGGGTGGGGACGCAGGCAGTCTTGGTGTCTCCCATCCCCTCCGTGGCAGCGCACAGCCGTTCAGGGCCCATGAGCAGTCTGTAATAAGTGACAGATTCTGCCTCGTATAAAGGAGAGGGCCAGAGGAGAGCAGCACAGACCCAGTACAATGGCCAGGCAGGTGCTCCGGTCAGACCCTGCTCTACCAGGAAACGCTTCTGGAATGCATGACCAATTTGGTTTCAGAACAGAATACTCCCTTTAAGGACGGAAAACACTAACCTTTTATTTTTCCTTTTTCCTTTCACTCATCCCCCCCCATCCCACGCTACACACTCCCCAGTTTCAACAAGCCCCTTTCACTTTAACCCTTTCAGAGGAGAAAAGGCCAGGCTCCTATCTACTCACACCCATCTGACAACCCAGGAAAAGGAGTATAAATTCATGAGACCCAGAACAGATGCCCTTTGGCTGAGGAGCACAGTGGAATGATGAGGGAAGGGGGGAAATTTACTAACTTTGTAAAGACAAACTACAAAAAAAGTCTTTCATTTTTCTTTTAGATTATCATCTGTAAACAGCTTCGGGAAGCAAACTTTTAGAGAAAGGACTGAAGCATAAAATTTCTGGAAATAAGATGGGCTCTGAAAGGAAAAAATATACTATTAAGTTTGAAATGAGTAAAATCATTAAAATTATACATTCTTCTAAAGATCAGGTACCATCTGAGTGAAATGAAAAATCTCACTTCAAGCAGTCTCTGAGTTCGGTCAAGCCTGAATAATACTGATTGAATCAGGTAGTAAATTATAGTGTTTTTACATAACTTTGGGTTTTGCTCACACATATGCATAGGTGGTGTCACTGGATGCATATTATTCAATATACCCATTTTTCTACACACAAAGAAAATAGCTATAACTTGGGTAGCAATTATCCAATTTTTTGATTAAATTTTATACATGCATATCTTGACTCTATTGACAAAGGGAAGAGGTAAGCTGTCTTGTATGGTTTCTTTTGCATGTAATAGTGTTTAAAATGCAGTGATAGAGAGTAATGTATATTAACAGTAATAAGAGTTTCCCCTCTGAGAGTTATTGAAACTTATCTTTGAAGCTGAGCTCATTTATCATGGGGAGAATAGACCCCAAAAAGTACAGCAGCCGTGGCATCCTGCCCGAGGCGGAGTTAGAGATTTCCAATAGCTGCTGTAAAGAAACATTTTGAAAATGCATTCTGCACTGTACCAATAAATCTTAAGACAGAAGAGTTTTAATTACAGAGGAGGGCAAAGTCAAGATTTTTCAAATGAACCCAAAAGTATGACTTGAGAGAGCTTCTCTCCGGTGCTACCCAACCTTTGATAAATTTACGTTTTCTTCTTCTGGGAACAATAATCTGCTCTCTAAGCAGGCCTCCTGGAGGGTATCTTCATTTGTAACAGAGTAGCAGGAGAAACAATGGAAGTGAAATATAGTAAGCCAATCTATATGCATGTATGAGGAGCGAAGAATATGATGGGTGCCCCACGAATTCTTTGGGGGCATATTGCAGATTGTGTATATGGGAGAACGTGTTATGCATGTGTATGCAGTTTCCTCGTATGTCTATCTGGACGTGTGCTCCCATAGACAGGCTTGATCTGCAATAGCCTGCTTCTTTAAGAGAAAAAAAAATATTAGTGTCATTTGTGTCCTAGTACCAAAAATGAACTCTTTTATTTCTCGAAGAAGAAAAAAATTAAGGCTAATGAAATTAGGGGTTGTTTAAATCAGAGGCAATTAAAATGCACACATTTCTTTTCTTGAGATCTGCAATTGTATTCAACGTTTGCAGTACAACGCCTGCCTGTAGGATAAATAATTTAATGGGTTTTGTGATTTGGTACTAAAAGCATAACAAAATCCTACAGCTGTAGCCTCATTTTTCTCCCTACTCAAACTGTTTCCTTCTTAAATTGCATATTTTCTACAGTTTTTTTTTAAAGAACACAAAGTAGGTTCTACATCTTTGAGAACCAATTTCCGACATAATAGGTAATTGCACATAATTACAGGAGTTTCAGAAACTGAAACAAGAAAACAAAAACACAAACAAAAAACATCTCACTCTAACCCTTCTTTCTTCTTAAAGCTTAAAATTAAATCGCCATCTGATTCTACTCAACTTTGTCTGCCCTTTATTACAGCAAATGACATATGCCGAGAATAACCCAAAGTGAAAACCACCCCGAGTGCTTCTGTTTCCTAGTCCGTCAGTAATCACTTAGTATTTTTTCATACAAACATGAGTTCAGGCCTTTATAAATTTCCTTCATTTTTATATTTTTTCACGTGTGCCACATTCCAAGGGAATGTGGGCAGTGTAAGGCTTTGAAATAATGTCGCTGCATATTTAATCACCTTGCTATTTTCTGCCTTGACACTTTTCTGCCTGCTTCCTACCATTCATTAACCCTCACACACTCAGAATGAGATCAAGGACCAAAAGAAAACGGCTTCCATGACCCAAGAAAGAGGACATCGAACTTTTAGAAGAGGTAATGAGAAGAAAGTGTAGTGAGTGAGCCCTGTCTTCACCTTTCTTTCATATTTTTGGGAGGCTGCTGTAATGGCAGTGGGTCTGGGATCTCAGGCAGGGGTGACATCTTGCCCCAGGGCCTTTGTGGGAGCGAGATTCATAGCTGGAAATCAGAGAGCCTGGGTTTTCTGCCTGTTTATGCCATCTTTCCCTCAACTCCCTCTCCCTGACATGAGATTGCAGATGGAAGGTGCGAAGAAAGTTTTTAGAACTTCATAGCATCTTTTCCTAACTTTCAAGCTAAAAAATAAACATACCTCATTGAATGGGTAGGCAAAGTTAGCCAGTTGCTGCTTATTTGTGCCATGGCTGCCAGGGATGCCCACAAATTGGTCACGGCTCAGATTCCAGGAGGAAAAAGTGGGGTGGAGGTTAATTTCAATACCCAGAAAATGGGCTGGTTATTACTCAGAACTAGTGTCTTTTATGCCTGATTCCAACTTATTTCTTTTTTTCCTGATGACATTAAAGTGCCACTTGATGGCACTAAAAATGAATAAGGTGTAAATCAGAAGTGTACAAATATATTTTTTTCTTAAACAACAAGCTTAAAAAATCAAACTAAGTGTGTGAAACAAATGTATATAATGAGCAACTTTTTTGGTAGTGCAGGTCATTCTTTCTTCAGCCAATCTAGGGAACATTATGGATATTGGCAATTCAGTATTCATCTCTTCATGCAATGTTACAGGTGACAAGATAGATCTGTGGGCTCGAGCATGAGAACAAAGGTTACAGATTCTGATCCTCATCAATTAGTGAATAAGTTTACTATTTAAAATAACCCAAAGGAAAGAACTCATGGACATGGACAAGAGTGTGGTGATTGTGGGGGAGGGAGTGTGGGTGGAGGTAGAAGACGGTATAAGGGAGATAAATGATAATGGAAACATCCAATAAAAATAATAAATTAAAAAAATTAAGTAACCAACAAAATAAAACAAACAAAAAATAAGAATAGCAAAAGATCAGCATTTCTAGAAAAACAGCTTCTAATTTCCACATGCAGGTAGGCAAAGCATCATTACTCCCATTTGCAGGCCTGCATGATGACAGCACAGAAGAGAGGAGGTCGGAGCTGGGCTTGGAGATCATGCTGGAGACAGGCAGCATGGGAGAAGGAAAATCATCTTATTCTCCAAGAACCTACAGTAGTTTCCTTAAATAGGTGATTTTGTAAAAGTGTCTGAACTTCACTTCTCTCAACTGCAAAATAGGAATAATAATAAAAACAGTGAGTCTAAAGGGAGGCAGGGGCTGGACCACATAATACTTTTAGAATTTGTCATGTCATACTTTGATTGTCATCGTGGCCAAATTCTGCCACACTGGGAGGCTTTCATCCCTAACAACCACCACCCCCCCGCCCCTGCCACCAGAGGATCTGGTACACAGCATTCCTCAGTATATGATAAATGGTTAAATGAATGGAGAATTAACTCTCTTGAGGTCCCCAACGATTTTTAAGATCTATAATCTTATACCAGTCTATTTAGGAAAATATAAATAAAATAAACTCTTTTGTTTTGCATATGATTTTGTAACTGCTTCTTGCCTAATTCTTTCCCCAAGACATCATACCCCATCCAAGAAGATTATTAAATGTGGTAAAGTTGTCTTAGCTTTTTCTTATATTCCACATAATGCCTTACACAATTTAGGAGCTTATTGTACACATGTTGAAATGAATTGCATAGTGAAAGTATGACTTAAGGCAAAGCCAGCAAACTAGCCCAAGATGGCCAACCACTTATTTTTGTAAAAAAAAAAGAGAAAGAAAGAAAGAAAGAAAGAAAGAAAGAAAGAAAGAAAGAAAGAAAGATTGTATTGAAACACAGCCACAACCAATCATTTATGTATTGTCTATGGTTATTTTTGCAATATAATGACAGAGTTGAGTAGTTACAATAGAGACATATAGACTGCCAATACTAAAATATTTACTATTTGGCCCATTACAGAAGACACTGACAGGCACCTGACTTAGAGGATTACCTCTTTTTCCACTCATATATTAGCTCAGCGACACTGTGCATTCTGGTCTTCCATCTCTGGTCAGAGAGCTAGTATCAACTGTTTTTGTGATAATGTGATCAACAGGAGTGGCACCAACCATGCCCAGGCCCCAGTCTGAATGTGAGGTAGTGTATCAGATGTTCTTCTAGGCTGTCGAGTAACAACACCCTGTCTTCCCACTCCTGTCAAGTAGTTTTCAGGAAAACCCAATCATCTCATACTCAATTCTATGACACAGAAGTTGTGCGGTGACATGCCTCTATGTAAACTGATGTAAGATTAGGTAATAAATTTTTTCTTTAGTACATCTTAGCCTAGATAGTAATGACTCTGGAAGGTGTGAAGAAAGGTTGGTTTTGGGAACACAAATAAAGGAGTTAGCGATCTGTACATATTATATGTGCATATTGTTTGTTGATAGGATGAAATTACCTTTCATCATACCAAAATAATTTTTCCTTCCAATAATGTTTGTTGTTGTCAGACTTTGAAAAATGATATATCAAAATTTCAAAATGGGGAATTACACCACACATGATTATGATTACTACCATACAAATGAATGTATGGCACAATTTTAGACTTTGAGGATTGTGGTTTTGTGTCACAAACAAAGCTGCATATATCTTGGGTGGGCACACATAAGCTATGCTTATATGATGTGGATTAAGGTTAAGAATGACATCCTAGCTAGTATTATACAAAAGCACCAATATCTATAATACACTATTGTGAACCCATAAAATACAACCATTAGGATAGAAAAGCCCATTAGGATAGGATAGTAGGTGGCAGTTTCAGAATCCTCCTCAAGATTAAACACATGTACTCATTATCTGGGGCTAAAAAATACAGATCTGTCTAGATTTACATAAAAGGGTTGGTATAGCAAAAAAATAGCACGGTAGTTTCTGAATGGAGAGGTTATGACCATGGGGTTAATACTCATTCATTCAGATACTGACTCCATGCTTTGGACTATGCCTAACTTTTTACAAGTTACTTAACTCTTCTGTTCCTCAGTGTCCTCGGTCTACAAAGTGGGGATATTAATAGTGCCTCCTGGTAATATTGTCTGGGTAAGCACACGAGTTTCTACAGGTTAAGATCTTAAGATAGTGCCTGTCTCAGTAAGTAGCACCTTTTACTTCTGGCCCCAGCCTAGTGCCAGCTGACAGGCTGAGCTGCATTTATGTTTTGTAGAGTTATAGCTTTGAGTTTTGCTTAAAATTTTGTGAGGGAAATGGAAAGAGTGTAAAGAATTAAACAAGATTATAGGGAAACCTGTCTGGTCACACGTGATTATGAAGATAGTACACATAAGTGAAGA
The DNA here is from genome assembly GCF_004126475.2 of Phyllostomus discolor. Lineage (NCBI taxonomy): Eukaryota > Metazoa > Chordata > Mammalia > Chiroptera > Phyllostomidae > Phyllostomus > Phyllostomus discolor. The sequence goes on along the minus strand of NC_040906.2, from coordinate 123,161,060 downwards.
CATTCACAGACACCTGAGTGTTAACACACATACACATACTCGCATATCCGCTAACATATCCATTCCCAGTTTGCCATCAGCATTTCTCACCTACAGAAGAAACCGTAATGTTATGGGAACTGATGCCAGCAGTTAAGGACTACTTCTGATAGTGAATTGAGGTCTGTTTTATTCCCTCACATTAGTAAAAACAATTTTGAAAATATAAAAATTGCATATGATTTTGTTGTGATACTGCAATTTTTCATACCAGTGGCTTTTAGAAAATGGTATATTTTTAAGAAAAATTTTCAGGGCAGAGGGTAAAAGAAAGAAGTAGATTCCAGCACAGCTAACTTTGTCTAGACACACAGAGAATGCAAATCTCTTTTTTTCTGGGTACGTGTAAAATTATACCATACATAGAATCTCAAGAGTTACCAGAGAAAGAGGCAAGATTTTGGGCTGCGCTTGGCAGGTTCAAAAAATTAACTATCAAACAAAACTAGAAAACATTTTGCACTGAGCTGCATTTATTGTCATTAGATTCATCCACAAGATGTCATGGAATGATCGGGTGACATATTTCCCACTACTTTTTGAAATGAAAAGTTTCCTCACCCTCTGGGCTTTTTAAAGAAATTGCAGTTTAGTCCCCAAAATGGGTTTAATGGAGATGAGGACTTTTGGGGACCATAAAATTTTGCTCTATAATAGTTTGTCTTAAGATGAATGACTTCAGTTCTGTTGGGGCACTGAAGCCATGATTGACCACACAATAATAGAAAATCAGGAAAACAATTTTCTACAAAAGTTATATTTTATAACCATGCTACCTATTCCTAGTTGTGTTACAGACAGCACTGTGTTAAAGAGCAAAGTCACATCTTATTGTTGGCGTTGCTGTTAACATCTCAGCTCTACCACTGTGTAATCTTGGGCAATCATTTAATACCTGTAAGCCTCAGTTTTCTCAACCAATAAAGTAGACATAATAATACTTACCACATAGTGTTATTGTGAAAATTAACCAACATGCTCCATATGCATTAGTTATCTGTGTAACAAATTACCTCTTTCCCCCAAATTTAGTGTCTTTTTAAAAAATTATTTATTTATTTTTAGAGAGGGGAGGGAGGGAGATAGAGAGAGAGAGAGAGAGAAACATCAATGTGCGGTTGCTGGGGGTCATGGCCTGCAACCCAGGCATATACCCTGATTGGGAATCGAACCTGTGACACTTTGGTTCGCAGCCCGCACTCAATCCACTGAGCTATGCCAGCCAGGGCTAATTTAGTGTCTTATAAACAACATTTATTATGCCACAGTTTTTCTTTGGGTAAGGAATCCAGGCATGGCTTAGCTGTGTATCCTCACTCAGAATCTCCAACAAGGCTGTAGTCAAAGTGTTGACTGGGGCAGTGGTTACCTGTAGGCTCAACCGGAGAGGGATCTACTTCTAACTTCACTCATGTGGATGTTGGCAGGATGGTTGGACTGAGGGTTGTAGTTCCTCACTGGATGTTGGTCAGTTGCCCCTTCCAGTTGCTTGCTTGGCAGTGGATCTCTCCATAGGGCTATACACAACATGCCATGCTCACTTCATGAGAGTGAACAAGTGAGACAGTGCAAGCAAGATGGAAGTCACAACCTTCTGTAACCTAATCTCAGAAATGCCATCTCATCACTTTGCCATGTTGCATTTATTAGAAATGGACCACTAGATCCAGTTTATTCTCAAGTCAAAGTTGAGCATGACTATTAATACCAGGAGGGGAATATCATTAGAAGCTGTTATGTAAGCTGTCTCTCATGCCATGTAAAGTTGTTAGCAACAATCGTTAGTACAAAGAAAGGGCTCAATATTTTTGTTCTCTGAGTTGGTATGTATTTCTAAGAATTTTGCTTAATGGTCCAGAAGCAAAGAGGTCTGGGGTCAGGTTTAAAACTTGGCTTAGGGTTCTTGTAAAGAGATGCAGCTCTCTGTGATAATTTTTTTGTGTCTGAGTTTTTCCTATACTGGTGTCCCCTGTTATCTGAAAATGGAGCGCTCCTTTGAAATTGTTGGTAAACCAAAAGAGCGTAAAATGAGGAAGCAATTGTCTTAGGATACGTCTTGCTAACCACGGTGCAAAATGGCCTGAGATGAAGCATAGATGCTCGGAGACACAGCTGAAAGCCCTGGTGGCCTGGTACTGAGGAGCTGAGTGCGGTCCCAGGGAAGGAGCTCAGCGGAGTTACTCTAGCTGCTCGGGGAGCCTGCTGCCTCAGTAGCAGCTGCTGCAAAACAAACACTGAAAAATATTTTCACTTTACCATATTTTTTGTAAAAGCAAAAATCCTCTTTGCATTTCTCTCAGTAAGCAAAGCAGGTATAATATAGGTCTCGTATGAAAGTGAAGCACTGTGAGGTAAACTTTCAAAGAGAGAGGGACATATATATATTCGTGCAAATAAAATGACCCAGTAAGTGAAAATGGTGGAATAGGTCACTAAGAATTTAATGATGGTAAAGAACAATATAAGCCCTGGCTGGCGTAGCTCAGTGGATGGAGCGCGGGCTGGGAACCAAAGTGTCCCAGGTTCGATTTCCAGCCAAGGTACATTCCTGGGTTGCAGGCCATAACCCCCAGCAACCGCACATTGATCTCTCTCTCTCTCTCTCTCTCTCTCTCTCTCTCTCCCTCCCCCTCCCTTCCCTCCCTAAAAATAAATACATAAAATCTTTAAAAAAAAAAAAGAACAATATAAATATGGGTGCTGTTACTCTTTCCAAACTTCACAATCCAGTGAGAGGGTTCATGGGCGGCAACTAGAAAAAGGAGAGTTCCAGATATCCAATTTGTGTCCTGGACCTACCCTAGTGCCTGCTCCAAGCAAAAGTAAGAGACTTGCTGGCTTGTTGAGTGCAAGAGTGGTGCCTAACTGGTATCTCTAAATGGTCTGTGTAAATTTTTTTTTACATCACTGCTATCGCCCTGACTTCAGTTTTCAGGGCCAGTGATCTCATCTTTTCCTCTGTTTCCACAGATGTCCGCCTGAATGTCTATGTTTCAGACCTCATCACTTTGCGACTGCTCCACCTGTGTGATTTTAATCTCTGAAGTAGCTCTCTCTGGATACACCTGTTATACACTCTCACTCCTATTAATTTTGCTCTTCACCTTCCTTAAGAGCCAAACAAGACACACTCACTCACTTTTGTCATCTCACTGTTTCCTGTTATTCTTTCACTGCACAACCTGGGATCAGCCATATAAACTAATTCCACCATTATCTGTCTCAATTTCTGAATGTAAGCACTTCTTCCGAATTCTGGGTAAATTCCCTAATTATTTCCTCTGCTCTAGGTTCCTGGCTACTAAGAGTTATTGCAGAATTTTTTTTTAAATGCTGATTTGGTTCTCTGCAGTTTTTTGCTGGTTAACTTTAGCAGGATCCTCAATATTACTTAAAGGTCCATACATTATAGTCAAATAGACATGTTTTAATTCTGGATCTGCCATTTTCTGGCAATTTGAACCTAAGCAAATTATTTAAACTCTTTATATCTCAGTTTCTTCTTATGTAAAAGGGGGTGGAGTATGACTAAAACAAAACAAAACAAAACAAAACGCAAAAAGCCTTTCTTCATTTTCCTTCATTTTGAACTCTGAAACCTTGAACTCTTTTGAACACAGGCTCCTTCACTGACTCTTCTTGTATTTTTTGTGATTCTCTACTGGTCTTTAAACTTTGTAAACAAAACCGTTGTCACGTATTTGTGTAACTTCTCATAATTTGCCATATTATAATGGCTGGTATGTGTTGCTTGGTCTGTACTCATCACAAGTGCCCAATAGCACAACTATAATGACTCAGATTTGCTTATTTTATAGTAGGCACAGTGCCTTGTATATGGTAGGCACTTAAAAACGGTGTTAAACAGGGATATATTTCATATTTAAGATGCTTACCTGCATGTTTTAAAAATTTTGGCTACATTTATTATATGAGGGAGACCCAAAAAACCTGAATTTATCTGTAAAAATTTGTGTATTTATTCTTACATGTTTAAACTTCAGTCACCTTCAAAGTGCTCTCCACTTGGTGCAACACACCTATTGAGATGTTTTTTCACTGCTCAACACAGTTTTCAAATGCATTGATTTTGATGACTTTTAGTTGTTTCTGCCATTTTTTGTTTCACCTGTCCCACATCAGCAAAACATTTCCCTTTGAGGACTTTTTTCATCTAGGGAAACAAAAAAAAAAAGTCACTTGGGTAAGAATGGGTGAATAGGGAGGGTGGGGCACTGGAGTCATGCCGATTTTTGTCAAAAACTGCTGAACATTCAGCACGGTGTGGGCAGGTGCACTTGTAAATCACCCATCATGAAATGGGCAAATGCGTTGAAAGAGTCTTCAAAAAAATTCACTGAAGCTGAAAGCAGCCTCTCATAACATGCCAGCTGGTCCACTGATACAGATGGGTTCCTAGAACACTCAGCTAGCATGGGAAGCTTGTATAACAAGTGGCCTGCCCTCCAGAAGGTAATTCTGTTTTTCTTGGGGGTCCCCTTGTATGTGAAACCAGTAGAGCAATTCTCTCCTTTAGTTTACTAAATGTCACCCTCCAACATGAAAAAATCAGAGGACCATGCTTATTTTGGTGTTCACCTCTACTTGGCAGTGTTGCTTCACATGTGAAGAGTGTGTTAAGACCCAGAATGTAACACTGGGGAATGAGCTCAATCCCCAGGTACCGCTGCCTTCAACCACCATACAGATTGATAATTTCAGATCACAGGATCACAACATACAAAAACACATGAAAAAAACAAAAACAATTACCACCTTTGCCTCCCCCTTTAAAATGAGATTAAAGTAGATCTCACTTAAAATTGGGAAATGACACACAAAAGCAAAACTAGAAAAAAATGACTAGAAATATTACATTATCTACTATCAAGTTATTACCTTGTTGGTAGATAAACAGAGAACACTTCAGCAAGCAAATTCAATATCTCATTTTGATATCTTACATGGCTAAAATTCCTGGCAGCCAGACTTCTAAAAACTATTATTTGATCATTTTAATTTTCAAATGCTCTGACACCTCTTTGCACCTTTGGAGTCAGCTGTAAACTTCAGTTGTAAACTAATGAATCTGGAAATAATCAATTCATATTTCTTTCCTTAGTAACTTCTTATCAGAGCTTGCCTGAAGCAATGTTTCCTCCTTAGTGCACGTCCAGGAAAGTCTGAAGCATTTTCTCCTTTGTGACCCAGATTCTCTGGTCTGCACGTCTATATCTAGCTTCCAATTATGTAGAGCATTTCCTTGTACATGCTGTGTAGTCCTTATTAGTAACTTAGACAAACAAGTAGTGAAAATATGATAGGTTGTATTCTCCAAAGGACACTTGAAGGAAACATTTAATTTATATGTCTTTTTGCCATTTAACACCTTTCTATAAAGTATGCTTTCCGGCTATTTTCTTTCACCATTCCACATAGAACACCTGACTGCTCCAAAGACCCATTTTAAAAGTCAACTTGGGAGTTTAAAGAAGGTGCTCTTAAACACTGATTCAGTTGTCACCGGCTGCTTTTGCTGGGTATCACTGCTGGTTTTCTTGGCACGACCTTGTCCACTACACGCTGTTGTTTTCCTCTGGACACTGCAGATTCCTGCTTGGTATTGATATCAAAGCATGGGAACTCCAATGGTGTCAAAGCCACTTGAGCACCTGAGAGGAGGTGGGGAAAATGCCACTTGTATCCTATCCATGGCTTGCCTGTTAAGGAGATGCCAGGGACCTGCTGTTTTGCATAGAATTTTCATTAAACTAATATTTTGATTGCTCACTGTTGTTTTTTTCCTGCTTCTTTCCATACCACTTGTGCTTCATAGGATCAAATGTGACTCAGTTGCCATTCTGGCTAAGAGGCAAAGTAGAAGGATAATAATGTTGTGCTCAGATGACTAAAGCTTTGTCTTGACAAACTCCTTTATTTCTGGGGCTGTGTTCTTTCCCAGATGTTTTCTTAGCCCTCCATGTTAATACGTATTTGGTGGGTTAGCCCTGTCGCCTCACCAAGCCTGCCTGGGCAGATCTGAAGTTGTGCATTTAGGCTCACACTGCAGCCCCTGCCTTAGACAGACATGAAATGAAGTGACCTGGCACATACGAACAGGCTTGGCCCAGAGCAGGCACTTAGGCAATGCTCTAGCCTGGTGCAAATACTTTAATCACAAGGAATATCAAGATCTTTAAAAGGCAACATTATTAAATGTGGATTGGTTTTGTTCCCATTTACGGAATCTTAGTAGAAGTGAGTACACTTGATTTTGGCATGAGTCAGTGTGACTAAAGTACACGTGATTAAATTGTTCAGTCATTAAGTTTAGGGGGCTTTGGGGTACCATTTGTTGAATAAACTCAAAGAAAGTACCAAATTGTTCCCTGAGGCCCAATAAGAGTGTGCCGCTGAGCTAGAGGCCTGTTTATATGCCATGATTCCCTGGGAACATTTTATTTACCCAAGAACCATGTCTTTCAAATATTTTTGAGTAAGACTTTTAGTAATAAACAGATTTTTAAAGAATGATCCTGTACATACCCAACACACATCTTCACATGTGTGTGTTTATATGTCTATAGGACAAAAACAAGTTTTATTAAACAATAGGCATTCTCTTTACATGTGATATAGTATATTTTTTCCTGTACTGTTTTTTTCTTCTCATTCTTGTCTCCCCCTTCTCCTTCTGCTCCTCCTTCTCCCTCCCTCCCTCCTTCTCTTTTTTATTGCTAATCAGGACCCATTGATGGGTTGCCACTGCTGTTTCCAAAGCACTGCTTGGAAAGCTGTCATGAGATTTCAAGCAGATTGAAACTACTTGGGAATTCTGGGAAACTATTAATGACCTCTAAAAGCTTTTCTTCAAGAACCTAGATAAGGTAACCCACAAAAGACATGGCTCCTGTCTGACTCCAGCCCAATTTCAGAAGCTCAAACATCAGGCCAGGTGGCACTGTGGCTTTTTAGAAGTGTCTCCTCATTTGGCAAAATGCTGTTGAGGGACAGCACAGGGACTGGAAGATGGAACTGAGATTGGTGATAAATGCTACCTGACCTCTCAACCTTGTTTGACATTTGTCCTCACCTCTAAAAGCATCGATGCTGTCAACAATGAGGCCTTCTCTCTGCCTGAAAAGTGAACAAAGAGTCTTATTAGTTGGGTATTTCTCTCTCTAGGGTCATGGGCTGTTGGGGAAAAGGGATGGGACAGAAGGCCAATAAGGAAGATCTCTGAATAACTATCCAACCTATAAATTCCCAAGGCCCTACAGTTCTCTGTTTTAGTCCAGTCATGAAAAGGGAAGCAGTTATAGGAATTTCATCATTGTGAAGCTCGTATAAGACAATAATATCCATCCTTTACCCTTCATCTTCTTCCCAGTAACCTGAGCCAAGATTTTTACATTCTAAGATCAGTGTGTGTTAGGGGTGGGGTTCTCATCATTGGCCTGCTGATTCTCTCCGGGAAACTTGGAACAAGCCTTTTGCCTGCAGGGGAGAGGGAGGGGCTCTGCAGGGGAGGCCACCAGGGTCCCAGGCCTGCCCTTCCTGGACCACTGGTGGGAGAAACTGGGCTCAATTCCCTTATAGGTGCCTATTGCCTTTATTTGAAATAGTCTCTGCGGCTCTCTACAGATACTTTGTTCATTCTTTCAGTTGTTTCCACAGAGCACTCCCTCTGCAAACTCACATTTTCCTGATCTAAAGGTAAAATAAGAAAGATGGTGTCTCTGTACAAGGTCTTATATGTAGATTTACTGTCCATGAAACAGGTCTACTAAGAAGTGAGCTTTTATTCTCATGAAAACCACTAAAATTGTGTGATTTTTGGAATAAAATGGGATGGTAATGTTGAGAAAATGATCTCATAAAATGCATTTGAAGATGTGTTTCTTTTTAGAAGATAGAAGTAAGTGCGTGGATTGCTTTGCTTTGGCTGCAGTACTCAGACATGTCTGTGGCCTCGCATGCAGCATGTACAAGGCAGACAGTGTGTGTACAGTGTATGCAGCTGTTGGACACATAACCTCCGAGCCTCCTTTTCCTGAAGTGTGACGTCCCATACAGGCAATGTGACACAAGGAGGAGTCAGAATTGAGATGCACCTTAGGTGACTGAAGGAGTAAGTGTTAGGCATATTGACTTCACATGGTGAGGATTCCCTGCACCAGAGGGACCCTAGCACTGAGGCCTCAGGTTTCCAATGTTGTGACCCCACTCACAGACTTGCTCTATTTTCTATTCCAGAAAATGTAAAAGGGCTGTGGTAAGCATTGTGCCCTGTTCAGCAATTCCCATACATTGTGTGTGCTGATTATAACTGTTGATACAGCCCTTTCCCTGGGAGACAAATGGACACCTCATGGAGAACGGGACCCTACAGGGCCACTGGGGAGTCATTCCAGAAGTTGCTGCTTCAGTGTGCTAAATGGCAGCCTAGGGCCCGGCAGAGGTTTCATGCTGCTTCCGAAAGTGCCTAGTAAACACCCAGGGAGCAGCCTAGGTGAGAAGCTGCTTCATTAAACAGAGAAGGTTCAGTTTGAAATAATAAAGCAATATCTTCTTTATTTTGAATGGGCTGCCTATTTTGAAGTGCTGTACAAACAGCATCTCCATTACCCACACTATACCATCATGAGAGGCTAGAGGGAAATCTTTCTGTCTCTCTTAGAAATAGCAGATAGCTGGCAAATGCCTCTTTACAGCAGCCACAGATGAAAATAAAGGTTTCTGGAACCCCTTCCCCTCTCTCAGCTTTCTAAATTTGCCATCAACTCATCCCCTGGTGCCTTAGCCTAGCTACTGTCCAGTGAACCACACCCTGTACTTTCTCACTATCTTCCCTCATTATTCGGAACATTGTTTCCCTCTCCTCTCTGTGTAAACCATGCCAGTCCTTCAGGGCTCACATCAAATCCCGCTTCCTCCCTCAAGACTTCCATAAGCATTTCAGCTTAGAAATTCACCTTTCCTTCTCTGATTCTGTTACATTCAGTTGAAACTTACAATTTACTTAATCATCATGTTTTATCTCCCCAACTAGAATAGCAGCTTCTGAAAGGCAAAACCTAACTCTGCAGTCTCTTTCAGGGCAGCTTTTAAAAGACAAGGACATCCTGTAAAGTGTCCCCTTCTCTATACCCTCACCAGGCGCCAGGCGGAGCTTTGCTATGGCTACCTCCCAATGGACACCTGTCCACTTCTTCAAGTTACTACAATACTTCACTGCAGTTCATATATTCTATTTCCAGATAGATGCTCACATTTAGGGAGCTTAGATATACCTACACTCAGATACTGTGAGGCAGGCCTGCCTTTCTGAATTGTACTTACGGCTCACAAGAAGTGGTTCCACTCTGAGTACATATTATCCTCCTGGGGGGGGGGGGGTGCAGGCAGCCAAAAGGCAGAGGAATGTCTGAATGGGCAGATTAATGAGCAATCAGAGAGGAGGTTGTGGATACCCATTCAAGCTCTTGGAAAAGTGTCTGTCTGATGTGATGTGATGAAAGGGCCCGGATTTGGGGCCAGAGGGTGAGAGTGGGTCCACATGTGCCCTACCTCCTGCTGCTGGAGGCCTGAGAACAATGAGGAGTCAGCGAGGCAGTGGCACGTGGGAGGCAGCTGACTCCAGCTGATTCAAAATAGGCCATTTGTCCTGTTCAATGGGAATGTGTACAGGGGCTCGCACAGTCCGGACTGCAAAGTGGGACAGGGAGGCGGTCGCATTTACGTATGCATATGTGAGTGAGATGAAGTCCTCTTTCTTTGTTTTTCAGTCAGCTCTCCCTACTCAATAAATCACCAGTAAGAATAACCCATGATCTCACCAGTTTTACTAGCTGGTAAAGACTTAAGTGCTTTAGGGAAAAAGCCTTGGATGGAATACTAGAGATTGGGCCCCACCAGATATTTCTCAACCCATGGAAAAAAGTTACTCAGAAATAGCTCAAATGCTATTAAAGATACAGTTGATTATTCTAATTAACTGGATGATTGTCCTAAAAATATTGCTTTATTGAGTGGGTATTCATAGAGCTTGGACATCTCTGGGTTACATGGAGATTTCTGCTAAGGTAATAATTTGCAGCCAGTCCTGATATTTTCTGATCAGTAGTGTGAGCTTATGGACCACACACTGAAAGTCAGCTGGTCACTGACTGCCATGCGAGGCACCTTGACCGGGGTGCAATATACAGCCAGAGTGCTAAAGGAACATCCAGTGAACAAGTTTTTGGAGAATTGTTGCTCAAATGATGATGCCAAGGTGAGTGTTTATACATTATTTGTGGCATTTTTATGTTTATGTGTATGTGCATTTATACCTGTAGTTGATGGTGGAGAGGAAGGGAGTTATAACACTTTAATCCTTCACATAGGTATTATGAAGAGGCATAAGCGTTTACTCTCGGACCATCAAAAGTCAGCCAGATGTAAAGGAATAGGGTCCAAACTCCTCATTTTTCATTAAGAGAGAACAGAGGCCCAGAGAAGTTAAATGGTTTGTTCAATGGCATTTGCCCTTTCAGTCTGTGCCAGACCCTCTGCTAGGTCAAAGACAGAGCCCAGATCTCTCAGCCTCCAGACTGGAACTCTGTTCCACAGCAGCACTCACCATCGGTGTTGACATAGACCATCTGAGCTAGGCAGCTGAGAATCTGCCAGGGAGAAAGGGACTCTCCCTTCACAGTCAGGTGTCTCTACCTCTGAAACCAGGCTGGTGATTCTGACCCAAATGGCCAATTATCTGCTGGCTGCATTCTACGACTCATTGATCGCTGTCATTGGTCTGGAAGCTGAGACTTGGCTTATGTGTAGTGGGCTGTAAAGCCCTAGCCGCTGCGGCGGAAGTGTGCTGCAGAGTCAGAAAGGGGTGACTTTAAATTGCTTCCCAGGGCTTTGAGGCCATCACTGCTGCTCCCAGAGTCCCCACAGGGATGTTTTTATTTCAGTGTTTCTTTTTGTCGAGCCTTTAAAAAATCTCTTAGAGCTTATTTTTTTAAAACTATTCCTATGTTCTACTTTAAAAATTACCCTTAATTTCTTTAAAATAAGGACTGCAATTTTTTCTTTTCTTTTCTTTCTTCTTCTTCTTTTTTTAACAGAATTACCTCTTTCACCAAATACTGTGCACTTTTCTTCTCTGATGTTGCTTCAGGAAAGCCTAAAATTTAGAGAAATGTCTACATTGTTCCACGTTCTTTTGCTCTTCATGATTTCAACTCACGGTTTCTACCAGGCGGGGACTGGGGGACTTGGGGATGGAAAAATGAGTATGACATGGACTCATGACTCAAGAAGCTTCTATTTTAGTATAGGAGAATACAAAAGCAAATACATAACTGCCATTTATGGTGGGAGAATATGAAAGATGCTGAATAGAAACTCAGTTTTCTCACAAAGTCCTCAGCCAAGGCTTTGAGCAAGAGGTAACATTTGAACTTAGTTTTGAAGAGTTGATAAGCCTCGAACCTTCAGCCAGGTCAGAACTATCATTTCAGGCAAAGATGTTATTGCAGCTTCTTGGTAGTATTTGCCCTTATAAAACTCCTTTTCAGAAGATTGAAGCTCCAGTGTCTTCATAATTTTCCAAAACACATGCCTGCATCTAATCCTGGATTTCAGATACCCAGCCTAGATTATTGTTAATAAAGCACACATTCAGATAGGATTCCAGTTTATCACCACAAAATACAAGCATGGGCTGCCAGAAGCAGGCCCTCTTGGTCATTAGTGAAGTGATGATACGACATTGTTTAGCACACAGAAATGTTCAATACAGAATATTTCTGCCTTCTCACTGTTGCCAGGCCTGGTTTTAAGGGCTTGGCCTCTATGAACTCCTTAACTCCAACAATCATGGAGAGAGGTAACTTCAAGATAAGTTATTATTTTTATCCTCATTTTACAAATGAGGGAGCTGAACTGAGACACAGAGAGTTTAAGTAACTCGGCCAAAATCAGTCACTGAGTGCTTAAGGCAGGGTTTGAATGAACCCAGGCATTCTGACTGGTGAGTTTAGACACATCAGTACTGTGTCAGACAGACCTCTCTCACTATCAAAACAATTACTTATTGAATTGAATTATTTTATTTACTTTATTCACTTATTGAGTTGAATTATTCATTTTATTTATCTTCTAGGTACTATGTTATGAGCTCAGAATAAGAAAAAAATGAAGAAGTAATATCTCACCTTAAAGGGTCTATCTAAAACCTTAAAAAAGTAATTATTTAAAATGAGGTCAATTGCTAGTAAAGAGAGGACTAGAATTAAAGTCTTTGAACTTTTATCTTTTAGGTCATGTGTTAGAAAGAAATAGTGCTAGATACTGCCAATTAGGCACCTATAAATCTCAGTGGCTGAGCATAAGAAGTTATTTATCACTCAGCAATCTAAAAGGATGTTCCTATTTGGGCATCTCTTTGGGCAAGCAGGGATTCAAGGACTCAGGCTCATAGACAATTAGAAGAAAATAACAACAACAATGATACGGAGAATCATGCATGGGAAGATTTTAAAGCCCTTACAAGAAGTAAATGTATGTACACATCACATACTCTTACATTCCACTGAGTAGAACTCAGTCACTCAGGCCAAATCCAGATGCAATGGGGTCTGGGAAACGTAGTTTCACTGTGGGCCTAGAAAGAAAACATATAGAAGATGTGTTCGATGATTAGCTACAGGTCTCTGTGACATATCTTGTACCATCAAATTTCTAATTAATTGAATTTCCAAATGATACTATTAGGTTGTTTAAAACCATATGTAAACTTTTAAAATCCAGGTATATTTTATAGATAATGCATCACATATGGAGATAGAATATGATTAGTGGAGGGAGGATCCTGCCTCTGAGTAGGCAGGGTAGAAGGGAAGGAAGACATTTACTCAACAATGTTCCCTTTCTTCACTTTTGATCTTAGTATTAGATACTGACTACTGTGCACACTCGTGAATAGAAATTCAATTATTTGTGCATAATTCCATCTACTTTCAGTTACTTTAAAAATTCATGCTAAATATATATTATCAAAGGTATGGGGGAACACATGAAGAGGATTAGCATTTATTGAGTGTTTAATCAGGTAGCAGTCACTGTTTTAGGTCTTTAGCATGGTATCACTTTTCATTCTTATAAGGTATCATTACCCATTTAATAGATAGGGCTGATAGAGTTTAAGCAATGTATCAAATGTTCCATGCACATTAGTGCCAAATCCAGGATTCAAAAATTCTTATGTCTCACCCCCAAATATTTATTCACCCTTGGAGTGATTAAATTTACTCAGTCTGGACGGGCATATAAATAATTCAATGGGGGAAATAACTCAAAAGCTCATTCAATTTATAAACCTGAAATATCCAAGTAATTTCTACCACTCTCTGATTAACTCTATCTAGACAGACAATAAATGTTTATGATGCAGAGTCATTGGCAAGTAAAGGGATCACGGTTAACTGTGTCTCAGGAGGCATTTCATCACAGATTGTTCTCGTTAATTCTATCAACATATACCGAGTGTGTAGAATATGCTGGTAACTCCCAGGCTATACTGTGATGACAAAAGCCATGATGTCACCCTCAGACAGACCTTCCCCACAAAGGCAGGCCCAGGTGTTTCTCACAACAAGGATCTGTACTTACCTTATTCTTATATCTATTTAGGGTGCTTTTGTAACCGCCCTTTAATTCGGCTATACTCAACATTCTGTGATCATCCCAATACCTTGCCTCATTCCTGGCACGTGTGTGTTCAGAAAACGCATCCTTCAATAAATGAGTAGGTAGATGAATATATTTCAGGAGCAGAGGCATTGAGACATGAATTACTACAATGAACTATCAGTAGTACAAATTCAATATGTAAGGGCCAGGTTGGAGGTAGGGAAAATGAAGTAAGGCAAGATAGAAGCCAGTTCAGGGCTAAGAATTGTAGGCTTAATTCAAATAAATACACCACTGAAGCAAGGTGTTTTTAATGTTGAAGTTTGTTTGAAGACAATAAATAGTTCAAGTGCCAACTGGGTTGAAGATAATGATTGCTTAAGAACAGAAACATTTAAAACTATTGTTTAAGCACAGACCACTCTCATTTCCATGAGACATCGTGGTTGAAGGCCAGGGAAAAGCTTTGTTTTCTGAGCCTCAGATAAAGGCAATTATCTGAAAACTCGAATTCTTTCCAGTAAAGAGTTACAGTGATTTTGCTAACCATTTGAAAGTGGATTAGGATACTGTCATAAAGTAAATATTCATGACCAATAAAAAATATATGGCTGTTTAGCTCTTCATTATTGGCATTGCCCGGAGTATTTTTGGTAAACAGTTGAGGAATATACTTTGAGTGTGTTTCCTGTTCAGATGTAAATCAGAGTTTACAGATGAGGAGAGAGGGAGGAAGCAGGAGGAAATTCAAGTGAAAGGTGGTAGGATAGGAGAGTAAGTACTTGGCTGGAATTTCTGGATTAAAGAAATCAGGCTATCCTCGGAGTACTGGCAAAAACAAGCAGTTTATTTCACCAGGTCCTTTAAAACTTCCAGCTCGGGTTGAGTGAAGGGCAGGAAACTGCTTTGTACTCAAAATCAGGAAAATTTGTTCCAGATCAGGCTCTGCCACTAACTAGATGTGAGATCTTTGTCATTTAACCTCTGCAAGTTTGTTTCCTCATCTGAAAGATAAGTATTGGAAATGAGGCTATTAGACCAGATAATCTGAGAAATCCTCTTTGGCCTTAAATAGCTATTAAGTTTTCAAAGCATGTAATTTAATTTTTAATTCACCTTGACTCACAATACATTCCATAGACTGATGTGGCATTACATGCTTATGAGTCCTGCTGTTAGTGTTCAATTATCCAACATAAGACCGCTGGAAGTGAAACCGGAAAGAAGAGTGGGTCCTAGGTTTGCCGGGCGAGGGTTCTGGAGTTGCCCATTGGGTAATTCAAGAGAAATGGTCTCCAATGTTCTACCAATTTCAAGGTCCAGGGGTGGAAACTTGTAGGAGGCCACATTGGAAGATGCAGCTGTGTGCTGGGTACAAAGGCAACAGAGCTGGATGAAGGAGAGGGGAGGTCATTATATCGACTGTATTATTTTTCTATGGCTATTGTAACAAATTACCATAAATTTAGTGGCTTAATACAAATTTATTTCTGGAGGTTAGAAGTCCAAAATGTGTATCATTAGACTAAAATTAAGATGTTGGCAGGGAGTATTTTTTTTTCTGGAGACTCTAGAAAATAATTCATTTTCTCATTTCCAGCCTCTGGAGGCCATACACAGCCCTTGACTCATTGTCCCCCTTTTCTGTCTTCACGGCCAGCCACATGGCATCCATCTGACTTCACTGAGCCCAATTAGGTAATTCAGAAAAGTCTCTCTACTTTAAGGTGAGCTGATTAGAAATCTTAATTCCACCTGCACCCTCAGGTCATTACAGCCATGCAGCGTAAATGTCAGAGAGAGGTGCAGGGGATGAGGACACGGGCATCTCTGGAGCTCCATTAGCTGCCTACCACACTGGCTCACCAGGAATCAAGGGGAACACGAGCACCTCATTGCCACCTCCTTGCTTGGTGTGATCCAGAGCTATGGCCCGTCTCCACTACAATGTTTGTGTGGTATAAAAAAAGCATAAAATAAAAACTAGAATTTGGGTTTTGAAAGCATTAGTTTGAATCATTGGACAAACTACTTAACATTTTGTATCTAAAAATGGGGATAATAATACATATCTTGCAGGATTGGTTTGAGGATTAAATAAATCTGATTTCCTCATATTTTTCTGTATATAACAATTATGATACACTAGTGGTGATTATTGTTATTTGTAATTTGTTTTTGTTTATTTCATTCATTTGTTTTTGTTATTAAAGACTAACATTTGTAAAATTTGCTTCAAATGTTGATAATGCATATCTTTATTTGTAGAGAGCCACATCTAGGTTTATTTTTTTTGATGCACATTAAAAGAGAACCAGCTTTTAATTATCCTTCTGAGGAAGAGCACACTCTCCAGGCATATAATCCATCACAGTTTTTCAAAGAATATAAAGGTTTATTGGTTGAAGCAAGACCTAAACGTTTATATATGAAGCTTGAGTAAGACTAAAATAAATCATGCTCTTGGCAAGAGACAATTGTGTTACACTAAATCAAAAACTTTTAACCTGAAATCTGAGCTGACTTCCATGACTGGCACTAATTCTAGACCTGGAACAGGGATGGTGCATATCTCAGTAGCTTTCAACTATTCGACATTTTCATCCAGGAGATCCAAAAACTTCTGCGATGTTCTTCATCTGTCTGGTGATGAAGAGAATCACTGTGTACAAAATTTAACACAGTGGACAAACACTGAGAAGTTTTCCAGCTCTCACTCTGAACCCTCTTGGCATTACTGAAACATGATCTGATCTTCTTTGGTCAGTCCATTTATTTTGTCTTTATAACCAAAAAATTAAAAAGCAGGCAATTTTACTGGTGCCTTTACTTAAATGATCACACCTGTTGTGCTTGCTGCATCGACCAGTGCAGGTTTTCTTATGTTGGCAATGGTACAATGTCCTCTGGTGACTGCGAGTTCATAACCACCAAACCAGGAGAAAACAGGGCAATGTTTGTTCAAGGTCCAGAACAAGTAGCACAGTGGGTGGGGACGTGGGCCAAGCTGCGCCTCTCTGGAGGACATTTTGGCTCAGGCTGCCCGTGTTGAATCTTCTGTGCTTCGCTCCTTTGGCTATGTTGAAGCTGCCTTGCTGGCAAGTTGCTGTCTGTTAGTTATAGCATTATGTTAACACACCTTTCTGCACCTTCAAAGGTACTATAACCCAGTCATTTATTTTCCTGTTAATACTTGACCTAGCTGTCTTCCTTCACCTGTTTCACTGTGTAATATCAACTAATGCAGAGAAAAATGGGATGGCTTTACTCAAAACCACAAACAATTTTTTCTACCTTAATCTTGCATTATTATTATATTGCTACCTACTGATATTAAATCCTCACATCAATGGATATATAAAAAGCCTACTGTGTGCAAGCATGGTAAAAGGGGCAATGAAAGATTACAAAGAAAGCTAAGACAAAACTTTACCTTTAGGGAGATTACAAAATTCTTCTGTCATTTTATTTATGTGGAAGGCCTTTTTTCAAGAACTGATGATGAACTTTGGAACAGTACACAATTAGGGACTTAGTAATAGCATGATACACTAAAGTCACTGTTACTCCTATTTGAAGAAAAAATGTTACATTTTCTAAAATTTTATTCTGAAAGTCTATAATGTTTAGGATTGCTGGAATTGTATCACATAGCTAATGTGTCTAGCATACATTAGGATAGGACTTTATCAATATTACAGATAGAGAACTGAATCTGAAGGATATTGCTCTAGAAAACTCATTTGTGTTAATGTTTAAGGATTGGTTTATGGCGTCTCTTCAAGTAGTGATGAGGGTGACTTTGGTTTGTATCACAGTGATCTGTACAGCTGGAGAGTTGCCATAAAATATCTTTTACTCATTTTTCAACACAATGGGTGGCACAAATAAGAATGTTTTAAGTAAATCAAATATGGGAACTGTCCTTTGAGGAGACTCTGCCCAAGTCCTTGCTGACAACCGAAGGAACTGGTAGATCCCCTAAGTCACAGGTGGCAGACACAAGGCCTGTGGGCTGAATCTGGCCCTCCACCTTGTTTTATCCGGTGGGGCACCTTGTTTCTACCCGCCAGTAGCACGGAGCTCCTTGCCCTAGTTAAGGAGTAGTTAACATTTATACAGTCTTAAAATTACATTTGGCCCTTTGAAGGCAACCGTGGGGCTGATGTGGCCTCTGGTGAAAATGAGTTTGACATCCCTGCCCTAAGGCCAAGTTGGTGAAGTAGAGAAAAGTTTGCACTCTGCATTATGAGACTTGCTCATCTTCACTCCTCTCCTTCATCTATTGACCTCTACCCACTTTAGAACAGCTCTCTACAAAATTGATGATTTCCTTTTATTATTGTCTAACTCGGAAGAAGAAAAAGAAATCCTTCATATGGCACTGAGTAAAGAAGAGCAATGGATTTAGAAATATTTTCACCTTAAAGAATTATCCCAGAGAGGAGCCATGAGCATGAGCTACCGGACACTCTTAAAGAAGATACTTCAGGGTCGAGAGCCTCCTTTGGGAAGCACTCCACGACGGAGGCCATTCACTCACTGCACCCTCCTCTGTCTGGCCGTGGGCCCAACTGAGGTGGTTCAGGAGGTAAGATAAGCAAGACACCACACATGAATTATTTTCCTTTTATATTATCTTCTGTGATGATAGCACTGATGACTAGCAAAAGATACTTTGTTGATCTTATTATATTAATGAAATCACAGAGTCATTCTGTAAAAAAGTTCAGTGGCTATGTAGTTGTTTACTAAAGGCCACGGCTACATCTTTCCATGTGTCGCCTGGCTTCAGGTCCTCATGGTGAGCTGCGGCTTGGCACTAACTCCTTTCAAAACTGCTTTTTCAGAACTTGCTTCAATACTAACTTAGAGTATCTTCAGCTGAGGATTTATTTTCAGATTATTTCATTTGGTTTCATTTGGCTTTAGCTACCTTTATATATAAATATTTTCTTCTTAGATGTGCAATTTTCTTTGAAATTTGGTCTCATTATACTAAATCCCAAACTCTTCGATTCTCTCAAAAGTATATATGAAAAAGGAAAGGTAAAAAAAATAAAGAAAATTCCAAATTGGGATTTTAGTGGATTTTAGACACCATTTCTCACTCTTTTAATAATGCAGGTGTCATTCGTGTTTGTGCCTTGGAAACGACCTTCATCTCCTTGGACCTGGTGCTCCTTTAACAAAATATGCCACTTTTGTTTGCTTTGATTTCCTGCATATGTTTATGTTCCTGGACTGCTCTGTATTGGGATGTATCCTTATGCACATATCTGGAATTGTGATCCAACACAGCAAGAAAAATCAACATCCCAGACAAACTGGGTTTCTCAATCTGTAACCCACACCCACTAAACTTTGGGGTCACATGAGTGGGTGAGCCACTCACTATTCCACAGAAAAGTAGGAAATATATGTATCAGCACACTTTCATTTAACCCCAACATTTCTGCAGTCTGGAAAATTTGGGGACATTTTGTTTAGCTTGTCCTCTGGTAGCGTACCAGGTGATATAAACAGCAGTACAACCTGGCAAGGACAGATGGAGATGTGCAAATCCTGTTTGTTAAAGGAAAACATCATTTTGCTTACAGTAACTAGCTTGCAAAATCCCTTTGCTTCCTACTTCCTCATTTTTTAATGAAATGTTTTTAGTTTGTTTTACTGCTGAGGATGTGGTTGAAAATGGGAGTTGAAAATTAACTTTTATCTGTGTCCTCCCCAAAACATTTAATTATGGAAATTTCAAACTGCGCAATATTCTTGCTATATATTCCCAGACCAGTGCAGTTTTACAGTTGCTCTAAAACTTGTTTGTGCCCATGTAAGGCAGCATGGTTGGGCCAAACTCAACTGATGTAAAGTCAAATGCTCACTTTATTTGCATCAGCTTATTTTCCTTTGCCTAGTTTAATTGTTCTGTATTTGTCCACAACAAACAGGTTGTCATGCAAGAGGCTCTGTTCTCTAATGACTCACCAAATATTCCAAATTAAAATTTTCCTTTCACAAGACTTTAGTAGATTTCACTTTTAAGTGTGGAGTCATTGCTTTGTGAATTGCTAATACCAATTTGTCTTTCTTTCTTTCTTCTTTTTTTCTTCACTGAACAATAAAAGAAATGGTTCGAGCTTTAACAACCAAGACATAAATAAGAAAAACAGCTAGAAAGCAGAACACTGTGTGGCTGTTAAAAGATCAGCTCCTTTCAGGTCCTCCATAAGGATTAAGAACTAAATGAATCTTTTCACATATTGTTACTCAGACACAAGGCCCAGAATCAACTTCATTCTTCTCCTTTGAACCAAAACGACAATCGTACTGGGAAGCCTCTAAAGTCCCCTGAGTCAATTAAAGATCCTGTTAGTGGAGTTATTTTAAATGGGTGTGTATAAAGCACTAGGGGACAGATTGCAGGATATAATCCTCAACTGACAGAGGGGAATGTACTAAAAGTCCCCCAGGAGATAACCCATCTTGATGTTTGTGAGACACATGGTAGCAGAGATGGACAAACCAATTTGAATGAGATAAGAAAAGCCAAGCTTTTCCTCCCCTTCCCCCAAATCCTCAGCCACCTCACAAGCTGAACCTTTCAAATACACTTAGTGCTGAGGTAATTTGACATGGGTGGTAGATTAACACACCCACACAATACAGACAGGGGAGGGCCCCTCCCTTATAGACGCCAAATTCCCAGAATCAGCTGCTGCGTAGTAGGCCAAAAGCCAGCTTGGAAGCACCGGGAATTGTGTCTTTGACTCTGTCCATCTTTATTTTAGGCCTCGCAGGCCTCCAGGAGAAGACAGTTCCACAGGTTCTTGAGAAGTCCCGAGGCTGACTTGTTTTCTTTTTTAAGAAGGGAAAGAGAAATCATCCTTAAACTGTGCTTGCTTTCTTTTATTGGCTAAATTTTGGTGGTATTCAGGGGCCATTGGTGAGGGAGAACAGGATGAGGGGTCATAAGGGACCAGGATTCACCCAAATCCAGATATAAAAGAAGAAACCTTGTTTGTTTTCATAATTTTTATGAATCTTCTTTACATTGTTATTTGCGACCCTCAGCATTCACTCTCCTAGTTACGCCATGAAACTAACAGGAAGAAATGGAGAGAAACTGCCCTCCACAGGCACACAGCCATGGGAGTTAGTGTCTGTGTAGCCCTGTCTGTCCGCTGCAGGAAGGGCGGTTCCCTCATCATTTCTGCTGAAATGGAGGCCGCGTGAATGAGAGCAGAGGAGTCTAATGCATCCGCATGTCTAACAAGGCTTTCTTGTTCTTCTTTTTACCCCCACCCTTAAAAACAGTGGAGCTAGAAAATCATTTGAAAATAAGCTGTTTAGAGACCAGATTCTCCTGGACTAATAGATGAATATGTGCATTTGTTTCCAAAAGTTTCATGTACTCTAAACCTAAACATACACTGAAGCCTGACTGCCTAGGTCCGAAACCTACCCATCCCACGAAGGTTTATCTGCCATCTCTTATTTCTTGACTATCTCCTCCCCAGTTTCACAGCAAAATGAATCAGTGGGCAAAACTTGAGCCATTCATTACTATAGAATATAGTAAATAAAAAGTAAAAATAAATTTTATTTCCCCCTTAGATTTTATTATTTTGATTAATTTTAGCCCTATATGTTTTTTGAAAACGTAGTGTTAAATTTTGTGTTAAATGACATTTAATTCACTCAAAATTGCCCCAGAATATGTTGGGGTTTTTTTCTTGATATTAGGCTTTTTATTAGGATAGGAAATGCTTGTAACCAAAGACTTGATATAGTTGAGAGAAGTAAAGGTATTCGATGTTGTCAAAATAATAAATGCTGAAAGTAAATATTCACAGTGTCTCATACTTGGTCAATCAAGTACAGTTAGAAAAAGTTAAAAATAGCCTCTATCCAGGAAGTATTCTCTGAAGAAACAGAAATTAAGTGTTGGTCAGTGTATTGGTATAGTCACTTTATGGAAAACCTAGATTCTGTGTGAGGAGAGATTTTCTCAGGAAGTTGTGAACATTTTTCAGTAATGACAACACTCAAATCCAGAAACAGATATGATAATTTGGAACTAATATTCATACTAAAGTCATATAAGTCCTTTCAAAACATGGTACAAAGTCACCATAAAAAACTTTCAGCCTTTGGTCGGGGGAATGGGTGGGTTGTTCAGTTTCTTTATGGAACTAGTTCGTTCTCTTTGTCTGCATTAACTCATGTGGTTGGGTCACACTTCTCAGAGTTCCCAAGTACTGCCTGATGTCTCCTCTTATCATTTATTGTTTTTTTCGAGGACATTTTAATTTTGCAGAATACTACTTTTTTTAGCACATTCTTTACCTTTCCTTTCCTTTTATTTCTTTTTGCATATTGTTTATAACATACATACAGAAGAACATCTTGGAAATAATCATGTGCTTTCCCATGGTTTCTAAGCAATTATAAATATTTTTTGATGTATGAAAGAGGACAAGGATATTATAATTTTGGAACCTACTCATAAATTATATATTAGCTTATACATTGCTTAAAAACAATAATTATATGTGTTCAGAGGTGTTTTTGACCATTTACCTGTCTCTGAATAAGTGAGCACTAAGAGCTTACCATACTTTGCCATGTATAATGCACACCCATGTTTTTAACCCAAACTTTCAGGAAAAAAAACCTTTCATTTTAATTTTTTAATTCAAAATTTTATTTATTTATTTTAGAAACAAAAATGGTGATCATATTCCAAGGTAGTATTTTACATATGGTATCATTTTTGCTTTTTAAAGTAACACTTTTAACACATAAGCATAAATAAAAGTGTTAAAAACATTTATATAGGTATGGAATTAGCACTACCCATGTATGATGCACATTCTTATTTTTCCCTCAAAAATTTGGGCAAAAAAGTATGCATTTTACACAGCAAAATATGGTATAAATCAAGTATACCCATGCATTTATCTAAAGTGATAGCTGTAAATCTATGTTCCAACTATTAATGTACCCATTTAATATATGACTCTGTAGAAAAATATTCTTGTGTCTTTAAGGTTGGATATATGAGGTCTGTTCAGAAAAAGTCCAGCCATTTTTAATATAACAAGAACAGTTTACATGACATTAATTTAACCTGGCAGTCAAGGAAAGTGGACTGTAATGCATCTGCATGAACAATGATGACTTCACTGTACCAGTGGGGGTGGTAGACGTCATTGAGTGAGCATGTGTACTGTGTGGCCATCACATTCAAAATAACTGAGTGAGTAGAGCAACGAATCTGCATCATATTTTGCATTAAGCTTGAACATTCCTCTCTGGAAAGTATTGGGATGATTCAGAAGGCTGCAGCTATGGGCAACTGGTGACTGGGAGCTTTATCATAACAATGCGCCTGCTCATGCATCACATCTCGTGCAGAGTTTTTTGGTGAAACATGAAATCACCCAGGTGACTCAGGCCCCCTACAACCCAGATTTGGTGCCCTGTGACTTCTGGCTTTTCCCAAAACTGAAATCACCTTTGAAACGGAAGAGATTTCAGACTGTTGATGAAATTCAGAAAAATATGACGGGGCAGCTGATGGCGATTGGCAGAACTGTGTGAGATCCCACAGTGTCTCCTTTGAAGGGGACTGAGGTGTCATTGTCCTATGTATAATGTTTCTTATGTCTTTAATAAATATCTCGATTTTTTATATTGCATGGTTGGATACCTTCTGAACAGACTTTGTATATGTGGTCAAGAAAAGGTAAAATTTTCCTTAAAACTCTTGATTCCTTTCATGTCAATCACATGTATTTATTAATTAATAATTGTTATCTCCCCTCATAGATTTATAAGAGATTGGTCTGTTGTCCACCCTATACCAATATAATACCTGGTTTACACAATCCAGCAACACATCAAGCACAGTGCCTTGAGCAGAATCGATGTTAGATCAAGTTTGCTGAACTATGCCTCGTTTCCTCCCATCTGGAGAGTTGAGAGAGCTGAAAGACCCTGAAAGACCCTAAAAGGCCCCTGTTCGGAAGTGGTTTCTTTTCCATGTTTGAAAGCTCTGGGTAAATGAATCCCTGATGTCCACAGTACAAAGTATAAAAGCACACCTTCCCAAGTATGGTCTTCATCCTGTGCCTACTATCAAAAGAAGTAGTAAGGAATCACCTTTTCTACAGTAGCAGTCAAGTTTTTGAAACAGTTTCCTGCTTGGTGAGTGGAGTAGTAGACAAAGATTGTTTTTGAAGTACAAAAAATCACAAAACATGTAAAGTTCTGCTTATTTTGTGATTTCTTCCATTTCTAATTCCATTGACTTAACTTCAGTGCATAGAACTTACCTCACACCTTGGGCAGTCAATCATGCCACATGGAGCAGGAGCCCTCAAGCTGGGGATATTGGATACAGGGAAGAAAATACTATAAACTGTAAATCAAAGATGATGTCTAGTTTATGAGAAATTTGCCCGAAGACAAATTTTTATTCCCAAAAGCCTCTTTGCTAAAGCATTTATTACGGATCCTAATTCCTCTTGCAAGCTTAGTTGATACTCATGGATATCTTTTGCATACAGAGCAGGGCACATGCTGTCAGAACGGATGTGTCTGTCTGACAAGAGCAGAGTGGAGCAGAGTCGATTACAGAGAGGAAGGTGGGCAGCCGAACAGCATGCTGCCTAAACAAAATGTAGCAAACTTGTTCACTCGGTGAGCCCCTCCTACACCCTGTGCCTTATGACCAGCTCCTTAGAAAAGTCCACACTTTGAGAAGTAATTCTCTCGTTCTCAAAAGCAACTACATGATCAGTTTTGATATAATTAAAGAATATTTGCTGTCTTCAGATCAGTTTCCTTCAAACCACTGTTTACTTAATTCATATTTCTGAGGTTTTCTGGCTTGCTTTCACTTGAAAGTCAACATTCTTGTCCTTCTCCTGCCCCAGCACGTTTAAAGTTGAGAATGGTGCTCTTCCTTGCTTCCTTAACAGCTCTCACTAAGCCACTGGACACGTGTCTTTTGTTCACCGTCTGGGAATCCCCAATAAATAAAAGTCCTCATTCTTCCAACTAGTCAAAACTAAGAAGCTCACTTTCTTTATATGTGCACTGAATTGTTTTTCATTTACAAAAGTACCTCATACAAGTGCTTTCCCAGTGATTGGAAAAACCGGGCTGTGCTGACCCCCACGAATACCTCCATCGTTCTTCACCCCCAGCTCCACGTCCAGGCGTGGTTAACTAACCCTGAGTCCAGGAGTTAGGTGCGCTCTCCTCTACCTGATTACCAGTCACATCTGTTCCATCACAATTCTGTACACAGAGATTTCCATATTTTGGTCCTACTTTTGGCCCATAATTTTTAAACAAAATCTTATACAACCAGTTTCTGGATTGATAGAGGCATATAGGGAGCTCCTGAAGAGTTTCTCAAAATAAATTTTGACCGAAGTGGGGGAAAAACAAGTTCTTCTTTGGAATATGTAATATGAAGGAGGACCCAGAATTTATTTATAAAAATTTGTGTGCTTATTTTTACATGTTTCAACTTCAGTCACCTTGATGCAGTACACCTATCAAGACTCCTTTTCACATCTCAAAACAGTTTTTGAATGTGTCGACTTTGATACATTTTAGTGTTTCTGTCGTTTTTGTTTCCCGTGTTCCACATCAGCAAAATGTTTCCCTTTGAGGACTTCTTTCATCTGGGGAAACAAAAAAAAGTTGTTCGTCGGTGAGATCAGGTGAATAAGGAGGGGGAGGCATGGGAGTTAGGACGTTTTGGATCAAAAACAGCTCAACACCCAGTTCAGTGTAGGCAGATGTGTTCATAAATCACCCATTATGAATGCCAAACGTGTTGAAAGAGTTTTCAAAAAAAATTCACTGAAGCTGAACTCAGCCTCTCACAACACCACCAGCTGGTACACTGATACAGATGGGTTCTTAGAACACTCATCTAGTGGGGGAAGCCTGTACTACTACAAAGGGCCCCCTTCCAGATGATAATTCTGTTTTATTTTGGGGGGGAGTCATCCTTCTGTTTTCCCAAATCTCAGAAAGGTATTTTTATCGTATTTATTTAAATATGCCCCTCAAAAAGCAGTTCTGGAACCCAAACTACCAAGCCTCACTTCCATTCACCACCTCTCACCATACTTAGTGTTTGCTTTGTTAATCTGGTAGTTGCTACATACTACCATTTGATTGTAATTTGTTATTTGGGTGGGTTTTTTGGGGGGGGATTGTACTCCTTATTATATCCAAGACCTTGAAGGATGTCAGGAGTTATCTCTCTTCCTTTAGCTTTTGTGATTCCCAGTGCAGGTATGATTACGAGAAGCCGACTTGGTAATAGATGTTGCCTAGATGCATGTGACTGTTTCACTGACATGCAAGCCTGGTGTAAAGCTCTGGTCTAAGATGCTGGAAGTCACTAAGAAAAAGAACTGCCTGCTGACTTATTAAGACTTAGAGTTCCTAAGAGTGTCTTAAGTCACTCTTAGGAACTCTATCTTGGAGGTGATGCATCCAAGGGAGGAAACCGCTCCCAACTTTGGGTAGGAGCCTTCTCCTGCCTCTTCCCTAGCCTGCTCTTCTTGAGCTGAGATGATATGAAAAGCCCAGAACATCGCCCAGAAGGACACTCTGAAATTTTCAGCAAAAACAACTTCAAGAAGTGGTCAGATAATGCTGGGTCTAATTTACAGTGCTAAAAAAATAAACTCAGTGTTATAGGCTGAAG
Source organism: Phyllostomus discolor (assembly GCF_004126475.2). NCBI lineage: Eukaryota > Metazoa > Chordata > Mammalia > Chiroptera > Phyllostomidae > Phyllostomus > Phyllostomus discolor. The sequence continues at coordinate 123,134,599 of NC_040906.2, read as the reverse complement.
GATGCCTAGAGTTTGAAGAGTTGATGTAGCTTCTTCAGGGTACCAAAGTTCTTTTGCTTTCCCGCTGCTGGAGGGAAATCCCTCTGCTTGGGTTTCAGAGCTCTGCCTGCTCACTTACGCATCCTAAACATTTCCTCCTCTCAAGGCAGCTCCTCTCAGGTTCTCTGTGTCCACATGCCTTCTTTATCCTTAACATTTTTTCCTTCCAATTCCAAAATCTTTTATTTAAGAATTAGATATTATTTCATACTAAAGATGAGTGACTGGTAATACCTGTGTATGGAGAGCTCAAACTGCATAACATGATATTTAAGAACATGGGAAAAAAGATTGACATTGTTACTATAAATTCCAGGAATTAACAGAGGGAAATATAGAGACCTGTAACATTGCTCAAGGTAGGGAATACTCTCTTTTGCATATATAGTCTCTGTGAGAAAATTGTTACTAAGGTGCTTTCCCATGAAGACAGTCCCAACCCCCTGCACAGGGTTAACCTTGTCGGGAATGACAAATATAGAAAATATATGATTAACTGTCTGAGAATCAGAGGCATTCTGATGGAATGATGCAATCCAAAGAACCATTTTATATTCCAATAATTCTACATTCATGTCAGACTGGTGGTGTCATCTTCCAAATTTTTTTATTTTAATACAGGATTCAAATTTGGTGATTCACAAACCACAAAAGAGCATATATCAGGCCTGTAACAAACACTCATTCATCCATTTTATCAAGAAATTGAATGCTTTTTACTAGCTAGGAACTCTGATAGGTCAGGGAGCAGTGTTTATTAACCGTGGTGATCTACTATACTGCAGTATGTATTCATATATTTAATAAATATCTAATGAGCAGGCAATTTAAGCCAGGCATTAGTTTATTATTTTATTTAACTACTACTATTTTTAATCGTCACCCGAGGATATACTTTTTGATTTTTAGAAAGGGAGAAAAGGAGAGAGAGCACGAGTGAGAGAGAGAGAAAGAAAGAGAGACATCAGTGTGTGAGGGAAACGCCGGTTGGCTGCCTCTTGACCACTACCTGACCCGGGATCAAACCTGCAACCTAGGTGTGTGCCCTGACTGGGAATTGAACCCATAAACATTTTTTGGTTTATAAGATGAAGCTCCAACCAATTGAGCGGGCTGACAAGGGCAATGCCAGGTGCTATTTTAGCCACTGTGAGTACAGTGGTTAACATGGCAAACTTCCTGTTTACATGTAGCAGGGCATTTTTTTAAAACTAAGAATTCCCAAATTTTTTTGTCACTAAGAATTTTCAAAAAATGCCCCAGTTATAATGCAACGTCATATATTTGAATCCCAATATATCTTTCTGAAGAGAAGAGGTTTGAGTTATTTTTTTAACATTCTTCTTTTAGAGTATGTCACACAGGAGAGTATTAGAATTAACACAGTGCAGGAAACATTTTTGGAAATTGTTTCTAATGGAACTAAGTAGGTTCAAAATTAACAACCTATTCAATTCATCATACTAAATTCAAAAAAGATTACTTTGGAATGATAGCAATTCCCATCAACACAAGTCTTAAAACAATGATTCTCATTTCTTGGTTGGATTCATAACATGCCCTCATCAACTGGCTTCATTTGGTTATCAGATGAAGCTTCAAGCTCTGAGTGTTTTTGTTACCATCCAATGACAATATGTACAGTTTTGGGAAATGCATTATCATGACTATCGTTCTTACACTCCACCCTCATGGACACCACAGTGCTGTAATGAATGCTGAATGAATGAGTGAATGATCCAAAACTGAACCAACGTCTGTCTGCATCTCCATGCTAGATTCTGTTTGAACTTGGTAGAGATAGGAGGAGTTGATGATAATGTAATTAAAACTTCTATCATTTGCTAACCCTTGATACTTTGTCTCTACATCTCAGGTACATCTCTTTCATCCTAGATTTGTAATGATTTGATTCCTCTTTGGTAGAAGGTGATCACCAAAGGCTTGAAATTTGGTAACCTTCTAAGTTGGGTTCCTGAACCCAGTTCCTGTGTGTGTTTGTGTGTGTGTAGCCTTCCCACACAGACAAGCAATTCTTGGCCATCCATTGCTCTTGGTGCTCAAGAAAATTCCAAGAGTTTTGGGATCTGTAAGTCAGGAACTATGGATGAAGAACAAATATACAAGGTCTGTCTGGAAAAAGTCCAGCCATTGTTGATACAATAAGAATGGTTTAGCCCTGGCTGGCATAGCTCAGTGGATTGAGCGCGGGCTATGAACCAAAGTGTCGCAGGTTCGATTCCCAGTCAGGGTACATGCTTGGGTTGCAGACCATGACCCCCAGCAACCACACATTGATGTTTCTCTCTCTCTCTCTCTATCTCCCTCCCTTCCCTCTCTAAAAAATAAATAAATAAAATCTTTAAAAAAAAAAAGAATGGTTTGCATGACATCAATGTAACCTGTCAGCGAAGGAGAGTGGACTGGAATGCACATGCATGAACAATAACTTCACAGTAATAGTCAGTGGGGCCAATAGATGCTGTTGAGTAAACATTTGTACTGTGTGGCCATCGCAGTCAAAATGTATGAGTGAATAGAGCAACGAATCTGCATCAAATTTTGCATTAAGATGGAACATTCCTCTGTGGAAACCATTCAGATGATTCAGAAGGCTGCAGCTATGGGCAACTGGTGATTGACAGCTTCATCATGACAATGTACCTGCTCATGCATCACGTCTCATGCAGAGGTTTTGGTGAAACATGAAATCATCCAGGTGACTCAGTCCCTCTACAGCTTGGATTTGGTGCCCTGCAACTTCTGGCTTTTCCCAAAACTAAAATCACCTTTGAAAGGGAAGAGATTTCAGAATGTCGATGAGATTCAGAAAAATGTGACGGGGCAGTTGATGGCAATTACAAAAACTGTGTGAAGTCCCAAGGTGCCTCCTTTGAAGGGGACTGAGACATCATTGTCCTATTGTCCTATGTACGATGTTTCTTGTGTCTTGCATCTTCTTCAGTAAATACCTATTTTGCATGTTGCATGGCTGGATACTTTCTGGATAGACCTTTGTAAAGACAATAAATATATATTTGGTCATCTAAATGATCAAATATATGTATTTCTTATAAATCACAATATGTTACTTTTCTAGCAAACCCAGACATCTGGAAATACAGCATTAAAACAATAAATCTAATAACATTTCCAGCGTTTGCTAGACTTCATTTTCCCTACTGTGAAAATTTTCCTTTCTACCACCAATGCCTCCCATCACCCCAAATCTACCTGAAAAAGCACCTCTAGGCATTATGTGACAGGTGAGATAGGCAGTGATCCAATCCCCCATGTGACTTTCACCCTGCATCCTGCTTCATTCCTGCAAGACCTCTCATCTTGGACCCTCGATTCCCTTCTCACATTTCTGTTTATATTGTACAGATGTGGCCTATCTCCAGTATGTGTCAAAACCATTGTCTGATTCCATCTGTAGACATTTAAGAAATATATTGGTTAAATATGTTTTGTGTACATGAACAACATAGCCAACTGATATCACTTTTAAAATTTCTACCAGTAGTGGTGTTTTTTCATATTAACATAGAGGTGCAAAGCTATCAGTTGAGGATTGCTTGCCCAGGACTAGCAGGCAAGAGAGCTGCACCTCCAAGAATCTAACTTTAAGTTCCAAAATCTCACAAAATTGCAATTGTTGCATTTAAGGGACAATTTCTCATGAGTTTAAGTTGTGGGAAGGGAGTCAATGAGAATGGGAATGCTGGGCAGCGCAAACTTCCTACATGGGAAATTGCTCAGCACATTGCTAATTAGAGCCATATTTTATTAGCAACAAACATGGCCATCGACAGAGCAGGGGGATTTATCAGCATCTTTCTGCTGGGAACTCACTGCTCAGTCAATATATATTTCACTGCCTTGAGAACTTTGAAGACCTCTGCAAGTAGCAAGTAGTGATTAAAAAGGGAAATGTGAGAGCTGAAACAATGCCAGAATTTTAACATAACATCTGTGAATAACTTTGAGAATCCTAGATAAAAACAAGTTTCTCAATATTTCCAGGAATTAAACCCAATCTTCAGTAAAAATTATGGGAACTTAGCATAGTAACCAACCAAGGGGATTTAATGCATTTTAAGAGGTAAAAAGACCATGCACTGTCTAAAATTATTAGATTTTCAAGTGGCAAATTGTAGCTCTCTGATTAATTTTCCTTTTCCAAGAAGTTTACCCTGGTTTAAATACTTCCTAAAAATTTTAACTTATTATATTCCTGACTTTATGGGATAGACTCCCAGAGGATTCTGCACTTGCTTGTAAATTGTGTCAGTTGTTGGCTGTGTTTCTGTCTCATTTCCTTTATCATGTTACAAACTAAGCAGCCGCGTGTTTCCTTCTCACCCTGTGCCTCTCATCACATCCAGGGCTGAGCTGTGCGTGGTGTGCAGTCAGAAATGCCTATTGAATGAACTTCTTGTCTATGTTGATCCTATTAACCAGATAATTGCCTAATCTCCACTTGGCTTTGTGTTCTATAGGCACAACATAACAGGTGAAGTGAATAAAAGCTCTCTTCAAGCAAATACGCTCATGAATGGGGTCTTTTTCTGAGAGGGCATGGTCGCCTGTACCTCTGGAAGACAATGTTCATCTCACACCGATGAGCAGATTAGACCCAGAGCAAAGTTGACCCAAAAGATTAGATTTAGTATCAACACAAACAAATCGTTATAGAGAAGGCAGAGGGAGGCCCTGCATCCAACAGGACTTTCCCTTTCCATCTCCACTTTTCTCCCAGCAAACATCTGAACCTCAGACATTCCAATCTCCATCAACACTGTTTATTTGGGCTGAGGCAAAACTCAATAAGATTGATTCCAAGTTGCGGAGCCAGATATACGGAGGAGGAGAACTGTGGTATGAATGCGGGTGAAGACAAGAGAGAGAGGAAAGGAAAAGAAAAAATGTATCTGTGCTAGCACATACGTCAGTCAGTCAGGTTGCCAAATATGTCACGAGATTGTGGGGAATGACCCACCGCTCCGCAGATCTGTTGCATTTGAGGCTATGAGTTAATCAGATACAGTTAACCAGCATTTCAGGGGACATCCTACTGTTCCTGAAGGTCAAGAATGTTCACTTGCAAAAAGTTATTTGAAGCAGCTACCTATATGTCTTTTATCCCAACCCTTGATACATGAAAATATAAATACGTGACCCATCACAATATTTTCATATTGGGTAACTACAGAGAATATTTTGGCAAGGGTGCTTAATCTAAAATGTTCAATTTTAATCAGTTTGAACTATGGTCTGTCTTTCTGTGAACTGAAAGCCACCAATCAATTTTCCTTTATCTTTTTTTTTTCTGTTTTTCTTACCCAAGGCAATGCCTTTTGTAAAAGGGTATTTATTTTTAATGGATTTTTTAATGAATTTTTCAGTCAAGCTATTAATAATGCCATTAATTATAGGCAGCTTGTATTAAAGTGCACGCTGGCCTCTTAATCCTGACCCCCAGCTATTGGCTTGCAGCTAATCCAGCCTGGTGCTTGGCAGAGAAGGGCAGCACTGAGCCAGCGGCTGCTAGGAAACGGATGGGAAAGGCAGACACTGGGATAAGAGGGAGGAGGGCCCGAATAGAACGTTTTGTCTCTTCTTTGCCACAGGGCCTGAAGTTTAAAGCCAGATGATGTGGGTGTGGGGTGGGATAATCCCGTGGATGTCATGCAAGCACTTAGAAGAACTTCCCAGTGGAAGGGCTTTGCTCTGCCTTCAAGGCCTGGCCGGTTTGATAACCCCACAGGAGCGTTGCTGCCTCACCTGAGGCGATATGTGCGCCCGCTTGGGCTCCAAGCTGCTGAAATTGACCAGACAGAAGCCTCCGCGCCGCATAATGGATTACAATCCTTAGCTTTCTTTCCTTCTCTACCCCAGCTTCTCACTTAGGAAAAGTGTTTAATTACCATTTGCTTTCAAGTTAATGCAAGGTTCCAGAACTTCATCCATTAGTGAAAAGGCTGTTGTGTGTTTATGGCGATGAGTGTGTTATGTATTTTTAAGAACGTTGGCAGGTAGCAGGAGCAAACTATTAGGTTTCGGTGAGTAATAGCAAGCTTTTGGGAGTCTTCTGCTGATTGTTATGTTTGACAAATGAGCTCTCTTTGAAAGAGGGAAGCCACTTGAACCTGAAGTTAGTAGTAAAAAGGCTTCAAAACTGGAGAAAGGAAATGTCAACAATAATACCTAGGAAACAGCAGCTGAATACATTTTTACTGTGATGATGAGGCAAAAAGGAAGGGAAATAGAAATTCATGGGTCTTCCCGACAGCAACTTATTTTTACTCTCAAAGGGAGTGGTTGCGTGTAATTGGTATGAGAGAAAATATTTTCTCTAATAACAAATCCATTCTAATAAAAATAAACAATAATCCTCATGGCATTAGTTTATGAAGGACAGTGTGGGGGCTATTTTCAGGTGTGATGATTTTGACATAAGCCAAGGTGAAACCTCACTTGGTTACTTGCTCAAATGAGTCTGGGTTTAATTCTCCAAAGAAATGAAAATAAGTTAAGGGGTTTATTTCACATTGGATTTTGATAAATATTTACATTATGTGTTGAAATGGAAGAGTTTCATGGGGAGTTGATTTCAGAACCAATCGATTTATTAATGACACTTGATTTCTTTTCAACTATAAACATTATCAGTTTCTTATCTGTCTAAAAGGATTTCTGCCATTAAAAACAAAATAATATATTAGGAATTGTTTTTACTAGGACAAATTGGGATAACATCATCATATTAGATTAAATCAGTTCTTCATGTAACCTGTGTAGACCACATGGCTTTCATGAGTGTGGGAACGGCTTCATTTTGAGGATAGAGTGGTGAACAACAACAGCATAGTTCTACCCTCACCGAGCTTCAAGTTAGCCCAGGAGCCTTGGTAATGCCAACTACTCTCTTCTTCCCTAAAAGTTCTCTTCACACCACACTCTTGCCCCAACCATGTAGGAAATGAAAATTAATTCAGGGTTTGATTATATGCATGCCACAAATCACCACCAAAATATTTCTAAAGAATGCTAGAGATGTCCAGTATCAAAGGCTTGGGGAAAAATTGTTTCCTTCATCACGTTTACCTTTAATGAGTATAGAATTTTTCTGATAAAGCTAAGAGCATGCATCTTTATCCATCTAAGGCAACCTACTCTGATGATATCTATATGGAATTATGCCATGGAAGAGTTACATGCACCATTAACTTCCTATGACTTGGAGCGGGACTTGAGGATCTACCTATTGCCATCACTTGAGAGGTTACGCTTGCCAGTTCATCCCTATCCAGCCTATGTCCATGCTCTTCCAAGCTCTGGGTACTTGAAAGTCAAGCCATGCTCTGAACTACCTGGACCGAATTAGGAAGAAATATTCTCCTCATGCCCCAAATAGTTACTCAATTTACCTTATTTTCTTAGTACATGTGATAATCTGGCTTACGATTTCAGAGGATAAACAGAGTCCCTGTGTTTGTTACCAGTAGTTGATATGCTTGACTTCCCACCACAGTTGAAGTCTTGGGGAGCAAAAACTGTATTTTTTCTTCTCAGTCTTCTCAGTCTAGCGCAGTGAAAGGCAATTGGCACTCAGAACACTTAAGTGAGTAAAAGGGTGAAAGATGTAAAACTGAAATGGATGGAAAGTAAGGTGTGAGGAAATTTTAATTTTGCTTTTGGAAAGCTGGATCTATTAAATTGTCATTGAACACTTGATCCTTTTACCCTTATTTCAGCCCTTAACTATCCACAAGCTGGATAATCATGACCTGTTATTTAACCTCTCTATACCATTATTTCCTCATCTTTAAAATGTGAATAAAAATCCCTGCTTCTCAGTGTAATAGAACTTAAAGAATGCTAAGTTTCCATAAAGGAACATGAGTGCAAGTCCAGTATAAGGTAATAAGCTTATAACCATACTTGTTGTTTTCTGACACAGCATAAATTAAAACCATACAACATGGCATTCTTTTTATTGAGTGTGTCCTTTCCAGGAGAATAACTATGCTCATTACTTGATTTAAGTCCTTCACCTTATTGCATCTGCCTGATTTAGCTGGAGATTTGACCTCCTTGGCCACTGCATTACTGTGATAGATTATAAATCTGAATGCCAGCTTTATACAACCAGGAGATGCAAGAGCAAACAGAATTCTTACTAAATGTTATTGAGAGCCTTCTGAGTTCTTTTGTGAATTTCTCCATGCTTAAAAAATATTTGGGCTCTTTTTTTTAATTTAAGGGGCTTAATGTTACTGATGGCTCATCAGGGTTCAAATTTAAAATCGTGACAAACCATTCCAGTCAGATTACTGTCACTCTGAGAACAGATTACTGTTCTCAGCTGGAGATGAGAAAGTGTCCATGTAACTTTAGTTTTATGAGCACTTTACATGGAATTCATTAAAGGAATAATCTTTACTCACATGTGTGAGCTAGTCATTTTTTCCCACTAGATTCATGGATTCGTAAATTGTGTTTTAAAACAAACAGTATTGTGAAATCAGACTAGTGGCGACAGACTCGGGATGTGGTAGAGGCCCAGATTAAGTGGTTGTGGCCGTGGTGTCTCTCTCCTGAAGATGTCACAGTTGAAGTGTCATTGTTAGTTTAGTTGTCCCAAAGTGTGTGTGGTTTTCTATGTTTTAGGGGTTTTGTACTAGCTCGAAATTTCAACATTTTTCGAAACAAATAAGATATAAATTTACTAGCTGGTTTCAGGTGTGTTGGTAGTTTCATCGCATGTACAAAGTTCTTCCCATTTTTCCCTCAGAAGCTTTCCTGGAAAGCTAGGCTTCCTGTGGTTATGGTGGGGGAAACTTTGTGGTGGCCTAGTCCAATCAAGTGAGCGCCCTAAGAGGGTTACTAGTTCATTTTAGTGTTTGTAGCATCGTGCTATGAGCAAGACAGAGAGCGGTTGGTTTTCTTGCCCAGCATTTATTTGGGGCTACAACGGAGGGCTAAAAGGTCCGATCCTTCTGATCACAAAAGCTACATTCAGTTAGTTGGCCAGTGTGTGTCAGTGAGTATTTCATGTCTCCATCCATGCCAGCTCTTCAGTCTTTTCTTTTCATTTTATCCTCAGCCTTCATAATTCTTATATTTTTATCAGTTGTGTATAAAGCAAATTGACATTTCGAGGAAATTTCTCTATAGAAAAGTTTTATGAAAACAGTGGAGAGATCTCTGAGTTCAGCTTTGTCGTATATGACTGTCATTGACTACACTGTCTTTCTTCCTTGTGGGAGGCACTGCAATGGTGTACACTGTGGGAGCTATTTCAGAACATAAATTCTACACTTACATAGATATAAAATAAGTCAGGCACAAGATAAGTTAAATTCTTCTGAGATAAGATTGAGAAGGATCTAATTATTTTCCCAAAGGGTGCAAAATAAAACATAGAATTTTTTTGGTACATTGGAGTTATTAGACAAGGCCTTAAGGAACAGCAATTTTGTAATTCTTCAGACCCTCTCCACTTCCCACACCCATTCCCGAGCCAATAGCACAAAAGACTTAGTTTCTGTCTGGAAAGAAAGTAGCCTGTGTTGATGTATGGTATCCTATCTGAAAGTCATAAACCACTTACAACCATGACTCACTTTCCCCACTTCCGTGTGGGGAAACTTTATGGCACTTGAGAAGACCAAAGGGAACAGCCCTTGCTTTCATATAGCACCTCACCTTGACTTTACAAACTGCTTTTGTAACAGGGTGCAGCTAAAAGGGGGACCTCAAATAGGGATTTGGAATGGGGTCCAGAACTCAAGATGTCCAGGAAATATTAGGAAGATATATAGGATGTCCTCACCCCTTTCCACGGGTAGAGTTGGGGCAGAGGACACATGGAACAGGGCCGTTGAGAGCTATTTAGCATAGCAGCAGCTTTGCAGGCAACCCCTGGCATGGGCATTTAACATATCTTTAACTGGTTTCATAGATATGTTAAATAGCTGTGGCCATACTTTGATTTAGGGGGATGGATGTGACTTCCACCTAAGACCTAACAGGGAGGCAACTCCCCCTGGTTACAGTGCTTGTGTGAGAGTTCAGAGATGATTGGCTCCATGCCATGGGGCCACGCCTGCCTAGACTCACTGTGGCAGCCCAGTAAAGCTGGAAGGATATGGGAGTGCTGGCAGGTGTAACTGATTGTGGGAAGAGTCAGAAATGGAGCTGCAGAGGAAGATTGGAGTGGGAATTTAAATCAAGACTCAGCGGCCATGCTAGGAGAAGACCACGTGGCTTTGGCTAGTGTGGGGACCCCCACAGCTTTTCAAGGAGAGTGGGGACCCCACAGCTTTGCGGTGCTCCTTTTGGCCACATGGCTTAAGAAATAAGAGAGACTTTGCCTGGAAGAAAAAGGGTGAAAGGATTTTTGCTAGTGGGCCATGAGAAGGTGCAATGTGACTTTGTATTAACGGGGGTCCAAAGCTGGAGATCATGACAGCGACACAGCCGATGGTACCAGGAGCCTGAATCATGGACGTCTACTTTTTTTCCTGAGGCATGGTACCCCAAATTAGGGCAGAGGGAAAAGGAAGAACAGTGTGCATCTGTGGGTATCCTAAAGGACTTTGATATTTTAATGAAGACATTAGGTCACTACTTTAAATCTGTATAACTTTAAATAAATATGTCCTTTCCTTTTCACAAATCTCTGGCATTGAGAGAAGTCTTTCCTCTGGCAGCGGACAATGCGAACTCAGTGTGGGGTCCTTTAGGTAATAGTATATTGTACCCCCCTTGGCCCTGTTCTGTAACACTTTTACATTAATTTCTTCACACTATCCATGTGATAACTTATGCAAGTTAGAAAAAAAGATTATCTCCATTTATAGATTAGGAAATTTATGAGCTCAGAAATTCAAGCGATACCCACCAGACTGTAACGTTAAGTGGCAGGGTTCAGATTTGATCCCAGATCATCTAAGTCTCTGTCCAGTGGGCTTCTCATCATGCTGTTTCATTCATCACACTTAATTTTGGCAGAAGTTAACTTGACTTCTTAGAATGTTTGAACAAAGCTATGACAGAAACTGTGTTGATAAGTTAATTTATAGGTGAAGTTAAAGTTTCCATTCAACCCCAGCATTCTAATTGTGTTTCCGGACAGCTTTGGAATGCTCAGCCTATGCAGTTAGGAATATGAGAACCCCAGCTAGAATGATCGTCCCTCCCCACCACCTCACCTTGCAAGCCTCAGAGATATTTCTCACAGGGCTTCTGGTTCCACATCAGATAAAAGAGTAAGGAAACAGGTATTATCTTCAGTGGAAGACTATAAAAATTAAAACTAAGTCTTTGAAAACATTCATCTCATTAAAATCATATATTAGGTAATTAAGGAAACATAGGTGATTTCCCCATGATGTCTTAGAAAACTCAAATAGTAACCTAAGGATTCTGAAGTAAAAATGATGCACTAAAACAAGTTCTATAATTATTCCAGGTCTATTCAACTTAGTCTCTCATTCAGCTGGAGGTGGGTGGTGAGAGATGGAGGAGGCATAGAGGATGCTACAAGCTGTTTTATAATCTGCAATTCCTGGTGAATGGTCTAGGAAAATGAGTCCTGAGCAGGCACAATCAGGAACAGGGAATTAGTCTTTCTGGACTCATCTTCCTTCCATCTTTCAATTAATTTGTTGGCAGGAAAATCTAGTATGTTGCCAAACTCTTCATTCTTTGTACATGGTCACTCTGGTGTGTCTCTCTCCCTCTCTCTCTCTCTGTCTTTTAGTAACCTTCAAAGAAAATGTACAAGACAATAGGGTAGTGTTACCAAAATGAATATTTGATTAGTAAATCTATAACTATTTCAAATCCTTGATCTGTTTGCTTGTTTCCCTTGTTTATTCTTGCCTTTTCTTTCTCCTGCATTCTGATGGCATGTCTTTAAAATGCCATCATTTAGTTTTATTTATTTTTTGAGATTGTGTAACTGTTTTTTACTGTATTTTTTCCATTGTCATTTATGCCCCTTATCCCCCACTTCCTCTGCAATCACCACTCTGTTGTCCATGTTCATGAGTCTCTTTTCTTTTTTCTCAATCCCTCCACCCCCAACCTCCCTGTAGCTGTCATTCTGCTCTCTAACTAGGAGTCTGTCTCTGTTTTGCTTCTTAGTTCAGTTTGTTCATTAGATTCCATATATGAGTGAATCATATGATATTTGTCTTTCTCTGACTGGCTTATTTTAGTTAGCATAGTGCTCTCCAGGTCCATCCATGCTGTTGCAAAGGGTAGAATTTTCTTTTTTACAGTTTGGTAGTATTCTATCATGTAAATGTCCCATTATTGGGAGAGCAGTCCAGACACTTGGACTGCTTCTGTATATTGGAAATTATAAATAACACTGCAATGAACATGGGGTGCTTATGTTCTTTCAAATTAGTGTTTTAGGTTTCTTCAGATACATTCTCAGAAGTGGGATTACCAGGTCTTTTAAAAGGCAGATCATTTTTAATTTTTTGAGGTCTCTCCATACTGTTTTCCACAGTGGCTGTACCAGTCTGCATTCCCACCAAGAGTGCAAAAGGGTTCCCCTTTCACTATGTCCTCACCAGCACTTGTTTGTTGATGCATTGATAATGGCCATTCTGCAGGTGTGAAATGATATCTCACTGTAGTTTTAATTTGGATTTCTCTAATGATTAGTGATGTTGAGCATCTTTCCATATGTCTATTGGCCATCTGTATGTCCTCTTTGAAGAAGTGCCTAGTCAGGTCTTTTGTCCATTTTTTTTTTATTGTTTTTTTTTTTTGGTGTTGAATTTTATAAGTTCTTTATAAATTTTGGGTATTAACCCCTTATCATTTTAAATGCTCTCTGAAAAATAATTTGATGTTGTCCCCAATCCTACTACTTTTCTTTGCCTAGGAAGTTCCAAATGGCTGATGCTTTGTTGTGCCATGTCACTTGCTATTTAGTTTTGACAAAGCTGGGTTATGTATTCAAGGGAAGGAAAAAGTCAAAGAACAAAAGGAACCCAATTCATGCTGGAGATTCTCTGTCTTCCCAGTGGGACTGTGTTTTTGTTTGTTCTTCAGAGGAATGAATACTGATCAGACTAAATTTAAGACCCACAGGGAAGTTGTAAATACTATAAAATTCTTTGTGTCCCAAACAGGATAACACACTTTATGATTTCACAAAGTACTAATGAATCTCAGTAAAGACCAGGGTTTTTTGTTTTTGTTTTTGTTTTAAAGCAAAGTAAATAGTATGCCCAAGGGATTGGAGGTCTCTCTCATTTTTTACTTTCCCTATTTTTTCTTACTTTTTTATAGCCCCTACTCCTCCAACATTTCTCCTTGGGAGGTACACAACTCCCAAGGTTATAGCAACAACAAAAATGACACTCAGATTTCAGAGTAAACAAAAGCTGTGCCTGCATACAGAATCTGCTTTATTGGCCCAATTCAACAAATACCTTTCATATAGTCCTGTAAACAGCAGGACTTGGAACATGGCTCCTGGAATCCAAGACTGTCTTATGGAATCCTGGCAAGTGAGAGCATTTCAAACTTTTCAAGTTTGAAATGCTTGAAATGCTTTTTCAAGTTTGAAATGCTTGAAATGCTTTTCAAGCATTTCAGTTTTAACTGATTTTACCACATGCCCAGAGACAGTGGGTATGATACAACTGTGGATAGCTGTGATTTGAGGATTCCAAGAAATCATGGTATGCCTGTTCTTTTTACTTTATAGTTTAGCTCATTATGAGGAAAAACTGGAATGTCTAACAATAAATGTCAATAGGTATATGGCATATATATATATATAGATTTCATTTTATAGTCACCTTTAAAGGACAATTTCATAAATATTAATGCTAAATTCTCTGAACTGCAAAAAATACAAAGCTAAAGTATAATTTCTTCATTTTTTATATTATTTTCATTGGCATCAAGATATTCATATAATATACCCTAATATAGTTGAGTCTATTCAGTCTAGTTTATAACAGGAGTTGGAAAAGTTTTTTAGCGAAGGACAAGATAGTAAATATTTTAGGTTTTGTGGCTTATGTGATGTCTGAATTACTGAACTCCACCAGTGCAGAGCAAATGAGGTCATAGATGGTAATGTGGTTGTGTCCCATTAGAACTTTATTTATAAAAACAGGTTGCTACCTGTTGCCTGCCCATGGGTCATAACTGGCCAATGCCTGTGAGGTAATAATGTCAGAGAGACCTTATCAGTTTTTGATCCTAATACATTCTACATAATGGTATAGTTAATCCTTCTGCTGCAACATTACTTCTTATTAGAAGTACTATTATTCAATAAATCTGAATTTATCTTTCTGTTCTTTTGTAAGCAAAGAAAGACTGTATTGAACATGTATGTGAGTAAGGCATTGAGCTCAATCCTGTAAGAAAGCAAATGTATATGAGATGGAATTCTAGATTCCCTAAGAATTTACAATCTGGTTAGAATTGTAAGGGGTTCATCATTAACTGAAATACAAGATAGACTGAAAAAACTAACATATGAAAAGGTATTTTTAAATTTAAGTTTATTTTTATTGTATTTTTCCATTACCATTTATCCCTCTTACACCCTCCACACTGTTATCCATGTCTAAGAGTCCTTTTTCTTTGTTGCCCTCTAAACTGTAACCCCCACCCAGAGCTGTCAGCCTCCTCTCCATCTATGAGTCTGTCTCTGTTTTGCCTGTTAGTTCAGTTTGTTCATTAGATTCCACATATGAGTGAAATCATATGGTATTTGTCTTTCTCTGACTGGTTTATTTCAGTCATGGTAAAATAACTATGGTACATATGCACAGTGGAATACTACTTGACCATAAAAAAGAAGAAAATTTTAACTTTTGTGACAGCATGAATGGATCAGGAAAAGTATTGATAATATGTTGAAATCGAGAAAAGGCTAAGTGATTGCTAAGGCAGATAGGATTCTAAAGTATATTTTGGTGTCAGTCAGTATACCAATTGCTTTTGCTTTATGGATTTCTTATCTAGTCCTGAAAATTCACTAAGATAATAGTATTATTCTTTTCATTTTTTTCAAATTAGAAAATTGAGGCTCAGAAGAGGTAGTTTAATTTAAAATATTCTTTATTCTTGTTTGCCTTTTGCTTTAAGATCATAGTAGAAAGAGCATTTGCTTATTTCTGTTCAACACAACTCTGAGAAGTACATGAAAAGTTTCAGTTCCTGTCAAAGGCAGAATCGAAGAGAGATGGAGTTGCCTCTGGGCTCACAGTAACTTAACTAAAAAGCTAGATTGGAATTTGCAGCCTGCCCTTTTTAAACCATATTTGAACACACCACCGTCAAAGGTCAAGATCTAAACCACATTTCAGTGGTAGAAAATAAAGTGAGGAGTGGGCCATGAGCTGAACCACACTTGGAACAATGGCTTTAGACTATTTCAATGAAATGCCAAAATGCACCAGTGAGTATAGGAAGAGATTGTAAACTGATAAAAAACATCATGTGATGATACTTCTGAAAACCCTCTGCAAAGCTAAACTAAGGCAGAATAAATCTCGGATGCCATGGGGATAATTCCAACAGATATTGGTCAGTGTTTATATCTTAAAGCTCATTATAAATGTCATTATTACCTCATTGGGTGGTAAGTCATTTCAACTCCAGGACCCCCATTTTCTCCCCTGAGATAAAAAAACTGTACCCATATACATCACTAAGTTTATTTCCAGATTGAAAAACTAAATATATCTAAGATTTTCTAACTTGCTGTGATCTAAACCTATGAATTACATACATGTGGTTTTTGGATATTAACCTGCCCATCAGACTTTAGAATTAAGTACTAAGCCAGAAAACACATGACTTAACAGAGTAAAAACTAGAGTCAACACAAATAATACTGCCTTTGAACATATCCTTTGGAGTAAATAATTCCACCTTTTACAAGATTGAATTAAAAATATATTCACAAAATGTATTTCCACAGCTTTGGCATTTTTCACAAACCCTCCAAACGCAGAGTTATCAGGGTGTCGGATCTCGTCAAAAGCCTCTGGGAAGAGAAAATTCAGTCGCGCATCTTCCTTCTGAGTACTGCTGAGAAGATCCAAGCCGGAGAGCAAGGGATCAAGTAATCAGGGGCTAATGGCTTCCCTTTTTTCTCTTTTAGGTGATTAAGGTATGTCCGGTATGTGCCCTGTCCCTTTTTCTTGCATTACAAACATCATATGTCACAGGAAACCTGGCTTCCCCCCGCCAAAGACTTTGCCGGGCATCTCTGTACTTAGTACAGGGAGCCTGATCAATTAGTCCATTTAAAGGGAGCTCCGCAGCCAGCCTCCCTCTGGAAAATAGGTGAGAAATTCTTATATTCCTCTCAATATGTTAATCAGACAACTGGTATCACAGTTCTCTAACTGTGTAATACCAGTCCCCCTTGGCAGATATATTTTATTTGGATAATGATGTGAAATTTAAGATCTACGTTTCAATTGTGCAGAGCCATAGGCAGTTGTCAATTTCAGTGACAGACATAGACCTCGAGCTAAATTCCTGTGCACAAGCAAAAATTCCAACAAGCATAGCACAATTCTGGTCCCTTAATAGAAATACATGTTCTCCCATTGAGGGGCAGTATTTTTAAACAGTTCATCACATCTCTTGGTACCGGCAAATCATTAATGTTCTCGAATATTTCCTTTAACATGGGCATTGGTGACTTGAGCCATCAACCAGCTTGACAGGAAAGCAGATGGTTATAACCTGAGACCCTACTTCTTCTCTAGGAAAAGAGTGCTGAATATATATATATATATATATATATATATATATATATATCCCTTTCTTTATCTCTTTGCAGTTTTTCTAGCAATGTTGCTAGTTAATAAGTCCAAACTCCAAGGCAAAAAAGAAGAGCTCTCAAATGCTGAATTTCTGAGAACTTACAATCTATGTACTGGGGAGAATTCCCACTGCTGATCTTGCTGTTGGCAATTACATTAAAGAAACAGCTAGCGAGTGAACTTCATGGCCTGGGGCATCAGTAATGTGATGAGTGGCCTTTCACCTCCAGGTCACTGGTTCAAATCCAACCGTGGCTAATGGGAGCTGAACAGCGTCTGGTATTCTAGGTAAAATTATTTGTCAGATTTGTGAAAACACACATCAGAACCTCAGGCAAATGTACCAAAATAAACATCACAATTAATCCTAACCCACTGGTATTATGATTTAGCACTTAGTGAGTTTTAACGAGCCAAGGAGAGAAGAAGGAAGGGAAAACAACAAGTCTGCAAATTATGTGCTCCTCTTGCGAAACTGCTTTGTACTATGTCCTAAAGGTAAATAAACTGGGGCTTTGTCTAAGCAGAGAGTAAGGGAATTCCAGAGATAAGGCTCCACTTCCATGAAATGCAAAGCAGGGATATCAGTGAAAGGAGCTGGCTGAGTTCTGTTCCAGAGTGGGCAGGGAGATGCTGTCTCTCCACCAACTTGTTTACATGTGCCCAGGCACTACTTTGTGGCCCAAAAAGGAAGAGAAAGGATGGGGAGGGGGTAATGCTCATAAGATTTCCTCCCTGAACCTTATGTTCTCACCTGTAATATGAAGGAGGGGATTTGGAGGGAAAAATCTCTGAAGCTCCAAGTAGCTTTGTGACTCTGCAATTCTTATGCCTACAGCTCTGAGCCCTAGAATGTGAACAGCTCTGTACTCCCTGATTGAGCCACTATCAGCACCTTCTTCATGCCCAGGAAAGACACATCGAGATCTTCAAAGTGAACCCACAGGTAGGCTTGCAGGGCATCAGGGCAAAATCTCCCAGCTATGTGTCCTGCAGGGAACGCCACCTTCCCAAGCCTCACATAAGTCCTTCACCCGCAGAAAGAGATAATGTCTACCTCCAAGTGTGTGCCTGGTACATAGTATGTGCCCAATAAACGGTAGACACTTTATTAATAATTACTTTTTTACCACCCCACACCCTCACCCCAAAACCATTATAGGGTCGGTATTTCTTGTTCACTCACTCTACAGATCCTGAAATTTGAACTTTATTTTGAATCCAGTAAATCAGAAAAAGTGAGCTACGTGGTGCCAGCTGTTGGCTATTACAACCTGACTTCTGAGTAAAGTGAAGGTGCTTACCCTGCTTAAACTGATGGACTGCAAAGACTGATAGGCAAAACAAAGCACTTTGAATATTCTTGAGAAAACCTTTAGTTAGGACAAAGAAAGAAACTGAAGTTATGTCCAAAACTGGATTTTGTTTAGTAAGAGACACTGGGGGATAAATCCACTCTGGGTGGGTGATTAGAGATGGCTTTACAGCTCACGTTCAGTTCCTTTTCAGACTCAGCTTGTCTCTCTACCTCCACTTCTTCCTCTCATATTTCCCCTGATTACATATGAGGTCTGTCCAGAAAAAGTCCAGCCATTGTTACAATAACGAGAACAGTTTGTGCAACATCCATGTAACCTGGCAGCCAAGGAGAGTGGACTGGATTGCACATGCATGAACAATGATGACTTCACTGTGCTAGTCAGTGGGCACAGTAGACACTGTTGAGTGAGCATGTGAGCTGTGTGGCCTGTTGCATTCAAAATGACTGAGTGAATAGAATGACAAGTCTGCATCAAATTTTGCATTAAGTTTGAACATTCCTCCTCAAAACTATTCAGGTAATCTGGAAGGCCGCAGCTATGGGCAACTGGTGATTGGCAGCTTCATCACAAGAGTGTGCCTGCTCATACATTATGTCTTGTGCAGAGTTTTTTGATGAAACATAAAATCACCCAGGTGACTCAGTGCTCCTGCAGCCCAGATTTGGCACCTTGTGACATCTGGCTTTTCCCCAAACTAAGATTTCAGACCATTGATGGGATTTTGGAAAATATGACTGGGCAGCTGATGCAATTGTGAGAACTGTGTGAGGTCCCAAGGTGCCTACTTTGAAAGGGACTGTGTACGTTTGTCCTATGTACGTTTCTTGTGTCTTCTTCAAAAAATATCTCTATTTTTCATATTACATGGCTAGATATATTCTGAACCGACTCATATTCCCAAACTGCTAATTGTTAACTACAATAGCTCATGAATTAACATTTCCTGAATAAAAGAGAAAATCATATGGAAGATAAATAAAGTTCTTTTTGACTGCTTCAATTATTTCATACTTACAGATCTGGAACAGGTTTTCTAAACCTCAGTACTATTGACTGTTTACAAGGATAAATCTTTGTTATAGGGACTGCTCTGTGCACTTTAGGATGTTCAATAGAATCTTTGTGTTCTACCCACCAGATACAAATAGCATATTCCCTGTTGTGACAACCAAAATATCTCCAGATATTGTCAATTGCCCCCTGGGGTGTCAATCCACCCAGCTGAGGACAACTGATCTAGAGGCCCCACCCTCCCCTTTTTAAGCCGTCTGGAAAAATAATGCCAGTGGATGGTAAGTGGTTGCTATTTTCCCAGGGAGCAAAGGGGTGTAATTTGTGTTGTGTTTACTCAGCTTTCAAGTTATATGTAAGCATTGTTTGTCTCTCTGCTCTCTAAGCCTTATCTAGAGCTATATATGTGTGTGTGTGTGTGTGTGTGTGTTGGGCTATAGTGTTACCTTGGGATTTAGAAATAGGAACTGGAGGATTGGTGTTTGTTTTTATTTGACAGTTTCTGAGATTCTGTGTCTATTGATCTTTAATGTTTTCCAGATGGAACGCACAACAACAACATACAGTTCAGCTGTTGATTTAAAAATATATACATATAGCAATTTCCAAGAAAAATCCAGAAAAGAATGTGGTAGAAATCCAACCACTAAGGAACACCACTGCAACAGGAAGTAGTTACTCAAGAGACAGAGCCTGACAGAGCTGGAGCCATGGAGGAGGAAATCAGAGACATAAAAGGATGGCAGCCTCAAGCCAGAGCCGCGTGCCTTCAGAACTCTAAGACGATAAATAGATTCAGTGTTCTCTTAAGATTGACTGGCACTTAAACTTTGTTATGAGTGAATATGTCAAGATAATAACAGAAAAGTACTGAAAATATGCAAAGAAAATTATTACACAATAACCTCCATAACGCAAGAGAGAAAGAAAGGTAAGTGGCCCAGCCATACCATGTGAGCAATAGCAGGAAACCGGTTAAACTGGACCGGACAGCTTCCTGGCACTCTGCATTTTCCAAGTGCAGGCACTGTCCTGAACCATGTGTATATAAGGATATAAATGTAACTGATGTCTTGCAAAGACCCTTAACCGCCAGGTAGCTTTGTAGGGTACGTTGGCAGCTTGCCCAATCCTCTTCAAATGTGTGTTGTTACATGTCAGCTACAGAAATAGGTTACTGACAATTTCTTTTTTTCCGTTTGTGTACTATGCACTGAAAGAACACACTCACAGTTGTCCTTACCATCTCACATTTTCCTTAAGAACTAGACTCAGATGAGACTGAAGAATAATATATTTGGGAATTCATACCTTTAGACTCTCCCACCTTGCCTGTGCTAGGGGTCTGGGAAGAGCCAAGTGGAAATAGGGTGGTAGAAAGAGGTGATGGAGGAGGCAAGAAAGATGGGTAGAGTCAAATATTTTCTACCCATTTGTTGTAAGAGCCTTGTAAGCTTCCCTCTCTTCTTCTCATGTGCCAGCAATTTACAGCTTACAAGAGAATGAAGTATGTTCATTGGCAGCTTAGAATAAAGCTAATGATATTCATCATTTCAGAATAAATTAAAGGGCAACCCTCTGGTTCCACAGTAAGACTTTGTTTCTGCAGGAGCTTTTCTGGGTTTGAAACTAATTGATTAGCTATTCCTCTCCAATGTCTTTTCCTTGCTCCCTGTAACGAATCTAGAAATACCCATTTCCCAACCTCTTCCTCACTCCGAACACCACTAGTGGCGGTACATACATTTTGTTGCTCACTAATACAGAATAAGACAAGCTTCTTTTCTGAAGCAAAGGCAGCCATGTCGAGCCTGCAAAGGATGGTGGGAGGTCTCTCTGTGCACAGAAGACAAGACTCTATTGGTATTTTCAGCCAAGTACAAGTTAGAGTCATGACCAGACTCATTTTCTTCAAAAATAAAAGGAAGAAAAACATACATTGTAAACACCTCAAGAATTCACAAAATACTTTTCACCTCTAATAATAGTTTTAACAACTATGAAAGGAATTTGTGTTTGGGATTTAAATGAGACAAGATGTTCAATCACAAACTTCCTTCCCATTGAAATGGGTAGAAATGAGCAATGTCCTCTTAGTTGATACAGCAGCTAGAGAAATTATGTGAGTGGTTTTTGAGTAAGTTGTAAACAGAGTAATAGCAATTATCTTACAAAGTTACTTTGCAGATCAAATGTAATGGTCTATGAAAGCACTTCGAAAATAAGTGGCATTGAAGTGTAAGATGTTATTAACGACAGTGGTTATTTGTTTAAATAACAGCTCAGTGTCTGGCAGATCATGGGTGTGGCATGAAGGTAAGCTGGGTCCTATCCTGAAGCACGTGTTCTCCCCACTGGTCCCTGCCAACCTGGTTCAAGAATGTGGTGGTATGCTCATTGCGTTTTGCATTTAAGGAGTGTTCACCACCAGGATCACCAGCAAATGCTGGAGGTTATTTGTGGCCCTGGGCTTGTTTTTGTCACATGAGCAAAGGACATCACCAAAGAGGATGTGTAATGATCACAAACTCCGTCCTGAATTCACACCTTAGTTTTATTTGCCCTTTGCTTGTGTGATGACATTTTCCAGTGGACTTTTTTTTATAAACACCATCTCAGTCCCAAAAGGACTTAATGTTGAAGATAGATAATTAGTCCATGGACAGGAATAGTTCAAGGGCACATATTAAAGGAACAAGTAAATAATTTTATGACAGACATGTCACATGCTTAAAAAATCATGGAGACTGGAACAAGGCTAATGTGTAAGGAGAGGAGGAAGTGTATGGAATTAGGAAACTGCTCTTTATTGAATTTCCCAGTGATTTCTCTTCGGAAACATTCTCAGAAACATTTATTTTGACAGTAAGGAAAGACTTTGTTTGTATTTCTGACAATATCTCATCTCTCTTTCAGAAGCAAAATGCATAACTTCCATGTTTTACTTGTTGGATACAAGAAGGTACTACTTTCTGATTGTGCTACTTTGTTATTATTCTAGGCAAGAAGATACTTATAAGGAATAAATATCTAAACTACTCAATTAAATAACTAATATATTTGAGTTAATACTTATCCCAGGGATAATTATCAGCATGATATAATTTCTTCCTTTTATTAATAATTTATATTTAAAAAGTTATTAAAATGATGAGTTTAGTATAGAACCTTAAAAAGAGAGAGACACTATTTTTACATGAAATCTATATTCGCTGACACTTGAGAGAATCTGCATTCCTAGGGATTTTCTGAATATTCAATAATTTGGGAGACCAAAAATCTAAAGGAGAGGCTTTTTCAACTACCAATTATCTTGTCTTCAATTATTTTATAAAATGTTGGTGGTTTTCTTAGTGGTTGGGGGCTGAGTGGAAAAGGTGAAGGGATTAAGCAAAGAAGAGCAACAACAAAAAACCCTCATAGACACAGATATCAGTATGGTGATCACCAGAGGAAAAGGAATATGGGGGAAGGTAGACAAGAGTGCAGTGGGTATAAATGGTGATGGAAGGAAACTTTACTTAGGGTGATGAATACAGTGTAATATACATGTGATGTATTATAGAATCATATACCTGAAACCCATATAATCTTATTAGCCTATGTTATCCCAATAAATTAAATTTAAAAAAAGAAAAAGAAAAAAAGAAAGCACTATACATATTTAAAAAGGTAACCCATATTGAATTACAGCTAATAAACACAAGGTCTACCTAGCAGTAAGGAGAACATCTGCTAATTTATAGGCAATTCATTAAAATGCTAAATATTAATACATTTCAGTTCTGCCTTCACTTAGTGCTGGTTGAATCATGAACCTCATCAAGGAACCATTAAAGGCTCAAGTTCGGCCCCGCACAAAAAGAACAGCACAGACCTGTTCCCTGCTCCCTGGGGGCTCAGAAACCAATTTATAAAACAATACTGTGGGCAAAAATTTACAGACAATAGGTAAAAAAATGAAATCATCATCTTCACTGGCAATATTCTACCTTGTGTACTTTCCCCATTATAAATGTTTTTAGAGAGAAGAAAGCACTATACTGTACATAGTAGGCATTCAGTTAATGTTTCCTAATTATAATGAAAAATTATTCCTGATTTTTATGGGCCAAAGCTACATTCTCAAATAAACTCACTATTTTGGTCAAGACTCATACAAGAAATCTGCAGGTAGTCAAAAGCCAAAGACCACATAGCCAGTCTTCTAGGTGCACTTAAAATGTCTCCACGGACTACAGGAGGGCTGTGCATGTGTGAATGCTCCCCTCGCAGAAATGTAGAGAACACCATCACTGTGCTAGAGAGAAAGGGAAATGACAACACAATTAAAAGCAGGGGGTGCCGAGAAAAACTTTAATTCTCTCCTGACAGCTGCCAGCCCCTCAAACCTAACAAATATCAGAAACCAACAGTACCTCCTTTGCTGTTTGTTCTTGGATGCAGAATTCTTCATTAACGTTGAGGGATTAAATATAGCACTTTAGCTAATTAATTATAGTTTGATCGTTTTGACACCTCCAAATGACTCAGCCACATACCTTGAAGCTTTGTCAACTCAATTGCATCTTTATTTTTGTTGCCTTTAACCAACAATGAAGACGAATGCCACTCTTTCTAGTTTTCAATCACCTCCACAGAAGTGCTCCCCTGGCAATGTGCAAGGACAGACCTAATTAATCCCTCATCTGCCCTCCATGGTGTCTATACATCACACTGGCAGTTGGAACTGCTGCTTGTTTTAAGGCTATTGCTGGAATGAAAAGCTCATCTGTTTTTCAATAATTTTACCACAGGTGGTGATTTGTAATTAGAGAGAGCAGAATCCAAATTTTGGTGTGTGTGTACTTGTGTGTGGGTGCACATGCACGCGCCTGCATGTGCTTTGTAATGCACCGTGGGCACGTGTTGCAGAATGGGGGAAGGGATGAAAAGAAGTAGCATGGCAGGAGAAAAACATAAGGTTTTGTACCAAGCTGAACACCACCACTTTAAAAGAACTGATATTTTTTGGTATTGATTTTTGTTTTCTCCTTTAAGACTGATATGGTCACCTACTGGTCAGAGATTAAACACTTGGGAAAACAGGAAAAAACCCTAGGATCCAGGAAAACTTAGGCTTCACTGATGTTCCCTGGAGGGGGCATAGGCTTATGGTGAGTGTATGGGGGTACATGAAGGAGAGTCAAGGTGAAAGTCTCCTCTTGGACGCTGGTCTACCTTGGCCCTCTGGTCTCACGCTGCAAGGAGGCACTTGCATTCTCATCCTCCTCCTAGGTGGAACTTGCTGTAACTGGAAAGGCAGTTACATGCTGAACTCAGCATGAGGAAGCAGTCCTGCTAGCTTCAGCAAAGCAGCTGGGAGTGGAGATTTGCTTTTAGGTAGGTGGAAATGCCCTGCTAAGGCAACTTAATCCCAGGAATTTAGCAGTCACTATATTGCCCTCCCCCAACACTTGTCTTGATTGCTTTCTGTATTCTTCTTGGCCAATTCAGTTTCTACTCCAGTCTTCAAGGCTCTGCTCTTCCATGAAGACTTGCCCAACCATTTCACCCTGCCATTCATACTCTGCAAAGCACATGGCTTCAGGTCTGAAAGATACACAGCCCAGAGCTTCCAAACATCAATTAGAGCAAAAATGTTGTGGCTGTCCAACTAGACTGCAAACCCCTAGAGGGCAAGGGTGTTTTTTGAGGTTTCCTCATGTCCCAGGATTATGTGTAGAGCTAATATGTGGTTGTGTATCTCAAATTGAATTCATCTTCCTAAGTCCCAGTGTGAACTATAAAATGGAGATTGAGAGAGTGGGAAGAAGGAAGGTACTACTTAACTGTGGCAGAAAGTCAGCAATAAAGTGCCTTGGAAGAATTACTGTCTAAACTGGCAGAATCTTCCAGGCTGCAAATATTATGAATTACTAGAAATAAATGATCAGATAGTCTTCTTCAGACAGTGCTTGTTTATTTTTAAGAACTTCCCTAAGTGCAGTTTGCTTCAGGGACTGTGGGTCAAGGAAAACTTTGGTGTAGGTTCCTTCTAATCATAGGCTTCTACAATTATGGGGCTGATGGTGAGAGAAGATGGTGGGGTAGATGTAGGAAAATAGAACACTGGCTCTACAATGGTTTCTTCCAACTACTGTTAGTTTGTACAGAAAGAGCCTATTTTACACTCCTTGGGATCATGGAAGGATAATGGCACATCATACTGAAGAAATATGAGGTCTGTGTCAAAGTTCAGGATACTTTTTCATCAAGAGATTTCCCACTAGAGGGAAACCCTTGCCTTGTTCTCCAGGGCTTTCTCTCCACAAGAGCAGGTTTGCAGAACCACAGTAGTGCTGATCCCTGACACACTTCCCGTTCTACCACCTCTCTGTCCTCTCACACCTGGTGACCTTGGGAAAGAAATAGTTAATCCAAACAATTGGAAGGCAGCTAGATCCTATAACACATTGTCCTCCCATTTAAATAGTTATCAGTATTCTGATTAGACTAATATCCTCACATTCTTAATTTAACATATATGAAGAACATTATCTGCTATGTTCAATTAAAAAAAGAAAGTAAATACTATAAATGCAAAGAACAGTTTAGATCATTTATTTTTAAAGCTACATTTTTGGTTGGGTTTTATAGTTTAGACCTTAAACTTTTGTTTTTTTCCCCCTAAACTACCTATCTCCCTTAGTTTTAACTCTTTACCCAAGTATTAATGCGTCCCCCTATTTTATGTGAAATCTTTCTTTTTTAGTCTGATTGCTCATTATTTCTGTACACCGGTTTTATTCTACCATTAGGCTCCTCTTCTCACATGCTGCAGACACGGGTGCACATTCTCATTTCTGGGCCTGTACATACACCGTTCCCTTCACAAGGAACACCCTCGAAGCTCTGCTCATCACTTAGAAATCATGCCTTTTTTTATCAGACTATTCCATTTGACCACGATGCCTTCTTTTCTGACCTCAGTGCTCTTAGGCTCTTAGCATAGGCCTTAGGCTCTTAGGCTGTACCATAATGAAAGGCTCTACACGCAGTACCAGGGCAATACCTCATGTTCTAGCACAAGATGCTTCTGTATTTTTACATTTATTGTTATTTTATTCTGATAGCATCATGTTATATATTAATGCTTTATTTTAAAATTAAGTTATAAGCGTGTCTCTTCTTTTGACTTTCACAGTATTTAGTACATAGCAAACAGTCAATAAATGTTCAATGATTTGCTTTTAAACAGCACATGGAGCATTGTCCTTCCATTTTCTGAATCTGTACTTCAGTGAAATAGGAGGAGAAATATAAGACAGTTGACATCTCTACAGCAGGATCAGGAAGCTGAGTCGTACGCCATAGAACCAAAGGTGGTGGAAAGCACTGTGCTCCTGCAGAGCTGAGAAAATACATCACACTTGGACCTAGACTGGCTGGCTGGAATTTTAGAGCTAATTTCCTCTAACTCCTTCATTCAGTAATTGAGAAAACTGAGACTCTGCAATAAGCAACTTGATTTTCTATCTCTTACATTGTACCTGGACAAATATCTCATAATACTAGTATAATTTAATATACTTCATATTTTTCAAAGTATTTCATATACATCCAGTTTTACTCCCGCCATACATAGCACTTAAGAAATTTTTTGTTATCCCCCCCGCTTTTTTTTCAGATCAGTAATCTTTTAGAAGTCTGTGTCCTCACTCCACAGCAGAGTCAGGACTGAGACTTTTATCCTGGACTGTCTCTCCCAGGGTAATCTCTTCCATCCATTTTCTCAAGGTCAAATATATGTTGCCAACCGAGAACTTGTCTCTGAGTTCCAAATTTACATATATATATATACGCACATATAGAAATAATCTTGTTGAATAGAGGCATCATGGGAATGGGGAGGAATAAAGATTTTTAAAAGTTTCTAGGTAGAGGGAAGAATATGCTTGAACACTTGAGGTGAGGGGTCATATGCGAACTCTGACAAAGGAGATGAAGGCTGGAATACAGGGGTGGGAGGGAGAATGCCTGTGTGTGTGTAGGAGAGGGTCATCCTCGTCTTCACCTTTCTACTTGGAAGTCCCCCAGTCACGCCAAACTCAGTATTATCTAAAGCCAAACTCATTATATTTGCTGAAGAAGCCCACCCCCGGTTCTCCTCCAATATTTCCTAGCATGATGAAGAATATCCCCTTTCACCATCATTCAAGCTGGAAATCTGGCACACATCCTAGGCAACTCTCTCACCCACTGTATCAATTCACCACCAAGGAGACCTGGTAATTCTACTATCAAAATAGTTCTCCATTCCCCTCACTCTCCCTACATAAACCACCTCCACTTGGGACCATGTTGCTGCTGTCTCTTGTCTTCTTGCATCAGTTTCCTCCCTGGTCTTGGTGGTTTTACTCTGCCCACACACTTCAGTCTGTTCTTCCCCAGTCTATCCAGGGAAATCTTTCAAAAATATATAAATTTCACCAATCCATAAAAATTTTACAACAACTTTCCATTGCTCTAAACATTAAGTCTATAAAAATCTTCAATGAATTTTAATGTCTCAAACTTTCATGTGTATACAAATCACCTGGAAATCTTTAAAAAATGTAACTTCTAATACATTTGTCAGGCTGGGCCTAAGATACTGCACTCATAACGAGCTCCTTGGTGATGTCAATGCTGGTGGCGTGCAGACGACACTGAGTAGCAAGGACCTATATTACCTTTATTGCTCTGGTCCACCACTTTCAGGTGTCCCTCCTCCACCAGTTTGCTATCCACAGCAGCCTCCTTTTCATTCCTTGAAATTAGCATGCTCTGCCTCAACACAAGCCATTGAACACAGTCGTTCCTCTACACACAGGTTTTCTCCTCTACCTCATTTTCCCATACCCCCTCTACCTCATTCTCCTCTACCCCCTCATTTTCCCATACCCCCATCTCCCATGTACCAGGTATATTCGTATTCACCTCTGAGCTTAACTTCAGGCCCATTCTGACACCTACCTGAATTTTCTTTCACAGAACTTAACACAGTTTGTATTTACATTTTAAAGTCCTATTATTACTTGGCTAATATATTTCTTTATTAGTCTGCAGATTCCATGAATACTAAACTTAAGAGTAAAAACCAAGAATTAGGCTATCGAGGGTTCAAGTATGCTTATGGATCCCCCTCCTGGCCCCTCAGAAAGAGATGGATACCAGGAAATGGCATTATTTCATTACTGGCTAGAGTGAGAGGTGAGCCCCAGACACCTGGATGCAGGCCAAAGATGGCAGATAATGGAACTTTCTGCTGCAGCACGCACGAGAAAGGGAGCAGACCTGAGGCACCAGAGGCCGAATGTGAGCTCCGTGTCATTGGTCTGCTTCATTTATCATTAAATCCACATCTTGCCCAGTGCACATACAGGAGTTCAATAAGTATTCTTCAAGTGAATAAATAAATACATGTAAATAGCCAAAATGCTTATTTCCTTATCTGATGGCCCTACTACACCAGCACAATGTAGGTATAATGTGAGTCATGATACCAACTACATATGTAATTTAAACTTCTCTGGAAGGATCAAAAAATGTAGAAAGAAACAGGTGAAGTTAATGTTAATATTTTATTTAATACAAAATATTATCATTTAGTACATGATTAATATTTTACCTTCTTTTTTCTCTTCAAACTAAGTCTTAGAAATACAGTGTATATTTTTTGCCTACAGCATATTTCCATTCAGATTAGCCACAGTTGCAAGAGCTCAGGATTCACGTGTGGTTAGTGATTACCCTATGGGACTGCATAGCTCTAAACCACTTGGCCTCACTCTACATCTCTTGAATGAATATATGACCTGGCATATACAGTGAAATGAACATCTAGAAGAGGGTAGCGCCAACAGCGGCAAACCTGTTACATCCCTGATTCCATGCCCCTTACAACAAAGTCACGTTTCTACCCACTGCTGTGTGCTGTGTACAGCATATTCCTCTCAGTTGAAAGCCTACAGTGTGAACAACTCTCACTATTGAGAACGTAAAACAGAACTAGAAATAGAGTCTAAGTGCTTTTATTTCTGTACCAACATGCCTGAAGGGTAGAAACAATTTTTAAAACATCTTGTAGTTGATTTGGAATCTTGAAGGAAGGTGATTGAAGGATTCCTGGTTTTACATCATTTGCATGCTCCTAATGAGCCACTGACAATTCTAGGTAACGCATGCAGCCCGTATATATTTACATGCATTAGCACGGGCTGGTGACATGGAACAGCTCCTTAATAAAACATTCAAGATGAATTCTCTGTGACTACTGGGACAGCCATTCATAAACACGTGTGTAATTTTGAAATTAATCAAACGCATTCCTTGATCTTTGCTGCACAGTGTGAATAATATCACATAAGTTGTGTGCTAAACATTGTATATTTTTATTTGTAACTTGAGGGATCTTAATTCTACACAGAAGCTTTTTAATGTGGGCTTTAGAGACACTCAGAAAATAGGCTGCTAATCAGATACAGCAGGTGTTTTTGTCAGGGCTGTAGAGATTCCTAAATGCCAACAATATAAGCCAATGTCCTCTGGGCCCACCCCTTAAATTCCAAGAGAAGGTTACTTTCACGGTTTGTCCACTGGTGTGCTGATCAACATTTTCATCAACCACTAGAAAGAATCTGAGCAGCTTCCCCCAACATCACCTGTCCTCAATCTTCAGGCAATTGAGGGGAAGGGAGTGGAAGACGAGAGAGGCCTCATACAGCATCAGAGCCCCACTGTAGTTCTGCTGGAAGCCTTCATTGAAGCCATCTGGCTATGGACTACTGAGGTTTAAAAGCCCACTTGTCTGCTCACCCAATGGGATGGGCCCAAACTAGGACTTTGATTTCCCTTTGTTCCAGCATTGTTCCTTTTTCTCACTTGCTCTTTCTCTTAGTTTCTCTGCTGCCACTGTAGGGAGTTCCTTGCCATCTTTTGGGTGCCTCTGAGACTCCAATGTATGTTTACTTGTTGGTCAAAAGGGAGCAATACCCTCTTGTAGTACTCAGGTCTTTCAGAAGAGACACCCACAATTAAAGTGGGTCCCTAGCAATCAGTCCTTTCCCTTTATTCCACTACATCAGGGGTGTCAAACTCATCATCACCAGGGGCCACATCAGCCTCACAGTTTTTTTCAAGGGGCTGAAATAATTTTAGAACTGTATAAATGTAACTACTCTTTAACTGTTAAGGAGTTGAAATTACGTTCCACCCCTTGAAGACAACTGCAAGGCTGATGTGGCCTCCGGTGAAAATGAGTTTGACACCCCTGCACTGTATGACCTTAGCAGGGTCCACATTTCCTAGAGAAAGGGCTGGATAAGGGAGGCTCAGAAGTAGTCCCTTTCTGTGCATAACCTGAACCACTTGTCTGTCCCTACTCTTTGGTTCTGCTACTAAATCTAACCGTTTGCAGCCGTGTGCTGTACATAGAGAATATTATTTTTTCTCTTAATTTCTCTATTAGTTCACTGCACTCTGAATTCACGCAAGCTCTCCCTCCCCTCTCAGATGGGCTAGACTGTGAATGCATTTAAATTCCAGTGGTGGACAAGATTCAAGTATTTTCTCTTAGAGCTCATTGGCCTCTGGTTAGACATTTGTTCAAGTGCCTCTGAACATTGTGTGACAGGTAAGGAGCCTGGGTCTGCCCAGAGAACATGAAGGACTGCCAGGATGTGTCAGTCCTCTCCATGCTGAGAAACCCTCCTATAGCAGGCACATCAACTCAAAGTGTGTTTGGGGCCTTGGAGTTAATAAAATTTAAATAATCAGCCTCATGGACAACAGTGTGGTGATTGCGGGGTGGGGGGGCAGGGGGTACAAGGGGACTAAATGGTAATGTAAAAAATATAATAAAGATTAAATCAAAAATAAAAAATCAGCCTCTACATTTCCAGTTTTCTATTATTATGGATAATTTAAATTTCCATAATATACATCCCCTCATAAGAAGGAAATGTAACTCATGTGTGTGTCACAGTAAATGTAGTTATTTAAGTCAATTTTTTGAACACCGCGTTTTGGAACATGCAGGTTCTAGGATGAATGACGTCACAAGTTGTCTAGTTGAGAAAGGACTTTGCATGTATTAGGAAAAAGGGAATTTTCATGTATCTGATCATTAAGCTAAGTAACAAAACATTGATCTATTCTTTGAATACTTAACTACTTACTTAGCAGCTAATAAGTATTTGTGATGCACCTCCTCTTTGATTCAGCCTTTTGTTAGGTTAACCTCTGTGAGATGGTAAATACATTTGTATAGGAATCGTGATATTCAAGGTATGTTTTTCCTGAAAATAAATGAGTAAAGAGTATATATTATATATAGTCACACATTCCCATTAACTTTCATTCATCACACATTCCCATTAACTTTCATTCATTTTGGAGAATCTTCTCCATATGGAAATCAGTAAGGAAAAATATGATGAAATTTCTGACTTTCCATTCCAAGTGCATTTTGATATATTAACATATCAATCACCCCAGTGGCTGTTATTTTCCTATTAAATTTTCAAAAAATTAGGCAGAGAAATGGATAATCCACATGAATCCAAGATATTCTTTCAGGAGTAGGCATGTATTACTATGTCAGTGGAGATTCTATTGAATCAGCAGCTCAGACAATATTTAACTGAAAAAATCAACCCCAAATGTTTGTTCTCTACTATCTCAGTTATTATAATGTGTTACTGTCCCTCTCGCTGTGGTTGTTTACTTTCTGTAAGCCTTGGTAGGTATCAACACTTGCTTCACTGATAACAAATGAATATTGTTAAACTCTGGAACTGGATCTAAAAGATAATATTATATTTGAATGATTCAGGAGGAGGGAATCTTGAACGAATTATCTGCTATTGCCTCTCTAAGCTGTTAGGATGGGTGATTTGGGGTGACATGCTATAAGACACAAGACTGGCATCTTTCTTAAAGAGGGTTCCATGCCCTGATCAGTGTGACTCAGTGGGTTGGACATCATCCTGCAAAGTGAAAAGTTGCCAGTTTGATTCCTGGTTAGGGTATATGCCTGGGTGCTGGGCCAGGTTCCCAGCTGATGGTGTGCAAGAGGCAACTGATTGGTATTTCTCTTTTGTATAGATGCTTCTCTCCCTTTCTTTCTCCCTCTCTTCCCCTCTCTCCAAAAATAAATAAGTAAAATCTTTATATAGTACTTTTAAAAAAAATAGGATTCCAGTCTTCCCCAAGTGATTTCATGCAAGATGAGATCATTTCCAAAGTTTAGGACATTAAACGGTAGCCTGATAATCTATCAGCATCCTTAATTTCCACTTTATATCCCCTCCAATAGGCATTGCTAAAATACAGGTGATTAAGTAGAAAAAGTACGCACAGTCATTGTTTACCTTCTTCTACCCCTCCCACTCTCCCCACCCCCAATGGAGGGCAAATAAGATGGAGGAAAGGATGCCAGTGTACATGCCTCTGGGCATGGCTTCTCCTCCAACCCTTGGACTCCTTCCTATGTTCCAGTTTTACTACCTCTCTGGGAAAGAAAACATCCAAGTGACTTTTGGAACATTTCTGCAAGACTGCCTTAATGATTCGCTATCAGACCTTGTGAGCTTTATGCCTTGAAGGGGATTTGTCAGAACCAAGAAAGGTTCATAAATCACCTCTGGCTGACTTGGCCAAAAGTCCACCAAGTCTCTCATCCCCCCAAGTGATTTGCCATCTATTTTCAGTTCTAGTGTCTGATAGTGTGGTTGATAAGCTGAAATCCTAACAATTAACTGACCACGGTCTGAAGTAGCAGTGGACTGGAGCCAATGTGTGCTGGGCCTGGTGACAGCAGCTATGTGACAGAGCTTGTCAGAAGCACAGGCAGGGCCTCAGGTTGTAAGTAGTCCTGGCCCTTCTAGATGAATGAGAACTGACAGGAGTGACCTCTGTGACATGGAATGGAGTGATGACATGAAAGCAGTGACATGTGTGGGATTGAAACACCAGGCACAGATATGTCAGTTGTAATGGTCAAAGCAATGACAAGGGACTCGAGCTAACTTTACTTGACTTCAGTTTAAAGATGTCCTTTGTACTAAGGACTAGTTGGGAGTCAGGTACTGGGAAGACCCCCCCACCAAACACCCCCACCCCAATTTAATCTCAGCTACAAAATAAACGGGCATTTTGTGCCATTACAATAGAGATCCTTAACTCAGGCTTCACATTAGAATCACCTGGGCACTCTTGGCCTGGCCTGGAGATTCAATTGTAATTGGCCTGGAGCAAGACACAGGCCTTGTCGTGTCCTGAGAGCCCCCCAGGTGATTCTGATCTGTAGCAGCGGTTGAGAACCACTGCATTGGAGGACGGGAAATGAAGAATAAATGCTTTGGAAAATGGGTATAATTTTATCCATAATAACACCATGAAACTCAAACCCTTTCTTATTTTATTACCTTGTTATTTTATTTTTAGATGTTGACATTGAAGCTCAGCAAAGCTAAAAACATTCTCTTGACTCATCCAACAAGTCACTTGGTTCTGGGACTGCACGTCTTGCCCCTTCCCTCTAATGCCCTTCCTTTGAGCTAGAAGTTAATATTAATTTTGAACCCCAAACAAAACAGTGTTACCTTGCCCCTAGCCCAGTTTGAACTTTGAGGTCAAAGGAAAAGTGCACGAGAGCTCTCAATTCAATAACAGAAATATGTTACCCATTTTTTGTGGAATAATTGACAAATAAAGGAAAACTAATTTTGAAGAAATTAACTTAAGTTAATCTCCAATTTCTTTCCCTGGCTAAAAGAGTTTATGATTTGAAAATATTCTACATTAATAGTGAACAAAGAGATGAAATTGATAATAAGTTATTCTGCCAAAAATGTTTTTTAAAAATAAGACTCTCCAAAATTTTAAGGTGGCAACAAGAGAGATATTTAATATTGTTGGAAGTGGGGCAAGTGAGTAGGAATATTTTGAAAAATAATTTGGTTATATTTGTGAAAATGCTTAAAACTTTAGATTTAACTTATAGAAAATCTATCCTTAGGGTAGCAAGAGGGTTAAGACATAGATTTCAGTATGAAATGATGGAGCTCACCATTATTGGCTAAAGGAGTAAAAGTATATAACCAAAAATAAATAGATAGATGGATAAATTAACTATGGTACTCTTTCCCATAAGATTATTATAGAGGTATTAAAGTTTCCAAGTAATATTTCACAAAACTGTAAAAGCATCCACACAATATTAATGGTAATGCAGAATATAAATATGTATGAGTATATACATATATCATGATCCTAAATCTAAGAAAAATTACATGGACTATGTAAATTTTCCTGAGCTTAATATATTTTGTTTTTCAAACATAACAACATGTTGGATAAAACTTAATAACTCCTGTGGTGTTATAAAGGGTTATTTCACTGTGATAGAATCATAGGCCCTTGAAATTTTTTATACTGTACTATATATTTAAATTTTTCTATCATAAGGTAGTAATATATTATCTGAAAAATAATTATATCTATTTTTAAGTAATAAGAAAATTTTATCAGCTAAATCCAACTGCTGGTTTCTTTGCTCTGAAAAGTGAGATAGCAAAACTCTTTTTAAATAGAGCCATAAAATGTCAAATGATTACTACCGTAAATTTCTCTGGAAATTCAAAGGAAGAATAGTTAGTTTCTTGGAGAAAATGGAATATCTAGTGAAACAGACCTGAAGTCAGATCCAGAAGGGCTTGAATGCCAGACTATGGAAGATAGATTTTATTCTGATGCAAATAGAAATTTTTGAAGGGATTTTTGTGGCCCTATTTAATAATTCTCCTTTGTTCTTCTCCATTAAAGCTGGTACTTGAAAATATGTATGTGTATGTGTATTCATATTTGAACGTATGTACACTGGATGTATTCACCCCTAGGCAGGAAATAATGTGTCTATAAAGAAGGAACAGGAAGAATGATTAAGGTATTCGTTAATTAGGGCCCATTTACATTACTAGAGTCAGCTAAAATCATCCACTTATTCAAACGGAAATCTCCTCAATTTATTATAGTCATTATTACTGGGTAGTAAGAGATAGTTTGAATTTCACAAGTAGAGAAAATTGCATAGTCTGTTGCTTCTCTCGGAGGTCACTATTAGTCAATGTTTGAGTAAAAGAAATTGCGATTCTTAGGAAATGAAGTGAACATTTATTGAGTACCACCTGTGTGCAAGACAGCTGGGTTAATTCCATAGATATTCTCATTTAGTCCTCATAGAAACCCCTCAAGGTTGATATAACCCACACTTCATAGTAAAGGATTCTGAGAAAGATGCTGAGAAAGCCATGCAGCTGGCCCATGTGAGATTAGATTTAAACTCAGAACTGATTTTCTCTCACTGTAAGTCAATGGATGGTAACTTATGACACTAGAGCACAGCCATTAACTCATGAATTTTCTAATGCTATTATTAAATTATAATTTTTGAGATTATGTATATAGATATGCAACATGCACGTGTGTTTATGTAGTTATAGTGTACATATGCAGCTACCATATACCTGTGTGTTTTTGTACACATATATTATAGTAAGAAACTTATACATACTGATAGCAATATAGTACATACTTATTATGCTATGATTTTAAATATACATGTGTTATATATAGCTATATATAAATATACAGGGTCTGGCACAAATAACACCCTTTTAATTATAAAAGCTTTTATTACAAAATCATAAGCATGTAATTCTATATCACACTCAAGCACACCATATGATATTTTAGGTGAAATGTTCAAATTAAAACTATAAATTGTTACACCCAAATTATTACCCTACCAACAATACTCAAGCAGACAATACTTCTGCCAGATCTTGTATATTAAATAATATATAAATATAAGTTATACACAAATGTATATGATATATATTTATACAT
Source organism: Phyllostomus discolor (assembly GCF_004126475.2). NCBI lineage: Eukaryota > Metazoa > Chordata > Mammalia > Chiroptera > Phyllostomidae > Phyllostomus > Phyllostomus discolor. Next base: position 123,098,457 of record NC_040906.2, on the reverse strand, counting down.
AAAATGATATAAGAAAACTGCTGGGCTACTGGAGAACCTATCCTGTAGCTGAGGAAACATTACTTCCCAATGCCAAATGAGTTCTGACTCTACTTTTAGGGTTGCAGCCCCAAAGAAGACAGCTGGTGCTTGTCTTGAGTTCTGAGGCTGTGCCTTCCTTTCTAATGATTTAGAAATCCCCAGATGGAAACGTGGAGGACCCTCCTTTTCCCTTTCTCCCATCCGTGCGCCCCAACACCCACCTCACCAACCCACACCCTGCGAAAGTCCACAGTTGGAGGAGGGGTGGCAGATTCCTTCAGCCCTGACGCCAGCTCTATTCTATATACTCAAAAGATCAGCTCTAAATCTGGTCCCGCAGTGAAAGGACAATTCCCTAACAGTGAAATTTGTTCAGCTTTTTATTTAAGAAAATGATGTACCATTATCATGGGTGAACCAACTGAACAATCAGCCTTACAAAAAATAAAGGGGCAAGTCCGAGAGAAAAGAGCTCTTGGTGGGAGTTTGCGGTTCTGCACAAAGGCTGCGGAGGCCGAGCTGTCACTCCTTTTCTCCGTCTCAGTGCCCCATGCATGGCACCAGCTCTAGCGTGAAGGGAGATTTAAAAGCAACTAAGTACATATAAACATTTCTCATTCATTATCTGGGGTTTCTGCTACTGGGTGACATATCATTAGTTCTAGTGTAAGGCAAGCTTTAAAAACGTAATTACTTAATCATGCAGTTAGCTTCCCATCAATCCTAGCAGCATTTGTTCTTAACTAGCTTTTAAGGACAAAATTAGGAGTAATTTGTAAACAAAAGTAATTGAAGAAAGGCAGATATTGCCAAGGTGTTGACAGCATTAGCAGACATTATTGTTCCCCTTAATACCACCACAGCACTGCAGTCAGCAATAGGTAGCTGGTAAAAGGCAACACAAGGGAATTTGTAGGTTGCCAGCTGAGGAAGTGTAACAGTAGGCAAACTCGACTGTCCCCAGGCCCTATAGCTATCCAACTGCAACAGGTAGGTGGACCCTGTACTCCAAAATTGATTTGCATTACAGTTTGACAACTTGGAGGTTTATGGTGTGGTTTAACATTGAGAGGATGACATGAAAATAATTTCATCATATTCTTCATTCCCTCTTATTTGATATTGAATCCAATAACTTTCCCATGAAAGTGCTGTCCTATTCACATGAGCCACAGGGGTACAGTTTCCGTCTGGTAAGACCCTCTCAGGAAAGTCGTAGTAGTGACAAAAATGAGGGGGGGCAGTACTTTCTTGAAAGAAGCTTTGCCTGTGTTTCCTTCTGGCTACTGGATACTGGTCTAGTGACCTTACAGTGAACCTTCCTGCTGGGTGAGACAGTGTGCTAAACACTTGAGAAACAGCAGCGAGCAACAACTGGACCTGGATTTCAACAAGCTCTTTATTTAGTGTGAGAAAAAATGGAAAAAAAATGTTGTCAGAAACACATTTGCAGCAACATAGATGGATCTTGAAAGTACCATGCTAAATGAAATAAGTCAGATGAAAAAGGGTGGGAACTGTATAATTTCACTCACATGTGGGATATAAAACTGAAAGCAAGAAACAAACAAAACAAACAACAAACAAATGGATAGATACAGACAACAGAAAGTTGGTTTTCAGAGGGTTGGGGGAGGGTGAAGAGGGTAAAGGGGAACAAAAATATGTTAACTGAAGGAGACTAAGCTTCAGGTGGTGAGCACACAATAGGGTGTACAGATGTTGTGTTTTAAGTTATACAACTGAAATTTATACAATGTCATTAACCAATGTTATCTCAAAGAAATTAATAAAAAAGTGAAAAATAAGAAAGACTTAAACCATGTTTGTAATAGCCAAATAGTTAGCTTCTGACTCTGCCCATTGGTATGGGAGACTCTATAGCACCTCCAATGGCAATCATGAAAAAGTGTAAGTCTCAAGAGTACAAACAAGTGTATCAGGCCATGAAGTGGGAATACTACTATCTTTATTTTATAGATGAAGTAACTGAATCTGAAATGAATCAAATAACTTACCGAAAATCATGCATATAATAAATAGCACAGTTAGGATTCAAATCCAGGTACTTATTTATTTTTGTTGCTGGTGTTACTATGATGGTGAGTCCAGCTGTCTTTCCAGGATCACCCGGAACTCAACAGAACTCCCGAACCTGGAATCTGAGCACCAACTTCAATTCTGCTTCTGAAACCTTCTACTGTATGACTTTAAGTTGTAAAACTTCTCTGAGCTTCCGTGTTCCCATCAGTAAAAATTAGTATCTTGTTACATTTTCCTCAGTCTGTGGCTATAATGAACTTATGGAGTAATGAAAGTAAAGATTCTCTGTAAAGTTTAGGTTCAGAAGTAAAATATTACTGCTGTCAGATTCCATTTATATGAAGCCTATGAACAGCCAAAGTGGCCTGTGATAATAGAAATTGAAATAGAGTGGCCCTTAAAGTGTGAAAAATTGGGTGGAAAAGGCACAGGGAACTATCTAAGCTAATGAAAATGTTCTATCAATTGTTAATACTCACCACGTTGAGCACTTAAAAATGTGCACTGTTTTGTGTGCAAATGATGCCTCAAATTTCCATTGAAAAATAAGATATGATTATTTCTATTAAAGTTTGTTGAAAGTTAAATATACTTTTCACATCAATTGTTAGCATCTCAGAAGTGAGCTAAAGTCTAATGTCCAAAATGGATAGTCCAAGGGAGGCCCCTCATATACCATTAGAAATCTCTCAAGAGAACACATATCATTATACCTCTGATTTATTCAAAATAGATTTCACCTCTTCTTTAAATCCTTAAAAACCAAAGCATTAAGAATCATCATGATCTTCCAGGTTGCTGACTCTAACATACAAGAAAAAGATGAAATTTACTGCTCTCTATAATTATCAATGTGGAAAAAATTTTCAAAACTTAAATGTACTAACCAGAGAATGCTAACAATATTACATGTGGTTTGGAAATAAACATAAGAACGTTTTTTGATCTTCTGGCATATAGGACAACAGATATTGTTACCGAAGCAAGTAAGGTATCTGTTCACATCATTTTACGATGGGTAAATGTTACCTTATTTCAGTTTTTTTTCATGACTAGGGCAACTTTTAATTTCTATAGGGTTTTATGATTCTAACACAAACAAGAATAAATACATATTTTGAGTGCTCAGAAACATTGGGTCATTTATACACACACACACACACACACACACACACACACACATATGCAAAGATACATGGGGTCTGTCCAGAAAAAGTTCTGCCATTGTTAATATAATGAGAATGGTTTGTGTGATATCTATGTAACCTGGCAGCAAGGAGAGTGGACTGAAATGCACATGTGTAAATAATGTCGACTTTACTGTGGTACTCAGTGGGGTTGGTAGACACCATTGAGTGAACGTGTGTACTGTGTGGCTGCTGCATTCAAAATGACTGAGCAAGTAGAGAAATAAATCTGCCTCAAATTTTATGTTAAGTTTGAACATTCCTCCATGGAAACTATTGGGATGATTCAGAAGGTTTCGGGGATGACACAATGAGTCCAGTGCAAATAAAAGTGTGATACAAATGCTTTAAAGATAGTTGAGACTCTGTTGAAAGTGACCCACATTCTGGAAGGCCTGCAACAATCAGAGCATCTGAGAATGTTGAACATGTATGGGATGAAATCAACAAAGATTGGTGACTTACAGTGTAAGAACTAGAAGCTGATGTGGGAATTCCAAAACTACTGTGTCTGAGATTTTGACACAGGATCTTGGCATGAAATGTGTCATGGCAAAATTTGTTTGGTGGCTTATGCTAACAGAGCAGAAGGAACATTCTGCTGCAGTTGCTAATAACTTGATTCAATCTGCTGCCAATAAACCAGACTTCCCCAAGAAAGTCATAACTGGAGATAAATCGTGGGTCTATGGCTATGATCCAGAAATAAAGGGCCAGTTATCCCAATGGAAGTTGCCTGGTTCTCCATGCCTGAAGACATGACAAATTCGCAGCAAGATTGAGACCATGTTAACTGTATTTTTTGATTGGAAAGGTGTTGTCCACCATGAGTATGCCCTTCCACACCACATAATTAATAAGGAGCACTACCTCAGTATTCTTCATTGGTTGAGAAATACATTATGACAAAAATGGCTATAGCTATGGGCTACTGGTGGTTGGCAGCTTCATCACAACAATGTGCCTGCTCATGCACCATGGTCTCCTGCAGAGCTCTTTGGTGAAACATTAAATCACCCAGAGGACTGAGCCCCCCTACAACCTAGATTTGGCACTCTGTGACTTCTGGCTTTCCCCCAAACTAAAATCACCTTTGAAAAAGAAGAGATTTCAGACCATTGATGAGATTCAGGGAAATATGATGGGGCAGTTGATGGAGATTCCAAGAAGGATTTTGCAGTGTTTTAAACAATAGAAGAGACTTTGGAAGAACTGTGAGGTATAAAGGTGCTTACTTTGAAAAAGGCTGAGTTGTCATTGTCCTATGTATAATGTCTCTTGTGTCTTGTATCTTCTTCAATAAATGTCTTTATTTTTCATATTACATGGCTGAATACTTTCTGGACAAGTCTCATGTATACATATATAGATACATACATATATACACAACAGTATGGTATTCAGGCTTAAAAAAGAAAAAAAAATACTGATATTTGTAACAACAGGGTGAACCTGGAAGGCGTTGTGTTAAGTGAAAAGAAGCCAGATGTAGAAAGACAAACAATAGGTAATGGCAAAGTTGTGGAGAAAAGGGAACCCTAGTACACTGTTGGTAGGAATGCAGACTGGTGTAACCCTGTGGAAAATGGTATGGAATTTCCTCAGAAAACTAAAGAAATGCCTTTCTTTAGTATGGAAATACCTTTTGATCCAGCAATCCCACTACTGGAACTATACCCTCAGAATCCTGAATCACCAATTCAAAAGAACCTATGCACCCCAATGTTCATAGCAGCATTATTTACAATAGCCAAGTGCTTAGAAACAGTCAAAGTGCCCATCAGTAAATGAGTGGATCAAAAAACCTGTAGTGCACTTAATAATGGAATATGATGCTGCAGAAAGAAAGAAGGAACTCTTAACCTTTGCAACAGTATGGGTAGAACTGGAGAGCATTATACTAAGTGAAATAATCCAGGTGGTAAAAACAAATACCCTATGATCTCACCTATAAGTGGAACCTAATCAACAAAACAAACAAATGAGCAAAATAGAAACAGAGACTTGAAAAATCAAACTGATCGTGACCAGAAGGGAGGGGGATAATGAGGGGAAAGAAGAGGAAGGAGCAAGCAAACAAACATGAACAGAAGATTCATGGGCATGGACAGTGGGGCGATGGGGTAGAGGTGAGCAATGGGGAAAAAGGCAGGACAAATATAACTGTATAACAATAAATTTAAAAAATAAGGCAAAAAGAGACAAATACTGCATGACTTTACTTACATGTAAAATTTTAAATAGACTTAGAGAAGCAAAGTGTAGAATTGTGATAACCAAGGGCTTGGGAAAAGGGGAAGTGGGAAGATGTTGGTCAAGTGATACAAACTTTCAGTTATAGAAAATAATTAAGTTGTGACAATCTAATGTATGATAATGTGGCTATAGTTAATAATACTTTCTTGTGTCCTTAACATTTGCTAAAGTAGATCTTAAGTGTTCTCACAGAGCACACACTTGCACAAATGATAACTACTTGAAGAGATTATTTGCAATGTATATCAAATCAAATTTTATACCTTAAGTATATATAATTTTGTCAAATATCCCTCAATTAGCTGAAAAATGAGACTCCAATTCAGATATGAAAAAAATATATATTGGGTCAAGGATTCACAGTCCAAAGCAAGTCAATCAACAAGTTTCCATCGAGTGTCTACTATGAGCCCAGAACAACAGTTAAAAAGGGTTGAGATAATAATCCAGGTAATTATCTAGGCCACAAAGTGACTTTTATTGGTTTACATAGATCATTCGGGTAGAAGGAGGCTTTTCCCTTTTGATTATCTGTAAAACTGAATCACTGTATTACAAGCCTGGTTAGTTTTTTAAAAGATTTTAAAAAATTACTTATGATAAGTGTAAACAGTTCAGCTGGGAAATTCTTTTGACAGACCTTCAGAACTTGAAAAAATACATCAGCTTAGGTTTTTTCTTCTCTTAAAATATATTTTATTGCTTATGCTATTACAGTTGTCACAACTTTTTCCCTTTGTCCCCCTCCACCAGGACCTCCATTCCCTCCAGCAATCCCCTCCCTCAGTTCATGTCCATGGGTCATGAATATAGGTTCTTTGGCTACTCCTTTTCCTATACTGCTCTTAACACCCCCCTGTCTATTTTGTTTCTACCAATTTGTACTTCTTAATCCTTGCAGGTTTCCCACCCTCCCTTATCTCCCTTCCCTCTCCCAGCTGATAGCCCTCAAGATGATCTTCATATCTATGATTCTGCTCCTGTTCTTCTTGTTTGCTTAGTTTGATTTTTAGATTGAGTTGAGAGTTGTGAATTTGTTATTTTAATGTTCATAGTTTTGATCTTCTTTCACTTATATAGTTCCCTTTAACATTTCAAATAATAATGGCTTGGCGTTGATGAACTCCTTTAGTTTTACCTTGTCTGGGAAGCACTTTATCTGCCCTTCCATTCTAAATGATAGCTTTGCTGGATAGAGTAATCTTGGATGTAGGTCTCTGCTTTTCATCACTTTGAATCCTTCTTTCCAGTCCCTTCCAGCCTAAAAAGTACCTTTTGAGAAATCAGCTGATGGTCTTATGGGAACTCCTTTGTAGATCATGCTCTGATTTTCTCTTGCTGCTTTTAATATTCTCTCTTTATCATTTATCTTTGGCATTTCAATTATGTTCCTTGATGCAGTCTTCTTTGGGTCCAACCTTTTTGGGACTCTCTGAGTTTCCTGGACTTGTATGTTTATTAACCTTCATCAAATTAGGGAAGTTTCCTTTCATTAGTTTTTCAAATAAGTTTTCAATTTCTTGTTCTTCCTCTTTTCTTTCTGGCACCCCTATGATTCAGATGTTGGTACATTTGGAGATGTCCCAGAGGCTCCTTATTCTATTCTCATTTTTTAAACTCTTTTTTTTCTTGCTGTTCTGATAGAATGTGTTTTTCTTCCACGTTGTTCCCTGTAAGTTCTTCTTTATTTCACTTAATGCAAATTTCTGCCTGGGTCTTTTTAATGTTATTTCAGTACCAAATGATTTCTTTGAGCATCCTGATAACCAGCGTTTTGAACTTTGCACCTGATAGGTTGTTTATCTCCATTTCATTTAGTTCTTTTTCTAGTGTTTTGTTCTGTCCTTGTTCTGTATTTGGGCCTTATTTCATTGTCTCCTCAATTTGGCAGCTTCTGTGTGTTTGTTTCTGTGTATTAGGTAGAACTGCTTTGACTCCCTGTCTTAGTAGTGTTGTCTATAATAGAAAAGGCACCTGTAAATTGTGTGCAGTAGAGCCTTAGATAATCACCAGGGCGAGGAACTCAGGTCACAATTTTGTGGCTCTGTGTGGGGGAGGATTCAGAGAGGGGACAATGCCACTGCCTGGCCTCTGGAGATTGCCCAGGAGGAAGCTTCTCCCAGAAGTTGCTCTGTTGCCTTTCACCTACCTTCTCCCCTTCTTTCCATATGCCACTTGTGCCCTTCCAGCTGTTGACCTGGTGCTGAATTCCAGAGGGGGTTGGTCTACATGAATCCTAAGTCTATAGTGGGCTCTTTAAGAGGAGTCTTTTGAGAGTGCCCCAGTTTTTTCTGCCACCCCAAACCCCACTGGTTTTATAGACAGAAGCTATGGGGACTTAATCTTCCTGGCATTGGAACCCTGGGCTTTGTGGTCTGGCCTGGGGTTGGGATTGCTCACTCCCAAGGTATCCCTCCTAATTTTTATCCACTACTCATGAGTGTGGGACCACCTATTCTGCAACTCTCCACATTTCTCTGTGTCTTTGTCCCTCCTACCCATCTGGATGAATGCTGTTTCTTTAAGTCCTTGGTTGTTGGACTTCCGTACAGCTCAGTTTTCTGCTGAATCTGGGTTATATTTGTTTTGTAGCTTAGTTGTAATTTTTGCTGTAGTTGAGTGCAGAGGCAAAGTGTGTTTACCTATGCCTGTACTTGACCAGAAGTCCCATCAGCTTAGGTTTTAATGTCAGTCATCTAGGGGAGACTTGAGGAACTGTCCAATCATGAAGACTGCTCAACACTTCCAGTAAGAATCAGTTTACTGTCTTTTTCCTTAAGAAAATAAAGAATTAAGTTGTTTTGCAGTGGCAAAAATAAGACTATCCCTACCTATGGACCAAGTTGAGTGTTGAAAGGGCCAAACATTTATAAATAAACTGCCATATATTATGAGAGGCTCAGGGGAAATCCTGGTCAAGAACAAATATCTTTCTCTAGATGCCATAAGAAATACCTCCACCATCATTATCATCTTTGTCATCGTTACTATCATCATACATTTAAAAAAGTACCTTTATATAAAGCTCTGTCTTTCTATGATGTTTAATGTCATCTCTCTCTTGTCTCTACAAAATGCAACACGAGTCATATAATTGGAAAGGGTGACCCACAGAATTAATGCTGGGGTCTTGGCTACAATCACTTAGCTTTCTTCCTTGACAGGCAGCTTTTGATTCTGATGAGCCCAGTATCTAGAGGGAGCAGACACTCAGAGAGAGAAGGTAGACATGGCGGAAAAGTTGTCCTGCCGTGGAACCTGCTGCAGGGCCTGCCGCCCACTTCACTCTTCCCACAGCTTTGCTCAGGGTCTTCACTTCTACTTCAGAGTCAGAACCCAAGGGGAGAAATACAAATGCCGGAAGCTTCTAGGTAGTTTGCTGCTCTCCAGTAAGGGAAAGAACCCTAGCTTGGGGGTCAGGAAGACCAGGTCTTAATTCTAAACTTTCTCCTGGTTATTTAATCAAAGTAATAATAATAGGTGCTTTATATTTATTATTTTATTAATCTTTGACTTGTGCTTAAAAATGCTTTCCAGTGAAGTTGAAATTGCTAGTTAATTACATCAAATGTAATATTTGTCACCTCTTTGGCAAGAATTGCCTCCTCTCACTTTTCCTTTTTTCCCTTCATATCATATGACCCTCCCTCTCTAAAATTATTTTTAAATGTGTTTATATGTACTTTTGTCTACCTTCTTCATAAAATGAAAGCTTGGGAGAACAGAGGTCTTGTCTGGCTGGTAGTTTCTAGAAGATTACTACTGTCTAACAAGGACAATTCAGTTAATAAATGGAAGGATAGCCTTGTATGGAAGAAGGAACTATTATTACTGTCATTTTACAGGTGAAGAAAGTAGCACTAAAAGAAGGCAGAGCCCTGGGCAGAGGAGCTCAGCTGGTTGGGCATCATGCCGCAAAATAAAAGGTCACTGGTTTAATTCCTTGTCAGGGCACATGCCTGAGTCGTAGGCCAGGTCTTTGGTTCAGGTGCATGCGAGAGGCAACCAAAGGATGTTTCTCTCGCACATCAATGTTTCTCTCCTTCTCTTTCTCCCTACCTTCCCCTCTCTCTGAAAGGAAGAAATAAAATCTGATGGAGGGAAGGAGAGAGGGAGGGAGGGAGGGAGGGAGAGAGAGAAGAAAGATAGAACATTTGCCCAAGGCAGTCCCCTAGCAAGTAAGGGTACAGCTGTGAGTCCTACTCTAGCCATCTGCCTCGCAGCCCACCCCCTTAGTACCTATGCTTCAGCTGTCCATGTCTCTGTTTTGTCATGTGAAAAATGTGGATATTATCTGCATGTTGGGGTTATTGTATGGACAAAGATACTGTGCATAGAACTCCTGACATGTGCCAGGCATTCAATAAATGGTATATATAATCTCTCGGGGGGTGTCTCGTGAACAGAATGTACCACTGTGTCCTTCATGAGGATGTCAGCCACATTCTACCTCCAAACCAGCATAGCCATGTCTTTGTGTAGGTTAAGCCTAACTTACTTGGAATGAAATAGAAAGGAAAAGAATTGAACATTTATTATCTACCATGTATCAGACATACATTAGCGTACTTAATTTTAAAAATAGCTCTATGAAGTATTCACATTTAATAGTTAAGGAAATTTAGGGAAGTAAAGTGACAAGAACATGGACACACAGCACATAAAATAAGTAGGTGTCTGGGGTTCAGGCAGGTCATACAGTATTTTAGTTATTTGCCTGCATGGCCCCCCTCACCAGAAGTCATGCTCTTTGACAACAGGGATCAAGTGTTCAAGTCATCTGTGCATGCCCAGGATCTATCATTTCATTGCACAGGGATATACGCCTGCACAGATCTACATACATCTTCAGTAAATTTTGGCCAAATGCATGAAAAAAAGAATGAAATTTAATATTCTTTCTAACATATTCTGTAACCTAATTGAGCTCCAAAACCAACTCTTGGCCTTGTGAATACAGGAAACAATGCAAAACACCAGGAAACACAGAGAAAGAGCTGCATCGAGATTAAGGATGGATGAGCACCTTGTGTTTCTGTGCAGGGAACACAGTGTTCAGAAAATAAAAGGACTAGTTTCAAAGGTTTATTCTCAAAATGTAAACGTGAACAATTAGTACTAAATCTTCCAGGGTCTTAGCACATTTAAGAGACTTGCTTAAAATCAATCAATAAATTAACCTACTAATATTTATATTGTGCTAGCCAGGAGATGTGGAGAAGAATACTAATGATTTACACTTGGGTGGAGTGTATAAAAATAACTATGGAGCATAATCTACTTCCCCTTTAATTCTCAATATAGCTCTGTGAGCTGGGCCTTATGCTCCCATTTTTGTTACAGAAAAGGAAACTGAGTTTCAAAAGCTATTTAGATTTCACTGAGTTTGCACAGTTGGGTAGTGTCGTGACCTGGGTTTGAACTCATGTTTCAGATTCAAGCTTATGTTCACATATTATCACAGCTGAGAAAAGAGTCTTAAAATACAGGCTCTGAATTCCAAGATTTGTGATGAGACCACAGTGCTTTGGAAACAGGGACTAAACACTAAAGAATAATGAATGAAATAGAAGGGGAGACAGACTGAAGGCAGCAGACATTGAGAGATGAGTACATTTTCCAAGAAAGGGTATGTTTAGGCTGTGCTACTTGACAGAACTTAGGAAATAGAAGAATGATGAATCCAAAATCTCATTTTTGTGTGCCTTAGATAGTTACCAGTGTAGAGAATAATTCCAAAGAAAAGCAAACATTTGTATGATGTTTTGCTGTTACAAGATACAGTAAATTCCTTTAGTCAAGGATGAAAGCTGGTTCAGACAAATGGCAAATTTAGATTTGAATGGGTTGAGTTTAAGGAGATGTTAGAACCTCTAGGTAAAAATAATTAGGGGGCCTTGACTTTGGGTGAGAAGCCAGAACTTTAACCTACAATACTGTGACCCTTAAAGGGAGAAACAATTTTAAAAATGCTTCTTGTTTTCTCATTGCCATTTTTATCTTGGGCTCTGTTAATTTGCCTGGCATATACAGGGGCTAAACAAGTATGTGTAAATTGTTTGAATGAGTAAGTGATTGATTTAATAATTATATCTGTCCTGCCTGCAATAACAAATACAAGAAAGGTGGCTAAAGTCAAGAGTGATTCATCCAAATAGAAAAAAATATTATACAATTTATTGTGGTTTTTTTTTCTCTTCTCAATCTATTTTCATGGGAAACTGTATTTTCAGGCAAACTATTTGCTCTTCAAGTCAGACCTTCTGATCTTTTACGGGAAGATGGCTAAGGCCAAAATAGATCAAATGTGCTTCCCTCATGTGTAATGTTTCTGTTTGTTTGTTGTTTTTGTGTTTGTTTTCAGAAAATATCTGCAATTCCCTTCTGCCCATCCCAAGACTCCCAAATGCCTACAACTTGCAGACCCTCCTGATCTCAGATGATGGCTCTTGTTTAAAAACTGTACAAGTAAATGGAATCTGGTATTTAATGAAATGCACTGAAATTGCTACATAGTGCCACAGATTCTTCCTACACTGCTGAACATGTCATGAGGCAACATTTTATAGGCATTGTAAAATCTTTTTACCACACACAGCTGCATTATCCAAAATTACTCAAATCTGCAGGGCATCTGAAACTCACTCTGAAACAGTAATGGGCTTTGCTGCTTAAAAAGTGATTATGACTAATGCAGAAAAACAGTTATCACTAGACTTAATTGCCAAGGATTAAGATATATATATATTCATTCTCACTGAAATTTGAGCAATCACTAGGGAAAAAACAAGTGATTTTTACAACTTACAGAATCATGAAACAGACCTAGGAAAAAGAAGACTTTATTAGCATTATTTTTATAAGTCCTAAAGTTTTACTGGTTTTAATATACCCTTGAGGTTAATTGGAGAAATCCTGAAAAATACTGATGAATGAATCTTCCCTATAGGCATGGCCCTACACCAAGAGGAGATAACATAAGGTCTGGGAAAGAGACAGGAATGGAGCCCAATAGACTTGATTTCCAGTCATGGTTCTGCCCAGGGCAATTCATTTACCCCTGGTCCTTACCTTCCTCTTCCATACAAAGAAATCTTTGGGCTAAGCATTACTGGGGCCATTTCCTACACTAATATTCTACGATTTTATCTTAGATGATCTAAAGTAGAAAAAGTTTGCTGTCTACCTTTGGCCTCTTTTGGAGAGAAAACACAAGAAAAGACTTAGTGAAACAGGGTGATACTGTGCTCTGCTTTGAAGGGCTTGGGTGTAAAAGAAGGTGATTTGGAGCTATTAGATAGAGTAGTCTAATAGAAACAGTGTGGTGGGAAAGTAGGAAAAATGACTCAAGAAATGGTTGGAAAGGTACACTACCTGATATTAGAGAAATTTAAAGTTAGTAGTAGCTTTGACTTCGTTAGGAGGTCCAGCAAGGAGTTTCTAACTGCTCAAGAGAGTCCACATTCTCCTTCCCTATCTGTACTCACACTTGTCTATGTGCTCTAACAACAGAGTGCAGAATGGAGGTGATGCACGTCACTAGGACCCACTCCACAGACATCTTTCCTAGCACCCCCCACCCTGTTCTTTTTTCTTGGATGACCAACTGAAGATGACTCTGACTGGAAGCCCCAAGTGATGAAAGAAAGCCCAATCAGCTTGGATTTTTAAATAAATGTATTGAGCAGAGCAACCGTGCTAACCCCAAACCACTCAGCACTTTTAGATGAGCAAGACATCTATTCAAAGTTTCCATGTTGCATAGTTGTCATTGACTATTCATAATATAAAGAGTAATTGCTGTGGTGTGGTGGTGACTGAGGGCAGAGTCAATTGTATTGTGGAGATGAGAAAAATAATAAAATTGAATGGGAATAGACTACATTTTCAAGAATTTCAACAGTATAGGGACAGAGATTGAAGAGGAAGGAGAGTTAAGGAAGGGAGATATACAAGCCAAGTTGAGCTTGTTGGGAAGTTAATGGCTGTGAGTTCAGATGACCTGAATTTGTTTCCTGGGCCCAGCTTAATTAGATATGTGACCTTATACAGTATTACTTGACACACATTTTGCCATTTAATCCTTATAATGACTCTATTAGATGGATACTCTTATTAACTCCATTTTAGAGATGAGGAAACTACGGCTTGGAAAAGGCAAGCATACTGTCCAAAGTATTTTATGGTAAATGAAATACCATAGCTGCAATTTAAACCCAGGTCTATCTGATCCAAAAGCATAGAGTACGTGCTTGGATAAGATTGAAATTGGTCAGTTACTGAAGCAACTAACAAGACAATTTCAAGATTCAGTACATGCTGAGAGCTTAGCGATCCAATTGTTCTACAGTTGAGCTGGTCTGTGCTATCTGGGAACATTGGCATAAAGGAGAGAGAGTCAGAAACCTCTGAGCACAAAGCACCATTGGCACTTTGATCACTGGACCCATCACCACCCCACACCACATGGGGTGAAACTAATGTCCCTTGCTACAAAGAAATCTAGAAATAGCTGTAGGACACTAAAAGAACAGATCATCCCTAACTCACATCTCTGTCTCTAGAAGTCAACTGCAAATAAATTACTATTGCCTTTTATTGCATTTTACTAATTTCTAGCTTAATGTAGAAATAAAAAGTCTCTATGCAGCCCCTAAAGGCTATAACTGGATAGTCTTAATGGGCTCTGGTTGGACAATTCAATTAGGTCTTTTTTGTGGCTTCTGCTACTCTTGAAATCCTTGTCAAGGTCAAAGGCATGTGATCTCATTAAAGGACTTATCCAATCACATGTTAATTGAACATCTACTGTGGAATAGGCAGTTTTCTAGGAAAGTAAAATATGAGGAAAACTAAGACATGGCTTTTGTGTTCAAGGAATTCTTAATCTAGTGCAGAAGGCATACAAGTAAAAGACAATTTAGCTACAGTATAAAGGTTGAAAGCATGGAGCTTAGAGACAGGATATTTCAAGTTTGAATCCTAACTCCCAGTTACTAGCTGTGTGAATGCGTGCACACTCTGTCACCTTTCAATGCCTCTTCCGCCCATTTAAAGTTCTTTTGACTGTAAAATGGGAAACTGCCTCACAGGGTTGTTAAGTGATTAAATATTAAAATAATTAAATGAGTTAATAAACTTAAGATTAGCCAGTGTTAGGTTTTTATGACAGCCTGGTGAGCATATGAAAATAGAGAAATTAAATACATCAGGCTAGTTGGCTTAGTCACTGTAAGCCTTCCATTCGGGGTGATAACTGAGTTGTGCATTGAAGACTGAGTAGGCATTAATTAATTAATTCAAAATTGTGAAGGTCTTCTAGGCAGTAGATGGCATGCACATGGAAACTGTGAAAGAACCTATTACAATACTAGGAAAACTCCAAGAAGTTCCATCATATGGAGACTCACGTATCTGAGGCAGATGCCATAGATAGGGCTGGTAAGGAAGGCAAAGGTCTCCTCATGAAAAACCAGTAAGTCAAGATCCCAGTTTAGACTCCTTCCTGGAGGCAGGTAGAGCCACTGATGATGGCCTTTATATAGGTCAATGAAATATTGTATGTCAGTGAATTGATGTTGGATTAACAGCCCTGGGAGTTGACTGAGGCAGAGGCATTTAATGAAGATAGGCACAAATGTATGTTGACTCCCAAGGACTTGCTTTATATGCCCTGACAGTTTGTGCAGACATTAAAAACCAGAACTGTTCACACCACACCTTAGGAGAGTGACAGTCTTTGTGTCCTGTTAGCCCCCTCAAAGTCTACCCTTTCTCCCAGCCTCATGTAATTGGAGAGCAGAAATTAGCTCCTGTCTCTGTCTGCCCTGTTGGTATCATGAGGGCCAAGCACTGAATTCAGTGCAATAGATTTAAAAAGAAGTGAAGGGCCAGGTTTTTTTTCCTGATCATATCATATTCTAGGATAAGAGAAAAAAAGACATAGAAAAGTACATGAAAAAGTGCATGTATACATAGAAAAGTACATGAAAACTGGTTCTTAAAGAAGCAGGCTCCATACCTGTAGCAGTGTCTTTTCAAAGCACAATTTGCAGGCACCAACATCAGAATAATCTGGAATACTTGTTAGAAATGCAGCTGGGTGAACTCCCTCCAAGCCCTGATGAATCAGAACCTGCATTTCTAACAAGCAGTTCAGCCAACTTGCAACACACTAAAGATGAACTTACTACACCATTCCTCATTTTAAATATACAAGTACGGCTCACGTGCATCTGTAATCAGAGAAACAGACTTACTGTATCTACGTGAGACTATTATGTTCCCTTAACTTTAGGGAGGAATGATTCTTATCTTTTTAGAAAATTCTCAAAGGTCACTCAGACCTCTTGATTTTGTGGACCAAGCTTAACTACCACAGATAAGGGAACTAAATTCTTGGTTTGAAAGGTAAGAAAGTTCAGTATTTTCCTCAGTAAGTGTGATGTTTGACAAAGAGCCCTGCTTTTTCTGAAATAGCGTGCATTTAGGGACAGCCTGTTGGCTTTTCACCAGCCAGTACCATTGTCTACACATTCCAGGTACCAGGCAGTCAACCCATGAATTATAATGAAGAGTAAGATCTGATCTCCACACTGGGGAGACCATACTCTTCTCTTCACTTTCTTTTCCTTTTCGATGGGAGGAGCGTGGAGGGGGGGAGGGGGCGGAGCGGTTGTGTTAGGTGGAGGGGGCGGGGCGTGGTTTTGTGTCTGTTTCTGTTGCTCAGTTTGAGGGGGAGGGCTTTTTGATTGCTTTTTGCCTCTTTCTTCGCTCTCATGCTTTTCTCTTTTTCTTTTCTCTTTTCTTTTCTTTTCTCTTTTTTCTTTTCTTTTCTTTTCTTTTCTTTTCTTCTCTTCTCTTCTCTTTTTTCCCTCCCTTTCCTTCCTTCCTTCCTTCCTTCTTTCCTTCCTTCCTTCCTTTCTTTCTTCCTTCCTTCCTTCCTTCCCTCCTAGTTGTTAGAGAAAGGAAGTAACATTGGGAAAAAGATATGTAAATAATAGATGAACACAGTACTAGATATATGCTACCAGCACCCTGGGAGGTGAGTAGAGGACCTCAACATATCAGGGAAGTTGTCACAGAGCAAGTTATGCAGCATTCTGAGCAGATGCTGACAGAGGGGAGGAACGCTCCTCCCTAAGGTTTGAATGCAGGCAGACCAACTCACAAGGGTCAAGTCCTGAGGAAAACACTAGTCCTTGAATTTCCTACAAAGAATTCCACCACCTAGCCTTCTTCATACAACTTAGATGGTCTGACCAAAATGGTCTTAACCAATATCAGACACACCATTTATATATGAATAAAATATTATTCATTCTAACATCAAAAATGAAAATTTACCCAAATAGTTTCTTCTGAAATCAATTAACATTCTCATTTACTTTGTTTTGATAAAGAAAAAGATTTCATTTTCTTCACAAAAAGACATTGCAAGACATCCTGAATAAATTACTTAAAAAAATAAAACATTATGTTGTAATTAGGTTAACTCTATTTTCTCACTTCTCCCTCTGGCCACCTCCTTCCAAAATAGATCATTTTGTAAAAAGTAGCAGTTATTCAAACAAAATATGTTGGTATATCTTGCAGCCAAATGAGATGGATCAACATGGCACAACAATAGAAGCCAACCTCAAATTGATAAATTTGTCCAGTAAAAAAATATATCTTGAGCAGCTTTGTTGATTATTTTAAATGTTAATGGTAATATGCTTCTTTACTATTGAGATATTTATGACTAATGATTTGATGCTGTTTAAATTTACAACATTCATTAATTTCAGTTGTTTTTCATCAGTAGGAACCATAATTCAAAGAAACTTCAATATTTCCCACAAACAACATATAAAACAACACCAGAGATCTACCAAGCACAGAAGGCCCCTTCCACGGACTCGGTTGTGCCAAAACCAAACCCTAGAAAGACTTCCGCTGGGTAATTTCTGGGTTTCATCCAGATTTCCAAAGGCTTAAAATAAAAAGAACCCTTCTAATTCCTCAATTCAACTTGGTATCAGGATATGATTAGTTCTATTGTGGTTATGATTAGTAATATATAAAGGCTACATTTATGCCCCATGTAGAGGAGGTCATATGACCAAAGTGATTTTTCCCCTTGAGTCTGTGGGTGACTCAAGACTCATAATGTTCACATTTTATAACAGGAAATAGAGAGTTAATTGACAGCTATTTAGAGCCTTTTTACAAAACTCAGACAATGAAGAGTTATTTGATATAACATTTGAAAGATCACAGAAAATAGCTTATTAGGACCGACTTCCATGTTGGTTGCTGAGCCAGCAGACTGCTGGCGCTCACTGTTTACTCAGACTGTCATTGCAGCTCCAGTCCCAGTGTGTTCCATAGTCCAAGACTGGCTTCAGCCTCTTACCGCCCAGGATTGTTGGGCACGAAGTTTCCACAGTGTTTCCGCTCTATTTTTCCCCCTTTCTCTAAAAAGATCCTAATGTCATGTGAAGTCAGGGGTTTTGTTTCAATTTTGTTCTGTTCTACATAATCTTGCCTTTATCCATGTTTGTGGATATGGAAAGAGCTATATTCATAGCCATGATTATCTATTAACTCATTGACTTGTTCACTCAGGATAAGATTAAAGAATCATAATTTGTGTTACTAGATAGCTAAATAGTAAGTGATGTACTAATATTAAGTGTACACTATTGCCAAAATTAATATGTGCATAGCAAATGAGATAACCAGACTTAGGTCATCTTAGCATGTTAGAAGGAGGAGCTCTCACACTGTGATGATGAATTAATCAATAAATTGTCCTATGTTTCATAATTATGAATATCTAACTAACCCAGATGTAACATACCTATCTATAGAATCACAGTGAGCTAAGAAAGCAGTCACTAACTGCCTGATGATAAGATGAACCTAATTTGCTTGATTAATAACACTAATAAAATACTGAAATGAAGATACCTAAAACTGCAAAAAGAAAGAGAGGGCAAACATCGACAGAGCCATTGAAGAAAATACTTGTTCTGACACTTTTCATGGTTCATATGACAGAGCTTAGCTCTGGAACATGCAGACCTGTACAGCTGACTTACCCTTGACTTTGAGCCAAGTATTTGCCAGGAAACTGCACCTGCTTCTTTTTTGAAAAGGAAGGAAGGAAGGAAGGAAGGAAGGAAGGAAGGAAGGAAGGAAGGAAGGAAGGAAGGAAGGAAGGAAGGGAGGGAGGGAGGGAAGAAAAGGGAACCTTTGAAGTTTGGGTAAAATGCAAAGAAATTAAAAAATGGAGTGAGGAATCAGTGATTCTTGATATACCAAATTTGCTATTAGGACCATGGCTGGTATAGACAGTAAATTTTTTAGCAACTACTAAAAAGAGCAACTACTCTTCTGGTCAACTACTGCTGCATTGTAAAGCACCCTAACCTTAATGACTAAAAACAACAATTTGTTATCTGCCACACTTCTGTGAATAGACTGCGCTCACCTGGGAGACTCTTGCTAGGGGAGTCTCATGGAATTACTTACAGTCAGATGTTGGCTGGGACTACAATCATCTCAAGTCTTAACTAGACTGGACATCTAGGATGGCTCCCTCATGGATGGCAGTTGAAGTTACATAGCTGTGAGCAAGGTACTCAGCCACAGCTGTCAAATGAGGTGCACTACACATGACCCCTCCATGTAGCTTAGGTTTCACATGTGGTGGCTGAGATTTTAGAGGGAGCATTCCAAAAAGAAGCACTTCAAAAGATCCACGTGATAACTAAGAAATCTAATGATCTAGCATCTGAAGTCCCCGATCATCACTTTCACCACACTGCATTGGTCAACCAACCAAATCACTAAGTCCAGCCTAAATTCAGGGGAAGAGAAAATAAAGCTCTATCTCATGCAAGGCAATCGCATGGATGTATAGAGAGGAAAAGAACTGATGGTAATCATTTTGGGGGAATCTCCCAGGCATATGGTTTCTGTCTTGAACATGCCAAACACAGTCTGTAGACACTTCATGATGGCATGACTGTTGTGCACATCGATGAGGGCACAAACATTGATGGCAAATGGGACATACAAATGTGAGCATGTTGCTTTCCCACCTAAAAACAACAAACACTTCCACTATATGGAGAATAAAATTCACATTTTTAACATATCCTGCAAAAGCCCTATATGGTTTGCTCCATTGCAACTTCTCTACCTCATTTCCTTCCACACTTTCCCCTGCTCACTTTGCTCTAGCCTTTGTTTTTGTCCAACCATCCAAGCTCATTTCCACATTACAGCCTTGACCATTTCTACTGTTTATTCCTGGAAAACTTTGCCCTCAGATCTTGTAAATATTGTGCCTTTACTTCATTCAAATTTCTATGCAAACATCTCTTCAGAGAGGATACCCTTCAACTACCCTCTTTCATTGGTCACCCACCATGCTCCACTCACTCACCATCATGCCATTGCTCTCTGAAACTACCTGTTTAGTTGTAGGCATCAGTCTCTACCATGACTAGAAGCCCCAATGGAGCAGGGGCCTTACCTATCTTGCTCATTTTCATAACCAGAACTTGGAGCAGTGTCTGACACATAGTGATATTCTGTACCTATTTACTTACTTACTTACTGTTATTCTTTTACAGTTGCCCCAATTTTTCCCCTTTGCCCTCCTCCGCCCATCCCTATTTTTTTACATAGATGAATGAAGGTGGACCATACTCAGGTTTTCTTTTTAACTTGTTATATTTATAAATGACTTAACCTTATAAATTATGTGAGCTTTAAGCATAATTCTTTCAACTTTCCATTTCATATATGACTATCCATCAGCCATATAATTTAGGAAGAAGAGAATTAAGTTCCCGAACTTACCTTTACAACTCCAATCTATCAGTTATGCAGACCTCTATTGCTGGCACACTTGGAGGGACCTCTAGCAGCCCGCAGCATTCTTTGTTTCTGTTATGCTACATGGAAAAAATGATACAAAATAAGACAAAGTAGTTTTCTTCCTTTATTTTTTTCCAATCCAAGATGGTCTTTAGAAACTGAAGGGTGGAGTGATTAAAGAGAAGAGACAGAAAAGGTAGCATTCACTATCTTACAAACTTATTTTTTCTATTCATTTTCTGGATCCCATATTCTAATCTCTGTTCATCATCTGATGTCTGTTGCCTTAAAATCTACTTAAGAGTTTCACTGGACCATTTAAACTTCTGTTAGAAACCTATATTCTCTCCCTACTTTATGCCTTTCTGGAATGTTGTTTTCTCCCTTATTGATTCAGCAAAGTATTCCTATTATCTCTGAACACTTATTTTGTGTATCTGCTCATTTGGAAAGACTTACTCTGACCACCAGCCCCACTTTCCCATTGGCCATCATTTTCTGAATTAGGTCTTGTGTTTTTAACTAGTGTACAGTGAGGTAAGTGCTGTCTCCTCATCCAGCTATGAGTTCTTTCATGTCATGGGTGTCATCTTATTAATTTCTGTACTCCCATTGCCAAGTCCAAGAACATAAAACACACAAAGTCATTATTAAATTAGATAAAATTAAATTACAGCAAAATGGAAGGAAGAAGGTAGTAGGGAATTGGGACAGTGGTAGATAATATCAAAAAGCTAAGAACACACTAGCCTCTTTCTTTCATACACACAAATTTTATTCGTTTAGGCTTGATTATACATGCTTTTCTAGAAATGTCATCATTCTCTAATATGTTAGGAAAAGAAATTGAAACTAAACATGCTTAGAGGGCAAGAATGAGTTCAGGCAATTTTTAGACTACTTTTCTGACACAATTATCACTCCTCCTCTTGTTCATCTGCATTTTTCTTGATCAGCCTGGTGGGTACAGGTGCAGAAAGCAGCACCAGGTGCACTCTATAGAAT
Organism: Phyllostomus discolor; assembly: GCF_004126475.2. Classification (NCBI taxonomy): domain Eukaryota; kingdom Metazoa; phylum Chordata; class Mammalia; order Chiroptera; family Phyllostomidae; genus Phyllostomus; species Phyllostomus discolor. The sequence continues at coordinate 123,077,071 of NC_040906.2, read as the reverse complement.
TCTGTGCTATCTCTGACAAAAGAGATGTTCTATGCATGCATTTTTTATAATCATGACTTCTTTCTTTTTCATTATCTGTTTGATTCAGCTACATTTATGAAATTATATCTTTTGTGTGTGCTTTTGGGTGTGTTTTATAGGCATATAGAAATTGGATGTGGTACTACTCATCTTCAATAATTGAGTTTAGTGGTAAAAAAGGTTTAACTTTAAAGAAAATGTATACACTACATTTAAGAAATGAAGTGTATATATAAATACTTTAAAAAATTGATAACAGGATGCTTTTCCACTTTTTCTAAAGAAAATGAGAACAGAAACAATCTGCTAACAAGCTAAAATGAAGTAAAATGAAACTTAAAATGAAAACTTAGTCAAGTTTTACTTAATTCACTGCATACAAAGAGAAATTTCAAATTGCACTGAAGGAACCTTCAGTTCAGCAGAGCCATTCATCACCTTGTTAATAGCCCTATTATGAGGCCCCTTTGAAACAACCCTGTAATTGAAACTTTCCAGGTGGGAAACACAACAAAATAACAGATTTAGCTTTGGTGCAATGCTTGCAATGCTTGTGAGGATTACAACATATTTCACAATGTGGATTGATCAATAATTGTAGAACAAGTTTCTCTGTGAAGCCTGAAAGATTTGGGTCAGTTGGTGGTTGGGCTGATGGATGAAATAAGTTAATAAAAAGATGACACTAATTAATAGTAGAAGTTATGCCCTTGTGGTGACTTAGAAAATCAAGGATTGTGCTCTCTGGTTCAAGATTTCCTATAAAGTAGAAGTGGCTGATTAAGAAACACATCCATTTCTCTGCATATATGTGTCTTCATTGAGAGGATGAGGCTAGTATTAGGTTTCTTAAATACCACAGTGATATGTTTTAGTGTGTACTACAGAAGTATCAGACAGAATATGGGACTAGTCCTTTCACTTTCAGATAGAGCACAAATACCTTCTCTCCCCTCCAAATGCCCACCACTCCTACCATCATGTGCCTATTAGAGGCCAAGACAAATGTACCACATTTAACTGCTTCTCAGCTATACGGCTTACTCTGTAATCTAATGCCAACTCCCATAAAATTCAGGCTGTAGCAATAACCTCACACAATAGGTCATTCACACAGCTTTGTCCCTTACAGTTTATGGGAACAGTACATACCCAGGCTTGGTGTAGACCATGAAACCACTCTCTTTGACTAATGAGAGACTCTTGGTCATCATTTATGAAAGCCAGTCCTTAGGTCATCCAGACAAAAAGAGCTTATAATAGGTTTCTTCATATTTATTTTTCCCTATACTTTGACACTCATGAGAAATGTTTTCTTTTTTATAAACATTTCATCTGTGCCTCAGTTTTTAATTTATTACATCTTTCCTCATATTTTAAGTATTCACATAACTTCTTCATATCTCTGCTATTAGACTGAAAGATCCCCAAGGTCAAGGTATTTGTCTAATTTGGATTTTCATGTATCAAACAAGTAAAAGGATACAATGCACAGTAGAGTTATTTCATACTCATTTAATTGACATATTAATAATGGACAGATAATTTTGAGGGACTATATGGTATAGATTGAACTTTGGACGAAGGAAACCAATGTATAATCAGCTCAGGACTAAAGTTATGTTGAAAAGATTTACTAGCTCTGTAGAAACATGACTTTGGAATTTCAGGTCAGTTTCAGGTACCTTATTTTTAAAATGATGAGATGGAGACCACAGAGGCAAAGTTGCCTTTCCAAATGGTGTAGCAGCAGACAGTTATCATTAAGGCTCCAATCAAAAGCTCAATTCTCAAGACCCTAAGAAGGGCTGTCCTGGGGAAGAGTCTAATGAAGAAGATGTGGCAGAAAGAAGTGAAATTATTCACCCACTTCAGGAGAAACCAAGTTTCCAACCTGGAGCCCTCATATGCCCAGAGGTTCTATGGCTCTCACACTCAATGGCACAGATAAAGAGTGAGACAAAAGTACTGCAGTGGAGGTGCAGGGCTGACCCTAACAAGTCTGAGCCTCCAACCACCGACATTGGCACAAGTTAGCAAAAGAAACTTCAGCGACCCCTCTGAATACCAGCATGTCTCCATAACTCGCTTCTGTCTTCATAACTCGGGAGCTCTCCCTGGTGCTGCCACAGCACAGACCCAACCCCCTAATTCAGCATATTTTGCTGATCCAGCTCTAGGATTTTTGTAATCCTTGTTGTTCAGAAACAAAATAAAACAAGCTTCTTTTAAAAACTGTTTTATAATAAAAAAATTTCAAACAAGTTAAAAGTAGGGAGAATAGTTGATGAAATCTCTTGTTCCCATCCTCCAGTGAAGGACCTTTTTCAGTGTGCCTGATGGTGCCTCCCCAGTCCACCTTAGCATTTTGCCATGTGTGATCAATTACCCAGTTTCAGCTCAGCCTAGTCCATAATTTAGTCTGATCCATATATCTGCTTGATTTTACCATGACCTTACCAAGAGTTATCCCCACCTGAATCTTAGACCAACAAGCCACAGCCCTCTTGAGTCTGCCCAGTCATTTATTTTTTTCTGTCCTGTTTCTTGAACTTTTATTTAGCACCTGATAGATACTGAGATGCTATGCCGAATTTTAGAGATGTAATAATTGATAACACTCAGTTGCTGTCCTGATAGAGATAATATAGGATCCAATGGAGGTGTGCTCTAAGTATTACAGGGAGTTGGAAGACAGAATGAGTGTCTCTTTCACCAGGGCTAAGATGTAAAAATAGTACCAAAGTTTGGACTAAAACCTAAATCCCAAGGCATTGCATTTATATGACATCAGTTATCTACTGGGAAGCACATAATAACTTTTAATTAGGTACCTGTGATTTACTAGCCTAACATGCAACAAAGCCAGTATTTTGAATAGAATAATTACTACTCTATTCAAGTAACACAGCATAGGAATGTATGACTCCTTCCAAAGGAGGTCAGGTGATAGATATGTCTTGACTAAAATGGAATCAGGGAGAAGTGCTGGGCAATGAGATCTTCACATAACTTCTAAGCAGAGAGAATGATATTCCAGAGGGAAACCACATGATATATGATTGAGAAACATGAGTTCTAGCATTGCCTTTACGTGTAATTAGCAAGTAACTACTTTTTTTCTAAAGCTCAGGTTTTTCTATTATAAAACAAGAGTTGGGTTTAATCATATGTCAGATATCCAATATGTTGTGTGACTATGATTTTCTCTGTCCTGATCTTAAGGCAGAGTAAAAGGCTGCCATCACTTATGGGCTGGGATTATCTGTGTGTTGTAATCACTCCACTGGACTCCAGTTTCTGGGAGCTAACACCAAGCCATATTAGGGGATTTTCTCTGAAGTACAGCCTTGTGATTCCTCATAACTACATCATGCATGTGACTCTAAATGCTCTCTCATGCATTATGTCCTTCCTCGTCCCAGCCACCTGAAACAGGCATTAGTGTTCCCATGTTTTTAGAAGAGAAAACTGAGGTTATGATACCACTTAATATGATTTGAAAGACAACTGTCTTTTTTCAGTGCATCTCAAGGGCCTATATGTAAACTACTTTCTGAAATAGATGCCATCCAACAACTCTTTCTTCCTTGTCTTTTTCTTCTGTTAACCATTTGTTAGATCTGATGTTAGAACAGGGTCGGTCAGCAGAGTGGATAAGTACAGATGCCTCCCACACTGTGACAAAAATGCATGTTTGAATAGTTGTGTACAAATAGTTCTTTTAATCAATTTTTAATATGCTGAAGGCCATTTCAGTAGGAAAAAAATTGTATACAGTGAATAATTACACCTCATGGCAGCCGCCACCCCCAATGATTTGTTCTGGAAACTTAAGATTTCTTCTATAATGTGCACTGAAGTAGAAGCATAGCTGCACTCTAATGGGGCCCACATGGGCTTCCCAGGGAGAGCATCCCTTCCTTGGTGACATCCTGCTGAATCTGGGGGTGCAAAGCCTGAGGCCCGTGGCTCTGTGTAATGCTACCTCCCTGTTCTCCTGCCTGTTTGGAGGCCCTGTATTTCTTGGCAGCTGTGCTGTTCTTACATCATTTTAAGTAAATTAAAATTATTAGTGTAGTTTTAATAGCCAATGCTCCCTGAGGCCAAGTAACAAACGGTGCAATTTAAAGAAAATTGGATAAATAAAATAAGGAGGAGACGAATGAAACAATAGTTCAGAAAAGGAATGAGAAAAAATTAGTCTATTAGCAGGGCCATCTACATTAAAAATTATAACAATAATAGTGAATTACTTCAAACAGGAGCCATCACACAGGACCAGACTGGTTGTGGCTGGTAATGCTTTGACTTCAAGGACACCAGAAAGACCTCCATGCTCACCCCATCCTCACCAGCCTCTCTTGTATTTGAGAGGAGGTGATTGATTCGTTTATCCTCCTAGCTCTTGCCTTAGGAAGTGCAATATATTATGCCTTATTTAGCTTATACCTGTGTGGACAGGATGTTTTTATTTGTAAATATGCCACTTTCATTTTACTTGTAAATCAGGTAGTTGTACCAAACTGTCTGTACAGTCTCTCAAGTATCCATCATGTCATAATCTCTGCTTCTGGAAAGGAGTTACCAGGGACATGAAAGATGAGATGTGAAAAGAGAAGAAAAACAGACTGGGGCAATGAATGTGTGCAGGTAAGCAGATTTCAGTAGTGGGGAGAATAGTCAGGTCCTGGGATAAGGGGTGCTCATAAATGCCACCAGAAGTACTTGCTGGCTGTTAGAACTTCGGTGAGTTCTTAGCTTCTGTGAACACCAGGCTCTTCATCTGAAAACTAGTGTTGAAAGAAGTATCTCTTTTAGAGAGATCTTAGAACGATATGATATCATATATGTCATATCATATATATCATATGATATTACATATGCAAAATATTTAACACAGGGCTTGAAGTGCAATAAATGCACAAGAAAAGTTAGTCATAATTACCATTGTAGTTTTTTATTCAACTATAGGGAGAATTTGGAGGATTAAAGAAAAATGTACAGAAGGGTGAGTCTAGCAATCCTAGAGTCCACACCAGTTACTCTGTGTTTTGGCTAAGGTCTAGGTTAACTTAGCACTCTGTGACACATAAATAGTTAACAGTCGACATTTAGTGAGAGCTTTCTTTGCACTGAGCACTGCTTTACATACTTTTTATGAATTTCCTCAAAATGACTATGTTAGATACTATTATTGCATAGCCATTTCACAGTTAAGAAAAACCAAGGCATGGAGCATTTAAATATCTTGCCCAAGATAACAGACTTGCACAGGTAACCAAGGGTAAATCCAAGACTTAAACTCCCAATGCAGTCTGGCTGGCTGTGGGTGTCTTGCCTGCTGCAAGGCAAGTAGTGCCACATTGTGACTACTGGAGGCTGAAGTTCAATGTCTGACAGAGGTAGTGCCATAGCCTATGCCAGCTGTCCCATATAGTCCTGCATTTGTGCATCATGTGGACCCCAGTGTGGAGCTGCAGGCTGGAGAGGAGGCTTTTTTTCTGAAATCCACTGGCCCATGGTCTTTAGATTCTTACAAGAGCCCAGCCTGGGCCAGGGCAGGCCCTGGGCTCAAGCTAGCCCTTCTTCCTCCTTTTGCACCCTTTCGGCTTGTGAAGCCAAGTTCAGCTCCTCCTCTATAGCTAGTGTTCTGTTATCCAGGAGGGTGTGCCCAGGAAAAGACTAATCATCTGAAAGTGTTAGCCATGGGAACAGATGCCCTGGTGTCACTTGATCAAAGGAGACAGAGCTGTTAATGTACCGGAGCATTCTCTGTGGGGAAATGAGTCACACCACAGAGTCAGGCTGCTGTGGCATCATTTGGAAACTGTAGCAAAACTCAAGGGCCACTCTTGAGTGGAAGGAGAGCTCGGCAGATGGCCAGGAAAAGGTGGGAGGGTGCCAGACTCCTAATGAAAGAGTGTTTTCACAGTCAGGCCTCTTGCTATAACAGTCTCTTCTGCTTACTCTTTTGAAAGCTAGTTTTCCTATTGTGAATAATTCCATCAAATGAAGACCATTGTCTCCCCTTTCACACAAGAGGCCCATTCAGAGTCTTTAGCAGTAATGAAAGGGAAAATCACACACAATCAAAAAGATGAGGGGTGTGGCATGTTCCATCTTGAGGGAAACAGGAGTAAAGGAGGGAGAGGAGGAGCTGGGTTGAGTGAGGAAAAGTTCAGTGTGTCCAACTTGCCCAGCCAGTTGGAAAGTCTCTTGTGAAATCTCCCTGTAGCTAATGCTGGTTCATGGGGAAGGGCGGGAGGCACAGAAAGGGGAGACGGATGCAGGAAACTATGCTTGTGGTTTCTAATATCTTTGGGAGACAGAAAAATAAGGAGTATGATGATTGATGTAAATTGAAGAGCAGATCTGGTGACCAAACAACATATTTTCCGTAGCCTTTAGTGCAAAGATATCACTCCAATTAGGTGTAGATTTCCTGGGCATCATTAAAATGTGTTTCTCTGCCATCATGAAAGGTGGATATCTCCAGTGATGAGCAATCAGCTGATGTTTAACAACAAAAATTTTTAAGGTTATTGAGAAAGTTTAAGATCCTTTCAGGGATAGATTCTTGAAAATTCTTAGTTTTATTTTTACAACCAGACATCAATACCAGTTTGGGCAATTACTAAACTTTTCTTTTTAATTCTTAAAACACAGCTGACACATTTCAAGGAGAGGAAAGAATAAGCTAAGGAGACAGCAGAACATATTGATGAAAAAAAAAGACTCTGGAGCAAGACTATGTGGATTCAAATTAACCCCATTGTTCATTAATGAATGACACTGGGTGAGCTACTCAACCTCTACAGAGAGGTTGCCTCTGTTTCTCGTATGTAACTTGGAAATAATGATAGAAAAAACCACAGAAGATTGTTGTGAAGAGTAAATGAATTAGTGTAGATGGAGTACTTAGAAGACTGCCTAGCACATCCTAAGTGGACAATAAATGCTTGCTGTTATTATGGAGAAGCCATTGTCAAATAGAGGACCAGTATCTCCCCTTACGTTGTCACATAAGAGCCATGAGCAGATATGACATGCAATGATTCTGACCTGAATTTTCTCCCACTGATGTACAACACAATGAATGCTTAATATGTTCGGAACAAAATGCAAATCATGTCTGTGTCTTCTTTATGTCCTTGAAGCATTTGAATGTAACTTGTCACCCAGGCTGGATATAGAAGTGCCAGCCACCAAAACTTTATTCCCACTTTCTTTCATTTAGCCAGAGTTATCATAAGGGTACACTAAATCAGGATAGTCACCATAAGATGCATTTTTGGAGGCTTTGGTAACATCTGATCAATGACTTCAAAAGAAAGTGGGTCCTAAGAGAATGTCTATGAATCATTCCACATTATTATCTGCCTTTTATCCCCAAAATAGCCTAGTGAAATGAAAAGATTGCTCTTTCCTTGAAATTATAGATTATGCTTTGGTGAAACTTTACCCTTGAAAGTTATCCCTTCATATATTTTTAATGTAATTTCCCTATGTAGAAATGTTCACCAAGCCATGGTGAATCTCACTAAAAGTGAGATCGAACGCTACAAGGATGTTAATTATTGAGGCTGCTTTCCACGAGATCTTTATGTACCACTGAGGCTATGTCCTCACTGCCAAAGCTGCCTCACAATCATAGAGTGAAGGTGTTGCATCACTTGCAGAGTTTTGGACTGCCCTGAGTGCACCAAATGTGATGAGTGTTTCAGACCCATCTACAGTGTTACACTTACGGGATGGACACTACAGAAGCCTCAATGTACAGAAGGCTATGAAATTGCTTTAAATGTGGAGAGAGAAAAAAATCTGAATTTCAAATAAACAAGTTTTAAATAGTACAATATTGCTCATTCAAATTAATATTGGTGAGTGAAAATCTACAGAAAAGCACTATTTTGTCTCTTCCTTGCAGTGGTGGCTCTCCATAAGAGAACACCAGCCTCTGAGGGTGCTTCAGAAATTTTCAGAGGTAATTTTGGTTGCCCCCATGATTGGTTGTATTATTGGAATCCAGTGGATGAGATCTAGGGTTGCTAATGTCCTGCAGTGTGTGGGTAGTCAGGCACAATGGAAAGTTGTCCTATATCCATTGTGACTTTTCGTATCCCAGGGACATTCACATGTGCAAAGGTCTGGTCACATGCTTGGCATATTATTCCTACATCAGTTAGAGTTATTTCCCTCTTCCTCTCATAATATGCTAATAAATCTAGTCTGTTATTATGCAGCCTAATGCCAGTTTTTAGTCTAGTGTTTGCTTCCACATCTGTTCTTTCATTTTCCTGTACAGTTTGACAGGAACGGCTTCTGATCTTTTTATAGCTCTTAATCTAGGGGTAGTCATTTTAAGTGTATAAAAAATTTTAATTCATCATCATGACTTCTAGTATAGTCATGCCCAAGATTTCTCAAATTTGAAATATGTGTTATTTTATTATTAATTGCTTTCTTGCTATTTCCTCTTTATAAAAGAATATACTATTAAATATTTAAATTACACATGAAATTATATTTTATACTTATGAATTTTCCATTTAGGATAGAAAGAGGAGCATATTTATTATATATTATACATATATTATAAAAATATCTTTTAAATTGTTATGATGTGCATTACATATATATTCTGAAATATGTTTTATTTATACTATATTTCATATATGAATATGACATGTATAAAAACCATTTAGTTTGGGTGCATATATCATATAGGCATATATATTATATGTATATGGTATAATAAAATTTATGTTATATGCTTATCTACTCACATCATTGTGCTACATACATGCATACATGTGCATACTATGTATACATGCCTTAAATGCATGAACATCTGCATGTCACACACATGTTACATTCCATGTCCATTGTACACATTGTATGTGTTTGCATAGCAAATGTTTGTGCACATATGTGACAAGGAGATGCTCCATGAGAATAGAGTAGTTGGAGAGACCTTGCTGTGATGTTTATTTATTGTAATCTCTATTCTCAAATGGCCAGTGATGGGTTTGCAGCTTCAGCATTTGAATCATGTTTGCATGGTATATTTGAAATGAGATTCAACAAGTCTGGAAATATTTTAAAAGAAAAGATAGCAGCTATAAGAATGAGGTGATATATCACTCACTGGTTCATCAGTGCTAACACGAGCAAAGCCATGCTGGAAATGAGAACATGCCAGCCAGTTTGCCTGCATCCCCGTCCTTTCCCATTTGTAAGTCTGAGCCAGAGGCAAAAAGGCCCAGAAACATCTATGACTCTCATTTGCATTTTCATATTTATACATAATTCAATTTTCTTTATCCAGCTAAGGCTGTCATTAGAAGTTCCCACAGACACAGAGAAAGAGCAAGAGTTAGAGAAAGTAGAGATATAAATTCAGTGAAACATACTGCAGGTAGAACAGGCCCAAGAGCCCTCTTGGGCCAACTTACACAGAGCCTGGCCTCCAGTCTCCTTATGTGGGTCTTCCACCTCCTTATCTTGGTGCGCAAGTCACTGCATTATCATAGACCAGGACCTAACTCCCATTTGTAAGACTTGGTGCTAAGTAGAACTCAGACATTAGAACTTCCAGTGAACCAGCAATTTTCTCCTTTGTGGTTAACCCTGAGATTGGCAGGAAATTGTCTTTCCAGGCTTCCTCTGGTACCAGTTTTTACATGGGATTTCTTAGCATATCATCAGGGCTATGGAAGTCTTTGACTGAATCTGGTTGTAACCTACTAAAAACTGTAAGATATATTCAGGCCAACATCTTCTTTTGTGTTGACTTTTAGCCTTCATTAAGTAGCAATTTTGCTTCCTAAAGATTTACTGAGAGCATATAAGATAGATTTTGTCATTTAATTTATTCTGAAGGGTAGCCTTGCCTATAGGTGACTGTAGCAAAGACCATGAGGAAAAAGACATTATTAAGAGCTGCTGAAGCCAGATCAATCATTAACCTGAAATGGTCAGACCTTCAGAAGATGTCAGACCTTTAGATCACCCACAGTTAGGCTGAGAGGCAATCAAATAGGTAATGAGGGGCCCACATGAAAGGGATACAGCAAAAGGTCTTAATAAATTCTTTGATATTTTACTGAGAACCTGCAAGCCTGTCCTTATGAGCACAACATGACCATTTTAAAGTTTTAGAAGTAACCTGTGTAGTCCCAACTGATCCACTACTCTATATTAGTCTAAACACATTGCTAAGACTACTCTATCCCATTAACAGTGGCTGCCCAGTGTTGTACTGGGCTGAGAAGGATCAGAAGGCTGAACCCAGGCTGTGTAGAGGAGTGTGAGTGTGTGAGTGTGTGTTTGTGTGTTTTGAGAAGGTACATACTATATGAGTCATTAGGAACAGTCACATCCATGAGATGGAATGGTCTGAGCCACAAAATTTGTTTCTCTCTACTTAGAATTCTTTAAAATTAGACTCCAGTGAAATAGTTCACAGAATATTACTGTTCCTTCCCTTCCTTTCCCTTCTCTCAGAGAGAGGATATAAAGGCACTCAGTAGGCACTCAATAAGTAGTCTTAGACTAAATGAACAATGCGTTTAGACTAATATAGGGTAGTGATTCAGTTGGGACCACCCAGGTTGCTTCTAGAACTTTAAAATGGTCATGTTGTGCTCATAAGGACATAAATAGGTGAATGTCTCTGAGCCTCCATTTCTTCATCAGTGAAAAGAGGATACGTGAGCATTTTATTAGATGATATGAACAACATACCAAACTCACAGAAGGGGCTCAATAAATATTAAGGCCCATTTATTGCCCCATTCAGCTCCAAAATTGGCTGGAACTAGGGAAATGGTTGCACCTGGCCAGAGAAATAGTGTGTGGTGTGCATGAAGTATACGTATGCAGTGATTTCCCATCTATTGATATCATTACCTTATGCAGATTTCAGGCCAGTATTCACCAACTTCCTCTACTGTCTGTCATGACTTCATGTTTTTAAGACCTGTCCTTCCCCTCTGAACCTGGAACATAATGGGCTTTAAGTGATTATGGTCACTTGTGTCAGAGTAAGTCCCTACAAGTTTCTTTAAAAATTATATGTATATTTCCATATCAATCCATCATTGTTTTTGCCTCTAGATACCCTTATCTCCAGTTGTGCCTAAATTCTCCAAAATGATGCCCTGTGTACCATATGCATTAAACATCTTCCATTTGGCACCTCACATCCACTGCCCTCTCCTATCAGTCCTACTCTGCTCATTGACTATACCAGTTTCCTTGCTGGCTTTTGTAGGTTGGAATCAGCCAACAGAGGGGTCTGTGTGTGTGTGAGTGTTGAGTTGAGGAATGGTGGACTGGAATGGCGCTTGGAGATACATTGGAAAATGAAGGAAAGAAAAGTGATATTCTGATACTTGTTCCCCAAATGCTCTCCCTGCTAGGTCATCCCAGGTTGATTACATGCATATACCAAAAGCCACAATGTCTGTCAGGCAGCCCTTTATCTGATAACTGCTCCCTCCCCTTGCCCACTCAGCTGAGGGTTGGTAATAGCTCCCCTTTTAAAAAAGTAGAAAAATAGTGTTTCATTGGGCTTGCACAGACATTGCCATATGCTGGCAAGTTAATGGACTCCGAAGCCTGGGAAGAATTTCAAGTGATCACCTAGTACCTTCTTTTTACAAAGCTGGAGCTAATGGACAATTATCTATATGTAAGAATGTAAATAATCATTAAATTATAACATTTAACGCTGGCATCTCCCCTTTGATGTTAACATGGCTTGAATTTGTTACAGGATCTGTGTACTTTTTAAAAACTTTATTTCCAATTACAGTTTGCATTCAACATTATTTTGCATTCATTTCAGGTACCATACACAGTTTTTATAATATTGTTGAATACATTCCCTGTGTATTACTTTTGAACATGGGAAAATTTGAGGGTCAAATATCATGTAGTGAAAGAGAAGGAGAAGAAGGAAGAAGAAGGGGAATAAGAGTTAAGAAAATATAGGAAACCCAAATGGATTCGAGTTGGCAAAGTTATGACAAGCCTTGGAAAACTTTGTTTCTTTCTCTAATTTTCAGAGCCTCAAACCTCCTAGATATAAATGGAAATTAATATCTCCTCATTGTGTTATTGGGGAACACACATTTCTTTTCATTGAACTTCAGACTTTATTAATTATTCTGGTGCAATGTTATTATAAACTGTTGTTGATTATCTGACTCTTCTGGGCATGAGACGGATGCCAGAATGTCAGTTTTATATTAAAAGGATGTCGTTTGTGAAAACTAAATACAGAAATAAAGTATGTGTTTAATTATGGCTTTAATCTTCCCTGAGTTCATTTTTTAGAAAGGGGGGGGGGGCGTGGAGCCCTGGATGCCTATGGCGTTGATAATATTTTCCTAAAATGATTCGTATTCCTATAATAAGTATTAGTAAACACCCGTTTGTGTTACTAATTATCTTTAATGGCTTGATATTATTTTACCTCTCTTGATTATATGTTCCAGTCCAGATACTTATGAACTTAATGGTGCCATCTATATATTTTGGCGAATTTTAAAATAGCCAAATACAACTGCCCACTGGGCAGTCTGCTTCAAGAAAACAACCAGGCAGAGAAATCATGGGGAGGGGGTGGGAGACATGAGGGAGCTGGGGAAAAGTGTGTGGGAGAAGCTGGGAAAATAGGGAGAGAAAAAAAAAGTGAGAAAAAAATAAATTAAAAAATAATAAAACAAACGCAAAACCTATCAAATTTGGGGGCAGGAAAAGGAGTAGAATAAGCCACACAGTGTTGGACTAAGGCCAGGGTTCGCTAACACTCTGCCCCAAGAGTGCAGAAGGATCTCTGTCTCCCAGTGACTGACAGTCATAAGTAAGCAGAGTGGTTGGGCCACGTTAATGCTCAAAGCCGGTTCTTTATGTGGAGCTGGTGAAGGTGAAAGGAAACGTGAGAAAATTGAGCCTCCTGCTAAAGGGTGTGTTTGTTTTACTGGTTCCAAGGAAAGTTTTATTTTCACTTAGCCCCCATTAATGATGACAAGGTTGTCAACATTTCCGCTTTGGCCTACAGCTGCTCAGCCCAGTGAGCAGTTCCGTTTTCTGTCTCTCTGGTGTGTCTCCTGTAGACTAGAAGTCACCTGGCAAAGACAGGCGAGGCTCCTGACCCACAGAAGGCAGACCACTGTTGCTAGATGGGGATCCATTTCCCCTACTGTTTGTAGAGGAAGGGAAAGAGAGAGAGAAAAACCCAAACAAAGCAAAGCAAAACAGGTGGGTCCCAGTGACTTTGAAGGGCTGTTGTGGCTGGTTTCAGAAAAACAACTTTCTCTATCTTTTCTGAGAATAGTAAGCAGGTATTTTTCATGTAAAGGCATCTCTTCCAAAATAGGTCAAATGTTGAAACAGTCTAAAAATCTATTTTATTCATTTTTCGTTTCATCCATGGCCTTGGAATGCTTGCTGACTTAGCCCCACTTAGTTTTCAGATTCCAGAGAGTGCCCTTGAGTTCTAATGATAACTGTAATGATATTTTGTGGGTTCCCCACTGCTTAAACAAAGACGGAATTTATAATGCGCCTCAGAGCGTCAAGAAGGGATGTTAGAAAGCATTAATATTACTATTTTTATCACCATTTAGTGAGCAGTGCTGGAAGATATTAATATTACCATGATCATTATTACGGTGAGATAAAGAAGGAGCGGAACGCCATGTGGCAAAGAGATTGTTGAGGGGGTGAGAAATAGATGAGCCTGTTTTTCTCTAAGTTCTTTAAATCAGCTTAACCAGAAAAATAATCACAGTGGCTATCAGAGTCAGGAGTCAGGGTAATTAAATGGGTAAACGAGGCCCGTGTCATTTGAATTTATGCATTTTTTCCTCCATCCCTTTGTTTGCTCTGCCTTTCTCTTCACTGGGTCTCCACCACAATGTTGTTTATTCATGGAGGGCATGCCACAGTTTTTAATACTGGGGGGAAAATCTGAAACCCTTCATCCGACTGGCCAACATGTAGACGGGAGAGAACACAAGGGGATCAAAGTGATATGAAGACAACAGGGGTTTCATTAAAATGTTCCGTTCTCTGCCTGAGGACAGAGCAGTGAGAAAAGGGTGGAAAAAAAATCATCTAGCCCAAACAAGTTTAACTTAAAAAAAAAAAAAAGCAACGAACCACCTGTGGTCTCCTTGGAAACAGGCAAGCACACCCTCCAGCCACCTTTTAATGAAACCCCAGAGCCCCTTTATTAATTTATTAAAGAATCTATTTTCTGTAGACTCATAAACCCCATATAACTCATATTCTAACACATCTCTGCTATGCTAATGGCACGCACTTCTATGAATAATTAATTATTTAATTAGTAATAATTAGAGGTTGTTGTATAGGTCAAACCATTGGACTGACAGCATGCTATTGTCAAAATGTCACTTGAATTAACGGAACAGCATTTAAACAGAGAGTGATTCATCATTTAGGGTGGTGACTTACCTACCCACTCCCTCCTCCTTCCCCAGATATCTTTCACAGCATATGGCCTTTTAAGATGTGTATAACATGTAAAATGGAGCATTTAATATTGAGCATCCTACAGAAAGTGTGTAGCCTCCAATACTTTGTTAGACAGACAGAACTGAGTGAGTTAAATAACTGAATTTATAACATTCAGATGCTACAGCAACAGTACATAATTTGCATCATTTATATATAATTTATAAGACTGCTTTTATGTCACTGGACCTAAGCACTCATAAAGAACAAACATACTCAAAGGGAATAATTGTTCAAATACATTCAAATGCATTTATTGAGTGGCTCTGGTAAAACCATCCTTAAAGATGATTATTCTGAAACATTTTCATATTATTGTGTCATTGCTCTGGGCTGTTAGGTCTTCACACTGTCTTTTGCATTCATCCGTAATCTATACCCCAACCCTGCTGATGGGGATACTTGATCCTCCCCATACACATAAAGGAACTGAGGCTGGATCTCCTTGAACTGGGAAGCCAGGCTTTGCGCTCATTGACAGTGTCACTCCAGCCGTATCAATTAAGCTCTTGATGGTGCAGTTTTTTCATTTGTCACATGGAACCCATGACAGCAGCTATCTTGTGAGGATTCAGTGGGATGATCTATACATGAAAGACTGAGCTAAACACCTGACTCATAATGAGCTCACAATAAATGAGCTCATTATATTGTTACTTTATATGTCAAAATATCACTTTTCCATACACAGAAGAATATTGTAAGTTGGACAAGGTAGACATTTATGTCCCTATTATTCTGATCAGGAAACTAAGCAAGGCACACTATTTTTGATCCTTTAAGCCAAGGATCACAAACTTTTCTGTAGAGGAAGAGCTAGTAAATATTTTCAGCTTTGTGCAAAAGTAGCCACAGAGAACATGTAAAAGATTGGGCATGACTATGTTCCAATACAACTTTTCGTACAGAAGCAGGCAGCAAACTGGATTTGACTACGGGCTGTAGTTTGCCAACCCCTGGTCTAAGCCATGTTGGCAGCAGGTAGTGCATAGTAAGTGCTCAATAAATACTAGTAGGATTAATGTAATAACAAATGAACAAATACATCAAGGAAAAAATGCTTGGTCTTAATCTTAGTGCTATGTATGGTCCAGCCAGCATCCCATTAATTAAATTTACAATACCTAAAAGAGAATAAAATTTTCTTTTTGGTTTTTGTATACAAAAAAATTCACCTGTTAGTCTGCTGATGTAGATACTTTTTAAAGGAATCCTATAATGGAAACTTTTAACAAAGCTAACACACTTTTTATAAAAGTATAAAAATGCATAGACATTTAAACATACGTACAACATATTGCACAAGTACTGGCTTCAGCTTAGAGATGGTTGCTGGTAGAAGATAAAAGAATTTGCCTTCTATTTGAAAAATGCACAATTTATTTTGCTCATCCTTCTACTTATCTTCTTCCTGATTGTAGCAAAATATTCCGAGTGCACTAGAGGGAGACAGTCTAGACTCAGGGTTGCGCTTCCTTTCCCCTCACCCTAGCTGGAACCCCAGGCTTTCTTTCTTTGTTTTACCTCCCCCCCTCCATGGTCCTGCCTTCTTCATGGTTTCTTCAGAGCCTCCAAGATGAATAGACCGTAAAAAACTCCTTACGCATGGAAAGTCACCAACACTTTGACCAAAGCTCTTATACTTCAGATATTTAGTCAAAATGGACCCTGTTAAGGGTTTAAAATAATAACAGAATGCACAGGCAATACCCCATAATATTTTATGGAATTTCATAAATAGATGTTTATAAATGAGAGAGCATTTCTGATAAAGAGGTCAAAATGAACTGGACAATAGCTTCCTGGAGTCAAAATCTACTCCCAGTCATTTCCATGTATTTGTTGGAAAGTTGAGCTAAGAAATTATAACAAAGATATAGCCAATTATCTTTTTCTTCTATTGATGGAATACCAAATGTCTGGGTTATTACAGACATGGCAACTGGAAATCATTTTATATCTTTTATAAATAAGTGAATACAGAAAATACCAGCAATGAAGTAATTGTCAGATCAGAGCTAATTGGGCCATAAAAAGCATGGTGTGCCTAATCTACATAAAAGTACAATCAAATGCAGCTGAAAGTTGAAAATCACAAATTTAGAAGCTTACAGAAACACACATTTACTATTTCATGATTTCTGTGGCTCAGCATTCCAAACACAGCTTGGCTGTATCCTCAGCTTAGACTTACAAGCTGTATGGAGTCAAGGTGTGGGCCAGGGCAGAGTTCTCGTTGAGGCTCAACTGGAGAGGGACCCACTTCCCAAACTTTTGAGGTTGTTGGCAGAGTCCATTACTTAGTGTCTCTGTGATACACAGCAGTTTGTTTTCTCAAAGCCAGCAGTGGGGAGAGAGAGACTTTTCAGCAAGTGTGCTGACAAGTCAGTCTATGTAGCATATGATGGGAGTAACATCCTGTCACCACCGCTGTATTCTGTGGGTTAGAAGTAAGTCACAAGTCCTGGTGACACTCAAGAAGAGGGATTTGTATGAGTGAGGGATGATGGAGGATATCTTTATACCTTTAAGTCTATCCTCACAATTGTGCCATGTTTTACAATAGACTTTGAAGATGAACCTTTGGGTCTACAGGCTTTGTGACCCCAGAAAAGTTTTTTAACCTCTCTGGGACTCATTTTCCTCTTACAAAAGCTACAGACAATAACACTGAGTTATTGTTGTGTCTCACGTGTAATGTTGTTGTATCTATTATGTAATAAATGTGAATGTGCTTGGTAAATACTCATTTCAGCTAACATTAATTGGTCAATGAGATACCCCTCTGCTTTGCATTTTCCTCTGCCTTAAATAATTTATACCTATATGTACTTTCATTGTATCTGAATCTCTAGAAAAACTAGCTTCTGAATCTGATATCTAAGAAGACTTAAAACTTAAAAACCATGGCGGGGGGGTTGTCTACAATCCATACTAAAATGTAAACAAGTAATTGTAAAGAACAAGGCTTTGCTTGCCAGAGTGATTCTGGGTAAGTAGGATCAGCCCCACCTCTTCCTGAGTGGTCGGTTTTGGAACCCATAATGTGGCAAAGCCTGGTAACTAGTTGCTAGAGATTCCTGTTGCCCTCGTATGTGCATGCCGGAGAGTTGTTGCTGGCTAGCAGCTTCCCAGGCTGGAATTCGGTTTCGCAGCCCTCCCTTGCATTCAGGCAGAACTGTGTGACTGAGTTGTGACCAATGGAATGTGGGAGAAAGATGATATACCCCACTTTCAGGCCAGCACCAAGGAAGCCTCCCAGGGGGTCCTTCACTTTCTCTTTCCACTTTTCCACCGGATGCTGGTGCTGATGCATCCAGTGTCAGAGGGATTTCAGAAAACCAGTTTGAAAACAGCAGTCTCTCATCTCCAGGCCCTGACTGTGGAGAACACAGCTTCTTGCTGCCACTGATTATTAGAGTTCAAGTTAAACAAGAAATAGGTTGTCGTTGTATTAAGCCATTGCTTTTGGAATTTATCTGTCACAATAGCCAATGTTGCCCTCATCAATACATCTTGAAAAGGGACCTGAAGGATTTTAAAAAATCCTTCTTTGTCTAATACAGTGCTTCTTAAATGTGGGTATGCGTAAAAATGACCAGGGGTCTTTTCTAAAGTGTTGGTTTTCACTTGTTAAGTCTTAAGTAGGACCTGATTCTCTGCATTTCTAACAGGCTCAGACATGATGTAGAGATTGGAATAGCCTTTGAGTAATAAGGCTCCAACACAATGGTTCTGAAACCTCAGTGGGTATCAGAATCCCCTGGAGCATTTATTAACATGTGGATTGCTGATCCCCATCCTGAGTTCCGGGGTCAGGCCCAAGAATTTGTATTTTTAACAAATTCCCAGACAATGCTATACTGTTGGTCCAGGGGCCATGCTCTGAGAACTGCTGGACCGAGCATTTCTGATACAGACCCTCTCCTCATTTCTCTAGCAACTCACTGGTCTTCAGGGCAGTGTGTCACTTATCACCAGTGCACTGGAGGAGAAAAGCATGCCCATGGAACAACAGCTTAAAGCAGTTGTGATCACCTAGAGTAATGTTTTAGTTGTGTTTGTTTGTTTGTTAAAATACTGATTCCCAAGTCCCAGTACAAACTAATTGAATCTGAATCTTGGGGTGGGGGCAAGCATTAGGCATTATCATTTTAAGTGTCTCATGTGCATTTATTAAGCACTTTGGTTTTAGAACCATTGCCTTAAAGAAATGCTAAGGGTCAGTAACCTGAGAGGCCAGAGTCTTGTTGATCATAAACTGTCTAACTGTTGATTTGAGACCAGTCTTATTCTCTGTCTATCCAGTGGGAGAGAGAGCTCAGCTTCTCTAACATATGGTTTGTATCAAGGCTATTTAATTAGGTAAGTCTCCCCCAGCCTTTGATAGGAGGTGAAGTGAGGCTGAATGAATGTAAAAAAATATCTCAAGAGGCCCTCCATTGAAAAAAATGCAGGTGAATGCTAATCACAGGAAAGAAAGAGAGGAAGAAAGGAAAAGGGGGGTGAAAGAAGGGAGGGAGGGAGGAGGAGAGAGCCCAAGAAAAAGAGAGAGGGAGAGGGAGAAGGGAAAGTTGAGGAGAGGTGGGGAGCAGAGGACAAAGGAGGGAAGGGAAGGGGATAGGGCAGGGGAGAGAAAAGAAGGAAAGGGGAAAAATGAAAAGAACAAAAGAAAGTCACAATAGATTTTCCTGGGGAAATGGAAGTTATTTTATTCCAAGTCAATAATAATTCCCTGGTTCCATCATTTAGAATTGTGTGCATTGGAGACTAGAGCTGGCCTTCACAATGTTTCGCTGTTAACAGTAAAACCAGGTCATGAAGGGTGCAGCAGTGTATTCCTTGGGAACTGACACCAAGGGGGATGTTTGCAACAAAGGAAACTACTCAGGTGATTAAAGTGCATTAATACTTTGTCTTCATTATCAATTTCTAAAACTACTTATTTCCAGGCAGAGCTTAGCTACCAAAATAATGCAGTTTCATGGAGAAACATAATTTTCAGAGAACTCCACAATTTTTTCCTTACTGAGAGATTAAATGATAATGCATGTGATTTGTCCCATCATATTCTTGGAGTCTCAAGCTGGGCACCCTTCTGAATAAAGTAGATGTAGTAATCAAATACTTATCTCAATCTCTCACCCCCTAATGATCACAAGACTTCATCTCCCCAGGGATGTCTCATATAGTCAGTACATGTAGCCAATGACAAGTCATGTGGTGGCCTTTCCCACAACAGCTTTATGAAATAAAAAGGAAGTGAGACAGGACAAAAACACTGACATTGAGTTCATTCAGGCCAGCCTTTCAGTGACAATTAAGCGACTTATCATCTGTGAGAGCTTGTTCTACCAGTCCCCATGCCTACATTCCCACTGGCTACATATTAAGTTATAAATTATTTGAACAAAATTAAAAGAGATGATTTATGCTTTTACTATGATATGGCATGATATGATATATTACAATAATGGTGTGAACAAAATGTGGGAGTATAAACAAGAGGGCTCCAGGAAGACAGCAGAGAAAAGCTCGTTTTCTTCACAGAGTAGGGATGCCCAGTGCTTGTCAAATTGTGATCTGCAGATCAGCAGCATCAGCATTGCCAGGAAACTTGTTAAAATGCCAATTCTCAGGCCTCACACCAGATTTACTGAATCAGGATCTCCAGGATGTAGCCTAGCAGTCTGTTTTCACAAATTTTCCCTGGGATTCTGACGCACTCTAAATATCAGAACTACTTGTATTGGTTGGGACAGGTTGGGTTATGCTGTCCTAACAAGCATCCAAAAGTAATTGGCCTAAAATGAGATGATTAATTTCTTGTTCATTGACAGGGCCTTCATAAGTTGGGACATGCTTCACTTCTCACAGTCCAAAGCAAGTCACATGGTCACACCTAACCTCAAAGGTGCAGGTCCTAATCCTACCACATGCTAGAGACGAGGGTGGGCAGAACTCATGATTACCACACCACTCCACTCCACTCAACTTTTCCTGCCAGAGAGCAAACCCTAACCATAATCCTGGCCCTGACCCTAGCTTCAAAAGAACGCAAAATCCTTTCGAGGCTACACTTACGATTATTGCAAAGAAGCCACTAGGCAACGCTGCCTCTGTGGAGGAGGGAGATGCCAAGGAGGAACCCTACAGCAGCCCTTGGCAATGAACTGCGACTGGACCTGCTCTGCCCAGCTGGGGGCCGGAGAGGACACATGCCATAAGAAGTGACTGTTTTGCCTGATTTAAGTCAGAGACACTCCAGAAACCCAGGCCAACTTATCAGAAAAAAACAGTGATGTTTCCTCCTCAGAGCTGTAGTCATATGATTTTATTGTTTATGAGTCACTTTAGTTGGATGTTCTAAACAGGAAGTATCACTGTCTTCATTCACTATATGTTCACACTAAGACTAAGGGAAGAAGTATTAGCTAGGTTTTCCTCAGTTTGCTTGTCTGACAAATAGAACTAATTATAGCCATATTGGTTACTGTGAATATGATAGATAATAACATACATAAAAGTCCAAGCATGTTGTGAGTACTCAGCAGATACCCATTCCCTTTCCAGTTCAGAGATATAGATCAGTGATGGAGTGGCCAGCGACTTCTTTACAAAATAAGGTGCAATGTGAACTAAAGACACTTCCCTTAGTACAAAATGCTGACTTAAAATCAGCAACAGCAACAACAAAAATAATATACACTCAGCTATGAAAAGGGCATTACTTATTCCAAAATAAAAAGTTTAAAAAGCAACATTATTATGTATGAATCATGGTTCTAAGCTCTTTACAAATATAAACTCATTGAATACCCATGACAACTATGAGATAGGTACCATAATTATCATGATTTATAGACAACAAAATTGGAGCACAGAGGCTAAGCTATTGGCCCAAAGCCACAGGGGATGGATCTGAGATTTGAACCCAATTAGTTTGGATCCAGAATTTATGCTGTTAGCCAATAGAGTGACACTCTGCTTTCTACTGCAGCAAACATAGTCTGCATGGAATTTGATTCCACTTGAAGACTGTCGTTTCTGTTCCCCACAGCAGTGGTGCATGGCGCACCTAACCAAGCTGGGGTGTGGCGTGTTCTGTCTTCTTACCATTCACCTCCCGACACAGTGGAAAGTGAGCCTGGGCACTCTGTGCTCCCGGTGTCTGGTAAACTGGAGAGCGGAAGCATTGGTTCAAACCCATATGTCACTCTTCTTTTAACACCTGAGTTTCCACAAGTTCTTATCTATAGATGGCTATACAATTTACAGGGGTTTTTTTAGCACCTATTAAGTATTTTATACAATCTTTAATACCTTGCATCACAATTAGATCTGGTTTAGTGCACTGTGATGACTATGTTGGATTTTTCATTTATTTTTTTCTATATATATATATATGGCCTCAGTCTCCCTTTTAAATCTACATGCTAGACAAACAGCTTGTAGATATTATTTCAATAAACTCCCAAGTCAAGTAAATGCAAGGTTAAAATAATAATTATCTAGACTTGGGAGATAAATCACTGGCCCATTCTTCATTTGGTCTTTGTTAAAGGCAAGGAGCCCTTTGTTCAATTCCTGTGCACTTGATTTTACTTCTGAGATAATTTCTAAATAGTTCTATATAGATGTCTTTGTGGAGTGATTGGGAAACCAAAACGTCTAAACAATGATTTCTCAGAATTCCCTAAAAACCTAGGGGTATTGATGGAACTAAACTGCCCAGGTAGAAAGGCCTTCCAATGAGAATTTTCTATCTAATGAGATCACTAAATAAGTAGTCTGTGACATACCTTATTTGCATAGGCACTTAACCCCAATACAGGTGACTATTCCAAAATAAATTAAAAGTGTAAGAAATGGATGAGCAGAGAGCTTGAGGGTATTCACCACTGCCTAAAAAGGAAATATAAAATAAATAAAACACAGCCACCCCCTCCAAATGAAACAAAACTCAAAAAGTTCATACTTAAATGGCATGCAACCAATTAATTTTAATTAGATCGCAAGCCCCTCCTGTTTTGCACCCAGTGGCTGAGGGGTTAATGGAATTAGGGAGGGCTACGAGGATAGCTGATGAGTGATTCTTGCATGAATAATAATTTCTGAGTGGGAGTGAGACATGCCATCTCTCTCCTCATCTCAAGGTACTTCAGGCTCAACTGGATATAAAAATTAGACAGTGTTCTTTCTGCTTCATACATCACCCAGCAGAACACAGCTGGCTGTTTGGCTCCAGGGCAAACACATTTGAATAGACAAAAACACAAGCTATGTTAGGGTAGCTTGACTGAATTGCCCTTCAACCTGGATTTTGTCTTATTCATTTATTTATCCATTCATTTATTTATTTGACAAGCTAGGATGCCTTTGCCAATTTTCCCAAATCCCAGAACATCCCTTTTTTAAAAAAATAAGGAGCATTGCTTCCCTAAAATCTTATTTTATCATTGATCAATACAATCACTATCAGCATCATTTCCACCTCTATGCACCTCAAAGTGATGAGGGAGCTGCCGAGGTTCTGAATTTAAGAAGGCCTGAAATCACAGTGATAACAATCTAGGTGTAGCTAGCATACCTCCTCATTCTTCCTTTCCAACATTTGGAAATCAGCATCTTTTTATAGGTTTATGCCAATCTAGAAAGTTATAATCCCTTGTAAGGTCTGTGAAAATTGTCCCCTGTAATAGACACTGTACCTTGTGGGGTTGTGGTGAGCTGCCTTGATCATTTAGGGGCAGCTTGGTCTGTCTCCAAGTTGAAGATTTTACTGACTCACCATTGTTCATAAACTAAACAATGTGGATTACAGAGGGAAGGAAATGTGAATGCTGGTGAAAAATCAGGAGAAGTGGAGGCATAAAAAAGAAGGATGGCCCTTGGAACTGGAATTTCAGTTCTCTAGCCTTTTCTTTTCTGTAACCAGGATGAGAGAGAAACACATCTCCCACTTTATTGAATTAACAACAACAAAGCCCAATGGAAAACTTAAAAAATTTACCAATCCTAATTCTGGGATTTTGCTGGAGAGAACGCTAATAGATTAGCTTTGCAGACTTAACTGGAGTTGTAGCAAAGAGATAAAATAAGTACACGGGGGATAGGCACAACCAAAACAACAAAATGACTTCCCCCAATCTTATGAAAACATGTACTTGACAACAACGTTTGATGCTTCAGAGCATGTGAGCAATTGCTGCAATGCCTAAGAGAAAGAGAAACTGTGGATTCTTCCCACAAAAAGAAGAATGCTATCAGAACTATATAATTAGATTTAGATATGTACTAAGATTATAATTTTTAACTTTAAAAATCAAATTTTTCCTTTTTAAAAATAATCTATGCATGGTTTAGACCCCACTTGATGCTTCTGTACTTGGAATGTTGCCTTATATTAGCAGAGTCTATTTGCTCCTTTGCTTTGGGGAATGTCATTGTGTGTGCACACACACACTCTTTAATGAGTAGTTTCTGTGCACAAAAATGACATTATCTTTGCATAAAGTGCACGTAATTTTGATAAAATTACCAGTATAATGAAATCCTCTTCTATTTTCTCCTCTCTCCCCTACTTTTTAACCTTTACTCTTAAATAAACCAATAGTGACGCTTCAAAATAAAGAGGAAATGACGTTCATGGCTAATAAGTAGTATTCTTACTGAATAACTATCTAAGTTCTTTAGTCTGAAATTTAATTTAAAAGCCTAAAATCTGTATTTGTGACCATGATTGAGTCTTTTTGAGACACAGGAGTACAGGGTTTGGGGCTCAGAATATGTGGCAAATGGAAACAAGAGTGAGTGTAACTCTGTATATATTAATAAGTAAGCCCAGGACAGTAAGGATTTTTAACCAAATGGGAAATATTATCTGGTGCCAGGAGAATGGGGGGTTTTAAGAAATGGAAGGTGGCCAAGAGAGTGAATCCAGGAAAATGGGTGAGGAATTCATGGACTCCTTAAAAGGAGATACCCTCTGTATGACTGAGGGATAAGGATCTATTCAGTGCTTGGTATTGAAAATAGAGGTGTGTGGGGTGGAGGTCTGAATCCTTGAGAACTCAATGTATTGTGATTCATGATGGGGGCAAACAAGCATGATGCTTTCACAAATACACATGCTTCTGCTCATTCCATTCTGATATTCTCTCTTCAGGGGAACATGCCCCCAGACAGCAAAAATCTCAAGGAACTTTGTCAGATAGAATGAGAATTGCAGACTATTCTGGTTAAGAAATAGTCAAGGAATCATGGACCCTAGACCTTTGACACAGTCAATGCCATGAAGTTCTAGTAAAGATTTTTTTTTAAATCAGCGTTCACAGGCACTCTACAGAGCTGTCTATAATGTCTGGCCTTTTGCTTTCATTATTCCTTTACTGCCAATGTCTACCTTCTGTTTGCCCTTTGGAACTCTCCATTCAACTTCACTCACTTTGCCTTCCTATGCCTAACCCTTAGTTAAGACTAAGTGGATAGATCACCCATTCTCTAACTGTCCAGGTCTGAATTAAAAGCACCCTAGGTTTCTCTCTATGTAAGTTAGCACGTGATTTGTTTATTTACTTGCTTATGTTTTCATTAAACCCTTAGTTTTGTAAGGTCAGAGAACATGTTTTATTTGCCTTTGAAATCCTCCTGTTAATAAGGTCTAATGCAAAATAAATATCTGCTAAGTATTTGTTGAAAAAATTAAATTACTAAATAGGTTTTTAAAGATTCATTCAAAGTGACAATTTTAAAATACAAAGGAGAGAGGGGAGAGGGATAAACTTTAATTATTCAATGATCTTACTAAGTAATGGCATCTAGGGAACATCATAACTATGAGATATAAATTATTGTTAAAACTATAGTAAACATGGAATACAGTTGACCATCACACAAAGAATATTCAGATAAACATTAAAGGAAGTTTTGATAAATACTACTAAATTGGAAATTTTGCCTTTGGATACATTCAATTGGCATGAAATTCATTGTTTACACAGGTGCGCTTTCTGCTATCCTTTGCATCACCAAAGCTGCAACAACCCAAGGGTGGGAAGATATCTGGAGTCTCTGTGATCCTGTATCTTTCCAAGCTCTTCCTGGCTATGCTAAGTCTGAATGACATAGCTTAACCCATTTTGTGAATCTTTTATAGGAAGATGCATTAAATGAGTCTGGAAGATGGAAAAACAAGAAAAAATAAAATAACTGATATCCACTGAGTGCCTGCTATGTGTCAGAAATTTCAACAGAATTCTATCTACTTACATGAACAAATGTAATCTTTACAACCACCATTCAAGATGAAGAAACTTTACCAAGTGAAGAAACTGAATTTCACAGAGGTAATGTTGTTCTTCTAAGACTGCAGAGCAACTGAAGAGAAGAGAAAGAATTGGGATTGAGGCTTGCCTGATCCCGCAAAATTTATAGGTAATCCCTGCAGCCCACAACCCATAGTCCTACCTGCGGCTGGTTCATGGAGAGCAAGATCTACCACCAAGGGCTGACACAAGGACTCCTACTATTGAGAGACACACTGTAGAAATATTCATCTACAGACACAAAAGGGGTTGTATGGCACAGTGGACATATTAACTAATCTTGGGAGATAAGAAACTACACATAAAAATTCATTCATTCAACAAAATATTTATGTCCTTGTCTTCATGCTAGGAGATTAATATTAATATTACTTGACCATGCTTCATACAGGAAACTAAGTCAGTTTAGTCAATTTGCTGATTCAAGTCTTGTGAGATCAGGGAAATTTTCTTCTATCATCTGCATAAGTATCGCCCTTCCTGTCTCTGAAACTACCTTGATTGTATCTTAGCCATAAACCTGCCCCCTAAGCCTCTCACTTTCCCCTCTTGGTTTCTATATCTTTGCTGGTTTGTGGATCAGCTGTTTCTTCTGTTGATGTTCTACCCACAACTTCTGGTTTCAACAGGGTCTATGTTCTTTTTCAAATCATCTATTGGATATTTTTTATTTTTAATTACAATTAGCATTCAATACTATATTATTTGAGGAATATGCATAATAGTTAGACATTTATGTAACTTATGAAGTGATCCTCCTGATAAGTCTAGTACTCACCTGGTATCATGCATAACTTAAAATATTATTGACTATATTCTCTATGCTATAACTTATATCCCTGTGAAGTCCAAAGCTCAAAAATATATATGCATCCTTATGTTTATTGCAGCATTATTCATAATAACCAAGATAATGGAAGAACTCTAATGAATGAAGGAATGGTGGTACATATATACAACAGAATACTGCTCAGGCATAAAAAGAATAAAATCTTAACATTTACAACAACATGGATGGACCCGAAGAGTATTGTGCTAAGTGAAGTAAGTCAGACAAAGAAATATCATCAATCAGATTTCATAAGAGGTCTTTTTTGTGCTCCAATTTCACTCACTTGAGAGCTTTAGTGTTTTTTAATGAAATATCTCAACTGACATTTTCATTGTTTCTACTTCAATGGGAGCTGCATGTTCCAGGCAATCAGACAGGTCTTCCCCTCTCGGATTGCTAGTGCCCTTGAATTGTAACTTGTCTTTGCCTCATTATGGAATATAAGCCTTGGGCAGTCCAGTTAAGCTACAAGATTTTTTGGAACAATTGAAAACCAGAAAATGAATAAAGGAAAATGCAGTCTCTATTATTATGAAGCATTGGAGAACAACTGGCAAATAGTTTGCCCTTGGCTGAGACTTTCTGCTCCTGGACCTCCTAGGAGCATGTGGCAGTTCTCTCCTAATCTCAGGGGTGAGGAGCAACTCAGCCCACTCACATAACTGCCCCATCCATACCCTCCAGGATCAACTGGACTAGGCAAGCATTCCCAGGAAAATTGGTTGATGCAACATTTGTTGAAGGGAATCATGTCAGCTGGCCGCTCTGGCAGGTACAGAATTCTGGACTTCTCCTCAGTCCTCAGAAACAAACAAGACTTCCTCCCTAAAAGTGGCACCCTGATTCCTTCCCATGCAGAACCAAATCCTGGACCTGCTTTTGAAATGAAATCTTAGACCCCTCCAGTGTCTATCACAAGCCTGCTTCCTCTAGTTGATGCCTCATGCAGAGGAAGATGGGAGGACAGGAGAGTCAGAGCTGCATGCTCTGGTTGCTTTCTTCCCAGAATTTACTCAGAACATATGCACTGAGCACCCATGATGAGCTACCAGTGGAACATCTTGAGATAGAACCATCAGAGACAAGCATAGCTTGTTCACGGAGCATACTATTTGATGTTTGCCTATTTGTGTAAAAGCAGTTGTTAAATTATGATTAAAACAGCTGAATGGCCTTAGACAATCTCTGAAGATTAAAAAGACAGGGGAAGCAAAGGTATGAACATTTTTATTTTGTGAGAAGTAAAAACTTTAGTAAAATGCAAAACTTGATTGCTATTTCACATTTAAAAGATGTACATTAACTGTTTGAGGACATCTTAGAATAGCTTTTTCTGCTTTGTAAGGTATTAGAGCTAAGAAAGAAAATTCACTAGTATTTCATAAGTTCCCAAGAGAACCCATGATAGAAGTATTATTATCATTTCTGTAACCCAGATGAGTCCACAGTTCAGGATATATTAAATGACTTGCCAAATAAATAAAGAGTGGATCTTAAATCTTCTTATGTAAAAAGCCAACTCCAACATACCATGAAACTTTCTAACATTAAATAGTGATAGCATAAAGGAATGCTAGATTTAATTTCCTAAAGCAATGGCTCAATTTCTAATGGAAAAAAAATTGACAGACACACATTAGCCAAGTATGCATTAAATTTCTAGTTCAGAGATAGATTTATAAGCAGATTCATTTTCCTCTGAATAACTGTGACTACACACAAAGTTAGACTAGGTAAGTGCAGGAAACACACAAGCTTTAATGTCACCTTGAAGTTTCCAGACTCCAGTAGAGGAAGAATGGAGAGAGGTCACTACCATGGAAGGGGATTGGAAATTACTCTCACTTGCCTTTCTGGGCAGGAAAGTGTACATGTAGATGGCAGAGAAGGATACAGAGTTTCTCCAGAATCTTACATGTCCTAAGAAATTGCATTTTTCTTTTCCAGCAAGAGAGGGACAATGATAGGTATTAGCCACACAATATTAGCACATGGACTGGGTAAGGGTCCTGTTGACATTAGATCCTCTCTATCTACTGGACCAGCTGGCTGGAGTGCTGAGATCTATCAAGAAGTACCCAAAATTCAAGTGCAAAACTGCCCAGACACGAATGATTCACCCATCCTGTAAGGATGCACACCTAACCACATAAGTATGCATAGCTAACAATGCATATGTATGGCTAACCTATGAGTATACATAGCCAATCTTAAAGATGATGTCACAAATCAAATTCCATCCAACCATGTTACATTTAAGTCCAATAAACTTAACCAGTTAAAGAAAGAATCCCATTGCACTGGTTATACTACTATTTAATTGAGGGTTCCAGTCCCTAAAAGAGTTTTGTTTCAAAGAGCTTTATCAAGATAAGTATACATAAATACATATCTAGCCTTAGTTAGGTCCCACACTACAGGGGTGTCTCCTTTATCTCATAGTTATGATTCTCCTTTAACTTCTACCTTCCTTACTCCATCGGCCTTCTGGGGTCAGGTAAATAAGTAACCCTAAACACTTGCTTTCTTATTGGAATGCTTCACTTCTAAAAGCATATTATTTTTTTACAACTCCAGTTATCCCATGTATAATAGATTATACATGGGATAATCTAATAGATTAGTTTTAACTTCTATTAAGTCTTTTTAAAAGCTCATGTTTTTAATTGTCTTAGCTTTATTTACAAAAAACTCCTTGTACATACCACACACATCTTACTTTACAATGAGAGCATTTCTGAGGAAACTTCTCTAAAACACTCATAACACACAGGTACAGGGCCCCTGAGAGCTGGCAGGTTGAGAATAAGATGAGCCAGGTTAAATCGTTGCCCGTCTAATTACATCTAAGGGAACCATTGATTCCACATTTGATAATACGCTGACCCTGCAATAAGAAACAGATTACAGTGGGGAAAATGGAAGTGGTTACTCATATTTTCTTGGTGAGGCAATTTTTCTACAGACTTAATAAAAGAACCTAGGATCTACAGAAATGGTATTCCATAGATTGGCCAAATTATTGCCTATGAAGACCCACTATAGAAAGTTAAGTTAGAAGATGAAACTTTCCTAAGATTTCTGCTTTAAAATCTCAAAACTAAATACCTCATATGTGCTATATGCTTCAGTTCTTTATTAAATCATCATTTCATTGTCTAGATGATGATGTAAAAACATCATCATCTTCATTGTTGATAATTTTCACACATTATCTTTATACTTTTCTACATCCTATTAGTTAACATCTTATGAAATATTTTTCCATTTTTTCTATCAATTGGTAACAGTAATTTATAGGGAAAGAGAAAAATCAGTGTCTGTGTATGTCTGTATTCACACATATGTATACATGCAGATAGCATGTATCTGTATAAAAATAGAAATTTATGTGGCAATTGAATAGTTCTAAGTAAATAATATTGAGATTTTGAAGAGCATTTTTATTATACCTATCCTTACATTGATATAACATTTTTTAAAGATTTTATTTATTTTTTTAGAGAGAGAAGGGAGGGAGAAAGAGAAGAAGGAAACATCCCTGTGTGGTTGCCTCTTGCACATGCTGTACTGGGGAACCTGGCCTGCAATGTAGACATGTGCCCTGACTGGGAATCGAACCAGCGGCCCTTTGGTTCACAGGTTAGTGCTCAATACACTGAGCCACACCAAACAGTGCTGATATAATATTTTAAACTTTTCAGTCACTTCACATTTTTTGACATTGCAATAATGAAGTAGGGCACATGTGAACCTTAATTCTAAAAGACTCAGAAAGAGTAACCAAATTCAAAGGCCCAAAGTTAGCAGTAGAAATAGCACCCAAGTTTTTGTCTCTTAGCCTCAACTTCCATGTACATAAAACACTGAATAAAGAAGCACATTTATAGGAATGTATTACCAGAGGCCACTGCCTTTGCAGACAGGGCTGACCAAAGTAAAACTGAGAAATAGGAAAAGAGATTCAGTCGTTCTTTGGCGATCCTGTCAAGTCACATCCTTGGCTCTTTTATTTATCCATCCCCTGTCTGTTGCTGAACTCTATGATGGCTAGCCCCCCACCCGCCCCCACACACACACCAGTCACTATCCTCATCCTTGGTCTGAAGGCTTCATCCTGTCATCCTCTCAGCTTCCTGCTGGGTTTCTCCTTGCCGCTATCAAAACAGCCCCAACCCCCAGGCGAAGACTCTGCCCTGCTCCCAAGCTGCAGGTCCAGAAGCTCATATTTACTAATGTGGCGGGGGGGGGGGGGGACACAAAAAAAACCCATAATTTATTTATAAAAAATTTTGTATCTGTTCTTACATGTTTTGTATCTGTTTAAACTTCAGGCACCTTTAAAGTACTGCATCCATCTGATGTATTGCATCCATCTGATACAATACACCTAACTGAAACATTTTTTCCACTGCTCAAAACAGTTTTTGAACTCATTGGTTTTGATGCTTTTTAGTACTTCTGCCAATTATTTTTGTTTGCTTTTTTTACCTCTTCCATGTTAGCAAAACATTTCCCTTTTGAGGACTTTTTTCATCTGGGTAAACAACAACAAAAAAGTTCTCGGGGGTGAAATCTGGTGAATAGGGAGGGTGGCGCATGGGGATCATGACATTTTTGGTCAAAGACTGCTGTATGCTCAGCGTGGTGTGGGCAGGTGCACTTGTAAATCATCCACCATGAAATGGGTAAAGGGGTTGAAAGAGCCTTTAAAAAGTTCACTGAAGCTGAAAAGATTCTCACAACAGTGCCTGCTGGTACACTGACACAGATAGATTCTGAGAACACTCACCTAGTGGGGAAACCTGTACTACAAGGGTCTCACACTCCAGAACATAATTCCATTTTTGAGGGGGTTCCCCACCCATAATGCCACTGATCCACCTTTGTCTCCCAGGTAACATAATATGTGTTTCGGTGAGGGTCTTTCTGGAGACAATACCTCAGTGTTTGCAAATTCCCAGAAGTGAGAATGCAGGTAATGTGATAAGGCAACACCAAGACAGACCAGTAGGCCCAAGGTCTGGGCCAAATGATTCCCTTGCATGATTGCCTCACCTTCCCCACGCAGGTGGTTTGCTTCAACACATGCACCTAGAAATATGCTAGAACATGACTTGGTAGGAATGGGATGCCCCTCACTCCTCCTTGGCCAGCATTGCTGGTTAAGATGATATCTTTCATGGATTATCCATTTGCCTCTCAGACCCTCTTAACATGAGTGAGATAAATAATTGTGTATCACAAACCCACCGCTGCAGAGGGCTGCCTTACCTCTACATGTCATCCCCAAAAGCCATCATATTTATTCCTGAGCAAAGAAAGGGGAAAAGGGACAGCTTTAACATGTCACTTTAGTGACATAGAAATTCTTTCTGTATTAATAAGTGTTTTCCAATGGATAAGCATAACATATGAATGGGGAGATAACAAAGGTCAATAGCTAGAGAAATATGAACTGGGTGAACATGGAAACAGCTACCTCACCAAGTCAGTAACTCATGGAGGGCTTTTCATCTGCCTCAGCCTTATTTACCTAACCCCAGAACAGCAGATACATGAGGTTCTTACTCTTAAACAGCATGAAAAAAAATGTATATACACTAATCTCGAGATGATTTCATCTGAAAATCTATTAGTACATATTTCACCTGTTAACTGATTGATCCCAAATATACTAAATTTAATGCATATTTTTCACCTGTATCAGCTGATTGATCTCCATTTTAAAGAACAGGCATACCAGGGGACACCACACACATTTGAAGCTACCAGCCTATAGAACAAACAGATCGTACTGCACAAAGTTCCTGAGGCATTTTTCTCTAAAACACAACAGAGGTCAAGGTCAGCCATGGGATCTAGTCACGGCTGTTCATATATCCCTCATAAAAAATATTCTGCACTTTTCCCTAGCTTTGGTGTCCTAACAATTCTAAAGTCTATCCGCGGTTCTGAGCTCTACTCAGGAAATATAAGGAGTTCAGATACAAAGTGAAGAAAGACACTATATACCCACACACAGAGATGATGGATCATCAACTATCTTTTCAAGTTCACCAGATATTACAATAAATTAATTCAACCCACTGGAGACCGGTATGCTTCTTGCAGTACTACCTTGCCATTTACTCTCCTTTTCTTAACACAGACATGCTGGCCTATAGAGTCAAAAAGACCTGACTGTGTGGCTCATCTATATCCATTTATTGGATATAGAACCTTGGAAAGGTCATTTAATCTCCACAAACCCTGTTTTACCTGTACATAAAATGAAGCTAATAATAAAACTTACCTTATAGACAGAGGATTAAATAAATGTGCTTGTTACAGTGTCTGGACAAATACAAATGTTAGCTATTATAATTATTATCAAATAGTTCAATTATCCAAACTCTACTCAGTTTCTCCATAGCAGTAGGTATTCCATCTTCCTTGGTGGTAGCACTATAATCCTCTCCTTAAATTTGCAAAAGTGAACATTAATGGGTAAGCCTATATTATTTATAGATTTCAACTAGAATAGTCTTCCTTCCTTTTTCAACCAGACCACTTTTTTGCTTCCATATTATGTTCCAAAATTCTGTCCTTTGGGGTTGAATTTTTCCATGCATGATCTCAGCCAAAAGGTGATTTAAAAAAAAATAATGTTGAATCAAATTTACTCTGTCTACTTTTGAATTAGAAGCAGATGAAAGTAACATTTTATTTTTCTGCCTGAAAGAAACATAAGGCTGTTTCTGTGCTCAGATAATTCACTAATAACTGAAAGTATCCAAATATCTCCTCTTCACTCAGGAAGTCTCCTGGCTAATTATGAAAATATTAATTAAGTTAGGGGCAATTGAAAAAAGTTACTTTTGAACCTGCTCAATGTGAGCTTGTATTAAATTACTACTGTATTTGTGTGGAGTCAAGTTTCAGAAACATCTGGGAACAGATTCCCATGAAATATAACTATGGCTTTATGATCTTCTTTTTCTAGGGAAAGAAATAGGTATTCTACTATCAGTCAGTACACTTGACCTTCGGAAACTATTCAAAAGTTAAGTTTGTCTAAAACCATTAAAACATACGGGATGGGACAAAAGTAGATTTGCAGTCATCAGTATGTAAAACAGAGTGTATTCTTGTATTATTATTAATTAATTAATTATTGTATTATTTTCCCTATGAACAACTGTAAATTTACTTTTGCCACATGCTGGATACCCAAACTCTTTCATAAACTATTGGTTTTGTGTTCTGGAGTTTGTCCATTTGCCCTGCCAGATCCACTGTGCACTATTCCCACCCTCCTCTGCCTAGGGAGGCTGACCCTTACAGGCAGCATCCATGGATTCATTCACCTGAGGACTTCCAGCTAGTTTCAGACAATGGGCAGCATAGGTACAAGCTTAGAACGTGAGAAGAGAATAAATTTGGGGACTTACTCCCTGTCTCCCTTGTGTTAGGTTACTGTGGGTTGGCTGCGTCATTCTACCAGACTCCTATCCTGCTCCTGTTTCCACGTGGGGTGCTGGCTAGTCACTCCCTCACCTCCCCTTTTTAGGTGACACTTCAGCCATGCTGTTAAATTAACCCCTATATTAAACTTCCTGAACTTACTCATTTCGAGTATGCTATAGCACACTTAGCACTAACAACTTTTAAGCCTGGCCCTGGTCACTGTGATTTAGTTGGTTGGAGCATTTCCCTGTAGACCAAAAGGTCATGGGGTTGGTTCCTAGTCAGGGCACATACCCAGGTTGTGGGTTCAATCCCCGGTCAGGATGCATATGAGAGGGCAACTGATCAGTGTTTCACCCTGATGTTTTTCTCTCTCTCTCCCTCCCTTCCTCTCTCTCTCTAAAAACAATAAAAAATGTCCTCAGGTGAGGATTGAATAAGTAAACAAATAAATAAATGCAAGCTTTTAAGCCTGTTCAGATTCTGTTCCTTTTGCCCAGCATACTTCTTACCTGCCTGAGGAGTAAATACCCATTCTTCCTTTGAAACAGAACACAAAGGATAGCTCTTCTGCAAAGCCTCCCTCTCTGGTCCTTCAAAGACTGAGTCCTCCCCTTTTCTATTCTAAAGCCTTGAGGCAGGTTGGCTGGGTTCAAATCCTGTCACACCATTGACTGGTCATATACAATAAGTCACTTCACTTTCCTGGGACTCAAATTTCTCATCTGTAAAATAGAAACAATAAGAGTAATTCCCTCATAGAATTATTGTGAGAGTTAAATTAATACTTTTACTGTTCTCAAAGATTCCCTGGAACATTTGGATCAATAAACATTATTGTAGCCATTGTTATTATTATTACTCTCAATCTACATCATTAGACTGTCCATGCTACTTATCTTGGTCTCCCTGGCCTTGACCTAGTACTAATAAAATTTCAATAATTGTCTACTGAAAATTGTTAACAATGAGTCTTGTTGTGAACATCTCTTCTCTGGGCTACTTTTCATTTCCAATGAAATACTGATAATTGTGTGAGGTTATAGAATTCCATTTTTAGCTTTTGTGGAGTTGCATTTGAAGAGAAATAAAGAGTTCAGACACTGAGATTACACATACTATGGATTCTCTGGGAAACTCAGATTAAAAAGTTATAACAAGTTAAACAACATTTAAAAAAGAGCTTCCTGGATTTTCCGTATGTGATACTGTGCTTTAGAAACACCCAGAAGTAAAGAGGATTCAGCATGCACAAAAGTAAAAAGTAACAAACATATGTGAGAAATTGAGAAGATGTTTACCTCATTAAAACTGCTGGTTCTCCAAAGGCCAGCTTTTTAGGAAAACAGCTGGTAAACTGCTCAATATGACTTTTTCCCTATCACAAAAAACAAACAAAAAAACCTGCTTTCTAAAATGACAAATGCTGAGAGCTTTATTTACTTGTTAAAGGTTACTTCTGTCTATAAGCTGGTCTACAACAGAAAAAAATCCTGTTTATAGAAAACTGATTGCTGAACAACATGACAAACTGATTATTGAAGTGAAAATCAAATGTCCAGCTAAGTTAAATATACCCATAAATTGGGACTGAGTGTAATTCTCGAGTGGATTCTGGAGGCTGAGGTCCATTTCTGGGATACTTCCATCCCCAGACTGACTTTCTGGGGCCCTTCATTTCATGTCCAGACACATACATTACAATAGCTCTGGCTGTCCAGCAACCAAGCCCAGCCTTTCTTATGAAAGGAAATTTTAATTTTCGTAAAAGAAAGAAACAAGAAAAGTTATTAATTATATACTGTTTGCCTAGTGTTCATGAGGTGACTCACTAGGAACTTTTTTGCATTGTTACATTCATTAATTACAATTATGTTAATAATAATCTGATGAGGTTTCTTATTATTACCTTCATTATACAAATAAAGAAATTGAGGCCCAGGGATAAATAATTTGCTATAAGTCACACAAAATGTAAGTTCTAGATGTTTTAAATCACCATTTTTGTTATTTTTATCTAATCAGAAGTTTTCAACCACACACCGTACCTCTTCTTGTGCCCCTAAGGAGCATTTGGAAATGTATGCAGTATTTTCATTTGTCACACTGTTGCTTAAGTCCTTCTGGTTTTAAGTGTGTGGCCAGGAGGCCACATACCCTGCAAAGCTTGAGACAGCTCTGCACAGATAAAAATTAGTCTTCCCAAGTGCCTACACACACTATTAGAAAACCATTGTGTTGGGTAGGGATCAAGGGTGGGAAGTGGTGATGGCTGGGGTTGGGGGAGTGGTGGGGGAAAATGGACACAACTGTACTTGGAAACAATAAAATGTGGGGAAAAATAAAGTGAAATAAAAAAAGAAAAATAAATAAAAATTTAAAATATTAAAAAAAGAAAAACATCGTGCTTTAACTCCAGAGTTTGGATGATTTCTGTCTAACAAATAAACTATGAACTAAACAACAATTCATTCATTTGAATTTTACCTATCCTAATCATTAACTAGACAGCCTATGCTTGCTGATCTCAGATCAGAGTCCAATTTTCAGTGAATTTTTTAAATAATTGAAAACAAGAGGATCTGTTAATACCTCTAGTAGTCACTGCTAGAATTACTCTGATGTGCCTGGTGAGACTGGTAAGGTAACATGCTTTCTAATTCTGTTAATAAACATTCGACACTTAAACACAAACAATTGGTAAATTATCCTGTATGGAGACTGCAGTTTGAGGTTTCAACAAATACACAGGAACCAGAATAAATGCATCAGAAAAAGCTGTCCTCCAAAGTCATCATTCTGAAGTTGATACATGCATTCCAATAATGCGTCCCCATTACTACAAACACACTTGTCATTTCTCTCTGCAAATGTGTAAAGTTTGTGTACCTTCTTTTCAATATCTTCAAATGCTCCAACTAGAAGGAGTTGTCTGGAGTTAACTCTTAGTCGATTAATCATGTAACAGGATAGAGATGAGCAAGGCAGAAACACACAAAAAGACAGATGATCCTTCTGGTTAACAATTTTCTTTGTTAAAATTTAGGTATGGCCTAGACCAATGGAACAGAATTAAGATGCCAGAAATAACCCCAGATATATATGGGCAAATAATTTTCAACAAAAGAACCAAAAACATGCAATGGAGTAAAGGAAGCCTCTTCAATAAATGGTGCTGGGATAATTGAAAAGTCATATGTAAAAGAATGAAACTAGAAAACTGTTTTCCCTGATATACAAAGATTAACTCAAAATGGGTTAAAGATCTAAATGTAAGAAGATAAATTACATAAATATAAGACAATAAATTATGTAAAAGAATCCATACTAAACTTATGGACTTTGGTCTTAGAGAGGATTTTATGAATTTTGCCCCAAAGGCAAGGAAAGTAAAGGCAAAAATAAATGAATGGAACTATATCAAACTAAAAAACTTCTGTCTAGGACTTCTGGCCAAGGTGGAGGCATAGGTAGATACACTGTGCCTCTTTGCACAACCAAAAGAAGGACAACAATAAATTTAAAAGCAAAAACAATCAGAACTGTCAGAAAATTGAACTGTATGGAAGTTTGACAACCAAGGAGTTAAAGAAGAAACATTCATCCAGACCTATAGGAGGGGTGGAGATGGGCAGCCAGGCAGAAAGGACTCTTGGCAAGGCACAGCTGGTGGGCTGGGCAAGGCAGCAGCTGGTGGACTGGGCAAGGCAACTAGAGGAGTGGGCAGCCCCACATTTGCATGCAGATAAACCTGGGGGAACAACTGGGGATCGAGACAGACCATGCAACACAGGGTTCCAGTATGGGGAACCAAAGCCTCAAAACCTTTGACTGAAAAAACCTATGGGGGTTGGGGTGGCAGGAGAAACTCCCAGCCTCACAAGAGAGTTCATTGGAGAGACCCACAGGGTCTTAGAACATAAACGAAACCATCTATCCAGGAATCAGCACTAGAAGGGCCCAATATGCTTGTGGGTAGTGATGGAAGTGATGGAGAGCCAGCAGAGAGCTGAATAAGTGTCATTGTCCCTCTCAGATCCCTGCCCCACATACAGTACTATAATGCAACCTTGTAGGTTGCTCTGCCCTGGAGAATACCTAAGGCTCTGCCCCTCACAACATAACAGGTGCTTGAGACAAAAAAAAAAAATAGCCCAAATGAAAGAACAGATAAAAGCTCCAGAAAAAATACAACTAAGTAATGAAGAGAAAGCCAACATATCAGGTACACGGTTCAAAACACTGGCAATCAGGATGCTCACAGAATTGGTTGAGTATGGTCACAAAATAGAGGAAAAGATAAAGGCTATGAAAAGTGAAATAAAGGAAAATGTACAGGGAACCAACATTGACAGGAAGGAAACTGGAACTCAAATCAATGTTTTGGACCAGAAGGAAGAAATAAACATTCAACTGGAACAGAATGAAGAAACAAGAATTCAAAGAAAATGAGGAGAGGCTTAGGAAGCTGCAGAACATCCTTAAACATTGCAACATCTGAATCATAGGGGTGCCAGAAGGAGAAAAGAAAGAGCAAGAAATGGAAACGTATTTGAAAAAATAATGAAGGAGAACTTCCCTAATCTGTCAAAGGAAATAGACTTCCAGGAAGTCCAGGAAGCCCAGAGAGTCCCAAAGGAATTGGACCCAAGGAAGCACACACCAAGGCACATCATAATTACATTACCCAAGACTAAACATAAAGAGAGAATCTTAAAAGCAGCAAGAAAAGAGGAGACAGTTACGACAAAGGAGTTCCCATAAGGCTATCAGCTGATTTGTCAAAAGAAAAATTACAGGCAAGAAGTGGCTGGAAAGAGGTATTTGAAGTCTTGAAAGGCAAGGATCAGACTTCTGGCCAAGATGCAGGCATGGGTGGATGCACCGTACTTTCATGCACAATGAAGACTGGAACAACAACAATTTAGAAGCAAAATAACACCCAGAACTGACAGAAAATTTATCTGAATGGAAGCTGGACAGCCAAGAAGTTGAAGTAGACCTGTTCATCCAGACCAGTAGGAGGGGCAGAGACGAGCCGGGTGCGGGGCACGGGGAAGAGAACAAGAATTGGGTGCATAAGGCAACCTGGAGCACGTAAGGTATCTGGGGCGGGCAAGATCACAGCAGGCAGACCCTGAGTATGCAAGCGGCAGCTGGCAGACCCAGTGAGGCAGCTACTGTGGAGCAGGGCAGAGCATGCAACCAAGGATCCCAAAGAAGGGACTGAGGTCCCACACAGAACGGAGCTACCACCATTGTTCCCTCTCAACCCCACCCTCATGTGCAACGTCACAATCTAGTGACTGGGGTGCCCAGCCCTGGTGAACACCTAAGGCTCCGCCCCCCACCGTAACAGGAGCGACCAGACCAAAAAAAAAAAAGAAGAAGAAGAAGAAAAAGAAAAAAGAGAGAGAGACGGCTCAAACAGAAGAAAAAGTCAGTGCCCCAGGACTCATCCTTTTGAGTGACCCAGAGATAGCTAACCTATCAGACGCACAGTTCAAAACACTAGTGATCAGGAAGCTCACAGAATTGGTTGATTTTGGTCACAAAATAGATGAGCAAATGCAGGTTACCATAAAAGAAATGAAGGAAAATGCACAGGGAACCAATAGTGATGGGAAGGAAACTGGAACTCAGAACAATAGAGTGGACCAGAAGGAAGAAAGAAACACCAAACAGGAAAGAATGGAGAAATAAAAATTCAAAAAAAAAAGGAGGAGAAGCTTAGGAACTTCCAGGACATCTTTGAACGTTACAACATCCGAATTATAGAGGTACCAGAAGGGGAAGAGGTAGAGCAACAGATTGAAAACGTATTTGAACAAATAATAAAGAAGAATTTCCCCATTCTGGCAAAGGAAATAGACTTCCAGGAAGTCCAGGAAGCTCAGAGAGTCCCAAAGAAGTTGGACCCAAGGAGGAACACACCAAGGGACATCATAATTACATTAGCCAAGATTAAAATTAAGGAGAGAATCCTAGAAGCAGCAAGAGAAAAGGAGACAGTTGCCTATAAAGGAATTCCCATCAGACTGTCAGCTGATTTCTCAAAAGAGACTTTACAGGCAAGAGGGGGCTGGAAAGAAGTATTCCAAGTCATGAATGGCAAGGACCTATATCCAAGATTGCTCTATCCAGCAAAGCTTTCATTTAGAATGGAAGGGCAGATAAAGTGCTTCTCAGATAAGGTCAAATTAAAGGAGTTTATCATCACCAAGCCCTTATTTTATAAAATGTTAAAGGGACTTATCTAAGAAAAGAAGATTAAAAAAAAAACATGTATAGTAAAAGGACAGCAAACTCACAATTATTAACTACCACACCTAAAGCAAAACCAAAAGAAACTAGGCAAATAACTAGAACAGGAACAGAGCCACAGAAAGGGAGATCACATGGAGGGTTAGCAACAGGGGAGTGGGAGGAGGAGAGAGGGGGAAAAGGTACAGAGAATAAATAGCATAGATTGTAGGTAGAAAATAGACAGGGGGAGGGTAAGAATAGTATGAGAAATGTAGAAGCTAAAGAACTTATAAGTATGACATATGGACATGAACTAAAGGGGGGGAGTGGGTGGGAGAGGGTATACAGGGTGGAGGGGAGTGAAGGGGGAAATGGGACAACTGTAATAGCATAATCAATAAAATATATTAAAAAAAATAAAGGCAAGGATCTACATCCAAGATTACTCTATCCAGCAAAGCTATCTTTTAGAATGGAAGGGCAGATAAAGTACTTCCTAGATAAGGCCAAGTTAAAGGAGCTCATCATCACCAATCTTTATTTTATGAAATGTGAAAGGGAATTACCTAAGAAAAAGAAGAAAATCAAAACTATGAACAGCAAAATGACAACAAACTCACAATTATCAAAAACGGAATCTAAAACAAAACCAAAATTGGACTAAGCAAACAACTAGAACAAGAACAGAATCACAGAAATGGACATCACATGGCAGGTTATTAGTGGGGAGGAAGGGATGGGGATTGGGGAAAAGGTGTAGGGAATAAGAATAATTGGTAGGCACAAAATAGACAGGGGGAGGTTAAGAATAGTATAGGAAATGTAGAAGTCAAAGAATTTATATGTATGACCCATGGACATGAACTAAGGGGGAGAATGTAGGTGGGAGAGGGTGTGCAGGGTAGAGGGGAATAAATGGCAGAAAATAGGACAACTGTAATAGCATAATCAATAAATATATTAAGAGAAAAAAAACTCTGTCCAGATAAAATACTGCTATGAGCAATGTCTGAGATTTTACTGCCTTTGTTTTTTTTTCTAGGATTTTTATGGTTTCAGTTCTAACATTTAAGTGTTTAATTCATTTTGAATTTATTCTTATGTGTTGTATAAGAAGGTGGTCTAGTTTAATTTTCCTGCACATAT
This sequence comes from Phyllostomus discolor, assembly GCF_004126475.2. Lineage (NCBI taxonomy): Eukaryota > Metazoa > Chordata > Mammalia > Chiroptera > Phyllostomidae > Phyllostomus > Phyllostomus discolor. The sequence goes on along the minus strand of NC_040906.2, from coordinate 123,035,497 downwards.
CTGTCCAATTTTCCCAACACCATTCATTGAATTAATTAACTTTAGTTCATTGTATGTGCTTGCTTTTTTTTGTCTAACATTAATTAACCATAAAGGTATGGGTTTATTTCTGGGCTCTCTATTCTATTCCATAGATCTATGTGCCTGTTTTATGCCAATATCATGCTGTTTTGATTACTATGGCCTTATAATATAGTTTGATATTAGGTATTGTGATTTCTCCAAATTTTTTCTTCTTTCTCAGGATCACTGTTGCTATGTGAGGCCTTTTGTTGTTTCAAACACATTTTTGAAATATTTTTCTAGTTCTATGAAGTATACCTTTGGAATCTTGATAGGAATTGCATTGAATGTACAGGTTGCTTTGGGTAGCATGGACATTTTAATAATATTAATTCTTCCTATTTATAAACAAAGTATATCTTCCCAGGCAAGGGAAACACAAGAAAAAATAAACAAATGGGACTACATCAAACTAAAAAGTTTTTGCACAGCAAAGGAAAACATCATGAAAATAGACAATCCATAGAATGGGAGAACATATTCACTGATACATCTGATAAGGGGTTAATATCCAAAAATTTATAAAATGCTTACAAAACTCAACACCAAAAAAATGAACAATCCAATTTAAAAAGGGGCAAAGGACTTCAATAGACACTTCTCCAGAGAGGATGTAATGATGGCCAATAAACTTATGAGATGTGCTCAACATTACTAATCATCAGAGAAATGCAAATTAAAACCATAATGGGATATCACTTCACACTGGTCAGAATGGCCTTCATCAATAAATCAACAAACAACAAGCGCTGACAAGGATGTGGAGAAAAAAGACCACTTCTGCACTGTTGATGGAAATGCAGATTGGTGCTGCCACTGTGGAAAGCAGTATGAAGATAACTAAAAAAAAATGGATCTGCCTTTTGATCCAGCAATCCTACTTCTGGGAATAGATCTGAAGAAACTTAAAACACTAATTAGAAAGAACATAAACACTGCTATGTCCATTGAAGCATTATTAGCATTAATTATAATTGCCAAGATATGGAAGCAGCCCAAGTGTCCATCAGTAGATGAGTGGATAAAACAACTGTGGGACATTTACACAATGGAATACTACTCAGCCATAAAAAGAAGAAAATTTTACCATTTGTAACAGTATTGATGGACCTGGAGAACATTATGCTAAGTGAAATAAACCAGTCAGAGAAAGACAAATACCATATGATTTCACTCATATGTGGAGACTAATGAACAAACTGAACTAACAAACAGAATAGAGAGTAGATGACAGTTATGGGAGGGAGTTAGTGAGTAAAGGGATCAAGCAAACAGGAGAAATGGACATGGACAATAGTGCAGGGATTGTGGGGACAGGGTATAAGAGGAATAAATGGTAATGAAAAAATACAATAAGATATATATTTAAAGTATAAGAATTTAAAAATAAAATAATAAAGTAATAAAAAGCCTCTGCCCAGCAAAAGAAGCCACCAACAAAACAAAAAGGCAAGCAACCAAATAGGGGAAGATAATTTGCAAATGATAGTTCCAACAAAGGATTAATATTCAAAATATATAAAGAACTCATACAACTCAACACCAATTAAAAAAATAATGGATATAGGACCTGAACAAACACTTCTCCCAAGAAGACATAAAAATGGCCAACGGATGTATGAAAAGATGCTCAACTTTGCTAGCTGTTAGGGAAATGCAAATCAAAACTATAATGAGATACCATTTCTCACATGTTAAAATGACTATTATCAATGAGACAAGTAATAACAAGTGTTGAAGGAGTTGTGAAACAGGAACCTTCGTTCATTGCTGATGAAAATGTAAACTGGTTTAGCCACTATAGAAGATACTATGTCTAGCTGGTGTAGCTCAGTGGATTGAGCTCAGGCCTGCAAACCAAAGGGCTGAAGGTTCCATTTCCAGTCAGGGCGCATGCCTAGGTTGTGGGCAAGGTCCCCAGCAGGGGGTGCACAAGAGGCAATCACACATTGTTTCTCTCTTTCTCCTCCTCCTTCCCTTCCCCTTTCTCTAAAAATAAATAAATAAAATCTTTAAAAAAAGAAAATACTATCGATGTTCTTAAAAAAAGTAAGCATACAGTTACCATATGACCCAGCAATCATTTTTCTGGCTGTCTACCTCAAAAATTAAAAAAAAAAACCTTAAATATAAATGCATCTCTGTTGATTGCAGTATTACTCACAGTGGCCAAGATATGGAAGCAACCAAAATGTCCTTCAACAGATGACTGGATAAAGAAGATATAGTACATATATACAACGGAATACTACTCAGCCATAAGAAAAGATGAAATACTGTCATTAGTGACAGCGTGGATGGCTCTTGAGAATATCATGTTAAGTAAAATAAATCACACAGAAAAAGCCAACAACCATGTGATCTCATTCATACAGGGATATAAAACTAAAAGAAAAAAATGAACAAATAAAAATCATAGACATAGACAACATTATGGTGGTTTCCAGGGAAGGGAGTGGGGAGTGGTCAGGGGTAAAGGGGGTCAAATATATGGTGATGAAAGAGATTTGACTTGGCTGGTGGGCACACAATGCAATACACAAATGAAGTATCATAGAATCGTACACTTGAGCCTACATAATTTTATTAATCAATGTCACTCCAATAAATTTGATTTTCAAAAAATTTAGATGTGAGTATAAGTCTCAAACTGACAGCCCCATGTGCCTCAAAATATCTGAAACTAAGGACACTCCTAAAGTGAAACTTCAAAAATGCATCAACCTTATTAGAATGACACATGGAATAATGTTCATTTTTTTAAAACACCTTTTTTTTAACATTTTTTTAAAGATTTTATTTATTTATTTTTAGGGAGGGAAGGGAGGGAGACAGATAGAGAGAGAGAGAGAGAGAGAGAGAGAGAGAGAGAGAGAAACATCAATGTGCGGTTGCTGGGGGTTATGGCCTGCAACCCAGGAATGTACCCTGGCTGGGAATCGAACCTGGGACATTTTGGTTCCCAGCCCATGCTCAATCCACTGAGCTACGCCAGCCAGGGCTGAATAATGTTCATTTAAATATCTATTTTCTGTTATATTTTTTAGTAATCACTTTTCTTATTTTATAGTCATACTTGGTGTCTGTTCACACAATTTGCTCCATAGACTTATTTCCTTCTTACTTGGGGCTCATGTTTTATTCTCTAACGGCCCTGCAGAACAGAGTGGCTTCTTCACTCCGAGATGAAATGAAAAGGCATGAACACCGGCAGAGGCATCAAGAACTTGGAAGTCTAGAGACAGAGCCATCAGGGTGAGCAGTGCTGAGGACTCCCCTCCTAGAAACTTGCAGGGGTGGGTGACTTCTCCTTTGGAGTTCAGCAACCTTCCACAACTACTTGTGTAAGCTTAGACTACCAAGTCGTGTGGGGAAAATACCTCTTACATGTAGGAAATGAGATCACAGGAAAGGAACAAGGAAGCAGGAAGCCTATCTTCTGGGCTACTCCGCAAATTCCCAGTTGTGAAGCTTTGGGCAAATTCTTTGACATTTCCAAGTCTAAGTACCCTCATTTGTAAAATGAAGACATTTAGCTAGTTTATGCCGCTCAATCTTTTTACTCAAGTGTTGTATTGTTTTAAAAAATCTGAAAGAAAACGAGCTCATAAAAAGACACAAAAGAGAAGAAATTCAGCAGCCTGACTGAAAAAAGCTGGCTTAGAGATGACTTTCAGCTTTAGGAGTTTAGATTCAAAACAGAAATTGATTGGTGACATCATAAGCTTTACAAATGTGGCCACTTTCTCCTCTTCCCATGAGTATCTTATCCCTATTTCACTGCTCACCTTCCAAACTTCATCATTCATTACACATGGATCAGAACCACTCTCAGATCAACCTACCTATACATTTCCTTCAACGTTTCCACTTAGAGAGGTTCCTCAACTTAAATTATAAATAAATCCTGGGACTCCCCAAACATTAAAGCAAGCAGTACTTCCTTTTGCCTAGAGTGGATGTCCTGCACTGTGGAAGTTAGCCCTTTCCATGGCTCAGTGTAAAAAGAAAACCATCTACGTTTCAGCCATCGTCTCAAAGAGAGTTTATGATTCAATTTACAGATAAGATTTCCTTGGGAGGAAACCAGAGGTCATTTTTGCTGTCAAACAAAATCTTTCTCAATATTAAAATGAGAACTAATTTGATTTAACCTAAGTTGACAGGGATGAAAAGAGCTCAGGGATTTGAAGTCCACAATAACAAAAGTACATCCACAGTCTGAGGGTAGTTTGAAAGCATTCGGTAACTCCACAGAGTATCATAAAAGAAGTAACAGAAATAAGAATTCTATGCAGTTGTTTCCTATGCGGCACAGAGTACCATTTCTTTAAATGATTACATTATACAGGGTGGGACAAGAGTAGGTTTATAGTTGTTAATATGGAAAATAATACAATAATTAATAAGTAATAACACAAGAATAAACTTTGTGTTTTGCATACTCACAACTGTAAACCTACTTTTGCCCCACCCTGCATAATCAATTCCAATTGGAGGGGAAAGGCACTTTTCTGTTTTGGGATTAACAGAAGTGCACTTAAAGGACATAACAAGTAAAAAAAAAACACAACCCAAATTATCGCTTCAGTTTATAAATAATTCTATAAAGTTTATTTTTATGTGGCCCTTCTCCAGAATAAAAGCAACATCCCTGCACTGCATCGTGGGTGGTATATTATTATATTGTTGGCTTGGTTCCCATACTGTAAGTAAGGAAATGTTATTTAATGATAATTGACATTGTGATGGCAAATGTTTTGATTAGTATCATAATCAAGATCTTGGTTACACTATTATCATTATTATTTCTGTTTCATCTTGATAACAAGGTGGGTCACTTGTTATCCCAGAGACCCGTTGACTTAACCATTGATTGCCTGGTAGTAAATCACAATTGTGACAGCAGGTGTCAGAACTTATACAACATGGTGAAAGCATGGCCAGCTCACCCCGTTTGCCTGTGAATTTCAGCTCTACACTGATCATTTCCCTTGCTAGGAAATCCACCAGACTCAGGCAAACTAGGACAGCGGGCCACACTGTGTGGTGGAGTGTGGCTGGGTCTAGGAGTCAGAAAACCTAGATCTGATCTGACCTGGTTGCTCTCCATCTGATGGCATCTATTTGAGCTTAGTTTTCCACCTGTAATAATTTGTCCTTAAAACATCTATAAAGTTATACACAGATACTAGGTCTTTTCATCTTTATCTGACAAACTAGCTGCCAGAACAGATATGCCCATCCTCTTGAGAGCTGTGGATTGTCATAATTTCTGTTTAACATCATTAGATATTATGTCCCACTGAGGTGATGCTTGGGGGTGAACTTTTGGTTTCACAGTTGTTAAGCTTATTTTATGCCCATAGAAAGCCATCTTCTCTATTTAAATCTGAGCAGTTGTGTGAATTGGGGGAAAGAGTGCCCAGTTTCATCTCTGTTGTGTATTGTCAGTGTGGCTTGGGATGAATTATCTAATTTTTAGCCTCAGTATCTCCATTTGAAAAATAGACAATTCTTGAACAAAACATCTCAAAGGTTGTTTTGATTATGAAATAATATACAGCATGGGACAAAAGGAGTTTTACAGTTGTTAGTATGAAAAATAATATAATAATAAATAATGATACAATAAACTGTTTCATGTACTCACAACTATAAACCTACTTTTGCTCCATCCTGTAGGTAAAAACAATAAATACATTATGTATTATAATATATATCGTATATTATAACACTACATATAAAACCGTAGTTGCCAATTCCATGATGCATACTAGGAATTTGTCCTTCAACCACAATACATTCAAAGCCCGGAGTGTTCTAAGGACATGAACCCATATGAACATAGAATAATAAAGGTAGAAAGAATCTTAGATAAGATCTGGTCTGACTCCTAAAGTTGGACATGACACCGTGATGCCATGAACTGAAAAGTGCATTGGATCCATTTCCACATCTAATTAGTGGGGGAGCCACGCTTGAACTCCAGACTCTGGGCTCTGATGGAAGTCTCTTTTGCTACATCTCTTGGCTTCGCCTCTCAAAGGCCTTAGCAGTTAATATCTTTGATTTTGTACCTAGAGCTAAGTATTTTGCATATTTTTATTTCATTTTCCTAAGAAGATTGATAATTCTCAGGCTAAGAAACCACCAAGACAATTGTGAAAGACTTAATATACAAAAGGATTCAACATAAATCTTTAATGCTTGTAATGATCAGTATTTAGCCATCCTTTGTGTATCTGTAATCACAACTTAACTACCTTTCTTCACATTAGACTATAAGGAGGGGAAGAAGAGGAGGAGAAAGAAAGGAGGGAGAGCAAGAGAGACTGAAGGGTTAGAAATATATGGTCTAATTTGAATGTATAAGCAAGAGAGACAAGGCAGAATATCAACAGCATAAGTATTTGAAATCTCACTCAGACTGCCCTGTAGTTGAGGTCAGGTAACCGCTCAAGGGAAACTGCATGAAATTAGGAATAGGGTCTGGCAGGAAGTTGTGGAGAGGAGCTTCGGAGAAGAAGATACCCCAGAGTTTGGGGGAAAACTCGAGTAAACAGAGTCCTGAGATGACTGGAGTTTAGTCACATAGGAAGGGATTTTCATACTATTTTGTGCATACACATCACCCTAGAGAACCTTTCAAATAGAGATTCAGGAGTCTTCTCCCTAGAGTTTCTCATTAAGTGCATGGAGGGGGTTGATTCACGGATCCACATTTCACCAAATGATTTGGATGTAGGGACCATGACCTACACTTTAAGCAGACGGCTCTGTGAAAAACTTGCGTGTCTTTCAATGTCTCCTTCACCTAGCACTGCTAGTCTCCCTAGAAGTCTCAACACCATTCACAGGCTTTAGATATGTTTCATTTAGAACCATGGAAGGGAACCATGCTTTTCAGAAGATTTGGGATGAAGCCAAAACTTGAATATCTGTTTGGATGATCATGACAATGGTAGTGATGATGATGGTGGCCGTCACATGAATGCTCACAATGTAGCAGGCACGATGCTAAAAGCTTTCCATGAGATGCATTAGGCAAGCATCACAACAGTGCTATGAGTGAGAGTGGCAGCATTAGCTTCATTTTATGTCAGAGGAAACCTTGGTTTTAAAAGCTAAAGCAACTTGCCCATGGTTACACCTCTATGAAGCAACAGAAATATGAGTCAAACAGCTCTCTTTGACTGCAAACCCCATGTTCTTAATGTCCATATTTAACGGGTTTTTTTTTACCAGTTATCTTGTAGGCATGGTTTCTTCACCCTTTAAAACTCGGTATCTCCTTAATGTTGCAGGTTTCATGGATTTCTATCTCTCAGGAGCAAATTCTCCTGAGCTGCATTGCCATCCATAACATTTTATATAACTCACTTGTATTTGCATTATATGTATGCCCTAATACTCTGTCTCTATGGCTTGGCTGAGAGCTTCTGGAAGACAAGGTCCATATTTTATTCTACTTTGCATCTTCTTGCCTGGAAATCCGTGTCAACTATATAAGGGATGGCTGCATTAAGCATTTAGATAACACTATCCTTTAAGGCAAAGTTTCTATAAAATGTTGCTATGTTTGTCTTCAATGCCATCCTGACTTTGAAGATTATAAAGTTACAATTTGAAAGTGATGGAAGTTAAGGGGGATAATGATTTGAGATATTGTTTTTTCCCTATCTGTGAGAGCAAACTGAGGGAAACATTCTTGAAGTTTGAAAGGAAGTTCTTAACTGCAAATAAGGTAACATGTGGAATTTATTATGCCAATTATTTATATGAGCTGAGAGTAAAAGTAGACACAGGAAGGGTTTAGATAAATTCAGAGATGAGAGCTGCATAACAAATTGTTAGTAGCAAATTAGTATGGTTCAGGGCATGTCCATAGTTTCTTCATGAAGAAAAATTCTCCTCTTACCCATAAAAGGCCCTTTGGTCCCAACATTGAGAGCTGAGTGAGGGGTTAATAGGACTTAGATGTAATTTGGTGCTTACACACACACACACACACACACACACACACACACACATAGTTTTTTATTTTTATTTTTTACTTTTGTACTGATATCTGATCCCCTCATATACTGAGCAAGACTTGGCACTAGGCTAAAACTCTGAGGTTGTTACCATTGAATGAAGCCACATCTAGCATACAACTAACACTAAAACAACATTACAGAAAAATAAAGTGGATGACAGAAAGCTTGGTTACTTTTCTCATAGGCCGTAGAGGACACTTTCAAAACCCTATAGGGACCCACAGGATCCAACACTAGTGCTAAAATCAATGGAGTTGTTTGCATAAAATCTCTTGATTAACTATGGTGCCCAAGGTGGTATAAAAGAAAATACTGATCTTAGTAATCAAGTTCAGTTAGTTTATGAATGTCACGGGAACCATCCCTGAAAATTCTCTAATGTTGATATGATTGGATCCAAGTCACTATGAAGACTCAGAGTTTCAAAGGGTCTGCAAAGGTGTTTGAATGTCCCTTCCTCTCCCCCATCCCAGTCTCTATGAACACTTCCACCAAGGACATGCTGAGGGAAAAGACACCATTTGAATTCAGAAAGAAGTAGGGACATAGTACATTTTCGCTGGATGGTCCTTCCCAGTTACTTTGTTATTGACTATTGAACAAATTATTCTTAATAAAAAACTTATTTATTAGGCTTCCATATATGTACTTAGTACTAGCTATTTCATCAAGAAAGACTCTTGTGTATTGTATCATATCCATTTCTCCAAAAATCCTATTATTACATATAATTTCACTTCCTTCCAGAACTAGGAGTAAAGCTGGTTAAGTTGCAATTACCAATATAACTGCAATATAAAATGAGATGTGTATTTCCACAGGCCCTTCTCATTTTGCCCGACTCTCTGTAGGCATGGATAGTGTGAAGTTAAAATGCTTAAGATCAAGGTAATCAGATCACCACTAAGTAAGTAAAATGTAGTTGCCTATACAAGGTAATGCCGCTCCACCTGTGAGGAATGAAGAAACTGTAAGCAGCGCTACTGTCTGCCGCCCCTGTTGAGTTATTAGCAGCAAAAGAAAGAACCCTTGCTCTTGGCAGATATGCTATCAACTTGAAATAGATTTTTCCAAAAGTGCAATCTGATCATCCTGCTGAATGTCTGTAAACTCAGAATTATTGCTGGAGTACCAAGGTGAGCTGAGATTTCTAGAAATAAAAGATGCATGAGAACTGGGTATACACACACACACACACACACACACACACGGGATTTTCAGTGTACCCAGAGAAAGGGGCAGACTGCTTTAATCAGTGGCTAATTATAAACTATTTAAAGAGCCTGGGATGTAACCTACTGTGTCCCAGGCACTGTGGGAGGAGGCTGATAGAAAACAGGATAGTACCATCCCTAACCTAAAGGAGCATAGAATTTGTAAGGGAAACAAGAAAGGAAGCATTTACTAAGTAAGGTAATATTTGTAATGAATGCTGCATTATGAGTCATATTCATACAAATTTAATTTAGCAAACCATCACTGAGTACCTCCTAAACACAAGGCCCTCCCTCTACCAGGTGTTTCAGGGCATGAAAAGAGTAAGGTTCAGTGCTATTATACAGAAGGGAGACATACGAGAAATAATCTCTCTGTGGACCTGTGACAAGGCCCTCTGCTCAGTGCTCAGCCACTAACCAACTGAACAGGCATAACGGCTCCCAGGGCAAACAGCAGCACTTCCATTTTGCGGATGAGGAATCTGAGGTCAGATTTCACCTGGTGCTGGGGTCAGGATTCCGTCTACGAAGGCCTGTGAGGACTTGTTGCTCACACTAGACTGCCTCCTTGGAGATCACTGGGTCTTGTCGTTCTGGTTAGGGTTCCCACAGGCTGGTCCAGAGCTAGTCTGCGGTGACCCATTGCTGGTTCCTTGGCTAAATGGAAAATACAAAGCCAATGCTGCATTTCATAAATCTAAATTGATTAAATTGAAGGGACTCCATGTATATGAAGTTGTTTCCTTCCTCCTTTTGTGAAATTAAACCTCCATTTAGGACATGGTGGTGCCAACAGATAGCAGCTGTCATTATTTTTTTAACTCTTTTTTTCCCTAGAAAAATAAGCTGAAAATTGGTACTCTGTGTCAGTTTGTCACGTGTTGTTTCGATTTTTTTCCAGTGGTGCTTGAAATCCAAAATCTGAAAAGTGCTAAATGAATGGACAATTTTGACATCAGTCTGTGTACAGAGTTTAGTGATATGAAAAGCTCTAGCAACTTTCAGTGGATTTTTAAAAGGGCAAAAAATGCTGGGAGTTCTGGTTTTAACTGTGTGTCATTTTCCAACTCTCTTTCATCCACATTTTTTTTCATGAATTGCTTAAACCACAAGACAACACCCTACATTCTGTCCTCTCTGGAAGCGCACCCTGCTTATATATGCTGCATGATGTGAGGAATGAGAGGCACTTATGTGAAAACAGGACAAAACTGTTGGCAAAGTGTGCCAAGAGGAAGACTGTTACTCCCAGTTAGTTCACTTTCCTATTTTAAAGGGTAAACACAGCCCCATCCACTTCAGTTTGCCTTTCCTAATGGTAGGAGGCTGCAGGGCAGCTGTCAACTGCCTCCCACTTCAATGTCAACAACTTGCTCAATCGTCCTCTCTTCCAAGAACATGTATCAGGCAACAAATCTCATTTTAGTGGCATTCACTATGTGGTTCTGGCTAATACTAAAGACAGAGCAGTGACGGAATGGCGGCGGTGAGGCTCTTATTTCTCAGATGAGAAAACTTATTGCTAATCCAGTGAAGAGCAAAAACCTGGACTTGCCTGCCTTATTGTCTTTTCTGCCAACGGCATGTTTCCCTCTCCCAAACTCAAAGCTTTGGAAAGATCCTAACAAAAGGGACAGAGAGTCACAAGATATCATGTGACTTATGGTTGTCTGCTGTCCAGGTAATGCCAGTCCAGTGGCTGAACTGGTGCTCCCAGGTCCCCACCTTCCTGAAGATGAGGCAACGCCAGCGCACTCAGTCCAATATGTGTCAACATTTGCACAGCGAGGTGGAGGCTCTGAGCTGCTTAAGGGAAGAGACATTTTTACTAATCCTAGAATTCCCCACTCCTAGCACAGTTACCAGTTACTGTCGCCTAGTAAGCATGTAAGAGATTCTTGGTGAATAAATAAATGGACAGGGGCAATTATTGAATAGGTGCTCAATAAGTATGCATGATTTAAAAAAACCTGAAGGTACTTAGTCCAGTGTGGTATGTGAGGGTCAAGACTGAGTCAGATGAAGTGGCCCTTTCTTTAGGAAAAGTTATAGTCATGATATGGTTACTCGAGGTTCATTTTTGTCTCTATGTCTCCACTCATCTCTCTCTGCTTCTGCCCATGTCTGTACTTGTGTATGTATCTGTCTACCTGTCTAACTACCTCTTTCTCTCTCTCATCTACTCTACTTCCTCAGAGTTTTGAAGGACTCACACCAGAAAAAGTTTCAAAGGAAAAAATTCCAACCCAGTGCTTTTTTTTTGTCAAACAAGGGCTCACTCCATTTCTGTGACCTGACTTCTCCTTCTTACCCTTCCATTTCTTTACTAGCTCCCAGCCCCAGTGCTGCAGTCCTCTGGCAGTGAACCCTGCATGGCCTTGTGAGCTCTGAGAACTCTTTGTGATCGCCGGCATTTATTCTGCCCCAAGACAGAATAAATCTGGTCCTCAAGACCTGTGTCCTAGTCTCTGCAAACAGAATACTTGGAAGGTGGTAAGGGCTTACTCAGGAGGGCTTGTGAAATTATCGGGCATAAGAGGAAAACTCTAGGCAAAAGTCACCCACGTCCTCTACTAAATGAGGCTTGTCATCACGTTCAAAGGACAAAGAGAGCCCTGTTTTATTAGCTACAGTGTCTTCAATTTGATTTTTTTACATGTGTTTTTTTAGGTTGTTGGTCAAGGTTGTTAAAGAAAAGAGGAGGTGCCACAGTTCAGCAACCTCTAATGTGAAAGTGAGTGATTTCCCGATTTTCCCGTGCTATGTGACACTCTTTACTGACTCCCAGTAGCATACACTGCCACAGCCTGCTCACGCTTCCCACGCCAGCCTCCCATTGACCTTTAACATATCCATAAGCTACGGAAGCCCAGCATCCTAACCAGCAGCCTCACTATGCACACAGGCAGTCACTGCTGCCCATGTCAGCCCCAGCCGGGCCAGAACCCATGCCCACAGGCCCTGTCCTCACTGCACAGTAGAGATGCCTTAGACTGCCCTGGCCTTACCACTTGCTCCTGGAAGACTTCCTTCAGATAATCACCCTGCACCAGGAATAGTTCCTTTTTCATAGCCTAAGCTCCTCCATTTTCTCTGCAGAATCTGTCACCCCCGAGGGAGCCCCACACTTTGCTCACATCATGAGGTCAGGTCCCCTCAAACATCTGCCTCCTTTTGCCTATCTTTCAAGCCCTAGATCAAACACCAACACCTTCATAAAGCCTTGCTTAATTTCCACCAGCTGCAAATTCTCTCCCGTAGCATTTTGTGCCTTGGACATCTGACAAATGAGTATGAGTGCCCAACTTTTGTTATTTCAATTTTGTTATTTGTAAAATAGGGCACATAATACATGCCAAACAACTAGGCAATCAATAAATCTTATTTTATTTTATTTTATTTTATATATCACAATTTTTATTTTTATTATAGTTATTTGTGTATGTGTATATATACATACATATACATACACACGCATGCACACATGTAGATGCATCCACTCCCTTGGCTCATCGATGGGTTCTGAGCCTCATTATGTGTATTTCTGTAATACTTAAACTCCCAGAGAGTAGACACCATCTTGTTTTTCTTTGCAAATTGTCTAGCATAGTTTTTTGCATATAGCTTCTATGAGATATATATATATATATATATATACATTAAATGACTAAATTTAACTTTCTGCCTCAGTTTTCCATCTGTAAAATGGGAATGAAAGTAGCTTAGTTATTTCCAAACATTATTATCAGGATAAATTAAGATATGGCATGTAAAACATTTTGAAAAATAAGAAAACCAAATGCTAGGCAAATAATGAGCTATAATTATTTGATAAATTATACTGTGTGGACATGAGTGAAACAATGTTACCTGACTTATCCAGTAGAGGGCAATGACGCACACACGAATATTTAGATTCTTTGTAAAAGAATCTAACCTCCAAAACATAAATTAAAAAGTGAGAAACACTTTGGTATTATGTAAACAAAATAACACAGTTTTTCTGGATTTGGCTGCTTTTTAATCTCTTTTAGTATGTTGTCTATGCAATTTATATGTGTAGAAGGGACCCTCAACTTTATTGGGTGTTTCAAGTGTGGTTCATTTACCTGATTTCTAATTTCTCTATTCAAATTTCCACTTGCCCCTTAGCCCAGGGTGAGGAATGAGTCCAGCCTAGCCAATAGAGGAATAATGCTCTTTTCACTAGTTTTATTACCTCTATCTGCAGTATTTCTTCCTGATCTGGAAGGCAGCCTGAAAGGGTTTCCATGCTGAGGGAGGGACCAAAAAGAGACTCGGACAAACAACGCCAACCATTGTTTCCTCAGCCCAATTTGGCTCCCCTCAGTCTGCTCTGTTAAGACACAGAACCCATTGAGTAAGCCACTGACATTTTGTTAGGATGGGCCAGGCTCTCTAGATAAGGGAACAACACAGGGTGGTGGATGAATAAGGACAGACAGCACTGCACATTCACTACTCTACTCTCCACTCAGATGCTTCTACTCTCCACTCAGTCCTGAACTCACTACATTTCATACACAAAAATGGCTGGAAGAGGTGCACAAGTGTCTGATATCTTCCTTCAAGGAATTGAAACTTTTACATGTGGTCATCAGATATAACTTAAATTAACAAAATTTGAATAATACATTGAGTACTCACTGTATGTCAGGCACTGAGCTAGGGAGGGACAGATGATATAAAAATGAGAAAAGATTCTTGCCTTTAAGAAATTCATAGTCTAGACCAGAGAGTAGAGGAACCCATGAAAGTAGACAAATATAAATAGATGCAAATATGACCATAATAGAAATAACTACAGTCAGTTATATTACAGCATTTGTTTTCAAAAACATGGATTTTTCCTAAGGATTATTATATTAGGGAATAATTTGAGCATAACTTGAATTTTGCATCTGATTATGTACAATTTCAACTGTAAGAAACATTAGGTAAATGCAGAAGATTGTACTGAAATGAACTGAGCAGAGAGAGAACATCCAAACACACACACACACACACACACACACACACACACACAGACGCATCCTCTCCCTCGACCTCGGCTTGCTTCCATTGGGTTCTGGGTCTCATGTACCTTGGTCTGGTGTTACAACTCTCCCTCATAGCTCACATAACCCTCCTTCCCTCTTCACCGGGACTCATAGACTGAGCCCTTCTGATGTCCACTGTAAGCAAATTGCAGATCTTTTTTAAGGTCAAGTGCCTTATTTATTGCAGTATTTATGATGCTTAAACCACTTTATATGTGTAAAATGGAGCTATTACTTTCATTTGATTTCTGTTTTTTTTTATGTTCGTGTGTCACTCAAGAATGTTTTTGCCTGTTGATTCCTTAACTCCATTTTTTCCAGAGGTCTTACCTTCATTGCTTGATTTTGCACAGCACAATGATTTTTAGAAGCACATACACGGTATTGCTGCAGAATGTACAGCAAGCCCTTGAGTGCATAAAGCAGGGAGCACCTGCCCTGGAGGAGGAGAGATAATGTCCAGGAATGGCCTCCCCAGAGAGGAACACAAAGAATCACAGCGATGTGGAAGAGTATGACTATCCTGTTTTTCTTTCTAGTTTTTTTATACAGGCCTCATTATAAAATCAACAACGAACAAATAAGACTTAAAATGGCTAATAAAAATGCAACTAATACAACAAGTCAAATGACATGAGAAATAACTTGAAAATGTTAGGTAGAGAGAAAATAAAAAGAGGCAAATAAGGTAAAACCTGGAGTTAGGTAAGCTAACTCCAAGCATGACTTAACAAAAGGTATGACTTAAGTTCCATACAAAAATCTGCTAGAGACAAACTGCAGATTTGCCGCTAAGCTTCCTGCTATCAGTGTCTGGCTGTCTACTGGTCTGATTTGATCCAGAGAGGATTTTACAAAATCTAATCTGAACTGTGCAGTATGATAGTCAGTAGCCACGTGCAACTATGACATTTGAAATGCAGGTATTTGGAAGTGTGATGCACTCAGTATAAATTACATTCAAAGACACACAAAAGTAATGTAAAAATCTCACTAGTAATTTATAATGATTACATGTGAAAATGATAATGTTTTGTGAGGGATTAAACATTACTAACATTTCTTTTACTCATTTCTTTTTTTTTTCATCATTGTGAAATTACGTATACACCTTACGTCTATGGCTCTCATTATATTTCTTTTGACATCCCTGATCCAGGGGAATATATAGGCTATACATGATTATATAACATCATCTATAATTTCTGAAAAATGGTAAGTTCAAATGGTGCTTCTTGACAAATGTCTGTGATGAGAACCTCCGTGTGCTTGATGAGGAAAACAGCCAGTTGTTTTAGCAATCAGCTAAAATGAGAGTAGTGTTAATGTGCTCTTGGGAAAAGCAAGAAGCCTGATTAGTTCATGAACCAAATAAAAGGCTATACCGTCTTGCTGGGGTAAGACCCAGGAAAAACAAGGATTCATCTGCAAGAGATGGAGTGTAGGGTTTGAATCTATGCATGTATGTGCATGTTCATGTATGTGTCTTTCTACATAGCCCCATGATGTGTGTGTATGTGCATCCATGTGTGTTCTTATATATGCAGCTGTCTGTGAATATATGGCCATGTGTATTTGAGTGTCTGTGTGCCTTTCTGGTGTGCCCGTGTGTACATGTTTCTACATTGTGCACCCCCATATGTGTGCCTGTGTGCACACTTGGGTGCCAGCCTGCTTCTGTATGTTTGTGGTCTCTTATATGTGTACCCATGTGTTTTATGTTTTTCAATGTATATACACATTCCCTTATGTATATGAATGTGTACACAGTATGTGTCCTTCTGTGGGGGAGGTTCCTATGTGCTTGCATGTGTGTGCCTCTGTACATGTGTGTATATATTACTTATACATGATGTAAGTAAGGAAATTAGTTGGGAGGGAAAAGTGAGTGTGGAAAGATATACTCAGACCTAGCCCAGAGGGTAAAGAATTTTATGCAATTTTATGCATGAGTTTAGAACTCATCCTATAGATATTGACAGGTTTCAAACCAGAAAATGCTATGGATAGATTTGCATTTTTGACAGATCATATTAGGTACAGTTATATGCAATGAGGCAGGAATAGTTCTATTGAGAAAAGGGATATCTATACATTTTTATAGCTTATTAACAATTAGAAAACATAATATTCAAAGCTAACTTTCTTATATACAAGCTTTTCTATAGAATGCACATTCTTCTGTTTTAGGTATCTAAAAACCTGACATGAAAATTGGAACTGTCTCTTGGCATGTCAGTCCCAGAGGAGGGTAGTTTAATATGTCAAGTACTTAATAATTAGGTTTAGGTAGCACCACTTCATTTCTTCCCTATATGCAAAGGCATCTCATAAGTTCCTTTGTGTCATCTTGTGAGAACTTTAGGGTTGTCCTTTGTCTTGGACTGAGAAGTAAACAAGACTCTCATGTGGTTATGAGCCTTGTCCTCAGTTTGCTGGAGAGCAGAGGTTGTGATCCAGAAATCTACCTGCTTCTCTGCCCTAAACACATGTGCAGACTTGAGGGCTGACTGTTTTCAGAAGATGGGAGGGATTTGCTGCCTCCACTTCACTGCCAGTCACTTTACCTCTGACCCACTCCCTTCTTAATCTCCTTAATTTGGTCCATTTACACAAACACAGAGGGGTGATGTCACCATGAGTGTAGGCAGAATATGTGTGCCTTTTAGGAAGGTTAACATCAAAGGACATACTTTTCCCCTCCACAGTCTTGAAGAGTGACTAATTTTAACTGCTCAGGCTCTCCTATATTAATAGGTTCTACTACATCAGTGGGAGGAAGAAAATGAAGACACAAGCTAAGTAAATGTTCAGGAATTCTGGTCAATCCTCTGCCTGTCGTGTCTTTACCTGGCTCTACCTTGGAATGCTCCACAGGGTGTACAGAATATGAGTAACAAGAAGTTCCAGTCTTCAGAAACTTAGGCTTAAGTGAAACCATTTAAGTGTTAACCATGCTACTGTATATTTTTTGAGTTCTGGACAATTTTATTCTATTATTTCTTTTTAAAAAATTAACATCTAATTCACATTCCATAAAATTAACTGTTAAGATGAAAATAATCAATCTGGACCATTTTTAAAAAACATACAGGATACCGAGTGCAGCCCAGGAGACAGCCCTGGACTAAGGAATCTAGATGATGTGGAGCCGGGGGCACTGGACCTCATGACATGCACACACATGCACACAAAACAGAGGGGTGCCACACTGGGTGAGTCCCCAGGCAGCTCATGGATGCCCCAAGTTTAAAATTTCAGCAGCAGAAAGTAAATGGTGGAAATGGTGAGCGAGAGAAAACAACGGGGGCTGTCAAGGGTTTTACATGACTCAACTTCATTTTATTTATGTTGTCCTTAGTGCAGCAGCTGTGAGTAGCAGAGTGACACTGGGGGTAAAGCAAGAAGCTGTGAAGATACTGCAGACAAAGGGCAGTCATCATGAAAAGGAGGAAAGAAAAAGGTAGAGCTAAGGTAAGACTTTTTAAGTGACTGGATGTGGGAAAGAAAACAAAAAGAGAGGATGGTTGACTCAGTTTTCTAGCTTACACAACTGAGTAGGTGTATGGGTACCCGATATAGAGAATACAAAGTAGTAGGACCACAGCCACAAGATGGGGAAAAGTTCAACTATGAATATTTTCATTTGCAATAGTTTGGAGCACCTGCTGAAGATATGTCCAGCAAGCAGTTGGAAGTATGACTTTGAAGCTTGAAACACAGGTCTGATCCACACGTACAGACTGATGAGTCAGCAGAACATTGAAATAGAAGGAACCAACAATGTGGCTGAGATTAACCAAGGGAGAGTATCAGTTAAGAGTCACGGCTAAGACTTAGCCCAAGTCTGGGGATCTCAAAGTTCCAGGCACTAGTGGAAAAAAGGAGTCTGTAGAAGGAGCAAAACAAAAAAAAAAAAGGAAGAACAAATAGAGAAGAACCAGTGTCATGGAAGCCAATGGGGTAGAAGAACCACAGTGACTTGGGGCAGCTCTTGAGGTCAGTGCTTCTGAGCTGAGTACTGAGTTCCAAGGAGGACTTATCCTGGACAAAAAGATGGGGAGAGCATATCTGAAAGGGAGGACAGCACTGTGAGATGTGAGCACCCTATGGATTCTCACTACACATCTACAGATTTCTCCTTTCAGAGCATCAGTGCATAACATGATGCTTTGTGCTGAACAAGGGCTGAAATATAAGTTAATCAACATGAAGTGACTTCTATAAATAAAGCAAATTAAGTGACTAAACTAAGTGCTATTCAATGGAAAACTATAATAATCATTGGCAATGTTTATCCTCAATTTTCCATAAGGTTTTTTTTTACATGCATCATCTCATTTAAACCTCACAGCATGTTTATGTTAATAGATACCATTATCATCCTTGCTTAAATGTGAAGAACTTGAGGTTGATAACTTACCTAAGGTCATATTGGTAGCACGTGGCTGATGAGGGACTTGAACTTCAGTCTTCTGAATTCAAGCCCATGCTTTCACAGCTGCATCACACTAAGCCCATTTTCTTTCTTTTAAAAAAATATTGATTTATTTTTAAAGAGAGAGGAAGAAAGAGAGAAAGAGAGAAACATTGATTTGTTCCATTTATCTATGCATTTATTGATTGCTTCTTGTATGTGCCCTGACCGGATATCAAACTTGCAACTTTGGTGTATCACGATGATGCTCTAAGCAGCTGAGGTACCTGGCCAAGGCTTGAGCCCATCTTCTTTAGTGATTTTTTTGTATCTGGCACAGCAGACAAGAGAAACCTAGAGGCTGACAATAAGCAGGTCTCAGGCAGGCTTTACCCCGGGGTTTGTGGCTGGTGTGATGTAGCTAATAGGACAACATTGACTAGCAGCTACAGAAAATGGGAATGTCCACTGAAATGCCCTGTGGCTGCTTTCCTCTGCAAAGTGTTGCTGCTTCCATAGTTGTTTGTCAGCCAATTATACTCCCTTTCACCGTCACTAGTCTCTGCTAGAGCCTCAGTTTTGTTTGTAATGGTGTGTGTTCAGCACCAAAATTCACCTCCCCAGTTTTCCCAGGTCAGGCACAGACCTGGCTAGCAGGGCTCTGTGCTCTGTTTGCTCTTTGCCCTTCCTTCTTGGAAGATAAACACAATGGCTGGACGTATAGCCATTATTTTTGGAACAGAGGGATAGAAGCCATAGGCTAAGGCTGGTGAAAAAGGAAAGCAGGAGGCTGGCCTCTGATGACACATTGGGGCTATCCTATCAACCTTGAATCACCCGCTGACACACTTCTCTTCAAGCGTGAAAATCAAAGTCCTTACTTACTGAAGACCCAGTCTTGCAGCTGTTCTGTTGATTGTTGAATGTGATCCCAGTCGCACAAGCAGCATGTACGTCAGTGTTTCACAGTTTCACTGCCCTTTCAGTGTCTGGCTTTCTATCCCACAATCTAGAAGTACAGAAAAAGGAAGAGCCATTTCCTGACTAAAGGGAACGCACAGGCACCCTGTGTTTAGGAAAGAGTTGTACTTCTTTCAATATAAACTAATGATAAGCAAAATGGTAAGTCTCATAGAAATAACTAACTACTACAGAATGGTAATGAAGAGCTTGGGATTTTGAAGTTATACACATCATGGCATGCATTTCAACGCTGTTATTTACTAGCTGTTTCACCCTGGACAAGTTGCTTAACTTGTGAGCTCTGATTCACTTATCTGCAAACTGATAATTATACCAAGTTTATAACATTGTTATAGGTATTTGGAAAAATATTGAGTACCTTCCATAGTGTTTGGCACAATCAACATAGCCTCCACAAATGCTGGATATGAATATTAAGGGAGATTATTGATGCTACTTTCCACATAAGCCACTTTGTGTAAAATATGCCCTTCCACCCTGCTCTTAGGGGGTCTCCAGGACGGAAATGTGATGTGATGAGCCATTCTCAGTCCCTCCTCAGTCTCCTTGAGACCAATGGAAGAGGACAGACACAAAAAAAGTGTCACAAGGTAAAATCTGAGACATGAATTGAAAAAAGTTCAAGCTATTGGCTTCCTCAGCAATTACTGAAAAGGGGTCTAATGGAAGTGAGAGTGATTTTGAGAACCTAAGATATCTTCAGGTTAAAATTACAGCCACTGTTGGATGATTTGCCCAGAGTCTAGGACAGAGCCAGAAAGCTCCTGTACTCAGCACAAGAAAAGCAAACTCAGTGGAGGCCGGAGAGCCAGGACCTGGGGCACCTCCCACTCCCTCACTTCCTGTTGGCTCCCAAGAAAGTGAGAATCAACATCTCTCTTGCAAGATGCCAAGGTATTGTACGGTACCTTTGGAACTATCTTGTGCAACACGAGGATAAAAAAAGATAATGATCCTTATTTATAAACCTAAGTGTTCTGTTTTCTAATCCAGGATTCCTGACCTCTTTGAAGTCTCAAACCTCTTGGAGCAGCACATGTAAGTTACACAGTTCTTTATACAAAAAATGAAAATATATGCCCACTAAATTTTGCTTATAATTTTAGAGTCTTCAGAGGTCCCCCTGAAGTCTATCCATATGCCTGCAATGGGTTCAGACTCAGGTAAATAATTCCAAATGTAAGCATTTTTCTTCTTTCTGTACATCAACTGTCACCCATTAGAGCCCAGGATTTCACATTTTATTTTGAATGGGTTTGCAGTAAGGTAACAGTGAACTACCCTTTCATTGCTTTCTATGAAGGCCTGGCTTTCTAGACATTAGAGCTGTGGAGAAAAAAAACTTGTTTTAGGTTTGTTTTTCAAGGGTGAGAGTTTTCATTTTGTTTGTTTATTTGGTTGATTTTCTTGTTTGGATTTTCTCCCCTAATTTGCAGTTGTTGGCAATAGGCTCTCTGGCAGTCCAAGGCAGACCTGTCTGGGCTTGTTTCCTTATGATAGACGCAGACCAGTCTGGGGTTTATCATTGAGCCACTTTTTCTATAGGAAAAGGGTGACCCGACCACTGCCTCTTGCCCCTGGCTCGTGTCAGTATGACCCATGTCGCCTCAGTGAAATGGGATACTTCTCATTCATTGTTGCTTCTCATACTGTGCCTTGTTGCTGAAGATAATCTTAAGACCAAATTCATATAATTAAAGGCAAAAGTAAAAGATAAGGGATAGTGAAGAACTCTAAACTTTTATGTCCCAGAATGCAGTGTTTAGACAATCAAATAGCTAAACTGTTAGCCCCTGTTAAAGCTGATTATTAATTATTGATTATTGTACACCAGATACCTGCCTAAGCAATTAAAGTGAATTATTTCATTTAATTTTCACAAAAACCCTATCCGTGGGTATTATTATTATCCACATGTTACAGCTGAGAAAACTGAATGAGTTATAGAAATTATCAAAAGAAGGAAGGAAGGAAGGAAGGAAGGAAGGAAGGAAGGAAGGAAGGAAAGAAAGAAAGAAAGAAAGAAAGAAAGAAAGAAAGAAAGAAAGAAAGAAAGAAAGAAAAAAGAGAAAATAAAAACAGAACTGACTACTTCCCTTACATTAAAAAATTAAGTCCTCACAATAAGAAGCATGTACTGTGAGGAAACTAAAGCTTCCTAGATAGGCTGTTATAGATACAATATTTGGGAGTTTATAATTCAGTGCCAATAATGGAGTAGGTCTTTAACCCTTTGTTAAGTGACAAACTATAGGTCACGTAATTCCTACACTAGGCCTGGAACTCAGGTGGGCTGGCACCTTTCCATTATACCACTCTGACTCTCTTATGCAGCCAGCTTTCCTACAATATGAATAAATCATTGGCTTCAGTACTGTTCAGTATGATGAATATAAAATATGGAAAAGTCAAAAGATTATGCTATCTCTAATTATGTCAAATTACCCCCCCCAAAATAACTTAAATTTTATTGTTATATCTTCTTTTCTTCTTGCTTCTCTATTTTTGTGTACTAGAACTCTTGGGTCAATGTTTCCTAAATTATCGGATCCATTGCATGTAAGTGGAAAACACAGTCAAGACATGAAGTTTATCTTTGGTTCCATAGGTTACAACTTCCCTCATAGTCCCCACGTCTTTATTTCTCCACTATAAACACCTGCCCTCAGGACTGCATCAAATAGAAGTCCTTTACACCTTAGTGGGGATTTCGAAGCACAGCTACCTCTTTTGGGGGCATTGTGTTTCAACTTTACCTCTTATAATGGCATGAAATGGGTATCTTCCTATGAAAGGTATTTGAGATATTAACTCTCCTTATTTTGGGGGTCCCAGGGTTTCTGAAATGAGAGTGCAGGCATCCAGCTGCTCTCGTTTCAGGTAAGAACTTCCTGAGTGGGGTTTTCACATAGAGTGAAAATGTGATTTTCACCCTCCTCCCGGAAACACTGAATCCTTTTAGGGCACGCTGAAATTTTCTGCCTGGAAGAAGCGGTAAAATGGATTCGATCACCAACGGTTACGCTTGAGCAGAAAGTCTGGAAGTGACAGGTACTTCTAACAACTATTTGGAAATTGTGTCTGCCTGGATTTATTTTCATTTATCAAATATTATTTTGCTACCGAACTTAAGGAGGTGTAACTAATGTCTCCAATTGCACTTCCCCACTCCCTGGCCTCGTGCCCGCCAGCCCCGTGGGAGAAAGGCGTCAAGTGACATTGGTAGGACTGCTCTTTAACAGCCTACATTATTTTATTAAGGAAAATTTGTATTGCCCTTTTTTTCCTCTCAAAGGTGCCAAATGGGCAGATTTGGATTTTTCTTGGCCGAGGGAATGAAAGACCAGGGAAGTGGCTTTGCTTCCCCTCTGGCGCTTCCACAGCAAGTTCAGGAGACGCCTGCGGAATCTAATCACTTTGAGCAGCTAAAATTTCAGGTTTGAATTTCATCTCAGAAATGCACAAAGCCTGGGAGTCGGTGACAGTATCAGAGTGGGGGTTGTTGTCAGTTACCTGTTATTCTGTTGTGACTCACAGCTGGCCCAGGTGTGTTCCCCCCAGGTAAAGCGGGAGGCCTGCTGAATGCCACATCTCTTTGTTGCGTGCTATCTTGTTAGTTAAGCTGTCAAGAAAGTTGCCAGAGAGGAGAGTGGGGGTGGAGGGACACACAGAGTTTAATCCAATTAAAACTTCACTGGCTTGTCCACATTCTTGCTATCCTGGCTCAAACTCGGAAGGATCTTTTCAGCCGGGGGATGGTGAGGGGGTTACAAAATGAATCTTAACTGCTTGTGTGGCACCAAGGCATCATGTAAAGCACAAGGCAACAGAGAGGGAACCTGTGGTATGGGAGATAAAAAGAGCTAACTTGTAACTGTGTTTTCAACGGCATTTACCCCAGTGCTGTTTTTGGTGTAAAAAGACTCACTGAGCTTGGCACGCAAGGAAGTTCTGCGTCCTTCTACCTAAGAGAACTTGCTTTTTTTTTTTTCCCCCTGCAGATGTTTTGACCTGACTTCTAAGAAGGGATTTAGTGATCCCAGGAAGATCTTTCCTTTGAGGGCAAGAGGAAACAATGACTGCAGTACTAGATGCCTTGGAATTAAAACTAACAAATGTGCTCAGATTTAAATCGACACCATCACATTTTGACACAGATGGTATATTTTAGTGCTAAACCTGTTTTCCTTTGCTCGCAATGGGAAACATGCCGTACAAACTCCCTTGACAGAATGGTTTCTGAATGAAATCTGTACTTGAAACAAACTTATGCATGAGGCAACCACAGAGCCTTGCACATGTCTTCTGCAAGGGCTGCTCGGGGTGAGCAAGAACAGGGCTCTCTCCTCTTCTGGGCTGAGTGACAGAAGGTGGAGGGCTGAGGACTGTGGAGTAGGTGTGGGTGAAGGAAACAGGAGGAAAGGCCTGCTTGGATGAAAGCAGCTGAGTTGGATAGTCAAAGACTGCATGTCCATTTCAGCTTTACAAAAAGGATGCTCATGACCAGAGATCCTGATGCTTCAGAAAATAACACTGTACGCTCCTTCTAAGGCAATTTTGTAAACTGGAAAGGTGTCCAAGACATATTGTTAAGGGAAAAGAGGAAATGAATTATATGCTTGCATAAATTAAAAATTATACACACATGGAGTGTACGTACATGCATTTTTCTGATACATACAATACTACATTGGTCCCTTCTTATCTGTGGTTTCAGTTTCCCGTAGTCAACCATGGTCCAAAAATGTTAAATGGAAAATTCCAGAAATAAACAGTTCATGTTTTAAACAGCATGCCGTTCTGAGTAGTGTGATGCAGTCTCATGCTATCCTGCTCTGTCCAATGTAGCCACACTGTGCACGGCCCCGCCCATCAGTATATGGTAGCTCCCTAGGTGATCAGAGACAGAGAGACCATATTCACCTACCTTCTAATACAGTTGATTGTTATAACTGTTTGGTTTATTATTAGTTTTTGTTGTGAATCTATTACTGTGCTTAATTTAATAATTAAATTGTATTATAGGTATGTATGTATAGGGAAAAACAGTATATTTAGAGTTGGGTACCATCCACAGTTTTAGGCATCCACTGGACATTTTGGAAGGTATCCTTCTCATATAAGGGAAGACTACTGTATTCATATTGGCCATCTCTAGGGCAAGTAGGAAAAGTGGAAAATTATTTTAGTTTTTTTTGTAATTTAAAGCAATGAGGTAATTGTGGCCAAATAGAAGTAGACTTATAGTTTTCTTATAGGACTGAACATTTCCTAAAGACCAAGACAGCACTGTTTTCTTACGTGCAATAGAATGCTGAATGCTGTTTTCTTACGTGCAAATAGCTCATTGCTGAAACTTTGACTAAGAATACTCCCCTACAGTTTTACCTGTTTTTTTGTTTGTTTTTGTTTTTGTTTTTGCTTTTTGTTATTCTTGTTGTTGTTGTTCGAATGAGTAGGGAGAAATACGGAGCTCTGAGGAAAGGCAGTTGAAGAGTAGGAGGAGTGATTTCAGAAACAAGCTGTAAAAGAGAGTAGGCCCGGAAGTGATTCCTGGTGATTAGCTTAGAAGCACTTTCGGGACCTTGCAAGGGTCACATACCCAGGTGAGGCCACCATGGTGTGGTACAATCTGAGTATAACCCCCAAATCTTCCCAGAAGATGTAGCTGCCTGCTTCTCCATGCACTACCTCTACTGTCTCTATTAACACCAAATAGCCCAAGTCCTTCATGGGGAATAGACTTTGCTCAGTAATTTAACAAAGGTTCAGTGATTCCTTTACAAAGCCCTGCTTGAATTAGGCTGCATGATAGAATCCCTTCGGGAGATTTAAAAAATCCTGATGCCTTGGGCATATCCCAGACCGGTAAAATCAATGTCTCTCTCGGGTGAGATCCAAGCACTTGGGTTTCATGAAGTTCCCCAGGTGATTCAATGTGCAGCCACTGCTTTACAGCTCTTCTTGGTGAAGCTTTCCTCACAGCATCTTTGAAACCTCGTAGGTATTAGTAGCTTCACTTAAGTTCCACCTCTGGATTCTGTGTGTACTTTTCCCATGCCATGTATAAGCCTTTCAGTGAGCAGCTGAATAGTTAACATCCTCAAAGTTTATTGAATGAGAGCAGAATAAGGAAACCTTATCCAGATGTCATCTCATTTCATTCTGCAGCAGTCCTTTGTGCTTTTGTATCTCTCTAATTCAGTATTTGTGCAGAAACATCAATCCCTGTGGCCAGAGAACCTTTTCCATTTTAAGTACAGGAAGCTAAACACAAAGTAGATCAAGGAACAACGTGAAACAAAAAGTAACAATAATTTATTGGCTCATCCAGTGGACTGAAGTACGGCTTGATTCAGGTGATCAAAAAAATACACCTCTTTTTCCAACAGCATTAACATCTGTGTTCTTCGTTGCTCACTGCATTTTCAAGCCTCTTCCTTTAGAGCTGCAAGAAAATGGCTGCTATGGGTTCGGTGCTTCCTGAGTCATTATCCTTGACACATAGAAATAACTCTCCTTCTAGCATCCTGACAACACATCTAACTGAAAGATTAGTCATGCTCTGGGATTTATCCTTGTGACAGAAAGGTAGGGTCCCTTGTTTGGCCAGGCCTGGGTCAATGACCACCTCGTGAAGGACAGGCTGTCACTAGGAATGGCAGCCCTGCCAGACACCTGAAAGGAAGCAGAGCCTATGTGCAGGAGAAAAACAGTGCGGGAAATGCTCTACATCTCCCGCAGCAATTCAAGGGGGCCCCTACTCCGTGGTTTTCACTGAGAATGTCACCACAGAGAGGAACAAAACTACCTCACATATTACAATCAGTCATTATCAAACAATAAATATTAGATAGTAAAATGTTTTAATAACATTATAAAATGTTATATCTGTTCAACTCATAAATATACTTTCTCAATGCTATGCCATGAGATACTAGACTGAATTTCTGTCTGTTTTAGAAATAACTTTTTGTGGAAAACAGAGTAATTCTCATTAGAGTAATTCTTCAATCGTTAACAAAAAATACATTATTATAACATATAAATGTGTTTTATTATTTTCTTACAGTTTTGCACATTTTGAAAGTGCACAAAACATAATCTAACAATGATGATATAAGTACAAGGCAATTGTTCATATATCTACCAACATACCTACCACTCAAGTCAAAACATATCCCACTGCTGGCTCTCCAGGATTCCCCATGTGCCCCCATCACACACCACAACCCCTTCACCTCAGCTAGAGCCAATCCTTATCCTGTCTTTCATGGTTTCCACTTTCTTTATAGTTTTATCACTGATGCAGATATTCCTAAAAGTATGGTGACTCTTTTTGAACTCTATATAGGAAGAAAAATACATTTTTATTCTTTTATGTTTTGCTTCTTATGTTGAATTTGTTTACAAATATTCATCCATACTATCATAGATAACTGTTTTGCTTATTTTTATTGCTGTGTAGTATTCTGTTGTTAGATCCTATCATAATTTATTTAATGATTTTGTTGATAAATGTTTGGATTTTTTTCCAGTTTGAGATGTTATGAGCAATGCTGTTGTGAGCGCTCCTACATGTCTACCCTTATATACTTTAATACACATCAGGATCACAGAGAAGATTTGTAAAGGCACAAATTTCTGGCCCCCTACCTCAGAGTTTCCGATTCAGTAGTCCTAAGGTAAAGCCCAAGAACTTACATTTCTTGTAAGTCCCCAGATGCTGCCAATACCACTAGTCTGGGAAACACCTTTGAGAAGCATGGAGCTGGTCCTGCCTATTCAAAGTTGGTCCACAGCCCAGCTTCCTATGTATCACCTAGGAGTCAGTCAGAGCTTCAGAATGTCAGGTTGCACCCCAGACCTATGGAATCAGAATTTTAACTTTAACAAGATCCCCAGATGATTTGAATGAACATTAAAGCTTGAGAAAAATTGCTGTAGGTTAAATATATCTTGAAATGGATTTTTCTAGGTCATAGTAATATGGATATTTCTAGATAATGTCAAACTCTTTTTATAGTAGACTTACAATTTACACATCAACCACCACAAATACATGTATTTCCAGGTATTTTTCAAATTGCTAAGAAAAAGACATAATAGTTTATTTTTTAACTTAAATAAATCTTCCTAAAATGTTTCTAACTTATCATCTAGAAGACATTCTTTTTATTACCGTAAGTGGGTAAAAACAGTAAATAAACAGTGTAAGCCCCACACCTTAATTATTCCATAGTCTCCCCCTTTTTTAATTTATGGAAGATTTTGAGCTCTTAAAGATTAAAAAAATAAAGATATAAAGGGTTTGAAATAATTTTCAAATATAGTAAGTAATTTCTCTTGGACAGGTGACATTAATCAAAGTGGGCATAATTTTTTTTACAATTTAAAATAATCTAGTTTTAATACTAAAAAAGTGGAAAATTTTGAAGATATTTTCAATTTTAATATGGAAACGTTCAAACAGGACTTATGCAATCTTAACTTTTTTTCATTTTCATGAACCTCATATAATGAGTGTTCAGTTGCTTTCAAGTACTGTGCTTGAAGTTCAACTTCCATCTTCCTGAACATCTAGTTGTGTGTATTTCAGATTTCCTTAACACAGGAATATAATCTTTCTAACAGTATTAAAAGCTTCGAGGAGCCATCACGTCTTTCTATTGTTTATTTATTTCTTAGTTTGGACATATGATTTTGAGCTAACAGGGGCCATGGGCTTTGCCATCCCCTATGACAATGCTGTGAGGGTGGCACATCCAGTCACGGTGGGAAAACACTGTGGCAAAGGCAATGTGAGTGGTAAGGAGATGTAAAAATGAAGTACTTCTAATATTTTTATAAATGAGCTTAGGTCAGCCCTGGCTGGCATAGCTCAGTGGATTGAGCGCGGGCTGGGAACCAAAGTGTCCCAGGTTCGATTCCCAGCCAGGGTACATTCCTGGGTTGCAGGCCATAACCCCCAGCAACCGCACATGGACGTTTCTCTCTCTCTCTCTCTCCCCCCCTCTCCCTTCCCTCCCTAAAAATAAATAAAATCTTTAAAAAATAAATAAATAAATAAATAAGCCTAGGTGTTGCCCTGAAATATACACCATGCAAAGAAAAAGCCATATAAAAACCCCATTCAAAATATTTTGTGTACTTAAATGTAGTTTTATTTAATTTCTTCTTAATTGTATTAATAATATTACAGTAGTTTCCAGACTAATTAGAGGATAATTAAGTGCAGGACAATAGCTAAAAAAAAGTATGCCTCTTTTACAATATAATCACTTATGCTAATGCACTATAAATTGAAATGGCAATAATATTGGAGACAAAATTAAGTTTGCAAGGGAACTCTAATAGCTTAATATAGCAAAACCATTCCACATCATAGATATAAAAGGAAAACTTTATTAGTAAGAGTTTCATTTCATTTATTTGCTCATTCAATTGTCACTTCACCAATACTACCTCCTCATGGTAAAAATTCTAATCCATAAAAGAAGCTCATGGTGTTGTCCATTAAGTTGATGAATTTTTTTTGTATGTACATCAGCTTCTCCAAGAGTAGGTTTCAGTCTGTCCAAGGGCAGTGCGGTTACCACCCAGCTGATCATTAGCGTGGTGACTGTGCGGCAAGAACTAAGCTGTGGCCATCCCAAAGTGTTGTGACTTTACAGTAGGATGGAACTGACTCAATAGACTCACCAGCCTCCCTGTCACATGTTCTGAACAGTGAGTCATCTTACAGTCCTTCCATGACTATCCAGCTGGACCTAAACTCAAGACACTCTCTCAGCTGTGTTTTTTCCTCCTGACTTGCACTGCCCAGGTCGCTGTCAATAACCATTACCCACCTGACTCCAAACTGTTGCAAAACCTCTGTGTCTTACTGATTAGTGTTGCCAGCACAGTGACAACTCTAAGCTGGTTAACACTTGCTGGTTAACAATTACTAAAATCTACAAGAATGTGGCTGCCCCATCTGTGTCTCTGTAAGTACTGTCTGCTACAAATGGCAATCATCCAGGACAGAGCAGTGGCTTTCCCTAGGCCCCCTTCAAACTCAAGTACCCCAGTCCCACATGGAGTGGTATGAGGGGTAGTATAAGGCTAAGGCTCTTCTCAAATGCAACTCTTTTACCAGGGCTCCTATGTTTAAGAAACTTTTATCATGAGATGCATTTATTGCAGTTATCTCCAGAAAGTCCTTATAAAAATGTACATTATCAGGAAGCAGAACACCAGTAGGTAGCCTTCAAACATCTCTTTGTATACATACATTAATTTATGCTAAGATATAATTAAATACAAGATAAAGGTTGCGATCACAATAAGAAAGTATAAATTTGGGAAGAAGTGGAACTCTCACAATAACTTCTACTGATAAAATTCTTAACAGGGACCCTACCACAATCAATCTTTCTAAAATTCTTGCCAAACTTCACCTTATTACTGTGTCATTTTGTCTTTTATATTGAGTGCAATAACAATTTCAGCACAATTAACCCTAGTTAAAAACAATTAACATAAAAAGGAATTAAGAAGTACAAATTGGCAGTTACAAAATAGTCACGAGGATGTAAAGTACAGCACAGGGAACATAGTCAATAATATTGTGATAACTACGTATGATGCCGGGTGGAAACCAATGCAAAATAATATTGAAAATCAACTCTAATTAAAAATTAAACACACACACACACAAATAAAAACAGTTACCATGATTTAGGAGGAAAGGCGTGCCCCACCTATACCTCACCTGTATCCTCTGTAAGTACTTTCTGTACCTAATGGCACTCATTCAGGACAAAACAGTGACTTTTCCCAGGCCGATTACTAAACTGTGATGTTCCCTCCCACACGGTGTGTTGTGAGAGCTACCATGAGGCTGGCCTGATCAATAGTTCATTTTTACCAGCCACCATGTTGCAAGGGCCTGTTCCATTGCCCCCATACCATCCTTGCTAACGTAGACATTACCAAGAAGAGGGGAAGGAGCAGCAGGGGAGAGAACTTCTTGATGTCACTGTGGATGTGATTATGAATTTAGCTAATGGTAATGTATGAGACACAAAGCAGATAGATTTATGGGAATAAGAAATAGAAAAATTTGAGCCAATATTACTGTCCAGACTGGCTTCCTTTCTACGGAGGTTTCTGATAATCATAAAAAAGTACAGATGTGTATGAAACCCCGGGAAGTTTGGTGGGATAAGAAGAAGCCCCCTAAAGCAGGAGCATCTAAACTTTAAGTGTCTCTGTGCTACATTGGAATAAGAAGAGTTGTCTTGGGCCACACATTAAATACATTGCCACATGTAATCACAGAAAAGTCTCATCATGTTTTAAGTAAATTTACAATTTTGTGTTGGGCCACATTCAGAGCCATTCTGGGCTGTATGCAGCCTGCAGGCTGCAGGTTGAACACCCTTGAGGGAAGAAATAGAACACTAATATACCCAAATTTCACCACTAATTTACAGCTCTAAACATAGGAGTATTCTTACTTTACAAGATGAGATGCCCAAGAACTGGACTGAAAGTTTAGATAGTTGGAAAAATCCCTCTTGGTGGGTTGCCAGATCCTGGGAGGCTCCAAAGGCCAGATAAACCTTCAATCCAGTTTTACCAGTATGGAGCCTCTGCTGAAAGAATTTCTAAAATAAAAAATAATGACTAAATAAATAAATAAATACCTTTGTCCCTCACACTCTCATCTGGAACACCCCATCTCCGCCCTGAGGACCTGAACGTCTTAGGTGACCAACCAGAAGTTTTTGCAGCCTCAAAATCATTAATAATATTCCTGTTACATGTGTTAGTATATGCACGTATGGGGAGGAGAGAAGTTAGTTTGGTTTAATAACACCTGAATCATGTTACAGTGCATTGCATTCAAATACATCGGACAAAGAGTAACTCAGACTAAATATTGTTCTCCCAAGAAGTGGCAATCTCTGTCCCAGTAATCAATAGACAACCACATTATAATTAAAGATTCATTTATCTACAATCTTATTAATGTAGACAGTTTGATAGAAAAACACTTAAAAGTTGGAAAACATGGAGAAAATTCAGAGTCAGGAATATTAATTTATAAAAGATGTCAAACGAATGAAATAATTCATAAGATCAAATAAAGTTTTATTTGTAATAAAATATTACAGTCCATAATTCACTCATTATTTCTTCAAACACAAAAACATAGGGCAATTTAATCCTAACTAGGAAAGTTTGAAAGATAGACATTGAGTACATTTTATTAATACATGAGAGACGGCAGCCAGCTAACAAATATTGGATAGCCGTACTTGGTGATGAACAAAGGGAGTTGTAATGAATACCTTTGAATATTTCTTTAAAAAAAACAAACCCCACAGTGGTCTGTACTTACCTCATGCAGACTGAATTGTAACAAATCATTTTACAAAAGTAAAATACAAAGGAAAAGGTCATGATGACCAGTAAATAATCTCATGTGGTTCCTAATGGATTTATTTACAAGGGGATGATATTATTGGCCCACATTAGAGTGATCACGCCTGAAGTGTTTTTCTTCTCATAAGGAATATTGATCTGGTTGGCATTGATAAAGGAAGACCATAGAATACATATGCAGATGGAAGGTCCAGCAAACTGGTGGAATGCGAAGCTGAGTTTGTTTCATCACCTTGTCTGTACTCCAGATGCACCCAGGCAGGACCACCACTGCAGAGTCTGGTCACCATTTTCACTCAGCCTTCAAACAGACACTAAACAACGCAGCTGTTGTGGCCGAGTATCATCAATGGTGCTTCACTTTTTAATTTGTTAGGACATAGAAGTGCTAGAAACTGGACATAAAATATTTGGGTAGTTATTTGGGATTATAAATCTGAGAAAAACTAGTTTACAAAGACGGTAAGCAAATCTGGAATACAAATTTTAGGGTCTGAGTTTGGGGCCACATCAGTAATGCTTCACATTCAGTGAAGATGATGATGCCAACCCTTACTTGGTACCTTGGTCTAAGGGACAGTTTAGGCAAATTCAGACCAGACTGCACAGGAAGACGCTCCCTCAGCAAGCGCCCAACCCAGCCCTCTGTGTCATGTGACCAGAGGCTGAAAGTGCTTTCTTTAGAATATCATTGCCTAACTTGTCCTTTGTAGTCAGTGTACCTTGTCAGCTAGTAATTGTAGGTACCTAAAACCTTCTATGCTTCACTACCTAGACATAATGAGGTGGATTAAGCAATGGAGACCTGACTCTTTACAAAGGCCCTTAAATGGATTAGAACGTGTTATTTTCCTGTGCAAATGGCTTAGGCCACTTTGAACACATTGTACCTATAATGCCATGGACTTACCAGATCTTTCATACCTGACCTCAAAGCACTCTGTAAATAAAGAGCTTTGTAAAGATGGAAAAGGTGGAGTACAATATAGCAAAATGAAAGTTAGAGTGTACGATTCTTTCAGGGGACCTTATAAGTAGAATTGTTGCTTGCATAATTCAAGTTGCCAAAAAATAAATAAAACAAACAAGTGAATAAATAAAAGCTGTGCTGAGGGAATGGAGTTAAAACTGAGTCATCTATATTAACTGCCTAGTTGAATCAAATTCATATAGTCACTCTTTAACACTCCATTATTTTGGTCTATGTATATATAAACCTGTTGTTTCATTGTTTATTTTATTTTATGTACAATCACATAAGCTCATATAAAGACAATTGCTGAATCACCCAATACAAGGAGTAATTATGAGATTCCAATATAGAAGTAACTCACGAGCAGAAAAAAGTCCAGAGATATTTCAAAAGAAAATGTATAGAGCAGGAGAGAGGGTCATTACTCATAGTCACTTTTTCTAAGAAGCCAGATTATATATATCCATTTTACAAACATTTATACTCACTATGTGACAAGTACTGTTTTAAGCATTGAGAATAGAGCAGTGGAAGAAAAGACAAAATTCCTGAAGAACTTGGAAAAAATAAAGATCCTGGTTACAGCTCTAGTATGTAGGTGAGTATAGGAGGAGAAAGCAGCAAAGAAGTTGGAAAAGCAATAGTCAGTGAGGTAGGAGCAAAACCAGGAGAGTATTGTACCACAGAATCAAAGAAAATAAAGAGCATCAGAATGGAGGGATGTTAACTGATTAGAAAGCCTTTGAGGGGCAATACAACAAAAAGGAAAGAGGCTATTGGATCTGGCAACATGGATGCGATGGGTGACTATGGTTAGCCCAGCCTCCATGGAGATGTAAATAAAGAAGCCTACTTTAACGAGTTCTGAAAAAAATATAAAATAAGGAAGTGTGTTGGGTGACAACAGACAATTTGTTTCCATAGTTTTGTAGTGAATGAGGAGTAAAGAAATGAGAGACAGTTGGAAGGAGATATATGTGAATGGAGTTTTTTTTTTTAAAATCGGAGGTAAAATAACAAGCTACTTGTTGATGGAAAAGGTATGGTAGAAAGGGAGAAATTGATGACAGTTGTTAAAAGAAAAGCATTAAAATGCAAATGGGGTAAGGCCCTACACACAAGAAGGGTGATGACTTTTCATGAATGCAGACACACCTTATTCATAGTAATGAAGACTTGGCATTTGCGTATAAACATGGGCAGATGGGTAATTTCAAAAGTGGAATGGTATGGGACCTGTTGGCTTCTTTTGTTTAAAGAAATAAACTTTGAAGAAAAGTTTTCATCTAAGAATTATGGTTCAGCATTCTGGAGAATTGAAGAGAGAAATAATGGTATGGAAAGCATAAGCTCAGTTTTGTAGTTTTATGCTTTTCTCCAGGAGTATTCAGCTGCAGGAGTACAGAAGATGGAGGTTTGGGTTTCATCAGGATTTCAGCTTTGCCAGGCAAAAGTACTTATAAAAGGGAGTGATTTTAAAGGTGTACATGGCATCTTACTGAGGTCAGGAAGTAAGTGAGAATCAGAAACACATTTATAAGGAGAAAACAAAAATGTCAATGGATTTGATATCTAAGCACAAAGAATTGCTCTAGTTGTAGAATAGGATCTTGAAGAGGAGAGCTCGGAGGCAATGCTGTTATCGGTGTTGACAAGGGGGTGACTAAGACAAAGGGCACCTAAGATACAATGAGGAAAAGACTGATGGTAGTAATACAGCAAAAGAACAGACTGCCAATGTGTAAAACTGGGTAGAATGCACAAATGGGTCTTATAGAATCTAAGATTTATGACAGAATAACTTAAGCTGCTATAATAAAGCACAAAATGCAGCACTATAATAAAAGACAAAATGCAGTGTTTCAATAAAAGTTTGTTTCTGTCTCCCATAACAATCCAGATACAGGCAAGAAGACCAAAGAAGTAGGTTGCTGTGCTCCATAAGGTTATTCAGAGATCCAGGGACTCTACCATGTTGCTCTAGCACCTGGATGTAGCTCTCATTCCTGTGGTCAAAGCTGGCTCATCATCATCATACCCAGGGGGAAAGTTAAGGGCAAGCAGCTTCCTGTTAAGGAATTTGAACATGTCACTCCTACTCTCACATAATTGACCCTATCTTAGCATTATGGTCACACCTCTGTAGTCTGTGGTTGATTGGCCGTGTGCCTAGCCAAACCTCAAAGGTTTCTATTACTAAAGGGAAGAAGGAGGTGAAAGAACACTGGGGAATAATTAGCATCTCTCCTACAAATACTAAAGTCACAAAGAATAATGTCAAAGGATGTATTTCCATGAAATTGAAATTTGTATTTCATAGAAATTATGACATTTCTATATTTATTTATAAAACTCAGTAATTAAATACTTGTTCTGCAGGTTGACATTAAAAAGAAAACAGCCAGTTATTTTTACCAGCAAGGTGAGTTTATTTGGGAATAGCAGAGAATTGCAATTCAGGATAAGCATGTTATAGCAAAAACTATAGACAAGCAAGTCCCACAAACAAAGGAGAGCAAGAGTACAGGGAAAAAGGAGGGAGGTGGGAGGTGGCACTTTGAACAAATGTTCATTGGAGGAAGGAGAGAGTTCAGAGTGGTGAAGGCTTCTCCTTGGCTGAGTTTGTGGTGGTTCTCCTGGCTGGGCAAGGAGAAATCTTCCTTCTTCCTCCTGAGGTAGTACAGACACTACTTGTTGGGAATGCAAGGTAAGTGTCTTCCTGTTGGGCTCTGTAACTGACATTTCTTCCTGCCGGGTGGTAAATAGGTGTTGAGTGTTAGTGTGTAAGGTTTCTGTTATTTAGTTTCACAGTACCAAAATATGAACAGGGAATACTTCTATGATTCTAGCATGGTCTCAAGGAGCTCAAGTTCTTTGTCAGGGAGGCAAAACAAACAAAATTACTAGGGCTATAAGGGGTTATAGACACTATGTCAGAATAATATCTGTGATAAAGTGAGTGCCAAAAAGAAAGAATTCATTCTCCCTGGATTAGATGATTGCAGGAAGGAGGTGAGGATAGACTTCAATTCACGGAGAAGGTACAGCAGGAAGGGCTATTGGTGTAGTGATCTCCTCAGTGAAAATGGTGTGTTTGCATTTACTCTCTCATATACTCCTCCAACCGTTATTTGAGGAGTGTAGGCCCAGTGTAATGATTTACAATTTACAGACAAGTAAACTGAGGCTTAGTCACTTGCCCAAAAGTTCACAACTAGCACACAGAAAAGCTGGTTCTAGAGTCCAGCTCCATAACTTTTAAGAATAGGAATCTTCCTAAGATATTATGCTTGGGGTTATGAAGAGCTGGCTTAGATGAATAAGACCTGGAGAAAAGTGTGGGTGTGTGTGTATAGATTTCAATCATAAAAAATAACTTGAAAAGCAATTGTTTGTTAACTGTAGAAATAGGTCAATGCACAGCAGATCACACAAGATGGAATTTCGAAGAAGAGCAGAAGCAGCCAGCTCTTGCATTATTATTCTCATTATTCCCCCAATGGAGGCAATTTACAATTACATAAGGCACCATTCTCCTGAGGCACAGTATACCAAAATAGCTTAAAATGACATTACACAGCCTAAGCATTCACTCCTTCCACCAACCTTGGCTCCCAAAAAGTTATAGCTATTTCCAGAAATCTAATTCAATCAAAAAACAAAGATTTGCCATGTGGAGGATATTGCAAAAGGCCTGGAAAAGCAATTTTGAAAAGAAGTTCCAAAACTGTTGTTTTGAGCAATGGCAGCAGCTTTAACTTTCCAAGGTGCCTATGTGGAAGCAGTGTTCACTTGAGTGAATACCCTGTCACAAATGAAAATGCAACCTTGTTAATTTATTGCCAGATCTTAGAAACTATATCATTTATCTTTCTATCACCTTTAGAAGCCTGTGTTACTCCTATTTACTAAGGCAAAGAGAATCAAGAGGCAAATAGCATCTAGATTAAAAAATTGACTGGTTCTTTGATGCATCAGAGTTGAGGCTGAATTCCACTAACTTCATTCAATAAGCTTTATTGCCTCCTCTCACGGGTTAGGAACTCAAGCTCTGGGTAGAGAACTCGGACTTTTCGATCTTGTTTTTCCTGTCTTCTTAGAAAACAGTTTGCTGCCCTCATCAAGCTCACGGAATCAAATGGGCAGGGCTGACACATCAGGTACACAAACAAACTTGACTGGAAAATGTTAAAAATTTTAGGCTGTTAGTATGTACAGAAAATTATCGGGGGACTAGAGAATTTACCCTTGGAGTAAATCAAGAGAATAACCTTAAGTGAAGACTTGAATGCTGAGTAACGTTCATCAGGCACCTGGGAGTTAGCTGTTGGGGGGGGTAGGAGAAAATCGGGTCAGAGTCAGTAAAACTTAAGTTTGCTGGTTACCAATGGCAGGTATTTTCCACACTCACCTCTTAAATGTACTATGTGACAGACAGTATCCAAACACCATAATTTTCATTTAAATGCCTAAAAGCATTTGTGAGTATTATCAAAATTTTATCATAAACTACAATATTTATAAATTAGAATTGGTCGAATATTGACCCAGTTGTTTTGAAGCATAGAAGAGTAATTCTGGAAGGTGAAAATTTCACATCGATCATTGGCACAATTCCGGGGCAATGAGCAGGAGGAACACGAGTAAACCGAGCTCCACGGAGAGCACGTCCTCCGCAGCCACCCCTGATGTCCTCGGTCAGTGGTGGCCTCTGAGTTTCTAGGCTGTGTGAGCACTGTCAGACCAGAAAAATAAGTGAGGCATTTTTAAATACCTTGCTAAAATAGAAAAAAGAAACTACATTTTTTCCCTTATATTCTGAGGAGAGGGTAGAAACAGCTTAAAGGCCTCAAATAGAAAAATTGTGTGTAGATTAATCATTTTTTCAGTGATGGATAGTAATATGAGAAGCCTTTAGGTAGTCCAACATGGCAGGTTTGACCCTTTTATTTGGGATGTGGGGTATATGAAATGGAGGTTAGTTAGAACACTCAAACTTCCTTTGTACTAACTAATCCCCCAAATCTTTATTGCTCAAAGGAAGAAAAATATATATCCCAAAGCTGAAAACTACACAGAGCACAGAGAGCATCACAGACAGTTCTCCGGAAGGAAAAATGCCCTAGGCTTGTACGGATAACTTCCATTTTGTTCAGCTGATCTGTTATCTATGGGTTAATCCATGACATTAACGTTGTTGTGACTATAACACAGATAAGAGGGCACATGTGTAAAAATATGATTCTCCACACAATTGAAAAATGTCAGTGTTCCCATGTTTTCCTAAACTTCTAGATGAAAATCACTAAATGCTGATTCATATCTAATGAAAATTGCAACTCTTGGTATCCTAACATTACCTATGCTTTCTCTCGATTAGTATCTCATCAGGAAATTGCAGAGAGCAGTGCAGAATTAACATGTTTTTTCTGGATTTAAAGGTCAACTTGGAAACAAACATACAGATCAATGGAACAGAATAGAGAGCTCAGAAATAACCCATGCTTATGTGGTCAATTAATTTATGACAACAGAGGCAACAATATACAATAGGGAGAAAACAGTGTCTTCAATAAATGATGTTGGGGGAAATGGACAGATACATTTTGTCAAATAAAAGTGAAACCTGATCACTTTCTTATACCATATACAAAAATAAACCCCTGGATTAAAGACCTAATAATGTAAGACCTGAAACTGTAAAACTCCTAGAAGAAAATATAGGTGTTAAACTCTTTGGTATTGGTCTTAACAATATTTTTTTAATATATCTCCTCAGGCAAGGGCAACAAAGGCAAAAATAAACAAGTGTGACTGTATCAAACAAAAAAAGCTTTTGCACAGCAAAAGAAACTATCAACAAAATGAAAAGGCAACCTTCTAAATGGGAGAAGATATTCATCAATGATAGATACATCCAATAAGGAGTTAATATCCAAAATATTTATAAAGAACTCATACAACTCAACATCAAAAAAGGAGCAGAGGATATAAATAGACATTTCTCCAAATAAGACATTCAATGGCCAACAGACACATTTCCAGCTGTAAAATAAATAAGTCATGGGGATGGTCTGTCTAATACAGGGAATATAGCCAATAACATCACAATAACTTTGCATAATGACAGAAGTCACTACACTTGTGATGATCACTGTGTTAAGGTACAGTGATGTGGAATCATTACATCATACCCCTAAAACTAATATAGTATTGTATGCTATCTACACTTTAACTTAAAAATAAATAAATAAATAGACAACTAAATAAATGCACAGTCAAGTTGTAGAAAAAATTCTATCATAGCAAAGATGAAAAAAATAACACTGAGGCGCAGAGTGCCACCTATCACTACAGAAGCCAAAAGCACCAGTTTAGGAATCTAGTCGCTTCCAATGGGATGCTGCCTCCTGGGACTTTGCATCTGGATGTAGTGACACGAAGAACTAGGCATGGCCCAGAAATCACTCTGACTGTGGCAGAGGCAACAGAGACAGAAACAGTGGCACCTTGTAGCCAGGGGCGTCTCTGCCTGGGGAGCCATGGGCATGGGCGATATTGCCCACACTCTAGTCCTGTCATAGCAGCAGGGCCAGTGTGACGTTGGGGCCCACTGACAGGCAGTGCAGGCAGTGGCATTTCAACCAGCTCTAACGTGCTATGGTCTAGCAATAACTCCCATCATCTACCATACTTCGGCTGTGTTCAGTTTCTAAGTCTCTTAGTCAGTCTTTCCTTCTATTCTAAGAGCTACCTATTAGCCTTCCAATAGACATCCTTCCTTCTTACATTAGACAAGAAAGGTTAGGGAATTAAAAAATAAATATAAAGGTCTGAGTGATCCCCATACTGATTAGCTGACCAATCAACTTTATTGTATAAATTTTATCCTTTGCAGATGAACAGCCAACTTTCATCTACAATGAAAGTCAAGCTATGCTGAAGAAACATATCTGTAACTGGATGTGAAAGTAACCAGATAAGAAAGGTCAAAAAAGCAGGGTTGCATCACTCATTTGAATAGGGAGTAAAGGGACTTGAGCTCTCAAATACTCCTCCAGCATGGCAGGAATCCCCGGTAACATATCTCGAAAGCAATGTAACCGGAACAAAGGTACTGCAAGGAATGTATCGAGATTACAGTTTCTTTAGGGGAAATTAGGCATCACGAAGTTGACTAGTTTAATCTCCAGTGCTCTGAAAAAAATGTAAGAAGCAAAGAGCCATATACTTAGGGCCAGCCAAGCAGGGGAAATGTTGCAAGTTTTCAGAGTTTTTTGGCTCACATTTTCTAACACATGAGGTTTTAATGGACATTTAATTACTTTCTGTGAACTTCAAGTAATTTATTTCATCTGAGAGAAGAAAAAAAAATCCTAGTGACATCTCCATAGATAGATAGATAGATGATAGCTCAATCCATCCACTTGGATAACTTTCATCACAAACGCCCTCTGAGATTCTGAGTCTGGGCTTCAACCTGGGGTCTGGGCCTCGCTTTAGGATTTTATTACACTCTGCCTATATCGTGCCAGCATTATTTTATGATGGGTGCCTGTATATTGGCTTATCATCAGAATTCCAAAATGCCTTGGAGCTCCTTTAGCTCAAGTGAAAATCAGAGAGATGGAGTTTATCCAAGACCATACAGCCAGTGAGTGGTGGAGTCAGAACATTTTTCTTTGCCCATGTGAAACTCCTTTTGAACAAAATTAAATTCTTCTCTTCTTTAGGAACCACATTGAGACAAAGTACCAGGATCACAGTGTTCAGAAAGACCAGTTGTAATGTTGGCTTCTCCTGATGGCCTCTCTTTGCTCCCACCACTTTCCACATCAGTACTTGGTGGACCTTTACTTGGGTATTTTATTCTGATGTTACCACTGTGTTGTGAGCTCTTGAATGCAAATATCACATCTTCTTTTTCACACCTACAGTGCCATGAGCAAAAGAGCACAACGAACACCAAATGCCTTATGACCTGATACAAACTTGATGCATATCAGGTGTTATGCCCAACTTGGGTTAATATTATTATTAATTAATACCTATCTGTAGCCCTGGCTGGCATAGCTCAGTGGATTGAGCATGGGCTGTGAACCAAAGTGTCGCAGGTTCAATTTCCAGTCAGGGTACATGCCTGGGTTGCAGGCCATGACCCCCAGCAACCGCACATTGATGTTTCTCTCTCTCTCTTTCTCCCTCCCTTCCCTTTCTAAAAATAAATAAAATAATATCTTTAAAAAAAAAGAACTTAAAAAAACACCTATCTGTATAACATTGGCGAAACCAAAGAATACGTTTTGCTTTAAACTCTGGATGTCTTGAGGGGAAAGGTCACATTTTTATTATTCTTTGTGTCTTCTCCAATACCTAGCACAATGCCCAGTACCCAACATGCATCTGTTCAGTGAATGGATAAATGAAGTGTTTCTTCTCAGGTAAGTTCCAGACATGCCAGTAGCCCCAGATGTAAGAGATCTTACATTAGATGTGCATCAGGGGTGTCCCATATAGGTCCTAGCTTACATTCTTGGCAAGAAAATAGTAGCATTTTCTGATAGGCCACGCCTCTTATTCTTATAGTACTGTGGGCTGCAGCTTCTCTACCTCTTTGTGTACTCAAGGGTTTGAGAATCATTTGTTAGTGCTTATAAAGGAAGCTTTGTTAATGATATTACTCCTGCCATAACTCACTGGAGTAGAAGATATTAAACAGGAATTGTTACTTCCATGAAGATGTGTGCTGCTGTATTCCCTAGAGATCAACGGGAATGATAAAATCATTTAAATTCCTTTTATCCACTCACACACACATTTACTGAGCACCCACTATGTGCCAGGTGAGTGATAAGGAAAAAGAGATGAATAATAAATGGATTTTGCTGTTAAGGAGCTCATAGTCAGATGAGGAAGACAGGCATATAAATAGGTAATTTAATATAATCCTAAAACTGTGTGCACAGAGTTGTGAACAAAGACTTTTTGTCAATCTCACCAGTTCAATCTTTCTCCAAAGCCTCTCAGCCTTTCCTAAAGAGGGAATCACTCTGCAGAGCTCTGGGTTTTTAAATACTCTGAATTCAAATTGGCTTTCAACAATTCAAAGTTAACACTGTGTTGGTGCTCAGGAAATACACTTTTCCAAATTGATCTATGTTTCAGAGAGGAAGAAAACAATAACAATAACAACAAAGTATTTCCCAGATACCTAGATCTATGAGAAGGGGTTAGGAAACAGCAAGCAAACACACACATCCCTTTAAAACAAATGTGTCAGAAGCAGGACTCAATAAAGCATGGATGTAACATGAAACAAGTCACATAATGGAGCTGATTGTGTTGTTGGGCACAGGTTTTGAAATCCTTCTTCCAGCTCGTGCTGTGGCCCCAGGTTAAAAATCTGCAATGTGTTAAGCAACAGTAACCTTTAAGGTAAGAGGGTCAACTTGCTCAATATGGTTTTACTCTGGAGCAGAAACTGGGACGAACCAAATGTCAAGTGCCTGCTACCAAACATGAACCACTCTCCCATACACTGAGTAATAGAAATGTTGCCTTTTCCCTTAGAAATTGAAAAACCTTATTTCAATACCTAAATCCCCATGAATCTAAATAATACTGTTAGTGTCACAAGTTTTTGGAATGCATCTGGCTGGGCATGAATACATTCACAACATGATTTTCACTCTACTTAACAATTTCTAAGCATTTAAGTACATTCACTAAATTTCTCAGTCTGCCTTGAAATTGACATGTTCAAGATTGTTTTTTCCAGAATGTATAATAATCTACACAGAATGTATAATAGGGGGAGCAGGTCACCCCAATTCATTTTAAAATGGAAACAACTTGGTAAAATTGAAATATCAGATGGTTTATTTACTGATTACTAGGTAATAAAATTTTTGCTCACTCACTTTTTTATGTGGTACTATAATGAAATCCACATCACCTTTCAGCTTTTTTAAAATTAGACATTGAATTTGGATCTTTGCTAAGTCCTTATTTTTGGATAAGTAAATGGACTAAATAAGCTCACATTTGATTATCAGATAAAAAACAAGGTATTTTTTTTGTTTATTATGTATTGGTTTGGGGTGCACAGCTTAGTGGTTAGACAGTCGTATATTTTACATAGTGGTCCCCCTCGATATTTCCAGTACCCCAAGTGGCACCATACACAGTTATCACAATGTTATTGACTATATTTCCTATTCTTTGCTTGCTTCCCCATGACTATTTTGTTAACTACCAATCTGTGCTTCTTAGTCCCTTCACCCCTTTCACCAAGTGCCCCACTGCCCCTCCCCTCTGGCAATCACCTGTTCTTCTCTGCATCTGTGAGTCTGTCGATTTTATTTAAAACAAGGTCTCTTCAACTAGTGACAACTCATTATCTCATTATCACTCCCTGCATTCGGAGCAGACGCAGCAAGAGAAGCCAGCATTTGGACTCTCGGGCCTTTGCTCCAACTGCTGCACAAGTTTGGTTTTTTGTTTTGTTTTCCCTTTTGGGTATCATGCCTGTGTCTTGAAGGAAGAGCAATTAAAAGAAAGTGGTTCCCATAGATATTAGATTCCCCTAGATATTTCACAACTCTTCAGCCATAACATTTTGGGGAGATAAAAAATGCCATGTTCTTTATTGTTTCTTTAGTCTTTACTTTTCTCTCTCTCTGGTTAATCTGTACATTTCCTCCAGCCTATTTTTAAAGTATCATGTTAAAACAGAAAAAAAAATTGCAAAAGCTGAAGGTAATGATCTTGGGAATTACTTGACAAGTCACATAGTGGGAGATGGGCCAAAATGTCAGTTTCGGGAAACTGTAAGTCATTGTAATCTTCTCTTTTTTCCTCTCAGCCTGGAGAAGAGCGGAATCACAGCTAGGTATGCAACTGCAAGGTTCATGCAGCACTCCAGACTGAACAGAAAAGGGTTGTGACTCAGTAAAAGCACAAGTAAAAGGCTGCATTCAAGAGGCATTATCATGGTGCCTAGTATAATGGAGGTGGAGGGATGGATGGGTAGATAACAGATACACCAGGCTGTATCTACAATGAGTCCAATACTGTTTTAAACTCATATGAGTGTTTTTTTAATTTAATACAGTAAGTTTATGAGGCAAGTAAAATTTAAGGTCAGCCATAGAGATTATAGAGATTAACTGTAGAGGATGAGGAGGAACCAAAGATTGAGTCAGGTTCCAAGCCTATGTGAATGAAACTGTTAGGGCTAAAGTTATTTTTGAATCATTTTGGGGAGGGGTAATTGCTCAGAAAGCTATAGACTTTATGTACCACTTCTTTCTTTGGCATTACATAAAAAAACCTCATCAATTTTCCCTAATTAAGGGTAAATTATGTGTTGTGAGGCAAATCTGAATTAAAGAAAAGTCTCAATAGAGAAGAGCATTTTTAAGAAAATATAATTGAATTAATCCAAGTTCATACAGTAAAACAACTGACTAGTGGGCTCTTAGTAGAAGGAAGTATTGCCTGTATTATGGGTTTTTGTAAAAGTGCTGCTTCATGTGTTCACTGTTTAAATGCAAATATAGAAATATAGCCATTAAATAGTTTCACCTTAAATATCCTTATGTTTTGTTATCTTTATTCTATTGTTTTCTTAATAAAAATACTGTTGACAGGTCCATAAAAGTCTTACAAAATATCCTCAGAACAAAACAAAAAAAAA
Source organism: Phyllostomus discolor (assembly GCF_004126475.2). Lineage (NCBI taxonomy): Eukaryota > Metazoa > Chordata > Mammalia > Chiroptera > Phyllostomidae > Phyllostomus > Phyllostomus discolor. The sequence goes on along the minus strand of NC_040906.2, from coordinate 122,990,608 downwards.
TCCAGCTCCTCAGAAGATGACCTATCAAATTATATTTAATTTGATATAATGTAATCTCTATCATTGATATTCCTATAAACTGAGTAAAATTTTCTTTGCCACTTTTCTGTATAGGATTACTTTACAGAAAGAAAACTTGATTTTATGTTACACCCAGTGTAAGCATAATGGAAGATCAGAGTTGCAATATTTCAATTCTATTTTCAGTTACTTTTGTCATTTTAAAGTAAAAAATTTTAACTTCCTTTTGTTACTTCCCAGCTCATTTACATGTCATCACTGATGTTTCCACCGTACCCTCCTGCACATACATTGTACCAGGTCCCACATAATAAATGGATAATGCTTTGCATGGATAATCTCAATCTGCATAGGAATCCTGTGAGATTGTAATTTTATTTGTCCATTTTAGAAAGGGAAAATTGAGCCATAGAGAGGATTGATAATTTGCCAAAGTTGTGCAGGTAATGGAGTCAGGTACTAAATCCTACAATCTAAAATACTTTGGTATAGAAACTCCAGCTCTAATGCTGAAGCTATGCAGCCTCATTGGTGCACTGGAATTGACTTAATATTAACTTTAAAAATTAGATTGTGCACATCTCCTCCACAATTTTCTTGAAGTTACATCACATGGTTGCTTGAAACTAGCTATGGTGAAACTATTTACAGTGTGCCATTGGCAACACTACAAATCAGGGCTTCATTTTCCCCTGGGGAGCTGGTTGTTAAGTGTTTATCAGCACATTAGTGAGCACCATCTTTCTACTTCGAGATCCATGGAAGTAATGGAATTAAGAAATTCCAGTCCTATGCTGATGAACAAGAATATCCTAATTGACTGTAATACAGGATTAAGTTAATCCTTTGCTGGTTATTATATTGACCAGAAGCAAGCTAGCTCAGTGTGCATCACACAGACCTGAGAACTAGTTAACTCATAGGTTATATGTGGCCTAGTCTCTATGTCAACATAGCACTTGTCTAGATGGAAAGAGTAACTACTATCATCAGGCAAGACTTTTTGCACCGCCTCTCATCCTCAGACTCACCTTTGCATCAATCCTAGCAAGCCAACGGTTCTTTGCAAACTTCTGCCAGATACCCTCCGACAGTGCCTCCTGTCTCTAACATAAACAACGTGACTGTCACTATTGTACCAGCATTTCTAGGACTCCACCTATTGGACTCTGCTTGGCATTCACACATACACAATTCTAAATTACAGGGCTCTTAGCTTGGGGCAACTCTTCACCAACAGAGCATGGCAGGTAATAAATATTTTTGCCTTTGAATCTGGCTGAGATATGTGAGATGCATCCTATATTACCTCTCAGAATGTCCCAAGACAATGAGCAACAGGTAACCACAGCAGTGGTCAGCTTAACCATGCATCCTTATACAAGCTTTCCTTCTTTCCCTCATTCCATTCTTCCTCTGTCTTTCACTCCTGCTTCCTGGTATTTGGAGGCTAGGGCCTCCCTCTTGGAGAACCTCCCACAGCTAAGGCAAGGAGGCCTACATTTGCACCAAGAAAAAAGATGTGGAATTCATTTTTTTCTCCAAGTATTTGGATACATGTGGCATTCTTAACAAGTGTTGGCCCTTTCAAGGAGCTTAAAACTTCAAGCAAGAAAAAAATGACTATTGAGCAAATACTTATATAAATAATGCTTACTCTAATAAATATTACAAAAGAGACCCATTATTTTATCTCAGTTAATTTGACAGTGTGTTAAAGCCAACACTTTACTTTCTTAGTGGTCCCTGAAATGCTCCTTTTCCAGAAGGAGGGATCCTAGCATCCCTTGCCCAAGGCAATAAATAATCAGCATTAGAAATCATAATCACCATACTGGGGCGGCACAGGTCATCCTTTAAAAATCCAATCAGAGATCACAACAGTCAATGCAAGGGCGGGGGGGGGGGGGGGGAAGCAATCCTTTCATAAAAGAGAAACAAACCTTACTACTCAGATAAATTTCCCCGTGGAAAATACAAATCCCCAATTACTGCCCAACATGTGCAAGATATAAAGCCTCACTTGGAGCTGAGAATCTGCACGATATTTAACAAATTACTAGCATCACAGCATGTTGGATGGAGATTCAAGACCAGACTAAACAGGGGAAAAGAGAAGAAAAAAACCCCAAAGTGGTTGCTTTCAAAATCCTGCAAGAAGCCGAGTGACTTTTTGAAAATCTCCATTTTTTCTAGATCGTCCCTTTTGACAGACTCTAAGGACCCAGCTGATGATGGAGTTGAAATGGAATGAATCTAATTATCTTGGATGTCTGGTTTTAAGTTTTAATCTTTCTTGATTCTTTTCTGTGGCTTTTTTTCAATGATAAAGACATTTAGAAGGCCAGAATAGGAAAAAAATGAAAAATATTGATCTTCCAAACTCTCATATTGGTTTCAGTCACCACTATTTGGGGTAACAGAACAATGATGCTACGATTTGAGTATACCTTGGTGTTGTGATGTAAAGGTCTCCATTCCACATATAAATTTAGTCCCTGTGTAATTAATTACTTCAACAAACATTGCTGAGTACCTAAAATTACCAGGCACAGTGCTAGGTTTTTAGAATATAGCAATGTGAACACTCATTTTTGAATGTCCATCATATTCGAGTCACAATAAATGGCACATCAATAGTGACTGTAAAATTTACTCTTGAACCTGACCTATTTTTCATAGGCACATGAGTCAGGCACATGTATTTGTGATCAGTGTCTCAGGAAGAATTTTCAGCAGAAGAAGTCACAGTCCCACGGAATGTTAGAGTTGGATCAGTCCTCAGAAAATAATCTAGTCCACTTGCTTATTACACAAGCGAGGGAACAGATTCCTAGAGAGATGCTGTGACTCGCTCAAAGATATGTAACAATTAAGCAGCTGTAACTGGGAAATTAACTATTGGTACCTGTTACTTGTTAAATCATCCATAGCTATTCTTATTTTTCTCCATTTAATTCATTCTCGGAATGGTCGAGAGATAAAATGATAACCAAAACAGAAAAGGTTGCTATTTACCTTTAGGACTAGTCCTTGAGACATATACTAATCAAATATCCTACCAAACAAACATACATGCATATATACATACATATATACATATCCCTTTGTAATTTTGCTTCAAGTGGGAAATATGAAAATGCTTCTCTAAAGAAGTAAGCAGAGAATTGAAGGATGTGGAACATTAACTAAGGAGAGGGTGGAAAGGCTGGATGGAAAGAATAGTGGAGGCTTGGAGAGCATATTAGCTTCCTAAGGCTATTGTAAAAAAATTACCACAAACCTGGTGGCTTGAAACAATAGAAATTTATTCTCACAGTTCTGGAGGCCAAAAGTCCGAAGCCAAGGTGTAAGCAGGATGGAATCCATCTTGGAGGCTCAGAAGGTAAACCGTTTCAATGCCTGTGTGAGTCTGCTTGGGCTGCCATAACAAAACACTGGAGTGGCCTTGACAACAGAGGTTAAGTCTGGAGGCTGAAAGTCTAAGATCAAGACTCCAGTAGGGTTGATTCCTGTTAAAGCCTCTCTCCCTAGTAGACAGCTGCCGGCCAGCTGTACCATTACATGACTTCTTTGAGTTAATGTTGAAAGAGAGAGAAGGAGAAAGAAGAGAAAGAGGACACTGTAGTGTCTCTTTTCTTGTAAGGACCCAGTCTTATCAATTAGAACCCCACTCTAAAGATCTCATTTAATCGTAATTACCTCCTTAAGGCCCAATTTCCAAATATAGTCAGTCCCATTAGGGATTCAGATTACAATGTATTAATTGGGGGGGCACAATTCAGTTCATAATAATACTGCTCTCCCAGTTTCTGGTAGTTCATGGGCATCCCTTAGTTTGTGGCAGCAAAACGCCTATCTTTGTTTCAGTTATCTATGTCATTCTCCCTGTATCTCTGTATTTACAGTCCCCTCTTCTTGTAAAGACACCAGTCATTGGATTTAAGGTTCATCCTACTTTGTTAAGACATCATCTTCACTTGATTTCATCTTCAAAAACTCTGTTTCCAGAGAAAGTCACACTCACAGGTTTGAGGTGGACAGGAACTTTGGAGGGCAGCCAACACAGTACACAGGGGAAGGGGAGTTCCTGGGCCTCGAGTGCACAAAACCCCTGAATCGGTAAGGAAAGGGGCATTCCCCAAGTGGGAACACTGGCTGTGTGCTGGAGTTCGGAGGGAGCCGTCTGGGACAGGCCAGCAGGCGCTGTCATCCATGTTGGGCATTTATTTGGTCTCACTCTGAGAGAAGTGGCAGGCTGAAGTAATAGATTAAAAAAGGAAATAACATGGCTAAATTAATGTGTTAAAATGGCATTCTGGCTTCAATGTAGAGGCAAAAGGATCTACAAGAACTTCATGAGGCAAATTCAGTGACCTTGATAAGTGAGGATGGTGGAGTGGGAGACAAACGTACTGGCGAAAGATATTAGGGGGATGGAATTGACCTTGCGGTGGAGAGGAAATGGATTAACAACACAGAAGCCTCAAGCCTAGAGCTCACAGGAGCCAGTCGTGTTCTTTGTCCTTTGTTTGCTTTTTCCTTTTTGGCCCACAGTGCTTGATGTGAAAATTCAGGTTCAAGAAACAATCCACGAAACGCAATATTTTCTGCATGATTAATATTAGGCTCCTGCTTGTAACAGAATGCAGGGTCTGGCTGCCTGCCGCTACAAAAGCCGATACTCAAGAGGCGGGTGCTGACGTAAAAGAGAGTGGTTCATTTGCAGATGCTGGCCATCTAGAAGATGGGGTTTCATGTCTCAGAGCCCATCACCTGGAAGATGGGGGCCTCAGGTCACAAAGCCCACCTCCACCTCTCAGTGAAGGCAGAGGTTTTTTATGAGGAGAAAGAGGGGGAAAGAACAAAGAGATGAAGGGAAGGGTTTGAAAAGTCTGTTTGTACTAACGAGCACAAGCCATTCCCATAAGGCAAGTGATGGTCCAGTGTGTCATCCTGGCTTCATGTTATCCCGGCTCCACGGTTCAAGGTCAGCAAATCTCCCAGAACTAGAATGTTTAAAGGTCAGGGTCTGTATCTTTTGAAGTTAATTCTTAGAATTTTTACACAAGTATGCTGCTCATTTATAAGTCACATGTTAGTCAGAGTCAGCACTTACAGAAGCACTGTCAAAAGAATGATAGGGGTGGGGTTACAATTTCCTACCATTATAATTTTCAATTGTTATATGCTGACTGTCAAGGGAAGTTTATTTAGTTCATCTCTAGATAGTGAAGGCTAACAAAAATTCAATATATTTAATTTTTTAAAAGAAAGATTTTTTTCAGAGAATACGATCATAAGATTTGATAATTAATACTCAGAGCATGGGTAGTATTGTCTCGGCAGTCTAAAATAACTGTATAACTGATCTACTTGATTCCCTGTGTTCTGCCTCATTTCTCCCAATAACCAATCACTGAGTTATTTCAATAACCAATCACTTGATCTGTTAATCAATATGATTAAATAAAAGGAGTTGGAACTGGCTAATCTAGTTATGTCAATTATTAAGAGCATTCTGTGTACTCAGTGATAAAAGAATGCACTTGCTCAGTTTTTCTTTTGCAGATGACTGAGACAATGATCAGGTAGACATCTCAGACCATCTGAAACCCATGTAGGGTTACAGTGTGAAAGACTTACACAGCAGCCCAGAAATACAGGCATTCACTGAACAGTATTGTCAGGTATCCTCCCTTCTTTCCTTTTCCCATTTCAACTAGTTACAAGAAGAAAATTCTATAAATGTGGACTAGAAAGGGAAAATCTATTAAACAAAAGAAGTACATAAGTTAATGTAATGTATTGGACATGCAATTTAAATTGGAAAACCAACTTAAATGCAAAGCAATTACTGACACTTTTAATATTAGCCAGACTAATAAAGCAGCAATTAGATCTCATTATATAGCTATAAAATTGGTTTGTAATAGATTGATTGCACCAAATGTTACTACTGATTTTTGATGGCCTTATGGACAACGATACTATTATTTTATTTTAAGGAAAAAAATTCTAACAGTTATAATCTATTTGAGCTCTTCCTTTTATGTTTTATGTTTATCTTATCAAAGATAAGGCAAACAAACAAACACAAAGAAAATAGAAAAAAAGAAGGGAAAATATAAAACACTCCACATACCCAAGTATATTTATTTTTTCCCAAGGGATCACCAGTTGTTTCAGAATCTTCTTGCCAGAAGCAGTTTCTAGAACTCTCATGGCAGACTGTTCATTTGTTCATATTCAAGGTAAGTGTGTGAAGATGTTATGCTAAATAGAATTTTTGTCTACATTATATAATCAAATAGCTTAGTGATCCCAAATTTTTGATATCATAATTATATACATATAATTATCTACAATGCTAAAGAACAAAAAAACCCACTTGTGTACCCTGTACCCTCCAATCTTCCTGTCTCTGTCCTCTACAGCACCAGCAAATGTGGAAAAGCCAAACAATTTATTATTAATGAGAGAGAAAAAATGAGCAGTGGTCCATGACTATTGAATGACTACAACAGAATTCCAAAAGGCCCCTTTCTTTGTCCTAAGTGGGGCCGATCTGTGATTAGATTTTGCTGCAGAACTCCCTACACGATCACTGGAGTGAAATCATATTCTTCAATAGTTTCTTTCCCTTCCCTGTCCTGTTCATTGCTTACCTGTTTCTTACCTGTTTCTTCTGAAAGCATCAACTTTACTAATCATATGTTCATGGACACCAGGTTGCCCCAGTGTGTTTTATCCCCATAATTCTCCCCCGACTGGAGACCTGGCCCATAACCCAGGCATGTGTCCTGACTGGGAATCAAACCAGGGACCCTTTGTTTCACAGTCCGGGGTTCAATCCACTGAGCCACACCAGCCATGGCTGTACAGATCATTTTTAAAGAATATCTTAGCTTCCCCTCCTACCTCTGGGAAACACAAAATGGTGGATGACACAGGTGCTGAGGGAGGGCCTGGAGGCATTGGGGACCCTGGAGGATTTGGCAGTGGCATTTGTGCAGAGGTGTCTGCTGGCATCACTCCATCGGCATCACAGTCCGGGCTGCAGAGCTCACAGAGGCAAGGTTGATGACAATGAGTGGATCCTCGTCACCAAGCTGGGCCACCTGGTCAAGCACAAGAAAATCAAGTCACTTGAGGAGATTGCTCTCTTTTCTCTGCCCATCGAGGAATCTGAGAGCACTGACACTTTCCTTTGGACCATTTCTTAAGGAGGAGATTTTGAAGATTATGACTATGCAAAAGCAGACACATGCAGACCAAAGGACCTGGTTCAAGGCATTTGTTACTGTTGGGGACTAAAATGGACATGTTGGTCTAGGTGTTAAGTGCTCAAAGGCAGTAGCCACTGTCATTCATGGGGCCAGCATCCCAGCCAAACTCTCTATTGTCCCTGTGCAGTGAGGCTACTGGTAGAACAAGATCATCAAGCCCTACACTTTACCTCAGCCAGGGACTGCACTGCCACCCTACGCAACTTCACCAAGGCCACTTCTGAAGCCATCTATAAGACCTACAGCAATCTCACCCCTGACCTCTGGTAAGAGACTGTGTTCACCAGGTCTCCCTATCAGGATTTTACTGACCATCTTGTAAAAGACCCACACCAGATTGTCTGTGCAGAGGACCTGGCTCCAGCTGTGGCCACTATGTAATTTTATACAAGGAAAATAAAGTAAATTAAGCCAGTTAATAGTAACAATAAAGAAGACCTTAAATAAGGTAGTAATATATACCAATGTTAAAATAAAGGAACTTTGTAATTATTTTTCCTACTTTCTAAACCATTTATTTCTTCCTAATCTAAATGGCTAAACCAACACTCAAGTTTTAATTTTTCTAAATTCTAGACGACTATGACAGAGAGTTAGCTGTGACTCCCCAAAATATGAGTAACTAGGAATGACATTACAGTGATATGGTATTTGAGGGTAGATGTCTTCTCTAAAATGCTATTGGTTCATAATTAATGATGATCAGTAAAGTCATCCTATTACATAGGGATATTTTTGTAATTAATTCTTCCTGTAGATCAGTAGAAAGCTGTGTAATCCAAAGTTAGTATTATAAAGGGAGATTATTGACATATCTCTGTGGTTCTGGAGGGCAACAGCTAATATCACAACCAAAAATAGTCCCCTAAATCAAACCATGTCTCCCATGCCATTTTATGTACTTCCAGAGATGTAATCAACTATTCGTTCATGTTTGGAAGAAAAGAGACTTCAATACTCACTTGAGAGCAACTGAGAGGAGTAAGTGAATGTAACTCAAGTAATAGAAATACATATTTTTATTTTATTTTTTAATATTTTATTTACTTTTAGACAGAGGGAAAGGTAGGGAGAAAGATAGGGACAGAAACATCAATGTTTGGTTGCCTCTTGCATGCCCCACACTGGGAAATCTGGACCACAACCCAGACATGTGCCCTGACTGCGAATTGAACCAATGACCCTTTGGTTTTCAGTCTGGCACTCAATCCACTGAGCCAAACCAGCCAGGGCAGAAATATATATTTTTAATTCAGTGGAAATTTAAAAATTGTTAGTGGTATTTTTGTGTTTGAAATATATTCTAATGGATACTCTATTGAACTACATTTTCCTTACAAAACTAATCAAAATGAAAATATTGAGCATTTATTATATTCATGTAGTCCATTACACAGAAATCTTCCATTTATTTTCATTTAACATTTCTCATGTTTGTTAATATTTATGGAATGCAATGTAAATATCACTAAATACATTAAATGACCCTATTATATTTACTTGTTTAGTCCATTTTTTCTTCTGATTTTTAGATTTTCTATTGTTTTCATGTTTCCTTTAAGTTGAACATATATTTTAAACTATGAGAATCTTTATGAATGGATACATCTTCAAATAGACTATCAAAGTTTACATTTTCTAAAAAAAGTTTAAATTTTCTTGTTTATTTCTTTTGAGCTGCTTTTTATGAACAGACCTTTTCAAAAGTCAATAAAATTCATGGTTTGTACATGGTATGTATTATAGCACATGGCTAGTTTTTAGTTCAAACAAGTAACAAATATTTACTATTTAGTGTTATAAAAGTAATATCATACTTCCTTTTACAAGTTACATCCAATTTGCTTAATTTATTTTTCTAAATTACGTGTTATACTAATGAACAAATGAGAACAAATTACATTCTCACATCTCAAATGAAGACAAATATAAAAATATTGTATGAAAGGAAAGCAGTATTCTGACAGTTAGATGAGTCATCAAAGAGCAAATCAGAACAGTAAACATCTACTTCTGTTCGGCCAAAAAGTTAGCAAGTTTCAAGGATAAGAAAACCAAATTCTCCCGGGCTGGTATAGCTCAGTGGATTGAGCGCAGGCTGGGAACCAAAGTGTCCCAGGTTCGATTCCCAGCCAGGGTACATTCCTGGGTTGCAGGCCATGACCCCCAGCAACCGCACATTGATGTTTCTCTCTCTCTCTCTCTCTCTGTCTCCCTCCTTTCCCTCTCTAAAAATAAATAAATAAAATCTTTAAAAAAAATAAGAAAGAAAACATGCTTTCTTTAAAAAAAAAAAGAAAAGAAAACCAAATTCTCAGATATGCATGTTTCATGAAAAATTATGTGAACTCAACTATGTAGAAAAAATGCCTAGAAAAATGGCCAGAAAAATACTCCAAAATTATAGTGGTTATATTAAAGTGTATTCAGTAAAATGTATTTTTAATTTTCTTCTTTAGTTTTCTATAGTTTCCAATTTTATACAATGTGTACATCAAATTTTTCCTCTCTGTGTCTTGCATACAAGAAAGCAGACATAGAAAGAGGAAATTAACAAGGAGGGGGTATTGGAGAGGGTGGGGTGGAGGTTTTATCAGGCCTGTATCTTCAGGAAAAGCTGTAAGTGCTTAAAGAGGAGATGATCAGAGATTTGTGCATCGTGAGGAGGGAGGGAAGGCTCCCAGACTGCAGAGTGCTTCCTGCAGAGACAGACCCTCAGGCAGATCCTACTTGTCCCAGGAACAAGTTTAGCCTAAAGGAGGAAAGGATAGTGTCCACAAAACTTAAAAGGGAATGAGCAGCTCTCCAGCTGCCATTCGGCCCACCAGGCACTAATGTGCTCCTGTATGTCACCACGTCCTTTTCCTTCGTCACCTGCAGAGCCTTGGCTTTGGAGAGGAAAGATTCTTATTAAAACTCTTCAAAAGGCAGAAAACGCCTGGAACAAAGTAACTGTAACTGTAAAATGTCCTGAAAGGCCAATTAGAAATTGCAATACTGGGAGTTTTATTACAACTAACTCCTCCTTAATTATCAATCAATGGATTCTGTTGAAAAAAATCCCTCATATTCTCTGCTGGGGAAATGATGCTAATTATTTTCCGTTAATTAAGGCTGTTCTGGGATTCAGACGTGCCATCCTTCAACTAAAAGATTGACACATCAATGCTAACATAATGTTCAGTGCACCCTTCTAAAGTCTTTATAACCAATGATAATAAATTAGTGCATGTTATTTTAAGCCTCTTGAATAATCATGGCTTTGTCGGGAATGAAAAATGTATACATATGCAATAATGCATGTACTTTAATATGTTACTTAATACAGCCTTGCAAATATTTAAAAAGAACTTCTCTGAGATACTGTGGCTCACTTGCACATTTTTTATTAAGCAAAAATTGAATACAGTATTTATAAAGGTATCTACTCATACCTCAGACAGCAGAGGATAGGTTTAAAATAATTTAATTCACTAGCTTTCTGTTCTCACAGGTAGTACACGTCAGGAAATCTGTGTGTCAAAGCAACTAGGTACTTGTCAATTATTTAATCAAATTATGGTCTAACTAGGGTACTGCACTTCTCCATGTTAAAATTTAATATTTAAAAATATAAATTTGGGTTCCTGAGGATTTCTTATTCTCTCCCTAAGCGAACAAAATTGAACATAAAATGGTTCTCGAGGAATCAGCCAGTCTGCCTTCAGCTTTCATCGTCCAGAATGTGAAAGTCCCAGCAGCTCTGTGCCCCAGGTGATAAGCAGAGTAAAACATTTGTTGTTAAGGCTGTGGGACCTTCGTGTTTTCCCTGTGAGTTCTGGCTACTGCCAAGTATGTGCATGCGTGCACATATGCACAGCTCCCACTTGCTCTTTTACCAGAAACATGGAAATTGCCGCTGAGATCCTATTAAAATTTTTAAAAATTTGGTCAATAAAATAAGATCTCTCTCTTCTCTGTCTTAACATTATCTGTACTTTCCACATGTGAAGAAAAAAAATGAGAGCAGTGAAGTAATGAATGCTGGTAATTACTTCTCACAACTACTGTGCTTCTTACCTCTTTCAGTGGATTTTCCAGTTATAAGTTGAATGGAAAGTTCAGATGAAATAACTACAGGTGAACTGACTAAGACGCAGTGATGTGAGGAGACTTACTCAAATAAGCCTCCCAGCAGGGAATCTAAACAAACGTTATTCCATTACGTCATGCACCCTAAACTGAGCTGAATGTCCTAAAACACTGTCATTGCAGGGAAATCACCACATTCACAATTTCCAACCATTTATATTTTAGTCCAACCTGTAATTTATCTCATGCCTATCAATAAGCCAACAAATATTTATTTAGAGCAAAAAAAAAAGGCAACACTTACCGAGCACATAAAGTCTGTATAATTACTATTTGTCTAAGTCTTGAAATAGAACTGTAGTATAGACATTATTTTATAGACTAGAAACTAGTGTTCAGAAAGTTTTAACAAAAGTTTAACAATGACCTCAAGGTCATAAGTTAGTATGTAGCAAGACTGATACTCAATTCTAATTGATTTAACTTAAGTCATGTTCCAGTCTGTCTACTATTATCATAATGTCCTATTAAGTAACTTTCTAGCTGTAACAAGCTCTATGCTAGTTAATGAAGAAGTTATAGAGATGTAGAAGATACAGGTGATGGTTATTCAGGGTGATAGAACCTGCAAATGAACTGATACGTAACAATACAAAGCCAAATATTGTCAGTGTCTATAGTTAATAAGTGACATATGCTGAACTGGTCACTTCTCCTTCTTGCCAACTTTCTATCTGGTCTAAGGCATTATTATATAGTCTTTATTAGACCATGCTATGATTAATCACTCAGTTAAGTTCCCTACCAAGATGGAGGCCCCTTTAAGGCAAAGAGTGTGATTCACTTATACCGAAATGACTAAATCAATGCCTGCACATAGGATCAACACAATATTGTTTGTGGAATAAATGGATATATCGAATGCCTTAACATATAGGGAGTGAATGTACTTCTTTATTTGATTAATTTATCTACCGAACATCCACCATGTGCCAGGCACTATGATAGGCTACAAACCGGAATAAGACAGATGTCTTTTCTCTCCTTAGGTAGCTTACAGTCCAAAGAAAGGATGCATTCAGTCAACAAGCTGTGGGAGCACAGTGCACCAAGTACCACTTTTAGGGAAATAGAAACTGTTATGGAGGACAGAGAGGAGAATCTGTAACTTACACAACTTAATTCATTACCCCAGATTTGTTTAAAGCACTTAAGGAGAAAAAGAAATGAAAGCAAACTTCCCGTATCTACAGGTGAACAGCCCCCGGGGAAGAGGCACCTGAACAGCCACTGCCATTCTGCTCAGCTACAGAGGAAGGAATGAGTGTAGCAATCAGAAGACAAGCCAGGGCATGCCACTGAGTGTACAGCCTGAGCAGAAGTGAGTTACTGAATACCCTCTGACTATCTGCAGTGTTCCCCTGGCCACATTACTATATGTAGGCACAGACAACCTCGTCCTTCTGGGAACATAAGTCATCACTTTACTGCCTGCTGAAAACATATTTATATGAAGGAAAGGTCAAGACTAAAAATCATCTTCTTTGTGCATATGGTAGGGCCCATTGAGTTCATAGAGAGCATTGCCCAACAATCAGCATCTCATCCTGTGGGTCTAATCCCAGACTGGCAGAAATGCCCTAGCTGGGTTTTGTCATCCCTCTCCCCTGCAAATAAACAGAATATTTTTACCTATGATAGGTGATTATGTGGCTTTCATTCAGCTCTTGTAATTCATTTGTACCTCCCGGCATTCATGAGTCATGGGTCTTTTACACTTGTCACAGAAACCTAATCCCTACCCTTCATGGGCCAGCTATCCTAAAGATGGCTGAACGTGTAATTGCCTTGAAGTGTAACATATTTCCCACATTATTTATTATAGCCGTTCCTGCTAGCACCTCTGTGGTTGAGGTTGTGTCAGCATTTTCACTATAAGCGCCTATTTCCAGCAGTAAAAATGTGCTCTAGGCTCAAACTCAGCACATGGAACATGAGTCCAGAAGGGAAATTTCTACTACATTTTAAAAAAATATATATAAATAAATTGGTTGGGACATTTTTAAAGGTATATGACTAAAAAGGGGAAAATGCAATAAGTGAACTTATGAAAGTTTCCCTTTTGTGCTCCTAAATTCTAAGATTAAGACGAGGGTGTGGTGGTAAAAGTCCTCACCCCTGACACACCAAGCCAACGCCACCCCTTCTTCTCTGTCCTTGAGAAGCCAAAGGAAGAAATGGAGCTATGTCCAATCCAAATTTTAAAACCCACTAAAGAAATGAGGAAATAGATTTGAATCAGAAAAAATTAAATGGCCTCAAATTTGGGAGTAGGCCATCATCCCCTAGTTTAGGGACAAATGTGGTCAGATCTGGGTAGGCTAAGATTAATGGCACTCTCTCAGCTACTGATGGATTAGAATTGGTTGCAGTAAAATGGAAAAACAATAGGATTTTGCATCAATACACCCACACGTTGGTTCTGCCATTTATTAGACATGTGACTGTATGAAAGCCATTTAACATTCTGCATTGCAAGGGCCAGGGGACTGAGATAGGCAGCATGCCTGGAAAGTAGAGAAGTCATCTTGAGGAGCTGGGTTTTGACAACCCTGTTTATAATTTCTGGGGTGGGTGATGGTGCAGTAGGTTTAATGGTCAATTCTGGCTACTTGTTCTTGGTTTTGTCCTCATACACAATTTTTTATAAGTTATCTAATGTAGTCTCATATATTTACTACAATTTAGCAAGAATTAACTCCTCATTATGTGCTCAGTACTATACATGGCACCACAAAGGGTTCAAAAAAGTATGACTCCCTCTCATCTAGGAGTTTACACTCTTGTAGGATATACGGACTTACCCATAGGAAAGAGTGTTGGTTCCTGATGGTGGTGTCGTAGGTGAAAAAATGGCTTCCAAATGTGTTAAATCCCTTATTTAAAAAAATAAATGTCTTTGCAGCTATAATAAAGTTAAGGATCTTGAAATCCTGGACTATCTCAGATGGGTGCTACCTGTTATCATAAGCATCCTTATGAGAGAAGAGGAATGGGTCAGCAATTTGGGAAGACACAGAAGAGGAAAATGGAGACAGAGATTGGAGTGATGCAGCCTCAAGCGAAGGAATGCCAGCAACCACCAGAAGCTAGAAAAGGCATGGGAGGAAATTTCTTTTAGAGCCTTCAGAAAGCATGTGGGCCTGCTGACACTCTGATTTCAGACTTCTGGTCTTTAGAAAAGCAGGGAATAGATTTATGTTGTTTTAATTCACCAAATTTATAATTTGTTGCTATAGTCACAAGAAACTAAAGTAGTGGGGAAAGAGAGGTCCTCCTTTTTTCTACATTAGATTTATTTATTTATTTATTATTTCCATCACCATTTATCCCCGCTATATCCTCTTCCACACCCACCACCTATCCCTCACCCCACAATCACCACACTGTTGTTCATGTCCATGAGTTCTTTCTCTTCTTTTTGCTTAATTTCTCTACTCACCACCCCCCAACATACCCTCCCAAGCTGTCAACCTGCTCTCTATCTAAGAGTCTGTCTCTGTTTTGCTTGTTGGTTCAGTTTATTCATTACATGCCACATGTGAGTGAAACTGTATAGTACTTGTCTTTCTCTGACTGGCTTATTTCACTTAGCATAATGTTCTCTGGTCCATCCATACTGTCATAAATGGTACAATTTTTTTCTTTTTACTGCCAAGTAGCATTCCATTGTGTAGATATACGATAGCTGTTTCATCCACTCATCTACTGATAGACACCTGGGTTGCTTCCAAATCTTGGCTATCGCAAATAATACTGCAGTTAACACACAGAGGTACATATATTTTTTCTAATTAGCATTTTGGGTTTTTTAAAGATTCCACCAAAAAAACTACTAGAACTGGAGGAGAAGATGTCAGCCAAGTAGATGGAAACTGAGTCCACTTGCTCTGGTCCCCAATTCAGATTCTCGACTGGTTTTCTGACAAATAGGCTGAATGTTAGCTGATATGAAGTTATGAAGCCAAGGAGTACAGAAGATGTTTTGCAATGGGCAGTAAGGAGATTTTATAAGTTAAATAGGGAAATACCCTGTACATGGCACCTGCAGTAGTGGAGGGACTAGTCAGAAATTGCAGCTTTGTGGCTCCCTCCCTTTCCAGGGCAGGGGCCCCCAGTCCTGCACAGGGAGCCCCCAGAACCTGACAGGGAGTGACTTGGAAGGATAGCAAGCACACACACACATACATAGCAAGCAGCACATCCATGGCTGCAGTGCCAAATACCAACCAGGAGAGTGCTAGAGAGAGAGAGGTACTCTATCTCCTAAAATGATCAGGGGCTGCACCTGTGTCAGGTGGAGGGAGGCTGTGGCCAGCCATGACTGTAAGAAACTTCTGGCTTTTTGGAGATGTGCTGTGCACAGAGAATCAAATGGTGACTCAGTACTGCAGTGGGGGTGCCACAGAAAGACTTTTTAAAAGGGGAGCTGAAGTGTGCTGTGCAGGGACCACATGCACAACTGCCCTGCCAGCAAAGGAACAAGATTGAAGGCTCAGTTTGCTCCCACTGAATACAGCTAGGCAGGTAGATCAGAAAGTTGCATAGCAACAGGATTTCTGGGCCCTAGTCCAGACCAGTGAAATGAAGAGTTTGGGACTATGTCTACTGTGAGGGCAGTGGACTTGAAATTAGACAGGCAAGAGTTGAGCACCTGAGATTATCTATAGCCAGGCAGAACCCTCTTCCCTGTCAGAGTTCAAACCTCTGAGAATGGAAAGATGTATCCAGCCTCACCTCATGCAGGACTGCAAACACCAAATCAACAGGGAAGCTCTGCGAAACAGTCAGGCCAGGCTCAAGAACTCCCTGCAGGGTACATATCCACAGGAGAAAGGCAGGAAGAGAAACTCCAAAAGGGCTCATTTTGAACTTCTCTCAGGGAAACAAAACACACTCGTTCTTAGGGTCCTATTCTATTGAGGCCAGCAAAGAAGAGAGATCAGGAATTGGTGCAGCACAGGGTAAGCAGGACCTCACCCAGCCATCAGCACCAAGCAGGAAAGCACTGACCCTTTTACACAGATTGGTGCTTCCCTTGAAATGAACAGCGAGTTTATAAGAAACTATACATTATTAGAAATAAGCTGGACAGACCAAGATGGGTGGCACAGGGGCAGGAGAACACACCCATGATTTTCTTAGGAAATTGAATAGCATCTCCCAGAGGAGAACCAAGAGTCCACCTCCCCAATCACAATAGAAACCCACTCTAGAGGCAGGTGAAGGTGATACATGCAGTGCTACCAGAAGTTAGATGACCCACCCCTGGACCTTGAGCTGATAAAAAGTCAGAGGTGAATCCAGAAGGAGAAGACAGAAAGCAAACATCAAAGTTTGCTGAGACCAATTCTACCTCATTCTTCTTCAGTATTTGTGTCATATTTTTCTCTCACATAGCCTTTTAAATTTTCTTTTTTAAAATTATATTTCAACTAATTCATTATTTTTGTCTTTTGTTTTTTATTTTTTTAATATTTTATTTTATTTTATTTTATTTTATTTTTTATTTCAACTCTCACATTGTACCCTACTTTTGTTTCACTCCAATTTACCTTCTTCCTTTCTTTTCTTATTTTCTTTTTAAATTTTATGTTCCCCATTTCTATGCCTTGTTCTTGTTTTTTACTCTTACTATTTCTCCTCCCTCTATCCTCTCAACATGATTCTTCTTTCCTTTAGTCAGCTCATATTCTTTTTCCCTTTCTTATAATATTCTCGTTTTCTTTCCACCTTTATTAATCATTGCTTGTTTGGCATGGATATTGTTGTTTGTCTTCAATTTTATTCCTATTTGTTCACTATTTTCTTAATTTTAAATCTCATAGGTTACTCTCCCCCTGTCTTACACCACTTTGCCTTCCTCCTGCCCTTGCTTATTTGAGTTTGGAATTTTACTTCTTCTGTTTCTTAGCCTAGATTCTATTCCTTACTCTTATTATTTCTACTTCCTCTACCGTCTCAAAATCATCTTTCCTTACTGTAGACATCTCATATTCTCTTTTTTCTTTTTCATAATATTCTTATTCTTTTTTCACCTTTATTAATCTTTGCTCATCTGTTAATATAATTGACTCTGTTTTGGTTTTTCTTCAATTTTGTTCCTATTGTTTTATTATTTATTTTATTTTATTTCAAACTTCATATTATATTCTTCCCTTTTCTTACTCTATTTTCCATGTCCTTTCCTATTTTTACTTACATTTTAAATTTTATTTTCTCCCTTTCTTTGCCTGGTTTCTATTCCCTACTCTTATTATTTCTCCTCTCTCCCCTCTCAAAATCATTTTTCTTCCTTTAGTAATCTCATATTTTTTCTATCTTATAATATTCTTAATCTTTTCCCACTTTTATAAATCTTTGCTCGTTTGCTGTTGATATTACTGATGTGATAGGAGGGTATTTTTGCTGTCATGAGTGTGGTTTCCTGGGTAGTTTTGCTTTCTTCTGATAGCACCTGTACAATAGCATACGAGACGAGGTGGGAGATGTAATTCTCAGTCAACCAGAGAGTGGTGGAAGAGGAGAACCCACCAGTGAATAAGTCATCCGTAATCATACCCCAAGAACAACAAGAGAGCCCACAGAAATTGAATAAAGGGCATCCCTAGAGCATCCAGCTCAGTAGACCAAAGAGTCTGAACCACTGAGTCCCACAGAATTCCTACCACAGAAGGCCATGCCACACAGGCAGGGAGTCAAAGTAAGTAATCTGAGATACAGAAACAGAGTCATCTAAAATGGGGAGACAAAGAAACTAACCCCTAATTGAAAGAAAAGGAGGAATCCCCAGGAAAAGAGATACATGAAATTGAGGCAAGCAATCTATGAGTTATATAATTCAAAATAATGGTTATCAAGGTGCTCAGGGAACTCATTGACAACTATGAGGAATTTTTTAAGAGCTAGAAGGAACTTAGTGGGAACTACCTCACCATTAAAAAGGACCTAGAAGCTATTAGTAAGAAACAGGAAGAAATGAAGAATACAATATCTGATGAAGAATGCACTAGAAGCAATTAAATGCAGGCTAAATAAAGGAGAAGACTTAATCAGCAAGCTGGAAGACAAAGTAGAAAAAACACCCAGTCAGCAACAAAATGGAAAAAAAAACTTGAAAAGAAGGAGGATACTTTCAGGGAGTTTCAGGACAACATGAAATGTAATAGCATTCATGCCATAAGAATATCAGAAGGAGAAGGAAAAGAGCAAGGAATAGAAAACCTGTCTGAAAAAGTAATGACAGAAAACTTCCCTAACTTGGTGAGGGAAAATATCAAGTAAGTTCAGGAAGCATAGAGGGTCCCAATCAAGATGAACAGAAAAGGCACACTCCAAAACACATCATAGTTAAAATGGTAAAAGTTAAACACAAAGAGAGAATCCTAAGGGTAGCAAGGGGTAAACAGCTAATAACATAAAGGGGATCTCCAAAAAGGCCATCACCTGATTTTTCAACAGAAACACTACAAACCAGAAGGAATCGGCACAAAATATTCCAAGTAATGAAAAGGAAGGACCTGAAAAAGAGACTACACTATCAAGCAAGGTTCTCATTTAAAATGGAAGGCGAAATAAGGAACTTCCCAGACCAAAATAAAAGGCTAAAAGAGTATATCTGTACTAAATTATCATTGCAAGAAATGCTGAAGGGACTACTTTAAGAAGAAAAAGAAGAAGAAGAAATAGAGAAAGACAGACAGTGAGAGAGAAAGGAACAAAGATACAAAAGGAAAAGTGGCCATGCACAAGTATCTACCAATAATAACCTTAAATGTGAGGTTACATTGGAATAAATGGTTACAATGGAATACATTCTCCAGTCAAAAAGCATAGGGTAGCTGACTGGATAATAAACTGTGACAGCATATTTGTTGTCTTACAAGAGATGCAACTCAGAACAAAAGATCTACGCAGGTTGAAAGTGAAGGGATGGAAAAAATATGCCAAGCAAATGGACACTGAAAAAACTTGGGTTAGCAATCAGACAAAGTAGACTTCAAAACAAAGGCCATAATAAGAGACAAACAAGGTACTACATAGTACTTAAGGGAGTTGTCAAACAAGAGGATATAACCTTTGTAAAATATATGCAACCAACATAGGAACACCTAAATACATAAGGAAAATTATGTAGGACTTTAAGGAGATAGACAGCAATACAGGCATCATGGGAGATTTTAACACCCTACTCTTAACAATAGATAGATCTTCTAAACCAATAATCAAAAGGGGTACTGTGGCATTGTCAACACTCCAGATCAAACAGACTTAATTGATATTAACAGAACATTTCAACCTAAAGAAGAAAAGTATAAGTTATTTTCAAATGCACATAAATCATTTTCAAAGATAGATCATGTGGTAGAACACAAAACAAGCCTCAAAAAATTAAAGAAAATTGAAATCATATCAAGCATCTTCTCAAATAACAATGTCTTGAAATTAGACACCAACCTCAAGGAAAAAACTCCAAAATGTTCGAATACATAGTGACTGAATAACATGTTATTAACAGTGAGATCAAGGAAGAAATCAAAAAGTATCTGGAAATAAATGAACGCACCATAAACCAAAACCTATGGGACACAGTGAAGGCAGTCCTGAGAAGGAAGTTTATAGCAATAAGGCCTACCTAAAGAAGAAAGAAAAATTTCAATTAAACAACCTAACCCTACATCTACAAGAACTACAGGAACAACAACAAGCAAAGCCCAGAGTGATAGAAGGAGGGAAATAATCAAGATCAGAGCAGAATTAAATGACATAGAGACTAAAAAATAATCCAAAGAATCAATGAATCCAGGAGCTAGTTCTTTGAAAAGATAAACAAAGTTGACAAACTTTAACCAGATTCTTTAAGAAAAAAAAAGAGAGAGAGAGAGAGGACCCAAATAAGTGAAATCAGAAATGAAAGAGGAGAAGTAATGACTGATACCACAGAAATACAAAGGATTGTAAGAAAATACTGTGAACAACTATTTGCCAAGAAGCTGGACAACATAGGTGAAATTGACAAATTTCTGGAAATATACAATCTCCCCAAACTGAATCAAGAAGCAGAAAGCCGAACAGATGGACAATGACTAGCGAAATTGAAGCAGTAATCGAAAAACTCCCAGTACACAAGAGCCCACGATTGGATGGCTTCACAGGTGAATTTTACCAAATATTCAAAGAAGAACTAACACCAATCCTTCTGAAATTATTCCAAAAAATTCAAGAAGGGGAAAGACTCCCAAACTCTTTTTTTGAGGCCAGTATCATCTTAATTCTAAAACTTGGTAAAGACAAAACAAAGAAAGAAAATTACAGTCCATTATCTCTGAGTAACATAGATGCTAAAGTCCTCAACAAAATAATGACAATCTGGATCCAGAAATACATTAAACAAATCATATACCATGACCAAGTAGGATTTATCCCAGAGATGAAAGGAAGTTATAACATTCACAAATCAATAAAAATAATATATCACATAAACAAAATGAAAGACAAAAACTATATGATTCAATCAATAGATGCTGAAAATGCATTTGATAAAATCCAGTACCCATTTACGATAAAAAACACTTAGCAAAATGGGAATAGAAGGAGCATACCTCAGCATGTAAAGGCCATATATGAGAAACCTACTGCCAAGATCATGCTCAATGGGCAAAAGCTAAAAGTGTTTCCCTTATAATCAGGAAGAAGACAAGAATGCCTGTTTTTACCACTCTTATTCAACATAGTACTAGAAGTTCTAGCCACAGCAATTAGACAATAAAAATAAATAAAATTCATGGAAACTGGAAAGGAGGAAATAAAACTGTCATTATTTGCAGATGTCACAATAGTGTATATAGAAAACAGTATAGTCTCCACCAAAAAACTAATCAACCTAATAAGTAATATTGACAAAGTAGTGGGATAAAAACTCAATATTCAGAAATTAATGGCATTCTTGTATAACAACAATGGATTATAAAAAAACACTAAGAAAAAATCACATTTACTACAGCAACAAGAAAAATGAAGTACTCAGGAATAAATTTAACCACGAATATAAAAGATCTATACTCAAAAACTATAGAACACTGAGGAAATTGAAGAAGATACCAATAAATGGATGCATATACCATGTTCATGGACTGGAAGAATTAACATCATTAAAATGTCCATACTACCCAAAGCAATTTATAGATTCAATACAATTCATATTAAAATAGCAATGGCATATTTCACATATCTAGAACAAATATTCCAAAAATTTATATGGGAACCAGAAATAACCCCCAATAGACTCAGCAATCCTAAAGAAGAACAAAGTTGGAGGGATCACAATACCTGATATTAAATGTACTACAAGGCCACTGTAATCAAGATAGTCTGGTACTGGCATAAGAACAGACACATAGACAAATGGAACAGAATAAAGAGCCCAGAGATAAACCCATGTCTCTCTGTTCAATTAATATTTGATGAAGCGGGCATGAGCATATAATGGAGTGAAAACAGTGTCTTCAAAAATGGTGTTGGGAGAACCAGACTGGTACCTGCAAAAAAAAAAATTAAAACCAGAGTATCAGCCCACACCGCACACCAGAATAAACTCAAAATGAATAAAGGACTTAAATATAAGTAGTGATACCACAAAAAATCCTAGCAGAAAACAAAGGAAGTAAAATTTCAGACATCCCACATTGCAATATATTTGCTGATATATCTCCTAGGGCAAGGGATATAAAGTAAAAAATAAACAAATGAGACTATCATCAAAATGAAAAAGGAACTTATTGCATGGGAGAACATATTTGCCAATGCTACATCGAACAAGGGTTTAACCTCTAGAATGTATAAAGAACTCATAAGACTCAACGCCAGGAAAACCATCAAGTTAAAAACTGGGCAAAGAACCTGAATAGACACTTCTCCAAGGAGGACATAAAGATGGCCCATAGAAATATGAAAAAATGTTCATTATTACTAGCCATCAGAGAGATGCAAATTAAAACCACAATGAGATATCATCTCACACCTGTCAGAATGGCCATCATTAACAAATCAATAAACAACAAGTGCTCGCAAGGATGTGGACAAAAGGGAACCCTAGTGCACCACTGGTGGGAATGAAGTCTGGTGCAGCCACTGTGGAAAACAATATGGAATTTCCTCAAAAAATTAAAAATTGAATTTTTAATTCATTACTGCCTTATGACCCAGTAATTCCACTGCTAGGGCATATACCCTAAGAATCCTGAAACACCAATCCTAAAGAACCTATGCACCCCCGTGTTCATAGCAGCACAATTTACAATAGCCAAGTATTGGAAACAGCTCAAGTGCCCGTCAGTAGATGAGTATATTAAAAACTGGTACATTTACAAAATGGAATACTACATAGCAGAAAGAAAGAAGAAATTCCTACCTTTTGTGACAGCATGGATTGAACTGGAGACTATTATTCTAAGTGAAATAATCCTGTTGGCAAAAGACAAATACCATATGACCTCATTTATAAATGGAATCTAATGAACAAAATAAACTAATGAGAAAAATACAACCAGAGAGATGGAAACATGGAACAGGCTGATAGCTGTAGGAAGGGGGAAATGGTGGAAGGAAGAGGAAGGGGTTGGTCAAAGAGCATGTATAAATGACTCATCAACATGGACAATGGAGAGGGCATTGGCTTTGGGTGAAAGGGGTAGGCTGAGCGGAGGGGTGCAAAAGGGAAAAAGTTGAGACAACTGTAATAGAATAAACAATAAAAAACCCTAGATCTGATAACTGAATTCAGCAAAGTAGCAGGGTATAAAATAAATATCAGAAATTAGTTTTTGTATGCCAATAATGAACTATCAGAAAGGAAAACTAAGAAAACAATCCCATTCACAATTGCTTCAAAAAGAATAAAATATCTGGGAATAAATTTAACCAAAAATGTGAAAGTCCTACACTCAGAAAATTATAAAGCACTGAACAGAGAAACTGAAAGAGATACAAATAAGTGGAAGCATATATGGTATTCATGGATAGAAGAATTAACATCATTAAAATAGTCACACTACTCAAAGCAATCTATAGATTCAATGTAATTCCTATCAAGATACCAATGCTGTATTTTACAGAACTAAAACAAATATTCCAAAGTTTTATATGGAACCACACGAGACCCCAAATATCAACAGTGATTCCCCTTTTTAGTGCATAAGTAAGTGGAGTCCATTATGAATGATTGGATGGGGTAGAGAGGAGGAATGCCAAAGATGACACAGACCAGTTGAAGAGTTAATTTTGCTTCCAGATTATAGTTAATGGGATCCAAGTCATAAAAGGTGTGCTTCAGGGCAGCAGCCAATTTTAACATTGTCCTTGCCACGCCCCCTCTTCAGTGGTTTCACTGTTCTCAGTTTTAGTCACCCACTATTAACTGCAGTCTGAAAACATGCAATTGGAAATTCTAGAAACAAACAATTCATAAGTTTTAAATTGCACGGCATTCTGAGTAGTGTAATGAAATCTCTTGCAGTCCTGCTCTATCCCACCAGAGAGGTGAATCAGCCTGTGTCCAGCATGTCCACACTGCATATGCCACCTGCCCATTGGTTACTCAGGAGCCTTCTCTGTCAGACTGGTTATTAGAGAGATAGATCACATTCACATCTGTTATCACAGTATATTTTTATGCATTTTATTATAGTATTGTTAATGTCTTATTGTATTTAATTTATAAACTAAACATTATCAGAGGTAGATATGTTTAGGAAAATGACAAATTTAGGAAATTTCAAATGAGGAAATAATCCTGATTCAATATTTTTTGCAGTTTCAGGCATCCATTGGGGGGGAGGGGGTCTTAGAACATATTCCCTGCAGATAAAGGAGAACTGTATTTACTTTTAGGATTTGCATTGTCCTCTACCTATAGATTTCCCCCAAAACTTAAAAATAAAACCTATGAGTTTTGTAATGCTGTCTTTCAATTAACCTTTAAATTTAGTCAGTTAAAATTATACTTTAGTAACAAATAAAACCTTTCCTCAAATTGCTGTATTGATTCAGTAAAGATATAATCCTGTCGTAAAGAAAGAAGCAACACTTTAATGTTTTTAGCAATGACATTCACAGGCAATATTCAAAATTAGCGCTTGAATGAAGAATCCTTCCTGGTCATTTCAGCAAATAATCTAATGTCAACAGATTATTAATTTCATATGCAAAACCCCTCTAACTTCTTTATTTGAGAAGTATGGCTTTTAAAAAGTATTAAATTTTAATTTTAAATAAAAGCTCTTCTTTCCTTGATCCTGAAATTGTTGTCACCACCCACATTCTCAAGGGGACCAATACTTGAAAATGATTCAGGCAAAATGGACCAAAATATTGCAATGTATAAAGTCCTATTGCTTGTTTTTGGTTAATTAAAAATTTAAATTAATTTATTTGATGAGAAAACTTTTTCTGTTTTAACCTTTATTGTCAGCAGTTTTCTTTTTTTAAAGTTGTTATATTTATATTTTTAAAGGAAGTTCCATTTTTTAAGATTTTATTTATTTATTTTTGTAGAGGGGAAGGGAAGGAGAAAGGGAGAGAGAGAATAAATGTGTGGTTGCCTCTCACATGGCCCCCACTGGGGACCTGGCTTGCAACCCAGGCATGTACCCTGACTGGGAATCGAACCTGCGATGCTTTGGTTGGCAGCCCGCACTCAATCCACTGGCTATGCCAGCCAGGGCGTCAGCAGTTTTCTGAAAGCACATTAGCTGAGTTCAGTCCTTACTAAGTGTAGACATTTAGGTGAAGGGCTCATTAACCTGTTTGCTGCAGTATGGAGGCTGGTTCCCAAGGAAGGTGGCGTGGCCACAGCTCTGTAGGAGCCCTGTTATTGTTACTTCCCATTGCCTCTGCACAGAGACAGGTTCCCTCTTTTAAAGACCAGTTCACGGGCATACATATGGGACTGGGGCATGAAATCTGAACATCCATTTATTTACATTTACAAGTTAACTCTCCTGTATGTGGACTAACATTTTAGGGTTATTGTGAGCAGAGCATTCTCTTCATTTTTGCAAACTTCATTAAAACTCTATATTCCTTGAAAAAACTTATCAAATTTATGAGTAAATAGTTCATTGCTAAATGTCTTATTCCTCTGATAAAATGCAAGCTCTGCAGGGAAAGAGCTCCTGTCTGTTTTGATGTCTCTTCAGCAAGCATATAAACACACCCAAGTATATATACATAAATTTGCTCACAGGTATCATATTGACTTATACTGGAATTTTTAACAGCAGTAAGACAACTGATATATAAAGCCCAATTGCTCTTTAATCAAATAAAAAGCCATAGAAAGAGTGGGGTTTGAGGCTGAAGTGTTTAAAGCACAACAGAGTCCCAATTCTCCCCTTAGCATCTGGGAGATTACACAAGGACTGGAATCCTTCTCCTCCTACATCCTGGATGCCTAGGTGATTTTCCTGTGCTCAAGAACCCAGAGTCTTGGAAAAACTGATTTCTTGATCTATATTTAGATATTCTGCTTGAGGCCAGACTGATGACTGACAACCAACTGCCCAAATGGGACCATTGCTTTCTGCATCTGCTCCCTACTCAGGTCCAGACAGAGGTGGTGAGACAGTCATCTCCTTGGGGCAAAAGGTCAAGGTCTGAGCAGGGAAAAACTGTTTGCCTGTGCAAAGTGTTGCCTTTGCTTATTTAACCAGAGAACAAACCGTTTATGTGCTGCTCCCAATCATAGAATTGCATTTTTTAAAAAAGACTTGAAGGATATTAAGAGATCTCTGTCATAGTTTTCTCCCATGAAGCCTGCCCATCCTAATCTCTCCCTTCTCACAGCATGCTCAGGGTCCAGACTGGTCTCTGCTGCCCTCCAACAATGAAACGCCCTGAGCTCATTTTGTCTCTGTGTTTTGCCCCTTCCTCTGGCATTCCCTTTCTTTCACCAAATTATGCCTATCATTTACTTTTTTAATCATTTTATCTTTCATTTATCTCCCTTCCAGTGAACTCCTTCAATACTTTCCATCACGCAATTTAGCAAAAACAAAACAAAACAAAAAACCCAAAACCCATATTCTAACAAGTATCACTTTTATATATGTTAATTCTATATCCTCAACATAATTTATAAGACAAAAAAAGCACCTGGAGAACAAAATCAGTGTCTCATACATTTTCTCTAGACTCCATCTCCACTCAGACAGAATAAAGTGAATATTAGTGGTCCATAAACATCTACAGATAATGGGTTTATAGCTACTAGATTTAAATGTAATCCCCATTTCCACCTAGAATGAGAAGAGCCACAGTTCAGAGAAATAGGAGACTCTTCACTGATCACTAATTTAAAGAAACACTCCATACCTTTATGAGATCAAATTGAAATGTTTAATCTATCTACTCAGTCACATCTGAAAAATGAAGAAGTATATACTTTTGCATTTTGCTCTGCTCTTTTTTCCATTTTATAAAGGAATAACTATATATCATATATGTATGAGTCCTTTACTAGGATTTTAAAATCTCTCTCTTTCTGATGTGTAGCTAAGATTAAAAGACGTTTTCTTAGAAAAACACTCTTGAGCAACCAGGGAAACTTCTAGAAAGGAATCCTTCCCTGTATAAGTACCTGGCCATAGTAAGGATATAAAAGTTAATATACACAGTTTTTGACATTAAAGAACTCACAGCCTCAGGAGAAAAGTTTTATGGTTAATTATAGCTGCATAACAAAACACCCCAAAATATAGTGACTTAAAACAACAACCATTTTCTTATTTCTCACAATTTTTTAATCGCAAATTCAGGTAGGTCTCAGATGGGAAACTTTGTTCTGTGTTGTGTTGACAGAGGTCTCTCAGTGGTATTCAGCTGGTGGATGGGCTGGAGTGTCCACATATCTGGAATTTTGGAAGGGATGGCTGGAAGGCACAGCTCAGCTCGGGATGTGAACATGAGAGTCTAGGTGTTCTCTCCAACATGGTGGCCACAAGATAAGATGGTATGCATGGTATTTGCCTTCTCAGAACAAGAGTTCAAGAGATAAGAAGCTACTGGGTTCCTGAGCTCAAAATCCAAAAACTGGCACATGGTATGGATCACTTCCAACATATTCTGTGGCTCAAGCAGTCACTGAGCCCACCTGGTTTCAAAGAAAGGGAATATAAACCTTCCTAGCACCTTCGTAAGAAGAGCATCAAAAAATGTGTAGCCATTTTCAATGTACCACAGAAGGTCATAAATATAAACTTAACTACAATGCTAGGTAGAAAACAACTATTTTCAAATGAATACTGGGAAAGTTTTATTGTACAAAAGAAGAGACTACTTCCGTGTGGGAGAGTCAAAAATGTTCTCCCAAATGTGTTGGTATGTAAATTTAGTCTTGGATGATGGATAGAAAATACTTTGAGATTTGAGTTGAAGAGAAGACAGAAGGGACAGTAGAAGAAAAGTCCAGGTATTAGGTGTCCCAAAGTATATATAAGAAAGAGGAGGTGGCTCCCTCTTCCCAATGATGAAGTTGTATGAACAGAAGTGATTGGAAACAAGGTTGGAAAGTTTAAGTAGGCCTGGATTCCAAAGACTTTTGAATACATTGCTAAGGAGTTTGGGCTTTATTCTCTAGGCAATGAAAAGTCATAAAATTTTTAATCAGTTGCTGGGAGCATGGAGGAAAAGAGTAGGTTCTTCAGACAGCGTTCTTCAGAATTTGAAGAAATTGTGCAAGAACCACGTACTTACAAAATTAGAAATCCATTCCTCTACATGAGAAAATGAGACTTTAAAAATTAGTAATAAAAATAAAAACAGCAATAATAATAGGCACTTGTTAGTGTTTACTGTTTTTTAGCTTCTGTGCTAAGATTTTACATGTAGTGGCTGGTTGATCCTTCCAAAAGCCCTGTACTATTAGGGATATAAATACACTATTGTAATAGTCGAAGGTAGATACTACTATTTTTACCTTTTTTACTCATTTGGAAACTATGGCACACAGACATGAAATAATTGCCTATGGTCAGAGTTATGGTGAGCCCACACACCTACGTGACTTGTCTAAGGTAGTACAGTTGGTCGGGGAAAATAGTAGGATGAGAAGTCAAATCTCCCAATTCTAATTCCACTTCTTTCCCTGCCACCCAGTAAGTACTGAAGAACAAAGAAATTGTTCCTCAGTTTCTAGTTCTATTCCTTTATTCTATTTCCTACCTTCAGACATTTAGGACCCTTCACTTTCAAATTCTTTCCTGTCTCCTTGTTAAAATGCTTCAAGAAGAATACATGATCTTTGTCACCATCTCTATTCTTCTCCAACCCATGCTCTCCAATCCCCTTAACAACCTCCCCAGATTTTCATTTCAAGGAGTGGATTCTAGTTGTCATAAAAGAAAGAGCTTGAGACACTTGAGATTTTTTTCTAAATAACATTTGAATCAATAAGAAACACACACACACAGACATGCACAATACATTCTGTTTTCTCCCTGAAAATATAAAATGTGGGAACCTTGTGGGATAAGGCCCCTTGCAGGTGTCCTTGTAGATGCTTCTCTAAATGCAACCATCTGCACTGACAGGACTGACTGACAGGAGCGTGGATGAGCCCCAAAAGGGATCAAAGGAATAGCTGTAGATGAAGCCCAAGTACTTGGTGGACCATAAAAACCCCCTCTCAGAAATGATGTGCTGATGCTACATCTATTAAGCCAAATCAATACAAAACATATGTCTGTAGAGTGCCTAGGTCATGTACTCCATGTCAATAATCAAATAGAAAAAGGTGGGGAGAAATGCACAAGGAAAATAAAAGAAAATAATGCTTCCATAGCCAGAAACTTGACCTTGGGACAGAGTACAAAAATTGGATTTCCTTGATCTTCCCAATCCTTCCTGGGAAGAGTGAGGGTTGGGAAGAAGAATCATATTCCATAAACAATATTTAGGATGTCTTATTTATTTAATATATTATGTCCATTTCCTTTCTATAAGCAGGGATATGGTGGGGAAAGGAGGATAAATGAAATAAAATCTGTTTAAAGGCCAGTAGAATAGTTGAGTGTAGCAGTGGGCTCAACTCCCAACTGTAGCATTTACTGGCTGTGTAAACTCAGCTGTGTAACCCTGAGTACGTAAATGAATGTCTCTTTGTCACATCATTAATATCAGGATAACAGTAGCATATACTCATAGAAATGTTACACATATTAAATAAGTTAATATCTAAGAAATTCTTCCAATAGTACCTGGGATATAGTGATCACCATATAAATTTTATCTATTATTTTTAAATCCCTAAGACTGTCTTCCAACCCTGCTGCCCTTTTGGCACCATTCCCCTCCTGTCCCCACACTGCTCAGTCTTCTCTGGGTATAACATGGTCCTAGCCCAAGGTATTTACACAGTAGGTCCTCAAATAACATTGTTTTGTTGAACATCCTTTTTTATAAAGTTGATGAGAAACACAAAACAATTCCTAGACAGAGTCACTGTCTGTGTGAGTTTGCAGGTTCTCCCCATGTCTGCGTGGGTTTTCTCAGGAGACTCTGGTTTCCTCCCAGCCCCAAAGATGTGCACGTGAGGTGAATCAGCCTCTTTATATTGTCCCATCTTGCGTGAATGGGGGTATGTGAGTGGTCCTGCAATGGAAGGATGTCCTGTCCAGGCTGGAGGTCCCTCCTAGCACCTGAGCTGCTGGGACAGGCTCTGGTCTCTTGTGACTCTGAACTTATTCTTGCAATGTGGAATAAGCAGATTGGAAAATAATGATCTTAATCATTTTTATCTTTCTTAAATACATGTATAACTCACAATTATTTTAATGGTTAATATTAGAAGTATTTGGGGTCTTTCTTTAGAAGTTTTATGATGTTTTCATGACCTGAAATATGCCACAGGAACTTAGCTTTTGTTTACATCAATTGGCCTATGGTAAAATTGGTTTCTTTACACATCCTTTCATTTAAAGTCACAGTTTCTGTAAGAACTTATCAACAACATTAAGACTTACTGTACTTCTGTGGATTCTGTCAGGTCGCTCCTCCCCAGGAAACTTCGTGGCTGCCCTGCTCACTCAATCAGTCATCATGTCAAATCGATATGATGAATATAGGTTTCTAAAAGATGAAACTTACTAGTCAACTTGCTTTTATTATGCATTTTAATTTTGGCGTGACATTATTATTGCCCTACAGAAAACAAAAGAAATATAAGGCACAACTGATGCCCAAGGAGTATATAATCACTGGGTAAACAAAACCTAAAATAATTAATTAGCAGAAAAAGCAACCCTATAATATGACTTCATTTGTTGATATAGTTTTTCCCAAAACTTACTCAATTATGAAAATTATCTGGGCTTTTTGAAATAAAAATATACATTTCCAGGTCCAGTCATGGAAGATTCCATTTGAACTACATTAAGGTGTATCCTTGGGATCTATATTTTTGATAAATGCCCAGTGAATCTTATGAACAGGAACTTGGAAATGCTTTTCTAAAATAATAAAATATTGCTTCATTAAGTGCAAAAGGATTTAGAGAAAGTCAAGTTCATTGTGGGGAACAGTCCCAATAAAGACCTGATATGTCATTCTTTTTCTCACCTCAGCCACACTGCCAAGCTTTTCTAATGAACGCAGTTGTCTGCAGTCTGACCATCTCCTCTGTTTTGACCTTCAGCTATCTGGCTTTGTCCTCCCTACCCTACACCCAGAATTCCTCCTCCTTACCCTTTCATTTCAGAAAGGTTATTTTCATTGTTGTTAGCTTCTTAGAAGCATCTGCTGAAGCAATTCTGTACTCTTTTTTTCCCTCTGACCCCACACCGCCCTGATTTCCCAAGCTCTCCTGTCTTTTTATAGGATTCCTGAAGCTCCTATGCTTTTTTCCTAAACTCTTTTCAAAGATATCAACTTACCTAGTTTTAATATCACTTCTTCACAAATGTGTATAACATGCTTCATCCTAATTCTTGTATACCCAGTATTGCCTGGTATTGTTAGAGATTTTGTTTTTTCCCAACTTGATTGTGCATTTATGTAAAGAACATCTATCTTGAATTAAACAAATCATTAGCTTTGGCAATAGAAGTGCAAATAAAGTGGACGTCAGTGTGTCTGTTGTTCTGCTGCTGTGGACATATTGCTATAGTTAGGTCAACAGTCCTGAAATATGCACATACTGTACTTAATAAAACATCGACATATTAAACCATGTACAAACCATACTAATGAATATATTCTCTGTTAATATTAAAAAACTGAAATTCTTGAATAATTCTTGCTAAAAATTTAATTCCACAGATTTTAATTTTTCCATATAATTCAAGGCTAATTATTAGTGATGTAACCTATTAAGTTATTAAGTGTTGCTAAAATTTACTCTTCAAAACCTTGAATTAACATGTGACCAGAGTTTATAAAGTCCCCCACTGAGCCTTCTGCTTCAAACCTGCGACCACCAACTGCTGCTGGGCTCCAATGCTTGGCTCCCCTGTTCATGGCAAGGACACAAAGTGTGGGAGAGCAGTTTCTTACCAGCAGATCACCAGTGAAATCTTGAGCAGATATAGATTTCAACTGTAACTGTAATTAATGTAATAAAAAAATCACAGACTTACTGTTAGAGTTTAGCTTTGCCATGTTGCTTCCGGATAACTGCTATGTTGCTACCATTTCTTTTATTTTAATTGGTTTCCCCCAAGTCTATTAATCACTGGCAAGTAGAGTAAGTGGGTCATGGCCAAATACATTTGGGACCTTGTGCCTGAGGGGGCAGTGAGGAGGAGACTTAGTGTCAGAGAGCAGTGCCTGCAACTTCCAGGACTGGCTCTGCGCTCACATTTCTCAGTCCCTGGACAGTTTTAATAACTCTCCACAAATAGTAAGATATGTAGCACTACCATCTCTGGGAGGAGCACTGGGATTTGTGGTGAAGAGTGGAGTTACAACTCTTTTCTGAATCAGGCCACAGAAGGTGCTTATAGTTTCGTGAAGCGCTCGCTTCTCTCTGTGGAAAACAACCCTTGGGAAAATAAAAACATTGTGGTTTCTTGTTCAGTGTTTGTTTGGTTTCAGTATTTGTTTTCTTTTTTAAAACTTCTTTTATCTTTCAAGATAAACGATAAAAAAGAATTTTAAAATAAAGCATTCGTGAGTCTTCCTAGCACTGCCCCTCTGTGTCTGCTTGAAGCAATTCCTGCGTGAACTGAAGTGCTCTGATGCCACGCAGGAGTGACCTGCTCTTAGCCTCAGCACTCAAAGAAACTTCTGGTGAACACCCCCTGCCCAAAAAGAACTTTCAAAAAGACTTAAAACTAAAACATGAATGTTGAGGGGAGAGAGGTAATCTGTGACTACCAAAGGATATGGGCGAAGCTATTTTTAAAAATACATTCATGTATTAACTATTTCTTATGTTCACTCTTGTCAAAATAGAAAGCCTTCATTGGAAGTTGGGAAGTATCTCTTCCTGCTTGAATGCTCTATAGCCTGTGACTAAATGATTCTTCTTAGTTTAAATTCTCTCTATTTGCCTGCTTGAAAGCAGAAGGGTCCTAAAGTATAATCCATTCCATCCCCCAGCTGAGTGATACAGGATAAGTAAGAGAACTAGCATGTATTGACCACCTGCTATATTATCTGATACTTTAGCGTATTCATCTCATTTTATTCTGATTATAATACTATGTGGGAGGGACCTGTATTCCACACTTTACACATGAAAAAAATGTAAAATCTAAAAAGCTTAAATAAATTGTCCAAAGTCCCAAATTACTAAGTGTTTGAGTCCAGATTCAAAATAAGTTCTATATAAATAACAAATCCATGATTTTCTAACTTTTCCATCTACTTGTAAAGAATGTGATACCTACCTATGTTTGCTAACTTATACGTTCTTTTTAAGAATAAAAGGAAATTACGCATGCAAAAATATTTTGATGGGTTAAGAGAATTTGGGAAATGTAGACTTGTTAATCATTTGCAGTAAATTTCCTCTGTCTCTTCTCTTCCTTTTTGTTTTCTTCCTTCCCTTCCTTCTTTGTTGCTCATGCATACTAATAACTTAAAAAACAAGACATACTTTCAACAATATAATATCATCAAAATACTTCCTTCTTAGAGTCTTACATAACCTATATCAGTTTTGTATTTTTCCACATTAGTCATCCATGTTTTCCCGTACAACATCCAATAAAAGCAAAAGAGTCATAGCTACAGTTATCAGAGATCACCATTTGAAAGTCTAGCCAACACAATGAGTTTACTTTAAGTCAACTACTTTGTTTCTATGAATTAGTGCTGTCAGCCTTTCCAAATCCTCCTGGGACCCATGGTATACATACAAAA